>NC_065875.1:3795000-6767277 GCF_933775445.1 Argentina anserina
GATTATTATGAAGTGTTGTTTGGTGAGTTTGATGTGAAGGTCGAGCAGCATGAAAAGAGAGTGAAAGATCTGTTGTACGAATTGTATAGAAGTTATGAAAATGAAGGAGTCACAGATTTAGGAAGTGCTGCCTCTGGTTCTCAAAGATTGCAGCTTGATGTTGCTTTTTTAAGTATGTGTGCATCTGCTTATGAAAGAAAGTTGGCTGAAAAGGAACAAAGAAGAAAAGCAAGAAAAGCTAGAATTGTTCAAAATGATGTGGATAAGTATCTAGCTGATAGGTGTGAAGGAGAAAATGATGAAAATTTTGAGATATTAGATTGGTAGAGAGTGAGTGGAGTTGCAAAGTATCCAACTTTGGCTAGAGTAGCAAAAGATCTTCTAGCAATTCCAGTTTCAACTATAGCTTCAGAATCTTCCTTAAGCACAAGTGGCCGCGTAATTGATTCATTTCGAAGTTCACTGAGTCCCAGAATGGTGGAGGCTTTGATTTGTACCCAAAATTGGCTCACTAGCACTCATGTTGCATTGAATGAAACTCCAACCATTGAGGATATGGAGCTGTGTGAACAAGTTGAGCGAGGTATGTTTTGTTTTTCTACTCTTATATCTATTTAATTAGTTCACAAAATTTGATTGTAATATAATGATGTTAATTAATTGTTTATATTTTGTTTGCATGTAGAATGGGAAATACTTTCTTCAGCTTGTTCAGCTGCACCTAGTGATGCTATGAGTGGTAGCATGTTGCCTCCAAAATCTGTCATGAGGGCTTGCCAAACTTGATGTTGTTGACTGGCTGGTATGTCCCTTACATCTATTGGGTTTTGTAATGCTATATTGTTATATGAACCATATTTTTGACTAATATATTGTTTTGTGAAATTGTGAATCATATTAATTGCATATAATGTTATAGGCAATTGTGAACCAGATTTTGCACAATCATTTTTAAGTGTATTGTATGTGAAATCATGTGTTAATTTCATGAAGGTTGTTTTTGCAGGATTGAGGTCATGGAGCTTGTTGCTTTTGTTGCTGATCTATATTACCTTGGTTGCCAGCAACTCCCCTGCAATGTTGTTATATGTTGTTGTTGTTGTTGTTGTTATATGTTCATACTGTTCTAGGTTTTCGTTGCTTTTATTTCTCTTTCCGGAAATTGTTATGTGGCATTGTGAGTTGCCGTTTTTCATTGCTTTCCTTTTCTTTTCAGAAACTGGTATGTAATATGAGACGTTTCTACTTTCTAACTTGTTCTTTTTATTTCGTTAAGAATCAAGTAGATAGACAAGCAAAGAAACTCCGATTTTCTTTACAAAATAACTGAAAGAAAAACCGATATAAACCAGAGAAAAACCAAACCAAACCAAACCGAACACAATTGGTTTTTGAAAAAAAAAGTGAAAAACCAAACCGAACCAAACCGAATAAATAGAACGGTTTGGTGTTCGGTATCACTTATAAACCGCACCATTCACACCGATTAACACCCCTAGTAAAAACGCAAAATGGTGCCCAAATTATGGTGAAAGGTATATTTTTAAAATCTACAACTTTTTTTTTTAAGATTTAAAATCTACAACTTTTGTTATGCAACATAGTATGAGAATTAAGGGTGGTAATGGTACACAATTTCATTCCAACCAATTCATATACCAACCGTATCAAATATATTGGTATACTACTAAATCGGTATATGGTACACGGTACAATATACTGTACCATATTTCAAAAAATGGTTAGTAGGTGGTACAAATTTTTCGTGTACCATGATATGTCATACAAACCAAAATAGATGTTTTATGAAAAAACCCTAATATATGCATCCATGATGAGTTTAACTCGGTCTTCTTCCATGTAAATTGAAGCAAACTACCACTAGGCTATCATTGCAATTACAACAACTCATGCAAAACAATATATATTCTTAAAAACTATATATATCCATAAATATTTCAGCCGTAGATTTAGTGAAAAATAAATCTCAATCGTAGATTTTTGTTAAATTTATAATTTTTGGACTTTGACATGTTTAATTTATGACTTTCTACTTGGCAATTTGGTTGAAGTTGTATAAAATTTTGTATTTGTGTTGTTATTGGCTATTACTTATTTGGATTAAGCCTTTAAATTTTTGGGCCATAAACATATTAGTAGAACCCCATTATTAACCGTATCAACCGTACTAATTAGTTGGTATACCAATGTTATTGGTTGGTTTAAATGGTATATTTTTCATACTAATTATATGTTGGTTGGTACATGATATTAAAAAAATGAGGTTGGTATACCTACCAATACACTCCCAATGAGAATTATTGCTTCGTTATAAAATATGGTGTCTCTGTTAGTGTTCCTGTGTTTTGGTTATTGACTTATTGTTTTGGTGTTTTAGTTATTAAAAATGTAAAAGGTAATGATTACTGAAATACATGTAATGAGTTTTTTTGTCTATCCGACTCTGCCCTTCTCTTTCACCCAGAAAGAGGCTCAGTGGGTGAGTTCATGTTCACCGAGCGCGCGGACATTATGGTAATTATGCATTTGCCCTTCGTTTGCAAAAGCCTCTATCTATTTCTTTTCCGTTTTCTATCATCCCTTTACTTCTATATTGAGTTCCGATCCCTTGTTCTTAGTGTGAAGCCGGTAGCAAAGGAAGTGGCAGCAGTGCTTTATATAACTGCTATAGGATACCAACTGTAAATACTGATTTTTTTAAGGTTCAAGATTCAAGAATGTCTTATATAGCAACGTAGAAATATTGATTAGAATTATATTTGATTTGGGAAACTGTAACAAAGTAGATTGAGGTACAGAACCATATAGCTGCTCATATTAAAATCTTGCGGAAATGACACAAATGAACCTTACTTATTTCTTGATCATACTTAAGACTATTGTGTGGGAGTCTTAAATCATGTAAATGTTAGATCAATTTTGGACATATCACATATTATATGATTATTATGTTTAATGTCATAATCTATTTCTACATGGAAACAAAGATAGTATCAAATCTAGTTCCTAATGATTTCGTGTATTATATCATTATGGTAAGGAATCCTAATTTAAGTCTAGAAGCAAGACTACAAATCAGTATTGAATCAGGAATCTAAATAAGATGACTTAACTTACAAGATGTCTTTAATGGAATGACTCTTAAGGGTTAAAGATTCTCTATATATAGATGGAAAACGTCACTGTTATCACTACGAGTTATTTGCGTAAGTTTCTGTCCATTGAGAAAGCAGAGAGTAGTGACTAACAGAAGACTTTGTCTAGCACCTTGTGAATTCGGATTAAGGCACAATGGATCATGGTGTCGTCGTTCATGAAGATGGTAAGTTAATCTCATTCACTAAGTTAACGATTAGTTGTTATGCATATGATCTTTTGTTTTGTACTCATATCATGTAATTTAATTTACAGTAAATGTATATAAGTTTGCTGCATCAGAGTTTCGGTAACTGGGTGAGAGCCGTTCTTTGTACATTTGGGGTTGGGCTGTTCTCTTCCACTAACCTCCTCCTTTCATGGTACCAATCTATCATAGTTCAGCAGAAATGAAGGATGCCAAACTTCTCAGTTATGGTTCTCAGATACTATTCTAGGTGCCTTATGTTTCATAGAGTAGACTGAGTGCATGTCTGGAATGTATGTATCTCTACAAACACAGGACTGATTTGCATGATTCTGATGTTAGAAGGGCCTTTTGTTTTTTGCATTCTAATTGTTCTCTTGCATATTGACTCACTGCTATCTATTCAATCTGCCGGAAAACAAACATAGTGGGCCGTTCGTTATTGGGGAGTCTCGGCAACAACAATTGTCTGGTGTATTGAGCGCATCACATGAGATGACATACAACACATTCTTGTCACAGGTTAGTATTTAGACATATCTTTTCTCTTATAATGAGTAGGTAATGATCACAGTGGATATTAAGGGGGTAGGTTCATTGGATTATTTCGAAGTTAAGGATCAAGTCTTATCAACCTCGATTGATCTTGATGTAACTTTCTTACTGGATGTTCCATATCATTATTTTTGTTAGTGGTGGTGTTTTTGGGCACCAATGACTTGAATCCGAAACATTTAGGGCGTAGAGAGTTGACAGTTATTAGTAACCTTGCGTCACTACTATTTATAAAGTTGAGAAGGGTAAAAAAATATGCTTTACAGAATTCAGAGTTTCATGTAATCATGTGGTGCTACAATGTTAGTTTTAAAGGATCAGGAAAAGAGTTATTTTTGAGAGGCTCAAATGGAGGTTTGGTGCGGCTTCGGAGTGCTATGCGTTAGTAGTGTGGCATTGATATCTAAGTCCATGAGTTGTGATGGGAGTGAGGTCAAGTTTGATGACAATGCTGTTGTACTGGTTGACAAGCAGGGGCAGCCAATTGGGACTAGAGTATTTGGATCTGTTCTACATGAGTTGAGGAAGAAAAAGCATGTTAAGATTCGGCATAAATGCTGATTTGCACCCTAAATTTGGCTGAAATTGTCAATTTACACCCCGAACTTGCATTTGAGTCAATTTACCTCCTAAACTTGGTAAAAATTGCCGATTTACACCCCGAACTTGTATTTGAGTTAATTTACCTCCTAAATTTGGTAAAAATTGCCGATTTGCACCCCATACGTTAAATTTAACTGTTTCTATCCAATTTTGCGTCACATGTCATGCACATGAGGGGTATTGTTGTAATTTTCTATTTATTCATATTGAATAATGAAATAAATTAATAAAATTACTTAAGAGGAACACTTGCTACAATGTTTGTTTTTGCGAAACATGTTATTGATTTATATATTTATTATTTTATGTGATATGGTATGTTAAAAGATATTAGAAGAAATATAAATAAATAAATACATTGAAAATTAAAAATAAATGTGTGTTTCGAGAGAATTACTATTCTACCATTGTGTGTGTCTTAACCTTATTAGGTTTCCTGTTAGAGATAGATTCACATCTCTGTAATAGATTAGGACTCTGAATCCTACGGGGTTGTGGTTATGTAATGCCTATATATTGGCCTCATTATCAATCAATAAACGGTTCCGTTATGTTCTATTACGTCGTTATTATTCTCGTTTTGTTCATCCTCCAACAATGTGTACATATAAAAATATATTTATACACAACACACTATATTTGAATGAGTGGGTATATTGAATATATAATTCAAAGTATGGTTAAGTATGTAGAAAAAAGATGTAAATAAATAATTTGATTAACGAATATTTTAAAGAATATTTTTATTTGTTTTTAAGAAAAATATAAATAGAAAATAACAACATTACCCCTCATGTGCATGACATGTGACGCAAAATTGGATAAAAACAGTTAAATTTAACAGATGAGGTGCAAATCGGCAATTTTTACCAAGTTTAGGAGGTAAATTGACTCAAATACAAGTTCGGGGTGTAAATCGGCAATTTTTACCAAGTTTAGGAGGTAAATTGACTCAAATGCAAGTTCGGGGTGCAAATTGACAATTTCAGCCAAGTTTAGGGTGTAAATCGGCATTTGTGCCTTAAGATTCTTAAGTTTGGAAGAGCACATTGCCTGAAATGCATAGCACAATACTCTCCTGCGGCTCGTATAATTGCATGATAATGCTGATATTTTATAGTAATTTTTTCGGTTTTGTTTTGCATTTCAGTTGGCATTAGCACTTGATAATGCTGATATTTTGTAGTAAATCACTTAGAGGCACTAGGTGTATACAATACATTTTGCAGTATAACACGCACCAGCAGCCAGTAAACTCCGAGATACTAAGGTTGACCTCAAAGCTGATTATGTTATTTTTCTACATTGTTTATCCTAATTAATCCTGTTTGTATGAAATGAATGGCAAAGAGTTCCCTCATTTTTCAAAATGATATAGTTACTCATTTTCGTGAATTTTTTTGTTTTCTTATGTAGTTGAAAATGATTAACATAGGAAGCTAGTCGATTTGGTTGGAACTAAAATTTAAAAATGGTTGC
Organism: Argentina anserina; assembly: GCF_933775445.1. NCBI lineage: Eukaryota > Viridiplantae > Streptophyta > Magnoliopsida > Rosales > Rosaceae > Argentina > Argentina anserina. Next base: position 3,801,002 of record NC_065875.1, read on the forward strand.
AATTTTGGCTTCAAAGTGTTCTCATGGTACGTTTACAATTAGATTTAGAAAAATAGTTATGGCAAATTTTGGAATTAATTGGTTCAAATAAATCAATCTTGTAAGACAATGATATATGTACTGATGAAGAAGGCATACAATCTCACATATTCATAATTAGATACTTACATTCCAATAGGACCGAAAGAACTGATTTACTTAGAGATACCCTTGATTCAAGAAAATACAACATATTTTTATATTTCTTAGCAATAAGATTGTCCGGTGTATTTATACAAAATAATGTCAAAGGTTCCACTAAATCAAATTGATGAGTAATTGCGAATAAAAGACCCAGAATTGTCAATCCGTGTGTGAATTAGACAACACAAATTTTCTTGTTTAATTGTTATAGCAAGAGATCAGATGGTAGTGCTCGTAAAGTTTGTTTGATTTCAATTAAGGTTAACATAGTAAAAAAGAGAGTTAACAATTGACTTAAGATTTGTGTTGAACAGACGGACACGTGTTGAAATTGCATTGGCCAGAGAGAGACTTGAACGAAGCTTCTAGGAGTCGTGGTTAGCCGTTGCATTCAGGTTTGAAAATAAATAAAGGAAACAAATTGCTCCAATTACAGAAACGAGACTCCTTTCAATTTTGAATTCCAATCTTTGCCTCTCTCTCTCTCTCTCTCCAAATTTGAATTCAAAATTGTTAAGGGGTTTTCTTCCGCCGTTCACCACCGCAGTGGTCCGCCTCACCACCACCACAAGGTAAAATCGTCAAAAGCTTTCCCCTTTCCTTCTCTTATGGTTTTGATTCAATTGAAGCCCACACGATTTTTGATTAATCTTCTTCGGTTCATGTCTATGATTTTGATTCTGCTTTTCATTTCAATTTCAGATTCATATATTGGCAGCGGCAGGTCTCGAGTGTTCAATTGGTCTGCAGTTGATGATTATTTTGTGTGATATGATCTTTATTGGGCGCTTCGGTTTGGTTTCAGTGAATTAAGGTGTGTTGAAAACCCTAGAGTTACGAGTGAAATTTTGATCATTGTTCTGTGCTATTGATACTGAAATTGTTGCCGTTTGATACTGTCGGTTGATTGTGAAATTTTGATCATTGTTCTATGCTATTGTATATCCTGATGGAATTGATCCCTAAAAGGTTTGCCTATAAGATTTAATAAACCTTAATGTGGAAACATGTTGCCAGTGAATTTTGATCACAGAAATTGTTGCCTTATCGGTTTACTTTAAAGAAACTGTTGATATGTGGGATGCGCAATGGTCCCGGTAAATGCCATGAATTGTGTCAAGGTTGTTGGCTGATTGTATTCTAATGAGGGTATCTAAATGTCCCCAAAGAAATTGTTGTTGTGTGTGGGATGCGCAATGGTCCCGATAAATACCTTGACACATGAAATCAATATGAGGGTATCTAAATGTGCCGAAAGAAATTGTTGCTGTGTGTGGGATGCGCAATGATCCCAGTAAATACCATGAATTGTTTCAAGGTTGTTGCCTGATCGAATCCTAATGAGGGTATCTAAATGTCCCGAAAGAAATTGTCCTCGTGTGTGGGATGCATAATGGTTCCGGTAAATACCATGAATTGTGTCAAGGTTGTTGCCTAATCGAGAATCCTAATGAGGGTATCCGAATTTCTGGAAAGAAATTGTTGTTGTGTGTGGAATGCGCAATGGTCCCAGTAAATAACATGAATTGTGTCAAGGTTCTTGCCCGATCGAATCCGAATAAGGGTATTCGAAAGTCTCAAAAAGACTGTAATCAGAATTGGTCCCTGAAAGTTGTCTATGTGATTTAAAGCATTTTGCAAACTTGCACAAGTGATTTTTATGCCCAACTTGATGCACTACTGTTGCCATTTGATCCCATCGGAATGAGGGCATTTGAAAGTTTTGAAAATGGTTCCTAAAGGTTGCCTGTGAGATATAAAACATTCTGGAAAGTGGAAAGATGTTGCCATATTAATTTTTTAGTCCTGTGGATTATATATTTTTATAAATTAAGGCTTATGGGTCGCTTAAATATTAGTACTTGGCTTGGTTGCTGGGCTTTGTTGGTTTTTGTTTGTAAATTGGTGCATATCAGTTGAATTCAGTTAGTAGCGCTATTTGTCGCATCTCTTTTGCTCGGTAATTCAGTGCTTTCATTGGAATGAGGGTATATGAATGTCTCAAAAAGACTAGTCGGAATCGGTTCTTGAAAGATTGCCTATGTGATTTTTTGCGCAATTTGAGCACTAATGTTGCAATATGATCCCATTGGGTTGACTGCATTTGAAAGTTTCAAAATTGGTTCCTATGAGATATATAGTATTCTAGAAAGTGGAAACATGTTGTCTACGATTTTTTAGCCCTGTGGATTGTATTGTTTCTGAATTAAGGCTTATGGGCAATTAGATGTTCAACTTTCTTGGTTTGGTTGCTGGGATGATTAAAAACTAAAACCGAGTTTGCTTTGTTGGTTTTTGTTTATAAATAGGTGCATCTCGGTTGAATTCAGTTAATAGTGCTACCTGTTGTATCTCGTTTACTTGATGACCCCGATAGATGTGCAGGTTCAGGTAGATGTGCTGAAACTCTTGCAGGCATGCGTTTCTTCTGCATAAATTCGACATATAGTTTTTACTGTTTGACATTGCAATTATGTATGTGCTGTCAGATTTTACCTTTATATTTTACAATATTGAGCTGGCTAAGATCTATTGCAGGCTTTGTTAAATTCAACTGGTCTATCACAAGAAACTAAACCACCAAGTACAAAAGAAGGTGAACCTGCAACGACAAGAGCTGAACAAGCTCCTGTGGGACATCCAGTTTCTGGTGATCAGATGTCCAACAGCCTTGCTTCTGAGAATGAGAAGCTGAAGGTAAATGTCCTTAATCTGTTGCTACTTTTTCTCAAAAATGCTTTCTGATATATATCTATATAAGTAAAATTCTATGGTTGCATTCCTGAGTATTCTCTGTTAGTTTTTTCTCCATATCTTTGAGTTGGCTTTGATCCTTGCAGGCTTTGGTAAATTCACTGGAATAGAAGATTGAGGAAACAAGCAGGCTTAGTGAAGAAAGATTGAAGCAGGCTACAGTGGCCGAGTCTAAGATAATTGAATTGAAGACTACCATGCAGAGGTCCTTAATTAAATCTTCGCTTCTGTCATATATAGACTAGGAGGCATTCTTGATATCAATTTTAATTACTATAATCAGACTAGCCTATAATATTTACTTTGGCGATCTTCAGACTCGACGACAAACTCTCTGACATTCAAACCGAGGACCGAGTTTTACGGCAGAATTCGTTGCGCATGTCACCTTCTCAAAAGACATCTCTGAACATTTAGCAGCTGCAACAGCTCAGGTAGAAATGGCATAGTTTGTTTCACACATTGGTCATTTCAAGAACATTCATTTGAGATTTAATTCCCCCCCCCCCTCCCTTATAATGTAGGTCGACGGTCTTCATGTAAGTTAATTATAGAAAGCAAGAGTGATTTACAATATTTAAATCCACTGTTATATCTTTAATCATAAAGTGAGGGTTTTACATTATATTGGAACCTCAAAAAAATTTGGGACTTAAATTAAGCTTTCATTCTTAATATTATCTTATCATATGACCAGTAATATAATTTTTATATGTATCTTAACAATCTTACGAAGAACTGTTATATATGTTTGTGTATTTTGTTTGAAAGTGATATCGATATGAGCATGGAAACTAATAAAAGGTTATTTGTTAGTATACTTGGTGGATATCTTGTCCACCCGTGTATGTAATATGCGTATTGCAAGGCCGTGTTGCAATTTAGATCAAAATTCCCAGCAATGCATTTTGGTACTTGAGTTTGATAGTGTAAGCTTTTTGCAGGACCAGAATAACAGAGCTCAAATGGCTTATTGGTTATCTAATACATCCATATTGTTGAACCTTCTCCAACGGATTTTTAGAACTTCAAAAAAGCCTCCTATTCTGACATCATTTTTTTGGAAGGATGGCCTCAGGAATAACAAATTTCATTCATCTCAAGTTTCAAAAATAGTCCTTTTGATAGTTCGTCTAATATGTATCTTTTTTACTGTGCATGATGTAATTTGATGTTCATGGTTCATAGGGATTTCGATCTTTTTATGCCAATCTTTCCGTTGGTGATTCTGATCTTGTGCGCCTGGTTTTCCTTTTAAGCACCAATTTACAGCATATGTAGAATAGATATATGGAATTATCCAAGACAATTTGAAGAAGGAATTATCTCTTCATCTTTCTTCTTGTGTCCAGGTACAACCTATTTTTAATTTTTGCTATTGGGTGTTTTACAAGACTTACTGGGTCACTTTCTTAGAACTCTGATTATTGCTTTCTGAATTTTTGAGATGACTTTAGCTAAACTTGCTTTAGATCTTCTTTGAACAATAGGCCATTTTCCTACATCATAGTGTAGAAACATTCCTTCCATGTTATTTCTTTGAACGATTGTATATATACTTTACATATTTTAAAGTTATTTGGATGATGGTTTTGTGAATTAACTCAGCCAATTGTAATCAAATGAGGCATTTCATAAGTACTGGTGACATGTTTTCTTATTTAGGCGCCCAAAACATCAAAAGACAGTATTAGTTCTTCAGCTAATTCTTGGAATGCTGTTGTTGCAAGTCTTGATGGCTTTCTCTCTACAATGAAAGAAAATTGTGTATGAAATTTTACTTTCTACAATTTTATATTATCCTTTTGTGATATGTAGTGATGTGATAGTCAATCCTGTTTCAGGTGCCTCGATACTTACTCAAAATTTCACATATATCAATGTACAGATTTTTTTTCAATAGGTGAGCTGCTGTACTGGCTTTATCAATAACATATTATAATGAATGACTGGGTTAACTAATGGCTGCCTTGTCGTTGAATTTATGCTACAGCCTCCTCCTTCAGAAAGAGTTCTGTACATTCAGCAACGGGAATTATGTGAAGAATGGGTTAGCTGAGTTGGAACTGTGGTGTAACCTAGCAAAGGAAGAGGTACTCTTCGTTTGCATTGTCATCACCAAAAACGGGCTAGTTTTCAGTAATCTACTTCCTAGCTGTCGCCGTTGAATATAGCACTTGTTGTTTCTTGTGATTTGTTTTGATCAATTTTATATGATGTTGCATCTCACAGCAGTATGCTGGCTCATCATGGGATGAACTCAAATGTCTTAGGCAGGCTGTAGGATTCCTGGTATGTTTGTTCAGTTGTGTTTTCATGGTTCTTATTGCTAGATTTTGTAGTTAAACTAGAAGGATTCCAGTCTCTAGACCTTGCCAATTTGAATTAGTCTTAGAAAAGAATCAATATTCTGAAGCCGTTTTGCACAAAACTATTGGAGACTCGGCATAGGTGTACGTTGTGATTCCATTTTTCTGAAAATTGGTAGTATTGAAGCTTAGAACTCTTCTATTATTCACTTTAATTTAATTAATAGCTAGTTATTTAATCTGAGTACTCGTTTCTTCTCTGCAGGTTCTGCATGAAAAGTCTAGAATCTCCTATGATGAACTCACAAATGACCTGTGCCCTGTTAAGCTTTTCTCTCTGTAATCGTAGCTGTTGAAATGTATTTTAGGACTGTTTGTGACTGAGATCATCTTGTTCTTGGTGATCCTTAGTCTTCTATCTTTGCACATGCCAAATATACTTGATTATTGATTGGTTATGGTGGCCTATATTTATGGTTCTGTCTCCAGGTCTTGAGTGTTCTGTCTCCAGGTCTTGCTTCATAGAATATGTACGTTGTTTTGGGATGAGGTTGACAATGAACCAAGTGTATCCCTTGATGTGAGTTGCTTGAGAAATGTGAATTTGTCTTCAAACTTCTTACTTCAATATTTTGACAGTGAATGTCCTATTATTCTGTAGGTCATTTCCAGCATGAGTTTTGTAATGATAGATGATTCCAGCAATGAAGATAGCAACAATTATTCATTGGATGATACTTAGGTTACAGTTCCTTATCTCTTTTTAAGGGAAATAAACTAATGTTTGAACTCCCTCTAATTATCGTTTATGGATGCAGCATTCCCTATTCAGTTGATGATTTATCTACTACCATGCACGACCAGACATTCCCAGATATAAAACCTCCTGCGGAGCTTTTGGAGAATTCAGCCTTCCAATTTTTACAAGAGTACTCTACAGTTCACTTTTTCTCACCGTGCCTGGTGCACATTTTGGCAATGAGTCAACTGAAACTCCTACTCTTTCAACTCCATTGGCATTTCTGTGCTGCACATCTGGTTCCAAATTCCCCCCTCTGCACGTGTCTTTCTCGTAACATTGATTCTCCTGGGTGTAATAAGATTCATGATATAAAGGTTTATCTTTCTGATGTATGCTTTTCCATCTTCAGATACCCGGTGGCATCATTGCTTTTCTAGATGAGGTTTGCTATGCAATCGGATACCAGTTGATTATTTGGATTATGATTACGTTTCCTTAGTTAATGTTTGTGACAAAGCTATTGGTACTTTTTGTAGCATGTTCCCCATATCTACACATGAGACGTTGTCAAAAAAGCTTTATCAAACTTTTAAGGACCATAAACTATGCTTACTTCACCATATGCCATTATGCTGTGAGGTAATTCAAGAACTCAAGGAGAAACCAGGAGTTTGCTAAATAAATATTTCATTGGTAACTTATGTTGTCAGGTTACGTATCAAACAGAGTTTCATATAGTAAGAACAAAGATTATGTTGTTGCTGAGTTTTAAGCGCTCCTGAGTGCATCAGACTGCCCTTTTGTTTCAGGCTTCTTCACTCTTTTACCCGAAGATTCTGCTAAGTCATCAAAATTCTCATCAATAGGTTCTCAATTCGAGGTCCCTTTCTGTTCTAAGTTTCTCAATATGTATATTTAAAGTGATTTTTTTTGGATTTATGATGTTTTACTTTTTATTTATGTGGTCTTTTTGTACAGCAACAACTACAATCTTTGCTTGAAACACTAGGTTCCATTGAGCCTCACTACATACGTTGTGTGAAGCCAAATAACTAACTTAAGTCAGCCATTTTTGAGAATAATGATCTTTTGAATCAGCTTAGCTGTGGGGTAAGCTTATTATCGCAGTCCATTCATTACTATTGACCATACCAGTTACTTTTGTTACATAAAATTAACAAAATTTGATATTAATTTTTATTATATTGCAGGGAATTATGGAGGCAATTAGGATTAGTTGTGCTGGATTTCCCGCTAGAAAGACATTTGCTGATTTTGCTACTCGTTTTGGCATCCTCGCACCGGAGGTTCTAAAAAGAAGGTAGTTCCATCTCTCTCTCTCTCTCTCTCTCTCTCTCTCTCTCTGTAATATCGGGATTGTGGTGCTAATATATTGCAGTTGTGCAACAATTATCAATGAATTACATGTGCATTGTCTATCTCTCAGTAGTCAGTATATATCATGTTCTGAAACAAATGATTACTGACCTCACTAAAATATATGCACTATTATTGTGGAAGAGATGTGGATCATAATGCGGAATCAACTATAGTAGGTTTGTAGAGTTGTTGTTTCCTAATAGTGTTTGGGTTCTATGGCTACCCAGAAGTACGTGTTATTGAAAAGCATATGCGGGTTGGGAGGAGTTATGGGATGAAATATGATTTTGTCTATCACCTTAAGATTCAGTATCTTTTTAGTCTCATGATCTATTTGGCAAAGTGATTAAGAGCAGCTGTTCTAATTATGTCACAAAAATAGATGCACTAATATTGTGGATCATTATGCGGGTCTCGAATGTTCAATTGGTCTGCGGTTTGATCATTATTCTATGTGATATGATCTCGATTGGGCTCTTCGATTTTTGTCGGAATATTAAGGTGCGTTGAAAACCCTAGAATTACGTGTGAACAGTTTGATCATTATTTTGTTGCCGTTTGATCCTATCGGTTGTGAAAGTTTCGAAAAGATTTGACGGAGATTGGTCTCTAAAAGTTTTGCATATAAGATTTAAAAAACCATAGTGTGAAGCAAGTTGCCAGTGATTTTTTGCCCATTTTGAATACTGAAATAGTTGTCTTATCGGTTTACTTTAAAGAAATTGTTGATATGTGTGATGCGCAATGGTCCCGGTAAATATCTTAAATTGTGTTAAGGTGCCTAATCGTATCCTCATGAGGGTATTTGAATGTCCCGAAAGAAATTGTTGTTGTGTGGGATGCGCAATGATCCCAGTAAGTACAATTAATTGTGTCAAGGTTGCCTGATCTCATCCTAATGGGAGGATCTGAAAGTCTCGAAATTAAAGGCATTGTTGCTATGTGGGATGCGCAATGGTCCCAGTAAATACAATTAATTGTGTCAAGGTGCCTGATCTCATCCTAATGAGGGGATCTGAAAGTCTCGAAATTAAAGAAATTGTTGTTGTGTGTGGGATGCACAATGGTCCCGGTATGTACAATTAATTGTGTCAGGTTGCCTGATCGAATCCTAATGAGGATATCTGAATGTCCCGAAAGAAATTGTTTCTGTGTGTGGGATGCGCAATGGTCCCAGTAAATACCGTGAATTGTGTTAATGTTGCCTGATCATCTGAATGAGGGTATCTGAATGTCCCGAAAGAAATTGTTGCTGTGTGTGGGATGCGCAATGGTCCCAATAAATACCATAAATTGTGTTAAGGTTGCCTGATCATCTGAATGAGGGTATCTGAATGTCCCGAAAGAAATTGTTGCTGTGTGTGGGATGCGCAATGGTCCCAATAAATACCATAAATTGTGTTAAGGTTGCCTGATCATCCGAATGAGGGTATTCAAAAGTCTCAAAAAGACTAATCAGAATCGGTCCCTGAAAAGTTGCCTATGTGATTTAAAGCATTTTGCAAGCATGCTCAATTGTTTTTTGTGCCCAACTTGATGCACTACCTTTGCCATTTGATCCCATTGGAATGAGGGCATTTGGAAGTTTCAAAAATGGTTCCTAAAGGTTGCCTATGAGATAGAAAGCATTCTGAAAGTGGAAAGATGTTGCCATATTAATTTTTTTAGTCTTGTTGGTTATATTGTTTCTGAATTAAGCCTTATGGGTCTCTTAGATGTTCAACTTTCTGGGCTTGGTTGCTGGGAATGATTAAAATTTAAAAACTGAGTTTGCGTTGGTTTTTGTTTGTAAATAGGTCAATTTCAGTTGAATTCAGTTAGTTGTGCTATTTTTTGCATGTCTTTTGCTCAGTAATTCAGTCTTTTCATTGGAATGAGAGACTAGTCGGAATTGGTTCCTGAAAGGTTGCACATGTGATTTTTTGCGCAATACGAGCACTAATGTTTCTATTTGATCCCGTTGGGATGATTGTATTTGAAAGTTTCAAAATTGGTTCCAATGAGATATAAAATATTCTAGAAAGTGGAAACATGTTGTCTACGATTTTTCAACCCTGTGGATTATATTGTTTCTTGGTTTAGTTGTTGGGATGGTTAAAAACGAAAACCGAGTTTGCTTTGTTGGCTTTTGTTTGTAAATAGATGCATATCGGTTGAATTCAGTTAATAGTGCTACCAGTTATATCTCGTTTGCTTGATGACTCAGTGTTTTCATGCTTAATGTTCCATAGTTAACATGTCATGTTGTTGATTAACTAATTATGTAAACTTGTCCGGATACTATTGTCATTGTTTTTTTAGCAGTTTTGATATCCTGCCCACATTCCAGTTTTTGCATATGTTCAGGCTTTGAATTTCTAATATGAATCAATGGTTCAATGGTTCCCTTCAATAGGTAGTTGGACTATTACGTAAGCAATTCAAACTTAAGTGTGAAGCTTTTTTGAAATTGCAACCAACCTGAGCAGCCTTGTTCACTTTCAAGCTCAAGTTAGCTGATGGAAATCATGGGATCGAATCAACTGGACATCTACGCACTACTGTTGCCATTTGATCCCATCGGAATGAAGGTATTTGAAAGTTTTGAAATTGGTATCTAAAAGGTTGATTATGCGATTCAATTATTTAAAGCATTTCAGAAACACGTTGCCATTGATTTCCTGCCCAACGTGAATACTCAATTTGTTGAAATTTGTCCCTAAAAGTTTGCTTATGCCAAAGAATTCTGGAACTAGTTGCCATATTGATTTTTTTACCCAATTTGAATAGTGGAATTGTTGCTTTGTCAGTTTATCTTAGAAAGATTGTTGCTACATGGATGCACCATGAATATGTATCTGAGACCTTTGTAAAGAGATGTCCTTTGTTTCTTTGATAGTTAGACTTGAGTTCCTTTTTGGGTCCTGAGCTGGTTTGAGTTGTAAACTCTTATGTTGATGGGAATGCAGTTAAAATAAAGATCACACCATATAATCTCACTTATGCATCTTATTTTAAGGCTTGTAGTGACAAATTGGTTATAGATTTTGTGAGGGAGATGCCCAATAATGCTAGTTGTTAGGAGTGAAATTTTCTTGTGCACCTCAATTCTCCTGCATCACAGACGATTCCAGGTTGTTAAGCTCTGAATAAAATCATGACTCGTAGCTTTAATATATCTTGGACTTCTCCTGATAACGTCATTCGATATGATTTAGATTTTGGGGCTAGAACTTATTGTTAGCAGATTCAGTGGACATCTTCTTCCCTATGCCATATTTTGTTATAGTCTCTTAATAGCATGAACTCTGATATTAAGGTTGATGTTCAACTTATGTTGGCAGACTTCAGTTGATCTTTTTTGTCTAGGCGATTGTTCAATGATTTTTGGGCATCGCATCTTTTAAATTCTCAAACAGGTCTTACTAGATGTTTCAACAAAGTTTGAAAAACCTTTCTCTGGTCTCCAAACTTTTTGTGTTCATATATAGCATATTTTTCATAATGCTAAGGTGAATTGTTGTAATGTATGAAAGTTTTGCATCAATGTATGAAAGGGAAATGTCTGACTAATATTTCCATACAAATTTAGACGTGTATTATAGCATTACTGCATGATTTGTAGTCTGTGAGTTTACTGTAAACCTCATATGTATGATGTATGCATTCTTGAACAAGGCTCTCATGGACATTTATATTTGGAACCATTTCATTATTAATGGTTAGAATATTGGGAAATTAGTGCTGCTAATACGTGGCCTATGAATTGGATAGGATTCGGCTACTTCTAAAATCTCAGGTATATGTTTTAGGAAAAGGAAGAGGCAACTTTATTCTGTTGTAGTACCGTATGCATCTACGCTGATGGAATTACTTAAGCTCAATGTCAGTACTATGAAGGCTAGCTTGAAATTGATTTCCTGACCAAAGATGACCCTATGAGATTCCTAGTGTTAGTTCTGGTATCCTACTATGTTTTCCAGTTTGTCATTACCGTAATGGGCCATTTCTTTCTTTTCTTCAAGGTCTTCCGGTGCAAGTTTATATATGTAACCGGAAGTTCAATGAATAAATCAAGTTTGCAAAATCATTTAAGTTATCTCAGCAGAAAAATGAACTAAGTTGGGAAAATCATATAGTAGATCCTCATGTTGGGTTGCTTGTTGGGAACTTTCATTAGGTGTTTTGATTTTTAGAAGGGACAAATGTATGTACTCATGCAAACTGACTATGGTTTCTGCATCATTCAGATTTTTATCACTTCTATGGTTAAATATAGATGTGGGAAAAAATGCTATGTATAGATGTGTTTTTGTGTGCATGCTCTATTATGTTTATGTGTATCTGTGTGCGGCAAACATTTGTCTGTATGTGTTGGGAAAACACTAGGTAGATCCTCGTGTTGGGTTGCTTGTTAGGAACTTTCATATGGTGTTTTGATTTTTAAGGGTCATTTGTACGTAATCATGTGTGATGTCTAACTTTCATGAGCTGACTAATTTTCCTGCATCATTCAAATTTTTATCACTTCTATGGTTATTTATAGATGTGGGAAGAAAGGCTATATATAGATGTATATTTGTGTCTGTGTGTGCATGCTTTATTATGTTCCTGTGTATCTGTGTGTGGCATACATGTGCCTTTATGTGTCTGTGTTGTTGTTTGTTTTCGTGCAATATAAATAATATGAATTGAACTAATAAAGAGATAGATGACTGATGATATAAAATTTGAACTAGAATATGGTTGGGATTGATTACTGCTAAATATATCGTACTAAGATGCTTGTGCAGGCATGAACTAGATAGAAAGCTTAGGTTCATCATGTGGCACTACATTGTGAGATGCAGCCTTACTTGGCCTGTGAATTGGATAAAGATTCCTAAACTTTGTTATTCCTTGCGGCTGTGTTTTCTTTAGTGGCGATGGCAAAAATATTTGTATATCATGACAATTAGCTGCTTTACTTTACAGTGCAGAAACAATCAGCAAGTCATATCTTGAGAAAAGATTTGGTGTTTAATATTGTAATTGATCCGGTGTTAGCCTTAGTAAAATTTTGATGAGTTGTCGGTTGGGTGTTGTTGATGTCTACTGAATCAGTCAGTCAAAAGCTTTTGGAGTTATGTACTTGTTTAGTCAAAACATTATTGACATGATCTCTATATTGGGATGAGTATATATTTACTAATTGAACGATCTCGGTTAATGTTTATATTTCACGCGTGTCCTTGGTTTGTCTTAATTTTTATGTAGGTAATGGTTTTGCTCTTCGTTTGCCAATTTATTCATTTTGAATCGGCAAAGAGTTTCTGAAATGAAAAACTTCGACTTTGTAGTTGAAAGTGTTGAAGCATAGTCATAAGCTTTCAAAAACTGAATGTCTTGTGGTGGAAGTATACAGGTGAAGTTTTGACACCTTCCAGAAATTCAGTGAAGTATGGGTACATTATACCATTAGGAGAATAATGAGTGAATTGCAATGACGTGGGGAAGATTGAACTAGAAACACAGTTATTGGTTGTTGTAAAGGGAACTGTGGCATACTAGCATGGTTTATTCAGTGACTAGCCTTTACACGTGAATATTTTTACGGAAATTAATTTTGATTATAACTTCCCACTACCCACTACTCAGGTTTATTTTCTATAATTATCTCAAATGTTTTTTCTTTTTAATAGCCCATATGTTTATTTGTGAGAAACTAAGGATAAATTAGTCGGTTCGTAATTTGGTGGTACTCTCCTACTCCTCGTAAAGATAGTTTAGATCTCATATATGTTGATGGTACTCTCCTACTCAGTTCGATATGTTTGGCATTGTGAACCAGGTCCGAACACATTGTACTTCCTCATAGATTATGACATTATGGAGTTATGGGAGCATAAACATTACTGATGTCGTTGCGACCATGGTATGAGGTAGCAGTTGTGAATCTGATATGCATATTCTTTTATCCAGAAACTGATGGTATGAGCTGAAACGTAACAAAACAACTGATATCAATCAATATTGTGAACCTGATGAAAACTATTTGATTCCTCACTGTCTCTTGCAATTGCTTCGTCAATACTACTCCTAGCTCTCTATTCAAAACCAAATCAAATACGCGCCATTTTTTTGAAGACCCAATCAAGCTCTTGAAAAATGCACCTGACACAAAGAAGTGAAGAACTTCTCAAATGGCAAAGCAATCCATGCCCACCTCATCATTTCCAACCAACCTCAGAACCCCTCAAATTGTTCCACACCAACTTGTACTCCACTGCCCACCACCTGTTTGATCAAATGCCTCACAGACTTGGAGTGCCCTTGCATTTGGATTTACAGATCCATATTGGTACGAGAGATTCGGATTGTAAAAAAGGTTAGACTGTTCGGTTTATTTGAAGCTATTTATGAATCATTGTCAATCATACTACTCCATCTTTGATACATTGAGTACATGGCATTGGTATATACATATAATCTCATTTCTGTATTGGCCCAGTAGCAAAAGTTTCTAAATTTTAGATTACACATAACCATTCGTGTTTGCTCTTGCTGATTGAGCTGGTTGTTGAAACTTGGTGCTACAGAGGGATCCATTCCTGTTTTAGTTTCAAATTATCTGGAAAATTAGGATTTTTAATATTGTATAATCATAACGTACATTGCTAAATAGTCATCTTTTGGTATATGGTTTGGAGTGTTCCCTTGGAATTTAGAATGCAGCAGTATTTGTTGAGGTGTTAGATGTTTGTTTGAGACCTCTTTGTAATGAACAAACCTTGATTAGCCCCACCTCGGTACCACATAAGATAAGATAATGTCATTGTTTGTGAGGATACTTGTGATCCGGCTACTTGCTGCAATTCTCCCCATTTTCTGTTGTGTCTCTCTTAGCCATATATAAATTCGTAGAGTTTGCTTAAGAGTTTTGGGGTTTAGTAATATTGTTGCTGTTAATCGAGTTATTTATGTGAAAAGCTACCTGGATGCTGTTTGTGGATGAGTTGCAGTTGAGTTATATGAAGTCTTCTGTAATTCTCATTGCCATCACCCCTTCTCTTTTACCGGTTTTAAGTGACATTTGGGGTGTGCCGTGTCTTTTCTATTCCTGCACATTCCCTTCAATCATTTGGACCCTTTTCTCTGTTAGAGTGAGATTTTAAGTATATTTCTTACCTTCAAGTATTAAGACTTGATTTGAAGTCCCCCTGCTGCGTTAGTGTTTTACAATGATTAGTTACTGTGATGAGCTGTGCTATTAATCTTCTTGGTTTTTGCTGATATGTTTCGATATTTGGTGTGTGTTTTAGGGAACATGTGATCCATATGTGATCTTGCAATTAGATGATCAAGTTGTCAAGAGCAAGATTAAATGGGGGTAGTTTTATATGATATGATGATGGAAGTTCACATATTCTTTGTTGATTGTGAACTTGTTTGGTTTCCAATGTTACTTTATACTGGAAAGGAGCATAGGATCTTGCCAATGTGAGACTTTTCAGTTGAATTCATGTTTTGCTGCATAACTATCATTGGTCAGAAGTTCTATGATTCTATAAATTTATGGACATGTTCCTCATTTCAACCATAAGTAATTTTGTTTACAAATAATTAATTTATGGCAGGACGAAAGAGCCAACATGGAATGTGGACTTCAATTTTAATATCAAGCAGCCTCCAACATAAAATTTGATAAAGTGATTTGGGGTTCACATCCAAAACGAATTGCTAATGGATGGAGTGAACCAAACCCTTATAAACTTACAGGCTATAGGTCCTAATTCCCAATGTGGGATGTATAATCTCAACATACCCCCGCACGTGTGGCGAATTTTCAAGCCATATACGTGGACAATATTTTGGGTGACGTGGAGTCCATGTGACCATTTGGGCTTCACATGTGGACGTGAGTAACCTGCTCTGAGACCATGATAAAGTGATCTGGGGTTCACATCCAAAACCAATTGGCAATGGATGGAGTGATCTAAACCCTTATAAACTCACAAGCTATGTCTCAATTCCCAATATGTGATGTATATTCTCAACAAAATCTTTGGGTTAACATGTATTGAATTTATAGTTGTTTATTTCCTTACAAAATTCTCTTGCGTCTATTCATGTATTTTCTGTGTAATTTTGAAAATTGAGGACCTAGTTCGTGCGTGAAAACTCTCCTCTTGAAAATTGCTTTCTTCACTGCACATTAGAAGCTTGAATCTATCGAATATTTTGTTACAATGGGAGTACTGTTTCTATTACTAGGGTTCAATGAATATCTTGAAGTTTTATAAATGATGTGTTATGCCATAATTGTTGGAGTAATTTTAAGTTACCAAACAGGCCAAATTTGCTAATATCTGGCTTCACATTCTAGGCTGATGCCTTTGAGTTTGTCCCTAATGAAGTGTTTCATTACCCATAAAAAAAAGGTTGCTGCTTGGGATGTAAACCCACATAAGCGCATGGGGAATGCAGGCGTTAGCCTAGACTGCCTTTGTGATGGTAAAAATTGGCTAAGTTACTTGTATCTCTATGTGTCTTGCAATAATAGATCATTTTCTTGTCAGACTGTTGAATTGGGTTGACTTATTATTAGTACATTTTTGTTACGAAGAAATCCTTCTTGTTGAGTTGTAATACTACTAAAAGTCTAAAATGAACCCACTATGTGGTTTTGTTGTTACTAGCTGTTGCTGCTAGTACGGAATTACACACCTTGTAGTAAAAGCTTGTAGGATCACCAGTAGAAACTATATTACTAGTGTTAGTAGAATTAATCTTGGAGTGATGTTCCATAATTTGTTTTCCAGCTAATAACATACATGTGCTTTTGTAGGGAATATGCACGAAGTACTGATGGAATTGGAAGGAATGAGAGGTGGTGGGAAATTACTTTTAAAGGTGAGTTCGTGATAAACTGAAATTTTGGTTAAGTTGGATAGTGCGTTAAAGAAAAAAGCTTGAAATAGTTACCTCTGGTAACCATAAACCTTTTCAGATTTCAAATCTCATAGAAAACTTAATGTAGTTGGTGATATCTCGAAATATGCCTCTCAAATATCTTAGATGTGTAATGGGGTTTTTCTGGGAAAAATTGATTGTTCCTCATCTTGAAATGCCTTCATTTTAAACTTATTTGCCTTATTTGTTGCTTGTTTTGACTCAGTAATTATAAGCTTCATTAACCTTCAAACTCTCAAAGATAAAATGAGAAACTGGAAAGCAAAAAAAGTCTCTATGGATTTAGTCTGTTAAATTCTCCTTATTTTATGTAGTTGTGACAATTTCTGGGTTCTTTGGCACTTTGCACTTCAGTGAAATGAAAAGTTAAACCCCCGCCTTTGTTTTCAATTGGCGCCCAAAATAAGATAGCGTTTTTTTTTCATGCAAATGAGAATACTGAACTATAGCACTTGGTACACAAACGCTATTATTAAGTGCTATCAATAAGCAGTATAGTTGTAGTGATTGGAGAAACTTCGCTAATGAGATCAATCAAAATGTTGTAGAGAAATTCGGATTCCCAATCCCAGAAAAATTAAAGGGGGATGGGTTTGATTTGTTAGACAGAGTTGGATTGCAGTCGTGAAAAATAGCATAAGCAACTTATGTTGAAATCGGGGCTTGCAACTCTAGAAGTGTTAGATGTTGACAATGATAAAACAGCAAGCTCATTCCCATAAACATTTTGCAGGCTTCATTAATATCCAGATATAAAGGAAGCAACAAGTGATCTATTAAAGCAAGGGAATAATAATGGTTCTAACTGCAACAATATCTCAAGCAAAGAAGGAAGAAAATGTTATAGGAGAGACTGCAACTAAGGAAGAGGATACCATAATTGAGAAGCTTGTGAACTCAGAAAGAGCAGAGGAGATGAAACCACTTGTGTGAAAATTTAGTGAAGTTTATTTAAGTCTGTATTAAAATTTACTCTTATATGTGAGATTAGTAGTTGGGTTAACACTTGTGTTTTGAGTAATAAGAAGTAGCTTAACACATAACGGTTCAGTTAGAGGAAGAACCTAACAGTGTTTTGGAATTGTTAATTAGATAGACAGATTTCGTACTCTAATTGGTTGAGAGTGACTTAAACCCAAAGCAACCGTTACGTTGTAAGTACGACGTTACATTCAGGGTTGGCATAAGTAGAAGAGACCAAGTTTCTGTTTCTCTCTGGGTCTCTCATTTCAATTCTCTCTCTCTTTCTCTGAGAGATTTGAAATTAAAAAATGGTTAGGGTTTCCCAGACCAAAGCCGCTCTGGTGCCATCGACGACCACCGTCGTGGATCGCTGTTCCTCCGGCTCACCTCCTAAAGGTAAAAATCCCCTTTTCTTTTCCTGTTGTTCAATGCTCTCAAAATAACGAGCTTTAATCGATTCTCTTCAATTTTCGATTTCTAGGGTTTTAAATTTTGTTTTCCTTGATTCAATTTCAGATTTATATATGAGGCGGTGGGTTTCGGATGGTGTGGGTTTAGATGTTCGGTGGTCTGTCTCGATTGTGACCCTTCGGTAATCTCTATCCCTCGATTTTGACCCTTGGATTTACCTCGGTAAATATGACTCTTCGGTAATCTCTATGCCTCGATTTGATCCTTCGATGTTACCCCAGTGACATGATGGGTGAAATCTCAATCCAAAGTTTTTGTGCTCCCTCTTTCTTTTGGATTAGGGTTTCATTCTAATTCTGAGGGGTTTTCGTTATTATTTGTCCCACAGTTATTTATTGTTACCAAGTAACAATTTTATTAAGGTAGCTATTTGATCCAATCGGAATTAGGGTTCCTGAAAGGTTGCCTTTGGAATTTTGAAAGCCATTTGGTCCCTAAAATGTTGCCTCTGAGATAAAAAGGCTAGTTGCAAAACATGTTGCCTTTCTTTGAACCACTCAAGTGATTTTTGGGCCCAACATGAGGTTCAACCCCAATGACAAACTCATTGATGCAGTAATGTTGGGGGATAGTTTGTTGCCTTTCGAATTCTGGTTTACGTTGAAACATTGAGGTTTTAAAAATCTCATCCTTGCCTTGTAAGGAAAGAGTAGCAAGATGTGTTTGTGATAGTGTCCGGAGGTTTCAAAGCACAAGGTTTTCGTCTGTTAAGGATGCATGGGACCATTGTCCTCTTTTGATGTATCTCTCTACTCAGGTATCTCAATAAGAACTAAAACCCGTTTTGATTTCATGCTACGTGTTTTTTTTTTGTGTGGCTTGAGTAAAGAGATATTACTTATTTCTTAGACCTGAGATTATAAGAGAATATGCTTGCATGATTAATGAATTCGAGGTGCCTTTGCTTTGTATCTTCCTCATAGAAAGTACATTTTCATGATATATTGAAGTTGAGGGGGTATAATTGTCATATGATCCAATTTGGATCAGACCCTTGTTTTGTCTCTACTTAGACCATTGGCTTTGTCTTTGTTTAGAATATATGTTTACATGATGTTATATCTGAGATGACTTTGCTTTATGTCTGCTTCATTGAGTACATTTACATGATATATTGAATTTGACAAAAAAGATCAACTTAAACATGTATTGATAGCATGTTGTCTAGGCCGGAATCTGAAGGATTTATTTTTCTTCATCATTCTTGCAATTTCTGCTTGTTGCAATATAAGAATTGTGTAAAGCTTGCCAATTGATTAAAAGAGTAAACATGATAGTATTTGGAGGTTGCATTTTCCGATTTTATGCTTTGTAGACACACTACAGTATTTATAATGAATTTATTTTCGGTACCTGGAGAAATATTCATGGTAATGCGCTGATTGATAAAATCTAAATGAGTTGGCTAATGGTGTAGTGCAAAAAAAAAATCCACATTTGGTAGCATTTAAAGTAGAATAAAAGGCTTTTAGCCAGAATTGGAGGAATCCATAGAGCTCTTACTCAGTCTGATAACTTATTTCTTATTTGTGTGGAAATGTAGTCAAGAAAGGAATTATATGGAAATAGAGATAAGGAAGCCATCGTATCGAAACAATATTCCAGAGTGGATTCTTGAAGGAGTCTCTTGAAAAGCATTATAAGGTTTTCGCATAGCCCTTCGATTTGGAAAATAAGTCCTCCAACAAGAAGTGGCTTACTTGTTTCACTATCACCTTAATGGTTTACTATCTAATAGGATTAAGTTTGTTAGTCTGTGACCTAGCTACTGATGAACCTGTGGTATAATTTGTGTTAGAAATATATATTCTACTCAACATAATACGTATGGTTGATAGAAAATAAATTCACAAATTCTTTTTAAGTTTTAGAGATATTGTGATGTTTGTTATGCATATCCCAATGATTTAAAAGTAACATTATCTGAGGGATTCCCTTTTTTTATGAGTTCCACAATTTCTGAGGATTTTGAAGGCTACCAATTGATTCCAAAGACTTGAGAATTTGTTACTGGAGAGATACAAAGTGTAAAGATGTGCTACTGGGATTGATCTTTGATAAAGTGATTTAGGGTTCATATCCAAAACCAATTGGCAATGGATGGAGTGATGAAAATCCTTATAAACTCACATGCTAGGTTCTAATTCCCAATGTGGGATATATATTCTCAACACGTTCCCGCACGTGTAGCTAATTTTCAAACCATATACGTGGACAACATTTTGGGTGACGTAGAGTCCGTGTGGTCATTTGGGCTTCACACGTGGAAGTGAGTAACCCGCTCTGATACCATGATAAAGTGATATGGGGTTCACATCCAAAACCAATTGGCAATGGATGGAGTGACCAAAATCCTTATAAACTCACATGCTAGGTTCTAATTCCCAATGAGATATATATTCTCAACAATCTTTCAAGCAATACGCAAAAATTAGGATCCTTCAAATGTGACCTTTCAAGCAACCAGGATTGACACAATAATGTTGGGAAAATTGCTGAGATAATTGTCGTTTAATTGTCGGTAATTAGGCTTGAAATCTAATTACCGAAAAATGTGTTTTCCTTACTCATGTAAATGGTTCAGTATTTAAAGTTCTTCTGCATTTAGTTATATACTCACTACTTAAGTTTCTCTATTTCTCTATCCAACTCTCATATGAGGTAGGGTAAACAATTCTACTCACTGAACCGAGGGAGTTCAGAGAATAAATTGTTAACACTAATCTGATTGGTGCCACTGAGCTATTGTGTTGGGTTTAGTAAGGGGTTCTAATACTTGTATGTATGAAGGATTGGGATATTATAGTTGTTTAGCAATGATCTAGTTAGAAGATTCATGTATGAAAGCCCTACATTTTGTTTGTTGGAGGCTGCGTATTGAGTATGGACTGATAATGGTTTACTCTCACAGCCATAACCCTAAACACACGCCTATTTAATTCTTCGAGAATGCCAAGACTCTGGTTTCTGTCATCTTGAATTTTATGTTTTTGCTACTATTACAATTGCTTAAATCTTGACTCCCATATTAAGTTCTCCTGTAACCATTGTGTTTCAGGCACAAGGTTGATTAGATGCTCTACTATGTCTAAATCTTGACTCCCATATTGAAGATTGATCTAGGACTATGAAATTATCTTTTTGAACCCTGGATCCTTTACAAAGGCTTTACCTCTTGAAACCTTTAAGGAACATGCAAAGAATATGGGAGATTTGTCCAAGTTGGATGATGCTTGAGTTCAGTGGGAGTTTTGAGCACTTTTTGAATTTTTACCTCACTGCAACATTTAGGTTCAGTCTAAGAGTCTACTGCAAATTCTGTACTTTGGTTTTGCAATTTATCAATAAATTGAGGTATTTAAGAATCATACATGTCTTTTAATTTGAGTTCTAAAAGTTTTATATGAATTATTCCATTTTATGAAAATTGTGTGTTTACAGGTGAACATTCATGCTTTTGGCATTTTAGTTCAGTCCAGCAATTCCAAGTTGACTGGAATTAATTATATTGCTGGAGATTTTGTTTTGATAAAGTCATACCAGTACGTGAAAGATTGGCATTTACAGGTAGATATACCAATTCAGTTTATCAAAATGGCTTATGTGAGTACTGTAATTTTTGTTAGTGGTTCTTAATCAACTTGTTGCTCATAACATACTTGATTCTGAGTCTTACTTTGACTTGACCAAGTTGGATAAGTATAGGATTTCATATAATTCAAGTGCGCACTACAGTGCTATTTGTTCCAGACATGAGTTCAATTATACAGTAGACACATTGTCGATCAGTCCAAGTGGGAGGCGGTCATGTTTAGATTCTTAGTTTGGCAGAGCAAATTGCCTGAAGTGCATAGCAACACTTTTCGTATGCTACTCAATTCATTCCGCCGCTTTCTTAGAAAGGAAGAATTGAGAAAAGTTTATGTCATGCTTTTACCAGTAGTGCTCGGACGACTAATAAATTGTTCATGAGGTATCCTCTCAGCCAGGGTTCTCAACTCTCCTGCTACTGCATATTTGCATAGTCACCAAATTTCAGCTTCTGTTTGCATTTCAGTTGGAATTAGCACTTGATAATTCTGATATTTTGTAGTGAATCACTTGAGGCACTAGGTGTATACAGTACATGTTGCCTGGTCATCAACGTAACCATGCCACGGAAAACATCTTTTGTGACATATGAGAGTGAAAACTCTACTCGCATCTTATCTGACTTATCATAAACGGAGGCACCAAACTAAGGCTTTATGGCAGCGTGTGTGACCATTCCCCGAGTTTTCTGACTTCTTCTCGCAATGAACGCAGAATCGTACAATAATGTGTATGGTTGATTACTTGATTATATCAATTCCCTTAGTTGAATAGTTGGCCGAGCCTGGACATGACAAACATCAGTCTTATCTCAGCTCTTTTTTGGTAGTATTATGTTCTAACGAGTATCATTTTCATGACAACTAATACCAACAAGATATGAATGATGTACAAAACACCAATTTCTTAATGGAGAATGCACTTTGCGTTGGAAGTATGGAACACATCATAAAAGCAAGCAACAATACTATATATTAAGCAGCTTAACAAACAATGCAAACCAATTGAGATTGAGATGCTAGATATATAGTTTAAGAATATGACTACTCTTTTGAGTAGTTTACCATTGAAATTGAGATGTTAGAGGAAACTTAAAGTCGAGTGAACAGATGAATAGTATGAAAAGCTAGTTGGGTTATTGGAAACCAGACCAAAGTTCTAATAACTATTAGACACCAAGCCTAATTTACATTTAGATTCATAAACCAGATAATGATACATGTACTGATGAACCATGCATATAATCTTATATATGCTATGAGATATTTGGATTTCACTCAGGTCCAATATGATTGATTTGCGTCGCGATATCTTGGATTTAGAAAAATACATAATATGTATGTATTTCTTAGCGATACGATCGTCCCTAATGCCAAGTGTTGTGTATATATCAAAACAATGATTAAGCGAACGTCCACTAAAACATAGCATACAATCAAGAGGAGTGGGCATAAATAAAGTGCCAACTTCTTCGGTAGCGGGAAGTTGGAATAAATTACTATTAATACTCCTATTCAATTATAATTATCTTGTTATTACTACGACATGAAAAGAAATTGGGAGCTTCTATTCATACCTCTAAAAACAGAATTTATACCTCCTTACTCAGTAGACCTTTATTTTACTTTTATAGATACCTAAAATACTATTTAGACCTCTAAAGTTTTTCTAAAATGCCCATTATCTAATTTGATATATCAAATCATACTACTATCTATTAATTTCTTTCATACTCTATTTCAAATTCATTTATTATATACAACTCGAAAAATGCATATAATCACACAAATTATCTTCTCGAATTAATTCGATCACTCTTCCACTCGTTTTCTAAATTCATAATAAATTGGTAAACTATCATTTTTATTCATTTATAGTAATATCAACATGTATGAAATATATATTTTTTGCTCAAATTGAAGTTTATGAGAAATTCTATATAGTTATATAGTTTATACACTAAATCGTGCACATTCAATTTGATGTTTATTAACTACATTAAATTTTTAACTAATGATGTTTATAAAAAAATAAGGTAATCAATTAAATCATTTAATGCAATTTGATATCCCATTTTGGATTGTCTAGCAATAAATATAAAAGATAATTATCTATATTTGTATTTTATAATAGATAAGTAAGAAATTATTTCCCTTCTTGTATTTTTATTGTTATATGTTTTTTTGGTAATTTCATATGCATTGACTAAGTCAAAAACTATATAGGAAAAAGATGGAGGTCCAAGTACCATTTTGGGAAGTATGAATAGAAGTTCCCAAAATTTCTAATTTATATGTTTCTACATCTTGAAGAAGTAAAAACTCTAGAGCAAAGCCTCAATCAATACAAATAAATTAAAGAGAAGAAGAAGAAAAAAACAAGAGAGGAACAAAAGTAAACCTAAAGTCTAAGGAATGAAATTAATAACAATACATACATATATAAGAGCAATTTTATGCAAAAAAAGGTTTTCACTGGAGCCATTTTCAAAAACGGTTATAAACTCTTACGAAGTAAACTTTCAATACTAAAAGCAAATTTGTCACCCACCCTTGGTATGTCCACCTCCTACTAAGATGCTATATGTCCATTTCTTTTATATTATCTAACTAAGGTAAACTATTTTATATTTTACTTTTATTTTTTTATTTCCTCTAATTCAGATTACATAGTTAACTCAATCAAATTAGAAAATAGTTAGATGTAAGTCGCGGTCCTATCGTCGCTAAGACCGAGCGCTCCTAAGAATCGCCAGTAGATCGCCGTCCAACATTTCCGATCTTGCCTCCTCCAACATTCATAGATCCTGGACCTCTATTTCATGCCTCCGCATCCTTCAATTCACACCGCATTGTGATCCTTGGCGATTCGAGTCGGTGATCTTGTTCGATCTTCTGTTTGGTCTTAGCTTTGGTGATCTTCGAGATTTGGTCTCGCTTTGGTTTCCTCCTGCAAAACTAAGCGGTTCGTGTGAATCATCTCATCTTCGAAGATCTCTGCATCAAGTTGAGCATCAATCGTCAAAGCTTAGAATCAAGATTTCGCTGGACTCATTTTGCAAACCCTGAGCTTTGGAACTCAAATGAGGTCGTCAAGCCATCTTTGGCCGTCGCAGCGCCACCACCTAATCCACCTCGCGTTGGCAACACTCTCCAAGCTTCGGTTTCTCCAATCGGCAACTGTGGAGGAAGGGTTGTGGTGACAAGCTTCAAACTTTGAACTTTCTAGTCGCCAATTCAATAGCTTTTGGTTATGTCCTTTGGCGTTCTGTGTGGGATTTTGAATTAGTGAGGAAGCTTTCTGGGTTCGGTTAATAGCATGTCTTCAGTTTGGTAGCTTCTGCATCCTTCAATTTGCTGAAGGAAAGCATTCTGCCATTTGAGAATTTGAAGGCTTCAGGTGCGGCTTAGTGAGCCTTGAGTCAACTGGAAGCCTCCCTGAATCGGTTTAATCACACAACTTCAAGTTGTTGTATTCTGCTTTACTGTGTCTCTCAATAAGGCTACTGTAAATTGGGTTTTTCTGAAGAGTTGGTGGCGTCGCCTCCAATCTTCACTTTCTCCGCCCTTCCTAGTGGAAGTGGCGAAGGTATGGCCTCTATTAATTTGCAGCGAAAACGTTATAAGTGTGGTGGGGATATGGCTTCTGATATGGAGGCTCTGCGGGTGGAAGAGCTTGATTCATCTGTAACCAATCCTCCTCCTCCTCCCTCTATGGGCTCGAGCTATGCAAGCAAACTGAAAAACCAAGTCGATCGTTTCAGCAAGACCATGACTGAAGAGTTCGTTTTCTATGAGGAAGATTGCTCATACACCCAAGGGGTTCATGGTGAAAGTGTTTCATTTTCGGCAAAAGTACACAACAAACTTGACTATGAATGGCACTGTGCAGTAGTGATTAAGCTGATGAGTAAGCCAAATTCTACAAACTCCTTTGATTTCATGCTTAGAGGTCTTAGACGTAAAGGACAAGTTAAGGGTGGATGACAACTAATTGATTTACCTAATGGTTTCTTTATTGTTAAGTTCAATTTGGAAGATGATATGAACTATCTCTTATGCAATGTCCCTTGGATTTTAGCTGGTCAAACTTTAACTGTTAGGCAATGGAAACCAAATTTTGATCCTATGAAGGAAGTGATTGGTAAGATGGCTCTGTGAGTTAGAATTTGTGGTCTTCCTGTGAAATATTTCCAAAATTACATAGTTAATAGGATTGGGAAAATCTTAGGGGATGTTGTTAGGGTTGACCCAATTACTATTAGCCAAGCTACAGGTCAGTTTGCAAGAGTTTGTGTTGAAATTGATCTCAACAAATCATTAAAACCTTTTGTGGAAGTAGAATCAATTGCCTACAATGTCATTTATGAAGGTATCTCCCCAATCTGCTTTGAGTGCGGTTGTTATGGGCATGCCAAGGATAAATGCCCTTCTGTGGTTCATATTTCTTGCCCTACAGATGTTGATGAGTTTAATTATGATGCCAATACTGCTAATGTAATAGAGACAATAGAGAAGGAAGGTCCAGTCCTTGGTTTGTCTAATTCTTGTACTCAAAATTTAGTGATTAAAGAGGACATGGATCCTTGGATGTTAATGAATTACAGAAATACAAAGAAAAGTAACGAGAGTGTCAATGGAAAGAAAAACTCTAATAAGGGCTCTAGTTTCTATGTGCTTCATGTTGAGCCTGAAACCTCTGTAGACAATGCTAATAAAACCTCCCCTACTAAGAATAAGGCATGTTCTACTTCCAAGGATGCTAAAGGTAACCCTCTTTCTGCTAACTTATCTAAATATATTTGTATTCCTATGGAATATGCCTCTAATGTTGCTAGTGCTAGTGGTACTAAAATGGTGAAGTTTTATCAGAAAAAGAATAAAAATTTCTCAACTACTATTACCAAGCAACCAACTGCTATTAAGAAGCTCCCATTTGATCATGTTGGTAATGTTTTGGTAATGAGATATTTGCTCTCTTTGGTCATTGCCATCTTGAGAATGTTTTAACTAATGCTAGTGAGATTTCTAAAGTGCAGAGTTATGATAATATTGTTGACCAGATGTTTGCTGAAAATAGCAAATTGTCTAATGTTGTTGATCTTCTTTCCCACTCTGGGGAAAATATGATTGATTCCTAGTTGGGTTTTCCCTCCCTTATACATTTCATCATTTTTAATGGATCATATTCTCTTCTGGAATGCTCAAGGAGCTGGGGGTGAAAAGTTCAGGTCCTCTATCCAGGATCTTGTGAAGATGAACAAGGTAGACTTGCTTATTGTTTGTCAACCTCGAATCCAATTCTCTGGTGCTAAGAAATGCTTACTCTCTCTTGGCTTTACTGACTTTAAAGCTATGGTAGCTAGTGGATTTTCTGGTGGCATTTGGTTTTTGTGGAATAGAAACAAAATTAGTTAAATTACTGTTGATATTGTAGATCCTAGTTTTCAGTCTATTTCAGCTAAGATCTCTTGGAATGGCTCTCATACTTGGCTTTTGACAGAGATTTATGCTAGTCCCTGCAACACTTCTAGAAGTGGACTTTGGACTTCTCTTGATGATTTGATTAAGAAATACAATTGGCCTTGAATTTTTAATGAACTTCTCTCTTTTTCTGATAAGATTGGTGGCTCTCAACATTATAGATTTGGGGGTATGCAAGGCTGTGTCGTTAGGAATGGCTTGATTGACATAGGCTACCAAGGAGCAGATTTCACTTGGACTAATAATTATGTTAAAGATAGATTAGATAGAAGCTTTTGTTCTAGTGAATGGATGCTCCTTTTTCATGATACTTGTGTAATCCACCTTGCTAGAATGAAATCAGATCACTGCCCTATATTAATCAAGCTGAAGCCTGATGCTAGGACTTCAAGACCTAATTCTCCTGTCAGGTTTCAAGCTATGTAGATGCAGCATGAAAGCTATATTGATAAGGTGACTGACATATGAAACAATTGTAGTGGTGATCTCTTCCAAAAAAAACTCAAGGTTTGGCTTCTTCTCTCAATATTTGGAATAAAGAGGTCTTTGGTAATATTTTTAAGCAGAAAATAACTCTTTTAGCCAGAATTTGTGGGATTCATAAGTGTTTGGCTAGAGGTAATAATACTTTTCTTCACGTTCTTGAGAAGGAGTTAGTTACCAAGTATGAAAAAATTAGAGATGCTAAAGCTCTGTTTTAGAAGCAGAAATCTAGGGACAAATAGTTAAAGGATGGTGATAGAAATACTAATTTCTTTCACCTAACCACTGTGGTTCGGAGGAGAAGAAATAAGATTGATGGCTTGTTTGACTCATTTGGTACTTGGTCTAATGATCCAACTATGATGAAGAAAACTACTATGGATTTCTTTTTTAATCTTTTTGCAGCTAAATGTAGCTTGGATCTCAAGTTTCATATTCCTATTCTTTTTCCTGATATTCTTCATGCAGAGTCACTTTTAATTGGCAGAGATGTTTCTAGACATGAAATTCATAGTGCCTTATTCAGAATTGGTAAGATGAAAGCTCCTGGAGCTGATGGGTTTCCTGCTTTATTCTATTAACAACACTGGCCTTTGTGTTCCTCTGAGATTATTAAATTTTTTACCACTGCTTTTCATTCGGATTCTATCCCTCTCGGTCTAAACCATACTCTTATCACTCTTGTCCCGAAAGTGCCAGCCCCTCAACGTATGCACCTTTTTCGCCCTATCAGCCTCTATTGTACTGTTTACAGGATTATCTCTAAGATCATTGTTGACAGAATTAGACCTATGTTGGAAAAATGGATTAGCCCTAATCAGGTTAGCTTTGTTCCAGAAAGGCATATCTCTGACGACATTATGATTGCTCAAGAAATCTTATATAAATGCAAGAACTCTAAGGGTGCTAAAGGATTCATGGCTTGGAAAATTGATCTTTCGAAAGCCTTTGCCAAACTTAACTGGAGTTTCATTGAGCAGGTTCTTTATGAGGTCAAACTTCCGTGCAATATTATCAAGTTGATTATGAGTTGTATTACTTCTGCTAGCTATCAAATTATCGTAAATGGTGAATTATCGGAGCCTTTTAAAGGGGGCATGGGAATTAGACATGGGGACCCTCTCTCCCATTATCTCTTTGTCCTTTGCATGGAAAAATTATCTCATCTTATTAGAACTATGGTTGTTTCCAAACATTGGCTTCCAATTCAATCCTCTACAAATGGGCCTTTTGTCTCCCACTTATTCTTTGCAGATGATTTATTTCTCTTTGTTGAGGCTAGCACTGTTTAAGCTAAAGGGATGAAGCAATGTATGAACCTCTTTTGTGGCCTCTCAGGACAAAGTGTGAGCTTTGAGAAATATATGGTGTTTGTATCTCCTAATGTCTCAGTTAGGATTGCTGAGGAAATAAGCAAGATCTGTGGCTCTCCACTAACTGATGAACTAGGAACTTACCTTGGTATGCATCTACTTCATAAAAGAGTTAATAAGAACACCTATGCTAGTACTGTTGACAAGGTTCAAGCCAGGTTGGCTAGTTGGAAAAGTAAGACTCTTAATATGGCGAGAAGATTAACTTTGATTCAATATGTTAATGCTTCCATTCCAATTTATGCAATGCAAATTGCTAAGCTTCCTATGTCAATTTGTGACAAGCTGGATAAACTCAATAGAGGTTTTCTATGGGGAGATACTAAGCGGAAAAAGAAAGTTCATCTTACTAATTGGGATACAGTCTGCAGGCCTAATGGCTATGGTGGCTTGGGGATTAAAAAGTCAGCTAATATGAACATGGTCATGCTTGCTAAAGCTAGTTGGAGAGTTATCCAGAAAGACCAAGGGCTTTAGAGCGGGATTTATATAAGGAAGTATCTGCATTCTGGTTCTCTCCTGCATAATTCTTATAAAAAGCCTGCTCAGTGCTCAAGTACTTAGTCTGGTATTGTGTATGGGGCTAATTTACTGCGAAAATGGCTTACATGGAGAGTTGGCAATGGTTTTCAAACCAAAGTTTGGACTGATAATTGGGCTCCTTCTGGTATCCTTCTCAACTCTGTTGTGAATGAATTTTGGATTGATGGTAGCTGGAATATGATCATGCTTGGTGAAAATCTCCCTCGAGAAATAATTGCTCAAGTATTATTTGTTCCTATTACTGAATGTGATATTCCTGATCAAGTTATATGGGGGCAGACTTCTTCTGGAATTTTCTCTGTAAAATATGCTTACACTGTGCTATGTGATGAACAGGGTTTCCAAAAGTATGTTTGGATGAAGATTTGGTCCCTTCCTATACCTCCAAAGATTAAAATATTCTTATGGACCTTTGTTTCAAGCAAATTATTAACTAATGAGCAGAGGTTCCGAAGGAAGTTTGCCTCCAATCCTCACTACAAATTCTGCACTAATACCCCAGAAATAATGATTCACCTCTTCAGGGACTGTCCTAAGTCTAAACAGGTTTGGCAAAATTTTAAGATTCACACGAATATCCTTGCTACTTTTGTTCTGAGTTGGGAAAATTGGATCTATGCTAATTTTCATAAAGGGTACTATATGAATATTATAAGTTGGAATATCTTCTTCATATACTGTTGTTAGTTCATATGGAAATGGAGGTGCAAATCCATTTTTGATAGCTCCTTCAAGTATCTTTTTAATATTTCTGAAGTTGTGTTTAGTTATGCTGATGAATGGGCTAAAGCTAATGCTAAGCTTGGTACAAACTTGTCTAAACATGTGGAGATGCTATATTGGATTAAACCAGCTATTGAAAATTTTAAACTGAATGTTGATGGCTCCGGGATGAATAATGGAAATATTGGAGCAGGAGTGTGCTTAGGGATGAGGATGGCTGTTGGCATGGTGGGTGTATGGTGAACATTGGGACTGGGGAGGTCCTGTAAGCTGAGGTTGGGGCTTGTTCCATGGTCTACACCTAGCTCGTAGCTTAAAGATTTCAAGACTGGAAGTTGAGTCTGATTCTTTAGTGCTTATCAATCTTCTTCAACATGCTAATATTGATTTGCATCCTCTTAGGATCTTGATAATGAATTGCAGAAGCTTGATGTGTGCTTTTGACTTTATTAATGTGAAGCATGTCCACAGAAAGAGGAATATGGTAGCTGATATCCTTGCTAAGCATAGTACCTATAATGATAGAGGAATATGGTAGCTGATATCCTTGCTAAGCATAATACCTATAATTATAGAGGAATATGTATCTTACATGACCCTCTTACGCTGGTTTCTGATGTTTGCTGGATGACATTGTAGGTCTTTCTAAAACTAGGGAGTTTATGGCTTGTAGCTCTAGATAGTTTTTTCTTGACTTTCTTTTGCTTGGGCCAATGGCCCTATTTGTACCTAAAAAAATTAAATTGATCTCCCTAGCTAGCTAACACTCCTCGTATTCTCTTGATATGTATCTCATATAACTTACGGGTTTTTTTATGTTGTTCCTTAATAATTAGTTATGCACTATATGCTCTTATATCAGTACAATGTTCTTTTATGCCAACCCTTAGTACATGACGTACATTCTCATTATATTTGTAACATTAGCTATGCTTTTGCTCTCATTGTTCACACATAATTCTTTTAAACCGAGTTTGTTCTCGTTGTCCACACTCATTGTCCTTAGTAGTCCTAGTTATTTTTCTTTATCATTAAACAAAACTCAATCTTTAAAATAAAAAAGGGGGAAAATATACTGAATAGTTATTGTCATATTAATTAGAATAAATAAATTAATTGTTTAATTAAAATTACCAAAGTAAAAAACAAAATAGTTAACCTTAGTTAGATTGTATAAAAGAAATGGCAAATTAGAAAAGGGTACTCCCATCATAAATTATAAAAAGGTCATCACTTATTTCTCAATTATAAAAAAAAAGTCATCTCAATTTACTAGAAATTAGAAAATAGTAAACAAGTTTGTAACTAGATTAGAAAAAAGTTATTTTTAAATATTTTCCGGACGGTTTTGTCATTTCTCATTTTTTTTATTCTCCTAATTCCGTTCATAACTTTGCCGTCCGATAATGGATTTGAGAGTGGTTGGTACCGTTGGAAAGATCTTTCTTCCATGTTTCATTTGATACCCTACCAACTCCAAACCGACCACCATACAAGGCGCAACAACCCTCGTAAGGGGTTGCCGCCGTCGTTGGTGGTGCTCCGAGCAATTCCGGCGAAACCAAAGCTCAAGGTTCCCTAATTTTAGTTATTCTCTTCATTCTGAACATACTCATACCAATCTCCTTTGAATTTTAACATAATTTCGCATATTTAGACATTTCCTCTCGGCATGTCACACCCCCTGTCACACTACCTATCACAATACTTGTCACACAACCTATGACACTAACTTTCACACCCGCTGTCACACTACCTATCACAATATCTGTCACACAACCTATCACACCCCATATCACACTACCTTCCCCAATGGTTTAGGGTTTAGAAAAATTTAGAGTTAAAGTGTTAAACATTGTCACACTACGTATCACACCACATGCGTATGAAAAAAAGCGGTGCATAACAATGTTTAGCATTTACTCTAAACACACCCTAAATTTTAGAGTTTCCCAAGGGTTTAGGGTTTAGTGTTTAGAAAAGTTTATGGTTAAACTATTAAACATTGTCACACTACCTATCACACTCGCTATCACACTACTTGTCACACTACCTATCACACTAACTGTCACACCCTCTATCACACTAACTGTCACACCCGTTGTCACACCTGTTGACACACTTGTTGACACATCCATTGTCACACCCGTTGTCAAACTACCTGTCGCACCCGCTGTCACACTGTTTTATGTGACTGTCTTGTGATAAGATGAAGAAGAAGAAGAATAACTAGAAATAACGAACCTTTGTCCACTGTTATGTGATCTTGAATTTCGCATATTCTAAATTTCTCTCAGCATGTCACAGTACATGTCACAACACAAAGTTAATGTGACATGTGGTGTGATATGTAATGTGACAGATAGTGTGACGGGTAAACTGATTGTCATACTACCCGCACACTATCTATCACACTAACATTGTTCTGTGACGGGTAGTGTGACAGGTGGTGTGATTTTTTTACGACAAAAAGATAGAAAATTATAAGCGGTCTCAAAAAGCTTCGGTGGTGGGAGGGATTTAAGATCGGTGGCTAATTCATTTGGATCTGGATTGGAGATGGAATTCTACTCTGGCCCCAAGAATTGTGCTCTGGGCACCTAATCAATTTCTCTGATACACGCGTGCTGGTCTCACTCCTCCCTTCTCAGTCCCAGATCGGACCTCTGCACTGGGCTTTATAGAGGAGGAATGGTGGTGGTGTCGTTGTCGTCGTCTTGGTGCTAGAGAGATAAGGAAACACGTTGAGGAGGCGCATGGACAATGGTGATCTGTCTGCAATGGAAGCCAAACCACAAGTATAAGAAAAATGGAGGCGAGAAGATTGAAGATGGTGCTGCGGGGCTTGGAGGTTGCCGGCATGGACCTTAGCGTCGCCCTTTCATCGAGAAGAACCAGATCTCATCAAGCCAAGAAGAGAGGGAGAGAGAGAGAGAGAGAGAGAGAGAGAGAGAGAGAGAGAGAGAGAGAGAGAGAGAGAGAGAGAGAGAGAGAGAGAGAGAGAGAGAGAGAGAGAGAGAGAGAGAGAGAAGACCGGTTGGAATACCAAGGCCGTCGAGAAGAAGCTCGAGACTCTCCGCCAAACCCAAACTCGATCCCCTTCATCCCTGCCAAAACCCTAGATTTCGCCGCCCACAAGGACCTCTTTTGCCGTATCGTCCCCTGGGCTCTGGCACTACAAATAATGGTTTTAGAGAATGGCACGGGTGTAAATATTTACAATATTATAGGCAACATTTTAAGAACCTGATTTTTTTTCTAATTTTCAAAACTTATGTGACTATTTTCGCATTTCATATGTCAAAATAGATTTTTTTATAAGAAATCCTAAAAGAAAATGATATGTGGCTTCTTTTTAAGAGTTGGGCATTAAATGAGTATACTATGGGTGTGTGACAAATTTGTTTCCTTCAAAATTATTGAGTGGGGGCAATTACATGAAGAGGCTGAAGCAAAACAAACAATTTCCTTGTAATACTCCCTATGATTGGCAAGAGATCAGATAGATAGTAGTGCTATGTAATTATGTAAAGTTGTATTGATTGTAATCCAATTACGTGGTACGTAAATAATATTTCTTGTGTTGCACACGTGTTAGAATTTCATTGACATTTTTTCACATTTGAAAATTGAAATTATATAAAAGGATGTAGCCGTTTCAGTCCTCTCTCAATTCAATCCTCAATTCCCAACTTGCCCCTCTCTCTCTCTCTCTCTCCAAATTGTTTGGGTTCCTTCAGCCCCTCCGGTGCGGCCAACCACCGCCGTGGTCCGCTTCACCGCCACAAGGTCAAATCGTCCGAGCTTTTTCCCTTTCCTTTCTCTTATAATTTGATTCTTTTCACTTTCGGTAAATCGTCTTTGAAATCCAATTGAATCGCCCAAACGATCTTTGATTCTCTCGGGTTCATATTTAGGGTTTTGATTCCTGTTTTCCCTTCATTTAATCTCAGATTTATGTGTTGGCGGCGGCGGGCCTCGAATGTTCAATTGGTGTGCGATTTGATCTCGATTGGGTCCCTTCGATTTGTGTAGGTAAAATTTTCAAGGTGTAATGAAAACCCTAAGAATTAAGCGTGAAAACCCAAATCAAAGTACTGGTGCTCCCTCTTTTCTCGGGGTTGAGGAACCATTCTTTGATTTAGGGTTAATTTCATGCCGAATTCTGAGGGGTTTTTGTTTCATCAGTCCCACTGTTATTGTTACTGAATTTTTGGCCATTTGATCCTGTCGGAATTGGTTCATAAACTGTTGCCTATGAGAGATTGAACACTGAAGTTGCTGCCTTATTGGTTTATATTAAGGAAATTGTTGGTATATATGTGGGATGCACCATGGTACTGGTAGATACCATGAGTTGTGTCAAGGTTGCCTGATGTCATTTGAATGAGGGTATCTGAAAGTCTTGAACAGACTAATTGGAATCGGTCCCTGAAAAAAACTTGCCTATGTGATTTACAGCATTTTGCAAACATGTTCCAAGTGATTTTTTGCCCAACTTGATGCACTACTGTTGCCACTTGATTTTCATCGGAATGATGTCATCTGAAAGGTTCGAAAATGGTTCCTAAATGTTGCCTATGAGATATAAAACAATTGTGCCCAACTCAGTTCAACTTTCTTTGCTTGGTTGCTGAGGATGATTAAAAACTAAAAATCGAGTTTGCTGAAAGGCTATGATACACGGATACGTTATAAAAGAGGAATGCCCGTATCGTACCCGTACCGGATACGGGTACGGGCTGGATACGCTACATACACGTATCTTTGACTGAAAATGGAATAGAGGTTACCGAGATTAAAGGGTAGGACTGGGTTGTGTAGAGCTCGTCGAGGGAGAGAGAATGGCGGTGGTGGCATGCCCTGAAGTGGCCGGAAGGCGGCGGCGCAGCTGGTCAAAGACTGCAGCTGTGTTGCTGCGTTAGGAAGAGAGACGAAGCAGAAGGAAGAAGAAGAGAAGAAAAAAGAAAGGAAGGAGAAGAAGAAAAAGAAGAAAAGTGGGAGAGAGAAGAAGCAGAAGGAAGAAGAAGAGAAGAAGAAAAAGAAGAAAAGTGGGAGAGAGAAGAAGCAGAAGGAAGAAGAAAAGAAGAAAAAAAGGAGGAAGAAAAAGAAGAAAAGTGGGAGAGAGAAGACGCAGAAGGAAGAAGAAGAGAAGAAAAAAAGAAAAAAAAGAGGAAAAAAAAAGTGGGAAAGACGAATGGAATCGGGTATTTGGCTTAAAAGACTAAAAATTCAAACTGAAAATTAATATATATATATATATTAAAAATTATTTTACAAAACGTATCCAAATAACTACATTTTAGAAAAACACGTATCCCGTGTCATGCCGTACCCGTATCCGTGTCCCGTACCCGTACTCGTGCATCATAGCTGAAAGGTTGCCTATATGTTTGGAGCATTTTGCAACATGTTCAAGTCATTTCTTTCCCAACTTGAGCACTAGTTTCGAAATTGGTTCCTAGAAGGTTGTCTATGAGATTCAATTATCTAAAGCATCATGGAAACATGTTGATATTAATTTTTCGCTCAACCTGAATACTTAATTCGTTGAAATTAGTTCCTAAATGGTTGCCTATGATATGTAAATTATTGTAGAAAGTGAAATTATGTTGCCTATGATTTTTTTTTTAGCCCAGTGGATTATATTGTTTCTGAATTAAGGCTTCTGGGTCTATTAGATGCTCAACTTGCTTGGTTTTATTGCTGGGAGCCTGGGATGATTAATAACTAAAACCGAGTTTGCTTTGTTGGGTTTGTTTGTAAATTGGTGCGTATCAGTTGAATGCAGTTAATAGGTGCATCTCTTTTGTTCGATGGATTTAATTTGCTCGATGATTTAATGCATTCATGCTTTACGTTCCACAGTTAACAAGTCTTGTTGTTGATTGAGTTAATTATGTAAAGTTGCCCGTATACCATTGTCACTGTTATCATAACAGTTTTGGTATCCTGCCCACATCAGGCTTTAAAATGTTTCTAATATGAATCAATGGTCCCTTTTGATAGATATTTGCACTATTATGTAAGCAATTCAAAGTTATATATCATGTTTTTTTTTTTTTGGAAATTGCAAATAACCCGAGCAGTGAGCAGGCTTGGTTACTTTCAAGCTCGAGTTAAGTGATGGGAATTATGGGATCAAACCAACTGGACATCTACACTACTTTTGCAATTTGATCCCATTGGTATGACGGTATTTGAAAGTTTCAAAATTGGTTTCTTAAAGGTTGCTCATGCGATTTTATTATTTAAAGTATTCCAGAAACAAGTTGCCATTGATTTTCTGCCTGACGTGAGTACTGAATTTGTTAAAATTTGTCCCAAAAGGTTGCTTATGTGATTTAAAGTATTCTGGAAACATGTTGCCATATTGATTTTTTGCCAAACTTGAACACTGAAATTGTTGCCTTGTCAGTTTATCGTAAAAAGGTTGTTCCTACATGGATGCATCATGACATTCAATGAATTTGTATCTGAGACCTGAGAAAAGAGATGTGATTTGTTTTTTAGACCTGAGTTGGTACCCCAGCTGGTGTGAGAATGCATTTAAAATCGAGGTTAAGACCATATAATCTCAGTTTTGCATCTGTTTTCAGGGCTTGTGGTGAGAACTTGGATATTGATTTTGGGAGGGAGGTGTTCGTTAGGGGTGATTTTTTTTTCTGTGCACTCCAATTCTTCTACTTACGAACGATTTCATTTTCTATAGCCCTAAACACAGTCACAACTCGTTGCTTCAATATATGCTGGAACTCGTCCTGATTTCCTCTTTACAAGTTTGGTAAGTTACCTTTGATTATGCATCCCAAATGGTTTAATGGTCATCTTTCAGTGCCCATTGGTGGCCTTTTTGCAGCATAGTGTTTGAGTTGGTTCTCTTCAATTTGATTTAGATTTTTGGGCTAGAACGTATAGCTAGCACATTCAGTGGACATCTTCTCCCCTATGACATACTTTGTTATGGTCTCTTATTAGCATGAACTCTGTGATATTATGAACTCTGCGATATTACCATGGTTGATGTTCATCTTATGTTGGCAGACTTCAGTTGATTTTTCTGTCTCTGTGGGTTCAATGATTTTCGGGCATCACATCTTTTTAATTCCCAAACAGGTCTTACTAGATATAAAAAAGTTTGAAAACCTTTCTATGGTTTCTAAAATTTTGTGTGTACATATAGCGTTTTATTCGATCATAATGCTCAGGTGAGTTATATGTATTAATGCATGAAAGCTTTGCATGAATGTTGGGAAATGCCTGTGGCTAATATTTCCATATAGATTTGGACGTGTACTATAACATTATTCGCATGATTTATTGTCAGTGTAAGTTTTATGGCAAACTCATCTATTTGTGAGAAAGCGTTTTTGTGGAATCTTCAACATGGCTCTCATGGGCATCTATATTTAAACCTTGTTCTTGCTGTTGGATTAGCCATTTCATTCTTAATGTTAGAATATATTGGGAAATCAGTGCTGCTATTACAATGGTTAGAATATTTGGGAAATTAGTGTTGCTAATATTTGGCCAATGAAATTGGATGAGAAAGGACTGGTCTAATTTTGAATAGGATGCGGCTACTTCTAACTTCTCAGGTGTCTGTTTTGGGCGAAGGGCTAGGCCATTTTTGTTATGATGCATATGGTACAACATAATGTTAAAATAACAGATATGATTTTGGGAACTTGATTTATTATTGAACTTCTGGATTGCTACAAAAGTAGTAGGAACCAAGTTTCTGATTTTTTTTAATCCTCTTTAGCTTTCAGGGTTTTGATATATGCTATTTCAAGGGTTTAACAAATGCCTCATCATTTGCTCGGGATTTAATATTAGACTTCCATCTGTTTCTTTTTGGTATTGATAGACACTCGCTTTTACATTAAAACCTAAGTGCATTGCACAGGATTTAAACTTTGGGTTGAGGTTCTCAGAAATAAACCAGTTATCATAGTCTGCCTTTATGTTCTTTGAGCAAGTCCTGCTACGGGTTGTTGAAGTCTTGAAAGTTTCAGTGTTTTAGGTGAACAGTGAAATCACATTAGATTCATTTTGATTTACCAGTTAATTTATATCTTTATAGCAGTGGGACATTATCTACAATTAATTTTCTACCGTTTGAATTTCATATCAACTTTTAAAATCTCTTTCTGGCCAAAATTTAGATGCAATAAGGGATCATGTGTACTTGTGTATGTGTACTTGTGTAGTCTATCAAGTAGTTGACAGAAGTGTATCTGAGTAATTCCTGACACTCTTTCTTTTGTATGTGTCCTCTTTTTTTTTTTATCGTCTTCCTGATCAACTATAGATGTGGCGAAGGGTGTTATTGTGTGTGTACGTCTGTTGTACATATGCTTATATGTTTCTGTGTATCTGCATCTGTTAAGCATGTCCTTGTATGTGTTTGTTTGAGTGCTCTGCAACAATTTAATTGATACGAACTGAGCTAACTAAGTGAAAGATGTGTGATGATAAAAAATTTGAGTTAGATTATAGTTGGGATTGATTGCTGCTAAGGTAATGTAGCGTACTTAGATGTTTGTGCAGATTTGAAGTTAAATATAGGTTTATTTATGTGGCACTAGATTATGGAATACAAAAGATTGATTGTCTGTACAGCTGGTATTCATGGTTGTAGACTAGTAGTTGCATATATATGTAGACTTATTTGGCTACGTATCATCTCAGTAGCTTTATTGCCATTGTTCAAACTAGTCCATCGTGACTTGAAAATTTGCATTAGTATCCTTTTATTATGTGATTAAGAAAGGAATCTTTAGATTGCGATAGACAGTTGATGAGGTTGACACCCTAGCTGAATGTGGTACCAGTATCAAATCCTGTGGAGTGGTTCTCATGGCTGCTGCATACTTAGTTAATGAACAAAAATCGTTTCGGGTTAAATCTGGTGGTGGGGTGTGAGCAGATTGGAGATGGTAGTGATGCCAATATATTCCTAATATTGAGTCAATTAGCTAGATAATGTTGCTAATGGAGGTTTTCACAGAGGATTTTGACAGAAGGTATTTTATTTTCTTTTCTATTATCTTGGTAATTGGTGCTGAATTTGATAGGTTACCCTACAAATGCTCATTTTGTTCCTGTTATGTGTAACTGGACTAGTACAAAATTCTGTAACTTGGTGACAGATGCATATTTGTACTGGTGCAACTTCTTGTTGTTGGATTAGCCATTTCCTTCCTAATGGTAGGAGTATTTGGGAAATTAGGGTTGTGAATAGTTGCCCTATTAATTGGATAAAGAAGGCTTGGCTTAATTTTGAATAGGATTTGCTACTTCTAAAATCTCATGTGCCTGTTTGGGTGAAGGAATTGGCCATTTTGTTTTGTTGTAGTATCTTATGCATTTAGGTTGATGATTCACTTAGGCTCAATGTCAGTAGGCTTAAAATTGATTTCCTGACCAAAGATGATTCTTCCTTGAGGTTTAGTTCCGCTAATTTTTACCATGTTTTACAGTTTGTCATTACCATAATGAGGCCATTTTTATATCCTTTGTTCAAGGCTAAGTTCTTCCAGTGAAGTACTATATATGTGACCAGAATATCAAAGGATAATCATATCCGTTATTTCAACATCATGTGTGATTGCTACAGAACAAGGAACTAAGTTTTATTGGGAAAACATTACAGTGCGTCCTCATGATGGGTTGCTGGTTAGAAACTTTCATAAGGTGAATATTAGAAGGGACATCTTCACGTACTTATACGAGCTGACTAAGTTTCCTGCATCATTCAGATTTTATTACTTTTCTGGTTTATTATATATATATAGATGTGTTCCTACTGACATATAGGTGTGTTTGTGTGACCTCTATAATGTTCCTGTGTATCTGCGTGAGTCAAACATGTGCCTAAATGTGTGTTGGTATCTGTTTTCCTGTAATTTAAATTTAGGCAAAAAGGCCGATTTGCACCACAAATTTGGTTATAATTGTCAATTTGCATTCTGAACTTGCATTTGAGTCAATTTACCTTTTAAACTTGGTAAAAATTACCGATTTGCACTCTATCCGTTAAATTTAATGTTTTTCATCCAATTTTAAGTCACATATCATGCATTTAAGGGACAATATTGTCATTATATATTTATTCATATTTAATAATGAAATAAGTTAATAAAATTACTTAAGATGACACTTGTTACAAATTTTTTTTTCGAAACATGTTATTGATTTATATATTTATTATTTTACGTGATATAGTATGTTAAAAGATATTAGAAAAATATAAATAAATACATTGAAAATTAAAAATAAATGTGTGTTCTAGGATAATTACTATTCTACCATTGTGTGTGTCTTAGCCTTATTAGGTTTCTTATTAGAGATAGATTCGCATCTCTGTAATAGATTAGGACTCTTGAATCCTACGAGATTGTAGTTATGTAATGCCTATATATAGGTTCCATTATCAATAATTAAATGGTTACGTTTTGTTCCATTACGTTGTTATTATTCTCGTTTCGTTCCTCCTTCAACAATGTGTATATATATATATACACAACACTATATTTGAATGGGTGGGTATGTTGAATATATAATTCGAAGTAGAGTTAAGTATGTAGAAAAAAGATGTAAATAAATAATTTGATTAAAAAATAATCCTCGTTTTAAAGAATATTTGTATTTGTTTTTAAGAAAAATAGAAAATGACAACATTACCCCTCATGTGCATGACATTTGACACAAAATTGGATGAAAACAGTTAGATTTAACGGATGAGGTGCAAATCGGTAATTTTTACCAAGTTTAGGAGAAAAATTACTCAAATACAAGTTTGAGATGCAAATTGACAATTTAAACCAAGTTTTGGGTGTATTTTGGCAATTTTGCCTTAAATTTATGAACTGAAATAACAAGAGAAAGATGAGTGATGAACTGATGATATGAAATGTGTTCTAGAATATAGTTGAAATTGATTACTGGAAAGGGTATCATACTAAGATGATTGTGCAGGCGTGAACTAGATATAAAGCTTAGGTTCATTGAGTGGCACGTTATAGGAGGCAGCCTTACTTGGCCTTTAAATGAGATAAAAGATTCTTAAACTTTGTTATTCCTTGCGGCTATGTTTTCGTCACAAAAATTGGCAATGGGTAAACATTCGTATATCATGACAATTAGCAGCTTTACTTTCCATTGTTGTGAGTTGCAATGTGGAAATAATCAATAATATCTTGAGAAAATATTTGGTGTTTTTGTTGTGATTGATCCTTATGGGTGTTAACCTTGGTAGAATTTTGATTAGCTTTCAATTGGGTGTTGAGTCTATTGAATCAGTCAGCCAAAAGTTTCTGGAGTTCTGTTCTTGTTTACTGTTTAGTCAAAACATCAATGGCATGAGCTTTATGTTGATATGAGTATCTGTTTACTAATTGAAACCATCTCTCTTGGTTAACGTTTATGTTTCTGGGTGTGTTTTGATTGGTCTTAATGTTTATGTAGTTGCATACAGGGCTCTGCTCTTCGCTTGCTAATATATATTCATTTTGAATCGGTGAAGAGTTTCTGAAATCAAAACATCAACTTTGTCGTTGTAGTGTTGAGGCATAGTAGTCTTTTTCAACTAATCCAGTGTCTGAATAAACTCTTTACTATGCTCAAGGTCGATATTAATCAAGTTTTGCTTTGAAGTTCTTGATAACCTTGATGCACCAACTTGGGTTGGATCCCTAAGTATATACAGCACTGGTTGTTACTATATATAGGTGTTTCAGTTTTTTTTTGGATAATAGGTGTTTCAGTTGGGTTGGAACCATATCTATTTTACAGTGGAAGTATATAGGTGAAGCTTTGACACCTTCCAGAAAAAATTAGTGAAGTATGGGAACGTTATATCATTAGGATAACGATGAGTGAATGGTATGGGAACGATTGAACTAAAAACAAAGTTATTGATTGGTGCAGAAAGGTACTAGCATGGCTTATTCATAATAGGTCGGACATCAATTACATTATTAGTGTGGCTCGATATATTTTGCAGTCGTGAACGAGGTCAGAACACATTGTGCACAAGCATATGCACATTACAGATGAAAAGCTAGCAAATAACATACATACTAATTCAAACTACCATTTGAATTTTGTAATAACCTGAATTTCTATTGTCATTTCTTGTAATTTCTTATAGATTAATGAAATGATGTGTTGGTTATAATTTTATTCTACACTATCCAATTAGCTTTTATTTGAAGTAGAAATTGGTTTCGAGAACCAATAAGTCGTTACAGACCAAAAAAAAAACCAATAAGTCATTATTCGAATAAATTCGATTGGCTCAAGAGTTAACTTTTAATCCGTCTCTCGTTTTAGGAAATTTCATTTACGAAAGTCGTAGAGTTATGTCAATACGAGTTCATAGACCATCGGCACGCTTTAATTAGATGTTGTGTGGGGAAGTTGTTAGCAGCAGAAGTTAGTTTTCGAATGTGGAAGGGGTATAAAAGGAGGAAATTGGAAACTATTTGGAAGAAAATCATATTTTCCCCAAATCAGTTTCTCTCTCTTCCTTCCCGATATTTTCAACTCTGTCACTCTTCATCATTTTTTCTTCAGAAATTCTTCCGCCGATTCCTCCCTTGTCCGGCCGCCGTGCACGTCACCACCGGACCCATCAGCACCACAAGGCCGAGCTGATTAGTTATGGGTTGGTGACAGGTCTTCCGCCGCTGCCTAGAAGCCGCACTAGCGACCAAAAGTTCCTGCTGAAATTCCATAGCCGCTTGGGTTTCGCGCCGCCGTCAAGTTTTGGGTGCAGTTTTGGCTTCAGTCGACTGTCCTTGGAGCTTGGGTCACGATTTCACAAGCTTGGAGGAAGTTTTAGAGCCAAAAATTGGGAGAGTAGCAGCTGCTACAGTAATAGGGAGTTGCAGCAGCAACTTTGGTGGTCTTTTGGTGGACCTTGCTTCCTTGGGCACGATTGCACTAGTTTGGAGCTCGGCATGAGCTCAAACTCATTTCCCCTGCATTTGCTACAGCGGCAAAACAGCTGCATCATCACCTCCGACTGTTCTTAGGGGTAAGAACTCCATGTCTTCACTTGTTTAGCAAGTTTGAAGTGTTAGGAAGTGAGTTAGGAAATTGGTTTAGTTTTGGGTGTTTTTGAGGTGGTGGTGTTCGGCACTAGGTGCCATGGTGTTGAGAGAGGGAGTTTTTAGTTAAGTTTCAGTTGTTTTGGTGAGATTACGAAATTGGAAGGGTTAGGAGATTTGTGAGGGTGTGGGGACTGAATGTGGTGCCACTGTTTTCAGTTTGTTTTTGGTGGTGGAGGTGTGAAATTCAAGTTCCAATTGGTGACTAATGTTTGTTTAATAGGTTGAGAATTCTTTAAATTGTTCTTTTGGGTTTGTGGTAGTAAGTTGGGATTTTGAGGGTTGAATTTTGAGAATTGAATTGGTGGTTGGAGTTAGAGGTGGCCGACAGCTCTGGTAGCTTGCTACTGTTTTTGGTTTAGTTTTGGTGAGAGTTGGAGTTTGGAGGGGGTGAGTGTTTGAAGAGTGAAGGGTTAGGGATTTGAAGTGGTGAATTGGGTGGAAGTGGTTAGGCCACTATTTTAGTATTTTGTTGGTTTTTTTTTGGTGAAGTGAAGGGAGTGGAGTGAGATGCTAGAGGCAGGCAGTTTGTGCCACTGTTTTGGTGGGGATTTTCATTAGAGTTTTGAGTTCTAACTCTTGGTTCTAGTAAAGGGTTGTTGATTAGTAGCTTGAGTTTGTGATAAAGTGAGTGAAGAGTTGTTTGTTGTAGTAACCTTGTGGTTTTTTGAGATTTAATTGTGTTGTTGAGATGAGTGAGTGTAAGTGAGAGAGTTTGGCTTGTCAAAGTCTCTTTAAGTTGTTTTATTTTATGTTGGACTTTCTTTTACTATGTGACTCTTGTCACTTATGTGTCGGTTGAAGCAAGAGAGTGAGCTCACTTAAAAGTAGCAAGGATTTAAGCGGCTTCAAGACGAGTAAACCTCACGTTTAAGCTAGT
Source organism: Argentina anserina (assembly GCF_933775445.1). Classification (NCBI taxonomy): domain Eukaryota; kingdom Viridiplantae; phylum Streptophyta; class Magnoliopsida; order Rosales; family Rosaceae; genus Argentina; species Argentina anserina. The sequence goes on from NC_065875.1 coordinate 3,844,929, forward strand.
TACCATTATCGGTAACTAGACATATTTCATTTTAAATGATTGTCGTTGTTTAGTTGAGATTGTGATTATAATTTGGTGATATATATATATATATCTAATTGGTAAAATGATATGTATATATATATTATCATTGATGATATTTATGGTTATCTTATGTTTATTTATCGTTTGAGATATTGTGCATTTTGTTGGATTATATTGTGTGGCGGACGGGACCGAGAGGGAATAAAATGTAGCACTCGGTAAAATGGAAGTTTGTGGAGGATAATTGTATAGTCAAAGTGTTTGTTTGCGTTTGTTTGACTAAGGGGGAAGAGAATGTACCTCTCGGTGTTATTGTTGTGAGTTGTGTTTGTTGTAAGTTTTAGTGGTTGTTTGTGTTATTTGACCGGAAGGAAATAAAATGTACCTTCCGGAAATATTGTTGAGTACTAATTAATTGAGTTGTGGTGTGTAGAGTGGTGTGCATTGAATCCAAACTATTTTGCCTTATTGGCAGCCATGTTGGCAAAAGAAAAGTGTGAGTGAGTTGGTTTGGTGTGGGCGAGTTGGTATGGTTGTGGATGTGTAGTATTGAGTGAGTTAACATAGTCCTAGGATCATTAACCAATAAAATCGTTCCTTCATATATGTTTTGTTTTTAAAATATATGGACTTGATCGACTACAGTTCATGAGTAAGTAAAACAAGATTTAATTAAAATGGTTTCAGTGGTTAATGGTTAGGGGCTATGTTAAACGTCGAGTTGCAGTACGTGTAATTGATGTTTGTGGGTTCCTATTCTGTAGTCTTATATGTGTGTTTTATTGATTTCCTGAACTAAGCTTTTATGCATGAGTCATTAAACTTTATTTTGTGCTTCTTTTTATGTGGAATTTCCTGAACTAAAATTCATGTAGGGATTATACATTATATATCTGTGTGTTTAAGTGATTTCTGAACTACGCTTTTATGCGGGAATCACTAATTTTTCTTTTGTGATTTCCTTCTCTATGTGTAAATTCCTGAACTATCTTTTCATGCAGGATTCACTACCTGTTTCCTTCATTGAATTTCTGGTGTGAGTGAGCTTGTGGGTTGTGAGTTGTGTGTTGTGTGGTGATTTGGGGAGAGTGTGGAGTTGGTTGTCGATGTGCTTTCATGGTAGCCAAAGTGGAAGTAGTAGTGTCAACTATTCATAGGGCAAAGTGTAGAACTCATGAATAGTTTTCTTGTGTGAACATCATTAATGGAGCAAAGTGCAGAACTCGTGAATTTCTTAATTGTTTGTTATATATTACTGATGAGAATGCTGGTGGTATTGTTTGCGTTTGTGTGTTTGTTGCGGTGTTTAAGTGGCAGATGATATCATTGTGATGGTCATGGGTAATGGGTAATAACGTGAGGTTGAGTTGATTGCATTGTTGTGGGTTGCTGTTATGATTTATAGCTATTGTCGCATGATACGTAGAGATAAATTGTTGTTGTTTATTTGTTGAGTATTTTTAATTAGAGTTTACTCATACCAGTTATGAAGCTGACCGGGTTTGTGTTTGCAATCCTGGTGTACCAACCAATGGTGCAGGGGGTAGTGTTGCAGGTAGTACGTAGTTACAGTTGGAGAGTCGAGCAACTGTTAGCAATTTGTTGTTTTGATTTTAGTTCTTCTAGTCTTGGTGAGGCTCGAGTGGAATTCTACAACTGTATTTATTTACTTAAGTGTAAACAGTGAGTTTAGATTCAAGTTGTAACTGCCTGTTTGTTTGAACTCAAATCGATATTCAACACCTGTATTGTAATTTCAATTACATTGAGATTATTGTAGAGCGTTAGCATTCTAAAATATGAAATTTTACTGTTCTGAATTTAAGGTCGCTACAAATTCCCTGATGCTGATTGAAATTTAATCTCAACCTATTTGTAAATATGTGATGGACAAAGATATATAAGCGTTTTTCCGGCATGAATTATTTATTCAAAAAGCATTTGAAAATTGAAAAATGATACAAAAAAATGAGAAGACTTTCAAATTGCAAGTAGTGGTTCTAGAATATCCAAGGTAGAGAAATTGGATATATGCTAATTTGCTTTAGAAATGGTACTATATGAATAATACTAATTTGTAATAATTTCATCAATTGTTGTTGGTTCATATGAAAATGGAGGTGTAAATTTATTTTTGACAGCTTCTTCAAGTATCATTTTAATATTTTTGAAGTTGTTTTTAGTTATGCTGATGAATGAGCTAAACCTAATACTAGGTTTGGTACAAACTTGCCTAAACATGTGAAGATATTATATTAGATTAAACCAGCTGTTGGAAATTTTAAACTGAATGTTGATGACTTCATGATGAATAATGGAAATATTGGAGTAAGGGGTGTGCTTAGGGATGAGGTTGACTGTTCACAGGGTAGGTTTATGGTGAACATTGAGACTAGGGAAGTTTTACAAGCTGAGGCTAAGGGCTTGTTTCATGGTCTATACCTAGCTAGTAGTTTAAAGATTTTAAGACTAGAAGTTAAATCTGATTATTTAGTGCTTATCAATCTTCTTCAACGTGATAATATTGATTGGCATCCTCTTGGGAACTTGATAATGAACTGCATAAGTCTGATATGTGCCTTTGATTTTATTGATGTGAAGCATGTCCACAGAGAGATGAATATGGTAGCTAATATCTTTGCTAAACATAGTACCTCTAATGATAGAGGAATATGTATCTTACATGATCTTCTGACACTAGTTTCTGATGCTCTGTTGGATGACATTGTTGGTCCTTATAGAACTAAAGAGTTTATGACTTGTAGCTTTGAGTAATTTTTCTTTTACTTTATTATGTTTGAGCTAATGACCCAGTTTGTACCAAAAAAAAAAAATATCCAAAGGTAGAGAATACTTCTTACTCCTAGTCCTATACTCCTTCATTTCCTTCTCCAAAATTCTCGAGCTTTCATTTCCTTTCCTTTCCTTTTTCAGTTTTTCCTCTCCACACAAACTGCCACTCCAAACTCGCCAATGGCTTCTTCTCTCCACACCCTCCACCACCACTACCACCTTCATCTCCGCCGCTCCACTTCCTCCAAACCCCACGCCCACCAACCCCGCTTCTTCTCACGGCGTTCCCCAACCGTCGGAAAACAGAAAACCACTTTTCTTAACACACCCAGAGAATATGACGGCAAGAATAGTAGTAGTAGTAGTAGTAGAAGAGATGGAACTGTTACTACTGACTCGTTTTGCTGCTTGTGCAAAGCTGGCTTGGAGATTGATAAGGTTACTTCTGATGATGATGATGGTGAAGCAAGTGAACGGCCTCCTTTTGATATCAACTTGGCCGTCATTCTCGCCGGCTTCGCTTTCGAGGCTTATTCCACCCCGCCGGTATCGAAACACGTTACTTAGTAACTCCCAGACATAACTGAATAACTACCCGACATAACTGAATGTTAGTTATGTTTTTTCAGGTAAATGTTGGGAGGCGTGAAGTTGATGCAGCTGATTGCAAGACGGTGTACCTTTCAGAGTAATGCAATCAATTCCCTTATGTAAATAGTTAGATGATTTTTAAGTTTTATGAGATCGAGGCGAATTCGTGCCCGAGTTGGACTGCTTAGTTACAATGTGGTTTTTCTGTGGATGCAGGTCGTTTGTGCGTGAGATATATGATGGCCAACTATCGGTTAAGTTGAGGAAAGGCGTTGATCTTCCAGCCATGGATCCTTGGGTTGGTTATTGTTTTCAATTCCCGCTGCTGCATTAGTGTTTTACAATGATTAGTTACTGTCATGAGTTGTGCTATCGTATGTCTTGCTATATTCCATATGGTTTTTAGTATCTTACTCATCACCTTTTTGCTGATCTGGTTTGATATTTGGTGTGCGTGTAGGGGACAAGTGATCCATATGTGATCATGGAATTAGATGGTCAAGTTGCCAAGAGCAAGATTAAATGGGGGTAAGTTTTCTAAGATGTGGTGATGAACCTTCAGACATTTTTTTGCTGATTGTGAAATTGCTTGGTTTTGGATGCTAATTTACATTGGAAAGTAGCATAGAATCTTGGGAATGTGGGACTTTTTAGTTATTTTCATGTTTTTCTGCATAACAATCATTGGTCCGAAATTCTATGGATTCATAATTCATGGACATGTTCCTCATTTCAACCAAAAATAATTTTTCTTTTACTAATAACTGTTTTCTGGCAGGACAAAAGAGCCAACATGGAATGAGGATTTCAATTTTAATATCAAGCAGCCTCCAACAAAAAATCTTCAGGCATGTTGATATTTTGTTACAGTGAAGAGTACTTTGTATATGAGTGCAACAGTACTTTGTAAATGATGAATTACCATAGTTGTTGGAGCAATTTTAAGTGGTTACACAGCTCCTTATTTGCTGATATCTGGCTTCACATTTTAGGTTGCTGCTTGGGATGCAAACCTTGTTGCTCCGCATAAGCGCATGGGGAATGCAGGCATCAGTCTAGAATGCTTTTGTGATGGTAAAAATTGAGTTACTTGTATCTGTACGTGTTATAGTTCATTATGTTGTCAGACCATTGAAGTGGGTTGACTTTTTATCACATTCTATTTTGAATAAATCGTGCTTGTTATACTACTAAAATGAATCCTTTATGTGGTTTTGTTGTTATCAGCTCTGGCTGCTAGTCTTGAATATACACCTTATTGTAGTAAAAGGTTGTAGGATCTCCAGTATTAGTAGAAACAATATTAGTAATGTTAGCAGATATAGTCTTGGAGTGATTCTTTAAATTTTCTTTCTCAGCTAATAACATATATGTGCCTTTGTAGGGAATTTGCATGAAGTACTGGTGGAATTGGAAGGAATGGGAGGTGGTGGGAAATTACTTTTAGAGGTGAGTTCGTGATGAAATATAATTTTCATTAAGTTGGATAGTGCGTTAGAGAAGAAAGCTTGAAATAGTTACCTTTGGTAACCATGAGCCTTTTCAGATTTAAGATCTCATAGAAAACTTAATGTAGTTGGTGATTTCTCGAAATATGCCATATGCCAATGGCCCAATACAAGTCAAAAACATGATAAAGTACCATCGATGCCCCTCAAAGATTTTAGATGCCCTTCTGGGACGAAACAGATTGTTCCTCATATTGAATTGCTTTCATGTTGAACTTATTCCCTTTATTCCTTGCCTTGTTTTGACTCTGTAATTTACAAGCTTTAGTACCTGTTACATCTCAAAGAGCAAATGAAAAATTGAAAAAAGCAAAAAAAAAAAACTCACCAAGGATTTAGATAGTTAAACTCTCCTGCAAGTGTGACAATTTGTGGGTTCTTATCCCCAACTTTAATGCTGTATGGTTCTTTTTGTTTAATTGCTTATGCTGCCCTGATTTTTATGTACATCTATTAATGTTTAGTTTACTGGGAATCTTCATTCATATGGATTTTGTTGTTTGTAACTATTGATGCTTTCATTTTTATTGTTAACTTCAAACATGCAAGTCTTACATATCTACTGTGGTGATTTTTTTTATCCTTCATTTTTGTAGAAATTTTCGCTTTCACCTAGAGTTATAATTTCTGGTGTTGAATTTTCAGGTCAAGTATGAAACTTTTGAAGAAATTGAGGAGGGGAAAAATTGGTGGATGAAGGTCCCCATTGTTTCTGAGTTTCTCCGTAATAAGGGATTTGAGCCTGTTCTGAAAAAGTTCGTTGCCTCTGACACTGTGCAAGCACGTCAGTTTGCGGAATATGCTTTTGGGCAGTTAAAGTCATTCAATAATAATGCTTACATTTGGAAGAATCTGATCTCAAGTGATGACCAAAGTGAAAGGAAAGGCCCTGGCATATCTGATATTTCTGCTGTTGTGTCAGGCGTGCCTTCCCAGGTGGAGGGTGTTGCCGAGGGTTCTTTAGATAATGCAGACTACAATGAAGTGAGCGATTTAGAGGAGGCTAATGGAGATGGAGGTGGCATGGAGAATGGAAATGCCCCTCAACCAGTGAAAAAACTCGATGATGAATTGCAATCAGATAAGAATTTTTGGAAGAACTTTGCTAATGAGATCAATCAAAATGTTGTAGAGAAATTTGGATTCCCAATCCCAGAAAAATTAAAGTGGGATGGGTTTGATTTATTAGACAGAGTTGGATTGCAGTCCCAAAAGATAGCAGAAGCAACTTACGTTGAATCGGGGCTTGCAACTCCAGAAGTGTCAGATGCTGCCAATGATAAAACAACAGGCTCACTTCCCATTAACATTATGCATTCTTCATTTCCAGATATAAAGGAAGCAACAAGGGATCTATTAAAGCAAACTGATTCTGTTTTAGGAGTATTAATGGTTCTTACTGCAACAGTATCTCAAGCAAAGAAGGATGAAAATGCTGTAGGAGAGAGTGCAGCTAAGGACGAGGATCCTGGAACTGAGAAGCTTGTGAACTCACGGGGAGCAGAGGAGATGAAAGCACTGTTTTCAACTGCAGAAACTGCCATGGAGGCTTGGGCAATGCTTGCTACCTCTTTAGGACATCCAAGTTTTATAAAGTCTGAATTTGAGAAACTTTGTTTTCTAGATAATGAGACAACAGACACACAGGTAATTAGTTTTCCTTTCAGAGGACTAACAAGCTTCATTCCTAGTCTTGAACCATCTCCAAGAAGAAAAAACTTGAAAACCTTTATATCACAGATTTAGGTCAATTAGTAGTGAGGATTATTCAGTAGTTGACTTTAAATGGAGCTGCAGGTTGCAATTTGGCGTGATTCTGCACGGAAAAGATTAGTGATCGCTTTCAGGGGAACAGAACAGGTAGGTAACGTTTGCGTGTTTGTTCTGTTTATAAATATTGGTTCCTTAACTTCTGGTTTAAAACTCTACTCTGACTTTTGCAGGCAAGATGGAAGGACTTGCGAACTGATCTGATGCTAGCCCCTGCTGGGTAATAACTATTTACTTATGAAATCTTTTTAATACTGTTGTCATTGTGGTTATTTGTGATCATTCTTCGTAATTTTTCTTTCAGTCATTTTGTAACATCCCAGTGTTCTAAACCGATGGCTCAGGTGGACCATGAGTGGTCTGGTTTCTTGTCCGCATTAGTCAGGAAACCATTTTCTTATGCAACTTTCGACCTGAATGTCTGATCATTTAAACTTTGAACTGGTCATGTATGAGGAAAATGGTTTACTTGTGTCCTAAAAAATATTATTAAGTTAAATCATGGACTTGAACAGAGAAGAATGAGTTAACGGCCTGGCTTGCAAATCTTTCTTCTATAAAGTCTTGGCAGTTAAACTTCAAACAATCTTGTCTTACTAACAGTTTAATGTTGATCGCAATCTTGCTATGGTCTGGCTAATTATGCCCACGGCCTAATCACTTGTCCAGATTGCCAGACATTTCAGGGTTTAAATAATCTTGTATGCGCTGAGATTTTTAGTAGTGATTGACTAATTCATCTCAGCTAATCTCGCACATATTGGGACATGTCATATCCATTAATTGTTATACATTTAATATATTGATATTAACTTTTAAACCTTTTAGGTTGAATCCAGAAAGGATAGGAGGAGACTTTAAGCAAGAAGTTCAAGTAAGCAACTTATTTATAAATGAGACAGTGAGATTATATGACAGAAGCCAATCTCACGGTGACTAAATTTTTTTTTCAGGTTCATAGTGGCTTCTTAAGTGCATACGATTCTGTCAGAATAAGGATCATCTCTCTCATTAAATTGGCAACAGGTTATATGTAAGTTTTGTGTATGCTTACGATTTTAATCTTCTTTCTAGCCTGTAGCCCTGTCAAGATTGCAAATGTGATAAGTGATGACTATCATTGGATATGATAATACTAAAAGAATCTTGCTGAAGTAGTTTGATGTTCATTTATCTAGTCTGGATCCTTTCTTAGGCACTGAAGTCATTTGGACCATAGATCTGGATATTATTATAATAAGTTAAAAGCTAATTTCAGTAACCCTTGCGAGTTTCACAGCATATGTTTTTTTTTTCTATATATTATGTTCCTTAATGGCTTATGCGATCGTTTGATCAACTTATTATATCAAATTCTAATAGTAGTAAATGCATGTACTAACACTTGATATTCAGTATCACATCTCGTTTAAGACATTAAGTTTAATTGTCTGTTACATATTTGATGCTCCTCATTGCCATAAGTATAGCTTATGCAGCTATGCTATTAATTGATTAGCAGTACTATCATAGTAGTATATGCACCTAACAGTTAACATTCAACTTTTATGTTTTATTAGATTAGGTCTTCTAGTCTAATTGTGTTTTGGAACTTTTTCAAATATTGGTTACTAAGAATCAGCCTCATTGCTATAGTTTTATTTGTTTCTTTGATGTGTGAAAAAACTCAAAAGAAAGGTATCTTGTTGGGTGTATAATTTGAATTTATCCACAAATTTATTATTTTTATGTCAAGTAATCATTTGTTTTTCATGGATTATAACATTGTGTAAAATGCATTATCTTGGCACGACCCGTGTTGTCTCTTGTAAAAGGTTTCTGTGCTAGCAAAGTATTAGTTCTAGTCTTTCTTAGGCTTAAAGGAAATGCTTTTCTGTTAATGGGGATATTGCATTTCAGTTACCTTTCGGTGCAGATATTGCATCTGCATCATAGAATGTGATTAATAGTAGATAACAAATATACCTTTTGGCAGTGATGATCTTGCTGAGCCGCTGCAGAGATGGCATGTTTACGTAACTGGTCATAGTCTTGGTGGGGCATTAGCTACTCTCCTAGCGCTCGAACTTGCATCAAGTCAATTGGCAAAGTAAGCTCTCATAATCTGGTTCTTTTTATTGGGATCAGAACATATCTGGACTCCGTGTAATTGTATGCACATTTGTAATATGACTAATATCTAGTTCATTGAATGTTCGAAATTAACTTTTATTGAGTAGAAATTCTTGAAAATCATCCCGTCTCACTAACAGAGAACATAATGTACTTTCGGTTTTAAAAGGGTTTTATAAGAAAAACTGAAAATTCTGCTTCTGTCTGTACTAGGCGTGGAGTGATCACAATAAGTATGTATAACTTTGGATCTCCTAGGGTTGGTAACAAAAGATTTGCTGACATCTATAATGAGGTAAGAGTTCTATACTTGTTGCCCTTCAATTTGCTTTTAATTTAATGTTGAAACAATGACTAATCAATACTGCTCCATTTATATCTGCTTCAGTTATCTTGGGTAGGAACAGCTCATTTTCTATGTAAACATTTGATACAACAAGCTAATTTCATTTATGTGATAATATTGAAGTCAGGATTGTGCTACAATACAGAAATAAATATAAAATAACTGGATCTCTCTCTCTCTCTCTCTCTCTCTCTCTCTCTCTCTCTCTACATGCACACACATTATGCGTGTAGAATATAGAGACACATGTTCGACCAAAAAAAAAAAGAGACACATGTCCTTATGGACATGGGTGAATTACTGTTCTGTTGAAAATTTTGGATTCACTAGAGGTGCCATGGAGTCAGATCACTGTAATATTCAGACTGTTTGAAAAGTGTTAATCTACATATTTATTTTGGGAATACTTTTGCAGAGAGTCAAAGATAGTTGGAGAGTTGTAAATCACAGAGACATTATACCAACAGTGCCCCGTTTGATGGGTTATTGCCATGTAGCTCAACCTGTTTATCTAGCAACAGGGGACCTAACGAATGCCTTGGTGAGTAGTTCACTAGGCCAAATATGTTTCTCTCCGGGTTTACTTCTGTACATTCATATCAATTTATATGCCTTGATTCTAAAAAAAAGTTGTTTATTTTTAAGACATATATAGTGTTGTCACCAGATGTAGAGTCACTGTTAGCAACGAGCTAATTGATATGATACGTATTAGCCCAATAGCTAAATAAATTACACAATATTTGATGTTGAATTGTTTTTATTTGCTTAGAATTCTTAACTCTTCATTGTACTTCTTTGTCATAAGGCACCCTTTTCTCAGGTGGTAAGGTTTTCTGCGGTAATATCCATTGTGAATTTTTTTTCGAGTGACCTCGTTGATAACTATGTCTGCTATTCCTCAGCTTCCATTCTCTGGATTATTTTTGCCTACACCTTTGAACTGACTGACTAGTCTATATAATGAGGTGTCAACAATTTGGTTTCCTACCCAAGTTCTCGGTAGTTGAGATGCATTTCCGGAAAGAGATTGATTTATACGACTTTAACAAATTGTAGTTTCAAGCTGAATATTTTGATTATTCCTGTGAATGATTTGTAGTTTAGTACATAGTACTCTTTACATACTGCTGACCTAAAATGTCATACCATGTATCCAGGAAAATATGGAGCTCTCTGGAGATGGTTACCAAGCTGATATGATAGGGGAGTCCACACCTGATGTACTCGTCAGTGAATTTGTACGTACTTCATTTATCTTTCAATTGGTAGCCTTTTTACATATGGATGTCAGACACACGATTCAGAATGGTGGCATTCACTTTCCAGTATGGATGTTGGCATGTTTCATTTAGTTGGGAGGGAGAGGGTGCATATTTCTAGTTGAGTGAACATCAGTTCTTGTGCCTTCTCCAATTATGATGTAACATAATCATTTTGGGATGTAACTATCGTTGAGTGCAGTGAGGTCGTGAGGTAAATATAAACTCTAAAGCTATATAGTTACTGCACATAAAAGATAGTTTGACAAGATCTTTAGTCCCAAGCAACTAAAATGAACCGGGCTCAGTCCATTTGCTATATTAATGATGTGACCCTCCAATTGCGTCTAGTGAATAATTAGAAAATTGTTCTGCTGTATGAACTTTTACCACGTCTCACCAGTGATGCAGGAGCATCCAAAAAGAAATAAAACTGCTAAATTAAATTAGGAGTTTATTGTCAATTTTTCTGTTTTGAGTCCTTTTACATTCTTGCTGGATTTTCATTTACTTAGGCTTTTATTAGGATTAAAGTTACCTAGTTTGTATAGCTGTGTTTAGAGTTTTTGTAATCAGCTTGTTTTTTTATCATTTCTAATATTATACAGAGTTTCTTTGGGAATACTCAACCCATAACTCAAATACATTGTTCCTTCCTAAGTCTACAGCTCTCTATGTTTTTGGTTGTTTCTTGTTGAGTTCTATGCTTCCTAGTGTTATTGTCTTAATCTAGCCAATAGGGCAGAAGTCTATTTTTTTGTTGGCCATGTTTCTTTATGAAGATTTGAATCTCTATAGTAACATTAAGGGTGAGGTTTGGTTTCTGGCTAACTGATATCATAGTTGCAGTCTTGTAACTTATTCAAGATTTGAGTCTCTGGTACTGACGTCATAATTGCAGTCTTGTACTTATCTGACATACCTATTTGCATGCCCATCCAGATTAAGTTTTTCTGAAATTTTGCAAGTATGCTTAACCAAATTGTTTTCCGGCTTCTTCCTGTAGATGAAGGGTGAAAAGGAACTTATACAGAAGATTTTACAGACTGAAATAAATATATTCCGTTCAATCAGAGATGGAACTGCACTTATGCAGCATATGGAAGATTTTTACTACATCACTTTGCTAGAGGTATGTATATCTAGTTGAATGCGTAGATACTTTTTGTTGGCTCACCGCGCAAATTGGGTATTCCATTTTAAAGTCTGAGTAGCAAGCAGAGACTATGTCTTCATTAGTACAACGGAAATGGTAATATCTGATGTAGGTAACTATATGTTATAAAAACTGTTAGCTTCATTCTGATTGTTCATCTTGGAATACCTTTCCAGAATGTGAGATCAAATTACCAACCTGTTGCCAAGTCGTTTTTGTCCGATGAACAAAACAACAAAACAATCAGCTGATGTGGCATGTATACATGTACAGAGTACTCATAAATGGTATCAGCAATTCTCTAAAGGATTGTGCCTGCAACACGCCACGATAAGTAAGGTGCCATATATTATTACAAATTGTACATATGTGACTAATTTGTAATAGTTTTTGTTAAATATTACCAGTTCATATTCATAAGAAATTCCATAGGTTGTATAGTTTGTCCAATTCATCAATCATCCTTTTATTGTTGTCACTCTATCGTTGTATCTTCTCTTTTTTGGAAATCACTAATAGTCTTTCACAAAGCAAGAGTGCACATTTGCAATGACTCCGTTGTCGCAGAAATTCTACAGAACATTCCAATGGGTCCGGATTCTCTCCGGAGCCATATTCTCGCCTGATCCCTTGAACTCCACAAGATGATGACACGTGTATAAACGCACATCGAGCCTCTCATATTGCCTTTCGGCTTATTTTCATTCACTTTTACTCTTTTTCTATGAACTTATACATGAGGGGCTCCTTCTTCTTCTGTTTTTGTTGTTTCTCATTCTTCAGCTTCTGGGTATTTTTGATTGGCTTCTCTGCATAGCAAAACCATCCTTAAAGAAGCAATCTTTCAAGACCCCATCTCTGAGATCATTTGGGTTTTTTTTTTGGTGCGAAAATGGGGCTGAAACTCCAGTGTTTCGGTCAAAAAATGAGTAATAAAGGCCTGAAGAGTTTCAATAACCAACCCATGCCAAAAAATTGAAGGATTGAAGCTGGGCAGCTAGTTTTTTTGTGTAATTTTCTTTTTGTTTATGAGGAGTGGGATTGCAAGTTCCAATTCTGAAAGGGGAAATATTATGAGAAGACATTGATTAAGTTCTGAGTTTTCATGATGAGAAAAGAACGTCAACGAAAAGAAACAGAAGAGAGGGAACGAGGAGGACAAATAGTACTGCAGCTAAGGAAAATAGAGCAGACAGAATGATAGAAGTGTTGGTAGCCATTAGATATAAGAAACACATGTGTCATCATCTTAAGGTCAGGTAGTTCATGCGAGAATAGTGCTCAGGAGAGGATCCCATTCCAATGCTTCCCTTTAAGTACAAGTTATATAACACGTCAAACTTGCAGGCATAGATAACATCATTTGGAGCATAGTAAGAAGTTGCTAGTTACTGAGATCCCTCTAGGCCATAGCTGAGAAACTCGAGGACGATAAGACGTCAGTAGGCCTGTGGACAAAAATTCACAGCAATATTCTCTGAGGTGCCTGATCAGTTTTGTGTCACATTTAAGTTCAACCAGGTTGTGGCCCAGCTTATCTCTCATTGCTTTTGGTCGGCATCTATTATACATCAAAATGTCACATGCGTTAGAATGAAGATGTTACTCCTGTTGCTTCCTAAATCCTTCTCGTAATTTTTTTGGGGGTTTGTCTATGGTGCATTAATGTACTCTACTTCAAGTGTAGAAAGAGATCGATACGGAAACAATTGAGATCAAGTCGAGCTAGTCTATATATGCATTAAGTCGGGTCGACTACTATATCAAATATAGTCTAGGAAGTGATTGGTACATATATTGTTCATCATTTTTTTCTGCTAGTGATTACTGTTCTTGTTGAGCTCCTTCTAGGGTAAATATCTTCTATGATACATGAAGTATGGTCAATTAGTTATTTTATTATCTAGTGTTCTAAAAATGACACTTTAATATCTGAAGTTAAATTATATGTGACACTTTCGTACATATGTTGACTTATTTATTAAATAAAGAGGGTAACATTGACATTTACTTATTATTTATCAAAATAAAAATAAAAAATAAAATTTTACGGGTACAAGACTAATTTATATCACCTTGGTATTCATTATTTTTGTATCATTCGCGAAAAAATAAACATGAATTAATTTTACGCTTTAGTTAAAGGTGACAAATTATATTTTTGTTTAGGAAAGCTAGAATTTGTGATTTAAATACCCACGGAAATGTTTTAGATAATTAAATATAGCCTCGCGGAGTAGTTGTTTATAAAATGATTGAATTTTATAAACATAAAACTAACTTATGCTTTCTGCATGACCCAAAAATATTAACTTAAAACACATAAATGATTAACTTAAATACATAAATGACCCAAAAATTTTACGCTTTTATTGTATTTTTATAAAAATATATTTAAATATTTATTTCACCCTCATATTAGTCAGCAAAAGTACAAAGATGTTCTATAAAACCTAACTTTAGGTACAAAACCGTCATCTTTAAAATATTAGGTATCAAAGTGCCTAACCAGCCATACATCAAGTACCACATAAGAAATTTACCATTTATAATATGTAACACATTACATCAGAGGACTAAAGTAGTTTGATTCTACTGAAAATATATATCACAATTTCCTAGTGTGTTTTTTCACAAGCTGTGAATCCTTGGAGACATTCTTGGTGGCCTGCACTACTGCCCTCTTGCAGCTCATGATTCTCAAGCTCTGCCTCAATATGTCGATCTCTCGCTCTCTCTTGTATTGCTCATTCTCCATTGAAGCTATCTTAGAGTTCAGGCTTTCAATGATCTCCTCTTTGACTTTCAGTTGGACCTTTAGCTCTTCCACTATTATGTCTTCTTCTTCTGCCCTCCAATACAGTCCACTTTCTGTAGCAATTTCCATTGCTCAATTATATTGAAATTCATGACCATATACTAAAAATATAATCATTTTTTGCAAAAAAAAAAAAATCAGATCAAATCGAGATTTTAATTATTGGGGCTGGTAATCATATTTCAAGTAACAGATGTGCCTCAGATGCAAAACAAAATACGAAGCAAAGATTTGGTGTGGATTACGAGAATGCATGTCACTGAGAGAGAGAGAGAGAGAGAGAGAGAGAGAGAGAGAGAGAGATTACCACAATGAGTTCTCTGAATAAGATCATCAAGCTCCATCTTAATAGTGAGATAAAGCTGCTTCCACTTCTCCACAGTCTCATCTCTCCTTGCTCTTTCCTCCCTCATTTGCTCAACCAACAAAGTAGCTGCACAGCTACTCCCCAACACCACTTCCCAGTCTTCACTATTCTCATGATCAGCACTAGTCTTCTCACTCCCCTCAAGAACCCCAATCTTCTCCTCTTTCTCTTCCACCATATTCCTCAACATCTTCACCTCCTCCCTCATCATCTTCTTCTCTTGCTTCCACTCAGCCTCCTTAAATTTAAACACCAACATGTCCCTCTCATATGCTGCACTCTCTTTCTTCCTCTCACACACCATCTCGCTCATGTCCCCTTCGATTTGCCTCACCTTCCCTCTCAATCTTCCTTTTCCATAGTCTCTCTCTCTTGAACTACTCCTCTTCTTATTCTTGCTCGCAGTTCCACCCATCTTCGATATTCAATGCTCTGAAATGAAGAGCCTATATGACATAAATTCTAGCTTCTTCACTGATTTAATGAAAGAGCTGAATGACATATGGTCCATTTTATAGAAGAGCCCTGGTAGATAGGCTCTCTCTCTCTCTCTCTCTCTCTCTCTCTCTCTCTCTCTCTGTCTCCCCAAATTAATGATTAGTGGAAGCTATGAATGAGGCTCGTGAGGAAGACCAGTGTCTATAGGATTTTTGTTTTGCATAAATATTATTGGACACACATGACCTGTATGCATATAGAATTGATGTTATTTCAAGGCACAATATCACATGCAATTTTCATAAGTAGGAGCGTCGTGAGGTTCCAATCACCATCATAAACTCACTACGTCTAATTCAGTGACATTAGATTATTACCCGGTAAACACAGCCATTTTTACCATCTAAACGGTAAAATAAATGAATTGAGTGGTGCTCGAGATTCCCAAGCTTTTTTTGCTTTCTTATCTAAGATAAGTTGTTCATCTCGTGATGATTTAAATTTCCATTATTTATTCAACCATATCTGAGTTAACAACTTGAGATTTAGAGACAGATTATTGAGAAACTTTATAGTCCAAAATTAAAGCACTCAATTATTAGACATATTCGTATTAACAATGGGTCAGATTAGTAGATTATAGATGGGACTGCTCATTTAGTCATTCCTGAAAATGATTGCAACCAAATAACGTTGAAACTATAACATTTATCAGTAACTTTTTCTGTACATCTATCCCTTCAATGTGTCAAGTCCTAAATTATTTGAACTTTTTTTTTTGTTCTAAAATAATGCACTTGACAATTTATTTTACTCGTTCTCCTTTTGGGTTATCCTCATCAGCTTTTTGTCTTTGGTCGATTGCTCATGCATGTCAAACGAAAAGAATTCTACCATCATTTCCAATTATTTAATCGAAAAACACCATCATTTCCAATTTTTTGTTTTTGATTCTCAAACAGTCAAACTATATATGTATGTTGATTCAAACATATTTTTCCGTACAGATTGTAAAGATCATATTTTTACTTGCAAAATGTGGTATTTTATAAGTTTTATTTTCATATAGCAATTTGCAAGTACTTCATTCAGGTTGTAAATACTGTAAATATGATCAACTATTATTCGTTACTTCATCATGAATATGAATGTTACCCAACTTTTAGTCTGTATATAACTATATATTATATACTAATAATTAGTTATCCATCTAAAGCTTTTTCCATCTAAACATCTACTCAATGAATCATGAAATTATATGACCAAAAGTTTCCAAAAAAAAGACCCAATATTCATTCACGTACCCGATTTGTAGATATGAGTTACTATCACAACCAAGCAAAACGTTAATGTAGCTGATATGCGAGTTGCTCTCACACTATATGAACAAAGTATATACTTATTATTTTCTCATTGGATTCCCTGCAAGAAAGTGACCAGGGAATTGTAGTTGTGTGGGATTTATGAGCCTTGTACACAATTGGGTGCCATCACCAATTACCATACTGATGTTGATCGACGGTAGTGCTGGCATTAGCGATGTTGGTGTTCATGGTGTTAGTGTAATTGGAGAGACTCGCACAAGCCGAATCGATCGCTTTGGTATTTCATAGGG
Organism: Argentina anserina; assembly: GCF_933775445.1. Taxonomy (NCBI): domain Eukaryota; kingdom Viridiplantae; phylum Streptophyta; class Magnoliopsida; order Rosales; family Rosaceae; genus Argentina; species Argentina anserina. Next base: position 3,861,729 of record NC_065875.1, read on the forward strand.
CCTTAATTTGTCATGGGATCATTCGTCTAATTCTTTAGATTTTGGTCAGAATCATTTGTCTAGCTCAAGCCACAACCGAAGATCAGGAGGTGATTTTATGCAGAGCCAGCAATTTAGGAACATTAATTTCAAGCTTCCTTCATCTAGCTCCCTACCACTCTACCCAAAAACGTACCATACTAAGGCGACGAATTTTTTTTGCGTCGCCTTAGTAACAAATTGATCGCCCAAGGACTAAATTGCGGCATAGCTTAAGTGAGACGAAATAATCTCCTTCAGTGAAGAGGATTGCTTATTGCTAGCTATCGAACTCTGCATGGTTATTCCGCCAACCGGTTGGTCATTCAATTCCCTTCCAATAAATTCGGGGAAGGTCATGGTATATGCCATATGATCGATCTATAATGACAAATGACAGAGTAATTTTCATCAGAAAGAAATTAACAAACAAATTAATGTCTTATTTTCGAGAGGAATGAATAAAGAGTTACAAGGACAATCAAGATTATTTGGAAGGAAAAACGAATATAAATGAGAAATCCCTGTAAAACAAAGATTGAAGTAGCTAGTGAAGTACGTACATTAACCACAAAAAGAAGTACGTACGTACATGTCAAGAAATAATGTAAACATTGTTCAGTTAATTTCTTACGTACACTCTCTTTGTTCCATCAACGTGCGTCGCTGTTCCATTATGAAAAAATATGAAAAAAACCCGTTCACAGTCGATCGCATACGACGAGGGCAAGTTCAACAAAAGTAAAACTTATTTACAAAAACCTTCACCCTAACTCGGAAACTAAAAAACCCCCGACTCATGTCATCGTAGTATCGTACATTTCCTTCTTCACCTCACTGCCGACCTGCTGCTGGCTAATCGACTCATCGTCGCTATCTTCATATCGAGACGTGTCTGGTAAGGCAACCGCGTCACCCCAACTCTCATGTTTTTGTAGAGTACCTCGGCCTTGAGGGCTTTGAAGGAGTGACTGTATCTGGTGTCATGACCCTGATATTTCGAGTATGAAACTCGAATTTGAAGTCATGAAAAACTCTAAAACAATCTCAATAAATCGAAATCATTTCAACGTCACAGTGGATCATTACTGAGTTTATGGTACAACTCAGTCAAATTGATTATTACAAACCAAATTTATAATTCAAGCATTACATCAAATGAAAATGTAAAAATCCTCTCAATCCTCACCACAAGATAAAATAAAACAACTTCAAAGTCTTCAGAGTTATCCGTCGATTCCGCTAATCCACACCTGCAGTACTATCCCCTACACCATCGAATATGTGCACCAGGATTGTAAACACAAACCCGGTAAGCTTTGCAGCTCGTATGAGTAAATAACAATATAACTCGCATATCAATACACAAGAAAATACATAAAGCATTAATCATAAATGTACTCATGAGTCATTGGACGGCCCCTCTAGATGTCCAATGATATTTGAAAATATATGTGTTCATGAGAAATCGGGTAACCCCTCTGTTTACCCAAATACATTTATAATACAAGTACTTATGAGCGTTGGTACACCTCTGTTACCCCTCATGTTAGTACGCCGCCCGACATTGGGTAACCACTTGCTACCCAATATCCAAAATATGGGTACTCATAAGCGCTGGTACACCTATGTTACCCCTCATGTTAGTACCCCGACAGACAGACTAGAGTTCTAACTGTATCGTAACTGTCGCCCGGCCAAGGCTAGGTTCCGACTTGCCAACACGTCCGAAGACAAGTCCACAGACCACAAAAATGTTTCAACATAACTCAAGTTAAAACCACGTACAAACAACTATCACATGTTATTGTACAAATCTAAGAGACATGCTCAAATAAATAAATATCAACACTATAATGACCTTATTCGCAAATGGAAATTATGATAGTATATAATATAGCAAACCATATATATGTACCTATTTTACTAATTATACACATACACAATCCACTATATCATATACATATCATAGTTCATTCTTTTCAATTAAGCGTAATTATGAATCTCCGCAAGGGTAGATTCATCATTGTGAGATTTTTACTCACCTTATAATTCGGAGCGTAATTTCTACGATTCCGCAAGTGAATCATTTACTTGTGGTGTCGATCACCTAGAATAGATAAGAAGTGAATTTAAAAGTGTTACGTAAAACCTTAAATGCCGAAACAGTAATAATGTTTTACTGTTCAACAATTGCTGGTTTTTACGAAATTATTGTTCACAAATTACTATTCATGTATTACTATTCAAATGTGTACTGTCTACGTATTACCTTTAGTATACGTACTATTTATGTATTAATGTACACCAAAGTAGTATACATAGTAAATACTCTTAGTAAATACAAATAATTGATTTACCCTTCAGAAATTACTTTTATAATTACTGTATGTAAATTACATTTACATTTATTGTACGTAATTTACTTTTTACATTTACTTTACGTAAAATAATTTTACATTCACCGTACGTAAAATAATTTACAAAAAATTTATTGTTCACGCGCCACCCTAGTGGCAGCGCGTGGAGCTCACGCGCTGCTCAAACCGGCGCGTATGGCTTGCCCACCGCCGCCCAAAACCTCTCCTTTCCTTCCCCTCTTCCTCTCCACGGCTCAAGGTCGCCTCCTACCCTCCTCACATTCCCACACGCGCCACCCTAGGCGGCGGTACCTCCTCCATCTCCTCCTCCTCCGATCCTCCACAAAATCAACCCAAATCCAACAAAATCAAACACACAATCACAATAAGCCAACCCCTTACCTAAATCGTGCCTCGAAACCACCTGAACGTCGTCGGAGGAGCTAGAACCAGGCGGCGGTGGAGTTTAAGCCGAGGGTGAGGCTGCGACGCGATTTGTAGGTGGCACCAGGATAAGGAGCGGCGATGGCGAGCTGGTCCCCGTGCCCTAGCCTCGCCGGCGATGACGCTTGGGACGGCGGAGTCGTTGCAGAAATCGCCTCTTGACGGCGAAGCTTCTCGGTGGCGAGGGGAGGATCGTCAAGCTCGGAGAAGGAAGAGGTCGTGCTCGCGAGGGTCTAGGGACCGGCGGTGAGTGTCACGCCGCTCGGAGACAGGAGATCGACGACGAAGAATTTTCGAGAGAGAGAGGGAGGAAGATCGGGGGGAGAGAGTGTGAGAAGAGAGAGAAAGAGGGAGGTGGGTAAGGGGTTTCCGAAAATGGAAACCCTAATCCCCAAAATTCCCTTTTTATACCCTCTTCTAAAATCGGAAACTAACTTCCGTCGTTAATAACTTTCACGTACGACGTCCGATCAGAACGCGTGACGTGTCCACGAACTCATATCGACGAGTTCTACAACTTTCGTGAAGGAATTTTTCGGAAACGAGCGACGGAGTAAAAGTCGATTCTCGCGTCGCGGAAACGTAACGTTTTTCCAATTTAGTTTTCCGAATACAGTTCCGTTTTTTATTTCGACAACGTCGCGAATCGAAACAAATGTGTTTTATTAATTTTAACAAAGTTTATTAATTTCTAATAATGCATAAAATTTGATCCCGAAAAATCGGGTCATTACATCTGTGGTCTCGGTTGGTGACGAGGAGTGTGACGTCCCAGGTGGAGGTTAACTCGGAGGCTGCAGTCACGTTGAGTTGAGAAACCGCGGTTGGCTCGACCTTGAACTCTGCAAGATGAGAAGGAGACTTGACCTGGACAGACCAAAGCTCATGGCAAACAATTGAAAGAAAATTAAGATTATGAATAGCAAAATAGGTACATCTACAATGAGAGAACCCTTCTTCTTTGGGTCAATATTAGAAGTTGGCCTAGTTAGTGGGTTGTTGGTCGAGTGCAGGTCGGGATGGGAGGTAGGGGCTGCCGATGTCGACTGACTTTGTACGCCCCAGCTGATACCTAGGGATGGCAATGTGTGCAAGGTAGGGTCAGGGGATCGAAATACCATACTCATACTAAATTTCAATTACGTCTCCATACCTGCCCCAATCCGCGTTGGAAAATAATGGGTATTCCTCATCCCCATACCCGCTGGGGATCCGGTTCCCATACCCGCCCTGTAACGACACTAAAACTTCGAGTAGAAAACTCAAAATTTCAAAGTCGAGAAACACCCAAACAAATCTCAAATAATCGAAATCGTTTCAAATGCACAGCGGATCATTACTGAGTTCTCAATACAACTCAGAAAACAAATTATTACAAACCAAATTTATAATTCAACATTACATAAGATGGGAATGTAATAATCTTCACAATCTCTCACAAAACTCACAAATAAATCCACACCAGTTCTCACACACAAATCCACACTAGAAACCTCACCACAAGCAGGATACGAACAACTTCGAGTCTCCGGAGTCGTCACTCAATCTCCACTAATCAACACCTGCGGAATTATCCCCTACACCATCGAATTGGTGAACCGGGATTGTAAACACAAACCCGGTAAGCTTATAGCTCGTATGAGTAAAATGAAAATATAACTCGCATATCAAAATATACGAAATTCCACAAATCAACAAATATAAATGCATTCATAAGTTAATGGACGGCCCATCTAGTTGTCCCAAAAACATATGAAAAGAAAGTGCTCATGAGAAATCGGGAACCCTTCTGGTTACCCAAATACATTTATAATACGGGTACTAATGAACGCTGGTACACATCGGTAACCCTCACGTAGTACACCGCCGATATTGGGCAGCCAACGTGCCTACTCCGGCACCGGAGCGTATCACGCCACCTCCGCCCCAAAACTCTTCCTCTCCTTCTCCTCCTCCTTCCTACGGTCTCAGACCACCTCCTACTCCTCCCACGCTCCCCCACGCGCCGCCTAAAGCGGCGGTAACCTCACTCTCCTCACCTCCTCCGTTCTGCCTACAATCCATTCAAAATCCAACAACAATCACAACCAACCCATCAATTACATCAAATCATACCTTAGTTGAAGTTTAGAACTTCGATTTAGCACCGGCGAAGCTCAGATCGTCGGTGGTGCTTCGATTCCTGGGGGTGGACTGGGATCATGCGGTTTTGCCCCTGAGTCGATAGCAGAGGGCTCCAAGGGCGAGGATCGGCGTCGTGATGCTCTCCTTTGTGCCCTCGCGTCGCCGAAGTGGTGCTCGACGGTGGCGATGAAGCTTGCGGCCTCGGGTTGGAACGCGGAGGCTCATGACGTCGCGAGGAGATGCGTCGACCTCGGGGTTTGTAGAGGAAGTCCGTGCGACGCGATTGGGAGGGGCAGTGTCCGTCACGGCGGGCTGGACGGCGAGATCGCCGGTGGAGAGTTTTCGGAGGGTGAGAGAGGCTCGGTGAGAGATTGCGAAGGGGGAGAGAGAAAGTGAAGGGGGGCGGGTGAAGGGTTTCCAGAAATGGAAACCCTAATCCCTAAATTTTTCTATATATACTTGTTTCTAAAATCGGAAACGAACTTCCGACGTTAATAACTTTCACCTCCGACGTTAATAACTTTCACCTCCGACGTCCGATTCGAACGTGTTACATGTCCACGTACTCGTATCGACGAGCTCTACGACTTTCGTGAAGAAAGTTTTCACAAACGATCAATAGAGTAAAAGTCGATATATACGTTGCGGAAACGTAACGTTTTTACTAAATAAACGTTCCGGAAACGAGTTTCGAAATTTTGCAAGCAATCCAAGTTTCATTTAAATGAATTTCACACTTAATAGAAATTAAACAATCCAAACATCGTTCTGAAAAATCGGGTTATTACATTCTACCCCCCTTAAAGGAATTTCGTCCCGAAATTCAATCTCACTCAACAAATAACTGTGGATATCTAGTCATCATGTCCGACACTAGCTCCCAAGATGCGTCACCCTCATCATGGTGACTCCACAATATCTTGACTAGCTCAACTTCTTTCCTCCGAAGCTTCTTTGTGGATCTATCCAGAATACGAACCGACTCAACAACAAAAGTGGCATTTTTCTTCACTTCAATGGTGCTATGATCGATCACATGTGACTTATCTGGTACGTACTTCCTCAACATGGAAATGTGGAAGACGTTGTGAACGCCCGACATTCTAGTAGGCAAGGCTAGTCGATATGCTAGTTCGCCCACCTTCTCAAGTATCTCAAAGGGCCCAACATACCTCGGTGCCAACTTTTCCTTCTTGCCAAATCTCACTACACCCCTCATAGGTGAAACTTTCAAGAACACATGATCACCGATCTCAAATTCCACATGTCTCCTCTTTAAGTCTGCATAGCTCTTCTGTCTACTCTGAGCGGTCCGGATTCTATCTCGAATGATCGAGATCTTCTCCGTGGTTTCCTGCACCACCTCTGGACCCATCAGTGCCTCATCTCCAACTTCGGCCCAACAGATCGGTGAACGACATGGTCTACCATAAAGAGCCTCAAAAGGTGCCATGCTAATGCTAGAATGGTAGCTGTTGTTGTAGGCAAACTCAATCAATCTCAAATGATCTTCCCAGCTACCCTTGAAATCCAGCACACATGCTCTCAACATGTCTTCCATCACCTGATTCACCCTTTCCATCTGTCCATCCGTCTGAGGGTGAAAAGCTGTACTCATATCCAAGGTAGTGCCCATCGCCTTCTGTAAACCACCCCAGAACTTCGAAGTGAAACGTGCATCTCGATTAGAAACAATAGAAACTGGAGCACCATGAAGTCTCACTACCTCATCCACATATAGTTTCTCAAGCACGTCCACTGAGTACTTCATCGACACTGGAAGAAAATGAGCCGACTTCGTCAACCGATCGACAATCACCCATATGGCATCGTGACCCTTCTTCGATCTAGGCAATCCAGTCACAAAATCCATAGATATATGCTCCCACTTCCAAAGAGGAATAGTCAGTGGTTTCAACATGCCAGCTGGTCGTTGATGTTCTGGTTTCACTTGTTGACATGTAAGGCACTTCAATACAAACTCCGCTACATCTTTCTTCATACCGTTCCACTAGAATTGCCTGCATAGGTCCTTGTACATCTTGGTGTTCCCTGGATGAATGGTATAACATGATCAATGTGCCGTACGAATGACCTCCTCCCGAAGATCATCACAATCTGGGACACACAATCTTGCCCCAAACCTCAACCCTCCATCGGGTCCAACTCTCCACTCAGAAGGGCACTCATCAAGCGTATCAACTACAAGATCTGCCAACTTAGCTTGTGAGAGTCTATCCCGCGCCTGACCCTGTATGATCCTCGTGATCAATGTGGGTTGCACCGTGACACTACCAAGAAAGACCCTTGGTTCTCCTCCCGATGGTACCAAATCAAACTCCGATGAAGTTTCGAGCATGAACCATTCCTGGACCATAAGTGAAGCCACCACACCTCTCGGTTTCCTACTCAAGGCATCGGCCACCACATTTGTCTTCCCCGGGTGGTACTCTATTGTGAAGTCATAGTCCTTGAGGAGTTCCATCCATCTCCTCTGCCTCATATTTAGCTCCTTATGTGAGAACAAGTACTTCAAACTCTTATGATCTGAAAAGAGTTGAAACTTCTCGCCATACAAGTAATGTCTCCAAATCTTCAGGGCAAACACAACTGCTGCAAGCTCTAGGTCGTGTGTCGGATAATTCTTCTCATGAATCTTCAACTGTCTCGAGCCATAAGCAACAACTCCTCCATGCTGCATCAACACACAACCCAAACCTTGGAGCGAAGCATCACTGTAAATGACATAACCACCACCACTTGATGGAATCGTCAACACTGGAGCTGTGGTCAGACTGGTCTTTAGTTTGTTGAATGCTTCCTCACATGCATCGGTCCACACAAACGGAGCATCTTTCTTGGTCAACTTGGTCAATGAAGATGCAATACTAGAAAACCCCTCGATAAACCTCCTGTAGTAACCTGCCAAACCGAGGAAACTATGAATCTCTGTAGGGTTCTTTGGACGACTCCAATTCTTTACTGCCTCTACCTTTGACGGGTCCACTAGTACTCCATCTTTTGAGACAACATGACCAAGGAATTTGACCTCTTCCTTCCAGAACTCACACTTCTCTAGCTTGGCATACAGTCTCGCCTCCTTCAAGGTCTGCAACACGGTTCTCAGATGCACCACATGTTCTTCTTGTGTCTTGGAGTATATCAGAATGTCATCCATAAACACCACGACAAACTTATCCAAGTACGGGCTAAATACTTGGTTCATCAAACTCATAAAGACAGCTGGTGCATTCGTTAGACCAAATGGCATGACAACAAACTCATAATGTCCATACCGGGTCCTGAAGGCTGTCTTCGATATATCTTCTTCCTTCACCCTGAGCTGATGATAACCGGATCTCAAATCAATCTTAGAGAACACTGTAGCACCTTTGAGTTGATCGAACAAGTCATCAATCCTAGGTAAGGGGAACCTATTCTTGATGGTCACCTTGTTCAGTTCTCTGTAGTCCACACATAACCGCAGAGAACCATCTTTCTTCTTCACGAACAAAACCGGTGCTCCCCATGGTGAAACACTAGGTCTAATGAACCCTTGGTCCAATAGCTCATCGATCTGCACTTCAACTCCTTAAGTCCGTTCTACCCCATTCTATAGGGTGCCTTTGACACAGGTGACGTACCAGGTACTACATCAATGCAGAAATCTACCACCCTTCGAGGAGGTAGCCCCGGTATCTCTTGGAACACTTCACCAAACTCAGATACTACCACAATGTTTGCGATAGTTACTTTCTGATCCACCGACTCCACATGTGCCAAAACTTCTGATCTTATGGCATTATCTGACTTGAGGCAACGATAACGAAACACTGGCTCTCCGGGTCTATGAAAGGACACCACCATGTCAAAGCAATCAATCACCGCATGCTGCGGTCTCAACCAATCAATCCCCAAGATCACATCATAGGTGTGGTCCAGAATCACAATCAACGAAGCAGAGAACTCTCTACCCCCAATCACAATTGGACAAGCCTTGCAGATCGTCTCTAACTCAAGAGACACTCCAAGGGGTGAAGTGACACATAAGGCGTCTCCAAGAGGTGTAGGAATCAATCCTAGCATCTCTACTACCGAACTAGCAATAAATGAATGCGATGCTCCCGTATCAAACAATACTCTAGCAAGGTAGTCAAAAAGTGATAATGTACCTTCCACCCCTGTGTCTCGCTGACCCACTGCGAACACTCTAGCTTGGCCCGCTGGTAGCTGTCTCTGCGGCCGTTCCTGTCTACCCTGAAGAGGTCGGGTACAATCTCTAGCTATGTGTCCCACTTTCCCGCACCGGTGGTAGCCTGCTCTCTTCGGTTTCGGACATGCTGAGGCGTAATGTCCCATCTCGTTGCAGCCATAACACCTCACCGCTGCCAATGGTCTGACTGGTGCAGCCCTGATAGCTAGGGGTGTCGCCCTTGCCGGAACCTGATAGTGGGGTCTTGGCCTCTTCCATGACCTACCCGTCAGCCCTGAGTACTCGCTGCATGAACAGATTTTCTTGCCTTTTCCCTTTGCATCTCTACTCCCCACATCTCCTGCTCGAGTATTATTTGCCTGTTCCAAGCTCATGACACTCTCAAATATCAACTCATTTGTAGTCCGACAAAGAACTGATATCATGGTCATGTACTCCTGTTTCAGCCCTCGTAGATACTTATGAGCTAAGGAGGTCGCACCCATAGGTCTGACATACCGGTACAGCTGCGAAAAACGAGCATCATACTCTCTAACGGTTATGTCTCCCTCTACCAGTGCCAGAAACTCAAGCGCTAAGTTCACCTGTACTGAGGCTGGAAAATACTTCTCTCGGAAAATGGTAGTGAAACCTCCCCATGTGAATGTAGACACATCCACTGTCTGTCTCATGCTCTTCCACCAGTCGAGAGCATCGCCTTTTAGAAAGAACGTAGCTATCTTTCTCTTCTCAATCTCTGTGCACTCTATCATCTCAAAATAAGTCTCCATACCCTCGATCCAATGGTCAGCTACCATATGATCTAGTCCTCCATGAAAGGTCGGCGCTGACAGTGCACTGATATCCTTGATCAGCTTCAACACTCGACCATCTTCTCTAACTGTAGTAGCAGGCTCAACCTGTTCTTCCTGTGGAGCAGCTTCCTCATAAAGATTCTCCACATTGCGGACTCGGCCTGCGGCCCTACCTCGACCTCGGCCTCTCGCCCGTCCTCGGTCCTGTCCTCGGCCCTTATCTGAGTTCATCACCTTCAAACAATGAAACACTTAGTCAATACTTGTGAAGTCTCGAATTCAACCAAACATATATCAACATGAAATTCAAGAATAAGATGAATCATCGAAGTATCATCACGATACTCCCTAGAGGACCAAACCATAAGGTATGGCTCCTAAAACACTCTCGCGTACCCGGCGACATATCAATACCGAGGAGCATGTGATGGGTGCCCGCCTGCAGTCGGATCATCGCTCCCGGATGATATTGATAATCGCCAAATACACACTTAGGCTCTGATACCAACTGTAACGACCCTAAAATTTGGAGTAGAAAACTCAAAATTTCAAAGTCGAGAAACACCAAAACAAATCTCAAATAATCGAAATCGTTTCAAACGCACATCGGATCATTACTGAGTTCTCAATACAACTCAGAAAACCAATTATTACAAACCAAATTTATAATTCAACATTACATAAGATGGGAATGTAATAATCTTCACAATCTCTCACAAAACTCACAAATAAATCCACACCAGTTCTCACACACAAATCCACACTAGAAACCTCACCACAAGCAGGATACGAACAACTTCGAGTCTCCGGAGTCGTCACTCAATCTCCACTAATCAACACCTGCGGAATTATCCCCTACACCATCGAATTGGTGCACCGGGATTGTAAACACAAACCTGGTAAGCTTATAGCCCGTATGAGTAAAATGAAAATATAACTCGCATATCAAAATATACGAAATTCCACAAATCAACAAATATAAATGCACTCATGAGTTAATGGACGGCCCATCTGGTTGTCCCAAAAACATATGAAAAGAAAGTGCTGATTAGAAATCGGGAACCCTTCTGGTTACCTAAATACATTTATAATAAGGGTACTAATGAACGCTGGTACACATCTGTTACCCCTCACGTAGTACACCGCCGATATTGGGCAACCACCTGCTACCCAACATCCAAAACAATATGAGTACTCATGTGCCGATAACTACTCGTTACCTCACATGCAGTACTCCGACAGACAGACTAGAGCTCTAACTGTATCGTAACTTTCGCCCGGCCAAAGGCTAGGTTCCGACTTGCCAAACACGTACAATAATCTCACATCATATTATACAAATCAAAATCACATGCTCGATAAAATCTTGTCATCAAAATGACATCATCACGATAAAATCATAACAGTATATTATATAGCAAACTATATATATATGTACATATTTACCATTTATACAATATATATAATCCACTATATCATATACATGTCATAATTCATAAACACGTCCGAAGACAAAAGTTTTAATAAACACCATGTTAAAACCACGTACAATAATCACACCTCATATTGTACGAATTAAATCACACGCTCAAAATATAATTCTCGTCACCGAAATGACCAATTCTAAAGAATTCATAACTGTATATAATATAGCGAACTATATATATATATGTACTTATTACCATTTATACAATATATATGCAATCCACTATATCGTATACATGTCGTAATTTCAATATTAAAACTCTTGCAAAATCTTGAATCTCCGCAAGTGTAGATTCATAAATGTGTGAGATTTTACTCAACTTATCAACTCGAGCGTAATTCCACAATTTCCGAAGATAATTTTTTTCTTGATTTATCGATCACCTTGAAAAGATAAGAAAAGAATTTAGAAACGTTTCGTAAACCTTTAAATGCCGTAACAGTAATAATCTGTTACTGTTAAGTAATTTCTGGTTTTATGAATTACTGTTCACTGAATACTATTCACATATTTACTATTCATGTATTACTGAACAAATACTCATCCATTACGTATTCATGTACGAGTACATACTGTTTATGTATTTATGTACGTATAAATACTATTCAAAAGTACATACTGTCTCAGTAAATATTAATTACTGATTTATCCTTCTGAAATTACTTTTTATATTTACTTAAAGTAATTTATATTTACATTTACCGTATGTAAAATAAAGTTACATTTACCGTATGTAAATCACTTTTACATTTACCGCACGTAAAAATAAATTACAAAATTACCCTTCAAAAACACTGTTTCACGCGCCGTCACGTGGGGTACACGCGCCACTCACCGGTAACCGCGCGTGGGGCCCACGCGCCTACTCCGGCACCGGAGCGTGTCACGCCACCTCCGCCCCAAAACTCTTCCTCTCCTCCTCCTCCTCCTTCCTACGGTCTCAGACCACCTCCTACTCCTCCCACGCTCCCCCACGCACCGCCTAAAGCGGCGGTAACCTCACTCTCCTCACCTCCTCCGATCTGCCTCCAATCCATTCAAAATCCAACAACAATCACAACCAACCCATCAATTACATCAAATCATACCTTAATTGAAGTTTAGAACTTTGATTTAGCACCGGAGAAGCTCGGATCGTCGGTGGTGCTTCGATTCCTCGGGGTTGACTGGGATCGTGCGGTTTTGCCCCTGAGTCGATAGCAAAGGGCTCCAAGGGCGAGGATCGGCGTCGTGATGCTCTCCTCCGTGCCCTCGCGTCACCGAAGTGGTGTCCGTCACGGCAGGCTGGACGGTGAGATCGCCGATGGAGAGTTTTCGGAGGGTGAGAGAGGCTCGGGGAGAGATCGCGAAGGGGGAGAGAGAAAGTGAAGGGGGGCGGGTGAAGGGTTTCCAGAAATGGAAACCCTAATCCCTAAATTTTTCTATTTATACTTGTTTCCAAAATCGGAAACGAACTTCCGACGTTAATAACTTTCACCTCCGACGTCCGATTCGAACATGTCACATGTCTACGTACTCGTATCGATGAGCTTTACGACTTTCGTGAAGAAAGTTTTCACAAACGATCAACGAAGTAAAAGTCGATATATACATTGCGGAAACGTAACGTTTTTTACTAAATAAACGTTCCGAAACGTTTCCGTTCGAGTTTCGAAATTTTGCAAGCAATCCAAGTTTCATTTAAATGAATTTCACACTTAATAGAAATTAAACAATCCAAACATCGTTCTAAAAAATCGGGTTATTACACGCCCCAATACCCGTTAATGATATTTTGTTATATTATATAAAAATTAGGTTTGTTTTTTTTACATTAATCCAACTTAAACCAATAAAAGTCTAGTTTAAAATAAAATAATAACTATAAAAAAGTTTTTATTTACATAAATATTAATTAATTAATATTGAAACATATATAGTTTATATTTTATTCTTATTGGGTGGGGAGGGGGATCAAAATATCATTCCCTTTCGTTACCCGATTCTATATTTCGAATATAGGAGATCCTCATACCCGTTTCCAATTTTTACTCATTACACAACCCTATTAGGGTCGAATACCCATAAATACCCTACCCGATGAGTAATATTGTCATCCCTACTGGTACCCCATCACTACTTTAGAGTCTTCAGCAGTGGACATTGACGGGCTTTATTAAGAGTACGTAAATTGTAAGGTTCTGTAGGATCATCAAGTGCTAAACCCTTCGATTCATATAGAGAGAGATTAATTAAGGATCATCAATTTCTCTTAGTATGTTGAATCCTTATACTAGTAGCTAAGAATTGCGGTTTCTGATAAGAATATATAGATCGATTACAAAACGGTAATGACGATAAGAAAGATATAAGACATAGCTAGGCATATATGACGGGTAGAGCATCAAATATGTCAATGCATGATGTTCTAGATTTATATATAGTAGTTTGTGATCGTAATTTCGTAGTCAAGAGGCAAAGCTGATTAATACCACTCTTCAAAATACACACTAACAAATTTCTGGCCATTGGTTGTGAACGGCGCACATCTAAATTTTCTCTTCATTATGATGTTTATTTTGGAAAATTTTCACTAGAGTTTAATTTTACTTTTAATCAAACAAAAATCTAACTTAATTTTTTTTTCTCTAGTGGTCATTTTGGATAAAGGGCCGTAAAAAAAAAGTGTAACCAACGCCAAGGTTGGAGGGGCAAAAGTGGAGTTTCACAATCCATGTTGAGTTAACGTGAACGCGTAGTTAGGCTTCTGAGCCAAACAAAGGCAAAGGGGGCATAGAGAGGTTGAACTGTTGAAGTGCAACGAAGAAAGTGCAACAACGAACGAGAAGGCAAGAAGGCGACAGACAGAGACGGGAAAAATAGTTGCAGAGAGAGGATCTTCTTTCTTTCTTTCTTTCTCGTTCAAGAAAGGATTAATCAAGGTCCGCGCCATTATAAAACCTCTGCAACAACATTTCCCATGTAACCCCCTCCTTTATAACCCTACGTAGACACCTACATTGTATCCCTCCCCTCTCCTCATCTTCCTGGCTTTGTTTTAGAGACCCGGTTTTGGTTGGCCGGAGCAGCGTTGGCATTGTCCTCCGGAGCAAAAACGAGGGCGTGTTGTTGCAACTTTGGAGTTTTTTATTTGGAATAGCAAGTAGGGTTTGCTTTGTGTGTGTTGGTGTTGGATCATTGGGCTTTAGGGTTGTCTCTGTCGAGAGAGAATTCATGGCCTCTTCGGCATTGGGGTGTTTCTGAGGGAAACTGGTGTTTCGGGCTCTACCTCGGATCTGATACCAATCAGGCATTTTGTCTGCAATGGTACATTTTTTGTTTCATCACTTTCATGTTTTGTTCATCTACATTTGCTATCAATTGAAAACTTTGTTGCTATTTCGTTTAATTTGAATCCGAGCACAAAATTTTGACGTGGGGTTTTAATGTGGGTTCATACTGTGCTTAGTTAGGAGAATTGGGGATTAATTTATAGCTCTGATGAACTAAGATATGATTAACAATGTTTGATTATTGTTTGTGGAATTGTGGTGGTGAGAATTCCAGAAATTGTCTCTCTTTGTTTATGGTAGTCATAGTTGAAATCTTCAGAAAATGGAAGTTCATATCTTCATTAACTGAAATTGAAATTAGCTGTTTTCAATGAAAATTGGTGGAAGTCTATGAGATGGCTAGGCGGTTATAGTCTATTGTTTTGTATGGCTTTTTTCTTTTTCGGGCTCTAAAGGCAATATGTTTACAAACTAAGGTTTTTGCCACTTAGCTGCGTTCTTCCCATTCCTTCTCTATTACCATACCATGGTGTTTGTTAGATAATGTTTGCTCAGGTTTATGATTACCTTTGAATTATATTATTAACATACGTTTAAACCAAAGAACATGCAGGGAATGCATTTTATTTGAAATATGATTATGATGTTATGGATATATATTACAAAGTATGGAACAGTACAGTACCAAACAAAATAAATGTATTGTATATTACTTTGGTTTGCTCGACTACAAACATAATTTCATGACTGGAGACTGTTAACTGAGAAACTGTATGTACGAATTTGTAATGTAAATGTATTCTTACAATAAGTTGTACTTTTTTTTTTCATCTCGATAAGTATGGACTATTTATATGCTCCTTTTTACAATTAAAATTTTGTCTAGGTAGTATTTGTATCTCATTGTGGTGCTGCTCTGTCCTATTGAATTGTTCCCATCAGTATAGGATACTTAGCCTTAAGAAACTGAACATAATTTTAACCAACATGTAAATGCTGAAAACTATGATAAAATTAAGAATTCCAGAAATAAAACAAAAGGCATCCTGTTGGTCTCTCTTGCATGTTTGCTTCTTTGGTTCTCCTATTTTGACACAGAAGCCGGCTTAGTTTTAATGGATGAATTTCTTTTTAATCTCAAAACTGATAATCAAGTTTTTTATATAATGTATTTTGTAACTTTGATATGCAGTTGTAGAATATATCTGGCAGTTATGTACACCAGTTCAGTATCCTGATAGCATCATACTGTCGTCTCCTGCTGTCTAACACTAGTTTTACTTGTTTATTGTTGTGCAGAAATTATTGTTACAATTTTAAAGAGCCTTATAGATCTTTTGTTGATTTTACTGGCTATGCAGGCAGATAATGTCAAATTGGCAGTTGGATCTGCTGTTTGGGTAGAGGATCCTGAGGTAGCTTGGATAGATGGAGAAGTAGTCGGAGTTAATGGTGAAGAGGTCGAAATTAACTGTACATCAGGGAAAACAGTAAGTTCTGCTCTAGTGGAGCTATCATTGCTTATGATTGGAGAAGGATGTTTTCTCAATTTTTTCCCTCTTGCAGTGGCCTATTTCATCACTTAATGTAGTTTGATACAACTCTTTGCAGCCCCTAAGTAATGTTCTTACATTTGTTTTTATCAAGACACATGAATTCCTCGGGATTTTCAATCTGCATTAAGTAGGTTACAAAACTTAAAGCACCAGATCTGGATGTAAGTAATCCTTAAAAAGTTTCTGTACGAAAGTTGATCATGAAATCATCACCTATTACTAATTCAAACAAATGGGGTATGTTGGTGTTTTTGAGTTCTTTTCATTGATTATGTGGAATTAAAATTGAACTTAATAGTTTTAAGGTTTATTTCTTTGTCATTGTGTACATGTATAACTTGAAATCTAGTGCCCGGTTGACCCCATATCAGTGATACTGTGATAATCGTATGGCCATTTAACTTCCTCTTTCAATTTTAACGTAGGTTGTGGCCAAAATATCCAATGTTCACCCAAAGGATCCAGAGTTTCCTGAACATGGTGTAGACGATATGACAAAGTTGGCTTATCTGCATGAACCAGGGGTTCTGCAGAACTTGAGCTGTCGATATAATTTAAATGAAATATATGTGAGTCATCTTCAAGATACACACCACTTATCTCTTTTAACACGTTCAAGAGAGATTGGGGTGCTTGTCTTGTTCTTGTAAATTCATTTCTACAAAACCAGCATTCCTTTTCCCACTTTATTGTTCTTATTTGAAACCATGAAATCATTTTCTATATTCAGTTATTAATTTAATTTATTAGTGATTATTCATAGAAGCAGTGTAACTAGAACGATGGCGGACACAGCTAACCTCTCATATGGTGTTTTCAGACTTACACAGGTAGTATATTGATAGCAGTAAACCCTTTCCAGAGACTACCTCATTTATATGATAATTCCATGATGAAAAAGTATAGAGGAGTGGCTTTAGGTGAACTGAACCCACATCCTTTTGCTATCGCTGATTCTGCATACAGGTAATTTGCAAACATCACTTTTGCTTTCATTGGTTCAGTGCGAGTTAAAACTGATAAGAAAATATTTAATCCAGGCAGATGATTAATGAGGGAATAAGCCAGGCAATTTTGGTCAGTGGAGAAAGTGGCGCTGGAAAAACAGAAAGTACAAAGATGCTTATGCAATATCTTGCCTATATGGGTGGAAGATCTGCATCGGAAGGGCGGTCTGTAGAGCAACAAGTCTTAGAGGTAACCAGTTTATTATTAGCTGTCCAACTGAGTAGCACATTCAGGTCTCTTTTTGTATCTAGGATGTCACTTGTTCAAATGGGACTTTGTTTTGGAAGTGACTTGTCCTAGTGATTTTTTCTTTCACTTATTGATCTATCTGATGGCAGTCCAACCCTGTTCTTGAAGCGTTTGGTAATGCAAAGACTGTCAGAAATAATAATTCAAGGTGAGAATATCTGTTCTCTTTTCTTCTATCGATGTAAATTTGTTTTATTTGTTCAAATTTTTGGGTATAAACCCTTTCTGAGATACGCAACCATACTACAGAATGCGAATGCTTTGAGTTACAGTAGAAGTCAAAATTGAATGTGTGTATTTAATCATTTATATTTTAAAAACTTGCATAAGTTTTTCCCTTAATCAAGTTCAATATGATTGCAGTCGGTTTGGTAAGTTCGTTGAGCTTCAGTTTGATAAAAGGGGAAGAATCTCAGGAGCCGCCATCAGGACTTATTTATTGGAAAGGTCACGCGTTTGTCAAGTATCTGATCCTGAGAGAAATTACCATTGCTTTTACATGCTCTGTGCTGCACCGAAAGAGGTAAGTGGAACTTAGTTATCCATACGAGTGATTGTACATTTGTATTTACAATTTGGTATTCTGTTCCAATAACTGATATGTTCATCTCTAGCTGAAATTTGTATTTTAGATAACCAGAAAGACCACTAAATGATAAATTATCGTAATTTTTCAACTGCTTATCATTCTTAAACTAATTTTTTTTTTATGATTGTAAGAACTGTACCATGTGTCCTGTGTGCATGCTCAGATGCAAACAGACATTGGTCAATGCATGGTAGTACACATCAGGATCAACGGTGTAAATGAGAGATAATAAAGCCTAAGAACAGTTGATAATCTATTTGACACAGAGAGCTTTTGATAAGAGTTTCTCTAATTTGCATGCTTTATCGTGTCAAACTCAGGATGTTGAGAGGTACAAATTGGGAAATCCAAAATCATTTCATTATTTAAATCAGTCAAACTGCTATAAGCTGGATGGCGTGGATGATTCTAAGGAGTACCTCACAACTAGGAAAGCTATGGATGTTGTTGGGATCAGCCAAGATGAGCAGGTATATAACTTAATAGCTTTCAAATACTAATATTCTCAATTAGAGCCTTATTAATACCGCGGTTTCAGGATGCCATATTTCGAGTAGTAGCTGCCGTACTCCATTTAGGCAATATTGAGTTTGCGAAGGGTGCAGAGGCTGATTCTTCTGAACCAAAGGATGACAGATCTTGGTCCCATCTCAAAACAGTTGCTGAACTCCTCAAGTTTGTGACCAGTGTATTATTTTCAATACTAACATATGAAACTTGATGTCAACATTGATGCTAATGTGTAACCTACAACATCTTTTAGGTGTGATGAGAAATCACTTGAGGATTCTCTTTGCAAACGTGTCATGGTAACGCGTGATGAGACCATAACAAAATGGTTAGATCCAGGCACTGCAGCCACCAATAGAGATGCTTTGGCCAAAATTGTTTATTCAAGATTATTTGATTGGTAGGTTTCGGTAATTTCTTTTTGTGATAAGTTTGAGCTTCAATCGATACTAATTGTTCATCAATCCGAATATAAAAATCAGCACTGATGTTCTAACTTTGTAAACTGATCACTGAAGGCTTGTGAACAAGATTAATAACTCCATTGGTCAAGATCCAGATTCGAAACATTTGATTGGAGTTCTGGATATTTATGGATTTGAGAGTTTCAAGACAAACAGGTGCTTAGCCGGTACGCTTTTGTTTTCATCGTTTAGAGATTAAATTTTTGTAGAGGATATCGTTCTATTTGTCACATGGGTATAATATATAAACCGTTAACTATCTTGTGCCTCTTTGATGTCATTTGACCCATGCAATTGCCTTTGTAATCAGAAATTTGATGATGGTATCTCTTCTGATTCTATGGAAAAACACTTTTTATTAAGGGGTTTTCAAATGGTTTCAATCTTTTAGGTTTTACACATTACCTGCAAGCACCTTTTCCCTTTGTTAATTGATAGGTCATTTTAGTTGCTTTTATTATATTCTTGAGTTTGCCTCCTGATGTGTGTAATTTCAATATTGTTAATTGTGCAGCTTTGAGCAATTTTGTATCAATTTGACAAATGAAAAATTGCAGCAACATTTTAACCAGGTATGGAAAATAAATACATGATGTGCATTCTTTGGTTGTCTTGGGTCTTCCAGACTTTTTATGATTTAACTGTGAACATTCTGCTTAACAGCATGTGTTCAAGATGGAACAAGAAGAATATACTAAAGAAGAAATTGATTGGAGTTACATAGAGTTCATAGATAATCAGGATATTCTTGATCTCATTGAAAAGGTATGCAAGTTTCTCACCTCCTGTAACGACCCCAAAATTTCAAGCATAAAAACTCAAAATTTTAAAGTCGTGAAACACTAAAACAATCTCAATGAATCGAAATCATTTTAAATGCCACAGCGAATCATTACTGAGTTCTCAATACAACTCAGACAAACCAATTATTACAAACCAAATTTATAATTCAATATTACATAAAAATGGAAATGTAATAATTCTCACAATCCCTCACAAAACCCACAAATAAATCCTCACAAGTTCTCACACAAACCGCAATAGAAACCTCACAACTAGCAGGATAATGAACAACTTTGAGTCTCCGGAGTCGTCTCTCAATTTCCACTAATCAACACCTGCAGAATTATCCCCTACACCATCGAATTGGTGCACCGGGATTGTAAACACAAACCCGGTAAGCTTATAGCTCCTACGAGTAAAATGAAAGTATAACTCACATATCAATATATACGAAAATCCACAAATCAACAAATAAAAATGCACTCATGAGTCAATGGACGGCCCATCTGGTTGTCCCAAAAATATATGAAATGAAAGTGCTTATGAGAAATCGGGCAACCCTTCTGGTTACCTAAATACATTTATAATACAGGTACTAATGAATGCTGGTACACATCTGTTACCCCTCACGTAATACACCGCCGATATTAGGTAACCTCCTGCTACCCAAGATCCAAAAATATGAGTACTCATGAGCCGATAACCACCTGTTACCTCACATGCAGTACTCCGGCTGACAGACTAGAGCTCTAACTGTATCGTAACTTTCGCCTGGCCAAAGGCTAGGTTCCGACATGCCAAACACGTACAATAATCACACCTCATATTGTACAAAAATCAAGTCCGAAGACAATTTAACATTTTAACAATCTCCATGTTAAAATCACATACAATAATCACACCTCATATTGTACAAATCAAAATCACATGCTCGATATATAAATCTCGTCATCGAAATGACATATTCACAATGAATTCATGACAATATATAATATAGCAACCTATATATATATGTACTTATTTACCATTTATACAAATATATATATATATATATATATATATATATATATATATTCCACTATATCATATACATGTCGTATTTCAATATTTAAAACTCTTGCAAAAATTTTGAAATTACCGCAAGGGTAGATTCGTAAATATGTGAGATTTTACTCACCTTATCAACTCGAGCGTAATTCCACAATTTCCGAAGATAATTCATTTCCTTGATTTATTGATCACCTTGAAAAGATAAGAAAAGAATTTAGAAACGTTTCGTAAACCTTTAAATGCCGAAACAGTAATAATCTGTTATTGTTCAGCAATTTCTGGTTTTACGAATTTGCTGTTCACTGAGTACTATTCACATATTTACTATTCATGTATTACTGTACAAATACACATCCATTGCGTATTTATGTATGAGTACATACTATTTACGTATTTCTGTATGTATAAATATTATTTAAATGTACATACTGTCTCAGTAAATAATAATTACTGAATTATCATTCCAAAATTACTTTTTTTACATTTACTGAATGTAATTTACATTTACATTTACA
This sequence comes from Argentina anserina, assembly GCF_933775445.1. Taxonomy (NCBI): domain Eukaryota; kingdom Viridiplantae; phylum Streptophyta; class Magnoliopsida; order Rosales; family Rosaceae; genus Argentina; species Argentina anserina. The sequence goes on from NC_065875.1 coordinate 3,883,164, forward strand.
TTTATCGTACGTAAAATAAAATTTACATTTACCGTACGTAAATCACCTTTTTACATTCACCGTCGTAAAAATAAAGTTTACCATTTACTGTTGAAATTACTGTGCATGCGCCGCCGCACGTGGCGGCGCATGGGGTGCACGCGCCACCTCCGGTAGGCCGCGCATGGGGCCCACACGCTGACACCACCAACGGCGCGTATCACGCCACCGCCGCCCCATTTCTCTTCCTTTCTCCTCCCTCTTCTCCTCCACGGCCTCACGCCACCTCATACTCCCTCCACGCACCCACACGCGCCGCCTAAGGCGGCGGTAACCCCTCCTCGTCCGATCTACTCCAATCTTCCACAAATCCATCCAAAAACACAACAACAACATCACAACAACTCGATTCAATCAACCCTTACCTTGTTTGAGCCGTGGGGAGCACCGGAGAGGCGCCGGAGTGGCTAGGCAGCGGCGGAGGAAATCTGCAGAAGCTTGGCGACGTCCTAGCGACTTCACGACGACGGGGCACGGGCTGGCGAGCTGGACGGTGGCTGTGGGAGTCCTTGCGACGACGTTGAGCTGTGCGGTGCACGTCACGGAGGCCCGGAGGGCGGCGGATCAACGAGGAGGATTTTTCAGAGGGAGAGAAGGAAAATCGGGGAGAGAGAGCTGAGGGAGGCGGGTGAGAGGTGAGAGAGTGTGGTTTCCAGAAATGGAAACCCTAATCACAAAAATGCCCTTTTTATACTCGTTTCCAAAATCAGAAACTAACTTCCGACGTTAATAACTTTCACGTACGACCTCCGATTCGAACGCGTGAAGCGTCCACGAACTCGTATCGACGAGCTCTACAATTTTCGTGAAGGAAGTTTTTGCAACCGAGTGATGGAATAAAAGTTGATATATTCGTTCGGAAACGTAACGTTTTTCTAATTAAATGTTCCGAGAACGTTTCCGTTTCCGTTTTGTAAAGTCGCAAACAATCAAATTCATTTTAATCGAATTTCACAACTTTTATAGAATTCAAATCAAACCAAATATTGTTTTGAAAAATAGGGTTATTACACCTCCTTTTTATATCCGTCAAGGTCTTCTTCTTTTTTTCGCAAACTTAAGTATTGAAAATGATAAGCAGTTTATTTGTGATTAATTTTACCTACAATTTATATATAGTTATTCTGTGCACAACAAGTTCTTTATGGTATTCTGCATTTCTTGTGAGAGGAAAATTGGTCATGGATATACTATTTTTTTCCCTAGTGTGGTAATCTTGTATATACATACTTTTTAGTGGAACACGAATGAATTTGTCTATTCTTCACCGAATGCACGTAGGCTTTCTGTTGGGGATTCTTGTTGTTGGATTAGTTTGTTTTTGCTTGGTGAATTTCTTATCCATATTCTTTTATACTCTCCTATCTCTGGTCATTTAAGCTGTTGTTTTTATTGAAAAACACAAAAAGAGTGAAAAAGATAGTGGCTTTCTGTGTGAACCTTCCTGTGTCAAGGGCTGCTACTATTATTCTTTTTTCCATCAAATGCTGTTCTACTGATCAATAAGATTCATGATATAAAGGTTTATCTTTCTGATTTATGGTTTTCGATCATCTTCAGAAACCTGGTGGCATCATTGCTCTTCTAGATGAGGCTTGGTAAGCAATCGAATATAAAGTTTCATGTGTTACCCCTCCCTCCCTCTCCCATATTCCCTCCCGAGTTTGAAGGCATTAACCAGTTAAGTATTTGGATTATGACTACATTAAGTTTGTGACAAAGCTCTTGATACTTTTTGTAGCATGTTCCCAAGATCTACACATGAGACGTTTTCACAGAAGCTTTATCAAACTTTTAAGGACCATAAACGTTTTAGAAAGCCAAAGTTGTCACCCACTGACTTCACCATATGTCATTATGCTGGTGATGTAAGTTTTATATTTAAGAATTCATATAACTATGCTGGTTATGTAATATGTATATCAGCAAGAAATTGCTAAATAATTGTTTCATTGGTAACTTTTGTTTTCAGGTTACGTATCAAACAGAGTACTTCATAGATAAGAACAAAGATTATGTTGTTGCTGAGCATCAAGCGCTCCTGAGTGCATCAGACTGCCCTTTTGTTTCGGGCTTGTTCCCTCCTTTACCAGAAGATTCTGCTAAGTCATCAAAATTCTCATCAATAGGTTCTCAATTCAAGGTCCCTTTCTATTCTAAGTTTCTCAATATGCATATTTAAAGTGATTTTTTTTATGTTGTTTTACTTTTTATTTATGTGGTCTTTTTGTACAGCAACAACTGCAATCTTTGCTCGAAACACTAAGTTCCATTGAGCCTCACTACATACGTTGTGTGAAGCCAAACAATCAACTTAAGCCAGCCATTTTTGAGAATAATAATGTTTTGAATCAGCTTAGCTGTGGGGTAAGCTTATTATCGCAGTCCATTCATTACTATTGACCATACCAGTTACATACATAAAATCAACAGAATTTGTATTAATTTTTATCATATTGCAGGGAGTTATGGAGGCAATTAGGATTAGTTGTGCTGGATTTCCCACTAGAAAGACATTCGCTGAATTTGCCTCTCGTTTTGGCATCCTCGCACCTGAGGTTCTAAAAGGAAGGTAGTTCCATCTCTCTCTCTCTCTCTCTCTGTAATATCGGGAATGTGACGCTAATATATTGCAGCAACTATCAATGAATTACATGTGCACCGTCTATCTCTCAGTATATATCATGTTCTGCAACAAATGGTTACGCACTGACCTCACAAAAATAAATGCACTATTATTGTGGAAGAGATGTAAATTAGTATGCAGAATCAACTATATTAGGTTTGTAGAGTTGTTGTTTCCTAAATAGCATCTGGATTCTATGGCTACCCAGAAATACGTGTTTTTGAAAAGCATATGAGGGTTGGGAGGACTTATGGGATAAAAAATGATTTTGTCTATCACCTTAAGATTCAGTATCTTTTAGTCTCGTGATCTATCTGGCAAAGTGATTAAGAGCAGCTGTTCTAATTATGGCATAAGGTTCTTGTTGTTTTAATTAATGTATTATATGATTATATCTAGTATAGCTTTCATATTGTACTGCACTACTGTTCAAGGGGGTAACTTGTCTGCTGAGATTGTACTGTTGCTTGATCTTATAATGGGTGAAAGAGTAACTATACATGTACAAGGGACCCATCTGAATTATGGAGAACCTGTAACTATACACGTATCAGTTCTTTAGCATTAGGTTTCTTCTTTTTAATGTGCTTTATTTTTTTTTTCTATTAATTTTTTTCTGTTTGTGTTAAAAAGAAGTCCTATTAACCACCCTAATTCTTTATTTTTTTAGTTTGGATGAGGTCGCCGCATGCCAGAAGCTCTTACAGAAGGTTAACCTCCAGGGATATCAGGTACTTAGACTAGTTCTCCTTTTTCACGAATATATGGTATTTATCTTCTTTATGAATAAACAATTTGTATAATTGAAAGTACATGTGTTCTCTGCATATACATATATATATATATATATATATAAGAATTTTCAGGTGGCGGACATCCGTACCTTACGTAAGGTACGGATTCGCCGATTCAGGCGACGACAGGGTGCAACGGTGAGGCGGACTACGACAGCCGCATTCCCCATCTCTCGGTGGTCCTATCTGTGCCGGTCAGAGCTTCATCGGCAACCCACGGCGGTCAGAATCGCGAAATCGCGGTAATCTGCCCAAAAACTTGATTTTTGCAGATTCCGGCTGTCGTGGGTTGCCGATAAAAATACGGTCGACACCGACGGGATCCCAGGGAGGTGAGTAGTGCAACTGTGTTGGTCCGCCGCGCCATTGCAGCCTACTGTTGCCGGAATTGGGACGTCAACATGGTGCAGACGTCCGCACCTGAAGAGCTATATATATATATATAGTAGGATTTTCAGGTGTGGACGTCCGTACCTTACGTTAGGTACGGATTCGCCAATTCCGGCGACGAAAAGCCGCAACGGCGGGGTGGACCACGACATCTGCACTCCCCACCTCCCGGCGGTCCTGTCTGTGTCGGTCGGAGCTCCATCGGCGACCGAAATAATCGCCGGAATCTGCCCAGAAACTTGATTTTTGCAGATTCCTCCGCCGTGAGTCTCCGATAGAGCTCCGACCGGCACAGACGGGATCGCCGGGAGATGGGTAGTGCAACTGTGCTGATCTGCCGCGCCATTGTAACCTGCCGTCGCCGGAATCAGGACTTCCGCACCTGAAACGCCCTATATATATGTATATGTATTATTACTCAAATGGAAGCGGTTTCTTGCTATATTTTCTTATTGCATTCTAGTGTTTCAGCAATTTGAAAATGCACTAGTATGCAGAAACCAAGTTGCTTTTTACTGCAGAACTTTATATGTTCCTAACTTACACCCTTTGTCGGATCTAAGGGAAAGATTTTTACGTTTATTTTGTAGATTGGCAAAACGAAAGTGTTTCTCAGAGCTGGCCAGATGGCAGAACTAGATGCTTATCGAGCTGAGGTCTTAGGAAAATCGGCACGTGTTATCCAGAATAAGATACGCTCATATGTGTGTCGTAAAGTATATATCCGGTTGCGGTTGTCTGCCATTGAAATCCAAGCCGTGTGTAGAGGTACAAAGTATTTCACTTAAAACTTGTTGATGAATTAGCACAAAAGCAAGTAACAAACACTGCATGTTTTGAGCTGATTCCAGGACACGTTGGACGGCATCGATATGAAAACTTGAGAAGGGAAGTTGCTTCTGTGAAGATCCAGAAATACGGTCGCAGATATGTTCAAAAGAATGCTTATAGAAGTGCATGGTCTTCAGCTGTGTCTATTCAAACTGCTATGCGCGGTTGGGCTGCTCATAATGAGCTTATATTCAGGAGGAGAACAACAGCTGCAGTTGTTATACAGGTGCAGATTACATGTTTGTTTATTATAGCACCACTGATAGCTGATTTTTAGGGGCTCCATTATTGTTTTTTGTTTTGCATGCAAAATCAGGTAAACATGTTATGAAGAAATGTTAAGATGGCCATTGATTAGTGATAAGTGATACTAACCAAGTTTCCACCTTTGTACTAACCCCTTTCAGAATGTTGATTAATGCCGCAAAAAAAAAAAGAATAAAGGGGAAAATCATTGTACAAACCCTTATTTGAACACTGAAGATTTAGCCCTTCAAAAGATACTGTAGAATTCATTGGCCTATTGTTACTAATTTTTGTGTCGTTTACACCACTGCTTCATGTGTCAACTACAGAGTCAAGGACGGCAATACTTGGGTCGTACTCGATATTTGAATATGAAAAAAGTAGCACTCGCCACACAATGTGCCATAAGACAAGAAGCTGCTCGCAAGATGCTGCTGAAGCTTAGAATGGTGTGTTTCTTCTTCTTTTTTTGTTTTCATTCTCACTTCTCTTCTATATTCAGATGTAAGCTCCCACATCTTTTATCCCTTGTTGACATGCTTGTCAGTTTGATTTCCAATTGGCAAGTATTCACTCAAATCTGATTGTGAACGTTTAAAGCCAGATAGGATCTCGTTTGTTGCTGTTTAGTTCACAACTTAGAACAACTCAAGACCAGTCTTTCCAATTATAGAGCCTTTTAAGAAATGTATTTATCTTGTGTAAGTATACAACTGGTGTTGGGTTCATTTAAAGAAAAAAAATACACACAAAACCTCAGCAAGTGTTCTGCTTCAACTCTCTCTCTCTCTCTCTCTCTCTCTACACACACACACAGAGAAGCAGCCGTGCGCGGTCCTCCCCAATATTATCTGTTTGTGTGTGTGCCAGAGCAAATTGCCAGATAAAATTTACATTTTCATGTTTTTGTTCCAACCTGCATTCTGTTTTCTTCTACTCTATGGTTACATGGTTTCCAAGGAAGAGCATATGCAGTCTGAGTGTCCGACCATCATATTTTTGAATAGTTGTTAAATATCAATATTTAATTTTATAGGAGGCAAAAGAAACTGGTGCTCTCCAAGAAGCAAAAACTAAGTTGGAAAAGGAAGTTGAAGAGCTAAAAACGGAAAATACAAAACTGCAGTCTGCTTTAGAGGAGATGGAACTCAAATTGCAGGCTGCGTCAAAAGGTGGTGAAGCTCCTGTTATGCAGGAGGTTTCAGTAGTTGATCATGAAATGATCAAGAAGCTTACTGCTGAGAATGAGCAGCTCAAGGTAGATGTGCTGAAACTCTTGCAAGCATACGTTTCTTCTACATAAATTCGACATTGAGTTTTGACTGTTTGATATTGCAATTAAGTATGTGCTTTTAGATTTTACCTTTATTTTAAAATATTAAGCTGGCTAAGATCTATTGCAGGCTTTGTTAAATTCAACTGATCTATCTCAAGAAACTCAACCACCAAGTACAAAAGAAGGTGAACCTGCAACGACAAGAGCTGAACAAGCTCCTGTGGGACATCCAGTTGCTGGTGATCAGACGTCCAACAACCTTGCTTCTGAGAATGAGAAGCTGAAGGTAAATGTCCTTAATCTGTATGCAACTTTTTCTAAAGAATGCTTTCTGATATATAACTATATAAGCAAAATTCTATGGTTGCATTCCTGAGTATTCTCTGTTAGTTTTTCCTTCATATCTATTTGAGTTGGCTTTGATTCTTGCAGGCGTTGGTAAATTCACTGGAGAAGAAGATTGAGGAAACAAGCAGGCTTAGTGAAGAAAGATTGAATCAGGCTACAGTGGCAGAGTCTAAGATAATTGAATTGAAGACTACCATGCAGAGGTCCTTAATTAAATCTTCACTTCTGTCATATAGACTAGGAGGCATTGTTGATATCAATTCTTCTAATTACTATAATCAGATTAGCCTTTTAATATTTACTTTGGCGATCTTCAGACTCGAGGAGAAACTCTCTGACATTCAAACCGAGGACCGAGTTTTACGGCAGCATTCGTTGCGCATGTCACCTTCTCAAAAGACATCTGAACAGTTAGCAGCCGCAACAGCTCAGGTAGACATGGCATAGTTTGTTTCACACATTGGTCATTTTAAGAACATTCATTTGAGATTTAATTTCTCCCCCCTATAATATATGCAGGTTGATGGTCAACATGTAAGTTAATGTTACAAAGCAAGAGTGGTTTACAATTTTTTAATTCACTGTTCTATCTTTGATCATAAAGTGAGGGTTTTACATTATATAGGAACCATCAAAAAAATTTGGCTCAGAGTCTTTCAGGAGATCGCAAATTGAAAGGCAACATGTATGTTTTTTTTTTTTGGACTTAAATTAAGCTTTCATTATTTTCTTTTTTCATGGAACTGTTTTTCTTTACTATTTCTGCATATGCTGCAGGAGAGTGTTGATGCTCTGATGAAATGTGTAACAAGTGATGATCTGGGATTCAGTGAAGGAAAGCCAGTTGCAGCAATTACTATATACAAATGTCTTGTTCACTGGAAGTCATTTGAAGCCGAAAAAACTAGTGTATTTGACCGGCTTATTCAGATAATTGGCTCAGCAATAGAGGTATACTAACTTTCTTTTTTAATCTTATTTTATCATATGACCAGTAATTTAAATAATGTATCTTAAGAATCTTACGAAGAACTGTTATATATGTTTGTGTATGTCAATTACTTATTTCGTATTTTGTTGGAAGTTGAGCATGGCAACTAATAAAAGGTTATTTGTTAGTATACTTGGTGAAAATCTTGTCCACCCCTGTTTGTAATATGTGTATTGCAAGGCTGTGTTGCAATTTAGATCAAAATTCCCTGCAATGGATTTTGGAACTTGAGTTTGATAGTGTAGGCTTTTTGCAGGACCAGGATAACAGAACTCATATGGCTTATTGGCTATCTAATACATCCATATTGCTGTACCTTCTCCAACGAAGTTTCAGAACTTCAAAAAAGCCTCCTATTCCGACATCATTTTTTGGAAGGATGGCCTCGGTAATAACAAATTTCATTTATCTCAAGTTTCGAAAATAGTCCTTTTGATCGTTCATCTAATATGTATCTGTTTTACTGTGAATGATGTAATTTGATGTTCATGGTTAATAGGGATTTCGATCTTCTTCTGCCAATCTTTCTGTTGGTGATTCTGATCTTGTGCGCCTGGTTGAAGCCAAGTATCCAGCTTTGCTTTTCAAGCAGCAACTTACAGCATATGTAGAAAAGATATATGGAATTATCCGAGACAATTTGAAGAAGGAATTATTTCTTCAGCTTTCTTCTTGTGTGCAGGTACAATCTATTTTTTAAATTTTGCTATTGGGTGTTTTACAAAACTTGTCACTTTCTTATAACTCTGGTTATTGCTTTCTGAATCTTTCAGATGACTTTAGCTAAACTTGCTTGATATTTTTTATAAACAATAGGCCATTTTTCTACATTATAGTGTAGAAACATTCCTTCCATGTTATTTTGATGAGATCTATGATTCGATTCCACAAGTCTGTGAAGGTGCAAGTTACGGTTCTTTGGCTAATATTCTAAATCAAGTATTGAGAATGATTATTTATATACTTTACATATGTTTAAGTTATTTTGTATTTTGATGATGGTTAATGTTAAACCAACTCAGCCAATTGTAATCAAATGAGGCATTTCATAAGTACTAATGACATGCTTTATTATTAGGCCCCCAAAACATCAAAAGATAGTGATGTGAAACCACCAGAAGGGTCCGACAGTAATTCTTCAGCTAATCCTTGGAATGCTGTTGTTGCGAGTCTTGATGGCTTTCTCTCTACAATGAAAGAAAATTGTGTACGAGATTTTACGTTCTACAATTTTATATTATCCTTTTGTGATATGTACTGATATGATTGTCAATCCTGTTTCAGGTGCCTCAAGTTCTCGTGCAGAAGATACTTACTCAAAATTTCTCATATATCAATGTACAGATTTTCAATAGGTGAGGTGCTGTACTGTCTTTATCAACAACATATTATAATGAATGACGGGGTTAACTAGTGGCTGCCTTGTCGTTCAATTTGTGCTACAGCCTCCTCCTTCAGAAAGAGTTCTGCACATTCAGCAACGGGCATTATGTGAAGAATGGGTTAGCTGAGTTGGAACTGTGGTGTAACCTAGCAAAGGAAGAGGTACTCTTTCATGCATTCTCATCATCAAAAAAGGGCTAGTTTTCAGTAATCTACTACCTAGCTGTCGGCGTTGAATATAGCACTTGTTGTTTCTATGTGATTTGTTACAATCAATTTTATTTGATGTTTCATCTCACTGCAGTATGCTGGCTCATCATGGGATGAACTCAAATATCTTAGGCAGGCTGTAGGATTCCTGGTATGTTTCTTCAGTTGTGTTTTCATGGTTCTTATTGCTAGATTTTGTAGTTAAACTAGAAGGATTCCAGACTATGGACCTTGTCAATTTGAATTAGTCTTAGAAAAGCATCAATATTCTGAAACCGTTTTGCGCAATTGATAGTATTAAAGCTTAAAACTCTTATATTATTCACCTTAATTTAATTAATAGCTAGTTATTTAGTCTGAGTACTCGTTTCTTCTCTGCAGGTGCTGCATGAAAAGTCTAGAATCTCCTACGATGAACTCACAAATGACCTGTGCCCTGTAAGCTTTTTTGTCTGTAAAACCAGCTGTTGATATGTATTTTAGCATGGATAAAATGTAAAACCCAAGATTGTTTGTGACTGAGATCATCTTGTTCATGGTGATCCTTAGTCTTCTATATATCTTTTCACATGCCAAATATACTTGATTATTGATATCGCTTATGGTGGCCTATATTTATCGTTCTGTCTCCAGGTCTTGAGTGTTCAGCAGCTTCATAGAATATGTACGTTGTTTTGGGATGATGTTGACAATGAACCAAGTGTATCCCCTGATGTGAGTTGCTTGAGAAATGTGAATTTGTCTTCAAACTTCTTAGTTCAATAGTGTGACACAGTGAATGTCCTATTATTCTGTAGGTCATTTCCAGCATGAGTTTCCTAATGACAGATGATTCCAGCAATGATGATAGCAACAATTATTCGTTGGATGATACTTCAAGGTTAGAGTTCCTTCTCTCTTCTTAAGGAAAATAAACTAGTCTTTGAACTCCCTCTAATTATCGTTTATGGATGCAGCATTCCCTATTCAGTTGATGATCTATCTAGTACCATGCGCGACCAGACATTTCCAGATATAAAACCTCCTGCCGAGCTTTTGGAGAATTCAGCCTTCCAATTTTTACAAGAGTAAGGCTGCTATATCTATACAGTTCACTTTTTCTCACCGTGCCTGGTGCACATTTTGGCAATGAGTCAACCGAAACTCCAACTCTTTCAACTCCATTGGCATTTCTGTGCTGCACATCCGGTTCAAAATTCCCCCCTCTGCACGTGTCTTTCTCGCAACGCTGATTCTCCTGGGTGTAATATTGCTCTGCAATTAGATTTGTAAAATTAATCTAGGCTGGTTCAGAGACGTAGAGGGGCAGGGATAAATAGTTTCACAGTTGGAGGTTACAAAATTTTGTTCGTTCTCTTCTTGTAACCGGTCACTTGGGACCAGCAATCGTTATAGGGATGGTAGGAGCGAGGGAGAATATTGTGCAGCATTGTATGGGAGGAGCCGATCTTATGATTACTGCTCCAGGCCCTGTACTCCATCTCTGTACAAAGTAGTTGAATATACTACCACAGATCAAGGTAAATAATATTTAGTCCATTTGCTTATACGATTTCAGCAAACATGTTGCAGAGCTTCTTTTTTGGTTCTATTGAATTTTTCGCTGGTTCTACAACACCTACATATTCTGCAATGAACCGCATTTTTCAGGATTCTGTCTTTATTTATGTTATTTTCTATTGTGAGGTTCTATTGTCATACTGGATGAGCAGGTGTACATTTTTTCAGATCAAAACGGTTTACTCCTCTTCTCAACCTTTGAGGTCATATTTATGTTTCTTAACAAGTTATATATCAATCTGATGTGTGTACGATTACTCAATCTGCTTTCCATTGCGTTGTGTTAGGAGGATGTTAGCTCAACAACTTCTTAACTTATGCAATTGTTAGCTCAACAACTTCACTTATGCAATTGCTAGCTCAACAACTTCTTGACTTATGGACATATTGTATTTATGTAGTTATAGTAATTGACTTTTGTGTTAAGTGTTCATATTAAATAGGTCTTCTATAAATGTATGATATGAACTTGTATGAATCAGAATCATCTATTATATCTGATTTGGTATCAGAGCATATCCAAAAGGATTTGTTGTTTCCTTCTTCTTCTTCTTTTTTCAAGTAAAACCTCATTCTTAGGATTTCTTGTTTCAAATCAGTGGTGTACGTCTGGCGTTGGTGTTTTGTCAGACGGTGTTGAAGGTCTCGATATTGCTCTGTGAAGTTCGGCAGTGTTCTCCGAGCAGGTCATCCGACATCTGTGTCTCAGGTCGTCGTTGAGGCCCATAGTCGAAGCCTCCGGATCGTTCGGCTCATTTCTCAAAAGCTTCCAGGCTGTCGAGCAAGCACCGTTGTGCAATCGTCATCGTCCCCTTGGAAGAAATCAATCCGACCTGGATGCAGCCTTCAACGACCAAATTCTCATATTCTGACACGATTTCAGTGTTCAACCAGTTTTCAGTGCATTTACACCGCCACTGCAGATTCACTTGTTTTCTCCCTGTCAGTGCAAGTGCATTGATAGTGCAAGTTCACATGTTTTCTCCATGTTAGTGCAAGTGCACCGATAGTGCAGGTTCACCTATTTTCTCTTTGTCAATGCAAGTGCACCAATAGTGAAGGTTCACCTAAAGCAAGTTGTTATCGTTATTTTCCGCCCCATCACTACTGATCTGTTGATTGTTTTTTTTACAATGGGTTCTGGAACAGAAGAAAATTGTCAGGCCAATGATGTTCAGAAGTTTGAAGTATCTGTCAAGAATTCTGAAAGTAGTTCCTTTAGGGGTGTCAAACTCAATGAAACCAATTTCCGTAAATGTGGTGATAAGATTGGTATGGCTTTAAATATTTCTATCTTTGTTGATACTAATACATGGATTATCGATTATGGTGCTTCAGATCATATGACTTATGACAAATCTTATTTTACTGTATTATCATCTTCACCATTATCTTATGTTACTAATGCTAATGGTGCGGCATTCCATGTGTTAGGAAAATGGTCAATTCATATTACTCCCACAATAGAACTTCATAATGTGTTATATGTACCCGTTTTATCTCATCATTTTATATCTGTCTCACAACTGAATATTGAAGTCAAGGACTAAAAAATCGAAATTACCGTCAATATTTCGGCGATAATTTCGATTTTTCGGGGTAGAGATATATTCTTCACATACCATAGTAATTTCGATCAATATTTTGGAAATTTCCATGATATATTGCGATATTTTGGATATATCCGCAATATAATCACTCATTCCGCCACGTGTCGCCACCATAAATTACAACTCAAATATGCATTTGAGGGGAATTGAACCGTGGTCATTCCTTTGCAAGCAAAGATGTATAGCCAACTCTACCAAGCAAAATTATTGTTCTATATGGCTATTTTTAATATATATTTCATTCTATGTTTCAAATAGAATTCAAATAAAACCTAACTTATTGTTGAGGGGAATCGAACCATGTTCACCTCATTAGAAAATGAATCACTTAGCCAACTCTACTAAGTCAATTTGTGTATATTTTGACACTTTATAATATATATTGTATGTGTAATAAATTTGATAAACAAAAAAAATTGGTTATATGTCCAATCACAACTAACTTTATCACATTATTTACCTACAATTCAATTTTTAACTACTTTTCAAATTAAAACTTTAAAACACTATAAATACATTAGGATGTTAGTCCTTAGTTGCACACTTGCACAGTTGCACCACTACTCAACTCTATTCTATTTCAAGTTCTAAATATATTAACATCAAATTCCAAATATATTAGTGAGTGAGGCTTTGTTGATATTCTCTTTTCTTCCTTGTTGGTAAGTATATTAATATTATTAAGTTCTAGTTTATATTTTTTTAGTCGATTATAATAATAATTTTTTTTTTTTACGTTCATGTCAAATATATCCTACATCATACAGGAGATTAATAAATTAAGTGAAAACACATGGATACAATCTGATGAGCAATCTTCACAAAGATATGGTTATGCTCAAAGTCGAGGAATGCTTGATCCTAACGGGAACTACCAGTACCAAAACCCACAGTCAATCACTAATAACCCTTATGGTTGGCATATAAGTCAATACATGCAAAATTACAAAATGGATGTATCATTTAATGACTATTCTTCACAATATACTCAGGGCTCTACCCAAGGAGATGATGAAGACGGTGAAAATTTTGTACCTTATAGATCCTCTATGTGGTTCTAAATTAGTCATGTAATTTCATATTTTTATATCATATGTATATAAGGCGTGATGGCCTAGCCTCCCTTTGGGTTTCCAGCCATTAAAAATTAATTAAAGTAAATTTTTAATAATTCTCGACGATTGTTTTACCTTAAATTACTATAACTCATTATAGACTAATAGTTATATAATAATTTCTTATGAAATATAGTAGATAATTGATCAAATAAACATCTCCCAAAATTTCATTCAAAATTTCCATGTTTTTATTTAAATTTCCATCAATTTACTCAATTATTTTTTTAAATCGATATTTTCCCGAAATTTCCGTTAATATTTCCAATTTTTGGACCCTCAATATTTCTGTTCTCGTCGATATTTTAGTCCTTGACTGAAGCTAAATGTTATGTGACCTTTTTTCTCATGTATTTTAGTCCTTGACTGAAGCTAAATGCTCTGTGACATTTTTTCTCATGTATGTGATACTTCATTGTAACGACCCTAAAATTTCGACCCTAAAAACTCAAAATTTCAAAGTCGTTAGAACACCAAAACAATCTCAACGAATCGAAATCATTTTTAATGCACAACGGATCATCACTGAGTTCTCGATTCAACTCAGAAAACCAATTATTACAAACCAAATTATAATTCAGCATTACATAAAATGGAAATGTAATATTCCTCACAATCTCTCACAAAACTCACACACAATTCTGAAATGAAAACTACACCACAAGCAGGATAACGGATAACTTCGAGACTCCGAAGTCGTCTCTCAATCACCACTAGTCAACACCTGCAGAATTATCCCCTACACCATCGAATTGGTGCACCGGGATTGTAAACACAAACCCGATAAGCTTATAGCTCGTATGAGTAAAATGAAAATATAATTTGCATATCAATATATACGAAAAAATCACAATCAACAAATATAAATGTCCTCATGAGTCAATGGACGGCCCATCTGGTTGTCCCAAAAATAAATGAAATGAAAGTGATCATGAGAAATCGGGCAACCCTGCTGGTTACTCAAAAACATTTATAATACGGGTACTAATGAACGCTGGTAAACATCTGCTACCCCTCATGTAGTACACCGCCGATATTGGGTAACCACCCGCTACCCAACATCCAAAACAATCTGAGTACTCATGAGCCGATAACCACCCATTACCTCACATGCAGTACTCCGGCAGACAGACTAGAGCTCTAACTGTATCATAACTTTCGCCCGGCCAAAGGCTAGGTTCCGACTTGCCAAACACGTACAATAATCTCACATCATATTGTACAAAAATCAAGTCCGAGGACAAATCAACATTTTAACAATCTCCATGTTAAAATTCTCGTACAATAATCTCACATCATATTGTACAAATCAAAATCACATGCTCGATAAAATCTTGTCATCGAAATGACTTCATCACGATAAAATTATAACAGTACATTATATAGCAAACTATATATATATATATGTACTTATTTACCATTTAAACAATATATATATATATAACCCACTATATCATATACATGTCATAATTCCTAAACACGTCCGAAGACAAAACGTTTAACAAACACATATTCAAATCACGTACAATAATCACACCTCATATTGTACAAATTAATTCAGATGCTCGTCATATAATTCTCGTCATCGAAATGACTAATTCCAATGAATTCATAACAGTATATAATATAGCAAACTATATATATAAGTACTTATTTACCATTTATACAAATATATATATTCCACTATATCATATACATGTCGTATTTCAATATTTAAAACTCTTGCAAAAATCTAGAATTCACCGCAATGGTAGATTCGTAAATATGTGAGATTTTACTCAGCTTATCGACTCGAGCGTAATTCCACAATTTCCGAAGATAATTCATTTCCTTGATTTATCGATCACCTTGAAAAGATAAGAAAAGAATTTAGAAATATTTCGTAAACCTTTAAATACCGAAACAATAATAATCGGTTACTGTTCAGCAATTTTCGGTTTCACGTATTTAGTATTCATGTATTACTGTACAAATACACATCCAATACGTATCTCTGTATGAGTACATACTGTTTACGTATTTTTGTATGTATAAATACTATTCAAATGTACGTACTGTCTTAGTAAATAATAATTACTGAATTACCCTTCTAAAATTACTTTTTACCTTTACTAAAAGTAATTTACATTTACATTTACCGTACGTAAATCACCTTTTTACATTTACCGTATGTAAAAATAAATTACAAAATTACCCTTTTCGGATACACTGTTCACGCGCCGCCGCACGTGGCGGCGCATAGGGTACACTCGCCAGCGACCGCGCGTGGGGCCCACGTGCCTACTCCGGCACCAGAGCGTATCACGCCACCGCCGCCCTAAAATCCTCTCTTTTCTCCCACTCTTCCTCCCCACGGCCTCACACCGCCTCCTACGCTCCCCCACGCACCGCCTAAAGCGGCGGTAACGTCACTCTCCTCACCTCCTCCGATCTGCCTCCAAACCATTCAAAATCCGACAACAAACACACACAATCCATCAATTACATCAACCATACCTCGATTTGAAGCTACCAACTCCGATCTAGCACCGGAGAAGCTCGGATCGCCGACAGTGTTCTATCCTTCGGAATGAACTCGAACCGATGCGATTTGACCCCTAATTTGGTGGCATAGGGTGCCAAGGGTGAGGATCGGTGTTGAGGTGCTCTCCTCCGAGCCCTTGACTCGTCGGAGGTGGTGGTTCGAGCGGCGGCGGTTTTGCAGAAGCTTGATGTCTTCGGAGAGCTTCGGTGTGGCGAATCGTGGCTCGTCGCGTCCAGGGGTGACTGAGGGTGGTCGTGCGACGCCTTTGGGGTGGGTGGTGAGACTCACGGCGGCCGGTGAGGTTAGATCGCCGGTGGGCAGTGAGGGAGGGAGAGAGAGACTCGGGGAGGGTGAGAGAGAGGGGGAGGGAGGCGGAAGTGAAGAGAGAGAAGTGGGTTTCTAATTTTGGAAACCCTAAACTGATAAGTTTCCCTTTTATACCCCTTTCTAAATCGGAAACTAACTTCTATCGTTAATAACTTTTACGTACATCGTCCGATTAGAATGCATCACATATCTACGAGCTCGTATCGACGAGTCCTACAACTTTCGTGAAGGAAGTTTTGTCAACCGAGCGACGGAATAAAAGTCGATTTATTGGTCGTGGTAATGTCACGTTTTTTTGAATTAAACGTTCCGATAACGTTTTCGCTTTTCGTTTCATAACATCGCAAACAATCAAATTCGTTTTAATTGAATTTCTCAACTTTATAGAATTCAAATCAAACCAAATATTGTTTTAAAAAATAGGGTTATTACATTCATGATCTTCTCACCGGAGAGTTAATTTGTCGGGGATATCTGAGGGGCAGGTTGTTCCATCTGGATCAGACATATGCAGGGGAGCAACCAGGAGCACAGTCCCGGACCACATTAATCTCCATTTCTGATAAGCTAAATGAAGTTTGGTTATGACACCGTCGCTTAGGGCATCCATCTTTTAGTATTATGAAAAAATATATGCCTACTTTGTTTATTGGTGTGGCTGAGTCAACTTTTCGTTGTGAAACATATGTTTTGGGCAAGAGTCATTGAGCTACTTATTCCCCTAGTATTTCTAATAAAAGTGTTCTTGCTTTTGAATTAATTTATTTTGATGTTTAGAGACCTTCAAACGAACTGACTATGTCGGGTATGAGGTACTATGTGTCATTTATTGATGATTGCACACGTCTTTCATGGATTGTTCTTCTTAAAACTAAGAATGAGGTTTTTCCGGCTTTTCACTCCTTCTATACCAATGTTTAAAACAGTACCATGCCAAAATTAAAGTTCTTCGTTCTGACAATGGGGGGAATACATGAACCGTGTCTTTCAGGAGTTCTTTCAAACACATGGGATTGTTCATCAAACGTGTCCTTACACACCTGAGCATAATAGGGTATCCGAAAGAAAAAATTGTCATTTACTTGATATGGCTCTTTGTCTTCTTTTTAGTGCCCACATGCCTAAATATCTTTGGGGTGATGTTGTCATAACCTCTGTCCACCTCATTATCGTCTTCCATCTAGTTTCCTCCAAGAAAAAGTTCCATATAAGGTGCTTGCATCTCATGTCTCCTTGCCCTCATTTCATAATCTCATTGGTTGTGTTTTTGGTTGTGTTGTCTTTGTCCATATTCTAAAAAGTCAGAGGTCAAAGTTGGATGTCCGGGCACTTAAATGTGTGTTTGTTGGTTATGGAGGACATCAGAAAGGGTACAGGTGTTATCATCCATCTACGAGGAAATACTATGTCACTATGGATGTTACTTTCTTTAAGAACATGAACTTTTTTTCGTCTTCTGATACTGCTTTTCAGGGGGAGCATTCATATTTTGAAGAGCTGTATCGTGAAGAGACTGAGATAGGTTCAGTTGAGATCATTGATGCATCAGCTCCGAAGACACCACCAGATGATTCTGGTACAGTTGCTCCAGAGATTCGGGTACCAGAAGCTAACAACGCAACTGCCCCTCATGCCTCCCCTGTTGTTACTTTTATCCCTGACCCATGTTTCCCTGGTACAGAAGATCACTCATATGAGGTTAGTCACTCTATTAGAGTTAATACTAGTAAGGCTAATAGTAGACAATATACTTTACCAAATAGGTTTACTCGAGGTCCACCAGCAAAAAAATATGAACCTACCATTCATGCCAAAACTAAGTATCATGTGGCTAATTTTGTGTCCACCAAAAGATTGTCTGAATCATATGAATCATTTGTAAATCAAATATCCGTTGTATTAGTACCTAACAAAGTGCATGATGCATTGGGAGACCCAAAATGGAGGAAAGCATTACATAAGAACAATACTTGGGAGCTCGTATCTCCACCACATGGAAAGAAGGCTATGGGATGCCACTGGGTGTTTACAGTGTAGCATAATTCAGATGAGTCAGTAAATCTATATAAAGCACGCCAAGTAGCGAAGGGATTCAGCCAGATATATGGCATAGACTATGATGAGACATTTGCACCTGTTGCAAAGTGAACACTATCCGGGTATTGCTTCCTTTTGCTGCTAACTTAAACTGGCCACTTAGACAGTTTGATGTCAAGAATGCATTTCTTCATGGAGAATTTACAGAAGAAGTGTATATGGATCTTCCGCCAGGATATGTAGTTGGTTCTCTAAGTAACTTCAAATGCAGATTGAGAAAATATTTGTGTGGTTTTAAGCAATCACCTCGTGCTTGGTTTGGAAGGTTTTCACAATTCATGAGGAAGATTGGCTACAAACAGAGTAATTCAGACCACACATTGTTTCTCAAACACCAACAAAGGAAGGTAATAGCCATAATTATATATGTTGATGATATAGTAATTACTGGTATTGATACTGTTGAGATGGATAGATTACAGAAGCAGCTAGCCACAGAGTTTGATCTAGGTATGCTCAAGTACTTCTTGGGCATTAAGGTAGCCAGGAGGAGTGAGGGTATCTATCTGTGTCAAAGGAAGTATATTCTTGATCTACTAGCAGAGACATGTATGTTGGACTATACACCTGTTGACATCCCTATTGAGAAAAATCATCGTTTAGCAGAATATCCAGATCAAGTTCCTACCGATCGAGCTCGTTATCAGAGATTAGTTGGGCGCTTGATATACTTGACTCGTACCAGACTAGATGTTGCATATGCAGTAAGTGTGGCAAGCCAGTTCATGCATAATCCGAGTGAGGATCACATGAATGTTGTTGTGAGAATTTTAAAGTACTTGAAATCAGCTCCAGGAAGAGGAGTGATGTTTTTTAAACACATCATTGTTTTTGAAATTTGTGGCTTCACATATGCATATTGGGCTGGAAGTATGATAGATAGAAGATCGATATCATGTTACTTTACCTTTGTAGGAGGTAATCTGGTTACATGGAAAAGCAAGAAACAAAATGTGGTGGCACGGTCTAGTGCGGAAGCTGAGTATAGAGGTATGGCTCATGGTCTATGTGAGTTACTGTGGCTGAGAAACCTGTTATATGATTTAAGTGTCAAACTAAAAACTACCATAAAATTGTATTGTGACAACCGGGCAGCAATTGATATTTCACATAATCCGATACAACATGATCGCACTAAACATGTTGAGGTTGATCGTCACTTCATAAAAGAAAAGTTTGATGCCAATATTATCAGCTTTCATTTTGTTCATATAGAAAATTATCTAGTAGATATATTAACTAAAGGTGTTTCGAAAAAGGCCTTTTATGACTCGCTTGGCAAGTTGAGCATGAATGATGTGTATGCCCCAACTTGAGGGGAAGTGTTAACTCAACAACTTCTTGACTTATGGACATATTGTATTTATGTAGTTGTAGTAATTGAATTTTGTGTTAAATGTTCATATCAATCAGATATAATAGATGATTGTGATTCATACAAGTTCAGATCATATATTTATAGTAGACCTATCTAATATGAACACTTAACACAAAATTCAATTACTACAACTACATAAATACAATATGTCCATAAGTTAAGAAGTTGTTGAGCTAACAATTTCATAAGTCAAGAAGTTGTTGAGCTAACTCTATAAGTTAAAAAGTTGTTAAGCTAACAATTGCATAAATGAAGAAGTTGTTGAGCTAACACTCCCCCTCAAGTTGGCGCATACACATCAATCATGCCCAAGTTGTCAAGCGAGTCATAAAAGGCCTTTTTCGAAACACATTTAGTTAATATATCTACCAGCTGGTTTTATGTAGGAATAAATAAAAAGCTGATAATATTGGCATCAAGGTTTTCTTTTATGAAGTGACGATCAAGCTCAACATGTTTAGTGCGATCATGTTGTACCAGATTATGTGAAATATCAATTGTTGTCCGGTTTTCACAATACAATTTCATGGTAGTTTTCGGTTTGACACCTAAATCACATAACAGGTTTTGCATCCACAGTAACTCATACAGATCATGAGCCATACCTTTATGCTCAGCTTATGCACTAGACTGTGCCACCACCTTTTGTTTCTTGTTTTTCCATGTAACCAGATTACCTCCCACAAAGGTAAAGTAACCTAATGTCGATCTTCTGTCTGTTATACTTCCAGCACAAACTTCGAAAACATTGTTGTGTTTAGAAAACATCACTCCTCTTCTTGGAGCTGATATCAAGTACCTTAAAATTCTCACAACAGTATCCATGTGATCCTCACTCGGATTATGCATGAATTGGCTTGCCACACTTACTACATATGCAACATCTGGTCTGGTACGAGTCAAGCATATCAAGCGCCTAACTAATCTTTTATAACAAGTTTGATCGGTAGGAACTTGATCTGGATATTATGTTAAACGATGATTTTGCTCAATAGAGTGTCAACAGGTGTACAGTCCAACATACATGTCTCTGCTAGTAGATTAATGATGTACTTCTTCTGACACAGATAGATACCCTCACTCCCCTTGGCTACCTCAATGCCCAAGAAGTACTTGAGTGTACCTATTTCTCATCTGGGACATTTACGCATCCCGCAATTTCGAATCAACGGATTCATTGGTCACTCTTGAATTGAATAAACTAATATACCTATATAACTAATATCTGTATATATAGATCATTCATATCAAACTCTGTGGCTAGTTGCCTCGTAATCTATCCATCTCAACAGTATCATTACCAGTAACTATCATATTATCAACATATATAATTAGGGCTGTTACATTCCCTTGTTGGTGTTTGAGAAACAATGTGTGGTCTGAATTACTCTGTTTGTAGCCAATCTTCCTCATGAATTGTGAAAACCTTCCAAACTAAACACGAGGTGATTGCTTAAGACTATACAAAGATTTTTTCCATATGAAGTTATCTGGAGAACGAGCTACATATCATTGTTTTTTTTTGGTATAGTGTTTGTACTCGGTGTTAAAAGTTGGGTTTCTACTTTGTGATGGTGACTAAACACCAATTAAAGAGTTCCCATGGTACTTTAATCAACGACTGTCAGTTGGAGAGTTGTCATCTTTTTTTGTTTTGGAAAATTCTAGTATACATCAATTTATGCTATACATCTCACATCCAACGGTCGATATTGTTTTGTGAGTGGGGTTAGAAAAATAATATTTGTTGTCAACCGTTTGATGTAGGATGTAGGATGTATGATGTATATCATACATTGATGTATAGTAGATTAACCCCTTTATTTTTGGTAGAACTTGAAACATTGAAAGCAGAAATACACGAAATATGCGTTCAAAGTTTTTGATTGCAATTGATAGTTAACAAGGATGAACCAATATGAGTATCCACGTACTATTCGAGTGAGCACATTGTATCTTCGTTTTTTCTCTTCAAATTATGAAGAATATCTGATCATACCACTATGTTTATTCTATCAATTATAATGCTAATTAGCACATAATAAACCTACCACATGACCACATCTTAGAATTAAATCAACCTAGAAACCCACCATATCACATTATCATGCAGTCAAAAAATATGTGTGCTCGATGATTACCATCCTGAAAACCAGTAGATGGAACAAAAACTTTGTGTGTATATGTATGTATCATTATTTGTGGAGGGAATATATAATCGTTCTGGGTGGGTTTAGCTGGTTAATAATTTAGCTTGGAACCACATGCTAGTCTTGTAGTTGGAGGATTTTTCGTCAATCCCTGTTGTTGACTGAGAGTTCCCCAACTGCGAGCGGCCTGCAGATTCAAGCTTTCAACTTCATGTGAGCACATGTGTTCACTTCGATCAGATTCTCTTGCTCCTACTCCAGGGAGAACAATTTGACTCCAGATTAGATATATGATATCTCTGATTCCGTTTCAGTTATTACAGTTATGGAGTTAGACAGTTAGTTGCAATTTTTTATAGTGTTATTGAAGAACAAATAGAAAAATACGCTTGTAGCTAGGGGAAGGAGCATGCATGAAGCTAAGTTTCTGGTAAATACATGAATCAGATGGAATTAGAGTTTATAACTACTCTGGTTTGGCTCAAATTGATGTACTATTTGATTAGTTTTAGTTGCTCATGGATCACGTTAGTTAGACAAGCAAGCATCGAGGTGATTAATTAGAATTGGTTTAGAGTGGACGCAAGTATAACTTCAATAGTTAAGTTTGAATCAAAGCCGAACTTCCAAAAATTGTTTCAAAACGAGTTTTGGTTTAGTTATTGAAGTTAATGGTGTCTTTAATTAATTCTGTCTTGAAACAAATAAGTAAAATGTTTTGTTTGCCCCGGGTAATAAAATTAAGCTCATTAGTTGTAGCCTGTAGGGTTAGGGTTTTAAATGATCATATATGTCGAGTTCATTGGCAGGTGTCTAATATCATCGGTGCGGATATCGGGTAATTAAACTAAATTTGATTACATTACTTCAAACACATATATGTGTCAGTGTGTGTGTGTGTGTGTTGGGACGCCAACATAGTCGTTGCAAGATTGTATTGGTCATGTTAGACAAAGATTAACGTCAGATAAACTTGTTTAAAATTATGGATTAAGATCTCCGATGGTGTTCTTCGTGATCTTACTTGACTGATAATCACAATTGCAATCTTTATTCATCATGTTCATCAGTATTTAGATCTAAATAAGCTCAAGTCGGCCACATAATGCGGTAATGCCAAAACAAAGATTTTGGCGGTGCAAAATATTCTGTGTTGTTTGTATTAGAAAAGAACTTCACTAGCTATTAAGGGTTCAAAATTAATCTACTTTAAATATAAGTCCTAATTTAGCAACTGTTGGAATATAAATACCAGTGCTTACTTCATTATTTCATTTGGCAGCTTACTTAATTGGAAGAACAATCCTTGCAGTGGACTTTCATGATTCATTCATTGGTTTCAAATTTTCCAACAACCTCATTAACAGAATCTAATTATAAGAAACCAAGTCATATGATTGCGAAAAATCAATTGATCAAACCCAAGCTAATGATTTCATAATATGTCCATCACTTCCTTAACAAACAAATGTTTATATCTTGATCATTTCTTTCTTTTTATTGAAGAAAACTTAGGTGCTAATTCACTAATTAAATAATTGAAGATTAGATAGCATGCATTACACAATGATTCACATAGTCGATCATAATCAAACCACTACGTACTCAGAGGCTGATTCAGGAATTGTTTTTAGTCTAGGCTAATTTATTTCCTTATTTGCAATTGATTTTGTCAATATAATTGGGTGTTTGCATGTTAATTTTTTTCTTTGATCAAAATGATGTTTTAATATAATGACCTCAATTTAACCTTATTAAACTCCACTTTTAAAAATTTGGGAGAGAAAATAGGAACAAAAGTAAAAATACTAAGAGAAAAGAGGTTTTAGTTAAAAAAAGGAATTAAAAGAAAACGAAGAGGAAGAAATAAAATGTAATAGGGGTGGTAAAAAAGGAGTTGTGGAGACTTTAACCCAGGTCCTCTCCCATCATCCGAACTTAAAAAAAAGTTGAGCCAATTAAGCTATTTGGCATCTGTAACTATTGTATACACGCAAATAGTTATAATGTCGTAAAGTTGTCTAGACTACTGTCCATGTGACCCTTCACATAGGTCCACCACTATACGTACCTAGAAAAACCTTAAAGGTTCCCTAACTATTTTATATATACTGATCAATACCAAATATGACACAACTTTGTTAAGAGTGTAGATCAAGAAAGAAATGCATTGCCAAACGAACCTACCAAAAGAATCAAATTAAGAACTAATAGAAGGAAATAAAGAGGAGTTTGTAACTTTATAAGAATCAAAAACAGTATATAATAAGGGTTAATGATACCGATAATTGTCCCGCTGATCGATATATATATATATATATATATATATATATATATATATGTGTGTGTGTGTGTGTGTGTGGGGAGGGGGGAAGATTCTTGTTTACAATGCAAAAGAAACAAGAAAGGGTACTATCCATTGTTTTAATGATCATTATAGTCTTGATTAGATCACATGCAGGGTCCTTAATTTGTAGGACTTCTGTGGAATAATTTTATATAACAATTTATTTTCATCTTTACGAAGTTATAATTAATCAATTATACACAATTCTCCGATCGATATCAATCGATTTAAGCTAGAGTTCTTTAAGCTTTTCATATTAAACTCGATATTGTACGTTACATCATGAATGTAAGTCGATAAAATAGTCATCAACTTCTTGTCAACTTTTATCAAGCTGACTTTACACGGGACATGGTTGCATGTGTTTTGCTATATATTTAAATAATGATGAATTCAAGTTTCTAACAGGTGTGATGATATTTATCATATTTTAACTCTCACATGGAGTTTTACCAGCGATCAGACCAAAAAACAAAATGGAGTTTTACCAGCGATGAATCGAATCGAAGATCATATATAAATCTCACTGTGTAAAAGTTTTTGTTTCTTCTTTCAAATGATAACTTTTACAGCGTTAACTTTAATTAGTTGGAGATTTGAATTCGAATTAATTAAACCTTACATGAAGATATTTAATTCCAAATTCTTTAATTCAGAATCCATATAATATATTTCACCGGTTCGTTACACTATATATGCCTTGTATGGCTATATGTCTTTTATCATAATATTATATAATGCGAAAGATGGAAGCACAACATAGTTTATGAGCAACGTTGTATCTTGTTTAACAACATATGTACATTATTGTCTCTATAGTATATAATCTGAGCATAAGTGTTTATCGAGTCAAATGATTAAATGAAGGATCGGATCACATAGTCAAATTGATGAAAGATTTGGGAGCATATGTGATACGAGAATACGTGCAAATTTGTATTTTTGTCAATGTGTTTGCGCAAATGGTGGCTATATATAGGTCTTCCAATTAGAGCTTTATCTTCATCTCATGCATAATTCCATGTGACCCTCCCTCATTTAAATTCGAAGAAACATTTGCGAACCTCCACATTCACCAGCCAAAGCTATATAGTCAACTCTCTCTCTCTCTCTCTCTCTCTCTCTCTCTCTCCCTCTCTCTCTCTCTCTCTCTCTCTCTCTCTCTCACATCCGGAAATCTCAAATAGAATGACCTAGTTAGATATTCGATATTATTACATATAAATTAGGAGAAGAAGCCTTACTAAAGATTTCCTTAAAGGTGCTAACTAATTAGCAGATGGCCAATGCAATCTTATGACACCCCATTTGCTATTAGTCCTTGAGAGCTTGGGGCACATTTCTTTTCCTTTTCCTAATACAGTTTAATTCTTCATAATTTTGGATAGAAACTAAAAAATGATTGCAGGAATGATCTCGATCACTTTAATCAATTATGAGATATATATTAAAAATTTCTCTAACGAACTTGGAATAGGTAGGTGGCGGGAAGAAACTTTTGGGGCATTGGTGTTATTGTGGCGAAACGATGATGGAAGTGTTATGGTGATGTATTTGTAATTTTTTTTTTTTTGAAATTATGGTAACCGCATTTCAGATTATTCTCAATCATTTATATTCGAAGGAATTGGACGCTCTCTTTGTTTATTCAACCTAATCAAACTATTAGGGCAACCCCGATCGTTCAACTCTATTCTACTTCAGCTTTATTTTGTCTTGGTGAAGAATCGAAAATATTTTAGGAACCGTTTTAAGGTGGTGACGACGGGTTCATCTGCAGTACATTGTTGTATGTTATACAGCAATGTTTTGAAGGCAAAAGAGAGGGGAGCGTGAAATACACGAGGGGAAGTGTGTGAAGTTTTGGGAAGAATTTGCTGTATGTATGGCATACAGCCGCGTACAGCAGATTTTTCCGGTGACGACCCCATGAATACATTATATTTGGAAATATAACTCATACTCCACCTTGCGAATTTGTTGCCCAATTAACCTATTTCATTTCTAATATTATCTGATAGTACGTAGTTTCGTACTTACGGAGGACCGGGCTAGTTAGTGCATAACACATTAACACGCCCTAGTTTTTTTTTTTTGATGGGTTCTTCCTTGCTTATTTGGTAGCCACCGTTGCATGCATAATGCAGTGTTGGGAGGGATGAAGCACACGCATAAGCAGGGACGAACGTGCACAACGCGACCCAGTTAATGAGGCCAGTTCCGAATGATCGATTCTCTGCTCATTCCGAAGCTGTAAAGAATGTTAGTAAGAACCAGAAACCTCATCACCTTAATCTTCTACATCAAAACTTCAAAAGAATACACTCCATAAAACCAAGTTCAATCCACGTGTGGTGCCTCTTTTTACTCCCATAATCGTTTTCGGGTGCTATAAACTATTCTTTAACCGCATTTGCTGAATCAAACACTAGGGCAAGCTACCTAGATGTGTGATATATCTGACCTTTATGAACTCGATTATCATGGTAGAGATAAGAGAATATATAGTGAACGACGTTGACAGAGAGTTGTAGAATTTGACTTCCAGGTGCACAAATTTAGACCTACCCAAGTTCTTGGTTTACATTGTAGACGCCGGAAAGTGATGGAGCAGCAATAAACTCGATCGATGCCTCAGTACTGATATGAACCTTACCGTGTCTGATGCATGTACGTCTTAATATCACATTCTCAACATGCAAGTTCATTCTAAAATTACTCCAATAGAAAAATGATTCTCTTTTCTGTGCCAGAAAGATAGCAAGTTCCAGAGAGAAAACAAGGTATAGATGCATGGTGGGATTTCAAATTCCGATGGATTTTACTGTGAGGATTCCCAGCTGCAAATGTGAATCTAGGACTCCCGATCCACCTACTCCACGTGGTTCGCACCGTGGTTGTCCACGTCAGCCCTTTCTCGAAGAGAAGCGCTAATACGTTGCACTAGGAAGATCCATGCATGTATCATAGGTTTTTCTATATCTTCAGTATTTTCGATCAAGTTGGTTCTCTCTCTTATATTCTCGAGTTCTTGAGAACCTCAGTTTGAAATCCAAGTCACTTACATTTCAATATTCATGGGTGGTAGAGACGACGAGAGCCTATCCCATCAAGTAGTGCTTCAACGCACTTCCCGAAACTCTCTTCTAGTCTTCTTCACATGCATTTCTCAACCTCTTCATACCAAATCTAACTGGGAAATCAACAAATAAACCCTAAACCCAACCCGCCTAAATCCCATGAGTTTGCTTCGCATTCAAATAGGGAAATTAGATATTATTAATTACGTAATATGATCTCCGTTCATTCATGTTTAACTTTCGTTTCTGGTCTAAACTCGGGTGCAGACTTTGCTTTCATGAGTTTCATCTATAGATAGTGAATTAACATTTGGTTTTGCTAGTATCTTCTTAGTTTTATGGTACAGCTGCATGTAATTAGCTCAAGCAGATACAAACGATCGGTCTGTAAAGTAGCCACATATGTTATACAGCTAAACTCAAAACCTTCATTGGGAATAGAGGATATTGCGGATTACATCTTGATTTGGAGTTAAAACCCAGACGTACTCAACGCGAGGATTCTAGGCTTCTAGCTTACTGTACAGTTTTGGCCATCAAATGATCGATCTTGCACAAGATGTTTGTAACCCCAAGATTTTGCACAAGGTTTGTTAAGTACACCCGATCTCGATCCGTTGGTCACCATTGATTAATGAGTAATGCAATACTAATAAAATGATCGAGTACCAGTTTTCGAAGGTATATTTTACTCCATATACATTTTTCCATACTTTTGGGTGGAAAGAAACCAACTTTGTAAACAAAATAATGATTGATAGCCTCAGTTCTGTTGTAAAGACACTGAGAAATAAACCTACTTAACCCGGGAAAGTTTTGGGTGGAACGAAACACTTTTTAAGATCATTTCTCGTTTCCGTTGTGCAGACATATATATGTACGCACGAGAATGAAACCTAGCTATATAGACCGGAACTAGATTAAGAAGCCATTTCTCAGATTAAATACTAATGAACATCATTCAACATACAAAGAAAGATTGTTACACTCATAAGCTAGCTAGTACCGGTACCATCTGTTGATGCTAAATATGTCTTGGATTTCAAGATTAACTAATTGCAGTGTATTTGCAATAAACAGTGATCAAGTAAAATATATAAATAATTAAGAATTAGTTCGAATGAGATAATTTTTATAAAAAAAACTATACGACATCACTTACTCCTTGGTTAAGGAGTGATGTATATGGAAAACGACAGACAGATGAGGTTGATGCCACATATTACGAGTCATTCTTGTTCGCTCATTTGTTACATGCAGTTGCACCTAGAATTAGAGCGAAGGTTTGCAAGCCATGAACTGTTGTCCATATGCAATTGTAGCTTTTCGTATCATATCCAGATTTAGAGTCTGTCCAAATAGAACATTATTGTAATACCAGTGTAACAGCTTTGTGCAACTATCTGAGGGTTTTGAGCATTTCACTTACTACCAAGCAGAAACAACAGTATTCCGGTGACCGGACCGGCTATCCTGGGTCCCCGGCCGCAAGACCGGTCACCATATAGTTTTGTAGTCACACGTACGTACATGCATATATCAGTTAACATATCGATCCCAGTCCATTCACCAGCTAACAGGCCACATAGCTTTACCTCATGCTATCCCTTTATTAGGATTAGACTGAAGCAGGTTGCCTTACTGGCGTACGTACTTTGCTATATGCTTGACATTGTATAACAAGGATAGTTCTCCTATCTTCTACATTATTGTGATGACTTGATCGAACTTACTGGCGATGGACCATATATATTGAATTATTCTGTTGAAAGTGATCGATGGGGCAATTCGTACACATTATTGCATGCAAACATGCTCCCATGCAATCAAGCAAAGGATTAGGAGCCATTAGCTAACTATCTACATAGATCTGTCAAAGAAAATAGCTACGTACGTACCTAGACGTTTCCTTTGATCGAATGTATATATATAGATGCGTGATCAATCCTTATCAACTAGATTGCGTTGGCGCACGTATATGCCCAAGACCATAAGTTTTTCTTAAGAACTTTCCAAAACTATTTGTTATACGTTTATTATGAAGCAATAATATGAGCATAAATAGGCACTCTCTTTCTTAGTTCACACCCAAAATGCTTGTCGTTGAGGACAGAGCTAGCTTTTGTAAATGAATCTTAAGCTCTTCATAAGATCTATTTTTAATAAACATGATCGATACCTGATTTGTATAAAAGCAGTGAACATGAAAATTCAAAATTCTAATAACTGGTCTGCAAAAATATTTTAAGAGCATTGCTAGGGTACCATAATATAGCGCTAGATGCAGCGTCATAATCTTATGTGGCATGCACTGTCACCTTGTCAACCAGTAATTAAAATAATTATTAAATGAAAAGATAATCATATCTTTGTTAATACAATGACTCTAGATCATTATAAAAATTATATTTTTGTAGTTCTTTATTTATTATTTATTTTTTTCAAAACGATATATATATATAATTAAATTTTTATATAATTTTGTAACGACCCTAAAATTTCGAGCTTCAAAACTCAAAATCTTAGAATCGTTAAACACAAAAATAATCTCAATGAAATCGAAATCATTTTAATGTCGCAGCGGATCACATCTGAGTTTAAAATATAACTCAGTCAAGCCGATTATTACAAACCCAAATGATAACTCAACATATAACAAATGGAATTGTATAATCCTCACAACAACCTCACAAATAAAATCACACCAAATCTCACACACAATCCACGCTGGAACCTCACCACGACTGGATGCGATCGACTTCGAGTTTTCGGAGTCGTCACTCAATCACCACTACTCAGCACCTGCGGAAGTATTCCCTACACCATTGAAATTGGTGCACCGGGATTGCAACACAAACCCGGTAAGCTTTACAGCTCGTATGAGTAAAATATTAAGATAACTCAAGTCTCATAAAAGACACAACTCCACATCAACACAGTATAATGAAAAATCATGAGAAAACGAGCAACCCATCTGGTTACTCTAATACTTTCACAAAATGGTATCTAATGAGCGCTGGTACACATCCGTTACCCCTCACTTAGTATACCGCTGATGTTGGGCAACCACCCGCCACCCAACATCCAAAACAAGCTGAGTACCCATGATCAGATAACCACCCGTTACCTCATGCAGTACTATGGCAGACAGACTAGAGCTCTAACTGTATCGTAACTTTCGCCCGGCCAAAGGCTAGGTTCCGACTTGCCTCACATGTACAATAATCTCACATCATATTGTACCACACATCACGTCCGAAGACAAATCACAATATTTCACATTTTCCGTGATAAAATCATGTACAATAATCACTCATCATATTGTACGTTTTAAAACTTTCACAATATATCCATAATAAAAATCATAACAGTATATTATATAGCAAACTATATATATTCGTATTTATTTACCATTTATACAATATATACATAGTCCACTATATCATATACATGTCATATTTCATAAACACCTGAAAAATTACGTACGATAATCTCACATCATATCGTACCATTAAAATCACACATGCACAATTTTTCTGTCACCGAAATGACTATTTTTAATGAATTAATAACAGTATGTAATTTAATGAACTATATATATATATATGTATTTATTACCATTATACTATATATATACGTAGTCCACTAAGTTATATACATGTTGTAATTCATTAAATAAACACACTTGCAAAAATGTTGAATCACCGCGAGGGTAGATTCGTAATTCAGTGAGATTTTACTCACCTTATCGACTTGAGCGTAAATCCTCAATTTCCGATGATAATCCCTTTCCTCGATTTAGCGATCACCTTAAAAGAATAAGAAAAGAATTTAGAATCGTTTCGTAAACCTTTAAATGCCAAAACAGTAATATACGGTTACTGTTCAGCAATTTTGGTTTATACGAAGTTACTGTTCATGGTTCACTATTCACGGTTACTGTACAATACTCCATTAATACGTATTTCTGTACGTATAAATATTATATACGTATTTCTGTACGTATAAATATTAAATACGTATTTCATGTACGTATAAATATTAAATACGTATTATCTGTACGTATAAATATTAATACGTATTTCTGTACGTATAAATATTAATACGTATTTCTGTACGTATAAATATTTAAATACGTATTTCTGTACGTATAAATATTTAAATACGTATTTCTGTACGTATACGTACGATTTAATGTAAATACAAATTCAGTAAATAAAATTTACTAAATTACCCTTTTACAATTTACTTTTTACATTTACCGAAAGTAATTTATAATTACATTTACCGAAGGTAAAATTTAATTACATTTACCGCAGTAAATAAAAATTACATTTACTTTTACCGTACACAGTAAATTACAAAAATACCCTTCTGTCAAAACTTGTCCCACCGCCGCACGTGGCGGCGCGTGTGGCACACGCGCCACCTCCGGCGGCCCGCGCGTGGGGCCCACGCGCCGAGGCTAACCGCGGCGCGTAGCACGCCACCGCTACCTCGAATCTCTCCTACTTTCTCCCCTCTCCTTCTCTCCGGCCTTAGGCCGCCCCTACACCACCCCATACTTCCACACGCGCCGCCTAAAGCGGCGGCGTTCATCAACCCCCGATCTCCTCAAATCCAACCAAAAAGTTCCAACAATCATCATCAACCATCACAACAATTACTCGAAGCTATTCATTACCTCTATCGACGTTTTGGACCGTCGGATTCCCTCGATGAAGCTCCAAAAGTCGCCGTGAGACTCGGTTTCGGAGGAAGGGTGATCGATGGCGCCGCTGCTCGAGGTGAGTCCCCCGTGGGTAGGTTCGTGTCGCGGAGGAAAGGGCGAGGTCGTGGTGGTGGCGCCGAGCTCCTACGATGCCGGCCGCGTCGAACTCGACGATCCCGAGGTCAAGCTTCGTCGGTGTTGCTCGATCCCCGCTCGGGGTGCGTCGCCGCTACTACCGATCGCTGCGTCGTGGTCACGCGGTCTCTGTGACACCGGCGGTGTCGAGCACGGAGGCGATTGGAGGGAAATCGCCGGCTTGGAAGGAGAGATAGGGGAGAGAGAGTCGCGAGGGAGGGAGAGAGAAAGGGAGAGCGGCGGGATGAGAGAGAGAGAGAGAAAGGGTTTCTGATTATGGAAACCCTAATTCCATAATTATCTATTTATACTAGTTTCCAAATCGGAAACTAACTTCCGACGTTAATAACTTTTACCTCCGACGTCCGATTCGAACGCGTCACATACTCTCGAACTCGTATCGACGAGCTCTACAACTTTCGTGAAGAAAGTTTTCGCAACCGAGCGACGGAGTAAAAGTCGATAATTCAGTTCGGAAACGTAACGTTTTTCTTAATAAACGTTCCGAAAACGTTTCCGTTTTTTCGTTTCAAAACATCGCAAACAATAGTTTCATTTTATTTGAAATTCCAAAACTTAATAGAATTCAAAACAATTCACATATTGTTTTAAAATCTAGGGTTATTACAATCTATCCCCCTTAAAGGAATTTCGCCCCGAAATTCAAGCTCACTCAACAAATAACTGTGGATATCTGGTCATCATGTCTGACTCTAGCTCCCAAGATGCGTCACCCTCATCATGGTGACTCCACAGCACCTTGACTAGCTCAACTTCTCTCCTCCGAAGCTTCTTTGTGGATCTATCCAGAATACGAACCGGCTCGACAACAAATGGTATTTTCCTTCACCTCAATGGTGTTATGATCGATCACATATGCGACACATCAGGATCATACTTCCTCAACATGGAAATGTAGACGACATTGTGAACGTCCGACATGCTAGTAGGCAACGCTAGTTTTCCCACCTTCTCGAGAATCTCAAAGGCCCAACATACCTCGGCCAACTTTTCTTTCTTGTCAAATCTCACTACACCCAACTTTGGCCCAATAGATAGATGATCGACATGGTCTACCTTAAGTGTCTCATAGTGTACCATGTCGATGCTGGAATGGTAACTGTCGTTGTAGGCGAACTCAATCATTCTCAATGATTTCACAGCTACCTTAAAATCCAGCATACAAGCTCCCAACCTATCTTCCGTTACCTCAAACTTCCTCCATCAGACAATTTGTCGCATGTCCTAACAATAATAGTCGCATGTGAGCTACTCCAAATATAATTATCCTCCCGAACATAATGATGTTTTCAGCATGGAGGCGTCGACGCCCTCTTTTGTCTAGTTCACCACTCTCTTGCGATTTGACATACTATCCTCACGTCACGAGTTAGCTCCTACCACTGAGCGTGGTCAAAACTCTCAACATCTAACATGAGTCAAATCAATGATTAACACATGCCTACTACTTACATTACACATAGTGGTTTTCAAATAAACATGCTTTATCACGACAATAACTTCATGACTTCACCACAATGCATCGCTAGAATAACGAACCTACCATTCCTTCCAATCAACAAAATAATCTCATTTCAAGATCATCTTATTGTAACCATAAAAAGTTGTCGTGCATGATACTCACCCAAGTACCCTATTTGTATTGGTAACACGATAAGGAAATCTTAGCTCATCGAGTTCACAACCACCACAGCACACCACCTTGGACTAAGAATTACTCTCCAAAAATTTCACCAGAGAATCGACTAATATACGCACAAGGCAGTAGAGAACCTCTACCGCCACCACAAGAGCGACACATC
The DNA here is from genome assembly GCF_933775445.1 of Argentina anserina. Taxonomy (NCBI): domain Eukaryota; kingdom Viridiplantae; phylum Streptophyta; class Magnoliopsida; order Rosales; family Rosaceae; genus Argentina; species Argentina anserina. Next base: position 3,917,155 of record NC_065875.1, read on the forward strand.
ACGCATCCCATCATACTCACCAAACTTACCGTCGAAAATTAATTACAACTTCTTGCTTCCATGAGTGGTATGCCACAATTTGGGGTTCAGACAAGAAGGTGATTATCTCACATCGGTGGAACATGAAAATCAGGCGAACTTTACAGCGCGAAATCCAACACGACCACAACTGAGACATACTTTACCCCCTGGTTCATACATGCCTCAAATGCAAGACATATGGTCCACACAAATGCCCCCGTGCATCATCTAAGATATTGGTTCCTCCCACCGTTGCAGTACTAATAAATTTAGAAATTACTTCAACGGAACCCGATATTAGGTACACCATCCCCTCAAAACTAATCCAAAATGATCGCTATACCACCACTCTAAACAGTTGTTTCTTTACTTTCATTAAGAACTCTCCTGGCCAACGCATTCGGCCAAAATAATTTCTCTGCAAGCAGTAATATAATTGGGTACTCTTTATTGTAAAATTTATCCCTTGTTGAACACTTCAGTCAACTTCTCCTTATCCAACAATAAACAATCTGATGCATAGAGGAAAAGAACCTCTAAGTCTCCAACATTAACGCCACTTGTACTTGAAAAGAAAATTTGGTTCTCAACCATTTCTTTACCAGTTGGAAGGTGCTTGTCACGAAAAAGAAATTCGTTAAAACACCACTAAGCTAAGGTCATCTCATATCTTACCTTTAATAGAGTTACTTCACCGCCATTGCGTCTCGTTTGGACCTGTGGCATTGTGAAGTTCCAATCCTCAATACCAAAATGATTAAATCCTGAAAGACCAGCGTTCTCATTTAAATGCTCATCTAGCAAATAATTAATTCATATCGCCACATTGAGATTTCTCCATCACCTTATATTTCTTGCTCAGCCAAGAACAATGTATAACATCAATTGTCTATAGCCGAACCAAAACAAGTTTGGAATGTCACATCGACAAAATGTGAATCTCAATTCAATAATTGTATTACCACTTTATGGACGTATCATACGCCCTACCACTCTGATAGCAATAGCGTTAGAGATGCTAGTCACGAAAATTTTCGTTAACCACCTCCAACCTATGGTCTACACATCACTTACCTGAACGTAATCTCTCAACCTTGTTAGGCTTCAACTTAGATTAGTTGCATAACTAAAATCTAGTCCTTAACATTTAAACACTGAACATCCCTCAATATAGGGTCAACGCTCTCTATCAAGACTCCTTGATAGTTCTCTGCCCTGATAGGAAACTATATACTCAAACCTGTTAGCATTCCAGTATTTGGATCGCATGTCAAACTCAGGGAGTATTGTAGCCTCTCTAAGCTGATCGCACCAGTCATTAAGTCTTTGAATTCATTTGTCTCATTCATACGTCGTCTTTGTTATAGGGGCTATAACACAGTATCTCCTGAAACGTCTCACTTTTCTCTGATATCACAACGATGTATGTGATAGCTACTTCAGATCCACATACTCAACATATGCCATGACTCAAACTCTCATGACATTATCCGCCTCGAGTCAAAGATACGAAACTCTGATTTCCTGGGTCTACGAATGAACCCACCATGTCAAACAATCAATCACCGTGTACTGCGTACTCAACCAATCAATTCCTATGATCACATCATAGGTGTGATCCGGAATCACGATCAAATAAGCAGTGAACTCTCCACTTCCACTCACAATAGGACAAGCCTTTCATTGTCTCCAATTCGAGGAACACTCCAAATGCGAAGTGACACATAAAGAGTTTCTCATAGATGTAGGAGTCAATCCTACCATCTCCTCTACCGAACTATCACTAATAAGTGTCGATATCATCTTCTTCTCTCTCAGGGTACTCAATCATCTCAAAGTAGATTATGATGTCCTCGATCCAGTGGTCCACTACCATATGATCCAGGCCTCTATGAAATAAGACGTTGACAGACGATTAAAGTCCTTGATCAACTTAACACATGACTATCGTCGTCTCTAACGACAGTAGCACGGTCAACCTGTTCTGCCCGTGGAGCAGCCTCCTCGTAAAGGTTCTCCACATTGCGGACTCGGCCTGCAACCCTACCTCGGCCGCGACCTATCGTCCGTCCTCGACCCTGTCCACGACCATTTTCCAAATTCATCACCATTCAACAATTAACACTCAGTCATACATGTGAAGTCTCGAATTCGACAAAATAGATCCAACCAATATCAATCATAAAACTTCAGAAGAAGGTGAATCATCGGAATATCGTCACAATACTCTCTACAGGACCAAACCATAAGGTATGGCTCCTAACACTCTCGCGTACCCGGCGACATATCAATACCGAGGAGCATGTGATGGGTGCCCGCCTGCAGTCGGATCATCGCTCCCGGATGATATTGATAATCACCAAATACACACTTAGGCTCTGATACCAACTGTAACGACCCTAAAATTTCGAGCTTCAAAACTCAAAATCTTAGAATCGTTAAACACAAAAATAATCTCAATGAAATCGAAATCATTTTAATGTCGCAGCGGATCACATCTGAGTTTAAAATATAACTCAGTCAAGCCGATTATTACAAACCCAAATGATAACTCAACATATAACAAATGGAATTGTATAATCCTCACAACAACCTCACAAATAAAATCACACCAAATCTCACACACAATCCACGCTGGAACCTCACCACGACTGGATGCGATCGACTTCGAGTTTTCGGAGTCGTCACTCAATCACCACTACTCAGCACCTGCGGAAGTATTCCCTACACCATTGAAATTGGTGCACCGGGATTGCAACACAAACCCGGTAAGCTTTACAGCTCGTATGAGTAAAATATTAAGATAACTCAAGTCTCATAAAAGACACAACTCCACATCAACACAGTATAATGAAAAATCATGAGAAAACGAGCAACCCATCTGGTTACTCTAATACTTTCACAAAATGGTATCTAATGAGCGCTGGTACACATCCGTTACCCCTCACTTAGTATACCGCTGATGTTGGGCAACCACCCGCCACCCAACATCCAAAACAAGCTGAGTACCCATGATCAGATAACCACCCGTTACCTCATGCAGTACTATGGCAGACAGACTAGAGCTCTAACTGTATCGTAACTTTCGCCCGGCCAAAGGCTAGGTTCCGACTTGCCTCACATGTACAATAATCTCACATCATATTGTACCACACATCACGTCCGAAGACAAATCACAATATTTCACATTTTCCGTGATAAAATCATGTACAATAATCACTCATCATATTGTACGTTTTAAAACTTTCACAATATATCCATAATAAAAATCATAACAGTATATTATATAGCAAACTATATATATTCGTATTTATTTACCATTTATACAATATATACATAGTCCACTATATCATATACATGTCATATTTCATAAACACCTGAAAAATTACGTACGATAATCTCACATCATATCGTACCATTAAAATCACACATGCACAATTTTTCTGTCACCGAAATGACTATTTTTAATGAATTAATAACAGTATGTAATTTAATGAACTATATATATATATATGTATTTATTACCATTATACTATATATATACGTAGTCCACTAAGTTATATACATGTTGTAATTCATTAAATAAACACACTTGCAAAAATGTTGAATCACCGCGAGGGTAGATTCGTAATTCAGTGAGATTTTACTCACCTTATCGACTTGAGCGTAAATCCTCAATTTCCGATGATAATCCCTTTCCTCGATTTAGCGATCACCTTAAAAGAATAAGAAAAGAATTTAGAATCGTTTCGTAAACCTTTAAATGCCAAAACAGTAATATACGGTTACTGTTCAGCAATTTTGGTTTATACGAAGTTACTGTTCATGGTTCACTATTCACGGTTACTGTACAATACTCCATTAATACGTATTTCTGTACGTATAAATATTATATACGTATTTCTGTACGTATAAATATTAAATACGTATTTCATGTACGTATAAATATTAAATACGTATTATCTGTACGTATAAATATTAATACGTATTTCTGTACGTATAAATATTAATACGTATTTCTGTACGTATAAATATTTAAATACGTATTTCTGTACGTATAAATATTTAAATACGTATTTCTGTACGTATACGTACGATTTAATGTAAATACAAATTCAGTAAATAAAATTTACTAAATTACCCTTTTACAATTTACTTTTTACATTTACCGAAAGTAATTTATAATTACATTTACCGAAGGTAAAATTTAATTACATTTACCGCAGTAAATAAAAATTACATTTACTTTTACCGTACACAGTAAATTACAAAAATACCCTTCTGTCAAAACTTGTCCCACCGCCGCACGTGGCGGCGCGTGTGGCACACGCGCCACCTCCGGCGGCCCGCGCGTGGGGCCCACGCGCCGAGGCTAACCGCGGCGCGTAGCACGCCACCGCTACCTCGAATCTCTCCTACTTTCTCCCCTCTCCTTCTCTCCGGCCTTAGGCCGCCCCTACACCACCCCATACTTCCACACGCGCCGCCTAAAGCGGCGGCGTTCATCAACCCCCGATCTCCTCAAATCCAACCAAAAAGTTCCAACAATCATCATCAACCATCACAACAATTACTCGAAGCTATTCATTACCTCTATCGACGTTTTGGACCGTCGGATTCCCTCGATGAAGCTCCAAAAGTCGCCGTGAGACTCGGTTTCGGAGGAAGGGTGATCGATGGCGCCGCTGCTCGAGGTGAGTCCCCCGTGGGTAGGTTCGTGTCGCGGAGGAAAGGGCGAGGTCGTGGTGGTGGCGCCGAGCTCCTACGATGCCGGCCGCGTCGAACTCGACGATCCCGAGGTCAAGCTTCGTCGGTGTTGCTCGATCCCCGCTCGGGGTGCGTCGCCGCTACTACCGATCGCTGCGTCGTGGTCACGCGGTCTCTGTGACACCGGCGGTGTCGAGCACGGAGGCGATTGGAGGGAAATCGCCGGCTTGGAAGGAGAGATAGGGGAGAGAGAGTCGCGAGGGAGGGAGAGAGAAAGGGAGAGCGGCGGGATGAGAGAGAGAGAGAGAAAGGGTTTCTGATTATGGAAACCCTAATTCCATAATTATCTATTTATACTAGTTTCCAAATCGGAAACTAACTTCCGACGTTAATAACTTTTACCTCCGACGTCCGATTCGAACGCGTCACATACTCTCGAACTCGTATCGACGAGCTCTACAACTTTCGTGAAGAAAGTTTTCGCAACCGAGCGACGGAGTAAAAGTCGATAATTCAGTTCGGAAACGTAACGTTTTTCTTAATAAACGTTCCGAAAACGTTTCCGTTTTTTCGTTTCAAAACATCGCAAACAATAGTTTCATTTTATTTGAAATTCCAAAACTTAATAGAATTCAAAACAATTCACATATTGTTTTAAAATCTAGGGTTATTACAAATTTTTCAAAATATAATTAAATTTTTATATATTTTTATCAAAGTATGCTTGAAAAATATTTTTTTTTTGTGTGCACGCGGGCAAAAATATTTTCAAAATTAAATTCATCTGATTAAAATATAAATGTGTGTATCCTAAATAATTTTGTTAGAGATTTTTTTATATTTTTGTAATCTAATTAATAATTCGATAGAGAATATATGATAATTGTACTCATTAATTATAACCATTAATATATTCATAAATGTAAATAAAATTTAGAAATTGAAAAGGTCATGAATTAAATTTGAAACATTTCTTGACATATTTAGTTAGTGACAGAATGGAATGTAATAAGATGATACACAAATTCAAAGATAATTGATTAATGCAATTAAGAGGATACACAAATCAAAGATAATTGATTAATTCAATTAGATGAAAACTTTTTGGTAAGATTATTTTGTTTTGATAATTAATTATTGCTGAAATCATCTTTAATAAATAAAGGATAAAAAATTAAACTATTTACAAAGATATGATTGTTTTTTTAGTTAAAAATAAAATTTTGTAATATTTTAATTACTTATGTGTAATGGTGATATGACATGCCAAATAAGATTATGACGCCAGATTTAACGTCATATTGTGAAGCTAAAACATTTTCTATATTCTTATTATCGAAAGATAATTAATCGAGCTCTAATGGTTAAATATATATGGAATTTTTTTTTAAAGCAACTCATGGATCATATTTGAACAATTTGAACTTAATAATCTTTAAAGTGTTTGGTTTTAATTACAAAAAATCTCAATACAATTAATATTATCCGTCCAAGCCAATTTTAAGTTTTATTTTGCTTTGTCATTTTTTGACGTGCGATCTCTCATCTCGAACTGAGCTTTAGTACTGGGCTACTGGCCAAACTAGTTACAGGTTAACTGATGGAGGGAGTCGGTTTTGATATCTGGAGCCAAGCTGCCAATTAAAAGGTTCTTATCTCGTTGGAACCCACCCCAGGAAAAATGAGAGACTATAACCATGTGCTCCTTCAATTCACATAGCTAGATTGCAGAATTCAGAGTACCAAACACAGTTTCCTGAGGGTTATCAACAAGTGGGTGGCAACTCCATCCATACCTAAACCTAGAGCTTGATCTCTGAAGAGAAAGATACAACAGGGTCAGACCAAAAAAGACCCATATATCTCACAGAGAGATATATCGATCATAAGATGTAGTTTAGTATCTCTTAATAGGCTCTCTTAATATTCTAACTAGTACTTCCTGAGTTTATAAATATGTACATGTATACTCATAATCATATACTCTATGTAGCACAAACACGTGTTTGACACAAATACAGACACGATACGGCCGGACACACGTATTGTTTTTGAATACGTAATGGACACGCCGTATCTCGAATGGACACGCGTATTCTCCAAATTGGGCACGCGAATGCAATAAATTCGAATAAAAATATACATGATGTGATTCGAACTTGGGTTGTCAATGCACATGGGGAACTACTGAAATGCTTTTGTTGATAGTTATACACAATTTAACATATATAACAATATAAATAATCCTATACAATATAAATCAATTTTGCATCAAAGTTTATCAATATCTTTTTTTATAATGTCAAATTTTCCTCAAAAATCAATATTTTTAGTCATTGGTTTAACTCTTTGTTTAAATATTTTAAATTAAGAAACTATATCACTTGTTTTTTTAATTTTTTTTAATATTCATATATATTTAAAAATAATTAATTAATGTGTCCACAACGTATCCGTGTCTAAAACAAATTTAATTTACCGTGTCCTCATATTGTATTCGTATCCGTGCTACTTACCATATACTTGTTAATTCCGCTGGGTTTGTTATTATATGATTGAACTAATTATTCCAATAAAAAAAATTGAGGCCACCTCAAGCTCATCATTTGGTTTGGAGTTTTCAAATCTCCTTCACATGCTTTCTTCAGCTCTCATGGCAAAGACTTGCCCAAGACCACTTTTCTCGCTCTATTTAAACCCCCCAAACCCTCTCTCCCTCTCACACATCACTTCAAACTCCAAACACATCATATCTTACATTCCATTCTCTTCCTCTATCTCTCTCATATCCCCTAGCTTTTCTCCAACCCTTACCAAAGGGACAAACATACTTGTTCAATCATGATGCATAATAGTGCTTGTCACGGTCAATCTCTTGACCAAAACGAGCTTTTCTCCCGGAGATGTGTATGGGTGAATGGACCGGTCATCGTCGGCGCCGGTCCTTCAGGCCTAGCAGTTGGTGCTGGTCTTAAAGACCAGGGAGTTCCATTCATCATTTTAGAAAGAGCCGACTGCATTGCTTCACTTTGGCAAAAGAGAACATATGATCGCCTCAAGCTTCACCTCCCCAAACAGTTCTGCCAACTACCCAACTTCCCATTCCCGGAGGACTTCCCAGAGTACCCTTCCAAAGACCAGTTCATCAAGTATCTGGAGTCGTATGCGCAGCACTTCGATATCAAACCCAACTTCAATGAGACAGTTCAGTCAGCTAAGTACGATGAGACCTTTGGTCTTTGGCGGGTGAAGACCATTGCTGCGAGCGGTACAGGCTTTGCTGTTGAAGTCGAGTACATTTGCCGGTGGCTCGTGGTGGCCACCGGAGAGAATTCTGAGAAAGTAGTGCCTGAGTTTGAAGGCCTGGAGAAGTTTGGCGGCCATGTCATGCATGCTTGTGACTACAGATCCGGCGCGGCTTACCGTGGCCAGAATGTACTAGTTGTTGGATGTGGAAATTCCGGTATGGAAGTCTCTCTTGATCTTTGCAACCACGATGCAAGCCCTTCCATGGTTGTTCGAAGTTCGGTAAGCATATATAAAAGGAAAATTTTACAAAATTATATATAGGCTAGTCATTATGTGAAACTACTTCTTTCACTAAATTTGTTTATCAGATAATGTGTTCTATGTTCTTATTAGCACTCTTAAAATGTCACATTGCATTCTCAGCGCTCATTATTTTGAAATACGAGATATTAAATGACTATCTAGAGATGTCAACAACAACTCTCTATTATTTGCATCAATTATACAAGAAGCTAATTAGTTCCCTTGTGCATTTTCTCTCAGGTTCATGTTCTGCCAAGGGAAATTCTTGGAAAGTCAACATTTGAATTGGCAATTTTTCTGATGAAATGGGTACCACTCTGGCTTGCTGACAAGATATTGTTGATACTTGCTTGGATATTTCTAGGAAATCTTGAAAAATATGGTATAAGGAGACCTTCTATAGGTCCTCTACAGCTGAAGCACAACTCAGGAAAGACTCCAGTTTTGGACATTGGAGCTCTTCAGAAAATAAGATCTGGTGAAATTAAGGTGGTTCCTGGAATCAAGAGGTTCTCTCATGGCAGAGTTGAGCTTGTTAATGACCAAAATCTTGAAATTGATTCTGTCATTTTGGCCACTGGGTACCGTAGCAATGTTCCTTCATGGCTCAAGGTCAGACTTCGATCTAATCATTATTTTAGAGTATACAAAAATATTCCTTATTCTTCTGTTTGGAAGCTTCTATTTTTCAGTTCTTATGTGACAGTTATGGGAGTTGTCAATGTTCAAAGAATTATACACATGTAAACCCAAAAAAAATAAACAGAAGGAAACTGTGGTCAGTTTGCTAGTTTTCTGTGGTGGTCCATTTGAGTAAAATGAGATCCTAGATTTAGTATATTAGAAAATAATATTCTCTATCCAACTAGTTTTATTGGAATTTACATAGGTCCTAAAAGGTAAAACAGTGGGCTTAGTTGTTTTGTACATTTCTTGAAATGGTAATGTTAAGGTAGGGTTTAGATATATTTGTTTTCAGTATTTCTAAATTAGAAATGAGGCCTAGTTAAGTGTACTAATGAATGTATGTTTTCGTTGTACAGGAAAATGAGTTCTTTTCTGGAGATGGGATCCCCAGAAATCCATTCCCAAATGGGTGGAAAGGGAAAGCTGGTCTTTATGCAGTTGGGTTCACTAGGAGAGGACTATCTGGTGCATCATTAGATGCCATTGGTGTGTCCCAAGACATTTCCAAGAGCTGGAAAGAAGAAACCAAGCAGAAAAAGATAACCGTAGCGGCTCGCCACCGTAGATGTATTTCGCATTTCTAAAATTGTCGAAAATACATTTATATATAATCCGGTCAAATTCAGTCCGATCCGATCTGCCCGAATACGACAAGATTGAAGAATGAAATTGGGTTTTTTTTCCTTTCTTTCATTTGTAAGTGACTGATCACCCGAATTAGGGATCAATTTGTAGAAAAATAATAATGTAAATTACACCAAAGGTAGCCCTCTCCTATAGAGAACCTAACATTTGAAAAAATATCAATTTGTCAAATGGAAGATGAGGCTTATTTTCTTGTAATTTCTATGGGATTTTGTATTCAAATTTATTTATATTCCTATTCCAAAGGCAAAATGAAGAGGATTTCTCTCATTATATTATGCAAGCTTCACTAAATACCATCTGGATGTACACTAACAATCATAAATACAAATGGTGGGCTTCTGACACCCCAATCTAGCCCAATAAATGTTGTGGACCCTTGTCCATCAGAACTCAACATCACAAATCTGGTCAAGATTACTGTTTTTACTTTTTACACCAAATAGAAATAAGAAAAGACTTCCCATGTTGCACGTGGAGATATGAAGTCTTGTACAATTCCTGAGGCTTGGACAGAGCACATGCTCATTCCTCTCCAACATCTTTTTTATTTGGACGGTCATCTCCAACATCTTGACAAGTAGAATTTACTTCATCATTGGAATCCTATTATATTCTCCCTCTTGAGGAAAATAGATAGAGGAGAATTTAAACCCACTCTCATATTATGTTATATAAATCAGCAAATTTCTAAAAAGTTGTCTTCCGGAAATATATGCTTATAAACCATGCCAGCAAGTTGCAAATATTGGAAATATATGGCCCTCTCTGGAAATTTTGGCCTTCTGAAGATTTATATTAAGATCCGCCACTACTTGTTTAAACATTGAATATGAAAATACTTGTTTAAACATTGAATACGAAGATGTCTCATCTTGCATCAGCTGGGGAGAGACATTATATTCAAGATTTTTCGTTCTTTCTTTTCTTAAAGACGCGTTCGCGGAAATTAATCCATTTATATTTCAAAGCTTATGATTCCGTCGTGTAGAGCATGTGGATACCCCACATGGAGCAACAACTACATGACCTTAACCAAACCCACTGAAGCTTGCTCTTGACTTGTTGAAGACATCATACAGTCATACATGCAGCTAAGTTTTAGAGAATTAAGAGGTGGAATAGTTGGTCTTTAATTATATAACTAATTACTCGGTTTTCTCACAAATATCTAATTATATGTGCTTATGGAAACTGTAATTGATTCCATTAGTACATCGACCTTGCTCAAAAGACAACCCTTGTGAGTTCCCATGCTGTTTATTCAGAGATCAGAAGCCTCTATTTATTCAAAGTTTCAGATGTAACATTCGCAAATTTGTGGTCACCACGATTGTCTAACGAAGAAGATTCAATTCTCCTTCATGATCACGTACTGGTATGCTGCTAGGATATGTGGCTCTTTCGTCAGCAAAACGAATTCGACAATTTGTCAGTAGCCAGGCCACTGGATTTCCAAGGTTCTTATCATCAGCCATGCGTGGTCGACAGAAACCTCTTACTACGTACAGGCGTCTCTGCAATCGAAACTGAAAACACATGGGGAGGCCACCTCCCATATCCATTCCCTTGTTCATTCCACTTCAAAACCCCATTCTTTCTTATTTAATTTATCACTGTATACCTCATTCATATTGGGACCCTAACCTCGTACTTGGTCACAACATAACACACTTCATGTTTTGGAGTGAATGCATAAGCCAGACATTTATGGATGACTGGAAGCTTTTGGATGTGTGAACTTGTGACCTAGTATAACCCCGATCAAGCCGGCCATAGTCATTCACTTAAAATTAAACTGGTTTATTGGTTTCACGTACACGACTCATAGACCCATAGCATGCATGCATGTAGCAAACTCGTAAATTTCATACCTTAATTAGGTAAAAACTTCCGTAGTAAACTCCTTTGTAGAGAAATTCCATTCCATGCTAGACCAAGACAGTTCCTAAAAGAAGATAGGGCTAGCTCTTGCATCACCTTTCCCAGTTGCCCTTGCTCTCTTGTTTGGCCATGCCCGTGCTCTGTTGAATGTGTTTGCATCAGTTTCATGGCCTTCCCGCGTTGCTCTCTTACATGCAGTTTCTTGGCCATGCATGTAAGAGAGCAATACTAGAAATTCTTAGCTCAAACAATATTTGGTTTGATTTGAATTCTATAAAGTTGTGAAATTTAATTAAATTGAATTTGATTGTTGCGACTTTACGAAACGGAAACGGAATCGTTCACGGAACGTTTAATTAGAAAAACATTACGTTTCCGAACGAATATATCGACTTTTATTTCGTCGCTCGGTTGTGAAAACTTCCTTCGCGGAAGTTGTAGAACTCGTCGATACGAGTGCGTGGACATGTGACGCGTTCGAATCGGACATCGGATGCGAAAGTTATTAACGTCGGAAGTTCATTTCCGATTTTGGAAACTAGTATAAATAGAAAAAAATTAGGGATTAGGGTTTCCATTTCTGGAAACCCTTCACCCGCCCCCTTTCACTCTCTCTCTCCTCTCGCGTTCTCTCTCCCCGATCGCCTCCCTCCCTCACTCGAAAACAAGCCGGCGATCTCTGCCTCCAGGCAGTCGTGCCTCTCACCGCCAACCTCCATAGCACCGCAGGGACCTCCGCACTCGACCCCGAGCCCGGTGCACCCCACTTCGCCGCTGCCATTCCCCACGCGACAGATTGAAGCTCGAAGACTTCACCGCCGTGCTTCCCCGTCGTCGACGAGCTCAAGGCAAGCTCGCCTCCACCCCTCCTCACCTCTGGAGCCCCCCACGTCAAGGATTGAGCCTCGAGTCGCCGCACACCTCCACCCCTACACGATCTACTCCGCCGGCACCTCAAACACCTCTATCGTCGATTCAAGGGCTCCGCCGTGAAATCAAGGTAAGGGATTGATGCTATTGATGTTGTGTGTTGATTTTGGATGAATTTGGGTTCGATTTGTGGAGATCGGAGGGGGATTGGGGGAGGATTGAAGGAGAGGGGTTACCGCCGCCGTGGGCGGCCCATGTGGGAGCGTGGAGTGGCCTAGAGGCGGCGTGAGGCCGTGAGAAGGACGGAGGAAGGAAGAGGAGAGGATTTGGCACGGCGGTGGCGTGCTACGCGCCGGCCTTAGGCTCGGCGCGTGGGCCCCATGCGCGGCCTGCCGGAGGTGGCGCGTGTACCCCACGCGCCGCCACGTACGACGGCGCGTGAAACAGTGTTTCCGAAGGGTAATTTTGTAATTTATTTTTACGTACGGTAAATGTAAAAGTGATTTACGTACGGTAAATGTAAATTTATTTTACATACGGTAAATGTAAAAATAAATTACTTTCAGTAAATGTAAAAAGTAATTTCAGAATAGTAAATCAGTAATTAATAGTTACTGAGACAGTATGTACATTTGAATAGTATTTATACATACATGAATACGTAAACAGTATGTACTCGTACATGAATACGTAAACAGTATGTACTCGTACATGAATACGTAATGAATGAGTATTTGTACAGTAATACATGAATAGTAAATACGTGAATAGTACACAGTGAATAGTACTCATTGAACAATAATTCGTAAAATCAGAAATTGCTGAACAGTAACAGATTATTACTGTTACAGCATTTAAAAGTTTACGAAACGTTTCTAAATTCTTATCTTATCTTATCAAGGTGATCGATAAATTAAGGAAATGAATTATCTTCGGAAATTGTAGAATTACGCTCGAGTTGATAAGGTGAGTAAAATCTCACATATTTACGAATCTGCCCTTGCGGTGATTTCAAGATTTTTACAAGAGTTTTATATATTGAAATACGACATGTATATGATATAGTGGAGTATATATATATTTGTATAAATGGTAAATAAGTACATATATATATAGTTTGCTATATTATATACTGTTATGAATTCATTGTGAATATGTCATTTCGTTGATGAAAACTATATATTGAGCATGTGATATAATTTGTACAACATGAGGTGTGATTATTGTACGTGGCTTTAACATGGAGATGTTAAACGTTTTGTCTTCGAACGTATTTATGGAATATGACATGTATATGGTATAATAGATTATATATATAATGTATAAATGGTAAATAGGTACATATATATATGGTTTGCTATATAATATACTGTTATGATTTTATCGTGATGATGTCATTTTGGTGACGTGATTTATATATCGAGCATGTGAGTTTGATTGTACAATATGAGGTGTGATTATTGTACGTGATTTTAACATGGAGATTGTTAAAATGTTGATTTGTCTTCGGACTTGATTTTTGGTACAATATGAGGTGTGATTATTGTACGTGTTGGCAAGTCGGAACCTAGCCTTTGGCCGGGCGAAAGTTACGATACAGTTAGAGCTCTAGTCTGTCTGCCGGAGTACTGCATGTGAGGTAACAGGTGGTTATCGGCTCATGAGTACTCATATTTTTGGATGTTGGGTAGCAGGTGGTTGCCCAATATCGGCGGTGTACTACGTGAGGGGTAACAGATGTGTACTAGCGTTCATTAGTACCCGTATTATAAATGCATTTGGTAACCAGAAGGGTTGCCCAATTTCTCATGAGCACTGTCGTTTTCATATTTTGGACAACCAGACGGACCGTCCATCGACTCATGAGTGCATTTATATTTGATGTTTTTGTGGATTTCCGTATATATTGATATACGAGTTTTATTGTTGTTTTTACTCATACGAGCTGTAAAGCTTACCGGGTTTGTGTTTACAATCCCAGTGCACCAATTCGATGGTGTAGTGGATGCTCCGCAGGTGTGGATTTGCGGGAATTGACGGACCGCTCAGAGGACTTGAAGATATTTAGTTCCAGCTTGTGTAAGGATTTTGTGCAACTTTCTTGTGAGGATTATACATTTCCATTTTATGTAATGTTGAATTATAAATTGGATTTGTAATAATTGGTTGTCTGAGTTGTATTGTAAACTCAGTAATGATCCGTTGTGCATTTAAACGATTTCGATTCGTTGAGATTGTTTTAGTGTTGTACGACTTTAATATTTTGAGTTTTTATGCTCGAAATTTTAGGGTCGTTACATAGAAAGATCCCGCGTACAATGAGGTATAGGCCTACAGCATTAACAAAAATCATTAGCTAATACCACAAAACTGTAGTTTTTTTTTTTAATTTAACACAAACTGTAGTTCACAAGCCATAATACATATACCGGATCTCTGCAGAATCTTTTATGCGTAATTTGATGATTTTGATCAAGAGAATAAGAACTTTCTGATCCAAAAATATGAAATAATCAACAAGGTTGCTATTCGTCTCAATCCCGTTAGTCATGTACTTGACCAAAAAAAGCTTTCAGTGGAGTAAAGAAGCATAGTTCGCGTACCAAACTACTACAACTTACTGCAAGTCTTTTAATGTCATCTCATTTTGCAGTAGTATAAGATGGCTGATATGCAAATGTGGATATATGAGTAATGCTCGCGGTGTATTCATGTATTATGCATGACTGCATGAGGGAATGCATATATCATACCCTAAAAGTACCATTTCAAACAAAAAAAAACCCCTAAATGTCATTTTCCAACTTTTTTTAGTCCTTCGCTTCAGCATTGCAATTGCCTTCTACCTGGAAAGTTACGGATTTAGAACTCTGAACTCTGAAACATTGAGTTACTCAGTAGTGCAATTGAAGACGGTATAATAAAACTTAGAATTTAAAACTCTGTTAGACTGCCTGACATTTCCCGTCGTGTATGTCATAATCAGAAGGAAAAAGAGGATATCAGTGACCAAAATCCTAGCAAACATATACAACAACCCGAGTGGAAAGAAAAAATTGTTCAAGCTAAAGCATGTTACCATCACTACTGACACTACATGATTGTTATATACAGAGATTGGATCTTATGTATGCGGGAGTTCCCCTTGACCCTTGTGCAGTTCACCAGCTAATTCAATTACTTGGCTGAAAGCAGCTTATCAATTTCACCATTCTTGTTGTACATATCCACAATTTTCTTTGCATAAGAAGGCATATGTCGATCAGCTCTGCATGTTTCATGTTTTAGATATAAGATTGAACCAACATCATAACTCTTATAGATAACACAATAACTGAAAGCTGCACCTTTCTTTTCCCCATGTTCGGTTAACATGCAGATAGTTCCGGATGGTATGGTAATCAAGTGAATAACGAGCAAATTCCAGCCCCTTGGGACCAACCTGACAGAAGACAAGTTAAAAGAACTGTAGCCACATTCATTTTCTGATGATACAATATGAATTTTGTAGATACCAGATTCAGCAAGAACGCAATTAAATTGCCAATGAACTTTGGTGCAGGATCTGGACCCCTTCCTGCGTAAAAGAATACATATAAGTTTGTAAGTAGCAAATATTTTGAGAGTTCGTTCAAATGAGCAACATAATTTGGCCCAACCAAATGACTGTCAAGTTAAATGCAACCTTATTTTATACAGAACAACCAGTCCCCTGGAACCCAATAATAATCCTTTTTCAATCCTAAGTTACAACGCAAACCCATGACAAGCGTAATGAACTCATGATGAAAGTGGAACACGTACCCATCTTAGCAGTATCATCTGCCTTAACTGTCTCCAATACAAATGGTCGGCGATCACCCTGAAAATGGTAATGCTTTAATCAACCCAAGCAGAAATAAGACTGCTTTCCCTGTTAAATTTCAATTTCTAGAAAGCAGAGAAAAACATATAGGATAGGATTAAGTGTTTACAGTGCTAATAGTAGGAGTAATCTCCAAATGCTTCTCAACCAGACTGATCATCTCTCTTCCACGTTCATTTCTACCATTCAAAGGGTGACAAGGAAAAAATAATAATGTGAAATTGTAAAGCAAAAATGTACAATCAATAAGCACATGAGAACGTGAAAAAGAATGAGCTGATTAAAAAGTTAAAATTTCACTCAACTCTCAGCATAATGATAATATATTACCTTACCGTAACATACTGAGGATGTTGGGTCATGCTAATTCCAGAATACTTTGGCACACCCATGTATCCAACCACTAAATCCTGATATAAATAAAACATCTGAGGATGATCTAAAATGCAGATAATATGATTGTTTTGAGTAGCTAATAAAAGCAATGTTGCAGTATAGTAAATAAGTCAGAATTTAGAATTTAAATAAGCAACTAAAAAAAATCATGTAATTATGATTCACACTACCAGAAACTTCAACATTCACAATTAGAATATTGAAACTACACCTACTCAAACAGAAAAAGTGGAGAAACTCTACTCACCGCCAAACCATTCGTGTAGTCAAAGCAGCTGATATGCACAATAAAATGGGACTGGTCAGGCAAAAAGGTAAATGGAATGGCAAATAATACATAAACAAAATAACAGTAGAATCGACAGCCTCCAATAGTCAAATGGCATATTCTTTTAATTTATTATTCAATATTAAGCAATCAAAACTTCTACAGTCTGATTTTAGTTTCAAGAAATGTAAAACTTCTAGGTAGGATAAAACAAATATAAAAAAGTTACCTATAACAAGAAGGAGCAATTACATCAGTTAAATCATTTGCTGGAAGAGAGAAATAAGGAACCTGCCATTAAAGTTAAAAACCAAGTGAATTATCATAAACCAAACTCAAGGTACAGAAATTTCAAAAATTTACCTCTTCAATATGACCATCCAAATGCTTCAACTGAACCTATAAAGAGTACAGGAAAGAAAGATATTAAGGAAATAATAACCTGACAGTAGCAGTCTGTTATGAAATTCTCAAAGAAAACATTAATTGCTAGACATACAGATTCCATTTGATCATGTATATAAATACCCACAGGATGTATGAGCCGCAATACAATTCATCTTAATAGGAAAATAAACGTTGATTTAAATCTTTCAAAAAGTGTTAAAATTCAGTCAGGTCTCTAATATGTCCTCACCTTAAAACGAGATTTCTAATATTTTCGAAGAAAGAGTTTGTTATGGCACAAGTGACTGAAGCTCACACCTTGAATTACATTCAATGAGACCTTTAAATTGTAATGAAAGTGAATTCCACATTTTATCATAATTCATTTGAACTATTGATATTTATTATACACCATATACAACCCTGGAAAGACCACTAAAAGAACATCTATATACAAGTGTTGCCATTTACGACTATAAAGCACCAACAAAGATAATATCTTAGCACAAACCTTGTAATCTTGCATAAACTCATAATGAAGAACCGTCTCCGGTTCACTACTAGCAGCCTTTAGAAACTTATCAAGCCCTTCACGAGTCCCATTATCCACTGGCAAACCATGGAAAATGATGGCATTAGTAGTGATTAAAACTATCTACCTCATTATTTAAGTCGTTAGCACAAATACTCAGGGTTCATATATTATGTTGACAACAATCACGACATACTTCACTATTACAAATAATGGTGCTGTAGTTGATGATAAGATGATAATAATTATTAAGATAGACTTTTCGATAGAATTAGAATGATTATCAAAGCATATTTTCTGTGTTTAACATAATAGAAGGTCCATATTGCTTTTTATTTAATTCATGTGGGGCTAGAGTAATAAACACAAACAATCTTGGGAGCTAGACAGCTCAAAACTTCAGAAAAAAAAGTGAATATAATGCTCTAACTTACCACAATTTGTGCCTAACACATACAGTTTTTCCAGATTCAGATGGTGCTCCACAGACCTTAACGCTGCAGTTTAAGAAATTACTCTGCATTACAATAGTGCAAGTCACAACAGAGAATAAATGAAAACATAAGTTGCAAAATTATGTCATAATTGATACCTTGCACCTGGCAACCCACACCACAGAATAGAAGTTTCTTTACACCTGCAGCCTGATTTATGGGAAGAAACATGCATTTGTTTGATTAATATTTAGGAAACAGTCTGATAATAAAGGTATAGTGTTGACAAAAAAATGTGTGGCTGCACATATTCTAATTGACACAAAAAATTGTATGAATTGACACATTTTATGAGTTGAAAGTTAGAGTGAAGAAATATCATTCTCTTCAATCTACAGCCCAAACTATGGCAATTATAGGTATATATTAGGTGTCCTGTGAATACAATCCAACAATGATAAAGGAACTCTGAAGTATACGCACTGTATTTGTTTACAATAGCCCCTTTTCATCCATGCCACCTCAAGCTTAAGTGCTTAACTAGTTCAGATTTTAAATTCTAATTAACACGATGGATAATTTGCAATGTACTCTTAGCAAAGTTGCACTAACAGATAGTCAGCAAAGCAAGCTGGCTATATTGCACAGGAAAATGGTTGCAGCTTTGTGCCAGTAATTTAAGAGAATGTCACCCACCTCAACTAGGGCAAGGGTGTTCAAATTGGGTGATAGTGTTGGCTTGACACCTTTAGCAGCTAGAACTTCTTCTGGTGTCCTATTGGGAAGAGGGTAACAATGATCAGCAAATTACAGATGACATGACAATTACCAAAATAATACTTATCTGAGACATAAACAGTATAAATTTTTTTTATCCAAGCAAATGAAGTGTATAATACCTTGCTAATACAGGCATTGGAGAAAACCTGTCTTCTGGGTCACTGTAATAGTTGAAATAACATAACCATTAACTTTTCAAAAGGATTGAATATGATGATGAGATTTGTGTTATCTACATTAACTAGTTCGGGCCACAACCTCTGTACACAAATGACAGCTTCTACCATGCCTGATTTTAGCATTTCTATTGCAATAGTTGTTACTATCCCCGTCCACTGAGCACCTGACAGCAAAGAAGCTTGATTTACAGTGACGATCAAAATAAATCTTATTAAAAGAAATACAATGAAGCATTTGACCCCCAGAAAATTTGAAACAAGATTGTTCAGAATTACTTATATAACACAGTACATTTTTGAATTGTGAGTTTCTAGATACTAACGCATAGACTGAAATTACAGCAGTGTTCAAATAAACTTGTCCAGTTCGACACACCTCACATATTTTTCAAGCCATAGAAGCACATTACCAGCTTTACTAATTCAAAATACTGATATTCATTTCAGTGTAAAAACAAAAACAAAAAAATAGAAAATGTAACATTGGAGGATCATATGAAAAACAACCTCTATGTTTCGGGAAAAAGTAAAGTATCGTCATTAGTGTATGAGGATACCATCAGAAACATATAAGTTTTTCCGAAAAAAACTACCTTCAACAGGCTTGATCTTCCGAGCATACAACAACTCCTCATAGACACCCAAGTGCATTTCATCTAAAGAATCCGGCTTTCTCCCTCTACCATGAACTACAGGTTCCAAACGCTGAATGCATACCCAAAAGAGACTATAAGTACCACAAAAACACGACAGTATACAGAATACAGTACATTACTAAGAGATTATCTTGTGTAAGTACCAAAGAAACAACTCCAATCTTTGTGCATCAAAACACAACCAGATTATACTTCTAAAACTAGAAGTCTAGCACCTTAGTACTTCCACAGGTCAACATGATCACATAGCTAAGTTGAATAACAAAAATATTGATCAACTATTTCAAAGACGTAAGAAACAGATAAAAAGGAAGAACAAAAAGCTCACTTCAATCTTGGACATCCCATCACCCAAAAAAGCACAGGCTTCCTTAACATGGGCAATATAGTAAGTATCACACAACCCGCAACGACTGCCCAAACACAAACAAGTCAACAACAACATCAAAAAAGGCTCAAACTTGAAGTGAAGTATAAGAAAGGAGACAAAAGTAAAGAGACCCTTTTGGAAAGAAGAGGACCTGCAGTGGTCTTTAGCTGGGTAAGTGCCACCAGGAGGGATGGGTTTGGAGCGTTGTCTCCAGTCCTCTCTGAGCTTCAGTGACTTTGAGTTTGAGTTATTGCCTTGTGTTCCTTTAGATGAAGATGATGAAGATGGAGATGGAGATGGAGATGAGGAGACGATGGAGAGTGAGACAGGAAGCGAAGAGAGATTGGCGATGAGACAAGACATTGTGAGAGTGAATTACACTCTGGTTATGCTCAGGCTTCTATGCACCACATATTATTGCTTCTTCTTCGGGAAGTCATTGGAGGATACTTTTAGATCCGGCCCAATATGATGATCCGACCCGGTAAATTTTATTTTATATTTTCTAGGGTCTACTTTCTTTTAGAAAAAATAGATTGTAGGAGGACTTGAAGAATTTGAGAAGTGTATGTAGACACATGAAATTTAATGAAGTAAATTATCTTCGTTAAATAATTAAATCGACCAAGAGCCCGATAAAATTGCACACGTGGCCAAAAGTCAACAAAGTTGGTGCGGATCTAAATAAAACTCGTGTCAGCACATAAACGGATGATCGTAATCAAAGCTATGTGATTCTGACTTAAAATCGAAAATTGAATGTTATTGACGATTCGAAATTGTAATCGGACATTTTATTAAATTAATAAATTCTTTAACGACTATAATTAAATCAACTATTTTCTGTTTAATTTAGTTATGAGAATAACTAATTTTGAATTAATCGGAAAATACATATTAATTTAATTATACAATTAAAGAAATTTATTATTTTAAGTGTCATTAAAATATTATACAAAATAGAAACTTTGACACTATAAATAGCCATTTCAACATAAAGAGAAGGGGGGATTTTTAGACTTGGAGAAGAAGGAGAGAAATCACTTGAGCAAGAATCACTCTCGACAAATTCCGAAGTCTCTCAAGTCCACGAAGATCATCAAATCCAGGAAGAATCGTCAAGCCACCAAATCGCTCGTTCTTCATCAAATCCAAATTCAACCTCAAGTCCACGAAGAATCATCAAGCGGCCAAATCGCTCATTCTTCATCAAATCCAATTCCAACCTCAAGTCCACGAAGAATCATCAAGCGGCCAAATCGCTCGTTCTTCATCAAATCCAAATCCAATCCAAACTCAAGTCCACGAAGAATCATCAAGCGGCCAAATCGCTCGTTCTTCATCAAGTCAAATCCAAATCAAACTCAAATCCTCAAGATCAAGTGCATGTCACCCTTGAGACAAATCACATACGGAGATAGAATCAGAGGAGTTCACCAAAGATTGTAACCCCGCGCTTGATATTCAATAAATTACATTTATTTGTATACGTGTCTGCATTCTTGTTTGGTTTTCAGATTCGCGTTCTACAAATTGGCACGCCCAGTGGGACATTTTTGGCCTCTCATCTCCTTCTCCGAAGAAATCAAATCCGTTTGTGCGATGGCTTCCAAGAACAACCAAGTCGTTCCAACGAAGAAATCCAAGTCCACAACCGCGAGTTTAAGCAGAGAGGTCGAGCTGATCAAGAAGTCCAAGCAAACATCCTCCAAATCAAAGAGTGAACCGATTGCCCTTGTCACCCGGAGCGTGGCCAGAGCTCAACCCACGACGTTCATGGCACTTGCTAGTAAGCCTCGTCAACCAGTCATCACCTTGGAGAGCTTGGGAGCAATAGAGCATGCCTTTCAAAGCGGGAAGAAGAAAGTGTCAAAGGAGAAGGAGCCAAGTGAGAAATCTCTTCTACATGTTCACGGTGATGGCCCTATCCTAGAAGACGTTTTCTTTGATGACAAATTAAACACGGCATCATACAATGGAAGTCCCAAAGAAGATGGCCCTATCCTAGAAGACGTTTTCTCTGATGACGAATCAAGCACGGCATCACACCATGGAAGTCTCAAAGAAGATGACGATAACTTTCATTCTATGACACATGAATCCTCTTCTGACAATGCACAGGTCTTGGTGACAAGGGCATCCACAGTCGAGGAGCAACTCTCCAATCTGTTAGAGATGGTTGAAAAGCTCACCCGAACGGTTGAAGAAAAGGATGTGCAAATTGCTGAGCTCTATAGCAAGTTGGAAGATCAAAATGATGAGAACTCCACCAAGGGGTCGCCTGGAAGGAGCAAAGTGAATGAAAAGGGAGAAACGTCCAAGAACGATGGCGACTCGCTTGGTTCCTTATCACTCCAGCAATTGCAAGACATCATCACCAACTCAATTCGGGCTCAATATGGAGGTCTTTCTCGTGACTCCATCACCTACTCCAAACCTTACACGAAGAGGATCGACAACTTAAGGATGCCGCGGGGGTATCAGCCACCGAATTTCCAACAATTTGAAGGTAAAGGAAACCCAAAGCAACACGTCGCCCACTTTGTGGAGACTTGCAGTAACGCCGGGACAGAAGGCGATCACCTTGTCAAGCAGTTTGTTCGCTCGTTGAAAGGAAATGTCTTCGAGTGGTATACAGACTTAGAGCCGGAGTATGTTGACAGTTGGGACCAAATGGAGCGCGAGTTCCTTAATCGATTGTATAGTACAAAGCGGACGGTGAGCATGATGGAGCTAACTAACACGAAGCAACGGAAGGATGAACCCGCGATCGGCTACATCAATAGATGGCGCACACTTAGCCTTGATTGCAAGGACCGATTGTCAGAGATGTCAGCCGTTGAAATGTGCATCCAAGGCATGCACTTTGATTTGCTATACATCTTGCAAGGAATCAAGCCTCGTTCTTTCGAAGAGTTGGCTACTCGAGCCCACGACATGGAGCTAAGCTTGGCAAGTCATAAATGAAAGAATGAGTCCCTGGTTGACCAACGAACATATAAAGTTTTCGGAAGCAGATTTGACGAGGTTGTGAAGAAGTCTTCCAAAGAATCAATGGTCATCAATACTGCACCATTTAAGATCTCTACGCGGGATAAGAAGGAGTTCAATAAGGTGGAACCTCCTCGAACCTACGATAGGAGTAAACGAACGTTGAAGGAGATGGAGCGAAAGACGTACCCGTTCCCAGACTCTGATGTGGCAGGCATGTTAAAGGATCTGCTCGAAAACAAGATAATAGATCTTCCGGAGTGCAAGCGTCTAGAAGAAATGAATCGAGTAAACGATCCGAAGTATTGCAAATATCATCGCCTCGTTAGTCACCCTATAGAGAAATGCTTTGTTCTCAAGGATTTGATCATGAATCTCGCCAAGCAAGGGAGGATTGAGCTGGACGTTGACGACGTTGCTGAAGTCAGTTGCACTACCGTAACATTCGGGTCGTTCGAGCCAGTTCCACTCTATTTTCACCCAATCAAAGCATCGTCCCATTTTACAAAGGAGACGCGCGAACATAAGGAACGCCAAATAAGCAAGAAGAAAACGACTTGTAGTCAAACAGAGAGCAAAGAAATCCGAAGTCTTATCCCGTCGCGCATGAAGAGGCAGTGTGTGTTGGAAGTGAAGTCCACGGATAAACTCAAAGTGAAATGACATACCATCATATTCACTGGCCAAAAAGGAGAAACTAACCTCGGTAACGGCGATGAGGATAACATTATCCAAACCTTTTATCATATCACGGTGGCAGAAGCATATGCCGTAGAGGAATACGATCATGAAGATTTTGAAATTGAAGTAGACGAAGCTCCTCCAGAACTTGAAGACGGGGGGGGGGGGGGGGCAAGCCACAAATGCTACACCTTATTCTCTTGTCTATGGTGTCGAAGCCGTGTTACCATTAGAAAAAGAAATTCTGTCGTTGAGAATCGCTTTGCAAGAAGGTCTCACAAATGAGGAAAATGTCAAGTTGCGCCTTCAAGAGTTAGAAGCTTTGGACGAGAAGAGGCTTGATGCACAACAACACTTGGAATGCTACCAAGCTAGGATGTCACACGCCTTCAATAAAGGTGTTCGACCACGGTCATTTCAAGTTGATGATTTAGTTCTTGCTGTTCGAAAACATATCATTATAACGCACAAGTCTGGCTCCAAATTCAAGTCAAAGTGGGATGGTCCTTATGTCGTTAGAGAAGTATACACCAATGGAGCTTACAAAATTGTGGCGGAAGACGGTTTGAGAATCGGTCCCAGCAACGACAAGTTCTTGAAGCAGTACCATGTTTGAAAACGTCAAAGAATGCTCCAAGTCCGCACGAGCATAAACTGCGTATGACACACAAAAAAATGCTCCAAGACCGCACGAGCATAAACTGCATATGACGCAAAGAAAAAAAAAACAAAAAATGAATGCTCCAAGTCTGCACGAGCCTAAACTACATAAGACAAGAAAAAAATGCTCCACGCCTGCATGAGCTTAAACTGCACGAGGCACCAAAAAAAAACCCTTGAACTACGTGATGACTTGATTCTTTCTTTAGAAGGATACATAGGCAGCTTAAGAATAACAATCTTAAGTTCAGTCACATAAAAAAAATATAAGGGTTTGATTGAAAAAAAAAAAGGAGAAGAAAGGAGCAAATCTTGATCATTCAAGTCTGTCACATCCAGGTCAAACCCTTGAAGCTGCTCCGACGTTCTTCAAAGCTGGCTTTGAGTTCTGGAATCTCTCGGATTTGACACTTCTTTAACTTGAAGCTGCTCCGACGTTCTTCAAAGATGGCTCTCAGTTCTGGAATCTCTCAGATTAGACACTTCTTTAACTTGAAGCTGCTCCAACGTTCTTCAAAGCTGGCTCTCAGTTCTGGAATCTCTCGGATTTGGCACTTCTTCTTTGACTTGAAGTTGTTCCGACGTTCTTCAAAGCTGGCTCTCAGTTCTGGAATCTCTCGGAATTTGACACTTCTTCTTTTTGACTTGAAGCTGCTCCGACGTTCTTCAAAACCGGCTCTCAGTTCTGGAATCTCTCAGATTTAGCACTTCTTCTGTTCCAGATCAACAAGTCTCGCATCGTGAAGAAAACTCTTGAAAGCCGCATGGTGAATGTGATGCGTAAAGCCTAACACGCTTTTAGTGACTACTGTCAAGTCTATGAAATGAGAGCAGTCAAGCGATTAGGTCGTTTACGTTCTTCAAACTCTTGAAAGCCTCCATGTTGAATGTGATGCGTAAAGCCTAATCCACTTTTGTTGAGTGCCGTCAAGTCTATGAATTGAGAGCAGTCAAGTGATTAGGTCGTTTACGTTCTTCAAACTCTTGAAAGCCGTCATGGTGAAATTGATGCGTAAAGCCTAATCCACGTTTGTTGACTGCCGTCAAGTCTATGAATTGAGAGCAGTCAAGCGATTAGGTCGTTTACGTTCTTCAAATCCGCCAGAAATCAATGCGTTTCGAAAGCAGTCGAATGGCTAGATTGACCGCGACTCTCAGATTATTGTCAAAATCCTACAAAAAAGTCAAAAGTCAAAAAAAAAAAAGGTCAGACCAGTAAAAAAAAAGAGGCAAAGTTAGACAAAAAAAAAATCAAAAGTCAAAAGTCAAACTAAAAAAAAAAAAAGGAAACCGGTTGCACTAAACACAACCGCACTGAATCATTCAATGATTCGATCATGTAATTTCTTTCTCAAACTCTCTGCTCTCTCAGCTCCAACTCCGGCTTCTTCTCCGATCAAACATGACTACACAAGCACCGGATACGTCGTTGTCGTTTTCGACGTCGAAGCAAAACGGTGTTCATGATCACGTTCAAGTTATTCACTGTACTACAACGTCTTCTATTTGTGCGGCTCAAGCACGTGAAGCTCGGGTATCACTACCTCATCTCCAACACCATGTACTTCTTACTCATCCCGCTCCTTGCTGTGACTTTTGCTCATATACGACCACCGCGCCACTTCGCCGACGCCAAGGCTGAGCAGTCGCCGATGGGGAAGATCAGCGAGAAGATCCATCGTGAGTCGTCAAGTTCGTCTTCATTGGACTCCGAGACAAAAAATGTCATCTCGGTGGCGAAGGATTCGTCGCTCAAGGAGTAGGTCTTCTGTCTCTTTGGAGGAGAGCTCCATGTTCACCATGTCTTAGGCGGTGGAAAGCCTGCAGATGTGTTCTTGTGGAGGAACAAGAAGGTTTCGGCCGGGGTTCTCGGAGGAGCTACTACCATTTGGGTTCTGTTTGAGTTGGTTGAGTACCATTTGCTTGCGCTTATCTGCCACGTTCTGATTGGTGTTCTAGTAGTCTTGTTCATGTGGTCCAATGCCCGTACTATTATCTACAAGGGTCAGCCAAACAAGCATGGGAAGTTAACCTTAGTAATTTGGAAGAAACATGGCGAGCAAGATGTGAGACATTAAGAGCTCAAAATGAAGCATCTTCTGGAGATGATATATAAATAAAAAAAAAGAGAATTAGAAGAGCTCAAGTATTTCCTGACCACACTTGTGAATCCAATTTCATCTCCCCGATTTCTTCGAATTAATGATTGAAGGTCTTGTACGGCCTCCTTTGTTTGCGATAAGGCATCCTTTGTGGTGCTTCAAATATCCAAGTGGTGGAGAGAGCCATCTAATAGCTCATTGGCCCATTTCTGCTGTTGCTTTTGTGCTAATGCTTGTTGGGTACCTTGCAACAGAAGCGACCTATCTACACAATCAAGCAGGTCTTGCAGGCTGTTTAAATCTGTTGCTTATTAATGATGAAGATGTGGATATGGCTTTGGAAGACCTCAATCGGCTCAAGTGATTATCAACTTCTTGGATCAGAGGGTGTGGCCTTGAGGGGAAGCTGTTTGTCATCTTTGAGATGATAGAAGAAATTGTGGGGTACTGTTTTGCCAAGATTAGAAGTGGAGGTGCAAGAACAAGAACTAGATGATGATGAAGAAGAAGTTAAGAAAAAAAATGAAGATGCTACTAGTACTGAAGTGACACCAGCCTCTTGTCATGAGGTTGACAGTCATAATCAAATGCTGATATATTAGGAAGGGAAATCGGTTCGGATGTTCATCAAGCAACAAATGAGGATGATGATATCCATATGCTAAACGATGAGATTGACACAGAGGTCTCAATAGGGACAGATATTCATGCTCATGATCTATTCAATGCGCCCAATGCTAATATCTATGATAATTATGGTTCTAAGCAAGAAAATGAAGGTTTTCTAGAATTCAAGACTCTATCACCTGAAACAAGTGGGGAAGCACGAAATAGCTATTTCTCATTAGGTTCAAAACTTAATGAGATTGAGGAAGAGAAGGTTCTTCATGATACACCGACTTCTACAGACCATTTCCATCAGTTATATAACAAAATGCTACTTACCAAGAGAAGGGAATCATGAACAAAACCGTCACTGGAGAAACAAGATTTTGTGAAACAAGAACCACAATATGTAAGTGATGAGGGAAATGTGCCTCTCAGGAAGATAGAGAACAAACCCATCATTGATTTTGTGGAGCACGCATCATTGATTTAGATTAATAGTTTGTTGTAACAGTTTCCACTCATGAAGTGAAATTTCATGGCAATTCACGTGCTACCAAAAGCGTGCTACCAGAAGTCAAATATGGTGGTCGGCTCTACTCTCAAAACTAAAGCAGTGCCTAAGAAGTCATTAAAGCTACGAAGGAAAAGTGCTCAACCATTTTCACTCATTAAAGCTACTCTCAAGGAAGTTCCTTTCGTGGAAAAAGAAGAGTTTCTAGACAAAGAGAAAGAGGAAGCATATTGCCGAGATGATGGAATATCTAGGGCTTGGTGACAGTTAAATCAATTCCCATGCATCACCAAGCGTGCTCCACATGACTATATGATCTACTGAGTACGAAAGTAAAATCATGTTTAAGTAGTCAAACTTGCAGCTGCATTAATGCAGGCAGCAGGAAGAAAAAAAAAACCAACACTATGAAGCAATTAGTGTTAGAGAAGCAATTTGTCAACGATCATCAATAAATGTTCAAGCCATACCGAATCAACACCAAATCAAATAAATCGACAGGAGAGTCAGTAATTTCTCTTTGTGACGAACTAAATCTCGGAAGTCATAAGGAAAGATTACTACAAAATTTGCGGAGCCTCGAAAGCTACCTCCACAAATTCTCCAAATCAAACTACATACTTCAAGCTGCGTTTTCGGCACGTGACGACGACATGTCTGCAACACGACTTGAAGTGGGGGCATTTGTAGACACATGAAATTTAATGAAGTAAATTATCTTCGTTAAATAATTAAATCGACCAAGAGCCCGATAAAATTGCACACGTGGCCAAAAGTCAACAAAGTTGGTGCGGATCCAAATAAAACTCGTGTCAGCACATAAACGGATGATCGTAATCAAAGCTATGTGATTCTGACTTAAAATCGAAAATTGAATGTTATTGACGATTCGAAATTGTAATCGGACATTTTATTAAATTAATAAATTCTTTAACGACTATAATTAAATCAACTATTTTCTGTTTAATTTAGTTATGAGAATAACTAATTTTGAATTAATCGGAAAATACATATTGATTTAATTATACAATTAAAGAAATTTATTATTTTAAGCGTCATTAAAATATTATACAAAATAGAAACTTTGACACTATAAATAGCCCTTTCAACATAAAGAGAGGGGGGGATTTTTAGACTTGGAGAAGAAGCAGAGAAATCACTTGAGCAAGAATCACTCTCGACAAATCCCGAAGTCTCTCAAGTCCACGAAGATCATCAAATCCAGGAAGAATCGTCAAGCCACCAAATCGCTCGTTCTTCATCAAATCCAAATTCAACCTCAAGTCCACGAAGAATCATCAAGCGGCCAAATCGCTCATTCTTCATCAAATCCAAATCCAACCTCAAGTCCACGAAGAATCATCAAGCGGCCAAATCGCTCGTTCTTCATCAAATCCAAATCCAATCCAAACTCAAGTCCACGAAGAATCATCAAGCGGCCAAATCGCTCGTTCTTCATCAAGTCAAATCCAAATCAAACTCAAATCCTCAAGATCAAGTGCATGTCACCCTTGAGACAAATCACATACGGAGATAGAATCAGAGGAGTTCACCAAAGATTGTAACCCCGCGCTGGATATTCAATAAATTACATTTATTTGTATACGTGTCTGCATTCTTATTTGGTTTTCAGATTCGCGTTCTACAGTGTATAAAGTAGAGACACTAGGTATCAGTCGTTTAGTATAACCAGCTTCACCAAATTATAGAAGTTTCACTATCACGAGAATCGTTTTCCACAGCCATCAAAAATAAAAAGTTTCAAACTTCCAAGTTCCAACAGTTTTTTTGGAAACAAAAATTTGGGGCGGGTATGAGGACTCATTCCCAATGATATAAAAGAATCTTCAATTCAACATATTCTTTTGCGAATTGGAAAAGGATGGAGCTACAAAATGACTTCGGAATGGGGTTGGACTAGATCATCGGGGCACCAAATTGTTTTTATAACAAAAATGAAATATTGAGCTTTATAAACTTCAAAAAAAATTAGACTCGTAATAAGAAAAGCTTTAATTCTTGCTTGTAAATTCCCAATTCCCGGCCCTCAAGTACTTTTCGACACTACCACCCAACGAACTAGATAATCCCAAAGAAAACACTTAAAAGAGTTTCAATCCTTTTCACCACAGGGATTTGGAATAGAGATGATTAATATGCTGGGAGACTAGTAAGAAATGCTTGAATCACCCCTAAGCCTACCCCCTGTCGATAGAAAAGCTTCTTCCAACCCTTCTTATTAGGAACAACATTCAACATAAAATCCAGGGGCATCAGAAAATCCAAATAATTTGTTTCATTTCTTGGGGCTAACTAGCCTCTGTATAATCACAAATACAACAAATACGGGTGGTATAGACCTGGCAACGAGAGAAAGAAAAAAAAAAAACAAAAACAATAGTTTGAGAGGCATGATACATTCTCTTGTCTGTATAGCACTTCTAATTCTATATGGGTATCCAATTGCCCCCTAGATCTACAGAAGTTATAAATCAATAACAACGACATTATAATGATGTCTTAGAGAAATGATAGTTATATAAATGGGGGCCTCTCAATTCGTGAACATATTTCTACTTGAAAAAAAAAAGAATGGACTATAGATGGACTCAAAATATACAGATTACGACCTCCGATACAGCAAGAGAAGGAAAACAAAATCAGAGCCTATCATAGGGACTAACGAGCTTTACCAACTTCCATTTCACAGAAGCTTACTAGTTCTTCGCCTTGATGGCCCTCCGGGAAAGAGTGTCATAATCCATCCCAAGACTCTTTCCACTACCTACATATAAGAGTAGAGAAAGAAAATGATACTTCGTTCATGCACGTAGGAATTATAATAAAACAAAAGAAATGTGCAGGCATGTAACAGAAACAGATTCCCAGCATTAGTTAAACGAAATTGTTATTAACAACACCCATTTATGTCTTATACATTTTTTTATTACTCTTTTAATGCACTCTATTACTTTTGCTTGGTTTTTATTAGCTTAAATCATTAGTGGGATGTGTGAATAACAAAATATGGTGTGTCAATAACACCACCCTAGTTAAAAACCACCCTTTGATTTTTTTTTTCATTTTACACTCAATGCAACATATCATATATAACAAATAAAAATAAAAACTGCAAAAACACTTTATTTTTTTGAAAAGATAGTGTGCATCTGTGCCCATTAAATATGAATTAATTTTTTAAAACGAGAAGTACCTCATCTCCTTCATCTGCATATGGAGTACTGTCAGGCAAATCGTGTGATATGGGTTGCCTGACTGGAGTATTTTCATTAGCCATACTTTGGGCAGTCAAAAGCTCTAATCTTTGAGTTTGAGCTTCAAGTTTCCGGGACAATTCATAATTCAGTTCCTTCATTCATAGAGTGCAAAATCAGTAATGCAAAATTAGTAATCATTTCAATGTCACTAGACCTAGATTTTAATGTTGAAACATTAAGAGACAGACACATATTAATATATAAGAGATCAAGTGCCAGCTAGCTGAGCACTGTGATTTCTATCCCGAGCAAGCATTGATGATATAGAAACAAGCAATGCATGTTAAACTACCCAGCCTTGAAAGTACAAACACATATTCTGAAAAATATAAATCAAGCCACCTACTATAAGGTCAAAATAAAACTGATACCTCATATCCTATAGGCAACAAAACTAGAATTTCAAAATTCATAGGATGCTATTGGCATAAGTATCTAGTATCTCGGGTATGAGATAAGCATGCTCCAAATACAAGCCTACACCTCACAGTAAGACAAGTACATGTGCCTCTTTAGGCAGAAGTAATTTGTAAATCATAACCTATATTTTATAGTCACTTCCTTTTCAATGATGTATAAACTTATTAATGATGTATCAGACATCATCGTCATGACCCAGAAACAAATCTAGCAATCCAAAAAAAAAACATGTCGTTCTTCACCTTAGTGGGACAGAATACTAAGAATAAAAGAGAGTATTTATAGTATAGAATGTAGAAGTATGGTACCTTCAACTTGGAGCATTGAGATGTTTCAGATGCCAAAGATTGTAGCAACTCTTCTTTTTCTAATGTTAACTGCAACAAGAAAACTCTGGTAATGAATATGATGGCTCTGCTAATTAATCTACTTCATTAGTAAATTTATTAGATTGCAAACAATAATGGGGCAAGATATTATGAGCAACTAGATGCCGGAACAAAAAAAAGGACATAATGATCAATAGGTTGACCATTCAAGCAATATAATGGGTTGAAGGTACCTCAGAAACTAGTGTATTGATGTTATCAATTGTTCGCATCTGATCAGGAGGTATATTTACAGATGAAACATCAAAACTTGACTGTCCATTTTCAGGAAGCATTGAAAAACTGGAGGCATCACGCATTTCCTGGTCTACAGTATCAGGACTAACCTCCTCATTTGCTTCTATATTGATTTCAAGACCCAAAAAAGAAAAACCCAGGGTCATATTTTCTCTAAAAACTTGAAAAGACATTACTCAGGTACTTGTAAAGAATAAGTAATGTACTTGTGAACAATAAGCCAAACAAGAGTTATATACCTAGATCTTCTGTAGAAGTAAACACATCTTTCTTGCCAGTAGTACTCTTGCTAACATCAGCTTTTTTTTCATTAGCCGACGCTTTCCTTAGCATAGACTGCAACAGCTTCTTCTCTGTACCAGTTATATATCAATGAATACTTACAATACTATGAATAAAATGTTAAGGTTTGTAAAAAGGAGAAAATTAAAAAGTCTTTAAGGTCTATAACAAAAGCATACAGGAATAAAAATTAGAAAGAATGAAACAAATGGTACTCTGAGACCCCACCAGAGAAAGTTAATAGACTCCAGCAGTCTATATTTTTGTTTGTCAATAAGAAAAACTTTCACCTAGTTTTTTTTTTTAATACAACTTCCTCACTATACAAGCACACATACCTTCCTGAAGAGCGTTGATTGTTGAATGCAGATCTGCACGGTCTTTCTCTAGGCTAGACAATCTTTTTCTGCAAAGTTTCAGTATGAATGCCCACTTTCAGAAGTTGGTGAAAAGGTGTAAAGAATGAAATCTTAATCAAAGATGATAACAAAATTGTATTTTAATGGAAGGAGACCTCCCATCAGCAGTATTTCTCTTGGAAAGCCAGTAGCACAAAGCAAAGTCAGAGTACTTGAAAGAGAAAAACTGGCTAAAAGAGACAGACACTACACTAAGAGTTTGCTTATTGAAAAGCCTACGAGGAAACTACCCTTTTACATTGATAACGCTGTGGCTTGCAATTGCACTACAGTACCCGAAATTGTCCTTCCATATTTCATTATACATGGCTAATGGGGGTAGACAGCATGTGAACCTCGGTCAAGAAGATATGAATGGTCATACCATAAAGGATATATTTAATTGCAAGAAGCATCAACCTAGACCATCACTGGCATAGAAAACTAAAACCGTTTTGATCACCGAAAAAATTATTTCATGATCAATCAGTTCATTTTCTAGATTCTTATGGAAGGATGACTTCTGCTAAAATTCACCCAATTTGATCACCATTTGGTAATCTAAACTGCAAGCAACTACAGCCCATTGGATAAGACTGAAATGATATGGTAGTCAAATAGCTAAAGATGATTGGTTTAGATGAATCGGAAAAGACTTTCTAAAATGGGGTACAGAACTTGGGATCGAGTGAAAACACTTAACTTTGCAGAAACACTGTTTATGAAGAAAACAAAAGAGCCACTGTAGCATCATCTCAAGTTTAACCACAAAAAACCAAATCAGTTCATTCCCTTCCATATCAATCAGGAATACATCTTCGTGCTGAAAAAATGCATAAAAATTTAACTTCACTTTGGAACGGCGTCATTTTGAAGAAGCTCTATTGTAGACAGAAAGAGGGTGACACAGTTGGACAGACACTGACACATAAGAATATGATTCTGGCTACCCTAAATATTTACATACAAGCTAGTTTCAAGAATAATCTAGATATCATTAATATTTTGACATGGTGAAAATACAAAAAATTTTGATTCTTTGGGAGATACTTAAAACTTTGCAGACAGGATCACATCCTCCACAAAAGAGACAACAGAGTGATTAACCCCATTAAAGTAGTGCAATAGCTACATTGACACCAGGTGTGTTTGGCCTCACTTGTGAGCTTTCCCACATTGAAAATATATACAATATGTTAACAAGAGGTAGGCTATCTTACTTTTGAGATATGTAAGAGACCCTCTCCCACTAACAAGCACACTCTTATCACAATCATACAATCATTCCGATGTGGCCTCTAGAAAACTAGTACAATGACCCTTTGCATCTCTAGTGATCACTTTGTCCCCCACAAGATGCAATGCCCTTGGGGTTGAACCACTAAATCTTGGTCCTTATGCCTGATGCACTACCCGCAACATAAATAAGCCAGGGGGCACCCAAAGATTTTCAAAACTTCTGCTACCATCTCAGCAATGTAGGAAGAGAAGGGCTTTGCCCTTCTCTGTCCTTACCCGGTGATCCTTCACCAAGAAACTACTGTTGTGCAACAGAATTACTGATTGTAGTGGTATCATTTTGCTGATATTCTCCGCACTTAACCATCTTAGCAACACTAGATGTGATGATCGCTCTCCTTTGGGTATGTTACAATCATAGTCGATCACCACCTATATTTTTCAAGTTGTTGCATCCATTTTTCAATGAGGGCTTTCAATTTCCACATCCTTAATTTATGTCGAGTCACATAAGCCAAAGTGATATCATGACCCCTTGCAACTACACATTGAATAAATTATTCCAATGCAGCTCAGTCCACCTATCAACTCCTTTCAATTAAGATTTTTGGGTTTCCAACCTGCTCCAACTTGCTTAAATATTTCATCTAGTCGACTCTACCAATAACAATACTAGCTCAACAAGTGCCAACTTATATTTCTAAAGCTGTGTCTTTTCATATAAGGGATATCCTTGGTTTGCATCAAGCTACGCAACCTTAACATCCACCTCACGCTACACACTCATGAGGTCCACCTATTTGTCAAACATTGTCATATCCTGAACAAACCTACACCAGATTCCAAGCTAGAAACCTGGACATATGGACCCCTAACAGCCCAAACAGATTTACTTTTAGCATACAGCTATTGAGCAACTCTTCACTCAATACCAAAGCAATGGTTGCAGCTGACCTATCAGGAACGGCAACGTAAGTCCAACGGATAGGCCCTAGGTTACTGTCATATCCTAAGGGCTCACCACCCATCCTCCATTCCAGACAGACCCCGCTTTGGTGTACATTTACTTTATGCATCGCCAAGGAACACAAACTTACGCTACAATCACAAACTCATATTTGACAGCAACAAAAAGAAAAGCTTACTTGTATGAAGATATTTCTGCTTGTGAGTTCTCCAATTGCCTCTCCAGCTTTAGCTCAGTTGACCTTAGTCTGAGTGCCTACATAGATCAATATAATCGTTTATACGAAAAACGAACTTGTACACTGTCGAAAGGTACATAGATTTAGCACCTTACTTCTACAGGCATGGTAATTTTTTGCGCCCATCCAGGGAAGACATCATATATGTTTTTTTCCGAAATACCGGTAAAATTTGACCTAAATCTCATTTTCTTCTGACCTAAATACCCAAATACAGTGGGCAGGTCTATGCAGTCATAAAAGCCAACATACCAAGAAGAATCACTACCTTCTCCTCCAAACCAATAACTTCAGAAGCCAATAACTTGGAACGTTCATCGGCTGCATTACATTCTAGCTGGGCATTTGCATATTCATTTCTGACGGCTTCAAGTTCCACCTATTATAGGCAAGAAGAATTTAAATTAACAAAAGATAAACTGAAGACAACTGACAGGTAGTACACCATCCCATGCAATCAATTGAATTTGCTTCAAAAGCTTCAATACGCTCATCATTTTCTTCTGATAGACTGAAGATGGTGGAAATAATAATGCCCCTTTTTGCATAATTTGAAAGTAGTAAAGAATGTCCAAACAAGTTCAGAAGGTAATAAGATTTTAGATCCAGATATGGCATAAGAGGAGAAAGGCTACTCTAAAATAAAAGACAAGTGCTCATTCTCTAACAAGTAAAATTTGCAACCAAACATTGTTAACAGTAGTAATAGCATCCTTTTATCTAACAATCTCTCGTACATGTTATATTATCCTTCTCCAATTATCAAATAAAATTTCCTGCTAGCTACTAGCTACTACACCATTCCCTTAGCATTACAATATTAATATATCTTAAAATATATTTTATGCATTTATATATCATTACAGCATCATAAAATATATTTTCTGCCAGATATGCACAAATATATACAGCCCTTCTTGGCGGCAGAGGTCAGCACCAATGGTTTTGGTGCGGAATTTCCAATTTTCACCACTTTTCGATCAAATTTCCTCATCTCCACCGTCTAGTATCTAGATAATGTTGTGTAGATCATCTCTGCAAAATTTCAGCCAATTTGGCAATCGTCAAGGCACTCAAAATTGTGTTTTTCTGTTAAAAACATGAACGATTCATGTTTGAAAGAATTCAGTCCGTCCATTTGTTTTTCGATTTGAGGGCCTTAACAATCATCAAATTGGCTGAAATTTTGCAGAGATGATCTACACAATATTATCTAGATACTAGACGGTAGAGATGAGGAAATTCGATCGAAAAGTTGTGAAAAAATGGAATTCCGCACCAAAACCATTGGTGCGGACCTCCTTACCCGAGAAAAATCCTATATATATATATATATATATGTGCATGTTATACAGTCCCATCAGATGTAATGAAATGCAGAAAATGACCGAAAATCAGGGATTATCAACTCTAACCATGTGGGCCTTGATCTCCTCTTGTAATGTTTCCAAGTCAGATTTCAGTTGGTCAACAACACTTCTCTGGAGGAGGAAAGCAGAAAAAAAGTTAGAATGATGCAAAGACATGATTAATGACCTTTCTAGGGGAGGTCATCACTGTTATCCAACAGAATAGTTTTAAGGATATTTTCACTAGAAGGCAGACAGAAAATTATACCAAGATGGGTCATATACTACATGCCGTTCATAACGTACATAGAAACTAAACAGATACACAAATATAACGCCTCGAAATATCTTAGCATCCAAACAAACCTGTTGGTTGTAAGTCTCTGTCAAAGAAGAATTTTCAGAAGCCAATGACTCAGCTAAAGAACGTGATGCCTCAAGTGCCCGTTGCAAAGAAAACTTTTCTTGTGTCAAATCTTCAATGTGCTGCATAACATGAAACAATAAATGATTCCAACCAAATGAGCTCAGCACTGCAAATTTATCATTAAACTTAAAATGCACAGTAAGCACAAGTGTTCATTGAAGTTTTCTCTTTTGCCAGTATCCCAACCAAAGATCGTCCACAAAAATAGAGAATTGTTGCTCACAAACTATAATCATAATACTTAACTAGAAGACTACAGGAATTTAGCACATAATGCTTTAGATCTCTTTGAAAGAAGGCCAAATGGATCAGGTGATACATAATGGCTTGGCAAATTTATCCTTCTCCTATGCTAAGTTTAACTTTTTTCTTAAGAGAACAAAGGCAACCTTGAGAATGATAGAGCACAGATGATCCAAATAAACCCCAGTACCTTCCAGATGGAATTTGAAAGATAGGTACTTCAGGCTCCAACTGTGTATGCTAGTATCTCTGTGTTATAGACTTCATTACAATCTACATCTCTTCCTTCTAACTCCAGCCATATTTACCACCCCTCAAAAATTGCATCTCTCAATTATCTCATTATTATAACTTATTGCTAGGATGAAGTTAAACAATATATTTTCATCACAAAGTAAATTCAATAAATCAAACCGCGATTCATTCCATTCCTTTGACATGCTGAATGTTTAGTGAACAGGGCCCATCACAACCAACTGTTTAAAAACGTGACGACATTTTAAGTTCTAAATGAGATCTCTGTACATATCTTTAAATAAAGAAGGCATAGAACCAGTGGACCATTAAAAAGATTCAGCAGAAGATAATAATGGGATACAGTACCTGTTCCAAAGCCGCGAAATCTTCATTTTGCTTAGATGAATAAAACTCATGTTTTCTGTCCAAGCTACTCTCAACTATTGGCCTCTGCTGGTCCACCCCAGCACTAGGAGAAAGTGAAGACTTGTTGGAATGCTCAAATAAATAAGGTGTAGCAGGTCCATCCCCCATAGAGGGCTTATGGAAAGGCAATGACCCCAAGAAGCTCGTGCCATTTGATTTAGAGCTGCTGGAGAAATATGACTCCTCCGGTTGAGCTTGTTGAAAAGGACTCCCGGAAGAAGCTCCAGAAACATTAAGAGAATCAAGGAATGATGGGCGAGATCTCCTTGAACTATTATCAGGTGTTACTGACACTGGCTCTACATGATTGGACAGACTTCTAGCATCATATCCATAATCAGTGGATTCAGATGTTTGCAGTTGTGTACTACCATTTGCAGAGCTACTTAGTTTTCCTTCTCCAAATCTGAAACTTAAAGGATCACTGAAGTCTGCAGAACCATTACGTATTCTTTTCCCAACTTCTTGAGAAAACCCTCTTGCACTGGTACTAGGTTCAATCAAGTCTGATACAAATCTCATCACATAAATCCAGTCAAAATTTTACTCCAATCAAAGATATCATAAACAATCACTACAATTATAAGATAAAAGAAACATGGTTATTAGAAGATAATAAAAATGATACCTTCATAAAGTGAAGATGATGAAGGAGGACCACCAGCCATTGTGCTGAAATTACTGGTCTCACTTTGTAAAAATGTGCTGACAGAGTTTTGAGGTGAAATTTTTGCAACAGATTGTTGAGAATACCCCAAACCAGCACCTAAGGAACCCCTCGAAGAAAGTTCATGTTCAGATGACTGATCCCCATAAAAGCTGAATTGCCTTGTGTTGCTCTCAGATTCTTGACTGGCTTGTGGACGTAGAGTAATAGGATGGTCAGATGTCTGTGCAAATGGTAAAGAACCTATGGTACCAGTATCTTTTTCAACATCATTATTCATCCCTTTTATATCATACCTATCCCCAACATCTGAGGGTCTAGGAAAACCTGAGACACCATATCTCTTATATCCTTGATCTGCAGAAAATCCATTATAATCGTCTGTTGAAGGACTACTGTATGCATTATTTGAAGAAGCATGTTCCTTTTTTTTGGAAAAATCAATGGCGTTGTCACCGTTGCTCGATATTACAGAAGACGCTTCCGTTAAACCACCAGCAGGCCCATCAGATGTACCAGCTCCGTCTGAGACTGTAACCCGTACAGTTTCTGCAGGCTGTTTCTCATTTGAGCCAACTTCAGAGCCATTGACTAAGCTAGAAGAAGAAGCCTTCTTAGCTTTTTCTGCCGCTTTTTTCTTACGGAACTCTTCCAGCTGCACGAGAGAACAGGAAACAGATAAAATATTTAGCGAACAATCATACTCCTAATTGCTGAAACATTTCTAGAATGCATCAAAACAAAGATACCAAACTATAGTAACCAACACCTCATGGTTGATCAAATGAAATACAGAATCAATTCAACATTGCACATTTGTACGAAGAATCAATCCATCAAGCTGGGATCTTCTTCCTATTTCCACCATAATATCTCCCTAAATGAAGAATGTTCCTTCAAGAACTACAACAACCTAATCCTACCGTAATTTCCTTCATCAACAACCTTCTCTAAGTCATATTTCATTATTCGGTACGATTAAAAACACCAATAATCCACCCTGTAGCTACAAGCAATGTTTAAAGGTCGATCTTCGACACTCGAAAACGTATAATTCCAGCAGCCATCCAAGTCCCACGCAAAACCAGCTTCATGGACCATAATGTGGTTCTCAACTAACATCAATGGCAACATCATATACATTATAAAAGTTACCCAAAGAAAATTATGACATCGAATTCAGCAATAACATCGAATTCAACACAATCATTTCACATTTCCAAACCTCACAGAATCCAATCCTATATACACAAAACCGAAAATCGAAAAGCAAAGAAATGGAATGGGGGAAACAATACCCGGCGCTTTCCAGCTTCCAAATGCTCCTGTTTCTTCGTCGGCAACACCTGAGCGGAAGCCATTCAATCCCTCCCTAATCAAAATCAAACAACTTTATTCATACACACATCTTTCCCCTCACAAACCCCTAACGAAGCAAAACCCTAACACAAAATTCCAAATTCGATCAATGAATTGGGGCAACAATAATGCTGAATGCTCAATTCGGAATTCGATCAAACGGTCGGAAAATTTTGGGGATTTGAAAGAAATAAAAAAAAAATGAATCTTGTAGGGGAGATATGGAGAAGCTATACAAAACGTTAAAAAAAAGCCCTAATTTCGGTGCGGGCGGGCGGGGAGGCTCCGATCTGATCGGAGAGAAGGAGAGAGAGAGAGGGCGCTGTGAAATGCGCAATGGTTTTTAGGCTGGCAGATCTCTCCCTCCTCTCTATTTTTTTTTATTTTTTTTTCTTGTGGTTTTTGATTTTTGATTTTGATTTTTGAATTGATGTCATGATGATTACGTGGCGTCACCCAATTGTGGGGAGGGGTCTACAGGTTTTGGTTGAGGAAATAGGCAGGTGTTTTTTTTTTTTTTTGAAGGCTAATATAGGCAGGTGTTTGGTACATGTCAAATTGTCAATAGTTTTACAAAACGGTGCTTGGAATTTAGGTATGAACTGTCCAAAAATTAATTATGGTGTAAAATTCAAGTAAAAGATAGGTAGATGTTTATTCTCTAGAAGGGGGGCGTTTGTTACACTGGATAGCTCGAGATGAGATTGCCTTGCGCAAGAAAAGTATACACATCCTGTGTTTAGTAGAAAGAATGACTATTTATATGTTAGCCGGGAAGCAATCATCTCACACAAAGAAAATTCGGGCAGACTATCCAAATGTCAGGCGTTCTTCATTATTTCATGTGATAAACCGTGTTTAATATTATTAAGAGTATATAAAGAAATACGAAACATGTTATGTTATGTTACTTTTTTTATGTCACCATGTGTATAATGTATGTGGTGAGACACATTCATGCTCTCAAGGATAAATATCAATAAAATTAGATAAGATAAAAGAAAAATTATTATTAATTGAATACATGAGATAAGGAGAAGGAGGATACACACCGACATAGATGGGATAATAACAAAGGAAATGGAGGTCAAGAAAAAAAAAGAAAGAGGAGGGGGTGATGGAAAACTATCTCTGAAAATGGAGAGATAAAAAAGAATCTTCATATCTTGATAGCTAGATGGAGGCAACATAGAGAGTTTTTCTCCCTCTCTCCAAATATTAGAATGGTAGTGGAAGGTTACAATCCTAGTTGACATAGGGGTAAGTCTCTGAGATAATTTTGGTTAGGTTTGTTCGATTTAAGGCTACAGGAGATTGAGGGTGGTGATTAGCACCTTTCCAAAAACACCTTAATTCTGATTAAAATCTATTAATTCGAGTTAGGGTGTTGCACACTAAATGGCCAGGTCCCTGAAAAAACGCTATGTTTTCCTAAAAAGTCAATGAGCTCTAAATTGGGGGAAATTCGCAACTCCAATTCTCAATCAAATCGATCTGATCCTTTTGCTCACCAAGTCAACATTCCACTTGAAACTCGCGAGGGGGTTGTGTATAGGTCTGGAGATTGTCAGTTTTGCTTGGAACCTAGCTCCATAGTAGACGGGGTTGTGTTTTTGTGCAGGGGCAACCATTACTATCGTGCATATTGCTACTATTTTAGGTACGATATTAGTAATTTGGTCCTAGAGAAGAAAGAGAGTTTTTTTCTTTGCACTCATTGCTCGTAGTGTTGAGCTAAGATTCTTTATTGGTCTTATAGGGTTTTCATACACATGGATGAGGGACTAATTCTCATTCTTAGCCATAGACTGCTTCCCAACCCTCCCTCT
Source organism: Argentina anserina (assembly GCF_933775445.1). Classification (NCBI taxonomy): domain Eukaryota; kingdom Viridiplantae; phylum Streptophyta; class Magnoliopsida; order Rosales; family Rosaceae; genus Argentina; species Argentina anserina. Next base: position 3,958,927 of record NC_065875.1, read on the forward strand.
CCTCCCCTAGCACCCGCTTAGAGGAGCCGACGCTGCCTCAGTTGGTTCTGCAACCGCTTAGAAGGCTCATCCTCTCTCTCCTCGCCCTCACCACCTGCAAGGTCACTTCACCTCCCTCCTCGCTCCTTACCTCGCCAATGACGGTGCATGAGGAGAGGCGCAAACGCACACCCCCCAAACTTTCAGGTTGGGTGTGTTTGAATTCAAGAAAGATGTTATCCAGACCTTGCCTTTTTGGTAAGTATTTAAGGCATTAATAATTGTTATTAAGGCACATTTGTTTATGAAAACTTGCCTGAAAGAGAAGGACATAAGATATTTGTACACGTGTGTTTTGTTTTTTTGTTAAGAGCTTTCGCAATTTGAATATGGTGCCCTTTGCATTAATCATATGATTTACTTGTTGAACATAAGGCTGTGGAAATTCGTAAATTGGTAGTATTGAAATTTATGTTGTGTTTTTTATGCACATACAGATGACGTATGTTTACTTTATCCTATATATGTATACTTCGAGTAGATGTTTATATATTGATTACTAAGATGAGGATATGTACCTTTTTATGAACCTTTTATATTTTGACCCTCATATACTTGGGCCCTATGCAAGATGGGTAGGATTTGTGATTATAACAATGGAGGAATGGCTAATGAAAATTTGGAACTGCAAAATTCTAAGAAACTGAAGGTGTTGTATGAATAAGTTTGAGGTTTTGCATAATTGTGCTTTGTTGAACAAGTTCTATTATCTAGTATGGTTTTAGCTTTTATGAAAAATAATTTGCGTTAAGTTGCACCTCAACATCCATCGTGTGAAGTATCTGGTGTTTGACATTATGTATTCAATTTAGAGACACCTAATTGATTTGTTTTACTGACAACTAGAATAAATTTTGGGACAAAATTTTCTCAAGAGTAGAATGTGATACCCCATATTTAACATTATTGAGAGTATATATGGAAATACGAAACTTGTTATGTTACTTTTTCCATGTGCGCAATACATAATGTGGTGAGACACATTCATGCTCTCATGAATAAATATCAATAGAATTAGATAAGATACAAATAATAATTAATAATAAATGAAAATATGAGATAAAGAGAAGGAGGATGCATACTGACAAAGAATGGATGAAAACAAAGGAAAAGGAGGTTGGGAAAAAAAAGGAAGGGGTATTGGAGAACTGTCCCTGAAAATGGAGAGATCAAAGAGGATCTTCATCTCTCGATAGCTAGATGGAGGCAACATAAAGAGTTTTCCTTCCTCTCTCCAAATATTAGAGTGGTAGTGGGAGGGGCGATCCTAATTGACATAAGGGTAAGTCTTTGAGATAATTTTGGTTAGGTTTGTTCGATTTGGGGCTATAGGAGATTAAGGATGGTGATTAGCACATTTCCAAACACGCTTTAATTTAGATTAAATCTATTAATTCAAGTTGGGGTGTTACATTTCACATGTTTTTTCACTGTTATATCCTTACATACCATTCAAATTAAAATATTCAACCGTCCTAAATAACTGAATAAGTCCTTGAAGTCTTGATAATTAGGTTACAAAATAAGTTGACAACTTCATTCTACTAAACTTCTTCCTAGCAACTCAGCTCCTCAGTCATTCTTCCTCTTCTTCATCACTAGAAATCTCTCCACCTATCATCGAAGTCCAATGTAGTGGAAAACACAAACAAGGAACATGTAAACCAACCCATTGTGCATTTCAGTATTCAAAAAGGAATGAATTAAGAACAACTTACCAATTTCTAACTTGTCCAACGCCTCATACAACTTCAACTCATCTTTGGTAGGCTCCTTAAATGCTTGAAATCCATTAACCATTCTTGGTGTCAATGAGGCTCTGAAATGGTCAATGACCCTTTTGCCAAGGCTAAATGTTGATTCAGAAGTCACTGTGGAAGCAGGAACAACAAACACATCCTTGGCTATTTGGGATAGAATGGGGTATCTAGAAGCATTCTCACTTCACCAAGACAAAATCTCAAATGTTTTGTTAGAAAGGTGTTCTGCAAGCTCCATGAAGTACTTGTCTAGCTCATTTTTTATCACAACAACATCTTTTTTCTTGTCCACAACTTAAAAAAGTGTATGTTTACTACATGACTATCCTCTTCGGCTTGTGGATTTGCAAACTCAATCATTGGCATTGTCACACTCCTTGAAGCTGCTGCAGCCACTAGATCATTATCTACAATTCAAGTAGTCTTTTTCTCATAAAAATCAGAATATAAATGAATTGCACAAAAAAAAAAGAACCAAGAGGAGGACATTACAGCATAAAAATTGAACAATTTGGTTAGTCTTCTTCACTTCTTTAACCATCTCTGTAGAAACCTCATTTGCACTACTTTTGTCAACCATTAGCTTTCGGAAGAAGAACTCGAGGTACAATATCTTGTACCTTGGATCTAAAACCACAACAACGAGAAGAATGGGGTTTAAATCTTCAAGCTTCAACTAATACTTGTCAAACTTTGCTCTCATTGAGCTGCCAATGCCAACAATAAGAGGATCTTCACTAACCACACATTTATCCAGCTCACCAACATAGTGCACATCCAAAGTAATGGCTCATTAGCAGTAACATGCTTAGTTGCACTAAATTTCAAGGTTGCATCATAGAAAATCTTGAGAAACTTGATAAGCCTTGATGCCTTTTCCCAATCCTCAGTTATAGGAGGTCCTGCTTTCTTACGTCCATTGACTTCCCCCTGAAAATAAACCTCAAACTATTGATCTTCATCCTCAAGCCTTTTAAAAGCATTGTTGTGCTTGTATCCAACATCCAACATAAAATATGTTGAATTCTAGCGTGTATGAACATCTAATGGGACAATGTCTCCCTTGTGATCAATCTTTTCCTGAGCAACACATTTCCTAAACTTCTCTAGTCTTATAGGTGATGACCTCATATACTTGACACAATTCCTAATCCCATTAATGGAGTTGTCTAACTCCTTCATTCCATCCCTCACAATGAGGTTCGGAATATGGTAGCAACATCGCAGATGCAGAAAACTGCCATTAACACCAATTGATTCCAATTTCCTATCTTTCCTTCATGTAATCTAGAGCAACTTGGTTTTAACTCGCATTTTCTACAACAATGGAAAACACTCTCTCAATCCCCAACTTGATCAAACATGATTCAACAAGCATTCATATTGTCTTACCCTTGTGATTTGGAATCACACAAAAGTTTAAAATCCTTTTGTGTAGCTTCCAATTAGCAACTACAAAGTGAGCAGTTAATACCATATAATTAATGTTTTGGATACTTGTCCAAGTATCTGTGGTCAGTGAAACTCTTTGCCCATTACTGACTAGAAAATCTTTTATCTTAATCATATCATCCTCATAAAGCTTCCAAATGTCTCTAGCTATTATTCTTCTAGATTGAAAATGCACAAATTCGGGTTGAGTCACCCTCATAAATTCTTTGAACCCCTCATTCTCAACAAAGGAAAATGGAAATTCATCACGAACCACCATTCTTGCAGGATAACCTAGAATTCTTATACTCATATGCAACAGCAACTAAGTTACCTCCTTGACTTGAGGCTTCAAAAGTAAGATGCTTCTGCTTCTTGCACTTCTCCAAAATAGGAGATTTCAAGCAATTCTGGAGCATATGATTCCTCATTGCAGATGTACCATTGCTTCTAGTGTCGCTGGCATAAGTTTGAGGGCAGTACTTGCACTTTGAATGACCAAGCTTCATCAAGCTCTAATCTGGATTCTTGACCCTAACGAAATGCTCCCACACCATTGAGTTGTTCTTCCTCTTGTTTGAACAGTCACCATCTTCAGGAACTGGTGAAAGTGATGAACTCGGTGGTAGTGGTGGAAGCAAAGGAATTTGGGAGGGGGTGGTTTGACTGGTCACAATGCTGGGACTTGGCAATGGTGATGAAATGGGGGTGAAAGACAGTGGACTCCCTTCCATGATCTACAAAAGCCAAAAAGAATCTAAAAAATTTAGCTAAATTTTAAAACTCCAAACTAAATTAAAACCCTAAATAAAAGTAGTAATTATGATGAGTGGGCGTCTTACCGATCTGAGGAGGTGAGGAGTGGTGATGGTTTGAGATTAGTGAAAATATAAAAAAGAGAGAGAATACTTTGTTTCATATGTGAGAATATAAAAATGAAAGGGTGCGGCAATGGGTATTACAGTATTAGGGTTGGTGAATTGAATAGAGAGCGAAAAGTTTGCGGCTAGGGTTGAGGCATTAGGGTTGGTGATATACTCTAGAAAAGTTGCAGCTAGGATATTAGGTTTGCGGGTTTGCATGTGTATATATGTGTGTGTGTGTGTGTGTGTGTGCAATCCGGTTTAGTTCCATTCGGGCGGTTTGAAGAGCAAAACTACAGTTGCACCACATCAAACATGTTTGATGCGGTTTGCACTTCGTACTACGTGATCCACAAGTAGTTCAGTCATCGAATAAAAAAATAAAGTTCGGTTCCAGTTGAAACTGCTCTTTGGGTCCATAATGCCCAGCCCTAATCAAAATTACCCTGTGTTAGGCCACCCGTGTGAGGGTCCTTTTGTTTTGCGTATGCCATTATAAATTGAACAAAGACAAGACATAGTTCATCAGTCATTGTGTTGAATGTGCTACATAATTAAGAAAACGCTAAAACAATCAACAGTGAAATAGAGAAATCAGTTTTTCTTAGGATGATGGATTGTTCTTCTAAATTTAACAATAATCATAACTATCATCATCTTTGCTTGTATAAGTAAGCTGCTTGAATTGTTGCAAATAATTAAAGTTTAGGGTAGTTTATTTTATTAATTTATTCTAAAAAAACAAATCATTGAGTGGGGTAAACAATTATTGCACAAATTCATTCCTCCAAGAAAGTCTAATTTCATGGCATGCTTTTCATGGAAAGCTTAAGATGGATGCTTGCTTACAATAAATAAGGGTTCATTTTTGCTAACATATTCATAGTATTCATTTTCTCAAGTTTGTACGAAATCACCTCACCATCTATTCTTAGAGTGTGATGTGTTGCATGAAATTTATGTTTGAGTTTTTGCTATATTTCGTATGGTGCCCATGCACAAAGCAAATTTATCTATTTTCTCTTTGTTGAATTGTCGTATAATTAATTATTTTGTCATAAGTGTTATGTTTGTTATCTTCTTGAAGTGGCCCCGACCTAGTCTCCCTTCTTTTGTATATTTATATTTACTTAATGAATTATCAACTAAGGGCGATGAGTTAGTCCTTAGATCGATGTCGTAAAAAAAATTGTAGGAATGTAGATGATCTATTGAAATTGCTTGATGACCAGACAGTTAAGAAATTGGGAACGATGACACCACATGAGTTAGGGCTTCAGTAGCATAACTATACCTTAAAGAACAACAAATTCTTAAAGGAATTAAGACTGGCAAACTTAATCCATGTTAACAAATGTGACCTAAAAGTCTTGGCAAGCCCTCTATATATGATTTTATACATTTTGACTAGAATATGATTTTGTATGTTGGAGATAAGTAGATATATATGTGATTGATGAGATTTGAGTATGTTATTGATCGATCTTAGAAATTAAAAATTAAAAATGTATTCGCAGTCACATATAGTACATCAAATATTTAGAAAAAAAAAACTTCTCATTATTCAAACCGTATACTCTTAATGTTTTTCAAAAGCTAGTTTTGTCCATGATGACTTTCACTAGCACAATCCATGCATGTTTGTTATATGCTCGAAAATTATCCTTGTTCGGAGCCTCAATAGCAGTTCACTAATATTCAACCATCAATATTAATTCTAGTACTGTGATGCTGCCTTCACCCACCTCGTGTCCTATACAAAACCAAGTTAGATACGTAACACTCTATCATAACCCTATCAAGTCTTCAACAAACTCTACTCTACATATTACAATGACGATCTCCTGCCACTAAGATGTGAAAGTCGTTTTCCCGTTGAAATAAACCATGATTACTTATATTACTGCGCATGAGGCGTGCTATCGCAAATTGATGGTAATTTCAATTTTTCTGTTTTGAGAAGTTGGAAATTTGTGTTTGTGGGTACACTCTTAATCTCTTATCTACTTTAGGTAGGCGGCGAGATCCTTACTTCAACAACTAGTCATTACCATTTAAAGACCATTCAATAAAATAAAATTAAGATTGTGATAATAATCAATTATCAAACGTAATCTTTTTTAGCTAATATTCGGTATGATTCAATGTAGGTAGCTACTAAATAAATTTGCATTATTGAAATACATGCTACATCCTCACTTTACAAGATTAAGGATGTCATCTCTTGATTCAGACTATATATATATATATATATATATATATATATATATATATATATATATAAACATGACCTTTATAGTGAGGGATCTTTTTTGTTTTGTTAAAAAAAGGGATAGGTCACTTGACCAACTTTTCAATTACATTTCAACATCTCTACCGTTCAACTTTTAGGGTTAGGGTTTAATGTGTAGATCATCTCTATAAAATTTCAGCAAAATTAGAGGTCTTTAAGGCATTTAAAACTATGATTTAAACTTAAAGGCATGAATGGTTCATGTTTTATAGAAATGATTTAGACATTAGACCCTAAAAGTTCACTACACCAAATGTATGCTTTAGAGACAAAGCCTAGAGCCAAATTAATAAAAGTGTCTCTACTGTTTTTATTAGCGACACTTTTGTATTGTATGTCTCTAATAAGAATAAAGATGAATTAAATTGTGTCTCTAATAGTAATAGAGAAAGAAGCAATCCCCTCTACAAGATAAAGCGCCAAACTAAAAATTTTGGAGGTAAAATTTTGGAGCTCAAAGGTTCGTTTAGCGCCAGTGTACTCAAATATTACTAATGGAGATGGATAAGTTTGTTTCCATCTTTTTTTTCAGCATAGATAATATTTTTAATGTATATAAAAAATAGAAAATGAAATAAACACCTACATTTTTGCACTCTCTTCTACTCTACGTCTCCCTGAAAAACAATAATCCTACCTGCAATTGGTAACTTCTTCCATGGTTATTATGACGTTGGAGCTAAAGGAGACGTTTTAGACGAACTCGTCAAGAACATGAATACAAATATGTATGTTTTACCCTTATGCTTGAATCTTGGATGTTAGAGAAGTGTATTTGAATGTGTTATTGAAATATTAAATATCAATATTGAGACGTCAAGGTGTATATATGCGAGATGCATTATTGCATTACATGAAATTTTAGGCAAACCCTAGAAACTATCATTGTCCTTTGCCAATTGATCAATATTAGGGTGTTTCATGCCTTAGTGATCAATCACACTAGGAAAATATACTTAAGAATAGATAGGCACACTACCATTCTCAAAACTTACTAGGCAAAGAGTAGAAACTTACTAGGCACAAACTTCCTCATGAACTTACCAAGCCTTGGCGTCACCATCATAAGTACGGGTGAAGGAATTCGGATACTCCTTCACGTTTGTCGGAGTGGAAGCCGTGGCCTTGGCGTATTTCACGGTCGTAAGTACAGGTCGGAGCATTGGAATGTCTTCTCAGTCTCCTCCGAAGCGGTGATGATCGGAGCATCCAGACCCATGAATTTGAAATCCATTCTTCCCTTAGTGGATATGGAGATGTTTGATTTTGTAAGCTTCTTGTGTGATTTGGGTGCTTTCGGATTTTGAAGTTTCTACAGGAAACTTACTGGTTTATGCCGATTAGGTGTTTGTAGAAATGCCTAAGAGGGAAGATACATGATTTTAGATAATAGGTGTTTGTATACGTGATGGTAGAGATGATCATTGATTTAATTCATACTGCTTTATATGATTATTTGTAATCAATACACATGCTTTTAGATACTCATGTTCTTAACTTTAGCTTCACGGTCTTATATTTTTGATCAAAAGGTTAGCCTCAGACTTGGTTGTTCTAGTTTTATTGTTTTCTTTAGAAACATTTGTCTACTTAAGAGATGGGGCGGATCTTTTATCTTGAATTATTTCATACTTGATACTTTATTTAATGTTTTACTTTCTAGGCTTTCATGAATTTTAGTTCATTATTTGTAATCAATACATTTCATGCACACATGTAGTAAGTGTGAATTATTGCACTTACTTGGTTGGCTAAGGCAAGCCTTAGCATTGTAGAGTGTGTACATTAGACCTGGTGCATTCTCTTATTATTTGTTTTACTTGTGTTTAACTTTATATGCTCTTATAATGCCTGCAAAAGGAAGGTTCTTCTGTAACAATAATAGTGCATGATTGTTTGTTATATAGGCATTGAGCATTTATCTTTTCATAGCTTGACAAGCATGCTCTTTGCAGAGATAGAGAGGATTACGGCACCAAACATCTCAAGCATTAAAGCGCTATTGTTAGAGGTATGTGATACTCATTTTGTTATATATAATTTCAGATTTTTTTAGAAGATTTAGCATCTTTAGCAACCTTATAGTTACCATTAGTTTCTTCTGTATTTCGTAGCTCTATCATGCATTTTTATTCTATGTTTGGAACAAAATTTTCAATAGAAGAGCTTGTTTTTAGAATCTGTTTTTGATTTATAATTAAAAGACTTTGCCTATCAATAGTTTTCTAGTGTGGTCCTATATGGTTAAAATTGATTGGTGTCCTTGGCAGTATGGACAAAAATTGGGTTCGTCTAGTTCGTCGCAGTCCTGAATACTATGCTGGTTTGAAAAAGTTTTTAGATGATTCACCCAAAAGTGTCCCTGAAGATAAAATAGTTTGTCCTTGTACAATATGTAAAAATCGAAATAAATTTGATAGAAGAACTATGGAGCAACATCTAGTTGTAAAAGGCATGTGGCAATTTTATATGAATACAAGGTGGAAGGAGCATGGAGAGTCTTATGACCAATATAGAGATCATATAGAATTACAGAATGATGGAGCAACATAGATAAATGGCATGCAACAATTCCTTAATGAGACTTTTATGCAGCTAACTATTGGAGAAAATGTTGGGTCATCAAGTGAACCACATACTTTTGAGGGACCAACACCTGAGGTTGAAAAATTTTTATAAGCTACTAGAAGATGCAAATAAAGAGGTGTACCCTAGATGTAAGTTTAAGAAGTTGGAGGCTGTTCTGAGATTGTACCAACTAAAGTGTTTAGGGGGAGTGAGTGACAACATCTTCCCCAAGCTTTTGGAGTTTATAAAAGAATTGTTGCCTGAATGAGTGTTTGCCAGATTCCTTTTATCAAACCAAGAAGCTCGTAAATGAATTGGGTCTCACATATGAGAAGATTGATGTTTGTCCCAATGACTGCATGTATCTGTCTTCTTTTGGTGCTTCTTCAATTTCATACTTGATAGTGTCCATCAAAACGTTAGTTTTTGAAGAAGCAATTCAAGTTTAATTGACTGGTGACTTAGTAGTGATCATATAGCTAGTAAATGTTATCTTATTTCAATGCACATGTGTAAATAATGATAGTATGTATACATATTTGTTAATATGAATTTTGGATAGATATCTTTAGTTCAGTGCATGTCAATTCTAAAATATTTTCCATATACCCATATTTCTTAATATGAATGTTGGCTTCATGTTTCTCTGCTTAGACCTAGCTAACAAGATAATATTTGTTATAGTATTTTGTGTGCTTAGGTCAAGAAGCATGGTGATGAGCCTGATCCAATTCAATTTTTTTATGAAAAGCATACACGGAAAGATGAGCAAAGATTTTGGATTGATGAAGATTCTCAGCGGACACATGTGAGCATTTCTATTTATTTCACAAGCTACTAAACACTATCAAATTTAACAAGCTCATACCAAATACAATATATATTTCTTCCATAGGTTAACATGCAGGAGAAATTGGCAGCACTAATTGCAAAAGAAGGTGTTGAAACTACAAAGATATGAGAAAAAGCATATGTTGAGGCTATGAGACCTGAGAAGCGTCACCGAATGCGCGGTTATGGACTAGGTGTGATACCAAATATGGTATCTTATCTTCAAAATGATGGTAGCTCATCCTCACACAGATCACACATAAGACATTATGCCCGGTTGCAAGCACAATTTATAGAGTTACAATGCAAGTACCAAAAACAACAAGAGAAAAGCCAACGTGAATTGGAAATGCTAAGGGGGATGATACAATCTCAGCAGTCCACTACTCTACCTTCACAACAATCATCTCAGCCTTTGCAGCCACCATTCTTCCAAATGTCTTCTTATCCCCCATCTAGTAGTCCACCTTCCCAACAATCATCTCAGCCTTTCCTGCCACCACTCTTCCAAATGCCTTCTTATCCCCCTCAAATGTATTGGCCTCAATTGCAGTCTTACCCTCAAATGCCTTTTCACCCGCAACATCTTACTGGTACTGATCTAACTGGATTGCTTATGGGAGATACAAGTGTTCAAGAAAATGATTTGTTGTACCAACTTAGAGCTTCATCAGATCAAAGCTCTCATGGATCTGAGCAGTAGCTTGATAGACATCTGGCTAATGAATTTGTGACCTTTGTTATGAAACAAGTACTATGTGAATTTGTGTTTCAATTATGAATTATTAGATGTGTACTAGTAACAAGTTTAATATTTCCAGCAAATACATTATTATTGAAATGTGTTGCCTTGAGAAAGTCAATATTATATATTTACATATATAAAAAATTAATATTTATTTATACTAGGGGTGGGCATAAAAAACGAAAATCCCGATCCCGTCCCGATCCCGTCCTGTTTCATAATAGTGGGATGAGACGTGGGACGAATAATTTATATCCCGCTTCGTCCCGTCCCGTCCCACCTTTAATGAAAACTTAAAAATTCTTATATATTTGTATCAAAATGAAACTAATTTATGTTATTAATAACTCCAAAATTATATCAATTCAAATAATAATGGTAAATTATAATATTTTGAACATAATATGTATTTTTTGGTTAAAATTTCATTATTAAATGTTATTTTGTTAATGAAAAAGTAAAAATATAGGTTTTTATTTAACTTTATAAGAAGGTGGGATTTGTCTCATCCCGTCCTGATTCCGTCCCGTTCCAACCGGGATAAATCCTGAATGGGATGCATTCTTAAAAACCCTCGTCCCGTCCCGATCCCGTCCCGATTCAAAAGAGTGGGACGAGACGTGGGATGAGCCCCGTCCCGTCCCATCCCGTCCCGTGCCCACCCCTAATATATACACATAAATTAATATCTTTTTATATATTATTGTAGAAACAATTAATGAAATTCTTCTTCTGTCTCTACAAGTAATAGAGACACTTTTGATTGTCACAAGGAGTTATTGTCTATGTGGCATGGAATAAGTATTAGAGGCAAAACTTATAATTAAAGTGTCTCTAATAGGTTTTAGAGACACAACATTTAGGGGCAGAAACTTAGTTTGTCACTCATATTATTAGAGACACAATTATGTAAATATTAGTCTCTAGCATATTGGTAGAGACAATTTATAGCTGTCACTAATATATATCTTTGGTGTAGTGGTTGAAAGGTAGAGATGCAGAAATGTAATCGAAAAATTAGTTAATAAGCTGTCTCTTTTATAAAAAAAGAAAAGATCGATCCCTTAGTGAAAGGGCCATATATATGCATAGAATGATTTATTCCAAAAACAAAAGTTACGAAACAAAATAAAAACAAACAAAGTAGTAGCATAACTAGTAGACATAAACCACACTGAAACGCAGTTAAATGTTATGACATACTACTGACTAGAACTTGTAGCCAAATGAGCCAATATCGTTTTCTTTCTTGAATTTTTGTAATGGGCAATCAATTTTCCACGATCGGGGAAGGTTGTCCTTGACCACAGGCACTTGCTTGAAATTCTGAGCCCATGCATGCAAGCGAGGCAAACTGCCGGCGTCCTAAACCTTCCATCCTACGACTTCTTCAATACACCCAAGCCAGTAAGCCAGCATTCCAAATGCAATTTCCACCAAGCCTATAGTATTGTCACTACCAAAAAATTTCTTGTCTCCAAGGCCTTGTTCTTCTAGGATTTTCCGGATTTCTTGGAACTCTTTTGTCTTTTCTTCTTCTTTTCCGATAGCTCGGATATATGCAAATAGAGCGGATATATAAACCCAAGATCGAGATAGCTAGCTAGTATATGCATTCTATATAGCCACATCCATATACATATATATTTGTTTGATGTTGTTATATATATTGTTAATTAGATGGAAAATATAAAGTGTTGTTTATATGTAGTGGGTCTTTCTCATATCTCTTCCACGAAAGGATTTGTTCATTTCGAGTGATGACATGCATGTAATATGCATGATGTGATTCTCTGGCCCATTTGTAAATACCATTTAAACGAATCAAAAATAACTTGAGTATTATTTTATCAAGAGTTATCTCGATTAATTGTTAATTTGACATGTTGAGTTTACCTATTAGCTATTTGATCACATGATTATATATAATTTAGAATTTCCTAATGGATGCATATACCTGGTCCTTTGTTCATTCAATGAGATAGAATTACCTTAACGACTCCAAATTGCATCCAAAAACGAGCCAAAGCTTTTCATAAGGATCTTTTGGAAGCAAGGGATTCTGTGACCAAGTCTCTTCAATGTATTCAACGATGACAAGGGATTCAGAAATTGCTTTGCCGCCATGGATAAGCACCGGGACTTTTGAAAACTGGGTTGTACCTCAGTAGCAGCTCACTCTTGTTAGAAATGTCTTCTTCTATGTAATCGAATTTCACACCCTTCAGCTTGAGAGCCCATATCACTCTGTAGACAAAGGGGCTTGGCCACAATCCTAGTAACTTCACTTCTTCCATTGTCGATCAATAAGTTCGATCATCAAACTTGGTGTACTCTGGTACGAGGCAATTGAACTCAATTTATAGCAACTTGCTACTACAATTGGCTGCTTGGGCAATAAGATTAGAGGTTTCAAGATTTGATTATTTGAATATACAAATCGAACGACCTATGGAACGTAGTGTAAGACTATACGAAAGTGGGGTTGAAATATGACATGCATGATAGTACTTTAATTTCAGAACCTTCCATTTCTTTTCTTAGAAGGCAGGAAATGATTCAAATTGATGCTACGTACGTACTCTTGACTACTATTATTGAAGTATATCTCGGTGAAAATTTGAAAAGAGAAATCAAATTTCACGTAGAGGCACTAATTTCTTGAAGTTCTGAGCCCATGCATTCAAGCCAGGCGAATCATTGGGTTACCTCTAATTGGTCTACATGCAATCGACGACCCCCAATACATGCATGCTTCTTCGATCATGAGCTCAAACCAGTAAATTTATTTGGCCGGCAAATTATTATAATTAATTTCTCTATAACAACTGGGAATTAATTCTCTAATTGGCATGGAGGTGAAACCATGAAATGAGTAAATCTCTGCATTTTTGTATCATTTGGTCGATCTACAGAGTAAGATGGTAGGAGGTTCAATGTACCCAGGGGCGGAACCACATGGAAGACTGGTGAATGGTGATAGCCCCACCGGAAAACAACTATAAATATTAACTAGTATATGTGTTAAAATAACAAATGTTTGTATTGGTCGAATTGGCTAATTACCATCCTCAATTCTAGCCCTACCCAATGACTCTTGGTTCGATTTTCCCCTCCCACTTTTTGTATTTTTCATTCCATTTTTTCTTTTTTCTCTTCCTTCCTAGTTCTTTTTCCCTTTCAAAAACTTTTCTCTATCATTTTACTTTACAATTTTGAGAAAATCTAAACTCTATATTAATTTATTTCTATTCTCTCCCTATTTTTTTCATTCTTTTTTCTTCTTCTTTCTCTTCATTCCCAGTTCTTTTTCCCTTTCAAAATTTTTTCTATATTCTTATACTTTACAACTTTGTCTACCTATTTTCTATCTCTAAACTCTATATTAATTTATTTATATTTCTTCCTATTTTTTCTCATTATCTTTCTTTAGTCACGATCAATACAATACCAATGTCACTTGCGATTGAAATACGAGAGGCAAAACCTCTTTATTCAGCAGCAATTAGCGCTTAATTGTTGAATGGACTTCTTTTTTACTTAGACTTATGCTTAGATTTCATATTGCGCTCAACTGAAAACCTCAAATTTATTGGTACACATGTTTTTTTGTACTTGAATTTGATTCAAAACACTTCATCACATGGATGGTTGGTTTACTTGGTTATATGATCTCATCTGAAGATAAGGATTATGAACTAAGTGGTGCAAAGTAGAAGAAAGAACTTGAAGTCCAATAGTCTCGAATTACGTTTTTATATGTAGGTTATTACGAAAATTTCATTGAAGCATAATAAAAATGTGGTTGGCAATGTTTTATACGTTGAGGACATACACTTGAAATGAGACATTTTCAAATTTGATTCATCTAATTGTTTACATGTAATTAACATATTATTTACATATTCTTTAGGTATTTAATTTTCTAAAAAACAAATTTGGACTAAAATCAGCCCTACTCATTTTTCAATCCTGGTTCCACCCCTAAACGTACCATAAGGATATATCGATCATTTACTTAATTAACCTTTTTTTTTCTTCATCCGTTCATCTATTTAAATTGGCATTTTCCCTTTTATATGTTTATTTTCTACTTCATGTTCCTCATCTCGTTTACAACCATTCATTGTAAGTGGTCGAAGTAGTTGATTAAGTACGTAATGCACTAATTCACAAGCCAAGAAATTAAGATCTTATTGAACTTAAGCTTCAGTAATATATATATATATATATATATATAGTCTATATTTAGAGTGAAGTTTCATTCTGGAATTTCAGAGTGAAGTTCCAATTTTGACACATTTTTTGTCAAATTTTTTCACCATAAACGATTCAATATTTATGTATGCTATTCAAGATCATCTCTACAAAATTTCATCTAATTCGGACATCGTTAATGTATTGAAATTAGATTAAATCAATGAATGAATTAAAATTGTTCAACATGAACCGTTCGTGTAAATATCCATTTTGAAAGCTCAAACCATTATCAAATTGAATCGCTTATGGTGAAAAAAATTGACTGAAAAGTGTGTCAAAATTAGAACTTCACTCTGAATAGAGACTGTATATATATACACATATAGTACACACACAAACAGATAACAAAGACTATTATATAGAAGATCGCAGAATATTTTAGATATTGATATATAACCTAAAGCACCAAACTAGTGATTACTGGGTAGAACTACGGGCTAAAACCAACTTCTCTCTCATAGTTTTGTAATAGGCAAGCATTTTTCCAGGATGCGGAAGGTTGTCTTTAATCACTGACTCTTGTTTCATGTTGCTAACCCATGCATGTAAGCCAGGCAAAATGCTGGGTTCGACAACTTTCACCCCCACGGCTTCTCCCATGCAGTCGAACCAGTAAGCTAGCATTCCATATACTAAATCCACCATACCAACAGTTTCACCACCAAAGAACTTCTGGTCCCTGAGGTATTGATCTTCCAGAACTTTCAGAACTTCTTGAAACTGTTTTGCTGCCTTTTCACGTTCTTCTCCAATAGCTGAGATATATGCGCGATGAATGGGCCTCATCTAGAGAACAAAACGAAAGAGCGCAAAAGATCAAAACAGAGGAGATCGAATTAATGATGATGTATATGCTTATAACCAGAACTCTAAAGTACCCTCAAATTATGAGTAGACTAATTAATTAACAATATATAAGATACAGATAAATTACCTTATCAGTGTATTGAATCCAGAATCGAGCCAAGGCTTTTTCATGTGGATCTTTTGGAAGCAAGGGATTCTGTGGCCAAGTCTCTTCAATGTATTCAAGGATGACAAGCGATTCAGAAATTGCTTTCCCGCCATGGATAAGCACCGGGACTTTTTTGAAAACTGGGTTGTACCGCAGTAGCAGCTCACTCTTGTTGGAAAGGTCTTCTTCTATATACTCAAATTCCACACCCTTTAGTTTGAGAGCCCATATCACTCTATAAACAAAGGGGCTTGGCCAAAATCCTAGGAGCTTCACTTCTTCCATTTAATTGCCAATTGATGATGTTTTAGATTCAAAGTTGGAGAGCTTTAAATTTGCTGTGTTTTTGGTGGGAGGCAATAAGGTCAATTTATAGCAAATTATATATGTTGATATTCAATTTCCTGGGACGAAAAGGTCTATGTGAAAACAAATTAATGAAAACCAGTGAGGGTTTCTGGATCACGTACCGAGGCAACTTGTTAAGTCAATGTGAATGTTGTCCTTCGGATACAAAATGGAGAGTAGATAATTAATAAGTTTGATATATATATTAAGTGGCGGATCTGAATGGCTAAATTGAGAATGCTTGAAATATTAAACCATGGAAGAAGCAAATAATGAAAAATATGGACAATGCGAAATGAGATAAAAATGGATACAACAAAAAAGTTAAACCATCTAAATTTGATGATTCCGTTTTGGTTCTGACATTATATGATCTTAGTCTAATAACTTATAATTATTAAAAAATAATACATATATTAAACAACTACCATTGTGCCAACATACATAACAAAACAATTCAATAGAATAGTACAACACAAAAGTCACATACCAATTTCAAAAATCTAGAATTCTATTCCATCAATTCATATATGATATATCAACAAAAAGTTAATTAAGTTGATTAGATGAAGAAAGTATAATGATTACCTCCAAGCATATGTAAGCGATGCAATATAATCAGTGGATGGAAAAATCTTGCTTCTTCACTTCTTCTCTCCCTTAACTATTTCCGTTCTTCTCCCAACTGCACGTCTGCAACAAACGAAAAACATATTAAGCAAACAGAATTCAAGTAATCATTAATCAACTCAACCCAAACTTAAAATCATAAGAACCAAAAGGTCCAAAATCAAAGTAAAATTAAATCCAATCTCAATTTTATCACCTCATTTACCTGACTGACATGAGATTGTAAAACAAACACAGAAACCTCAAATGACAAAATCCCCAATTCGAATTTGAACTCCCGGGAGGCAGCACATAACTCGTTGGTGGTGTGTGAATAGTGTGGATTGCAGAGCTCAATCCCAAGGTCCTAACTCCCAAATGCAATCAATCAGTTATCAGTCCAACTTAGAAATTAATTTTGGGGAGCAAGAAGAAGAAGAAGAGGGAAGGAGATGAAGAGAAATAAGAACAGAACAGAAAAATTATTTCTGTGAGATTGGAGAACGAGAGGGTGGGGTGGGTGTGGGTGTGAGTGTGAGTGTGAGTGAGGGGATTGTGTGTGGGTGGGTATAGGTGTAGGTGTGGGTGAAGAGATTGGGTGTGAGAGGGTGTAAGGGATGCTTGAATTAAAAAAATAGTACTAATTTTTTTTTCTTGACTCGTTTGGAGATGCTTAAATATCATTTTCTAATGTATAGGATCCCATCCATAAATAATGAGATGCTTGAATTAAACGTTGAACGTAAGATTTTCAGAAAGGAATTAATTAGCTACATGAAACACATAGTATGATTACAGTGATTGATAAAATTTTCCAATTTTTAATTATTCATTCTTTTATTAGATATTTGAGACGGACGCATAAGTCAGTTCTGCGGTTTAAGGTCATACGCGTTAATTTGAAAAGAGGTGAACATAAACATGTTTCTCCATACAATGGAAATTCCTCTAATCCTCATAAAAAAGAAGCCTCATGATCTCCTAATATACATGCCCCAATTTGACTAATCCACTGGCTAGCATTTCAACTTTCAAGCAAAAATTCAGTCTTGCCTGTTTAATTTGACCAGTCCCGCGGTTTAAATTTGAGGAACAAAAAGGGATGGATGGATCATGGCCGTTCGATCTAAATGAACCTAATCTAAGGGCTGAAATGTTTGTTCTTGGATTTACCCGATCTTTTTTTTTTTGGTCAATGGATTTACCCAATCTGTCAACCCATCTCTATTGCACTCCGCCGGTCCGCCCCCTACTTACCTTTTCACTCTTTATTTCTTCTGCCTTGTTGGGGATCTCTCGGTTTCCTTTTGTCTAACTACAGATTCAAGCTTAATTGTATCATGGGTTGAATCAAAATCCAAATTTCATTCCTTTTAATTCCTGAATACTTAATCTTGGGTGCTTGTAATTTGGATGCATAATTTCATTGAAGTGGCCTACAAGTTCAAAAGAAAATTTATCTCTCTTTTTTTCGATAACCAAATTTATCTTTGATTTGGATCACAAACCTATATGATAGATCGTTTTGTTAGAACGTCTATAAAATACCCTGAAAAACATCATCGTTAGTATAAAATAAGCAGGGATCGTTCAGTCCGGGGAATCAAAAGGGCCTCAAAACTTATCATGTTAATGTGAGATTTGATTTGGATTCTAAAACTACAACTTAAAATAAATCCTAAATAACTTATATACAATTGATCTACCACTCATCACATAACCAAAACATTAATTCTACTCATTTAACATGTATGACACGTATAGAACAACATATAGGCAGCGAATTATTTCGATTCTTTATAAGTCCATTTCAATTCCAATTCTAATTAGAGTCCGAAGCGGTTCATCTAATCGTTACGACTTCTTAGTTATTTAGAATCAACGAAGCGTTTAATCCTAAACATAGCTAAAAAGAGTTCAACATAAAGAAGCGTACTAGTTAAACAACAAAGTAGCACATAAACACAATAAGTCGAATTGGAAACATGTAAGCAAGCATGGCGTCACTCATCTTGATTAAACATGCAAATTCCTAGAACTATCACAACCCTAAACAAGTATCAATAATTGAAACACGAAGCGCATACTCAATCAAAGAATACTTTGGTGAATGAAATCGCAACGTTAGGAGAACCATGGCCTTGGCTTCCTCACGCATTGATTTAGATGTACAAATTCTTGGAATTAATTGAAATAAAACCTAAATAAAAATCGGAAACCTACTGCCCTAGATCATAACACACGGCATACATAAATATTTCATGAGTTCATACAATCAAAACATAAAACCAAAGAAGTCTGAATTTATATTCTTCATATATGAAATCGAAAAGATCATCCAAGAATTCATAAAATAAAATTAAAAATTGCAGAAAATCTAAATAAAAATTACAAGCCATGGATGAATCACACATTAGAAACCTTGAAGGATGGAGCAAGATGAATTTAGATTTGGAGAGGCAAGAGGGGGAGCACGGCTTGGTGGAGATGAATGAAGTTTTTGGCTTGAATTTTTTGGATATTTTGGCAGGATTTCGGCTTGGATTTATGAGAGAATGAAGATAGTGAATTGTGAGGGAGGCCGTGCCTTTTATTATGGAAGGAGGAGAGAAGATGAGAGGCATTGTGGGCTGATCCATCAAGGATGCACAGCTGTGATGTTTTCTCTTCAATTGGATCGAATGGCTCTCCTTGTTTTCCTTGTAGAATAAGCTCTTATCTCATATTTCTTCTAGGGTTACACGGCATGGGCTGGACTCCTTCTCCTTGGCTGATTGCTAGGCACGGCAAGACTCCTAGATACTCTCTAAAGCTTCACATGCAAGGCTCCTTATATTTTGCTGATTTGGATATCACGGCCTCCTCTCCTATTTTCTCTCAAGAGTTCCACACGGCTTGGACTTCCTTTGGCTTCAATATGCACGGCTGAAACTCCCTTTTATTTCTCCCTTGAATTATCTCTTCAAATCTGAAAATAAAAACCGAAATTAATAAGAAGAGATAATCTATTTCGAAACTTATGTCTTAATCTAGACATTTGTTGTCTTAAAAAAACACATGTAATAGATGAGCTCAACTAAATTAGGAAAGTTTCTAATTTTCAAAAATGAAACTTACTAGAATAAGTAAGTTACTAGAACAAGAAAGTTCATTTAGGAAAGTTTCGTAATAAGAGTTTGAGTTCAAGTAGGACTTTCCCAAATGGTACGTTTTCTAGTCTAACAAGGATTCCTAATGCAAAGAGGACTCTCAAGATATCTCCAATGCGATCAAAACGTAGAAAGATGAAGACCTCTAATCCAACTAGGTTTCCTAGTCCTATAAGGATTCATACTCAAACTAGGAGACTAGAACAATTCTTCATTTTTAACTCGTTTAAGCACAAATACACATCCATAACCGTCCAAGACTCCTATTGTGACTTAATGACTCGATATTACAACAATAAGGGCTAAACAAAGTACAAATGGAGGTAAAAACATATTAAAAACGTAGCACAAAGTGCTCCTATCACTATCCCCAATCATTTTCCTTCATTTAATTGCATAAGAACAACTCAGATAAAAACCTAGAAAACCCATGCATAAGTTTGATTGTAAAGAATGACTTTGAACAATTCAAATGATCCCCATGCATAAGTTTGATTGTAAAAACCTATTAATAACCTGAAAGTTCTCTAAACCCTTAAATTTGAACTGTTGTAGTTTAGTTCAACTTGAGAAAAGGGATCTTGCCGATTGACCCATCGACGTCGCCATACCGCCTTTCTGGCACCTTGTTATTCCTGATCGACTCATCACCTCTTACGGATCTTGCAGTGACATCGTACTTCCAACAGAATCAAGAGAGGTGAGAAGAAGAAGAAGAAGAAGAAGAAGAAGAAGAAGAAGAAGAAGAAGAAGAAGAAGAAGAAGAAGAAGAAGAAGAAGAAGAAGAAGAAGAAGAAGAAGAAGAAGAAGAAGAAAATGAGATAGGTGGTCTGAGGATCAAGAGTAGTAATTCAATGGATTTCAACACGTGTTTGTAAAATTTGTTTTGATCCTCAGATTAGGTTTATTTAGATCGAACGGCCAGAAGCCATCCGTCCCTCTTTATCCCTCAAATTTAGTTCCGCAGGTGAGCGGGACTGTTAATTTGACTACCTAATTTTCTAGTGGCGCGCCTTGAGTCTTTGCTTGGGATCGAAACGAGTTTGAAGGTAATATTTCTTCATCAAACTATATAGTATTACCCACCCACTACCTTAATAATCAAGTTTGAAGGTAATATATCTTCATTTTTAATATATAGTAAGTACGTATTACGCACAATGCACCCACCAACTATCTTATCAAATTCCAGTATTAGCTCGGTCTTGGTCTTGCCGTTGAACATGGACTACCTGCTATTTGTCTCATTCCTTGAAACAATATCCTAGCTACACTTGAATTCGCTACATGATTACATTTTTTTACGACGAACAATTACGAAACATGTTGAGTTTCGTATGTGTACGTTGGAAACTTTGACGAGGAGCAATAAACTTTAATATTATGCTATTCCTACAGATTGTAGAGTTCGATCATTTTTTTAAATCAATTATAGTTCATCTTAATCATGTTCTTTTGCAATTGCGCCATCTAATTAAGATGGTTTCGATCTCGTCCATGCATTCTAGAGCACTTTAATTAAATTGTATTTCTACCTTTATTTCTTTCCGAACATCACCCTATCATATTCGTAAAAGTACTAAAAACCATAACGTTATGATAAATAAGAAAATGAAAGTCAAATTATGCAATGCAGCTGCTTTGCTTCAATCTTCTACGTACTCATAGCTCATACCCTCCTCTGTTTTAGCCCACACGTGACCCAGTAATCCAGTATATATACTACAACCTTTCTTTAATATAGTTGGACGTCTAGGTATAATTAGTTGAATATGGAAAGTTGGAAACTATATATATGGAACGGGTCGGGCACTCGGGCCGGATTTGTTAATTAAGTGGGATATTACAACTAATTTGACTGAATGCCAGTGAGTACGTAGATCTAATAGTTTTCGGATTGGGTTTCCAGACTCATGTATATGATACTGATGACATTGTACGTACAGAGGATACTCGGATACTCCTGTAGTCCTTCCCGTTCATGATGTGTACACAACAACCACTCGCGCATGTCATGCATGTGAGAACTAAATTCAGTTCTTATTCCAGCTTATTTGTTATTGTCATCATAATAATAGAAATATACAACAATTACATACAAAGAGTAGACTCGATTATACCAAATTAATGATATTGACCGACAAGTGACAACTTAAAGAAAATAAAACATAACGAAGAAGATACAAATAAATGTCACTGAAACTGTAATATAAGATCACCACTCGATTGGGTTGAAATTCAGGGTAGGGCTTTTGTTTCATCAATCGCTACGTTCAAGCTAGAAAGTGTTCGAGGACGTTTTAAGCACAGAATGTGTGACATTTGGTTTGTTCAGGAAGAAGCAAGCAAGCTTTGCCTGATTGGCTTAAAGAAGGCAACCATTCTATCATGATCAGGAAGATTTTCTTTGATTTCAGGCACCTCTCTGAAGCTGATAGTCCATGCATGAACACGAGGAAATGCATTAGGTTCAAATAGCTCCACACCAATCACTTCTTCAACGACTCCATACCATCGAGCAATTTGTCCAAAGGCTATGTCCACAATTCCAATGCTGTCTCCTCCGAAAAACCTCTTCTTATCAAGACCTGCGTGATCTTCAATGATTCTCAACATTTCCAGGCTCTCTTTCTGGGCTTTTCCCTTGCTCGTCGACCCCTTTAGTTCGAAAGACCATCCACATTCCATGAGCCTAATAGGTTAATTTAGATATGATATGTTATTCGTTTATATCAGGCCGATTTGATATATTAATGTAAGTAACCGAGGTATTAGATTTGAATGAATTAAAGTTGCACAAAACATAATTTGCGACTTTGGAAATGGTCGGAAAAAACCCTAATTTCGTTAGTAATACTCTTTTCGACCAAATAAATTTGGTCGTGCTTGGTCGATACTACCCCAGTCACAAATGCTTTTTTCCGACCATTTTGGTCGGAAATAATAGTCATTTATGACCAAAGTTATTGTCAGAAACTTTGTCGTAAATGTCACTCTTTCTGACCAAAAAAACATTGTTGGAATTTTGTCGGAAATAATATTATTGCTAACGAATTAGTTTTGGTCACACTTTTGTCCTAATTTATGTTTCAAATAATATTTTTTCAACTTTATTTTATTTTATGGTTATTTAAATTATGTTTCTTTTTTCAATACTGTATTTTATCTATCTATGTATATGTATGGAGTATTAATTCACCGTATTTAAACAAATACTTCGTATAATATCCCAAAATTCCAAAGTCCCTTGGCTTCTTTCTTCCAGAGCCCCTTGGTTTCTTTCGTATATCCACTCCTTTCTTCCCCATGAATTTTGCACTTCTAAAACTAAGATAACTCCATCTCAAAAGAGAACCAACACACCTTGTGTCAAGTTCTACATTTAAAAGAAAAAAAATCAAATATTCAAGTAGAAGTACAGATCGTCTTAAACATAGCGGACACCAAGCAATCAAAAATTCAAGTAAGAGAATAAATTAGCAAAAGTAATATTTTTGATGGAGAAAGGGTAGAGATAGATGCAAACGTAGATTAGCATCAGAACTTCAAAATGTAAATCCATGGCGGTTGAGTTCTTCTTATGGTCAAGGTTTCTCATGAGCAAAAGAAAATCCAAGTGCAATAGAGGTTCCATTATCATTTTCTCCTTTTCCTGCAAAGAATATATCAAGAGTAATAGAGGTCAGACCATATTCGAACATTGAATACATAAGAAGATGTTTTCAACACTCAAACACAGAGAGAGAGA
The DNA here is from genome assembly GCF_933775445.1 of Argentina anserina. Taxonomy (NCBI): domain Eukaryota; kingdom Viridiplantae; phylum Streptophyta; class Magnoliopsida; order Rosales; family Rosaceae; genus Argentina; species Argentina anserina. The sequence goes on from NC_065875.1 coordinate 3,982,526, forward strand.
GAGAGAGAGAGAGAGAGAGAGAGAGAGAGAGAGAGAGAGATTATGGTTGAGGGTTTATGGTGTGCATAATTAAGTAGTGCGGGTTAGAGGCTCCACAATTTTAGGCTCCATGAAGAGCTTTAGTGGCGGTAAACTGCTTTTAACTCTATAAGTACTAACATGATGAATACAAATCGCAAATTGCATGTATATACACTTTCAAAAACAATTTCACAAATCGTATACACATATACTTTGGATACTTATAAATTATAATTATGTCCCCTCCCCCTCCAATGAAATAGTAACAATATATAATATATAAATGAACTCCGAAATAAATACGCATTTTAATTTCCGCTAACCATCTAACCAATATAACCTAATCGAAAATGCTTATTATTTATCGACGACTTTTTGACAAAACAATATTTTATTATAAATGTATATTTTTCGACCACATTATGTTAGATTGGTAGCCCGTTGGAAATGATATTCATTACAAAATTGTATTTCCGACAAAGAAACATTTATGGTCGGAACAAAATATATTATGCATGTCCCCTCTAGTTACAATTATTTTTATAATATAATAAATAAAAAGCAGATGTGGGGTTGAACCTCTCAATGAGACTGGGTTCCAAACCCCTTTACAAAAAGAAAAAAACTATCATATATCAAATTTGAGCAAAAAGTTTGCACTTTATTTATTTATTGAAATAAAACCTTTTTAATTGATTATATTATGTCATGTGACCATCTTTCGTTAAATGAAAAAAAATAATTCACATAAGAAATAACTACGTAGTTTTTCAACGACTATCTGACCGAACAAAGGCTAATTAGATTGTTTTTCCTGACGACTTTCCAACCAAACAAAATATTATCAAAAATGACTGTCTTTTTTCCAATAAATTTTTGACCAAACAGAAACCTGGTCATATTTATGTATTTCCAACCAGATTACTGACGGATTGCCAACTCGTCAGAAATAAAATCCGACCCCAAAATTGTATTTCCGATGAAAAAGTGTGTATAGTCGGAAATACCATTATTACCGACCAAAAAAGGCATTAGTCGGAAATTCGTGGTCGGAAAAGTGTGTTATTGTTGTAGTGACCATATCTTCAGCAAACTTAACCCAGAGGCCATGGCTCTCTCATAAGGGTCACTAGGCAGCAAAGGGACCTGGGGCCATGTTTCCTCTATGTATTCGATGATGACCATGGACTCGCAAATCGGCTTACCTCCATGAACAAGAACTGGGATCTTCTTGTGGACTGGGTTGTACATGAGAAGTTGATCACTTTTCTTGTAGGGGAGATGTTCCTCGATGTAATTGTATGGAATCCCTTTCAGCTTCAACGCCCATATATCACCCTTACACTAAAGGGACTACACCATGTTCCGAATAGCTTCAACTGCTCAGCCTGTCAATCGAAGATTCGAAGTGATCCAAGATTAGCACTGTTAATTAGATGAAATGTTGTGCAGAAGTGAAAAGTCGATTCTAAAATGGTCACTCTTGCTTGCGCACCAAGCATTGCAGTTGTAATTAAACAATTAAAAGGTTTCAAATAGCTCGTCACGACCTTTTTTTTTTTTAGATAATTAGTCATAGAACCATCCAGAAACCATATTTTCATATAAACCCACTTTTTTTTTTAATTTACACCAAATTAATTATTTCAACATTCTTTATAGGTTTTATTTTTATAACTTCATTTTTTTCGTTTTGGCTGACTTCACTGTTTTGCCCTTCCGGTTGAAAAATGAAAACATCTCCTACATAAGTAGTTACGACTAAACAATTTTTGTTTCCTTATATAATCCTTATTTTATGTTGCTGACATGAACACACATTCTATATATATGCTCATTTTGTTTCTAACACAAATTTGTAGTTCTTATCTTTCTTATATGAATGTAGTATTTTTTGAAAGATTTTCACACATGTTTTTCTCAATGAAACCAAATGTTACCGCATAAAATTGAGAACGATAGATGCAAGAGGAGGGCAATCATGCATGGTACTCTCGCCTACTCTCCTAGTCATAGTTGAAGAAAGATTATTGAGAGAGAAGAAAAAATTTGGAGATATGAGATTAATAAATATAACATGATCTGGTAAGTAGTTATATGTTATGCTAAAAGTTTCTCATATTCTTTCTAGATAATGTTGTCTTCCTTGTATGTATATTTAAACAAGACAATGTTGTCTTTTTTGTAGGTATATTTTCTTATGCTAAAAGTTTCTCATCAGATAGGTACATTTTCTTATTCGTAGATAATGTTGTCTTTCTTATAGATATAATTAAACAAGACAATGTTATATTCCTTATATGTATATTTTCTTATGCTAAAAGTCTCTCATTTTAAAATACTTATCATCTTTTTTCTAGATTATATTGTCTTTTTTATAGGTATATTTTTTCGGCCATGGCTCTTTCACAAGGGTCAGTGGGCAGCAAGGGGTTCTGCGGCCATGTCTCTTCTATGTATTCGATGATGATCACAGATTCGCAAATCGGCTTCTCTCCATGAACAAGAATTGGGACCTTCTTGTGAACTGGGTTGTACTCGAGAAGTTGAGCACTTTTGTTGCGAAGATCGTCCTCAACGTAATGGACTACTCCACTCTCCATGTAGCTTCACTTGATCTGCCATGTCTGAGAGATCAATCTGTGGGAGCTAGCTAGTACGACTATATATGTAAAACTAATAATCATTTGAAAATAGCAAGTGGACTCGATCGACTGCTTATGCAGCACGCTTAACAATTTCAATTACATAATCAAACAGTGTTGAATTCAAGTAGCTTGTCCTGCACCTTTCTTTTGTTTAATTTGTACTACGTACTATTTTATATGTTATGATTTGATCGATGATAAGGTTCAGTCGAATTCTTTCTGATTCAAAAAAAAAAAGTACACCGGCCAGTACTAAATTAAAAACAAGTTCAGTCGAATTAATAATGGTTATCCTTTCTTAATTAAAGGTCACCACCGGCCAGTACTAAATTTCCATTCAAAATTTCTTTCTTAAAAGATCTCATGTACGTAGGCAACGTACTGCTGATCGAATACTTCGTTAGTTTTCAGCATATGCTGCATCTTGGCCTGTGACTACGAAGACCGTCTTAGCAACTTAGCAATCTCCCAACTCCTTGCAATTCAACATTTGTGCAATAGTTCCAGAAATTTTAAGAACATGCAATAAATGTACGTAGTGATTCTTGTCAAGGTTCTAAAAGTCGCTAAGAACTAGTCGGGCAGAAGGCCGGGAACTAGCTAGCGTCGGTTTTTATTTTATTTTTTCCTAATGTCAGACCCGCCTAAATCCGCCTAATCCTAAGCCTAACCCGCCCAGCCCGTCTAGGTGGCTGATTTCTTCCCAAATGATTAGACACAACAATTACCCTAACATTGTCGCGGCAACGCAAGCCTAGCACCCGGGCGCCGACTAGGCACCTCCTTTTATACTTCAAGGCGCATATATTGGTTGGAAATTTAGTTTGCTAGAGTAACTAGACCAAATTAGTAATAGAAGAGTGTGCAGTGAGTTCCAAACAAGTCTAAGTTGGATCCATTCAAGTATATTATGTATATAATGAGAAGTACTACTGAGTACTAACAAGCATATTGGGATTACAGATTGTTCAAGACTTGATGGACACCAAATGATTCTGTTGCCAATTAAAGACTCAAAGATAGGCCAGCTGCCAGCACCTTGTCTCTGTAGTCAATAAAACCCGCCATCAGGTAATCACGATCAGGCAGATTATCCTTAATCACTGGCAATTCTTTGAAGTTCATAATCCAAGCATGAAAGTAAGGGGGATCAAACAACTTTATATATTCTGCGCACTTCTTCAATGACACCATACCATTACACCATTCCAAATGCCATGTCCACACTACCAATTTTGTCACCTCCAAAAAATTTCTTACCTGCGTGATCTTCTACAGCTCTTAGCATCTCCAAACTCTCACTCTTTCCCTTCTCTTGCTCCTCGCCCTTGGTTAAAAGGACCCTCCAAACAGCAGGTATTTGTATGATGGTCTCTTTTATTAGTTTGATGTATTATGAAACATACAATTTCAAGTTTACTTGAAACATGAAGGGACTGACCAAAATACACTAGAATTGATTATTGCTTATTTACATTCATACACATATCACCTATATATAGCCTAATCTACCCATAAATCAATCCGTGATTCACGCCGACACTCCCCCTCAAGTTGGTGTATACATATCAACCATGCTCAACTTGCTAAGTGAATCATAAAATGCCATTTTAGACACTCCTTTTGTGAGCATATCGGCAAGTTGCTCTTCTGTAGAAACAAAAAGAAAACTAATGATCTTTGCGTCTAGATTTTCTTTTATAAAATGACGATCAACCTCCACATGTTTTGTACGATCATGTTGCACATGATTATGTGAAATATCAATAGCTGCCTTGTTGTCACAGTACAACTGCATAGCACATTTAGGCTTAATACCCAAATCTTGTAGCAAAATTCTAAGCCATAACAATTCGCACACTCCTTGAGCCATACCTCTGTATTATGCTTCAGCACTAGATCGAACTACCACATTTTGTTTCTTACTCTTCCATGTAACAAGATTACCCCCAACAAAGGTAAAGTACCATGATGTGGATCTCTGATCTGTAATATTTACAGCCCAGTCTGCATCTGTGAAGCCACCAATTTCAAGGATATTATTGCGATTAGAGAACATTACTCCTCTCCCCGGAGCTGACTTCAAGTACCTCAAGATCCTTACAACATCATCCATGTGGTCCTCACTGGGATTATGCATGAACTGACTTACTACACTTACTGCATACGCAACATCTGATCTGGTATGTGATAGATAAATCAGCCGTCCAACTAGCCTCTGATAACGAGGTTTTTCATTAGGGACTTGATCTGGATATTCTGCTAACTGATGGTTTTGCTCAATAGGAGTATCAATGGGAGTGCAGTCCAACATACATACATGTATCTGTTAGTAGATCAAGGATGTACTTCCTCTGACACAGATATATACCATCACTTCCCCGGGCTACTTCAATGCCTAAGAAGTACTTGAGTGTACCTAGATCCTTCATCTCAAACTCTGTGGCAAACTGTTTCTGTAATGTATCCACCTCAACAGTATCATTCCCAGTAACTACCATATCATCAACATATATAATTAGGGCTGTTACCTTCCCTTGTTGATGTTTGAGAAATAACGTGTGGTCTGAATTACTCTGTCTGTAGCCAATTTTCCTCATGAATTGTGAGAATCTTCCAAACCAAGCACGAGGTGACTGTTTAAGACCATACAAAGACTTTTTCAATCTGCATACGGAGTTACTTGGAGAAGCGGTCACATATCCAGGCGGAAGATCTATGTATACTTTCTCTGTTAGTTCTCCATGAAGGAATGCATTTTTAACATCAAACTGCCTAAGTGACCAGTTCAAGTTAGCAGCGACAGAGAACAATACCCGGATAGTTTTTATCTTTGCAACAGGTGCAAATGTCTCATCATAGTCTATGCCATATGTTTGGGTGAACCCCTTCGCTACTAGGCGCGCTTTATACCGGCTTACTGACCCATCTGGATTATGCTTCACTGTAAACACCCAACGACATCCTACAGTCTTCTTGCCATATGGTGGAGGTACAAGCTCCCAAGTATTGTTCTTTTGTAATGCTTCCATCTCTTCCTCCATTGCTTTCCTCCATTTTGGATCTCCCAATGCATCCTGCAGATTGTTAGGTACTGATACAGTAGATATTTGATTCACAAATGACTCATATGACTTAGATAATCTTTTGGTAGATATAAAATTTGCCACCGGATACTTGGCTTTAGTCTGAAGGGTATGTTCATTTTTTTTTTGTTGGTTGACCCCGAGTAGACCTATTTGGCAAAACATATTGTCTACTATTAGCCCTAATAGAATGACTAACCTCAAATGAGTGATCTTCTGTACCAGGAGAGCATTGGTCAGGGGTATAAACAGTTGTACGGGAGACATGAGGGGCAGTTGTGTTGTCAGCTTCTGGTGCCTGAATCTCTCGAGTGACGACCTCCGGTGGTGCTTGTGTGGCTAACACATCGGTAATCTCAACAGAACCTGTTACCATATCGACTGGCTCACTTGTCTCCCCCTCTCCATGAAACAGCTCTTCAAAATATGAATTCTCCTCCTGAAGAGCAGTATTAGAAGAGGAAAAATAACTCATGTCCTCAAAAAGATAACATCCATAGTGACATAGTACTTCCGGGTAGGGAGATGATAGCACTGGTACCCTTTCTGATGTCCTCCGTACCCAACAAACACACATTTAACATCTCAAGCATTCAACTTAGAACGCTAATGTTGTGGAAGATGAACAAAAGCAACACAACCGAAAACACGGGCATGAAGATTATGAAAAGAGGGTAAGGAGACATGAGATGCAAGCACCTCATAGGGAATTTTCCCCTGAAGGACACGAGATGGAAGACGATTAATGAGGTGGGCGGAAGTAATGACAACATTTCCCCAAATGTATTTAGGCATGTGGGCACTAAAAAGAATACACCGAGCCATATCAAGTAAATGACGATTTTTTCGTTCATAAATCCCATTTTGCTCAGGTGTGTAAGGACACGTTGTTTGATGAACAATTCCGTGTGTGTTAAAGAACTCCTGAAAGACATGATTCACATATTCCCTCCCCCCCCCCATTATCAGAACGAAGAACTCGAATGGTAGCATTATATTGTGTTTGGACAGAGGTATGGAAGACACGAAAAGCTGGAAAAACCTCATCTTTATTTTTAAGAAGAACAATCCATAAAAGACGTGTGTAATCATCAATAAATGACACAAAATATCGCATTCCTGACATAGTAGACTCTTTAGAAGGTCCCTAAACATCAGAATGAATTAATTCAAAAGAAAGAAATTTTTTAGGAGAAGTACTAGGGGAATAAGTAGATCGATGACTCTTGCCCAAAACACATGTCTCACAACATAAAGAAGACTCGTCCACACTAATAAACAAAGTAGGCATGGATTTTATTATAACACTAAAAGATGGATGCCCTAATTGACGATGCCATAACCAAACTTCACTTAGCTTGTCAGAAGTGGAGAGTAAAGCGGTCTGAGACTGTCTCCCTGGTTTTTCCCCTGCGTATATCATATCCAGATGAAACAATCAGCCCCTCAGATACCCCCGACCAATTACCCGTCCGGTGAGAAGATCCTGAAATATCACATACATAGGAAAAAAGGTCACATAGCACTGAGCGTCAGCGTTCAATTGCGGAACAGATATCAAATGATGAGATAAAGTAGGTACATAAAGTACATTGTGAAGTTCTATGGTGGGAGTAATACGAACGGACCCTGTCCCTAACACGGGAAATGCCTCACCATTAGCATTAGTAACATAGGGTACGGGTGGAGGGGACAATACGGTAAAATAAGATTTGTCATAAGTCATATGATCAGATGCACCAGAATCAATAATCCATGTATCAAAACCAACAAAGTTAGAAATATTTAAAGCCATACCAATTTGACCACGGCCAACGATGGAGGCTGTAGGTGCGTCTCCTGCAGTATGATGATTATGCCCAACCACACCATAGATATCTGGTTCTGGAACTAATTGAAGAGCTGCTCTAGTCTGGGGACGATAATTAGGCTTTTTAGGCCTAAGGTGGGGGATACAATTTCCAGCATGTCGCATGAGCATGGTTAGTATCATGGCAATAAGAGCAAGGAGGGCGAGGTTGATTCCCGAAGCCTGGTGGTGGTCCTTGTCGATGAAGGGGAGCGGAAGTTGCTTGCGGAAGGGGTGGTGCTGAAGATCGAGCATGAACATTGATCCATTTACGGAAATTGGTTACGTTAAGTTTGGCGCCCCCAAATGAACCACTGTCAGAACCTTTGACAGATACTTCGAAGGCGGACCATCAGGGAGCTGAGAACTCTCCATTTCGCGTCTGGAACCCATTGACAAAGAGACAATGTAAAAAACAGGGATTAGATAGCAAAAAATCACAAAAAAATGGAGAAGAATCTGTCGCCGGTGCACTTGCACTGACGGTGAGTATGCACTGACAGCAAAAAAGGCTACTGATTCTTGCTGGACCGGGTCGGATTGAGTGGACCGGGTCGGATTGAGTGGACCGGGTCGGATCAAGTTGACCGGGTCGGATCAAGTGGACCGGGTCGGGCCGCACCGTTTCTGGGCTGGGCTGGGTCGAGTTTGGGCCGGGCCGGGCGTGAAACGAAACCGGGTCGGGAGAGGCCGATTTAGGGTCCGATTTGTGATACAATTTCTGGCGATTGGAGAGGAGAGGAGCGACGTCCGGCGAGGAGCGGCGACTGAGGAGCGGCGAGCGACGTCGGGGCGGGGGGAGCGGAGACAGCAGCAGCAGCGGAGATAGAGATGGAAGCAGCGGCGGCGAGAGGACGACGTCGGCTCGAGTGCGGAGCGGACGGTGTCGGGTCGAGGGAATCAGCAGGAGCGCTTGAGGAGTGTCGGCGACGTCGGGGAGCGCCGGGGGGGGGCAGCGGTGAGGGAGCGCCGGAGAGGAGGAGGCAACGGTGAGCACGAGGGCGGTAACCGGCCGGAAAAAAAAGGAAAAATACCCAAAAAAACAGAGTACGGAGGCTCTGATACCAAGTTGAATTGAACTTGAATGATTATTGCTCTTACTTAGTTGTTTCATACACATGTTCTCCTTGATTATATAACCTAATCTACCACTAATTGCTCCGTGATTCACGGAGGGATTCACGGGCCGTGATTCCCGGCCGAATTCACGCCGACAAGAGAGAGAGTGTTACTCACACGTTTGCCATCTACAATAGACAATGAATAAGCAGCCAACCTTGTCAAACCGTGCAACAGGCAGGGCATGTGTGCTTTCCCAAGAAACAACTCCTCACATTAACAATTTCAAAACAATAAAAGAAAAGCAGAGACAACTCAGAAAAAGATGATTTTGAATAAGAAAATTTTCTGATGCATCAGGCAGCATATGTATGATTTTGGAAGAAATTGAGATCACTAGGTATCTATATATTATGAGAGACGCTGAAAAGTAAAGTTAGGGCCAGTTTGGCACAACTTTTGTAACTGCTTTTGGAGCTGTTTTAGCTTTTGGAAGCAATTGATGATGTTTGGTAAACTTCTCTAAAGCTACTTTTGACTCAAATTGATTTTGGTCACAGCTGAAATTGAAAAGCTAGGGGAAGCTAGCTTTTAAAAGTGGTTTTTGGCAAAAACACATAGCAGAGCTACAGTGTTTTTAATGAAATTTTATGGGGAGCCTATTTTGTCCTTAGTCTTTCTTAAATATTACATGCTCATAAATTGGATTCTATTTTATTATGGTAGATAAATATTTTTGTGTAATATTCTCGATGGATTTTGTTGAAAATTTAAGTGTTTTAATGTAAATTTTTTATTTGGTTCAAACAATGTATAACCAAAACAATTGCAAATAATTATACTAACAATTGGAATAACCCATAGTGTATAATTCATATAACTAATACACAAATTAAAGGTGAATGAATCATTTTGTCCACTTTAAACATTTATTAATATTTTGGTAATTATACATACTAAAAGCCTTTTTTGTTTACAACTTACCAAACACAAATAATAGTTTTTGCTTTCACAGCACTTTCTAAAACAGTTTACCAAATGCTTTAACAACTTTTTCTCATAGCAACTTCAAAAATTATTTTGCTCACAACACAGCTGTACCAAACTAGACCTAAGTGTGCATCTTTTATGGTGAGGGTAAGATTGAAAAACCATACACATATACAAGTTCATTTGCATTCTCTCATACTCTCTCAAATTTCCGTAATAGGATACTGGGAATTCCTCGTTACCTAAGTCTGAACTCATTCTCAATCTTAGCATCTTAGGTGATACTGCAAATCCATTCGACTTTGTAGTATTGATAGCCCGGAAGTTGTTGTCATATTTTGACAATTTGAGAAGCTTTTTGAAGAGTGCAATGTGTTTGGTCTGAACTCGGAACCATACTCAACAAGCTTTCCCAAATTCTCGATACCAATTGCGCTTAGCATTTGGTCTCTGACTCCCTGGCAGCTGTCATTGTGTAGATAATGGCCTCTGTAGTACTCCCATATGTATCACACCGCCGCCATTTCCAGAGAAATGGAAAGACTTGGGAAGCAGAAGCATGTCTGCAAGCCAATCCATGACCATGTACAGTTGGAGCTTGTGATGAAACCCAATTGAATCCAACCACATTAAATCCGGTGGTGAGCATTTCGCCAAGAAACGCAACAGTGCTGGCAGTTGTACGTAGAGAAGTATGCAAGGAAATTAGGACTCTGCCAATGTGTTAGGCCAGGAATAATGAAGCAGAATCGGGTATGCATATATGCTCTTAAATAACCAGGTCAAAACCCGGTATTTCTCTATGTTTTGGTTATAATATATTATGAAGTCGATGATCTTGTGACTGTGTTTCCTTAATTCATCGATCAAGGTCTAGGGATTTGGAAATATGAGCAGAGGCGAATCATGGTGGTAAGGGATCGAGACTACCCATTTGGAGGGAAGTGAATTACTAAAACAGAACTACGTACAATGTACAGATATTTGATAAAGGATAGAAAGACAAAAAATGATTTGATGGTTTGAGTTCCACTGGAGCATAGATTGAAGTGTTTATATGTACAGAGATTAGAGCCAAGCGAGTTACGTACTCGCCCAACTTGATTGTGTTTGTATGTACAGAGACCTCCAGGTACATCATCTTGAATATATGAATATGATCTTAATTTTAATTGAAGTTCTCAACCCACCTCTCTACTCTTTCTATAATAATTCATAGTTTACCAACCTGATCGGTCGAGTAGCACTGATATCTCCTCTTTCTTTAAGTTTGGAGGGAAAACCTTGTTGCCATTATGGGTTAACTGTTATATCTCAAGGTATGGTTTCTTGCGTCCGCCCTTGCATGAGGTGACTACTCATATGGTTTTTAGTTTCCATTTTCTCTGATGCACTGTTTATTATACCTTCTTGTTTGGTCGGAGCACAAACTTATTCACTACTTTTATTAGTGTTATATTGAGAAGTCAGTTCTTGGCTTTCTAAACTATGCTGAATGCCCGTCACATATTTTTTCAGAATAACTTCCAACAAATTTGGTTGGTGCAGCCTTACAAGCCTAATTTCCGGTACAGTTCGGGTTTCAGGTATGAAAAAATCGACCAAAGTCGTTGGTGCCAATACATTAACATGAAGTAATATCGACCAACATATGTGTAAGATGTACATTATACACATCGAAATAAATCTTTAAACATGTTTTCACCTTAGAAAGATGATGAAATGGGCATTGTGATATTATGATGTATTTTCTGAAGATCATCCTGAAACTGCAATTGGAGATCTTTGCACGTATGAAACGAATGAAATCTCCAAATCAGACATTATGATGTTCATATCCCATGAAGTCGTTTTGGCCATTTAATATGAATAGATGAACATCCCATGATACAATTCCTGCTAAAAACAAACACCCATTCCATCTCAACTCCATAATGGAGTCTTCCTAGTTCTAAATCTTAGGCGATGAAGAAGACAATGATATGAAAGGGGCAAAATAAGTTGAATGAATATTCATTTGTAGTGTCTGCAAACATGTAAAAAGGGTTTCCTGCTGCATCTTTATTTCACAATAAGGGCTATTACACTGCACCAAAGAAAACATGCATGAAAGGGCAAACCTGAAGTAACAAAAAATCACCAAACTTCAGGGCGCAGCTCGCCAGTAGCTGGGGGCATCCATCTCCCAGAGTTGTAGACACTCTCACCAACTTTCCAGTTAGGAACATCTTTCATAACCTCAGCTTCATATTCAAGATACTTTTTCCACTCTTTGACAAATCTAAAGAAACATGTGAGAAAAACACAAAGATGTTCAGTATTAGGAATCCACCGAGATGAATATTGCAGGCACAAGACAATAAAGGACGAAATCAATCTCTTATATTGTTCATTACCTTTCATCTTCTTCGGCTTGAAGCACTGGAAGTATTGCTCTGCGGGCAGCATACTTTTCTTCCTTAATTGCCCTATCAAAACAAAATTTTAATGCATTAATATATCATCTATCCAGAAATCCTAAATAAAAGCAAATAGTTGTCACCTAGTACTGTACCCAGATAATCAACTTTTATGATGATAAAAAAAAGATAATGAATGAAAAATTAACACCAAGCATTCGCAGAAATCGTTAGCTTCACCTAGAAATGAAAGTAATGGCAGAAACCATCCACTGATATATTAATATATTACAGCATTACCATAAAGTCCAATGAACTCTTTCCACCATTCAATTAGACTGAAAAGCTCATTTATTCACAAGCATCCCAGAGCATCACGAGCACTGTATCGTGCTCCCCAGAAATATTCCGAATTAAAGAAGCCAGACATATTCTACTTGGTTTCTTGCTATTGCTCTGTGGCAGATACTGACTAGAGGACCAATTTACCTCTACTGTTCTTGCAGCCGAATTCCCTCCTTCTCAAAGATCGCATGTACTTGCCTCAAGATGTAACCTAGCTCAAGTTTCGACTTCAAAGAAAACTTTGATGAGAAAGACTACAGAGTGTGAAGATGTTTGGCAACCAAAATTGATGATGGATGTGTTAGATCAAGGGTTAAATAAAATTCTACTTAAACCAACACCAAAAACTTAGCCTCATATGAAGTGGTTACACAGACCTGTAAGTAAGAAACAGATAAAAAGAGTAGACTATAACCTCTAGTTTGGGTATCACTGTGGGAATCAGCCATATGAGATTTCAGGAAATGCAATGCATAGTGTGTGGAACTAAGATTCAGTTTCAGAAAATTAATATAAGCACATCCTCGTTCATATGTAAAGTGTGTAGTCAAACATGATTCAACTGTAAAATTTGAGAGAAAACCAATTAAACTGGCAACATAATCCGTATGATTGTTGAGTCAAACATCCAAGAACTGATACAGAGAGAATGGCATTGAACTCCATGACAATCCTTCTCATTCTCTACTTCTAAGGAAAAATAATTGTCTCCGTACATGGATTTGACAAGAGGTTCGATTCAAGGTGCTTAGAAAGATTCTTCTCAGGGTATTCCAACTTTAGGCTCCTCCTGTCTATTTGGGATGAGCAAAAGTGTTCGGTGGACAAATCAGCACTATAAACTTATCCTAATACCTATATTACAAGTTTGTGGGACTGGGGGAATTGTGGAAACTTAAAAGAATTTGGAAAAATGTGGCTATCAGAGTTATTGTTCTTACCATTTTTGTTTTTAGAAGAAAGATGCCTTACAAAACAATCTGGTGAATCACACAAATTGAAGTTAAGGAAACAAAACAAAGCAGACAATTCAAAACATGACTTAATTAATGGCTGACATCCAGAAAATAGGAGACATATGTACACCCCTATAAGTCAGAAAACAGAAGCCCAAATCCCGACTCTATGATCCTCAACTCCGATTAGTTTGGCCCAAACAATCAACAAATCTATCCAATTCCTCAAATGATGTGGAAAGATAGTCTGGAAGAAAAAACAAGACAAAGGAGAGATCAATAACCTGTACTTTGTGGACAACTGAAATTACCCAGCCATAAAAGGTTTCAGAAAATATCACTGCAAATGAACTAAGGTTCAATTTTGAAATTTTTTTTATCAACACATCCTCATTCGTATATAAATAAGTGTGGTTGAACACAATTCAACTGCATAGTCTGAGAGCAAACCAATTGAAATGGCAACTTAACCAGTTGGAGTCTGTTTAATGAAGCAATCACTGAAATAGAGTAAAAGGTTTTGAACTCCACGGCCTTCCCTTTTGTTCTCTACTACTTAACATGAAGAGGGAAACCCATCATCTGCATATAGAGAATCTTCAATGTCCTTGGAAAGATTCTTCTCAGCAGATTCCAACTTTAGCCTCGGCTCGTCAGTTTGGGGTGGGAGAGAGATACTGAGAATTAGAATAGTGTTTGGAACAGAGCAGCCATGTAAACTCCTCAAGGATTGGCTTTGACAAAAACTTTCTAAGGGCAAGAATATGGTTGGCAACAAAAATTAATATGGATGTCAAATCAAGGGATTCAAGGGTTAGATAACATTCCACTTGGAACCAACACCCAAGATTCACCCCTCTGATGTGGATACGTAGACCATATATATGTACCATGATGAAAAGCATGGACAATAACCTCTAGTTTTTGGACAACAAAAGGTGTCAACCATAAGAGCTTTCAAGAAAATACAATGCACACTGTGTGGAACTAAAGTTGAGTTTGAATATATTGATATCAGCCCCTCATCATTCATATATTGAAGTGTGTGGTAAGACACAACTCCAGAGCACAGTTAGCAGCAAACTGAATGAAATTGCCTTTTAACCAGTTAGAGTTTGTATAATAGTTGGATCAATAACAATGTTGAATAATTGATACAGAGAGAAATAAAATTCAACTCCATGGTTTTCCCTCTCACTCTCTACTACTAAACTCAAAAATAAGAACCATCATATGTATATACAGATTGACTAGAGTCTAAATTTGATGTCTGTTTGGGTGGGATAGAAAAAGATAGTAAGAATTGGGAGATAGTGTTTGGTGGACACATCAGCACTATGAACTTCTCATTGATAAGAGAAAACTTTGGTTCCTGATTCCCTATTGCAAGCTTGAGAGACTTGAGATTCTTGGAAACTTACATGATTGGGAGTGGTCTGGCTTAGAGAGTTATTATATGTCAGTGCACAACCTGTGAACCACACAAATCTGATATGAAGAAAAAGATTGCGAAGCAAACAAATATAAAAGATCACTCACTAACAGCTGCCTTCCAATTCCAGAAATTGGGAGACACACTTACAACCCTAGAATACAAAAACAGAAGCCCCAAAAAAAGACCAATAGACATACCCTTCCTATTATACCTCCACTACCGACTCTCTACAAACTACAATCCCCAAAATTACATCAAATTGCTCTCATATTTGTTGGCTCCCTCCATAGTTCCATCCTCTTCCAAAATGAAAGCAAAAGCACAAGTCGATATCAGAAGAGATCAAGTGTACAAGTCTTCCGCTGAGATAGTACAGTATTACCACAAAGCCCATGAAACCGTTACACCAATCAATTAGATTAAAAAGATTCATTGTCCTGCATTCCAGAGCCAATGATCACCATATTCCGCCCACAGAGTTATTCTAAGCTTAAAACAAATGCAGATATTCTGCTTGGTTTCCTGCCAATGCTCTGTAGTAGAAATCCTACAATTTGGCCAGTAAAGGAAAGCCACATAATTTACTTTCCACTCCCCCTGCATTCCAATTCACTACCTACCTTCTTTTCATTAACCAAGTTTAAGGATTGACTCCAGAGAGAACTTTCAATGAGCAAGGTTAAACAATGTGGAGATGTTTGGCAGCAAGAATTGATTATGGATGTTAGATCAAGTTCAGATGACTTCCACTTGGCGCTTAAATGAAATAGTCACAAAGACTGGAAGTAAGAAACAAGATGAAAAGAGAGGACAATAACCTCTACATTGTGGACTACTGAAGGTACCCCGTCATGCCAATCACATTTTACCAAACACTTCATAAACCGACACAGATTAATCAAATGCACAAACAATTGCAAACAAATTCAATCAAATCGACAACACACGATGACGACAATCGGCATTCCTACAGCTCATCTCAAACAAACACTAACGATTTGACCACACACCAACGGACCAGATTATCAAACCACCAAAACAAAATGGGGTGAAAGGGGCCCAGACTGACCTTCGGATCTTGTTGCCCTTGCCGACCTGGTACATGCCCCAGGAGAAGGTACCGAAGGCAGCGAGGAATATGGCGACGGCGCTCGGGCCCTTGTTGGGGATCCGGCGAGCGTATCGGGCCGGAGGGAAGCCACCCGGTGGCGGACCGTCTTGGAGAATCGGCATGTCCTTCACGCTCGCCATTCCTGGCTTGTTTCTGATCACCGCCTCCGTCATCGTTCACAGTCTCTCTCTCTCTCTCTCTCTCTCTCTCTCTCTCTGGTTGAAGAAGCTTTTCAGGATTAAAAGGGAAGGGAGTGAGCGACTGACTCGGGTCGGGTCGGGTCTCTCTCTGTGATTCGGGCTTTGGGGTTTCCGCAACTCGAATGAGTAAAATTTATTTCCACCACCACCATCTTTTGTATTCAGTATTCACCCTGCGAACAGTTTAATTATTAGAAGATAATTTTACCCAAATGAGTACACTAATTTTCTAAAATCTAAATCTAATAAATGCACAACCAAATGATTAAATACCAAGAAATGATCATATATTATCTTTTCCACGCAGATCTAAATTTATTTATTTCTTTTTTGATTTGAAAAATTGAAGCTTATTTTTCTTCGATCATAAGCTATAATCGTTATTCAATTCAAAAAATCAAAACTGTTAATTTAATAATCTTTGAAATATATACCTTGTGAACATCAAAAATGGAAATTTAAACTCAAAAATTATTTTTCTCTTTTATTTTGCTCAAAGTTGTTAATCTATGAACTTTTTGACTGTTATGTTGAATTAGACTCACATTTAAAACTAATTTGAAAAACTTAAAAATAAGAAGTGAATCAGATTATGATTTAATCTTTTATTTGTAAACTTTATTATTGTTTTTTATTGGTGTAAATTAATTGGGATATTTTCATTAAAAACTTTCCTTTTAATTAGATTTGTTATATAAGGATATGTTTGGAAAAAGAAATGGGTGTGCTCAGCAAATTTAATGGGGATTTTGACCATTTACCCAAATTTTCTTTAAAAATTGTCCATTTCAATGAACAAAAAAATATGAATTTCATACCCCTAAACCCTAAAATCTCTCCATATTTATTTCTTTTGTGTGGAGAGATTTTATCCCGCACCATTAATCTTTTTGCCGAAGCTTATGGTTCTCTTCATGGTGTTCGTATTTGTAGGGCGGCCCCGAGTGTGTCGCATCTTTTCTTTGCTGATGATGCTTTCATTTTCTTTTAGGTGGGTAGAGAGAAGTGTGAAGTTATGAAGACCTTGTTAGCTTCGTATGAAGTTGCTTCTGGTGAGATGGTGAATTTTTCCAAGAGTTGTATTTCTTTTAGCAAGAATGTGCATCATTTCATGGAGGAGGGCATTGCTTTTATGCTGGGTGTTGAGAGGGTTGATAAGCATGATAAATACTTGGGGCTTCCAACAGAGTTAAGCTATTCCAAGGCCGAGTCATTTGCTTTTCATAATGAGAAGATTAGAAATAGAACGAGTGTGTGGAGGGAAAAGTGCTTCAGTGGAGCAGGAAATGAACTTTTGATAAAATCTGTGGCTCAAACTATTCTTTCATATGTTATGAGCTGCTTTGAGGTCCCAAAGTATATGTGTGATGAGATGCATCATTTAATAGCACGGTTTTATGGTGGGGTGATGAAAATAATAAAAGCAAGCTTCATTAGTTATCCTGGGATAAACTGTGTGTTCCAAAAAGTGAAGGTGGCTTGGGTTTTCGGAATATGCATTCATTTAATCTGACTCTTCTTGCAAAACAAGGGTAGAGGTTGGTTGCTGAACCAAATGCTTTTATTGCCCGGTTACTCAAGGCTCGTTACTTTGCTAGTAGTTCTTTTATGGAGGCATAATTGAAGTGAGGTGAGTCTTATGCTTGGCATAGTATTTTGGCAGGCAGAGAGGTGTTAAAGCAGGGGGTACGGGTCAAGATTGGTTCTAGGGAGCAGACTAGGGTGTGGCATGACCCATGGTTGCCTATTCCCCACTCGTTTAGGTCGTAGTCTTCTATGATGGATGGGACAATAGACTTGCTAGTGTGTGACCTTTTGACTAATGATGGGAGGGGTTGGAACATGGAGGTGTTGCATGAGCTTTTCTCTCTGAGGGAGGTTGACTTAATTGCAAACATTAAGCTCGGCCATGTGCTTTTTTAGGATAAATTTGTTTGACACTTTGATAACAAAGGTATTTTTAATGTTTAAAGTGGCTATCATGTGTTCACCTAAGCAAAAAGTGCAAGTGTTGAGTCTCTTCTTCGGTGGAGAGTGAGGGGGCTATTACAAAAAAATATTGGGGAAATGTGTGGGGTTCTAGGGTACCTCCAAACGTCAAAAGCTTTATTTGGAGGCTTTTTTATGGGAATTGTTCCAACAAGAGTTGCATTATTAAGATGTATGGTAGAGATTGTGGGGCCGAGCTTGAGGATGATGTCCATCTTTTTAAAAATTGTCTGGAGGTCCAAAGTTTTTGGCTCTTGTGACCTATGCATTTAGATGTTCTCTCACATCCAGCGTCCTCTATTACATAGTGGGTGCTGGCTATTCTGGATGACTGTGATAATGCTGCCACTCACTTGTTTTTTATGAGTCTCTGGGCAATATGGACTGGACGCAATAACATGGTTTGGAAATGTACATCTTTTCTCCCTATGAATATGATTCTCTGAGTGGTTAAAATGCTTGTTGATTTTCAGTTGTACCACCCAAAGTCAGTAAGTAAGGGGAAGCGAGCGCCAGTGAAGTGGCAGTCCCCCCCCCCCCCCACGAGGTTGGCTAAAGCTGAATGTTGATGGGGATTATGATTTGAGCTCGAATAAGGGTGGTGTTGGGGTGATTTGTCGGAATGAGAATGGGAGGAGTATTGATTTACTCGCTAAGTCCTATTTGCATGCTCACTCAGCTCTTGCTATGGAGACTGAGGCGTGTAGAGAGGGTTTGTTTTTTGGTATTCATCAAGGTTGGAATGAAATTGACATTGAAAGTGACTCCTCGGTTTTAGTTGTAGCTCTTAATTCTAGTGGAACTGATTTATCGGACGTGGGACGTGTTATAGAGGATTGTAAGCAGTATCTTTTGGCGTTCCCTTCTTCTACTATACGTCACACATTTCGTGAAGCAAATAGTGTAGTAGATCATCTTGCTCACTTTGCTTGTGGTGGTGTTATTGATAGTCTTTGGTTTGAGGAGCCTTCTGATTTTATTCGGAATGTGCTCTACAAGGATATATGTGGTTTATCTCATGTAGCACGGGGTTCAGGTTCTTTGTCCTCCCCGTTGCATATATCTTTATCTAATAATACATGCGGCACCTAGTTATTGCTAGGTGTTTTGCCTTAAAAAAACATAATTTGTTCATTGACTAATCACTAATATATCTTAGTCTTTTATAGTGACATTTTGTAATTTAGATTTAAATGAATTACAATAATTTGATGAATAATGAAGAAAAATATATGTGGGTTTCTCTTATAAGAGCTTCTAAAATATGGGTTTATATTGAAATACCCCAAGTATAACCTCGTGAGAGAAAGGAAAGAGAAAACAACAAGACCAAGAAAAATTGTGTTGTCGGAGTGCTAATGGGATTCTGAACAATAGTATTAGAACTCAACGACTGTTTTGTTACCAATAATACTCTCAACTTGAATTCTCATATCTTATAATTGCAACCTATAGCTGGAGAGTGACGCGAACGTGAGGAATTAAGTAAAGTTAAAGGTATGAGGACGAAAACAAAGAAATGAGTTGTTATTAATTATTACTAATAAAAGAAAAGAAAGAGCAACGAACAAGCCAAGAACAAAATAATTACATCAAGCCAATTGAGTTTTTGCAAAATCTTATTGAGCCAATTTCAATTACAATACCCATATTTCACATTTCAATATTGAAAAACAATCAAATTCTTTGGACATTGACACAACTTTGGGCTAGAGATATTTTTTAAGCACTCCGAAAAATTGTATAAAGCAATCCGAAACTGGGAAACCCTAATCTATAAGGTATCAAAAGGGTTAGTAAATTTAAATGAAGAGAGAGAGAGAGAGAGAGAGAGAGAGAGAGAGAGAGAATAAGAAGAGAAGAGGAGTAAGATAGTAAGGAGAGAGATAAGAAAGGACTAATGAAGCTGAGAAGAAAAAGGTAAATGGTTAAAAGAAGAAAGCTGAGAAGATATTGCAGAGACAAAAAACGATTAATGCAAGGAGAATCCCTACAAGCCCAAAACCTACCATCCTCTAGAATAGGTCGTCCATTAGATAGTTAGTAAGAGACTTCTCCGAAATAGCGGTATGATTCCAGACACACTAAGTGAGCTACAAAAGAGGGATGCTACAAAGAGAAATGTGTGAGGTGACAAGACATGCATAGATATAATGGTAGTGTCTGCATTTAGGAGCTGCACAAGATAATCATAAAAGGTTTAATTTGAATTTCTCTTAAGCTGATGAAGACTAAAGTTGACAACCATATATAGCTCTTCTTGAAATAGTGGGGAAGTTAAAACACATGTGAGACTTGCATGTGCATGAAGTATGAATCATTAGGATAAAAATATTGTTGTTTTTCTTATTATAAAGAAAGTATATATTTAGTTCCTAAATATTCAAGAACTCAATTCTTCACTGAAGTGTTTAAAAAAGTACATATAGAGTTCTTAAATATGCATAGTTTTCATTAGGATAAGAATTGTTTCATCATGCATTACAACCTCTTTTCAAGATTTGTCAACAACACTTGAGGTTGACGATATCAACAGATAAAAAATGTGAAGTGTTCACAAAACCTTACTATTTTAACTAAAGAAAATAAAACATAAAGAGATCGAAAGTAGTAGTCGAGTGATGTGACAAAGTTTAGAAAACATTTCGTGCATAACATATTCATGCAATAAGAAATCTAGACAAAATATGAATTGTAGGCAACTCTTTTCTTTCCACCCAGTACAATAACGCCCAAAGGATCCAAATCTCCTCCGTTGGCCGTTGCTGCCAAGTGCCAAGGCAAAGGCCTTGCTGAACCCATCACCATTAGGCCACGTCAGAGAAAACCATGATGACCAAGAATCATCATCAGAGCTTGATATTAAGAGCAGATCATCACCAACACCATGATTCCCTCCAGATCGAGCCTACTAGTTTGATAGGCATAAGCGAACATCAACAAAACCACCCACAACTACACAATCTTCCTCGTCAACCATACCACGATAGAATCACATGTGACCAGACTTAGAGCAACAACATTCAATGACCAAACCCTGTTGCCAACAAAACCTCTACAAAAAAGAAGAAAGCTAGAGACTCCAAATACCAGAATAAATCCAAGCGCAGTGCTGCAAGCAATCTTCTTTGAAGAAACCGAGGAAGAAGAAGAGCCTCCAACTTGGATTCTCCTAAACTACCTTCATCACGTTATTTCAAAGCATATGTGTTTGTTGGTTCTTTTGTGAGAGGTACCATAGGAAGTTATCTAAATGATAATAGAAGATTGTTACCATTTTCTTTAGGGCTTCTTATAAAAAAGTCACTTTTGATACATGTATTTATAGAAAAAATTAAGTAAGATTTGGAAATTATAAAAAAAAGTCAATTTTCTCAATCTCTTATACTGTTGTCATTGATGTTTGAAATATTTACAAAATGCCATCAAATTTTTTCAAGTCCATGTTCCCGTGCATGTATTCATTTCTTAAGCCTTGTTCTCAATCTCTTATACCTCCGGCCTTGTTCTCTAGCAGTTCGTTGACGTCGTCGAGAGTCCAAATCGATCTCAATTTCAACAAAGTCGTCGACGACGACCATGTAAGTCTCCTTCATCGACGATCCAACCCGACTATAACCCAGAGCCCCAAGGCCTTGATCTCAAACCCATCACCGACAAAATATGGCCGGAACCGCTGCAATTGCTTCCACAGGATCAACGATGACGGCTTTGACGACGAGCTCGACTTCTTTGGCGCTGACACTATTGGAAACACTCAACATCGGAGGACGAGGTCCTCGAGATTCTTGGAGAGAGCAGCCGAAGTCGATTGGAGAAAGCAATGTGTGTGATAATGGTTGTGACAGTAGATATGACAGTGAGTGTGACCGTTAGTGTAAATAGATAGTGTGACAACTTTTGTGACAGCTTCTGTGACAGTGGGTATGATAAGAGGTGTGACAGTTAGTGTAATATGTAGTGTGATAGTGGATGTGACAGGTAGTGTGACATAGGTTGTGACAATGAGTGTAAATAGATAGTGTGATAGCGGTTGTGACAGTAGGTGTGACAATGTCTGTGACATGAGTTGTGACATGCCGAGAGGAAATGTGGAAATATGTGAAATTTTGTTAAAATTCAAATGAGATTGGTATGACAGTGGGTGTGACCGTTAGTGTAAATAGATAGTATGACAGATTCTGTGACAGTGGGTGTGATAAGAGGTGTGATAGGAGGTGTGACAGTTAGTGTAATAGGTAGTATGATATTGGTTGTGACAGAGGTTGTGACAGTGGGTGTAAATAGATAGTGTGATAGTGGTTGTGACAGTAGGTGTGACAGTGTCTGTGACAACGTCTGTGACATGCCGAGAGGAAATGTGGAAATATGTGAAATTTTGTTAAAATTCAAATGAGATTGGTATAAGTATGCTCAGAATGAAGAGAATAGCAAGAATTTGGGAACCTTGAGCTTCGGTTTTGCTGGAATTGCTTGAAGCACCGCCATTGATGGCGGCAACCCTTTGTGATGGTTGTTGTGCCTTGTACGGTTGGTCTATTCGGAGTGGGTAGTATATCAAATGAAAGAGGGGAGCGAGATCTTTCTAACGGTACCAATTTCGTCAAAATCTATCGCCGGACGAGAAAGTTATGGCCGAAATTAGAAAAAGAAGGAAAAAAAAAGAAAAATAGTAAGAAAAGGCAAAACAGTCCATAAATTATTTTTAAAGTGACTTTTTTCTAATTTTGTTGACTTTTTTTTATAATTTTCACTTAAATATGATGACTTTTTTATAATTAATTCATAAGTATTGACTTTTTTCTAATATAAGTTAGGAGATGGTACCTTTTTATAATTTACCCTTTTTTATTAATTTATTAATTTTTTTGTTATTTATTATAATAACCTTTAAATATTAAATCATTTGAAACTAATATATGGTCTAAGGGTGTTCATGTATTTTCACATACACACAATGACTTTTTTTGTTTTAATGTATATATAAAATATTGTCACCCCACCCTTACATACGTCACTAACACTAGCGAAGTTTGAAACCTCAACAATGACTAGCTTATTGCTTGACTATGACCTACAAACAAAATATACAAGTTGTTCCATGCGAGGATATTCTGTTTATAATAACATATTTAAATCACTCTTGGTCAATTTTTTGAAACATGTTAGATTTTGGGAGTTTCTATTCATACCTCTCAAAATAGTACTTAGACCTCTATGTTTTAACAAGTTCATTTTGATTTTTTCAACTCATGTGAAATTACTAAAAAAACACATAAGAGTGAAAAAAAACAAGAGAATTCTCAATCTGTCTATTTTAAAATAACAAATATAAATATTTTTTTGATCAATACATTATTTATGTGTTTATCTCTAGAAAATCCCAATTCGGAATAATAAATTGAATAAGATGATTTAATTATTTTTTTATTGTTAAAAATACAATTAATAATATTATTAATCTTTATGTATCAATTGAAAAACTACATAGAATTTTTGATAAACTTCAGTTAGTACCTAAGAGAAAAAATTGTTCAATAGATGTTAGAATTTTTCGTGCTGATTACTATTTGGTGAGTTTTAAATCAATGAATGGAAAAAAAATTATTAATTATGAATTTAGGAGTGAAAGAGAAAATTAATTTAAGAAGATGGATTAAAAATTGTTTGAGTTGTTTATAATAATTGAATAAAAGTATAATTGAAAATATAGTAATGAATAATAAATTGATTTGATATCTAATAATAATATATTAATTATGTGTATTTTCAGAAAAGTTGAGAGGTCTAAGTAATATTTTCGGTATTTATAAAAATAAAAGAGATATCTACTGAGTAAGGAGGTCCAAATTCAAATACCAGAGATATGAATAGTAGCTTCCTCAATTTTTTCTTTGTTAGATTTTTATCACTAATGCAAATAACAATATCAAAAATACATTGCTATATTTGGTGTTGATCGCCCTAGAAACACGTGAGAATCTCATACCTTCAATGTGCTAAGAACTCTAGAAGCTGTGAGCCTATAACACCTATGACTTGGTGTTGGGTTTAAGAGTTTTGAGACCCTTTAGGGTTCTAAACCCTTCCATCTCCTTCACTTTAAAATAAACCCACCACACACAATGCAACATTCCCACCGTCTTTCTCACACTGTGTTTCTTTCCCGCTCCGCCGCTCTCTCTCTGTGACTCTCTCACTATGTATCGCTTCGCTTCAAGCCTCGCTTCCAAAGCTCGGTACTTTACTTTTCCCCCCAAACCCTTTATTCAATTGGGTTCTTTTCTTTTTCTTCTTTTACCAATTGTACTCATTAGTCCTCAGAAGAAAACTGTAATGTAATTCAGGGTTGTTTAAAGTTTGAGTCTTTTCGTTCAAAGTTTGAATCTTTTTGTTTGTTTTGGATTTCAGGGTTGCTAGGAACGGTGCCCATCAGGTTGGTTTTGACTGAGGAAGCAAGCAATGGCTTGTTTCTTTTGTTTGGGAATCTCTGTTTTTATTAAATCTCTGTTGTTTTGTTGATGGGTTTTGTTTTTGTGGGTTTCAGATTGGTGGTAGGTTGAGTTGGAGCAGAAACTATGCAGCTAAAGATATTAAATTTGGGGTGGAGGCCCGAGCCCTCATGCTCAATGGTGTTGAAGACCTAGCTGATGCTGTTAAAGTCACAATGGGTCCTAAGGTTTGCGTCCACATCCCTCAGTATTTTGTGCTTCTGTTCTATTCGTGTGATGTTATTAAGGTCTATGTGTTATGTTTTGATTCTGAAAAGTAGTAGGAGATTATTTCGTTAAAGTACTCAATATGTTCGATTCAATTGCTTATATGTATCAAATTTGGATAAAAATCGTTCTTGATTTATTTTGTCAGAGTGCTCAATCTGTGCTATGTTTTGATCTCAGAAAGGCTTGTGATTTTATTTTGTTAGGGTGCTCATCTTGGACTGATGATTTCAACGTTTTTTTTTTGGAAGGGGAATTCAATGTTTTTATATTCTGGTGAATTTGGATTCAAATGTTTGTTGGAATTGTGGTTCTTGGTGAGCCTGACAGTATCCTAATGAACTTCGACATGGATCTGTGGGTGCATTTATATTTGATAATATGTGAATGGGAGTTCATTGATTTCTATTTTGTAATATAATTAGTAAACTCGAAATGAGAGTGGATGAAGCCTTCTGAAATGTTTCATGTAACTTCCAGTAAATCATCATTCAAGTAACTGATATATGACACAACTTTTGTTGTTAAAGGGGCGCAATGTGGTTATTGAGCAAAGCTATGGTGCACCCAAAGTAACAAAAGATGGTGTGACCGTTGCAAAAAGTATTGAGTTTAAGGATAAAGTTAAGAATGTTGGAGCTAGCCTTGTAAAACAGGTTGCTAATGCGACAAATGATGTAGCAGGTGATGGTAAGTCCATTTTCTCTAACATTCGAACTACCTTTTCTCTTTAAATGTTTTATATTGAATTGGTTCTTATGTAATGTGTCATTGGTATTGTCAACTTACAAATTCTCAATATGTATACGCTGCTTAATTTGTAGGTACTACTTGTGCTACGATCCTGACCAGAGCTATCTACACTGAAGGATGCAAATCTGTTGCTGCTGGTATGAATGCTATGGACTTAAGACGTGGTATTACCATGGCAGTTGATTCTGTAGTAACCAACTTGAAGAGCAGAGCCAGAATGATAAGCACTTCTGAAGAGATAGCGCAGGTTTGCTTCCATGTTAATCAATTTTGATTCTTCCTTAGAATCGTGGCTTTTCTTTTACATCTAAATTCCT
This sequence comes from Argentina anserina, assembly GCF_933775445.1. Lineage (NCBI taxonomy): Eukaryota > Viridiplantae > Streptophyta > Magnoliopsida > Rosales > Rosaceae > Argentina > Argentina anserina. The sequence goes on from NC_065875.1 coordinate 4,008,403, forward strand.
TTTGGTCAATGCATAGGTTGGAACGATATCAGCAAATGGCGAGAGGGAAATTGGTGAATTGATTGCAAAGGCCATGGAGAAGGTTGGCAAGGAGGGAGTAATCACGATTGCTGTAAGTTACATTATCTACTTTTGTATTGAGGCATGCTCCTGGTGAGGATTGATTTATAGTATCATACCCTTGGTATCAACACTCACTGACTACTTCGCAGGACGGGAAAACATTGTATAACGAGTTGGAAGTTGTCGAGGGCATGAAGCTAGACCGGGGCTATATATCTCCTCATTTCATCACCAACCCGAAAAATCAGAAATGTGTAAGTACAAGTTTGAATTAGTTTATACTATGTGAAGCCCTCATAGACTTATTTTGTTAAATTTCTGGCAAAATGGGAATGATTTGAAGCTAGTTGAAATATTCATTTTCATGTGCATGTGTATGTGCTGACAGGAATTGGAAGATCCACTGGTTCTAATCCATGAGAAGAAAATCTCAAATATTAATGCTGTGATTAAAGTATTGGAGTTGGCTCTGAAGGCAAGCATTTAAACTTAGAGTCAAGCATTTTAACTTGTTCTAATTTTAATTGCAACCGTTTGCTTTGATGAAGTCAGCTAATAATTTTCTCTTCTATCATTCAGAAGCAAAAGCCTTTACTAATTGTCGCAGAAGATGTGGAAAGTGATGCACTTGCAACACTTATATTAAATAAGCTTCGTGCTGGAATCAAGGTTTGATCTATTTCCTAAATTATTTACGTTTGATTTGTATTACTCTGGGGTGACTTAGTTGCTTATATTTGGATGTCAGCGTTCTCTAATGTAATGGGTGTTGCTACAGGTCTGTGCAATCAAAGCCCCTGGTTTTGGTGAAAATAGGAAATCCAATATGCAGGATCTTGCAGTTCTCACTGGTAGCACAGTACGTTTCTTTTTCAAATTTTCGTGCTTGGATTTCTATTTTATAAATTGTTTATCAATTTGGTGACTCCATCCACCATAATTTCCTAAAACCATATTCGACTACTTTCGCTTTGTTTCTTAGGTTATCACTGAAGAGCTGGGTTTGAACCTCGAGAAAGTGGACTTGGCTATGCTTGGAACTTGCAAAAAGGTAAGGTTTGGAATAAATATCTACATTTAGAACTGTTGCTGATGGAAGAATTCCCCTAAATAGTTATCTATTGCATACTACTGGGTTGCCTTTTTACTCCTACTGATTGGCTGATTGTATTAGGTCACAATTTCAAAAGATGACACCGTGATTCTTGACGGTGCTGGTGACAAGATGGCACTTGAGGAAAGATGTGAACAGGTTTGTCTCCTGGTGATATATGAAAACTAAGATATAGTTTTCTTTTTTGTTAATAGTTGAAGTCACCCACTCACCCCCTATCCTTTTGTAACCATTACTCTCCATTGCATTCTGCGAACAGATTCGCTCAGCTGTTGAAGCAAGCACTTCCGATTATGACAAAGAGAAATTACAAGAGCGACTGGCAAAACTTTCTGGTGGTGTTGCTGTATTGAAGGTCTGCTTACTCTTTGATATGATCTCACTTATATTCATGTCTAGCAAAGTTCTGCCTCATTTTTTAACCTTGAACTAAAAAAATATAATAAATTTGTGCAGCAAGTTCTTTTTTTAAATTACCTTGTGTTAATCAAACATTCTTGGTAAGTAGTGTGAATAACGGTTGGGTTGAAACCTCTGCTGCAGATTGGAGGAGCTAGTGAAGCTGAAGTTGGTGAGAAGAAGGACAGAGTTACTGATGCCCTGAATGCCACCAAGGCAGCTGTTGAAGAGGGTATTGTACCAGGTAATTTATTCCTGTGATTTGTGCTCATTTGCTTATCAACTCGTCATTACAGCTGCCAGATAAGATTTAAGTAATTTATTGCATAAGAGAGCTTTCTATTATTCAATCTATTTGGCCTGATATACCTGACAAACAATCTTAATAATTTCTTCCCCTTGCAGGTGGTGGTGTTGCACTCCTCTATGCAGCTAAAGAGTTGGACAAACTTTCAACTGCTAACTTTGATCAGAAGACTGGAGTTCAGATCATTCAGAATGCACTAAAGGTTTGTATATGTTGCTCGTTTCTTTGAGTTTTAGTAGGATCATTTACTATCTGATTTAATGTTCATGAGGGGAGTTCATTTATTAATCCATTCAGGCACCTGTCCACACAATTGCATGTAATGCTGGAGTTGAAGGAGCTGTTGTTGTCGGTAAGCTCTTGGAGCAAGATAATCCTGATCTGGGATATGATGCAGCTAAAGGTAAATTGACATCTAAAATGTTTCCACATTATCTAAAATATTGCTGGAAATTGACATCTTCTCTCACTGATTAGGTTGATTTTTCGTTTCATTTTTCTTTCCAGGTGAATATGTTGATATGGTAAAAGCTGGTATCATAGACCCATTGAAAGTGATTAGGACTGCTCTAGTGGATGCTGCAAGGTAAGCGGGACAGCTCCTGAGTTCTTATTGATTTTGTGTAGTTGGCATCAGCTCTGATTTCTCATCTGTTGATTTTATTTGGTGTCCTGTGCAGTATTTCATCTTTGCTGACAACCACTGAAGCCGTCGTGGTTGATCTTCCTAATGACAAGGAGACCCCGGCAATGGGCGGTGGCATGGGAGGAATGGATTATTGATGGCTGCCATGTTCCAAACTCAGTTCAGAGTAACTGGCGTGTGTCAAACTAGCATTAATGTGTTCACTACATTATTAGTTTGTGTCGCAAATAGAGTTTTGGGTCTGAAGGTGTAGTCATATTGAGGATCAGTGTGTAGGTAGATCCTGTAATACAGGATAAGAGAAGTCGGGCAGAATTTCAAACTAAATGTATCCATTATTTTCAATTAATAAAGACTGTTATTTTCTCCATATCATTTAGTATCTCAAGTTGGTAGGGAGTGAGCTTTCTTTCTCTGCATCCAATTTTTGCATTGTCGCATTTTATGGATGGCTCGTGTTGATTTAGTTTTTTTGTCGTCCGAATTTCCACCTTTCATCTGAGAGGAACTGCATCCAAATGTTCTGATTTGTTCCTAGTAAGTGTTTCATGTTATCATTTTAGGCAGCCATATAAATCTCCACAGTTTGACCTTAATCTGTCTACTTGGTCGTTTCATAATGCTTAAGCAAAGACGTTGGCCCGTGATTGATTCAAAAAGAGATTAACATAGGGATATCAGCTGCAACTGGAGCTGCAAAGTCTTATTAGCCTCTGGTAACAACTTCACATCCTCATATACGTCCGAGAGTTGGCGTATTGGTAGGAGATTCACACATGCTGGCGGAAGATACTAATGCATTAGTCTCCAAATTACTGAGAACAACGATCTTGACTTGCAACAAACTCTTGGCGGCAGACTACTATAATGCATTAGTCTCCAAATCCCTTTTTGCATATTCGAGCTTAGCAAGCTAGCTAGGGTTTTACTGCTTATGCAAGGAGATCATCATGTAGAAGGTATTTTGCAGATTCAAATCTTATTGGTCAGCCGGTAGCGTTCCTATATATACCTGTTAAAGCGTAAACAATTGGATTCTATTGCATGTATGAAGGTACACATGTTTGGCCTCCATGGTGTTGTGAAGATCCAAAAGAGTGGAGATCAAGTTAAGGGGGAGCATTGAAGTTCTTTCCTAATTGGACTAGGAAATTGTCAATGAAAGCTAGTATGTACCTCACGGCAAGGGTTTGTTCACTTATTCTAATTATGGGTATAATTATATATATTTGGGCATATAGAAATTGTTATAGAAAAGGAATTTTATAATAAAAGGTGTATTCTATATTTATATGGATTTTTTCCTTTTCTATCTAAAGGTGTATTAGGAAGGGAATTGGGCTTAATGCCTATTTGTGCTAGGGTTTAGAGTTTTTGCCGTGAGGTATATATGAGATATATATGTAGTGTGTTGAGATAGAGAGGTAGTAGATGATCTTGCTACACAAAGAAGATACACACGGACAAGAGGCAAAAAGAGAAAAATTCCAAGAGAAGAATTGTTTTTTCACAAGAAAAGCTTAGTGCATAGTCGATCTAAGTGACGACAACGAAGACTTTAGTGGCAACATCGACAATCTGAGTGAAGTCGACATTTGTGCGTCTACAACAATCTTAGTGATGTTGTATTGACACTTGAAACAACGATCTTTGTGAGGTTCTTTCATACTTGATTGTGACTATCAAGTAAAAAGTATTTTTACTTTTGAGAATAATATTATTATTGATTAAGGTGTAATCATTGTAATATCGTTTATTCAATAGAAAAGTAAAATTCTTCTACATATTCCGCTGCTATTACTCGTTCTTGTTCTATCTTGTATTTTCAATGTAATTGATCGATCTCGTTATTTTGTTCAATCAAAATTCTACAATCCGGCATAAGTGAATCTCAGCTTATAGTTAAGAACTGATTGTCCAGCTCTCAGTGGGTGTCGCTCTCTGGTTCTCTGCCATGCTTTCATTTGGTTCTCTCACTTCTTTAGGGGGAGGTTAGGGTTCAGTATATCGTGTAACTGAACGTTTAGGGTTTTCGCCACCTTTGTTTAGGTGTCTCAACTTCAAACAAGTTAAACAACCGTGGTTCTGGATTCGGACTTGATTCATCATGCTATTGGATCATCGATCTAAATTCTTTTTGCTGTTCATAGTTCAAAGTAGCGCTGGACTACTTTGTATCACAACTCAAAGACTAGTGAATTTAATTTAGCTCAATTACTACGATACTTGAAGTGTGCCATATAGTAGCCTCCAGATTCCAAAGAACAACCTGATTTTTAAACTATCCTGGTTCAGTATATATGTTTCTATACCACAATTTATAAACACCTGGAAAACGATTTACAACATAATAATGTCTCAAAATAAACCAAAACCTACATACCGTTATCATCATATGATTCATACCACCAATCAACTTATTCACCATTAATTCTCCACAAAAGCACAATACCTCTGCAAACGATACGTTATAATTCGAATCATCCAAACCGCAATTAGCTCAAATCCATATAGCCATGATTAAGAGCTGACTATATTTTGTAGTTTATTACTTACCCTAATGTTGCTGCTTGCAGCATTTAATTAGGAAATTGTAAATTCCCTATTCCTTATTAAATAAATGCTAGTCACTTTCTAGCTAGGGTTCATTACTTTCTTGATTCTCTATATAAAGTCGGCCTGCTCACATCTGATGAGGCAGAACAAATCATTCATCAATGGCTGACCTCCAGTCCTCCAAATTAAGAAGTAGATTACCAGAAAGCTGGTCCGAACTTCCAATCGATCCTTGTGAAACAATCTTATCAAAATTGACCCCAAAATCCATACTACGATTCAAGGCAGTTTGTCTAGCATGGAACAAGGCAGCCGAATACATCTTGCGGTCATTATCATTCACTTGCGCACAAGAACCACCATGGATCCTCCTTCACCATGGGTTTCGGTCTTACAGTCTTGAAGGAAAGTTTTACAACTTGAACAAGAATATGCCTGAGGAATTAGGTCATGGTGTTTGCCTTGGCTCTGACCAAGGTTGGCTGCTTCTTGTTGCCTTGCAGAACAAGAATCAGCTAAAGCTTGTGCTCTACAATCCCGTTTCTGGTACACAATTAACTTCAACTCCCACCTCTTAGTTCTTTTCCGGATGTTATAAGCATCGGTTATGATGTTGAGAGGACTCGTGTAAAATCAAAATCGAAGTCAGAAACAGAACTCGTGATCCTACTACATTAGAAGTAATGACATCAATGAAAGATTTTAAAAGCCGGTTCATAACTAAAGTAGTTATTCTGTCCTCACAGCCAATCTGTATCAGCAACAACAAAAGAAGCATTGGGGTCTTTGCAATGTACAGATTCACTAGCCGTGAACTTTCTCTTGCATTCTGTATGAATACAGATGATGAGTGGACAAAACTTGATGAACAAAGAGCGTAAGAAGATGTTACTAGCTATGAGAATCAGCTTTATGGTTTGTGTGATCGGTATACTACTGTTCATGTCTGGAATTCGTGAGTTTTTTTCCTGTTAAAAAATTCGAAATCAAGCTGGATGTGTCGTCTATATTACAGACTTGGGGCGGAGATACCAATATTGCTTTCATAATCAAAACAGGCGTAGATGATCTTTTCTTGGTCGTAATGCTCTATAGATGGTTTGACGAACCAAATGTGTTCCATGTTTATAAACGAGATTCCAGTGACAGATGGATGGCGGTCGACTCCATTGGCGATCATGCTTTGGTTTTGAGTCTCAAACAGTCTATTAGTTTCTTAAAAAAATTCTCCAGAATATGATCAGAATTCAATCTACTCTTTTCAAAGGCATTTACTCGATGGTACTCGAAAAAATTACCGCTATCGCTTAGGTTTGTTTAGTGGGAGGAGCAAACAAGTGAGAGAAGTCCGTAATGGTAAACTGGAGCTTGAATTTCCATATATCATGTTTTCTCCAAATCCCTTTTCATGTACGAATTCGAACTAGCTAGCTAGCTACCTAGGGTTCTACTGCTTATGTACGAAGATTGAAGGTGTATTTGCAGATTCATATCTTACTTTTGGTTAGCGTTCTAATATACTTACAGCACCTTTCTTTTTTCTTATACATGTTAAGTGGAAACAATCAATCCACATGCATGTAATTGATCTCGTTGTTTTGTTCAATCTCATAATGTTAGAATCCGGCAGAAGCGAATGTCAGCTTATAGTTAAGAACTGATTGTCCAGCTCTCAGTGGGTGTGGCTCTATTGTTCTCGGCCAGATGCTTTCATTTGGCTCTCTGGGTGGAGCTGGGGTAACTAAACCAAAGTTAACCAAAGCCTAGCCTCCTCTACGAGTACCATGGAGAGTGCCTTCCACATTAATCCTGAGCAGACCACCGTGTCAGTCTGTCACTACGTTAAGCACTTCAGCTTATCCCGGCCTGGCCTATAGAATTCTGGTATCTAAGCCGAGTCCCAGTGTAACATCACAAGCTCCACTTCTCTGGTATTAGCTCAAAGATGATCTGCTTGAAGGTGCAAACAACTCTGCCGTATTACACCATGACTATTTAGCACTCGTTTCCTAAGCGGGCAGTCCCTGCAGAGGTGCAAAGTAGGACTCATGCAGTCATGCCTTGTGTGGAGACAAAACAGACTCACGTCTCCACTGGGACTCGTGAAGCTGATCTCTCTAGGGAATAAGGGAAGGCGGTTTATGATTTTATGACACTCCTAGGTAAATCTTCGCAGCATTTGGGAGCAATGCTTTCCCTAGTTTTTTCCCAGACTCCACTTTAAACTACACATCAAAACTCAAAAGGCCGGCAGAGAGGAATTGCAAAAAGAGGAATGGAACGATTGGCAGTTTAACGTAGATTTCAGTGATACAACGGTGAAATAAAAGTAAATGAGATTGTTGACATGAAAATGATAAACTGGCTATGGCATTCTTATTGCAAACCCTAAAATAGGAGGCAGGGCAGCGAGACCACTATGAGGTAGGAATATGACAAGTAAATTCAGTACTTCACTCTTAAACTCATTGCAAATTTATTAGCTTCACTATTCGCACTTCAATTCTATTAACACAAAATGATATACAAATCTAATTTTCTTTTTTTTCTGAAGAGGGAAAATCTAATTTGTGTAGAACAATTAGAAATGTGTAAAATAAACAAAGGCTGCCAAATAAACATGGTGTGACAGGGGACATAGAAATTCAGAACTTCAGATGAGTTATCCGCATCATCTACCTTTTGCGCCGATTTCTCAATTTAGCACAATCTGAACAATACCATTTTCCTTTTGGCTGATCTTTCAAACCAACACAGCCGAAATGGAACCATTCGATCTTGCACTGTTGAAAGCAAATCTCCCATCAAATCAAATACTATAAAGTGAGTCTCAAAGAGATGAAAAGAAATAGAAGTTGACATACATTGGGGTTATCACAAGCAACCATATCTCCATAGCTAACTTGGTTACACGAACAGTAAGTTGGCTCATTTGGATCCACTGGTATATCTAAATCCATACCAGTGGGATTTGCAGGAGCAGGGGCAGGTGCAGTTGCAGTTGCAGCTTCCAGTGCTGTTGCTGCTACTGTTGCCTGTTTTCTGCATAGACATTAATAACCTTTAATGCTCACCAAGAGGCTAAAGACAACATCATCTTACTCTAAAAACATTTCCGAAACATAAAGCTCTATACCCATACTCATGGTACATGATGATGTTTTTTTTTTTTTTTTAGAAAGGGCAATGATAATTCTTTAATTTAACCAGTTTCATCATAAAGTTTTACCGGTGAGTCACTAATGAATTGTGAAGATCATTGGTTACACTTATACCGTTAACAGCCTTTTTCCAAATAACACCAGAAAATTTGAAGAATCAGAATATCTCTCAAATGATAATAGTTCTGATGAGCTCCAAGTCTGTAATGGAACTAAATATCAGGGGTCTCCTAAAACAAATCTTGATCATGATTATGTCAACTCTACTTTCTTTCTTTCTTTCTTGGTGCAATTTATCATGGCTTTATGATTGCACCAATTTATTTGAGAAACATAGAAGCATTCAATCAGAAAAAAAAAAGTAAAAAAAAAGTAAAAAAAAACAAGGACTGGGAAATACTTCTTACGCCCTCCTCTACCACCTTCGCCGCTCCTTCCAGATTTTGCAGTACCATCAAGACTTGGAGCAGGCATGGCACTTGCAGCAACACCATCTGAGGCTGAAATAATAATGTCCTTATAAAAATATGGAATCTTTCAGACAACAAACTGTGTAAAAAACAAACACTCAACAACAGTAGTTTGCGTGTAAAACCAAATACTTTACTAGATGGAAAAGGAATAAAAAGTACAATACCAGGCCGGAGCTCTGCACCAATTTTTTTCAAATATTGATCAAGTTGTTGTATGTGAGTATCAACCTGATCATTAATTACAGATGGAGATTATCAGGAGACAAGATAGTATTGAAAAAACGAAACTTTGTAGAATCATCACAATTCTCAAAGTTTGAGCAGTTTAACTATGTTCTGTTCTTTTTATAAAGAAGTACAGAAAAGCAGACATAATAAATGATCAATATGTACATGGTACTTGACAAGTTATCCAGAGGAAAAAAATTGTATAACCAGCTAAAACACCAATCATAATCACTCATGCTAGGAAGTTTTTATGATTAAGAAACCCAACACACAGACTTCAACCTAAATTGAGAGGTTGCAAGTGCAGGATTTGAATATAGTATTCCCCACAATGATATCAGCATAACTTCCACTGGTTCAAACTTCACAAATATATAACAGTGCAAATCCCAAGTTCTGTATAAAAGATTAAAACCTCTGCACAAGGTGCTTTGGCAAGATATCCAGGATAACAATTTTCCGTGCGTACTTATTGATTGGTTAGTGCAAATAATATTAGTGCACCATGTAGAGAACTAAAAACAAGATCAGTAAACTGGAATTTAAATGCATCTTTTTTCAGGCCGGGTATTATGTTCTTGAACAGGGATTGCTACTGTGACTACAGATGAAGAAGCAACATCTGGGAACTACTAATACAAAAAAAAAACAGAGAAACTGATAGATCACAAGAATTCAAATAAGGAAAAAAAAAAGTGAACGAAAGGAATTGTATGTATAGACAAAGATGGAGATCCACATACCAAATCATATGCCCGAACAGCCAGCATGACCTTTTCATCTGCGATCCCAATGCTATGTTTTTGCTCATCAAGTGCCTCATCTGAGAATCTGATAAGTGAACTGTCAGGTGTAATATTTCCAGACTTAATATCACGCTTTATGTCCTCTATTTCTTGTTCGCAACGTTGCTCATTCTGCTTTTGGATATCTGAACAAAAAGATATGAAACAACAGTCTACATTATGCACCCACACAACAGATGGGAAATTTGAGTTTGAATATGAAAAACTCTTACGGATTTTAAAGTTCCCTGTCAGCATGAAGTTCAATAATATAAGAATAAAATAAAAATAAAGTCTCTAGTGACTGTTACTAAGGATATCTCTGACTCCCTCTCAACCATAAAAGAGTAGAGATAGCATCTACAGGGTGTGAAAAAAAGAGGTACAGAATCAAAATAGTAATAGAATTGTCTCCAAAGAATACTTCAACCACCAAAAAAAGAAGTAATATAAGACCCTTTTGCGGTGTGCTCTGTAATTTTTTCAATCACATATCTAATGTCATGTCTAAGCGACCAAACATGAAGAACATAACCATTAGTAGTTGACATCCATGACCAACTAGTGGCAAAGTTGATGATGTTTGCATATTTCCATCAGTAGCTTAATTGAATAACCAACAGGTGAATAGTTAAAAAGAATACAGTATACTATATTCGATGCAAAAAAAATGACAATATCACTTGACAGAGTAAATCAGCAGAAGCATACCTTGTATACTCTTGTCCAGATTCCGCAACACTGCATAATGCCTTTGCAAAATATTAGGCAGAGATTCCAGATCTGTGTAGGGAAACATCCCATATACAGTTAAATTTTGAAGAAAGCGATAACAAGAAGAGATAAAATTAATTTCCTATGCATAAAATTCTTCCCTGTAAGCGCATGGTTTTTGCACTTCGCTAAAAAAAAAGTGTCATAAGAACTCAAGATTTTGTTTTCAATTTTTAATACCACAGACAAACAAAATATGAATAAGGGAAACACAACAGAACCATTTCTTTGTCAAATGCAAACACCAAGAAGTTGAGTTTCTACACCCGGTAGAGCTACATGTTTTCGTATCTACTCTTTGTACTTTCAACCTCCACACTTTGGAGGATGTCGATTCTTAAGAAGGGAAAAAATCTATCAAGACGGGCAGTAAAAACATTACTTTTGGGTTGTTTAGACCAAAAGAAAGAACACAAAAAAATCAGTTTTGGCTAATATTCTAGAATTTTGTCATTTGTGATATTAGTCCTAACCTGAGTGTTATTCCTAATTTTTCAATGAAGATTTTGTTCCTTGAATATTGATAATACCACACAAACTTCAGCTCAATCAATTTACCCAAAGACACAATCTTGACATAGAAATCAACTATTTGACACAAAATCACACAAACCAGTATATTCCAGTTTCCCAATTGCATACTAGAACCAAATAATTTCGAGAATTGATGTAAACCCAGAAATATATGAAATTGAAAATGAAAATGAATCTGAAACGCAACAACAATAGTGAAATTCAGAGAGAGAGAGAGAGAGAGCATACTGGCATGAAATTCTTCGAGGAAAGACATGGGTATGAATTGGGGCGACGATGGGTCTCAAAAGCCCTAACCCTAATTCGCGAATTGCAATTCAATCTGAAAACCCTAATAATTTAATCCATAAATGTCGGAGGTGGTGGGAAAGAGAAAGACGGTGCAGTTTAATTTGGGAAAGTTACTAAAATACTGGCATGTGGTAGGGGTGGACAAACTGACCCGAAAACCGAAAAAAACCGGACCCGAACCCAAACCGAATCCGAACAAACCGAAACCCGAATCAAATCGAACCGGAAATTAAAAAACCGAACCGAACCGATTCTATTTGGGTTGGGTTTTGGGTTCAGTCCCTTAGAAACCGAACCGACCCGAACAACCCGAAGTCAATGGTCAACGTTACAAAACGACATCATTTTGTCATATTTATAATTTTACATTATTATTATTTTTTTAATAAAAAAAATAGTGTGGTCGGTCTCACAGCCGCACATAATTTCTAACCTAATTGGCCTAATGTATAAGAGGCGCATTATTTAGCCGTCTTGCTTCCTTCATAATGCGATAGTTTTATTTTAAACCTAATATAAATGTTATGATACATTAGTTGACACTTAGGAAATCGCCAACTCTAATTCGAAATATGATCGATCGACACCAGCAGATGTGATTGGTATATATATTTAAGGACCCCGTAAAAATTTCATCTGTTTTGAACATGGTTTGACCGTTCGTACCTAAGGTTAACTAAAAAAGAGGCGTTTTCACATATTAAAACCCTATTGACCGGGGCTTTGCCAAATATATTTCTTTAGTGCAACCGCGCATGATAGATAACAAAAATTATGTGATTTCAGATATGCAAACGGCTTTCGGCGTTCGCATATTTGTAATAGGTCCTCCCTTATGGCATAATAGTGGTGTTTTCGATTTACCAAAAATTCTGACGGTTAAATAAGGTCCGAATTGGATGAAATTTTTATAGGGTCACTAAATATATATACCGATTACATCGGCTGGTGTCGATCGATCCCTAGAAGTTTCCTTCATATAGTCGCTTCATAACGCGATAGTTTTATTTTAAACCTAATATAAAGGTTATGATACATTAGTTGACACTTAGGTGATCGTCAACTCTAATTCGAAATATGGTCGATCGACACCAGCAGATGTGATTGGTATATATATTTAGGGACCCCGTAAAAATTTCGTCCATTTTGGACATGGTTTGACTGTTCGTACCTACGGTTAACTAAAAAAGAGGCGTTTTCACATATTGAAACCCCATTGACCGGGGCTTTGCCAAATATATTTCTTTAGTGCAACCGCGCATGATAAGTAACAAAAATTAGGTGATTTCAGATATGCAAACGGCTTTCGGCGTTCACATATTTGTAATAGGTCCTCCCTTATGGCATAATAGTGATGTTTTCGATTTACCAAGAATTCCGACGGTTAAATAAGGTCCGAATTGGATGAAATTTTGATAGGGTCACTAAATATATATAACGATCACATTGGTTGATGTCGATCGATCTCTAGAAGTTTCCTTCATATAGTCGCTTCATAATGCGATATTTATTTTAAACCTAATATAAAGGTTATGATACATTAGTTGACACTTAGGTGATCGTCAACTCTAATTCGAAATATGGTCGATCGACACCAGCAGATGTGATTGGTATATATATTTAGGGACCCTGTAAAAATTTCATCCATTTTGGACATGGTTTGACCGTTCGTACCTACGGTCAACCAAAAAAGAGGCGTTTTCACATAATAAAACCTCATTGACCGGGGCTTTGCCAAATATATTTCTTCAGTGCGACCCTGCATGATAAGTAACAAAAATTAGGTGACTTCAGATATGCAAACGGCTTTCGGCGCTCGCATCTTTGTAATAGATTCTCATTTAGGACAAATTAGTGGTGTTTTCAGTTTACCGGAAATTCTGACGGTCAAACTAGGTCCGAATTGGATGAAATTTTTACATGGTCACTAAATATATATACTGATCACATCGGATGGTGTCGATCGATCCCTAAAAGTTTTCTTCATATAGTCGCTTCATAATGCGATAGTTTTATTATAAATCTAATATAAAGGTATGATACATTAGTGGACACTTCAGCAATCGATAACTCCAGTTCGAAATATGGTAGATCGACACCAGCAGATGTGATCAGTATATATATTTAGGAAACCCGTAAAAATTTCGTCCGATTTGGATATTGATTGATCGTCCATACTTATGGTCAAGAAAAAAGGCGTTTTGACATTAAAATCCTCATTGACCGGGACTTTGCCAAATGTAATTTTTTGGTGCGACCGCACACAATCGGTGACAAAAATTAGGTGATTTCATATATGCAAACGACTTTTAGTGTTCGCATATTGGTAATGGGTCTTCCCTTATGACATAATAGTGTTGTTTTCGGGTAAAAACCCATCGGGCTTGCGGGCCTCGGCGAGCTTTTCAGATCCACGGGCTAAATGATGAGGCATAAGTCAATTAGGTATGAAATAATCATTAGACTATTAGTTTTTCATCTTTATGTTAAATTTTATACTTTTAAAATTAATATATAATATTATGTATTTTACATACGGGTAAAACCGAAAAAAAACCCGAACCGAACCGAACCGAACCGTACGGGTTGGGTTGGATTGTGGGTCACAGTCTCTAAAATAGAAAAACCGAACCGAACCGAACCGAATTTAAAATTTGGGTTGGGTTATGGGTTTTGTCCAAACCCGAACCGAATGGACCCGTGTCCACCCCTAGCATGTGGTAACTACCGAGTAGTAAAGTTCCAACCAACAAGGAAAAAGCTAGCATTTACTTTTTACTTTAAGTGCTATTTTTTCTTTCTTTTTAGATCAGATCATTAGATTACACTAGTGATTAATTATCACATGCTTTATAAGCCTAAACCTGGCATTTTAACTCACTACCTGCTAACTACCCACTAAAACCCGTCTATTTCAGTCCCGGTAAAGTTTTTTACTGGCGGGTTATGAACCCGTGAACACCTTGTTAGTTAGCGGACGGATATAAGTTGTCCAACGGGGCTCCTTGAAACCCGTTAGAGAAACAAACACTTTTTTTTTTGTGAAGAGAAAAACAAAATAAGAAACTTTTCTATTTAAGAGTAAGGTTCAAAAACGGTAGTGGTTAAGAGTAAGGTTCAAAATATCGATATCGGGAGATATATCGTTTTAAAAAAATGAAGATATCTAATATATCGGGGATATTAGAAAAAAATATCGTTACTCTTCTGAAATTATTTATTTATGCATTATTGAATTATATATAAACAAATACAATTATTAATTTTATCTAGTACCAGAAAGAGGCTCTAGGTGCTTGAAAAAATGCACGTTGGTCAACAAAACTACAATACTCTTCCCAAGACATACGAGCCATATAGTACGAATTGTAATGGTTAACATGGTAGTCATATATCTCTTTTGAGCTACCAACAGTTTCTCCGAGAAGGGGATAGTAAGGATGAACCCAACTCGATAATTGATCATAAACGTCTCCAAACTGACCATAATTGTAAATAGGATGACCATATTAATAGTTGACTTCATGTGAATCGTTTAACATCCCACTGTGCTCTGTGCCTAAACTGATAGAATCAAAACTTAAGGCAATTGATATGACTTGACTTTTAAGAGTTAAGACTTGAACTTTCACTCCTCATATGGATATCTTTTACGAAAAATTAAAAATTAGCCGATTGAATGACTACTATTCTAGTCTTATTTTTTATATATCCCTCGAGGCTCAAGGTGATTAATTAATCAAAAACTTCAGGTCAAGGAGAGTATGAGACATCTTCAAGTTGAGTTCAATTTTTTTAAGTGAAACTTTTCAGATATTTCTCTCAATATCGAAGATATATTGGATATATCGTAAATAACATAGAAATATCGCATATACGAAAAAAAAATAAGATATTTACTCCTAAGATATATTATTTTTTTAAAGGGATATATCAGAGGATATATGGGAAATATCGGGAATGTTTTGTACCTTGGTTAAGAGTTAGTTTCAACTTTCAATTACAGTTGAGGTTGAGAGTTTTCTCAATCTCCCTCCACCACTGATATTTAAGCACCTTGTCGTGGTGGGTAGGCAGGAATTTATATGGATTTATATATTGAGCTACATCAAAACTAAAAAAAAGCTTCCTCTCTTTATTTAAATTAGAGTACGTAGTGGTCGTGATCTCTTATTATGGGTTTAGAGAGAGAGAGAGAGAGAGAGAGAGAGAGAGAGAGAGAGAGAGAGAGAGAGAGAGAGAGAGAGAGAGAGAGAGAGAGAGAGAGAGAGAGAGAGAGAGCATATTGAAGAGGAAGTGGTTTACTTTTATAAAAATGAAACTACAAAAAAAATAACTTTAGCGAGTCTTAACGGGTTCCATGAGGTAATTTGCAAACTCAACGGGCTGAATCCGTTATAACTCGCTACTTTAATGGGTCATAGCGGGTTGACCCTGCTGTGACCGCCAACGTTACAACCAGCCCATTACCGCCCCAACCCATCCATGTGCCAGGCCTAGACGAGTGTAAGGTTGGTTATTACAGTGTGAGAGAAAATAAGAGTTTATAGGATGAATTTATTTTATTTTCATAACTAAAATATATAATATTGTATATGCCTAGTATCCGTGTGCTGCAGATGTTTTCACCGCACGGGTTTGAAGTGTTTTCTTAGAAGGTAATGTTTTTATATAATTATGTTTAGTACAGATGTTAGTTTTGTTAAAACACATTGGTTAATCATGTGTGTTTTTACGCAATTGTCCTTGTAGTACTAGAGATTTGGTTTAGGGTTTTCCTACGACTGATAGGAGTAGGTTTCTTATCAGGATTAATAATTAGGTCTCTCTCTCTATCCTTATATAAGTAGGTTTCTTATCAGAATTCCCACCAAGACATTGTTGACGACTCTTAATCCTAATCTATCATTTTGTTTTGATTCATTTAGCATGATAGAAGGCTAATGTGTACCAGTTTAAAGTATTGTTCTTTCCATCACAAACAGAAAATTTGATTATTTTTTTTCGATACAGTATACAGAAGAATTGGTTTGAGTTGTTCAAGTTATAACTTTTAAAACCAACCATGAACCATCCTTTGTAGATTGTTTGAAATCCCCTAAGCTGCTTCGATTTGCCTTACACTAAAATCAAATAGCGCCAACAAATTGTCGTGTGACTTGATTGTTATGTTGGAACTTGGAAGAATTGGAGAGGAAATCTTGTATCTATGTGCTCCTTTACTGTTGTAACATTGATGGCGATATGAGGGTGTATGCTGTATAAGATTCTGTTGTAGCATCAAGCCTTTTCAGGCGACACCATGTATGGTGATAGGAGGGTGTATGTTGTATAAGATTGTGCTGTAGATGCTAGCTTTTTCAGGCGAACCATGTACGGTTCTAGTAGTACAGATTGGATCCATTGTAAGTTTGTAACATACCTCATTTTGGTTAAGTTTACACCATCCAAGTAATGTTGATTTTTGAATTGTTACGCCAAACTTTATTGTTATCTTTACTACTATAAAATGAGCAGGAGAATGAGAGTACCACCAAATTACAAATTGACATTTATCCTTCTGTCATAAATTTGTCACAAACAAACATAAGGATTGTAAGGTAAATAAAAAATAAAATAAAATAAAGAGATAATTATAGAAAAGAAACCTGAGTAGTGAGAAGTTACGAGCACAATAACTTCATGAGTAAAGGCTAGTATGAGAAAATATTAATGAGTAAAGGCTAGTATGAGTAAATTGGTTTATTCTCTAACTCGGGATGTAGCTCATGTAGTGGATGCATACTACAAATATCTATCGATTCATTTTGTCCACAAGATAAAAAGCGGAGAGACGTTCTAGTATGAGACCAGGAGGCAACAGAGCCCCATGAGGGATGCTCACTGCTGCAAATAAACCGAGTGGATTTTGAATTCGGTAGATCGCAAACTATACGGCTAAATTAAGAGCGTTTTCGCTTGGTATTATACGCCAGACAAATTTACTAACTGATACATCACAATGATCCTTCTCAAACATTTGTCGAACAATCACCATAATTTAAAGTCGACATCTCATGAGCATTCTTACAATCTTTCTCCTCACGTCCACAGTTATCAGATTACATCCTAATTTTTCATTGTCCAACTCGCATTAAGAATGGAAGACAGTAGGAGAAAGAATAACTTGAATACAACAAACTTTTTTTTATCACATGATTGTCCACTATGAAATATCAATAGCACTTTAACAAACCTAACACAGCAAAACTCAATTGTGCTTGCTTTCAATGTATACAGTACATGTGGGACAAGCCCAATATTGCAGATGTACTGCAAGCGTCTAATTTTTCTTCTATCATTTGGATCACTATGTGCTCTAGGAAGTAGTTGCTCAAAACTTGTATTCCAGGCTACATCATAACCTGTTATGAAGCCATTTTTATCTGTATTTGCCGATGGACATGTACCAGAAACTCAACATATGAGGGGCCATGGGGACTCTGGTCTTCGACCAAATGTGATAAGAAGAATGCTCCTGCAAGCAGAAAGAAAACAAGACTTAATCAAACCAATTAATAATATCTCCTTGCATTTCTAATTTATAAAACTGTCAACTAGTTAGGTGGTAGTACGACTAGTATCTACTAGACTAATACTTTCTTCTGCATTTTTCTCTGTTCTTCGAAATAACTTTGAATGATAGTATTAGCATTGGATCAGACATCAGAGTTAATGGATGTGTTCTCAGAATGCTGTTGTATGTGATTGTCTCTATACTATAAACTTTCAATAAAATGATAAAAAAGTATATGCAGCATATTGTTCAATCGTAGCACTTCTAATTCAGTTTGCTTTAGAGATTCGTTTAAGCCACTAACCTGAAGGATCTCCTTTCTTGCACAATTTCATTCTGCAAGATGTAAAACAAATAAAAAAGGTGATTTAACTGAAAAGATCAAATATTAAATTCATTTGGTGCATGGGTGCATGACCATTCATTTCTTCCCTATAAATCAGAAATCAGAAATAGAAATGTCATGGAACTTACCGCAGGTAGGAACATCTCTGGCGGCGTATTTCATTTACCACATCATTCAGCTTCTTTGATAATGAATTATCATGCTGCTGCAACACAAACTGGGGAAACAACCTTTCAAGTTATACAAAGATATATTGCACAAACAGATGGTGTTCAAGATAGAAAATTCCACCGATGCATATTCTACCGATGCCTAAAGGTTACAGATGCCCAAATCATTACTACTGAACAGAAAGAAATAGTCACTTAAGCACCTTCTATAATGTAGTCACCTAAGCAAGCCTCGAGTCAAATATCAGAGGTGTTTAATAACTGAAGTCTCAGACCAGCTTGTGATCAACAATTTATCCACAGTTAAGAACGATAATCTCAGGCAGATGCTAATTACCCATAAAGTCAATGTATATGCTACCTGGGTGGGAAGTTCATCAGCAGTGTTGACGCCAAATAGCTGTTGTAAAGTTCCCGAATCCACCAAGCTCCCAATGTATATTAAACAGTCCTCACCATTCTCGAGAAGATAAATTCCATCATCACTAACGTGTTCGCTAGATAGTGGAATCACTGGAGGAATTGGAGATTCATCACCGTCCTGAAAATTACCAAGTTACCAGCGTTCAATGCATATTTTCAACTACAAAATGGTTCTTGTTATTAGTTATGAGCCACAGTAAGAAATCAAAGAGAAAAATATCCAAACAACTAGATTTTTTCTCCATCCAAACTGACAGAGATGGCCATCACCCAGCACTATCCACACCATCAACTATGTGTTTCTCCAACAATTCTTGCGTAATAAATAATCAGATGAAGCTACACCAACCAAACTCACATTGGCCTCTGCCAAGTGATATAATATTCAGCAGCACATCAATGCATAACACAGCCATGGGAGATAGGCAGAATATTAAAAAAACTGTCTCACCTTTTTGATATCAAGGTTATGAACAGCCACCATCCTGGGATACACCAGTGGAACTGCCAAAGGAACAGAAAGGGAGAAAACATGGTTGATCCAGAAAGACCGTTCATCAATTTTTCCATCAGTTCGTAGTCCTGTACTTTTAATTAAGGCTGACAAAGGAAAAAATAATAAAAATTCTCAGAATAGTTAAGCATGCAATTGAAGAGGCACAAACATTATCAATAAGAACAGAAAATAGCACTAACAATCAAGAAATGATGAGAAGTGTAGCAATCTGTTGAATTTCTAGTGGTCACGTTCCACTAAATTTAAGAGATAAATAAACAATTTGGCCAAAAAAGAAACATGTAACTTTTTTAGAAGTCTAAAACAAGCAAAGTCATTTATGAATTACGAGGATCCTTTCCTTAAGGGTTTAGGTTTCAATGGCAGGTAAATTGTGACATGCCAATCAGATAATTATTAAAGACATGAATATCAATGATGATGAAAAAACACAAGGAAATCTACCCAAAAGAAAAAAAACACGAACAGAATAAAGCAGTGCTTCATGTACTATACGATATTATAATCCACAATAAGGTTCGGTGGCAATAAGGAGAACATAATACAGCTTTCTAATTCACCTGGATCTATAATAACAGCAGAGTGCATTCAAAATAAGCATATCAGAATAGCCGAAATATGTGTGTGTGTGTGTGTGTGTTATACAAGAAGAAAAGAATATACCAAGGGTGTATAGAGGCAGGAGCTTCAGTGCCTCTGGAAGAATAAGCTGTCCCGAAGATGATACGGTTGCACAGAATTTGCGATATGAAAGCAGACTACTGATGCAAAGATTTGTCATTTGTTCCCGCACACGCACAAGAGGACTGGAGGTAATTTCATTCGTCGCTAGCATATAACAAGAAACTAATCTCAGAACGCTTTGACATATTATTATGGAACAATTCCATTGATAAGCCCGGGTTTGATTGGGGGAAACAATCACCACATACTGGGAGAACAATAACCACAAAGTGGGAAAACATGCATAACAGATCCAACACAGAGAGCACTAAGGAAAAATTGCATATCTCGACATACCTTGCTTCATGTAACATGAAAACTGAGTGTCCAAATCCGCAGCACGAAACAGATTACTTAACATGCTAGTGCATGGCAGAGACAAAGTGATGACCCGAATTCTCCTTTGGCCATACAAGGTTGTGTATAACACGGCACACTAGAAATGAAAAAACAAATATTTAATTAAACAATAATTTAGAAAATACAGTTGACAAGATAAATGTCTTGAAGGATGACAGACCAGAGAAATCAGTTACCTGGAAGGAGCATTCTGAGCCATCCTGTAATTTGTCATCATGTTTTAACGTTACCATAATAGTTTTGTCACAGTCAATCTGCAGCATAGAAGGAATTGGTTATCATCCAACTGATCCAAGGCCAGACATAGATGAAGGGGAACGGAGAAAGGGTGAGAGATGGGGAATGAAAACCAGGAAACAGATACTAAGGTAATCAAAATATTGCTTCAATAAGACCTAGCATTGTTCTTAGATTGGAAGAAGAGCGGGCAGAAGAACCAGAAAGATAAGAAAAAATAAAAAGAAGGAATGAGAAAAGAGTTATAGTTAAGCAGTAAGAGCTAGAATTTTTTTCAGCCTATAAGACAATCAACTATGTGTCAATAACACTAGTGGCCAAAGCAAGAGGTGAAAGAGGAATACAAATACAGAACCATAGTTCAGTGAGCTATAATAAGCAACAAAAGCTAGATTCATTCTCATTTTGCAAGATCTTGATTTTAATGATAATAGATGTTATCGTTGTTAACATAACCAGTGGTTGAGCGGCATTCTACTCCCATGCAAGATAAATATAAATGATATCATAATATTTAATGTTGGTAATCTGAAATGTTGTAGAATTTTACATACCCCAGGTAGATCGACATCTGTTGGAATGCGTTTGCAAAAGTTTCCAAAGTACTCTTGAACTTGAATACCCTACAAATGATGAAAAGAAAATTATCTTAAAAGAACTTTAAGAATGATAGGCACTCATTATGTGATAGTGGAGAAAGGTGAACAAAAAAAATTACCTGGCTGCATCTTACACGCATCACTGCCTCAAAACCTTGCGGCCTTGTGACATTCCATCTAAGATCATTGTAGAGCTTTGCAGGATCAGTGACAGCTGAGAAGGGGTAATAATAGTAAACCTGGAAGATTATAGAAGAAATATAATGTTTAAATAAGAAAATAACAAGCGCAAAAGGACTATGATTGCAATTTCTTAAATGAATTCCGAAAATAATTTTACAGATAAATAACAGGAAGAAGTCTTTAAATAAAGATAAGCCAAGGAAAAACTAGTGAATAGATAAAAGGATCCTAAAAACAAAGGTAGAAATCGCAAAATAAGTTTCATTAGTACCTGCCCTCCGGTTGTTCTGGGGATGACCGAGATCGAAGCAATATCCATGTATGACTGGGTAGTGATAAATAAATCGACGCAAACCTGGAATGTTTCATGAAGAAAATTAGTTTAAAAAACCTTATGCTTAACAATTACATAACCACCAGAACTCTTGGTAGATATAATCTATACATTGATAAGATACCAATTACGAAGACCATACAAAATTACTCATATGCTAACCTGATATTCGGCAAATTCGATTGCCAATGTCTTCAAAGTTTTGTCTACTGGCTGGAGTAATTTATTGGGCTCCTGAAATGCAGTTGAACAAAGTTGTAATTCCAAAACTACAGGAACCCATATTTTCATCATCATTTAACATTTTTTTGTGGGACGTGACAGTTGTAAGGCAATGACACCCAATCTAATTATGGTCCAGCATAATTGCCGATTTGCTACTCAATGTTTTACACTAGTGTCAATTTTCTATCCTAACTTTCAATTCTGCCAAGCTGCTACCCTAGTTTTCCAAAACATGCCAATTTGCTACCCTATGTTTTATGTTAGTCCATTTTGCTAATCTTAAGTCAGATTTACTACTCCACCTTTCAAGAAGAGCAATTTGTTTATTCAAATCTTCAAATTTAGTCATTTTCTACAAAGAATTGATAAATTAGTTTGACAAAGTGGTAGTAAATTGATTGATTTTGGAAACACAAGGTAGCAAATTGGTAAAATTAATATTGAAGGTAGTGAATTGGCAAGTTCTGAAGATCTAGGGTAGCAAATTCGCATAAATAAAAGCTAAGGTGGCAAATTGACACTGAGGTGAAAAGGCTAGGGTAGTTAATTGGCAATTATGCCTTATGGTGCTTATGAGCATCAGAGCTTCATTCGATTATTCAAACCTACTCAGTGTATGATAACTATATGAACAAAGCCCCACGATTGCAATGATTAGAGAAGTACACTGGGGAAAATCTTTTTATAACTGCAGGCAGGTTACCCAAAAACAAGCTATTAAAATTGCAACAATTCAGTAGTAACAAGAACAAATAAGAGAATAGCTGCCTACACAAAAGCAAAACCATACAGGGTTTTCTAAATCAAGTTGTATGCTTCAAAAACACAGATTTTTCAAGCAAAGCAGATATACATGATGCATCTGTACCTTCTCAGTTGAAGATATATTAGCTCTTCCTTCAGCCTCTCTAGCAGAAAGTGCTCCAATTCCAGTTGACGGCAACACTGCAGACCGCATATATCATTAGTTTCTCTGGGAGGCTAATAAACCAGATACTCTAAAAATTCCTAAGATCCCTTTTACAGCAAACAACACAGAGCAAGGTAGACAACCTCAAGAAAACAAAACAATATACTAGTTATACGCCTAACGAGCGAAGATAACAGTGGACTAACTCCCAGCTGCTTCTCTGTCTTATAAGAATACCAAAATAGATATATCCCGAAACTCATCAGACTGATAACCGTTTCTGTTTCTCTCCGTTCAACAGTACAGGCTTTTAACTGCTCTCACCCATCCCGTGAACCTTTTTACTACCACTTTACAACCTGGCAAACATTTGTGCAACCATCCATATATAGCTTTCCCCCAACTAAAAAGCCAGCGGATAACATGTAATTAATGTTTTCCCTCCTATCTACTCATTGCACTCCAGTTAGAGAAGGAACAACAAATGGAGACATTGATCACACGCAATTGAGCTTAGGTGTGGAGAGAAAGCCGCAATTGCAAACAAATTAGTTTCTTCAGCGACCGTAAATGACGTAAGTCTAAAAACGGTGTACAGAATAAAATTGAGAAATCTATTATATCAAATGTATGACTTGGAAGCATGGTTAGATATCAGAACTTCTTCACACGGAAAAGCTTACTCGCTAATCGGAACATTGGCTTGATGTCTATGTTCTGGTTTTGGGGTGTTTATTGAAAACTTTGAGTCTATGGCTGTGATGCTTTATGCAACTTTGGCATATCTTACAAAAGAAAATTCTTATGACACTACTTGTGTGTATGGAACTCTTAAAGTCAGATCCTTTAACAGACCTCAATACTTCTTATTATCATCTGGTTCTCAACTAAACATAACTGTAACCCCAACCATATTTTTTATCATTCTTTACTGGCAATCACCTATAGAAGTAGTTATACAGATACATATAAGAACATAGCATAAGTAGATGAAAAGCTTGCCTGACTGGAACACCAGAAGTTTTCCTCCTGTACTCTTTATTGCCAAGAAAGCAGCCTAAACAATAAAGAAATAAGAATGAACTTACATACTAAAAAAAGTGATATTCATACAAGTAAACATGTAGCTTGAGTAGAGGCCAACACAGCATCATATGTGGAATAAAAATGTAAATTTGACTACACACGAAATGCATTTTGCACATCAAAATCAAAGTTAGAAAGCTTTGCTGTATAAATGGAACAAGGATAAGAATCAATGGATGAACTGCATGACCAACAGCAGTCGAGCTGTATTCTTCTTTTTTTTTTTTGGTTTTTTTTATATATATCAGATCCTGGTCTTTTTTTTTCTTTTTTTATAAGAAAACTGAAATCTGCTTAATCTACCACATGGTCATTAATGCACATTTCATGGGTAAGCATTACTATATCGAAGTAAATAACAGAAGTTCATGTTGTTATAAGCGCCTTTAGATCTTAATAGTTATTTGCGATATAAGCAAAGAAGAGTAAACAGAAACACACCAAAGTTATAGTGGTTCAGCTGAAGCCTACCTCCACTGTGATCTCTCTTGAGAGATTTACTAGTACTGAAGAATTTAGGTACAAGTACTTATTGTAGACCTTAACCCCTCCCTGTCTAGCTCCTATCTCTCTATCACCCTTAGCTCTCCCTTTTAGGATTTCTGTCTCTCTGTCTAAAAACCTCCCTGCAGCCCTATTTATATCAATAGGGGCTGCTTAATACAATATGGACTAGGATTACTAAACCTAACACAAATCCTAATAGAATAATGGAAGATATACTCTCCTAAAACATATAGAAAAGCTGTGCTAACTTATTTCCTTTCTAAACCTGGATTTGATTACTGAATCCTAACTCCAACATGCATCAACGAGCCAAAAACACAACAATCTCCACCGTGGTGAGTTGATACCAAATGATTGTTGCAACCTTCAGGATGTCTTGTATCTCTTGAAGTAACCCTGAACAAACCTCCAAGATCATTCACCTTGGCAATACTCCTCTTGCCTCATCACACCTCAAGTGAGGAGGTGCTCCACCACAACTCAGCATGTTGTGACACTAAGCAAGTTCAAGCAGTGCTTGAACTTCTCTACAGAAACTGGCTTTGTTAGACAATCTGCTGCATTGTCATTTGTGTGAACTTTCTCCACAATAATATATCCAGCTTCTATCCAATCTCTGATCCGGTGATAGCGAACATCAATGTGCTTTGTCCTTGCATGAAACACTTGATTCTTCGCCAAATGTATGGCACTTTGGCTGTCACACTTCACTACCACACCTTCCTGGTGAATACCAAACTGTCCTGCCAGTCCATTCAACCAAATAGCTTCCTTAGAAGCTTCTGTCAACGCCATATACTCTGCCTCAGTAGTAGATAGAGCTGTAACCTCTTGAAGATTTGCTTTCCAGCTCACAGGCCCTCCACCACAAGTGAAAACATAACCTGTTGTAGACCTTCTTCTATCTAAATCTCCTGCAAAATCAGAGTCAACAAAACCAGCCACACAAGCTTCTTCTTGTTTTCTTTCAAACTTGATTCCAAACTGCCTAGTTCTCTTTAAGTACCTCAGAATCCACTTCACTGCTTCCCAATGACGCTTTCCCGGATTTGACATATACTTAGAGACAACACTCAATGCTTGAGCTAAATCTGGTCTTGTGCATATCATTGCATACATGAGACACCCTACTGCATTAGCATATGGAACATTCTTCATCGCATCAATCTCCTTTTGATTTGATGGCTTATGCTCTGCACTCAGCCGAAAGTGTGCAGCTAATGGGGTAGAAACAACCTTAGCTTCATCCATGTTGAACCGTTCAAGTACCTTCATAATGTACTTCTCTTGTGACAGCCATATTTCACTTGTGTTTCTATCCCTTCTTATTTCAATTCCAAGGATCTTCTGTGCAGCTCCTAGATCCTTCATGTCGAATTCAGCCTCCAACTTTTCCTTAAGTTTCTGAATTTTCAACATATCCTTGCATGCAATCAGCATGTCATCTACATACAGTAGTAGTAGAATTACCTCCCCATCTTCGAATACATGGTAGTAAACGCAGCAGTCATATTGACACCTTGTGTAGCCTATCTTCAGCATGTATGTGTCGAAACGCTTGTACCACTGCCTTGGCGATTGCTTGAGTCCATATAGAGACTTCTTTAGTCGACAAACCAGATTCTCTTTCCCTGTTTCGACAAAACCCTCCGGCTGCGACATGTAAATGTCTTCTTCGAGGTCCCCATGAAGAAACGCAGTTTTAACATCCATCTGCTCAATCTCCATATCATACTGAGCTGCTATAGACAACAACAACCGTATTGAAGTATGTTTGACCACCGGAGAGAAAATCTCGTCATAGTCCACTCCCTCTTTCTGCGAATACCCTTTTGCCACCAGACGTGCTTTGTACTTTATGGCATCATCATCATGTATTCCTTCTTTCTTCCTAAACACCCACTTGCAGCCAACAAGTTTTCTTTCTTTGGGTTTAGGAACCAGCTCCCACACGGAATTCTTATGCAGAGATTCCATCTCTTCTGCCATAGCACCAATCCAACCTTCCCTTTCTTCGCTTTCTATAGCTTCTTGATAAGTAGTTGGATCACCTTGACTTATGGTCAGAGCATGACTCACATCTTCTTCGGTTTCAAATCCATACCGTTGTACCTTCTTTAAATTCCTCTTTGGTTTGTCAAGTGCTATGACTCGCCTCACTGGCTCAGGTTCTTGTGGGATGGGAGGATTTTGACCCCTACGTGGGGACTGCTCCACCTGAGCCCTAACTGGTGACTGTTGTTGCTGCTCTGGTTCCTCAATGGCTACTTGATCATTCCCTACTTGCTCCACCTGAGCTTGAGAATCTTCAACTGATCGTTTAGCTAATGATATCTCGATTGCTTCTTCATCTTTTTCAGCAACAGTCATCTTCTCCTCCTTACTATTAGCTTCTATATTTAACGGCATAGTCTTCTCATCAAAAACAACGTCCCTGCTGAGCACTCTTTTCTCATTGATTATATCCCACAACTTATAACCTTTTACTCTTCTCTGAAAACCAATAAACACACATTCAAGTGACTTTGGTTCCAGCTTGGTTCTTTCATCCTTGGGAATATGCGCAAAGGCGCTGCATCCAAACACTCTTAAGTTGGAATAATCAACTGGTTTTCCAGACCATACCTCCTCTGCACACTTGAAGTTAATAGCCTTTGAAGGTGATCGATTAATCAAGTAACAAGCATGATTAAGCGATTCTGCCCAAAACTCTTCAGGCAACCCTGCATGAAGCCTCATGCTTCTTTCTCTCTCCAAGAGAGTTCTGTTCATCTTCTCTGCAACACCGTTTTGCTGGGGAGTTTTCTTAACAGTAAAGTGTCTTGTAATGCCTTCATCCTTGCAGAATTGTAAGAACTGATTACTTATATATTCACCTCCATTGTCACTTCTCAACACTTTGATTTTCCTGCCCGTTTGGTTCTCGATTTCAGCCTTCCACTCCTTGAACTTTGAAAAGACCTCATCTTTTGACTTCATAAAGTAAACCCAAACCTTCCTTGAAAAATCATCTATGAAAGAGACAAAGTATCTGGCCTTACCCAACGATTTTGTTGATGCAGGCCCCCAAACATCTGTGTGAATATAGTCTAATACTCCTTTGGATTTGTTCTCACTGCTGCTCACTTTGAATGATACCTTGGTCTGCTTACCGAGTGTGCAATACTTGCAGAAGTCAAGGCTGCAACTCGTTATGCCTTCTAGCTTATCTTGCTTATGTAATTCTTGCAGCCCCCTTTGACTCATGTGCCCTAGCCGTCTATGCCAGAGCTCAGTCTTGTCTTCTTCCGTACAAACTGATGCTCCACCTACTATTGTAGAACCTGTGAGTTTATACATATTATCAGGCTGCAACACACCTTTCATGTAGACCAACTGACCCTTTCCGACTTTGAGCACTCCATTGTTACCTTTATACCACAATCCTTCCCTATCCAATAGACTTAGAGAAATCAGATTTCTGCTCAAATGTGGAATGTGTCTGACCTTTCCCAATGTTCTGACAATGCCATCATACATTGAGATCTTTACTGTGCCGATTCCCATGATTCTACTTGGTGAATCATTCCCCATCAAAACTGATCCGGTGTCCCTCTCTTCATGTGTCAAACCAATCTCTGTGTGCACACATGTGAAATGTGCAGGCTGTGTCCAAGGTCCAATGTCTAGGCGCGCCGGAGATGGCTGAGATTGCAAGGAGTTCTCCATCATCGCTATCATTCCCAATAACGACATTGGCTGACTGGGAGCTTCCTCTAAGCATCTGCGCCTTCTTCTCCTTCCATTGTTTGCAATTTCTTTTCCAGTGGTCGGGTGAACCACATACGAAGCAACCATCCTTCTTCTTTTCTTTGCCTTTTCCCTTGGATTTAGACCTGCCCTTGTCTTCAAATCCACCACCTTTACTCTTAGACCTTCCTCTCTCCTTCCCTCTGACACTCAGTCCTCGTGCTTGGGAATTATCTTCTTCCCTCTGCATCCTGACATATTGTTCCAGGTTCTCACACACTCCTGCAAGTGTGATGGTCTCTTTGTTGAATATCATGGTGGTCTTGAAGTGTTTGAATGATGATGGCAAAGACTGTAGTAACATCATAGCCGAGTCCTCATCTCCCATCTTTGCCCCAACCTTCTCCAAGTTAATTATGCAGTTCTGAAACTTGGATATATGATCAGTAAGATCATCCCCTTCCTCCATCTTGAGTCCAAAGAGTTGTTCCTTCAAGAGTAGCTTGTTGCTGATGGTTGTACCCATATAAACGCTTTGCAGCTTGTCCCATGCCTGCTTTGCAGTCAGCTCCTCTCCGATCTGCAGCACAACATTATCAGCAAGATGCAACTCAATGCAACTCTTTGCTATCTTACACTTTTCTGCCCAATCTGCATCAGACATTGCTGTAGGCTTTGATTCTTCAAGAGCTACATCAACCTTATGCTGGATCAGAACGTTCCTCATCTTCCTCTGCCAAAGCGTGAAGTTGTCCTTGCCATTGAATAGCTTTATGGACGCTCTCACCTCTCCTGCCTCAGCCATTCCTTTGCCAATCGACATCGCAAAATAAACCAGCTCTTGATACCACGTGTTGTTATAAGCGCCTTTAGATCTTAATAGTTATTTGCGATATAAGCAAAGAAGAGTAAACAGAAACACACCAAAGTTATAGTGGTTCAGCTGAAGCCTACCTCCACTGTGATCTCTCTTGAGAGATTTACTAGTACTGAAGAATTTAGGTACAAGTACTTATTGTAGACCTTAACCCCTCCCTGTCTAGCTCCTATCTCTCTATCACCCTTAGCTCTCCCTTTTAGGATTTCTGTCTCTCTGTCTAAAAACCTCCCTGCAGCCCTATTTATATCAATAGGGGCTGCTTAATACAATATGGACTAGGATTACTAAACCTAACACAAATCCTAATAGAATAATGGAAGATATACTCTCCTAAAACATATAGAAAAGCTGTGCTAACTTATTTCCTTTCTAAACCTGGATTTGATTACTGAATCCTAACTCCAACATGCATCAACGAGCCAAAAACACAACAGTTCACAGCTAAGAGAATCAAAATACAGGGTCACAGAGCCATGAAAAAGAAGTACACAGTTAAAAGAAACTTATTAGATCTCTCAGTTGAATACACTAGTCGAGTAAATAATACAGCTTCATGCAATATGGGAATACAGTATTACAACATTACAACATACCTTGATTGCTGCACCAAAAGCTGATTCAGCAGTTTTACTAGTCTGAAACATAGTTGGAATTCTTCCCAGCAAATCCTCCAAATGTTGACGACACTGAAAATCCAGAAAACACAAGTTAGTTGATATGAGGCATGTAAAATTTCACTAACTATGATGTTGGATTGACCGACGGATGTTTTTTTTTAATCAAATCACCGCGTCATAACCCAGGCATAACTTCTCTATATATTTCAAAATTGAGATAATTGTAGCTGCTATTGAATGGCAGATTGAATTATTGATCCATGTTCAGGGGAAATGGCTGCTAACCTTGGAAAGCTGAACAACCACATCAGTCTCTAGAGGAGTATAAACATCTTGTACATCAGGAACAATAAGCATCAAAGGCTGCGACCAGATTTTGAAAGTCACAATTCATAATCAGCGTCAAACCTTTCCAAAATAACTGTGGAGCATAACAAAATATATGCCATCCAAGAATAATGTCGATGGCCAGACCTACTAATTGAGAAACATTAAGTAAAATAAAAAAACTAATAAAAAAAAGCACCTCCCATATTTCTATTTTAATGTTGTGTCAAGTGAACTATCCCAGCATTCCTCTAACTAACTAACAATGCAAACTTAAATCAATACATCTAGAACTTATCATCAAACTTTTATAGGAATAACAGAAAGAGTTCAGACTTTCAAGGTAACTGATCAAGATTTTAAATCTCCTCTGGGCAACGTATAGGAAGTAGGAGCATAGTAGGTAAAGCAACATGTGTTCTGATTGCTCTGTGTGCCACAAGATCAAGACATTGAGCATTAAGACACTTCAGCTCTTTTACTACCTCAGAAATATCGGTACATTAAAATTACCACACTAACTTGCATCCTGTTGTTAAAGAAGAAAACTCCTTTGCACCCAACCAAAAAATCTATCAAAGAGTCTTCAGTTTCAGATGATTCTGTTCATGCATTTGGATAGGCATTCAATCACAAATAAACTAAATTTTTCCCGTGAGTTAACTCATATTGCCAAATCTCAAAACCTGACCTGACCAAGACAGATAGAATATCAAACAGAATCCACATCTAACAAATCGTGTGATTGTAGAAGAGTGCATGCTCCAAGTATTCTTGACTATGAGAAAGAAGTAAAATTTCTATTTACCTGCTCCACACGTTTCAAACTGTAAAAATGGATTGTTGAATCAAATGTTGCAATCCCCACCATTGTCCGAGGACCTTCCTGCAATAACAAATACATCAATCTATAATATATCTGAAATCCTAGTTGCAGTAGATATTAATATTCAGCAAACAAAAATGTGAAAAAACGAAACATACTCTCATTAATAACAAACCCACACATGATGTTCAGAGAAAGGAAATATAGGCTTAGGAAGTAAGGAAAAACACCCAGGTTTCCATATCAAAACACTTTAACATTCAAGTTAGCTAATTTACTTTTATTTTGAGTCCGTCTCCACGACTTCTTGTTTGTGGAGTTTGGTGATTCGTTTCTGGCTGATAGACTGCTAGTATATTCACCTTTAGTATATACTTTCACAATGCATGCCTATTTCGGTCATATAATACATTACATAACTTCTCAAAATCATATGAAAAAAATAAATAACAAAACCAACAGCTAGTCTGCTGATGTTTTGCTTACCTATTCTACTAAATGCCAAAGAACAAACATAGAAACTGCAAAGTCGAGAAATCCAATACCAAGAAAAACTACTAACGAGAGCGTCTACAGGGCAGAGACTAAATTTTTCAGGACATTAAACTCTTTCCCATAAATCTATTTATATTTTTGAGACAGGAAGGCAAACAAAATACAAATAACCAATACAGAGGATAATGGTAATCGAACTACAGTATCAAAACCTAGCTTAAAACTTAATATTGCATGTAGACAGAAGAACTCACAGGAAGATCAGCAATAACTTGATGGATTGCACTGCAAGCTGCAGCAGTTGCACCGGTTTGTATGGCATTCATGGATACATCAATAAGGAAGAAGTACACAGCTGGCATGGGATCGCGCACCTAAGAATTTTATAGCCAATATTTTTTTTTTTTAAAGGTGAATAAGAGGATATATTTTATGACGAAAAGACAACTCCAATGAAAGAAAGTAAAATTGTTTTGATCAAAAGGCTTAAGAAAAAGGAACCATCATAGCATCATCTGACAAAAAGAGTTGCAGATAATAATATTCAACCAACCATGTATTCTTTTGAGGCAACAAATTCAACTGTTCCCCTACATAGTTCAGGCCGATCATCAGCATCTCTGCGTCTGCCATCTGGACCTAGGTTGCAGTGGTAGTCACGCGGAGTCTCATCAGTGAATCCTGCACAAGAAATGGCACACATTGTAAGCTTACCATTTAGAGACTCATACACATAAACATTGTGAAACAAAACTAAATCCAAATTCCAAAAGTAGAGACCACCAAGATGTCAGGCACAAAAGCTGTTGACACATAATCCTTATTAACTTTTTAGAACACCTATAGAACTTAAAAGGAGTATTAATCACATATGAAGTTCAAAAGTTTCCAGGCCAGTTAAAAAAACAATAAGACACAAATAAATAAATTTGTACTACACCATGAAGAGATAGGAAACTCACCACACAAATTGCAGATGAATTGCCTGCCCTGGTCTATGAACTTCATGAAAGGATTTATGTAGCCTTTGCAACGAGAACATCGAACAGGACCACTTTCACCAAAATCTACAACCTGAAACAATAAGGTTCAGTACAAAAAATAGAGCCCCCCAATGAATCTCGATCAATCTATTTTAAGTTTCATGGAAAATATTCATTATGACAAATTTGACTTCAGAATAATTGTGAACCTTGAGTTTCCTATGGAAATGAAATTATATAGCATGTTCTCATGCAAAGTACACCTGGTCTTAATGCTTACGGATGGGATTCATTATTCTATCAAACTTT
This sequence comes from Argentina anserina, assembly GCF_933775445.1. NCBI lineage: Eukaryota > Viridiplantae > Streptophyta > Magnoliopsida > Rosales > Rosaceae > Argentina > Argentina anserina. The sequence goes on from NC_065875.1 coordinate 4,041,076, forward strand.
TTCTAACAAAAAAATTCTTGGTAATCTACTACAACGAATATTGATAGTCTACCTAACTAACTTTTTTCTGTTATAAACCTTACTAACTTTCTTCTCATAAGATCTGTTAATATCTTGTAACATATAAAAATTTTACAAAATTTTTTTTTATAACTCAAAATAATATTAATGAACAATGACAATTATATCTAAGACAAAACGTACTATTATGTGGATGAAAAGAAATGAAAATTTATAAGGTACCTGGATTGGCTCCTCAGATGGATGAGTAAGGGCAAAAGGTTCAACCAACAAAGCTAATGGCATCCCTGACGTTGTCAAAAAATCAGCAGTGCATGGTATCTGGATTGAGACAACAAAAACATCATTAATAAATAAATATTTAAAAAATGCTGCACTAAATACAAGAACTAAAAGTGTTTATCAGCTCATTCATGAAAGCTAACGCCAACCTGATTGATGGTGCACCTCATGTACCGTGGACTGCAATTCCCATTATCTCTGACGATATAATCACTCGTAGCAGGCTTTAAAATAATTAAAGAATCAGAAGAACGATAGAATCATGTGTAGCAGGTTTAAAGAGATTAGCAAATCAGAAGAAAGATAGTGACTGGCAATATACTTCAGTGAAGTTTACTTTACATCATGAACTTTTGCAATGAATAGCAGTGAAACTATACTTCAGTACAAACAGTTGGCTGGCGTGTGTATATATAAGCATCAAAAGATACAGCTAAAGCATACATGGAAATCAAATAATATTTTCTCCAAGTTAATGAATAAACACATACCGGAGGTGGATTTGCTTGATTGCCCTGACGAGTTTCATGCAAAAGTACTGAAGAACTTGGTCCAGGCCGAGGAATTTGATTGGGATCGATCTTTGATGATCCCACAGGAGTTCCAGTTTGACTGCCAGCAGATGAGATAGTAGTCATGGACTGATTTGGAAGTGGTTGTGGTGGCATTCCATACATTCTAGGCGGTTGAGCAGAGCCAGGATATTGTGGGGGTGGAGAAGAACCAGGATATTGTGGGGGTGGAGCAGACCCAGGAAATTGTGGGGGTGGGGGCACCTAATACATGCAATTAATATATTTCAGAGTCGCACAAGAATGGCTACGCTCCCATTAGAATAATTATTATTCCCAGGTTGGCAGAAGACATCGATCAAAACAAAAAATACATTTGAGAGATATCTACTGGTTAGCAGTTGTAATGTAATAAAGTTTTATAGCTGCAGTAGACACTTGATATCCTATACAGTTACTATCACTTTCTATTAATGAAACCATGCTTATTCCAGAATATACTATCTATAACTTAGAAATTATGAGACACAAGGTACTGCTTTAGCACATGGCATCATAATATTGTAACTATAATTTCAGAAACACTAATTTTGATGCTTCAACTATAAGTTCAGAAGGGTCTGCATGATAAAAATTTATTGTAGCACATGATGATATTGTATAGTAGCACATGATGCTTGTGCATTAATAGATGCTCTTGCTGAAACTTGAAAGCATGCACTAGTACGAATGTGTTTCTCTTAACTAAAGGGTGGAGGATCGTGCTAACAAGTTTCAATTTTGTACATAGCACTGACACTGGTGCACTACTAAGCTGACACTGACCACTTGCTACTTGCTTTACATTAGAGCACACACGTTAGCAAAAAGTTCACTTCTGGAAGTAAAAACTGATATTAAAAAAAAAACTTGGGTTCACTAGGTCCCTTCAACTGGTTTGTGGCGAAAAGTGAAACTATCTGCTTTCAGATATCTCATATATAACTATGCCGGTTTCGCATACCTGATCTTACATTTGATTTATTAGATACCTTAGATGTTGTTTTGAATAGAAGTAAAGCATTATGCCTTAGCTTTACACATTATATATATACCTTAGTTGTATATATTATTTATCTGCTTCATATGAATGCTGTCAGTCAATAGCAACATTTTGATATTTTGATATTTGGTACATTAAAAAATAATTAAAAAAATAAAAATAAAGACAACTACAAAAAGAAATACAGCTGAATATATAATACTCACCTGCCCTTGTTGCATTGGCCATGACTGTGGGCTGTAAGGAGAACCAGGAGGAGGAGGCCTCATGCCTTGAGGACCTGACGAAAATGGTGGTGCTTGTTGAGCAATAGATCCTGGTGGAGTTGGACCACCGAGCACCGAATGCATGGTTGGTGTACGAGGAGGAGCCACTGATGTTGGTGGTGGTGGAGGTCCAACAAGTGGTTGAGATAGATTTCCAGGTGGAGGAAAACGAGGTCCACCTGGCACAGCCCCAGAACCAAAAGCCGGTGGCCCATTACTCATTCTACCCGGAGCACCCGTAGGAGGCACAGCCTGACCACCAGAAAACGGCCCAGGACCTGATGAAGGCGCTGGCGGCATTGAAACCTGACCACTTGGCATCCCCGTCCTCTGAAAAGGACTTGAAGCTGGCGCAGGAGTAGGAGCAACCCCAGGAGGAAAAGACCCGGGAGGCGGTGGTCTAGACCCAAAAGGTGAAGACTGACCAGGAGGTGGGCCAGTAGGTCTAACTGCGGCTGTGCCAGGGGGAAATGTTCCTTGTGGAGGAGCTGCAGGCCTGGCTGAGGGAGGTCCAGGGCGTGAATAAGGCGCAGATGCACCGGGGAAAGGCGGTGGTTGTCCGAACGGGGATGGTCTAGGAGCAGCATTGGGCATTATAGGCGGCTGCTGCTGGCGATTAAGGTTCAGATTTTGCATGTTATCGGATAACGAATCAGGGTATCTCTGAGCATTGTAATTTGGGGGTGGTGGTGGCGGAGTGTTACTGTTGTTATTGGGCCTAGGTGCCCCTGGTGGAGGCACAAAAGCAGCCATGAATCAACGAAATTCAACCACACCCAGATCCACCTATCCTTCAACTCAACCAAGAAAAAACCAACAACCCACGAATCGAAATCTACAACAACAACAACAATAGGAAAACAAGAACAAAACTCAGACAACCTTAAATTCACAATTTAGATAAAGTTAAAAACTTTGCATAGATCAATGTTCTAAGTGGTCTCAGACAACCTTAAATTCAACTCAAACACTAAATCACGATTCATAACCCATGAATTTCCCAACACTCTGAATCATCTGGGTAAATACAAAAGAACAATCTTTGAACAAATCGTAATGAAAATAGCAAGATCTAAGTGGTGGGTTGCGATCAGTAAACCTGGCAGTGATGGAGGGTTAAGTGCTGTGTCTCGTTCGTCGTCGTCTTCTTCAGCTTTCGATCGTCTGTAAAAAGGCAGAGACCTGTGGGTTTTCGACAAAACGAGTCTGGGTAAAACGGACCAAAGTGAATCCGGAAGACATAAATATAAGACATTATTAATCCCAAGCCCACGTGCATTGGACCCCTTTATTATTTTCCCCTCTCCATTGAAATAATCTTTTTTTTTTTGTTACAAACGGGACCTAAAAGGCCTAACGGAAAAACAAAAGCAGACAATTAAGTGCTAAAACAAGCACCAGATCTCCTGGCTCTAGAGACAGAACCAAGATCATCAAGATATGCTTAAGAGGCATACACAGGAGGACTGTCAAACTTCACCAGACCAATCTCATGACTAGTGCTAAACTTGGCCAAAGCATCAGCAGTCATATTACACTCTCTAAAAATATGCACCAACTTCACATTGTCCATAGACGCCATCAGATTATTGCAACTTTCAAGCAAAGATCCCAAAGGATGGTTGGATAGGTTGGAGTTTTGTAACAAGTGAACCAACACTGCAGAATCAATCTCAATCTCCAAATTCTTGATATTCAAGTTAATAGCAGCCTTCAAACCAAAATAGAGGCCCCAAGCTTCTGCATCAAGAATCTCACCAATTCCCAAATTCACTTGAAATCCAGTTATCCAAATTCCCAAATGGTCTCTAATTACCCCACCTGCACCAATTTTGCCTGAGGCTATAGCTCTAGTGCCATCAGTGTTGAGCTTGAAAAAATGTTCAGGGGGCATTTTCCAAGATAGCATAGTATAGCTGAACATAGAACTAGAGCTAGATCTATTTTGAGCATTTTTCCATTCAATTGCATACTCCCAGATGATCTTCTCAAAACAAATAGGCATAACAAAATTGCTCTCAAAAATTTGCTTATTTCTCCACTTCCATATGAACCAGCAAATAAAAATGAAAAGAATACACCACTGAATATTATCTCTAACCAAAGAGTGGCAGTGCAGCTGAGCATAAATCCATCCATTCCAGTCCAAGGTGAAAGAGTTCAACAAGTTACCAGGTTTTAAAAAGGATTTCCAAATCAACATAGCTCTAGGACAATCCCTTAAGAGATGAAGCAAAGTTTCATCACCAGAATGACAAATGGGACATGTTTTATCATGAGTGAAGCCCTTAGTAGCTCTCTGAACATTAGTAAGAAGCTTTTTATGCAACACAGTCCAAAAGAAAGTTTTCAATTTAGGAGGAATACTGAGAGACCAAATAGTTTTCCATTGAGGGTTCACAGGTTCAGTCAAGTCAAATAAAGAATTATAAGCAGACTTGACAGAAAAAGTACCATTAGAAGTAGAGCCCCAGATTCTAGAATCAGGAATGGAATCATCAAACGCAGCAGGGACATTCATGATTAAACCCACAATATCAGTAGGCAAAGCAACACTAAGGAGAGAGAAGCTTCATCCCTCATCATCCCAAAAATCACTAATACAAGTATAATCATTGACAACAGCATCAGAGATAGCAAACTTTCTCAACCCTTGAGGAAAAAGCCAAAAGTCATACCAAAATTTGATGCATTTGCCATTACCAATACGCCATTTAAGATTCCTATTGATCAGAATAGCTTCAGCCATGACACTCCTCCACGAACTAGAACAGTCAGAAGGAGGTTTATAGTCACTTTCAAACAAACTACCATGAAGAAGATATTTAGAAGAGAACATATTAGCCCACAGACCACTATCTTTCAAAAACAATCTCCAACCAATTTTAGCAAGTATTGATTCATTTCTGCAGTTTTTTTAATTCCTAATCCACCAAGCTGCTTGGGCCTGCAAATAGTGTCCCAATTCACCAAGTGCACTCTCCTTTTGTTTATTGAAATAATCTTATGTTGTACATTTGTAATTTCACATTCGATTTCGACTAATTAAGGTAATTGTTTTTTAGAAAAAAAATATAAATTAATATTATAATAAAACAAACACACTTTAGCCGTCCATATGGGTGTGAAAACTGAAAAAACATCAGAGTTCTACGATCATATTTTATTTTGTGCATCAAGTCATCAACGATTAGGGGTTGAACAAATTAAAAGAATATCGATATCAAATTACTTTATGTTTAACAGCTCAAGGACAATTCATGAATGTTCTCTGGGTACTATATAAAAAGTTTGATCAGGCTTCTCCAATTGTCATGCCCTTGATGGAAAAGAGAAGCAAATATTCCCCAGAAGCTTCTGAAAGGACAAGATCGAAATGCAAAAAAGCAAATAATAGCTGCTATCTACCCTTTTTGTTTCATATATAAGGCATAAAATGTTAGTGTGCGCTTTGTTTAATTTACAATCATCCCTAGAATAGAATATCTGGAACATTACATATAAGAGAAAATATTACCGTCAAAGCTAGCGATCATGTTACTATTTTCCCAGAATTTGATCATAAAATTTGGGTAGTAGAAGTTCAGTGTTTCAATAGATTACTTGGTAAGTTGGTATTGTTATGATGGAGTTGAGATGGTACTATGAAAAGGATGAGGCTAATGAACTTGAATTTATGGAGACGAACTGGGAAGCTCGTCCACACTGATCATTATAATATTTTGGACTGTCGAGCAATCAACTCTTATGTCCGCGCTGAATTGAGTTCTATGCCATCAGAGATTGTAGTGGATCGGTCAAGAAGTTAGTCAGAGAAACAGAACAAGCACAGCAAACTAAGAGAAACAACCACAAAGAAAAAAACACAGGAACACAGATTTAAGGTGGTTCAGCAAATAGCTTTGCCTACATCCACCAGACATAAACACACTTCTACTATATTAATAATGGGTACACAAGAAAGACTAAGAAAACAAGGACTCTTCTCTTCCTATTTTTCTCCTCTCTGCCCTCTCTCACACTCTAACCGAGAATGGAACACACTATGCTCTTTGTCTCTATGATGCCTAAACCTAGAGCATAACCTCTCCTTATATAGTCATAAAGACAAACATATTTCCTCACCAAATAAGAATCATATTCCTAATAGTGGTAGGTTGTAAAGCCTCCTCCTTCTACAAGTAAACCATCATCAATAAGGATTCCATATCCTTACTGGAACACCATACTCTAAGAAACCATCTTAGGAAAAACACATGGGCTGGAAACCCAACAATCTCCCCCTCCAGACCATGAGGGAGGTACACCGGCGCGACTCCATCACCGAGAGTCCGCCCAAGCTGACTTGATGCAGAACTATGTGGTTGGAGCATGCAGCTCCCCCTGATCAGGCTTCCCCTGATCGAACAACTCATCACCATGTCCCTGATGGTGGAACAACTCTTGACCATCTTCACCCTGGTCAGAAAACCTATTGGAAAATGACATTTGGGACCACTTTTCCAGAACGCCTTTCTTCCTTATATGGTTGTCACCATGACGCCGTATGTCCGAAGAAGTATCACCCATTGCACTCAAGTCATCTTTATACACCAAGCTATGTGTCTTGTACAAGGAACGACAAAACTCTCCACTAGCAACGTCCAACGATCGATTCGTCAGCTTCCACTTCCCATCACCAATAAACTGGTGGAAACCTTGCCTGTCAAGATCACTTGCAGACAATATGTTGACACGTAGATCCGAAACGTGTCTCACATCCATCAATGTCATATGGTAACCCAGTTAGTCTCGATGCAAATATCTCATATTCCCGAAATCTTGGAGTAGCTTGAATTGCTCATCTTTAACATCCCAAAGTCATCTGCCTTGTATGTAGAAAAGAGCTCCAAGTTGGAACTAACATGACAACTTGCACCCGTATCCACGAACCAATCATGACCCTTGTCACCCACATATAGACATTCTTGTAAAATAAGAAGCTCATCCGAAAATCTGAAATACAAGTAGTATAGCCATTATCTTCACCATCTTGGTACTTGCCTTTCTTCTTGTTTTGTTTCCACTTTCGACACATCCGCTTCATGTGGCCCTTCTCGCCACAATAGTGACAATCACCACTAAACCTTTGACCCGAATTCTTGCCTTTACCCTTCACATAAAGGGCTCTTGCGTGCTCATTGTCTGTGCCAACACTTTTCCTTCTTTGTTCTTTGTTAAGCATGTCATCTTTAACGGTATCCATAGACAATACACAATTAGACGCAGAATTACTCAAGGTCACCACAAAAGTTTCCCAACTATCCGGCAAAGTTCCTAGCAGCAGCAATGCGAGTAGCTCATCATCACCCTTCATACCCATTGTCGACAACTGGTTGGTCACATTCTGGAAATTGTTCAAGTGCACAGTCACACTAGTATCGTCATCAAACTTCATGTTGACCATCTCTTTGATAAGGAATGCTTTCTTCGCATCGGTCTTCTTCTCAAAGAGGGACTCCAATATCTTCCAGAGTTCTTCCGCATCAGTTTCTTTCGACACATGATCAAAGACGCTATTATCAATCTATTGCCTTATCGTACCAACTGCTTTCCGGTGTAACTTTCGCCACTTCTCATCAGTCATATTGGTTGGCTTTGCAGCAACACCCTCTATGGCCTCATGCATATCCCTACAATACAGGATATCCTCCATTCTTGACTTCCACGTCACCCAATTCTTATGGGTGAGTTTGATCATTGTGCCTTTCACATCATCATCCATTCTGACAATACCGATTCAGCCGAACCCAACCTTCAACCAGGCTCTGGTACCACTTGTAGTGAATCGGTCAACAAGTTAGTCAGAGAAACAGAACAAGCACATCAAACCAAGAGAAACAACCACAAAGAAAAGAACACATGAACACAGATTTAAGGTGGTTCAGCAAATCATCCACCGGACAGAAACACACTTCCACTATATTAATAATGGGTACACAAGAAAGACTAAGAAAACAATGACTCTCTTCTCTTCCTATCTTTCTCCTCTCTGCCCTCTCTCACCCTCTAACCGAGAATGGAACACACTATACTCTTTGTCTCTGTGATGCCTAAACCTAGAGCATAACCTCTCCTTATATAGCCATAAGGACAAACATGTTTCCTCACCAAATATGAATCATATTCCTAATAGTGGTAGGCTGTAAAGCCTCCTCCTTCTACAAGTAAACCATCATCAATAAGGATTCCATATCCTTACTGGAACACCATACTCTAAGAAACCATCTTATGAAAAACACATGCGCTGGAAACCCAACAAAGATTTGAAAGAAGAAGATTATTTTTGGCGATTGGCCGGAGAATTGTGAATATCAAAACCGTTCAAGAGTACGTTGTTTCTAGTAATATGTTAGTGTGAGAGACCTACATACGCACGACAAGCGAATGTGTAGTTAATTGTATCGGTTGCTACAAGTGGTATCATAGCAAGTGCGTGGGTGTGTCTCCATATGATTATTTAGAAACCTCTTTCCACCATGACCTATGCCAGTATGCCTTAACAATAATGATTCTCAACACTCTCGGATGGGTTAATAATAATAATAATAATTTGAATTTGCATGCATTATAATTATGTAGTTGTACCTCACTGATTTGCGTGATTCACCATCTTGTGGGTTGAAATGGATTGTTTATCAGGTTTTCTATCCTGCAGGCTGTTCTTTGTTCTAGTTAAATATTGTTGATTGGTGCTTGGAGGGTGTGGAAATGAGCTTGAGAATAATGACCTATCTTGGAATGCACGTTACACGTTTTGACAAAAGCAATAATATAATTAAAAAGAAGACAAGTTTTACCAACAGTTATTTTTTTGTTAAATTTGGTGATTTAAAGGGGTTTGTAAGTTGTTGAAAGGAGGGATCTTGAAAACACAGGAAGGGACATTCACAAAGAGTTCATGGGATCAGCCGCTAGGAGCGTCTTAGCTATTTATTATGATATTGCTGCCAGCTTCCAGTTCACCCTTTGTCATTAAACCATCATTGTAAGTTTTAATATTTCTTCCTAAAAAGATAACCTACTTGCTCATTATATACTTCATTCTTGCTGAGTAGTATCAATAGTTTAGCACTGCACTTCATACGTTCATATCAGCGGTTGAAGGTCAGTTTCTTTTGCTTCTTCGATCAAGTATACTCTCCATCTCTTTTCTTGATCGATCATTCAATCATAAACTACTTCATGAAGTATTAGGTGCTTAATTTTCTGTTCACTGTTGGCCTCTTCTCAGTTATCTTCTGAAAAGGGCATTGTTAGAAAAGAAAGTTCATTCTGTGTCTTAACGTACTCAAATCATTAGTTGTGGTATTAATGTATATATTATGATCAACTGGTGGAGGTTTCTAACGCAATGCTGGTTGGTTTTTGAATTATTTTGAGTTAAGCTTTCATATTCATATTGTTATTATTAAGATGTGAATCAGAGTTGTTGTTTATGTTTTCTGGCTTCAGCTTCATCCTACCATTCTTATTGCAAACTCTTCATTTTTTGCATTTTATTCTCATATTAATTTAAAATTTCCTGATTGAAAACAAGTTACTTTGTATATGATGGAGGAACAGAGGAAGTTTGTCAATTCGAAAAGAGTTCGCACCTCCATGAAACAATGTAAGTTGGTTCAAATGAAGCTAAATCTTAGTCCTTCATTTTTCAGAATGAGGACATCTGTGAAAGATTTCAGAATGGAGCGGTAAACTTGATTGATTTCCATTCACAAGTCTTACACAATTTATACAGGAAAAAAGTTCACCATTGGTACCCAAACTATTGTGGCAAGGTCAATGTAGTACCCCAACTCTGAATTGTACCAATGTAGTACCCAAACTTGTAATTCGCTATCAACGAAGGGTCTGAACCCAATTTCCGTTACGGCTCCGTTATCTCGGTCACGTGTCCTGCACGTGACCACACAAAAAATTCAACAACGGTACCCAAACTCTTGTGACAAGGTCAATGTAGTACCCAAATTCTGAGTTGTACCAATGTAGTACCCAACTCATTTTTCGCTATCAATGAGGGGTGTGAGACCAATTTACGTCACGGTTTCGTCATATGGATCAAAATAAAAAGGGTATTTACCTAAATAACTCTATGTGGGTTTTAAGGCCTTAAACAAGAAACTCTTACATTAAATATCTAGAATTAAGAAACAACTTACAAATTGGGCAAAACACTAACTCATTCTTATTATGCTCCGGACACCTCACTACCACAGTGTGGCATAGATGAGCTCCACCTCTCATCCCCACCGCCTCCTCCTTCACCACCAACACCATCTTCGAGTTCCTCCACCTCTCCTTAGAACTCCCGATCCATCGACACATCATGATCGCAGACCTTCACTCTGAGATTCTCGACCGCCGATCGCACCGCTTTACATGCCTCGAATGTCGTAGGTGGAGGGAGAGAAGGTCGTAGGTGGAGGATGTGAGGGAGACGATGTTGTGGCTCAAGGCGGAGCTGCCGAGCTGGGAGAAGTTGTCATCGTGATTGAAGAGTTTGGAAAAAACACAACCCGTAGTGTTGCTTTGCCTCGAAATCTGAGCTCAGAAATACAGTGTGGAAGGAGTGAGAGTGAAGGAGAATGAGAAGAAAATGATAAAAGACAATAAGTTATGACACGTGACCCAGAAGATGGAGTTGTGGTAGAAATTGGCTTTAGACCCCTCGTTGATAGAGAAAAACGAGTTTGGGTATTGCATTGGTACAACTTAAAGTTGGGGTACTACATTGATCTTGCCACAAGAGTTTGGGTACCGATGTTGAAATTTTTTGTGTGGTCACGTGCGGGACACGTGACCGAGATAACGAAGCCGTAACAGAAATTGGGCTCGGACCCTTCGTTAATAGCGAATTACAAGTTTGGGTACTACATTGGTACAACTCAGAGTTGGGGTACTACATTGACCTTGCCACAATAGTTTGGGTACCGATGACGAAATTAACTCTTTATACAGAGCAAGGAACAATCTAGATCCTGTAGTTTTGGAATATACATAACTATTGGATCAATCTACTGCATGATACTAGCTATTACAGAAAGGTGATTATATAGATTAGGAAATACTGGAATCAACCTTGATTTGAGCTTGATTTTCTGCATTCAATTCCGGATTAGCAGAGCTTGAATTGATATGGTTAACACCTCCCCCCCCCCCCCCCCGCAAGCTGATGGTCCGAGGCCGGATAGGAAGCTTGGACACAATGTACCGAAAGCGAGCAGTAGAGAGCCCTTTAGTAAAGATATCAGCTAGTTGATCTTGAGAGGAAACATAGCCAACTTGGATTTCCTGATGAGTAACCTTCTCCCGAATATAATAGTAGTCGACCTCAACATGACGGGTGCGAGTATGAAACATCGGGTTGGAAGCAAGAGAGATGACACTGATATTGTCACACCACAACTGTGGAGGATGCAGTGGAAGGCCCATATCTTTGAAAAGTATGCGAAACTAGGAGAGACGAGCTGCGGTGTATGCCATTTGTCGATACTTAGCTTCCGTGCTGGAGCGAGAAATCCCTCCGTGTTTCTTTGAACTCCATGAGACTATATTGGAACCCAAGTAGATACAAGTGCCTCTAGTTGAAACTCGAGTGTCTAGATCTCCAGTGTAGTCAGAATCACTAAATCATGTCAATGTGAGCTTAGTAGGAGTATAATAGAGACCATGTGTGGGAGTACCCTTCAAGTAACGTAATATACGCTTGACTACAACCCAATGAACAGTGGTGGGAGAATGTAGAAACGGATACACTGATAGAGTGTTAATTAAAACATCTATAATAAACCTTGTAAAACATCATCGTTAGTATAAAATTAGCAGGGATCGTTCTTTTCGGGGAATTGAAGGGAACTCTAAACTTTTAGTGTTAACAAATAATGAGGGGGTTTGAGATTGATTGTAGTATGATCGACTTCTCTTTAACAAACTTAAAATCAAATTTATTATTACACCACATAATTACAAGTTCGAATCTATCATGCATTCTAATTTGACCAATTACATACTTTTCAGACACCAATACAATTAGAGCCTTAGGGAATCATCTAATCATGCAAGATTTCAATTAACATTTAGATTGACTTAGGGTCTAATCTAAATTTGCATGCAATCGAATTCAATAACACTCAGAGTAGAAATTAAACAAGATTACATTTAAGCACCAAATCTTTGTTGGAGACATGTTTCATGTATGGCGTCACCCACAATGGTTTTACATGCAAATTTCCAGAATTTTTACCACTTTTAATCTACACAAACCGAATCTACTTAGGGCATGATTTGATTTGTGTCAATATGGTTGATGAATCTAGCAATTAAACACAATCTTAGGGACTGCCTCCAAGCACTAAATTCATATGCACATATCTGAAAATTATCTAAAAGTATGAGAAAAATGATTAGAACACAATAATAGAAAATACAAACTCATTAATTATAGGAAACCATCAATTTGGCAAAGAACCAAAAATCCAATAAAACAATTTGAAAATTTCGATTCTTAATACAAAACAGTAATCCCACACAAACATCATACTACAATCTTCATAGACAAAGTATTGTAAAAAATCAAAAACAAACAAACCCACGGAGAAGAGTTGCGAGAATCACACGTTGTATGAACCTTGGAGGTGTGTCTTCAATGGTGATTTCAGTGGAGATGGAATTGCTATATGGAGGAGGATGGATTGTTATTTTGATGAAGGATGTTTGAGGTGGTATTTTGGTAGAGTTTTGGCTCTTGAATGCAAATGAGAAGTCTCTTATTTGAGAGATGAAGCCATGTATATATAGAGGAAAAAATTAGGATAGTTGCAACTTTCCTCATATTATAATGCAATGCTTTAATCCTTTAAATCATGTCATGTTTTGTTCCCTAAAACATGTCATACTTTAATCCCTAAAACATGCCATGTTTTATGCCTTTAATGATCATTTTTAATTGTTGCATGACTTGGTTCCATCTCTTTTTTCTTTAATTATCTCTTCAATCAAATCTGAAAATAAGAAAATAAAATCATAAGCAAGAGATAATTAGTTTCAAAACCTAAAAGAATTCATAGTCAAACTAGGACTCTAGACCAATTATGCGTTTTTAACTCATGTAAGCACAAAAATGCATCCAATACCGCCTAAGACTCTTACTACGACTCAATGACTCAATAGTACAACAATAAGGGCTAAGCAAAGTACAAATTGAGGTAAAAACATGTTAAGAACGTCGCACAAAGTGCTCCTATCACACACCTGATTCACAGCATATGAAATATCCGGCCTGGTAAGGGTTAAGTATTGAAGAGCACCCACAACACTTCGGTATTCAGTACCATTAGAAAGAGAAGTGCCATCAGTGATACTCAACCGTTTACTGCTGGACGGAGTACTGACTGAAGATGCCTCAAGAATATTGGTACGGTGCAACAAATCCAATGTATACTTGGTTTGAGTAAGTGCCAAGCCTGTAGGAGTCCTCTCAGCCTCAATGCCCAAAAAATAATGTAAGGAGCCTAAGTCCTTCATGGAAAATAGCTTGCCCAAGTTTGCAATAAGGTGATGAATATAATCTATATGTGTACCAGTGACCAAGATATCATCAACATAGATCAGGAGAAACAATGTAACAGAACCAGAACGATAAACAAAGAGAGAGGAGTCAGCTTGAGAAGCAATAAAGCCTAATTCCTCCAAATAGGCAGAGAAACAAGAAAACCAAGCTCGGGGGGCCTGTTTCAACCCATATAACGATATGTGAAGCTTGCATACATGACGTGGATACTCTTTATCAATAAAACCTTGTGGCTACTGCATATAGACATCCTTTAACAAATAACCATGTAAAAAGGCATTCTGAACATCCAACTGATGTTTAGGCCAACTATATGATACAACAATAGCTAAAATCAACCGTATAGAATAATGTTTGATAACAGGACTGAAAGTCTCACCATAATCCAGACCCTCTTGTTGTCGGAAACCCTTCGCAAACGAGCCTTATATCGCTCAATTGATCCATCGTGACGCTTTTTGATTATGTATACCCACTTATTCGGCAACACATTCATAGTAGAAGATCTAGGAACAAGCTCCCATGTACCAGCATGAAGCAAGGCATTGAATTCAACACTCATGGCATTACGCCATTCTTCGTGCTTGGCGGCTTGGGTATAAGATGTGGGTTCAATAGTATGAGTTTCAGAGCTCACCACCATAGCCTATTTAGGATTAGATTTTGTGATTTTGTTTTAGCCTCTAGTAACAGGACGGGTGGGTAAAGTGGAGGGTGGAGCAGAGGAGGGAGGCATCAAGGCCGATCTAGGAGATTCGGTGAGAGTGGAAGAGGTTGGAGGCACGGAGGACTGAGGGCGGTGCTTTTGATAGGTGATTATGGGTTGGGTAGGGGCGGTGGTGAGAGGAGGAGAAGGCACCGGAGGAGATGGAGGTGCAGGGGTGGTCTGTGTGGTCGGAGAAGGAGGGCGTAATGCTGCAGGTGAAAGAGATGAGGGGTTCGGGCCTTGTGTTTGGGCTGTACTGGGTACTGGATATGTAGAAGTGGTGGTAACTATACTAAGTGAAGGAGAGGAAATCACCGTTGAGGGAGGAGCAACAATAGGGTCCCAAAAAGGAAAACTTGACTCATCAAAGAGAACGTGACGAGAGAGATATACACGACCCGTAGACATATCTAAGCACCTATAGCCCTTATGATGAAGCGAATACCCAAGAAAAACACATTTGATGGAGCGAAAATCGAGCTTGTTTTTTGTATATGGGCGAAGAAACGGAAAGCATGCACAACCGAATGTGCGAAGAGTAGAATAATTTGGAGATACATGGAAGAGTTTTTCATAAAGACTAGCAAATTGTAAGACATGAGTAGTTAGACGATTGATAAGATAGACCACAGTAGTGGTGGCCTCTATCCAATATGTTTTTGGAATAGATGAATGAGCAAGAAGTGCCAAAGCAGTTTCAACTATGTGGCGATGTTTGCATTCGGCCAAACCATTTTGTTCTAGTGTATGAGGACATGAGTAACGATGGTGAATGCCATGTTGAGTAAAGAATTTCTTGAATTTATAGTTGACAAACTCACCACCGCCATCAGATTGAAATTGTTGTATGGATGTAGAAAATTGATTTTGGACATATTAGGCGACAAAATGCGAGTAAACCTCATATTTTTGTTTCATATAAAATATCCACGAGTATCTAGAGAAATTATCAATGAAGATGACATAGTATTAGAAACCTTGAAGAGAAATAGTAGGAGAGGACCAAACATCACTATGGATTATTTGAAAATGGATTGTAGTAATAGACTCCGATAAATGGAATGGTAATCTCCAAGATTTTCCCAACATACAAGTATGACACGTGGGCAATTTATTATCAATTGGAGAAAGTTGGGATACAAGACGACTAAAGACTTGGAAGGAGGTATGACCTAAACGAGTATGTCACACCTCGGCAAGGACACATACACTATGGAAAGATAAATAACTTGATTTATTAAGACTTAATTTATTAGGTGATATTGGACCCGGCTGAATTGGATAGAACCCATTGCTACTCCGCCCCATCAAAAGCGTCTTCCCAGATTTGAGGTTCTTTACATAGAAAACATGAGGAAACATTAGAATATATCATGAGTGATCAGAGAGTAATTTATGGGCAGATAATATATTTGCGGAAGAATTAGGACAATAAAGGACATCTTGTAAAATAAGAGAAGAGGGAGTAGAGGGGAAAAAAACTGTTCCAATACTAGAGATAGGCAAACCTTGGCCATGGACTACACCGCCAACTGTATCGTTCCCATTATAAGTCCTTTGATTAGTAAGAACGTGAGGATCATTTGTGATATGTGTATTAGACCCAGTGTCAAGCAACCAAGTAGATGAGGGAGAGGTGGTGCCGTCATCCATAGCAGAGAGGCGCTGGGTGAGGGTGCGGCCCTCATAGGCCATATTCATACGATGATAACAATCAATACCCATATGCCCGGATCTGAAGAAAATTTAGCACGAACCTCGGAACTCGGATTTGTTTATGAGGGGTTAAGGCTAATATTAACAAAATGCACTTTACCTATTCCGTTTGATTTACAACCTACAACAATCATTCATTCAATCATCAAAAATAACAACCTAAGATAAAATTACTATATATTAGAACAAAGTAAGAAAAACATATACAAATTTACAATATGAATAGTGAATTCGAACTTAAAACATTGGGATCCATAAAGATAGATCCCCGGTAATGGCGCCATTTGATCGGTTTGATTACTCGAGATCAATATTAACCCTGTAAGTATCATTAGTAGTATGAAGCAAGAGGGTATTATTCACAAACCGGGGATCCAACCAGGGTAAAGAATCACAAACAATTAACAACGAATTCATAAGAGATATAAAGATTTGATATAAGATCGGATCAAGAACATAAAAATAAATCTTAAACTAATATATACATGTGATCAACTAACCAACACATAAACATCACCAAACAAAATGTCACATGTAGCTTCAAAATCACAATCTCATCCTATGCAAACACCGAGCCTTAGCGGACAAGTATTGAGTGAACAAACAATAACCTAATGCCGAACTAGGTTACTTAGCGCATCCCTAACTTGAAACATGGCCTGGTAATCCTATCTTAGTACTTAGAAATTACAAGATAACATGTCATTCTCAATCTTACCACTTCATTGATTCATATCTTATCTAATTACTTAGCGCATCTTAAATAACAACGGATCATGGTTAATTCCTAGTGATTACTAACAAGTCAAGCATGTCACTTACTTTAACAAGTTAACAAAAACACTTAAGAATCTTATATGCAAAACTAACTTAGCGCCTTGAATCACATATAGTTAACGCACAAGAAAGAGAATCATTAAATCATTGAATTATAAACTCACGACATCTACATAAAAATCATAGAAAACAAAATCAGAACTATTTTATAACATCTTGCAAAATCGTAAACTACATATGAGTATTCCACAAATTCGGAACTAGCCAAAAACAGAAACACAACATCATAAAAAGAATACAAACCGAAAACATAAGTGAAGAAGTAACGAGTTACACATTGTAAATCTCCTTAGCGGTATCAAAACAAGGCAGCACTGCTTCAACTTGAATGACAATCCTAGACGTAGCGCTTTGGATCGAATGGAATGAAAGGAAGATGGTGTGTTCGGCTTGAATGACTTTGAGAATGATGAGTAGTGTTTAAGGCAGAGCTTTGGCTAGTCTTGTAAGCAAGGTTGATGATGATTTTCTATGAAAATGAGGTGCTATATATAGAGGAAGAAACTCAAAGGAGGCTGGCCACAAAGTCCACAAAGTTGAAACCAAATTGGTTGAGGTTTCCTAGATTTTCTCAATTCGGCAGATCTAACATTTGTGCCTTGCTCTGGCCATAACTTTCTCTAGAAAATAGATATTGAGCTGATTTCAACGGCATTTGAAAATAAACTCTCATAGCTTTTCATCCATATATCATGCATTTTCTGAATCGTTGTGAGTTGTCCAGGGGAGCCGTCAAAGTTGGATGATATGCACTGTCAGAATTCTGAATTCTATAAGGATTGGACATTAATTGCATATCTTCTTCCTCCTTTAATGTTGATTTCTTTTGCATAAATTTCTTTATTTGAATTAGGGAGGCAGAAAGAGTCTTAATTGTTGTAGCCTTA
This sequence comes from Argentina anserina, assembly GCF_933775445.1. Lineage (NCBI taxonomy): Eukaryota > Viridiplantae > Streptophyta > Magnoliopsida > Rosales > Rosaceae > Argentina > Argentina anserina. The sequence goes on from NC_065875.1 coordinate 4,058,956, forward strand.
TTTGAATTTTCTTACATCTTCTCATTAATTTGGTGCATGCCTTCTTTGACTTTCTTACCTCTTCTCATTAATTTGCTGCATGCATTCTTTGACATTCTTTAGTACAGGAATTTATGGTGATTCTAATATATATCCATGCCTCTATACATAGGAGAAACAAGGTCTCAACTTTCCCTCACAGCCCTTGGATCAAAAGCAAATCAATGGCTGAGATAATTCTGCCGAGTTCACTGGACCTCCGAGTAATGATTCGGTCATATCTCCATGTAGGAATAAGATATTGATTTGATTCCAATTCCTACAGAAACTAGACTCACACAGCTTTCTATCCATATATGGTACGTCTTCTAATTCGATCATAGCTGTTCAGGGGAGCCCATCGAAGTTGGATTACGAATCTTGACAGCATTTTGATTCTTGCATGGATTGGGCTTTTAAGTGCATATCTTCTTCTCTTTCCTTGTGGAACTAGGATTGCTTTTATTCTCTAACATGGATTTGTATTTCCTAATAAGAATAAGTACGTTAGAAACAAAAAAGTAGGAAAGGATGAATCCTACTCGAACAAGGAATCATATCTCAACAAGGATTCTTAACACTTAGCACGATTTCATCATCAATTAACTCATAATTAATATAAGCTCTACCTAAACACTTATTTATACAAAAGAAACTAAAACATACTAAATAAGAGGTAACAAAGAGTAAAAATATGGTATAAACGCATTAAGAACGTCACACTTTGTGCTCTTATCTGGTGCTAGACCAAGAATGGAAGCTCCACGGGATTGGGGACGGGAGCTAGAACCACGAGCATAAGTGGAGGGGCCAGAGAATGAAGGCCGAGAGACTTAATTTGGCCGGCCCCGAGAGGGGTTGTTACCACGTCCCCGAGATCCACCAATGGAGGTGCGCTGCATTTGAGTAACCAGTGCAGTGGGAGGCGCATCCAATTCAGCTTGGTTATGATCATGCGTCCGGCTTTCAGCATTGAGAAGCAAGGCTTCAAGGGCATCATAGGTGATGGGAGTATCATGAGCTTGGGCTGAGCTGACAATGTTCTCATACAACGGCCAAACGTTGTTCATAATGATAGAGATGAGATCGACTTCATCAATTGGATGACCAGTAAAGGCTAAAGTGTCAGCAACCTCATTCACCTTATCAAGATAATTAGAGATAGAACGATCCCCACGAGTGATTCGGAGGAGGCGGCTACGCAATTGAAGGATGCGATTGTGATTTTGAGAGGCATATCGGCGGGCAAGAGATGTCCAGGTAGAGTGGGAGGACCCAGATCGAGAGACAGTCGCCAAAACTGAGGGTGTGAGAGAGCCATTGATCCAGCCGAGGATCATCTGGTCAGTTGTAATCCACTCCTCATAAAGTGGATTGACTTGGTCAATCATTTGACCGAAAACATCACGGAGGAAAGCAGGTGGGCAGGGTTTTGTGCCTTCAACATAGCTCATAAGATTGCGACTACGAAGGAGAGGGGTCATTTGGGCGAGCCACAAAGCATAGTTGGTACGATCAAGGCGGATTGTGAGGAAGTTGGAGATGGTAGTGTTTGTGGTGGTGTGAGTGGCTAGTGAGGGTGGAGGATTAGTAGTGGTAGAACTGGCTGGGGATGGAGGAGGGATGGGAGCATCAGCCATTTGGGAAGGGAGAGGAGGGATTGATAAGCAAGGCGTCATTTAGACTATGGCTTTGGATACCATGAAAGATTTCAGAATGGAGAGGTAAACTTGATTGATTTCCATTCACAAGTCTTACACAATTTATACAGAGAAAGGAACAATTTAGATCATGTAGTTTTGGAATATACATAATTATTGGATCAATCTACTGCATGATACTAGCTATTACAGAGAGGTGATTATATAGATTAGGAAATACTGGAATCATCCTTGATTTGAGCTTGATTTGCTGCATTCAATTCCGGATCAGCAGAGCTTGAATTGATATGGTTAACATTCTGATGAACTAGTTGAACTTGAACATGCGGGTGCGATTATTATTTGGGAAGAAATACCCGTATCATTGGAGCAAAGGAGATCTAATCACTTGGTAGAAAGGAAAAAGGCTCTATGAGCCCGTTATGTATATGGCATAATCTTCTTAATAACAAATCTTTGTGCTTGGTTTGTTCGTGACTATGGGCAGAGGGTGTTACCTGAGCTCCACTTGTTAGCCATCTCAGTTTATCCAATGTCAACACAACAACAAATCAGGGCTGATATTCTCAAGCAGCACAATCAGATCAGTCTTCCTACTCTATTTCCTAATCTATCTTGACATAGCTGCAATTGTGCAATAGAGATTGTAGATTGATTTGTAATTGATTCTGTCATTATGTTGATAGCAAAACCTATGGATCTAAATTGTAAATCTCTCTGTATAAATATGTAAAGATGGGATGAATAGAATCAAGTAACTTACCTTAGCAATTCTGAGTTCTTCACCACTGTACGTAACTGTTGTCCTCTAGCCCTCTTCCCAAAAGATGTGAATTTCTTGCTTCATTTTGGTCAAATGTTATGTAGAACACAAGCTCCTAATTCCAATACCGTGACTAAATTCTAATGCCAATATCCCCTATGTCTTAGACTCTTAAAATCAGTTTCATTTATGGGTGATAATTAATATTTCTATGTTAAATCCCACAAATATGTTTTTTGAAAATTGACACCTTGTAGATACTAAGAGTGACAAATTTCCACACGATTGAGACCGAAAAGCTACATATAATGATGGTAATTGTCTCCTTCATCTTAGATTTCTTTTGCAGATTTGAGATCTTGTGGACACGATGGAAGTGATTGTTTTCATACACAAGGAGTTCTGCGTGTGAGTTTAGGATGCTTTGTATCTTTTTTACTTGCATTGCTCGATGCTCCTCAATAAAATTATATACTTGATACTTGTAATGGCTACAGATGATAAGAACTGATATCCTTAACATTGGATTCAGATATTTTTCTTTCTAATGTTTCTGACAACATGTAAAGCAAGAAAACTATATAAAGCTACCAATGCCTGGCATTCTGGGTGGTGGGGATTCAAGCTGTTCGAATGGCTTGTATCGATGATGATCCGCTCTTCTGTCCTTCTAACTATATTCATATATATGGTACGTTAATCTAAGAGGTTCTCTTTTATCTCTTATCATCTCTGATCATGCATATATCACTTGAGAAGGAAACTTGGCATGCTGTATGTTGATGTTGAAGATTGAAGACCAATTTTCTACCTCTGTTTATTCATCTTTGTTTTGTTATTACTTGGAAATGGTTTCAAAGTTAACCTGGTGATTCCTATATTGGCAGGTGAATTTGCTCGTGTCGGTGTAGGGTAACTTCAGAATCTGTGTCTAATGTTATTACATGTCTACACTTGCATGAACTGTTTGCTAGGCTGGACAAGACCATGTTTAGTGCTTTCTTGTAGCATGGAGGACATCCAAGCAATGTGTAATTTTAAATTTGCTGTATTTGTTGTTCTGGTTTGCATTATAGATGCATGTTTACCTGGGAAATAATTCGAAGGAGGACGTCCAAAACTATTTCTATGATTTCAGACAGGACTAGAAATGTAAATTAACCAGAGTCAAATCCATATTGTATTTGGATATTGATTTTGGAGTTGGAATACCTTTAATGATTGGCTGAAAAATATACAAGAGAAAAACTATAGGAACAAATTGTTGCATTTTCGACACACTATTTCTACTGCCCAACCCTCCATATTTATGTTACATATTGTTTCATTACCTAATTGAGATGGTGCAGTCATGCATAATTCCATAGCAGAACATGTTTCTAGATCATAAGCTAGCAGTTTATTTCCTTTCAGTTTTCAGAATTCAGATCACTTTGATTGATCACATCTGGCCCTTTCTTCTCATGACAGGATCTTTCTCGTTCTCCAACTTATAAGTGTGATCCAGTTTATTAGATGGTGGAATAAGTATCGGATGCCCGACAAGCAAAAGAAGCAGAGGTCTAACTTCTATTTAACTGGAAATCTGTCATTAGTTCATATATATTATCAGTTTACTAGTTATATAAATAGAAGAATCAGGTCCACCATATCTACTGCAACTCAGAAACAAGTGACTTTCAAATAATTAGGATTACTACTCATAAACCATTTTGAATGACCTCATGTGAATTATTTAGCATGTTGTGAAGCCTGATGCTCCTTACCCGTCTCTATTTAGGCGCCCCGGCCCCAAAGCAATTAAGGATCCAGTTTCTAATTTCTTGTTAAACTTTAACTCATAGATAACTGTTGGTAATATTCTCAAATTAAATTTCATTGTCTTGGTGAGTAAGTTCTGAGATTTTACTTTCTACTATTGAATGAGATAACTTTTCTTGAGACTTGATACATTTTTATTTCTTCCCTTCGTAATTGCTTTAATATATCTTCTCTTATATTCTCCACAGCTGCTCCCTTGGATTGTTCATGTCTACATTGTTTTACATCGCATCGATGTGTGGAATTGCACTTATGTACTTGGTCATTTGCAATGAAATCCTCATGTGCTCTCAATATCTTCTTCATCATATGGATTGCTGTTCTGCTTATCATAGTGATGTATGTATCCCTACACTCCAAGGTTCATTACTAGCTAGTAATTACACCCACGTTATAGTATCTCTTCTCAGAAAGCTGTCTGATGCATTGTAATTTACATATTGAGATGATTGCAATTGTTCCTCTCGCCTTCATGCCTCTTATAAAGTTGTATAAATAATGCAGGTAAATCATGGCTTCATACATTGTTTTCCCGTGTTGGTCTGCTATCAGAAGGTTAGTACGTAATTTAGGCCAAATGTCAACTACTCTATATGTATATAACTGCCGGTCCTGATTCTGCTAAGCGTTGTATGGGATACATGTCTGTTCTTCACTCCTCTCACCTATGTATATTGCATCTATTATACTGTCGAGATATATATTTTTCGGATGTTGCTAGTTTGTTTTTAAATCCAGATGATTTTCAAGTTCATTTATGATAAAAAGGTCTTTAGAGATTGACTTAAGCAAAATGGTTTGCTGTTTGATATTTTAGTTGCACTAACTGTAAAAATAATCAAAACAAAAGTACATTCAGGATATCAGATATTGTGAGTAACTTAGTTTCTAAATGATGAAATGAGTTGAGAACATTTGTTTGTATATGGCCTTCGATCAGTTACAAAACTTTATGCAATTCAGCATTTGCATAGCAACATGAAACGCTGTGATGCTATATTGTTTTCAACTTTAAACCCTTGGCTTTCAGTGAACCTGCCAATGAGGAATGCAACCCACAAAAACAAGGGAATGGAAATAATGATTGGACTACCATCCTAGTAAGAATGCTGTTCTATATTTCTGTTCGTTATTCTAATATGACCACATTGATTAGCGTATACTTTTGAATTGAAAGTGTATACTAATCTCATAATGCAAAACCCACAATAATAAGTTGAGTAAAACCTACTATTTGCATAATTCATTCTGTTTATAAAATTAAGAACTGCATGGATAAGTTAGTATCCAGTTATCAAGAGGAGTAGTTAAGCTGTCAAGGTTGAGTCTTGTACTGAAGAATAGCATGCACCTAATCTGTCTAGTATGCTGTGTTAATATCCCCTTACTTGCAGGGCTTCCTAATAGCAATATGTGCCATTGTCATGGCAACTTTTTCGACTGGTGTTGATTCGCAATCATTTCAGGTGACTATCATTATGTTCAAGGAAATTCTAACTTCATTTGGTTGTTATCAAATGGGACAGAAGCAACTAAATTCAGTTCTTAAAATCCATTGACCTACTAAAAAACAAAATGTGCATTCACCAAGTTAATATATACTTAGTTTAGTTTAGCTTGGGTGGTGATTTTGCAGTATTGTTAGACCCAAAACAAAGATAAGAACAAAAAAAAAGATACTACTTGTAGACAAGAGAGTGTACCTAAAACTTTCAAGGATGTTTTATGCTAAATGATAAAAGATAACACTGGATTTTGATTCTGTATTGTAACAAATACTAAAAAAATTCTTCCTATGAACTGCAGTTTCTGCACACTGAAGTTCAACATGAAGATGATATCCCTTACAAATTCGGATTCTTTCACCTAGTATTTTCCTTGGGGGCCATGTATTTTGCGATGCTATTCATCAGTTGGAATCTCAAATAACTCAGCTCAGAAGTAATCGAATTACTATGTTTTAGTTATTCAGAATTTTAGATCTCCTTGTCTAAAAACTTCCACTTCATTTCGGTCATTGTACATAACTTTCCAAAACAATCAGGTGGAGCATTGATGTTGGCTGGGCTAGTATATGGGTAACGATTGTCAATGAATGGTTTGCAGCCTCGATATATCGTAAGTACCTAGCTTGTCTTGAATATAAATTTTCGGTTGAACAAGTTATCATTTCAGCCAAACTGGTAAACCAAATAGTATAACTTCAGCAAGGAAATTTGACTTCAAGCAACTTTTGTGCGGTATGGACTGTTGGAAAATGGTTGGAAAAACCATTTAAAACCAAATTTTAATTGATTAATTAAATTAAGTTAAACTTATAATTAATCAAAGATGAACATAGATTTGAGTTCTCCATAATGAGGGCTACAAGATCATATGTTTGTTTGTGTAATTTGGTTGTGGGTGAATAAGAAATTGTCACTCAAAGATGGCTACTTAGAATGAGGGAAATGTATTTGTCCCACATTGGAAAAGAGAAGTGTTGAAAAGACTTTATATAGAATCCATTATGTATGGATTGTAAAGTGTGTAAGTCTCTTTATACCCTCTTGTGCATGCGCAAGGGTGCAAATCCTAGGTCACAAGGGAAACCCGTGCGACCTGCGGACACGAATGCAACACCGAATTGAGGGTCGGAACGCAGATTCTTTTTGCATTTCCGAAAATTCGGTTTTGACTTTTCAAATTCTCTTGACTGTTCAAATTCTTCTTTTGTAACAACTGAGTTATTGTGTTATGAAGAATTATAACAGAATTGAAATCAATGTTTGTAACATATGTAACTCATATATGTTATGATCTTTTGATTTCTATAACAGCCATCTTATTAATTGCTGATTGCAAATCCTCACAGTATAAATAGCCACTATCCTTTCATTGTAACATTATCCCATTCAAAACACAATCTTCTCCCACTCTCAAAATTCTTAGCTTTTCTCTGGTGATAGAAAGAGGTACCTTTCGAGTTCGTTGAAGGTTCTAGTTAGTAATGCAACTTCCTAGAATCGTTTAGTCGTTATATCCTGGGAGATAAGCGCTAAGCATCCTTGCACCGGTAGAGGAGGCGTAAACGTCTTAAGGACAGTGTGGTATCACACACGTCTCGACTAGTTCTTCTATCACCAATCGTTCGGTATTTTGGTTGAATTTCTTTTCGTGTTCTTCGTTTCTGATTTATAATTATTTATAATTCGACTTATTAAATTATATATGCAATATATCACTGTTTTTATAACATGGACATTGTTTTCTCCTATTGTGAGGCAGTCCAAAGTTATGGATCATGAAGAACCTGTTCAGGAGGTTGATAGCTCAAATGTGCCATGATTGAATTATGGACAGTGCTGCATATATTACCTTATTCAATTCATTGTTAACATTACTCTTTTGTATCTATATTCTTTGAGCATTCATAAATAAAACTGAGATACTAGGAGTATTACATACTACCATTGTTATTATTCTCTAATGTATGCAGCTTAGTTGGATTCACATTTTAGACATGGAAACCTGCATTATCGAAATAAATCTGACATAGAATTTGAAATAATTGGTTGACTATCAGGTCAAGTGGCTAATGAAACAAAAGAAGTTCATTTTTCTTTCATTAGTTATAGAAGTTGGTTTGGTTGTACCCAATACACTGATGGAGTGATGGTAAACCTAGCTAATACTTATTTTATTTTCCACTTGTTTGCAAAAACAGCACTACTTTAAGAGTATCAGATTTGAAGTTGATCAAGAATTTCATTATTTTAACTAAAAACTTTTAGTCAAAGTAGTCGTTCAGTCAATCCCATGCACATCAGCCCCAACCATTTTGCATGCAAGAGTAATTAGATGACTACAATTTCCCAAAACAGAATGATACCCATTCTCACTTCATAACAACTCCCTTTTCTTATAGTCTCTCTATATAAAACCAGGATCCCTTATCCAATTGAAACGCACACCAAAACACTTCACTCTTCAAATCCTCAAACCCTATTAACAGATACAATCTTCAAGTTCAAGATGGTCAAGCAATTATCATCAGTCTATCCCATTTTGTTCTCTATTCTAGTTACCTCATTCCATGCACTACTGGTGAATGCAGCAGTTGACCCTGTCAGGGCCAGTGGAAATGAACCAATTCTTGAGATGTACATGCATGACATTCTAGGGGGCAGCAACCCAACAGCTAGGCCAATAACTGGTCTGCTAGGCAACATCTATGGAGGTCAAGTTCCCTTTGCAAAGCCAATAGGGTTCCTTCCACCACAAGGTGGTGTCTCCATCCCCAATGCCAATGGTGCACTCCCTACTGTCAATGGCATAAATGGGATCCCCCTTGGAACAGGCTTGTCGGGCACAACGTTCTCCGGAAAGCCCATCGGGCAGGCTCAGACCCAGTTAGGCCCCGATGGTCTGAGCCTGGGGTTCGGCACCATCACCGTCATTGATGACATTCTCACCACAGCACCTGAGCTAGGGTCACAGACTATTGGTAAAGCACAAGGAGTTTATGTTGCAAGTTCAGCAGATGGGTCAACACAGATGATGGCATTCACTGCTATGATTGAAGGAGGTGAATATGGTGACAGTATCAATTTCTATGGAGTTTTTAAGATTGGAAGCTCAATGTCACATTTGTCTGTGACTGGAGGAACTGGAAAGTTCAAGAGTGCTAGTGGTTTTGCTGAGGTGAGGTCACTAATACCTCCTGGTCAACATGTTACTGATGGTGCAGAAACTCTCCTGAGGATCATTGTGCATCTAAGCTATTGATGAGTATTGGAACGGTGTAAAAATTCTACGCCAAGAGTCTTATTTTGAAGTGTAAACAATGTTGATGTAACCTTCCTTCCAATATATTTCAAGTTCTCATTTTTTCATAGTGGTTTCTTATTTCTCATTTCAGTAGATAATTTTGCTACGAGTCTATGACAAAGTAATACAGATCAAGCGAGGAAAAGAAAATCCAACCAATAACTTCGGTATGACATGCAAAAGGTGGCAATTCAGTAGCTAATCTCGTGTGTGTGCTGAATTGCTGATACAATATTATACAAAAGAGGAGACAAACAATGCTCGATGTGATGAAAGAAAACTAAAGTTGGATTTCACTATCAACCTGTTGGATAAAATTCTCGACAAACTGTTTGTTGATCACTGTACGTCCTAATTCTTAAACATGGAGATGATCATTGATCAAGACTTGTGAATTATCCGAGTCCATAAGTCCAGTACTTGGGTATAATGCTCATAAAGAAATCTCTAGTGGGAAGATCAGTACATAAAGAATATGCTGATCAAGAAGTTTGAATGTCGTACCACTATACCAGTAGCCTCTAGAGAAAATTAAACAAGAGACATTACAGATTGTGCTAGCTAGAGATATTGCTTGTGAGTTGTGTTTGGGACCAATAGCTTCATGGTGGAACAACAGATCAGGAGGTAGAAACTACAGAAACTACAACTGCTTCTACTCCATAAAAAGAAAGTTTGTGGACAAATGTGTGGCAACGGGCAAATGTGATTCATAAGATTCTTATGCGTTACGAATATGATTTTTTCGTGACAATTTTTTTGAAAAAACAAATCGTGGACAAATGCATACAATATTATTTATAAAATTATGAGATTCATTTGCGACATATTATTTGTCACGCAGAGGAGTGTGGCTCTAGTTACGTGGGAGGTTTTTGCTAATTGCTTCATCTATCGACATGAATATTGGAGGGCTTCGACTTGAAGGGTTCCAGCCTTTCAAATTGGCTTTTGATCTCTTCTGCTGACCTACAGATGACTAATGTCACATTATTGGCGATAATATGAGTTATAGACTTCTAGCACTTCAGGGCATACGATTTCGTTTGTTTTGACACCAAATTAATGAAAATATAACAAACTGGATACCGAGATGACAGAGAATGTCACCTGGAACCAGCCATGGAACAAACCCACTTTTATATATCATCACTATATGTGACCAATACCTAATTCACCTAAACCAGAACTCAAACAACTGTTGCATATAATACAGAACTAACAACTTGACCTCCTGAACTTGAGTCCACTCAACCACTCCATGTGCCAATTTCCTCTATATCAAGGGCAAATGGCCGTTACCAAGAAGCATATTCAGCAAGAAGCTTCAGTGTTCAATTCTCAAGTCTCCTGTATTGATCTTTCAAGATGTTCAAGCAGACAATTTCATCTCTTTTCCTTATACTGCTACTTGCGAATGTGCACACAACATTATCAGTTAATCCCGCAGCAGACGGCAAAGAACCGGTTCTTGAATTGTACATGCACGACATTCTTGGCGGCAGTATCCCTACAGCTAGGCCGATCACAGGCTTGCTCGGTAGCATCTACAGTAGTCAAGTCCCCTTCGCCAAGCCAATAGGATTCACTGTTCCAAGTGATGGGGTGGCTGTCCCAAATGCTAATGGAGCCATTCCAACTGTAAATGGCGCCACAGGTCTCCCACTAGGAACTGGCCTATCTGGTACGGCTTTTGCAGGAAACCCTAATGATCATAATCAGAATGGCATCGCAACCCAGCTAGCAGCAGATGGATTGGGACTGGGATTTGGGACAATCACTGTCATAGACGATATACTGACCTCGAGCCCCGATTTGGGATCACAAACACTTGGTAAAGCTCAAGGAATTTATATTGCAAGTTCTGCAGACGGATCACGACAGCTGATGGCCTTTACAGCTATGATGGAAGGAGGGGAATACAATGACAACCTCAACTTCTTCGGGGTGTACAAGATTGGAAGTACCATGTCACAGTTGTCCGTGACTGGTGGCACAGGTAAGTTTAAGAATGCAAATGGAATCGCAGAGTTGCGACCCCTGATTCCTCCAGGCCAACATGCAACAGATGGTGCAGAAACGTTGCTGAGGGTTACTGTGCACTTGAACTATTGAGAACTCTGTCTATTTTGATTTTTACAGTGTGCTGCATTGGCTACATGTTTGGAGTTCTATCACAGTTGTAATTCTCTCTAATGTATTTAAAGTGTTGTGCTCAAATATGGTGACGCCTAACTGAATCGAACTAAAAACTCCTATCATGATCATACTAAATGTCACATCAATACATGCAACATAACTGCACAATGCAAATAAGAAAGGTGTAGAACCACCAACCAGAACCACAGGATAGTAAGATATGTAGAAGTATCACATGCTAAGCTAAAATAAATAACTTGATAATTTTCCCTCAATACTAATGAAGGTCTCAAATAAAGTAATCACTGAAAAAAAGTTAAACTAATCAGCTAATTATAATCAGACTAATGTCACAGAACCAATAGATACACCACACACGTACCATGGCAAGTGTACAACACCTATTCAATCCATCATACTAGTAAGCATGTTAGGCTGCTACCAACAAACATTCACTGTAAAATGCCTTAAGATGAAGTCTGATATAAGCATTCACACCTTATTGTTCTACATTTGCAAAATGAAATGACAATCATAAAGGCCTAACCAGCTCCTTATTTATATTTAAAAAAAAGGGAGCTCCTTACTAACGAGGCACTGACTTTTTATATTTTAAAGGGAACAACAGCATCATCTATGTGTATTACATCACAAGTACAAGATTTCAACAACCACAGACATATTTCTTCAGGGAACCTTCTTTAAGAGAACTACCTTTCTTCAATCCAATAAGGGAAAATGAAGCCCATTTATGCAAAACTTGAGGTGTAGGGATAATTTTCATAAAGAAATTATCATAAAATAATATAATGCTCAATTAAATGAAGTGCTATATAATCAATATTTACTTATTGCCACTAAATAGTATCAGGACAATGAACAAAGTACAGTCTATTTATTCATCATTCATGCAATGGCTCACTATACGAAAACTCACAGAGAAAAAAAACGCAAATCTATAGGCAATATACAAACCACGTAAAGAGCTCCTCATTCTTCACGACAAGCTGGTGATTCTAACACGAGAAAGCACACAAGCTTCATCCAGTCCGTGGAGTGAATCTATCAAGTGAATCCGCAATGTTGCTGGACCATTAGCCTTCTCCATTCCCATCTCTCCCGCAATCCCAAACAGGGACAATGCCGCAGCCGTAGCTTCCAGAACATGTGTCTGATCAACAGCAACAAAGGCAGCAACAAGAGCAGTGACAGAACACCCTGTTGCCGTAATCTTTGTCATCATGGCAACCCCATTGTGAGCACCAACAACTCTCTCCCCATCTGTGACAAAGTCCACAGCTCCGGAAACTGCAACTACGGCGCCACTGGACCGAGCCAATGACTTGGCCGATTCCACTGCATCGCTGGACTCATGGGAACTGTCTACACCCTATAAACGAAACTAAAAGTTATAATCTTTCATAGCCCCACAAACATTAATCTATGTCCACTAAGGTTTCTAATGCATAAACTGAATGAAACTAAGTAAAGTAACAACCTTGAACCAACTACCTTAATCCAAAGTACCAGAAAATTCAAGCAACATAGTACAGAACACAGGTTTCCTTAGTTTCAAGTATCAAAAGTACAAGGAAGCTTTTAAAAAAAAAAAAAAGTCCTAACTACCTTGGTGGGTCCCACGGTGGCGTTGGCGAGGGAGATAATCTCGGAAGCATTTCCTCGTATGACAGTGGGCTTGAGCTCGACGAGTTCCAAACAAGCTTTCAACCGGAAACCGGAAGCGCCGGCGGCGACGGGGTCGAGAACCCAAGGCTTGCCGGACTGGCGGGCGACTTGGGCGGCGAGCTTCATGGCCGGTAGCCAGGCGGCGGAGAGTGTGCCGACGTTGAGGCAGAGCGCGTGGACATGAGGGGTGAAGTCGGGGATTTCTTCGAGGGTGTGGAGCATGGCCGGTGATGCTCCGGCGGATAAGAGAGTGTTGGCCATGAGATCCATGGAGACGAAGTTCGTGATGCATTGGATCAGCGGAGACTGGGATCGGACGGCGATGAGTAGTTCCCACGACTGGTTCTACTTGTTCTTCCTTGTTGTTTTCCATGCTCTGCTTTCTAGCTATGGCCTTGGAACTTCAATTGGTTTTTAGAGACTTTAAAGCAAAGGCAAAGAATGAATGATTCTGGAATACGCGAGGACTAAAATATCGACCAGAATTGAAATATCGACATTCTAAAACTTAGAAATATTGAGGGAAATATTGAAGAAATATCGATTTTAAAAAATAATTGAATAAATTGATAGAAATTTAAATAAAAATATAGAAATTTTGAATGAAATTTTGAAAGATGTTTATTTGATCAATTATCTACAATATTTCATAAAAAATTATTATATAACTATTAGTCTATAATGAGTTATAGTAATTTAAGATAAAACAATCGTCGAAAATTATTAAAAATTTACTTTTAATTTTTTTAATGGCTGGGAACCCAAAGGGAAGCTAGGTCATCACGCCTTATATACATATAATACATTAAATATGAAACTAGATAAGTAATTTAGAACCACATAGAGGATCTATGAGGTACAAATTAGAACTTAATAATATTAATATACTTACCAACAATGAAGAAAAGAGAATATCAACAAAACTTTACTCACTAATATATTTGGAATTTGATGCTAATATATTTAGAACTTGAAATAGAATAGAGTTGAGTAGTGATGCAATTGTGCAACCAAGGACTAACATCCTAATGTATTTATAGTGTCATAAAGTTTTAATTTGAAAAGTAGTTAAAAATTGAATTGTAGGTAAATAATGTGATAAAGTTAGTTGGGATTGGACATATAACCAATTTTCTTTGTTTATCAAATTTATTACACATATAATATATATTATAAAGTGTCAAAATATAACACAAATTGACTTAGTAGAGTTGGCTAAGTGATTTATTTTCTATTGAGATGAACATGGTTCGATTCACCTCAACAACAAGTTAGGTTTTATTTGAATTTTATTTGAAACATAAAATGCAATATATATTAAAAATAGCCATATATAACAATAACTATATTTGGTATAGTTGGCTACACATCGTTGCTTGCAAATGAATGACCACTGGTTCGATTCCCCTCAAACTCATTTCTGGTGGTGACACGTGGCGGAAAGAGTGATTATATCGCGGATATATCTAAAATATCGAAATATCGCGATATATCGTGGAAATTTCCAAAATATCGACTGAAATTACAATGGTATGTGAATGATATATCTCTACCTCGAAAAATTGGAAATACGAACTATATGCGAAAACTAAAGGTTATATAAATTTTGACGGCGGTAACAACTCCTTGAATCCAATAGTTAGAATGTTGTTGCATTTGCATTGATGTATTGGCAAACAGCCAAACACCGCTAAGATGCCTAAGAATTTCAATACACCAATAGAGCAATCTTATTCACTGCCTCAAAAAGTAAAGCAAATCTCTTTTGACTCAAGAACAAGCTACACACAGTGCAACTAGTTTTGATTCAATTAGCTTAAAAAATGTTTTTCGTGAGACTAACTCTGTGGCGGATGTTATTGTTAATGTTGGTCACTTTAGCGATATCCCTTTGTGTTAAACAACAACAAGCGTGGCCCGTGGACCAACTGTACTGATATTGTTCCAACTTAGCCACCTCACAGGTGTTGGGTTTTAATCACAAAAGGCCTCGGTACAATTAGGTATTATCCACCCATTTATAAGCTTTATTTTCTTTGTTACTTCTTAGATGTGGGATCTCTCCTCTCCAACACGTTCCCTCACATGCAACCTAATTTTTAGGTCTGCACGTGACAGATTAACATCCCACATATTAGGACGAAATAAACCAAGGTCCAGTAACCAACGACACTTGGTGACCATCCAATCGGAAACTCTCCGATGACATGATAATGACACCCATTATGGGCCCATGACAAAGTGGCACCCAACTCGAGCCCACGACAAATTGGAGGTGCGACTGGAGAGTGACCCGCTCTGATACCATGTTAAACAGCGACAAGCGTGACCCGTGGACCAACTGTACCAATATTGTCCCAACTTAGCCACCTCACAGGTGTTGGGTTTTAATCACAAAAGACCTCGGTACAATTGAGTATTATCCACCCACTTATAAGCTTTATTTTCTTTGTCACTTCTTAGATGTGAGATCTCTCCTCTCCAACACTTTGTATTGGAATGATAGGGTTCCAAGTGAGGCTTCCTAGAGTCTTACTCTTTGACATTATAAACTCTGGTTGCCCTAGATGGCTACACACAGCTAATAAAGTCAAGAACCATCACCTTTTTTTAATTGTGATTTACAACACAAATCATACATATTGAATTGATGCAGAATTTTGAATAAAGAGTAACATCATATTAATCTCAAACCGGATTCAAAGTTTATTGAGGATAAGTGTTACACCCTTGAATGTGTCATAGGCATATTAGCTTCGCTAGGCAGAAACAGAGGTATGGTGATTATCTAATCAAGGAGACAAGCTGCGGGGATGTTAGCCTCGCTGGGCAGACAGACAAAGGAAGCAGTAGTAGGGATATTGGCCTCGTTACGATGCCAAGCAAGCACGGAGTTAGGTGCCAAGCAGTACAACATGCAAGGCAGACCGCAGAGACAAGTGTTGAGGCTAGGCTAGACATTAGCCTCGCTAGCATAATCAGTGGGCTGGATATTAGCCTCGCTAGCAAGGAAGTTGGCAGATCTGACTAGGCAGGGACATGGACGTCGCCAGCAGACCTCGGCAAGCACTAGGCATGCAGTTGGCCAGATATTAGCCTCGCTGGCATGGAGCAGGCAGATCAGATGCAAAGAGATTAGCCTCACCAGGCAGTTGCAGACTGTGCAGGCAGTTTAGCCTCTTCAACAAGCAGTTGCGGGGAAATTAGCCTCGTCAGCATGGGCAGTTACAAAACATGAATGATGGCAGTTACCTAGACAGTCACAATGGCTTTATGGGAGGTTATTTGGCTGCTTAGTGGGTGGTTATTCATGGGCAATTAGCGCACACTGTGGAAAGGTTATCTATGGGCATTGTCGCACATTGAGGGGAAGTTACTTCAGCAGTTACATGCTTTGGCAAAGCATGCAAGCATGTCACCTCGTCTTGGCAGTTAATAAACCTAGTAGTGGGGGTTGTCCACTACACCTAGAATAATGGCATGCATGACATGTGTCCTAGGGAAGTTGGGGATGTCAACTTCCATGTTAGATGTAGGTATAAATAGTTAGAAGTCATGAGCATGAGACTTTGGGGTTAGACAAACCATTGTAAACATCCATGCTAGGTTTTTAGTTTGTACTTTGAATTCATAAATGAGAAAAGGGACACTAGTTCCACAAAACTGAGTATGCATGTGATTACTTGTTAACTCCCCACACGCAATTGGAAAGCGGGAAACACTTGTGTGTAGAGAGACTTGTGAGTTGGGAGATAATCACTCATAAGGGTAGAATATAGATATTTTGCTGCGTAAAACAAAGAATCCGCACAAGGATTCAAGCATACACCATCTAATACAAGGTGTAGTGCAAGGAGCTGGCTGTGATTGATATCCTAGCGCCATCACAGGTAGAAAAGAAGGCGAGAAAAATTTACTTGCGCACGGTTGACATATATTGCACGTGATACCTGTGATAATAAGCATAGGAGCAAACCATCTCATCTGCCGCCTTTGATTCAGGCACCATAGACGAAATACACACCATATATAGATGAAAACCAAAATTTTCGAAGGGAAATTTTATTTACACACCATAGATGAAATACACATCCTTTATTAGTAACAAAATGGTAAGGTGCGCTATGAATCTTTCCATTTTAAGACACCACACTACAAGTTTAATAAGGGAAGTCTAGGTAAGAAATGAAAACAGAAAGAGTGTCAGTAACAGCCATCCATATACATGCTTCCAAAGAAGCATAGAATCCAACATGAGTCAAATTGCAGTAATCTATAACGATATTGCATTCATTTCTTGAATGTACATTTTCCTCTCGCGACCAACTGGTTCTATGATATATATATATATATATATATATATATATATATAGTTTTTATTCAGAGTGAAGCTTCATTATGAAATTACTGTTGTAAAAATCAATGATAAATTGCATATATAATTTAATAAGCTGAATTATAAATAATTATAAATTAGAAATGAAGAACACGAAAAGAAATTCAACAAAAAATACCGAACGATCTGTGATGGAAGAACTAGTCGAGACGTGTGTGATACCACACTGTCCTTAAGACGTTTACGCCTCCTCTACCGGTGCAAGGATGCTTGGCGCTTGTCTCCCAGGATATAACGACTAAACAATTCTAGAAAGTTGCACTACTAACTAGAACCCTCAACGAACTCGAAAGGTACCTCTATCTATCACCAGAGAAGAACTAAGAACTTTTTGAGAGTGGGAGAGAAATATGTTTCGAATGGGATTATTTTACAATGAAAGGATGGTGGCTATTTATACTGTGAGGATTTGCAATCAGCAATAAATAAGATGGCGGTTATAGAAATCAAAAGATCATAACATATATGAGTTACATATGTTACAAACATTGATTTCAATTCTGTTATAATTCTCCATAACACACAATAACTCAGTTGTTACAAGAAGATTTTGAACAGTCAAGAGAATTTGAAAAGTCAAAACCGAATTTTCGGAAATGCAAAAAGAATCTGCGTTCCGACCCTCAATTCGGTGTTGCATTCGTGTCCTCAGGTCGCACGGGCATACACGAGTTTCCCTTGCGACCTAGGATTTGCACCCCCCCTGCGCGTGCGCGAGAGGGTATAAGGGGGCTTACACACTTTACAATCCATACACAATGGATTCTATATAAAGGCTTTTCAACACTTCTCTTTTCCAATGTGGGACAATTACATTTCCCTCATTCTAAGTAGCCATCTTTGAGTGACAATTTCTTATTCACCCACAAACCAAATTACACAAACAAACATATGATCTTGTAGCCCTCATTATGGAGAACTCAAATCTATGTTCATCTTTGATTAATTATAAGTTTAACTTAATTTAATTAATCAATTAAAATTTGGTTTTAAATGGTTTTTCCAACCATTTTCCAACAATTCCCCACATGAATGAAATTGGCCACCAAAGACTCGATAGAATTTGGTGATAGATTTCTACGGTTGAAACCTGCATAGGATAGGTAGGTTTGACCCTTTGAACCTTCCCTTATAAAAGTATGCTTACTTTACTAACTAAATAGTAGACGCGATGTCTTTGAACTATTCGTCATTTGTGTAAATGATAACATACTTTACACAGGAGTCTCCCTGGTACACTTCGGTTCTCATTTTTGTGCCCATTTTGGCCATGGAACACACGCCTGGTTCTGCAAGTAGTTTGATAAGAGTTATGCCCTCATTAACTCCCCTAGAAGCGGCCCCACTTCTCTCTTGCATAGGTGATCTCTTAATTAAGAGTAACCCGCATTACTCTGCTCGATTTCTCGACGTATAAGAATCATTAAAAGTTTTAACTTAACCTCATCCTTTACGGGTATCACTGGTTTTTATCATATGAATGGACTTAGGGAACTCCCCACAGTGATCCGAACTAATCTCTACAGTTTGGTTTTCCCTTTTGAACCTAGATCTTGGGATCTCCAGTCAGCTAGGTTGGGTATCCACTGTAGTGATTTTTAATTTCCAATGGGCTTTAGTCCCATTCCCTTCAATGATTTTTCAACTAACTCTCTGCTTAACCCTTTAGTTAAAGGATCAGCAATATTATCCTTAGACTTTACATAGTATATAGAGATAACTCCAGTTGAGAGTAGTTGTCTAATGGTATTATGTCTTCGACGAATGTGTCTAGACTTACCATTATACATCTTACTCTGTGCCCTGCTAATTGCAGATTGACTATCACAATGTATACCAATCGCAGGCACAGGTTTTGTCCATCTAGGAATGTCCTCTATGAACTGGCGTAGCCATTCTGCTTCCTCCCCACATTTGTCTAGTGTTACAAACTCAGACTCCATTGTGGATCTAGTTATAACTGTTTGTTTTGAGGACTTCCAGGACACGGCTGCACCCCCTAGCGTAAATACATATCCGCTAGTAGACTTTGAGTCTTTCATGTCAGATATCCAGTTCGCATCAGTGAACCCTTCTATAACAGCTGGGTATGATGTGTAGTGCAACCCGTAGGTACGAGTATACCTTAGGTATTTGAGTACTCTTCCAATCGCTTGCCAATGCATAGCTCCAGGATTACTCGTGTACCTACTTAGCTTATGAACCGCATAAGCTAGATCTTGTACAACTTGTTAAGTACATTAGACTCCCAATTATTCTTGAATACTCTAATTGAGAAACACTTTCACCTTTATTCTTGGACAAATGTAGATTCAAATCTACAGGAGTTCTGACAATTCCAGAACCTTCCTTGTCAAATTTCCCAAGAATATTGTCCACATAGTGTGTTTGACTCAACACTAGCCCTTCTGATGTTCTCGTAATTTTAATTCCTAAAATGACATCAGCACGTCCCAAGTCTTTCATGTCAAACTTAGAATTCAACATGTCTTTAGTAGACTTGATCATCTTATCGTTGCTCCCACCGATAAGCATATCATCCACATACAGACATAAAATGATATATCCATTTTCAGTGTCTTTGATATATACACACTTATCACCTTCATTTATTCTAAATCCACTGGTGATCATGGCATTATCAAATTTCTCATGCCATTGTTTTGGTGTTTGTTTTAAGCCATATAATGACTTAACCAATCTGCACACCTTCTTACTCTGAGAAGGAGCAGAAAACCCTTCTGGTTGTTCCATGTAGATTTGTTCTTCTACATCTCCATTTAGAAAAGCCGTCTTTGCATCCATTTGGTGTACTTCAAGTTTGTGCAACGCTGCACTTGCAAGTACCATCCGTATGGATGTTATTCTCGTCACATGAGAATAAGTGTCAAAATAAACCAAACCCTCATTTTGCCTATAGCCTTTAATAACAAGTCTAGCCTTGTACTTGTCTATTGACCCATCAACTTTTAATTTCGTTTTGAAAATCCACTTGGAAGTCAAAGGCTTACATCCAGGTGGCAAATCCACTAATTCCCAAGTGTGATTTGGCATGATGGAGTCAACCTCACTTTTGATTGCTTCTTTCCATAGAGGACCATCAATAGAGCTAACTATCTCTTTGAAGGTACGGGGATCACCTTCAACCATATATGACAAGAAGTCAGGTCCATAGGACTTTGCGGTCCTTGCCCTTTTACTTCGTCTAGGTTCAACCTCAGACTCAGATTCGGACTTCGACTCAGATTCTTGATCCTAAGCATCATCAGTTTCGGCTCGGTTGTCTTCACGTGCCCGTTTAGAAGAATTAAATTCCTCTCTAGACTTCCGTGGAAATACATTTTCAAAGAAAGATGCATTTCTCGATTCCATTATCGTATCCTTATGAATTTCAGGAATATTCGAATCGTGGGCTAGGAATCGATAAGCCGAACTGTTATGTGCATATCCAATAAAGATGCAATCACTGTTTTAGGCCAATTCTTCACCTTTTTAGGTTTAGGAATTTTCACTTTTGCCAAACATCCCCATACTTTTAAGTATTTGTAGGATGGTTTTCTCCCTTTCCATAATTCATATGGAGTTTTCTCTTCTTTCCTTTTGGGCACCTTATTTAAAAGGTAATTTGCCGTGAGAATCGCGTCTCCCCACATGTTGGGTGGCATCCCAAAACTGAGTAGCATAACATTCATCATATCCTTTAGAGTATGATTTTTGTGTTTTGCTACACCATTTGATTGTGGTGAGTATGGAGCAGTCCTTTGATGTATAATCTCATTCTGAGCACAAGTCTCAGCAAATGGCGATTTATACTCACCCCCTCGGTCACTTCTTAGTGCCTTAATTTTCTTGTTGAGTTGGTTCTCAACCTTATTTTATGGCCTCACTTTTGCATTTTAGCAAATACACATAGCAATATTTCGTGCTATCATCTATGAAGGTAATAAAATATTTATTATTCCCTCTAGATACCGTTGATTTTAAATCACACACATCTGTATGAATCAGATCAAGGGGTTCATTGTTTCTTTCAACACTTTGGAAGATGATCTTATCAGTTTTGTCTCTACACAAGTTCACACTTGTGCATGTTAATTGACATATATTATATTCTTCACTACCATAAATTAGGAAGACTCATATAGGTGTAATAACTAGTTTTTGACAATAAACAATCCACCACCCATGGCTCTATGTCAATTTCAGACAAAACACATTTGTCAACACGGAGTTTTATACTCATAAAACCCTTAAGAACATACATCAATTTATTCGATAATTTCAGTTCTGTTCTACAGATCAATCCAAAAACTTGGCTTGGTCATACCATAGCTCTAAGTCATTTAGTCCCCAGTCATAATCACTGACTTTTTTCATGCTATCATCTGATATCATACAACAGAGGTTCATGTCTGCAACCTCCTGAGTGACGGCTTCAATCAGGTTTGCCTCTCTCTTTTTGTTCCTCTTTGGTTTGTTGCAGTCCACAGACTTGTGACCAGTCTTGTCACAGTTGTAGCACTTGCCTTCAAACCTTGGCTTCTTGGAGATGCCTCCTTTGGGCCCCAGTTTGGACCCATGATACTTGTCTTTCTTGTTTTTGGAACCTTGACCATGTTCCATCATGTTTGCCTTGGCAGAGACATCATTGATCCATGCTTTCTTTTCGGATCCTCGGTTGTCTTCCTCAATGCGAAGTCTAACCTCTAGATCCTCCATGGTCATTTCCTTTCGCTTGTGCTTCAAATAACTCTTGAAGTCCTTCCAAGCAGGTGGTAACTTTTCAATAGCACATGCCACTTGAAAACTTTCACCTAGTTGCATTCCTTCAGCGTGAATCTCATGCAGGATTAGCTGAATCTCAGAGAACTAACTCATTACAGTTTTGGAATCCACCATTTTATAATCAAGGAAGCGGCCCACGATAAATTTCTTGGCCCCGGCATCCTCGGTTTTATATTTTTTCTCCAAGGATTCCCATAGCTCCTTTGCCGTTCCCATGCTAATGTACACATTGTACAATGAGTCGGCTAGACCATTCATGATATAATTCCTACATAAGTAGTCAGAATTATTCCATGCATTCACAGCAGCAATCTTTGCTTGATCGCCATGGTCATCTTCCTTTAACTCAGGAGCATTCTCTTTCAAAAATCTTGCAAGATTCAGAGTGGTCAGATAAAACATCATCTTTTGTTGCCACCTCTTGAAATGCAAACCGTTGAACTTCTCAGGTTTTTCCCCATGGGATACTGAGACAGGTACAACGGGAGCAGTAGGCACAGTTGGCACCAAAGGTCCCTTCCCATTTCCAGAATTTTCTCCGTTAGTCATTTTTAGAAACGAAACACACACAAGGTGTAAGTTTACTTGAAAAGATTCAGATAAATATCGAATACAAATTATATAAGCAATATCAAACTAAACGTCTTAAGATTGTTGTAAAAATCAATGATAAATTGCATATATAATTTAATAAGCTGAATTATAAATAATTATAAATCAGAAATGAAGAACAAGAAAAGAAATTCAACAAAAAATACCGAACGATCTGTGATGGAAGAACTAGTCGAGACGTGTGTGATACCAAACTGTCCTTAAGACGTTTACGCCTCCTCTACCGGTGCAAGGATGCTTGGCGCTTGTCTCCCAGGATATAACGACTAAACAATTCTAGAAAATTGCACTACTAACTAGAACCCTCAACGAACTCGAAAGGTACCTCTATCTATCACCAGAGAAGAACTAAGAACTTTTTGAGAGTGGGAGAGAAATGTGTTTCGAATGGGATTATTTTACAATGAAAGGATGGTGGCTATTTATACTGTGAGGATTTGCAATCAGCAATAAATAAGATGGCGGTTATAGAAATCAAAAGATCATAACATATATGAGTTACATATGTTACAAACATTGATTTCAATTCTGTTATAATTCTCCATAACACACAATAACTCAGTTGTTACAAGAAGATTGTGAACAGTCAAGAGAATTTGAAAAGTCAAAACCGAATTTTCGGAAATGCAAAAAGAATCTGCGTTCCGACCCTCAATCGAGTTTCCCTTGCGACCTAGGATTTGCACCCCCCCCTGCGCGTGCGCGAGAGGGTATAAGGGGGCTTACACATTTTACAATCCATACACAATGGATTCTATATAAAGGCTTTTCAACACTTCTCTTTTCCAATGTGGGACAATTACATTTCCCTCATTCTAAGTAGCCATCTTTGAGTGACAATTTCTTATTCACCCACAAACCAAATTACACAAACAAACATATGATCTTGTAGCCCTCATTATGGAGAACTCAAATCTATGTTCATCTTTGATTAATTATAAGTTTAACTTAATTTAATTAATCAATTAAAATTTGGTTTTAAATAGTTTTTCCAACCATTTTCCAACAATTCCCCACATGAATGAAGCTTCGATTTTGGCACACTTTTCGGTCAAATGTTTTCACTATAAGTGATTCAATATTTAGGTATGTTATTTAAGATCATCTCTACAATGTTTCATCTAATTCGACAATAGTTTGAGCTTTTAAAATTAAGATTTACACGAACGGTTCATGTTGAACAGTTTTAATTCATTCATTGATTTAATCTAATTCAATACCTTAACAATGTCCGAATTGGATGAAATTTTGTAGAGATGATCTTAAATAACATACCTAAATATTGAATTGCTTATGGTGAAAAAAATTGACCGAAAGTGTGCCAATATGAAATTTCACTATTTAATTTCAGAGTGAAGCTTCACTCTGGATAAAGAGTGTATATATATAGGAGAATTTTCAGGTGTTGACGACTGTACCTTACATAAGGTACGAATTCGCCGATTCCGGCGATGGCAGGCCGCAACAGCGGGGCGGACCACAACAACTGCATCCCTCATCTCTCGGCGGTCCCATCTGTGCCGGTCGAAGCTCCATCGGCGACCGGAATTGCGAAATCGCCGGAATCTGCCAAGAAACTTGATTTTTGCAGATTCTGGCCGCCGTGGGTCGCTGATGGAGCTCCAGTCGGCACAGACGGGATCGTTGGGAGGTGGGTAGTGCGGCTGTGCTGGTCCGCCGCGCCGTTGTGGCCTGCATCGCCAGAATCTGGACGTCTGCACTTGAAGATGCATGTATGTATATATATATATATATAGGTCATTACATTGAGTGATACTTTTTTGGTCTTTTAAAGGGATATGTCACTTGACCAACTTCTCGATCACATTTCAACATCTCTACCGTTTAACTTCTAGAGTTTAATATGTAGATCAACTTTGTAAAATTTCAACAAAATTTGTGATTGTTAAGGTATCTAACTTGGTGAAAGCAATAGACAAGAAACATTTGTCAAACCTGAACCGTTCATGCTTATACGGTTAAATCTCAATTTTGAATGTTTTAAACATCTCCATTTTTGCTGAAATTTTACATAGGTGATTTACACATTAAACTCTCTAGAAATTAAACGGTGGAGATGTTGAAATGTGATCGAGAAGTTGATCAAGTAACATATCCCTTTATAATACCCAAAAAGGATTCCTTAGTGGAATGACCTGATATGTATATATAAGAACAGCTTTGGTGACCATCCACCAAATATCTCAAGCAAGATACATAGCAGTATGGCTTTGTTCATCAGAAATGCTCTATTGTCAATGGTGTTTGCCTTGTCCCTAAGTAGCTGCAATGCAATACCCTTGATGATCCGCAAAGCGCATGTTAAGATCTTTAACAATATGAGTACAGAGCTCGGTGTCCAAGTCCTACCTAATTACGGGAGCATGCACGAGTTTCAATTTCGTCCGAGCGTATGGTGTACTACTATGTTCTCTTGTGGCTTCGCCTGGCAAGGTGCATTTCACTATTTTGATATATACGTGCAAAAGAGAGACCTGCCATTGTGTCATATTTGTCAATGGACTATAAAATCAAATGGTATGTGCATGTTCAATTATAAAACCGATCAGTATGACATTTGTAAGGAGTGGAACAAGGATGTACTACTCTGAAATCACATATATGCATGCCTCAACATGTATGAGAATGAACTTGTAAGGAATAAGGGGGGATGGAGCTAACTTTATTAATGTAATACATAAGGTCATGTAATGTACTTAAGTTGGGTCATTATGTATTACTAATGCACAATGTATTAACTATTAAAGCAAAATAAATTATATGATTACATTCCTTTATATTGCGAAGTGAAACGGATAGAATCAGGCTCGTTCAAATCAAGTTACGATTCATTTGATTGCAATGCATTGTATCAGATCGAATATATGTAGCAAATATGTTCCCTGTTTAATGATATTGCTAAAAGAATTATTGACCAAACAAAACTGTCATTCAATTTTATTGCAGAAAAATCATTCCAATTGGTTCTGTGTGTTAGCATGAGTCAACATACAACAACACAATCTCACCAACCAAATCCCTAGCCGTATAAATTGACAAATCAATCTTTGTGTTCATACTTGATAATTGATAGTTTAGAATGTTATAAATACCTTGTAAGTACTCAATTCAATATATAAGATTGTAGCATATTCTACTTGGTATCAGAGCATTGCTCTGTCTTTTTTCTGGGTTTTATTTTTGGTTGTTTACCTTTTTTTTTGGCAGAGCTCGGCAACGCAACGTGAAGTGCTCCTCCGCTGCTCCACTGCCGTGCTACTCAGCTGCCGTGCCCCTCCGCTGCCGTGCTGCTCCGCTGCCGTGCTCCTCCGCTCCTCCACTGCCGTGCTGCTCCGCTGTCGTGCTCCTCCGCTCCTCCACTGCCGTGCTCCTCCGCTGCTCCACTCCTCATCTAAACCCGACCGGACTCCCGCTGTCGTGCTCCTCATCCAAACCCGGCCCTCCGCGCGCCTCCGACGTCGCCATCGCCATCATCTAGCGCTCCTCACCAAGCACCGGCGTATCGAGATCCATACCTACCGGCGCTGCAAGCTGCTTGCTGCTCCGCCCCTTTCACCGCCACTGTGACCTCGTCGCCGTCGTACGCCTGGCGCCGCTCTCTGGACCCCGGCACCGCTCCCTCAGGCCAAGCCTGCCGCAACACGCTCGCCCTCTTCCTTCTGCTTCTTCCATCGCTCCGTCCTTATATCTGCCCCGCTCCCTCAGCCTCGACCCGCCCGGCCCGCAATCAATTTCAACCCGACCCGGACTGTGACCCGACCCGGACTACGACCCGACCCGGACTACGACCCGACCCGGATTTCAACCCTACCCGGATTGTGACCCGACCCGGATTGTGACCCGACCCGGATTTCATATTCTTTTTCAATGGGTTCTGGAGACGAAGCTGATGTTCCGAAATTTGAGGTATCTGTCAAGAGTTCTGATAGTGGGTCATTTGGGGGAACTAAACTCAATGGGACCAATTACCGCAAATGGAAGCGACTTATGACGGCTCACCTTCGAGGCATGCACAAGATGGGGCATGTAACCGGAATAACTAAGGCTCCTAGTGCAGATGATATTATTGCCTACACTAAATGGGACGACAATGATGGCCTTGTGATGTCCGTCTTGTGGAAAGCTATGAATGAAGAAATAATTGATTTGGTGGAGGCATGTGACACTGCGCAGGCAATATGGCTCACACTTGAAGGCTTATATACTAATGACTCTGATTTCATACAGGTTCATGAGTTAATGTGCACCGCTTTGGCGATGCAACAAGATGGGCAACCGGTGGCGCAATATTTCACCAAACTAAGAAATATTTGGGCTGAGATTGATGTGAAACGTCTTTGCATGATCAAACATCAGGAGGATATTATTTGGTACCAACGTGAGAAGGAGTTTGAGCGAGTTCACCATTTTCTGAAAGGTCTTGATACTAAACATAACAATGCGAAAGGGGAATTGCTCCGCCAGACCGAGCCACCTAGCTTAACTGCAGCTTTCACATATATCCGTAAGGATGAATCTCAGCAGAACAGCCTTCATCACACACAAGTTGAAGTTTCCAGCCTTACTATCCGTGCTCGATCTTCAGCACCGCCCCTTCAGCAGGCCATTTCATCCTCACTTCATCACCGAGGACCACCACCAGGCTTCGGGAATCAGCCCCGCCCTCCTTGCTCTTATTGTCAAGATACCAACCATGCTCGTGCAACCTGTTGGAAGTTGTATCCACACCTTAGGCCCCAAAGGCCTAATTATCGTCCTAAAGCAAAAGCAGCTATTCAACTGATCCAGGAACCAGATATTTATGGTGTAGTTGGACACGATCATCATACAGCAGGAGGAGTAACACCCACAGCATCAATAGCTGGTCGTGGTAAGATTGGTATAACTTTACATATTTCTCACTTTGGTAGTTTTGATACATGGATTATTGATTCTGGTGCATCCGATCATATGACTTATGACAAATCTTATTTTACTATATTATCTCCTCCACCAGTACCATATGTTACTAATGCTAATGGTGAGGCATTCCCCGTATTAGGTAAAGGGTCAGTTCGTATTACTCCCACAATAGAGCTTCACAATGTGTTATATGTACCTGCTTTATCTCATCATTTGATATCGGTCCCACAATTAAACACTGAAGCTAAGTGCTCTGTGACATTTTTTCCCATGTATGTGATATTTCAGGATCTTCTCACCGGGGAGTTAATTGGTCGGGGGTATCTACGGGGCAGGTTGTTTCATCTGGATCAGACATATGCGGGAGAAAAACCAGGGGCACAGTCCCGGATCGCTTTACTCTCCACTTCTGATAAGCTAAGTGAAGTTTGGTTATGGCATCGTCGCTTGGGGCATCCTTCATTTAGTATAATGAAAAAATCCATGCCTACTTTGTTTATTGGTGTGGATGAGTCAGTTTTTCGTTGTGAAACATGTGTTTTAGGCAAGAGTCATCGGTCTACCTATTCCCCTAGTATTTCTAATAAAAGTATCATTCCTTTTGAATTAATTCATTCTGATGTTTGGGGACCCTCCAAAGAGTCTACTATTTCGGGAATGCAGTATTATGTGTCATTTATTGATGATTGCACACGTCTTTCATGGATTGTCCTTCTGAAAACCAAAAATGAGGTTTTTTCGGCTTTTCAAGCCTTCTATACCACTGTCCAAACACAATATAATGCCACAATAAAAATTTTTCGTTCTGATAATGGGGGGGGAATATGTGAATCGTGTCTTTCAGGAGTTCTTTAACGCACATGGCATTGTTCATCAAACAACGTGTCCTTACACACCTGAGCAGAATGGAGTTTCCGAAAGAAAAAATCGTCATTTACTTGAAATGGCCCGGTGTATTCTCTTTAGTGCCCATATGCCTAAATACCTTTGGGGTGATGCTGTCATAACTTCTGCTCACCTCATTAATCGTCTTCCATCTCGTGTCCTTGAAGGCAAAGTTCCATATGAGGTGCTTGCATCCCATGTTTCCTTACCCTCTTTTCATAATCTTCCCGCCCGTGTTTTTGGTTGTGTTGTTTTTGTCCATCTTCCAAAACATCAGAGGTCTAAGTTGGATGCCCGAGCGGTTAAATGTGTGTTTGTTGGATACGGAGGGCATCAGAAAGGGTACAGGTGCTATCATCCACCTACCAGAAAGTATTATGTCACTATGGATGTTACTTTCTTTGAGGACATGAGCTATTTCACGTCTTCTGATACTGCCCTTCAGGGGGAGATTTCATATTTTGAAGAGCTGTATCATGGAAAGGGGGAGACAAGTCAGCCAGGAGATATGGTGACAAGTTCGGTTGAGATTACTGATGATTCTGGTATAGTCACTCCAGAGATTCAGGTACCAGAAGCTGAGAGTACAACTGCCCCTCCTGCCTCCCCTACTGTTGTTTATACCCCTGACCAACGTTCCCCTGGTACAGAAGATCACTCATCTGAGGTTAGTAATTCTATTGGGGCTAATACTAGTGAAGCTAATAGTAGACAATATGTCTTGCCAAATAGGTCTACTCGAGGTCAGCCAACAAAAACATATGAACCTACCCTTCAGGCTAAAGCTAAGTATCCTGTGGCAAATTTTATGTCTACCAAAAGATTGTCTAAGTCATATGAATCATTTGTGAATCAAATTTCTGCTGTATCAATACCTAACAAAGTGCAGGATGCATTGGGAGATCCAAAATGGAGAAAAGCGATGGAAGAAGAGATGGAAGCATTACAGAAGAACAACACTTGGGAGCTTGTAGCTCCACCACATGGCAAGAAGGCAGTGGGATGTCGTTGGGTGTTTACAGTAAAACATAATCAAGATGGGTCAGTAAGCCGGTATAAAGCACGCCTAGTAGCAAAAGGGTTCACCCAAACATATGGCATAGACTATGATGAGACATTTGCACCTGTTGCAAAGATGAACACTATTCGGGTATTGCTCTCTTTTGCTGCTACTTTAAACTGGTCACTTAGACAATTTGATGTTAAGAATGCATTCCTTCATGGAGAACTTACAGAAGAAGTGTATATGGATCTTCCTCCTGGATATGTGGCAGCTTCTCCAGATAACTTTGTATGCAGATTAAGAAAGTCTTTGTATG
This sequence comes from Argentina anserina, assembly GCF_933775445.1. Lineage (NCBI taxonomy): Eukaryota > Viridiplantae > Streptophyta > Magnoliopsida > Rosales > Rosaceae > Argentina > Argentina anserina. The sequence continues at coordinate 4,088,773 of NC_065875.1, forward strand.
GTCTTAAACAGTCTCCTCGTGCTTGGTTTGGAAGATTTTCACAATTCATGAAGAAAATTGGCTACAAGCAGAGTAATTCAGACCACACATTATTTCTCAGACACCAACAAGGGAAGGTAACAGTCCTAATTATATATGTTGACGATATGGTAGTTACTGGTAATGATACTATTGAGATGGATAGTTTACAGAAGCAACTAGCTACAGAGTTTGAGATGAAAGACTTAGGAACACTCAAGTACTTCTTGGGCATTGAGGTAGCCCGAGGAAGTGATGGTATCTATCTATGTCAGAGAAAGTACATCCTTGATCTACTAACAGAGACATGTATGTTGGATTGTACTCCAATTGATACTCCTATTGAGCAGAACCATCGGTTAGCAGAGTACCCAGATCAGGTGCCTACTGACAAGACTCGTTATCAGAGGATAGTTGGACGCCTGATTTATTTATCACATACCAGACCAGATCTTGCATATGCAATAAGTGTAGTGAGTCAGTTCATGCATAATCCCAGTATGGATCACATGGATGTTGTTGTGAGGATTTTGAGGTACTTGAAGTCAGCTCCAGGGAGAGGAGTGATGTTTTCTAAACACAACAATATCATTGAGGTTTGTGGTTTCACAGATGCAGACTGGGCTGGAAATATTACAGATCGGAGATCCACATTAGGGTATTTTACCTTTGTTGGGGGTAATCTTGTTACTTGGAAGAGTAAGAAACAAAAGGTGGTAGCTCGATCAAGTGCTGAAGCAGAATACAGAGGTATGGCTCAGGGAGTGTGCGAGTTGTTATGGCTTAGAAATTTGCTACAAGATTTGGGTGTTAAGCCTAAGTGTGCTATGCAGCTGTACTGTGACAACAAGGCAGCTATTGATATTTCACAGAATCCTGTACAACATGATCGTACAAAGCATGTGGAGGTTGATCGTCACTTTATAAAGGAGAAGCTAGATGCTGAGACCATTAGCTTTCCTTTTGTTCCTTCAGAAGATCAACTTGCAGATATACTCACAAAATGAGTGTCTAAAAAGGTTTTTTATGACTCACTTAGCAAGTTGGGCATGGTCGATGTGTATGCACCAACTTGAGGGGGAGTGTTAGCATGAGTCAACATACAACAACACAATCTCACCAACCAAATCCCTAGCCGTATAAATTGACAAATCAATCTTTGTGTTCATACTTGATAATTGATAGTTTAGAATGTTATAAATACCTTGTAAGTACTCAATTCAATATATAAGATTGTAGCATATTCTACTCTGTGAACCTCATGCAATCTAGTATATAAGAGAACCTCATTGTCCCTAAGTACCTGCAATGCTATCACAGAAGGCATGTATTCTTTCGCCGGCAGGCGTATTCCCGTTACCATTGAAACTGTGGTTAGCATTTCGGAGTGTTAACGCGCACGGGCCCTTAGGATCATTAACAATTTCGGTACAAAGCTAACGGTCCACTGTAAATCCAAAGACGACGATCTCGGCTTCCAAGTCCTCCCTGAAAATGGTAGCTCCTACGAATTTCATTTCCGACCCAACATTTGGAAGTCTACACGTACTTTTCTATTGCAGCTTCGGGCGCTTGGCAAAATAAATTTTACCATTATATATATACAAGCAAGATAGTCCTTATGATTTCTGTAGTACTTGTTCCTGGATGATAAACCCAGATGGTCCCTGCTTGTTCAATTATGTAACCAACGAGTTCGACCTCTGTAATGAGTGGAAAGAAAATAAATCAGTCTGATCTGATGCGCACATACATGTGTGCTCCTATGTGTTATGACACTTTTTTTTTAAGGGAATGAATTAACTTCATTAGTCAAAAGTCTTTCCACGACTACAAATGATCAAATATAAGAGATAACGGACAATCTCTTATACATGTTAATCTAGACATTGCAGGGTTTTTTGCAAACAAGCCAAGCAATATGGTGCAATTCAGTGTTTCCTTTTATATGGGAGCATGAGGACACTGAGATCGTCGTGTACAATGCATAGCAAATCAAACTTATAGCTAGATATATCATGCACCGTTATACTGTAAATACGATGTTAGTATTTAATCCCCATGCTCGTTCCTACTATGCTTTTAGTTTTTATTTATGAATTAAGATAGCTTCTGGAACTACTCTAATCTATCCTATTTTTACTTCTCGAGTTTAGGACGTGAATAACTATTGTGTTTTTACTTCTCAAATTTAGGACGTGAATCTCACTTTGATGGACATACCACACCAATACAACAACAGTAAGCAACAATCATCGCAAGGAGTATTTTCCCTCGCCGATCTCAATACTAAAAAATTGCGTCGTATATATACACACACCGTGCATACAAAATTTTCTTACCACTTCCACCGTTATGCATACGAGAACTAGAGCCAAAATTATTTTACTCACAACAGACGCATAGAAAGTCCATAGAAAATCTGAGAGAGAGAGAGAGAGAGAGAGAGAGAGAGCTGACAAAAAAATGAAACACAAGTCATATTGAGAAACCAAACTCAAACCCCCGGCGGTAAGGAAATCAATGTTGTCGCCGTCGTCTTCCACCATCAACCATCACACTCACAGACTCACTCTCCAAGAAGCCATGCAACACTCCGATCCCCCACCACAACCACCACCACAACAACCACCACTACTTTCTTCCTCCTCCTCCTTCTCCTCCTCATTATTCAAAGACCACCCCACCATCTTCGCCTCCTCCCTCTTCGCCCTCCTCCTCCTCTTCATCACCCTCTCCTCCTCCCCTTACTCCTCCTCTCCTCTTCCCTCTCTCTCCTCCGCCACCCGCCCACCCGACCCTTTCCTCTTCCCTACGCGCCAGTCCCACCGCGTCGTCTACCACGACAACAACTCCTCCGATCCGACACCGCCCTCCTTAGCTTACCTCATCTCCGGCTCCAAAGGCGACTTGGGCCCCATCGTCCGCCTCCTCCACGCCACCTACCACCCCAGAAACCAGTACCTCCTCCACCTCGATCGCTTTGCTTCCGACTCTGACCGTGACAAGTTGGCCCTCAAGGTCATATCAGAACCCATCTTCAGAGCCGCTCAGAATGTCCACCTCATCGGTAAAGCTGACATTGTCTACCCCAAAGGCTCTTCTCCCATCTCGTTCACTCTCCACGGCGCGTCGATCTTGCTAAGGTTGTCGGCCAACTGGGACTGGTTCATTAGCCTCACTGTTAATGACTACCCACTTCTCAACCAAGACGGTAATGGCTTCATTTGGTTGGAGTTAGTTTGTTGATTTTGTTGTGTTTTCTAAGGTTGTTTATCTGATGTTGGTGTTTCTGGGTTTGTGTAGATCTTCTTCACATTATGTCGTTTCTGCCTAAGGATCTCAACTTCGTGAACCATTCGAGTTACATTGGCTGGAAAGAGTAAGTGGTATTTTGTGTTTATTGATGTTGTATATGTTGTTTTTGTGTTTTGTTGGGTTATTGGAATGTTGTGGTGGATTGGATGATCAAGTGTGTGGGGGTGGTGGTTTACAGGGCTAAGAGATTGAAGCCGGTTATTGTTGATCCGGGGCTGTATCGGTCTGAACCAAATGTGATGTTCTATGCAGCACAGAAGAGGGTGTTGCCTAATGCTTACCGATTGTTTACAGGTTGGTTTGTTTTTATTGCTTAGTTGCTGCTCAATTTTATTGGTTTACTTCGATTGGCTTAGAAATAGTGGTACTTTGGATGTAATATTGCCTAGTTTGTAACTACCAATTGCGTATGTCACGTAGTGAGCAAACGTCACTGTTTAATCTAAGTTATCCATGCCGAAAGTTACAAGGGATTTAGTCATCTATGATTCAATTACTTGATTAATTAGTAGCCTAATTTGGTTTGTTGAACACATTTAAATGGACATTGAAATGATGATGCTATTGCGTATGCTGTAAATTGGTAGACTTTTAGAATTTGTGTGATTAGACTACATTAGCAGTCCCAGTGATCTTATTATCCTCATGTAGTCTCTTTCCCTTTGTTGATGAGTAGTATCACTATGTAGTGGAGACATAAACCAGCCCAAGAGGGTCAGGCCGTATAGGGTGGTTCAGTTAACTAAATATCAACTGATAAGACCTTTTTTTTTTAACATGAACCTCATCAAGCATTATTTGATTTCTGCAATTGTTTAGGCTTGTGCTTTTAATGTGGTTCTGTACCGGCTACTATGACAACTGTTGGTGGCAAAGTGGAAAGTTACCACCTTTCATGTTTGTTTTTACACACTCAATAATAGTGCCAACATTGTTGAGGAAAGTGTTCTCAGTCTAGTGGTTTAAGAGCCAATGTAATCTTAAGTAATCTTAATCACTCTAACAGAATTCTGGAGTGCCCGTCGTCTGAACCATGCAGTGTGGAGTGTCTGAGTTTTCGCCCTGGTTATATCCATCAATGATACATGTGCGGATGCAGACCTAAAACTAGTCTAGTTATGAGTTACAGCATCTCATTTGTCACTTTTAACTGCTAGTGTAGTAATTTATCTTTGAAATTATAAACAATTCCAACAAACCTGATATAAGCTCTAGCTGCTGATACATTTCTTCCAGAGTAAATTAGTCTGTGTTCTAGATATAAAGGATTTTGTATTCTTTCTCTTTAGGGGAGGGGATCTAAGTATGCATTGTTGTCCTGCAAGAAAAAGCTGCTCTGCACATTATGTCATTATGGGTCAACTGCTAAGAGTCTAAAATGTCTTTAACTATAGAGTGATGGAAATAATCACAATACAATTTTTGTTGTTGGAAATGATTATTGTTAGCATAATCTTTTCAGTTTGATCCATTAAAATGAAATTTGAAAGTGTAAACTATTAGACTGTGATTAGACTACATCATGTTTATGACAAAGCTGGAAAGGAAACCCCTTTCATATTGTTTTTCATATGTCATTAGTGCCAATTATATCGAGGAAAATGTCTTAGTCTAGTCGTTCAAATCCAAAGTAACCTCAAGGGAGGAGGAACAAAAGTGTTAGTTCTGGATAACCAATCATCTGAATTATGAAGAGTAGAATTCCGAGTATTTGGTTGTGAAATACTTTTATATCAATCAATTAAATATGTGCAGATGAAGACCTAAAACCACTCTAATTGTAGTTCCCTTATAGCATACCCTATATGCCACTACTGCTAGTTTAGTAACTTGAGTTGATATTTGCTTAGAAGTTTATTTAAAAATACCAATTGAGTATGTTACACAATGAAATTAATTAGTGAGCGAACATCAATAACAAACCTGGATTATCTGGTCAAGTGTTTCTAGGGATTTATTTATCTATTGTTCTATATTTCTTGAGTAGTGAGCAGCTTAATCTTGTAATCTGGTCATCTTAACACATTAAGTTGACCTTTGAAATGATGTTGCTACTGAGTAAGCTCTAATGCTGTAGACTTTTAGAATTGTGTGATTAGACTACATTATGTTTGTGGCGAAGTAGAAGGGAAGGACCTTTTCTGTTTGTTTTCCAGTGTCATTAGTGCTAACAATGTTGAGGGAGATGTTAGTGTCTAGCTGTTTAGGAACCAAAATAATCTTGAGGAACAAATGCTTACCTTTGGGATGCCAGTCTGAGTTTTTGTTTCTGGATTATTTGTTATATCCATTGATGATACATGTGCTGATGCAGACCTAAAAGAAATCTAGTTCTAAGTTCCCTTATAGCGTATCCCATATGCTACTTTAAGTGCTAGTTTGGCAACTTATGTTTGAAATAATAAAAAATTGCAACGAACCCTGATATAATACCTAGCTGTTGATAGCTTATTCATACTTCTGATATGCTTGTGCGCTCCTCTCATTAATGTAAGTTAGTCTATGGTCTAGAAGAGGGATTCTGGATTCTCTATTTCTAAGGGAGGCAATCTAAGCATTGTTGTACTGCAACAAAAAGCTGCTTTGCACAGTTTGTTATTATGATTCTAACTATAAGAGTGATGGAATTGATTACCATATAATTTCTCGATGTACTGATGATTTTTGCACAAAATGTCTACTTGGTGTCCATTGTCTTTCAGTTGATCATCCACATTTGGCATTGAAGATTGTTCTGGCATTATTACTACTTTTCTGTGCCTTGGAGAGTGGATTGACTTTTGATCTTGATAAATTTTGTGATTGAAGTATAACCTAAGCAGTGTGGTTGATGTAAGTATCTAATATTCTTTAACTAACTATATGCTTTTCTACAGAAGAGTGTTGCCTATATGAGTTGCATGCCACTATTTGGAGTTTGATAGATACAAAATTACTTGTCTATATAGTGATTAATACACTCGTTTGACTTCACTGACTGGTATTCAACCTTTGGGCCTTGAACCAATTGATATATTCCAGTTGTGGGTACCATGAGCTATCCCCATGTAGTAATTGTTATGATATACAGTTGACTAGTAATTGCTCTGCGAAACTTGCATGCTATTTTCCTTGTTCTCCTTATCATATGGGTTTGATTTTGATATATTGGTGGTTGCACTTGCTCATGGACAGATAAAATTTTGCCAAACTAATTCTTTTTGATGATCTTTTTTGTGTAGGTGCTTCATTTAATATATTAAGTCGTAACTTTATGGAGTTTTGCATTGTTGGCATTGATAACCTCCCACGGACTCTGTTGATGTATTTTGCAAACACAGCGTCGTCCCTTTCTGACTACTTCCCTACCGTTATTTGCAACTCCCGGCAGTTCAATAAAACAATCTTAAACCATAATTTACTATATGCCAATGGTGACACACCCCTTAAAGAGAAGCCACCGCCACACAATTCCAATGATTTTGATGTTATGGTTCAGAATGGAGCTGCCTTTGCCACAGGATTTCGATCAGATGATCCAATACTTGACCGTATAGACAGAGAAATTTTGAAACGCCATTGGGGAAAAGTTGTGCCTGGTGGTTGGTGTTTAGGTGGGTTTGGAAATGACACTTGCTCAGTTTGGGGAGATGCTGATATTTTGAGGCCTAGTCCTAGAGCAAGATCACTTGAGAAACTGTTAGTTGGTTTGCTCTCAAATGGTACATTTCATTCCCGCCAATGTATATACGAGTAATCTTGGTTCAGTAGGTTGCCCTTTCACCATTTGGAATATCTTGGCAGAAGATTACCTGCTATGGGCATATGCTTTCTAGAACACTAGGTCTATTTAGTTCAGTTTAAGATTGTTGTAAAATGTATCATTGTGCCGCTAGAGTTGACCAACTTCCAGTTGTACGAGTGATCTTTCATTCTTTTCCACTTGCCCTCCACCCCATTGTTTACAGGAATAACAGGATCATACTGTGTTGAGAAACGGATGATTTGAGGAAGTTTGCATTTCTCTTGCACACGTCAGAGTTGAAATAAATGACATAACACCTTTTGAACTTGATGTGAGCTCAGAGCTCCAAGTCTGCTGTACTTGGTGGTGTAACGGAAGTGCCAGTGCTTAGAGTTGTGTGTTCTGAATAATTGTTAACAAGACTTTTTGCATACGTCAATATAGCCTTTGTGTTGGTTCTTTTTTTTTTTTTTGAATAGGTTATTGGTTCTAGTTCTATACATAACTTCAAGAATTAAGGTCATGAAGACTTGAAGTTTCCCCCATTTGTCCTATTCCACTTAGCACTGTTGCTGCCCGTGATAGACCTTGTGGTGAGCGAGGTTGTCCTTAATAATAACTGGAGATGGCCTTCTCTATCTCTGAGTTGTTGGAGATTCGAATTTCTTAGACCCAAATCATTCCTAATTGTGAGGTTGCTGATGTAGAAATTGGACTGATCAAATGGGCTATCTTCAACCTCTTCCATTTGGAACGCTCTTCGCTCTTCTAGGCATAGGTTCATTGGTATGGTGTAGTTTGATTTGGTAGTTGTGTTCCCATATGGAACTTCATAGATTAGAGAAGATTATCAACCAAGGACCATATTAGCCTTTTATTTCATTTCATGCTATCCCTGACTATCTTTTTGCCGTCCGTGACTCGCGACCATAATCTGTGTTTATTCTTCTAGCATTTGGACTCCACATTTGTTCCAACTGTGATGTGAATTCTCTCGGAATGATTTCATCCCAGGGGGTGCAAACTGGAGAGGTAATCCTATACCTGTTGCGATCAGAAATTTAGCTTTGGAAGCTGTGGTGTAGGCTATTTGGCACGAGGGAAATAACCGCGGGTTCACTCATCCTCGCGTAATACTAGAATCCTGATTAACTTCTCAGTTGTGCATTCTTTAGGAGGTTTTGCTTTCTGTTCTAGTTTTGTTCCCTCTTGAGGTTGGGGTTGTTACTTTGTAAGCTTTGTTGCTACTGCCTCTCGTTGTTTGCCTAAGCTTGTTTAGAGCCCGGGCCCTTCTATACATTCACTCATTTACATAAACAAAATGTTGCAGCTGATACACTAGTTTGGCTATATACATCCTATGATTTTGGGTGGTTTTACACAGTATTTTATCTGGTTCTTACCCCAATGTACTCTGGACTGCCTCTATTAGTTAAGGTTCATGTCTAGAAATCTTGTTCTTTTATACTTCAAACTACTCAGTAACGCAATCGTAGAGGTTTGGTTGGGAGGGTCGTCTGCTTTGGAGTTCAGGTAAGGAAACCCCATCCGACCATCTCATTGAAACAGGGAAGGCAGGCACCGTTCTAGATTGGCTTGCTTCATGCAAGTCCATAGTCTCATTCTCATTTTGCTAATGTTGATGTGGAGTCTAAAAAGAAGGAAGCTAGTAAACTTGCCTGTACGCTGATAGAGGATCACTGCTCGGCACTTCTAATCTTGGGATTAGATTGTTTGCAATTGGTTCAGGCCATGAATGGCATTGGTGAGGATCTGAGGATACATCAGACTTCAGAGATACGTAGAATGGTTGATGAGATCTTTTCTATTTTCTCTTAGCTGGTTTTATTCTCCCATGTTCATAAAGAATCTAATATGAGAGCTCAGAAGCTCGCTGAATACGCACTAGTTTCAGGTTTCTTGGAGTGGAATGCACCTCCTGAGCTTGGAAATCTTTGATGTTTTATCTAGTTCTGAATGAATGAATGATGACGCCGTCTCTTTCAAAAACATAGCATTATAACTTGAGAAACATCATAGTACAAAGGATCCCCAAAAGCCAGTGGGGATGATACTGATGACTGAACATAGCCACTTTTATACATTTAATTTGTTGAATATGAGCAAGTTCCTACAAACAATGCTCCACTTGTACATGCTTATCCCATATCTACCTCTCCAGTAACTAATACTTTGCCGTCTCGACTCATGGGCTAACCAGATTGTCAGAACACCCCAAAAAATGTAGCTACTGCGAAAACTAGAAACAAAGCACCACCAATGTAGCCAACCTGATTCAAGATTTCAAATATGAGAACTATGAGACATAACTGCAAGTTTCCGAGATTAATAATAGCATTGAGAAGTGTTGTGCTTCTTACCAATTTCTCAGAAATGTATTTGGCAAGAAATGCACCTCCTAGGACGGCAATGAAAGTAGCAAGTGCGTGTCCAGCAATTGCTCCACCCGCCACACCCCATGGAGACTGCAGTCAACAAGTATTAGAGGAAACCATTCACCAAGATAATAAACTTAATAGATATATGCGCTGACTGAAACTAAAAAAGGTTGCACCTGTGCAGCACCCAGAGCGATTGTCGCAAGCATTGAACGATCTCCCCATTCCTAGAAGAAATCACATTATATTCCAATATTATTGTCCTTCATATTACCAAATGACATGCTGATAGTATTCTAAAATTCCTTATTAACATATAAGAAGCCAGGGCTGTAACATTTAGCAAAGGGTTTTCTTGGGTACTTAAAGTGCATAATTACTCCATCGATGCCAATGGCATGGTGCCCAATGGAGTTGGTTTTGTTATTGCACACACCCCCCCCCCCCCCCAAAAAAAAAAAAGAATTTAGCATCAAACATGTCATGTCTCTCCAGATAGGTACACAGATTATACACTTACAGCAACAAATACAAGGCTGAACGATTTCCAGATAATTTCAAGTGGATTGGTGAGCCGCTTTGATGCCTGAAAAGAAAAAATTATAATATACATAAAAAGTGCATAATAACAGAATCGGCTAATATTGATTTTGGAAAATATGCATTACTCCTCACACATACAGTTATGGAGTTGTAAACAAAAGCTGAATACTGCACATGCCCTAAATTTTTTACAACAGTGTTAGTTTTTACATGCACAAAGGCTCAGAGCATGAATTACAAGACTACCTTCTGTTTTACAAGCTCCTCAGCTTCAGCATATTCATCAAGTTCAGGGCTGCTTTTATCACCACTCTGAACATCATTTGATGGAAGGTCCCAAGCATCTTTGATTGATTTGAGACCGAAGAATAGTAAAAGAGTTACAGCAGCATATTCTCCAATTGGCAAGGCTGTTAACATGACCACAAAATGAGGAAAAATCAGGATAACAAAATATATCTAAATATTCAAACTGTTGGAATAAAACATTAAACACAAATATTGACTGTTCTTTTGCTCTTTCTAGACATCTGCTGAAAACACGTGGCCATGGACGGAGTTTGGAATGAAAACTTGAGGACTAATTATCATTTTGCACAGTGACATACAAAACCATATAAAGTAATTTTAATAACTAATTGATTCAAAACTTCAAAAATACAGGAATATGAAGATCGGATGTGCAAGATCTTTCTCAATATATAAAGGTGGCCGTGAAGGTTTAGTATAGGCTGTGAGGCACCTTGACAATTTCAAACATGGGTGTCTGTTCTGGTGGTTTGGTACTAAAATTATCCACTAGCGGGGAAGGTATAAATCGAACCTGGTGTAGATGATGATCATTTGGCCTTTTCTTAACCCATGAAATTCTATTGAAATCCATCTTGTGTATGCAAGATAAACTTCTCTCAAAACGATCGTTTTTCATGAACAGATAGCCCCTAAGATTATGTCTATTGAAATGGTCAAGCAAGTGAAAATGCATTTGTTTTGGGAGCCACACCCAATGTTGACGATCAACCAGCTAGATACATTTCAAAAATAATCATAAAGATGAGAAAGATCAATACGATAATGATTTTAGGGTTTGGCTTGGGTTGGGGGCGGGAGTCCTTTAGACTAACTTCTACCCTTGACAAAAACCATTGTTGACCAGTTTACTGACTGGTGTTAAAAGACTACTTACCATATCTACCATCATCTAAAATCTACACATTATTTAACTGATAGTGTTGAGAACTTCTTACTGAAATGTGCAAATTAATATGAATATGATGAGTGAGACATGCCGAGAGTTACTACTTACTTGTTTGGAACTGAGCAGGCACTGAATTAAATATACGCCCAATAATGACAGACAGAATTGTCATAAGTGCAAGAGCGCTGATTGACCCCAATAGAACCTATTCAAATTGAGTTAATCAACACATGCAACCCTCAATTTATAAAGCAAAAGCATATTTGGAGAGAGAGAGAGAGAGAGAGAGAGAGAGAGAGAGAGAGTTTCATACCAGTCCTTTCTCATACTGCATGGCCAAGAGTGCGGCAATGAAGAATGTCTGCTCCACAGAGAGAAAGAGTCAGTATGGTCCCTTTTGAATTCTTTAAGTGTAGTTAGACAAAATTCTGGATAACTCCTGGTCTAAGAAACTAGCTTTATCATATAGTTGTCAGATTTCATATTTAACGAATTTCAAATGCTACTCCCAATGAAGAGCTCATATCAATTACTAATTTCCTATTTCAGTAAACACAATGATCAAAGGTTTACTGAAAATATGAGAGGAACATATAGAGAAAATAGCTGAAATAAAGAGAATAAGCTTCTGATTTTAGTTACCTTGTCACCAATTTCTGATACAAATATTAAAGAGAATGCAGCTGTGAAGCCTGTTTTTGCAATTGCTGCTAAAATTGTTGAAGGTCCTCCTCTCACAAAGGCAATCAAAGAAAACAGTAACCCACATCCAAGTAGAACAAGAGCTACAGAAAGAGGATAAGGGATTTGAAGTGGAGGCTTCTCACTGCCAAACCAAGAAAGTATGGTACATGAGAATGGTGAAGGTAGCCCGTGTGCAATATTATCTGTCTAACTTTTGATGACTCAGAGAAGATAAATAGATGAACAGAAAGATACTCAATACGATGGCAGCACTCCAACCAATAAGGATCATGAATATCTCTTCTAGATTGTTAAAAAAAACCAATTAAATTAAATTGAGTTATACAATTGCTTGTACAGATAAGTTCACTTAGCTGACCATTGCTTACAAACGAAATTTTCAAAATATATAATAGATGACATAATCCTTTTAAAAGAAAGAGATACAAAAAAATGAGAATAAGAAATCCCCTGGATCCTTACTGTTATTGAGAAGTCAAATATTCCATATAATCTAAATTTGTCTGATGTCATATGGAGAACCTACTGACATAAAACACAATTTTAAAACCAAAATTTATTTGTACCAACAGTGAAAATGTTGTAAACCTTCAATATTATCTGCTATACCAATTTATATTGACGGGTACTATGAAGGTTTAGTTTTCTCTCATATTATCTCTCATAATAACAATAGTAGCAATGGCATTTTAAACTTTAACATTCTATCATCAATGTAATATAATGTAACTCACACTTCCGATGGACTGTCGTTGTTTGCATCACTGGAAACAATTTTATGGTTCTTACTTTCCTCCCCGCCTTCATAGCCTCCAGATCCAACACTAACATTTGATGCTTGGACTCGGACTTTGCTGCCCGCCAATCGTGATATCTCTCTATATCTTACTGTAAACAGATTGGCACTTTGTTACTTCTTAGAACATGCTTAATCACAAGAATGATGGTGAATCCTATAACTGATTATTATAGCTTTAGATTTCTTTACAACTTGCTCGATTTAGTACCTTGGCATTCATGTCCACTACCACCACTAACTGAATCAACCATCCAAAACCAGAATCCCACACTAGTTATACACAAATAGTTACATTTACAGTTAAATTATGCAGGAGGTATCTTATTGAGTACCTGAATCTAAATTATCAAAACAAATTATATCTCAAATCCCAAAACTACTATTTAACACTTAACACCCAACACTACAAATCTTAAACTAACCATTATGCAAGAAGGATCCAAGTTCAAGCTTTTCAAGCAAAAATTGGATAAGATGTTAGAAGCTTACTTGAGGGTGTGATGGGCTTTCTAAACAGAGTAGTACAAGATGGTAGAGAATCCACCAAAGCCAACAAAGGAAGCTTCTTTCTGGGAATCAATGGTGTATGAACAAGCACCAACCCCTCCATTCTTTCCTTCCTAAAAGACCCACTTTCACAGTCTCATCTCCTTCCACTACAAAACCCAAAGACTCCTCCTTTTTGTGTTTTGGGTCTTCAAAAAGCAGAACAAGTTTGGGATAGAGCTGAGAAACCGTTGCCCAGTTGAAGAAGCTTGTGTCTTATAAGTGTTGGTTCTTCTCTCAAATGTTCCTAGTTTTGTGGGTGGGGTTTTCATATGCCGCCACGTGTTCTTCAGGGAGAGATAAAATTGGGAACTTTTCCAATGGGAGTGTGGCTGGCTGCCTGGCTTCTTCTTCTATCCAAACTACACACAGGTCGCTAAGAGTAAGAGAGTTGGATTATTAGGTCCTAAACAAGGTTTGGATGATATTAGTTAAACACTTTTAGGATGATATCAGAATCAGATCATGAATAGTTCCACAATCCACACCAATGTGACTATTTTTCTTCACAAAGTCGAGTAGCAATCGGGTGGTGCTGAGAATCTAAATGACTAAACTAATTCATTAACTTCATGCCAAATTTGAATCGGATAACTTTTTCCACATCATGTTCTACACACCAACTTGGTTGTTCATAAGGTTTTGCGTCACATTCTAGTTGGTGTTAAAATTGATCGATCTTAACTTCAACTATAGTTTTGACTAATTAAGGAAGAATTAGGCTTGTTCAGTGAAAGAAATATAAAAGAAATGGATTAAGGAGGTAAAATGGAGAATAGTGATTGACCGGTTAACAATTAGGAGCTAGTGTGTATGGATGTACATCCTGCATCAAATTTATCTTAAAATTATAAAGTACAGTAGCAATAATAACTATAATTAAAAATTTAAATGTTTCCTAAACAGTTGAGTTATCATTAAAAAAACTAAATGCTCTCTCCCAAAAGCGTCGTCTAGCAGCAATTGCCATAATCCTCCCGTCCGGTGGTGCTCCACGCCGGTGAGGCTTGTCTCATCGTTGCCAGGAGGCCACCTGATGGGTGTTGTTAATTTGAAGTTTTTTGGCTTCGTGGATCTGTGAGGCCTGAGAGTGTGATTGCTTGACCTGGCTTTCGTTGATTTGCCACGTCTTCGAGTTTGTACGAGTGTGGGTTTGGGTTAGGGTGCGGCCAAGAGGGTGCTATGCTATTCCCGGCGACGGATGCGCTATTTTTCTTCTTCGGAGCCATGGTGTTACTCTTGGGGCGCAAGTTATCTTTTTTGTGGAGTGCTTATGCTGCTCTTCGAGTCTCTTCTGTCTCTTTCAGGTGGGAAGGCATGCAACTTGTTCACCGAGATGGATGGCTTCTTTTGGACAGTCGGGGACATGGACGTGTGCGGTGGTGGTGCAGCAGTGGTTTGTGCTCGGAGAAGTAGTGTTGGGAACAAGCTTGGGTCAACTGTTGGGCTTAGGGTTTTGTTTTTCTGTGGACCTATAGATTTCATGTATTATGCTAGCACCTGGTTTTTTGTTTTCTCCAATAATGCTCCTCACTTCGGGTGGGTGTAATGTACCGGGTCTTGACCCTATATTTTTTTCTGATTTATTGTCTAGTTGTTAGTGTCTGCTTATGGGTGGCTTGTCACCCGTATGCATGATCCTTGCTCTCAGATTGGCTTTATGTCAAGTGAATTTGTTGCACTGTTTAAAAAAAACTATAATTAAAGTCTTAAAGTTGTAAATTTTATTTCTAGACGACAATTTGTGTAATTAATCACTTAAACTTAATAAAAAATGAAATGCAACAATAAAGAATCTATCGACTAATTGAAATCAGTCGTATATTTATATAAGAAAATGTGGTAGCTGATATAATTATCAATTTAGGCTTCACCAATGACACTTTTGATTGGTATGATAGTCCCCCTAATGCGCTGATTTAGTTCTTACAACATTATTACTTTTTTTAAAAAGAACCTAATTACCTGGAAATTTCTAAATTATCAGTTTTCATAGTATGATGATCTATTTTATGTTTCTTTTATCTTTAGGTTTTTTCTCCGGACAAAGTTTTAGTTTGATCCCCTTAGTTATGTATTTTATTTTATTTTTATTGATAAATAAAACTGGACGTGGGCTTAAACTCTAAGCTTGACAGGGATCCAAACCCCTTTACAAAAATTTATCGACTAATTGATGGGCGTTTTAGTAAGTCGATTAATTCAATGACCTAAAATTAACAACTCTCTGTCCACCCCTTTGCAAAATTTATTTATATCTAATAATATCTGCGGCACCTAATTTTCTCCAGTTGTTCAGCCTTCAAAAAACAATTAACAACTCTGCCCCGAGGGCAGTCAGCCAGTCACACTCACATGGGTTTCAACTTTCAACCATTCATTAATATAGATAGTACAATGCATAGTATCATCAATTCACTACCTGATTTTACATGATTTATGATAAGTTTCCTTAAAATGATGATTGATAGAGCATTAATTAAAACGTCTATAATAAACCCTGTAAAACATCATCGTTAGTATAGAATAAGCATGGATCGTTTTTTCCGGGGAATTGAAGGGAACTCTAAACTTTTAGTGTTGACAAATAATGGGGGATTTGTGATTGATTATTAACTACTAAAATAAAACCTAAATTACTATTTATATGATCGATTTCTATTTAACAAACTTAAACCAAATTTACCATTACACCACATAATTACAAGTTCGAACCTATTATGCATTCTAATTCGACCAATTACATGTTTTTTAGACACCAATACAATTAGAGCCTTAGGGGATCATCTAATCATGCAAGATTTCAATTAACATTTAGATTGACTTAGGGCCTAATCTAAATTTGCATGCAATCAAATTCAATAACACTTAGAGTAGAAATCAAACAAGATTACATTTAAGCACCAAATCTTTATTGGAGACATGTTTCATGTGTGGCGTCACCCACCATGGTTTCACATGCAAATTTTCAGAATGTTTACCACTTTTAATCAACACAAACTGAACCTACTTAGGGCATGATTCGATTTTGTGTCAATATGGTTGATGAAACTAGCACTCAAATACAATCTTAAGAACTGCATCCAAGCACTAAATTCATATGCACATATCTAAAAATTATCTAAAAATATGAGAAAGATAATTAGAACACAACAATAGAAATACAAACTCATTAATTATAGGAAATCATCAATTCGGCAAAGATCCAAAAATCCAATAAAACAATCTGAAAATTTTGATTCTTAATACAAAACAATAATCTCACACAAACATCATACTACAATCTTTATAGACAAAATATTGTAGAAAATCAAAAACGAACAAACTTGTGGAGAAGGGTTGCGAGAATCACACGTTGTAGGAACCGCAGAAGTGTGTCTTGATTTCGGTGGAGATGGAACTTGTATATGGGGGAGAATGACTTGCTGTTTTGGTGAAAAATGTTTGAGGTAGTATTTTAGTAGAGTTTTGGCTCTTGAATGTAAAGGAGAAGTGATGTTATTTGAGAGGTGAAACAATGTATATATAGAGGAAAGATGGAGGGTATGCTTGGTTTGAACTTACCTCTTTCTTCTTATTATAATGTCATGTTTTAATCTCCTTAAATCATGTCATATTTTATTCCATAAATCATGTCATGTTTTATGCCTTTAATGATCATATTCTATTTAATTTGTTGCATGACTTGGCTTCATCTCTTTTTCTTTAATTATCTCTTCAATCCAATCTGAAAATAATAAAATAAAATCATAAGTAAGAAATAATTAGTTTCAAAACCTAACAAGAATTCCTAGTCAAACTAGGACTCTAGATCAATTATGCGTTTTTAACTCATATAAGCACAAAAATGCATCTAATACCGCTCAAGACTCTTACTACGACTCAATGACTCAATAGTACAACAATAAGGGCTAAGCAAATTACAAATTGAGGTAAAAACATGTTAAGAACGTCGCACAAAGTGCTCATATCAACTACCCCACACTTGACTTTTGCTAGTCCCTTAGCAAAACAAAACTAAATAAGACACTATTGCCCCTAGATGATTGTCTCAAATTCTCAAAACACATAGCTTTCAAGTTTAAGCATTTGAATGTAAGCACATAAATTCCAAGTTTCATAAACATGCTTCATAGTATGAATAAGTCAGATATGAGACAATAAGCATTTAACATGTTTAGTCAATCAAATCCTCCTCACAATGCATACTCTCTTCTTTTCACTCAGATTCATGGTTATCATTCACACACAAGTGTATGCAAGAGAAATGATATTAAGACATCAAATAAGTTGCATATTTCAACAAATGAAAACACTTTGTGAATAACATAGGAAAACCTCATTTAGCAACTAAGTGCACAAATGGACCAAAACCATATGCTCAACTCTTGTTATCATCTCCACAAACCAAAATTTGCTCGTTTTAAGAATCATTAGGATCATTAGATAAGGTAACTGTTTAGACTTAGCTAAAGGAATGGAATATCACGGAATCACAAAGGTAATCTATAGACTTAGTAGAGTAAATATCATCCTAATGATACCACAGATCATCAGTGGCCGAATATAATAAGTTGGGCACAATCATCATTCTAACCACAAAGTGAACATGGGCAAAGGTCAAGTAAAATTTTTTAGATTTTCAATTACAACTCAACTCCAAATCACAAATGGAAGACAACACAGCATTTTTCTTTTCTTTTTCATTTCTTGCCGAGTTCATCATTCATTTTTTTTCTTTTTCTTGTTTTTTTTTTCTTTTTCGGAAATGCTTGCTTAGAAGCTTGTTTATTCTTTTTTCAAATGTCTTCCACCCCACACTTATTTCATGCATCATCACAACATCATCTCTATAGGACAAGGTAGATGTAATTATACTAAGCATAGAGATAACATAGGTGATGAAGAAAATGCTCAATATAGACTCAAATGAGGTTCAACAAAGGGGTCTCAAACATGGCACATATAGGGATACATGGTTGTTTGGCTAAAGTGTTGGTATTCCTAGAAATGATCCATAAATCCTTTTCAAAATCAGAGTATTTTATGACTTAAAAGTTTCAACAATCACAAAAGTGAGTTCTAGTAAATTCTAGAGTCCATTAAAAGCTATGACACATAGTTATTGAATATGCAAAGAATAGTGAGGTTCATGAACAACCACGAAATTTCATATTACATCTCATGAAGAAAGTACATATAGGCTCAAAAACTCACAGGTTGTTATGGAACTCACACACACGCGCGTACAAATATATATATATATATATATATATATATATATCTTGCATGCGCACATACATACACATATATATCTATATATTTCAAGCATACTTTCTATATATCATTTTTATTACATTTTAAAAGCATTTTGAAAAAAATAAATGATATAAAAAAGAACTACAAATTTTTTTACAATAATCTAGTGCCATTGGATTAACAAGGATAATATTGTATTTTCATTCAAAATGACATTTTATGATTATTGTAATTGCTGACATAACAAGGTGATATGACATGTCACGTGGGATTGCGGCGCCGGATCTGGCGCCATATTATGGCGCTAGAACATTTTCCTTTAAATTTTAACACATACATAGTTTAGCTAGAATTATTTTATCTCTATTTTCTAGCTATATATAGCTAGAGTTTCTATCTAAATATAAATCTAACATATAAATAACTAGTTTGATGAAGATCAAAATTATTATAAATTTTGTCAAAAAACTAAATTTTTTCATAATAGTTAGTCTCTTGGAGATGCCCTTATGTAGAGGATTTGGGATAAACCGATCAGTGAGATATCAACAACTGAGAACTATTTTTTGTTTGTTTTGTTTCTCTAACAGTTTTTTACGGCTATCTGTTAGGTCATTGAAGTTCGAGTAGTATAGATAGTTACTTAGTAACAGCAATCTCTTGTATGTTTGGGGTTGATAAAACCAGATTCTATTTTCTTCTGATCAGTTTTAAGCATTTGGATGCAGCTTAAGTGTATCCAGGCCATATGGATATCCCCATATTAAGTTGATTTCCTTAATTTGGTAACCTTACTAATATGCATGGCATGAAATATTTAACTGGATTGCTGGAGCACGGGAGACGCTAGTTCTCTAGCTTCTATGGGCGTTGTTTTTACCTGTTTAATATCAATGCATAAAGTCTAGTAGATGCATATAGTTAGTATTTTTAGTGGCAACTTCAAATGACTAATATATTGTGTAGTAGTTGTTTTTGACTATGGTAGGAGATTATCGAGTAATTTAAAGAGCATTACGTAACTAACCGCATAAAACCTAAATTTGCTTCTTATGTTGAAGAATTAGTGAAGTGATTGTTCATTAATAAAATAGTTTTTAAAATAATGTACATTTTATCCAACTCCAGGTAAATAAGTATAACTTACTAATATACAGAAAAATTGAGAACGCGCTTACGCGTGCTTGGGCATAAAGTAAGGATTTCGATATCCTGTCCAACGGCGAGCTCTATCGTCGTGGTTGGATGGGCAGTGTGGGTTTAGTGTGGGCCAGTCCTCTCGTTCTGAGGATGGATTGAATTGTTAGAGGTTGCTAGCAAGGGAGGAAGATCAGATTGGGGGTTGTGTTTGATTTCTTGCCTTGTTGAGCCGATCGCTGGAGGGAGTATGCAATGCTTGTACGGGGGCATCTTGGTCATGTTGAATCCATGGAGGTGTGATATGGATTGGATCGTTTTGATCCGATTTAGGTTATGTGATATGGGATCGGTTAGCGATGGGGCGGCGAGTATCTTTGTAGCGGCATGGATGACATTACGAGGATGGTGGCGACCCAGCAAAAGAATGTGGACGATGCTAATAATGGTTCACCGGTGGTGGTTGCAGCGGGGAAGGATCAGGCGTGGCTACCGGCGCAGTCTTCTGGTGTCTGAGAATAAGGTTAGGGTTTGGGCCCATTTGGGCCTTGACCCAAGTTCTTTATCTAATGTTTTTTGTTTTGTTGTTAATTGGCGCCTTTTGTGCGTAATAAGTTCCTACAATAGTGATGTAGGAGTAGTTGGGTTACGAGTTTGTGTGTGCATTCAATATGCCTTGTCTGCTCTAGGTAGGGGTAAGTTCCTTAGATCGTCAAATGGTCGTTGCCGCCTAATGGCAAGATGAGACTAAGTGTCGTCGGATTGACTTCCGGCCGCAGCATAGTTGGAGAGTTGATTTATTAGACATTAAGATATGTAACTGCTGCTTCATTATTGTTAAGGTCTCATATCTATTGCTCTTTTTCAGTATGTCACCATTTTTCAAAACAAATAGAGTCATCATTAGAGTAATACTCTTTGTTAGGTGGTGCTTTATTGAGTACTTATTTGTAGAGATCTCTGATTTCAAATTTTTGTAATTATGAGTTTAGCCTTCACGTCCCCCCTTGTATTCGGTAGTTTCATTAACGAGGCTTGAGGATAGCCGCACAAACCATCCATTTAAAAAATAATAATAATGTATATTTTAGTAATTATACAACTCCAAAACACTTTTAACATATAACTTATCAAACACTCAAAATTAATTTACGGTCTCACATCAATTTTTAAAATAATTTACCAAACATGAAAATCATCTTACAAAAGTTTCAAAAGTAATTTTGATTTAAGTGCCAAACTAAAACTAAGCCTTAATCCGGCTTGGAAGCTTCCAACGTTGGCGAAACCATAAGTTGCTCTACGCTGCAATTGCGGAGGTTTTTAATCACATACGAGATCTCCCGGGAGAGTCACGTGCGACGTGTGAGAGAGCAGAGATTCCCACAAATTCAAAAATAGTAAAAACTAATTGTACCAGGTGGTGCTCTCACATTGGTTTCATGACGTGTCCTTCTTGAATTGGGAGATTAGGCTTTGGTCACGTCGTCGGCAACCCCAACTACGTCTCACAAGTTACACCCACCTCCTTTCCTCTCTCCTATCATCCATTTATTCTCGTCAAGCTTCATATCCATACTTGCCCCAATTTTCATTTTTCCTAATAGTTATGGATTTGCTTCATCAACTATTTTTTTCTTCTTCTATAAAGCATCATAATATTTTCACTAGGCATTCTAGGTTAGACTCGACTCACGTAACAATTCAACTTTATAACATTGAAATAAAACACTCAATATATAATGTTTACAGTATTTTGATAAGAGTATTGTTAAATATACCAAATAAATTTCTATGTATACTCAACAAAATTTAATAAAGTAGAAAAAATATAATTAAATCAGTAAGTTGCCCAACTATCCATTTACTTGAACCTAGCAAATTGAACGTTGTCAAAAAAATTCCAACGTTAGGGTCTTGTTCTCAAACTTAACTTATGTGTTTTTCTTTTCGATATAAGATCTCGACTTCACTTGGACCTCTCATCTCCGCATAAATTCAATTTGTGGGATACAATGATGATAAGAAGGGAGGAATTCATGCAATTGAAATATTGTTGTTGCATGCAAAAAATATGATGAGGTTCAAAAGTAAGTAATGGTATATAATGATAGAATATAGGGTTATCTTCCCCTTTGATCTTCCAATCGAGCCAAGAATATAATAAGAAAATCTAATTTGTCGCCTGGTTTGGAGTTCGTTGCTAAGTTTGCCGAGTCAAAAATAAGGATACTTTGAGAACTTAATTAATTTAATTTAATTTATTTATATATAAATAAATTTATGAAGTATAGGTAAAAATTTATTGGATACATTTAGCGGCAATCATTCGATAAAACTTGAATATTGTAACCCACGACTTTAGAAAGATACGTACTTTCCACGTCTCTACTATTTACCATACAACGCTACATTCTCACCCATCACCGTACAATCAATTCATTGCATCAGCCCACGTTTCCAGGATACATGTTACGGATTCCAAACAATCTTAAGTACGAGCTACCATCTAAATTCACGTTCCCCGATGAATTTGTTTCCCTTTTTCACTCTAGTACGTTACCATACATGTGAAAATATAAAATATAAAATATAAGCAAAAAAGGGGAATTATTGAAAAAGGTTGAGAGACAGAGGAAATTTCCCAGCCCCTCATTCCCATCAAACTGCTCGAATTCGAAAGCCACCATCCCCATCGTGAATACGATAATACAGGAAAAACTCACACTCTTTTTCCCTTCCCTTCTCTCTCTCTCTCTCTCTCTCTCTCTCTCTCTCTCTCTCTAAAACCCCCAAACCCCTCCTTCACTTTCTCTCTCTAGAAATGGTACCACTTGACCCCTCGGCCTGCCTCGTCGACGACCTCCGCCACTTCCTCTCCGACGTCGCCGACCACGACGCCCGCCCCGAAGATCCCTCCCGCCCTCTAATCCCAACTGTAAGTCCCCCACCCCTTTTTTGTCCGGTTTTGCTTTCAGGGTTTTAGATACCCGAACCGGGTCGGGCTCTTAAACCCGGCCGGCGTATGTTTCGTGGCTGCCGGCGCGGTCGGGTTCGGGCCGATTGACTGTTGGGTCCAAAGTCCTGGTGTTGTTCTGGTCGCCGGCTTTTCCTGATTGGTGCAGGCCGTGCGTCTGCGGAACTGGTTTTCCTAATGACGGTTTTGCCCCCATTGAAATCGGGTGGTGTGGTATAGGAGACAGGGGTAGTTATGGTAATAAAAAAAATCGTGCGGATTGGTCTTTATCATAGTGAGCTGGTGCCGTTACAGATTCCACCCAAATGACCCAATTTGCTAACGCCCACCTCAGGGGTGTGAAAAGACAGTCTTATCCCAATTTAGATATTATTTGTCTGAACACCTGCCCACGCAGACGTGGCGGCTTTTTAGTAATTTTGTCCTCTTTTGTTTTTGCTGTTGCCGCCGCTGAACACTGAGTTAACTCTAAAACCCCGCACCGAGTTGACTCACTGGGCTCATATTTCTGTAGGAGGAAGCAGAAGAAGAGCTGGAGTGGATATCGAACAAGGACGCATTCCCGGCGGTGGAGACGTTCATCCTTTCGGAGCAGGTAAGCGGCATTGCGAAGAACCAGAGCCCGGTGTCGGTGCTGGAGAACAGCAGCACAAACAGCAGCAGCGCCTGTCTTATGAGCTCGTGCGGGGGGCTAAAACCGCCGCACCGAGCGCGAACCAAAGGCCGACGCAGGCGGAGCGAGATTCCGCCGCAGCAGCTCTTTTGGAACCAGGCTCCCATTGAGAGCAGCAAACCCAGCAGCAGGAGTGGTGGCAGTGGCAGTGGCAGTGCCAGCAAGCTGGATATGGGGAGGAAATGCATGCATTGCGGGACGGATCAGACCCCGCAGTGGCGGATGGGTCCACACGGGCCTAAAACGTTGTGTAATGCGTGTGGGGTGAGGTACAAGTCGGGGCGGCTGTGCCCCGAGTACCGCCCTGCGAGTAGCCCGACGTTCTTGAGCGAGATGCATTCGAATTCCCACAGGAAGGTGTTGGAGATGAGGAAGCAGAAGTATGGTGTGGGGATGGTTGTGAAGCCTGAGGACAAAGGTTAGGCTCTTGTGTAATAGTTATTTTCCGTTTTTTTGCTTGTTTAGTTTTTACTGCTAATTTTAGTGTAGTTGTAGGAGGTAGTAGGATTGTTGTAGCGGTGGGGGGTTAGGATTACTTAGATTGTTAGAAGAAGAACTTTGTTTTGTTGAATAGATCACTGCTAGAGGGTTTTTTTTTTGAAGTTATTGTGTTTTTGTTGTTATGTAGACCTAACCATATCTTTGAATTTTTCGCCAAATTTTGATTCTTTTTGCTCTGTTTCCTGAATTTGGATGTGATGGATTTGAGAAGAATGTGGATCAATAGATTAACGGGATTGGGGAACTTGGTCGTTTTGCTTTTCGACAATGCTTAGATCTTTCTTTACTAACAGCTCAACCCAAATGTATAGTGCTTGAAGTGAAAGCTGAATATGATGACACATTTTCTTTTAGTTACATATATAAAATTACAAAGAAATCTCCCTGGAATGTCATACGGTAGTTTGTCAATGATGTAACAGAGCTCATAGTTAGTTAATATATCAAACACAATTCTGATCATAATTGCTTCATAGTGATGCAACTTATCTGTAAGGTGCTTCTCGATAAACATGAGAATAAAAGGGATGGATCAACTTAGCTTCGAGGTGATGCCTAACTAATTTTTATGGACAAGTGCAATAAGCTATCTTGCTGTAGAACTTGTACAAATTTGATTCAGAATCCCCCTAAAATAACTTTAAGAATGGGGAAGAAGTGATGGCAAGGTGATAGTTTAGCTAAGCAGGGTTCATCGCTTCAAGCTATTATTACAGCACACAATTTCAGAATTGAAATCCATCTATAAAATTATTAGAGCTGGTGCAGGTAACACAATTAAAGAGAGAGAGGAAGATGTAGATGATAAGAGGGAGTCCAATGTATTGAACTTCTGCAGCTCAGGATGGCACAATTGCTGTGGACTCGACCTTCATATAGGGGTGTGTCAGTTCACCTTTTCATTGCAGCGCAGCATACCAACTGATATTGGTTTTCTTTCTTTTCGAAGAAACTCTTGATATTGGTTAGTTTTTCAAAACCATCCATGCCGACTCTTCTTGCATTAGTGGGCAACCCCTGAAAGGTTCAGGAAGTACCGTCTTTTGAACCCCATTCCAACTACGGCGTTGCTCCTCGTCGACATAATTTTTACCGCATTTCTTGAGCAACTGCACAAGCTACAAAAGTCTACATTACATTGCTCCAGATGCAGCAATTCAAATGAAACTGAAACTGGAATAACTCTTTAAGATTAAGTGGCAGCAATTTGGTTGGATTGCGACAGGCCTGAAGCAGATTTATCAACATACCATCCCTTAACCTCGAATTTGTTGACCTTGAACAAAAAAATTCAAGGTTTAAAAGTTTCTGGATTCCACTCTTCGTGAACGGGTCATCATGACTCCAAGCTCTTGCAGCAGTTCAACAATTCAAATCCAACGCCTTTGATTCCGGACCTGTTCTGCAAGACTGTCCATTCTTTGAAGACAAACATCATACAGGTAGCTGTCATTGCCAATGTGTTGAAAGAACTGCACAAACAATTTGGATAGAAGACAACAAATGCAATGCTATTGCAGCACACCGGACTCTTCCCAATTTAGATACTAGTCCAATCAGAAATCACATCACACAATTTTTTTTGACTGGTAAAAGTAATCAGACATAGATATAGCAAAGGCAACAAGCAACAAGCAGCAACCATAATAGTGAATAGTCTAACCAGTATCCCTAATTCACACAACAATATCATCAAGACATCAGAAACATTCCAATTCCATCTCAAGTTTCAAACTCCGCAACACTAGTTCAATCTTGCTCAACCAATCCTTCTCCAAACCCACAAACTAAACTAAGCAAGACATAACCACCCTCTCCAATCACATAATCAAGTTCTAAACTTCCAACACCAATATCACTAAAGATTTAACCTTTCCTCAACTGCTTAAGTTCCCATTACACTTGGAAGTCTGCTTCTGATTCTCACTTGGAGGAAAACAAACCACGTGCTCGTCACGTGAGAGTAGAAGATAAAACCCCAGCCTGAGTTTCATTCTCTCCAACCATAAACCCTTCCTTCCTCATTTGCTCTCTCTCTCTCTGGATTCTGGAAATGGTGTCACTTGACCCAGATGACTTCTTGGCCGACCTCGCCGACCTCTCGGACCATCCCAGCCGTCCGTTTCCCGTAAGTTCATCTCCACCACCGTTATGGGTTTTACTTAGGGTTTTAGCCACCCCCTTGTTCACTACTTGGCTGTACTTGAGTCTCTGTTTTTCATTTTGTTAAATTACAAAGAAATAGCCTCTTTCCTCTTTTGGGTTTGTCTAACTCGACTGAAATTATGTACTACAATCCAAAGTTGGGAACTTTTTTGGTTTTTGAATTTTTGTGGTGCAGGAGAAGCTTCCTGAGGAAGAAGAGCTTGAATGGATATCCAATATAGACGCTTTTCCGGCCGTAGAAACCTGCATGCTGCCGGAGGACCCGCTGGCGCAGCAGAAGACTGTTCCCAATGCCATGCAGGGGAATGGAGCTCTGTCATTGCCGCCAATGCCGGGCAGGAAACCAAATGAGGACAGTGGCAAAGGCAAGAGTATGAGAGGTTGCGCATTTTGCGGGGTTATGCAGGGCAAGGAGGGTCCCTCGGGGATGTGTAATGCGTGCGGGTTTAGCTACAAGGCTGGTAGGCATTGCGCTGAAGAAGTAGAGGATCCTGAAGAGCCGAGCATTAAGAGTGACAAGGTGAAGAAGAGAACTAAGAGTGATAAGGTGAAGAAGAGCATTAAGGGTGATGAGGTGAAGAAGAGCATTGAGAGTGGTGAGGTGAAGAAAATTGGGAGACAGTGTACACATTGTGGGATTACAAAGACTCCGCAGTGGCGGATGGGTCCTCTTGGACTTCAAACCCTGTGTAATGCTTGTGGGGTTAGGTACAAGTCAGGGCGCCTTTGCCCCGAGTACCGCCCTGCAAATAGCCCTACGTTCTTGCCGGAGTTGCATTCGAATTTGCACAGGAAGGTAATTCAGATGAGGAATCAAACATATGGGATTGAGGGAACGATGGCAAAACCTGTGGATAATTGGTAGGCATTTTTCTGCTTTTTCCATCTTATGTTTTATGTTGGTTAGGACTAGGAGCAGAGTAGGATAGGGTAGTGGGCGTTAAGATAATCGGATGGGAATGGAATTGATAGCTTTGATGAGAATGTGGATTGGTGGATTGATGATGATATTGGTCCTTTCATTGTTGTTACAAATTTTCATAAGGCATTTCTTTTTCAATTGACTAAGAATTTGATAATATTTCTTTTTTCCAATGTATTATCTTTCTTGACTAACTTGAGCCAAATCGATAGTATGTTTGGAGTTATAAACTGAAAATCATTGTCCTGTTTCTTGAATTTGGATTTGATGGACTACAAATGACTTAGGATTACTTGATGGAAAATTTCTGTATTGTTTAATGTTCTGCATCATCTCTGTTGATAATTTTTCTCTAACGCACAGTGTTTATAAAAATGTAGTTCTTTCTTCTTAAATTTGGATTGATTTACATATTTAGATAAATAATGATAATGGGGGTTCTAGGAATTTCTTTTCATAATATTTTGTAGATTATCGTACTATGCATCTTCCTAACTGATCTTAACCTCATTTGATTGTTATAATGGATTATCATAAATCCTATATCGTTCTGTGAAACAGCACAAACAGTGCTGCGACCACGGCAATAGTGAATATTTTGGAGCGGCCAAGAAGAAAGGTCATTGCTGAGAAGCAGAGCCCTGTTTCTGTGCTTGAAGACAACACAAAAAGCAGCTCCACCCTGGAGTCCCACCAACCCCCAAGCAAATTTTTGGGGCAGCAGCAGCAGTTGGTCAGTAACCAACTTAACAACAAGCACAACCCAGAAGACACTGCCAAAGTGGAAGTTGAGACAAACACCACCACCCTCATGAATTCCCATGGGACCATCAAGCTGTCCTATAAAGTGCCAAGCAGAATTTTAGAGCAGCAGCAGCTGTTTAGTTGCCAACCTACCAACAAACGCAGAAAGAAAAACACTGTCAAATTGAAGAATGAGGGAGCCGTTGCTACTCTCACGAGTTCTTGTGCGAACCTTGAGTCGCCAAATGAATTTCTGGAGCGGCAACAGCTGTTTAATGATCAACCTAACAATAACTGCAACAAGAAGCATACTGCCATAGTGGAGGTGACCGTGAAAGCTGTGGATATATGGTATGTTTTTTTTTGTCTTTGCCTGGTTACTTTAGTGTGGTTAGGAGTTAGCAAGGTTGTTGTAATGGGCCTAGGATTGATCAGATGGTAAAGGACTAAAGGTAACTTCTTTGTTTGGTCAGTAAGCCAATGGAATTTTAAACTTGGCATGCAATGCTTTATACTTGAAATTCATGTTGTTCTGTGATTCAAATCTTAATTTTACTCCTCTGCTGCTTGAAATTGGATTTGAGGGATATGAGGAAAGATAATTTATATTAATGCATTGAATGATGTGGTCTTCTTTTGTCCTTTGAAATATATTATACTGTGCATAATCTTTCTTGACTAAAGGTAATTTCTTTGTTTTGGCCAGTAAGCCAATGAAATTTTAAACATGGCATGCAATGCTTTATACTTGAAATTCATGTTGTTTTGTGATTCAAGTCTTAATTTTATTCCTCTGCTGCTTGAAATTGGATTTGAGGGATATGAGGAAAGATAATTTATATTAATGCATTGAATGATGTGGTCTTCTTTTGTCCTTTGAAAATATTATACTGTTTATAATCTTTCTCGACTAGCAACAGCTCAACTGAATAGCGTTTGGATATGGTCCAAGACTCTAACTTTAAGTTTCTGCTGCCTGAAATTGGACTTGATGGATTTGGGAGAATGTGGATCGACTTATTTATTTATTTCTTTCTTTCTTTTGTATGGGTTTTTCTGCTGACAAGCTTAGTTCTTTGCTATCTTGAATGTACACTTGAGTATGGAGATTTAAGGAGATTATGCATAGATGGATTTTGGGTTCTGGTAGTTCTTAATTGAGAGAATTGTTTCATGTGCATTATCTTTCTTGACCAAATTCATTCCTAGTAGATAGTATTTTCGTAGAATTGTTTATGTTTCTGTGACTCCGTTTATCGTCCATTTTGAATATTATTACTTGATCAACTTTACACGTAATGGAAAGTATACATGAGATTCAGAGATTCTAGTTTTTTCTTCTGTTTCTTGAATTTGGATTGATAACTTTGAATATATTCTTGAATTCAATAATTGTGGGATATTATAATGTTTTTGAATATATTGACGAGGGATTTGGGAGTTCATGTTTTATGCATCTTTTTTTTTACTGAACTGATCCTTACTGATAACTATATTGACAGCAGCCCCACTCTCATGAAGTCTAAGAAAGATTCATTGCCTGCTGTTGAAACATCAAATATCTTGGATCATTCAAGAGGCCATATTATTGCTGAACAGCGGATCCCTGTCTTGGTGCTTCAAAACAACACTAACAACAGTGCCACCCTCATGAGGGGTGCCTGTGAGACTGTTGAGCTGCCCCACCAGTCCTCAAGCAAAATTTTCAGGGAGCAGATGCTGTTTTATAACCCAGCTAACGACAACCCTGACAAAATAGACACTGCCACAGTGGAGATCGAGGGAAACATCACTTCCACAATGAGCTCCTGTACAACACCCACGCTGGCCAGCCAAGCGCCAAACGAATTCTCCAGTCAGCAGGAGCTGTTCTTTAACTATCCTAATATCAACTGCAACAAGAAAGACACTGCCATAGTGGAGATTGAGACAAAATGCCAGAACTGTGGGGCTAAACAGAGCTCCCAACAGTGGGAGGGTCCCATTGGACCCAAAATCTTGTGTCTTTCATGTGGGCTAGCCGGCATGGCCCAGAACACTGCTAGGCGGAAAAGAAGTACGCCTTTAGCTTCTTACAAAAGGTGCAAAAAGGAAGACATTGCCAAAGTGAAGATGGCAGTGAAACTTGGTGATAAATGGTATGTTTTTCTTTGTCTTTGCCTTGCCGTGTCATAAGTGTGGTCAGGAGCTAGTAGGATTGTTGTAATGGGATCTAGGATAGTCAAGCTATGGATGAGTTCTTTGTTTTGTTAAATAAGTTCATGCTATGCTTATTGAACACTTTTGTATTGATATTATTAGATTTTCTTTTGTTGATTTTTGCAAATCTGAATTCTTTGCTGTACTGTGTTTCTGTTGTGACCTTGTTATCCAAAGATTGAATCATCTGTCTTGAACAACTGTAGTTCAACAGTTGCATTCATTATGGTCATACATTAACTTTCTGCTTTGTTACTTGAATTGGATTTGATGGTTTAGTGGACTGTTGATTTGGTCTTTCAGTAGGATATCCTTAGTAGTTAAGGTTTTGTTTCTAACTTACTGTTTGCTATTTTTATTTTCCATTTGAGGATGATTATGGAGGATTTTGAAATCACAGGATCGAGTGTTTGCAGTTTTTTTTTTTAAAAAAACTTCCCTGAGATAATCTCTTTATCTTTTCTGGATACTGCATTTGAAGATATTAAATATATACTTTGTTTCCCTCTTGCTTGAGTTTTCATTTGGTGGACTCAAGGTGATTGGGTTAATGGATTAATGTTCTATCTTTTAATCATCTCTCTTAGTTCTAATTCCCTTTTTTTTTATCTGTATCACTAAATGTGGCAAAGCATGTCAGTATATGGATGGGTTTTGGTTCTTTTTATTGACTCTAGCTCTGACAGTTGTTTGTGATTTCCAGCACAAACGGCACTGCTGCCCTCATGAACTCCAAGAAAGACCCCTTTATCGATACATTAAATATCTCAGAGAAACCAAATGTCGTTGTCATTGCCGAGGAGCAGACCCCTGCCTCTGTGTTTGGATACAGCAGCATGCCCCTCATGAGCTCTACTCCGACCATCAACCCCCTCAACCAAGCCCCAAGCGAATTTCTGGGCCAGCAGAACCAGTTATGTGACCATAAGAATCACAAAGAGAAAGATGCTGCCACTGTGGAGACTGAGGGAAACAGCTCTACCCTCATGAGGTCCTCTGGGACCCTTGAGTTGCCCAACCAAGACCTAAACGAAATTTTGGAGCAGCAGCAGCTGCTCTGTAAGAAAGCTAAGAACATCCCCAACAAGAAAGACACTGCTAGAGTGGAGATCAAGGAAAACAGCACCACCCTCATGATCCCTTGTGGGACTTCCAAGGCGCCCTACCAATCACTGAGTGAATTTCTGGGACAACAACAGCTTATTTGTAACCGAGATAACAATGATACAAACAAGGAAAATGCTGTCAATATGGAGAATGAGGGTAAGTGCCAAAATTGTGGGGAAGAACAGAACCCACGATGGTTGGGAAGTTGCCTTGGACCAAAAACCCTATGTCATGTCTGTGGGCTGGCTAAGTTCACAGCCCTGCAGCAAAGCAGTATTGCTATGGAAATGCCCTGTCCATTACCTGCCACTGTAAGTTTTGGACAAACATGTATGGTCTTATGAATTAAGAGTTTGGAGTTACCTATTCGGCTTATGTGTTTGTGACTTAAGCTTATTCGGGTTCATTTACTGATTCCACTGACATTTTTCAATATCTGTATGTCGCAGAAACCAAGTGTTATAGCCAATGGCGAGCACCAAAAACTTTTCTCAGCTCAGGAAAATAGCACAAAGAACAGCACAGACCTCATGAGCTCCTGCAGGATAACGATACCCCACCGCGCCCGAAGCAAGGGTCACTGTAGAAGAAGAAGCACAATTCCAAGCCAGCAAGTTGGGATTGGAGAAAAATGTGTGCAATGCGGAAAACAGACAAATAGGTGGCGGATGGGTCCCCTCGGACCCACAACCCTGTGTAATGCCTGTGGAAATAAGTACCTGCCCTTGTGGGGAATAAGCGAAGTGACAGTGGACATCACCAAGTGTCAGCATTGCGGGTCTAGAGAGGCGACACAATTGCTAATGAGTGCCCTTGGAGCCAAAACCCTATGTGCTGTATGTTATCATTGGATTAAGTATGGGCGGCAGCAGTTATGTAACCAAACTAACAACAATTCAGACAGGAAAGCCATTAGTAAAGTGGTTACTGGAAGAAAATGCCATCATTGCGGAGTTGAGGAAACCGCACTTTGGCGGTCAGGTCCTATGGGTTCCAAAACACTATGTAATGCATGTGGGCTCCGGTGGTACAAATTCGGGGATTTTTGCCGTGACTGCTGTGCTAGTATATCAATGCCTTCGATTTGTCACAGGAAAGTGCCGACATGTAGAAGCAAGAAATTGTAGGAATGGGAGTAAGAGCCTGCAAATAGAAACAACACTATTGGTGAGTAACCATTTCCTTTTTCTCTGCAGTGTAGTTAGTAGCTAGTAGGATTAGCGGAACTGTTGATATATGGTAGTTGGCTTGGCTGCTTGAATTTGCATTTGATCAATGAATCAAGGGTGAATATGGAATTGTGGATTAAGATTTGAATTGTCCTTTCTCGACTTACTTACCCCTGATTAATAGCGGTAGAAGTGAATATTAGTTCATTGCAAGTAGCATCACTCTTTAGGTTGCATCTTCTGGTGAAAATCTCCTATGAATATATATGAATTACAGCAAGGGATATTGTAGTTGTGTCACATGTTTGTTTCTTTGTTTTGGATGTATGGAATTTCCTTGTTACTTTGTGGAAGCCCTGATGAGCTCTCTTCTCAAATATGGATCTTGGGCTTGTAAACTGTAATGAGAACTGGACTCAAGCAACTGGGAAATGCTGATGCACTATTTCTTGTCCTCTGAAACACAGACTATATACATTTAAGTTTAACCTAGACACTAAACTCAAAGATTTGGTAAAAAGCCGATGCTCCGATCTCTTTATGATCTTGCTCAGAATTCAGAAGCACTTTAGTTTTGTTTAATTTCATAACTTGTTAAGGGTGAAGATTTGTCTGCTGTAAAGTACTGTTTCGTGAGGCAGATGTAGTGTTTGAATGCATATGGGATGGAATGTCTTTCAGCACATCCATTTTTTTTTTTGGTCTAATTTTAGCAGACTTGGACTTGATGAATTATTTTGGTTGCAGTAAACTTTTTTGTCCCTCATTCTTCGGAAAAAAGCAATTCAAGACTTACATTCGCGTTATCGCCAAGTCTTTTTCTTCTTTTGCCCCCTTTTCTTCTTGCATTTCTATGTTCATCAGTTTTTATGATGACATGTGATATCCCAGATTACCAGTTACAGTAAACAGGCCAGATTCAGGGTTGTTAAAAGATGATGCAGCATTTGCGCTCAAATTTTTTTTTGGACCAAGTGCTCTTATATTTTGAATGTTTTTTTTTTTGGAAATGTTATATTTTGAATGTTAAAGAGCTGTGATTGTGTTCTTATGCCTTGTTCTCTGGTCATAAAAGATGTCATCCCAGTATACATGGTTAATGCTCCTCTGAATCTGGTTAGGATTTCAGGTCCTCTATGGTACGAGGATGTATACCATACAAATATTTACAACTGAATAAATAAAATTACCACATTAACAACAATTTCATTAAACTAAATTATGACATTGACAACAAATTATCACTTTACACATTTACATATAATTGAACAAAATTACTATTATTATAACAATTTGTTTAAAAACTTGTAAAATATTGTAAATGAAGTAATTATCTATAATAAAACTATATTACTTAAATAGTTATTTATTTTACCACAATGACGACAAATTTATAGTCATATTTGTAAATGTGGGTACCATATATATGCTGGTGTGTACCTAAGAAAATTCCGGATCTGAGAACATATTAGCCAAAAAGAAGCAAGTCTATCATTTTAGTGTTGCTTTAGATTGTAAACTCTTGCAACCATACTCCATGTCAGTACATAGACCTTTTCTTTAAGTGATGATGAATCAATTTAACTATTTCTCCACAACTTGTTCACGTTCTTCACCTCAGCAAATCCACATATAGCTTTGCCATCTTTCCTATCAGAAAATCACAGTATTCACGGACGAAGATAATCTCATTTTTTCTAAAGGATGCCTATTTCTATTTCTCGATCTCAATTACATTCGAAGCAAAACTTTAGCCAAAGAAGAGGTGTACAACGAGCTCATGAACAAAAGACATAATTCAAGATATAACATCATTAACATGAGTCCGAAAAATTGATAATCTATCTCTTTCAATACCAAGTATAACATATACAAACAACACAACAGAGAGGAAGATAAAGAATTCGACAAATGACGCAAAGCTATACACAGCATGCATGCATCATCTATTACGTTAATGAGATTCAAAGTGGAGATGTGAAATTTCTTTCATTAATAGTTTCTATTGTTTTACATCTCAAAATTTTATTTCATTTGATAAAGGATCTTTGACGGTGGAGTTAATTAACATTGGCAGGAATGGCAGATGAGGCTCCTAACTTCAAGATCAATGCTCATTAAGTAAATATTAAACCCCTAAAAACTAGAGTTTTCTGTCTAACTAAGATTAGAGAGGCTCTGAAACCCATAAAGCAGCAGTGCTTCCAATCAAAGCAGAAACCGATCTTGTTTACCTTGTGTTGGAAAATATTGTTTCTTTTTCTTTTCCCAGTTTAAATATGAAGCTCTCAAATTGAAGAATTGAATAAGGGATTCTATATTTCTATTGCAGAATGGTATAAAGGAAGGCATCATTGATGTTGGTCCTCATTGCAATGATAGATTATGGCCAAGGCATGTGCGCAGTAGGAAAGAAATGCTGATATAGAGAAGACTAATTAAGCTCATATAAAGGGAGCTAGGTAGTGGGAATGGTATGTATGTATCATTAAAAACAATAAAAAGATCAAAGATCAAAGATTCACGATTTAGCTATGAACAAGATGGTAATTCATAATGTAGATTAAATGTTTTATGAAAATCGCTTTAGTGGTGGACAATTAGCCGATAAGTTCGAAATTTAGGGGCTCCATGTCCCCCTTGTTGTAAGTTTTTAGTTGATAAGGTCCTGTAATTTGAGATAGAAACATGCATGATTGAAGAATAAGACAATTTCTTGGTGATCATTTTTGGCAAATACTTTAAGGACTTTTTATGAAAACCTAAGCCAGTGTGTTATTCAACAAATTACGCTCTGAAATGAATGAAGTAAACTTTGAGGTTTGAATGCATATATCGCACACGAATTTTGAAAATTATTGATGGAAAGATCGAGCAACACAAAGTCATACTTAGATGTTCATCAGATACATCAGGCACTGAATTTAGTGAATTATATTCCTTATATTTGAAGTTACTCCTTTGAACCGAAGACCTGCGAGAATGGCAATTAAGAGCAAACATTAATATCATCATCATAAGCAAAAGAAACAAAGAGATGGGGTTCATTTTCCCAATTGATCCTCAATATTGTACCTACCAAAACTTGATGGTGACTTTAGTGGAGATGAGCCAATCCTCAACATCTTCATCCATCCAACTCAAGCCTTTGCCCTCTTCTGCATGTTATGCTCTAATAGTCATCAACATGTTGTGTGTATTTTCTCATATTCTTGAATTATCTTGTGGGACTCTTGGAGTCACTTTTCAAGATTGAATGATTTAGTAGTCGGACTCATAAACCATAGCAATGGACCAATTTGATATAGACGTAAAGCCGATAGTGCCTAGTGGCCGGTTTGGCAGCTTAGAGAGCTTTTTATACCTATATGAATTTACAAGGTCCGTATCCTTGAGATTTGTGGACCATGTACACACACTGCCTAATTCGTAGTTTCATTTCCCTCATGTCTATTTTCACCGAATTAGCCGAAAGTGAGATGTGCTATGAAGTAGGACTGAGAACGATCATCCAATAGACTTCAAGTTACTCATTCACATTAGTGAAATGCAAAATGAAGCTTACAAGTTGAAGTCACTTGCACCTTTTTCTTTCTTTTGTGAAAGGAGTTGCCACACATCTGGTATAACAAGGCTAAGCAAATCTGAGGCTTCTGAAAGACCCCAAGCTCCCAGGAAGTGTAGGAAGATGTCGCAGAAAATTGAGTAGGAGGACAAACTCTCTCTACGTATGGTGGTCATGTAAATTAGGTTAAACTTTCAATTGTTCGGATAACCTAATAGTATGAAGTTACTGTTGTTTTTGGAGCTTTCTGTAGGGTAGTTTTACTTAGGCAGCTTAATTTATGGCTATTTAGACACTGATACAATTATGTTTTGCCCTCCACAGATGGTCATTGTGTAACAACCTACATTTACGTTAGATGGATTAGCACAGAACTAAGATGTTAATTTTTTTGTTAGAATTAAGCTAGATACTCTCTAATGTAACAAAAATAACAAAGAGATGTTCCTCAAGAAATAATTGAGTTTACCGCAAAACTGCAATCTAAATTATGTAATTTGACAACCGATGTGACATCACCTGAGATTTAGGCATTTAGCCTGAGATAAACAAGTGAAAAATACTTTGCATTAGCCTAGCACATAAAACAATATAATAGTGAAGACAAACACTGATACAAAACAGAATCTTGCTTAAGTGCCTAACCAACCAACTCAGATCAACAAAATCCCAGAAAGCCTTTTGAGTTTTTCTTCCTTTCTCCCAAAAACTCACAAACAATAAAAGAATTCAAACTTTTTTGTTGCCAAAAAAGATTGCCACAGTTCCCCTCCCTACTTTTCCAAAAGGCACTTCAAAAATTGAGAGTCCCCACAACTCTCTTCTTCTTCTTCTTCTCCTTCCCAGCTTCTCTTCTCTTCTCTTCTCTACACAGGGAGCTCACATCAGAGTGACAGCAGCATCACCAAAGCATGCTTTGTCGGCCATTAAAGCTTCACCCAAAAGCTCTGCCACCTTCATTTTCCTAATTCATTCACACCCATCATTCCTAAAGATTAAACCTTTATCAATTTTGGGTTCATGGGTTTATTGCTATTTGGTGCAATATAATATACCCAGCAAGATCTCTATCTCTTTTGGTTCTGTTTCACACTTTGCATTCTTGAAAAAGGTGCGGCCTTTTTTGCTTCAATCTTGGCCCTTTTGGGTTTTTTTTGGGGTTCATGATTCCTTGGCTTTCAGCTTGTCATTTCAGCCGACTCAGTTGCCCAAGTGGTGGTGGCCTCTTGCATTTTCTTTCTGTTTTCGATGAAGTGATCATGGAGTTTGAGAGGTATGATGCTTAAAGCTTCAGTCTCTGCAGTCATTGGTTTGTTTTCAGTTTCACTTGTTCTCGGGTTCATGAAAAAATTGATGGATCACTCTTTTCTATTATGTTGGTTTCAGTTTCACTAGTTTAATCAGTTCATCAGTTTTGTGTCATTTGGTTCCTCTCATTTCTGAAACGTTTAGTTTATCTATTATTCTTGTGTTTATTGTGCTGTTCTTTCTGTTTAGCAGTGTGAATTTAACTTAAAGGTGCTCTATGTTGCTTATCTATTTTAGGTTGTATTGATATGTATATGGTGAAGTTTGTTTTGTCAAATTGAATTGATCTCTTGAATGTGTTTGGATCTTATATTCCGAGACTGGCAAGAATTTTATTCATTGTGTAAATAAACAGTATTGTAGATGATGCTAGGGAATCGATTTGGTTATACTGCATTGTGATCTGAAGTAGCCATCGATTTGCAGGTGCTAAAATATCATAGTTATGAGGTAGTTGTGATCCTGATTGAGGGTTACTAAGATGTCCAGAAAGTTTGTATCTCGGAGGGCTTTGGAAGTTGACTTTGTGGGAATCTTGCTTGCTGTCTTATTACTTGTTTGCACTTCGGAGGGATTGAACTCTGAAGGCCTTTACCTTTTAGAGCTGAAGAAGAGTATTTTGGATGAATCAAATAATTTGGGAAGTTGGAACTCTGCTGATCAAACACCGTGTGGATGGATGGGTGTGAATTGCACTTCTGGTTATGATCCAGTGGTTCAAGGTCTTCATTTGAAATCCATGAATCTATCAGGAACCCTGACCCCTATTATTGGTGGTTTGCTTCACCTAACTTCGCTTGATCTGTCATCAAATGGTTTCTCTGGAGGCATACCCAAGGAGATTGGAAACTGCTCTAGTTTGGAAAACCTGTATCTGAATGATAACAAGTTTACTGGCGAAATACCTGCTGAATTGGGTAATCTGTCTAAATTAAGAAGTTTGAATGTCTGCAACAACAAAATCTCTGGCACCCTTCCAGAGGAACTTGGGAACTTGTCTTCACTTGTTGAGTTTGTGGCATACACCAACAATATTACTGGCTCAATACCTTCTTCTTTTGGGAATCTAAAAAATCTGGTAACTTTTCGTGCTGGGCAGAATGCTATTTCTGGTAGCATACCAGCTGAAATAGGTGGATGTCAGAACTTGAAAGTGCTTGGTCTTGCTCAAAATGTTATAGGAGGGGAGTTACCTAAAGAGCTTGGGATGCTTAGGAGCATGACAGATCTGGTTCTGTGGGATAATCAGGTTTCAGGGTTTATTCCTAAGGAGCTTGGTAATTGCAGTAGTCTCGAGACAATTGCTCTATATCAGAACCAACTTATGGGGGCTATACCTCCAGAAATTGGGAACCTCAAGTCATTGAGGAGATTGTACCTCTACAGGAATGGTTTGAATGGAACCATTCCCAGGGAAATTGGAAATCTTTCGTATGCTGCTGAGATTGATTTTTCTGAGAACTATTTGATGGGTGAGATACCTTATGAGATAAGTAAGATTAGTGGTCTAAGCTTACTGTACCTTTTCCAGAACCAGCTCTCGGGTGTGATTCCAAATGAGCTAAGTAACTTGAAGAAATTATTAAAGCTTGACCTTTCAATCAATCAACTTGAAGGTCTTATTCCAGATGGGTTTCAATATTTGACCGAATTGAGCCAGTTGCAGTTGTTCGATAACTCTCTAAGGGGGAGCATACCTCTGTGGCTTGGTAGTCACAGCCGACTTTGGGTTGTTGATCTTTCAGATAACTTACTAACAGGGAGGATACCTCCTTACCTTTGTCAGCGTTCCAATCTAATCTCGTTGAACCTGGACTCTAATGATCTTTATGGAACTATCCCGACTGGAGTTTTGAACTGTGAATCATTGGTGCAGCTTCGCCTCGTTGGAAACAGGCTTACTGGCAGCTTTCCTTCAGAGCTATGCAATTTGGCAAACCTTTCTGCGATTGACTTGGACAGGAACAAGTTCACTGGATCAATTCCTCCAGAGATTAAAAAGTGCCAAAAGTTGCAAAGGCTTCACATTTCAGACAATTACTTCACATCCGAGTTGCCTAAGGAAATAGGATATCTATCTCAACTGGTAACTTTCAACTTATCATCTAATTTTCTCACTGGGCAGATTCCTCCTGAAATTGTAAACTGCAAGATGCTTCAACGACTAGACCTCAGTCGGAATAGATTCAAAGGTGCTTTGCCAAATGAGCTGGGAACGCTTTTGCAGTTGGAGCTTCTGAGACTTTCAGAAAACAGTTTTACCGGAAATATACCAGCAGCATTAGGAAACCTTTCACATTTGACAGAGTTGCAGATGGGTGACAACTTGTTTTCAGGTGAAATACCACCTGAATTGGGTTCTCTTTCAAGCTTGCAGATTGCGATGAATCTCAGTTTTAATAATTTAAGCGGGAGAATACCACCAGCACTTGGAAATCTTATTTTACTTGAATTTCTTCTGCTCAATAACAATAATTTGACTGGTGAAATTCCCAGCACGTTTGAAAACTTGTCAAGCTTAATGGGTTGCAACTTCTCTTACAATGACCTTTCGGGATCTTTACCTCCCATCCCACTTTTTCAGAACATGGCAATAAGCAGCTTTGTTGCGAACAAAGGTCTTTGTGGTGGGCCTCTCGGTGTTTGCGGTGTAAATTCATCTCCAAATTCTGTTCCATCTCTGAACAGATTGAATACTTCTCGCAGTAAAATCATTACAATAATTGCAGCTGTTGTGGGCGGTATTTCTCTTATCTTAATTGCTGTTCTCTTATATTTCATGAGACGTCCAGGTCAAATGGTTCCCTCCATGCAAGAAAAGTATTGTTTGCCTCCTGATACAGATATTTACCTACCTCCAAAGGAGGGGATCACGTTCCAAGACCTGGTTGAGGCGACAAATAACTTTGATGAGAGCTTTGCTATTGGAAGAGGAGCTTGTGGAACAGTTTATAAAGCAGTAATGCGATCTGGACTTATTATTGCTGTTAAGAAGCTTTCAGCTAACCGGGAGGGCAATAACATTGAAAACAGTTTCCAGGCTGAGATTTTAACTCTGGGAAATATTAGGCATAGGAATATTGTGAAGCTCTATGGATTTTGTTATCACAAGGGTTCCAACCTACTTCTTTATGAGTACATGGAAAAGGGTAGCTTGGGTGAAGTTCTTCATGGTGAATCTTGCAGCTTGGACTGGCCAACTCGTTTCATGATTGCTCTTGGAGCTGCTGAAGGTCTTGCTTACTTACATCATGACTGCAAACCGAGGATTGTCCACCGTGATATAAAGTCCAATAATATTTTGCTAGATGAGAAGTTCGAAGCCCATGTTGGTGATTTTGGTTTGGCAAAAGTGATTGATATGCCTCATTCCAAATCAATGTCAGCAGTTGCAGGATCATATGGATATATTGCTCCTGGTAAGCTTTACTTTTTGTTCTTTTTATGTGAT
This sequence comes from Argentina anserina, assembly GCF_933775445.1. NCBI lineage: Eukaryota > Viridiplantae > Streptophyta > Magnoliopsida > Rosales > Rosaceae > Argentina > Argentina anserina. The sequence continues at coordinate 4,129,201 of NC_065875.1, forward strand.
TATTATTGGCATGGATCACTATATTCATTGGAATCCCAAAGATCAGCGGTTTAATTTAGTCTCTCTAAAATTCATAGTTACTGATACACAGTTGATATACTCTTGAAAAAATTAGGATACATTTAACCTCAGGACGCAAATGGGGCATGAGTTAAGAACAGAGGCTGTGCACAAAATAAAAGAAAATGAAGTCTTGGAATTTCTAAGGAGCTCTTTTTTTTTCTTGATGAATGCATAGTGGTCATCTACTAAATCCCCCCCCCCCCTGCCTAGCTGTCAATCATTGAACGCATGCATTTTGAGCTTTCATTAGTTTAGTAGACTTATCTCTGCAGTTGCTTTGTTCTTCATTGTTTTTTCTTTTAGAAATCAATGATTTATGGAATGATTGATTGATATTATGACTCTTCCTCATGGCAGAGTATGCGTACACCATGAAGGTTACAGAAAAATGTGACATATATAGCTACGGGGTTGTTCTATTGGAACTGCTAACCGGAAGAACTCCCGTACAATCACTGGATCAAGGAGGTGATCTTGTCACTTGGGTTAGGCACTATATCCGAGACCATTCTTTGACAGCTGGAATACTCGACGGCCGGTTGAATCTTCAAGACAAATGTATGGTTGATCACATGCTTACTGTCCTGAAAATTGCTCTGATGTGCACCAGTACGTCTCCGTTTGACCGACCATCAATTCGAGAAGTTGTGTTGATGCTTATCGAGTCTAATGAGCAAGAAGGAGACTATGTTCCATCTCCAACTTATGATCTCCCATTGAAAGGTGATTCAGATCTTCCATTGAAAGATGATACTCGGTAACAGTACATGACAGATAGCTAGATTATAAACTCAGATGATTTTTTGAGGGTGCCGATTCTTCCTCATTATTTCCAACAACCGAATGGTAATATGCTGTACATGTTTGAAGTTGATTTTGTCCCTATAAATATGAACTCTTTCTCGATCAAACTCTATTTTGTTCTGCATTGTATACAAGACACAGTATAGTAAAAACAAAAACCAGTGTACAGTTGGTAGTTTACTGCTTGTGCTCATTTCTAATTGTCAAGTAATGTTTCTCGTTAGCTCATAACCAGGTGAGTAAATTAGTAATTGCATTTCAACATATGTTTGAGTTGAGCCATCTCCGTTTTCCTATTCCTTTGTGAGGTATACTGCCGATTTTCAGATATGTGAGGTACGCTGTACTCAGTGTACTGTATCTTTGTGAGCAATCTACATTGGCGGATTTCTTTGTGATGTACGCAGTTAATGGTCACATTTCGACATGTTTTGAAGAAGTTAATTTAGTTCAGATATGTGAAGCTGTGCAAATACAATCTGAAATGCCACACCGATCAAGTTTCAGTGATTTAGCAAAGGACTGCTAACTGGAAACACTGATTTCTAAATCTGTGTCAAACTGATTGAAACTTTTGCATCCGGACATTAGTAGTCCATCACATTCCTAGCCAATGTGATGGTCTTTGAGGGGTTTGGCCATTGAAAACACTTCCAACCAAAAGAACAAAGGCCAAGAAAATATACAATTATCCTTGCTTGCTTCGTTGATACGGTAGGAATGAACTTTAAAGCTGCAAATGAGGTACTTACTCACCCTTAACTCAAAGCTCTCCCCGGAGTGGAATTACTTAACCAGTAAGTAGATTATGAGACTTGTCCTTGTCTAAACAAAAGATTGTGAACCTTGCAACGACCCTTTTCTACCAATATCACATGATGGCAGCCTATATTTCAATAAGTTCAAACTAGGTGTGTTGCTTCTACAAATCATTACAGCCAAACCACCAATTGGATTGACGCATCACGTAGAGCGAGCCCTCGAGGAAGGAAGAATCAATGATATGCTTGATCCTGCTGTTCCTGATTGGCCAGTTGAGGAAACCATGAAGTTTGCAAGGCTTTCTTTACAGTGTGCTGACATGAGGAAGAAAGACCGACCGGATCTTGGGATGGTTGTACTGCCTGAGCTTAACAGATTAAGAGCCATCGCTGAAGATAGCTTGCAATGTTTTATGTTGGCGGAGCTGGATCAGTACTCTCACCAAATCAAAGCTCAAATTCTACATCACAAGTGAGTTGCATATCACGAAGCTATAAACTATAGTATCTGTAAACCTCGAAATATATATATTTTAATTATTATGTATGCATTCAAATGTATACTAGTCTCTTTATACGTTTTACGTGCGTATTAATTTACTTTCAAATAAATTAATAAAAGAAGAGAAACATGATAGATGACCTGTGGTTAGAAGCAGTGGGCAAAAAGTGGGTTGTGGGTAGTGGATAACTAAGAGAGAGGGAGGAATTTATCTAATTTCTTTTTAACTTTTCTATATTTTTTATTTTTTGATGTTCAATTCTAAACATTTTCTAATATTATAAACTATTTTGGAGCTTTAATCTATAAACGGTAATTATGGTATTTTTCGGTTTGACGGTTCCATAAGAAGAATTGCTTTAATTAATAAAGATTCCACACTGTTAATTCTAAAGAAAAAGTTTAATATTTGGTACTAAAAACGATCAATAAGAAACCTATTACACAACACCCGGTTTACTCTTTTGGTCTCTTTGAACCATTTATGGGTGTGCTTATTTAAATGAAGATAGGAATGCTATTTTGCAATTAGCTATGAAATATTTGATTATGCAATTTCACGTACAATCGATGAAGAATTTACGTCGGGAGGGTTCCATTCATAACATATATCATACTTCTGAGTTTTGTAATTGAACATGCAAGGACCTTTCACTGTTATGCTCCATATGCACACATTGCAGAACTTCATATCCCTATTTTCTATGTAAATGTCGAAATAATGGAACGTGTATTTCCATTCCATACTTCACCAGTATTGTGTACGGGATCTCGTGGGTGCCTACCTCTTTTGTTTTGGATTTGCAGTGAATTTTGAGGTTCAGGTCAGGGCGTAAGTTATTGATGATACGAACATGTGCCTTGGGTATCTTCAAACCGGCCTCACTTGCAGAAACGAGGAAGGAGAGCAAGAACAGCAGGTGTAGCAACACATGCCTCGTTAATTCGCTCATCTTTGTACGTGATTGAGGTTTAAATGTTTAATTTGTGGTGAGCTATTACCAATATATGTTGTATATTCCCCCTGATCAATAATCTGACTTTGCTTTATCAAAGTGATTGAAGAATTCATATCATTCAGTCATTCAGATATATATGCCATAAGTATTTGTCATCTTGTTTCAATGAAATATGGCGTCCATGCACGTAACTAGAATTTGATCGATATATGCGAGCACTTTACTGGATTTTGAAGGCGTAAAATTCAATTTTCTTAGGAAAATACTGGATCCGTACCAGTATAGACGTGTGCGTCCAAACTCCTTTTATTTATATACATTTGGTAGTTTGAATATAAAATTTTAACCGTTCAAAAGTTTTTTTAATCAATAAATATCAGTTTTGTAAAAAATCAATGAAAACAAATATCATTTGCTTAGTCAATTATATCAAACAAACAGACGGTTGATTATGAGACTACTAACTTTCACAAGTACCGTTCATTTTTTTGATGTAATCGACTTAGGAAATAATTTTGTTTTAATTCATATTTTATAGAGATGATCCCTATTAATCGATTAAACTTTTGAACGATTAATATTATGAAATCACACTACTAAAAGTAGAAAAATAAGAGAGGGTATGGACGCACATGTCCATAATGGTATGGACAAGTATTTTCCATTTTCTTATTTATTATGCATATAAAAGGAACAGCTATATATAGATTTCAGATCTCATGTCCTTAAAGGCTTAAACACTGAAGATGCTAATATGTAATAAATAAAATATATACTCCCTCCGATTTTTAATATAGGTCGTTTTAGGTTTTGTTTTTCGATTTTTAATATAAGTCGTTTTAGCTTAAAATCTATAGTATTTCCTAATTTATCCCTGAGCCACAATAATGACATGTATAAAATTATACAGTAATGAGTAGTAATTGAGATTAATGAAGTCTTAAATAGGGTTAAATTATTATTAGAATTGTTTCTTAATTTGTGTGCAAACTCCTAAAACGATCTATATTAAAAGTCGGAAGGAGTATGTTGTAGGTGATGCATAATATGGATAATACTATTGTACCTAGAGCTTTTCTGATTCAAATTAACCCAAACACTTAACGTTAAATTGGACATTATCGATGGTATGATGCAATGGTGAGTTAAGCCACACTTGTCATTATTGAATAACTACAGCAAGAACATTTTACTACTAATTAGCTGGAGACAGTATTATTGATAATACAAAGAGGAACTACAATCATTATCGGTAAATTGATCCGGAGACTAAACTTTCACTCGCGCCACAAATAACATTGCTCTTCCTTTTTGCCCTGCAAACAAGGGCCAACTTCTCTCAAAGTCCAAGTGCAGGCAGTACAATCATCCCTCTGATTGTCATTGACATGAAAATATTTCAATTTTCCATTCCACTGAAAATTGCAGAAGAACAACGTAGAGCCAATCCAGGTTACCCCAAACCTAAATCAGTAGCTGTTCCCGGGGTGGAGCAGGTGTTCTCCAAGATCATCGTCCTTAGATTTACAGTGGACCCTAAGATCCGGTAGCTGGGAAGAGTGTTTGTGATTGTGACTGTTATTTTCCCCTCGAATGGTGTTGTAACATAAACTACTAGCAGCATCATGAGCGCAATAAGAACATGAGAGATGGATAGTGAACTCATTTTCGCCGGTGAATGTGAGAAATTCAGGTGAAATGTATCTCTTATATTAGTTATATATAATCCGGTTATTTAGAATCATTCCCTAAGAAAATTTAGAATCAAAAGTGGACTAAGAAAATTTAATTGTCTAACTTAGCCAATCCATAATACTGATACATTAATTCATTAGTAGGTTTCCAAATATGCATCTTATTCATGCTTGACCTTTAAACGTTTTCATTTCTTGTATTATTGTAAGGTTTTATATCATTCATATATTGTATGGTAGGTTTTAATTTGATTAGGTGCGGAGATTACGTAAGGTTTTATATCATTCTGTGATTTCTAAACACTGTGATTTAGCAAAGGACTGTGCTGACGAAGTAAATACCAATATACCATTGCAGTGGTATAAATAATCCTATAGCTAAGCACGCTTTGCGTTGCAGAAAGAAAACTTGAGTCAGAAATATGGTGAAGGGAAAAACAGTGTTTCTTGCTCTTCGTTTCCTTTGCCATTGTCCCAAGTATGTGTACAGTTATTCCTTTCATAAAGCACTATGTTCGCCTTGCTAACAGATTAAACAACGAACAACTAGACTACCATTGCCACTCCAATAAGGATGATCTTGGTCATCGTACCCTACCCTCCAATAGGGAATGCGAGTTTGAATTTCGGGTATTTTACGGTACGAAATTCAACTGTAAAGCGTGGCATTCAAATTTCAATTGCTATGTCAATTTCACGGCGTATGAAATGACCGATGCTTATGATGATGCCTGTGGTGGAAGACATTGATGATGAATTTTGTAGAGGATGGAGTTTATGATGATGAACTTACTCTTTTTGCTTCTTTAAACTAATTTTTCACTTATTTCAATCCAACATACATCAAACAATAAATTATGTTAACATAGACATTTTTAAGAGAATAATTTAGCTATATGAGAGAGAGATAACATGTTAAGAACGGGCATGTTTCGTTGGTTATTATAAGCTTCTATTAAATTATGTATTATAAGCTTCTATTAATTATATCTTAATGGTTATTAGTGTCATCACAATCGAATTAATAACCAACTTTTTATCCAATTTTACTTATATGTTTTTTCTTTAAGAGCGCATGTTCATCCATCAATCGATCGAAATAGAGAGTACAACAAAATACAACCCACCTAAAGTGGCCTGGATACGACAAAATCGAACCATGCGAAATTACCTAGGTACCACCTAAGCAATTTCAATGTTGTAAACTAGCATTAAATCACATCGACTAACCAAGAATTGCTAGACAAAGCTAACATTCAAAGTGCGTAGGACCACCCTAAGCAAAGGAGGCACCCAGGACACCCGAAATCCGACATCTTAGGTCCTACATTCGAGTCCACCACTGAGGGTTCGTAAGAGCCAAAAACGAAAACATAGATATGCCCACACCAACCCAAACCCACTGATGGATGTCCAAAACTGCCCCCAGCCTAAAGTTCAATAGCCAACTCCTCCACTCGAGGACCACAGTGACCCGAGCCCTGTTGGTAGTGAAATATTGATTGTTGAGAGGATTGTGTTGCATTTTATATAGAATAAAATAATGGTCACTACTCTAATTTTTAATAACTCGACAGTTTACTCTTTTAAGATTCAATTTCGACTAATCACTCCTTATATTTTCTAAATTCGAATAATCTGGTTCTTCCGTCATCTTTTAATCAAATTTGAGTGTTAAGTTATTTTTTGGGTAAAAAAAAATTGGATGGACTTAACACTCAAATTGGATGGAAAAATGGTGGAATGACCAGATTGCTCGAATTTGAAAAGTATAAGGAATAATCAGTTGAAATTGAAACTTGAATGAGTAAACTGTCGAGTTTGTGAAACTGTGAGGAGTGATCAATATGTTATCTTTTTATATACTACCAGGGGCATGCTTATATAGCCGGCCATGGCCTAGTTTTGTATCTAATTATAATTGAACATTGCACTCTTGATCTTCTTCCTATTATGGATAACATCTCCTACATTTTTATCTGAAAGTTGTGGGTTATTTGGATTCTTTGGTGTTTAGCTATATATGTTGGGTTTACTTTGTTGAGTGAGTATGGTGTGGGGTGAGGTTGTCCATAGATAACTCAATCTTGACCTTTTTCTTCGAGTATGGCGTGGGAAAAAATTGTCGGCTTACCGCCTTAAAGTCATTGAGTTTGGGCATATTTGTAAATTTGCTTTCGACATTGTATCTAGAGTTCAATCTTATAGCTCGTTGCAGCGTGTATATAGTACACTTTTTTTTCCTTTGTGCAAATTGTTCTCGTATTAAATTTGGACTAATCTTTACATGTGATATATGGTCAGTAAGACATTAATATTGGTACGAAGATGAATTAAGGCATCATTAGATACATTATTTAATACATAAGAAATTAAGAAAAATAATCGACAGAAGAGAGTGAGAACACAAACTAAAAATTATATATTAGCAAACATGACCAATGTAAAGCTTATAATTTTGCTCCCACAGTCTCACGGAAAGCTTATAATTTTGGCAATGTGTAGCGGCTGTTTTTGGTGGAACTATGGAAGCAGGGCCAGGCTAAGGGCAAGACAAACAAGGCACAGGACTTAAGCCACAATTAATTAACGGCTGTTTTTGGTGGAACTATGGAAGCAGGGCCAGGCTAAGGGCAAGGCAAACAAGGCACAGGACTTAAGCCACAATTAATTAACGGCTGTTTTTGGTGGAACTATGGAAGCAGGGCCAGGCTAAGGGCAAGGCAAACAAGGCACAGGACTTAAGCCACAATTAATTAAAAGTCATCTTCTCTCTACATCTCATATATATATATATATATATATATTATATATATATATATAAAACACACACACGAAGCGGATTAGGAGCGGACGTCCGCAAGTGCGGATCTCCTGATTTTGGCGACGGCGAGGTGATGCGGACCGGCACAGGCGGACTCAGGACAGTGGGGCGATCCCTTATGTGTTGGCCATAGCTCCATTGACGGCTGAAATAGCAAAGTCGCCGGAATAAACCCAGAATTTGTTTTTTGCCGATTTCGGTCGCCGTGGGTCTTCGATGAAGCTCCGGCCGGCATAAACAGGATTGCCGGAAGATAGGTAGTGTGCCTGTGCCGGTCCACCGCACCGCTGCGCCTCACCATCACCGGAATTGGGACGTCCACACTTTAACGGCAGTTACGGACGTCCGTTCTTGATTGGGCTTATGTATCTGTGTATATATATATATATATATATATATTAATTAGGGCACAAAAGAAAATAATCATAAATATACGAGAACAAGAAGTCATTTTCTATTCATAATATTTTAGTTTCTCAATCTAGGATTAGCAGAAAGAAAAAGCCTCAATAGTTTCCTCAGTCTCTCACTAATTTGGGAATAAAACGACTCTAAGCTCTCAAGCCAAACGACAACATCTTGGTTCCAAATTCATATTCGTACAAGCTATTGAGGCCTCAAGTTTCATATTTTATAGCTATTGTATTGTTCTCATATAGTTGTTTTAACATGTTTATATTATATGATTCTTAAATGTTATTACGTAGTGTAATTTATTTATTCTCTATGCAACATTTAATACATATTGCTTTGTAATATTTGTGAAATAAAAAAATCATTTTTATTTTTCTAATAGCTTATCTTAATTTTTGTCTTAAGCCTCATTTAGTCATGTGATCGGTTCGATTACTCGAGATCAATATTAACCATGTAAGCATCGTTAGTAGTATAAAGCAAGAGGGTATCGTTCACAAACCGGGGATCCAACCAGGGTAAAAAATCACAAACATTTAACAACGAATTCATAAGAGTTTAAAAGATTTGAGATATATTTTGGATCAAACAGAAAATAAACGTAAACTAATATATACATGTGATCAACCAACCAACACATAAGTAATTACCAAACAAATAACATAAGAATAAAGGGAACGAAATCTAATCTCATTTAAGTTCATGCCGTAAAGTTCATTATACATCCTAAAATCGGTAATGTAGTTAAGTTCCTCCCAAGGTTCCTAACTCAATGACACTTTAACACATTCGAACTCAGCCCCAGCCTCATTCGAAATCTAACATACCAATTCATCATGCAATTACGTATCACATAAAGAAATTAACATATTCAAAGGCACAAGTCTAATCAATCCTAGGCAATAACCGGTGAACGTGACAAAAAACAAATAATTAATCAACTCCCAAGTATCAAAATTATTTATAACTTTGGATTATTACACATGCAACGTCAACTTCCGGATATCAATCACACACGTAAGTAAGAACACATCGAAAATCATTTAAATAAATAAACAGAAACTCATGGCATAAAACCTAAAATCATTGAATAAAAATCGAAATCTTTAATTCATCATGTCATTCGAAAATTACAAATATGTCATAGACAAGAATAAAAATAACTTTAACAAAACCTAAACATAAATCATCCAAGAACAAAAACATAAAAACACAAAAACTAAACATGAAGATCATAGGGTTACACTTTATAATTCTCCTCCCAAGGTTCCTTACAAAGGTAGCACGCAATCTTCAAGTGTAATAACCCGAAATTTCGGAACTAATTATCGAGTAATTTCAATTTTTTAAATTTGTGAAATTACTTCAATATGACAATTGGTGGTTCGCGACTTTTCGAAATGAAAACGAAAACGTTCTCGGAACGTTTAATTAGAAAAACGTTATGTTTCCGTAACGTATATATCGACTTTTATTTCGTCGCTCGGTTGCGAAAACTTCCTTCACGAAAGTTGTAGGGCTCGTCGATACGAGTTCGTGGACGCATCACGCGTTTGAATCGGACGTCGGACGTGAAAGTTATTAACGATAGAAGTTAATTTCCGATTTAGAAAGGGGTATAAAAGGAAAACTTATCAGTTTAGGGTTTCCAAAATTGGAAACCCCCTTCTCTCTCTCCAAACCGCGCCTCCCTCGAGCTCTCTCTCCCTCCGAATGACCCCGTCGGCGATCTCGCCCTTCAGCCCTCCGTGGCTCGCACCGCCTAGCTCAGAAGGATCGCGCGACCTTCCTATCCAAACCCCGAGCTCGCGACGCTCTAGCTCGCCGCCGAGACCCTTCTCTCTCTCCCCGAGCCTTTCTCTGCATCGCACCGCGATCTCCGCCTCCAAGCCGCCGTGTCTTTCACCGCCGGTCCCTGGAGCACCGCATGACCCTCCGCTACAACCCTCAAGCTCACTGAGCCCCGCACCCGCTCGCCACTGCTCGAATCGACGTCGCCGGTCTCTCGCATCACCGACGACGAATCGAAACCTCCACCATTCGATTTAGGTAAGGATTGATGAAATTGATTGTTGTGTGTGATTGTGTGATGTTTGGGATTGATTGGGAGGATTGTGGATCGATTGGGAGGATTTTTGGAGGAGGATCGGAGCTGTAGATGGAGAATGGAACATCGCCGCTTAGGCGGCGCGTGTGAGTGCGTGAGGAGGTCTGGAGGTGGCCTTGGGCCGTGCAGGGGCGGAGGAGAAGGAGAGGGGGAGAAATGGGGCGGCGGTGGCGTGATACGCGCCTTGTTTGGTGTCGGCGCGTGTGCCCCACGCGCGGCCTGCCGGAGGTGGCGCGTGTACCGCACGTGCGGCGGCGCGTGCACAGTAATTTCAAATAGTAAATGGTAAAATTTATTTGTATGACGGTGAATGTAAAAAGGTGATTTACGTACGGTAAATGTAAATTTTATTTTTACGTACTGTAAATGTAAATGTAAATTACATTCAGTAAATGTAAAAAGGAATTTTAGAAGGGTAATTCAGTAATTATTATTTACTGAGACAGTATGTACATTTTAAATAGTATTTATACGTATGGAAATACATAAATAGTATGTACTCGTACAGAGATGCGTAATGGATGGGCATTTGTACAGTAATACATGAATAGTAAATACGTGAATAGTACTCAGTGAACAGTAAATTCGTAAAACCAGAAATTGCTGAACAGTAACAGATTATTACTGTTTTGGTATTTAAAGGTTTACGAAACGTTTCTAAATTATTTTCTTATTTTTTCAAGATGACGAATAAATCAAGGAAAAGAATTATCTTCGGAAATTGTGGAATTACGCTCGAGTCGATAAGGTGAGTAAAATCTCACATATTTACGAATCTACCCTTGCGGAGATTCAAGATTTTGCAAGAGTTTTAAATATTGAAATACGACATGATAATGGAATATATATATATTTGTATAAATGGTAAATAAATACATATATATATAGTTTGCTATATTATATACTGTTATGAATTCATTGTGAATATGATCACAGTGGTGATGAGAATTATATATTGAGCATGTGATGCGATTTGTACAAATAATGAGTAAATTATTGTACGTGGTTTTAACGTTAAAAATTGTTAAAACGTTTTGTCTTCGGACGTGTTTATGAAATATGACATGTATATAATAAAGTGGATTATATATATATATATTGTATAAATGGTAAATAGGTACATATATATATAGTTTGCTATATTATATACTGTTAGAATTCATTTGTGAATATGATCACGGTGGTGATGAGAATTATATATTGAGCATGTTGATGCGATTTGTACAAATAATGAGTAGATTATTGTACGTGTTTATGTCTTCGGACCAGTCTTCGGACGTGTTTGGCATGTCGGAACCTAGCCTTTGGCCGGACGAAAGTTACGATACAGTTAGAGCTCTAGTCTGTCTGCCGGAGTACTGCATGTGAGGTAACAGATGGGTTATCGGCTCATGAGTACTCATATTTTTGGACGTTGGGTAGCGAGGAGGTTGCCCAATGTCGGCGGTGTACTACTTGAGGGGTAACAGAGGTGTACCAGTGCTCATTAGTACCCGTATTATAAATGCATTTAGGTAAACAGAGGGGTTGCCCAATTTCTCATGAGTACTTTGATTTTCATATTTTTGGGACAACCAGATGGGCCGTCCATTGACTCATGAGTGCATTTATATTTGTTGTTTTGTGGATTGTCGTATATATTGAGATGCGAATTATAATTGTTTTATTTTACTCATACGAGCTGTAAAACTTACCGGGTTTGTGTTTACAATCCCGGTGTACCAATTCAATGGTGTAGGGGATACTACTGCAGGTGTCGATTAGTGGGAATCGAAGGACAACTCTAGGGACTCGAAGTCGTTCATTATCCTGCTTGTGGTGAGGTTTCTATTATGGGTTTGTGTGAGGACTTGTGAGGATTTATTTGTGGGTTATCTGAGAGATTGTGAGGATTATTACATTTCCATTTTTATGTAATATTGAATTATAAATTTGGTTTGTAATAATTGGTTTGTCTGAGTTGTATTGAGAACTCAGTAATGATCCGCTGTGGCATTTAAAATGATTTCGATTCATTGAGATTGTTTTGGTGTTTCACGACTTTGAAATATTTGAGTTTTTATACTCGAAATTTTGGGGTCGTTACATCAAGAGTATAGTATCCTAGGCTCCCAAGCATTGGACAGAAAATATGGTGAATGGTGGTGAATTCGGATTCTATGGTTCTTGGTGAATTAAAGTGTTTGGGCAAAGCTTTAGCTATACTTGTGTGCAAGGTTGATGATCATTTTCTGTGAAAATGAGGTGCTATATATAGAGGAAGAAACCCAAGTGAGGCTGGCCACAAAGTCCACAAAGTTGAAACCAAATTGGTTGAGGTTTCCAAGATTTTCTCAATTCGGCAGATATGACATTTGTGCCTTGTTCTGACCATAACTTTCTCTAGAAAATAGATATTGAGCTGATTCCAATGACATTTGAAAATAGACTCACATAGCTTTGCATCCATATATCATTGTGAGCTGTCTAGGGGAGCCCGTCAAAGTTGGATGACCTGCACTGCCAGAATTCTGATTTCTATAAGGATTGGACATTAATTGCATATATTCTTCCTCCTTTAATGCTGATTTCTTTTACACAAATTTCTTCCTTTGAATTAGGGAGCCAGCAAGAATCTTAATTGTTGCAGCCATGTTTGATTTTTGTTACTTCTTCTCATTAATTTGCTGCATGCCTTCTTTGATATTCTTTGGTGTATGAATTTATGGTGATTCTGATATATATATTCATGCCTCTATACATAGAAGAAACAAGGTCCCAACTTTCCCTCACAGCCCTTGGATCAAGAGCAAATAATGGCTGAGATAATTCCGCCTAGTTCACTGGACCTCCGAGTAATGATTCGGTCATATCTCCTTGTATGAATAAGATATTAATTTGATTCCAAATCCTACAGAAACTAGACTCACACAGCTTTCTATCCATAAATTCTAATTCGATCGGAGCTATCCAGGAGACCCCGTCGAAGTTGGACTACGAATCTTGATAGTATTTTGATTCTTGCATGGATTGGGCTTTTAAGTGCATATCTTCTTCTCTTTCCTTGTGGAACTAGAATTGATTTCCTTCTCCAACATGGATTTATATTTCCTAATAAGAATAAGTACGTTAGAAACAAAGAAATAGGAAAGGATAAATCCTACTCGAACAAGGAATCATATCTCAACAAGGACTCTTAACACTTAGTACGATTTCATCATCAATTCACTCATAATCGATATAAACTCTACCTAGACAATTATTCATATAAAAAAATTAAAACATACTAAATAAGAGGTAACAAAGAGTAAGAATATGGCATAAACGCATTAAGAACGTCACACTTTGTGCTCATATTATTATGGGACGACAATGTATGGAAGAGACATAGAGATGAATAAAAGGTGATTTGACATGGAAGTAAAAACATTTTCTTTAATTTTTTAAGCCTCTAAAACCAGTCATACTCACTCATTATTTCTAGTTCCGCCCCTGCTTTGTGTAGTGAGTTGTTTCAAGATACGCAGCTTTGGACCGCGTTAGTTATGTGACTTATGTCATAAGATGGTTCCATGGTAATTGCAGATGGTTCAAGTTCTTTGGTGGCAAGGACTATTGAGAGGTCCCAGAGAGCAAGAAGAAAGAGGAAGGGAGGAGGAGTAGAGAAAGGCAAGGTGTTAATCTAGGTTTAAATAAAAATAAAAATTCATTTTTCTTTTCAAATTGACTAATAGAGGAAGACAATAATTGTCTTTCAATTACATGTCACGTGTGTCACCCGTGCTTGGCATGCCATCATTTTAAATAAGCATTAACAGAAATTGGACAGAAGTATCATATGTGGAAATAACATGTTGATTTTTCTCTTGTTAATATTGCATCTAAATAAGAGTTAGGTATATATGTCCTAGTTCTCATATATATGAGAGTTATTTTAATTGGAAGTATTGAATAAACGACATAAAATATTTGGTAATGTATACATATTATATTATGTAGAAGGAATGTATTAAATTAAAAAAAATATATGATAAATTAATTAATTTTTTTAATTGAGCTATGTAGATTGCTGAAAGAGCTTTGAAAATGGAGTGAGCTCTGCTTTGCTATGATTTTCGGCCTCCGTGCTCCATGAGGCTATAGAAACTAGTTATAGATGTTAGTATGGGAATGCTCCTATGAGAGTCACCCTTTGATGTCCTCTCTTTAATGTATCCTTATTGATAAATAAATATGAATTTCAATAAATAAAACGATAATGTAAAGTTATAATAGAGTCTGATGCAGCTCTTATTTTTCGTGAAAAGCTGAACATACTCTTTAAAATAGTAAACAAAATAATAATATAGAATCTGATAAAAAAAACTTAAATAGCCGGAGATTTAACTAATAATGCTTTTCTTAATTAGAAGATGACGATCTCTTATTGTTACTAAACAAATAAAACTATTGCACAATTGCAAATGTTTATCTTCTAATTAGAAGATGACAATTTCTCTTATTGTTCCTAATCTAAATAACATAACTTTCCATCAACATTATTTGGTTACATGAAAACATGATCAATTAATTGATCATTTTGACCAAGAATAACAAAAAAGAGCATGAGCATCGAAGTTGTGCATGCATGGCCCTGGTGGAGTAATGATCCACGAACAATTTTTACACGTATCTTTGTTGTGATCAAATATTTTATACCAGTGAAGATTACCTGTCCACTCAAAACTGCATGTGAATTTTGTATCGATAACAAAGTGATGTCGAAAACTGAATTCAAAGGAGGCATGAAGGGGGAGGACTCGGACACCTAGATCATCGTCTCTGGAATAACAATGAGCATTAAGGACCAAATCTCTACCCAACTCATTAGCAATTGTAACATGGATTTTGCTAAAGTATGAAGCTGCACAGGTACTTAGGAATAAGTAAATCAGTGCTAGAAGAACACAAATCCTAATGCACGAAGCCATATTTGTCTTAGAAGCAGTCGCTTCCTCTTATCTAGAGGATTGCACATTCAATATATATTTTACCACTCATTTAGTACATTTGTTTAATAAAATATATTTTTGATGAGGTTCATTGCAACAAGAGTGTTATGAACGTAGATTTTTTGCAGGAGATTCATATAGGCCTTTAATTAGTTACTATATATATTAATAAGGACCAATTAAATGGTCATTGGATCAGTTATATTACATCATCCTATATATGGATGTACAATAATGTTGATAATGTTAGTTTTTTGACCAAGGAAGTTATTGTATATCTACATTCTACAGTAGGGTATTCTAGTTTTTTAATAAATGAAGAACTTAATTATAGGGTAAACAAAGAGATTGGTTAGGGTGGCAATAGCCGCACCCTATAAAATATCACAATTCATGCTTTTATTTTATTGTCGGATAATCCATAGATATGTAACATTGCAATTTGAACTCATCGGAGAATCTTATATAGACTAGCCTTCCTACATGCGCGTGCGGAAGGACGTGGTCTCGCGTGCATAATGTTTGTTTCATATTCGGCTTCCGCATATTTGGTGCCCGCTAGCAATTCAGTTGAGAACAATGGTGAAGGTGTGTTCTAGTTTTCATCTCCCATGTTTTTAATCTTTTCTCATTTTTCTATTTTGTTTTTCAGTTACACTAGATTAACTCTTGTAAATATTATTTATTTGTTCCTATTATTTCTTTAACATGGGCATTCTAAGAATTAATTAATTTTTTGTGAAATTGTTGACATCAAGTGCGACTTTTCAATTATAATTGTGGAGATATGACATACATGTCACTTGGTTAGGGCCTAGGGCCTAGGGCCTGAAAAGAAATAGGAGCTTTTTTACATGTAAATATAAAATTGAAATGTAATTAATTAATAGGTTCAATATAACTCTTTCTTCCCATATTCTTCATTTATTTATTGAAAAATTTAATAGGTACTCCAATTACCAGATTTTGTGGGCTAAATCATGAATTTAATAGGTATTTCATTTATTTATTGTTTTTTCTATTTTTATAAATCTAATTTAATATTCGACTTTTTTTTTGAATGAAACAAAAAAATATTGAGAACAACTAGGCCAAAAAGCCACTGAGGTCATTAGGAATAGTCTCATACCAATGATAAGAACATTAGACTGGAAAGCCAAATTAGCAAGTTTATGAGCTAAAGTATTGGCATCACGCGAAATGTGAGAAATCATAGAAGACTGTAAAGAAACTAATAAAGACCTAATGTCCCCAATAACTGCACCAAGAGCCGAATCATCATCCTCACTCTGAATTGCCTTCACTACCATCAAACAATCCGACTCAAAAGATAAAGGAGCCAAACTAAACTCGACCCCTAACTACATTGCTGCACGACCAACCATAACCTCAACCATCTCCGCCTCTGTGACATGACTAACCGGAAAACACACACCACCCACCACAGAGGACTCTGCATCCCAGTTCACAACCCCAACTCCTCCTGTCTAACTAACCCGATCAAAAGCTCCGTCTAAGTTAGCTTTGAGCCAGCCCAACGACAGAGGCACCCACGGTCGGACCACGTGGCCTTGGACCCGAGCAAGAGGCCGACATATCTTCTGTAAACCCATAAAACTATGAATCTGGTAAAAGAGCTGAGAACAAGAAAGTTGTTCTCATTCCTCTCGTTCCAACCCCACTAAATCACAAAAAGAAGGAGATCAAAACTCTCTTTATTAAGCATCACAAAACACGCTGCTATGCAGTCAATCAAAGACATTGGGTGCACTAGAACTATAAACACACACCTCAACTCAGGAAAACTTTTCAACAGTTCCTTATAAACCAACAATCCCTATAAATATGCTCCAACATCTCATTCTCCTCATTACAAAACATACAACTCTGATCAATATACACCCTCCTAGGACGTAAAGCTACAACAGTAGGCAATATAGAGGAACATACTCTCCACACATGCACTTTTGCCTTCCCTGGGATCCTAGTGAACCACACCTTCTTCCAAAACCCTGAATCAACAGTTTCAACAGA
This sequence comes from Argentina anserina, assembly GCF_933775445.1. Lineage (NCBI taxonomy): Eukaryota > Viridiplantae > Streptophyta > Magnoliopsida > Rosales > Rosaceae > Argentina > Argentina anserina. The sequence continues at coordinate 4,146,333 of NC_065875.1, forward strand.
ACCAGTATCATTGCTCAACTGTCAAGCTAAAATATTGGCTGATTTCGTTGAAAACCTTGTTGGAAAATGGTTGGAAAAACCATTTAAAATCAAATTTTAATTGATTAATTAAATTAAGTTAAACTTATAATTAATCAAAGATGAACATAGATTTGAGTTCTCCATAATGAGGGCTACAAGATCATATGTTTGTTTGTGTAATTTGGTTTGTGGGTGAATAAGAAATTATCATTCAAAGATGGCTACTTAGAATGAGGGAAATGTAATTGTCCCGCATTGGAAAAGAGAAGTGTTGAAAAGCCTTTATATAAAATCCATTTTGTATGGATTGTAAAGTGTGTAAGTCCCCTTATACCCTCTCGCGCACGCGCAGGAGGGGGTGCAAATCCTAGGTCGCAAGGGAAACCCGTGCGACCTGCGGACACGAATGCAACACCGAATTGAGGGTCGGAACGCAGATTCTTTTTACATTTCCGAAAATTCAGTTTTGACTTTTCAAATTCTCTTGACTGTTCAAATTCTTCTTTTGTAACAACTGAGTTATTGTGTGTTATGGAGAATCATAACAGAATTGAAATCAATGTTTGTAACATATGTAACTCATATATGTTATGATTTTTTGATTTCTATAACAGCCATCTTATTAACCATCTTATTAATTGCTTATTGCAAATCCTCACAGTATAAATAGCCACAATCCTTTCATTGTAAGATTATCCCATTCGAAACACATTTCTCTCCCACTCTCAAAGTTCTTAGTTCTTCTCTGGTGATAGATAGAGGTATCTTTCGAGTTCGTTGAGGGTTCTAGTTAGTAGTGCAACTTTCTAGAATTGTTTAGTCGTTATATCCTGGGAGACAAGCGCCAAACATCCTTGCACCGGTAGAGGAGGCGTAAACGTCTTAAGGACAGTGTGGTATCACACACGTCTCGACTATCTTCCATCACAAATCGTTCGGTATTTTTGTTGAATTTCTTTTCGTGTTCTTCATTTCTGATTATTTATAATTCAGCTTATTAAATTATATATGCAATATATCACTGTTTCTTACAACAATCTTAAGACGTTTAATTTTGATATTGCTTATATAATTTGTATTCGATATTTATCTGAATCTTTTCAAGTAAACTTACACCTTGTGTGTGTGCTTCAGTTTCTAAAAAATGACTAACGGAGAAAATTCTGGAAATGGCAAGGGACTTTTGGTGCCAACTGTGCCTACTGCTCCCGTTGTACCTGTCTCAGTATCCCATGGGGAAAAACCTGAGAAGTTCAACGGTTTGCATTTCAAGAGGTGGCAACAAAAGATTATGTTTTATCTGACCACTCTGAATCTGGCAAGATTTTTGACGGAGAATGCTCCTGAGTTAAAGGAAGATGACCATGGCGATCAAGCAAAGATTGCTGCTGTGAATGCATGGAATAATTCTGACTACTTATGTAGGAATTATATCATGAATGGTCTAGCCGACTCATTGTACAATGTGTACATTAGCATGGGAACGGCAAAGGAGCTATGGGAATCCTTGGAGAAAAAATATAAAACCGAGGATGCCGGCGCCAAGAAGTTTATCTTGGGCCGGTTCCTTGATTATAAAATGGTGGATTCCAAAACTGTGATGAGTCAATTCTCTGAGATTCAGCTAATCCTGCATGAGATTCACGCTGAAGGAATGCAACTAGGTGAAAGTTTTCAAGTGGCATGTGCTATTGATAAGTTACCACCTGCTTGGAATGACTTCAAGAATTATTTGAAGCACAAGCGAAAGGAAATGACCATGGAGGATCTAGAGGTTAGACTTCGCATTGAGGAAGACAACCGAGGATCCGAAAAGAAAGCATGGATCAATGATGTCTCTGTCAAGGCAAACATGATGGAACATGGTCAAGGTTCCAAAAACAAGAAAGGCAAGTATCATGGGTCCAAACTGGGGCCGAAAAGAGGCATCTCCAAGAAGCCAAGGTTTGAAGGCAAGTGCTACAACTGTGACAAGACTGGTCACAACTCTGTGGACTGCAACAAACTAAAGAGGAACAAAAAGAGAGAGGCAAACCTGATTGAAGCCGTCACTCAGGAGGTTGCAGACATGAACCTCTGTTGTATGATATCAGATGATAGCATGAAAAAATTCAGTGATTATGACTGGGGACTAAATGACTTAGAGCTATGGTATGACCAAGCCAAGTTTTAGGATTGATCTGTAGAACAGAACTGAAATTATCGAATAAATTGATGTATGTTCTTAAGGGTTTTATGAGTATAAAACTCCGTGTTGACAAATGTGTTTTGTCTGAAATTGACATAGAGCCATGGGTGGTGGATTGTTTATTGTCAAAAACTAGTTATTACACCTATATGAGTCTTCCTAATTTATGGTAGTGAAGAATATAGTATATGTCAATTAACATGCACAAGTGTGAACTTGTGTAGAGACAAAACTGATTAGATCATCTTCCAAAGTATTGAAAGAAACAATGAACCCCTTGATCTGATTCATACAGATGTGTGTGATTTAAAATCAACGGTATCTAGAGGGAATAATAAATATTTTATTACCTTCATAGATGATAGCACAAAATATTGCTATGTGTATTTGCTAAAATGCAAAAGTGAGGCCATAGAGAAGTTCATTCTCTATAAAAAGGTTGAGAACCAACTCAACAAGAAAATTAAGGCACTAAGAAGTGACCGAGGGGGTGAGTATAAATCGTCATTTGCTGAGACTTGTGCTCAGAATGGAATTATACATCAAAGGACTGCTCCATACTCACCACAATCAAATGGTGTAGCAAAACACAAAAATCATACTCTAAAGGATATGATGAATGTTATGCTACTCAGTTTTGAGATGCCACCCAACATGTGGGGAGACGCGATTCTCACGGAAAATTACCTTTTAAATAAGGTGCCCAAAAGGAAAGAAGAGAAAAACTCCGTATGAGTTATGGAAATGGAGAAAACCATCCTACAAATACTTAGAAGTATGGTGATGTTTGGCAAAAGTGAAAATTCCTAAACCTAAAAAGGTGAAGAATTGGCCTAAAACAGTGATTGCATCTTTATTGGATATGCACATAACAGTTCGGCTTATCGATTCCTAGCCCACGATTCGAATATTCCTGAAATTCATAAGGATACGATAATGGAATCGAGAAATGCATCTTTCTTTGAAAATGTAATTCCACGAAAGTCTAGAGAGGAATTTAATTCTTCTAAACGGGCACGTGAAGACAACCGAGCCGAAACTGATGATGTTCAGGGTCAAGAATCTGAGTCTGAGGTTGGACCTAGACGAAGTAAAAGGGCAAGGACCGCAAAGTCCTATGGACCTGACTTCTTGTCATATATGGTTGAAGGTGATCCCCGTACCTTCAAAGAGACAGTGAGCTCTATTGATGGTCCTCTATGGAAAGAAGCAATCAAAAGTGAGGTTGACTCCATCATGCAAAATCACACTTGGGAATTAGTGGATTTGCCACCTGGATGTAAGCCTTTGACTTCCAAGTGGATTTTCAAAACGAAATTAAAAGTTGATGGGTCAATAGACAAGTACAAGGCTAGACTTGTTATTAAAGGCTATAGGCAAAATGAGGGTTTGGTTTATTTTGACACTTATTCTCCTGTGACGAGAATAACATCCATACGGATGGTACTTGCAAGTGCAGCGTTGCACAAACTTGAAGTACACCAAATGGATGTAAAGACGGCTTTCCTAAATGGAGATGTAGAAGAAGAAATCTACATGGAACAGCCAGAAGGTTTTTCTGCTCCTTCTCAGAGTAAGAAGGTGTGCAGATTGGTTAAGTCATTATATGGCTTCAAACAAGCACCAAAACAATGGCATGAGAAATTTGATAATGCCATGATCACCAGTGAATTTAGAATAAATGAAGGTGATAAGTGTGTATATATCAAAGACACTGAAAATGGATATATCATTTTATGTCTGTATGTGGATGATATGCTTATCGTTGGGAGCAACGATAAGATGATCAAGTCTACTAAAGACATGTTGAATTCTAAGTTTGACATGAAAGACTTGGGACTTGCTGATGTCATTTTTAAATTAGGAGAACATCAGAAGGGCTAGTGTTGAGTCAAACACACTATGTGGACAATATTCTTGGGAATTTTGTGGACAATATTCTTGGGAATTTTGACAAGGAAGGTTCTGGAATTGTCAGAACTCCTGTAGATTTGAATCTACATTTGTCCAAGAATAAAGGTGAAAGTGTTTCTCAATTAGAGTATTCAAGAATAATTGGGAGTCTAATGTACTTAACAAGTAATCCTGCAGCTATGCATTGGCAAGCGATTGGAAGAGTACTCAAATACCTAAGGTATACTCGTACCTACGGGTTGCACTACACATCATACCCAGCTGTTATAGAAGGGTTCACTGATGCGAACTGGATATCTGACATGAAAGACTCAAAGTCTACTAGCGGATATGTATTTACACTAGTGGGTGCAGCCGTGTCCTGGAAGTCCTCAAAACAAACAGTTATAACTAGATCCACAATGGAGTCTGAGTTTGTAGCACTAGACAAATGTGGGGAGGAAGCAGAATGGCTACACCAGTTCATAGAGGACATTCCTAGATGGACAAAACTTGTGCCTGCGATTAGTATACATTGTGATAGTCAATCTGCAATTAGCAGGGCATAGAGTAAGATGTATAATGGTAAGTCTAGACACATTCGTCAAAGACATAATACAATTAGACAACTACTCTCAACTGGAGTTATCTCTATAGACTATGTAAAGTCTAAGGATAATGTTGCTGATCCTTTAACTAAAGGGTTAAACCGAGAGTTAGTTGAAAAATCATCGAAGGGAATGGGACTAAAGCCCATTGGAAATTAAAAATCACTACAGTGGATACCCAACCTAGCTGACTGGAGATCCCAAGATCTAGGTTCAAAAGGGAAAACCAAACTGTAGAGATTAGTTCGGATCACTGTGGGGAGTTCCCCAAGTCCATTCCTATGATAAAAAACCAGTGATACCCGTAAGGATGAGGTTAAGCTAAAACTTTTAATGATTCTTATGCGTCGAGAAATCGAGCAGAGTAATGCGGGCTACTCTTAATTAAGAGATCACCTATGCAAGAGAGAAGTGGGGCCGCTTCTAGGGGAGTTAATAAGGGCATAACTCTTATCAAACTACTTGCAGAACCAGGCGTGTGTTCCATGGCCAAAATGGGCACAAAAATGAGAACCGAAGTGTACCAGGGAGACTCCTGTATAAAGTATGTTATCATTTACACAAATGACGAATAGTTCAAAGACATCGCGTCTACTATTTAGTTAGTAAAATAAGCATACTTTTATAAGGGAAGGTTCAAAGGGTCAAACCTACCTATCCTATGCAGGTTTCAACCGTAGAAATCTATCACCAAATTCTATCAAGTCTTTGGTGGCCAATTTCATTCATGTGGGGAATTGTTGGAAAATGGTTGGAAAAACCATTTAAAACCAAATTTTAATTGATTAATTAAATTAAGTTAAACTTATAATTAATCAAAGATGAACATAGATTTAAGTTCTCCATAATGAGGGCTACAAGATCATATGTTTGTTTGTGTAATTTGGTTTGTGGGTGAATAAGAAATTGTCATTCAAAGATGGCTACTTAGAATGAGGGAAATGTAATTCTCCCACATTGGAAAAGAGAAGTGTTGAAAAGCCTTTATATAGAATCCATTGTGTATGGATTGTAAAGTGTGTAAGCCCCCTTATACCCTCTCGCGCACGCGCAGGAGGGGGTGCAAATCCTAGGTCGCAAGGGAAACCCGTGCGACATGCGGACACGAATGCAACACCGAATTGAGGGTCGGAACGCAGATTCTTTTTACATTTCTGAAAATTCGGTTTTGACTTTTCAAATTCTCTTGACTGTTCAAATTCTTCTTTTGTAACAACTGAGTTATTGTGTGTTATGGAGAATTATAACAGAATTGAAATCAATGTTTGTAACATATGTAACTCATATATGTTATGATTTTTTTATTTCTATAACAGCCATCTTATTAACCATCTTATTAATTGCTGATTGCAAATCCTCACAGTATAAATAGCCACCATCCTTTCATTGTAAGATTATCCCATTCGAAACACATTTCTCTCATACTCTCAAAGTTCTTAGTTCTTCTCTGGTGATAGATAGAGGTACCTTTCGAGTTCGTTGAGGGTTCTAGTTAGTAGTGCAACTTTCTAGAATTGTTTAGTCGTTATATCCTGGGAGACAAGCGCCAAACATCCTTGCACCGGTAGAGGAGGCGTAAACGTCTTAAGGACAGTGTGGTATCACACACGTCTCGACTATCTTCCATCATAAATCGTTCGGTATTTTTGTTGAATTTCTTTTCGTGTTCTTCATTTCTAATTATTTATAATTCAGCTTATTAAATTATATATGCAATATATCACTGTTTCTTACAACAATCTTAAGACGTTTAATTTTGATATTGCTTATATAATTTGTATTCGATATTTATCTGAATCTTTTCAAGTAAACTTACACCTTGTGTGTGTGCTTCAGTTTCTAAAAAATGACTAACGGAGAAAATTCTGGAAATGGCAAGGGACTTTTGGTGCCAACTGTGCCTACTGCTCCCGTTGTACCTGTCTCAGTATCCCATGGGGAAAAACCTGAGAAGTTCAACGGTTTGCATTTCAAGAGATGGCAACAAAAGATGATGTTTTATCTGACCACTCTGAATCTGGCAAGATTTTTGACGGAGAATGCTCCTGAGTTAAAGGAAGATGACCATGGCGATCAAGCAAAGATTGCTGCTGTGAATGCATGGAATAATTCTGACTACTTATGTAGGAATTATATCATGAATGGTCTAGCCGATTCATTTTACAATGTGTACATTAGCATGGGAACGGCAAAGGAGCTATGGGAATCTTTGGAGAAAAAATATAAAACCGAGGATGCCGGCGCCAAGAAGTTTATCGTGGGCCGGTTCCTTGATTATAAAATGGTGGATTCCAAAACTGTGATGAGTCAATTCTCTGAGATTCAGCTAATCCTGCATGAGATTCACGCTGAAGGAATGCAACTAGGTGAAAGTTTTCAAGTGGCATGTGCTATTGATAAGTTACCACCTGCTTGGAAGGACTTCAAGAATTATTTGAAGCACAAGCGAAAGGAAATGACCATGGAGGATCTAGAGGTTAGACTTCGCATTGAGGAAGACAACCGAGGATCCGAAAAGAAAGCATGGATCAATGATGTCTCTGCCAAGGCAAACATGATGGAACATGGTCAAGGTTCCAAAAACAAGAAAAGCAAGTATCATGGGTCCAAACTGGGGCCGAAAGGAGGTATCTCCAAGAAGCCAAGGTTTGAAGGCAAGTGCTACAACTGTGACAAGACTGGTCAGAAGTCTGTGGACTGCAACAAACCAAAGAGGAACAAAAAGAGAGAGGCAAACCTGATTGAAGCCGTTACTCAGGAGGTTGCAGACATGAACCTCTGTTGTATGATATCAGATGATAGCATGGAAAAAGTCAGTGATTATGACTGGGGACTAAATGACTTAGAGCTATGGTATGACCAAGCCAAGTTTTAGGATTAATCTGTAGAACAGAACTGAAATTATCGAATAAATTGATGTATGTTCTTAAGGGTTTTATGAGTATAAAACTCCGTGTTGACAAATGTGTTTTGTCTGAAATTGACATAGAGCCATGGGTGGTGGATTGTTTATTGTCAAAAACTAGTTATTACACCTATATGAGTCTTCCTAATTTATGGTAGTGAAGAATATAGTATATGTCAATTAACATGCACAAGTGTGAACTTGTGTAGAGACAAAACTGATTAGATCATCTTCCAAAGTATTGAAAGAAACAATGAACCCCTTGATCTGATTCATACAGATGTGTGTGATTTAAAATCAACGGTATCTAGAGGGAATAATAAATACTTTATTACCTTCATAGATGATAGCACAAAATATTGCTATGTGTATTTGCTAAAATGCAAAAGTGAGGCCATAGAGAAGTTCATTCTTTATAAAAAGGTTGAGAACCAACTCAACAAGAAAATTAAGGCACTAAGAAGTGACCGAGGGGGTGAGTATAAATCGCCATTTGCTGAGACTTGTGCTCAGAATGGAATTATACATCAAAGGACTGCTCCATACTCACCACAATCAAATGGTGTAGCAAAACACAAAAATCATACTCTAAAGGATATGATGAATGTTATGCTACTCAGTTTTGAGATGCCACCCAACATGTGGGGAGACGCGATTCTAACGGCAAATTACCTTTTAAATAAGGTGCCCAAAAGGAAAGAAGAGAAAAACTCCGTATGAGTTATGGAAATGGAGAAAACCATCCTACAAATACTTAGAAGTATGGGGATGTTTGGCAAAAGTGAAAATTCTTAAACCTAAAAAGGTGAAGAATTGGCCTAAAACAGTGATTGCATCTTTATTGGATATGCACATAACAGTTCGGCTTATCGATTCCTAGCCCACGATTCGAATATTCCTGAAATTCATAAGGATACGATAATGGAATCGAGAAATGCATCTTTCTTTGAAAATGTATTTCCACGGAAGTCTAGCGAGGAATTTAATTCTTCTAAACGGGCACGTGAAGACAACCGAGCCGAAACTGATGATGCTCAGGATCAAGAATATGAGTCGAAGTCCGAATCTGAGTCTGAGGTTGGACCTAGACGAAGTAAAAGGGCAAGGACCGCAAAGTCCTATGGACCTGACTTCTTGTCATATATGGTTGAAGGTGATCCCCGTACTTTCAAAGAGACAGTGAGTTCTATTGATGGTCCTCTATGGAAAGAAGCAATCAAAAGTGAGGTTGACTCCATCATGCAAAATCACACTTGGGAATTAGTGGATTTGCCACCTGGATGTAAGCCTTTGACTTCCAAGTGGATTTTCAAAACGAAATTAAAAGTGGATTGTCAGCCATGTTTTTTCCACAAAACTATATCCGTACTTGTAGAAGTTGATTTTTGTTCATCCGAATTTGCATTGAAAAGTACACCAGAAAAGCGTTGTTCCCCATAAATAATCTCCGAAGCTAAAATCGTAATGAGCTCCATTCGGTATGACGTCATCGCCAAGGTTGTCGTCCTCGGATTCACAGTGGACTTTGAGTTCTTGCACATCAGGTAAATTGTTTTCGATCCAAACTTCCTTAGCGGTTGTAATCATCTCAAAATAAGCTATGAACATGGTCATCAGCAAGGCTTGGTAGCGAAATATTGCCCCCATAATCGAACGTCGAGAGGATTATTGTATATACGGTTGCAAATGTGGACGGTTTTAACTTTAACTAATACCCGAGGCATAATTTTTATAGCCAACAGTGAGCAGTGAGCGGTGAGCAGTGAACAGTGGCTTAGTTTTGGATCTACTTTAAATTGAACATTGCACACTAGATCCTCTTCCTATTGTGGACAAAATTCCTTGAGCTTTCTTTTAAAAGAGATGGGATGAATTGTTGGAAAAATGGTTTATTAAATTTTAACTGATTAATTAAATTAAGTTAAATTTATAATTAATCAAAGATGAACATAGATTTGAGTTCTCCATAATGAGGGCTACAAGATCATATGTTTGTTTGTGTAATTTGGTTGTGGGTGAATAAGAAATTGTCACTCAAAGATGACAACTTAGAATGAGGGAAAAGTATTTGTCCCACATTTGAAAAGAGAAGTGTTGAAAATATTTTATATAGAATCCATTGTGTATGGATTGTAAAGTGTGTAAGCCCCCTTATACCCTCTCGCGCACGTGCAGGGGGGGTGCAAATCCCAGGTCACAAGGGAAACTCGTGTATGCCCATGCGACCTGCGGACACGAATGCAGCACCGAATTGAGGGTAGGAACGCAGATTCTTTTTGCATTTCAAATTCTTCTTTTGTAACAACTGTGTGTTATGGAGAATTATAACAGAATTGACAGAATTGAAATCAGTGCTTGTAACATATGTAACTCATATATGTTATGATTTTTTGATTTCTATAACAGCCATCTTATTCATTGCTGATTGCAAATCCTCACTGTATAAATAGCCATCAGCATTTCATTGTAAATCATTCCATTCGAAACACAATCCTCTCATACTCTCTGGTGATAGAAAGAGGTACATTTCGAATTCGTTGAAGGTTCTAGTTAGTAGTGCAACTTCCTAGAATTGTTTAGTCGTTATATCGTGGGAGACAAGCACCAAGCATCCTTGCACCACTAGAGGAGGCGTAAACGTCTTAAGGACAGTGTGGTATCACACACGTCTCGATTAGTTCTTCCATCAGCAATCGTTCGGTATTTTGGTTGAATTTATTTTTTGTGTTCTTCGTTATTAGAACTACACGTTTTGATTATGTTTTATTATTTTTATAATTCATTTTATTAAATTATATATGCAATATATCACTATTTGCTATAACATGAATTACTTGCATCAGTACTTTCTTATCTTTGTAAAAAAAAAAATTATTATCATGTTATATTACTCTTTTTTCGATTAATGTTTTATTACTTTATTTGTTCGGTGTTTAGCTATTTTGGGGTTATGTTTTTGTACGAGTATGGTGCGGGAATGAAGTTGTCGGCTTGTCGCCTTGATGTCATTTTAAGAGTCTACCAACATGCCAATAATTGACTACAAATATCCCACCTACCATATTAGGCCTTTTCCAACTAAAAAGACTATTTGTAGCGATTTGGCTTTATTGTGTCGCACTAACTCAATGCCATTTATTGATTTAACATCAATCCAATCTTTCCAATTCAAGTGTGCTATTTAAAATGTTATTTTGAATGTGTTTTATACATTTTAATTTATAGACTATTATTTAATTACAATATTACTCTAATAAATTATAAATTTAATAAATGAAAATTTAAAACTTGAAATTTTATTTCATATAAATTAAAATTACATAAAATTTAATTAATTTAAGTTACATAAATTATAATTAAGTGGTTGGAAAATACTAGTATTCATGATCATTTGGTGTATTAGTTGACATTTTTTAATAATAATCATCATCAGATGACGGGAATAATTCACGTTGCCTAAATTTTTGCATTATTTTCTTTTCTCTCCGTCATAATACTCTTTACTTGTTGGAGTAAAATTGATGGTTTGTATCGCTATGATTACCTCCTCTAGTACGCTCTCTTTGCTCCTTCCTATTTTTTCTCTAAGAATTTTTTCCTCTTGGGCCTTCATCATAGATTCTCTTATGCCGCGTATGTGTTTGGCTAGTTCTATCTATAATTAGGGGTTATTGAACCACTAGTTCTGTATTTTTTATAATTATATAGCCAAAAGATTATGAAAACTAAAACTAATTAAAATTAAAATTATCTTTTAATGAACGATTTCCTATTATTTTATTTCATACAAATTAAAATTAAAATTACATGACAACTTAACTAGTTTAGTATTATAGTATATTTTTTCAATGTTGAAATATATAGTTTTTATTTTTTTCAAATAATGAAATATATATATTCACTAAAAAATATTAATATATATTTATGAAATTATTCACCAAAACAACAATAAAAAATAATTTTTAAAACTAGATCCACGTGTACTACTATGCCACAAAAGTGTGCCAAGAAGGGCTACTTCTGGCCCTTTAGGGCTACTTGTGACACATTTTTATAGCACATTAGGCCTGTATTGGAGATGGAGTGTACCACAATGTGTGAATTGTGGCAGATAGAGAGTTGGAGAATGCATTAGGACAAAAACTTACAAATCAAGTCGTGAAGACATTTATGAAAATTTCAGTAAGGAAAATAACTTTCTACCTTGAATCTTTTCCAAATCGCTAGCTATCTGACTTGAAAACTTAAAATTGCTGAAAATAACTATAAAAAAATTAGGAGACATAAACATATTAGTTAGTGGAATGGCAACATAATAAGTTAAACAAAATTAGTGGTATATTATGAACATTTCAGCCTCAATTACAATTTGGGACAACTCTCATGTTCTTTGTTTAAAAATGATTAAAACTGAGTTTTGTATGTTTCTAAATTTGGTTAAGCGTTATGATGTAATTCTTAATTTATTTTTTCTTTGTTATTCTCTTTTCTAACATTGTTGTATAAAATTTGATCTTGTATCTTATTACAACACAGTCTAGTGAGTTTTTTTGTGCAAATTGCTACAATTTAGTGGATTTACGGGGATTATGTTGAGTTTATCTTCTCATCGACATCTCCAATAGCTCATGCATGAATTTTCTATTTTTGCATGGTTTTATTAATTTGACAAAACCCTAGAGAGTGTGTCATGTTTTATGTTGATGTACCTATTTTTTCTATCAATGGAAAATCGTCGTTCATTTAATAAAGAAAAAAGATTGGTACATTATCTTTCAAAATAATCAAAACAGTACATGAACTTCAAATCTAGACCCAAGATACGTACATTTGGTTAGGATTTTGTGTGTTTGCGCAAAACTTTGGGGGCAAAGCGGTCACTCTATAATTCCTTTTATCTAATATAATTCTTTTGTTTTTTGAGAAGTCTGTTCGAAAGGAGAAAGATGTTTTCATGTTCTCTCTCTCGTCCCCATTCAAATTAACCCAGCCAAGGAGGAAATTCCTTCTGCCTTTTCATATAATGCTCAAAATTTTAAATTTTAAATTCATTACGATATATGTAGGGATCCTTGTTTCTGGGATTGGTTTTTGTAAATTTCAATACATCTCAAAGATAATCTTAGAGACTAGTGAGATTTTTGAAGGTAGGTGGGTGGGTTGTTAGTTGCTCAAGGACTTAGCTTCATCTATACATTATGTGATAAAATATGTATGGTAGAGATGTGGAAATGTGATAAAAAAATGAGTCAAATAATGGACTTTACTCTTTAATTTCAAAGTAAATATTTGCTCTTTAGATAGTAACTATATATATATATAACGCTAAAATAACAATTGTTATCCCCTCATCTCGGCCGCATTCAACCCCTTTTTCTCATTTCTGGTTCTTTACACTGTACCCTCCCAATCTCTATAACTACCCATTTCTAATTAGGTCCTTCAAACATCATTATTCTGAATATTCTCAACTCATTCTTTCATTCAGGTTGGGTTATTTTAATCTCGGCAAAAGTCATCATATTAGCTCGTTTCTTGTTTGCATAACAGTGAATATAAGAATGAATATGTATGAAATGATGGATAATTTTTTTTGAAGTTTCTTTATATTTTGTTGCGAGCTCCAAAATCGGGCCTTTTTTTTAAATATAAGGTAGGAAACAAAAGTCGAAAAAGGCCTATCTGAATTTTTGGCCCACTAGATTTTTTGGCACATTTAATTTACAGTTTACTGCGATTTGGATTTTAAGCCAACCGATTACTACGGGTCGAACTCGGGTTGAGTCCCATAACCGAGTCGATCTGACCCGTCCCCACCTCTACAACTTAACAACGTCATTGACGTCCTGTATTGAAAGTGTTTTGGGTTTGGAATGTCATGTACTGATATGATTTTTTTTTTTAAAAGATAATGTACCAATCTTCTTACTCGGCCAATTCTAGTTAATCGTCAGTTAGTATAGACCTTTACATTCCCAGCTGCTACAAATGATGGGCAGATAAACCGTTTTTGTTACTATAGTGGGTACCTACCTACATAGACAATAGAGAAACTGCCACGTTTTGTAGAGGACCAAACTTCATTTTTTGGTACTACTCTAGAGAGTAGAGACGCTAGTACATCAGGTTTAGGTTATTAAATACAAGGAATTATTTCATTTATTTGTAATAGATAAAACGACAACATAGAGTGATAGAGATATGTTTAGACAAGAGCAATGATACCAATTCGAAATTGCAAGTTCTAATCTAGAACTATGACACCTAAAAAAAACACGAGACCCAACAAGCTATATGGGGCCAGTCCACCATCTTCATCCCACGGTCGTACGACTTTTCGGTAACGATCCGACAACCCAGCATGCACCACCACATTTTTAATGGACAAGTGACTAGTTTAGGGCGAGTGCACTCCGCACTAGACAATGACTAATTGAAATCTTACTCATCTAATTCACGAGGATATTAGTAACTACATTATCTACCAATGATACATTTATAAATTATTCAATCTCCGCAATTTCTAATTGAAAAAACTAACCAGATCGAGCGACTTATTTATTTGTACCAAATTACATAAACACATACTCTGAGTGCCTAGGTAGCTCATACAAGTTGAGCTAGAGCTTATTTATTTTATTCTTACGTAAATTTTTTAATTTTTTTTTACTTTGATGGTCGTTGCCACCTATATAAAAGGTCGTACTCATTGTTGTCTTGACTGAAGCCATGCAGGCTGTTCTTCTGAGCTGCCCAATTGCACTCACGACATCTAGCTGTATCTCTATGAGCTCTGTATATGTCATATACTCCTGATCCGTCTTGCCAATCAAATCCGCAAAAGAAAAGTGTCGTTCTCCAGAAGTTGACTCTGAAACGCCATGAATAGCTACCACCATCTGGTATGATGTGAATGCCAAGATCATCGTCTCTAGACTTACAGTGAACAGTGAGGTTCAGCCCGTCACCCAGATTGTTGTTGATCGTGACAGTGGTTTTGCAGGTGACCATTGCTGGTGCCACACATAAAGCTAGGAACAATACCAGGAGTATAACTTGTTTGCAAAGCTGAAGACCCATGATTCACAAGGATAACGATATGTGCTTATATTTCGTACTAGTACTTGATGTCTTCCTTGTTATATATACTACAAGAAATAGAGAGTTATAGGAAGTCATCAAATCAGGTTTATCAAAGGCTCTAGAAATGATGAGATTATTTTCTAATATATACAGATTTTATCCATAAAACACTTGTTTAAGATAGGAAACATTTTTACCACCCTGCATCAGCTAATACCTTTTATAACAATTACCCCGGAAGTGTCTTAAAAGACTCGTACTTTTTAGGATTTATATCATCAACAAATCTAGTGCATGCTTTTATAAGAAGGAATTCATAGCTTAAATTCCCCAATTGAATTCCTTACAAAATATGTGTCATTTACAAATTCATTTCCAGTGTCTAATTATCTTTTAATTTTTTTTATATATTTCACCTCTTTAATTTATTTTAAACTTTCTTAATCTATCACAAACTTCAAATTCCACATAAATATAACTAAAAAAATAGAATTCACAATTAATGAATTTCAGATTAATGGATTTTAAGATGCCATCATTTATAAACTCCTATGAATTTTACAATTTCTTCATTCAAACACACCATTATTGTAATTTTATTTTACTGATATATATATATATATTTATTCTTTTCTAAAAAAAAACAAAGAATGTAACATGTTCGAGAAATTTTAAATACACACCCCAAACTTCTTAATACACACCCATCCTCAATACACCACCAATTTAAATTCTCATTCTAATACTTTTACTAAATACACCACATAAAATACCTAAAATACCCTTGAATGAAAAATCCTAAAATACCTCATATACTCATTATTTGACTATATAAGGCTACTTTTTAGTGCGATTAGTATATTAATTAATATATATTTATTGACATCTTATAAATGTTCATGTTGTTTCTTGAATTGTTTGTTCTTAAAATTCATTATAGATTCCAATTGTTCTTTTCAAGTTCTTTAAACTTGAAAATAATAAACAAAATGAAGAATATATGTATATATATATATATAAGAAAAGTTAAAGAAGATGAACATTTCTTTTTTTAAGAACGTAAGAAGATGAAATTTAATGAAATGAAAATAATTTCTTTTTATTGATTATCTTGTTTGAAACTCTAAAAATAGAAATGATATTTGTTAAAATTAAAGAATGAATGAATTATTTAAATTTCCCACTTATTTTCCATTAAAATATATGCTAATTTAAATTTCCTTGTAAATTTTCTTATTTTCTTAGTTTAATAGTTTTCCAAAAATAAATTCTCCTTTTTTATAATTTAATTTGTTCTTTATTGTCTTAATTATCACACGTACTTATTTTGGTCATTTAACAAACATGCAAAATCTCATTTGAATTATAAATAATAGGAGTGTGTATTAAGTGTTTATGAGTATGTATTTAAAACTTCTCAACGTGTTCTGTTACAGACTTCTACAATACAACCTACCCAAATGGAAGGAGCAATTGCATCGGATTTCCTTGTACGTCACTGGGCAAAAGTTTATGCGAGCCTATAAGAGAAGATATGAAAGTAGTTGTAGTTTCAAATCCTAATGGATTGAATCAAAGCAATGCCCTTCTCATAGGATTCTGTTCGATCGATCTCTGCTTCTCTCTGCTACATACATATCAGTGTTTTCAAAGGCGACGCCGAGGCGTCGCTGGTACGAGCTTTGGTGCGGGGCGACGGCAAAACACCTCGCTTGTCCAAACCTGGGGGAGCTGTTGGAAAAGCGAACGAAAAAGCAACGGGGCGGTTGTTTTTGGAGAAGGCGACGGCTGATGCGGCGGGAGACGGAAGATCATCTTCTACTTTTCTGGGTTTTTTTCAATCTTTTGGTCAACACCGATGTCAAACGACATCTTTTCTATTTAAACTCTCTTTTGGGCCAATTCAAACATCTTGTGGGCTTATCTCATGGGTTTTTTTTTTGGGCTAGGTTTTTTCCCCAAATTTTCATTCAAATTACACCATATTTTAAATAAAAAATACCATGTATATATGTTAAATTACATTTCTATATATTTTATAAAAATAATCATTGTTGAAAAGGCGGTCGCCTTATCGCCTTGAGTTTTCACCTTAGCGAGGCAACCCCTAGTCGCCTTCGCCTTCGCTTTCGTCTTTCAAAACATTGATACATATATATAGACTGCATCATCTTCAATTTCCCCATTGTGGTCTGTTAAGTGCATGCAGCTACATATCAACTACTCGTCTACTCATAAATTGATTAAATTCATAATAGAGGAATGACTAATTTGAATTTTGGATACCGGGGCTGGATTAATTATACAAGAAATTAAAGCCATACATTTAATTTACTTGGGAGAAAAACCTATTTCCAAATCGTTGTTCGTATTACTCATACATTTCAGCTCGATTTATCCAAACAAATTACTCATGTTCCCATTCATGCTCTCTCGTCCATCTAGATTTATCCAAGCTCCGATAAAAACCATCGTCTTTAGCCAACCAGAACACCAAGTCATTGCCGGAGTCTTCACCAGGCTGATAAACTTTCCAATATGCAAACTGATTTCCCCACAGTGCATCGCAGCTGTAACCAACGTTCTTGTTGATGCTCCATCTGTCCTGCGCACCATTTTTAAGATACGCATGGTGTTCGTTAGTGCTCTGATTCCCGCATCTGAGCTCCCACGGCTCCGAGTTTCTCGGCAATGCATTAATGAAATTAATCACCGGAAGTCGGCCACTGTTGGAAAGTCTTGCTGGAGAAGAAGAACCGATGGAAATGGTAAGGGCGACGAAGATCACATGGATTTTTAGGATCAAGCGGTCACCATAACCAAACATGTTGAATTCGATAAGGTGACTCTTACCAATTCGATGTTGAGAAATCTGTTCACAACTGATTTAAAGGGAGATGAGAAACCTTTTAATTAGAAACTTACTTTTGGCACAAGTATATATTTTCGAAAGAAAACTGAATCCACGAAGCCTTTCATGGAGCCTTCACAATTGGAAAATAAAAAACCATTCACACGTATCCTCTTCTGACCTAATCTCCTTCTATACGTAATTATTTTGTAATTATTCGAAAGGAAATGCTGGTGATCACATTGTTGGTGACCCTCTGTTTGGATCTTTAACCAATTCAATCATATCATCCATACCGTCGGGACAGTAATATTAGTAGGAAATCTCAAGATTACATTAATTAATTTTTAGGCGGATTTGTGCCAACTGATTCGGCTTGCATGCACACCTTATATTGTCTTTGATAAGGAAATCTATATTCATGATCTTATAATTCAGATGGCAGGCACCGGTTACATGAACTGTAAATTTATCCTCATGCTGTTTAGAGGATTCATATATTAACAAACCATGAAGAAAATGTAAATTGGATTAGACTATTGCAAGAGTAGATTAGCTAGTCGGGTACGACAAACCATGAAGTAAAAAAAAAATTGCAAATACATATCGATCACTCGGTTTCCCAAACAGATTTTTTCACCCAAGTAGAATTATCCCAACTAAGAAAGAACCCAAGTTCATTCACCAGCCAAAATACTGCTGCTTTACCAATATCTCGCTTAGGCTGAAGTGCATGCCAGGATGCGAAAAACCTACCCCAGAATGCTCGACAGTAATACAGAGAGCTTTCCCTGGCCTTCCATGTGAAGTCCTCACCAACATTCAGGTCGCGTTCACCAATGTATGTATTTCTCGACTTGCATTCAATATTCGCAGGCTCCGAATTCTGAGGCAGGGCATTGCTGTTATGAACTCTGGGGTAAGTGTTTATATTCAAGCTCTGCAGATGAGCCTAACAACGAAGTGATCAATGAGAACAATGGAATGAGAAGGAAGAAACAGTGGATCCGAGAAAGCATGATCGGTCCTAAGGGTAGTGTTATTGAAAATACAAGATAGAACAATAACGAGTAATAGCAGCGGAATATGTAGAAGAATTTTACTTTTCTATTGAATAAACGATATTAATTACAATGATTACACCTTAATCAATAATAATGTTATTCTCAAAAGTAAAAATACTTCTTACTTGATAGTCACAATCAAGCATGAAACAACCTCACTAAGATCGTTACTTCAAGTGTCGATACAACCTCACTAAGATCGTTGTAGTCACACGGATGATCAACCTCACTAAGAACGTTGATGTTGCCACTAAGGTCTTCAATGGAGTCACAAAGATCTCCTAGCACTAAGCTTCCCTTTTTGTGAATTTTCTTCTCTTTGGTTTCACCTTCTTTCTCCTCTTTTTTTTTCTTGTTCGTGTATCTCCTAGAGGCCACCCAACCTACTGCCTATATACATCATATATATAGTAGCCACATGTATTCCCTAACCCTAGGAATTAAACCTAACTTCCCTTCCTAATACATCTCACATAGAAAAGGAAAAAATCCATATGAATATGGAATACACCTTTTATTTTGAATCCTTTTCTATAACAATTCTCAAACACCATTTAACTAAATATATATTCCCAAATATATATCAATCTACCCATAATCAAATCGGTGGAGACTTCTTTGGTAGGAAAAATAAACCATAATCTTTTTCTAGTCCAATTAGGAAACAACTTCAATTCTCCTTTTGCATATCAAATCTTCATGACTTGTCCTCCACACCTTTGGATCTTCATCAACTATATGGAGGCCAATATATGTACCTTCAATCTCCCCCTTTGGCCTTCCATGCAACTTTCACCATCAAGTACCTACAAGACCACCATGAACAATGTAAGTACAATTTTTTCGATAAACAAACCTCAAACATAAACACTAATGTCGTAGGGACTTAATTTAATGTCGTAAGTTGATGAAGCCAAAGGAGGAGAAAGTAATCTGAACATCATCCTCTTCTATCTCATGACGAGTGCTCCTTGCTCCACTCATGATAAAAGACTGCACACTTAACACACTATAAGGAGAACAAAAGAGATAGCAATATAAGCTTCAGGTTTTATTTCCTTGACTAAAAGATATACACGCAAGAGAGTCCAAAAAGGGGTAGGAAATGTAACGCATAAGGGAAGAAAACATGAAGATCTCAAGCTGTAAGGAACTGTGCAATGAATGAATATATATATATATATATATATATATATATATATATATATTACCGAGAGGAAATGAGGTGCACCATATGGTTATCTCGAAATAAACATGACATATGTGATGATATCTTTCCATATAGATAAGCATGCATATGATGAGAATATTTCCCGGAGAATCCTTCTAACAAATAGCACTGCATGCAAACTCATATAAACTACTGCACGGCTACAAATAATCTAGAGAAAATATATAATGATAATCATAATTACCACAAACTCATGCATGCAGCCAATTAATACTCACGCAAAAAGTATGGCACACAATACATGATTTTTTAAATAGACCTGTGTATGCAAAACAAGGATAAGCTAGAACCCAACACCTATTACTACACTAGAATAGATCAAGAATTTTTGCACATGAAGAATTTGAAACTACACAGTACCAATAAGCAGACCACTCTAAGGATAGAAACCATTTTAAGACCTTACATGCACTTAGCTCTCAACACTACTTGTAGGGGCAGGACAGAGACCATAATGACACAGTAACACAAACATGTCCAAGCATATCATACAACCATAGTAAGAGTTAATACAATGACCTGAACATTCTTGTTGAGCAAGACAATACACTTTATCAACCACACAAACAAGCATCATCGAGTAATATGCATGATTATTAGCCAATAGTAAGATGTGATGTGCATTGAGTATACTTCATAATGGGAATGAAAATGAGGAGTGATTAAATGTGCAAGCCAACTTAAACGACACTCCCCTTATCTCTCCATAAAATCACCTTGTAACACCATAATTTGTATTATATATATTTTTTCATGATAATGATAATATATGCTCAGTACATTGCTGAGACAATTTTGCAACCACCGTGGAGACCAAGCCAGCCCATTCCAACAGGTATCGAGTAGTTAGTCAATCCCTGGAGAGGAGAGCTAGCCTGGCCTAAAAATATCATATCCTCCGAGGAGACCAAACCAGTCCATTCCTCTAGGAGTCGAGTAGTTAGTCAACTCCTGGAGATGTAGAACTAGCCTGGCCTAAGACTGCATGGACAAATTCCTTACAATTTTTTTTTCATGCAGTCATAATCTATAACATGTATTCAACTACATCGGCTCCTGATTAGGTGACTCAACTCAGAGTTGTCCACCACTATGAAGTATGTGTACGTGAGAATCAAACATAAAGGCTAATGATCATGAATAATATCCGAGAACATTGGATGGGTGATCCAAAGTAACAATGTCAAGAGCCCTAAAGAACTAACAGGTAAAATGCAGTAACTCATCTATAGTAAGATAAGATCAAGGACAAGGAAATGTTACCTTGACATATGTACTCACCAAAGCTGTTATTTGTCAATATTGAGAGCAAATGCCAATGGCATTATGTAAGGTCAGAAAGCGTTATGTATCCAGTGGTTTGGTAAACAAGTCTGTCCATTGATAATTTGTAGAAACAAATTCTAATGATAGAATATTCTTATCAACAAGTTCATGAATGAAATGATAACATATATCAATGTGGTTAGTTCTAGTATGTTGAACAAGATTCTTGGAAATACCAATAACACTTGTATTATCAGAGAATACAATAAGCTTTCCTTGCGGAATACCATAATCCATAAGCATATTGTTCAACCAAAGCATTTGTGTACAACAACTACATGGATCAACATATTCAACTTCTGTTATAGACAATGAGTGCAGATTTATTTCTAACTATGTCATGCAACTAAATTCTTACCAACGAATACACAACCACCACTAGTACTTTTCCAATCTTGCAGATTACCTCTTCAATCAGCATCAGAATAACCTGTAATTTCAACGTTAGTTCCTTTAACGTTCTTTTTAATAAAACTTACTAGAGCTTTGTTAATTTCCACATTTTCAGTGTTGGAGCTTTCTGCGTTTTCTCCTTTGTGTGACGCAATTTCCATTATCCTTCCTCTGGTCCGAACGCCTTTTCCAATGACATCTCTAGTTGAATGATCTTTTTGAACCTGTTTAAAAACTGTACGAAATTTTGTTGCATGTTGTAAACTTTTATCAACTTCTCTTGATTCTCCCTGTGACTGCACATTTGTATGATTAGTTCTTGGTAACCCATCATCAGATAATTCAGACAAATCCACATAATGATCAGCAGTTACATTTATAGAGTCAATTACAGTTCTTGTTTCTTTATCATCAGATTCATAATCTATATCAATACAACACATATTACAATAAGCTTCTATGTGACTCTGGTCTTCCTTTTTCCTCCAGACTTTCTTACCTGGATATCTCTGAGTCTTTTTCACATCCTGCTTAGTTTCTTTATAAGATTTAGATAAACCAACACAGTGAGAAATATCACGTAAAAGCTGACTATGTTCTTTCAACTTACTTCGAATATCTTTAATATCTTTCTCATATATGTCATTCGACTTGATCACTTTTGAATTGAAAGAAGTCTGAATATTCTCAGTTTTTTCATGCTTTCCAACATATGTGTCACTTGCCTTTGAACCTGTTTGTTCACGAACAAAGTTAGTAGAGAAATTAAAATTTCTATTTGAGCTAGACTTACCAGTATATCCAAGTCCGGTTCTATCATTGTAGCTCTTCCCTGAACTCAAAATGTCAGATAACGATTTCGAACTATTTTGAAATTTTTCAACCTTGTTATATGTTCCATCAAGCAAAATCTGCAACTTGCTAAGTTTAGAATAAATCAATTAGATTGTCTTTTTCGATTACCTCATCCTGGAGCATTTGAATCTTTGCTAGAAGACGTTTTCTTTCAAGCACATGATCACCATTGTCACTTTTCTTTCTCAGGTTCAGTTTCTCAACTTCCCATTCAATTTTTTCACCTTCCAGCTTCTCCACTTGTTGCTTTAATAGCATATTCTTTTCTGAAATTTTCTCAGCAGCCTTGATAACTTTTGCTTGATATTCAAACATCTCATTATCCTCATAGTTGTTTTCTCCATCTTCTTCTTCATCCTCAGTTTTTGAACCTGCATAATCTAAAGAGAAAGAAGACACAAGAGTAAAAGTTTTGTCCCTTTTTGGGGAACTATCATCATTATCACTCCAAGAGGACTTGTAAGCCTTATTACCTGAATTAAATTTTTTATTTCCACAGTTAGTAGCAACGTGGCCAATGCCACCACAAGTATAACACTTCTTATTATTATTACTACTACTTCCATACTCATACTTCTTTTGTGAGTAATTATCATTACGTTTCTCAAAACGCCTATTATTTCCATTAAAATTCCTCCTAGAATTCTGATTATTTTGTTCATTTGAATTTGACTTTCTCTGACTCAAAAATTTCTCAAATTCCAAAATCAACTGTTCATTATTTTCAGCTTCCTCAGAGCTTGATTTAGGATTTTTTGTAACACTACAAGCAATATTTTTAGAATTCATACCTTTCGGTCTTTCATCCTCTTCAAGCTCCATCTCCCAAGCCTTCAGGTTTCCAATCAACAAGTCCACAGAATATTCATTGAGGTTATATTTTTCTTGGATCGTTGTTTTTTTCATCCTGTATGACTTTGGAAGAGACCGTAATATTTTTCTTACAATATCAGATTCCTGTAAAGGTCTTCCAAGGCTTTCACATAAACTAGAGAGATCAGTAAAACGACTATAAAAATCATCAATAGTTTCATCATCTCTCATTTTTAAAGCATCGATTTCAGAATAATATTGTTGTAATCTTTGTTCTTTTACAGTATCATTACCTTCATTTAAAACACAAAGTTTATCCCAAACCTGTTTGGCTATAACGCAATTCTGAACTCTTTTCCTTTCTTCTCTGCTCATTGACGCATATAGAGCATTAAGAGCCTTGTGATTTCCTTCACTAGCCTTAATCTCTTTTTCAGTCCACTCATCTTCATCTTTTAGTTCACCAGTGGATGTCCCCTCAGTAGCTTTTGAATTAACATCTTTCATTGGAGGTTTCCATCCACGTTCAACGCTTCTCCATGCATGAAAATCAATACCATATATAAAGGATCTCATTTGAAGCTTCCATTGAGCGAAATCCATACTGTAGAGCACGGGTGGTTGATTCAATCCTTGACGTTCCATCTTTAATCCCACAGATCTCACTAAGTACGTCTAGTGACCTGCTCTGGTACCAATTGAAAATACAAGATAGAACAATAACGAGTAATAGCAGCGGAATATGTAGAAGAATTTTACTTTTCTATTGAATAAACGATATTACAATGATTACACCTTAATCAATAATAATGTTATTCTCAAAAGTAAAAATACTTCTTACTTGATAGTCACAATCAAGCATGAAACAACCTCACTAAGATCGTTGCTTCAAGTGTCGATACAACCTCACTAAGATCGTTGTAGTCACACGGATGATCAACCTCACTAAGAACGTTGATGTTGCCACTAAGGTCTTCAATGGAGTCACAAAGATCTCCTAGCACTAAGCTTCCCTTTTTGTGAATTTTCTTCTCTTTGGTTTCACCTTCTTTCTCCTCTCTTTTTTTCTTGTTCGTGTATCTCCTAGAGGCCACCCAACCTACTGCCTATATACATCATATATATAGCATCCACATGTATTCCCTAACCCTAGGAATTAAACCTAACTTCCCTTCCTAATACATCTCACATAGAAAAGGAAAAAATCCATATGAATATGGAATACACCTTTTATTTTGAATCCTTTTCTATAACAATTCTCAAACACCATTTAACTAAATATATATTCCCAAATATATATCAATCTACCCATAATCAAATCGGTGGAGACTTCTTTGGTAGGAAAAATAAACCATAATCTTTTTCTAGTCCAATTAGGAAACAACTTCAATTCTCCTTTTGCATATCAAATCTTCATGACTTGTCCTCCACACCTTTGGATCTTCATCAACTATATGGAGGCCAATATATGTACCTTCAGTTATGTGGTATACTTCACTATATAGTATAAAGAGATTCTAAATATACTCCGCACAAAATTCACGTATACGGCAAGCAATCGTAGCGTAGGTCACAAGCCTAACTAAAATAATTGATTAATAATGTTGGGTCATATGATGTACCCAATCAATCATATTACGCCAACTAATCATATTACGTCATGGTGTAATTAACATGCATGCAGTGAAAATAACAAAAAATTATTTACATATAATAACCAATAAGAAACAATCACAGTAAAAAATGGATCAATAATATTAAGGGGTACGCCACGTAGGATATGTAGCGAGTATATATATAATAATTTCTCTAACCGGTATTTGCAATTTCAGTTCTTTCGAGAGGAAAAATGGTCCCTCTAAAAGAAGCAAGTGACTAATTTGAGCAATTTCAATAAATAACTCAAAAAATAGTTATTTAGCAAACATTAGATTAATTATGCAAGAGTGAATTTGGTCGCATAGCAAACATTGCTACAAAAAAAAGGCCAATTACACATAAGACCATTTAATGACTCATATTTTTAAATAAGAACACTCAAACATTATTTCCCACATAAGGTCATTTTCTTATAAAAGGGCTTCTATTATAGGCATTAAAGTTGAATGAAATTATAGACTACCACTAAAATTGTAAAACATCAAAATATTATCTCCTCCCTAATTAGGTCTCCGGCAAGGACTCTGGTGAGGTCCCGGCCAACTCCCATGCTCCTGTGATGTCAGAAAAAATATTGTCGCATGTATGAAAAGATATTATCGCTAGCAATAAAAGTTACTACAATGGGATTTACGGTAACCTCCGACGAAATTTCAAATTCTATTACTGAGCCAAGCAAAAGCTACTATTACTACCTATCAAAGATATTATTAAAGAGAAACAAAACTACTGTCAAGCTGTTCAAGCGAATGAAAGCTACTATCATGCAAAAGAAAAGCTACTACCAAAGGGAAAGAAAGTCACTACCATATAAAGCTATAGTTACTATCACCAACATCAAACACTACTATCAAAGGGAAATAAAACCACTACCAAAAGCAAAGAAAGCTAATACCGTATAAAGATATAGTTACTATCACCATTATCAAAAGCCACTACCAAAGGAAAAGAAAGCCACTACCAAAGGTAAAGAAAACCACTACCATACAAAGCTATAATTACTATCAACATCATCAAAAACTACTACTACTAAAGGCAAATAAAGTCACTACCAACAAAAAACAAAGCTATTATCCAGCCAAATTAATAGTCAGTGTTCAAGAGCCTTGGAAGGCTCACTTGCCTCATTCAAGCCAGCCCCGCCGCCGCCATTGTTGTGGTTCAAGGTAGTTTTCACCATCTAGAGAATGAAGCTTGATTTCTCCAAAACAAACCGAGATCCATCAAATATAGATGAAGCCTTTGTTATCGAGGCTTCGGGCCTCCGCTGCCGAGGCTTCAAGAAGTGTTGTCATGGCTTCAACGACGGAGTCATCACATGCGTCAACGTTGTGCTTCTACCTCATCGAAGCAAGGTCGAATTCCTATAGTCTGCCCTAGGATCTAGAGAAAGACAGGTTGGCATCGACGTCGATGTCGTCAGCGCAAATCGGCATCATTGACTAGGTGACGGTGGCAACATCGTCTTTTGTTAGAGTCGAAGTAGATGGCGAGGTTGAGCCGGAGGGGAGGAGATCGGCAAGGTTGAGCGCATGGTAGAGCCGGACCCAAAGATAGAGGAAGGTGGCTGTTACGACGTGGTGGTGCATGGCTATGAAGTGGAAGATGATGATTTTGGGGACAAGTGGCACTGGCGGGAGACGATTTGGGGTGAGGATTTTGATTTTGGGAAGTTGAGGTTGATGAGGAAATGAGAGAGAGGCCTCGGGGAGGAAGAAAGAATTTGGGATGGCTGTAAGGGTAATTTAGGTATTTGTGTAGTGGTTGTTGTTGCAAGATTGGCCTTATTTGAGTAAAAAAATTAGAATGTCCTTGAGTGGGAGAAAGTGCTAGAAGATGTCATTTGATGGTATTTTCTAAAAAAATGTCATCACAACAAGTACGTGTCATACAACAGTTTCACATAAGTGAACAATTTCATATATACATCTCAAACCGATGAATTTATGTAATTGTACGAAGGTACATAATTTCAAAAGTTTTGTATTCAGTACTTGCACATTGATTAAGGAAGAAACTTGGATCCATACCAATATGGACGCAACCATCCATACTCAGGGACGTGGACCTATACAAGTTTGACACCTATTTTTATTTTCAATTTAGGTTTTTCTCTAAGATTCACATATACAATCCCAATAATAAATTGTTTTCCCTTGATGGTGGTGGAAGAACAAATCTCACTCACCGCTCCCCAGAAAGAATTAATCTTTTATCATGAATGAACGAATTGATGGGTTTTCATTTGTATCTGGGTGTTGATATAAGGTATGGTTTTAGAAATGGAGCAGATGAACTACGCTTGATTTAACTCTTCTTGATGTGATTGGTCTCTTCCGTCTCTACCCGCTTAGCATCCTCACGATATCTTCTTGTTAGGAGGTTCAGAATCTTAATTGAATGAACAATTTAAGAAGAAAGAAGAATATATAATGCATGTCTCTTGATCTTGTTCCCAAACAGAATTTCAGTAAATCTATTGTAAATTGTTCATTTAAATCTAATTTTTCTTTGTTGGGATTTAAGTACCCGTTGTGAATATTGATATTAGAAGTATGTTGGGAGATGACGAAGAGGAGGAAGTCACTGTCTCAAACTTGCAGTTTGCAGCATATGCAATTATCCAAACTCATCTATTTAACTAAATAATTTTGAAAAGAAAATAAAGTACATGTTATGGATGGCTACCTCCATATTGGTATGGACTATGGACCCCCCAAGTTTTTTCCATTGATTAAAGAGGATGTCTTTTTTTGGATACAAACAAAGAGGATGTCTTTTTTTGGATATAATCAAAGAGGATGTCTTTCACAATCAAACATAATCAAGGAAACAGTGGGAAGATAAAAAGAATTTTGAAGAGCAATTTGTTGTTGACACGAAAACAGGGAAAGAGACTGAACGATATAGTTGTAGGTAGTGTTAAGGCATGATGTGTCTCTTTCTAAATTTGGAAGGAGCAGTAGTGACTAGTGAGATTGAAATGTGTTATCTCAAACTTATAGCTATCTTATGTTGGCCATAAGGAAACAAGAAGAATGACTCCCTTTTTGCGTGTGGTGCACTAAGGTCGACCAAAGCTAGCCCAGAGTTACGATGTTGATCAAACCTCATTAAGGGTTTCGTCACACTTGCTCAAATGCAAGTCAGAGGTGATATCACTGATAAATGGAACAGAATGAAAATAGGTTTTCATTCATAATAACTGTACCATGTTTTTGTTAACGCAGAACTTAAAAAGATTTGGTGGTAATTGATAATACTAGTAGGCTAAAGCAATCATTCTAGACAAGATTTTGCTTTGAGCTAAAGTGCTAAACTTAAAGAAATACAGCGCATGGATATGATAGATGTGGGTGATGTATATCCGTTTGGTTACTTTTCACTTTGAAATGATGGCCAATTAGATGGTACTGGTATCGATTTACAAAAGTGCACGAGTTCCAGGCATCACAAATAAAATGATAGGCTCGCCCTCATTGCAATTCCTTGTGCAAAAAGAACCATTTTGCATGTTTAAGTATTCTACCAAATTTTTTCATGCAGAGCTTATTCCCAGCACTAAGATATATTTGTAGCAACTTATTTAAACAATTAGATTTCATTATAAATGGATTACGATTGCACAATAGATTTCATCACGTATTTTATTATTATTAAATAGATTACAATTGCACAATACATACCGGTACCAATTGTACCTTGGTGTATTGAATAATTTCAAATTCCATGATCTCTCTACACCGTAACATGAGTGCATTGAAAAAATATCACATCCAGGTAATAGTAAAATCACCGTCGATCCCTGGAAGTCTTTAACAAATTAACAACTTAATTAACTTTGAAGTGAAACAAAATGACAACCTAATTAACTTAATTAGAGGTCCAGTTAGGCATAAAAAGTTAAAAACAGTTCACGGCTTAACGCGTGTTAACATACAAGTGATACAACACGTAAAATAACCAGAAAACTAGATATTGGTCAGGCATATAGTATGTACATACGTAGTATTTGCTAAGAATTTAACTAATTCTTCATAGATAAGTATATATCAAGTGATTTCAAGTTAAGCTAATGTTGTGTTGGATAGAAGATAACAATGGAGAATTTAATTAAATTCTAGAAATTCGATATTCTTTAACTTGTTTGAGGTGAAATTATTAGAAAAATATAAATTTTAGAGGAAAAGATAAAGAGAATTTAAAACTTGTTTTCCCTACTTATTTTCCCTAAAAAAGAGATATTATTCTTCAACTCTCAATTTTTTTTCATGCAATTCTAACATTGTTTTTAGATTTTAGAGAATAGTACCCAGATAAAATAATTCTCAATTTTTAAAATTTATATCAATGCAAATTCTAATAAAATTTCCATAAAAGTAAAATTACTCGGTCCAAACACCGCATAAAAGAAACAAACGATTTTCAAGAAAAACAGCTCATAGCTTATAACCACATATTGGAACAGTACGCGTATGCGAATCTTCAGTTCAACAATACAATTCCACTTATTGAGTTCATGCTACTTATTATCATACCAAAATTACTAATGCCACATTGCCACACAAGTGCAGCCTCGATTAAACGTACCTTAATCGCCATTCAAAATTTAATTACTACCATGAAAAGTCCTTTTTCCAGTTTACTTCATCGCTGCTGAAATAAAACCCATCCTCCCTCACCAGCCATGAGCACTTCCGGAAAGGGCCACACCGTTGAACATCTCTCGGAATCTTGAAGGCGTCGAAGCGCCTTCGCCTTGCATCCCATTTCATCGTGCACACGAAATGGTTAGTCGAGCCCCAGATGTTAGTCCTCAGCCTCCAACTGAAGTCATCCTTCTCCTGAAGCGCACGTCCACCGAGATCATTCTCTTTAGACGAACACCAGATGACCAGTGGCAGGGACGAGTTGTTTGTGAAGCCGTTGATGACTCGAACGTCGAATTCGGTGGCCAGCAAGTTCTGGGGTTCCAACAGAGACATAAAGATGACGAAGAATGCAAGGCCACACAGGAGGAGAATGCTGTTAATGATTTTCATTTTGGGGAATTGAATAGAACGGTTACTGGAGGGATATGAAGTGAGAGCTTTAAAGCCAAAATATTGAGAACAGAAAGAAGAGGACAGCCATGAAACCCATATGACAGTAAAGTATATATGAGATTTTGTATTTAATGACAGTAGTAAAATATCTATAATTCTATATATGAGATGGTATATTTGAGATTTTGGATTTAATTAGAAAGATCATTGTAAATTAATATCTTCTATTAATAAAGCAAGAATGAGATTTTAATAGTTACATTTTTAAACTACCAAAAATACCTATAATTTATTAATTTTTATTCTTTCACAAAAAATAAATTTAATGTATAAAAGATATTATTGTAATTTAGACACAAAACTGAAAATAAAACCACTCCAAATATTATGAGAAAGTAAATAAAAAATGCTAGTATTGATAACGTAAGAAAAGAAAGGTGGCCAATTGATAGATCATGGAAAGCTAATTATATTTTTCCTTTCAGTTAGAACCATATAAAAGTTTATGGACAACAATATACATCTTCGTAGTAGATGAGATCGAAGACAAAGAATGCTGTGTATAGATGACAAGAGAGATATCTGTTGTACTCATAACGTTTAATGCAATTTGCTTAATCCTAAAGATGAAAACTCTTCTATATATGCACCAGTTGTAAAGCATCTACGTACATAGTCTCAATCCCTCATATTTATTATTCTTATTTTCTTTCTTCTAAAAAGAATGAAAGTTCAATCATCGAGTTTCTGCTGGTGCAAGCACTGAAGCACACGTCGTACCATCTACACATGTTTGGTTTCCTTACAATTATAATCAACTTGAGAATTTCTTGTTAGAATCAATGATACTGATTCGCTTATATTTATCGACTGTAGTATAGTAAATCACATTAATTTGTAAGAAGATTTGAACCAATAGCCTTACATCCTATAGAAGTGAGTTGAAAGAAACTAGATCGGTTTAGTTGGACCAAATATCTAATGTAGAACGATAGCAATCATACTGTAAGGATCAAGTTGCCATTGGATATTTTTAGCAGGAATCAGATGAATTTAACGTGACACTTCGTTAAACCTGTGGCAAAGCCAACAACATCAGGATTTGCATTGAAAAAACTTATCCGTACAATCAAGTGTACAACTAAGCGATAAAGCAAAGCTATCGTGATGATATGAATGCCATATCCGATAAGTGGACATGTCAATGTCGCATGACTTCTCCAGGCGCCCCTAGCGCATGTGAAGGTTATCCGGATTATATTTTTCAGTAATTCTTGCAATGTGATTCAAACGACCTCTCTGCTATAAGCTAGAGAGATTCGAAAATCAACCATATTAGTAACATCTTTTAAAATAAAACAAAGCAATAACTGGGGGCCGGTAACTGAACTGTAAATCTATATTGTAATGGTAAATAATGAAATGCTAGAATAGTATTCATCCATGATTTCCATATTATTGAAAACAATACTAAATTCTTACAATTTCAGTATGAATTGTATATTGATTTTATAGAAGAATTATATGGTAATGATTTGCTCAAGAGCACGATAAATAGTGGCGCATCTTGAACTTGATGTCAATAGAATTAAAACAACCCATCCTTTGTGCTATTCTTTGATTCCTCGAGAAAGAGAAGATGAGTCTTTTCCTGAGAAATGTCATTCACTTCTTGCTCGTGCTTGCTGTTGTTCTTTCAATAACAACTAGTTGTGAGGCAGGATGGGAATGGCCCAAACGTAAGACAGTTAGCATCAGAAACTTACTGGAAAACACTACTGAGACGTTGAGAGTGCATTGCAAATCAAAAGATAATGACCTTGGTTGGCATTCCCTTGCTACCAGGGAAAATTACATGTTCAAGTTCAAAACCAATTTGATTAGAACCACCCTCTTCTACTGCACATTCGAATTCGGGGGTCAAGTTCGTTACTTCGACATTTTCAGAAATAGTAGAGACGATTGCAAGAAATGCTTCTGGGTTATCACCGAGGAAGGTCCGTGTTTGTGGGGGCTTGATGGCATATGCTACCAGTGGAACATAGACTGATGATTGATGATTAATATACAACGATAGATGAGACCAACATTTTCATTAAGCATAAATAATGTAATCGAGAAATCTCTACGTTATATATTATCTTTTGTAATTTATGAATAATCCCTTGCCTTCCTAGCCAGGTATATTGTTTTTCTTACATTTGACAACAATGAAATTTGAAACATCAACCATGTACTATAGGATGAGATTGTTTTTTTCTTTTCGAAAAAAAACACTTTATATAATAAAAACCAAAATTACAAGACTAAAGATCAATAGGTGATGGACATAAAATTGTCACACTCATCCTTATATAAAAACCAACAATTACAACAGAAAAGAACCGAGATGGTTTTATTATAACTAACTTATTTAAGAAGTCTCAATGCCCCTCCTCCTTGTGAACCTCAAGAACACAACAGCACCATTAAGCACTATATACCAAAATTAAAAGTCAGCCTTATGAAGTGACAACCCTCCCCATTATATTAGCTATAAGTATTAATCGATGTCATAATAGCCTTATAAAGTAGACCATAACCATAGTTGACCCAGCGACATGACCAACAACACCACACCCTACCAACACTAGACCTTGGCTACCTTGCTCAAAGAGGAGGGACAACCACAGCCCAGTCCCATTACTAGAAAGTTCAAAATCTCGCTTGAATAGAGGAGAGACAAAAACAGAAGAAAAAAAAAACATTAAATAAATAAAAAGTAGTTTTTCTTTGATGTAGGACTCGTCAACCGGTCGGGCCGTGTATTTTCAGAAATATGAAGATCCAAGACTGTCCACCTAAAGCGGATTTTGCGGGCTCTTGCGGGTTTAGAACCCAAACAAGTTGGGAGACTCATCTATACGCCCGTTTCAATCTATTAAAATAAAATGTCAATTAATACAAAAAATTAGGAATAAGGAACAAATCTAAGTCCAAATTCCTTCCAAATAGCAACTAAGAAGTTTCCAGCAGATTAATAAAGTTTTAATACAAACAATTTCTAAATTTGCTCCTCCATGTCAATTCCAAGCTTCCAGCCAATGCTCCTCCATCATTACATCAATTGACCTGCATATGAGCAGTTGAGTAGACCTAAGGCCAACCATTCAAATGATTCAATATGAAATGGAACAAACATAATCATTACATCACTGTATCACAGATGAACTTTCAATTTCAGTCAAATTATCAGCATTAATATCAGTCATTTCTTAGCTGTAAAGAACAAGGTTTAGATGTTACTTGAGACTTGGGTATGTGAGGGCTAAAAAGTCGATCGAATCACAACTGGTTTCCAAAGATGCTCATGCTTTCTACTGTCCATTATTTCAAAGTCATGTGACGAACATATAATCAAATAGAATACCATTAGAGAACTTAACATAGGATGAAGAGAGAGAGAGAGAGAGAGAGAGAGAGAGAGAGAGAGAGAGAGAGAGAGAGAGAGAGAGAGAGAGAGAGAGAGAGAGAGAGAGAGAGAGAGAGAGAGAGAGAGAGAGAGAGAGAGAGAGAGAGAGAGAGAGAGAGACGCTGTAACGACCCCAAAATTTCGAGCTTAAAAACTCAAAATTCTAAAGTCGTTAAACACAAAATAACCTCAAATAAATCGAAATCATTTAAGTGTAACAACGGATCAATTCTGAGTTCTCAATACAACTCAGACAACCAACTATTACAACCCAAATTTATAATCCATACACAAAATGGAAATGTAATAATCCTCACAAATCACTCACAAATCTCACAAATGAAATTACACAAATCCTCACACACAAATCCATGCTAAAACCTCACCACAAGTAGGATCCGAACGACTTCGAGCCTCTGTAGTCGACACTCAACCTCCACTAAACAGCACCTGCGGAATTATCCCCTACACCATCGAATTGGTGCACCGGGATTGTAAACACAAACCCGGTAAGCTTATAGCTCGTATGAGTAAAAACAAAATACAATTCGCATATCAAAATATACGAAAGATCACAAAACAACAAATATAAATGCCCTCATGAGTCAATGGTCAGCCCATCTGGTTGACCCAAAGAAATATGAAAGAAAACGCTCATGAGGAAATTAAGTAACCCTTCTGGTTACCCAATGCATTTATAATACGGGTACCAAGAACGCTGGTACACATCTGTTACCCCTCTCGTAATACACCGTTGATATTGGATAGCCACCCGCTACCCAACATCCAAATAAACTGAGTACCCATGAGCAGATAACCACCCGTTACCTCACATGCAGTACTAAGGCAGACAGACTAGAGCTCTAACTGTATCGTAACTTTCGCCCGGCCAAAGGCTAGGTTTCGACTTGCCAAACACGTACAATAATCTCACATCATATTGTACTAAAAATCAGGTCCGAAGACAATTCACATTTTAACAATCTCAATGTTAAAAATCACGTACAATAATCTCACATCATATTGTACAATTCAAATCACATGCTCAATAGAATCACAATAAAATCATAACAGTATATTATATAGCAAACTATATATATTCGTACTTATTTACCATTTATACAATATATATATATAGTCCACTATATCTTATACATGTCATATTTCACCACACATGCTCAATTCACAAACTTCCGTCATCGAAATGACTATTTTTAATGAATTAATAACAGTACGTAATTTAATGAACTATATATATATATATATATATATATGTACTTATTACCATTATACTGTATATATGTAGTCCACTAAATTATATACATGTTGTAATTCATTTGATAAACACACTTGCAAAAATGTTGAATCACCACGAGGGTAGATTCGTAATTCAGTGAGATTTTACTCACCTTATTGACTTGAGCGAAATTCCACAATTCCCGATGATAATTCCTTTCCTCGATTTAACGATCACCTTGAAAAGATAAGAAAAGAATTTAGAATCGTTTCGTAAACCTTTAAATGCCGAAACAGTAATAATCGGTTACTGTTCAGCAATTTTCGGTTTTACGAAATTATTGTTCAGTGTTACTGTTCACTGTTACTATTCACGGTTACTGTACAAATATACAATTAATACGTATTTCTGTACGTATAAATATTATATACGTATTTCTGTACGTATAAATATTATATACGTATTTTTGTACGTATAAATATTATATACATATTTCGGTACGTATAAATATTATATACGTATTTCTGTACGTATAAACATTAATACGTATTTCTGTAAGTATAAATATTATATACGTATAAATATTAATACGTATTTCTGTACGTATAAATATTAATACGTATTTCTGTACGTATAAATATTAATACGTATTGTGTACGTATGAATATTAATACGTATTTTTGTACGTATACGTACTATACAATCTCAGTAAATAAAATTTACTAATTACCTTTTACAAATTACTTTTTACATTTACTGAAAGTAATTTATATTTACATTTACCGAAGGTAAAAATTAATTACATTTACCGTAGTAAATAAAATTTACATTTACATTTACCGTTACATAGTAAATTACCAAAATACCCTTTCAGTCAAAACTAATCACACCGCCTCACACGGCGGCGCGTGTGGCACACGCGCCACCTCCGGCCGGCCGCGCGTGGGGCCCACGCGCCGAGGCTAACCACGGCGCGTATCACGCCACCGCCGCCCCAAAACTCTCCCTCATCTCTTCCTCCCCCTTCCTACGGTGGCAGACCCTCTCCTACACCTTCCACGCTCCCCCACGCGCCACCACTAGGCGGCGGTAACTCTCCCCTCTATCTCACTCCGATCTCACTCCAAACACACCAAAAATTCATCACAACAATCACACAATCGTTCCTAGCATGTATCTCACCTCGATTCGATGGTGGAAAGCTCGCCTTGAGCTCGGTGGTGGCGAAGAAGATCGGTGCCGAACTTGCAGGAGATGCAGGAGCTCGGTGTGGCTTCTTGGCGAAGGCGGCGGTCGCGTCCTGGCCAGGAGGGAGAGAATTCGAGCTTGCAGTGGCCTAGGGTGTGGCCGTGTGAGCCACGGAGGGCTGAGGGCGGAGGTCAGGGGAGAGAGAGAGGATCGCGAGGAGAGAGAGAGAACCGAGAGAGGGAGAGAGAGATGGAGGCGGAGGGAAGAGAGAGAGAGAGAGAGAGAGAGAGAGAGGGTTTTCCAATTATGGAAACCCTAATCTCATAATACTCTATTTATACTAGTTTCCAAATCGGAAACTAACTTCCGAAGTTAATAACTTTTACATACGACGTCCGATTCGAATGCGTCACATATTCACGAACTCGTATCGACGAGCTCTATAACTTTCGTGAAGGAAGTTTTCGCAACCGATCGACGGAATAAAAGTCGATATAATCGTTCGGAAACGTAACGTTTTCTTATTAAACGTTCTCGGAACGTTTCCGTTTCCGTTTCGTAAAGTTTGCAAACAACCAATTTCATTTTAGTTGAATTTCCTAACTTATAGAATTCAATTCAATTCAAATATTGTTTGAAAACGAGGGTTATTATAGGCGCGGGTTCTTACCGATGAAGCTCGAAAGAGAAAGAGAGGCGTTGTCAGAGTCGTCCTAGGCTCCAAGGGAGGAGGCGGCTGAGAAGTGAGAACTGGAGAGTGAGAGACCGAGAGAGCATAGAGACTTGTTACTTGTATACTTAATTGAGTTAATTCACTTAGTCTAAGTTTTATTCTTTTTTAGGAATTAGTGGTAGACAACTGGATAAAAATATCATTAATTAAACATCACTATAACATTAAAGACATCTGTTATACAGATCAATCGAGAAGAGCAAAGAGGAAAAGAACTAGCATACAGTAGTTTCTGACTTTTTGTTACACACACTGTGATGTTTATTGGCTTTTCGAAGGAGTCAAAGTAATTAAGATGAGTGATGCATCCCATTCCTAACCCTACATGGCTCATAACACAACGGTAATTAGGTAATATAACTACAGATGTTATACCGATCGATCGAGAGACTTGTATGCTTAATTCACTTCGGGTTTTAGTCTTTAATTTGGACATATATCAATTATATATGTATACTTAACTCCAGTTAGAAATATGGTCGATCGACACCAGCATATATGATCAGTATATATATTTAGGAACCCCATAAAAATTTCATCCGTTTTGGACATGGTTTGACCGTTCGTACCTACGGTTAACTAAAAAAGAGGCGTTTTGACATATTGAACCCTTATTGATCGGGGCTTTACCAAATTGGTTTCCTTAGTGCGACCGCGCACGATAGGTAACAAAAATTAGGTGATTTCAGATATGCAAACGACTTTCGGCATTAGCATCTTTGCAATGGGTCCTCTCTTAGGGCCTATTAGTGGTGTTTTTGGTTTACAGGAAATTTCGATGGTTAAAAGAGGTCTAAATTGGATGAAATTTTTACAGGGCCACTAAATATATATACCGATCACATCGGCTGGTGTCGATCGATCCTGAGAATTTTTCTTCATATAGTCACTTCATAATGCAATAGTTTTATTCTAAATATAATAGAAAGGTTATGATACATTAGTAGACACTTAAGCGATCGACAACTCCAATTCGAAAATATGGTCGATCGACACCAATATATGTGATCGGTATATATATTTAGGGATCCCGTAAAAATTTCATCCATTTTGGACATGGTTTGATCATTTGTACCTACGGTCAACCAAAAAGAGATGTTTTGCCATATTGAAACCCCATTAATCGGGGATTTTCCAAATGAGTTTCATTGGTGCGACCGTGCAGAATATGTAACAAAAATAGGTAATTTGAGATATGCAAACTTGTTTCGGCGTTAGCATCTTTGAAATTGGTCCTCCCTTAGAGCATATTAGTGGTGTTTTCGGTTTATCGGAAATTCCGACGGTCAAAAGAAATTCAAATTGGATGCAATTTTTACAGGGTCACTAAATATATATACCGATCACATCGGCTGGTGTCGATCGATCTCGAGAAGTTTCCTTCATAATGCAATAGTTTTATTTAAACTTAATAAAAAGGTTAAGATATATTAGTAGACACTTAGGCGATCGACAAGTAGATGTGATCGGTATATATATTTAGGGACCCTGTAAAAATTTCGTCAGTTTTGGACATTGTTTGACCGTCTGTACATATGATCAACAAAAAAAGAGGCGTTTTGACATATTAAAATCCTTATTGACCGGGGCTTTGCCAAATGAGTTTTCTTGGTGCGACCGCACACGATCGGTGAAAAAAATTAGGTGATTTGAGATATGCAAACGGCTTTCAATGTTCGCATTTGGTAATGGGTATTTGTTTATGACATATTAGTGTTATTTTCAGTTTCCCAGAAATTTCGACGGTCAAAGCAAGTCCGAATTTGATGAAATTGTTATAGGGTCACTAAATATATATACTGATCACATCGCTGGTGTCGATCGATCTCAAGAAGTTTTCTTCATATAGTCGTTTCATAATTCAATAGTTTTATTCTAAATCTAATATAAAGGTTAAGATATATTAGTAGACACTTAGGCGATCAACAACTCCAATTCGAAAATATGGTCTATCGACACTAGTAAATGTGATCGGTATATATATTTAGGAACTCCGTAAAAATTTCGTCCATTTTAGACATTGTTTGACCGTCCGTACCTATGGTTAACCAAAAAAGAGGCATTGTCACATTAAAATCTTCATTGACCGGGGCTTTGCCAAATGAGTTTCCTTGGTGCGACCTCACACGATCGGTGAAAATAATTTGGTGATTTAAGATATGCAAACGACTTTCGGTGTTTGCATTTTGGTAATAGGCTTTCCTTTATGATATATTAGTGTTATTTTCGGTTTACCGAAAATTTCGACGGTCAAACGAAGTTCGAATTAGATGAAATTTGTACAAGGTCACTAAATATATATACCGATCATATCGGCTGGCGTCGATTGATCCCGAGAAGTTTACTTCATATAGTTGCTTCATAATGCGATAGTTTTATTTTAAACTTAATAAAATATGTATGTATAATATTTTATTATTTGGCGGGCTTTTACGGGCCGGGCTGGGTTTTACA
This sequence comes from Argentina anserina, assembly GCF_933775445.1. Classification (NCBI taxonomy): domain Eukaryota; kingdom Viridiplantae; phylum Streptophyta; class Magnoliopsida; order Rosales; family Rosaceae; genus Argentina; species Argentina anserina. The sequence continues at coordinate 4,185,331 of NC_065875.1, forward strand.
CCTCTAATCTAAGCCCGGCTCTCTACTCACGGAAGCAGGATTTTGCGGACTTTTTCACGGGCCAGGTCGGACCGGGTAAAAGCCAATCGGACTTACGGGCCTCCGTAGACTAAATGATAAGGCCTAATCTAATGTTTGAATAAAAAGTAGTTTAAATGTATATACCAAACATATATAATATAAATATAAATTGTTTTTTATTTAAATGTTTAACTTTGAGATATCTCACTCTCTAAGTTTTAAGGTTTTAATGTTTAATTTGGAAATTGAGATAGCTCAAAATTTTCTGTAAAAGGTATAATAGAGATAGTAACTGCTATTTTTTATAAAGTTTGAAATATTCTCTAAAATAACTAAAAAATTATAATAGAGTCTATTAAAGATACTTTGATCGAGACTATCACCGATCACAATGGATACGAAAGATCCTGATAGTTTTTTCGGGAGAATTTGATATTATTGTTTTTCCAACATATGGTAATATTGTAACTTTTCAAACGTAGTACTATTATTTGTTTCGCTTACATTTTATTGGATGTCCCTGAAGGAACCTATTATAAACGAGATAAAATCCAAGAAGAATTTGTGGAGAACAAAAAGAGTATGCTTTGATTTTTAACAAAAAATAAAAAAGCTGTTGCCGTTTCTTCTTTCTGAGCTTAATTTCTTGAGGCACATATAGTTAGTGTATCCCCTTTTTTATGAACCAGATACATCTAGCAAACACACATTAAATTTGCCAGAAATCTAGAACATGCTAAACAGGAAAATCAAACCGAGTATGGCATGGAACAAGTTGATAAAGTTGATATTTAATCAACTTTATGGTTTAGATAAGGGAAAAAAAGTTTTTATTCAAGAAACTCATACATTACAAATAGCTGTTAAACAGCCAGAACAAGATGTTACATATATATATATATATATATATATATATATTACATTTTGTATAAAATGGGAAATACGGGTGAATTACCATTCTAGTACTTGGATTTGTTAGAAAGAATCCTAAGGAAATGATTTGCTTGAGTGGCGTTACTTGACAAGCTCGATATATATTCTTTGTATACTACCTGCTGTCCTTACCTGAAGAAACAAGATGAATCCTTTCTTGAGAAATGCCCTTCCTCTCTTTCTTGTCATTCTTTCAATAACAATTAGTACTGAAGCAGGATTTGCATTTCCAAAGCATAGAAAGGTTAAGATAAGAAACTTACTTAAAAAGACTACTGAAACCCTGAGAGTCCATTGCAAATCGAAAGACGATAATCTTGGTTGGCATTCACTTGCTACCAGGGAAAGCTACCAATTCGAGTTCTACAGCAATTGGGCCGGAACCACACTCTTCTATTGCACATTCGTATTTGAGGGTCAAGTTCGTTACTTTGACATTTTCAGAAATAGCAGAGACGATTGCAAGAACTGCTTCTGGGATATCGTCGAGGAAGGCCCTTGTTTTTGGGGGCTTGATGGTACTTGCCTCCAGTGGAAAAGAAGCTAACAATATGCTTTGGCGATACTCGTACAGAAGATCGATATGCTCAATAAGTATAAGTTATGGTACTTTTTTTTTCTCTAAATTCGATCGTCCGAGTGTAATCTGAGTCTCTCTGAACAGTGAATAAAATGAATACATTTATTTGGGGATAAAGAGATTCGCGCGGATAAGTTCTTATTCCTTACCTCGTATTAATTTTTAGTTCTTAGCCTCTTGGGATGATTTATATATTACCGTTCGAAAGAAGTAAATATATATATATATATATATATATATTGTAGAAGAACCAGAGAACCGACGTCTGTCCGTATTTTGTAATACAAAGAACCAATAGATCATGCAAATCATGAGAATCGACGTCCGAATTTTGTAATACAAAGGAAAATTGGGAAGTTGATTTTGGACCCATTGCTGGCGTCGATCACTGCATATACAATTACAAACTCGAATTAATGGATTCGCTTCTAGGATCTAATCCGCTTAAGGCTTAAGAGATCCTTTGGTATTCATATTGAACAGTTCTTCCGGCATGCATCGATCTTGGTACGTAGAACCCTGCAACACACCTAGCGTCACGAGTACAGTAAAACTCATGTCACCCCAGTTAAACTTTTTCTCGTCAAGTCACCCTTAAGGTCCTTAGAAATAGATCGAAGATAATAAACATATGTCTATATAGTATATATAGTGTCCTTTCTGTCATTGTGTGTTTAAATACGTATCACATACACACGTACGTGCATGATACAACCTATTCATACAAGTTTGAGTTTGATAGCACAATCTATTTAATTTTCTTAATTACGGTTCTTATTTTGAAGCCAATTCATGGACATGCATATCTAAGTATCTAACCAAAACCACCGATAAATATGTGGTAATCTTTGTATTTTGTGGCCGATTTCCTTGTGCAAATTCGATGACACATTCATATAATAAAACTTTGTAGCCAATTTGGGGACATGCATATATGATGAAAACCACGTATCAAAACATCAATTACGAAGATGCGACATTCTACAGCATTATCATCAATATTAGATAAATCATAAATGGTAAAAAAAACATTATTATAGCCGAAAGAAGAAGGAAAGATCGAATACAATAACTCCGATGAAACTAAGCATGTAGAAAGGACTAAACTGATCGAGCAAAACCCTAATTAAGCTCATTATTTTAGAAAACATTAGATAGCGTACATGATGCCACTAAGCCAAAATCTTTCCCGGCCATTTAAACTGCAACTCCAGCCTCTTATGATCCTTGATGAATAGATACAAGCCATCCGGCTGCGCACGCCAGAAGCAAGTGTTAGCGTAAGCACACCTTGCTGCATCTCTTTTCGGATCATAGAGATCGAAATTTCCCTTCACAGTGCCCCAACTCAGATCACAGTTCAGAACGTTATTGATGGTCCAGGTGAAGTCATGATTATAGGTTATAGTTTGTGTGCCCAAGTCTGAACCTGCAGATTTACAATGAACAGCGAGGTCGGCGTTGCCGGGCAAGCTGTTAAAAACATTGGCCTTAAAGTCAGCCATTGATGAGCTAACAATGGACAGTGTCAACAGAAGGAGAAGGGAGAAGGAGGCTAGTCTATCCATGGTGATTTCTTTCTAGGGTTTTAGATCCTTGAAGAACGTGGTGATGATAGGCTGGCTTGTGAGATGTGCTGTTGCATATATGCCCCTTAAATAGTGAAACCAATTCTAACCAATATGGTAAGTGTATTTAGATCAATTTTTGTAATAAAGGTATATTTAATGAAATAAATTTAGGGATACGTTATGATTTCCCGTTTAAGTTCTCTTAATGCGTTTCAAAACAAGATGGTTTTATGACACTGATTTTCGGGTTCCTGATTTTATGACAAATAAATTACTATCCTTTACTGTTTTGACGTAAATATTCATTTCTCTGGGTTGGTATAGCTGATGGAAGGTTTAACATAGATACTCAAATCGTGTATGCTAGTGTTTAACGCCTTAATGGTAATAGTATTTTATCGTCCATGTGATATATGCGACCATACTCGAAATAATCAAACGATTGTATGCGTTGCTTGGAGATCAAATAGTGGGACTGAATTCTGAATCGTATGATCCATATATGGTAAACTTGTAAAGAAAGTGGAATATTATTTTTAGACTCCTATATTCTATGCTCCCTGGTCATGCTGCAATGGTCCGAGTTTTTATGGACCTAAGATATGACATGGTTCCTACTATATGGGAGAAATCTTCTGCAAGTACTTCCATATACTAGGGCTCAGGTCCCTGCTTTCACCATCACCCGAGTACAAAAACTTGGGAGACCGAGGAAAAGTAAAACTCTTCCCAGATTCGTAAACTTATGAAATTTGAAAGCTTTGTTATGTACTTGTGTTCGAGTTTACATCAACAAGATTGATAATATTTTCTGCTGATCTGGGGAAGCCTTCAGGTTTTGGCTAGAAGCTGAATTTTGGGGACTTCTAAGAAGAATCGAGTTACGCCCCTTGCAGCTTATTTGAGATTGACATGGACTCTCGTCTCACACTCTGGCCATTAATCTGCTGCTAGCTGTGACAAGAACAAGATAAGTGTTTCACTTAATCACTTAATAATGCTATACAAGATCAAATGACCTATATAAGCTAACTAAAGTACATTGTTGACGAATATTTTCCTTGATTTCCTCCGTGAATCACGCTAATATTCTCCCTCAAGTTGGCGCATATACATCAACCATGCCCAACTTGCTAAGTGAGTCATAAAAGGCATTCTTAAACACTCATTTTGTGAGCATATCGGCAAGTTGCTCTTCTGTAGGAACAAAAAGAAAACTAATGATTTTCGCGTCTAGCTTCTCCTTTATAAAGTGACGATCAATCTCCACATGTTTTGTACGATCATGTTGCACATGATTCTGTGAAATATCAATAGCTGCCTTGTTGTCACAGTACAACTCCATAGCACTCATGCTTAATAACCAAATCTTGTAGCAAATTTCTAAGGCATAATAATTCGCACACTCCCTGAGCCATACCTTTATATTCTGCTTCAGCACTAGATCGAGCTACCACTTTTTGTTTCTTACTCTTCCATGTAACAAGATTACCCCTAACAAAGGTAAAGTACCCTGATGTCGATCTTCGATCTGTAATATTTCCAGTCCAGTCTGCATATGTGATTATTGTGATTAGAGAACATTACTCCTTTCCTTGGAGCTGACTTCAAGTACCTCAAAATCCTTACAACAACATCCATGTGGTCCACACTGGGATTATGCATGAACTGACTCACTACACTTACTGCATACGCAACTTCTGGTCTGGTATGTGATAAATAAATCAAGCGTCCAACTAGCATCTGATAACAACGTTTTTCAGTAGGTACTTGATCTGGATATTCTGCTAACCGATGGTTCTGCTCAATAGGAGTATAAATGGGAGTGCAATCCAGCATACCGGTCTCCGTTAGTAGATCAAGGATGTACTTCTTTTGACACAGATAGATACCATCACTTTCCCTGGTTACCTCAATGCCCAAGAAGTACTTGAGTGTACCTAGGTCTTTCATCTCAAATTCTGTGGCTAACTGTTTCTGTAATCTATCCAGCTCAATAATATCATTCCCAGTAACTACCATATCATCAACATATATAATTAGGGCTGTTACATTTCCTTGTTGATGTCTGAGAAATAATGTGTGGTCTGAATTACTCTGTCTGCAGCCAATTTTCCTCATGAATTGTGAGAATCTTCCAAACCACGCACGAGGTGACTGTTTAAGACCATACATAGACTTTCTCAATCTGCTAACAAAATTACTTGGAGAAACGGACACATATCCAGGCGGAAGATCTATGTACACTTCCTCTGTAAGTTCTCCATGGAGGAATGCATCATTAACATCAAACTGTCTAAGTGGCAAGTTTAAGTTAGCAGCACAAGAGAGCAATACCTGAATAATGTTTATCTTTGCAACAGGTGCAAATGTCTCATCATAGTTTATGCCATATGTCTGGGTGAACCCCTTTGCTACTAGGCGTGCTTTATACCGGCTTACTGACCCATCTGAATTATGCTTCACTGTAAACACCCAACGACATCTCACGGTCTTCTTGCTATGTGGTGGAGATACAAGCTCCCAAGTATTGTTCTTTTGTAATGCTTCCATCTCTTCCTCCATTGCTTTCCTCCATTTTGGATCTCCCAATGCATCCTGCACTTTGTTAGGCACTGATATAGTAGATATTTGATTCACAAATGATTCATATGACTTAGACAATCTTTTGGTAGACATAAAATTTGTCATAGGATACTTAGCTTTAGCCTAAAGGGTAGCTTCATATTTTTTTTGTTGGCTGACCCCGAATAGACCTATTTGGCAAGACATATTCTCTACTATTAGCCTCACTAGTATTAGCCCTAATAGAATGACTAACCTCAAATGTGTGATCTTCCGTACCAGGAGAGCATTGGTCAGATGTATAAACAGTAGTAGGGGAGACATGAGGGGTAGTTGTGTTGTCATCTTCTGGTACCTGAATCTCTGGAGCGATGACACTAGAATCATCCGATGGTGCCTGTGTAGCTGACATATTGGTAATCTCAATCGAACATGTCACCATATCTACTGGCGTATTTGTCTCCCCATTCCCATGATACAGCTCTTCAAAATACGAATTCTCCCCCTGAAGAGCAGTATCGGAAGAGGAAAAATAGCTTATGTCCTCAAAGAAAGTAACATCCATAGTGACATAGTACTTCCTGGTAGGTGGATGATATCACCGGTACCCTTTCTGATGTTCCTCATACCTAACAAACACACATTTAACGGTCCGGGCATCCAACTTAGACCTCTGGTGTTTTGGGAGATGGACAAAAGCAACACAATTGAAAACACGGGTAGGAAAATTGTGAAAAGAAGGTAAGGAGACATGAGATGCAAGCACCTCATACGAAACCTTTCCCTGAAGGACACGAGAGGGAAGACGATTAATGAGGTGGGCAGAAATTATGACAACATCACCCCAAAGGTACTGAGGCATATGGGCACTAAAAAAAATACACCGAGCCATATCAAGTAAATGACGATTTTTCCTTTCAGAAACTCCATTCTGCTAAGGTGTGTAAGGACACGTTTTTTGATGAACAATTCTGTGTGTTTTAAAGAACTCCTGAAAGACATGATTCATATATTCACCCCCCCATTATCAGAACAAAGAACTTTAAATGTGGCATTATATTGTGTTTGGACAGTGTTATAGAAGGCTTGAAAAGCTGGAAAAACTTCATCTTTAGTTTTGAGGAGAACAATCCATGAAAGACGGGTGCAATCATCAATGAATGACATAATACCGCATCCCTGACACAGTAGACTCTCTGGAAGGTCCTCAAACATCAGAATGAATTAATTCGAAAGGAAGAATACGTTTATTAGAAGTACTAGGGGAATAAATAGATCGATGACTCTTGCCCAAAACACATGTCTCACAACGTAAAAGTGACTCATCTACACTAATAAACAAAGGAGGCATAGATTTTTTCATAACACTAAAAGATGGATGCCCTAAGCGACGATGTCATAACCAAACTTCACTTAGCTTGTCAGAAGTGGAGATTAAAACGGTCCGAGATGGTGCCCCTGGTTTCTCCCCCGCATATGCCTGATCCAGATGAAACAACCGGCCCCTCAGATACCCCCGACCAATTAACTCTCCGGTAAGAAGATCCTGAAATATCACGTACATAGGGAAAAATGTCACAGAGCACTTAGCGTCAGTGTTCAATTGGGGAACAAATATCAAATGATGAGATAAAACAGGTACATATAACACATTGTGAAGCTCTATTGTGAGAGTAATACGAACTGACCCTTTCCCTAATATGGGGAATGTCTCACCATTAGCATTAGTAACATAGGGTACTGGTGGAGGAGACAACGCGGTAAAATAAGATTTGTCATAAGTCATATGATCAGACACACCAGAATCAATAATCCATGTATCAAAACCAACAAAGGTATAAATATTTAAAACCATACCAATTTTGCCACGAACAGCTATGGATGCGGTTGGTATTGCTCGTCCTGTTGTATGATGATCATGTCCAACCACACCATAGATATCGGGATCCTGGGGGAATTGAATAGTTGTTTTTGCATGGGGACGATAATTCGGCCTCTTAGGCCGAAGTTGTGGATGCAGCTTCCAACAGGTCGCACGAGCATGGTTAGTATTATTACAATAAGAGCAAGGAGGGCGGGGCTGATTCCCGAAACCTGGTGGTGGTCCTTGTTGATGAAGTGGAGCTGAAGTAGCCTGCTGAAGGGGTGATGCATGAGATCTAGCACGAACAGTAAGGCTGGAAACTTCAACTTGTGTCTGATGAAGACTCTTGATGAGATTCATCCTTTTGGATATATGTGAAAGCTGTAATAAGGCTAGGGGGTTCGTCTTTCGGAGTAATTCCTATTTCGCACTGTTATGCTTGACATTAAGTCCTTTCAGGAAATGGTGAACTCGCTCAAGCTCCTTCTCACGTTGGTACCAAAAAATATCCTCCTGATTCTTGATCATGCAATGACGTTTCACATCAATCTCAGCCCAAATATTTTTTAGTTTGGTGAAATATTGCGCCACTGGTTGCCCATCTTGTTGCATCGCTAAAGCGGTGCACATTAACTCATGAACCTGTACGAAATCAGAGTCATTAGTGTATAAGCCTTCAAGTGTTTCCCGTATTGCCTGCGCAGTGTCACATGCCTCCACCAGATCAACTATCTATTCATTCATAGCTTTTCACAAGGCCATCATCGTCGTCCCACTTAGTGTAGGCAACAATATCATCTGCACTAGGAGCCTTAGTTACTCCGGTTCAATGGTCTAAATAGCGGTTATCGGCATCGTATCGGTTTTGTAAAATAAGGATATAACAGGAATATATCGGATTTATCGTTTTTGCTAATTTTTAATTAAATTTAATATAATTATAAACATATACATCAAAATATACCAAATAAACTTGAGAAAATAAAAATTATAGAAGTAAATGTACTAAATAAACTTCATAAAAAAATATTTAATTATTTTGACAATTAAAATACATAAATAATATTAATTAATAAAAATAGAGGTGATAATTAATCATAAACTCTCTCGTCATCGAATATTATTGATAACGTGGTTTTAAAAAAATAAACAAATAAAAGCACCGATATATTAGGTCAAACTCGGTTTGACCCGATATATCACCATTTGACTTGATTTTTCGGGTTGACCGATAGAATAGACCGATAAAAAACTTATCGTATCGTTTTCTTAATATCAGAGATATATCGGGGATATCTCGGGGATATATCGGGGATATATCGAAGATATATCGGGATATTTAAAAAATTGCTCCGGTTACATGCCCCATTTTGTGCATGCCTCGAAGATGAGCCGCCATAATTCGCTTCCATTTTCGGAAATTAATCTCATTGAGTTTAGTTCCCCCCAAGGACCCACTGTCAGAAATTTCGGAACATCAGTTTCGTCTCCAGAACCCATTGAAAAATAAACTTAAAAAGTTGAATCCGATCGGGTCGAATATGGGCCGGGCCGGGTCGAATATGAGCCGGGCCGGGCGGGTCGAAGCTGGGCTGGTCGGATCCGGAGCACGGTGACTTCAAAATTTTTGGCTGCGGCGAATGCGGCGACGCTGGTGGAGAGAAGAAGAGCTCGCTTGATGCAGCGGCAAGCTCGATGTGGCGGTGGAGAGCTTTTGCAGCGATGAAAAAGGTAGCGGTGGCCAGCGTTCATCGAGGAGCAATTCCTCTCTCTCAAGGCAGCGGTGGGACAAAGGCGGTGATGCAGGATGAGCGCGTCGCCGGAGAGGATCGCGTTGTCGGCAAGTGAGTTCGGCGGGGCGAGTAAGCCGAGTCAGGTATTCTGACTGAGTGCAACGGTATGTCGAGGGCGAGCGCGTCACAGCCGGCTGGCCCGAGTGCTTGGTTTGCTGGCCCGGCTGACGTCGCCGAAGGCAGGGTGACAATGAGAGGGTGACAACGAGTGCAGCCGAGCTTGCACAAACACGCAAGAAAAAAAAAACCCAGAAAGAAACAGAGCACTGCTCTGATACCAACAAGAACAAGATAAGTGTTTCACTTAATCACTTAATAATGTTATACAAGATCAAATGGCCTATATAAGCTAACTAAAGTACATTGTTGACGAATATTTTCCTTGATTTCCTCCGTGAATCATGCCCGTGATTCACGGAGTTAATCACGCTAAAACTGTGTTCCTTAGCCTCCCCCCTATGTAGTATTGCTAAAAACTACCAACATTTAACATTACATGGAAATGGAAGCAGATGGAGCCATATATGAAAACTTAAAAAAAAAATTAAAAAAATTGGCTTATTCAGCATCTAGGCTATGGCTAAGTAGAGCAAAAGAAGTTGTCCTAAGAAATGAATCGACAATATGACATTGAGAATTTTCCATCGTTAAAAAAAAAAGACATTTGAGAATTTTCTCAGATTGACACTGTCCTAACAAAACAGTATTCACGAAACACCAAACTCATTGTGTTCCTTTTGGGCTATATATATACACAAATATATGGACTGACTAGTTAAGCAAGACTAATTCAGTAGAACGAGTACCTGACTTGTTAAGCATTGAAAAACTACTTTCCAACGCCGAACAATACAAGTGCAACCTAATCACTACCAGCCAGGCCAACTAGTTGAGAGATTTCAGCTTCCAGGCGAGAAAAGGTAGTCAAGAAGTTGTCGGGAAGCTCACAGGAGCTGGGTTGATCATTTTGCTGCAACTGGGAAATGCTATCCACAATAACCTTCATCCCACTTTGTAGCAGTTCCATACCCTTTTCAATTCCATCAGGAAATTTCCTTTTCCTACCGGATTGTTTTCCACTGTTCGATTCCATGGCCTGCTTTTCATCATCAATTTCCATGTAGTCACATTCTGCAGTCTCAACAATTACGTGTGAGATTTTTCGATACATATCTCTCAGCTTTAGACCCTCCCTCACAAGCAGACCAAACTGGTCAGAGCTAGCCGCTATTGTGAGAAGTGCTGTTTCCTTCTCAAGGAATACCTTGAACTCAGACATAAATAGCTCCAGATTTGCCTCATTTCCAGAGGCCAGATCATAAGAAAGTGCTGCATTGTTGGGCACAAATCTCCAGAGCTTATTACAATTTGTCCGAGCAGAAAAGTATCCAAATGCGGTCAATGCCAAATGAATAAATGCCCAATGCCGCTCTGCCAGTAACATGTGATATAAATCCCATAGAGCAGAGATCTTGGAACTTTCTTCAGTTTCTTTGATATCCATGTGCGCAAGAGCTGCCATGAAAAGAGCCAGATCTGGTTTGCATTCATACAACTGGGTATCAAAAACAGCAGGTCCAGAGATAAACAGGTTTTCAATCTCACCAATTACTTTCTCCATTTCAAGAGATGCATATAGGTGCTTCATATTTGAGATTATCCGTAAAGTTTCACTCAAAAGCTTACGATACTGGTCCTTCATTAGCTTATCTTCACAAACTCTGTAGTTCTGGCTGATGGAAACTATAAACTTCAGGGTCTTGACATTGATATCAGATGTGCTGATCTGACTTCAAGGGAAAGAAGAATATTCAATAAGTCATTGATAATCACTGTGAGGAAAGATAGAAAGAGGATTCACAGTAACGATGAAAAACAACATAACATCCAGATGAAGAATATGTTTTACCAAAGACTAGCAGAATACAAGTAATGGAGTAAAGAGCGCAGAAACTTCTACCAATTATAATAGGTGGAATGGTAGTATTCAAATGAGGCTGAGATGCACAAAATCATTCAGTTAAAATATTCTGAATATTTTTAAAAATCCTAAGAATTTGAACTAAAAGATTCATCCCATAGCCTACAGCTAGGAGAGATTGCTTAACCTTATTAATCTTTCCAACATTCACCAAAACGTTTAGATGGCTCATAATATGTACATTGAAACAACTTCCTACCAAGTATCAAACATAAAGGATTGTAATCACTTACAGAGACTGCAGTGAAGATGACAGAGCGAAAACTGGGGCCCCAAAAAGACCAAAATCATGAGAGTTCACTGATTTCTCATCAAAATTTTCAATGTATAGACAGTAATCAGTAATTATCCGTTGTGTCACAATTCTTTTCATCTTGTCTGACAATAAATTCAGTGGAAAGCCCTCCATAAACAATGCCAGACGCATCACCGACGACAGTTGAGTTCCCTCATCACGAACAATGGCCATGTAAACCTGGTCTACCATAGATTGTGCACCAAAAGTAAGAATTATGCTGATTGACCTTGCAACTTTTCTTAGAGCAGAATCCGCTACAAGAACTGATTCATTAGATGCCACCAACTTCATTAACGAGCAAAGTTTACCAGCAATACCACTCATCATCCCTGACTCAGCATGGCGAACCATAAAGCACCAAAGTTCCATTACAATCTCCCAGCAAAGAAAGTGGGGGTGAAATAGATTCTCGAGAAGGAAAGACTCCAACTCCCTCCAAGCTGGACTAGAAGAAACCACAAGCATGAAGATCTGCAAGGCATTCAAAACAGACGAGTACATAGGCTGCCAGACAACTTCCACAGTCTTTCCAAAACCATATAGAACAGGAGCTTGCAGAAGAAGAATGGAAGAATATATCTCTTCCTTTACTAACATATCAAAGAACCAACCAAGCTTTCCAGCAATCCCAAGCTTTACATCATTGTCAAGATCAAGAGAAAATCTCAGAAAATTAAGAAATAATGATATACGGCCAATCAAGAAGGTTCTCTCTCCAGGAAATGCTTCCCCACTTGTAGAAAATAAGTCAACCATTGAGTGCATCTTACTAGGGTCTCCACCGGCAAAATTTGTGCAGCTTCCGCTGAAAAGATTGTTTAAAATCTCAACCTTGAGCTCCTGCTTTATTTGAACTGGGTTCAGCATAGTAATAAGCAAATCCAAGGATGTCTTTTCCAAAAGCTCCGTGAAAACATCACTGGCATTTTTTAACAGATTTTCATTGCTCAATGAAAACTTTAATGTTGACATCATCAGGATACAGTTTGTAATCTCACTCCGCACCAGATATGCTTGATATGGGTATAGGGAAGATATTTTTACGGCATTGACCATATAAAACTTTACAGGAAGAAATGCCTTTCTAGCTTCTGTGACAGAAATGCTTTCCTTCAATGATGAAAACCATACCTCAGCTGCACGTCTTATAGATTCATTAACTAATGAGATTAGATTTGAAATTAGAGCTGCTACATTCACCTTTGTTGCTAACACCCCATCACCAAGCTGCAGCAAGGTAACTACACCTTTCCAAGACGTATTGATAATTGGTACCAGGCTTCCGCCGTTATTAGCTGCAACAATGCCCATCTCACATAGTTTTTCAACCGCGCACTTCGTTACATTGATAACATGATTCATACTATTGGCCCCGTCAAAGTCCATGTCAGTTTTGTCCCTCTCAAGTTTTTCTTCCCAGGACTCCCAATTCATTCCTCGGACATATGTCCCACACAGCCTTATTACAGAATCAATGACCTCCTGTGTGACCTTTACTACTACTTCTTCTGATACAAATGACTGAATTCTCTGCATTTAGAAGGAAGAATGGCAAAAGTGAGAGATGTGAACAAGGTTATCAAATATATAGTATAGTGTTCACAAATTTGGAACAATTAATCTAAAATTGTTCAATTTGGATGAGTAAAACTAGATGTTGTATGCCCAACAAAATTGGCATCAAATGTAAAACATATGTAAAAATTTTAAGATACTAAGAATTAATCTTCACCATAATATGTGGTTAATTTACCAATTCCAAAACTTTCATGCCCTCAAAATGAAAACACTATCATCAAACAAGTTTAAAAGATACACCCAAGGTTATAACTTGCCATTACTAGAAAGAGGATGATATAAGAAACTCTGCAATATTAAACGTCATTCCATTACTCCAAACCAGTGAAACCATCTAAGAATGGGGTTGGTGCAAACCCTTGAGATATTTAGTGACGAATGTTTAGCCCCATTTGCATATTATATGAGGAAACCATTGGTTAATTTGAACAGGGTCACAACTTCACAAATACAGACAGGACTTGCAACACACAACGCATTTGCACCGATTAAAGACAAGTGCTAAACTGCTGCACGAATCTTAAGTAATTCACTTGCATTTTATGTATTATATTTGAGCCTAACCTAACAGATTAAACCAAAATTCAATTTTGGCTCATTCAAAGAAAAAAAAAACCTCAGAAGTCCTCCAGCTTATCAAGTATGCAGCATTTGCACTGAATATAGCCTTGAAAAACATTGAGCAGTAGTGTAGTGCTACTATTTTAATATTTCTTCTAAAACAAAAAAGAAATATTTAGTAGTTCAATAGAAAAACTGATGACTTCAAAGCAGGAGTGCTAGAACATAGAAGACACAGTACTTTTACTAGAACAAATTATACATAATGAACAGCACAAGACACGCAATCAGATAGATTAGTACCTTTATCTCTGATATCAAATCTTTGATCATGTTTAACTCTTCATCAAAGAAAGTTTCAACTATACCAACTCTCATCTTCTCAATAGAAACAGGGTATCTTGCCAAAGCTGAAAAGCTAGCCCCAGAAAAGCTAAGCAGATCCAGAAACAGCTGTGAACATGAGTACAGGATATCAATAAGACATGGTTTGTATAATGCAGAGGACAGATGATGTATAAACTGTTAGCTTGTTAGCTTGATGTAAATTGTTGCCTAGCAGAGAACCAGAACTCTGAATGCAGGAGCTCCAGGGTTTGAAACCTCAAAAGCAAAACCATTATCATCTTTATTGTTGGTCTAAGTGTAAGAGTTGCACCAATATGTTTCTCTTTGTTTGGATTTGTCTACCTCTAGGTGTGCAAAATGGGGATGAACATGAAGGGAGGTGTTACTATATTATACAATCCCAGAGAGCTTAAGCATTCACAATCTAGAGGTTCCTAGCAATAACACTTTGAATATTTCCTTAAGAAAAGACCAGCAACTTGAAGCTTAAATGCAATGCATGAAGATCAACCTTAACAAAATAAATATCATAAGCATATCATCCAATAGATGGTTAGGAGGGGTTCAAGGAAAAAATAAGAGCCCATTAAAAAGTCCCACGTCAAAAAGCAGTAGTCGAGGTAAATACAAAGGATGTTTAATATAAGACGTAACACATCTTTTTATAAGGAAATAAGAAGAAGGACAGTGTCACCAACATCTACCTGAAAGAACAGGTTCTCATGCTCTTCTTCTTGAGATTCCTCAGTGGACATAAGAGTCATTTTTAGGTGTTTTCCACACCATATGCTTGCCTGATAGAAAAAAATAATGTTCAAGATATTCAACGCCACAAGTTCACAGTAATAAAAAACAACTGATGTACCAGTCTTTTGTTCGAGCACAGTGCATCAAAATAACATTATATATATACCTTGGTCCCGAGGACAAGGAAATGTACTAGACAGTCTGATATGTCTGATTCAAGGTACTTCGACGCCACCTGTAATATCACGCTATTTAACATGCACTGGCTTAAATCCAAGCATGTATAGTCCTCCCAGAATATCGAGCTTGTTGTTAAGGGCAAAATAATAGACCACACTAGTAACTAGTAAAACAGTCTAGACGATTACACATTGAACAATGACCTGTAGAAAATTCACATCATGATTCTCTCCACCGCGCCAAAATGTGAACTTCAGGAATTACATATTAAACACAACCTAGACATAATCTGCCAAACACAGATTCTATAACTTACCGCTCCGAGTTGTCTACCGAAAGATAACATTTAGAAAATTGAGTAAGAACTCACAGCTCAATATGCAGTTCTTATATCTCGAAAACTTACGACAATATAGAAACTCCGAAAACTAAAGTAACAGTGAATCAGGATACTGCTAAACACTCGGTTAGCGAAGCCAGCTCGGATTTCTCAGTTACATTCAAGTCACCAAGCTTCTTAAGTAACCCAATCCGATTCTCTACCACCTGCATAACACACAAAATTCCAAAGCCCAAAACCAAAATCAACTGAAAATCCAACACTTATCAGATCATTAAGGCTCGCCAATTCCATGGGCTAAGTATTGAAGTGGAGAAACGAGAATAGAGAATTGAATTGAATAGCGACTGAAACCCTAGGGTTCGGAATCGAAGATGGAAATGGAAATTCTGGAAGTACTTACATCTGAGGATCTGATGGCGTCTTGGATGCTCTGCAATTCTGAGCTCCCTCCCTCCATTCTACTCTGACTCACTCACTCTCAGAGTCTCTATGACTGTTTCTCTCTCAAATGGCTAATTTGATTTTGTGAAGGTTTGGGGATTTTTCTCTGTTTATGGAGCCGAGTATTCCCGCCTTTTATCGCTGTGTAAGTAGCTACAGTGAGGAAGCCCAATTCTAGTCCACGGCCCAAGATTTTCCCTTTTTTTTCTTTTTTTCCACAGATTTGTCCGACAACTATTTTACAAGAAACTTTTGTATGCATTTACGTGAAAACATTTTAACAGAAAATCTTGTATGCGCGGAGTAGAATTGCATGAGGACATTATTATGCATTAGGTAAGTCACCACTCTTACAAATGCGGCCTATAATCGTGTTCTTGTTCCTATTTGTTTGCGAGTTTTTTTTTTCTTAGTCGTGTCTCATATTTAGCTTATAACAAGTCTCTAATTGTGATATTAGGATTTGAAGTAAAATTCACAACACTGATCAATCAATCGAAATTAGATTTTGATCGTCCGCCTTCTTAATTGCACTCATCTCGTTTACACTTGTTACGCCCCATATTTTAAATAATAAAATTAAAAAACGTGATAATTCGAATCAACTTCAAATATTACCCTTACATCGTTGTGATAATAGGATTTAAAGTAAAATTCACAACACCGACCGATCAATCGAAATTAGAATTTGATCATTTACCTTCTAGATCGCACTTATCTCGTTTACACTTGTCATACCCCAAATTTTAAATAATAAAATTAAAAAACGTGAGAATTCAAATCAACTTCAAATATTACCTCGTTGTACACAACTTCTCTAATCTCGCATTCTGAGAATTTGAATACTTCCACCTGCACATATAACCCTACACCATGAATTGGTGCACCGGGTTGTAAACAAACAAACCCGGTAAGCTTTTAAAGGTCGTATGAGTAAACTTAACTATAGAACACCTGTTTTATATTTCTCAAACATAAGCAACGATATCTAAACCTACAAATTACACTCAAACAAAATGTATGATAAAGATTAGTGATTCCTGCAAGAAAACATAGTTCATGAATTTCCACAAGTACACTACCATATGCTAGAAATGAGAAAACCAAAACCTCAACCCAAAATCAAGAACCCTCATTCAAAACTAAGAAAATAACTCACTCTTGTTTTATTTACACCTCAACGACCAAAAGAAAATATCATTAAAAAATTCTCTTTTTAACACATGCACTCCTAAGCTTGAGCAGATAACCCTACTCGGTTACCCCACATGCAGTGCTACGATAGACTAACTAGAGCTTTAACAGATCGTAACCAACACCCGGCCAAAGACTTGGTTCTCGATTTAATTGTCACTGTCACAACAACGGTGACCGTCCGAAGGCAAAAACATTTTTAACACGACTCAATGTTAAAAACCACATTTACAACATTTCAATCCAACAATGATAATGTTGTATCTACCACTGTGACCGTCCGAAGACAAAAACATTTTAACAAGACCCATATGTTAAAACGACACGTACAATATAATCAATCTATCCATGATAATATAGTATGTAAAATAAACCAAGTGACTCACAATAGCACAGTGAGAATCAAGACATGCCAATAATCCAATTTACCGGAATGTACATTTTCTTCCCTTCCGGTCTCATCCGCCAACAAAATCTACAACCATATATAGCTAATAATCGTTAACCTTTAAAAATCATTTTTATACAAAACAATTTTACTTACTAATGAACCATAGTCGACTTATTTGTAAAACAATTCAACATTTAGCAATTCAATAATTATAAACTAACTTTGATGTTGATGATCGTTGTGAGGTACCTTAAATCCCCCTACGTTTTCTCTCATAAATAAGAGTACCAATAGCCAAAAACACTCCATGACAAAGCATCACATACCTAACATTATAATATTGCAATTCATTACCACACAAAGTACACTGAAAGTGATTAAAGTTCTGCTTTCCCTACTTAAATTCATTCGAATTTACCACCCGTGGCTAAGTTTCACCGAGACTAATGAAAGTATTTAACATAATCACAAGGTTGATATGTCGTAATCAAAAACTTAATTCAAAGGTTGAATCTATACGGATCAACCACAAAAAGTTAATACAACGCCTTAACATGCTCCACCACTAATCGAACTAAAGATTACATGTTAACATGCTTGTATCAACGAGTACTCAGTGACGGAGCAGCTAGTAGCTCCCACAAGGTTGGTCGAACCACCACGAGTCATCGCAAGGGACTATTCGTAGGGCCCACTAGCTGTCAAGTCTCTACTCTTAACTTTACACATTTCACAACACCCAACATGAAAATCAAGACAACACAGACAACTCTTGTAATACCCCGAATTTTCGGGTTGGCTTTATATAAATTCATGTAAGTCATTAAACTTGGAAATTGAATAAAAATCACATTTTTCGTTTCTTCATTGATGTCAAATGAAACGAAACCGACTTCGGAAAATTTAAATTGAAAAACATTACGTTTTCTGTGACTCAAGAATCGACTTTTATTCGTTGCTCGTCTCCGAAAACTTCATTCAAGAAAGTTATAGAGCTCGTCGATATGAATTCGTGGACATGTCACGCACCTTAATCAGACATCATATGTGAAAGTTATTGTCGATATAAGTTAGTTTCCGAATTTGGAAAATGTATAAAAATATGTTTTTGGAAAACCCTAGTTTCCTAATTTGGAAACAGCCTATCTCTCTCTCTCTCTCCCCCCACAGTCTCTCTGTCCCTCTCAACCCCGACCCTCCCCCTCAAAATCGCCTCCGCGATATCGCATCTCCGGCCACGTTGGCCCTCACTGCCGGTCCCAAAGGCACCGCACGGTCTCCAGCTCCACCCCTTGAACGCTATATGTCGCCGCTCGCCGCATCGAAGCTCGATCGACGACTTGGAGTTTCTGCAATTCACTGTCGTCCAAGCTCCATCTCCGGTGACGCGAGCACGCGGGGATAGCTTCTCTCCACCGATCCTCACCTCTGGTTCCACCTACAAGCGAATTGGGACTCGAATTGCGCCGCAACCACGTCCTCCACGAATTCGACCACCATCGGCATCTCGAGCTTCTCCGGTGACTTCCCGGCGGTTCTAGGGTCCGATTTAGGTACGAAAACGTCTCTTTCCGTACGATCTACATTTTTGGTGTTGAATGTATTGCGTTTTGATGATGTTTCGGATGAGGAAGAGTTGGCGTGCGTGCCGCCGCCTAGGGCGGCACGTGGGAAGATTTGAAGTGGCGGAGAGACGACATTAGGCCGTGGAAGGGAAGAGGAGAGGAGGGGAGTGAGTTTTGGGTAGTCGTGGGCAAGCCACGCGCGCGATTGAGGTGGCGCATGAGCACCACGCGCACACACTATGGGCGGCGCGTGAGCGCCACACGTGATTGCCGGAGGGTGGCGCGTGAACAGTAATTCCGAGCAGTAAATTGTAAAAGTAATTTCCGAGCAGTAAATTGTAAAAATAATTTTTGAGCAGTAAATTGTAAAAGTAATTTCTGAACAATAAATTATAAAAAGTAATTACTGAACAGTAAAGTAGTGAATAGTAATTACGCGTGTACAAAGAACAGTGATTTGGGCAGTAAGTAGCCTGAACAATAACTACACAAACATTAATTACGTAAAAACCGTAAATTGTTGAACAATAAACAGTGTACTGATTCGGCATTTGAGGTTTTACGTATCGTTTCAAACCACTTTATTATGCAATTAGGTGACCGACAAAACGAGTGAGGAAATTACTTTTGGTGTCGTGAAAATTATACTCAGACAATAAGGTGAGCAAATCTCACTATGACGAGTCTATCCTTGGCGGTAACTCATATTTACATTTTCATAAAAAGATCGAACTATGACATGTATATAATATAGTGGGTTGTGTATGTGTATAAAATGGTAAATACGATACATATATATGGGTCGCTATATTTTATACTGTTATGTTTTTATTTCCAAATGAGTTTGTACTGTGGCAATTATATTTACATTATTGAGCAAGAGTCGCTTGGTTGAAGTATAATAAACATGTGTTGATTGTTATATTGTACGCAATTTTAACATTGAGTCTTGTTAAAATGTTTCTGGTCTTCGGACGTTGTTGGCAGTAATCGGAACCGAGCTTTAGCCGGGTGTCATTTACGATTCAGTTAGAGCTCTAATATGTCTACCGGTGTACTGCATCAGGGGTAACAGATGGGTTGCCTAGGTCTCATGAGTACCCTTATTTTTGTGTGATATTGGGTAACAGATGGGTTTCCCATTATCTGTCGGTGTACTGCATGAGGGGTAACAGATGAGTACCTGGCTCTCATGAGTACCCGTATTTTAAATGTAATTGGGTAAACATATGGGTTGCCCAATATGTCATGAGTACTTACATTTTCAGATGTTATTGGACAACTAGATGGACGTCCAATGTTTTACGAGTACATTTATTTTATATGTCATTGATATTTTCTTTAGTATGCGATGTGTGTTATACTATTGGTTTACTCATACGACCTGTAAAGCTTACCAGGTTTGTGTTTACAATCTCAGTGCACCTATTCGATGGTATAGGGGATAGTTCCGCATGTGCGGATTAGCAGAATTGGAGGGCTTACTCTGAAGATTGCTACAAGCTCACCTATCACTAAACCCGATAGGAGCTCCAACCTCAATTAACCAAGAAAACATATGAACTTAATTTGTGGGTTCCATAATGGCCAGAATACAAAACTCAACAACAATATTGTTCTCACCTTGCTGCCATTGATCTTGATGGAAACATTTGACCTTGTGAGCTCGAAATGAGGTAGGAGACTCACGTGGAGGACCAGAAGATGAAGGCGGAGCTATTCAAGTTGGGGTTGTCAGTAGAAAATGCCGGAGATAACTCGAGAAGGTCATGCATCAACAGTGGACCCAAGCTCGTCAATCTGCTACTTCACACTTGGAACGAGTCAAACGACTACCATAGAGAACATCCAAGGAGAAGAGACACCGATATGGACCGGTTGCGACGTAAAAAATCGCCGGAAATCAAACCGGGTCACAATCGGGTCGTCGGGTTGTCTTTCAACCTTTGATGCGCGCAAACCAGCGCGAAACTGCACGAGCCACCACACAGGGAGGTGCGCAAGGCGAAGAGATCTGAGTCAGCCGCGTCTCCTAGAACCGCCGGAGCTCGCCAGAATATCCGGGTCGGATCAGTCGAAAGATTTTGATAGCGAAGGTGCGCTCGGGAGAGAAAGGGGAAGGCAAATTCATTGTGTAACAATAATGAGCCCTTATAGGAAAATTCTCCATTTATACCCAAAAATTTTAGTGTCCAAAACTTGTGTTGATTATAACTTCTTCATATAATCTCCAAATCACGCGTATTGCATGTCTACAAACTCGTATCGATGATCTCTACGATTTTCATGAATGAAGTTTTTTTAGAAATTCAACTAGTCAAAAGTCAACTCTTAACCCCACACAAAAACGTTCTTGAGTAATTATTCGCTCGAACACCTTCAAAATTACCCTTGTACTATATAATCGAGCCATCACCAAATTTCCAATATCCGAGATATTACAACACTTGAGCACCTAGTTGTGTAGAAATGCAGAATCTTGCTTGTATTTCCATGGTTCAGAAAGCACAACAATTTAAAGCTACACACGAGCACACATGAAACCAGTAAACCTTGGAAAGTAATAGATAGGAGAAAACTAGTGCACATAAACTGATTACAACATGAAATTAATGCAAGAACTGATTTATTCACCATGTATGGCATAATAGAAGCCTATAGATCACACATAACACCTTCTAGTAGAAGCAAGCACATTCAGAGCATTACAGTAGATTCCATCTAATAATTATTAATGGATCCCCGGGAAAGCATCAAATCCTCCAGCACTGCCAACACCACCGCCATACCCGCTGCCACTTCCATATCCAAAGCCACTACCGCCATCCCTGCCACTGCCACCGCCTTCCCCACCCCCTCCACCACCGCCACCACTTCCACGGCCGGACCCTGTGCCGGAACCAAAACCAGAGCCTTCACTGCCTGGACCTGCACTGATGCCGCCTCCACCACCTTCACCTCCACCACCACCGCCAATGGTAGGAAACGGTGGAGTAGCTTGTACCCTAGGAGGAGGGGACGTGCTTTCAGAGATGTCTAAACTCATCAAGAGAACAATGGCTGCAGAGATCAACAATACTATGCGAGCCATGACTTGTACGTATTGCAGATAAGTTCATACCTATAGCAAGGAACTGTGAGCAGTTTATATAGGAGAGAAGGATCGAGATGACCCATGAAATCATACGTAACTATAATTTATGGTTCGATCAAACTGCACCATATTATAAAGGGAGACGTTACAAGGCGTATATATAATAGTATTATCAATTGTTCGATGGGTCATACAAATCAACGCCATGCAGGAAATCTGGTAGAGGAGCAATGGAGCATATCGTCTCCTTCTCTTGAAAAAGAACATTGAACAGAAAGCTACGTACGCACATTGACCAACTTTTACAATAGAGATAAGGGTTCAATCGGTTTCACAAATCTCGGTTTCCCTAGCTATCTCCAGAATTTTTGTGAATTTGTCAAACTGTCGGTGTGCATGCATATATTATGAAAAGTGTATATTGGATGAAAATTGTATGTTTGTGACTTTGTGTAAGTATATGTATATTTGGTTTTACATATTTTAAAGCCTGAAAATACAAATTTACAGCCTCTTTTAAATACCTTTAGGAGTTCTGTGCGTTGAAAGTTGAAACGTTCATATTTACATTAGCATCAGTAAAATACTCCAGATATGTAGTTCAGATTATTCTGGTGATATTTAGAATTTGTGCGTACGTACAGTAAGATGTATAAAAAATTATTGTCACCGAGGACTCTAGTGTGAGATATATAGATGCTAATAATACTCTTGCACTGTTACACTCACTCAGGTTTTACCAACACGTACGTTCAACTTCCGAAATGCTTCTTACCGGCATTCTATCAAAATCCTTACCTAGTTCCTGTAAAGAAAAATATATCAAAGTTTAATTAATTTATACATAGAACTTTCTGATAGATGACTGGAGAGTTTTGTTTTGGTCACTGGAGATTTCGGAAGAGTTAAAAATAAGTTGATGATCGAGTTATCCGTGCCATCGTGCATGTCTCCACAGCTATACACAGTTGTGTTTTTGCCTTGTTATTGGTTGATCGAGACTTGAGAGCATCTGAGCATGCATGTAAACATGTTTATACCTGTCTAGTAACTATAATTAATTAGTGGAGCACCATGAAGTAATCGGATCAGCATGCAGATTAATTGGATGGATTCTTATTGTGTCTGCATGCAGGATAGTGGATACACAATGACAGATTACGACTTAGCAGCAGATGGGTGAAGATCGAGTATGAATAAGGGAACGGGTTGAACATTATTTCATTTTGGAACTATACAAACATGCATTGAACTTCTCTGATCAGAATCATGGACCTTATGCAGGTCAGATACGCAGTGATAAAACAGAACCAATTACGATGAAGTGTCGAACAGTGCTAAGAGGGAATCATCGGCTAGTCTGTTCACGAGAGCTACTTACCGTATTCATTCACATGCATTTGCATGATCCCTTCTCCGGCCTCGGCTAAAATCGACTATATATATGAGCATGAAATCCCCCATATTAAAACCAACAAACTGTATTATTTTGCTTGTTAGATCATAGATCACAAACATGAAGACACTCTTATTCATGTTTAATGTGTTTTTCCTACTAGTAATTCTGTTATCCATATTGTCCTCCCAGATTAGTAGCCACGAAACATTTTTTAGATCAGTTGGGGTTAGAAATAGACCACTTAAATATGACAACAACTGTAATCCCCGTGCCAAAGATGATTGTTGTGGCTGTGGAGATGAAGGAAGTAGAGGTAAGGGAGGTTCGGGAAGCAATATCAACTGTGGTTCTGGAAGTGGAGGTGCTGAAGGGGGCGGAGGAGGAGGCGGCGGTGGTGGAGGAGGTTCTGGTGGATACGGTGAAGGTTATGGTTTCGGAAGCAATGGAGGTGGTGGCGGAGGTGGGGGCGGAGGAGGCGGAGGCGGTGGTGGCGGTGGTGGTGGTGGTGTTGGATAATTGAAGAGTTAGATCGAGCTCCATCATGACAGTAAATGCGAGGAGAGACTTCTGCCAATAAAAGCATGTACTCAATATCAACTCTTTTTTTAATGTTCTCGGGCCAAGCTTATATTCATCGTCCTAAATAATTATAAGCCTTAATATTTCCTCCAAGATCTTATCACACCAAGTTTTTTTCCTTATCATAATCGCATCAAGTTCTCCATAATCCATATGATACTTGGCCAATTCTCACTGTAGTAATAATATCATCAAGAGTTTGCAATCAATCAAGTTTGGTTTATTCGTCTAATTTCATGGATTGCATTACCATACTGTTAATAGTTTACAATTAATGTAGGATAGACATATGTTATCCATGTATGTTGGTGGGAGCTGATCAAGTTCAACATGCAGTACCAATCGAGAACCAACACATTAAGTTGCCTTAAGCTTGTAATTAAGTTGTACGTAATCAAGAGGTACTGTTGCATGGTCCTTATTATTCCCAGACTCCCAGTGTATGATACAGCTCTTATATTCCTATGAACTAGCTAGCTGGTTATTTTTTCATTAGCTGCGGTCCTCAGAAGTGCTAATTAACTAGTTTGCTTCCATATAAATGCAATTAGAGATCCGCGGTTCATTTCATTGACATGCATGCGTGACTGCGTGAGGCATGTCAGACTATGAGTATTATTATGCAAGTAAAGAGATCGACATGCAATTGATGATCGACCACCTGAAACCAACAAACATATACAAGCCTCGCCTACACATAGTGTCCATGCAATACGCCAATTATTCAGAAGCTAGCTGTTGCCCCTTCTCTATCTTTGCGCTAAGTAAATTTAATTATACGACCATTTTTCCTTTCCCATACAAAATTTATATGACCATAAAATCACCTTGGAAAACCTAATCCAATCCAAAAATATATATATCGTTTAAGAGTGGTCAAACAAAAGTTGCCGTGATCTATCTGACAAGAACTCTTGACAAGAAATTAACATTCTTATCTTCCTTTCAAAGAAAAAAAGTTAACATTCTTGTCTCAAGAATATAGGCCCGTTTTAAAATTCATGTGACTCAGTAACACTTGCATACCTATAAGATGAGACGAGTGTCGATCACTATCATAATTGGTTTCCATTATACAAAACAAATGGATGCATGTGGAAATAGACAAACCTCGATCTCAAATTTTAATTTGCCCATTTGTTGGTACGTAGTGCAGAGGCGATCGACAACTTACTATAATTTGCGTAACAAATAGTTTGACTTTAATTAGTTTCCCTTAACATAATATTCAATCCCTGCTGGTGCAGAAAAATTCGCAAAGGTATTCCTTCACCAACTTAAGATCCAGTTGAACAGGAATGAAAGATCTCATCGGGGATATTATGTGTTTGAGGAAAATGAGCTTTTAGGTTTGGTGCTCTCATTTGTGAATTGATCAAGCTGTTAATCTAATGTTTCTCCCCCATGGTATCCACACGAACCTTCGTGTATCTCCTTTAACACGAGTTGTGCTTGACTTGGCCCGAGACAACGCATGTGAGGTCCTGAGTAGGATCTACGGAACAACTCATCTTCGATCATTACATACCTTCCAGCCTTCATCCGCAATTTCCTTGCCTCGATAGGATCTTCTGGTTGAATTTCGCATTCGAGATAATTCACTATCTGTCCTCGCCAATCATTGGAAATTGAGTCCACCTACATCACTGTTCGTGGCATAATGTTTTTGGATGTGCTTGGCTGTGATATCTCCTCAATTTTTGCCACAGGCTGCAAGTCTGGCCATCCTAACGCTCTTATGGCTAACTTATCCGCCTCCACATTTTGTTCTCGTGGAATCTTTTCCAAGCTATCTTCTCGAACTTTGCCATTTTGCCTTGGGCCATTTTCTGGTATGCCCCCATTCTTTCATCTTTCGCTGAATACTCATTGTTGATTTGTCTGACCACTAGCTGTGAGTCGCTGAACATCTTGGTTGCTTGATGCCTCGCTTTCTTGCAAGATCCATGCCTATCACTAGCGCTTCATACTCAACAACGTTATTTGTGGCCGGAAATTCAAGACGAATGGAGTTTTCTAACTTTAGTCCTTCCGGGCCACGTAATAATATGCCGATTCCTGCACCGTGCACATTCGAAGCTCCATCCGCATACATTTCCCATGTCTGATGCGTCCACTCTACTTCCGTGTCAGATGCCAAACCATGGCACTCCACCAAGAAGTCCGCCAAAACTCGTCCCTTCTGCGATGTTTTAAGCTTATAGTTGATGTCAAACTCGCTTAATTCAATTGCCCATCGAGTCATCCTCCCTGATAAATCCAGATTTTACAGTATTGCTTTTATTGGCTGGCTTATGAGCACTATTATCTGATGGCCTTCAAAATACTGTCGCAACTTCCTTTTCGCTGTGACCAAAGACAAAATAATTTTCTCTGCGGAACAATATCTTGTTTCCGCATCGATCAAACTTTTACTTGTGAAAAACATCGGCTCCTGTTTTCCAAAATCCTCTCAGCATAAGGCAGAGCTTACTGCGACATTCGACACCGCGAGGTAGAGATACATGGGCTCTCCGTTTTATGGTACTGCTAGAAAAGCTCGGCTTGCCAAATACCTTTTTAGCTCTAGCAAGGCATCTTGGTGTTCTAGTCCCCAAATGTTTGTGCCTTTGCTTCGCAGAACTTTGAAAAAAGGTTTACACCGATATGTTAATCTCGAAATAAACTGACTCAAAGCCGCTATCCTTCTAGTTAGGATTTGAATGTCCCGCCTCATTCTTGGTTTGCCAGTGCGTAGTATCGCCTCAACTTTCTCTGGATTTGGCTCTATTCCTCTCCGGCTCACTACGAACCCTAGAAATTCTCTTGTCGCGACCCCGAAAACACATTTTTTTGGGTTGAGCTTCATTCTATAGCAACGTAATACTCAGAAGGTTTCACTGAGGTCTTGGATGTAGTCTGTCTTGCTCTTTCTTTTCACTACCATGTCGTCAATGTAAACTTCCATTGTTTTGCCGAGCTGATCCTTGAACATTTTGTTCACCAATCGTTGATATGTAGCCCTCGCGTTCTTCAAGTCGAACGGCATAACGGTGTAGTAGTATAATCCTCGCTCTGAGATAAATGTCGTTTTCTCTTGGTCCACTTCTGCCATGGGGATTTGATTGTATCCGGAATAAGCATTGAGGAATGTCAGCCGCTCATATCCGGCAGTAGCATCCACCATCTGATCTATTTTTGGCAAGGGATAGCAATCTTTAGAACATGGCTTGTTTAGATTGGTGAAATCCACGCAAACTCGCCACATTCAGTTTTTTTTTTTGCACAACAACAATATTTGAGATCCATGTTGGGCACCATACCTCTCGGATGAATCCAGCGTCTAAGAGGCGATCGATCTCGTCGCTGATGAATTTATTTCTCTCTGGGGCTGATCTCCGCTGTTTTTGCTGATACGGTGGGAAATATGGGTCGGCGTTTAACTTGTGGCAAGCAATTTGGGGATCTATTTCATGAATATCTTGGCGGGACCATGCAAATACATCTCAATTCTCCTTCAAAAAATTCACCAACTGCTCCTTTTCTTCCCTGCTTTGGAGGGTTCCTACCAGGACCTTCTTTTCTTCACCTTCCTCTAGAATCACTTCATCGAGAGGTTCAGTTATACTTGTCTCTTCTTTTGGTTCCTCTAAATCTGGTAGGCCCTCCTTTAATTGCTATGCCTGCTTCTCTTATTCCTACTCCCGGGCATAACTTTTTCCTTTGATCTCCATTGCATAAAGTTTCTTTGATAAAACCTGGGCTCCGCGAACTGAAAATGATACTCTTTCCCCCAGGACTGGGAAATTTCACAACTTGGTATCTGGAAGAAGCCTCCACCTCCATTTTGTGCATCCAATCATTATACGACGACGGCTTGTCTACCACAACAAAATCTATCTCCACTATTTTCTCTATCGTGGTCACCAGCAGCGTGATTTCGCCTATTGGCCATGTTTCGGTTCCTTCAAACCCACTGAGTGGTGCCCTGCTCGGTTTTATGTAGTTCTCGTCAAGTTTAAGCTGCTTGAACGCTTCTAGAATATGACTTCAACACTGCTCCCTTCATCGATCATCACCCTCCGCATTACACAATTGGCCACTTGTACTGAGATCACCAATGCGTCTCTGTGTGGGAATTGTACACCGTGAGCGTCTTGTTTCGAGAAGCTTATTGTTAATTCTTGCCCTGGTCGCGCCTCTTCGTGTACTTCTTTTTCGATGGAGCAAACTCTTCTGATCTTTTCTACCTACCTAATTTTCGAACGCAGCCTCAGATCATCTTCTCCAGGATACGTTGGTCTTCCGTGGATAGCAAGAATCTCTCGTATCGGCCCGTTCTGTAAGGGAGCTGGATTGGTAGTTGAAGTAGCATTAACAGGTGGAGTTGTTCCGCCCCTTTTCAAACCTTGAGGCTAGTATTGCGTAAGCTTCCTTTTTTTTCATGAGATCATCGATCTGCATGCGGAGATCTCGACACTAGTTTGTGGTGTGCGAGCATGCCTTGTGGAACTCACAGTATCGTGATTGGTCTCTTCTTGCTGGGTCCGACATCAACGGTCGCGGCTTGGTGAATATTCTCTCATGTTGGTGGGCGTGCAGGATTGCTGAAGGTGAGATTGTGTATCTTGTTTGCATCTCTTGAGGCCCTTGCCTATTTACTCCCTGCTGCCAGGAGCACCAGTTTTGTCCCCATGATCTATTTTATTCAGTTGGAACTCTACCTGAATCTCCTTGCACTCGCGGTGTTACGAGTGACGTATTCCTTAAGGCTTGTGCAATTTCTATTTCTTCAAGTATGATTTCTCCTTCGATCCTTGTTTGGATTTCACCCATATCCTTAGCTGGCTTCCTTACTAGGTCCTTGTACATTTGTGATCCAGGAAGAAGTCATTCACAGAATGCCACGACCGCGTATTCAGATGTGCACCATTCAGTTTGTATCTGCTCAGTCTGAAAGCGATCGTAGAATGTTTTCAACTTCTCTCCTACTTTTTGCTTCACCACAAACAAAGTTTTCATGTCCTTCTTACGCTTTCTATTGCAAAAGTACTGAGACACAAAGGATTTCCTCAGCTGTTCAAAGTTGGCAATCGATCCTGGCTTCAGATCACGGAACCATGCTCTTGCGTCTCCTGTGAGGCTTGAAGGAAAGAATTTGCAGAATAACTTCTCGTCATTGGTTTCCGTGGTCATCTACTGCATATACTTCTGAAGGTGATCCACGGGGTCAGTTGTCCCGTCATATTGTTGAAAGACAGCCATAAAAAATTTGCGTGGCTTTTCCATGTTTAAAATTTCCTCAATAAATGGTGATTTCCCTATCTCCCTGGCGATTGTGGCTGCCAATTCTCTCGGACTAGAATTTCGCACATCTCTCAACATCTTCTCCATTTGAGACCTCCAGCTTTTGCCTTTGGCCTTTTAAGCTTTCTTCTGATCCCCTTCTGGTGCAGGTACGGAGCGTCCTCCCGAGTTATTTGCATCATGGCGAGTAGACTTCTACATGTCTACTTCCTCTGAGTCTTCATCACTTGTTTCATCGTCGGAGTCACGAGAGTCCTCTTTGCGTTTCTGCTTCCGAGCTTCTCGATGGTCTTTCTCTTTTCAAAGTTGAGCAATCTCTTCTTCCATCTTCTTCATTTTCTCATGCGAATCCACGTTCGAGTTGTCTTGCGAACCTCCCGATCCATTACCCTCGGGTGGAACCGCATCATGACCTTCCAATCCTGTCATGTTTCGACGTTTCCCACAGACGGTGCCAACTGTTGGTGCAGAAAAATTCGCGAAGGTATTCCTTCACCAACTTAAGATCAAGTTGAACAGGAATGAAAGATCTCTTCGGGGATATTATGTAACCGTTAGTCTAGTAGGTAAGTGTTTGAGGAAAATGAGATTTTGGGTTTAGTGCTCTCAGATGTGAATTAATCAGGCTGTTAATCTAATGTTTCTCCCCCATGGTATCCACACGAACCTTCGTGTATCTCCTTTAACACGCGTTGTGCTTAACTTGGCCCGAGACAACGCAGGTGAGGTCCTCAGTAGGATCTACGGAACAACAAATCTTTGATCATTACATACCTTCCAGCCTTCATCCGCAATTTCCTTACCTCGATAGGATGTTTTGGTTGAATTTCGTATTCGAGAAAATTCACTATCTGTCCTCGCCAATCATTGGGAATTAAGTCCACCTGCAATTGGTCGTGGAGAACTTTGAATATGCTCAATTCTTCTTGAGCAGCAGACAAGCGAACAAAATTTCTATACCTCTCAGAGCTAAGGCTCATTTGGAGGGGATGTGACGAGCCCGCATCCATGTGACCATATAAGGAATTGCTGCTGAGGTTGGTCTTTCGCAAGTCTTCACATTCACCTTTTTCCAGTTGCGTAAGCCAAGCTTTCAGACGTCGACAAGTTCCAACATCGTTGAGGTCGAAGGGCTGGGTTTGAGAGCGCTCAAAGGAGCCATCAGAGGATATCGGGATAGGAATATCTGCCGCGCCAGATTCAGGACTTGAATCAAGCGCAATCTCTTTTCGCTTGCTCTGGATGCGGCCAATAGGAGTCTCATCAGGTAAATCAGCACATATGCTAAAGTTTAGTTTGGCCTCACAATCTTTGGGAGGCATCTTCTACAGCTAAAAGGAGAAGTGAAAGAGATAGCTAACACATCCTCGATGTGACTTATTTATATTGCTCATGAGTGCATAGCAATAGTTTGAAATTGATGTGAGATCTCTAAATTAAAATTTGAATGTCAAAGTATACTTATCCCAAAATCTTGTCTAGGCGTTACAGTCAAATTTTAGTATGATATATCTTGTAACTAAAATTTAAAAACGATGAATGCTTATCTGAATTTGACGGGATCGCGTCTTAAATCTAAAACCAAAAGCAAGGTAAAAACTAATATTCAATTGCCATTGAATTACAGTGTTACATTTAAATTCGTCACTTGCCAAGGTGAGATGAGATCCTTTTCCACGAATTGCTTGGTAGTTGGAAGAGATGTTCATAATAAAACTTCCTTCTTAGGCTTGGTCAGCATGATAGTTCAAAATTTATCGCATTCGTATATCTTCAGCCAAAGTCACTTGTTGCCAGTATGAAACATTAGTTGTAATCTTTTGAGAGAGTCAGCTCAATGATTCAAAGAAATGTAAAAGAGTCATTCTTGGATATTAAATAGGAAAATAAATTACAAGTGCACCAAAAGCTAACAAACGAACAATGCATTAAAGGTCTTCTCCATCGTCATCCGGTTTGTCAGCAGGATGCATCCCCTTAATCCAATCATATGCTGAAGATTCTAGTCCCATGGCATGGTCAAAAGCGTCAGGATCATCAAAAAGCCTGTCATTCGCGTCCTGCTGGCCTTGAACCCATCCCAAGCGGTAATACTTGCATGAACTCTTGTGGATCTCGCTTTGGTTCAGGTCAAACTTCTTGGCCCTGTTAGAGATCTCATTATCCAACCTAATCTTAAGTCCATGTATCTATTCTTCTTTAGTCGCAATCACTTTGCACTTTTTCATCGAATGCTTTGCGCATTGCGTCATGTTTTTTGACGTTTTCTTCAGCATCCTTTGGTTGTATTCACCCTTCCCCACATAGTAATTTCGGAAGCCTCCATCCTCATCCAAAGCTGTTGCGCCAATGATGAGGACTGCAAAATATTGACTGGGTGATGTATGCTGCACATAGAGATAATGTTAAGTAGTTTAACTGGGTGATGTGTCTTAAAATGTTACTCGCAAGCGCACAAATCTATTATAGCACAGAGATGTAAGAGCGCGATCGAACTCACAGGGAATGTATGATATTAGAAAAAGTTAATCATCTAAATTAATTTAACACTAACCTAGTTGAATGAAATTTGGTTATGAAGTAGCTAAAATAAAGACAAAATAAAGAGATAAGGATTACCTTGATGACGAAGTAACTAAGGTATCAGATTCCACCACATTAATCAATAAGTCTCGATATATTATCTACTAATTCCCAATTAGGAGTAGCTGTCTAGAAATCAATATACTGTTTTCTCAAGATTTATCAATGAAGCACACATGAATAAATTCTAATGTAGACTCTTATTCACTTCTTAATTATGGACACCAAAGCATCACATGTATACAAACTTATTGAAACTAAAAAAGATCAAAGTGTTTTCTAAGCATAAGATGGAAACAAGCTCATTTGAATGACAAGAGATCAAATGATTTCATATTAATATGATATAAAACTAAGCATGAATTAACAAAAGTGACTTCCGAACTACCAAAAATGCATAACATTAGAGGTGAAAGGAACAAAGATTTTATTAATGCATATTGAAGCAAGAATCATAGGCATGGAATATGTGATTATGGGAATCAATAGATAATTGAATAAAACCTATTTCATAATATGGTTTCCTCATTAACCTTAGTTAAGGAAATTTAGCAATACATAAGACAAACTAAAAACATGCTCAAAACTATAAAATGCAACATAGGAAAATAGCTAAGAAAATGGAAGAACAAAGAGCAACAATGTGTCTCTCAAATTCTCCTCACTCTCCTCCTCTTTTATTCTCTTGAACAACATCTATTTATAGGGAAACAAAGATCTTCACTCTAGCTTCATCTCCATGTGAATATGATTTTTCCTCTTTCAAAATTCTCAAGCTTGATGGCAAAATGTCTTCACTCATAAATGCTTTCATACTTCATTCCTCTCTTCATCATATTCCATTTGACATCTCTCTCTATTTTTCATGTGGAAAAGATGAATGACAAGAACACAATCTTTGAACGAGTGAAAAGTTAATTCATTCTTTCAAGCAAGCTTGCCTCTAGCCACGTTATTTTATGAGAGATTGTTTCATGCATCCTTCATGTTCTAGTTAGTTTCAACAATTGATGGCTAAGGTAATATTTTCAATACAACACACTTAATGCAATGAGAATGCATTCCATCAATTGTAGGCTACACATGTTATGAGAACAAGAAGAAAGTGGTGAACTTATTTGCTTATTAAAAGGGAAAAACACTTATGTTAAATCAATGACTCAATTTACCATATGAAAATAGATAAATTGTTTCAATATCTTTAACATTTTATTAACGTAAGACAAACACTTATAATGACACAATATCAAACTAAATGACTCAAACTAATAAAAATAAGTCACTAACAAATATAAATAAAGAATAATAATATGATATATAATGTGCTCATCACCAGAGTTACATGATTTAGGAAAAATTTTAGTATATACATCAAGAAAGAGGTCAACCAGTGGAAAAAAGCTTTAGGGATGTTGATTGGGATTTTGGGCGCCGCCCATTCACCTTGGATCATGATTGGTTCACTTTTCCAACCACAAAAACTAAATCCTCGGTCCTCGAATACTTTTCTGAGTGGTCGAGGGGACACATTATAAAATAAATATGTTTTGGCAATGCGTAATAACCGGTGACAGAAAAAGAAATCATGAATTCCGAATGGAACCTCCCACTTTCTACCCATAGCTAACCATCCGCGAGGAGTAAATAAGATGTGGGGTTGAGTTGCATTGGATGTAATCCCAACAAACGCCATAGAATTTGAAAAGCATGACGAAGGGAGAAACATTAGATTAACAGGCTGATCAATTCACATCTGAGAGCACCAAACTCAAAAGCTCATTTTCCTCAAACACTTACCTACTAGACTAACAGTTACATAATATCCCCGACGAGATCTTTCATTCCTGTTCAACTTGATCTTAAGTTGGTGAAGGAATACCTTCGCGAATTTTTCTGCACCAACAATCCCCAAGTCTCTTCCTACTCATTTCCTGCTATTTGAAGAACTAGATGGGAGACATTCCGCCATTATTTGCCAAGCAGATATACCCTTAGCTCGCGTATATATTTGTACGTACAACATATATAAATTTCTCTGATCCAGGGTAGGCATACAAAAAAAAAAACGGGAAAGGCATGCATGCATGCATTCCTATATAATCTGGTAGAAGTAAGAGATATACATGCCGGAAGGACTCGTGTTGCTCGTGTGATGATGATGTAACTTTAGTGCAAACATCTTTAATCAGCTTGGTAAGAATAAGCAAATCGGGTTGATTTTCAATGAGTTATTGTACAACAGCATATATCTATAGGGACTATATATCAGTCTCTATTCAGAGTGAAGCTTTACTCTGAAATTACAGAGTGAAACTTCACTCTGAAATTACAGAGTAAAGTTCCAATTTTGGCACACTTTTCGGTCAAATTTTTCACCATAAGCGATTCAATATTTAGGTATGTTATTCCAGATCATCTCTACAAAATTTCATCTAATTCGGACATCGTTAATATATTGAAATTAGATTAAATCAATGAATGAATTAAAACTGTTCAACGTGAACCGTTCGTGTAAATCTCAATTTTGAAAGCTCAAACCATTGTCAAATTGGATGAAAATTTGTAGAGATGATCTTGAATAACATACATAAATATAGAATCATTTATGGTGAAAAAATTTGACCGAAAAGTGTGTCAAAATTAGAACTTCACTCTGTAATTTCAGAGTGAAGCTTCACTCTGGATATATTGATTGTGCCTTCTACTATTGATTGGACTTAATTTCAACTTCGATTCATTCGTTTCTAACACATCAAAATGCAGCTTAAAATGACCAACTGACGAATACCATTAATCCAAACAGAGCAAGCTATTGTAAACATGTAATATATGGAAAAGTACATGCAGATACAATATAACTGGATGCATGTCTCAAATGAGACAGCAAACAATCACCAAAAAAACTAGCTATAGCTTGAAACCGATAGATAACAAAGTTCGACATTGAATTAAACGTGCATGCATAGATAGTACTGACTAAACATGATTCTACGTACTAATAATTGATCGATAGCTGATCGATTAGCCAAGGATGTCATGCAAAGACACAAAATGATCAAGCTAGCTAGATTATTCGATCCATCATGGGTGAATGCCACCAATTCCCCCAATTCCTCCGGCTCCTCCACCAGCAGCACCCCCAAGACCGCCTAGACCACCAACTCCCCCACCAGCTCCACCAAGACCGCCAACTCCTCCTGCTCCGCCGAGACCGCCAACCCCACCTACTCCACCGATAGGTCCGATACCACCAACTCCACCTATTCCGCCAAATTTGCCAATCGCACCTCCTATCCCACCACCAAGAAGGGGCATCACACCGCCGACGCCAGCTACGCCCCCCATTCCGGAAAATCCACCAACCGCACCTATGCACTTCTTGTCTCTAACGCCAGTCGGGGCAGCTGCCATCGGTGCTGTAGCATCCAGAACGGCCGTTTTCTCCTTAGAGCTAGTAGTGGGTTGATCATCAGGCACCATACGTGCACAAGCTGCTGATGCTAGTAAAGCAACCAGAGCAAGCACAAAAACGACACGCTGCATCTCCATCTTACCTCACTCACTCTCTATCTCTCACTCTCTGTGCTTTTCTTCCTCAACGACTCACCTGTTTGAACAACACCACATCTGAGAACCTTATGAATCCGGGCTAGGGTTTATATAGGGGTATGTAGGTTGGGGGACGGTTGAGAGTAATTAATAGATCGAACTAGGGTTTGCAGTAAATTGAGGAAAGAAGAAATCGCGATATTGACTTTGGTACTCGATCTTGAGAAAAGAAATGAATGCTTTGAATTAGAGTTCAGAAGGGGTACGTGGTTAAGTAGGTCGAATGAAAAGGTGAGAAAATTTAAGGACGATGGTCAGATGTCATGTCGTTCTTGTGCAACGCCATATTTGAGTCGTGTAAGTCACTTAGTCGAAGTCTCTGAATTCTCACATTAGGGAGTGGTGCGATCTGGAAACACACCAATAGAGCAACATGCATATTCTGCATTACCGAAGAGTGTAATAAAATGCTTGACAGTGTCGATTATTATTATTTTTTTCAACTAGCTACATCCTGTACGTATTTATTTGATGAAGTTTTTTTAAACATTATTTTCCACATTATTTTCTTTACTTGTGATGACGTATTCATTTATTCTATTCTTGAACATAGTTTTGAAGGTGGAATCTCATCTTCTATTATGTATGTGGTTATATATACGCTACGAGTCATTAAAAATTTTAGAGTTTTTTTCACCAACAGTCCCTCAACTCTGGTGTACCTACCAATGTGATACCTCAACTCTTAATCGTACCAATGTGATACCCAGACTCTAGTATTGCTATCATTGAAGTACTTCCGTTAGTTTTTTTAAACTTTTCCGTTATCTTGGTGATGTGGCAGGTACGTGAGGCCCACAAAGAGGGTTAAAAGACAAAATTAACCTCATCTGAGAGGAGCAATGTTTTTCCCGCCCTTTACCTTGAGAAAGACACCAAACAATTCCAATTTTGGCGCCAATTTTCCCTCTCTACTCCTTAATTTGTGTCTCTTATCTAAACTAAAAAACTACCGCCAACCAGTCGACCACAATCTGATAAAACCTAGATCAATCTCATTTTCTATTTTTACCCTAGCACTTGTTAAACTAACAGAATAAATATATAAATTTATATGGAACATCTCATTTCCACAATCTCATAAGAATATAAAAACACATAACTTAACGGAATTCAAATACATGTTTAAGTACCATTAGTTGCCACCTTTTATGTTGATCTGCCATGATTTTTGCTTGTAAGAACTAATGGTACATGTAGTTGAATTTCGTTAAGTTATGTGTTTCTATATTCTTATGAGATTGTGGAAATGAGATGTTCCATATAAATTTATATATTTATTCTGTTAGTTTAACAAGTGTTAGGGTAAAAATAGAAAATGAGATTGATCTAGGTTTGATCAGATTGTGGTCGACTGGTTGGCGGTAGTTATTTAGTTAGATAAAAGACACAAATTAAGGAGTAGGGAGTAAAAATTGGCGCCAAAATTGGAATTGTGGGTGTCTTTCTCAAGGTAAAGGGCGGGAAAAACATTGCTCCTCTCAGATGAGGTTAATTTTGTCTTTTAACCCTCTTTGTGGGCCTCACGTACCTGCCACGTCACCAAGATAACGGAAAAGTTAAAAAAAACTGACGGAAGTACTTCAATGATAGCAATATTAGAGTCTGGGTATCACATTGGTACGATTAAGAGTTGAGGTATCACATTGGTAGGTACACCAGAGTTGAGGGACTGTTGGTGAAAAAAACTCAAAATTTTAATAAGGACCAACTTATTGAGGATAAAGAGAATTGTGAATGTTTTCAATCTATTGCAGCAAGAGATTACAGGGCATATATACAGCTTACATACAATACGATCCACCTAGGAGTGACATTCGGTTCAAACGGTTCGGTTTTGGGCTCAAACCGGAAACCGAACTGAAATTGAACTTCAGTTCGGTTCGGTTCGCGGTTCTCTGATAGGTCAAACTGAAAACCGAACCGAACAGTTCGGTTCGTTTTTTTTTTGTTTTGAAAAATTTTTTTGATTTTTTTTAATTATAGTTTTAAAATATTGTCAATCGACACCAATAGATGTGATCGATATATATATTTAGGGACCATGTAAAAATGTCATCCATTTTTAACATGGTTTGACCGTCCGTACCAACGGTTAACCAAAAAAGAGGCGTTTTCACATAATAAAACCCCATTGACCCGGGTTTTGCCAAATGAGTTTCCTTGTTGCGACTACGCATGATCGATGACAAAAATTATGTGATTTCAAATATGTAAACAACTTTTCTCATTCGCATCTTGGTAATGGGTCCTCACTTATGGTATATTAGTGTTGTTTTTGGTTTACCGGAAATTCCGACGGTTAAACGAGGTCCGAATTGGATGAAATTTTAAAATGATCACTAAATATATATACAGATCACATCGGATGGCGTCGATCAATTCCGATAAGTTTCTTTTATATAGTCGCTTCATAATGTGATAGTTTTATTATAACCATAATATAAAAGGTTATGATACATTAGTGGACACTTCGGCGATAGACAACTCCAGTTCGAAATATGGTCGATCGACACCAGTAGATGTGATCGGTATATATATTTAGGGAACCCGTAAAAATTTTGTCAGTTTTGAACATGGTTTTACTGTCCGTACCAACGGTCAACCAAAAAACACGTGTTTTCACATAATAAAACCCCATTGACCGGGGCTTTGCCAAATGAATTTCCTCGTTGCTACCATGCACGATAGGTAACAAAAATTAGGTGATTTCAGATATGCAAATGACTTTTGGCGTTCGCATATTTGTAATAGGTCATTCTTTAGGTCATATTAGTGGTATTTTCGATTTATCGAAAATTCCGACGGTCAAACAAGATCCAAATTGGATAAAATTTTTATAGAGTCACTAAATATATATACCGATCATATCAGCTAGTGTCGATCAATCCCGAGAAGTTTCCTTCATATAGCCGCTTCATAATGCGATAGTTTTATTTTAAACCTAATATAAAGGTTATGATACATTAGTTGACACTTAGGCGATCCCCAACTCTAGTTCAAAATATGGTTGGATCGACACCAGTAGATGTGATTTGTATATATATTTAGAGACCCCGTAAAAATTTCTTCCTTTTTGGACATGGTTTGACTGTTCGTACCAACAGTCAACTAAAAAAAAGGCGTTTTGACATATTAAAAATCCTCATTGACCGGGGCTTTGCAAAATAGGTTTCTTTGG
Source organism: Argentina anserina (assembly GCF_933775445.1). NCBI lineage: Eukaryota > Viridiplantae > Streptophyta > Magnoliopsida > Rosales > Rosaceae > Argentina > Argentina anserina. Next base: position 4,224,016 of record NC_065875.1, read on the forward strand.
TGCGACCGCACACAATTGGTGACAAAAATTAGGTGATTTCAGATATGCAAACGACTTTTGGTGTTCGCATTTTGGTAATGGGTCTTCCCTTATGACATATTAGTATTGTTTTCGGTTTACCGGAAATTCCGACGGTTAAACGAGTTCTGAATTGGATGAAATTTTTATAGGGTCACTATATATATATATCAATCATATCGACTAGTGTCGATCGATTCTGAGAAGTTTCCTTCATATAGTTGTTTCATATTGATGCGGATTTAGTAATTACACATCCGCTTATATATATATATGTTTATTTTAGCAAACTTATTTGAAACATACATATATGGGCATACATATAAACATAAATGATTATATATACATATATAACACTACAAAAGAGAAACATATAATTATATATAATATAAACCTAAAATCACATTAATCAAATCAAATATTCAGTAAGATAAACGTAAAACGACATTATTTTATAAATAGTTCGGTTTTTCGGTTCAGTTCGGTTTTCTAAATTTCGGTTACGGTTTGTGTTCGGTTCAGTTTTTTCGGTTCGGTTTTCGTTTTTCGGTCTTAAGTGCCACCCCTAAATCCACCATTCTAGGAGTTAGAATAAGTATATCAATGATAGTGATTACAGAATATCAGGGATACTAACTAGTGATTCTTTCATTAGTAGAGGATTTATTGAAAAATTTTAATCTCAACCATCAAATTGAACGAATGGTTCTTATTTCAAAGAGCAAAAAGCAGAGACAACGAAGCTCCACCCAATCATGTTTGGATATAGCGTAAAATCAATTAAAAAGCCCAACACCCATTAATCATGTTTTCAAACATTTAGAAAATCAAATATCTAAATCTAACTCTTATCTATTAAATTCATCGTGCAACCATAGAATGAAACTCGAAATTGAATTCAAATGAAGAAGGTCAAGACATCGTATAATAAAAGATTAATGAGCTCGGTAAGCAATACGAGACCTATCAAAAAGAGGCGGCGGGCTTCGATGGTGTATATGAGGGTTCGTAGAGGAACTCTTTCAAGTTGTTGATACGAATCGAATCAACATCCCATCAAAGAGTTTTCATGGGGATTGGTGGGTTTTGTTGAAGCTCCATTTTCTAGGGGTTGTGGAGCCTCTAGAAGATTGGTTCGTGAAAATCTAATGCAAATGACGGTATCTAGACCGGAGATTGTGGCTCCAACAAAGGATGATATGCGTTGTGACGGCCGTCAAACTGTGTTCTCTAAAGGATCACATTTGAGATCCATCCTGGTCTAGCCCTAGCCCTATCTTGAATTTTAGGACTTAGGGTGGGGATGGATCGAAAAATTTAACCAAGGCACCAAAAGTAAGGGCCAGGGAAGACCTCAATATGTAAGTCATCGGCCCCATTAATGACTCATTCCTTCAAGCTTAATTAGGGTCGAAACGGACCGAACATGACTTTGATGTTATCTAAAAAATACATTAAATTTATTTTTAATCAAAATTTAGCTATATAATTATACATATTATACAAGACTCTTCTTTTTTATTTTATAATCGTATTTTACTTGCATATATATATATATAGTCTATATCCAGAGTGAAGCTTTATTCTAGAATTACAGAGTGAAGTTCCAATTTTGGCACACTTTTCGGTCAAATTTTTTCACTATAAGCGATTCAATATCTAGGTATGTTATTCAAGATCATCTCTACAGAATTTCATCTAATTCGGACATCGTTAATATATTGAAATTAGATTAAATCAATGAATGAATTAAAACTGTTCAACGTGAATCGTTCGTGTAAATCTCAATTTTGAAAGCTCAAACGATGTCCGAATTAGATGAAATTTTGTAGAGATGATCTTGAATAACATACCTAAATAGTGAATCGCTTATAGTGAAAAAATTTGACCGAAAAGTGTGCCAAAATTAGAACTTCACTATGTAATTTCAAAGTGAAACTTCACTATGAAATTACAGAGTGACGTTCCTATTTTGACACACTTTTCGGTCAAATTCTTATGGTGAAAACATTTGACCGAAAAGTGTGTCAAAATTGGAACTTCACTCTGGATAGAGACTATATATATATATATATATATATATATATATATATATATATATATATATATATATAGGCCGGTTAGAGAACAAACATCCACACAACCCTTAAAGTCTGGTTTGCGTTTTTAGCTGCCCGGCGCTAACGGTGGCGGTGGCGGTTCTGGTTCTCTTGCCAGATGAACAACAATGACATGTTGAACTGCATTTCCATGAAGATGAACACGAAGAAGATCGAGAATCAAATCTCTGGGCAACAATAATGGCATAAACTTCAATCTCGATCGAGTTAGCTACCATACTGCATTTCCATAAAGATGAACACGAAGAAGATTGAGAATCAAAGCTTTAGGCAACAATAATGGCAGAAACTTCAAGCTCGATCGAGTCCGCTGCAAACTTGTTTTGCTGCGACCCACCATAGAGAATAAGCTCTATACTGATGGTTGTTATTCATCCGGCAAGAGAACTACCACAGTCGACGTTGAGCAGCTAAAAATCCAGAGACATCCGCACTTTAAGGGATGTGCGGACGTCCTCACTTTAAGGAATGTGCGGACGTCCTCTTGTGATTATATATATATATATAATAGATTTAGCTTAAGACATATATGCATATATATTCATATGTAGTATCACTCAAAATAGTGTTGTTTGATAAAATAAATAGAAATAAGGCTTACATAATCAATTAACCAAAAAAAGGATAGAAATAGGAGAACTATATTAAAAAACAATTAATAATAATTTATTATTAGGGTAAAACATGCGGCCTTATAGGGTCGAGCAAGCCGGGCTTGGTCCTATAAGACTTAATCAAAAAAAAAAAACAGAAAGCTAAGACCAACAAACGTATTCTTACCAAGAAACAAAATTTTCTTTAGTTTGCAAGAAAGATGTGCTAAGATAAACAGTTATACGTATCTTGAAAATTATACCACAACACACACATGCACAGTATTACACCACAAAAGAGAGTTATGTGCTCTTTGTTCGACATTTGTTCATCGCTTGAAATGTGGGTGGTTACTTCCTCGGCCAAGCATTATATAACCAACCTTGAATATGACCAAGTAAAGATAGAATTAACTGCTTTTGCAAGTGATATTGTGTAACCAAATACACAATGAAAAAGAAGTCAGCTTTGAACCTCACTGCAAAGCTTTCCAAATCTCTTCCATTCAAGAGAATATCTGATCACATCAAAGGGTTTGTCACTTCGGCCACAAGACCTTTGCAAGTTAGTTCTTTAAATTCTTCGGCAATATTTTGCATGGTAGAATGTTGTAGCAATTGTGCATATATGATTTCAAATATTTTGCAACTCGCTGGCACGATTTAATAGCAAAATAAACTATGAATGATTAATTAGACAAGGAGGTTTAAGACAAATAATTCATTTTGCCAAAATTAAGTTTCACAGTGTGTTGCTAGATATCGTGCTCAATGAATTACTGATGGTAAATTAATTGATCACAGTCAAGGAAGGAGGATGATGCAGCTGACAAGACAAAAGAAGCAGCAGATGCAGTTAAAGATGGAGCTAAAGAAGTGAGACAGACCTGTGAATTCATGAGGGATACTGTAGAAACCACTGCGAAAACCGTAAGGCAGTCGATACTATTGATTCTCTATCACACAGAGTTATAGGTTGACCTAGTACGTATGAGTTTACTGGTTAATATTTTGTAGTATCTGACAAGGAAAAACTAGATTAGAATTCTAGCTAGTATTTTCGTACATTGCAAGGTGATGATCAGGTTTAGGGTTGTCAATCTATTAAAAATGCATATTTAGAAGAGATCTTCCATGGTGCTCCGCAACATTGCATTTTCAAACACACATGAATATATTTTGCACTTATTGAACACTTGCTTGCAACAACCAGTTTATTGAAAATTAACTTGTTTGAGTGTTTTGGGAGCTTAGGTGGGCAAAGCGACAAAGGAGGCGACCGAGAAGGTAACAGAAACAGCAGAAAACATCACAGATAAAACAAAAGGTACTGTCTCAAGTGCATGGGGGGTGGCTAAGAATACTACAGAGTTTATCAAAGACAAAGTAATCGACAAGTGAACATCAGAGAAATCTAGCGCCAAGAATATATAGCAAAAACTAATAAGTTAAAATCATGTAAAAAAAATTTTTCTTTCGATTTTTTTTTTGGTGATGAAACATCTTCATTTGCACTATAGCATTGTACAATTGCAATTATAAATTTACAGTCCTTGAATGAATTTGGTTACGGATCTTGCATGCTATCTTAGAGCATCTGCACTCATAAAATGGTTTTGCTCAAGCAAAAGGTGGTCTCAGAAGCAAATTTTGTTTCAAGCAAATCGATTTTTTCACACACTCATTTACAATTTGCTTGAGCAATTCAATTTTGTCTTGTTGTGAAATGATTAATTTTTTTTACCAGATATATTTACAACCAATAATAATGTACCACGTGTCATTATCGACTCGATATTATCCAAAATTTCCGATAAGATTTTCGACTACAAATGAGAGAGGAGATTGAGGAAGATGTGAAATTTGTTGTACACAAATTGGTGTGAGTTCATAACAAATTGAAGTATGTTTCAGAATGAAATAATTGTGTATTATTGAATGATATGGAGGCCTATATATAGACATTACAAAACCACAATCCCATAGGATTCGGAGTCCTAAACTATTACGGAGATGCTAATCTATCTTCTAACAGGAAACCTATTAGGCTAAGACACACACAAGGGTAGAATAATAATTCTCCCGGAACACTCCCCCTTGTGTCGCATGCTTAGGTTGCATGGTGCACACATCGTTACCTCGGTAAAAACCTTGTTAAGCAAAATAAAAACCTCTTGGATAAAAAAAAAGCTTGATCGAAGGGAAAAAGAGCACAACGCACCGTCTACATTTGATAGCATCATGTGAGGTAGACTCCCCCTGAAGTCTACGAAACAACTCCCCATGATTAGTGCCATAATAATGAAGTACAAAGAACAACGTATACAACATTCATTACACGCTTCTCAAACGTAGTCTTGAGCTAATGATTAATCATTAATCTAGCCAGACATCCTTAGATCATACATGCTATACTTAGCCAAACTTAGATCTTAGGAAACAAGATTGCATAACAACTCAAAACAAGAGTTTGCAATGAAAATCAGATTCTCGGATAGAACGACCTGCACTCACTTAAACGGCCATAACTTCTTCGTCAAAATAGGTATCAGTGAACCGTAAAATGTTATGGAAAGTAAACACCCGTGGCTTTCCAGTGACATAAGGTTCACAACCTAATCCGATCGGAGCAGTTCACAGTGCTCTGTCGAAGTTAACTAACTTGAAAATTTCCGGACAGAACTGTCTTATTTTGCTAAAACGGCTGTAACTCACTCAATATGATAGCTATGAACAAATGGTTGGTGTCCCTGGAAAGTAGACACATAGACCTTTCCAACGGTACTAATTTCACCATATTTCATCAAGCGAGCTGTCTTGTAGGTCTCGTTGAAGTTGACCTACGAAACTGGAAAGATTTTGATTTGTCACATTCAATGTGTCTTTCGGAAAAAATGGGGGAATAGATCATTGAAGGACTGATTTTGGTCTGAGACGGAACCGTACGCATCCTCTACTCTACCAGTGTCAACTGCTACACCAAGGCGTACGTTGATGTTGCTGGAGCTGCTGGCGGGCGGCGTTGGTGTGGATAGGATTTGTGTTGGTTCACTAAGTGTAGAACTAAACCCATGTTAAAGGAGCAATGCAAGTCCAATGACGATGCATAGGCGCAAAGTTAATCACGTCATAATGAAAGCAATAGTGTCCCAACAATACTTACATATATGAATGTATATCTCATTGAATCTCTTCATCATCTATACTTAGACGGAATAGAGAATCAAGAATTAGCTTTCATATGAACACATATGGGTATGAGTTCTTGCAATCGATTGTACTACGTTCTCTCAAACGTTGCAATCTGATTACATAAGCTCTCCGTGGTCTGGAGGCATTTAAAGTCTCTCGGGCACTCTCATATTTGCGTCAAGATCCCTTTACAGATATTCTATGACCACTATCATATGCTGCAAATCCGTTTTCATGGACACTACTACTGATCAAGTAGCGGAAAGCAATTATATCCATAAGGAGAGAATATAACTCATTGTAGTCAATACTAGGATAATGAGACAATCTTTGCGCCATAAGTCTTGCATATATCGCATGACTTCATCTTTCTCATTACACTTACGAACAATGACCAACAAAACAAGTCTAGTTCAACCTGTATTGATTCTTTCCACTTCGGTCAAGTTGCTCATCGTTGATGCTTTACAACGAAATAAGAGCATAAGCGAATACATCATCAATCATGGGAAATCAATCCATTAAATACACACGCGCGCTGTATACGATCAATTCGTGAGATTTCTATTCTTCTCTAACATCAACAAAATGAGTCTGTAGCATCCCACATAAACTTAGTTGATACACATGTTTAGAGAATATCTCTTGATGATGGGCGAAATACTTGTGCCTACGCACCTCGCTTCTTTCTGGTTTTGATTCCAGAGAATAATGGTCTCACCCTCGTCTAGGTAGGAGCCAAGACCGAAGCTATGACCCTTACTAGTTCATCTTTGCGTTTGCCGCCCTTGTTTTGTGGTGCAATACCACGAGTGTCGAAAACACCACAGCGTACGATGGTGCCATCGCCGGCTTCCTTCCCACTGTCAGGGATGGTACCAACGGTGCTAGGACCAGGTCATATGAAATTCTCTCATATTTTGAGAGTTCTAACCGTGTGGAGCACGGATAGGCACAGCCTCACCGTGTGGAGCACGGATAGGCACGGCCTCACTGTGTGGAGCACGGATGAGGTGGTCCTCCAATCGCTTCGTGAACATGAAAAATAGATGATCATGTGAATTTCAAAGAACTCGAATCATCATATTTCATTCAAAATGACCAAAAAATGATCATGTCAAAACCGAGGAGACAGCAAAACCGAACCCATGATTCAAAGAATCTTGAGTTACATAAAGCTACTGCTGTAGGCAAGCAAATCTATGTCTGCAGGCTAACAAAGCTACTGTCTAAGCTTGAAAAAGCTACTGTCAATGAAATCTGACAGATTTATTCCTCTCCATTCTTAACACAAATATCAAGATGAAAATCCATCATTGGCATGTATGGCCTTTAACACTTAGCAAGGCACGAAGATATAGAACACAATCACTGCACGATATCCGTAAAACAACTACCTGCGCCGTAGGACAGTGTGGGTGGTTACGCAATTAGCAAGACACTCGATTTCACGGCGGGACATGCTCAAAATAAAATTAAGAGAGTCAGCAACGCGATGAACTTCTCTAGACAATACGCCGTAGGATATTGTAAGAGGGGGGATCGAAACAAATGTGGAATCCCATCGAGTGTATCACATGGCAATAGAACTACATTCTTCAACTTAAGAGTTGAAAAAACATGGTATTATACCAAACAATTCAGGTGGAAAACCATCCATTTGGTGTGGGTGGTCACCAATAATAATAAAATCGTTTGAGCTATGAAACGACTTGGAGAAAACCGGAAAATTAACCGGAAAACCATGTCAAAATAACTCAAAACCGGGTGAGATTTGGACTAGGAAAACGTGGCAGAAATGACTGCTTAAATATGTCGGAAAAATGACGAGAAACGAAGAAAAAATCGTCTGAAAAACTCGCCGGAAGCAGGCGGCACCGATTGCTGGAAATCCGGCCGGCGGCGGCCGATATGGAGGCCGTAACTTCAGGTCCAACATGGAACGCCTTTAGGAACCGGATGGCGGTGCCGGAAACGCCGACAAATGGCCGGAAGGTGGTGAATACGCCGGAAAACATTCCGGAAATGCCGGAACAGTAACTGGGAAAAACGACGTCAATTTTGACGTTCCCATGTAGTGTTATTGGGGTCCCATGTAACCCAAAAGCGGCCAATTTAAAAACAACGTGAGTTGCAAACGTTGACCATGCATGCTAAGTCAAGACAAATAAAATTTTCACGAGTCCATCTTGTAAACAAGAAATACGAGAAATTTTATTAAATATGCCAATATTTAATACAACACAACCAAACTTCCAATTCCAATAGATGACTTAAACTAAAGTCGAGCAAGAAACATGGCAATGCCAACGTCATACTTGAAAAATAGTAAGCAGAAAACATAGTCAAATAGATTAACTAATCAAAAGTCTGTAGCAACAAAATCTTGCATATCCGATCGGGCGGAGCCTTAGCCTGAGGCTCAAAAATGTTTGCTTACTTGAGAATGGAAGAATGTTACTTTTCCATCTCCAAAATTCCCTCAAGAAATAGATACAGGTGCCAAAAATGGCATGCGTTTCTTGGATGTGAAGTCTGCATCAAGGTCATCTTTGATACTACAACGTCATAGACGTTCATTAAGTGTGTCCCATAGAATTCGTTATTTTTTGGGATCTTTTATCAGCAAATAGTATTGCTTCAGAGTAATGAATTTCAACTCAAATAAATGAGTACGTAAACCTTGGGATTATCGTTTATAGACATGAGTTTAAGAAAACTCAAACATTCAAATAACGGTCGTGATGGCGCCGCATCCATAAGAAACGAGGATTGTATAAGTTTCGAATAATCAAAACTATTCAAGTATGTAACCGAAATTAGAAGGGTTGTGATGTATATGGTCACAAAATAATCGATGCATATCGGCGATACTCATGATCACACCCAAAACAGCGGTGCACTCAAGCGAGCACACGAAATCGATATCTTCGCTTTTAAATAATAACGTGACTCCCCCAGGACCGTCACACGAAAAACGTCGACCAAGAGGGGAATCATATCCCTCTTTGGTCTCATCGGCGTAATAAGAAGGCCGGAAAATAAGACATGAAAAGGATAATAGCGCCCGATAATTTATATATATATATGTTCAAAAGCAGCAACTTTAAGAAAAACATACTTGTTGGTCTGCTAAATAGACCGCATCTAATTAAATTGCTCTGCAAATTGATTGTCATGCATGAAGTTGCTTGATTATTTACTTTTCGATCTTCGTCTGATGACATAAAAATCTTGGGAGAATACGATCGAAATCGTATGTAGATGACAAAAGTATCGTCCATCTCGGCATGAATGTCATCACCATAGTACGACGAGCAATGATTTTACCTATACGAGCACGTGAAATATCGTTAGAAATAAAAATGTGCCAATGAACATTTAAATAATGAAATAGGCAAAAGGAAAAGAAAATATAGTATGAAACCCAGAAGGCTATTGTGCTCGGCATGCCATAGGCCCAAAAGGGTAGAGAAGACGGGAGTAGCTTCTCTTGAGCGAAGAGTTTGCTTGTATAGTTCCTGTTTCTTGCATAGATATGCGGGAGGAGCAATTTTAAATCCTTTAATGCGGGGTCTTGAGGAAAAAAAAAGATGTTTTTGCGGAACGAATGCGGAAGAGACCCTGCGGGGCTGCGGGGGCAGCAGAGGGGGTTGGAGGGGCTGCAGGGCAGCAGGGGGGTCGCAGGGGGTGCAGGGCAGGATCTGCGTGCGGAGCTGCGGGGCTGGCTGCGTGCAGGGGCTGCAGGGGTGCGTGCAGGGCTGTTGCAGGGGCAGCGTGCGGGTCACCAAACCTTAAAATCAGCATTACCTAGTCCCCAAAATGTTCCACAACCAATCTCAAACGCCCACAAATTAATACAATCCCAAAATCCTTAAAACCTAAATCAAATCACCGCAAACAAAAGAAAAGAAATCAAGAAAGCACCATTTTCTCGATAGAGTTGGAATCGGGAAACACGTGATCCTCTTTCTTCCAGTGGAGCCGGATAATTTCTCTCAGCTCGAGCAAAATTTTCTTACGATTGATCTTCCTCAGCTCGCAAACGTGTCCTCCATCTACCGCTAGGCTTCATCTAATATGTGCTCTTGTGTTCCCAACTTGTGCAATTTCTTCGGCCACTCGATGCGCGAGTTCGGACATGGATCCATTTGATACTGAAATAGTACGCACCGAAGAGAAATAAAGAAAAATTGTAGTTCAGATTTCACGAAAGATGGTTTATACTAGAGCTGATACTTATACTGTCATTTCTCAAACAGGTTGCCAAAAGCCCCTGGACCTGATGGTTTGCCCGCTTTTTTTTTACCAAACCTATTGGAACGATATTAAGCATCTTATTATTAAAAAAAAAAACTTCTTATTCCAATGATTACTGCTTTAATTTCTTTACTTCCAATGTAAATCCCCGAATTTTCGGGTTTAATTCGTATAATTCTTGTAAATTATTAAGTCTGGTAATTTGAGTAAAATCGCATTTTTACGCCTCATTGTTGATACCTTGCAAAACGAAACTGATTTCGGAAATCTAAGTTCAAAAACGTTACGTTTTCTGTGGCTCAAGAGTCGACTTGTAGTCCGTCACTCATCTCTAAAAACTTCATTCATAAAAGTAGTAGAGTTCGTCAATATAAGTTGTAGACGCGCAACACACTTTAATAGGATGTATTATGTGAAGGTTGTTAGCAACGGAAATTTAGTTTTCGATTTTGGGATGAGTATAAAAAGAAAGAGAGGAGATTAAATGTAATACCCCGAATTTTCGGGTTTGCTTCGTATAAATTATTGTAGATTATTAAACTTAGAATTTGAATAAAAATCGCATTTTTCGTTTTCTCATCGATGTAAAACGAAACGGAACCGAACTCGAAAATTTAAATTGAAAAACGTTACGTTTTATGTGACTTGAGAGTTGACTTTTATTCCGTCACTCGTCTCTGAAAACTTCATTCACAGAAGTTATAGAACTCGTCGATACAAGTTCGTGGACATGTCACGCATCTTAATCGGACGTTGTATGTGAAAGTTATTATCGACGGAAGTTGGTTTCCGATTTTGGAAGGCTATAAAAGGAAATTTTGGGAAAACCTAATTTTCTTAAAACGGAAACCCCTCCCCCACGCCGCTTTCTCTCTCCCCTCCCCGACCCTCATTTATCTTTGATCCTTCTCCGCCGGCGATCTCCATTCTCAGGCCACCGTGCACGACACCGTAGTGGCGTTGGAATCGCACGGCCCAGGCGCTCCGATCCAGTGCAGCGGCGAACCACCCCGCGCCGTGATGCGGCGCCACCGAGAGAGGACAGATGCTGCATCGACGAACGCTGGAGCTCGAGATCACGACTGCGGGTCCTCTCTCCTCCTCCTCGACACGATTCCACCGGCGGTGAGGCTCAAATCGAGCTGCAGCTACTCCGATCTTCAATTCCCAATCCGGGATCTTGTGGCGGCGATTCCAGCGGTCTCCGACCGGCGTGGGGTGATTTGAAGGTATGGTTGTGATCTCCTCCTCATGTTGTTCATCTTTGATGTTGAATGTTTGTTGATTTAGTGAGGTTTAAATGAAGGTGGTGGTGGAGCGCGTGTCGCCGTCTGTGGCGGCACGTGGGAGTACCAGAGGGTGGCAGAGGACATGTTAACGACCATAGACGGTGTAGGAAGTGAAATGTTGGAGCTTTGAAGGCTGCGTGTGAGGTTACGCGTGGCTGCCGGAGGGTGGCGTGAGCAGTAAAAGTCGTAAACAGTAAGTTCATGAACAGTAACTTTACGAACAGTGATTTTATGAACGTTCTAAGCATGAACAGTGTTTTAACGGTGATGAGTCGTCGCCTGTAAATTTAACGTGTCATTTCTAAGAAATTTATCATGCTATTAGGTGACTGACGAAACGAGTGAGGAAATCGCTCTCGGTGTTGTGGAAATTTCACTCATGCAATAACGTGAGTAAATCTCACTATGATGAGTCTACCCTTGGCGGTGACTCATATTTATGATTTCTTAAAAAGACTGAACTGTGACATCTATATAATATAGTGGGTTGTGTATGTGTACTAAAATGGTAAATACGATACATATATATGGGTCGCTATATTATATAATGTTACAGTGTTTATTTAAACTATAAGGTTGTCTCTTACCCAATATCATTTAAAAACATGGGCAATGGTCTAAATATCGTTTTCGGCATCGTATCGGTCGAGAGGTAAAACGATATATAGGGGGATATATCAGTTTTATCAGGGATATATCGGATTTCCTTATTTTCAATAAAATTTCTAAAATTATACTTCAATATGTACCAAATAAATTAAAAAAATGGTACTAAGTAAACTAAAGAAAATAAATACTTGATTTAATGACAATTAAAGTACACGGACGACATCTAATAATAAAAATAGGTATTTAAGAATGATTATTTAGACTTTAAATTCATCATATATATTTAAAATTTATATAAATTAGAAATATATATGAAAAAATGAAAAAAAAAATAAGTTTTTCAAAAAAAAAAGAGGAAATAAATATTAAAAAATTAAACAAAAATTGAAAAAATAATAATAAAATCAAAGTTTGACCGATATTTGACCATTGACCGATAAATTTTGACCGATATGCTCTTATCGTATCGGATTCGAAATATCGGCGATATATCGGCGATATCGCCGATATTTCGAACAGAGAACATGGGTACTCATGAGACCCAGTTACCCATCTTTTACCCCTCATGCAGTACACCAGCAGACACTGGGCAACCCATATGTTACCCAATATCACTCAAAACATGAGTACTCATGAGACCCAGACAACCCATTTGTTACCCCTCATGCAGTACACCGGCAGACAGACTAGAGTTCTAACTGATCGTAATCGACACCCGGCCAAGGCTTGGTTCCGATTACTGTTAACAACGTCCGAAGACCAGAAAACATTTTTAACAAAACTCTATGTTAAAACCACGTACAATATAACAATCTACACATGTTATTGTACTACAACCAAGCGACTCTTACACAACAATATATATATATATATATAGTGACTCCAATAATCCATTATATTGGAAGGTACGTTATCTCCCTTCCGGTCTCATCCACCACAATTAATCAAGAACCAATGTCTCATGAGTGCACATATTTTTAAATAATATTGGGCAACCAGATGGGTTGTCTAGTGTCTCATGAGTATACTTGTCTTTAAATGTTATATGTTATATTTCCTTTGTATATGAGGTATATTATAATGTTGGTTTACTTATACGGGCTGCAAAACTTACCAGGTTTGTGTTTATAATCCCGGTGCACCAAATCGATGGTGTATGTGATAGTCATGCAAGTGGGGATTAGCAGGCTTGGAGAGCTTACTCAGATGATTACTGAGGGTTTCATTTTTCTATTTGTGGTGAGGATTAGGTGAATATTACATTTTCAATTGTTTTAATACTTGAGTATATAAACTGGTAATGTATTATTCAAGTCACTATGTCGTACTGAGAACTCAGTTTCGATACACTGTTGTTGTAAGATAATTTCATTATATTTGAGATTGTTTTAGAGTTATCATGGCTTCTAATTCGAATTTTTATCATTCGAAATTTCGGGATTGTGACATCTAATAGCTCTTTATCTGATATTAACTCGACACACATTGTCTTTATTCCTGAATCACTTTCGACCAATTAGTTTTTGTAACGACAGTTACCAAATTATTTCTCAGATTATTATTAATCATTTAAGACCACTTTTATCAAAGTGTATTTTTAAGAATAAAGGAGCTTTTGTAACTGGTTAATCTATTTTTGATAATATTCTCATTGCACATGAAATGTTTACAACATATATTCGAATTGAACGTATGACACCAACGCTAACCATCCGAGTTACAAAAGTCACTATTGTTTGAATTTGAACAATTATTTACCAATTGTTCAAGTTCTTTCGAAAAATATAAGTTGGATATGCTAGATCGACAAAAAAATGTTACAGCTTAGAAACAAACAATTGAAAAAAGCTGGACTATGACCATGATGCATTGAGGAATGAACACATAAATTTAATTGTTATTTAAATGTTGGCCAAAGATACATATATGATATTCTATTGATGTTGTTGCAAATAAATATGGTGGACTTTTTTTTTGTATAAGGACACGAGGGTACATGTAAGACTTTCTTATGGCATATAATAATTAGCAAATTTCATTCTGAAAGTAAAATAGTTCTAGTAGTTGCATCGTCTAGAATTGCCTCTTTGTTGTTACCAAATGGAATGACTGCTCATTTAAGGTTTAATTTAACTTCATTACACAATGCCGACACAAAAAACAACAACTGTAAATGATTAAAAGTTGATCTAACAACAACCACGCATCAATGAAGAACAACAAACCAAACGACGTCTAACACAACATTTCCAAATGAGATACCACCAATGAAAAAGAATCCAAGTTGATCTCCTCTATTAAACAAACAAAAGCTAGATTGCTAGAAGGATGATCTAGCACATTTCAACCTTGGTGACCTACAATGTGGGTGGTCTTGTATGCAAATCGAATTTTTTCTTTCTTTCTAAAATAGGGTTTTTAGATGAACTCTTGCAAAGTATTAACTCAAAAAAAAGAAATTTAAGTGTCATGTTCCATTCTGCATGCAAACTCATGCAAAACTATGAAAAAAAAGATTTAATTGTATGGGATGAAGCTCTGATGATCAACATATATATTGTTTTGAATGTCTGAATAAGACATTGAATGCTATGTTATTAGATGATGATGATGATGATGATGATGAATCTAAGTTATTTGGTGGTATACCTATCTTACTTGGGTAACTTTCGACAGATACTACCAATAGTGAAAGGTAGAAACAAAGCTCAAGTAATTGATGCATCTTCAAGTAAATCTGACCTCTGGTGATTTTTTAAGATATTTTATTTAACTGATAATATGATATTATCTAAACAAGGAGTGATTATCATATCATCTTTTATTATGCGAAATGAGAAATTTTTTATAACCTGAATGCATTATCTAGACTCTAGAGTTACATTAAGAGAATGGATTAAAATCATTGCTAATAATGATGGTATCCCAAAAAATATGGTAAAGAACATTGTTTACAAAGATGTGCTACATAATTTAAACTAGAGGACATGAACATCATGACTCAAGTCCATTGTCGTGATGGGCTTGTGTGTTCCCTCTCTTCCGTCTCTCTTGTCCAGTAATTTCTTAAGTAAGTGATTTGATCCTTGGAGGTTTGGTCTCTTCTTTATCCCCCTCTTATAAAACTCTTTGGTTAATTAGTTTTGCAATCTTTTGGTTTTTGTGGATGAAAATAAATGATGTGAAACATGCGGGAGAGGTCTTGGACTTTCCCAAGCTGAAACATAAACTTATATTGCATGTAAAGGAGTTTTCCAAGTTGGTTTTTGGTGAGTTTATTGGCTCGCAATTTATGTCTATCTTTGACCTTCTAGGTTTTTACAGTGTTACGGTCCTCAGCACTAAAAATTGTTCAAGTTTGTTGGTCTCCCCCTCCTCAAGTTGGGATTAAGGTGAACACGGATAACTCTTTTCATAGTAATCAAATGACGGGTTACGGTGCCATTTTTCGTAACAGCAAGGCTTCTTTCATGGGGCTTTTTCGAGGAAGGTGGTGGTGCCTAGTGCCTTAGACGCTGAAGTCCTAGCTGTAATTGAGGCTCTTCCAACTGTAGTTTCGACAGGGTGGATGAATATTTGAGCAGGCAGGCTCTTAACAAGTGCAATGAGTGCACCAGCACAGGCCGCAAATGGAGAGGGTCTTAATTTTTTTTTAAGGATTTTATATAAGAAATTAAAACTAATACTAGATTGTTAAAATAATTGTAATTTTTAGAGAAATTGGTCCTAGTAAAAGACACGTTTCAAGTTTGTGTCTTGTCTTTTTTCAGTTCTGATAAGTTTAATCTCTTTTCAGACACCTTAATTTGTGGAATACAAATAAAAAAAAAGATAAATTTATATTAGTAAGGAAAGCCGGGTTACATTGTTGATTACATTATGATTTTTTTGTCTCAAATTAACTTTTAAGTAGAATAAGACATTTTTTTGAAAGTTTTCTAAGAGATGTTCTTTAAAATTTATTTTTCTACAATGTATACACAGTATTGAATATTTGGCATCTCTTGTAAGGAATGATCGAAATTATCTAACAGGAATCATTGATCATATAAGGAAGACTTGGCAAATTTTGGAGCAGCAAATGATGGTTTTTACTGGTGGGATATAGTCCCTACTTTTGTTGCTTATTTTTATTGTCAAGGTGTTTGTGCGCGCCCTTCTTATCATTTTACCTAGTGTTTGGTTCTCCTCTGTTTTTTGTGCTAGTTGGATGTACTATAATTTTTTTGTTCCTCTTTAAAGCAGGGCTTTGATTTAGCCTCTCGTGCTATGTATTCTTTTTTCTTTCTATTAATAAATTTTCGGGTAGGAGCACTGACCTGGCCCTTACATTGCTTTCCCAAAAAAAAAAGATACTGACAAATGTCAGCTTGACAACACATTGTCCTAATTTATAAAATTTAGTAATTTTGCTTCATTAAATATTGAGGCGACTTATTAGTTAACCAAATTATCATGAGGCACTTATATATAGTTTGATGCGTTTTGAGAGATATTTTAACAAACACGTTTTCACATTATTTTTATTTTCAAAAATGAAAAAAAAAATAGGTATAAAACATTACCGAACACCACCTTATTTTTTAGAATATGAAAATACAAATTGTAGTGCAACTTCTTAAGCTCTAACTACTAGTATTAGTATCAATCTAGCATTCTCACCCGTGTGCAAAAAACATGACACGTTCAAACTTTTTTTCTTTTCTTTTTCTGTTTTTCTTGTTTATATTTAGTATAATATCCCTCTTATTTGTTTATTAGAATTAACCAATACAAATGTGGATTTGGCAGTTCACTTTTTAATAATAGTAATAGTAATAGTAATAATCTATACTATCGGTATTAATTAAGCCAACATGCCTTATGAAACTGCCAACCCTCTAGTTTCTTCAATTGTCCGTCCCTAATAATAAACATCCTCTACCTGATCAAATATAAAAGGGGTAACACATTAAGTTTACAAAATAGGGGATAAAATTTTAGTTTTCTTCAATTTAGTTGTTCAGTTTATTTGCACTATCTCAAACTGCACGTATATCATCATCCTCTTCGTGTCTTCCAAAAGCCCAAAACTGCTATAATATATGCTTGTCTCATGCATATCGTGACACACATTTTAAGCTTGAAATCACAGTTCAATTCCTTGGATTGTTTTCTTATTTGATTTGATTTTTATAAGAAGGGACACGCAAGGACATGAGAGAAATGTCTGTAAGATGATCCCACTTCCAATCATTCTCTCTTCTCAGGTTTGATTGAGATTTGAATTTGTAACCTGCATATGGTTACAAGAAGGGGAACGCAAGGACATTAGTGCAAGATGATCCCACTTCCAATCATTCTCCCTTCTTTGGAAGTGGATTCTGAATTTGAAGACTTTCCCTAAAATTTGAATATTCTTATGGCGTCTTCCTCATAATATCCTTGCAACTAAAGCATCACTCTTTGCTCATCACATAGCACGATCTCCTACATGCCCCATCTGCCGTGACTACCCGTAAACAATTGAGCATATGTTATTCACCTATCTGTGGGTAGTTGCAGCTTGGTTTACTCATCCGATTGGGTGTAGAGTAGCTCCAGCATCCATTACTTCCATCTCTATATGGCTTGAGTCTGTCAAGGCCATCCCAAATGACCAAGATCTCCATACCTTCATCTCTTTCATGTTATGGCCGATCTGGATACACAGATGTAAATGTGTTTTTGATCATATTGAGCCTGATCATATCCGTACTGCTTGTCGAGCTCACTCCTCTACCTTGGAATTCCTTGATTGTGCTCGTCCGGCCCGCTAATCATCTTTGGATTTCAGAGGGGGGATTCCGACGAACCAATGAAGCTATCTGTTACCTGTAAATCATGAATGCACGCCATCACGGGGTGAAGACCGGGCTGGCCGGCCTTCAACATTCTGATTCCTAAGTCAACTACAAAGATGAACATGTAGAGTTAGGTATGAGAAATGTGAGAGTAAAGGCTTATCTTGTTTGTGGAGAGGAGATGTCTATTTATAGAGCCAAATATGATGTGGTCACTGAAATTACCAAACTGCTCCATGTTGCTCTATGTTGGGCTAATAATGCATGTAATAGGCTTTTGGGCCTAACTGGACCATACAATGGCGATTTAGGGCCACGGTAGCCAAGTATAAGACGAATAATTTCAATGTTTAGCCTTTTAAGGGGCGTAACATTAACAAGTCTACAAAGTATTCGATCAATAGACTTTCTTGGGCGAAGATTTTATTAAATAAAATAGCAGGAGTGTGAGCCTGAATGAGTGTCAGAGCTCCAACGACGACACTGCCGGTCCTCCAGTCCCCCAAGTCCCCATGTAAGAGAGGGGAGGACCGGGGCTGTCACATGGTTGGTAGCTGCAAGCTCTAACCAATGGGTCGAAGAGGACCAAAAGGATACTACGATGATGAGTGTGACGTGTGCATGTCAGTGGGATATGTGGTGGCGAAGCATGATTAGCATGGAGGTGAGGCGTGATGATCTGGGGATCATATGACAATGTGTGATCATAATCCGGGGGATCACATGACGATGTGTGAGACGTGATCCAAAGGATCATATGGCAATGTGTGGTCATATGGTTGCCTCTAATTGAGTGGTAGAGTGCCTACGTAGCCATGCATGGGATCAAATCAAATATAGTTTCTTGGAGCTAAATCGGGTCGTGCCGTTGAGTGCTAGGGACTCGTCTCGGTTGGCCGACGAGTATGCGTGTAACGTATATGTGTGGCAGGTGAGGTGTATAAGTCCCCCGTTATCCGGGTCATGGTGTGCATGCACCCGCCCGTGGTAAGGTGAAAATTGAGCCCAAGGTATAAGCACCTACCCGGGTGGAGATGTAGAAACAAGGTTGACGAGTGTAAGTACTCACCCGGGTGGAGGTGGAGAAGATGGGCAGTCTGTGTGCTCCCTTTAAGTGGCTAAATGGGAGTAAACTGGCGAGCCACCTAGGATCCCAGTTTTTAGGCCCGGAAGCTGACTAACAGTCGGGGCATTCATGGATCTGGAAAACTATGGGTGCGAGAACCCGTCGAGAATGAATCGAGGGTGTTAGAAACCGTGGAGAATGAATCGTGGGTGTGAGAACCCATGGGGAATGAATCAAGGGTGTTAGAACTTGTAGAGAATGAATCGAGGGTGTTAAAACCCGTGGAGAGAGTGACCATCAAAAGAGAGTGAGTCAAGTAAGCATATATAAATATGAATAAATGCAATTACATAATTTTGCATGAAACGTAGTCATGAGGAGTATACATAGAGACAAGTCACGAGTGATCAACATAGGTGTATTGTCGTATGGTGCTGCTTTTCAGGTGTAGCCGTTTTAGCTATTAGCCATGAGGCGTTACCGTGTGGCATAACCATGAGGTTTACCGTTTAACGTACAATAACCAGTAAGGGTAATCAGTAGTAATCATTTAAGGAGACCGGCACAAGTAATAAAAAAATCGTTATGGAAATTAGACATAAAGAGTATGCACGAAGATATATCGCAGGAAATAAGCATAGGGGGTAGCTATGAGGTGTAGCCATTTAGGTGTTAGCCCGGATGCGTTACCATGTGGCTTGATCGTGAGGCGTTACCTCTTAGCATTACCCTTGTACGTGTACATATAATAAGTATATCCAAGAATGATGTAGCATATACGGTGTAAGAAAAAACGTAGTGGAAAACGTATATGGCGATAATGTAATTAAGATTCAAGAGTGTGAATGGAAACGTACCAAAGACCCTTGAAGACTTCGTAAATAATATATAAAGAATGAAATTAATGTATGAGATTCCATGTCGGCCCTTGAGCCCCGACAAAGCTCGTTGCTCATATAAGAAAGCGTCACAATCGTAGTTATACCTCACCGAGGAAATATATAAGTGTCCGGGCATATAATTAAGTGCCCAAGAAATAATAAACCCAAGAAATAGTAGAGAAATGGAAACGGTTGCGCCATGGTGATGAAGTACGAATCAATATATATGCTTGGGTGTGGAGAGGAAATTCGCTAATGTCTGTTGTGAATTCGGAGTAGCACGTATATAGGGAAAGATAATAGTTTGTTGACCGCAAACCAACAAAACCCCATATGTTGACTTTTCAATATCTGACTCGGCTCTCTCTATTTTTCTCTGTCCAATTTTTGTTCAAGCCGCTGCCCCATTCAGAAACAATGAAGCTATGGGTTGGGCGAAGCAAATCCGGGGTAGTGGTGTCGGGGAGGAGTTGCGGCCAGGAGAGGGGTTTGGTCGGGGCATGAGTCCAGGTTGAGAAGCAGTTGGCCAAGGCTTGGAGCCGGGCGGGCCGGGGCAAGGCGGGACCGGGGATGTACTGCTGAGGCAAGGCGCGGGGCCGGGTAGAGTTTACGTTCGGGTAAAATGGTGAGCCGGGTGAGAGCTTCAGACGGGTAGGGCCGGATGAGAAGCGTCACAAGGGCAAGGACCTGTCAGGATGGGCCGCGCCGGATGAAGGCACCTCCGGCTAGAGCACCACCAAGTCAGATCGAGACTATCCCTAATCCAGAAATTCTTCTTCTTTGTCCTCAATTTGAAGAACCCAGAGGTTTGTTCCTTTTCTATGTCCCCGTGAGAAGGATGTGGCCGGATTGGGAGAGTTGGGGTTGGCAATGTGGTGAACGTCAGCCGGTAAAGCATATCAACTCCTTGTGTCTTCTTGTTACAGGTTTGAAGAACCCAGTAGTCTTTTGTTGTAAATCGAATGTTGTGGGACTTTGAATATATGTTGTAGGTGCCAAGAGCAGTTCTGGGTGCTGCTATGATAGCATGTGAGCCACTTTCTGTCGTCGGTGGATAACGCAGAGTTGAGGGTTGACTCGTCAGAGGTTGATGAGCCTCATGGTGGTTGAGGTGAAGTATAGTGATGCTTTGTTGAAGTATAGTGATGCTTTGTTGAACAGTAGTGAAGGAGGAGAGAGAAACTCAAATCTATTTTATATTTCCTCAAATTTTCTACAAATTAAAAAACTTAGCAGCGAACATGCCTTGATTTTGGGTGTTGTGATGTTGAGGAAGGGCTGGGAGAGATGTGAGAAGGTGAGCTACGGAGGTGGAGGAGGAGAGATGGAGCTCATATATAGTTTCTCTCTCTTCAAACTTTCCGCAAAGGGTGAATCCTAGAAAAGAAAAAAACTCCGGAAAGATGGAGTTGCTCGTAGAGAGCTAGAGGTGCAGCCATTGAGGGTCCTCTTTCTAGTGCCAATTGTTACGGTGGGAGAATTTCGGCGTACCGATGAAGCCTTTTGTCACTTGTAAATCATGAACGCACGATGTCACTAGGTGAAGACCGAGCTGGCCGGCCTTCAACACTCTGATGTCTGAGTAGACTTACCTGGTTGTGGGGATGTGATGTCTATTTATATATTCAAATAGGATGTGGTGGGCTAATAATGCATGTAGTGGGCTTTTGAGCCTAATTGGACCTTAAAATGGAGATTTAGGTCACTGTAGCCAAGTGTAGGGCAAACAATTCTGATGTTTAGCAATTTAAGGGGCGTATTGTTAACAATAATAATGCTGCATGGAACAAGGAAAACTCTACGGCAGGGCTGGCACTCTGGCAGTCATAGTGAGGGATCACTTTGGGGTTGTTCTTGATGGTTTTGCTGGAATAAGTCATGCGTGTTTGTCTCCCCTAGTTGGTGAATTGTATGCTATCTGTGAGGCTTTGAAAATAGCTCAAAAGTTCCATCACCACTTCATAACTATTGCTTCAGATTCGAAAATCCTAATCACTGCTTTCCAATCTGATAAGTTTCCTCAAGATTGGAAGGTTTCTCACCTCTATTCTCAAGCCCAGTGCCTACTCTCAATCCGGAAAGTCAACTGGTCGTGGACCAGCACAAAAGAAAATCGAGCTACTGACTATTTTAGCTGCTCTGGTTCTCAAAGGGATATGTCCTCTTGATTGGATCACCTACCCACCTTCAGTTCTCTCCAATGTTCTTCTGTATGATGGCTTACCTTGCCCTTACTAGGCCTGTTAGGATGGTGGTGCAAGGAGCTCCCATTTTATGTGGGATTCTCGGTGTTTTGGTGTTTTTGTTTCGTTTGAATGATAAGTGAATCATTGCCAAAAAAAAATTTGTAACCTGCATATACCTTGAAATTGTTTATTTTTCATTGCAGCCTGCAACAACGAGAAAAAAGGTAGATCATGATATTGATACTTCTTCATTGCAGCATATTCTTACCTTTTGTATGTTTCACTACATATTAGAAACATATTTGGTGCGTTGAAGTAATTTTAAGTCTTCCGTGATTATGATAAAAAAACAAATATGTATTGTATTTGGGTTATTTATCGGGTTTTCAAGACGAGCAATGAATTTTGATTGATTTTTTTATTGGCAAACAAAATCTCTTAATATGTGTTGTATATTAAGTGTTAACGTAGTGAATTATACTGATGTGATACGCTATACTCTTTGTAGATGTAGTACGCCGTACTTCTTGTCCCTTTTCTGTCACAAGTAGAACAAGTCGTCAAAGTGGAGACCACGGTGGCATAGTCTTCAACTCTCCGACGTACAAGTTAGGTTGATGGTAATTTATGCAGAGTAACAATATAGGGTTCAGTATACTTATCTTATGAGGTCAATGGTTTGGCCTTTTATTGTTGAGTCGAGGTAGATCATTTACTCATCTTCCGGTGTGGGACAAAGTCTGATTAAAGTGTTCTCTGGAGTCTTTCTTCGGATGCGCATGAGGGCGCATCCGTAGTTGGTTTGGGCCGCGGGGTGGCCCATTGCACAACTAGTACGGCTGGCTCACTGTTGGTATTGCGAGACTGGGCTATTTATTAGCCTTAGTGCGCTTATAGTTGTGCTGATTATGGCGGGCATAAGCCTATGCCAACAAGTCCCCACAAGTTCCCAGTCTAGGAGGTAATTTCTTGACTGGGGAGTTAATATTTAAGCATTTCGCCATAATCAGCGGTGGGTCCTACAGATCCCCTCGAAGTCCCCCCACTCCCCGGTTAAGGAATGCCGAGTTGCTGATGGTGTAATGGACTGTGTCGAGTCTCTTTGGGTGTTGGTTGGTTTGTCCGTCGTAGCGTAGTAAATGTTTACGCGTAGGACGTCTGATCGCTATCTTTAAGCGTAGTGCGTCCATCATAGCGTAGTAAATCTTTACGCGTAGGGCATCTGAGCGCTATATTTGAGCGTAGTGCGTCCGTCATAGCGTAGTAAATCTTTACGCGTAGGGCGTCTGAGCGCTATTTTTTAGCGTAGTACGTCCGTCATAGCTTAGTAAATCTTTACGCGTAGGACGTCTGAGCGCTATCTTTGAGCGTAGTGCGTCCGTCATAGCGTTGTAAATCTTTACGCGTAGGAAGTTTGAGCGCTATCTTTGAGCGTAGTGCGTCCGTCATAGTGTAGTAAATCTTTACGCGTAGGACGTCTTTGAGCGCTATCTTTGAGCGTAGTGCGTCCGTCATAGCGTAGTAAATCTTTATGCGTAGGACGTCTTTGAGCGCTATCTTTGACCGTAGTGCGTCCGTCATAGCAAAGTAAATCTTTACTGGTAGGACGTCTGAGCGCTATCTTTGAGCGTTGTATCGTGGGCCGAGGGTGGCACGAATCGCGCTGTGGGCAGCACGTGTCGTGCATGCATTGGGTGGACATGCCGTGGACGGTTCAGTTTCGGGGGAGGTGACGTTATCCGAGGAGGCAGTTATTGCATGCAATTAATGCATGCGTTACCGAAGTGTTGTCTCGGTAACTCATGCCACGTGGCGGGATATGGGGCGACATTTTTTGGGTCAATGGCTAAGATGTGAGTAACAAGATGTGGTATGAAGTTTACTATAAAAGGGTGAAAGGGATATGAGGGCTGTCATTATCGACAGTTCCAAGCTTTTTGAATTTCAAAAGATCTCCGTTCTCTCGTTCCCTCCTTTGTTCTCCATCCTATTCTTCAAGCTCGGACGAGATTCTGCCGGGATTGTTTGTGCGCAAATCGGTCTTTAAGGTATGTTTTGATCGGAATCTCCTATATGTGTTTTGTGCTTTTGGTTGTTTGTTGGTGATTTTGTGGTTATAGGGTAAGGCAGTGGTTTTGGGTTTGGGTTTTTCCGTCGAAATTGGTAGGTTTTGGGTCTGTTTGATCTTTGGATGAGTGTTTTCCGGCTGGGTGTGGTGTTTATGCGGGCGGTTGTTGATGAGTTTTGGCCGGTAACTGGGTTTGGTGTTCTTCGTGTTCTTCATGTTCTTCATGTTCGTCATGCTCTTTCTTGCGAGGTTCGTGGGCTAGATCTAATTAACTTTCTGACTTCTAGTTTTAGGGTATTCGTCTTTGACTTCGGTGTTGCTTGCTGCGGCATAATGCCTAGGATAAATATACTAACTGACAGCGATTCCGCGCCTGCAGAGGGAAGTTGGTTCGCGTCGTCATCCTCTGAGTCGTGGACGAGTGAATTGGAGGCCAACTATTTGAACTTGGTGCGGCGAAGCAGTGGTAACGACTCGCGTTGTGAAGATCGTGTCTCTGTCTTTGCGAGGGTGCTAGCGAATTGGGAGAGTAGTGAATCGTCAGGCACTATGGAGTCAAGATATGAGGAGGTTGGAGAAAGTGAGATGGATCCTGTTCCGAGCCAAGACCAAGGTATGCGCGAGCGTATTACGAGCGCTTCGGGGACTAGCACCTCGGGCTCGACATTGAGTCCAGCGCCTCACAGGCGCTGGTTAGATGGCGGAGTGCAAAGGTCGGAGGTGGAGGAACCGCAGGGAGCTGACCCCGCCGCAGTGCTTGGTTACGTGGAGGAGTTCAAGCTGCCTACTATGATCGTTGCCCGGGCAATTGAACTGGATGAGTATGGTTCGATATTACCCGATGGATACACGTTGGTCAGTCCCTCCGTATTACGGTTCGGGGTGGAATTGTAATTGGATCCGCATCTGCAGTGTTTGATGCCGGAGTTCGGCTTGGCCTTTGGTCAAGTTAGCTACAACATGTGGCGAGTTATTCTCGGCCTTTGCTCGCTCTTCCACTTGTCGGGCTGTTGGTTTCCCACTGCGGTAGAGGTACTCCATTTCTTCAAGATAGACTATAACAAAAAGAATTGCAACGGAGGAACTGCGCGGTTCGTTAGGCGAGACGAGCGGAGTGAGTTCCAAGTCTTGGAGAATTCGCTCTCCTCGGAAGTTAACTGGAGGAAGAATAGATTCATTGTAGAGAGGGGGTGGGAATACGGGCGTATTAACGGGGGAGAGTATCTCCCGGAGAAGCGTTTCCCTCACTATTTCAAGCCATTAACCGTAGGTCTTAATGTCTTACTAAATATTTTCTACGAAATAAGTGCTTCCTCACTTTGTTTTTTTTTGTTGCGCAGCGGGAAGAAGGTTGGTGCTGTCAGAGCGGGAGGTTGATCGCGTCAATCGTCTGACGTATCTTTGGAGGTGTCAAGGTGAAGATTTCGTCCACGATTTGAAGGTGTTGACGAACCTGTATTTTTTATTCGAGCAAGGACTACTCTGCCGCCATCGTGAGTAAAAGCACTATGCTCTCATTTTCCGTCTATTTATTCTGTTTTATAGTGTACTGATCTGTTATTGCATGTGCAGCTACGACACTATCGGTGAATAGGAACTTCGAGAAATCGGAGCGTATCTGCTACGGGAGGTTCCTGCAGCAAGAAGACCCCAACGTAACTCCGGATACCGAAGGTCTAGCTATAACCATGCTGCAGCGCGTGATAGCAAAGAAGGTGGCGGCATCCACTAAGACGGTGAATGCGATCACGAGACGGGTTGAGGATTCAGCGCAGGTCGTGGATCTGCCTGTACCCTCCCACACGAGGTTGCCGAATGAGCAGGGTTTGCCTCGTCGGAGTGATGCGGAAGGTGTAGGCCGTATCGATGCCGATCCGCGGTTGGCTACTCCGGCGGAGTCCCAAGAAGCCGAAAAGAGGAAGAAGGTGCAAATAATGGGCGCCTCTTCGCGAAAAGCGAAGTAGTCTGCCGCTTCTGAGGACGTGGAAGATATTATGGTTGAAGCTCCACCGCCCAATAGGCAGAAGACTACGCAGAAGGGGCCCATCACATTCACGGACTCTCGGGTTTATGAGGATCTTTCGGCGCTGGACCGTAGTCCATTGAGCCAGCTGGAGCCGCAGAGTTTGAGAAGCTGGTCTTGCTGAGCCAGCATGCCGGGCTCGGAGGACTGCGACGGCCTGAAGGGTCTGGCCTTGAATTGCGCAGCCCGCTTGGTGTAGTTGCGAAAAGAGTAGCGAAGATGGTTGTTAACCTGCTCGACGCGGAGCGGGATGCCCTAGAAGAGCAACGTCTTCTCGTCGAAGTGACTGAGTGGGATAGCAACCACGCCACAAGGGTGTTGCTTCTGGAAAACGACTTGGCCAATGGCAAGGCCAAGTTAGAGAACGCGGCAAACCTGCAGGAAGATCTCCGTTAAGAGGTCGGCCTCGGGAGGTGGCTGCGTCATTGGCGAAGCAGATAGCCATGGAGGGAGATGCGGCGCAGTCATCTCCTATTGAGGCCGAGAGCTTGCGAGACAGGCGAAAGAAGAAGCAGATGTGGAGAAGGCACGCGTGGCGGAGGAGGCTGCAGCTAGTGCAGTGGCTGCCTTTAAAGCATCCGCGGAGATGACTGAGTACCTGGAAGGGTACTACGTCACGACCGTGGGTGATATGATCGCATAGTTCCAGGAGCTAGAAATGCTGGATCATGCGGACTACGAAGTTCGGTTAAGGGAGAAAGACTTAGAAGCACCGCCGATGCCGCAGCCTTCTTCTGCTGCGGAGGTTGAAGTGCAGGGAGAAGATGGTAAGAAAATTTCTGACTCTTTTTCTTCTGGTTTATCTTGTGATAATGACATGTCTGATTCTAATCCGGAGACTCCTTCTCCTACTCCTCCTTCGCAGAGCATCAGAATGCACAACCGCCGCAAGGCAAACCGGGGCAAGCGGAAGAATTAGATGCTGCGTGAACCAATGATGCCGCCTGAGCGACGCCATCGTAGTAAGCTGTGGGGGAGGAGTAGGATGGGAGTTATAAAGACTTGACGTAATGGAAGAGCATCCCTCGTCCCCGTAGTGCTTGATCATTTGCTTTTCATTTCGTTGTATTTTCCCAATTTCCCCTTTTTTTGTAATGGCTATTGTACCGTACTGATTATCTTTAATGAACTGAAGCCCTTTGGGCCTTTCAAGTGATGTCTTCCATGTTATTGCCGTAGCAACGTTATGTGATTGTTGTTTTATACTTTTGGCTACATGTACTATCTTTGTTGTGCGCACAATGAAATAGTTTGTCAAAACAATTTAATTGCCGTGGTACGCTAGTGTACTGGCGTAGTAAGGATCAATGGTTTGAAAAATTCTTTATTTCATTGATAGCCTGGCTGTAGCCGTTTTGTACAAAGATAGCTTTGGCAGTGTGCCGTAAGTACTTAAAACAGTCCAAGTTCTTATGTGTTGCGCTACGCGCGGACCTTTACTTGTAGTAGTACTTAAGTTGTTCCATGTTTCAAGGGTGGGCTAGTCTCTCTCCGTACTTGTCCACCAGGCAGTACGTGTTTGGTGCCACGATCTCGACGACTTTATATGGTCCATCCCATCTCGGGCGTAACCCGGTGATCTTTGTTTGAACTTTCTTTAGGACCTAGTCGCCGAGCTGAAGTGTCTTGCTCTTCACTCTCGAGTTATAAAAGCGTGTCACGCGCTGTTTGTTTAGGATGTTGTGATGGTGCGCTGCGATGCGTTTCTCTTCCAAAAGATTTTTCTCGAGTAGCATATTTCTGAGTTGGTCTCGGGGTGGAACAGCGAGACCCGTTGTGTTGGATGGATTACTTCGATGGGGAGTACTGCTTCCGTGCCGTACATTAGGCAGAAAGGGGTCTCGCCCGTTGCTTCTGTTGGTGTGGTGCGGATTGCCCATAGTACCTTATCGAGCTTCTCGGGCCAAAGTCCTTTGGCTTCATCCAGTTTTTTTCTAAGGAGGCCCTTGATTAACTTGTTGGCGGCTTCCACTTGCCCGTTAGTTTTGGGGTGCGCAACGGATGCGAACTTGAGCGTAGTCCCTCTTGCTTTACACCATGTGATGAGGTGGTCCTTATTGAATTATGTGTCGTTGTTTGTGATGATAGACTCCGGCGTACTGTCGCGGTAGAAGATGTTGCGATGTATTTTGGACTTCCTCGGTTGTTATTGCGGTCAGGGGCGCGGTTTCGATCCATTTGGAGTGATAATCAATGCACATGATGACCCACTTAAATTGGCATTTCCCGACGGGAAGCGGGCCTCTCTGATCCATTCCCCAGAGGCAGTTGATCCACGGGCTGATTATGTATGATAGTGGTTCGGAGGGTTGGCGTGGTATGGGCCCGTGTATTTGACATTTATGGGAAGATCTAGCTAGCTCATGTTCGTCGGCGGCTAGTGTGGCCCACTAATATCTCGTTCGTAGTGTTTTTCCAACTAGTGCGCGGCTGCCATAGTGGTTACCGCAGTCACTGCTGCAGATTTCATGCAAGATCTGCTTTCCTTCTTCGGTTGTAACACATCTTAAATTGGCGTTCAGCAGACCTTGGCGATAGAGTGTGCCGTTTCGCAAGTGGTATCTCACCGCGCACCTCTTTAGCTGCATTGCGGCATCCTTGTCCTCAGGTAGCTTGCCGTCATGCTTAAATTCTATGATCTCATCCATCAATGTGACTTGGTGTCGCTCTATCTGGCATATCTGCTGTAAGGTCTGGGAGATGGAAGGATGGTGGAGAACTTCGACCCTGGTATCCTTATGGCATTCATGCGACTGCGCCGTGGCGAGTCTGCCCTCGGGATTTGGGTAATGTGGTAGAATTCAAATCGTGTCAACAACACCGTAACGTATGCCAGATAGGCTGCTAATTCCTCATCTTTGGCAGTGAAAGATCCGGTAACTTGATTGACTACGAGCTGAGAGTCACTGAATACGTTGATACTAGTTGCGCCAGTGCTGAGGGCCAACTGTAGTCCTGCAATCAATGCTTCGTACTCCGCCACATTGTTGGAGGCAGCAAAGTTGAATTTGAGAGCGTACTCGAGCTCGAGTACCCCCGGTCCGCTTAAGACGATTCCCGCTCCATGGAGAAATTGTGGTGGGGGTTATGACATCGTCTGGTGCTATTTCCGCCATGTCTCGAGGGATCATTTCTGCAATAAAATCAGCTACGCCTTGGCTCTTTATGGCGGGTCGTGGCTTGAATTCGATGTCGAATTCTGTCAGTTCAATAGCCCACTTGCTGAGTCGCCCAGAGTGTTCTGGATTCTGTAGTACTTGTTTGAGAGGCTGGTTTGTAAGTACGTGGATACTGTGAGCTTGGAAGTAGTGGCGCAATCGTCTGGCTGCCACGATAAGCGCAAGGGCTAACTATTCCAATGTTGGGTATCTTGTCTCTGGGCCGTTCATGGCTCTGCCCGCGTAGAAGACTGGCAATTATTTAGTTCCATCGCGGCGAACTAAGGCACTGATGACCGCGGTTGTAGATACTGCGAGGTAAAGGTACATAGGTTCTCTTGGCTGCAGGATTGACAATAATGGTACGGCAGGAAGGTAGTTTTTCAACCCCTGAAAGGCTTCTTGGCAGTCCGGTGTTCATTCAATCAGCTTGCTCTTGGAGCGTCTTAACAGTTTGAAGAATGGTTCACATTTGTCGGTCAGTCTCGAGATGAATCGAGATAACGCCACGAGTCTGCCTTGATGGGCTTCCACATCCTTCTTAAGTACCGGCTGCGCCATATCTAGAATGGCTTGTACCTTTTCCGGGTTTGCCTCTATGCCACGTTGACTGACGATGTAGCCCAGGAACTTACTTGTTGTCACGCCGAAAAAACATTTTTGCGGGTTCAACCGCATCTTGTATTTTTTGAGCACATTGAAGATGGTTCGGAGATCGGCTACGTGGTCTTCGGCCTTGACACTCTTGGCCAACATGTCATCCATGTATACCTCAATCTCTCGACCGATGTATTTGTCAAAAATTTGTGTGACGCAACGCACATACGTAGCACCTGCGTTCTTTAACCCGAAGGGCATGACAGTATAACAGTAAAGGCCTCTGTCAGTAACGAAGGTTGTAGCTTCTTGATCCGCGGGGTTCATGCGTATCTGATTGTACCCTGAGTAGGCATCCATCATGCTTAGTAACTCATGACCTGCTGTTGCATCGATTAATTGGTCGATTCTGGGTAGAGGGAAACTGTCTTTAGGGCATGCCTTATTTACGTTCTTGTAATCCACACACATTCGCCATTTTCCATTGGCTTTACGGACCACGACACAGTTTGAAATTCACTCAGGGTACTGGACTTCCCTAACGAACTTCATTCCTTTCAATTTGTCGACCTCCTGGCGTATTTCCATGCTTTTTTTGTCGTCGAAGCTCCGACGCTTTTGTTTAACTGGGTATGCGGAAGGTTTGATGTGCAGCTCGTGTGTGATGATGTCAGGTGAAATGCCGGGCATATCCTCGTAGGACCATGCAAAGACTTCTATGTTGTCTCCTAAGAAGCTTGTTAAGTCCCTCTCAACTGTGGGGCTAAGAGTTGGGCCGACCTTAATCTTTCGCTCCGGGTGGTGCGGGAACAGTGTGATGCTTTTCAAGGAAGATTCGAGATTCGCCGGAGTTTTGGCTTCGTAAGGCATAGCCTTTTGCTTGTTCTTACTTTTTGGTACTTTTCCGTCTCGCGCGCAAGGTTCTAAAAAACGCTAGGCGTTAATCGGGCGGACAACTAAAAACCCGCGCCCAGAGGATTAATCGGGGATTAATCGGCCCAAAATAAAGGCGACCAAGGATCTTCGGGCGCCTAGGCGGTCCTAGGCGGGGATTTTTAGAACATTGCTCGCGCGTCAACAACCTTGTCGGTCAAGTTTGTTGTAGCATGTACCACCAAGATTTCGTGTCGGTTGCGCGTGCGCCTAACCGCGCGTGTTTGGCAATCTTTTGCTACGGACTGCGAACCCCGGACCTGTCCTGTACCGTTTGGAGTTGGGAATTTGATGAGCATCATGTATCCGGTGATGAAGGTTCGCATCCGGTTGAGGGTAGGCCGACCGATAATCCTGTTGTAGGAACTGTAGGCGTCAATTATGATGAACTCAGCTTCGACGCAGACTATACATGGCGCAGTCCCAATGCGTACCGTCATGTAGTCCGAGCCTAGAGGTTGGGTTACGTCGCCAGAGAAGCTGATCAACGGTTCGTGGTCCTGCACTAACTTCTTTCCACTACGCTCCATCTTCTCATAGCATCCCTTGAATAAGACGTTGAATGCAGATCCCGTATCGATCATCATCTTCCCTACGTCCCACTGTCCACCCAAAACTGCGTCAATGAGGAAGGCGTCGTCATTGGGTAAGGAAATGCCGATTTCCTCTTCCTTAGTGAAGGTGATCTGCTTCCATCATTCCTTCTGTCTCTTGGCGTTTCCCCCTGTGATAGCGTACACTTGCCTTGGGTGGTTACTACGGCTGAAGCGCTTTTTTTCACGGTTGGACATGTTTGACATTAGGGCTCCGCCCTCAATTACGTTGATGCGGCGCAGGTTTTCTACTACGGCAACCACGTGTTGTTGTGCCCTTGGCTGCGCTGCTCGGGCCCCTGTGTCGCCGTTGGCTCTTAGTGTGCAGAAGGTTCGACAATCATTCGTGTTGTGGCTTCCATTTTCATGAAACTTGCACCACTTACCAGTCTCCGCTTCGGTTTGAGGGCGTAGTGGCCTTGCTGGCTTCCTCAACGTCCCCTGATATTTGTGAAAGAAGTATTCTAGGGTTTCTTCCCTCGGTGGTGTGTGGTCACCGCGGCGACCCATCACGTTAACTTGGCGAGGATCTCTGTTGTCGCGATGCTCGCCGCCGAGTCTCCTGCTCTTATCTCGGCCTCTGTGCCGATCGTGGTTGCGCGCGTCATGGTGGTTTGACTGATGCCACTCTCTTTTCCTTCCTTTGTTGTGGTCTTCTGTGCCAAGGAAGAGCTCGCGTTGTATCGAGGACGACGACGGCAAGGGGGAGGACTGGACGCGCCGCAAGCTGCCGACGTCGTTGGATGAATCGAACGGGGATGCGAGGTCGAAGAGGAGGAAAGTGGAGAAGGAGAAGGTTTCGCTGATGGCGGCGGCGGCGATGATGGGGAAGCATAGGCTTTCTTCGATGTTTACGTCGTCGGCGTTTAATAATAAAAATAGGCATAGAGGATTGTCGTCTTGTGATATCATTGTGGATGAGGTGATTGTCGAGTTTGCACCGGATGAGGCGGATAGAGAGAAGCGGCGGAGGGCAATGTCAGCAAAGAGTGAGAGAGCGACTAATGGCATGGTGGTGTTGATTTATCGAGGAGGAGGGTTGAATTGGATCGAATTGTTGGAAATAGTACGAATATGGCTAAAGATTCCGAGGGCAGGAAGGAGGTGGATTTCGGAAATTCTGAGCCCTAAATTGAGCCATTCATTGATTACGAGGAGAATAATATTGAGCATTCTGTGACGTGCAGAAGAAGGAACATGTTTTCACTCTGAATGCAAAGATTATGGAAGCTGAAGATCCGGCATTGAGTGCTATGGCGGGATGGAAGGCTGCGATGACTAGTGGGGCCGACAATGTGGAGGTTACCAGTGGCTCAATTAGTGAAGAGAGTTTGGAGCTGGTTGATCTGGAGTCGGATGGGTCAATGCTCTTTTACATGTTTGATTAATGGTCTAAATATCTCGATATATCCTTAATATTAAGAAAACCATACAATAAGTTACTTATCGGTATATTATATCGGTCAACCCGAAAAATCAAGTTAAATGGCGATATATCGGGTCAAACTCAGTGCCTTTTTTTTTTAAACTAAGTCATTTTGAAAAAATAATTTGAAGAAAATGAAAGTTTCGTTGATAATATTCAATAACGAGAAAGTTTATGATGAATGATTACCTTTATTTTTATTAATTAATACTATTTATGTATTTTAATTGTCAAAACAATCAAATATTTTTTTATGAAGTTTATTTAGTACATTTACTTCTATAAGTTTTAATTTCTCGATATACCAAATAAATTTTTTAATTAAATCTGATATATCTCGATATATCTCCGTTATATCCCTATTTTACAAAACCGATACGATGTCGTTAACCGATATTTACACCATTGTGCTTGATGCTCGTGAAGAGTACGTGTCTTATGGACCAAATATGGGCACCGTATATTTATTTGGGAAGGTCAACGTGAATGTGTGTGATGTCTTAACAGTTATATTGTGTTCTTTGTGCCTGAATGTTTTGTTTTTCATTTCATTAAAGAGTTAATCTTGCAATCTTAATCATTCAACCTATTTCATAGTTGAGTCATTGTTGTGATGCATGTTAAAGTAGAACAATCTAGTTCACACGGTGCTGGTTGTGGAATTCATGCTCAACCATCATTGGATGTAAATCGAAGGGTGAGGAGAATTTTTTTTAAATTGAGTTATTTTATTTTCAACCTTTGGATTTACATCTGTCACAGCCCCGAAATTCGAATGATAAAAATTCGAATTCGAAGCCATAAAAACTCTAACACAATCTCAAATATATTGAAATCGTCTTATCATAACAGTATATCGAAACTGAGTCCACAGCATGACTCAGTCGACTTGAATAATACATAACCAGTTTATACCTCAGTATTATAACCAATGGAAATGCAAAATTCACTCAATCCTCACCACAAACAGCAGAAAGAAATCTTCAGAGTAAGCCCTCCGAATCTACTACTCCCCACCTGCAGAACTATCCCCTACACTATCAAATTGGTGCACCGGGATTGTAAACACAAACCGGTAAGCTTTTCAGCCCGTATGAGTAAACCAACAGTAAACATACATCGCATACAAAAGAAATATGTCAAATAACATTTAAAGACAAACGTACTCATGTGACACTGGGCAACCCATCTGTTACCCAAAATCATTTAAAACATGGGTACTCATGAGACTCAGGCAACCCATCTGTTACCCCTCATGCAGTACACCGACAGGCACTGGGCAACCCATCTGGTTACCTAAAATCACGTAAAACATGGGTACTCATGAGACCCAGGTACTCATCTGTTACCCCTCGTGCAGTACACCGACAGACACTGGGCATCCCATCTGTACCCAATGTCACTAAAAAAATATGGGTACTCATGAGACCCAGGCAACCTATATGTTACCCCTCATGCAGTACACCGGCAGACAAACTAGAGCTCTAACTGAATGGTAACTGTCACCCGGCTAAGGTTTGGTTCCGATACTGCCAACTCGTCCGAAGACAGAAAAAACACGTCCGAAGACAGAAAACGTTTTAATAAGACTCAATGTTAAAACCACGTACAATAACAATCCACCCATGTTATTGTACTACAACAAAACGACTCTTGCTCAAATAAAATAAATATAGTTGCCACAGTATAATTCATTTAGAAATAAGAACGTGATAGTATATAATATAGCAACCCATATATATGTATCGTATTTACC
This sequence comes from Argentina anserina, assembly GCF_933775445.1. NCBI lineage: Eukaryota > Viridiplantae > Streptophyta > Magnoliopsida > Rosales > Rosaceae > Argentina > Argentina anserina. The sequence goes on from NC_065875.1 coordinate 4,258,606, forward strand.
ATTTTATACACATACACAACCCACTATATCATATACATGTCCTAGTTCAATCTTTTAACAAAAAACGTACCTATGAGTCACCGCCAAGGGTAGACTCGTCATAATGAGATTTACTCAAATTCACCTTTTCAAAATCATTTATTAAAATAGCGTTTCACTTACCTATGAACCGTAGACGATCAAGTTCACGAATTTAAACCAAAACATATTTTTTTAAATAATATTTATAACTAGTGATGCAACAACTATGGTAAGAACTCAAACTAAATTCAATAATTATAACACTACTTCGATCATGATGATCATTGTGAGGTTCACTCACCTTATTTCCCGCGTGCAACTTTCACGACACTGAAAGTGATTGCTTCACTCGTTCGTCAGTCACCTAATATCATGATTAAATGCTTAGAAAATGATACGTAAAATACCAGGTGACGATTTCAGTACAGCTAAATGTTGTCCATAAAACATTGTTCATGTGTTACTGTTTACTAAACATTGTTCGGTTTACTGTTCATGAACAATGTTCACAGTTACTGTTCATGAACACAAAATTTTTCGACCACCACCAATGACCACCAACTTTCACCACCACAATCTAAATGACATTCCTAACAACTTTCTAGTTCACAACAAAGTCAAAATCAAATCTTAAAAACTCCAATTTCTGAATTTCCGAAAAATCCCAAATCAAGAACCCTAGAATTGAAATTTCTTTGTTTGAGTTTTTACCCTTCGATTTAGGTCAAAACCTTTACAGGGGTTGTTGAGACGTTAAGGCAAGGAGTTTGAGACTGGTGGTGAACCCTAAACTCGCCGGAGCTAGTCAGAAAATTGAAGAACACAACCGGGTCACCGTCGGGTTTCTGGGTCGGCTTCTGGGCTTCGATGCGTGGAAACCGTCATGCTACACCACGATCCACCACCACAGGGAGGCGTGCAAGGAGGAGACGAAGCGATCTGGGCTGGCCCGGTCACCTAAAACCACCGGAATCGGCTGGAAAAGTCGGGTCGGGTCGGCCGGATCCGGGTCGGGTCAAAAAGAAATTTTTGACTCTAAAGGGCATGCGTGCGGAGAGAAAGGTAGAGAAAAAAGGGGCATTACAACATTCAATGGTGGTTGAGCATGAATTTTACGGTCAGTTACTGACCATGTGAACGAGATTGTAAAGTAGACAGTCTCGTTCACACGGTCAGTAGCTGACCGTGGAATTCATACTCAACCACCATTGGTTGTAAATCCAAGAATGAGGAGAATCTTTTTTAAATTGAGTTATTTTGTTTTCAACCCTTGGATTTACATCCAATGGTGGTTGACCATGAATTCCACGGTCAACTACTGACCGTGTGAATGAGATTATAAAGCAAACAGTCTCGTTCACACGGTCAGTAGTTGACCGTGGAATTCATGCTCAACCACCATTGGATGTAAATCCAAGGGTGAAGTAAATTCATGTTCATATCAGAGTTGTTGTGCGGTTGTAAAGAGCATGCAAAGATGTGTTTATGCAATTCCGAACAATCCTCTACTTCCAACTGACGAAATGATGAAGCTTGAAAACGATGCTGAAGAGTCAAGGATTTCACCCATAGATTTTCGAAAGAAGCTGCATGTAGGCGTTTTTCTTCTGTTAAGTGTAACTGTACATAAAATTTAGTTTGGCCTTGTCTTTGTTTTCTTTTGCGGCCACTGTTGATGATTTTGTCCACATATCAGGACGCTGCTTCAGGATTAAAGAATGAAATAGCCAACAAGTTGTTGGATCTCAATGTATCAGGTTTTAGCATGGCACCTGTCAAGGTTGGCATACTCAATAATTCTGATTTCCAATTGTAGGTTGATTCAGGCATTCAGCTATGAGAAAATGAACAATGCTCAAGGTTCATAGTACTATTGTTATCTTTCTTTGAACTGTTGCTCACTTTCTGTTATGTGATCAGTGCAGAGGAACTATGCTTTTGAGCGATCTGACATCTAGGCTGCATGGAATCGGAAGCGGGGACGTGGAAGCGAAGCATTTGGAAGCGCGGAAGCGTTTTTTTTCAAAATTTCTTAGAAGCGGGGACGTTTCAGAAGCGCGGAATAAAATAATATATAATTAAAGATATTAACCTGTATATATAATATTACAAAAACAAATAAATAGCAAATTCAAAGGCATTATTCGATTCATAGCAAATTCAATGTTATTGTTACACAACCAAATAAACTCAATAAAAATAAAGACAATACTACTTAATAAGTGTAATTTGGAATTTATCCCAAAGCCACCTTCACCAAGTTTCTTGTTGACTGAAAAGTTATCGGTGGCAGTGAGTACTGTGGACAAACTAAATATTGGTAGCTCTATGTCTTCGTTCTGTCTGTCATAGTTCTGATTTGTCGTTCCATGTTTCCAATTTTCTCTACCAATATGAAAGAATAAACATTTATGCAATTATTCTGAATCAAACTAAAGTTAAAGTCAATACATGTCAAGCCTTACTATCTACTAACATCAACTAATAAGACTTTCAACTCTTCTGTATAACCACAATACAACAACAATTGCAGCGCAATCTATCTTTGTACAAGGCCAGCTTCTGGTGAGCTCTGAAGAACGATACGAATCAGAGCTAACTTATTATCCCACAGCAGTAACTTGCGATCCAATATGCATAGGGAGTGTGACCGGAATGAGCCTCACCAACTCAACAAAAAACAACATACATCGAACTGTGAACTTCTAGTTGCTCGGGTGGTGGAAGAACTCTGGAGGTATTGACGGAGGGCAGTACTTCTTGGCCACGAACTTGTACTAAGGTGGAAAGAAATGTCTCAGATTAGAACAGGCCATTTGGACATGAATATAAGTTCTTATGAATTTCAGAAGAGCCATACGTGCAGCTATTGGATCATTATTACTTCACTGAGAGAAAGGAAGAAAGAATCTTCTTACCTTGTGTTAACAGTACTTCTCTCGAACTGCAGCTAAGTTAGAACCACTGCCATTACAACATAGGTGATGCAGCACTTTAACACAATCACACAGATCAGACGCTCGGTAGTTTGTGTAATGTCTTAACGTATAATTCTGGAAAAAAAAAAGATAGAAACCGAATTCCATGTCAAGCACGAGGGAATAAAATGTCTTGGCAAAAAATATAATCTGACAAATACTTTACGCATACCCAAGGATTTTGTGAAGGAGAGAGTATATATTTGGCCAAGAAAGTAGCAGAAGCAGCAATCAGCGATGGGGCATAGCCAAGCGTGCAATATTCTAGAAGAGATAACTCTGCAATATAGTGGGCCAAGCACTGGAACAGCACTGGTGGCACCTACAAAAAGTTGTATGTTGGATGTTGGCGATGCATCAGCATTGTTTTGATATCAAAATGGGAAAATAGATAAAATGCATCATATATATCAGCAGCCCAGGATCAAGTATCTGCTTTCATAAATGACAGATTGACCGTCACAAAGAAACTGAAAGTCAATTTGACCCAAACATGTAAGGACCCAAATATGAATGTACAAAACTAAACAAGAATAGGCAGCCAGGTCAGAAATGTATACCTCACAGCTTGTTCTTTCAGCAACTGAACAAAACCGCCTGCAGAATTGTCACAAACCAGAAATCAACATCCATACTAACAGAAATAAACTTCTTGTTTGACTGATAGTTAACAAAGCTAGACATGACCTCAAAAAGCACATAGCTGTTGGAACTGCCATTTCAAACTTCAAGTGATCCAACACATCAAATTCCATTTGCGAAATCTGCATCCATCATATAGCTCAGGGACTGACAAAATATAGAATCAACCAACAGAAAGAGCATTAAGAACTACAACAACAATAAAAAGAGAGATTACCTACCTCGTCCTTGAAGTATGTATTGTCTGTAATGTAACAGAACTCTTCCACCTCTGGAACATGAATCTCCTCGTATTTACTGGAAAAGTTGGCATTCATTTCAGTTCGTTACATACAAAAAACTCATACTTCATATGCTTATAAATATATTTAGATAGCCAAGGAGATGCAGATCATCCAAAAATAAAAATTATTCCATAAATAAGAAACAACTTAGGATCTTACGCTGCAATCATCATGCAGGCAACACCCAGCAGTTGCAATCTTTGCTTTTTCATCGCATTGCCAGAAAATCAGAGAGACGGCAAAAATCAGATTGGAAAAGAGAACAAGAGGCACTGGGCTTCTCCGATTAAAAGCTGTGCGACTTTGATTTCACAAGATTGGGCATGAAATCGACTGGATTGAGACTAGAGTTTTGAAATTGGGGAAAACGAAATCGATAGCTACTGAAATGAAATTAGCGGAAGCAAGAAGATAAACAAAGCATCTACAACATGAAGAGGTCCACAGGATCAAGAGCCGTAGCTCTGATACCATATCACTTCCTTCCAGCCTATTTGACGCTTCCAATTTGGAAGCTCTCACTTCCATATCGCTTCCAAATCACATTTTTCTCGGAATCGCGCTTCCGACCGCTTCCGACCACTTCCGGCCGCTTCCGGTGCGCTTCCGCTTCTGAAGTGCGAAGCACGATTGCAGGCAAGCTTTCGTGCTTCTTAGTCTGACATACCTAAAGGGGAGAATTATGTGCTGAAGATCAATTATCCATTCCGGGTATGTCACTCAACCAGAGTGAAATCAGTAGGGTTATAGGTAGACTGAATTAACCTCTAAATCACAAATCAAATGTATCACAGCTTCTTGCTCATAGATATTTAAAGTTTCATAGGTCATTGCTCTTTATAGTTGCATGTGAAGCAGAGATGCATAAGACAAAATGACTTGATAATTTATTCACGGAACTTTTTTGGCTCAGTTTCTTAATGAACATTATTTGAATTGTAGCAGGATCCCCAACTATCCCGATCTAAAAGGAGAGACTTTTTCTGCTCTTCTTGGTACTCATAGCAGGTATAAAGAGTCAAGTTGCTCTTCCTTCTTAATGTCTGATAATATCTCTTTGATTCTTCCGTTTGTGTACATGTTTAAATTCCTGGCTTGATTATCTACCTATCTCACTATAAACTATTCGTTAGATAAAATAACAAAAAACTTAACACATTGCATCATGCAGCGCGTTGGAACATTTCCTTGTTAAAAAGAAGATAAAAGGACCTTCTTGGCTGTCAGTTTCAAATTTTTCTGTCTGCCCAGCTTCCAAACTGGTGAGATCTTCAATTCTCAGCATAAATCATCATCTTAGACTCTTAGTCATTCTGTGAAATCCATATTTGCATTCTTTCTGGTTCCTTTTTTGTTAACATTTTGTCATTTTACTGTACAGGTAAGCTGGTGCAAATTCGAGTTGACCATTAATGCTCCGAAAGATACAAAGGTCTCAGCTAAACCTGCAGATATCCCTCCAGTGGTTGTTACTGCAATAAGTTTGAAAACTATAATCAATGAGAAGCAGTGTTAACGAAATTGTCTCTGCATCTGTTGTCTGCTGTAACAAGGCCAAGGTTAGACCTAAAATATTTTACCGTCTTTTGTTTTGGCGAACTAATGAGTTGACTTGTTGGAGTTCACAACTATGTGTACTGTGTACCCAACTTCCATAATATCTCATCTCATATATTCTTATTCATTGCTTCTGTTTTGCTAAGTTACATAATATACTTTGATTGTCTAATACACTGATGTCTGGTCTTTTAGATTGACACTCCAGTGAAGGACTCAGAATGGAAGAGTCCTGGTATGCTGAGCCACTTTACTGTTGCTGTAAACTTGACGGAGGCATATTTCCCATGGGGTTTACTAAATCGGCTGGCGGAACTATCTCAGCCATTAATTTGCTTTTGATCCAAGGGCTATGAGGGAAACTTGAGACCTTGTTTCTCATGCATATAGAGAAAAAATATGTATCATAATCTCCATAAATCCCTGCACCAAAGAATGTCAAATAAGGCATGCAGCAAATTAATGAGAAGAGGTAAGAAAGTTAAAGAAGGCATGCAGCAAATTAAATGAGGAGAGGTAAGAAAATCAAACATGGCTGCAATAATTAAGACTTTTCCTCCCTCATTCAAAGGAAAAAATTTGTGCAAAAGAAATCAGCATTAAAGGAGGAAGAAGATATGCAATTAATGCAAAAGATATGTAATCCTTATAGAAATCAGAATTCTGGAAGTGCAGATCATCTAACTTTGACGGGCTCCCCTGGACACCTCAAAATGACTGAGAAAATTCATGATATATAGCTAAGGAAGTCTAGTTGAAAATTCATGATGAAAAGCTAAGGAAGTCTAGTTGAAAATGTCAGTTGGAATCATCTCAATATCTATTTTCTAGAGAAAGTTATGGCCAGAACAAGGGACAAATGTCAGATATGCCGAATCTAGGAAACCTGAACCAATTTGGTTTCAACTTTGTGCACTTTGTGGCCAGCTTCCCTTGGGTTTCTTCCTCTATATATAGCACCTCAATTCCATAGAAAAAGATCATCAACCTTGCACATAAGTATAGCTAAAGCTTTGCTCAAACACTTTCATTCACCAAGAACCATAGAATTCGAATTCACAACCCTTCACCATATTTTTTGTCCAAAACTTGGGAGCCTAGGATATTATACTCTTGAAGATCTCGTGCTACCTTTGTAAGGAACCTTGGGAGGAGAATTATAAAGTGTAACTCTATAATCTTCATATTTAGTTTTCGGATTTTTATGTTCTTGTTCTTGGATGATTTATGTTTAGGTTTTGTTAAAGTTATTTTTATTCTTGTCTATGAGATATTTGTAACTTTTGAATGACATGATGAATTAAGGTTTTCGATTTTAATTCAATGATTTTAGGTTTTATACCATGAGTTTCTGTTTATTTATGTTCTTAATTCATTTTCGGTGTGTTCTTATATTCCATGTGTGATTAAGACAAGTAGTTGATGTCGCATATGTTAATCATTCAAAGTTTAAAACGATTTTGATACAAGTAGTTGATGAATTTTTTGTCCCATTTGTTCCTCCACCGATTATGATCTTAAGTTCGACATTGGATATGTGCTTTAAACATGTTCATTTCTCTTTGTGATACGTAATTGCATGATGAATTGGTATGTTAGATTTCGTATCAAGACAAGTAGTTGAGCTCGATAATATCTATGTATTAGGAACCAAGTAGGAACTTGATGCATGATCGAATTTAAGATGAACTATGATGCTTACGGCATGAACATGATTGAGAGTAGATTTCGTTACCTTTGTTCTTATGTTATTTGTTTGGTAATTGCTTATGTGTTGGTTGGTTGATCACATGTATATATTAGTTTAGGTTTATTCTCTGTTTGATCCGAAATATATCTCAAATTCCTCAAACTCTTATGAATTCGTTGTTAAATGTTTGTGATTCTTTACCCTGGTTGGATCCCCGGTTTGTGAACGATACCCTCTTGCTTTATACTACTAATGATGCTTACAAGGTTAATATTGATCTCGAGTAATCGAACCAATCACTGCAGCAGAAACATTTGAATGAAGGAGGCAGCTCTTCCTCAGCCAATAATCATACTGATAGGAGCACTTTGTGCGACGTTCTTAACATGCTTTTACCTCAATTTGTACTTTGATTAGCCCTTATTGTTGTACTACTAAGTCATTGAGTCGTAGTAAGAGTCTTTGGCGGTATTGGATGCATTTTTTTGTGCTTACATGAGTTAAAAACGCATAATTGGTCTAGAGTCCTAGTTTGACTAGGAATCCTTGTTAGGTTTTAAAACTAATTATCTCTTACTTATGATTTTATTTTCTTATTTTCAGATTTGATTGAAGAGATAATTAAAGAAAAAGAGATGGAGCCAAATCATGCAACAATTAAATAGAAGATGATCATTAAAGGCATAAAACATGACATGTTTTAGGGAATAAAACATAACATGTTTTAGGGATTAAAATATGACATGTTTTAGGGAACAAAACATGGCATGATTTAAGGGATTAAAGCATTTCATTATAATATGAGGAAAGATGCAACTACCCTCATTCTTTCCTCTATATATATATGGCTTCATCTCTCGAATAACATCACTTCTCATTTGCATTCAAGAGCCAAAACTCTACCAAAATACTACCTCAAACATCTTTCACTCAAACAACAAGTCATTTTCCCCCATATACAAATTCCATCTCCACCGAAATCATCATTGAAGACACACCTCCAAGGTTCATACAACGTGTGATTCTCGCAACTCATCTCCACGGGTTTGTTCGTTTTTGATTTTTTTTTAAATACTGTAATAACCCCAATTTTTCAAACGATATTTGATTTGAAGTAAATTCTATAAAGTTTTGAAATTCATTTAAATTCAATTTAATTGTTTGCATGTGTTACGAAAACGGAAACGGAAACGTTCCGAGAACGTTTAATAAGAAAACGTTACGTTTCCAAACGAATTTATCGAATTTTATTCCGTCGCTCGGTTGTGAAAACTTTCTTCACGAATGTTGTAGAGCTCGTCGTTACGAGTTCGTGGATATGTGACGCGTTCGAAACGGACATCGTACGTAAAAGTTATTAACGACGGAAGTTAGTTTCCGATTTTGGGAGGGGGTATAAAAGGAAATGTTATCAATTAGGGTTCCCATAAGTGGAAACCCTTTCATCCCTCTTCTCTCTCCCCTCTCTCTTCCGCCGCCCCTCTCTCTCTTTTCTCTCTCTTTTCTCTCTTTTCTCTCTCTTTTCTCACTTTTCTCTCTTTTCTCTCTCTTTTCTCTCATTCTCTCTTCACTCTCTCGGTTCTCTCTTCTCTCTTCCCTCTCTCTTCCGCTACCCCTCTCTCTCTTTTCTCTCTTTTCTCTCTTTTCTCTCTCTTTTCTCTCTCTTTTCTCACTTTTCTCTCTTTTCTCTCTCTTTTCTCTCATTCTCTCTTCACTCTCTCGGTTCTCTCTTTCTCCCTCTCTCTCTCCCTCTCCATCTCCCTCTCCTCACCGAGCAGCTGCACCTCACCACCGTCCTTGGGAATCGCAAGACCCCTACCACCACCTCGAGCACGCCGAGCCTCCTCCTGCCGCCAAGGAGCCACAACGAAGAGGAAGCTCCTTTCAAACGTTCCCGACGGTTTTGGACTCCGATCTAGGTAAGGAGGCTTTTAATTCATGGTTGTGATGTTGTGTGATGTTTTTTTGGATGAAATGGGAGGTTGTTGGTGGAGATCAGAGGGAGAGGTGGAAGGAGGGTTACCGCCGCCTAGAGGCGGCGCGTGGAGGAGCGTGGGAGGAGTAGGAGGCGGCCTAGGACCGGAGAGAGGAAGAGGGGAGAAAGGAGGAGGGTTTTGGAGTGGTGGTGACATCACACGCGCCGGTTTTGGGCTCGGCGCGTGGGCCCCACGCGCGGCCGGCCGGAGGTGGCGCGTGTGCCACACGCGCCGCCGTGTGAGGCGGTGTGAGCAATTTCGACAGAAGAGTATTTTGGTAATTTACTGTGTACGGTAAATGTAAATGTAATTTTTATTTACTACGGTAAATGTAATTAAATTTTACCTTCGGTAAATGTAAATATAAATTACTTTCAGTAAATGTAAAAAGTAATTTGTAAAAGGTAAATAGTAAATTTTATTTACTGAGATTGTATTTACATTTAAATCGTACGTATACGTACAGAAATACGTATTAATATTTATACGTACAGAAATACGTATTAATATTTATACGTACAGAAATACGTATTAATATTTATACGCACAGAAATACGTATTTAATATTTATACGTACAGAAATACGTATATAATATTTATACGTACAGAAATACGTATATAGTACTTATACGTACAGAAATACGTATTAATTGAGTATTGTACAGTAACCGTGAACAGTGAACAGTAACTTCGTAAAACCGAAAATTGCTGAACAGTAATCGATTATTACTGTTTCGGCATTTAAAGGTTCACGAAAGTTGTAGAGCTCGTCGTTACGTACGAGTTCGTGGATATGTGACGCGTTCGAAACGGACATCGTACGTAAAAGTTATTAACGACGGAAGTTAGTTTCCGATTTTGAGAGGGGGTATAAAAGGAAATGTTATCAATTAGGGTTCCCATAAGTGGAAACCCTTTCATCCCTCTTCTCTCTCCCCTCTCTCTTCCGCCGTCCCTCTCTCTCTTTTCTCTCTCTTTTCTCTCTTTTCTCTCTCTTTTCTCACTTTTCTCTCTTTTCTCTCTCTTTTCTCTCATTCTCTCTTCACTCTCTCGGTTCTCTCTTCTCTCTTCCCTCTCTCTTCCGCTGCCCCTCTCTCTCTTTTCTCTCTTTTCTCTCTTTTCTCTCATTCTCTCTTCACTCTCTCGGTTCTCTCTTTCTCCCTCTCTCTCTCCCTCTCCCTCTCCCTCTCCTCACCGAGCAGCTGCACCTCACCACCGTCCTTGGGAATCGCAAGACCCCTACCACCACCTCGAGCACGCCGAGCCTCCTCCTGCCGCCAAGGAGCCACAACGAAGAGGAAGCTCCTTTCAAACGTTCCCGACGGTTTTGGACTCCGATCTAGGTAAGGAGGCTTTTAATTCATGGTTATGATGTTGTGTGATGTTTTTTTGGATGAAATGGGAGGTTGTTGGTGGAGATCGGAGGGAGAGGTGGAAAGAGGGTTACCGCCGCCTAGAGGCGGCGCGTGGAGGAGCGTGGGAGGAGTAGGAGGCGGCCTAGGACCGGAGAGAGGAAGAGGGGAGAAAGGAGGAGGGTTTTGGAGTGGTGGTGACATCACACGCGCCGGTTTTGGGCTCGGCGCGTGGGCCCCACGCGCGGCCGGCCGGAGGTGGCGCGTGTGCCACACGCGCCGCCGTGTGAGGCGGTGTGAGCAATTTCGACAGAAGGGTATTTTGGTAATTTACTGTGTACGGTAAATATAAATGTAATTTTTATTTACTACGGTAAATGTAATTAAATTTTACCTTCGGTAAATGTAAATATAAATTACTTTCAGTAAATGTAAAAAGTAATTTGTAAAAGGTAAATAGTAAATTTTATTTACTGAGATTGTATTTACATTTAAATCGTACGTATACGTACAGAAATACGTATTAATATTTATACGTACAGAAATACGTATTAATATTTATACGTACAGAAATACGTATTATTATTTATACGTACAGAAATACGTATTTAATATTTATACGTACAGAAATACGTATATAATATTTATACGTACAGAAATACGTATATAGTACTTATACGTACAGAAATACGTATTAATTGAGTATTGTACAGTAACCGTGAATAGTGAACAGTGAACAGTAACTTCGTAAAACCGAAAATTGCTGAACAGTAATCGATTATTACTGTTTCGACATTTAAAGGTTTACGAAACGATTCTAAATTCTTTTCTTATCTTTTCAAGGTGATCGTTAAATCAAGGAAAGGAATTATCATCGGGAATTGTGGAATTACGCTCGAGTCTATAAGGTGAGTAAAATCTCACTGAATTACGAATCTACCCTCGTGGTGATTCAACATTTTTGCAAGTGTGATTATCAAATGAATTACAACATGTATATAATTTAGTGGACTACATATATACAGTATAATGGTAATAAGTACATATATATATATATAGTTCATTAAATTACGTACTGTTATTAATTCATTAAAAATAGTCATTTCGATGACGGAAGTTTGTGATTATATTGAGCATGTGATTTGAAATTGTACAATATGATGTGAGATTATTGTACGTGATTTTTAACATTGAGATTGTTAAAATGTGAATTGTCTTCGGACCAGATTTTTGGTACAATATGATGTGAGATTATTGTACGTGTTTGGCAAGTCGAAACCTAGCCTTTGGCCGGGCGAAAGTTACGATACAGTTAGAGCTCTAGTCTGTCTGCCTTAGTACTGCATGTGAGGTAACGGGTGGTTATCTGCTCATGGATACTCAGTTTATTTTGGATGTTGGGTAGCGGGTGGCTATCCAATATCAACGGTGTATTACGAGAGGGGTAACAGATGTGTACCAGTGTTCTTGGTACCCGTATTATAAATGCATTGGGTAACCAGAAGGGTTACTTAATTTCCTCATGAGCGTTTTATTTCATATTTCTTTGGGTCAACCAGATGGGCTGACTATTGACTCATGAGGGCATTTATATTTGTTGTTTTGTGATCTTTCGTATATATTGATATGCGAACTGTATTGTGATTTTACTCATACGAGCTATAAGCTTACCGGGTTTGTGTTTACAATCCCGGTGCACCAATTCGATGGTGTAGGGGATAATTCTGCAGGTGCTGATTAGTGGGGGTTGAGTGACGACTACAGAGGCTCGAAGTCGTTCTTATCCTACTTGTGGTGAGGTTTTAGCGTGGGTTTGTGTGTGAGAAGTTGTGTAATTTCATTTGTGAGATTTGTGAGTGATTTGTGAGGATTATTACATTTCCATTTTATGTATGGATTATAAATTTGGGTTGTAATAATTGGTTGACTGAGTTGTATTGAGAACTCAGAAATTGATCCGCTGTTACACTTTAATGATTTCGATTTATTTGAGATTATTTGGTGTTTAACGACTTTAGAATTTTGAGTTTTTAGGCTCAGAATTTTGGGGTTGTTACAAATACTTTGTCTATAAAGATTGTAGTATGATGTTTGTGTGGGATTATTGTTTTGTATTAAGAATCGAAATTTTCATATTGTTTTATTGGATTTTTGGATCTTTGCCGAATTGATGGTTTTCTATAATTAATGAGTTTGTATTTCTATTGTTGTGTTCTAATCATGTTTCTCATACTTTTAGATAATTTTTAGAATTGTGCATATGAATTTAGTGCTTGGATGCATTTCCTAAGATTGTGTTTGAGTGCTAGATTCATCAACCATATTGACACAAATCGAATCATGCCCTAAGTAGGTTCGATTTGTGTTGATTAAAAGTGGTAAAAATTCTGGAAATTTGCATGTGAAATCATGGTGGGTGACGCCATACATGAAACATGTCTCCAACAAAGAATTGGTGCTTAAATGTAATCTTGTTTGATTTCTACTCTAAGTGTTATTGAATTCGATTGCATGCAAATTTAGATTAGGCCCTAAGTCAATCTAAATGTTAATTGAAATCTTGCACGATTAGATGATCTCCTAAGGCTCTAATTGTATTGGTGTCTAAAAAGTATGTAATTTGTCGAATTAGAATGCATGATAGGTTCGAACTTGTAATTATGTGGTGTAATGGTAAATTTGATTTAAGTTTGTTAAAGAGAAGTCGATCATGTAAATAATAACTTAGGTTTTATTTTAATAGTTAATAATCAATCTCAAACCCCTCATTATTTGTTAACACTAACAGTTTAGAGTTCCCTTCAATTCCCCGGACTGAACGATCCATGCTTATTCTATACTAACAATGATGTTTTACAGGATTTATTATAGACGTTTTAATTAACGCTCTATCACATACTGCCATGTTGGGAAAGTTTTCAGCATTTTTAGCTGAGTCTGATCATGTTAAGGTTGCAGATGTTCTAGGTATTCTTAATGCCTTTTCTACAGCTTTAGACATTTCTGGCACGCAAGATTGTTGGATAATTGATTCAGGAGCCACAAATCACATGACTAATCATGTTCTTAACCTTACTAATTTTGAAGAATTATATGCAAGTGTTTTTGTAGCTAATAGGAAAGAAGCTACTGTATGTGGGAAAGATAAAGTTAAAATTTTATCTTATGATGCTGATGCATTATATGTTCCTTCTTTTCCTTTTAAATTCCTCTCAGTTGGTCAAATCACCACCTTGCTAGTTTTCTTATATTCACACCTGAGAATGTGTTCTTTCAGGACATAGCCACCAAGAGGATGGTTGGTGAGGGGTTTTTCAAAAATAGACTCTATTATCTTTCAGTAGAATCCACTGCTTCAAAGGCTTTTCACACCAGTTCAAAATCAACACAAGACCTGCATTTTTGGCATATAAGACTAGATCATCATATGGAGAAGATTTTGTCTATCTTGTTTCCCTCAATTTGTAACAATGACACATTGTCTTGTGATGTTTGTCATTTCTCTAAGTTTACTAGACTTTCATTCCCTTTATCTATCTCTAGGGCCAATTATCCATTTAAAATCATTCACTCAGACATTTGGGGACCTATTGTGAAATCTTTTGATGGTTTCAAATACTTTGTAACTTTTGTGGATGATTTTACAAGGATAACGTGGATTTATGTTTTGAAACGCAAGAGTGAATTGTTTGAAATGTTCAAAGACTTTCACAGTATTGTTTCCAATCAGTATTACAGTAAAATTGTCACCTTGAGGTCAGATAATGGAAGTGAGTATATGTTCAACAAAATGAAACAATTCTTAAGTTCTCAAGGCATTCTGCATCAAACTAGTTTTGTTGATACTCCTCAACAAAATGTAGCTGAAAGGAAAAATCGTGATATTCTTGAGAAAACTAGAGCTATTATGTTTTAGATGAATATTCCAAAAGAATTTTGGTCACAAGCAATTCTTACTGCTACCTATATGATCAACATATTGCTTAGTCGAGTTCTGGAGTTCAAATCACCTTTGGAGAAGCTGAAGGGAAGGAAGATTGACATTTCTCATTTGAGAACATTTGGATGTGTATGTTTTGTTCACATTAAAGCTATTCACAGAGACAAACTTGATCCAAGAGCTGCTAAATGTGTGTTCTTGGGTTATTCTGCTACTCATAAAGGTTACAGATGCTTCAATCCAGCTACAAGGAAGGTTATTGTGTCAAGGGATGTGAAGTTTGAAGAATTCACTCCCTTCTATACAAGTAAAATTTTGTGTGAGAGTGAGAGAGTAATTTATGGTGATTTAAATCCTCTTCTAAATTTCTTGACAAATGAGAATGTCAATGATGATAGTGTTGCAGATGTGACAGATATAGCTCAGCCTCAATCTGATCATAATTATGTTGTTAACAATGATGATCAATCTGGTGAATAAGGTAATGTTGATCCTCAAAATGTTGCAGATGAACCTGAGGTGAACAATGGTGGAGTTGATCATGCTGAGAATTATCCAGTTATTCTTACAAGAAATCCTAGTCGGCCTAGGAATAAGCCTGCAAAATTCAAAGACTATGTGATGATGTCGTCCAAGCACTCCATTGACAACTCTTTCACTCACAAAAGGTTTTCACCCTCTCATATTTCTTTCTTGAGTTGCCTTGACTGTATTGATGATCCTGATACCTATGAAGAAGCAAGTAAGCACAAAGATTGGCAAGATGCTATAACAGATGAACTGCAAGCTCTGCATAATCATACCTGGGACATTGTCAACCTTCCTTAAGGAAAAAGGGTTGTGGGATGCAGGTGGATTTTCAAAACTAAGTTTCACTCTGTTGGGAGAATAGAGAGGAAGAAAAGTCGACTTGTTGCTTGAGGATTCTCACTCAGACCTATGGTGTTGACTACAAGGAGACTTTTCCTCATGTAGCCAAAATGAACATTGTAAGAGTGTTACTGTCAATTGCAGTGAATCATTCATTGCAACTTCATCAGATGGATGTCAAAAATGTTTTTTACAAGGTGATTTGGAAGAAGAAGTCTATATGCGCCTGCCTCCTGGTCATACACAAGCTAATAACTCTGATTTGGTCTGCAAGCTAAAAAATCCATTTATGGCTTAAAACAATCTCTTAGGGCTTGGTATGCCAAGCTCAGCTCAGTGTTAGAAGCCACTGGATTTCGCAGTAGCAATGCGCACTCTTCATTATTTTGAGAAATGGCAAGTCTGAGAGACTAGTTGTTCTTATCTATGTTGATGATTTAATCATCACGGGTGATTACTCGGATGAAATTACTGCTTTGAAGTGTGCTTTGCATAAAATGTTTGCAATCAAGGATCTAGGGAGGCTGAAATATTTCTTAGGTATAGAAATGACCTCTTCTCAGAAAGGTCTTTTCTTAAACCAAAAAAAGTATATTGTTGACTTGTTGAAGGATGATGAGATGTTGGATTGCAAGCCAGCAAATTCTCCTCTTTCAAGTAAGTTCAAACTTGATGATGATGTTAGTATTGTTCTTGATAATATCAGTTATTATCAAAGGTTAGTGGGAAAATTAATTTATCTCACTATTACCAGATCTGATATTTCTTATAGTGTTAACATTGTTAGCCAATTCATGCATGCTCCGACTGTTGCTCATTTAAACACAGTGAATTGTATTATGAGATATCTGAAAGGATCTATTGATATAGGCATTCTTTTTCACAAACATGGAAACACGGGTGTAGTTGGTTATGTTAATGCTGATTGGGCTAGAAATGTTCTTGATAGAAAAAGTATTATAGGTTATTGTGTGTTTGTTGGTGGAAACATGGTTTCTTGGAAAAGCAAAAAACAAACTGTTGTAGCTTGTTCAAGTGTTAAAGCTGAGTATAGAGTCATGGCTTCAGCCTTCTGTGAGTTGGTATGGATCAAAAGCCCTCTCCATGATCTTAGTTTTTCCTCCGATCAGCCTATGATCCTCTATTGTGACAATCAAGCTAGTGAAAGGACAAAACACATTTAAGTTGATTGCCACTATGTGCGCACTCAATTTCAAACTAAAGTTATTGAAACAAGGTACATTCGAAGTCATGATCAACTTGCTGATATCTTCATCAAGTCACTGTCCTCTGAACATTTTTTATTTCTTTTATCCAAGTTTGGCTCCATCAATCTCATGGACCAGCTTGAGGGAGGCTATTGAAATGAAAGGAAAAAACACTTGATTGCCACTATGTGCACACTCAAGTTCAAACTTTATTGAAACAAGACTAGCTCCATCACTTTCTCCTTTCGGTGGTTTGTCTGCAAATGGAAAGCTGAGCTACCCCTGGCTCCATCACTTTCTGGTCCTTCTGCTCCACAGTTGCGCTTGTGTTGCCTCCGCCTATTCTTTTCTCTATATAAATACTTGTATCATCTCACCATTTCTGCATCAAGAAATCAAGAGAAAATATCAAAACCTCCATGTTCTTCTTGTTCATTATTTCTTCATGCATCCTGGTTAGCCAAACATAAAATTGTCTATGTTAACTTGTTGGATACCTTGTTTTCTGTATGCAAGTTTGTTTCTAAAGACTGATCTATCTGGTTCTGGGGTAGTGCCTCTCCAAAGAAAGTATGAACCTTAATTTAAAGAATAATTACCTCCCTGTCCAGTACTTCAGTGGCTTAGTTTTTGTACTTGAAATGCTTCAAAGTAATATGAACTTGCCTCTAGCAATTGCTCAAAAATGTTAACAGAACTGTCAAATTGTCAAGAAAAAAATAAGTATCAACAGAACTGTCATAGCAGCAGATAGCCAGTTCTGTAAAAGGAGGTAAAGATTTACTTCTTTGGTCACCAAAGTTTACCAACTCCAGGGTAAACATCCCTTCTCTAGTATACTGTCAGCTACTATTTTATGAACTTAGATGTAATTGTCAGTCATCTCAATAAAAATCAATTATTCCATGACATACAATTTCCCCAAAGCAGAAAGAGAGCCTTTTAGAAGACACATAATAGTGTCCTTTATCATTTATAGGCAGTCCTTTTGTGCAGAAAGTCCTACCTGCATACAAAGCAAGCACAACAGTCTAAGATCTTTGGAAAGGTAGACTCACTCAGTGCAAATTCTTTCATTCAGAATACCAACTAGGGAATGGGGAAAGTGAAAGGTCCAGAAACCATTATTTCTTGCACACATGCAAGGAATCAAATTTCCAACTCATTCTGGGACCAGCTGAGGCAAATTTAGGGGTCAAACCATGAATGATGTTTCAGTCCTAAAGGTATCTGGATACTGTCCTCTCCTAGTTCTCTCACTAGATACTGTGCTTCCTAGACAAAGCAGAACTAGTGATTTGAATGTTCTCACTGATTATTTCCTGTCCTGATGAACATAGTGCTTTTGTGTATAGGGTTAAGACACTAAGTCTAAGCCTCTCCTTATCCCCAAGGAAAGTTGAAGCTTAGTCTTCTCTGAATTCAAGCGTATTTGTTATTTAGTAATCTAATGTCTTGGAAGCAAACAGCATTTGTTTTTGTGCAATTGTTTGAATTACTCCAAATGCCAAAACTAGGGACTGTTGGGTTTTATTATCTTGCTCTGCATACAAACTTTTCTTCTTTACATCAATAACACGGAACTTTGAAATTGATCAAAGAAACTAATAGTTAATAACATTACAACCTTCTGCTTAGCTGTGTATCATATAATACCTTCTCACTTGAAACCCATTTTGGCACTAGAGGAAGAAGATGAGTAAAGAAAAGTGGATGCAGAAAAGCTTGTGTTATTGCTTTTAGCGTACAAGCTTTTCGTCACTGCTGCCGATGATGATGATGTTGCTAAAACTCCACAAGTGTTCTTATTTTCCCGAGCAGCATCATTCGCCGGAGACCCTTTGAGAAGCACATCTACCTTGGCATACTCCTCCCTTTCATGCCTGATTTCCTTGAGCATTGCAGCCACATCTTTCATTGTTGGCCTTTCATCTGGGGATGAGTTTACACATAACAAGGCTATGCCTAATGCCTGCATCATTTCCTCTATCTCAGATTCTGGTCTTGATAGTAGGCTTGGGTCGAGGACCTCGACATTTCCTCTTTTCTGTCTCACCCAATCCACTACATGTAGTCCATCTGGTATTGTTGGATCTATTGGTTGCTTCCCTGTTAAAACTTCCAACACAACTACACCATAGCTATAAACATCACTCTTCTCTGTAATCTTCATCATATATCCATATTCTGAAGAAAAAAAATTAAAAAATAAACTGAAGTTAAGCTCATGCAGATAATTTTTGTTTTATAAATGAAATGGCATTAAAATGAAGTTATGCATATTAAAAGAAATGTGAAATCAACTGTATGTGATTAGTGTACTAACCAGGAGCAATGTAGCCATATGAACCAGCAATTGTGTTGGATGATCGAGTGAAATTTCCCTCATCGACAAGTTTTGCAAGACCAAAATCAGCAATATAAGCCTCAAACTCAAGGCCAATGAGGATGTTGTTGGCTTTGATATCTCTGTGAACAATTGGAGGAACACAATCATGGTGCAAGTAGGCAATGCCTTGAGCTGCACCCAACAAAACGCGGTACCTAAGTTCCCACTCAAAGGCATGTCCTGTCCTCTCATGAAGAATACTGCCCAAGCTTCCATTAGGCATATAATCATACATCAGCAATCTTGTGTTCCGATTCCAGCAACAACCCAAGAACCTAACAATATTCTTGTGACGGATTGAGCCAAGTGTTTTGACCTCTGCTGAAAATGAATCACGAACTCCACATTTTTCATCATTGCAATATCCATTGTCTGCAGCAATTGTAGTTGGCCAGAGCTTCTTCACTGCAATGACTTCACCATTGTCCATATCAGCTCGATAAACCACCCCCGAGCACCCTTTTCCAATCACATTGACATCAACTAGGCTCTTAAGCACTTGCTCAACCGAGAAATTTAGCTTCTGGAAAGGAGTGAATTGCCATGTCCATGAGCTCCCCAACTCGGAATCATCATCATCATTAATAGTCCTTCGCGCTCGAATCACTGCAATTATCCCCATAACAACCATTGCAACTGTCAAGGTGATTAGCAATGCAATTGCCAGCTTGAGCCTCCTTGACCGCCTTTCATCATTTTCCTTTCCTGACAGTCCTGACCTGCCAACATCACTCAAGAAACACGAGTCTCGGTTTGAAGAACAAAGGCCTTCATTTCCAGCTAAATCCATTGGAGACAGTTGTCTGAAAAGCTTGTTGTCTGGAAGATAGCCAACGAGGTTGTTGTGAGACACATTAAGAGACTCAAGAGTGTTAAGACCAGAGGATAGTGGACTCAAATCCCCCTCAAGTTGGTTATATGAAAGGTCTAGAACGAAAAGCTTGTTAAGTGCTGACATTTGAGGCGGGATTGATCCAGAGAGTCCATTGCAGCTCAAATTTAGAACAATTTCAAGGTTTTCAATTCTGCCAAGCTCCACAGGAATGTTGCCAGTGAGCTTGTTGCTGCTAAGATCAAGCACTTGCAGACTCGAACACATGCCAAGTGAGGCAGGTATTAATCCAGAGAATGAATTCCTACTCAGAATAAGCTTGTTCAATGTAACAAGCCGAGCCAAGCTTGCTGGTATCTGTCCCTCAAATTGATTAATGGAGACATCCAAGACTTGAAGTCCCGACAATGATGACAATGAATTTGGCAGGGGACCACCCAGAGTGTTGTTGCTGAGGTCTATCATTTGTAGCTCTGTGCAACTCCCAATCTCATCAGGAAGTGACCCAGAAAGCCGATTCCCAGAAAGATCAAGAAAATTTAAGTTCCTGAGATTTCCAATGCCTCTGGGTACCACACCAGTCAGCCTGTTACTTCCAAGCCTCAGCCTTACAAGAGAGCTGCAGTTACCGATTTCAGGAGGGATTGAGCCCGAAATATCATTAGAAATCAACAGGATTTTTGTAAGGTTTTGCAGCTGAAACAAGCCAGAAGGTATGCTGCCAGTGAGTGAATTGTGTGACAAATCTAGAGCTTGAAGATTACTCAAACTAGCCAAAGATGAAGGAATGCTTCCTTCAAGCTGGTTTTGCCAAGCAAAAAACACAACGAGCTTGGACAACTTCCCAATCTCTGGTGGAATCAAACCAGAGATCTGATTTGTATCAAGCTGCAACTGAATCAAATTTGTTGCATTGCAAAGACTGGAAGGTATTGAACCAGTGACATTGTTGTTACTAATCATAAACTCCTCAAGGTTTGACAGCTCTCCTAGAGACAGTGGAATAGTACCAGACAAAGAATTTAATGAAAAATCAATCATTCTCAAGCTACTACATTTCCCAATCTCCTCAGGGATAACCCCCACAAGACTATTCTGCCACAACATCAACTGCTCAAGCTTCTTAAGCCTACCGAGCTCCGGTGGAATCGAACCAGATAGACTATTTTCGTAGAGAAACAAGTTCACAAGCTCAGAACAGTTACCTATCTCAGCAGGAATCCCACCAGAGATCATTGTGGTGTATATAGACAGCGTCTGAAGCTTGCTAAGCTTACCCAATGAGGCCGGTAAAGAACCGGAAACTTGAGTATCAGCCAACCCCAAAACAGTCAAGTTGGTGCAGTCTCCAAGCTCATCTGGGATTCTCCCACCAATGTTTCTGTTCCCTCCTGCTCTCAGCACTTCAAGACTGGCCAATTTTCCGAGCTCCGGCGGGATGTTCCCCGAAAGCTGATTATCGAAAATTGCTAGATTCTTTATTCCAATGCAGCTGCTCAACGCAACTGGGATTTTCCCAGTCAGCTGGTTTGAGTTGAGAATTAAGTCTTGGAGATTTTGAAGCCTTCCGATGGATGAAGGTATGGGACCCACGAGTGAGTTTGAGCTTAAGTCAATGACTTGTAGCTCAGTGCAGTCACCGATGTTGGAGGGAATTTTTCCGGTGAGATTAGCGCCAGAGATGACAAGTTTTTTAAGGGAGGGAAAGGAGGAAAGATTAGATGGGACTGGAAGCTCAAGAGAGATGGATTGGATAGTGATCTCTGTGACAAAACCACTCGGAGAACATGTTATGGAGGACCAGTTACATGGATTAAAGTCGAGAATGTTCCAGTTCGAAAAGGAAGATGAAGAAGACAAAGAAGCAGAGGAGTGTAGCCAAGAGAAGAGAAGAGAGGCTTCATGGTTTGAGGCAGCAGCAAAGGCAGAGGATGAAATGAGAAATAGATAGATAATAGAGATTACTGAAGAACAAGAAGAAGAGAAGGATTGCCTCGAGCTGGGTATCGATGAAACCGACGACATTTGCCTCAATTTCCAAACCTTTCTTCTCGGGTTTGCATCATTTAGGAATTGCAGCCCTGCTCTCTCTCTCTCTCTCTCTCTCTCTCTCTCTCTCTCTCTCTCTCTCTCTCTCTCTCTCTCTCTGTTTTAGCTTTCTTGCTTTGAACTCAAACTGAAGGGAGGAGAAGGACAGTTAGGTTTTTTTCTATGCTATACTACCTCCAAAGCAAAAGCACAGAACACAGTGAGAGCCAAACCTAAACGATATAAACAAATCTAAGAAAATGAAGCCATTGCCTTGAGATCGACAAAACTGCACCACCACCACCACCTCTCACTCTAAATGGCAGAGGCCCATCAATTTATATACAAATATTTCTGCATCCCTATCTGTATGCATGGATAGAGAGAGAAAGAGAGGGAGGAGTTTAGAATAGTGTAGTTTTTTACTCCATTAGAGTAAAAAGCTTGATCGAGGGCAGTTGGCTTAGCTAGCTAGCTCCCAACTCCGACTCCGAATGTGTTGTTTTCCTCTCAATCTCTGCAACAAAAATTGATATCAAATTGGCGCAAGCAGACAGTGTTGCTTACCTCTCATTTCACACTTGGTGATCGGAAAGCTTTCTGGGCTGACTGTTTACGTTGCGTATTTCCAATTTCCAATGGACCTCAGTGCACAGTTATGGCGTGGAATTTTCTCATTACCATATCTGCAAGTTGGATCCACAACTAACGGTAAAACGAAAAAATCATGGATGTACATTAGCCATTTGTGGCTTGATAATTTATTAATTGAATTGTAGTTAAAATCAAGAACAATAAAATCTTAATTGGGTGAAAGAAAATGTTAAACAAGTGTATCAATTACTCTTGAGTGATGCTCTTTGCAGTCCAATGAATATGGAAGACTAGGTGAAATGCATTATTCAAATGTATTTTCATTTCTTGATATTTCCTTTTTGAGGCCGATTGATGAGTCTATGAAGCGGGATTTTTTATAACAATTCAAATTTGATCAACTGATCGAAATATAAAGTCAAATCAATTCAATATCTATAATTTTATAGAGCAGGGACCATGGAGTTGGCACTAGCCCTTGAGTCAAAGATGTGACAAACAATTATAGAATTAAATACATGAGAAATAAATAAATCAATCAATAGAAATCGACTTCTAACTAGGACAATTATGTTATGCATGAGTCATTACATACTATCATCTTATTCGTTTAGTGTTATCTCCAGTTCCTCCCTTGTTCTTAATGTAAAGATTTTTTTTTTCACAATTTAGGTGACCTTGTTAAAATTGCATCGGCTTCATACAATGACTCAGTCTTGTGGCAGCCTTCATGGGGTGTGCAACTAAATTTGTAACAACTTCAATTTTAATGGATCGATACCCAAATCCATTAAATAAAAAAATTCTTAGTCAGTACACGTAAGTTATGATACATTAGCATTACATAAAATTAATTATTTACATAAACTAATTACGTGATTGACTACAATATGCATATTTTTTCACTGTCTTATCCGTAAAAAAAAACTCAGAGCTAGGTGAATCGATAGCATAGTCTGAAAACCAAACAGGATCAGTCTGCAACCGGTTAATGAGCACCTGAAATTGCGACTTCTGAAGACTGACCAATTCTTGTAATAACCCTAAATTCCAAAACAATATTTGGTATAATTTAAATTCTATTAAGTCGTGAAGTTTGATTTAAACCGAATGTGATTGTTTGCGATGTTTTGAAACGGAAACGTTTTCGGAACGTTTATTAAGAAAAACGTTACGTTTCCGAACGAAATTATCGACTTTTATTCCGTCGCTCGGTTGCGAAAACTTTCTTCACGAAAGTTGTAGAGCTCGTCGATACGAGTTCGTGGATATGTGACGCGTTCGAATCGGACGTTGTGTGTAAAAGTTATTATTGACGGAAGATAGTTTCCGATTTTAAGGGGGTGGTATAAAAGGACATTTTGTGAAGTAGGGTTTCTATTTTCAGAAACCCTCTTCTCTCTCCCCTCTCTCTTCCGCCGCCTCTCTCTCTCTTTTCTCTCTTTTCTCTCTTTTCTCTCTCTTTTCTCTCATTCTCTCTTCACTCTCTCGGTTCTCTCTTTCTCCCTCTCCCTCTCTCGGCTTTCTCCCTCTCCCTCTCCCTCTCCTCACCGAGCAGCTGCACCTCACCACCGTCCCTAGGAATCGCTAGACCCCTACCACCACCTCGAGCACGCCGAGCCTCCTCCTGCCGCCAAGGAGCCACAACGAAGAGGAAGCTCCTTTCAAGCGTTCCCGACGGTTTTGGACTCCGATCTAGGTAAGGAGGCTTTTAATTCATGGTTGTGATGTTGTGTGATGTTTTTTGGATGAAATGGGAGGTTGTTGGTGGAGATCGGAGGGAGAGGTGGAAGGAGGGTTACCGCCGCCTAGAGGCGGCGCGTGGAGGAGCGTGGGAGGAGTAGGAGGCGGCCTAGGACCGGAGAGAGGAAGAGGGGAGAAAGGAGGAGGGTTTTGGAGTGGTGGTGACATCACACGCGCCGGTTTTGGGCTCGGCGCATGGGCCCCACGCGCGGCCGGCCAGAGGTGGCGCGTGTGCCACACGCGCCGCCGTGTGAGGCGGTGTGAGCAATTTCGACGGAAGGGTATTTTGGTAATTTACTGTGTACGGTAAATGTAAATGTAAATTTTATTTACGTATGGTAAATGTAATTAAATGTTACCTACGGTAAATGTAATTTATAAATTACTTTCAGTAACTGTAAAAAGTAATTTGTAAAAAGGGTAAATTAGTAAATTTTATTTACTGAGATTGTATTTACCTTTAAACAGTACGTATATGTATATAAATACGTATATAGTATGTATACGTATAGAAATACGTATGTAATAATTATACGTACAGAAATACGTATATAGTACTTATACGTACAGAAAATACGTATATAGTACTTATACGTACAGAAATACGTATTAATTAAGTATTGTACAGTAACAGTGAATAGTGAATAGTGAACAGTAACTTCGTAAAAACCGAAAATTACTGAACAGTAACCTATTATTACTGTTTCGGCATTTAAAAGTTTACGAAACGATCCTAAATTCCTTTCTTATCTTTTCAAGGTGATCTATAAAGCGAGGAAAGGAAATTATCTTCGGAAATTGTGGGATTCACGCTCAAGTCAATAAGGTGAGTAAAATCTCACTGAATTACGAATCTACCCTCGTGGTGATTCAACATTTTTGCAAGTGTGTTTATCGAATGAATTACAACATGTATATAATTTAGTGGACTATATATATACAGTATAATGGTAATAAGTACATATATATATAGTTCATTAAATTACGTACTGTTATTAATTCATTAAAAATAGTCATTTCTATGACGGAAGTTTGTGAATTGAGCATGTGTGGTGAAATATGACATGTATAAGATATAGTGGACTATATATATATTGTATAAATGGTAAATAAGTACGAATATATATAGTTTGCTATATAATATACTGTTATGATTTTATTGTGATTCTATTGAGTATGTGATTTGAATTGTACAATATGATGTGAGATTATTGTACGTGATTTTTAACATTGAGATTGTTAAAATATGAGTTGTCTTCGGACCTGATTTTTGGTACAATATGATGTAAGATTATTGTACGTGTTTGGCAAGTCGAAACCTAGCCTTTGGCCGGGCGAAAGTTACGATACAGTTAGAGCTCTAGTCTGTCTGCCTTAGTACTGCATGTAAGGTAACAGGTGGTTATCTGCTCATGGGTACTCAGTTTATTTTGGATGTTGGGTAGCGGGTGGCTATCCAATATCAACGGTGTATTACGAGAGGGGTAACAGATGTGTACCAGCGTTCTTGGTACCCGGATTATAAATGCATTGGGTAACCAGAAGGGTTACTTAATTTCCTCATGAGCGTTTTATTTCATATTTCTTTGGGTCAACCAGATGGGCTGACTATTGACTCATGAGGGCATTTATATTTGTTGTTTTGTGATCTTTCGTATATATTGATATGCGAACTGTATTGTGATTTTACTCATACGAGCTATAAGCTTACCGGGTTTGTGTTTACAATCCCGGTGCACCAATTCGATGGTGTAGGGGATAATTCTGCAGGTGCTGATTAGTGGGGGTTGAGTGACGACTACAGAGGTTCGAAGTCATTCTTATCCTACTTGTGGTGAGGTTTTAGCGTGGGTTTGTGTGTGAGAAGTTGTGTAATTTCATTTGTGAGATTTGTGAGTGATTTGTGAGGATTATTACATTTCCATTTTATGTATGGATTATAAATTTGGGTTGTAATAATTGGTTGACTGAGTTGTATTGAGAACTCAGAATTGATCCGCTGTTATACTTTAATGATTTCGATTTATTTGAGATTATTTGGTGTTTAACGACTTTAGAATTTTGAGTTTTTAAGCTCGAAATTTTAGGGTTGTTACAGTTGGTATCAGAGCCAGGTTGCGTATTTGGCGATTATCAATACCATCCGGGAGCGATGATCCGACTGCAGGCGGGCTCCCATCACATGCTCCTCGGTATAGATATGTCGTCGGGTACGCGAGAGTGTTTTAGGAGCCATACCTAATGGTTTGGTCCTCCGAGAAGTATCGTGATGATACTTCGATGATTCATCTTATCCTGAAATTTCATGTTAATACCTATTGAATCTGTTTTAGTTGAATTTGAGATTTCACAAGTATTGACTAAGTGTTTCGTTGTTTGAAGGTGATGAACGCTGATAAGGGCCGAGGACGGGCGAGAGGCCGAGGTCGAGGTAGGACCACAGGCCGAGTCCGCAACGTGGAGAACCTTTATGAGGAGGCTTCTCCACAGGTAGAGCAGGTAGGCCGAGGTCGAGGTAGGGCCACAGGTCGAGTCCGCAACGTGGAGAACCTCTATGAGGAGGCTGCTCCGCAGGAGGAGCAGGATGAGCCAGCTCCTGCGGTTAGAGATGACGGTCGAGTGTTGAAGCTGATCAAGGATATTAGTGCACTGTCAGCTCTGACCTTTCATGGGGGACTAGATCATATAGTAGCTGACCATTGGATCGAGGGTATGGAGACTTATTTTGAGATGATAGAGTGCACAGAGATTGAGAAGAGAAAGATAGCTACATTCTTTCTCAAGGGTGATGCTCTATATTGGTGGAAGAGCATGAGACAGACTGTGGATGTGTCTACATTCACATGGGGAGGTTTCACCACCATATTCCGAGAGAAGTATTTTCCAGCCTCAGTACAGGAGGACTTACAGTTGGAGTTTCTGGCATTGGTACAGGGAGACATGACCATTAGAGAGTATGATGCTCGATTCTCACAGCTGTATCGGTATGTCAGGCCTATGGGTACGACTGCTTTAGCTCAGAAGTATCTACGTGGGCTGAAACAAGAGTACAAGACCATGATATCAGTCTTTTGCCTGACTTCACGGGAGCAGATATTTGAGAGTGCTATGAGTTTGGAGCAAGCAGAGAAGACTCAAGCAGGTGATGTGGGGAACAGAGATGCAAAGGGGAAAGGCAAGGCAGTCTATACAGGCAGCGAGCACTCAGGGCCGAAGGATAGGTCATGGAAGAGGCCAAGACCCCACTATCAGGCCCCGACAAGGGCGCCACCCCTAGCTATCAGAGCAGCACCAGTCAGACCATTAGCAGCAGTGAGGTGTTATAGCTGCAATGAGATGGGACATTACGCCTCAGCATGTCCGAAACCGAAGAGAGCAGGCTGCCACCAGTGCGGGCAAGTGGGACACATAGCTCGAGATTGTACCCGACCACTTCCGGGTAGACAGGAACGGCCGCAGAGACAGCTACCAGCGGGCCAAGCTAGAGTGTTCGCAGTGGGTCAGCGAGACACAGGGGTGGAAGGTACATTATCACTTTTTGACTACCTTACTAGAGTGTTGTTTGATACAGGAGCATCGCATTCATTCATTGCTAGTTCAGTAGTGGAGATGCTAGGATTGATTCCTACACCTCTCGGGGACGCCTTATGTGTCACTTCACCCCTTGGTGTGTCACTTGAATTAGAGACAATCTGCAAAGCTTGTCCTATATTGATTGGAAGTAGAGAGTTCTCTGCTTCGTTGATTGTGATTCCGGACCACACTTATGATGTGATCTTGGGAATTGATTGGTTGAGACCACAGCATGCTGTGATTGATTGTTTTGACATGGTAGTGTCCTCTCATAGACCCGGAGAGCCAGTGTTTCGTTATCGTTGCCTCAAGTCTGATAATGCCATGAGATCAGGAGTTTTGGCACATGTGGAGTCAGTGGATCAGAAAGTATCTATCGCAGACATTGTGGTAGTATCTGAGTTTGATGAAGTGTTTCAAGAGATACCGGGGCTACCTCCTCGAAGAGTGGTAGATTTCTGCATTGATGAGTACCCGGTACAGCACCTGTGTCAAAGGCGCCATATAGAATGGGGCAGAATGAACTTAAGGAGCTGAAGGTGCAGATCGATGAGCTATTAGACCAAGGGTTCATCAGACCTAGTGTTTCACCTTGGGGAGCACCTGTTTTGTTCGTAAAGAAGAAAGATGGTTCTCTGCGGTTGTGTGTGGACTACAGAGAGCTGAACAAGGTGACCATCAAGAATAGGTATCCCTTACCTAGGATTGATGACTTGTTCGATCAGCTCAAAGGTGCTACGGTGTTCTCTAAGATTGATTTGAGATCCGGTTATCATCAACTCAGAGTGAAGGAAGAAGATATATCGAAGACAGCCTTCAGGACCCGGTATGGACATTATGAGTTTGTCGTCATGCCATTTGGTCTAACGAATGCACCAGCTGTCTTTATGAGTTTGTTGAACCAAGTATTTAGCCCGTACTTGGATGAGTTTGTTGTGGTGTTTGTGGATGACATTCTGATATACTCCAAGACACAAGAAGAACATGTGGTGCATCTGAGAACAGTGTTGCAGACCTTGAAGGAGGCGAGACTGTATGCCAAGCTAGAGAAGTGTGAGTTCTGGAAAGAAGAGGTCAAATTCCTTGGTCATGTTGTCTCAAAAGATGGAGTACTAGTGGACCCGGCAAAGGTAG
Organism: Argentina anserina; assembly: GCF_933775445.1. Classification (NCBI taxonomy): domain Eukaryota; kingdom Viridiplantae; phylum Streptophyta; class Magnoliopsida; order Rosales; family Rosaceae; genus Argentina; species Argentina anserina. The sequence continues at coordinate 4,287,417 of NC_065875.1, forward strand.
AGGCAGTGAAGAATTGGAGTCGTCCAAAGAACCCTACAGAGATACGTAGTTTCCTCGGTTTGGCAGGTTACTACAGGAGGTTTATCGAGGGGTTTTCTAGTATCGCATCTTCATTGACCAAGTTGACCAAGAAAGATACTCCGTTCGTGTGGACGGATGCATGTGAGGAAGCGTTCAGCAAACTAAAGACTAGACTGACCACAGCTCCAGTATTGACGATTCCCTCTAGTGGTGGTGGCTATGTCATTTACAGTGATGCTTCGCTCCAAGGTTTGGGTTGTGTGTTGATGCAGCATGGAGGAGTTGTTGCATATGGCTCGAGACAGTTGAAGATTCATGAGAAGAATTATCCGACACACGACCTAGAGCTTGCGGCAGTTGTATTTGCCCTGAAGATTTGGAGACATTACTTGTATGGTGAGAAATTTCAACTCTTTTCAGATCATAAGAGTTTGAAGTACTTGTTCTCACAGAAGGAGCTGAATATGAGGCAGAGGAGATGGATGGAACTCCTCAAGGACTATGACTTCACATTAGAGTACCACCCGGGGAAGGCAAATGTGGTGGCTGATACCTTGAGCAGAAAACCGAGAGGCGTGGTAGCTTCACTTATGGTCCAGGAATGGTTCATGCTAGAAGCTGCATCAGAGTTTGATTTGGTACCATCGGGAGGAGAACCAAGGGTCTTTCTTGGTAGTGTCACAGTGCAACCCACATTGATCACGAGGATCATACAGGGTCAGGCGCAGGATAGACACTCACGAGCTAAGTTGGCGGATCTTGTAGTTGATACGCTTGATGAGTGTCCTTCTGAGTGGAGAGTTGGACCCGATGGAGGGTTGAGGTTTGGGGCAAGATTGTGTGTCCCAGATTGTGATGATCTTCGGGAAGAGGTTCTTCGTACGGCACATCGTTCACGCTATACCGTCCATCCAGGGAACACCAAGATGTACAAGGACCTATGCAGACAATTCTGGTGGAACGGTATGAAGAAAGATGTAGCAGAGTTTGTATCGAAGTGCCTTACATGTCAGCAAGTGAAAGCAGAACATCAACGACCAGCTGGCATGTTGAAACCACTGACTATTCCTCTTTGGAAGTGGGAGCAGATATCTATGGATTTTGTGACCGGGTTGCCTAGATCGAAGAAGGGTCACGATGCCATATGGGTGATTGTCGATCGATTGACGAAGTCGGCTCATTTTCTCCCAGTGTCGATGAAGTACTCCGTGGACGTGCTTGGGAAACTATATGTGGATGAGGTAGTGAGACTTCATGGTGCTCCAGTTTCTATTGTTTCCGATAGAGATGCACGTTTCACTTCGAAGTTCTGGGGTGGTTTGCAGAAGGCGATGGGCACTACCTTGGATATGAGTACAGCTTTTCACCCTCAGACGGATGGACAGACAGAGAGGGTGAATCAGGTGATGGAAGACATGTTGAGAGCATGTGTGTTGGATTTCAAGGGTAGCTGGGAAGATCATTTGAGATTGATTAAGTTTGCCTACAACAACAGCTACCATTCTAGCATTGGCATGGCACCGTATGAGGCACTTTATGGTAGGCCATGTCGATCTCCGATCTGTTGGGCCGAAGTTGGTGATGAGGCACTAATGGGTCCAGAGGTGGTTCAGGAAACCACGGAGAAGATCTCGATCATTCGAGATAGAATCCGGACCGCTCAGAGTAGACAGAAGAGTTATGCAGACTTGAAGAGGAGACATGTGGAGTTCGAGATCGGTGATCATGTGTTCTTGAAAGTTTCGCCTATGAGGGGTGTAGTGAGATTTGGCAAGAAGGGAAAGTTGGCTTCGAGGTACGTTGGACCTTTTGAGATACTTGAGAAGGTGGGCGAACTAGCTTATCGACTAGCCTTGCCTACTAGCATGTCGGGGGTTCACAACGTCTTCCACATTTCCATGTTGAGGAAGTATGTACCAGACGAGTCACATGTGATTGATCATAGCACCATTGAGGTGAAGGATAATGCTACATTTGTTGTCGAGCCGGTTCGTATTTTGGATAGGTCCACAAAGAGGCTTCGGAGGAAAGACATGGAGCTAGTCAAGGTATTGTGGAGTCACCATGACGAGGGTGATGCATCTTGGGAGCTAGAGTCAGACATGATGACCAGATATCCACAATTGTTTGTTGAGTGAGCTTGAATTTCGGGACGAAATTCATTTAAGGGGGGTAGATTGTAATAACCCTAAATTCCAAAACAATATTTGGTATAATTTAAATTCTATTAAGTCGTGAAGTTTGATTTAAACCGAATGTGATTGTTTGCGATGTTTTGAAACGAAAAAAAAACGGAAACGTTTTCGGAACGTTTATTAAGAAAAACGTTACGTTTCCGAACGGAATTATCGAATTTTATTCCGTCGCTCGGTTGCGAACACTTTCTTCACGAAAGTTGTAGAGCTCGTCGATACGAGTTCGTGGATATGTGACGCGTTCAAATCGGACGTTGTGTGTAAAAGTTATTATTGACGGAAGATAGTTTCCGATTTTAAGGGAGGGTATAAAAGGACATTTTGTGAAGTAGGGTTTCTATTTTCAGAAACCCTCTTCTCTCTCCCCTCTCTCTTCCGCCGCCCCTCTCTCTCTTTTCTCTCTCTTTTCTCTCATTCTCTCTTCACTCTCTCGGTTCTCTCTTTCTCCCTCTCTCGGCTTTCTCCCTCTCCCTCTCCTCACCGAGCAGCTGCACCTCACCACCGTCCCTGGGAATCGCGAGACCCCTACCACCACCTCGAGCACGCCGAGCCTCCTCCTGCCGCCAAGGAGCCACAACGAAGAGGAAGCTCCTTTCAAGCGTTCCCGACGGTTTTGGACTCCGATCTAGGTAAGGAGGCTTTTAATTCATGGTTGTGATGTTGTGTGATGTTTTTTGGATGAAATGGGAGGTTGTTGGTGGAGATCGGAGGGAGAGGTGGAAGGAGGGTTACCGCCGCCTAGAGGCGGCGCGTGGAGGAGCGTGGGAGGAGTAGGAGGCGGCCTAGGACCGGAGAGAGGAAGAGGGGAGAAAGGAGGAGGGTTTTGGAGTGGTGGTGACATCACACGCGCCGGTTTTGGGCTCGGCGCGTGGGCCCCACGCGCGGCCGGCCGGAGGTGGCGCGTGTGCCACACGCGCCGCCGTGTGAGGCGGTGTGAGCAATTTCGACGGAAGGGTATTTTGGTAATTTACTGTGTACGGTAAATGTAAATGTAAATTTTATTTACGTATGGTAAATGTAATTAAATGTTACCTACGATAAATGTAATTTATAAATTACTTTTAGTAAATGTAAAAAGTAATTTGTAAAAAGGGTACATTAGTAAATTTTATTTACTGAGATTGTATTTACCTTTAAACAGTACGTATATGTATATAAATACGTATATAGTATGTATACGTATAGAAATACGTATGTAATAATTATACGTACAGAAATACGTATATAGTACTTATACGTACATAAAATACGTATATAGTACTTATACGTCCAGAAATACGTATTAATTGAATATTGTACAGTAACAGTGAATAGTGAACAATGAACAGTAACTTCGTAAAAACCGAAAATTGCTGAACAGTAACCGATTATTACTGTTTCGGCATTTAAAAGTTTACGAAACGATCCTAAATTCCTTTCTTATCTTTTCAAGGTGATCTATAAAGCGAGGAAAGGAAATTATCTTCGAAAATTGTGGGATTCACGCTCAAGTCAATAAGGTGAGTAAAATCTCACTGAATTACGAATCTACCCTCGTGGTGATTCAACATTTTTGCAAGTGTGTTTATCGAATGAATTACAACATGTATATAATTTAGTGGACTATATATATACAGTATAATGGTAATAAGTACATATATATATAGTTCATTAAATTACGTACTGTTATTAATTCATTAAAAATAGTCATTTCTATGACGGAAGTTTGTGAATTGAGCATGTGTGGTGAAATATGACATGTATAAGATATAGTGGACTATATATATATTGTATAAATGGTAAATAAGTACGAATATATATAGTTTGCTATATAATATACTGTTATGATTTTATTGTGATTCTATTGAGCATGTGATTTGAATTGTACAATATGATGTGAGATTATTGTACGTGATTTTTAACATTGAGATTGTTAAAATATGAGTTGTCTTCGGACCTGATTTTTGGTACAATATGATGTAAGATTATTGTACGTGTTTGGCAAGTCGAAACCTAGCCTTTGGCCGGGCGAAAGTTACGATACAGTTAGAGCTCTAGTCTGTCTGCCTTAGTACTGCATGTGAGGTAACGGGTGGTTATCTGCTCATGGGTACTCAGTTTATTTTGGATGTTGGGTAGCGGGTGGCTATCCAATATCAACGGTGTATTACGAGAGGGGTAACAGATGTGTACCAGCGTTCTTGGTACCCGGATTATAAATGCATTGGGTAACCAGAAGGGTTACTTAATTTCCTCATGAGCGTTTTATTTCATATTTCTTTGGGTCAACCAGATGGGCTGACTATTGACTCATGAGGGCATTTATATTTGTTGTTTTGTGATCTTTCGTATATATTGATATGCGAACTATATTGTGATTTTACTCATACGAGCTATAAGCTTACCGGGTTTGTGTTTACAATCCCGGTGCACCAATTCGATGGTGTAGGGGATAATTCTGCAGGTGCTGATTAGTGGGGGTTGAGTGACGACTACAGAGGCTCGAAGTCGTTCTTATCCTACTTGTGGTGAGGTTTTAGCGTGGGTTTGTGTGTGAGAAGTTGTGTAATTTCATTTGTGAGATTTGTGAGTGATTTGTGAGGATTATTACATTTCCATTTTATGTATGGATTATAAATTTGGGTTGTAATAATTGGTTGACTGAGTTGTATTGATAACTCAGAATTGATCCGCTGTTACACTTTAATGATTTCGATTTATTTGAGATTATTTGGTGTTTAACGAATTTAGAATTTTGAGTTTTTAAGCTCGAAATTTTAGGGTTGTTACAATTCTGGACATGTATATACATGTGATTATGTGAAATGTAAGATCAGAGCTAGTGTGAAGAAGATAATGTTAGATTGCTAATACAGCAAGCTTGTGCTAACACTAAGCCATGTCCTATAAGCGTGGCTTAAGAATATTGTTATAATAATCCAGATTCTAAACACTATGCAGGAATTACACCTTAGCATGTAAGCAACAAAAGAAAATTACAGCACAGTATATGACATTATGCACGCTCTGATAAAGTTGGCATGGTATGGTTCGCATTTTGTATTTTAATATTATGATGTATCTGACAACGTAAGAGGGTATCCTTTGGAAAAAGAGATTAGGGTTAGAGATGAACTACTGTTAGATCCAATGACAATTTGGGGCAGATAAATCGATCTGTATTTATACGTATATTTCACACAATAGTCTCTGAATTTTACTTGTGATTTGTAAATGCTCTGAAGAGTTGTATAAGTCTTTGTGAAAAATCACTATTTTAGTATGAAAACCACAGTATCTATAATATATACAAAGTTACAAACAATTTGTCGACTTGTAGGGCTGCTAAGGGCTGCTAATGCGAGTCATCAACAACTCGATCACTCAATTTACTGGCGATCCACATTAGCTTAGATTGATTAGTCAAATTGGATGTCAAGTGGAATATTGCATGATTTTCCACTTGGAAAATGTAGGCAATAACTTTAACTTAGTTAATAGTTTTCTTTCTTCTTGATATAAACTCGATCCCATTCATACAATTACCTGAGTCCTGAGGTTGCTATAATGTTGCGGATATATTGGTCTTTATCTTGCCTTCGTTTAGTAACTAGTCGATCAAGTTTTATGAATGTTCCTGTTCTGTTGAGCCTTACGTTTCAGCCGTTGAAAGGTAAAAACTCCATTAATTAGGAGCTTCTCCCTTTTCTGGTGGAACCGGATAAGCAACTAGAATAAGAAGGTGGCCGATTTGACAAGGTGGTTATTCTCGACCAATATATGTGGTAGCTAGATATATATAGGCACAGCCGATCATTGTTGATACAATGATGCACCCTCTTGCATTAGGTATTTTGTTATAATCAAACGTACAATGATTTTAAGATTATATTTTGTTATAAAGACACGTAATTGGCTCAGCGTACCACATGATTGATGCGTTACCATAAGAATTTCTTAAAAGAGCTAGTTATTTTTACAGATCAAACAGTTAATTCTACAGTTGTCCTATAAAATATATGTCATTAATGATCTTACATTTCTGGACAAGTGAATTTGTTGTTGATAAAACTAACGTTTTGCGTGCGTGTGTGACAGACATAATAAGCTGGTATGCTGACAGCCTTTATCCAAGAATACTAAAATTAGAAAAAAATATTTGGTTAAAAACTGAAAATAGGTTATAACATAAGATCAAAGCTCTATGGTGAACAAATAGGAAAAAAACAACTTTTTTAATCTATATATAATTCATGCATACGAACAAGGCTAGGTGATTTACATATATAACACGGAAGACGAATGGTGCTTCTGTAAGTTCTGTTACCTAAAACAAAGAAAGAAGAACAGTGCTTCAGTTCTAGCTTCTTTCAAACAATGGCTATCACCGAGGAAAACCTCTATGTGCTTTGTATTATACTCGGCTCCTTCTCCTTTATTCTTCAGCGCCATTCGTGCAATGCGCACTCACTTGCATCGTGCCATTTTGATTCAATATATCAATTTGGGGATTCATTTTCCGACACAGGAAACTTGGCTATCTTGGCTCCAAAAGTACCCTGCAATCGACCTCCCTATGGGATTAGTTTGCCCAATAAAGCACCCGGGCGATGCTCTGATGGGTTGTTGATAATAGACTACATAGGTATTATGATTACCATATTGTAGATTTTAAGAATTCAAAATTGAACACATTACAAATTACTTGGTTCCATGCATATATGCAAGTACGCACGCAAGTAATATTATCATTTTTTATCTCGATCTATTATTTTGTTATATGTATGGATGCATACAATTAAGTACATTAAGTACTCCAATTTCATCTACTATTTATCTTTAACAATTCATCAGGGTCGACTAAGCTGCTAAGCAAATTGAATTTATTTTCTTATGCAGCACAAGCAGCGGGTCTTTCTTTTATAGAACCATTTCAGAACAATAATGCTACTCACAGTAGTGGAGTAAATTTTGCAGTAGCCGGTGCTCCTGCTTCTTCATTGTATGAAGTTCAAGATCAAAGCATGCATGTACCGGCTCTCAGTGACCAACTGGATCTCTTCGCACGATATTACAATGCAACATCTTGTAGTCAAGGTTGAGTATTGATCTGCTCAATCTGTTGCATAATCTACTTGAATCATTCTTACATATTGTTTGAGTTATAAATTTTATGTTTCTGGTGTACATGCAGATCGTTATCGACTTAAAATGTCTCTCTTCATTGTGGGACAAATTGGACTAAATGATTATAACAATGCCATAATACATGGAAATAAAACTTTTGAGGAGGTAAAGAATATGGTTGTCAATGTAGTCCAAGCCATAAAGGACGCTATTGAAGTAAGTAATAATGTAATATTGTACCCCTTACAAATGTTGCTTTGCAGAAAATCTTCATGTTTGAGCTCTTCGAATATATATATACATAATTCAACCTTCAAAGTAAATGTTTTTATTGCAGAGGGTGATTGGTTATGGTGCTGTAAAGATCCTTGTACCAGGACAATGGCCAATTGGTTGTTTGCCGGTGTACCTCATACGCTTCTCCTCTAATGACACTGCTGCTTATGATCAATTTTACTGCCTAACGGAGTGGAATAGTATTTCAGAATCTCACAATTACCATCTTATAAACGCCATTGAAGAACTGAAGAAAGAGCACCCTAATGTTACTATAGTATATGCTGATTACTATGGCACTTTCGAATGGTTACTCACACAGCGACAAGAGTTGGGTGAGTCACCGAATCCAATACTAACATTTTGTTTAGGAAGAAAACTATAGTACTATTATATTGGAGATTCTCTAACAAGCATATGTATGACAGGGTTTGATGTGGTAGACAAGTTATGTTGTGGTGTTAAAGGTGAAGCGGATACTGATGAAGCGAAAGCGTGCGGCATTTCTCCTGATGTGCATCTGTGTGCTAATCCGGAGAAACTAATTAGTTGGGATGGCGTTCATATGACACAACAAGTCCACAAGTATATAGCACAGCAACTCATCCGAGACATCTTACCTAATCTTGATTGTGGCAAAAGTTGCAAATAGATATAAAATGTAAAAACAAAACGAAATATGTTGGAAAATGTTCTAATAACCTACACATATCACGTATGGTCTTTAAGGAGATACATTTGGGAGCCGAGATGATTGACTACCTATCTCAATTAGCCTTTAATACAGACCAGTGCTTAATCGTATCCTTTAGTACTAGAAAACGTACACAAGAAGAGAGAATATTATCACGTACAACGTTGTCAGATTAAAAGTATCGTTGACGCGTACTATTCAAAATCTTTTAACTTCCATGATCGATAGAGCTCATTTTCGTTAATCGGAGGCCCTGTGTGGCGGCACCACCACTCTCACACCTCAGGGCCAACCCTATTGATCGCTAATCACTATAGAGTAGTGTTCTAAAAAACGGTCGTCTAGGCGGCGGGTCACCGTTGCGTTTTTAGGCAATTCGGTTGTTCATGGCGGTCAGGTGATTAAACGGGATTAGATCGTTTGACTTTTAATTATTATTATTTTAATATCATTTTTTTTTTGGATTTGAGGGTTAGGCCATTTGTGATTGTAAAAAAATATTTACTTTTTGTTCTAAATTTCTAATATTAGGTATGAACTTTGGATGAGTTGAGACTATTTTGATTTATAAACATTAATATTGAGTACTTGTTTACCCATTATATATTTTTAATCATATAAATAATATTAAATACATGTATAAAAATAAATAAATATTTAATAATTTATAACCGTATAAGCACCGCTTAGACGTCTAGACGCTAAGCGTTGACTGTTCGCCCTACCGCCTAGGGTTTTTTCGAACCTTAGCTAGAGAGAAAGAGAGAGTTGCTCATATTCAAAACTTCAAAAGATCGTGCGGTTCAAAGATTTCTTCAAATGGATCCATATAGAACTAAGGAAGTGAACCAAATCTAACATTCCACAATCATGAAAAGAAGGAAAAGAAAAGAAAAAGATAATGATATATATGAGAAGTGGATATAAGAACAACACGAGCACATATGAGTCCAGCTAGCTATACTATATCCCCCCTTGTTGATAAAATTATTAGGGTTTTGGAAGGGAGTGAGTTCTTGAGTGGCTTTGTAGCTTTAAGTCCAAGTCTTGAACAAGAAACAACAAGAGCAAAGACACCTCCCTCATTTTGAGGCCAAATACACGTGAGAATGGGAATCCAAGTCTTTCTTTTCTTCCACCATATATTTCTTTAGTATTTCTGACCAAACCAAACCCACCCTCAAAGATACCTTAATATTTATATGTTAATCTACTATTAGTGACCATAAACTCATAAAGGACCAAAGAGATATATAAAGCTAAACGGCGCTGCTGGCTTCAAGTTTCCCTGTTTCCGGGGTCGTGGCCTGGGGAAGCTCCCCACATTCGAATCTATACACGTTCCCCTTTTCTGTCACCACCTCACCATCACTAATGCTTCCGAAAATCCCTAACTCACAAGCTAGTCACCACCACCACTCACCTCTGTCGACTTTTTCCACGTAAATTTAGTGAAGACGACAGCCTCACCATGACGTCTAGGGTTGATGCTTTTCTTTACGGACGGCTATTCTTGAGAAACACGACCCAGAAAGCCAAAACTATGGTGATTGTTGAATTCCATCCGAGTTTAATTTGTGACGTATGATATATATCAAAAACATAATGAAAATACAAGATAGAACAATCACGAATAATAACAGCGAAATATGTAGAATAATTTTACTTTTTTATTGAATAAACGATATTATAATGATTATAATTAATCAATAATAATTTTATTCTCAAAAGTAAAAATACTTCTTATTTGATAGTCACAATCAAGTATGAAACAACCTCACTAAGATCGTTGTTTCAAGTGTCGATACAACCTCACTAAGATCGATGTAGTCACACGGATGATCAACCTCACTAAGAACGTTGATGTTGCCACTACGGTCTTCAATGGAGTCACACAGATCTCCTAGCACTAAGCTCTCCTTTTTGTGAATTTTCTTCTCTTTGGTTTCACTTTGTTTCTTCTATCCGTATCTCTCATACACAGCCAAAATCTACTGCTTATATATACCTCACGGCAAGACCACTAAACCCTAGCACCAAATAAGTCAAATTCCCTTCCTAAAACATCTTTTGATAGAAAAGAAAAAAAATCCATATAAATATGGAATACACCTTATATTATAAACCTCTTTTCTATAGCAATTTCTAAATGCCCAAATATAGATAATTCTACCCATAATTGGAATCAATCACAATCTCATTGCCTTGAGGAACATACCGGTCCGTCTAGGCAATTTCCTAGTCCAACTAGGAAAGAACTTCAATGCACCCCCTTAACTTGATCTCCACTCCTTTGGATCTTCATCAACACCATGGAGGCTAAACATGTGTACCTTCACATAATGATTTGATAGTTTACAGTTTGCATGGAATCATATGCATGTGCGTGTAAATCTAGAGAAATACGATATGTTTGATACGTTTTTTCGTTTCCGATAATAATATGTTTGATAGTTTACACATACAGTATATGCTAACTAGGATTTGATCGACCATGGGTTATCGTTTGAAGCTTTCACCTGAAAGTTTCTTCAAGGACTTAGGTTATGTACGTACTTTTTTGTTTACCTCCAATTTTACCGGGATGAAAATTTTTTAGATATGTTATACATAGAGGAAAATTCTTATATGCATTGATATTGATATGCATATTATACGTCTCACATCTGATGGTTGACATTATTTTGTGGGTGGAGTTAGAAAAATAATATATGTTATTAACCAGCGGATATACGATGTATAATATACATCTGATGTATATTATACAAATCCATATGTAGAGCTGGCTTACGCCTTGGGATTCACCAAGGTTGGTTTGAGATTGACATTGAAAGCGATTCAGTCATCCTGATTACTGCCCTTTCTAGTTCAAATGTGAATTATTCAGAGGTGAGTCATATTCCAGATGACTGTAAGCATTATTTTTGTGCTTTTAGATCAGTTAGAATTAGATATATCTTTTGTGAAGCAAATAGTGTGGCGGATAGATTAGCTCACCTTATTTGTAAGTCTAATATTGATGTTGTTTGGTTAAAAGATAGTCCTGCTATCATTCAAGACGTTATCTACGAAGATATATGTGGTGATGCTTATGTAGCACGAGATTCAAGTTTTACGTCCCTCCGTTGTAAGATTTTATTATTGTCCAATAAATGACTCCTCGTATGGAATTTCTTAAAAAAAAAGTAAAGCCTTGCCTTTGGGAAAAGTTTCAATGAGGTGAAACTCTTCGAGGAAGGCAATTAATCGCTACGAGATAAATCCCAATAAGGTCAATCTCTTCGAAGGTGAAGAGCTTGGTGGAAATCACGAAGAGGTTCAGGGAATTAGAAGAGAAAATGAAAGTCTATTGGGCTTGGATTTATTCTTTAGATTTGGGTTTCATGCTATCTAAACAGCAGTCCATTTAAACTTGGGCTTTTGTCTTCCATTGATTCAACCAAACGAAAACACAAGAAAAGAGCAGACAAGTCTTAGCATCTGGGTCTCTGTGTGCATCACTCCCAAGTGAAAGAGAAAGAGGGCGGGACAAATGGCGGCGATGGGAGCAATTGGAGGACTGGTGCTGCCAAAGCCTGTGACTTTCGTGACCGGGAACGCCAAGAAGCTGGAAGAAGTGCGCGCCATCTTGGGCAACTCCATACCCTTTAACTCCCTCAAGCTTGATTGTAAGTACAACCAATCTCTTTTTGGTGTCTGATTGATTTTGGGTTTTGATGAATAGTGTTTGAGGTTTTTATGTTGTTGGGTTTTTAATGGCAGTGCCAGAATTGCAAGGGGAGCCAGAGGACATCTCCAAAGAGAAGGCTAGGTTGGCTGCTATTCAGGTTAATGGTCCTGTTCTTGTGGAAGACACTTGCCTCTGCTTCAATGCCCTCAAGGGTCTTCCTGGTTAGTCCTTTTTTATTTTTTAGATTGTTGGGGTTTTTGTTTTGTGCTAATTGAGTGTTTGAATTTCAATGCAGGGCCTTACATGTAAGTTTTTTTTCATCTTGCTTGCTCTCAACAGGTGAACTTGTCTTTTTTTTGTTCAAAATTTGACATTTTTATCATACCCACCGAAGAAAAGATTGGATTTTGATTTATTGTTGATTACTAGAAGGATCATGAATGTAGTTAGTTGCTTGTGATTGCTTGCTGTTTTCCAGTGTGTTTAAATTAGGGGATATCAAACTGATTAGCTGTTGACATTATTGCATACATGCATATCCTGTTCCGTAATAAGTTGTGTAATAATTGTAAATTGAGAAGTTTGATGCTGAATTCTAAAAAGGCTTTGCCGCTACCTGTACATTATCGATTTTATTAATGTGTACATGTTTGATTTGTTTACTTCGTTGCATTGGTCAATTTTCCTTTTTATTTATTTTTTTCTTTCCATGTCTATGTTCATTACAGTATTCTGTCTCCTTGTAAATAAACCCATTTTATTCTGAGGTGAGCACTGCTCTCTCATCCGACCTCTCCCTCTCATGCAATTCTTTGAATTTAGAGTACTGATCAAATGTTGCACTCGGTTTCTTCTTTCATTATAGTACATGAATTCAGGTACACTTGGCTTTCTTGTGTTGGCTCCGTATCTGTACCCCTCTTATTTAACGATATAGAATCCAGACTTTTAAGATGGTGGTCATGCTTTCTGTGCTGCAAAATTTGAATACTTTTTTTTAATTTGTGCGGCGGCTAACATCCTTGAAAAATTACATATTCGTGGTGTCATATACTGAGAAAAGTATATGTTTGGGGAAACACAGTTAGTAGTTTCAAAGTTTTGTACCTAAACACTGATACTTGTTGATTATGAAAATCCAAGGATTGCCCAAGAAATGATAAAATTTGAAAATGCCAGCGGTGATCAGAAGGCCGCTATTATTTTGCTGTTGCTGCTCCTTTTGGTTGAGACTAGATATGCTGGTTCATAAATTTTTTAGGACTACTATTGAATGTTATTACTTAAGCATTTGATATGAGAGAGAGAGAGAGAGACTATAGGATCAAGGCAATGAAATACAGGAATTAATCTATGAAACTACCTGTGACTTCTATTTTCAGAATTGTGTCCCTCCACTTTCATCCATAGTTGAGCGATAATATGTTATGGTGGGGCAGAAGGGGGCCCTCTTCCTATTAGGGTCCTAAGTCACAGTAACATGACTCTGTAACCTTCTACTTTTGTCTCATAACTCCATCCCTCCCCCTCCCCTAAAGTGAGAAACAATGTCCTGGGTTATTTTCTGTAACTTGCTTTGGTTGTTTTTGAACTCTATCTAGTGAATATCTAAAATGTTGTAGCTAAACACTGATACTTCAAGTTATATGATCTTGTTTTGACTGTTTTCAATGTTCTTACAACAACATTGTCCTAATATATCTTACAACAATGCAGCAAGTGGTTCCTGCAGAAGATTGGACATGAAGGTTATATTATAAGCTATTGAGCTATTTGATTATGTAAAATTGTCTTTGCGGTATGCTCAATGGTCCTTACTTTTTCAGGACTCAACAATATGTTGATGGCATATGAGGATAAATCTGCTTATGCTTTGTGCGCTTTTTCTTTCGCCATTGGGCCCGATGCTGAGCCGATTGCATTTCTGGGTAAAACTCCGGTATGTAGACAACTATTCTCTTATCCTAGATAGTCCAACAGTAATATTCACTTCACATTTTCGTTTGAAACCTAGAGTAAAATATGAAATCTCAAGACATGATTATCATGATACTTTATGCATTCTGCTCTTGACAAATGTGAGTATTCCTTGGTTATATTCCATATATACTATCTATAATTTTCTTTAACTTCTATTTTGGTTGTAAGCGGTGAGATGAATGATGCCTAATCATGCAAAATGTTTAAAAGCCTTCTCATGGATTAATTAGCCTAAAAATTTTGAATTTTAAGATTATTAGAGGAAAGAAGATATCTTGCTCAAGTCGGTAGATGAAAATGCTTGCCTGATTTCCGGAGGATCATTGTAACACATAATTTATTAGTGCAGTAATATAGAGGGACAAATGTAGGCAATGGTTTGGTTTCCATGGTTGAAAAAGAGCCCTCTATCTACATATGTCTTCTCCTACCTACCATTAGTCCTCTATCTATATTTGGTTTCCTGGGATGAAACTAGATGCTGAATGGTGATATTGTTCAGGTTGAAAAGTGACCTGTCTTTGCTATGTTGTAAAAAAAATGTTAATTGCAAGGGCATTGGAATCTCTAGCTGTTTGGAATAAACAGCATGAAAAGTTTTCACAAACACCCACCAGAAGTGTGCACTAAAATGCATTTTATGGATGAATGTCAGGGGAAAATAGTTCCTGCAAGGGGACCAAATGACTTTGGATGGGATCCAATTTTTCAACCTGAAGGTTATGAGCAAACGTAAGTATCTTTGTTTGACGATTCGCCTATTAATTTAGTGGTCCGCATCAGTACTTGAAGCTGAATCTTGTTAATTGTTTTGTAGCTATGCCGAGATGTCAAAAGAAGAAAAGAACAAGATTTCTCATCGCTACAGAGCTCTTGCACTAGTGAAGTCTCACTTTGCTGAAGCTGCATATACTTTTGAGACCAACTTGTCTACCTAGAAGTGAGTATCTTCATCATCTTGCCTCTGCATAGTCTTCCATCGTATGCAAGCTTTTCCTTTCACCAGCAATTCTTCCAGTCTTGTTTGATGGCCTACAAAAGTTAGGGACAAAGTGGAAGTTACAGTTTGTGTACCATTTAGAATCTGTGCGCATGCCTAAGTTAGAGGTTAGTGTGGAGAAATAGCATCCTTGCATTAGGAAAGATTTGAATGTCACAACATGTTATAAACTTTTCACTGTGAGTATGCTCACTTCAGACAGAAGTACTATGAACTTTGAAGTTAGAACTGTTCAAATAGTAACTCCACTAGTTGCACAAGGAACTGAAGTTATACTATCCTTTTGAGCTGTTGAAATAGTTTTATTTTTACCCCATATAGAAGTTTACAATCTTTGCCAGCGTCATTTGCATAATCTGTAGATGTGATTGAAAGAGGATTTTATATGGCACCCAATTCCAAGCCATGTTATAATGTTGTTTTATTCATGTTTTTACTATTTGGGAAGTGACTTCAGTCCGTTCTTGGGAAATTTCTTCAGTCCCAAACAAGATCTTATACAATCTGTGTTGGAAGTTTACAATCTATAAATTTGATTGAAAGAGGACTATGTTTTGTTTCAAACCATGTCATCAACTTGTTTTGTTCTTACTGAGAACAGAATCGAGAAAACTTGGTCCAATTTCAAAAACATCTTATACTTAGATTGAAATCAGCTAGTTCTTGTCATATTCAGATGTCGACTAGGGATCTGTGGTTAACTTACAAAGGACTCAAAAACAATGAGTTGATATGGATTGGCTATTTGTTTACGACTTTCTGCCTAAACCCTGTTTGAATCCATTGATCCAACTTCAGCGTTATAAGAACATCGTTCTGGCTCCATATGTTGAGTGGTTTTGCTCGCTGCAGCAGAAAATGTGTGTAATCAGATAGTCCGTAACTAAAGTTTGTATTTGGTGCTGAGTTTCGAGTTCATTGTGTCCGAAAATACATAATGGTTTAGAGGAAATTTGATGTACCAAACAATGTATATCACAAGTTCTCTCTGATCCTCTCGACTTTACCATGTGAAACTTGATGTAAAACAATGCCCCTCCACTATAACCATTCCGTCGGTAATAAGAACAATGAGTGATGATAAGAAGGATATGATAACAAATAGAGGAAAAGCTTCAAGAGGCTACAATGTTTTGTTACTTGGAATAGAGACGTAGGAATTGGAATAGGATTCTTGGTGGGCAATAGTGAGATTGTCGGTGAAGGAAATATCCAAATGAGGAAAATAGCAAGTAGACAGGGGCAGTTGGGAAGTACCATTAGGATCCAATTCCCTCCCTATTTCTCTAGTAATCTCCGTACCACATCAATCACTATGTTTTGATGAAACTACTACAGCAGACGTTAACATTTCATATTCTACTCTCAAATCATTCATACCACTATTTTCCAGGAATCTTCTGCTACTATGCGATGTGAACCGTATGCAAATAGACTAATAGTGTAATCGAAAAAAACATAGACTAATAGAAACCCTACAACAATAGTTATCACATGAATGTGTAATTCGCACTTTTCTTATAATGAATATGTCGTCTTTAGACACTTGCAATTGATACTCTTAACGGATAAGAAATTTTATTTCATTTTATCCGTTACAAATTACAAATTCTCTAAATTTTAAATTCTAAACTCTTTTTTTAAAAGAAAAATCTACGCAATGTCATATATTAATCATAGAAATGTATAAAATAACATGAACACATTTTGTCCTTACGGACTACGATAGAATTTGAAATGTGCAGAATAATCAAAACCTTTTGCTAGAGCTCTAAATAATCTTATGCTGAATCTCTTAGGAGAGGCACATAAAACGTAACCAAGGAACCAGAGAACCCGGTACCCACTTCTTGGCAGGACACACCTCACCACTTATTTACCACTACCAAGACCACCCTATGCATAGGAGGCTACCCCAGGGACAATAAAAATCTTAATTAGAGGCTAATGCCTAGCCTAATATAGACCTAGCTAAAAACTGGAAAAAAAAAGTTATACATAAAAAACCTAAAGGTCTAAAATGAGCCTCGGCCCAAACAAACCCAAGCTCACCAAAACGACCCCAATGAACGCAAGAGAATAGTCGATCAGAGATCCAACCGTCGTGCTTCCTCTTCTGATTGTAGTACCAGAGCCATGTTGCCAACGTCGGTGGCCACCACAGAGCTACCACCCAAGTGTAAGGCAGACGGACAACACTACCTAACAAGAATACCCCAAAACGGTAATACCAAGATCCGACCCGGATCGGAAGAGCTAAGCAAACCAACATCGCCGCCATTTCCCCATCTTGTACCACCCCATCAGAGAATCTCTCGCCGCCGCCGAGACCCGGCTAGCACCACACGAAAGCCTCCAAAGCATCGACATCGAAACCCAAGCACTACAACCAAAAACCAGGCATCTACGACCGCATAACGACCACCTCCCTCTCACGAACCCCACTGATGATCTACCAATCTAGGCCACAACTCCCATCTAACAACAGCGTCATAAACGCGCCGTCGGACGGAGGCATAAATTCAGAGCGGCTAGGGTTTTATTAAATTCTAAACTCTAAGCTCTAAAGAATAAATTCATTATTTACTTCTATAAAATAAAATAACTTTGGAAGTGACCGGAGAATCCTTTCCTCGAGGCCTTGGGGGTTAAGTAGCGAACGCGCAAGCCATAGGATAACTAAGGATGAACACGTAAGCCATAGTTACCGTAACATAGAATTTGCACATAACTAGGGAAGACAGTGTGAAGTGGGACTTGCTGAAGAACTTATTGTCGCCGTAGAAACTAGAAAGAAGAATGAAGCATTTATATGCTTGATACGAAGAATTTGTTTTCCGTTGTATATGTACTTTTGCACAAGTTGGGGGTTAAGACTTAAGACTTAGGACCAATATTTGGTCCCATGCCCACAAGGCAAGGCAAATGGTTTGATAGAAAATCCTCACATGCAATATGGGGCCATAACTCACATGGAAGCCAAATCTTGCATCTCTAATTCTGGTGATGCTGTTGATATCATCTGACACCGTGAAATAGGACTTATCACTGCCATTGTTTCCACTAATCGATCTTCAATGTTTGGTAGTGTCATTTACCCTGCGCTACCAATTGGTAGGGGGAAGGGCATAATCAACATTTATTTCTTCATCTTCTAAAGGAGTTAGAGGTGGTGGTGGTCATTCTGCTGTTGGGTCATTTTTGGCACCAGCACATGCCTGCAGCTAGCTAGCTTCCTTCCTTGCTTCTTCTGCAGACCTTGACCTTTCAGAATTATAATATCCTTTGGGGATTTGATGGCACTAGATACCAAGTATGTTGCTATCTGAAGGACTAGTTTTGTACTCATGTAAATGCAGTACTAGGATCGGGTATTACGTGAGAAACAACCATTTTTGCGCTAGAAACAACTTATCTTATGATTCTAAAGATCTTTTGCTGAAACGATGATATTTTTAACAAGTCATGTTCACATGATTTTTACCTTGCAGTTCAATAACATCCAATGCTAGTGTCTAATTACTTCATTGTTAATATCTCGCTCTATGTAGCCTAAATCTCATGAAGTAGATTAACCTGACAATTGCATTCAGGCAAGATAAATTTGACCCACTTTTGTAATGTTTGACCTTTTTTTGTAGTCCTTGTTTTTCACTTCACTTGATAGCTATGGAGAAGATAGGTCACACTTTCTATCATCTCCATGAATGATTTGTTCATTGTTGTCTCCTATATTAGCTAAGCAATTACCATAAGAAAGTGCGACAGTCAAGTAATGGATTAGTTGGTAACATGATGCTAAAGGTGAGGAAAAAGGGTGATAATGAATTAAGATGGTGGTTTGCTGGTTGGTTAATGACTTGATTAGTTATCATGTGGTATGTTGGGAGAAGCACATGGAGCAATGAGAACTGCCAGTGAAGAAAGGAACACTTGATAATTGATAGCTGAAAGGCATAATGATATGTAGAGAGAACCAAAAGAGAACCCACTTGTATTGCACAACCAAAAGTAAAAGATTGCTTCCATTGCCATTTGCCAGAGAAGAAGAAAGAAAGCTTAAAAGTGAGGTACAAAACATCACTGCCAATTGCTATGCTCTCTCTATAATACTGTAATAGAAGTCCTTTTCCATGACCCAAGTTTTTGACATTTCATATCTCACACTATTTGCTTGTAAGACTAGACAAAAGCAGAAACCCAGAAAACCATTCATATCCTATAATAAGACCCCAATTGTATGAAGATGAAACTGACACTGGGAGAGAAGACAGACAACACAAACAGTCGTTAGAATATGGTGATGGATAGGATGAAACAGAGTGAGACCCAAGGATAGGATGTAAAGAAAAAAAGGAAAAACATGAACAACACTTCTGTACCTGCTCCTAAAATGGCATTGTATTTTTCAAAGGAAGCAGATCGAGGTTGAGCAATGACAGAATAGACAGTGTTTGGTGGCGGTGGGAGGGAAATGGATTCGGGTTCAGATTTGGACTCGAAAACATAGTGACATGTGTAAATAATGTACACTTGCCAGATTTTGAAGAATCGAAAGATGGGGGTGAAGAAACCAATTTGTGGAATATTTTGAAATTGGGTAGAATTCTATATAAGTGTAAAACTGAGAAATGAGGTACTACGAGTACTAGCAGGTACGTCCTCTGCGGCAGCCCAGTGCACCAGCACCAGCAGTTATGGTTCCCACCATAGAAGATGACTTGGCTCCCAAGCTTGAGGCCCTGGCATAGACAGCTGAAGCTCCAGCTCCAGATGGAGTGAAAAAGGCACCATTGAGTAGAAGATCACCTTCTGACCTCCAGTTCCAGCCCCTCCACTGAGTTTGCGATGTCTCCACTCTCTTGGTAACCTTCAAAATGCAATTTTTCGCCAGTAATTAGAACACTTGGTATGTGAACTTCATCATAATTAAGAGGTAAATGTGAGTACGGATTTATACAGTACCTCCTTCGCAAAGGGATTGGTTGGTGCTGCGTATCTGTTGCCTTGGCTGTTGATAGTGGGATTTGCACTTCCACCAATGGCATACATCTCCCAGTGGGTGTAGTCGTTGTTCACAACATGGAAATATCCGTGTCTACACCTGCATTATTCACAAGTCATGGCACCATTAACAAGTTGAATGCAATTCTGCTACCATCAAGGAAAACTGTCATTTCAATATCGAATAACTTCATCGGTAGGGTACTGTTTTGCAGCCAATTTTTATGTCCGGAGAGCATTCTCATTGAAATGGACAGATGAGACAATGGGAAACTAACTGGCTTTCAATGTGCCAGTTCTAGTTGAAAGATTACCTTGGCATTCTTTGGATAAGTCCCTCTCCAAAGTGGTTGTAGGCAATAGTCACTTGCATTTGCTTGTCCCTGGTATAAGAATCACTGTGGCCCAACAGCATAACCTGATTCAATAGCATAGATAAAATGTCAGTATCACAACAGAAATATAGATGGAAGTAAATATTAATCAAAAAGAGGCATTAGTCATACTTCATTGTGGTGGGTTAAGTGGTTGTTGGAGATGGTAATGGCAGTTGACCCCATGACAGCATCAACAAGACCATCAGCACAATTGGAGAGGGAATTGTGATCAACCCAGATATGGCTTGAACCAAAGATGGATATAGCATCACCATCAGCCATTGTCCTCCACCCAAAGTGAGATGGGGAGCTTCTCACCATGGCATTTCCAGTAGGCTTGCAGTCATGGATATGCAGACCATGGATTATAACATTTGTAACAAACTGGACTGTAATGCATGCTCCATTAGCAATGTGGACATTGACTCCACGGCCATCAATGGTCTTGAAGCTATTCATGATAAGCTCCTGCTTCAATTGGATCACCATGTCACGTTTGAACACAATCCACAGAGGCTCATCCTGGATAACAGCATGACGAAGGGTACCAGGTCTGGGGTTAACGGGATTATCATCATTAGGGTCAGTGACAACATAGAAGCGTCCATCACGACCACCAATGGCATTTCTGCCAAAACCAATGCCACAGTCTGCAAGACGCTTGCGGTTCTTTTGCCAGTTGGGATCACAGCGCCAACAATCATCAATGGGATTTCCAGTTCCACATGAGAAGTAGCCCAGCTTTCTCCTTTCAGTGCTGTTGCGGATACTCCTGCAACACCAGAAGTCTTCCCACTATTAACATTACTGTTAAGAATAAGCTGTTCATACATAATTCAAGCAGTTGGTTATACCCCTATTCATGGTAAAACACAGAAAGAGATAGTAACATTTAGTATGGTGATTTAAACCTAGTTTTTTTTTTATGTCCTGTTCCACATGGGTAGCTTACTCAGCTGGAAATTGCGAGTAGTTTGTCCCCATAACGAGGACAATCAGGTCACTATCCATAAAGAATACAATCGCTGGATTACTCTTGTCCATAAATGAAATCAGAGTATAAATGACCTTTTTAATCCTTGTTTCTGTTTCACTAGTCATATTCCATATATAAAGTAACCAGAGACTATGACATCTAAACCATACAAAATAATTTCAGCCAAATATTATAAGCTTTAATATTGCATTCACTTTCACAAGATCTTTCAAAATATCCAATCACAAAAAGTATCACTAGCAGTAACAAGAACAATAATAAAAAAAATGCAGGAGGAAAAGGGGTTGTAAAAAGCCTATAGCATCTTTCACTGGATGGTCTCCTTTGTTTAACACAGAACTGCATTACCCACATACCAGTAATTCCAAATCAACACAGACCCAAAACCTATAACCAAACTCTCTGGCTCAGCACCAGATAAGATCATTTAAGAGCATCACACACCATGTGGGCTTGCATATGCTCATCATGTCTACACTCTTAAAACACCACTGATTGTGACCGAAAATGGTATCCTTTGAAAAATGCAAGCAATCCCAAAATACAAAACAAAACTGGTAAGTGGTGGAGGGGGTTCAAATGTTCAATGCAAAACCAAACCCAAACCCAATTGGGTTCGTTGGGTGTGCCCCAAGCCTTGAACTAACAACCTACTCACCAAAAACAGAATGCAGTCAAAATTCCAACTCCCCCAGTCCTTTTCAATCTTTGTACCAAAAACATTAATAATGAATTTACATTATCTACCCTCATGTGCATTAACAGAGTCACACATGCTCAAACCAGAAAATATAATCAGATATGAAAAGCCATATAGAAATAGAGAGGACCCATGTAAGGGTTAGGTGGCTTTATCCAGTGAAGAAAAGAGTACCCACATGTCAACCATGGCAGCAATTTCATCTGGGTTTTCAACTGCATGCTTATTCAACTCTCCATCATCATCCTCACTCACCCTGGAATATTCATTCATTCATAACCAAAAATATAGAAAAATTATTAGCTGCACAAAAATAAAAATAAAGGAAAATAATATATTCCAATTTTGACCCCCATGTGAATCATGTCACTCTCTCAGGCCCAAGGACCGTTGAGGTGGGACAAGTGAGGGGTGGGACCAATGACAGCCCGTCACGTTTCAGCGGGGGACACGGTCTAGTGCAGACAGTGTCGAGTAAAAACAGTTAGGGGCGGTTAGTCGGCGGGTGCGAATCCCCGTGACGGAATTGCCCCCGAGGAGAGAGGTGAAAGGAGTGAGGTGAGGAGTGTAAATAAGAGTCGGTGGTGAGAGTAGTTTCGGAAAATGAGGTGAGAAGAGAGAAGGTGGGAATCCTAGGCGAACGAACATAACGACCCAGATCTAGGGATCTGGATCTCAACGGCTGTGATCTCTATCTACGGTTAAACCCAACGGCTGAGAAACGAGAAGGAGCACACAGAAGGCCTGAGATCCATCCACGTGGAATAGAAAAGTGTAAAAAATAAAACAAAAAAAGGAATTAACTCTGGTTGGGTTAAAACACACCTGGCCGCCATTGATGAATTGCTCAAGCTCTTCAACTCCTCCGTCTCTCCATTCCTTCGCAAAACACAAAAAACCAAAACATATCAACACTAAAACGACGCCGTTTCAGTTTTCACACTCAAAATTCTTCCGAAACATAAATTCCTAATTTGTGAAGCTAAAACCCCCCAAAAAATCAAAAGCAGCTCTCATTTTCCGAAGCTAGTTCACTCAAAAGAACAAGAACAAGAAGAATGTAGCTATTTTTGCTCTGAAAAATTCACCGCGGTAAAAAAAAGGAGTGAGAGGCTGGGTTAAAAAACCTGAGGAGGGAGGTGCCGTCGAGGCTGACGCGGCCGGACATTGCAGCGACGAAGCAGAACAAGAGAAGCACCGACACACAGGACAGAATCCATTTCTTACTCTCCGAAACCGCCATTACTATCTTCTGCTCTCTTTCTCTGAGTTAATGTGAGAGAATGTAGAGAATTGAAGACACACAAAACGCAGTGTTTTGATGTTTTGTGTGCTAGAGAGCTCACAAAATGCAGAGAGCTCAAGAGAGAGAGAGAGAGAGAGAGAAGAGCCAAAAGAAAACCCAAGTCAGAAAGAATGAGCTCCCACAATTCCCACTCCCCCCTCTTTATAGTTTATACCCACCCACACACGCTTAGCTAGTACTGTCCTCCCTCCCAGGACTCTATTCCCGTCTCCTTAACGCCGTTAACAGTTAACTAACTGTTTATAACTAATAAACGCCGCTTGTGTATTTTTTTCTCTCTCTTTTGGATTAGGTCACTTTAACCCAACAACCAAACAACCCCCAGCACCAACATTAACTGCTCCTGAGAGCCTAATGCCTCCTCCTTTTTTTCACTTTTTTACTGCCTTTAACTAACTATTTATTCCTTCACAACCGACGGGCCCCCTTTTCCTTGCCACGTCAGCAGGGCCGTTACGGAAGGGGAAGTACGGATGGGGCGGTCACGGGACAGATGTCACGGTTTGCGCAATATTATTTTAATTATAATTTTTATTATTTAATGGATTAAAATCTGGTAATGGCGTGTTTGGGGTGGATTGTAATTCCAGGCGCCAATCACGGCCTTGTGGTGTTTTTTGGTTTGACCCGCCCAGGAATCAAGTAGGCGAAGCGAGGAGAGGAGCAACAAAAGCTTAATTAAATTGTTGCTGTGGAATTGAAGGCATTGTTTGGTGGCAGTTTTACGGGGCTTTCTTTGATTTGATTTTTGGGGGAAGACCGGAACAGTTTGCTTAGTTGCTTGTGGAGTTGTCAAGTGACGCCCTAGCTGAAATTGGAGGTTTTCTTTTTCGGGCAACATGTGAATGTGCTCCATGTTTGCGTATTTACATCAAACACCTTCAATTCGAAAAGAACACATGAAGCTATAGAGATGGCAACATGAATCTAAAGGAATCGTGCCCGTGCTTTTCATTCTTTGTAATTGATTGGCAATTCTAATCTTTTAATGTTGTTGTGGTTGCTATCTTTCCATTGCGTTTTACTATATTTCCCATTTACGTTATAAGTCTTCTCAAAGAGATTACAAATGTTATGCTAAGTAAAATTTCTACGTTATATCCTTGTACCATATTGTCAACAATCAAATATCTTAAGCATATCATTTCTTTCTAATTATGCTGTTACATACACATGTGGAAATTTAGAGTACATTTTACGTAACCATAGTATTAGGCAAAAGAAAAGGATTTTAGTACACACTATGAAAAAAGAAAATTGCTACACATCCTTGTCATGCAAGTACATTCTCAATCTAATGGAAAATTACACATTTACAATGACCATGGGCAAAATTAGTGTCAATATTAAAGCTTTCACATGCTACATGAAACTCTCACACTGGTGAAGGGAGAATTGAAGCCATCAACTTCCATAAATGCACACAATAAAAAGCCTCTTGAAATTTAATGCACAAGAACTTGTGGCTAAAGCATCCGTGGTGTCTTTCAGTTTTTTTTTTCATGAAAAAGCATGAATTTTGTTGTGTACTGAAGTATGACTACTTGGACAATTTGATACCTAATGTATGAAAACAGACAATTTAGTACCTGACGTTCTCATTTGTAAGCCATTTTGGTACCTCTATCAATTTTGTTCTTATTTTTAGGGTTATTTTCATCATTCTAGCCATAAACTCATTAAATTCATATTTTTCTTCATTTCTTCCTATAATTGTGGTCTCTTTAGAGATAATGAAATTGATATATCTACTCCACTTAACATCTACTTCGCATATATCAATTTTTTTTCTTAATATACTTATTGTATCCTAATTATTTTTTACAAAGGAAATAAATTGTCTTTATGAAATTGTAATTTTTTATTAAAATATATTTTTAAATTACTTATAATTAAAATTAATTTAGATTGATAGCTACATTATGAAAATTATATACGTAAATCATCACAGATACTAAGTGGATGAGTTATCAAATTGTTAGTGATAATTTAGAGGCAATTTGAAGGTATTATGAAAAAATGAAGTAAAGTATAGATAAGATGACGGAAATAACCCTTAAAATATGGTCAAAATTGACATAAGTACCAAAATGGCCTAAATTTGAGAAATTTAGGTACCAAATTGTCCGTTTTCATACATCAGGTACCAAATTGTTCAAGTAGCCAAACATCAGGTGCCATAAGAGAAATTTACCCCTGTAATTAATTCCAACCCATTCCCCTTTCGTTCGTTATAAAAATTCACATTCCCAGATATTAAAATCCTTCAGACACTCTTTAAATTTGAATGAAAACAACTATTTCCGGTCAAGTCATTCCGTAATCCAGCCAGTGTTTTGCCCTTGTAGTCAACTAGCTATTTGAGATACAAAGTTGCTTTACTACAAATCCAAACATAACAATACTTTCACCAATCTTTGCCATTCAAGTACTCGTACGTAGTACATGACTAATACAAACTTAAATCGGATAAGTCATTAGAAATATATATCATTTGGTTCCAAAACGTCTTAAAATCCATCTTCAACAAAAACTAACAGAAAATTATATTCTTTGTAATTGCAAATATCTCATTTGAGTAAATTGTTCACTTTTTCTCTTAAAAAACACAAATGATAGCTTTTTGTTGCCGATTACAACATTTACTAGTTTTGTAAAATATCGATTTTATCAACTTCTCTCTCACTCGTTGCTGTTTTTTGTGACATTTCAATTAAAGTAAATGAGAAACAAATTTATCGACTACTATTCTTGTGATCACATTTTTAAATTCATAAAAAGTGTTTTTCTTGTTAACTCACCGAGTCACCATATAAGACCATAAAACATACCTAATTACCATCGAGTTCCAACTCCGTTCAATTTTATTTACCAATTAATTAACCTCACAAAAGTAAGAAGAAGCTTCACACAAAAAGTAAAAGAAAATCAAAGAAGCAAAAAAGCACCTATGTCTGACCGAAGAGGCGGGAGCACCCAAACTTTAAAATGCTGTGTTTGTTGTTGGCCCCAAGAAATTTTGCAAAAGTTTCCAATTTGACTAATCTCCGAGCTCAAGGGTACTCTAGTAATTTACTCTCTTTTTTATCCGGGAGGCACGACTGTGGAAAACCCCCCAAAGTGGTTGGAATCATGGCAGCTCGGCCACGCCGTTGTAGTTGGGAACTTATGATGTAGTACTGAAAGGTACACATGCACATGAGACGACAATGCATCATGAACTACTACTAGAGCAACCACCGCCATTGATTGGATGGACCAATTTTTGCGGCATGGGTGACTTATGACCCCTTGACGTTTTATGTTAACAAGCTAATTTGTTACTATCATTAACATTGATCATGAGATTACTTGTATAGTTAAAAGTTAAAACATATTATACTTCTTCATAAAATGTCAAAGGGTTGTTTACTAACCGGGAGTGAACGGGAGAAAGGAGAATCACTCGCATTCCTTCAAATTCTTATTAGAATATAATGAAACTTACATACGACTTATAGTCTAAACTAACATTATAGTCATTCCTACTTATTTTCATCTCATATGACTCTATGAGTAAGTAGGTAATGAAAATGATTGTAGCATGAAATTATTAATAGGATTTTAATGTTAGTATCCTCATTTGTTCTCAACTTCGTACGAGTTTCGTATACACATTCACAAAATCTTATAATTCATAGGCTACGATTATGTCAAAGTTGCATTCTGTTAATTTTGAAGGAAATTATCAAGATTTAATGGGAGTAAGTATATTATTCGGCTCGGAACCTCCGTGGCTCCATGCATGCCAAACACTATTTCTTTCAATAAATTTTAAATTTTATTTCGATTCTGCATATTTATCTAACTCAATCAGTTGGACTTTCAAGTAAGAAGAAAGGCTACCAACATTTTCAACCAATTTGTTGTGCTTTTTTTTTGGTTCACATTGTCGTTTCATGGAGGAGACCTCTCAATTTCTAGTTCACAATTTGAAAATTAACTATCTATAAAACATCAACGAAAAGGCCAACAAATGAAAACGATTATATGTAATTTCTTATTAATTAGTTAGATGATCGATCAAATTCCAATCGTTTAAAGACTGCTATATATGAAAATGCATGATCGACTACTAAACTCGTTACAATAAAGAAAAACATGATGGAGAAAGTTGAAGGAAGCTAAGCAAAACAACAATGATGAATTTATATAATCAATCATCAAATAACTAAAATAACTATCACAAAGTGCTGCATGCAAGGATGACAATCGATCAGATGGTCCACAATATTGGTTGACAATTATGTGGGCAGTAGTACTATCTTAACCTTTAGTTAACCAAAACATCATGACTCGAGATTAACCACTTCCAAATTCAATTCCCTCTCTTTAACTTCAATTAAGAATCACTTTTTATTTCCGACTGGTTAATTCGTTGCGTTGATGAGTGAGATAATTGATAGGCAGAGATCCACATGCACCACCATCAAGTTCATACCTTGACATACAAGCAAGCAAACCCAGAATATGAGAGAGAGAGAGAGAGAGAGAGATTGGGGTTTCCGGGTTGGTGCTTAACAGTTGGGTGATATATATTTACTTATTGGATCTTTTACATAATGAAAAGGGGAAAGAGAGATTTCGTAGGGCAAAGCTTGCTACCAAAAAATCTGGGCGGGTTTAGACAAACATATGAATAAGTGGGTTGGCTTTTAATCTTTTATGCGCTTTTGTGTTTCACCTTTGCCCAAAGTAAGTGAGTTGCAGCCAGGAGTACTTGACCAACCCCTTGATTCGTGCTCTATTGGAAATGTTCGAATGTTCTTCCATCAGATGAAGCCGCCGAGCATTTCGGCCATTAACCTTTGTGTAATTAGCTTGTTCTTTTTTTTTTTTGCTAGTTTTGCTAAGTGTTCATTCTTTATTTGGCGATGATGGTGGGTTTGTTCTCACAATAGAGCTCTATTAGGTTTTCGAGCAAAGGGGGTGATAACATTGTTTGTATTTGCAGATCATCGATCGAGCAATCTACGTGAGGGAGCGCAAGGCTGCGCGCATCCTCTACAAGACGTCTAGTGGTCTTCTTGATGTGTCGTGTGTGGTGGTTTGGGATCAATCCGATCCATGTCAAAGTGTGTACAACAATTCGAAGTGCCACGGCGGTGGCCTTGATCTTTGTCGGATTTTGGTTTTCGGCCTAAATCTAATTGTTGACACAAACACTACATAACACTTAATTTTTAGAATATAAACCCTAAACCTGTAACAAAACATTAACGTTATACGAAGTTTGAAAGTAGAAGCTACACGCAAATGCTCAGTCATTCAATCTTGCCCGTATATATAGGAAGGTATACTATACGTGCTTCTTTATTGTAATGAGTACGAATTTAAACACATTTACGTGCATACAGCGCATTTGCAATATCTAATCTTATATATCGTTTTATTCTTGAACCCCTGAACTATATTAATCTGGTGATTTGGGGTCATTACGTCACATGGGATGTTAGTTGATGGTTTGCCCCATTGAAATCCCAAAAAGGTCAAATCTAAGGAAAATGAAGCAAGTATCATTTCCGATCAAGAGTGTCATGTTGATGGATTAGGCAATATATTTCAATGTAGGGTGGCTAACTTCATAGACAAGGATGGGGCTGATATGGAAAGCACCAAACAGTTGATACCTAAACATGCTAACATGCTACATGTTATTGCTTCAGATTCATTAGTGGATCGTAATTTGTTCCAAACGTACCCTTGATATATTCAATATATATATATATATATATATATATATACAGTCTCTATCCAGAGTGAAGTTTCACTCTGAAATTACAGAGTGAAGTTCCAATTTTGGCACACTTTTTGGTCAAATGTTTTCACCATAAGTGATTCAATATTTAGGTATGCTATTCAAGATCATCTCTACAAAATTTCATCTAATTCGGACATCGTTAAGGTATTAAAATTAGATTAAATCAATAAATGAATTAAAACTGTTCAACGTGAATCGTTCGTGTAAATCTCAATTTTGAAAGCTCAAACAATTATCAAATTGGATGAAAATTTGTAGAGATGATCTTGAATAGCATACTTAAATATTGAATCGCTTATGGTGAAAAAAATTGACATAAAAGTGTGTCAAAATTGAAACTTCACTCTGTAATTTCAGAGTGAAGCTTCACTCTGGATAGGGACTATATATATATATATATATAAGTAATCTGAATGGCAATCGAAATGGGATGTTTAGTTCATCCTCTTCCCTACTTTTGTGTCCATACATGATGGAGTTTCATTGTTTCAAGTGTGGAATGAGGTTGACGAAAGCTTATCTATCATCAAGTTGGCAAACGATTTGATCCTAGTTCCTAGATATGGCCGGATATATATTCCAGTCAAACTCAATACATGTGTATTTGTCCATAAATGTATATGGTGACTTGGTGAGCCACCATGGCTTTCTTCATCAAGAACGCTATTTAGTTTTGTCTTGGGGTAACTAGGGACTCATTCTTTCAGTTAGAGCTTATTACTTATTGAAACTTTAACTAGGTCTAGGTGGTAATTAATCCTTCTACGTACACAAAGGCAACTAGATTCTCTGTCCAACTGGTTATTAAAATCGAATCACTAAGTTTAAAGAACACGATGAGACCTTGTTATGATTAAACTAAGCATCGATCAATAATCATAGGAGATTAATCACTTTTCACCAGAATAAAGCAGATAATCCTTCAAATGACATACATTCCCCCTTTTCTCATATTCTAGTTGACTTTCGTTATAAAGAAAACTAATTCTGTGGAAGTTTAGATTCGCACAAATGTTCAAGGAAGAGATGTACTGTTGTTTCCATCTCCTTAATTAGGGTTTTCCTTAATCATTGATACCTAAAAATTAAATAAGAACGAATTGAGTTTAGATTAGGTTCTTTAAAAACGAAATAATTGTATATCAATTAATGATGGATTAGCCCGACATGAACAGACCTTTCATCTATTATATATGTACTGCAAATTAAGATACCCAGCAATGTTATTATCAAATCCAGATAATTAGGTTTTGTGCTCGATGATATACACACACACATTATCAAGCTGTAATTGAATGATGTATGATGTATCTTGTAAGTACACCACCAACTTTTGTCCCCAACTATACACAATATGGTGCACATCAGCACATGGGATTCAATTATAGTTATGATCTTCTTGAATTGGTGCACCACCACTCGTAATTATGCTTCCTTAGCTAGCTAGATTCAACTTAATTGGGTGTTGGTTGAAGAATCACATCTGGTTTGATTATATGATCTGGGAAAAGGGTATATATCGTTACAATAGATTACTAGCAGCTGGTAGACTAATCTCTTACAAATTTACAATATCAGACTAGGACGTAGTCATAGAATAACATGATTCATAAACCAATCGTCACCACTATTAGATGTGCTACAACAATATGGGGCAAAGGCTTCATAAGAAGTGTAGCTAATAGAGGTGTGGCTAGATGTCACATTTGAGATTAAATGTGGCTTTTCTCCTTTATAAAGAATAAAAGCCACATTGAAACTCAAATGCAACATCTAGTCACACTTTTATTGGCTACACTTCACAAGTTTATGAAAGTGGCCTTTGCCCTATATTGTTGTAGTGATATAATGTCTATCTAGTAGCCTATTGGGTTCCTCTGATTGATGTGTACCGATGCAAATTAACATAGACGAGTCATATATTTGGATTACTACGTTGAATAAGAAGGCAATCGATCCAATATATATGCATGCATGCAACTAAAGGCTTTCATTTTTTGAGAGGTGAACATCGCGCTACTTTTTGCATGTTAGAACCATGTGCATGGTGGAACCATGGATATATGCAGCAGTTGTCACATACCTTTTCTTGTACAAAATCATGATTTCATTTCTAATTTTGAGCAAATTTCAGGAATATATATCCTAAGCTGATTAACCAAAAGTTCTAATGAAAAGTGGATATTTTTGTTTTCTTATTTCTCTTTCGATCAAGACGTTCAATCATATTCCTCGCTTATTTTTTTGGATCGATCCACTTCAACAGTTATATATTAAGAGGTGCTATGCAGTTTATGATAAATAGTTCGAGCGGAGGCGAGTGGGACAAAGGTATGGTGTGACTAAGCTTTGTGTGACACAACACAACGATGCATACAGTACCTAGATATAAATGAGCATAGTCATATCCATGCAAGTTTGTGGAAAACTTGGATGATGATTATTCATTCTTTATTAGGTTGATCGAGATAAATTGGAAATTTCATACACTATTAGAAAATTATACAGAACATTAATGTACAAATATATCAATAGCTAAACTGAATTTGATAAGGAGATAGATAAATTGACTTTATGCATAATAACTAGCTAGGACTAATTAACTTAATTTGATATCGAGTTAGTCTGCTTATGTATCGAGTTAGTCGACTTGATGCATCGACAGAAGAATGAACTGTAGATGTCAAGATATATATCGTTAACTATTTATTATATCTCAATGTCTCATGAGATAGAAGTTTATGCTAATTCGATCAAAGGTAAGTGATGGGGTTAATAATTCCTAGTCCATTGCATTTATAACTACTGTCCATGCAGCATGTAATCACAAGGAAGTAAGAGCTATACGTGATGGATGCGGCAGTCAGAGACTCAGAGTCTCACTGCATATCAGAGATCGATAACTCAGGGAAGATTGATGAAGGGCGCCGCTCTTGCACACCCATGACCTTGGCCATTTGTTTGCCCATACAACTGGAGCATTGGCTGCACTTTATGGTTTTCAGGTATTGGTGATGGGAAATTAAAGAATTCCAAAATATAGAAGTCGATTATCATGCAGTAAGTTAATGTGACTGATCACTTGAAAATGGAGAGACAAATATTTTGATGAAATATGAATATAGAAGCCAGCTTCTCAAGTTGTTCATTGAATGAAAACACCAACACAATCCAACAACGTTGCTCGTTTGATAGTTATCGAAACTTTGTTAATTGCTAAGTCGGAGTATGTTGTAATGAAAGGTAACTAATTTCAAATTATACGACTGCTAGTAGGAATGTTAGACTATTTATCAATAATTTTAAAATGAGACATGATATGAGCTGAGACGCAATAAGTATAATTGGTCACCACATCTCCATCTCCACCCGTTATGTAATCCGATTATGCCGTAAGCTTATGCAATTTTATTGCCACACTTCCTTTTAGCTTTGCACCTATTAAAATCGTCAAGGTTTGTACTCTCTAGTTCAATTGTTGTACTTCTTTTTGGTTTGGGCACCTATATATTAAAATCGTCAAAAATTGTTCTCTCCTTGCCAATCATGTCCGGTTCAATTGTTATCGTCGTCCTCATATGATTCAAAGAAGAGAACAATATTTAGGAAAAAAATAACTCAAATGATGAAATTCCTTTTTCAATGCAAAGTGTCAAATCCTGTGACTACTATCTGTATTCCCCCCATTCTTTGACTCCCTGATCGAGCAGCAACAAATGGGATGAAACAGGTAGCTGCCATGATCACCTCACCTCCTCCGCCGTCCACCACCTCCACAACCACCGCCCACCGGTCTTAAATCCATGACAACCACCCTGATTCCATTCTTCTGCCTCCGCGAATGTGGGGGGTGTGGGACCCGCAATCCCCAACGGCATCTCTAACGGGGAGAGAGAGACGCACATGGAGGTGGAGAGGCTCACATGCCCGGCAGCGCTCATTAAGGAACTTTCCTTTTCTCCGCTTTTTCATTGTTACTTCTTTTTTATTTATTCATTTAAAAAAAAAAATTTAAGTGAGTGACCCTCGTTGGTTGCTTACGGAGTGATTGGCGCGTACCTGACACGTCAACGGAGGAGTATTCATCCCACGTGGATGTACGGTCACGTTCAACGCCACTATCCGTAACTAACCGAATCAATCAAACCAGGATTCCTCTTCTCTCTATGAAAAAGGGAAGCTCCTTATCCACATATACAGACGAAGACAAACAGAAAATATCTTTTTTTTTCCTTTTGTTACAGAAAAAAATTATTGTTTTGAATGAATCATTTGTGGAGATAAATGGTGTGTTTGGTACAGCTGGACTTATTAAAAAAGTTGGCTTATATTTATTTTTGAGAATAAGTGGCTGATAAGCAAAATAGCTGAGTGTTTGGTAAACTGGCTTTTATAAGTGGCTGTTTGTGGCAGAAACCGTGATAATGCGTTTGGTAAACTTAAACTGATTTATGCTTTTTGTTTAGTTGAATGACTAATTTGGACTTTTTTTTGTCTTGATTGAGCTACCATCTATATCTATATTCATAAAATATTATCATATCATCAATATTGGATAATTAGCTTGTATTAATATAGAGTAACATAATGTATTTTTTAGTATAAAAAAACAAAATGTATTTTTTTAACAATAAGTAATATAATATATATCAGGAGAGAATTTGAATATAAAATTTCTAACCAACAACGTCTTTCTCATTCATTTGTAATATAACAAATCAATATATATATATATATACATCTAAATCATGAATTGCATTAGTACGTTTTAGGTTGTGAACAAATATATCTATACAATAGCTTGAGCTCCTTGCCATGAAATTCAGGATGAACAAGAATAGACTGGTGTATTTCTATAAACTGTCTAAATGTATAGACTAACTAAAAGTTCTTCTCGGCTTACTAGCATCAGTAGCTTAACATCTCAGGTGGCATGACTGCGACTTCTTCTTGGCTAACTAGCATCAGTAGCTTAACATCTCCTATACATTCATAACAACACAAGCTAGCCTCTCTCAAGACACCCTCATTTGCAATGAGAAAAAAAAATACGGATAATAAAACTAAACATATGGGTGTGGGGGGGGGGGGGGGGGGTGAAAACAACATTAATGTGACTATTCAATATCAAAGGCATGATAATTAATCTATATTGGCATTGATATAACTTGAGAATTTCCAGAAAGTAAAATGTGACTTTGACAAAATTGGAGAGCATCACCTCTAAGATTCTACTTTTGCAAATTCCACCTCTATCACTAAAATCCCAAGTAATTTTCATAAATGAGTTGCATCCCAATCATAACAACTTGTTCATGAAGCCCTTGAATAAACCAACAACCAATTAGATAATTCATATCTAAGTTTTTGTTATAAAACATTACTAATCAAACTCACGCTCCTCCTCATGAAACCCAGTAGCAAAATTTGGCCAAATTGAGTATCTACAATACAACATCAACGATTTAGCAAATTGAATATCTATATAAGAACCTTCATAATCATTCATTGCTCACAAGCATATATTAAACCCAAATCAAACGACAAGTTGTATCAAGTTCAATTCCCATCCAAATAGCTAGTATTACTCTATACACCCATATACTCTATTTTCTTCTTGAGACCACACCTTCCAACAATGTTGTAAGCCACCATCCACCATCCTATTTTTAACTAAGTTCAAAGAATGAATATTCATTTACACAAACTTCCAACTTTCTAGCTTTCTTCAATAACAAATAAATAACCAAAGAACATAGCAACTATCTGCCCAACCATCTTATAAACTTTATGTGCATCTATTTCATCCAATCACCACCACTACCAGTAACCCAACAACCTAAACTCAACCTCTCTTCCATATTCTCCTATCTTCTTTGCCAATGTCTTTAACAATTTAATTAAATATCTTTCTTCTCCCTTTTGCAAATTTGGATTCAAGGATCCATAGTATATTTACACCAACTACATGTATGAATACCAAAATCACAGAAACCCAACTACTCTCCAAGTCTAGTATCATAACCGTTGAACTCATTCCAGACACCACTGCCGCCGCCACTATCCTACACCACTACTCAAAACCCAAATCCTTAACATCTTCAATTCTTAACTGAACAGAAACCCAATTATATACATAAACCAATATGTTTTCCCCAGGTAAAAATCGAAGTAGAAATCAATCAAAGAATTCATGCATAACTCTACGCACAGTAAACATAGAAATCTCGAAATACCAAATCCCTCAAACCTTAATTAAAATGGAAACCATTAATATGGACATGTATAGCTCACCAAGAGAATCAACATCATAACCAATTACCAAAAGTTAGTCATGGAGGCGTTTGACGGCCGGAGGGAACACGCTGTAAGGGGAGCATCGCCAGAGAAAATTGATAGGCTCAGTTGTGAATCCAAAGAAGAACATGTTGAGTTGAGGTCGAATAGACGAAGACGAATTTAGATCATGTAATTAATGAAACAGATGAGGGGTACCCAAAGGTATTTTAAAAACTTCATTTTATCGCGCTACAGTTCTTTTTCGTGTTTTTTAGGCTTCTGCTTCTAAAAGCTGGGGGGAACCAACTTCTAAAAGCCAAGAAAAAAAGCCAATGATTTTGGAAGCCATAAGGAAGAAGCCAACTTACCAAACACTTTGAGGGGCTTAACTTATAATCATCTGAGCTAATAAGCTCTACCAAACACACCCAAAATCAAATCGTATCTCTTGTTTTTTTTTTTCCTTTAGATATATCTTAGCATTAAGGAATCTTGATGTTGTTTATTTGTTTACTTTTATGTAATCTTCAATTTGATCAAAATCTCAAGACAGATAGTAGAATTGAGTTTTAACCAACACAACGTAATAAGCGTTACTTTAAATCAATCGAGTTCTTATGTTGTTTCGATCGATTAGGAAATGACGTATACATTGGTAACTTATCATTCACTACGGCATGCATTTGTCATACTCGATTGATGGTACATGTGTTCATTCTACCAACCTAAAGCAGTAAGTACACTTAAGTGACTTAACCAACTGGTGTAAAACTTCCTTAGCTAGAAGAAGCAACATGATGGCTATCGCAATTAGCTCCAAATTTTGGGTTATTTAACTGCACTTACCCTTTTGCCATCATGGTTACACCAAATACAGCACTATATTAAACCCACCTTCTCGCATGTGCTAGTTAGGTCAATCAATGTATTAATATACTCTTGTTGTTTTAGAAGCATACAAAACCAAATATTTGATAACTAAAGCCACAAATTACTCTAAGTTAACGCCAACTAATCATTGATAATTCTTAATTGAACTTTTGTTCGTGACAATAATAACCCTCCAAACTATAAGGTACATATATACTGACAATATATATCCAATACAAAATGAGATGATCCATCTAATATCCAATACTGGCCACATGAAGTACGTATCTTATCATCTACTCATGATTTGCTCTCTAAATAACCAAACTATATATGTTGAGCTTGACAATGCAAGTTTCATTCTCTTTTCGTTACTGATATTATCTATGTACATTAATTGTACAAACCTCTTTCCCACTTATGGAGTTCATAATTCATCCATAACAGTCGTATAATAGTAAGAATGGTGCTCATAGATGTGGACAAAGAAATTCTTATTCTCTAAATTAAGTTGAAGTGTATGTGCAAGAATACGGTTTCCTAGCTATCTCCCCTCATCTCCTCCAGTAAGACCTATTCATGAAATAATGAAAATTCAAACTCCACCCATAATATATCGTCCATCACTTTGCAGCTGTAAGGATTGACGAATACTCACATGCATAATAGTCGATATATGTATTCCTTCAACGTTTAATCGATAAAGTTATGAAAATGAATGACGAAAACATAAGTAATCATAACCTTAAAAAGTTACCTCCAAATATGCTTTAGTACAAGTCAATATATTACCACTCCGGCATACGTACCTAGCTATAGTTAACTTCAAATCAATTCAATTTCTATTCTTGCCAATGTGTTGTTTAGTACGTATTAGGACTCATATGCCAGAAACTTGGCTTGTATGTTAAGAAACAGACTAATGAGCAAGAATGCTCACTCCAGTGCGACCTGTGTTGGAGGTTCTGAGGTGATCAAACTGATCATATATAAATCTATGAGAAAACTAAAACAAACTCGATCGATTCTTCTCTAGCACACATGAGGCTAGAGAGTTCGACAGGATCTATCGTCTATACGTCCACGTCAATTTTGGTCGAGTACTGCTACTCGTTTTAACAAATTAACGGAAACGTACAAGGCAGCTGCAGACTGGGTGGATCCATTAAGATGGGGATCAAAGTAAAGTCACGAGACATGCCAGCATGCAGAAGGACTTGATTAGATGTGCAAAGTACGTAAATATAAAACCAGGAAAAATTGATCGAGTCAGGTGGAAGCAATATGCAAACCAGACAATTATGATGGATATATGCATATATACAGTTCCTCAGGGACCCAAAACTTTGAAAAATCTGATAAATCAAACAGCTTCGAGCATTTTATTCATGGCTAACAGCTGTAGAATCGTGTTTTGTTTAGATAAGATCACAAGAACACATAGTACCATGCTCTGTAAGCATAGAAACCTCGACCCAGCAATCCAACGCAGCAAACAATCAAACATGCACTTTGAATAGCCCTAGTTGGGTGTCGGTGAGTGAGGACAATCTGTCTAGACTCCTAGTGGGTGCTTACTGGCTTTCCTTTGGTCTCAGGGTGCTTACTAGAATAGGATGGTACGTATATGTCTCGCTTGTCATTTTCAATCCAGCTGCTTGATTATATAGTGGAATATGTACTTGAAAGCACATATGCGACCTAGCTATACTGAAAATTATTGGGTGTGTGTGGATTGGAGAAATATGGGGCTTCAAAATCC
This sequence comes from Argentina anserina, assembly GCF_933775445.1. Lineage (NCBI taxonomy): Eukaryota > Viridiplantae > Streptophyta > Magnoliopsida > Rosales > Rosaceae > Argentina > Argentina anserina. The sequence goes on from NC_065875.1 coordinate 4,325,454, forward strand.
TGCTAATACAGCTAGAAAAAGATATGGAAATGTGGCAAATTACGGAATTTCTTGACCCAATTAGCTTGAGATTTACTGGGAGTACTTTTATGATAAACCACTAATTAACTTTTAGGATTAAACTCTACCCAGCTGGCTATAACCCCAGATGGCCAGATCGTATCCATTGCAAAACCAAATTTGAGAAATTATTCTTATTATATTATGTATTAACATTGAACAACAAAATACTTGAGAGCAAACACAAACGCAAAACACAAATTATGAGTTTTTCTACGCAGTTTGAGCCATATTAGAAGAGAAATTTTTCAGTCCTCCTAGAGAACCACGTGACAATGTCTACTGATTCTCTATTCCAATCATTATTTGACTCTCAAGATTTAATATAAAAAAACATATTTAAGTTATTTTATCAAAAACTATTTTTAGTTTCTTTTCAAAATCCTACACCCTATACTCTAAAACCATAAACTCTAAAACCATATACCATATATTTAAATCATACACTCTAAACCCTAAACCCTAAACTCTAAACTTTAAACTCGAAATCCTAGTTCAAAATCATCAATACTCATTAAAGTCATTTCACAAATAATAAAAATATATAAAATTATAGTTTTGGTGTAATAAATCCACGTGTCAAAATATAACATGTGAAAAAGACAATTAGACATTACCAAGTAGTTCTCTAGGAGAATTGATTTTTTTTTTCATTTTAGAATTTGACGATAAACTAATTAGATCAAATATTGGCTAAAAAGGAAATAAAGAAAGAATATTCTAAGTGATCAAGCTCGCTTAAGAGATAAGCTTCAGTACTTAGATGAATAATCATATGTTATGTATCATGTGAGTATGCTCACAGTCTCTTGTTTATTTAGATATATTAGCGGAGAGATATGTAATGATTATTCTGGCCTTGATTATATATATATATATATATATATAAATAGTTTCGATGAATCCAAATCAGAATTTGCTCGATTATGTCATACACAGTGGCAGATCCAGGAATTCAAAGCTGTCTAGGCTAATTTATATGAGGACACCAATTTTTTTTTTGAGGTTTGGAACCCAGTGGGAGGCTCATCCTCACGCCTTTATTACTTTCAAACAAAATATAGACCGAGGGGGACATAAAACCAAATCTCGTGAATTGAAAATTACAAGCATCAAAACGTTATACGCAACAATAAGCTACCTAAAACGTACCCTACGAGACCCACTCAATTCAAACTCTGCAATCACAGAATCATTATCAATACTATCGGTAAGTTCTTTTTCAATGTAGAGAACCATTAAATCATCAAGAAATTATCTTCCATTCTGTTTCGAAGTTTGTTTTTTATGATGTTCACTTTATTAAGAACTTACTAGCTCTTTTTAACCATCCTATAGTAAATCATGAATGATTAGACTAATTAATGAATTCAGAAAAATAAAAAAACAGATTGCTTCCAATTCTCATGTGCCTGAAATCCCAACTTCTACATATGGTTTTACTTTGGCATCTTCAATTTGGTGCTAAATTACCATTGTAATTAAAAAAAATCAAATCATTTGTCCTCAATCTGTTGTTATACAATTGTATATTAGCCTATACTTTGACTGTAATTTTGTCATTATTACCCAATAAAGCAACTTAATCATCAAACAACACACTCACACACTCACACAATCACACACAAATATCTAAAATTCACATCCCAGAACCACTAAAATGTGCAGATTAAGCATAAAGATAAAAACTTTAGCACTACCCAGATGAAAAAAGTTACCTTCTTGGCTGGTGGAAGCTTCCTGATCCAAGTAATTTGGCTTGCGATTGAGTAAGGAGCCGAAAGCAAAGATCTTTGGAAGAGTAATGGGTTTGTGAGGGAAGCCCTGGGTGCTTCTATGGTGGCCTTTTTTAGCTGCTAAGATGAGAAGCCTCTCAGTCAAGCAGAGTGCACAGACTCCCACAACCACCTCTTTGGAACAGAGGAAACAATAAACAGGAATCAACCCAGAAAGCTAGACAAAGAAGATATTGGGTCAAAACCAAGGGATTCAATCAACAGAAAAATATCAAAACCAAGGGATTCAATCTTTTACATGGTAGACCTGGAGCTCCTACGATTTTGATGTGCAACTCTCCAGCATAAAATGAAAGCTCTCGGCTTTTAGTGTTGGAGTTCTTGACGGAAAATGCATGAAGAAAACTGCTTTTTTGGATGAATACTCAATCTTACGGCTGCTGCGGGCAGTTGAGGTTGTTTAATACATATGTTTTTTTTTGATAGCATATATATATTTGGTGTTTTTTCTCCTAAAATTTCGTACGAGCTCAAGCCCATAAAGCCCTCTGACTGCATCCGCCCCTGGTCATACATATGCATACTTGATCGAAAGATGCGTGCATCGATCATTTCTGGCCCATGGGTATTTGCATGCACGCAAAGAAGTAGTAATGAGTCCCACAAGCTAAAGGGTCGTACGTGTAGTTTCACATGCATGCATTGTTGCCTTCTCGGTACGTTAGACATGAAAATTGGATTGCATGAAAAACCATTGAAAACTTTTCATGATTTGTTCTCTGCACGTATGTATAAACACAATACACACAACCAATATGCAAACTTCGACAACAATGTACTATCCAACAACAAGAAGACCAAATCAATTAATGTATATATTCCTCTAGTCTGCATGCTCAGGCTCACTCCCTCTCTCAGATCTCTACCCCAATCGATTAGATTCGCTCCTTTTTCAATCATATCTCCAACTCGATGCTTCTCAAAGACTCAACCGAACTACGTAAATTGCAACTTTGTAATCAAGTACGTTGCGGATAGTATCGGTGTAGTGCCAACCAATAATACATTTACATTAGAAATGTGCATGCAAGTTCTAGTGTTTTATACCTTACTAGTCCGCAATTGGGTTGAGATTGTTCGAACTTCGATTGAGTGAAATCAACATCAGTTCTTCACGAACTACTTATATACATTTATATTTTTTCTTGACAAGGTAAAACAAATTATGAACAAAAGGCCCTAGAACAAGCACACCCTAAATAATCAAAATACAAGGCATCACTAGTAGAAGGAGGCAAGGAATGAGCCCAAATTAAACTTGAAACCTACAGTGTGTCTTGATTTTGCCTCACGACGCCCTAGAAAGTTTTTGTCCCTGAAGAATTTGTTGAATGTAATAGAGTCAAGTCTGAATTCTCCGTGGAATTCAAGATTAAAATAACTATAGAATTTCCTTCAACTTCGAAATCACGTACCGAACTACCGAAGCCATGCAAGTAGGAAATACAAAGAGCAGCCTTGTGAAGTAGATGCTTATGTGGTTAAAACATCTATGTGTCCACAAAGATTTATCTAAAATCGGAAAACCTTCATTGTTTAGAAAACAATCTTGACGGGCCAAAGTGATTCATAAAAGAGCCATCAAAATTAAGTTCGAGCCGCAGAGAAGGAGCAATGTCCAACTGAGGGAAAGTGGTTTTGGTTGAACTTTCATCTTTCATTTTGTTCAGTGTAAGGTTTTTTAAAGCAACTAGATATCTTGTTATGTATGAACTTTTTATCAGAATTTTTATGTCTACACTTGCTTAACAAAATGAAGAGGAAATACTGTAGGTAAAGTTTATAGAATGTGAATTTTAGGATAAAATGTAGAACTGTACATGAGTTTAAGGAGAACTGAAGGGGCATTAGGTTAATTTATATTCCCATTTGTCCAAAACCGGGAAAATGGCCTGAACCGAAATAGCCGGGGCGCCAAAAGCTCTCCAGACATCGAACACTGTGTTAACCCTCCGATACTATTTGAAGCACGGCCACTAATCCACATGGCCGGTCCGTTGTATTTGAAAGCCTTGTGTGAAATATCAAATGTGGCTCTTTATGTGCTTTTGAAAAGAGAGAAACAATATATTAAAACTAGAAGCATAACATCATAAATAGACATCTATATAAGCAGACTTTAATGTCTGAAATATGTATTCAAGATCATACTTCATAGACCATAAAAGGCGTGTGTTTCTAGCAAAATCACCAGAAACCTCAGCAAAGCAGTTTTGAGAAACTTCATTAAAGTGTGACAGGACTGCATTGCCATCTTGCAACCTCCCCAATCTGCAATTAAAGGGGTCAAACGATATGCTGTGAAATTAAATTAAATTATCCAAAATGCAAGAAAACTTAGCAACCAACAAGACATTGACCATAAATCATGTAATGTAGCAAGCACAACAAACTTCAGTGATAAGCTGACATCATAACCTCGACATGCAGCATTTTGAAAATGCTATTCTTCTAGTAAAAGATGCATCAAGGTAATCTTTTCACATGATTATCAATATGAAGAAGAAATCATAGATGACAATACTTCCATCTAAGCTTCCTACTATGCGGATTGGTTGTACATACACTTATTAGGTACCTAAACTTTTAAATTGCGATGCGCTAACTTTTAACGAATATCCTCAATCACAGACACGAAAATCCATATTTTGCATTGGTTATTTGCTGAATCAAAGCACCAGATTAAGCAAGCAAACCATGGTTTTACATTCTGCAAACATGCTCAAACAACTTAGAATGTTGCATTATCAATCCATTTGCTCAATGTTTAATTCCAATATCTACTTTCTCTCCTCTATAACACACTGCTTTACCATCAATTAAATAAACCAATCCAAATTCATTCTTCATATCACAAATTCATAGTCAAAAACATCAAAAACAGTACTTGAAAACAAAACATCAATCAAATCTCTTCCTTTTTATGCAGGAATTTACAAACACCCAGTTGAGTAATATACCAATAGAGAATCATAATATTAAATAAGAGGATTAAAAGACCAATATTATCAGAAAAAAATAAATAAAGATTAAAACTTTAAGCTCAATGAAAGAAGAGAAGAAGACGAAAAATACATGAGGTGCTGAAGTTGTTTGAGGCTAGGAAACACGGAAATGTGCATACACTTACGTTTCCCGCTTCCGAAGCGGAACCACTCCGGAAACGCGACGGAAACGTTCGAAAATGCGCCGGAAATGTCCGGAAACGTGTTTCCAGAAAAATGAGTTTTGGAAACGCGAGTTTATGAATTGAAAATGCGGTAGAAACACGAGTTTCCGAATTGGAAACGTGAGTTTCCAAAAAATAAAGGTCTTTTTATGTTTTTTTAATCTTTTAAATGAATGGCTAGACCTACATTTGTCGAGTCAAATGACTTATTTCGACATATTTTTGACCTCCCGCCAAGTCGCTGACTCTCATTCTCTCTTATTGATACCTAGATCTCACATTATATTTGTATTATTTCGAATGTTGAACACTAAGTTATTTAAGTTATTTGAGATTTTGAGTTACTTAAACTAAAAATTTGTTATTATATTTATTTTTTGTATAATATATATATATATATATTTTTTTTTTATTTTAACGTTTCCAAAACGTACCCGCTTCCTAAATTTTTTGAAAAACACGCTTCCGCGTTTCCAAACGTTTCGTTTCTACGTATCCGTACCTGATTTCGTACAGCCTAGGTTTGAGGGAATCCAAATCCTGGGCATCAATTAGGGTTTTGAATTCATTGGAAACCTCCACTGATGCTTCCCTAATCGCTTCTTTCTTAGTCAGCTACAGAGGAAGTCATAACTTGAATGATGGATTGAGGTTAAATTATGAGTTTATGATTTTAAAAAAAAGGGTAAGAGGTTTTGAACTGGGGATAAGAGGGTTCCCCACACAAGACTCAAAATTGTTACAATTTTTTTTAATCTTCCAAATTTTTTGACGTTGTACCGTTGCACACTTGGCACAACCCACATGCCAGGCCTGCTAATCCGGATGATGATCACGAAGAAGAAGACCAGACAGGTTCGGCATCAATCTCATTCCTCTTTATGCCACTTTCCCCAATTCTGTTCTAGATTTGCTACTCGTCATTGAATTACTCTAAGCTTGAAGCTGAATGATCTTAATCTCTTCAGTGCCTTAGAACTAATTGATTATATTTTTGTTGTAAACATATGCAGAAGGTTTTTGTGATTCTATCTGTTCCCATTTGCAATATATATCAATAACGACTGCTTAAGCGCCTGATTTATTGTTCATGTTTGTTATGCAAAAGATGTTTCAATATATTGTTTTGTTGGTCTATGCTGGATTGGACTTTGCTAATTTTTAATTGGGGTCATGTGGTGAATGGTAAAGGATGGGGAAGCAAATTGTGGTCAACTGATAATGGGGTTGATGATTTCTTACCCTAAGTGGAGATTTTTGAACTATATGTTGGAGATGAGAGATCTCACATCTAAGAAGTGACAAAGAAAATAAAGCTTATAAGTGGGTGTATAATAACCAATTGTACCGAGGTCTTTTGTGATTAAAACCCAACACATGTGAGGTGGCTAAGTTGGGATAATATCGGTACACTTGGTCCACGGGCCACGCTTGTCGCTGTTTAACATGGTATCAGAGCGGGTCTCTCTCCAGTCGCGCCTCCAATCTTTCGTGGGTCCGAGTTGGGTGCCACTTTGTCATGCCATCGGAAGATTTCCGATTGGATGACTCCTAAGTGTCGTTGGTTACTGAACCTTAGTTTCTTTCATCTCAGTATGTGAGATGTTAATCTATCACGTGCAGACTTAAAAATTAAGTTGCACGTGAGGGGGCGTGTTTGAGAAGAGAGATCCCACATCTAAGAAGTGAAAAAAAATAAAGCTTATAAGTGGGTGGATAATAACCAATTGTACCGAGGTCTTTTGTGATTTAAACCCAACACCTGTGAGGTGGCTAAGTTGGGACAATATCGGTACACTTGGTCCACGGGCCACGCTTGTCGCTGTTTAACACTATATAGATGTGCAATGAGAAATTTTAGTTGAGTTATAACTTCTTAAACTATATGTAGGAATGAGATGCTGAACAGAAAGAAAATAAGAATGCCTGTGAATATGTTTCTGAGTTTTGTTTGGTCAAATGAGACTGGGTACATGCTCCAAAAACTGCAGATTGCCATGGCCTCTATTAGAATGTGTCTCTTGGCAATCAAAATTTGACCATGATTTGGTCATCGTTTACATGAAGATTCAGTAATATTTGTTAACCATGCATGGTCCCAAATCAATCAATGCTTCTTGTGAGTGTGAATTACAAAACCACTTTGTAGAGAGAACCTCTATCACTAGATGTCAATTCTGCAGATTAATGCCCTCTTGAAAAAATTATTCAAGGACCCCGATGCTGGACAATTGCATTACGATGAGCTGATTACAATGCTACTGGTACTTGAAGCCATATCTTATGTCCACTAATAGATCACTATAAACAACAAATATTACGTATTTTTATCAGGTGCTGAATAATATATGCTTTGATGGTCCTTAACTGGTATATATATCGACATGTTTTGTTTGTTTTCTTAATTGTACTGGTTTTTAAATGTTTATACATGGTTTTCGGTAGGCTCTTCCCGAAAAATTAGAAAAAGTGCAATACTTGGCCTTGCAAAGACTAACAATATGCTCTAGCTCTACATAGACTAGTAAACATTAATCAAGATATGAGTTTAACGGGACTTGATAAACAACACGTCTTTTCGTCGATAGCGGTTCTGCTTATCTTCTCTGTCCTCAAAGTTGCTATTTGCTATACCAATAAACACAAGTTATGTGTGACACAAATTTTGTGAATTGAAGTACTGTACGTTGCATCCATTTTATCTGTTAAACATATAATCTCACACAGAATATTTTTCATGGACATTAAGTCATGGAATACATTTGCACGAGATATGGGGCAGGCGCGTTGATGGTTGGGTGGGCTCAAGTCCAATTGAGATTTATCAAATAAATTTATTAATATATGGATAATGTGTGTATTTGAAAAAAGAGGCAGGCTTGGTAAGTATTGAAACTTGCATCTAAACCATCAAGGTTTGATTTCCAATCCGAGCAATCTCTTTTTCTCTTTTAAATTCATTTTTTTTCTTTGTTTTCCAAAATTTTTTTACTAATGATTGATTATCTAATATTTTTGAATGAGTTCTTATATTTGCATCTTAGTGCATGTATAATTTGAATGGTTTCTAATGTTTTTTTTCTCTTAGGTATACATTGAGTTCTAATCATTTTGATGAACACAAAAAATTTTCAAGCCCACCTCATCGTGAAATCTTGGATCCGCCACTGGGTGTGGGTGATTAGATCTCTGTACCATTTGGCTTCTCTCTATAGCCAATCCTTATTAACTCGCTTGTACTTGATAAACTTTTTCATGAGTTCATTTTGGTCAATATTACTAGTAAAGCTGTTCTTTTGTTTAACTAGATGCCAGTAAATTCTATTATCATCACATAGGAGATTAGGAGGATCAGCCATTCTTGTGCTAAAGAAAGAATGATTGACTGCCCCTTATATTCTGTTGATATAAATTCCACTACACCACTGAGATACGTACTGTATGTTTGTCTTAGATTAATGTTGATTGAACGAAACAGAACCGCTTCAATTTTCTTATATGAATGAACTGCAACCTAGTTATAAGACTCTTTTAAGGAGATGATGTAGTATGTAGAAATGAGAAGGCAGAAGTTCAAGGCTTGCACTTATATAAATTGAATCTAGAGCTCACATGAGAGTAAAATATATCGTTTCTTATTTCATTAACATGTCCTTCCTTCGCCGTGACCATATAGAGATATTAGCAGCCAGGAATGCTTACTGTTTCTTAATTTGTGTATGCCTTTGTTTTGATTGTTTGAAATGAGTCCATCTATTAGTTGAAGATATTTGTATTGGATTGATTTTCTATGCCTTTCTTAAATTTTTAATTTGTCTATGCCTTTGATATGATTGAATAAAACACTGTTCTAAGAAACTTGAGATTCTTGCATTGGATTGATACTGTTTGACAGCAAAAGGAGCTGTACAAGTGAAACTGGAACTATCTCTTATATCCTGATACAAATAAGATACCAGCAGAGTCAAAGCAGTTAAAAACACAGGGGTAGGGAATACGGGTATATTTGCTCTGCTCACAATTCTCTTCTTTGCTGCAGGTCTTAAATGTGGAACGAAGTCTATAACAAATACAGAGATAGCTCTACCCCAGCTACGTGTGATGAGCAGAACTTTGAAATTTTACTAGCTCTTAGACCAAATATTCTTGTCTTATAGCTGTCATGTGTCGTTCCAGCTGCCCATTTCAGAGAAATATGCTTTCAATCTGGTTGTTTCTTTTCTCTAAAAAAAAAAAACAAATCTGGTTGTTTCTTTGACAATGGAAACTCCAGCTCAGCTAGACTGAAATTATAAAAGCTTCTGTGATGGATTATCAAAGATTCCATGAATTCCAGTGCTAAGTTTTTGGAATCTCTTTGACATCCATTTGACACAATTTCCTGGTTTCATCACAGTAATTTGTACTTAAAAGTCTACTATTTTTTGATGCTGGACGACTGCATGTCTTCAAGTTGGGAGCATCAGTTACAACGCTACTGGTAATTGAGGCCATACCTTATATTCACAAATCTTTAAGGCCATACCTTAATTGAGGCCATACCTTATACTTGAACCTTAATAAAGTTTTACGATGCTGAAAGCTATATGCTTTGATGTGCTTTGACCTTAATTGTAGTGTTTTCTCACTTTTCATACATGGTTCCCAGTAGGCTTGGCGTAAAAGGTGATATTTTACCAAGCAGACTTGGCAGTGACTTAAGGATGAATGCTGATACAAGAACTGGAAGCAATTTTCTTTTGATCATGGTGGTGATAGTGTCTTTCCTGGTCATGTAAGTTTTGCTGTTTCATTCTGTAGTCTTTGTTATTGATATGGGTTTTGCTGCAGGCTTTGATATATCATGTCTTCTTCAAAATACTCTTGGGACTTAATAATTTTGCTGATTCCATTTCAATGATAATTTTCTCTCATCTTTTCCCTATGGTTAAAAAAGAAAAAAAAACGAACTGGAAAACTTGTGTACTCAATGTCACAGATGCAGAATATGCTTTCCTGACTAAATATTAATAGAGATATGAATTTCAGGGCAACTGATAAAGAGAGAAAACATCATGTATTCTCATCAATCTCAGTTCTGCTAGTGTTCTCTCTCTCCTGGAACTTGCTATTTTTTTGTATCAATGAATGCACAAGTAATGGGAAATTAACTTCTTGTGACTTGAACTAAATTACATCGTAATGTATCGATGGATGATCTAATCCAATTTATTCGTTAAACATACACTCACACGTTGATTCTTTTTCACGACACGAGTTTCAGGTCATTGAATTCTTGATATACAGTTGTATAATATATGTGTCGCGAGTGATTAAATCTCGATATATAAATTCTACCACACCGCATGCACATATGTTGGGCAAAGTAATTCCAATATATATATATATATATAGTTAATCAGATAATTATTGTTCTTTTGTCTTTATAAGTCCTAACTGAATGAAACAGAATGCAACTGCTTCATATTTTCTTATCATATTGCAATGTGACATCGTTATAAGATTTTCTATGAAGGGAATGATGTGGTGGTATGTATGTAGAAATAGGAATGCAGAAGTTCAAGTTTTTCACTTGGTTAAAATGAATTTAGAGTTCACATGGAGGATAAGCAGAATGTCACTCCTCTAATTGATTTGACATGTCTGTCCTTCCTTTGCCGTTCCCATTTTAGAGATTACAAGCCACAGGTGCTTAATTGTTTTTCAGTTGTGAGTATATCTTTGTGAATTGCCTTATGTGAACCTCATAGTCCATCTATTAGTTAAAAGCACTTGTATTGAATAAAATTCTGTTCTAATAAATTTGAGATCCTTGCCTAGGATCGATACTGTGGTGTGACACTAAAAGTAGTACAAAAAATTGAAATTATCTATTTATATCTTGTTTTGTATAAGAAAATGTTGAATTGATATCACTGTTACTTTGAGGTGTGTGGTTACAAGTGCATTGATGTATATAAATCTACATTGTCTTGTTGGGCTAAGTTAGATGGTGGCTATAATGAGGAAGTAGGTACTGAATTGGCTTATGAGACCCTGGGAAGTGTCACATAGCTCTAGAAACTGAATTTAGATAGCCAAGCATTTTGAACATTTCTTTAGGGCCAGCTAGTCAGTGTGACCCCGGGTAAGAGAAAGTAGTTGTCGGGGTGGAATACTCAAGGTACAACTAATCTAAGATTGAATTTTGTTGACAAGCTTCTACAAGACTTATTGACTAGCTTCGCTCTGTCTATCCAGGAACTTGCTTCTTCACTACGTTTCATTTTTTCATCTATGGGTGCAGTGACTGCAGTCTCTTGATTTTCCTTCAATTTCTGAATTTTTACCTTCCGAGTCTGTGAAACACCAAGAAGTTACAATAATTTCTGCCAAGTCGGATATTCTATATTGGAATTTCCAAAGTAGAATTTCTTATGCATAAGTTTGGTCAAATCTTTTTAACTATGAAAGTGGATAGATATCTTTAACAGAACTAAAAGTAAGAGCTGAATGAACCAATATTCCAAAGGAAAATAAAAAGAACTTAGTATGTAGGAGAGGTCTCAAAGTCTGAATTTTAATAAATGTGGGAACTGATTTACTTTTGATGTATATAAGTTTCACTGGACAGAATACTGAACAGCACAAAATTGTACAATATCAAAGTCTTGGCTCTCAAGAGCTAGCACAAATAATTACAAACTGGCTACACTTTGTGTAGCAAAAGAACACACACACACACACACACACACACACATATATATATATATATCTATACTATAGTGTTAGGAGTAGCTACTGAAGACTCATCAGGACTCTTGTTTAATGGCAGGTTCTAACCACTTCCACACAGATAGTCCACCAGTTTCATACCAGAGTCAACTTTGGCTACTTGAATTGCGTGAATTTCTCGTTTTGCAAATACTTTTCCCCTCTCAGCAAAGGATGGAAAATCATATATGCGAACAGAATTGTCTTTTGATGAGCAAAGCAGGACTGGTTGATCTTCAGCATCATGCATTCCACTGATTCCAGAGAGAGCAAGAAGGCCTTCTTCTTCAGTGTGAGTGTAGATTTCTTCAATCTTGCCTCCTTCCCCCATACTCCACGCCTTTATCGTCTTGTCCAATGACCATGAAAGCAGACATGAAGTCCAACATATAACAGAAGTCACAGCATCAGAATGTCTTTTAGGATCATAGCACACTCCAAAGTGTCCATATTCCACACCCTTATTGTATGATCCGCAGAACCCGAGTAGAGTCTGCTATTCCCAACCCTTAAAGAAAGCACAGCACCACCAGAGTGCCCACTGAGAGCTAAAAAATGCGTCCGGTATAATAATAATAACTGGTAAATTTAAATTATTCATCATGATATTTTTGATACAAAATTACAATCTAATATCCAATAAAACATTCTGATAAAAAACCTAATAGAGCATAGCAAAATTATCTGCGTCACACTATCTAAGGGCGAGCAATAAAATTATGTGAAATTTCATTTCTAACATGTATCAACTCTGCAAGGTTCTCTTGTGACATATCTAGGTGCACTGGTATCTCATTAAAGATCATGTCTTCTACATCAAGAACTTCAAACAGTCTGTCACGACGAGCCTCTTTCCAAATAAACTTATGTAAAACACAATATGCAATAGGGATACAACGTTATCTTCTTGAAGGATAATTATGCATATATTTTAAAATCGGAAAACATGCATTTAATACACTAAAACATCACTCAATTACATTTCGCAATGAAGAGTGTCTGTAATTGAACAACTCCTTGGGACCTCTTAGTATGTACGACTAGGTCCTCTGTAATCATGCAGATGATACCGCCCACCTCGATATGGAGCTAAGAATCCTAACATGTTTGTATATTCAACATCCACGACATAATAATATCCTAATTGTTTCAAAATCATCATATAGTTAATTTTTAAATAAAAAAACATATATAGTATAAGCTGGAAAAAAACATAGTTTGTGCCTTTATTTGAAAATGGAAATTTATTCTTTGGCCTTGTTATGGCATCTGCAAAAATCCTAGATACATTTGCGGTCTCTTCCCATTTAGCGTAAACAAAAAATAAGCATGTACACATGACATTCCTCCAGGATAACAAGGACCTTCCTGCCACCATATGAAGTCTGTTTATGAGCTGGTTCCCATGCAGCGACATGTGTTCCATTAATTGCCCCTATTCATTTCTGCCTCTGACAAATAAACATTAGAGAGTTATTAGAGAAAAACAAAAACAAAATACGAATGATTTATTATTTCTTACCTCAAAATATGGATACAATTTTGGATTGTTCAATATTTCCGGAGAAAAATTGAGATGGGGAAAGCAATGAGAAGAAATGGAGAACATAGAGGTAGTCATCTCAAAGGGACAAGTTGAATTGTTATTGCAATAATCGTGTTGACGTCAAAGAGCCGGAAACATACATCCTTCGATATTGGTGTTTGTTTATGGAAAGTTTTTCTAGTCTAAATATGGCTTACATTGGTATTGACATGCAGTGATGATATGGCATCACATGGTTTCAGTTTACTTGTCAACTATATACACACACGGAGACATTCAGAGAAGGACGTCCGCAACTCCCTTATAGTTCGGACGTCTCTGCTTTTTCCACGATCACACACCGACGATGGTGTTTTTGTTGCCGGAGGAACATTATATGCATCGTAGACATTGTTACCATGAAGATAAAGGCCCAAGGAGATCAGGTTTGAAGGTTGTGAGCAGAAATCTCACATGAAAATTCAAGTTCGTCAGAGTAGATAACAAACTAGTTGTCGCCAGCGCTGACACCATCTAGTAGCAACAGAAGGTCCATCACCAGCGTGTGATCGTCGAAAAAGCGGAGAATGTCCGCACTGTTGAAGAGTTGCGGATGTCCGTCCTTGATCGGGCATATATATATATATATGCGATGGAAATCTCTACTTCATGGATTATCATATATTGGTCAGTTTCAGAGTACGGGACAAGTCAAAAATGAGTGAGGTTTTGATAAGTAATTGAAAGTGTCGAGTTGGTTGAAATGTAAAATAGGTGACAGAGGTTTGTTTACCTATTAAGTAATGAGGTGGTGATACAGTTGTTCATATTTCATTATGAAAATACGAAATATTGTGGCATTGTGGACAAAGAGATCAACTCTCACACTTGAGAAAGAATGCTAAAGATATAGTTCGACAGAGAACTTGACAAGGGTCAAGCCGTATATCAGAAACCAGAAACCAGAAACGGTAAAGGCTTGATATATAATCTTGTAGAGATTTGTTTGTTATGAAAAGTAAAGTATTTATACACAGTTCAAGACTTTAAGGAATTATAATTATGACAGTGGGTTGGAATTAATTTGGAGACTCTTAGAATTACATATGTGATTCATGATATTGACATCAGAGTACATTGGGTTCATTGATAGGAAGCTGTGAATGGTCAAAGATACAAAATAGTGACAAAGGAAGAGTCTGTGGATCTCTATGCAGAAGTTAAAGTGCAAGGAGTATAAACGGATTTCATTATTTGTCTTCATTTAATTAAGGCTTTTGACTTAGATTAGGGTCTCACTGATCAATGGATCCAATTTACGCATCAAGCCAATCATGACCAAATATTGTTAGATCAGGCATCTGCAAACTCCACTACAAAGAACAAACTCATTATTACCTACAAACTACGAAGGAAAACAAACTAAATTAAACAAACGAAACTTGAGTCCAACGAGAAAACAAAATAAAGTGAAAAAAAATACAATAACTTACAACTCGAGGATATGACTTGATGCGAAGGTCTCAGGCCTAGACCCAATGGTATACCTTTCAACTAAAAGGCACCAAGAGAAACCCTAACTCAAATTGTAGGGATCCTTCCTCAAACCACCAGCTCAAAAGAATTTGTCAAGGCCCAAATTAAACCAACCCAAACTAGAGTGAAAAGTGAAAAACTTCGGCCAATAGGCCCACCGCACAACCAAAACCTTCATTTCTTCACTAGGGCTACCATAGCTAGAGACCAAATAGATCCATCAAAGCCCGTGCCGGCGAACTAATCCGGCGGTGGTCCACGGTGGAGTCTCATGCCACCACCTTCGCACAAGGACTTTAACTCATTTGCTTGGATCTAGAACATGATCGTTGTCAAACCAAGCAAACAATCCAATCGGCCGCCTCCTACTCTGAACCAAGCCTTGGTCGTTGCCGCACCAAGTACGTTGATGAAGATAAAAAATCCAACACGTCACTTGACACCGATGCTAACACCAGTCCCGTTTCCCCCTACCGTGCCATCAAAAGACCACCCACTCATTGTCGATGTAATAAATAGATGACCACCACAAGCCCTTCTCCACAAAGGATTGACGTCGGACTGAAAACTAGAGGCTGGTGGAGAACTAGGGTGCGTCGCCGTCTCCCTACTACCAAACCCTAGGGTTGGTGTTCTCAGCTCTAGAATTGGTGGAGCTATTATTCCTTAGTTTTATTTGCATTTTTTTATTTTTATTTTTTATTTTGAAGATGATGAATACTTTCATTCAAACTGTAAACAAAAGCCAAGGAAGGCCCTTACACGTCCATCCGCTACCACATTTTTAGGGTAAGCAATGATTCAGGGTAACATGTACCAAAGGGATACATAGTAAGCCACCTATCTAAGCATTAAAGCACTAGCAAAGCAACTCCATGATCAACAAGGGGAGAAACAGAACCAACAAACAGAAAGGAAAATAAACCATAGTCCAAAGCAACAACTAAAAACAAAACGAAAACAAGAGACCAAAATACAAACAAACAAGAGAGGCTAAGCCTCAGATCTGCTCTTTGCCCTTGGAGCTAGGGGTTGGAGGAACACCAACATAGAGATATGCGAGGACCTGATCACCGGAGACATTCTTGGGCTGAGGAGGAGTCTTGTTTTTGTAACCTGGCGGGTAGCCTGGTCCTCGTTTATTGGGCGGAGAAGGTGCAACAACTTGAAGAGAAGGAGCTTGAACAAACACTCCTTCAGGGCTTTCAACAAGTCCCAATGACTTAAGAGTACGCTTCGTTAGAAATTCCGACATCTTTAGTTTACTCGGGGGGTACGGTGCATCCCTTTGAGTGTTTAAGAGAAAGTCATCAATGGTGCGCAACAACTTCTTTGGGGACAGATTGGCATCTTGCATATACTTAGGCTGCATAGTTTCATCCTTGTTCGAACTCTCAGCCTTGCTAACTTCTTGCCGGTAGTTTACAGGTACAAGGGTTAGGCTATAATCAGTAGCTTTGAACACCTGCTTTCAATTGAGTATCACCGGCTTTCAGAGTCTACTTGGCTCTGCAGATGACTGATTATTTGAACTACTAGCATGCAGATTAAATAAAGGTCGCGAGTTATGGGCATGCATAACATCATTAGCACCAGAGAAATAAAATAAACCCTACTTAAGGACCAAACCTGGTACTGTAGGCAAGGTGGTGAGATTTGGCAAGCCGGTTTTGGTTGGGGTGGATGACAGTGCAGCGAAAGGCAACTTGTAGCATTGTCCTTCCTCATGCCAGATGAGGTTACATTTTTGACAACGCCTAAGCAACTTATCATAGTAGAAAGACCTTCTCGACATGATCCGAGAACTTTATTAACTTCTTCATAACAAAAGGACTAACTAGGTTATGAGCAACCTTAACTTTTATCTTGCATGACGTCTTCCATTCCCTATCATCCCAACTGATAAAGGTGCTAGCAACCATAGCCACCATTTTGATTCGAATCGGTTTCTCAAAGTTGGGAGGGATATTCTTGGAAGACGACCTATGGCATAGTACCAAGGCCCTCCATTAATCACTATGTTGGTGTCTTTGTCGTGATTGAAGATAGAGAAAACGATCAGAAGGCCGAGCTTGTATCCGCAAGGAGCATTCGATTGTCTAGTCTCTTAAAATGCAAACTACGAAATAAATTCTTATTTGTCTAAGCAGAAAATGCAAAAAAAAAAATCTGGAATAATTCAACCATTTTGCTCGCTCTCTAGAAACAACGCTACACAAAAGCCCCCGTAGCTCGTACTCGCTTTAACGTGAGACCTCCTCCTCCACCTGGAAGCCCCCACAGAGTGAGTGTCACTCACCTCTTTAAAACGCGTGTGGTTATGTCTCTATCTGACAACCAAAGCCGCCCTGGAAGAGAATCAATATGTTTCTCTCGCACATGCCTCTAAACTAAAAAAAGAAAATTTAAGAAAATAAAAAAAGAAAACTAAAAATCAGATCTACACGCCTCTTCTTCCTTAAAACCCAAACAGTTCTGTTCAGTTCACTTCAGTTTACCCCGGTCTGTCTCTCTCTCTCTCTCTCACTGGTCTCCTCCCCCGGTTCGATGACGTCATCAAACATGCAGTACAACAGCCTGGGCCGGTCGGGGCTGAAGGTGAGCCAGCTCTCCTACGGCGCGTGGGTGAGCTTCGGGAACCAGCTGGACGTGAAGGAGGCCAAGTCGCTGCTGCAGTGCTGCCGCGACCACGGCGTCAACTTCTTCGACAACGCCGAGGTCTACGCCAGCGGCCGCGCCGAGGAGATTATGGGCCAGGCGATCCGGGAGCTCGGGTGGAAGCGCTCCGACGTCGTCGTCTCCACCAAGATCTTCTGGGGCGGGCCCGGCCCCAACGACAAGGGGCTCTCCCGGAAGCACATCGTGGAAGGGACCAAGGCGTCGTTGAAGAGGCTGGATATGGAGTACGTGGATCTTATTTATTGCCACCGGCCGGACTCGACGACGCCGATCGAGGAGACGGTGAGGGCTATGAATTATGTGATTGATAAGGGCTGGGCGTTTTATTGGGGGACGAGTGAGTGGTCGGCGCAGCAGATCACCGATGCTTGGGGGATTGCTGAGAGGTTGGACTTGGTTGGTCCGGTTGTCGAGCAGCCCGAGTACAATCTGCTTTCGAGGCACAAGGTTAGTCGCCCTGATATGAAGAGTTTTTGGTAATTCTAGAATGTTAGATGCATTTCGTTGATCTGTGATTATTTTTGTAGTGAATTTGGGTGAGAGATAGATGATGATTCATTTGGTGGCATAGTCTGTGCTTTGAAATTCTTAGTTGACTAGGTACCACTTAAGAATCGAGTGCCCGATAGCAGGGCAAGATCCCTTTGATAGTGTAGTATCCAGTTATATCTTAGTTCCATGGTTGATTTGAGAAAAGGAACCAGGAGTTCGTGTTTTAGTACTTGGATCCAAACATTTGGTAGTTTTCATTGATTATTGTTGTGTCCATGTATCAAGTCTTGAGTTCTTCGTGTGGTGCATCTTCTCACAAGAAAAGTCACCAGTGAGAATTGAGCATCTTTGTAAATAATTATGTATGACTCTTTGGCCCTAAAATCTTTGTTTTGTATGAATGTATACTTTTACAGGTTTTTCAACTTGGAAAAGTCTTTCATTTCGAACTAATAATTAAAAAGTTACTATTACGTTAGTGCTTTTACCTTTAGTCTCTTTCAATGTATTTACTTTTGATCCATTTACAGCTCATATTTGTATTGTGGGGTTTGTATTGCTCATATTTATCCTATTGCAGAATTATTATATCTCATTTCAATTGCTTTTTTTATTTTCCTGTGATATACATCTCTATATTGGCCAAGGGAACATGAATTTTGCGGTTATAGTTGCAAATGAGTGGATTTTTTGTTCTCTTCCTTTCTCTCTTGTCTGTTTCACTTACATCAATTCATTACTTGAGTGCAGGTTGAGTCTGAGTTCCTCCCATTATACAGCAATTATGGCCTGGGTCTAACCACCTGGAGCCCACTTGCTTCTGGTGTGCTCACAGGAAAATATAACAAGGGAAATATACCACCTGATAGTCGATTTGCGTTGGAGAACTACAAAGTAAGACTTGGACTTATTGGTTGTACAACTCTTTGGTCTTGTCTTCATGCATTGTCTAACTGTTATGTTCTCTGTTATGCATCAACTTGTATCGTTCAACCCTGTATGGTATTAGTACTTCTACTTATCAATTCATTGTGTTTACAACATCACATACCAAAATCATTGTCCTCCCCTCATAGAAAAAATATCACTCCAACGGTCTTACCTGTGAAACTTTTTGCTGCATATCTATTAAGTTGTAGAGGATGCATGACCATCAAATGCCTAACAATTACTTGTGATGCGGGAAGCTTGGTCAATAAAGGTCTCTTCACTAGGATATTGTGTTGTACTGCTCTTCATCTGTATCATTTTCGTTAGTACTGGGATTGTTAGAATTGTCTACCAATTTTTATTAAGAACCAAGTGTGAAATGCCTGCATGTCAATGGAGAAACATTTTAGGAGGCATCTTTTATTTTTTTCACATCTCAAGCACTTCTGTTCATTTGGAAATTCAGATGCTACTAAAGTAACATTTGGGTTGGTCCAAAGTTCTTGACACTCTCAAATGTGTTCGCCTATACTCCTAAGAATCATTGATCCTAGTCTTCTATAGTACCTTTTTTTTTTGTTTTTTTTTTGTTTCTGTTGGTATGCCAATTAACTTCATCCAAAATTGGTTGGTGTCAGGAATATTTTGTTACGCACTTGTAAATATAAATGTTGTTTTTCATTTATTACAGAATCTAGCCAGTAGGTCACTGGTTGATGATGTACTGAAGAAAGTTAATGGTCTGAAGCCAATTGCAGATGAGTTGGGCGTGCCACTAGCTCAACTTGCAATTGCCTGGTGTGCTGCTAATCCTAACGTGTCATCAGTCATTACTGGTGCTACCAAGGAGTCCCAGGTTAGTTTTCACACTTCACATCCCTGTGATGTCCTTCTTCATTTGCTTCATCCGACAATTTTCTGCTTTATAAAAGAAGATATGCTATGTGTGCCTGCCTGTGTATCTACTCCAGTGGGTGTGAATGTAATCTTTCATCATATATTGGTGCTCAATGGATATTTTCATTCATGTTGTTTCTAATATGCTGGGGGATCAGTAAGGTTTCTCTAGCCTGTCTGATTCATTTTCCATGAGGGGGTAGAAGTGATGTTTTATTATTATCATCTTTTCGTTTCTTTTATTCTCTATTCAGTAATCTTATTTGATTATTGGCTGTTTTTGGTTTTGGATTTAAGTTGTGATCTGAGCTGAAATTGGGTCTCATTACCATTTAGGCAACCATTGTTGAAATAGCGTCTATGGTACCTATCAGTCTTATCATTTCAAGAATTCTTGTTTGATTCCTGATGAAATCAAAATGGTTTTACATGGAGGAGATGGAAACGAGAGATATTGAAACTTGACTATTTATGGACATTTTTTTAAAGAAAAAGAAAATAGAGCATAGTCATATAGACTCATAATAAGCACGTCTTTTTCTAGTCTGAGTTTTTATCAGCTTTTATCCCTTTTAGCAGTGACCAAAATGCTGTATCTTCTATGCAGATCCAGGAGAACATGAAAGCAATTGATGTGATCCCTCTGTTGACTCCTGCTGTGATGGAGAAGATTGAGAATATTGTTCAAAGCAAGCCGAAGCGTCCAGAGTCATATAGGTGAAGACCCGTATACGCTCCATATATTTATGCACATTACAAACAGACGGTTTCGCTCTTCCAACAGACCGGAAAGTACACTTGCCCTTGTCTGCTGTTGGTTAGTTTGTCTTAGCTTTGTTCATGTGAATGATCGGACAATTGCCTTGATGTAATTTGGATGGTGTTTTCAAGCACCCCCTCTGTGATATTTTATTGTTCGGCTTTTCAAAGGGTGTGAAGTTTTTCACCCATTTGACATATGGAATTCTGCATTTTTCGAAGTCCATATAGTATAAGGGTACATTACACATTTTATAAATTAGATGTCTGCTTCCTGAGTTGATAATTTCTTGCATTGTAAAGTGGAGCATTTGGTTCCATATGTTGAAGGGTTTTTGCCTTGTATGTTGAATTGTCCTATTATAGCATTTCAAGAACTCTAAAGAAGTTCGATGGTTGTAGGTAGTTTCATATTTTGTTGTCAGTGATGAGGGCAGTGTTCTTCTGTCTGCGCTATTTGTGCATATGTTCCATGTCGGGTTTTTTTTTTTGGTCTGATGTGCTCCACTAGCTAGTCTTGAGGTTTGGAGGCAGGAGGCCAACTTTAGAAGTAAGGTATAATACTATAATATAAGGAAAACTATCACAAACAGCGGTTATCTCTCCACTCTAGTTTTATAAACTAGATATGAGCAAGGTGTATGATAAGCAGTACCATGACGTATCCCTCCTTTCGGTAGTTATGAACTAGATGTGAGCAAGGTGTATGATATCATTGATATGGGTGGGTGTTTGTGCCTTTGTCGAGAGTGATGGAGCAATTGGGTTCATATGGATTAGGGTCTGAATGGTTATAAGTTGTGTTCAGAGAGTTCCTTAACTAATCATCCTTGGTGAATTGGCATCCACGTGGAAAATTTGTCTCACTGTAAGTTTGAGATAGGGCGTTCTAGTCTCTTATCACTTTCTTTCATATAATAATTTTCTTCTTTTATAGTTCGTCAAAAATTTGAATTAGTAGGTTGGCAATGTGTAATATTGTTGTTTTCTTTATGTATCCTCGTGTGACATTATTACTCCAAATAAAACATGCATATTGTGGGATAAAATGTAACTCTTTAGTGTAGGTTATTCTCTGAGTCGTTCTACGTATAGAAGTACCCATTCCAACAGATTAAACTTTGGAACAACAAATCATTGGTTTTTTTTTTGGAAGGAATAACTTCATTGGCGACAACGCCATAACATAACAGATTGTTGGTTTTTTGTTCACCAATTACATGTCATGTTTTAGCCGAGATCAAACTTTGTTTTAGTTGATGATCAAAAGTGAGGGTATTTTGGCTTAGAGGAAAATTCACCAACAGTACATGAACTCACGTGGTAAGAACAATTTGATCCCTGACCTTTAAAAAAGATCAAAGAGATTCCTGAACTCTTATTCTGATATCAATAAGGTACTTCTGTCAAAACTTTTGAAATATTCCGTTAAAATATTCTTTTTTCTGTTAATTTTGTTATTTGTTAGTTGAGAATTTATTTCTTTGAGTTGATCTAATCGAAGATTAAACCTTTCGAGTTGTTCCGCAACTTTGTTATTGCCTTTTTTTCTATATAGATAATCTAAAAATTCAATCAGGCTAGGTCTTGACGGATCGATATCTGCTACTCCAATCTCCTTTTGGAGATGAATATGTTCATCGTATAAGATATTTAATATTCTACAAACGTATTCTATGGAGTATTGGCTTTCTTGAATATGTTTTGAATAAAAGCACACTTGCCACTTATCAGTAGCTTTTTCAGTACAAAAAGACTGGTAATTTTTAGGTATGACTTCTTATTTATTAGATAAAATGAGCCAATTTTGTGGCATAAGCCTGATCTTCACTTGTTTCTGAGTGAAACAAGCTCTGATACCAGCTAGAGCGAATCTAACCGATGCTCAAAATGTGAAGAGGTTTCTGATCTTCTTCAAAAATTTCTTGAAGAACTTCGATATTTTCTTGGGATGTGTAGATTCTACGCTGTATTCTGTAGATAATCCCAATAATTTTTGGTATTTCTTGGAAGATTCTCTCTATTTCTTATTAGTTTTTTTATTTTTCTTTTTCTTATTGCAGTTCTTGGGTTCTGGTTCTTAATGTTGAATAACAGACTCAAGCAAATTATTGGACAGTTTGATTCGTATACTGTTGTGGCAGATGCATGATCTTGTTGGATTTGGAAGGTCGTGAAAGCTAAATTGTAAACAGATACGGTATGTACATTATACATCAAGTTGAGGTCCTTTAGTATTTGGTGCAAATTAAGAACTTGAAGAGATGTTATGGAGAAGTCCTTTGGTGACAATGTGCCGATGAGTTTGTATTTTGTTTCTGAATTTGGGATTGTCTTCAAGGAAGAATTAGAGCTTGAAAGACCAGAAAGTGTTTGTTGTTATGCCTTAGTCGAGTACAACTTTTGAGACCATGACTAGTGAGGTTCGTGGTACTTCTGGCCCTCAGTTCCGCAAAGATGCAACAAATCATGTGTTAAGTGACAGAAGTTGTGCAGATAGAGATGAAGACAATATTTGTGTACAGACGGGCGAGGAATTCTCAACAGAGTTTCTGCAGGATCGTATAGCACAAAGAAGATTAGCCCCAGTAGTGACCGGTAATGTTGATCAGCACCAGTCGAAAAGAGTGGGATTTAATTTAGCTCAAAACAATTCATTTGTTAGTGAGGATGTAAATGGGGTTCCTGGATTAAGGAGATTAGATTCTGATGGAAGTGCAGAATTATCAGACTTTGTTACAGCTGGTACAGGTTATGTGCCTGACTTATAGAAGAATGTTTTCCCCAGTAGTAATATCAGCAGACACAATGGTGGTCTCCGAAGACAACTATCGGGTAAGCTTGTGGATGAAGTTAATCGGTTAACTCCTAGATCAAATACTCCACCTCTTTATGTTGGTGAGTCCCCTCAGTCATATAGTCCATATGGTCAAAATGAAGGCTCTTTCTCTTTCAAAATGAAGTTCCTCTGCAGTTTTGGGGGAAGAATATTACCTAGGCCAAATGATGGGAAGCTCAGATATGTTGGTGGAGACACACGGATTTTATCTATTCACAAAGGCACCTATTTGGAGGAACTAATGAAGAAGACATTGGCAATTTGTAATCACCCCCACATCATCAAGTACCAACTTCCAGGTGAGGATCTTGATGCACTTGTATCTGTTTGTTCTGATGAGGACCTCCATCCTATGATAGAGGAATATCACGAGCTGGAAAGAATGAGGGTTCTCAAAGATTGCGGCTCTTTCTCGTACCTTCAAATGAATCAGAGAGCCCTAGTTCTATTGAAGGCAGGGTCACACATCCAATAGGACCTGATTGTCAATTTGTATTTGCTGTCAATGGCATGCTAGACAGAAGTCCTCGGAAAAGCTCCAGCGGTCAGAGCACGACAAGTCAGACTAGTCACTTTGGGAATGCCTCAGATTATAGTCCAAATTTTCTTAGAGAAACTTCCACATCTGCTTTTAACTTAGAGAACAAGGATGTTAGTCTAAGTTCCTCAAATCTGTCAGGGACAAGTACTAAACATACTCACCAGTTATTAGGTACTCTTCAGATCCCCCAGAGGCTTTTATACTATCCCCTCCACTATCTCCTGTTCAACTTCAACATAGGGAACGCAAAAACTCTAATCTGCAGCTACATATGGATCAACCATATTGTCATGGTAATGGAGGCACTGCTCTCTCTGATATTGATGCTGTGGGGTATATCAATAATATAGATCATGGTTCTACATTGATGAATTACCATCAGCATAGCAAAAATTTAGCTGAGAGTGGGCTGACCAAAAAGTCCCCCAACATGCCCTCCCTCAATCGTAGCGTAAGTGAAGATTTTGTGCCTTCTGTCCAGTATGATCAGAGTGCCATTAACTTTGGGAGACACATGCCTCTTAATCCTGACAAGTATGTTTATCATCCAAAAGATCTAGTAGAGTTATTATTACAGAATGGTAATGTAGATGCTTCCCATCAGAAAATGATGCATGCACTTTCTGACTCTCGTTTGCATGAACATCTTGAGAGGTCCTTGGAAGGAGAAAATGCCTCAGTGTCATTGAATATCAACAGAGTGAAATCACCTCCACTAGGGATGCCAAGTCCCTCGCAAGCACGGGAGGGTGAGATGGTTGACGAGAAAAACAAAATGGCTGCATATAGTAATCAAGTCAATATCAACACGCCTCACCATTGCAAGGAGGAAGAAGGTCTAGAGGTGTTCAAGCGTTACACCAATAACAGTTCTTCTGATAAATTATGGAAGAACTTCGAAGGAAATGTTGAAGGTACTTCAAATTTTGTCATGGAATTTAAGAACTTACCAAGTTTTAACAACCTTAAAGATGTAGTGGACCCCCAAGATTACAAACTAGACACAATTTCTCAGTATTCTCATAGGAATCAAAATAGAACAAATGATAAGCAGTGTACTACAACTAGTAGTGGTCAATCAATTATGCAGCCCCGAGGACTATCAACTGTTGCATCTCAAGAATTCTTAGTCTCAGGCCCTGTAAGTACTCCTACCTGTGGCAAAGATTTGAAGTTTACCTAAATTATTTTTCATAATCTCTCTTGAACTATATTGGAATCTATTTCAGAAAATCACTGCAAGTTCTGCTTCAGAAGTGGAGAATATTCTCTGCAAGAAAATTTTTCTGAGTATGTGGTTGAAAAGGTGGGCAGACACTCTTTTGAGGATCAGAAATGTGAAGATGTTCACCCTGTTCAGTCTCAGCCCTTAGACAATCATAATGACAAGAAGGTGACAAAAGCAGTGGTAATTGTTGAAGACTTGACTAATAGTACACCAGCTGGAATTCCTTCTTCTAAAGCAGTTTATTGTATCTCCCATATAGAAGATGTGACAAGTGATGAATGGTCATCACCTACCGAGACGGAGATAAGTGAAGCTGCAGAGTCTGAGGGAAAGGTGAATAAATTTCCTATGAATGTTGAGCCTTTGGTAGTATATACCGTAGTAATGTCATGGTGAAGTTGAGCTCCTATCATTTATTTTATAGGGTGTGACTGCAGATGGCAAACGTAGGCATGAAACTATTAGTGATGCTGCAATAGCTGAAATGGAAGCAGGCATCTATGGTTTGCAGGTTGTTAACCATATGAATTTCTGTATGATCTGAAATCATGTATCTCCGTTCAGCATAAGCTGAGTGTTTGATCTGCTGTTATTTATTTATTTTTCTTGAATGAATTGTTATTAATGCTGGCAAGCCATTTTACTAATGTGCAGATCATAAAAAATGCTGATCTTGAAGAACTGCAAGAATTAGGATCTGGTACATTCGGAACTGTCTACCATGGGAAGTGGAGAGGAACAGATGTTGCTATTAAGAGAATAAAAAAGAGTTGTTTTTCTGACAGATCATCAGAGCAAGAGCGACTGGTAGGCTCCTAACAAAGTCATTAGTTTTGGCTCTTCTGAATTTTCATTATAATTCTGGTTGTCATGTTTATATAATTTACATTACTTCTCATTATGTCTGTCCACGCATAGAATTATAAGTTATGTGCTAGAATCTGTAACATCTAGCTGACTATTTGCTTAGTGTATATTGTATATCGAACAGTCTAGAGGTTGGATTTAATATATTTGAGTAACGAAAATGCAACTGTCACTTGTAATTACAGACTAAAGACTTTTGGAGAGAGGCAAAGATTCTTTCCACCCTTCACCATCCAAATGTACTAGCGTTTTACGGAGTAGTACCTGATGCCCCTGGAGGAACATTGGCAACTGTAGCAGAATTTATGGTGAATGGATCATTGAGGCATGTCTTGGTTAAGAAGGACAGGTAACTATTTCTTGTTTTTTAGTATTTACTGGCATTGAAATGGATTTATGTAGTGTTCAGATTCTTCCAGCAGAGTACTTGACTGCCGAAAGAGGCTCATAATCTTGATGGACACTGCTTTTGGCATGGAATATCTGCATTTGAAAAATATTGTTCACTTTGATTTGAAGTGCGACAATTTGCTTGTCAATCTGAGGGATCCTGAAAGATCCATATGTGAGTGTAGAACGCGAATCTGAAAACAAACAAGAATGCAGACACGTATACAAATAAATGTAATTTATTGAATATCAAGCGCGGGGTTACAATCTTTATGAACTCCTCTGATTCTATCTCCGTATATGACTTGGCTCAAGAGTGACGTGCACTTGATCTTGAGAATTTGAGTTTGATTTGGTTTGGATTTGATGAAGAAAGGCCGCTCGATGATTCTTCGTGGACTTGAGTTTGGATTTGGATTTGATGAAGAACGAGCGATTTAGCCGCTTGATGATTCTTCGTGGACTTGAGTTTGGATTTGGATTTGATGAAGAACGAGAAATTTGGTAGCTTGATGATTCTTCGTGGATTTTGGAAGACTTCGGGATTTCTCGAGAGTGATATTGCTCTCTTCTCCTTCTCCAATGTCAAAAATCCCCCTCTCTTTATGTTGAAAGGGGTATTTATAGTGTCAAGAATATTATTCTTTATAGAATATTTTAATGACACTAAAATAATAATATTTCTTTAGTTGTATAATTAAATCAATATGTATTTTCTGATTAATTTAAATAATCAAGATTCAAGTAATTGATTTAATTAAATTAAATGTCCGATTACCATTTCAATCGTCAATGACATTTAATTGCTAATTAAAGTCGGAATCACGTAGCTTTGATTACGATCATCCGTTTATGTGCTGAAGCGAATTTTATTCGGGTCCGTACTGACTTTGTTGACTTTTAGGCCACGTGTGCAATTTTGTCGGGTTCTTGGTCGATTTAATTATTTAATGAAGATGATTTACTTCATTAAATTTCTTGTGTCTACAATAAGGTAATTGTTGCAAAGCATATGCTCGTATTTACCATTCTTTCTCTTACAGTAGATTAAATAACAGGATGTTATCAGTACTCCATGTAATCTTTGAAGAGTTCACTGGAGGAAAGTTCTTTCAAGTATGGTGCATTATTATTTGCAGGTTGCTGATTTTGGTCTGTCAAGAATTAAACGCAACACATTAGTATCTGGTGGTGTGCGAGGAACCCTTCCATGGATGGCACCAGAATTATTGAATGGTAGCAGTAGCCGTGACACGTCCCGTCCCAAATTATATCCAAATTTCGAGACGAATCGTGCGGGGATCACCGTCAAAGGAGGTATACCAAAATTTTGGCATAGTCTCCCCTGAAAGTGGTCAACCCTTTCTGCACAAAAACGACACTTCTAATAATCGCAATCCACCCGGAACTCCTGGAGCTATCTGCTCCTCCAATCAAAACGGCCTCCACAACATTTAAACAAATTTTAGCATCAACAATATAATTCTCAACCTATAACATTCATAAAAACGTCCGTCATGCTATGAGACGTTAGGACATAAGACATCGATCGATCCCTGGAGCTTTCCGCTCCTCTTACCACAACCTCCCAACCCACGTTACGACCACCAAAGTCGTTATTTAACGTATTATATAATTCCCGAAATAATTACTAAAATTCCGGAACTATCTAATCAATTTAGGGGATTTCCCAATCTCGAATAATCATACAGCAATTATAAAAATAGACTAGCCCCGCTTGTCAAACTAATAACTCATAAATAAAGCTGGACTAGCCCCGCTAGTCAAACTAATACTATCCGATCATTCTAGAGACTCGACTAGCCCTGCTAGTCTACATAAATAATTAAAAATAACTAGAAGCTGACTAGCCTCGCTAGTCGCAACAATATAGCAATATCGTACCATAGGCCCCCGGCCAAAAAATATATATATACCTATCAAATCTCAAGTTTTCAATACCTTCACGTCACGTTCACGGAGAGGGTATTGAATCATCCTATCCTAGCCGGCTATATATCCTCGCCTCTCAGGCGGCATCCCCTCTAGGCGGAAAAACGATATCATGTAACCTCGCCCCTCGGGCGGCATCGCCCTCTAGGCGGCATCGCCCTCCCAGCGGAAAAGTGATATCACGTAACCTCGCCCCTCGGGCGGCATCGCCCTCAGGCGGAATAGTACTATCAAGTAACCTCGCCCCTCGGGCGGCATCGCCCTCAAGCGGAAAAGTGCTATCGAGTAACGTCGCCCCTCGGGCGGCATCTCCCTCAGGCGGAAAAGTACTAACAAGTAACCTCGCCCCCCGGGTGGCATCGCCCTCCAGGCGGAATAGTAATATCACATAACCTCGCCCCTCGGGCGGCATCGCCCTCTAGGTGGAAAAGTAATACAGTCTACCAACACAGTCACACAAATAGGTATCATTTATATCCGTTGATCATGCCCCCTTTTTGATGTTGCTAAGGAGAGGATACCAGATAGAATGGAATATGATTCCGTTGATCGTGCCTCCTTAATAAGATTAAAGGAGAGGATACCGGAATAGGATAGAAAATCATTCTTATCCGTTGATCGTGCCCCATTTAACTTAACAAGTTGGAGGAAAGGATACCGGATAAGAATAATTAGAATGAGTACGGTCCTCAACCGTACATATAAATCTCAATATGAATATAAATATCACAGATCCCGAGAACCCCATTCCCGGATAAAAATCCACACTTTCCGATTAAATCAAATAAGGCGTTATAAACATATATATATATATATCTCATATATATATCCAAGTCAGCCAACTATCATTGCACAACAATTAAATCATATAACGCCCGAAATCACATAAATAAATATTCATCCATGCATATATTTAAATTAATGTCCACTCGTAGCCAGGAACCTAGCCTCAAAATTGGATACTTGCAAACGTAACCCGATATCTAATCTAAAATAATTGTAGTTGCACCCAAACCTTGTTTGGGCTGCCTATATACCCTTTACCAGGGATCAAGCCATTCGTAGTTCATCTATTTACTATAACAACCCGACCTCACCACTATACCAATCCGTGTCACACACAACCATATCCATAATCATGCAATCCTCCTAACCATTCCGATTCGTCTATCACACACAACAACACATTCGACATACACAACCATCGTCATAACCATCATCTACCAAACACACAACAATCACAATAATCCTTTATACGATAATCTAAATTATCAACAACATACGACAACCAAATTCATCGATTAATATGTCGATAAGTTCGTATCGACGAATGCTACACAAAGGAGCAACCTACTGCCCTAAAAATGTCACCACGCGCTGCCGGAACAGTGGCGGCGCCGCCGCTACCGGCAGCCTCTGATCATCTCCAAATTTCATCAACACAATCCAAATAACATTCCTAACAACTTTCTAGTTCACAACATTAACCAATTTCAACTCTAAATCGTCCAATTTCATAAAATCCGAAAACCCCCAAATTCGAAACCCTAGAAATTGAAATCGTCGATTCTCATACCTCGATGCAAATTGGTTCGATTCCTTTGGAGGGTTTGCTATACGGCTCCTTGCGCTTCTTTTGGGATCGGTTTCGTGGCCTATGGTGGCCAGAGGAGGGAGCGGTGCCGATGAGGCCGTGCGGCTTCAAATCGTTGCAGCAGCCACCGGACGGCGAGACGGGTGCACCACCGCCACGGATCTGCGGGGGTCGGCCGCACGCTTCCAACCCGACCAGTGGCGGCCGGAGCAGTGCCCGGAGGAGGGAGAACCGGCGGGAGGCGAAATCGAGGTTCCATCGGGTGAGCAGTACCCTACCCGAGATTTTCAGATTTTTTTTCAATTTCTAATTTTTACCCCTATTTATACTTAATTCCAAAAATGCCCAAATACGCTTTTATTCGTAAATTCTTCATACGAACTCTGATTTAGGCGTGCCGCATGTCCACGAATTCGTATTGACAAGCTCTACGACTTTCGTGACGGAAGTTTTCCCGGAAAACTTACACATCAAAAAGTCAACTTTTAGAGTAGTCACACGTAGTACGACTCTCGTTCTGAGTAAAAGATTAAACTATTCTTGCCACGAATCGTAAAAAATTCGGGTCGTAACAAGCCGTGTCTCTGAGAAGGTTAGAAACTTCGGACATAAACAGTTATTTCTTTTCTTTGCGAATGTAGTGTCAAGTTAAATATGGAACCACAATGCTTGATTGATTTAAGCTAATGATTTAGGTGGTTGCTTCAACAGGTCGATGCGTTTTCGTTTGGTATTGTAATGTGGGAGATCTTGACTGGAGAGGAACCGTATGCCAACATGCATTGTGGTGCTATCATAGGTAACATTTAACATAATATTCCAAAACGATTCTTTGATCCTTCTCAAGATAAAAGAATGCGAAGCTCTAATTCACCCTCATATTGAAATATGATGTTCAAGTTGAACTTTATGAATTTTTTTTATATCTTTGCTCATGTCTAAGTTTAAGTAGATCTGTATATAGTTATGCAAGTATAATGAAATGCCCCTTTTCTAAATGGAGACTTTACCCATGTCCCATTACAGAATACATGCCTTCTATCATAAACTGCTTGATTTGAACTACTTTTCCAGGACTAATTTTTAGCTGTATTATGTTACTAGATGTGATAATATTATATATATATATATATATATATATACAATCCTGATGAATTATATTTTTGTTGAAGGGGGAATTGTAAATAATACACTCAGGCCTCCTATTCCAAAGCGCTGCGACCCGGAGTGGAAAATGTTAATGGAAGAGTGCTGGTCGCCGGATCCTGCAGATCGGCCATCATTCACAGATATAACACATAGGCTACGTGATATGTCAACAGCCCTGCAGAAGAAGCGGTCTAATGTTGCAATTGCAAGTAGATGAAACTCAACATCCTCATACATGTATGTTACACTCACTAACTTAGAAATAGCTTCAGCACCAGATATATTTGTAAAATTTTGACCTCTTGTAGACCAAATACATACGTACGTGAATGAAATGATGCATCTTTTTTTTTTTTATAAAACCAAGGGGTTTAGGAGTTGAATAGGGTTGCCTAATTATATTGAAACATTTATATAGTTTCTCAACCACTTAGATATTCAATACTGTTATTCCATCTTGGCAAAATTGTCAAAATAGACCCTGAATTGACTCAAATTGTGAAGTTACACCCCAACTTGTAAATGCGAAAATTTTCCTCCTTAATTTGGCAAAAATTGCCAATTAATTTGCACCCTCACAATCAAATTTAAAGTTTTTCATACACTTTGTGGTTATATGTTATTCACATGATGAGCAGATTTGTCATTTAATATTAATTTCATTTTTTTAAGAACAAAAAACGCAAAAAATTTAATATTTGTACAATTATATTTATTCATTCATTCACTTCATGATATTCTTTCTTCTTAGTATTTTTCCCCACTAGTACACTAAACATTATCATCAGCGAATTAAGTAAAGACACAAGACAATCTCAAAGTTTTGAAACGATAAAACCTTTGAAATAGACTTGACAATTGCTAGAGACTACGAACATGATTAGTTTTGGTTCTTCACTTATGGTCATAATTATGTATTATTATTTTGAAAAAAAAAATTTATTAAGAAAGAAAAAATATCGTGAAGTGAATTAGTGAGTAAATATAAATATACAATTGTAAAAAATTAAATTCTTTGGAAATTTTTATTATTAGAAATGAATTAAATATTAAATGATAAAAATATTCATTATGTGAATGACAGGTGACCATAAATTAAATGGAAAACATTAAATTTAACGGTAAATGTGCAAATAAGAAGTTTTTGCTAAGTTAAGGAGACAAATTTCCGCATTTATAAAGTTAGAGTGTAAATTGACAATTTAAGCTAAATTTAGGATGCATTTTGACAATTTTGCTTTCGATCTTATACTTTGAGTAGTGTTTATCCATATGGAAACCATCGCTAATAATTTTGATTGAGAAATGCATAACATGTGACAAATTAGCCAAAAAGAAATTGAAAAGAAAGATCAATGGGTTAGCTAATATGGAATATTATTTAATGCACCAAGGTACTTCAGTATTTATTATAGAATCTTAACTATTAATATTTAATAATATTTATTTTTTAATTATTAAAAAAATACTTAATAAAATCTAACCGCTCATTTAAATTGGTATAAGTGCACCTCTCTGAATTAGCTCGAAATCTAATTCTAACATTCACATAATATCTACGGTTTAGAAATGCAGATATAGTAAATATATACTTGCTCGACAGCCTCAGCTTGGTCATCTTGTCTTATCCCCTCCAAGCATTAGGTCGGCAATACGCCCATGGTGAGATATGAAAGCGAACCAATCCTCACAAACCCTCAAACTAGATGGTGGAGTTCAAGTAGAACACTCATTGACGAATCGTGGTTTTGAACGAGCAAGGATGACACAAGTGTAAAACTACCCCATTCTAGGATTAGGGTGAGAATTAGTTTAGTGTTTTCTCATTCTGTACTTGAGTTGAAAGTTGATCGGCCACTGCGTTTGTTCATTATAGAAGATCAAATGATCTGAGGCTAATTCAACTCATTGGTTAATGGTGTTATGATTAAAAATGTGAACCTTACCAGCTTCCTAACATTATCGATTTGATCGAGGAATGATTCCTCTTTTACTTGAGAGCAAGATTCAACAATCAAATGTGAAGTCAGAATGTAATATCTAGTGTATATCTGTATGAAGTCAACCGATTCTAATAGTCGACACCACACTAGACATTGTCTCCTCTTTCCATTTTAGGTGTGGCAGTTAGTCATCCTTATCTTTCCTTTTTGCTAGATGTAAAGCTTTTATCTATCATCTTATCACGTTAATGCTTTTCGATCATTGCATGACTGTAATGGCGTATATATGGTCTTCTCGTGTTTGTGTGTGTACATACGCTTAACTATAATCAGCTAGCTTCGTCCAATCCATATATGATGTTCCTAGCTAGTTCTATATGTCTTGCTCATTGTTGTTGAAATACAATTGCATGATTCAAGCGCAAATCACAAATCAGAGTCTCATATAGACAGAGTTCAAAATTTTAATTACAGGGGAAGAATTATGCTAACTTATGTGTAATGATCGATCCACCCATCCATAAGAATTATGAACAAGATTATCGATCTTATTATCCTTCGTTTTCCATATTATGTTAGTTTGCTTGTTGTAGCCAGATCGAGATAATGGTGATGACTTTATAGCTAATCTTACAAATGCTTTGATGTTACGTGCACACATTAAAAGTTGAATTGGTGGATCGGTGAGCTTCTCAACATCAATAGATGTAACTTGATCAATAGCATTTGGTCAGAAGTCAGAAGGCATTATCAAAATTATGGAATCTGATTAATTTTGGCATTTGTTGCGTCTTTTAGGCCAAATTTCCGCTATGTTAACTTTTCAATTTTCACGATCTCAATCCACCCAGTTTGTTATGGTAGAGTTGCTCCCTTCATCCTTGCCACGTACTATTATTTGGAGTTGCTTACAAGTAGAGGTTTGTATGTACGTGTCCCAGACTTGAACTTCAAGAAGTAAAAAGGACTGGTAAAATAACATATATTCTAATTAAAATGAATGGTTTTCAGCGCGCTCAGCTCCTTTATATGATTGTTTATATGTTTTTTGTCTTTCTGAAACAAAGTCCAAGACAAAGATAGGTGTCGCATATTTAAGAAAAAACAAACATTACCATTTTGTAACCGTGGGAACAGTACAGCCATATTCCGCCATTTTCGTATCATGTATAATGTCATGAGGTTACCCAAAACCATATATACAATATACATGACACCATTACATGCAAGACGTACTAGTCTATGAGCGATACAATTTGCTTTCCGGAACGTGTTCTTAATTATAGAAAATTGAAATAAACCAATATATCGTCTATAATCATCTATAACTTTGACCCACTTCCTACAAATCCACCGTACTAGAAATGAGAGCAACCACCGAAACAGAAAAATCACTTTCAATATCTATATATATTCATTATTATATATAATAATTTTTGGCCAAATTCTTCTTCTGATGATCGAATCAACCTCTGATCAAAAAGATCCTTTGAAAAGAAGAATAGACATATAGAATGACCTTGCTTGCTTGTTTCAAAGGTTATTGTAATACTTCTAAACGAACACATACATCCAAATAAAAGAACAGTGCACATCGCTATATATACTTGACTATTGTTACTTCATGATCAAAATAAGAAACTCACAATGGCAGGGCTATTTAAGAGACGGTCTTTTTCTTTGGAGATCAGGTATGCACTTTTTAGATACCGCCACACAAAACTAATTAAATGTCCTTTAAATTTGCTATTACATAAACAAGTAAACAACTAAGACAATGAAGAGCGCTTCATCTTGAAATACATGAGAAGACATGTTTGATGTGTGTCTCTTTCTACTTGATTCTCTATGTTTTAATGGTTCATAATTAAGAGTACTCATAGGAGAAGTATAGAAGGTCAATGAAGCAGAAAAGGTATAACCGTATAGGTGAAGTGAAGGAAACATCTAGCTAGCTATAACCAGAGTTACCAGACCACTCGTTCGTATCACAAGGTAGCCGGCCCCATGCATGTCTCCAGCGAGAGGAAGAACGATGGCACTGTCGGAGCAACAACGAATTAGACATAGTATATATAGTTCTGGTAACAAAGGCATGAGACTGAGATCATATCCTACATACGTATACGGCAACTGAGCAACCAATTTTAAGGAGATTATATATCGTGCTTTTTTCCCCCCGACGAAACCAAGGAGATAGTCGCAGCTTGAGATTCCGGTAGCTTTCTATAAAGAAATAAAACTAGAAATCATATATAGAAGGGACCAGCTATATAGCAACCAATAGGAATTTGTTATTCTACATCCACTATAAAAAATATCACAAAAGTCACACATCATATGTGGCTCGTTTTGGACTTTGATCATATGACATTTTCCTAAAACCTACAAAACTCCTCACAAATGTAGCTTTTTAATTATAATGTGAGGCCAAAATTATTGCCTGGAGGGGACATCAAAGGCCTCTGCCCTCCCTTCTATCTATCCAAGGAATGGAAGAGCTTTTGGTTTTTCATGTTATCAAAGAGTTTTTTTTTTGACATGAATGTTATCAAAGAGTTGAACAATGGTTTTTTCGTGTTGTCAAAGAGTTTAATAATGAAAATAGATGGCGAGTGCTTGATCAATTGATCAGGTCATGTAGGAACAAGGTTCAAGTCTATAGGGTTGTTCGGATGCCTTAGATATTATAACTAAAAATCCACATTTGTAGGGGTTTCAAGTCTACCGGTTTGTTCGGATGCCTCAGCTCTTATAACTAAAAATCCACATTTGTAGGGGGTTTTGTGGGTTTTAGGGAAATACCAAATTATGAAAGACCACAAATGAGTCACATATGATGTGGGCCTCTTGTTAATATTATTTGTAGTGATCTTCTATGACAAAAATTCTTTTAATTACACTAGCCTCATAACTGTGCGATGCACATGTTTTTATCGCATGATTTTGTACAATTTTATTCAAGTATTTACGTAATTCTATTTACCATGAGGAATATTTTTTACAAAACATATTAATTAAACATTTGTAATTTTACGTAATTATCATGTTGCCTTGTGTGTGAAAGACTACAAAGGGGTATATTTGAAAATTTATATTTTGGTGATTCTTTTTTGTGTTCGCTTTATAGTAGTAGTAGAGATGATGCTCGAAGAATTATGTTTACATGCAAAAACTATATACAAACACTTCAAAACAAGATATTCGAATTCACTAATTACAGATTAGTGTATATACTTCAAAACAAGATATTCGAATTCACTAATTACAGATTAGCTCAAAGCCTGCTCCTTCAAATCTTGTTCACTGATAAATGTACCATGGAATCCATAAGGAACTCTAGCAGGCAATCTTACTGAACCTACTTGCTTCATTGTTGACGCATCCAAGATTACCATCTCTGATTTCTCCTCCTCCTCATCCCTCACAAAACCCATCAGATATCCCTCATCACCATCTTCCCCCTGTACTCTATTCTTTCCCACGCTGCTACTACTCGATTTGGGTACATAAAACGGCTCACCCCCAAACCGGCCGGTACCGTACAAATACTTTGTCACCATACCGGTTTCCAAATCCGCCTTTGCAATTCCCGAACACTTGGGCCATGGCTCGGCTATAGCCATGTAAAAATATCTAGTCTTTTGCCCTAGGAGCTGCTTGTTCACCACCCCTACTTCCAAATTTAAACCCGAAACAATGACCCGCCGACTGGACTCTCCGGACTTCATGTTCATCCGGATCTCCGATAGTTCCACCTGCATCGGTTCGGTATTGTGCTCGTTGAAAACAGAATCCGGCGGATTCATGCACGAACCAATGACAACAATGATCGGGTCACCCGAGTCAGAAGTTTCCTCCCATGCATTGTAAAAATGAAAACAAAAGCAATCGGGTACGTCTATCCATTGAATCCCCAACCCTTCATCGTTCTTGGGCAAAATTCCAAACTGAGACACCTTTTCCGGGTCATAGATTACCGGCGACCCGCCTTTCATCATTTCCGATAGCTTGAAAACAACTTGCTGATCCGGAATCACGGCATAGTTCTCCGTTATGGCAAAGTCATGCACCATTGTAGGTCGCTCTAGTGTGATTCCCACCTCACGTGACCTTCTCCCGCATTTGTCAAACTTGTAGTATTTTAGGTATGGTTTGTTTACCACGTCGTAGCTTAGCGCGTGGAGCTCACCGGTCACCGGGTCAACCTTTGGATGGGCAATCATGGGCCGGTCGAGACCGCCGTGGAAATCAAACCGTCCAATAGTTTCGAGATCACCATCAACTTTGATTTTGACATTGTAAGGAAGGTCATCCTCCGACATGGCTAATAAGCGTCCGTTGAAGTAGACCAAACCGGCATTAGCCACCCCGGTGCCTTGTGAGCCGTCAACCAAGCCGAGAGAAGCTCGAGCCAAGAATAAGCCGAGTCGAGCCAGACCCGCGTAACCATGAATCTCACCAATAGGCTTCGGAAACATCGGCCGCCCTAGCTTGGCTTCTTGCTTGAGCCGGCTCGTGCGTGTGTACCTACAAGAGTAGCTAGCTTTGTTTCCCACATCCAAAGTGAGCGCGTGGATCATGCCGTCTCCGTCAAATAAGTGATGCCCGCCCAAGGGCATAAACATAGGATTAGCCCCGTTACGGACGTAAACGCCATGTAAACAATCCGGAATTTGACCTAGTACTTCAAGGCCATGCTGAACCGGACACTCCAACACCGGCGCGAAATTGCCGGATATCTGAACCTCCGGGTCGATAGTCCTGGGCAACTTGTGCATCTTTTCTAGAGGCTTTATAACTGAGGCTTCTAGTTTGTCTAATACTTTGGATGCTAGTTTCTGAAGTGGGTTTAAGTGAGAAGGGTAACAGGGTTTGGTTGGGCTCACTATCTCAGGCTCTGGCTCGACCAAGTGTTTTGTATTTGGTAGCGGTAGAGGTGGTTTCAATGGTTTCTGAGTTTCTGGAGGTAGTGTTTTCCTCGTCGGGTTGATGAGGATTTTGCAGACTACCGCGTTTTGAGTTGTGTGTGTATGTGTTTTGATGGGAGTTTTAAGAGTGGAAGAGGTCTGCAGAGGAGTACTGATGAAATGCAGAGAGGCATGCATGACTACAAATTAATGAAAGATTGAAAGAGAGAGAGGAGTGCGATCGATCGAGAGGTGTGAAGAGAACGGTGGGGTTGAGTAGTAGTTATATATAATGGGGGTGGAATGTTGAGTGGGATTCACAGAGGAAGTCCCAGCTGGCAAGTGCCGAAGTAGACACGAGGGAATGAGTTTCGAGATTACAAGGATTAGGTTGGGCATGCATTTAGTACAAGCTAGAATATATACGTACGTACTTGGCCAAAAGAAGTAATTTTGCATTTTGCCAAAAGAAGAAGTATTATTACGTATGAACACAGTAGCCGCATCTCACCGTAAATGGTGGAAAGATTTCTTTGTTTTTCTTTTCTGATGAGTAAATGACGGCAAAGGTTTACCAGTGTTCGATCTCCAGCGAATTGGAACAAGTCCCACAGATATCGTTCTCCAGAAGAGTCCGATAGATCGATATCCAAGAAACACAAAACACGGAAATTGCACTTATGCAAAGGAGTAGGCACGTCTGCATGTAAAATACATAGACAAAGGATTAGACACTTCTTCATGTAATTGGCAGGACACGTAAAACGTATGTACACTTAATTTCTGTATAGCTATAACTCCTGTATTTATATGTGACAATGTGCTATACCGTAATTTGGTAATTACTAATTGGTCATTTATTTGGTTTCGTTCTTCCGTCTAGGCTTAAAACAAACTAGTGCAAAGGAGGATTTGCAGAGATTGCATTTGGCTTCCAACCTTAAATTTGAGTATCACATTGACTTGGTATCTAATTCAAGAGAGTCTGGCACCACTTGCGGGATCCAATGATCAGTTCTGATATGAATAAGAGATACATACTATTCGATGAGCAGATGAAGTGTTCTTTCTTAAGTATACTAAACATCACTTTCTTGTTTTGGACTTTTGACATATGATTGAGCTGACAATTCGACGCTTAACAAAGGTAATCTCGGGTCCAAAATCTCTCTCTTCCTTAAAGTTCCATCACTCAATGTAGCTAGCTGGTTACATGACACATCATCATAATTTACTCTTTCTGGGTTATGATGTAGAAGTGGGCTGGGTCATTATATATGCACACACAGAGAGAAAAATACGTACTTGGATCAAGTATGATCGTCACCGATGACTGAGAGGTGATGCAAGAGTACTATAAGAGGTACAAGAACCAGAGGGCATTGGCATGTGGGTGATCAGGGGGGCATTTGACCACCCATGACGTTTGGTTTGACTCCCATGCAGATGAACTCAAACCCACATCAGGGGCAAATGGCGTCCCACGTGCCTCATGTTTTCCCAATTTCCAAGCCCATCGTTTTGCTCCTCTTTCTTTCCGTTCGTCGTTGATCTCATCATCTGCAGAAGCAGGTTACTATATTTCTGGGCGAGACCGAAGCTTTGTGGTTCTGGAATTTGAACGCGTGCCCTAAAAGACAGTCTCTTCAATACGTGGCGAGTGACCCACGTGGAGTCAAACCGCCCCGGAGAAACTGTTTGAGCTTTTGTTGGTTTTCTTTAGCCTAATAAGACGTACCCTGCCAATTTTGTTCTATATTTATCATTGGTCTTTTTTTTTGTTTGAGTAGGAAAAGATCTTCGTTAATGAAGTTACAATGATTTTGGAACCCTGAGGAACAGATGACTACGAAGACACTGATCGAGTTTCGCAAAGGAAATTACAAAAACAGCACGGAGGCCGATAAATGATTTGTCTGGTCTACATGCAAAATCATCACTATTCAATTTCAAAATTTTGAAATCTTGCGATCCACATTGCATCTCTCTTCCAATTATTTTAATTTGTTTTTTGAGACACAAATGTAGATATGCATACTAGAATTTTCTGAGAAGAAAAACTAAGGGCTTAAAAACTAAAATTAGCAATGCGGCTTGAATCTGAGCATATCGTTTTCGGTTACAATAGTAAAATTAAAGATCTCTTTATGCCTGAACCTTTGACAATACAAAGACGTATATATGGTGAATTAAAAATTTGAAACAAGTATAAGACATTTTTTTTCTGAAGACAGAACATAAAATTCTTGCTCGAGAGTAAAAGACTTTCCCAAATTTTAGAAAATGAATAGGAGAACCACTGCAATTATAGTTGAATATGATTATAGTGAGCCAAAGAAGTCGGAAGGTATAGATTACAACAATAATTATTATTATAGTTGAGTGAAGTTATGGTGAGCCTAAGGAAGTGGTACGAGAAAACAAAAAACTAAAAAACAATAGCATACATAGGACGGCTTGTAGTTGGCTCAGGTATTCAAAATTGAAGAGAATTAGTATAGTAAAATCAGCTTAAGGGGTGTAAGAACATGAATTCCTTCAATATAAACAAGTACAAAAGTGCAGTTCTCTTACAAAAAATTTCACTACCTTGGTAACAAAATACAACATGTTAACCCATTGACAGTAAACCTCTAACTTCACACTAATATACAACAAAATCTGCACTGCTGACCAAAATATGCCAGTTTACACTTGAAAATGTGTATGAAGGTATATATACTTTCAAATACTTTCTTTAAATGAAAATAAGATTTACTGTAGCTGTAAGAGATACACAAAGATGTTCAAGTAAGATCGATATCAAGAAGTAGCTACAGTAGCCAATGAAGTTGGTTAAACCAACAAACAATTGAACATGATAGGAAGTGAATGTAAACTAATCACTCGATAAATGCTCAAATATAAGAGAAATGTACTGCTCATTATAAATCCAGTAGAAGAAGCAATAGAGATCTTGAAGTCTCTTCAATTTATTTTCAAGGCTGAAACCATTATTTCCTTTGCAACTAGCAGCACCAGCTTAAAAATTGAGAGGAAATCTTTGAAATCCCTTCCTTTTTACGGTTAGATCCCTTGCTCATATTATTATGGTCATTGAGCACACCTCATACAAACAAATCCTGATTAGGTTTTGGGTCTTTTACACTGTGGAGACACAATCCCTTCTTAAACTATATCCCGGGTCAAACAAAATAAAATAAATAAAGTCATTCAAATTATTCCGAGAAACCCTTGATGTAAGGAAACATGACTTTAACTCAAGTACATTATTGAAAACATATGCATTAAAATTTCAAAATAGTGCTTGAATAGCTTAGAAATACACACCTACCTTTGACCAGGAACATTTAAGCGCAAAAAAAAAAAAACAAACAAGCTTGATAGTACACTATCAGTATATTCAAATCAGTTTGTCAATAGGAAACATAACATTATTGAATAATTAGGAACATATATTCTTGGTCCTTAGTAAAGATAGAGAATATCATTAACAAGAAAACCTCTCAAGGAATTCAAAAAATAGATTCTAATAAGGCCTCAAGGCCAAAACTAAAGATATAAAATTATTTTGACTGATTAATATGCAACTGGATAAAGAGTAAACCTCAACACTAAAAATCTTGGCTGAGAGAAGAATTGAATATGAAAGAAAATATGAAGAACACGATCTCTTCAATGAACAAAACTTGAGATAATCCTATAATGAAGTTAAAAGTTTGTTTGTTGCGATCAAGTTCTTTCCTGAGGAAAAGATAAATAAGAAGAAAACACATATGGCTATCTTTGTATGCTTCAACATATCTAAT
The DNA here is from genome assembly GCF_933775445.1 of Argentina anserina. Classification (NCBI taxonomy): domain Eukaryota; kingdom Viridiplantae; phylum Streptophyta; class Magnoliopsida; order Rosales; family Rosaceae; genus Argentina; species Argentina anserina. The sequence goes on from NC_065875.1 coordinate 4,367,273, forward strand.
GTAGCTAGCTATGTTGCATTGACACGGACACGGACACGGTAACACGACACGGCGCGACACGCCGACACGACAAATTTCAAAAACTCTTCTTTCGACACTGCTCCGACACGGCCAATAAAAATATTTTTATATATTTTTAATACATAAAATAAATTAACAATAACACTATAAAGTTGTAAAATTCATCAATTGCGTGATAATGTTTAAGAAATAACATTAAATAATCAAAATGCAAGTGACAAAGTGCATAGTTTAACATTAGACGGTTCGGTTGATGCTACACTTGAACTCATCCTATGAAAGTATTCAACAATTAAATCATCACATCTAATTACTTCTACTTCAGTAATCAATACTCAACATCAACAATCTACACAAACACTACCTCTGCAATAAACATGATACAAAAGCTTGTTAAACCAACACAAAAATCTTAATCTAGTATGCACAAAAACCAAATCAGAAGGTACTAGGGCACCACAATTTCAATGTGGGTATGAAAACTGTTCAAAATCTAACATCAATATTGAAGGTTCGATCTTTAACAGTGCGTTGCGTCCCACTAAGCATACGAAACCAGCTTCCAACAATGTAATTTAAGCTGGGAAACATCAATGACATCAACCAAGCTTGAATGCAGCAAATGGGAGGCTTAAAGTTTCAATTTTGATACATTTACAAAGTTCATTTTGCTAACCAAACAATACCCAAAATGGAGTTTACCATGAAATTTATTAGATACAGTAAAGAGAAACAAGATCAAAACCATAAGTAATGCATTTGGGTAATCAAAGATAGAAGCTATAAGAAAACAATCCATGGCTACTGACCTGTACAGATTGGTGATAGCTGATCAGAATTTGAGAGGAACAACTCAAGTAAAAGTTGATTTAAGGAATAGAAGAGAGAACAATCAGAACATGAACCAAGTCTTGTTGTCCGACCAGCATTGCTGAGAAGGAGAACAACTCAATTAAAAGTTGGTTTAAACCTTTTAGTAATATGAAGAAGAATGAGAACATGAACAATCAGAGGTGAGTTTAGAGGAGGCAGCGAAGGGGTTGAGGTGAGTTGCGACTTAGATTTAGGTTATTTTGTGTTTTTTTTTTTCAAATTGCTTACGTGGCGTACTGATCAACGTATCGAAAACTCAAAATTTTACGATACGCCACGTGGCGTGTCCGATACGTAAAAAATGTGTATCGTGTCGTATCGGCGTGTTCGGACGTGTCGGACACGGCTACACGCCTTCCATTGCCGTATCCATGCAACATAGGTAGCTAGTCAACAGGGAAAACATTATTTTGAGGAAACTCAGTAGAGGGGATTCTTCCGAACTGGGGAAAAGTTATTTAGTAAACAATTACAACTTCTTCTTTTTGTTGAAAGAGGCAAACCTGGCAATATTTTTGGCCAAACCTTGTTTGTAAAGAACAAATAGTATTATATTCTTTACTAAGTTTCAGCAAATGTTAATTTCCAATTGAAAGTAGCAGATCATGAATATAAATGTAGGAAAATGAGATATCTGCTACTTTATTAAGGTAGTAATAAATAATTAAGAAATAGAATTAACAAGGAATTCTTCTATCCAAATGAATTGAATTAGAACACTGACTTGTTTAATAGGAAAAACTTGATGAGAGGTTGTGTTCAAGGACAAAAAAATTATAAGAAAGGAAAGAAGCAAAGTTTATTATTCATGCTCTAATAGGAGAGAACCATATTGAATACTGATTCTCCAATTCATTTTGAATAGTTCCAGCGATTAGCAAAATTCCACAGCATGACCAAAGACCATAAATGAAACAATAAGATTTACTGATAATCAATGATTCAGTAAAATTCAGATCACTAAGATGTCAACTTAAACATGATTATCACATAAAAATATGATCAAAGCTCAAACCCAACAGTTAAAATATATAGGCAGATGAGATTCAAAGAGAGATAACTACTAATCATACCCAAATATGGACAACGGCTTAGAATCAAGTTTTGAAAGAAGATTTTGTTTTTCCCTACCTCAATCTTTAGATATCAATTGTCAAACATGAAAGCTTAACAGCTTGAGAGAAAAGAAAGTTTGATATATTGATTCTGTTGGAAAAATTACAGAGGAGCAGTAGTACAATAGCTTTTATAGCTAGCAGCTGATCACACAACAACCAACACGTGGAGCTGCTGACCCTATCTATGACCAATAGAATTAACAGAATTAAGACAGAATTAAGGCTAATTAATACATGGTTAACACCCTCCCTCAGCTTGATGTGGGGAATCAAACATCAAGTTGCTGCAAATATATGTGTGCTGAGGAGAGCACAAGCCTTTGGTGAAGACATCTGCAAGTTGTTCATGGGAAGATATAAATTGAAACTTGATTGAACCTGTCTTAACCTGTTCTCTTGTGAAATGCACATCAACTTCTACATGCTTGAGCTTAAAATGCTGCACATGATTTGTAGCAAGGGCAAGAGCAGAAATATTGTCACAATTTAACACTGGGATATGTTCAAGCTCTATGCGCAGATCCTTGAGAAGATTAGTAAGACACATAAGTTCAGCAGATGTATCTGTCATACTCCTATACTCTGCCTCAGTAGAAGAACAAGAGACAACATTCTGCTTTTTGCTGCACCAAGAAACAAGAGAGCCATGGAGAAAAATCACAAAGCCTGTAGTAGATTTTCTTTCATTTGGATCACCTGCCCAGTCTGCATCATAATATGCTTGTAGAGAAGCAGAAATAGAACATTTTCCTGTATTTGATTGTACTGAATTCTTTCTAAATAGAATACCATGAGATATAGTCCCTTTAATATATCTGATAACCCTTTTAGCAGTAAGAAGATGATCAGAAGTTGGGGAATGAAGAAACTGACATATAGAATTCACACTATTAGCTATATCTGGTCTAGTGAAAGTAAGATACTGCAAGCAACCAACCAAACTCCTGAAATGAGCTGTATCAAGAGAATCTAGCAAATCACAAGAATCTCTAAACAATTTTACTCCAGACTGACAAGGAGTTAAATGAGAATGACATTGATCCATTCCAGCTTTGTGCACTAGCTCTCTAGCATATATGTGTTGAGAAACAAAAATTCCATCTAGAAGATATTTAACTTCAAGACCAAGAAAGAAATTTAAATCTCCCAAATCTTTCATGTCAAACTCAGTCTGCAAAGCTGCTTTGACCTCAGCTATCATGTCTTCACTATCTCCGGTAATTATAATGTCATCAACATATAAAAGCAGATACACTCGTGCAGAACCTGACTGCTTAACAAATAATGAGGGATCAGCATAGGAAAATTTAAAACCAATAGAAGGCAGAAACTGAGTAAACCTGTCATTCCAGGCTCTAGGAGCTTGTTTCAAGCCATACAAAGATTTATTAAGCTTGCACACATAAGTTGAATTGGTAGTTGGATCTTCAAAACCCTGAGGCTGAGCCATATAAACTTCTTCATGAAGAATACCATGTAAAAATGCATTTTTAAGATCCATTTGATGAAGTTTCCAACCAGAATTTGCAGCCAAGCCAAGAATGAGTCTTACTGTGGTATGTCTCACTACTGGAGAGAAAGTTTCTTCATAATCAACCCCATACTCTTGACTGAAACCTCTAGCCACTAATCGTGCTTTATGCCTAGCAACAGAACCATCAGCATTTCTTTTAATCTTGAAAATCCACTTGCATGAAACTAAGTTTTTATCTGGAGGCGAAGGAGTGAGAGTCCAAGTATTTTGATTTATCAAAGCATCATACTCTTCTTGCATAGTTACTTTCCACTGAGGAATTTTAATAGCTGATTTCCAATTGGATGGTTCAAAATCTGCAAGGTCTAAGCTTGGTTCTGTCAAAATAGACAAGAAACGTTTTTTAGGAAAAATTCCCCGTTTGCCCCTGGTTAGCATGATGTGATCATTGACTGTTGCATTTGTTAAACCATCAACTGGATGTAGAATATTGGAGTCTGAAACATTACTAATAGTACCCGAATTAGCTGTTGCAGAATTATGAACTGTCAAGTCAACTCCAATTCCAGGCTCTATATTAACTGCAATATCTCCATTAGTTTGCTCAAACTGTATAGAGGTATGGACTTGAGGACTAAAAGCAAGATTTTCGGAATTATGAGCATTAGTAGAAGAAGCAATATCACCAATGCTATGTAATTCAACATTTGTAGGCAGAGACGTAGATACCTGCAAATGATAAGGATGAGGAGTAGCTGACTGTGGTGTTTGATTGCTCACTACGGTGGAGAGGACTGATGTTGGGCAATGTACAAAAGACTGATGTTGAGTAACAAATGGTTGGGCCTCTTATTGCTCTTTATGCCTCTTCATATTTGTTTCAATCAATTTTTGAATCACTGAATATGGAAAAGAATCTTCATTAAAGAATACATGTCTTGAAATGATGTACTTCTTACTGTCCATGTGATAGCATATATAACCCTTATATCCTAAAGCAAATCCCAGAAAAATGCATTTCATTGCCTTAGGTTGAAGTTTGTTGTGTTTAACAGGAGAAATCAAAGGATAGCATGCACAACCAAATACTCTGAGTATATCCAAGGCAGGAGGCTTGTTGTAGATAGCAATAAATGGTGATTGCATCTCAAGTACTGGAGTTGGCATTCTATTTATAAGAAATGTTGCTAAGGCACAAGCATGATACCAGAAGGATGGAGGTAATGAAGCTGTCTGAAGCATAGTAACTGTTGTCTCTCGAATATGTCTATTCTTCCTTTCTGAGATAACATTCTGTTGTGGGGTATAAGGACATGAAATCTGCTGTAGAATTTCATTTTTACTTAGAAAATCCTTAAATGCATTACTTGTGTATTCCCCACCTCCATCAGACCGTAGAATCTTTATAGAACAAGAGAACTGAGTTTTAACAAAGGCATGAAATGCTTGGAAAAATGGAAGAACCTCATTTTTATTTTTCATGGGAAAAATCCAAGTGTATCTAGAACAGTCATCTATAAAAAGAACAAAGTATTTGAATCCATCAAGAGACAAATATGGAGAGGGACCCCAGACATCACTGTGAACAAGTGCAAATGGATTAATAGACATTGTCTCAGACTTTGGAAATGGAAGTTTGTGAAATTTTCCTAACACACAAGGCTCACATATGGCTGAAGTATTATCAGAAACATTACTAATACTTCATTTTCAACATGTAATTAACTACTTCATTTGCAGAATGGCCTAATCTCTTGTGCCAAAGAGATTGCTGAACAAACTTTCCAACAAAAGCTGAAGAAAGTGGAGACTTCTGCTTTTCTTGAATTTTCTGAACCTTATTCCTCTGCTGAATCACTGGAAGATTGAATGGAATGGGGTAGACACCATTGTTACTTAGTCCTTTGTATAGAATTCTGCCCAACACCTTGTCCTGAATCACACACATGAACTCATCAAACCAAACACAACAGTTATTTTGTTTGCATAGCTGATATATAGACAATAGGTGTGCAGCAATTTCAGGTATAAGAAGAACATTTTCCAGTTTCATATCCCAAAGAGAAGCATTACCAGTATGAGTTATATTTAAAAAAAAATTACCATTACCAACTTACACAGAATCACCATCAGTGTATGGAGCCACATTGTTGAGCAATTAAATTTCAGAAGTCATATGGTTGGTTGCACCAGAATTGTTGAGATGCAGGAACAGTTGATGCAAGCATAGCAGAGATGTTGTCACTTGGAGATTGTTGTTGCTGTTGATTTGGAAAACCAATAATCCAGTAACACCTATATGCAGTATGATTAGTTCTTTCACAGTACTGACACTCCACTTGTGTGCTTGAAGAAGCACCTGCATTGTTGGTAATGTTCTTGCAAGTCTTAGCAATGTGACCAACAGTGCCACAAAACTGACATACAACATGTCCACTTCCTCCATTACCATTACCTATGCCTGCTCCAAAATTACCAAAATTACCATATCCACGATTACCATTACCTTTGCCTCCTCGAAAATTACCATTTCCCTGAAAATTACCATTTCCCTGAAAATTACCATTTCCTCCATTACCATTACCTCTGCCTCCTCCAAAGTTATCTCTTCCTCCTCCAAAGTTACCTCTCCCACCATTGTTCATCTGACCTCTGCCTCTTCCAACATAGAAACTCATCATTTGATCAAAAACAATAAATGGATTAAAGCCATATCCATAGCTCATTGCAGGGTGAGGCATGTAAGTGGGGGTATTTGAGCTAGAGGAAGCACTTTGTGGGGTATGAGGAGATTGTTGAAGTTGTAATATGGAGAAACCAGGTGGGACAGCTGGAGTAGTTGGACTGCTTTGTTGAGGAGAGAAATTTGGAGTAAATGGTATTGGAGATTGAGCAATCATTGCAGTTAAAGGAGATGACAGAAGTGGAGACATTTCTCCTAGAACATCCATTTCAGCAGCCTTAAGCAAAGACTTAAGTTGAGCCATGTCACAGGTTTCTTTAGACCTAATCACAGTCTTTATAGTAGCATACTCATTTGGTAAACCAGCTAGAACCAACACCACAATGTCATCATCATCAACAATAACTCCTACTGTCTCCAAGGCATCTATGGCATCCTTAATTCTATCAAGAAAGGTTTCAATTGAATCATTTCCTTTCTTAATACTCATCAGATTAGCCTTAAGCTGAATGACATTCTGCCTATTAGAGGCTGCAAATTTGTTCTTCAAACTAGACCATATTTCTGCAACTGAACGTGATCCAACAACACATCTCACTACCTTAGGTCCTAGGGTTTGGCCTATCATATTAACAAGATTATGATCTTGTGCCTTCCAAGCATCATAGTCTGGATTGATGATTAGAGTGTCATCAGGACCACGACTGAACTGTTCAGGACATGAAATGGATCTATCCACAAATCCATACAGATGTAAACGTTTTAGAAATCATTCAAGTCTAAAGAGCCATGAAGGATAGTTCATTTCATCAAGGCAATTATTAGGAAGTAAGACGGGAGTGTGTGAAGTATTCATGACTGAATCTGAGACTACGCTAGGGTTTTAGATATGGAAAGGTTTCGAAGAAAGAGCAACGAAATAAAAGATTCGATGGAAGAGTAACGAAATCGAAGCTAGGGATTATGATTATCACACACTACAACACTAAGATAGATGCAAATTATTGATCCTTAAGCAAGAAGCAACATGCAAGTCTCAATCAACTTATGAAATTGAATCAAGTATTTCAAGAACAGATCAATTATGCAACAAGATCTTCATATTTAGAGAGATCTACAGTGCGATTCAGCAGAAAAGGAAGAAGCTAGGGTTTGAGTAGATGAACATATCTGAGTATTATGACAAATTGAACTAAATCGAGTGATGAGATATGGAAACCAAAGCTTCGCTGAGCTTGTGAAACGTGATCGTCGCCGTCGCCGGAAAATCTCACCGGATCACAACCTGGCTCTTGATACCATGAAAGCTTAACAGCTTGAGAGAAAAGAAAGTTTGATATATTGATTCTGTTGGAAAAATTACAGAGGAGCAGTAGTACAATAGCTTTTATAGCTAGCAGCTGATCACACAACAACCAACACGTGGAGCTGCTAACCCTATCTATGACCAACAGAATTAACAGAACTAAGACAGAATTAAGGCTAATTAATACATGGTTAACAAAACAAAGAAAGAGAAGTTGAGCAGCACACAAAATATAAGAGCCCACTCTAATCCATCACAACCTAGCCACATGATATAGGATGTTAAGATACAAATCTCACTGTAATTGATTGAGTAATAGTTTAATCAAGGAAGATAATTATGGATGGTCAAGAAATTCACGTACAAGTAAATATTTGTCTAGGTTGTTAGAGAATCAGTGTTCTCTTTGAGTAGAATTCGCAGCAGGTTATCAATAGTTTTTTGCTCAAGTGAAACTTTTGAGCAAGTGAAGAGACTCTAGCTTTGGAAAAAAAAAAGTAGAGAGGGAGATGGAGCATGACGAGGATGTTCTAGCATAATCAAGTTAGGACATGTGAAACAAAAATAGAAGGCAACGTGTTCTCAATTAGATGAGGGGCTGGATGCTTATAATTAAACCTGATAAGAAAATAAAACACATATATTTGACAACAGTCAATGATTCAAAGAATACAGTAGATGCCTGAATTTATTTTTCGACAAAGAAAATACCAAAATAATACTAAAGAATACATAAACAAATTTCTAGTACAATATACTAAGACTACGTCATGACAGCTAACCCATTTTCTAAGGGTGTGAAGCGTATTCATTTTGTTCTACGATATGGTGGGGTATTGACACTGGCCGTACCAAAGGTGTTGTTCACCATTCCAAGCATGTCCCTTGCTGATATGGAGGCACAAGTTGCAATGTTTTGTAACTCACTGATTGTGACTATGGTGGAAGTACCACCAATTCCTAGATACTATTCTTGCGATTCTTCTACCGCTCATTGGGATTAACAAAGATGTTATACAGATTTAGAGGGCTATAGTAAGGGTGCTCGGGTGAATAGTCCAAGAATGCCACTCATTCCAATTGATGTATCATTTGCTGCTGAACTATTGTTACACATTAAGAATGGTAGCTTGAAAGTGTCACCGGCGAAGAAGGAAAAGCTCAAGGTTGGACAACATATGGCTGTGTTTGGTAATGCTTATTGCCTCTAGTGATTATAAGTTAAGCTAGTTGTTGCGTTTGGTAATTCGGCTTCTCATCTGCGGCTTCTAGAAGCGATGGTTTTTTCAGCCCAAAAGCCAAAGTTGCTCGACACCTCCTTTTAGAAGCAGAAGCTCTTTGCAACACTGTAGCGCTGATCACTGTAGTTAAATGAATTTTGTGTAATACCGATGGGTACCCTCATCTACTTCCATGAATCACAGACAATTGCCATGGAAACCTCATATAATTCCTGCATCATATATTTCACACTAGCAAGTAGGTAGAAAAGCTTTCACATGTATATCATATTCATACTTTTCTTGCTTATCTGTTTATCTCTAGTGGAAGCAGAGAAGAAGGACTTCCATTTCTACACCCAGAAAAAGTACAACCTTTCCTTTTCCACATTTACCGAGCTTCAATGGTTTCAAAATACTTTCTTCACTGTTAATTTATTGAAACCTAGATGGTTCTATTTCATAGTAGGATTGTGAATTTCATTAAAGGATTTGTTTTTTGTTTTTTTTTGTTTTTGTTTGTTTCTGTCACTAAAGTTTGTGACTTTACAGGTAATTTCAATTCCTCACGCAAAACCTTGAAGCGGGATTCAAAGGTTTCTACACACAGAGGTAGTAAATGTGTGTTTGTTTGAGAATTGTCAATGTGAAAATCTATCACGCAAAATTCGTAAGCTAAATTCAGAAATTTCTCCTCATAGAGCTGGTGAGTGTGTGTTTGGGTTTATTGCAATAGTGAATTTGAATGTTTTTTTTTTGTCTGCATTTTCTAAGACTTTGTGAGGAACATGGGAAGATAAAAAAAAGTGTGTTGTAAGGAGACTATGTTACATATTGTCCTCCATCTTCATAAATGAAGTTTGAGTTTGTAGACTTGGCAAGTTTAATAGCCTTTGCTAGTTTTAAGAAATATGATTAATAACTCTGATAACTCATATGAAAACTAACCTGCATAGTTATATTCAATATTTCTAGCTACAACTACTTTGTACTTTTGATACCAACAAGCATTTATAACGTTTACTTGGGGTAGTATAAATTTACTAAAGTTTACTACCTCTAATAAACTTCTACTGGGGGTATTAAACTTGAAAAACAATATTTCTAAAGGCCATAACACACCTTAAAACGGAGAAAAATCAACTTAGATGTAAAAAAATAAAGTTTACTGGGGGTAGTATAAATTTACTAAGTTTACTACCTCTAGTAAACTTCTACTAGGGGTATTAAACTTAAAAAACAGTATTTTTAAAGGCCATAACACACCTTAAAACGGAGAAAATCAACTTAGATGCAAAAAAATAAAGTTTACTGGGGGTAGTAAAAATTTACTAAAGTTTACTACCTCTAGTAAACTTCTACTGGGGGTATTAAACTTGAAAAACAATATTTCTAAAGGCCATAACACACCTTAAAACGGAGAAAAATCAACTTAGATACAAAAAAATAAAGTTTACTGGGGTTAGTAAAATTTTTACTAAAGTTTACTAGAGGTAGTAAACTTCTACTGGGGGTATTAAACTTGAAAAACAGATTAGAGGTGGATGAGTTCTTGTTTCAGGAAATTTTTGGGCGAGAAAGTGAGGATGCGAGGTGGGTGAAACTTTCAGCGAAGGAGCAAGTGAAACGCAAAAGACAGAGATAGGGAGGCTGTCAAATTTGACAGTGTCTCAGCGAATGTCAAATATATGATGTATCCACGTAGATATAACATACGGGTTGGACGAATGCTTGGGCTGTCTTTTTTAGTTGTTGGGCCTCCATCTGGCAAATAACAAGGCCAGTGGAGTTGCTCTTATATCAACAACTATTCCAATTTACTTTTACTTACCCACTGGGTTGGGAAGGGTCAGCTCATGATACAAGAGGATTACAATCGGTTCTTCGAAATCCTAATATGAACTTTCCTCATCCTCCACCAGGTAATATATTTAATTTTACTCAAAAATTTTATTTCAATTCATGCTTCAAATGACATTTTCACAAATTTTATTACATGATAATTTTGTAGGAAAATATTATGTTGTGGATTCAGGATATCCCACTCTGCTAGGGTATTTGGGACCTTATTAAGGGCCACCACAACACTTCCGACAATATCGTGGCCGAGAAGCAAGAAATAAAAGAGAACTATTTAACCAAGTACACTCTTCACTTAGAGGAGTTATAGAACGCTCATTTGGAGTTTGGAAAAAAAAATGGAAGATTTTAAAAGACATGCAAGGATATTCATTCGAGAAACAAGTGAAGATTGTCATCGCTACTATGACACTTCATAATTATATCCGAAGATATGCACATCGTTATAGACATTTTGTCCGAGACGAAGAAAGGGAAGGGTGGTGGAGATGAGGAAGATGATGATGATGAACAAAATCATCATGGCGCACAAGAAATTGATATATTAAGAAACATGATCGCTCAAAGTTTGATGAATGCACGTGATTGAGTATTTATGTATTGACATGATCCTAATCAAAACCAAATTATCAATATCAGAGTATATTGGTTTAAGATAATTTTAAAATTATCCAATATTAATATGCCATATATTTTTAGGCATTGTTTTAAACTAAAATTAACTAAAAATTATCTTACATGTCTAAATTGGTCATTTGACAAATTAAAAGCATAAGCTAGTTTGAGTTTACCAAACGCTTTGTCATTACTTCTGTCACTAACAGCTACTTATATAAGCAAGTTTACCAAACAGTCTACAACTTTATTTACCAGCCACTTATTTTCAGAAATCAGCATAAGCCGACTTTTTTATAAGCTCAACTGTACCAAACACACCCATAAATGGTCCAAAAGCAAGAAACCTAAGGCTGTAAGTTGAATGTGTACCTATTTGTTCCTAAACGCGCCAAGAAGCGCAATTTTGGAACTAAAGAGCTCTTAATTAAGATGGATGATCTGTGTGCCTCAATTTCTGCTTTTGATGATGGCAATGGTAGTATTGCATGTGGATTTGGTGGCTTTATCTGCGTTGGTGATCTACTCTTCTTCCATGGAGGCCCCACGTACTGCGCAGGTGACCTCGAAGGTTTGGTTTAATAAGTTAGATTTTATCTAATTAACGGGAGTGTATTCTGTACTCCAACGCTGTGCAGCACCAATAATACGTGTCACTCTTTAAAAAGAATATGTTAGTCTCTGTTAGCTTTTGTTAAAAACAAGAATCGATCAACCTTGTATGGTTCTGATTTCAGATCTGGTGTTTGGCCGGCCACCACTACTAGCCACCGGCACAAATTTTCAAAAGTTTTTCGGCTTCCCATTAAACTCGGAGATAAATTCTAGCGATCAAGTTTAAGTATGTGGTGCAAAGAAGGGTGCGCAACCGGATAGTGAGGATCTGACCCGATCTAGATAGATTTCATGGTCTGATAAAGCTTAATCCGGCACTGCCTCTTCTTGATAGCAATTGAGCACAACCATCTCCTATTCCATCCTCCGAGCCCTCACCAACACCAACCAAATTTTCCTATCCAGCCAGACCCTGCAAGCCTCGCGACGCAGCCAGATTAGAAGGCGACCAAGTTTATACAAAAATTCAGTTTCCCAGTACTGTTTTGCAAAGAACAGAGACAAAAGAGTACCCAATGTCCCGATTATTTAAGAGTACCCATTGCTCTCATAGATTTTTTTAGTCCGTTAAGGAAACTGAGTTGCTCCCAAACAAAAAAATCGGATGGCTGAGAAAGTAAAGGCTGAGATTGTCTAGTAAAATATCAGACACTGGTGTATACCATCCATCCGTTTCCCTAATTAACATGTTATGCTACTGCCTACTGGTTATTGTACTTATTTTTCCTCTGGCTATTCGGCGTTGAGATTTCCCATAGTTAGTGTTCTTAGTTTATAGGGAGTTTCACATAATTCACTTTTTCCGTGGTCTGTGAGGGCATTTGATGTTTAAATCAATTTTCTTATATGGTGTGACCTCATTTAAAAAAAACGAATGATGACACTAAAATACAAGCAAGGATTGCGCGTGGTTTCCGTTCTTGAAGCACAGGTTGATGCCTAATTAGTTTCAGGGTAGTAGGCATGCATTAGCTTAACTTTATACTTGTTATACAAGATCTAGTATATATATATATATATATATATATAATTAAGGGTGCAGCTAGCAATTATATAATAAAGAGAGACTATTTTGCTTTTAATTGATTCCTTCAATATCCATTTTAACACGGATAAAGAACTCCTCCTATTGGAAGGAGAAGAGTGGACTATTCGAAGTTTGAACATCAACAAAAAAACGATCTTCCATGCTTAAACAAAAGATTCATCTCCATTATTTTCCTGCAATAGCATACGGGATTCGGCTTGTTAGATGCAGAATCTGAACAGGTGCGCGCATGTTGTTTTTGGTCCTAATTATACCTAACCATAGCTAAGAATTAAATTGATTTTATCTTGATCTGAGCAACAATATATATTGTTTATATAAAGTATAAACTTCTTAATTACCGGTATAAAATAGGAGATCCATACAATAGACGTAACTGTAGTAGGGAAATGGTGTAATAGAAACTCGAACTAGCTAGACAAATCTATCCGCATGTTTACTGCATTGCATAATGATCGATGTTTCGTATTAAGGCTGTAATACTAGCTAGCTAATATATAACAAGGGTCAAGAGCTACCCATTATCTATTAATTAGTACTTCAACATTCATTAAGAAGTTATAATCCAGATCGATATACATATTAGATACACATTGAGTAAGACGAGTTTGCTAATTGCAAGGCAGGAATCTTTCATTTTATTGGCTGAACATGATAATTCTAACAAGTATTGCTTAAGCACTATGTTAAACTTACTTTAATAAAATAATAAACATATATATATATATATATTAATAGAAAAAAAAAACGGGTTGGGCCAAACGGGAAGGGGAGAACAGAGTTGAAGAAAGGTTGCTTGTTCAAGTACGATTCAATTTTATAGGTGCATCAAAATAATGGGTTAGCAACTTAGCAACTTTTTATTTATTTATTTATTAAATTAGACATCATGTGTAGAATATTTCTGATTAATTTGAGCTACATATATATAACCTGCACCAGTGATAACCTCAGGTTAGAGATGTAGAGAGTACGTAATGGATTGGATTGAAGATGGCCTGGAAATAGTATATATACAGCATCCCTGCTTCTAATCAATTAATCGTTGCCTTCGATCATCTCCATTATTCCCATATATACCATCCTTCTCTTTTCCAGGGATACCAGAACAGCTGCCCTCATTTTCCATTCCCATCCTAGCTTGTTTGGGATTAAGGCTAGTCTACAAAATTGCTAAAAATGAAACTCATATTTTCTATGAGCAACAACAAATTATGCCAACATATTATATATACGAACATGGAATCAGCAGCACGTATCAACTTATATATATATATATATATATATATATATATTTATTTATTTATATATGCGGGAAAATGAAACAGTTTGCAGATAAATTAAGGGGGTTGACTTCTTGAAACAAACCAGGATTTTAGCAAATATCATATTATTGCACGAGTATATTCTCATGGATAATCCCCATGATCTATTTCTAGTTACTTATTACTTTCTCGAATAGGAGATCAAGTTATAGGGCTCTTATTAAGTAATAGCAAACAATATTCATGTCTCAATGCGGTAAGACACATGCATGTATGTAAGTACAATTCGAATATCTAAGTATAACACAAAAAGAACACATCTCGTCAATGAAAATAGAAATATAGTACCAAACTTGTGATTTAAGTATAAAAATATATAAAATAATTAGAGCACATATCGGAGTTGGATAGCAGATAATGGAAAGTTGGAAACAAAGCTAGGACTCCTTAGCTCGAAGTTCTAGAGGAGGAATGGAGGATATGCCATAATTGTGAGGGGTGGTACTATCTTTTCCTCTTAAGCCGATCGGAAAATATCAATTCTTATCATAGGCAAAACGACGCGTACATCAATTTCGGACTGGGTTTTTTTTTATCAAGACAAACTAACACAACTGAGTAGTACCACTCTCTGAAAACAGATAAGCTCAGTCTTTCACCGCATCAATTAATCCAATCGCCTACAAAACAACAACTCTTGTCATCCATCGATTGAGAATTATTAGTATTAAATATAACGTGAAACTATTCAGTAAGCTGTGAGGCTCTTGCTAGTGTTACGGTTTTCTCTCTGAACCCTAAACCCTAATTAATTAAACCTTTTCACCCTTTCATCATGGACGTCGCATCCTGTGTTGATGTCGTCATTATCAATAATATGTTTACTTAAACTAGATATATATGCCTGTTAAATATATCCCCACGTTGCCCTCAGCTTTTTTTAATATATACTCCCCGGGATCGTCTATTGTATTAGGATATATCTGGTACCTTTTTAATAAATTAATAAATTGGAAACATGTTGAATTGGTTAACAAGTTACCTAATTAAAAGTTGTCATGTGTAAATGAAATTTATCGTATTAAAAACACTTTTGTTGTTAATATGAAAAATTGTTCAAAACCATAAAACTTGTATTGTCAAATAATAAGTTGCACTAACTAGAACTTAAATTATAACTTAGTATCACACTTATTGTGATTATTGTAATTGCATGGTAAAAATGTAAATATCGTAATTAAAATTTTTTTATTAGATGGAGAACTTGTTTATCAAATTGAAAACATATTTACAATATTAAGTACTTGTATGTTTTTTTAAGTCTAATATTAGTTTTATCATTTTCATAACAAAAAATCTTTAAATTATAAAATAATTGATAATCTTGTAAATAATGTAGTTACAAAAGTAATTAGTACAACTAAAACAAACGTTATTGTCTTGACATCAATAATTATGCTTTGTGGTAAATTGAACAGTCATGGTAGTAATCTAACATTAATTATATAAAATAAAATAATTTACCACATTGAAAACGAAATTGTTGTAACTGTTGTAATATTGTTCACAAACTAGTACCTAAATTCAATTTAAGTAATTAATAAAATCATAACCTAATTACCATTTTAACATCACTTGTTGTGTTTGTTGTAAGATGTTTAGTTATTAAAGTAATTATTTCATTAATGATAAAAAATATATATAATTTTCATTGTCACAACAACTTGGTCACCGCTTTTGTAAACTGTCTCAAGAGTAGTAAATTTGTTATAGGCGGAGTATATATCACAATTTGAACAACACATCTTTAATATTCATAGTTGTGATTTTGATAAATTGTGTAGTCACTAAAGTAATCTTTTCATTAATGACAAATACATATAAATTTATAATTCCCACAACAAAATTATTGTCACACTTGAAAAGTTGTTCTTGAACTAGTAAATTGGTTATACTTTGAGTGCTTACAATATTTTCAACAAAAATTGCAGCTTTAACAACAATTGTTATGGTTATGGTAAAGTGTAGTCACTAAAGTACTTTTTTAAAATCATTTATACATAAAAATCTAAGAACATCTAATGATGTGGTTAGTCTGGATAGTGTTTAAGGAAAAATCTAAGAAAAATAACGAATGGCCAAAACAGAAGCAATTAGTTGATCATTAAAGGAAAAAAAATTAACAATTGAAATCTTGAAAATCAATTAATAGTTAAAAGGAAAGGAAAACCTAGAAGAAATTCAAATCTAATTAAAAGTCTAAGAAAATTAATAGGTTATCAAAATGGAAGAAATTAGTTGATCATTAAAAAGAAAAATTAATTAATGACTAAAATATGAAAAGAAAAAGTTTGAAGAAAATCAAAAGAAATATAAATATTCTAAAACGATGTGGTTAATTAGGAAGAAAATTAATAAATTATTAAAATAGAAGCAATTAATTAATTATTAAAAGTAAAATATTCGTAAGTGATCAGGCCATCAGGTCACATCTCTTCTAATATTTATGACCGTTAGATATATTAGATATACACACCAGTACTATAGAAAATTCCTTACTCCCCAATGCTAATATCGATCCTATGTTTTACTGGAATCCCATTTCACTTCACGCTAGTCCTTATAATATACTCTTGAATACATATACTGCCACTCTGACAGTGTTCTCATCCTCCTGTACGTATTAATTTTACTGAAAAATATGTCGACATTATGTTGTATTGTTGTTGATCAAATCCATTATTGATTTAATTGAACTCGATCAGTCTACTCTGAGTTGTCAATATGACATACTGGCGTACTGGAAATATGGAATAATAGCTAGGTGTTCCTGCAGACTGCAGGTTAGAAAAGAATCGAGTTTGTTGGGACTATATATGTACTACTGGATACAATCGTATTTTAAAAATTTAGCCATGTTTCTGGCGACAGTCGATCTTCATAGTCGGGTATATATAAATACGTCACTTCATTACATTCTTTCCCATGCATAGATCTGCCTAGCATTATCTCCTAATTTGATTGTTCGAAAAAAATATATTATTAGGGTTCAGTATTTCAAAGATATATACCAGCTCACCTTTGTATGGAGCAAAGCAGAGTTATTCCAGAGGGAGAATGGATCTCTCACTCTCCTGGTGGGATGTTCACTGGTGATCAGGAGGCGGATCTCATGTTTATCCAGTTGCTTGAAAATTATCCCATGATTCCAGACATGGCAATCGCAGAGGGTTTTTGGTCTGGTAATGAAGAATCAACAACAATGATGAACATTTCAGGCAACTATGGAAGTCCAATTTATTCTTTAGAAACTACTAGTTCTCATTTGAACGGCAGTTCACAAGGCCTTTCACAAGAGACTGATCTATCTCCCCCAATGACGTTGGCAACCAGGAATGATATAAGCAACGACGACAATTCTCTGTCTACTGACTTTTGTGATGCGGAGACCATAGACACTAGTTTGTATCTCATACAAGGAGAAGGTGATGTAAACATTGACTGCAATATGGAAGAACCCAGCAGGTACCAGCGTGAAGAACCAGTGGAAGCTCACGAAAAATGTAACACCAGCTCCAAGATTAATACTGTCAAGAGACCAAAAATGTCGGAAAATGTGAGTCCATACATATTAACCTTTAGCTGTTTAATTTTCTTGAACGTTTCCAAATCAATGATTTAATTTGCTTAATTATACATAATTCGCTAGCTCATGTGAGATCAATGCATGCTGCGCGCAGGATCAAATTAATAAGAGGAGAAAGTCCACGAAGAGCAGCATCAACGAAGAAGATGAGAATCATATTGAGCTGAGTGCAGTAAAAAGTGGGAATGAGGCTGCAGCTCTCAACTTGAATGGAAAGACAAGAGCTACTAGGGGGTCTGCCACCGATGCCCAAAGTGTCTATGCAAGGGTAAGTTTTCTAGCTTCTTGCCGATACCTAGAGGCTAGCCCTGGTCAAATTCGTCGAGCTAGCTAAGATTTATCTCATAAGAGTTTATAGCATCAACATAAATACTGATAAGGAGCTTATTATATGATTTGTATCATATGCAGAGAAGAAGAGAGAGAATTAACGAGAGGCTCAAAGTCCTACAAAACCTTGTTCCCAATGGAAGAAAGGTAGGGCAGAAGTCTTATGACAACTTAATAACTTTGGTAAATCTAGGGTTTTTCTCAGTTAATTTGTTCAGTTTTGGCTGACAAGCCCGGCCCTATTATCTTAATAGACTAGATGAGAGTTATTGCAGATCTGTACCATTTCATACTGTCGGCCTCAGGTTTCCTTCAGGGCAAAGAAACTTGATCCGATCCATAAGCCATTTTTAGTAGAAAAATAGTGAAATCTCTCAATTTTATCCAAGGTTAAAAAATTATTCTCAAATTAACATCCTAGCAAGCAAGTTAATTTAGAGACTGCAGATCAACCAACGTACTGCCTGTTGGACTTGCAGGTTGACATTAGCACAATGCTTGAGGAAGCTGTCAATTATGTGAAGTTTTTGCAGCTTCAAATCAAGGTAATATATAATAGAAATTTTAAAAACATACTAGATTGATTTGTCAATTACTCAGTTGTACTAGATTAATGTCATCGTACTAAATCTAATGGTGCTCATTCCGGACTGCTTGCATTATTCTCCAATATTAGAACTAGGTTCAATTACAATTTACAAGTAAATACAACTAAATAAAAGTTGGATTTGATAAACTAATATTGTTCTTTTCTCTTATTATGGTTTGTGCATCCCTCCATAGATGTTAAGCTCCGATGATATGTGGATGTATGCTCCCATATGTTACAATGGAATGTTCCTCGGACTTGATGGATATATATGAGTCGACTTGCCACACCAAATCAATGGGCAAATGGTGCCTTTAGTTTTCTTTTTATTCTTTGCATATATACATTGGAACGGATCATGCGATGACTCGGGCTAGTATCAAACCGATCAATGCTATCTTGCACAGGAATGAAAATGAAGTTGGATGATCACCATTTAATTTATATGTTTGTATTATTTTTGTAAATGCACGGCTTGAGTTCGTATAATTGTTTGAAAAAAATAAACGGATCAGACCCTATCCTATCTTAATTTTAACTCTATAGTTATGGCCTTATGGGAGGTGGTTTGGTAGTAAGTTGTAATTTAAAAGGTGTCAATTAAAGTGAGACCGTTAGAGCACGTAATCAAGTCTCCAATGTTAGATTGTAACTAAGCACTTGCGATCCTTTAGCCTAGACAAATTGTAAGGTTCATCCAAGGACTAGCAAACTAAATCTATTTTGTTTACTGGTCAGTTTAGAAATTTAAGGGTGGGCGTTCCAGCCCAAAAGACCGAAAAAGAACGGGCTGGTCTTGGAAACAACGCAAACTGAACCGATAGGAGACCAAACTGATTCACAGTTAATGGGCCGGTCTTGGTTTCTGAATTTTTTGGGCCCGAAAGCCGGAACAAACCCGAAATTTAATGATACTGCCACTTATCGTGCTATTATTGGTTCATTCATTTACATAGAAAAAACCCTAAAAACCTTTATGAGCCTCACAACCCTCACTCCCTCCCCTCGGTCCCTCTTGGCCTCTCTCATACTCTCACAGTCTCACTCCCCCGTAGCCTCTCTCATTCATCTTCTCTTTCAAAGTTTCAAATCATAGAGACTCTTGGCCTCTCTCAGACTCTCACAATATTTGAAGAAGAAAGTCCCTCTCGGCCTCTCTCAGACTTATTTGGTAAGTGTGATTACTCTTCTTCTCTCCCTTATTTCGATATGTACGTATCAGTAGCTGTCAATGTGTTAATTCATATTGGCTCATTGTGTTGACTGTTGAGTATATGTAATTGAATATGTTGTTTGATGACTATTCAATGATTCAATATTGCATAATGACTGTATGAGATTGTGTTGATTCATTTTGAGATAATTCATATTGTTGGGTTCATCTTTGTTAATTCATATTGGGTTCAATGGTTCATTATGTTAAACGTGAGTATCTGTAATTGATTTAGTTGTTTGATGACTATGATCAATGATTCAATGTGGCAGTATGACTGTATGTAATTTTGATTGAATTTATTTGTTGTTTGATCAATGATTAAATGTTGCAGACATGTCAGCTTCATGGCATCACCAGAGACTGAGATTGCATTGTCGAGTGACTCTAATGGATTGGAAAACTCAGGGTCTAATCACTCTGATTCTACATATTCAAACCTGAAGGTGATTATTGCCATTGATGGTTCTAATGCTCAATCGAAAAAAGAACGCGAAGTAGGAAGAAAAAAGCTGATGCTGATGCAATTGGTGAAGGTGCTGAACTTGGTGAAGGTGGTGAAATAGAAGGAGAGAAACAACCAACTGGGAGATCATGGGTATGAGGACACTTTAAAAAATTTCAGAAGCATGTATATGGGATGAAGGATGGTGTGAAAGTTAAAGTTGATGAAGTTGAAAAAGCTAAGTGCAATTGGTATGGGTAGACATATTAAGGATGTGTGCAAGAAATATCCAGGGATGATTAAGTTGAATGATTGGCAACAAAAACTTACATTTACACGTATGGGGCATAGTGGTACTAAAGAGTTGACGATGATTAAGTGGAGTGAATAAGGATGTAGGAGGTAGCTGTAAAGATGATCGTCATGGATGAATTGCCTTTCAGCTTCATTGATGATGACTTTACAGGTTTTTGTAGGTATGTTTGTTAGATTTCAATTATGACTTCAGTTGAATGTTTAGATGTTTTATGTTTTGAATAATTGAATCATTGTGTTTTGAATAATTTGCAGGTATGTTGTGTCTGATTGGGTTGTTCCTTCTAGGAGAGTGATTGTGAAGGAATTTTTAAAGATGAATGAAGCTGAAAAGAAGAAGCTGAAGAGAGAGAATTGAAAGGTTATTGCTTGTGCTTAATAACCGATACGTGGACATCAGTTCAGAATATCAACTACATGGTTGTAACTGCTCACTTTATTGATTCGAGTTGGAAAATGAAGAAGAAAATTCTAAACTTCAAGGTGATTCCAAACCAAAATGGCAATAGCATAGGGAGTTGTTGGAGGATTGATTGCTTGAATGGGGAGTGGAGAGAGTCTTGACAATTTCATTGACAATGCTAGTGCCGACAAGGTTGCAATTGACTACATTAGGGACAACATGTTAGGGTGGGAGAAGGAATCTATTCTAGGTGGCCGTTTTTTTACATATTTGATGTTTTGCACATATTTTGAATCTCATTGTTAAATTAGGGCTTCAAATGATGGGGGGATTCAATTGTTTTGATTAGGAATGCAATAAGATATATTCGGAGCAGTGCGTAAAGGCTTGATCAATTCAAGGTGTGTATGAAGAAGGAAAATGTTGAAAATAAGAAGATTGCAATCCTTGATGTGCCTACAAGGTGGAATTCTAGCTATCTAATGTTAGCTACTGGATTAGAACTGCAAAATGCATTTGATAGGATGGCGAGGGAAGTTGGTCTAAAGTATGAGGGATATTTTGAGGAGGATGAAGACCTTGATATGGATGAAGAGGTGTTGCTTGGATTACAAGAAGTGTGTTTGACTGATGAAGCACGTAACCCAAAGAAGAAACAGAGGATTGAGAAGAAGAAAATGGTAGGACCGCCAATAAAACAGGATTGGGAGAAAGCTGCGACGTTTGTGAAGTTTTTGAACATCTTCTACGATGTGACAATGAGAATCAACGCCTCAACGAAACCCACATCTTGAAAAGCCTTTCATGACATTGTGGTAATCAAGGCCGAGATTGATGGAGTGTTTCCAGAAGGAGGAATGGACTTGGACACAGCTTCGGAGACTGAAAAGGTTTAGCTGAAATGGCTAAAATATGAGAAAGAAGTATGACAAATACTTTTCCACCTTAGAAGATTGCAACCAGCTTTTGTTTATTGCCTTAGTGCTCAACCCTAGGTGCAAGCTGCGAAACTTTAAGTCTACTTGCAATAAATGGCTGAAGATGAACTATGAGGATATCAAGTACATATCTGCTGAGCTTAAGGAGCTTCTACATCAGCTCTGTGACATATATGACTCAATGAACACCACAACATCTTCCAAATCCAAGGCATCAACTGTAATAACCCGATTTTTTTTTCGGAACAATTTATTGGGTTGATTTAAATTTATAAAGTTCGTCAAATTCTTTAAACAACATTTGGTTGCTTGCGACGTTGTGGAGCGAAGGCGGAAACGTTATCGGAACGTTTATTTAGAAAAACGTTACGTTTCCGCGACGTGAGAATCGACTTTTATTCCGTCACTCATTTGCAAAGACTTCCTTCACGAAAGTTGTAGAGCTCGTTGATACGAGTTTGTGGACACTTCACGCGTCCTAATCGGACGTCGTACATAAAAGTTATTAACGACGGAAGTTAGTTTCCGATTTTGGAAGGGGGTATAAAAGGAAACATTTTAAGAGTAGGGTTTCCATTTTTGCAAACCCTCTCTCTCTCTCATCTCATCCGCCTCTCTCTCTCTCTCTATTTCTCTCTCTCTCACCCCGAGCTCCTCCTCTCTCGGCTTCTCACCTCCGATCTCTTTCCTCCGGGCGACGTGGCCCTCACCGCCGGCATCTACACCCTCGTAGGCTCGACTCCACCCTCCTCCGAGCAAGACGCGACCCATCTCGCTGTCGTGAAGTTCGCCGCTCCTCACTCAAACCAAGCACAACCGGTCCAAGCTCTCCGACGAGCTCTGACGCTTCCAAGGCCGGGAATAGGTGAGGTTTTGACTTAATTGTTGGTTGTGATGCTTTGTTGTGAATTTGTGGTTGTTTTGAATTGAATTGGAAGAGATCGGTGGAGGAGGAAGTAGGTGAGCTTACCGCTGCCTTAGGCGGTGCGTGGGGTAGCGTGGAGGAGGCTAGGGGCGGCGTGAGGCCGTGGGAAGGTAGAGGAGAAGGAGAGGTGGAGAAATGGGGCGGCGGTGGTGTGCTACGCGCCGGTCGGCGCGTGAGCCCCACACGCTGCCACAGTGAGTGGTGCATGAATCTCACGCGCCGCCACGTGCGGCGGCGCGTGAATAGTGTTTTCGAAACAGTAAATTGTCAAAATTTATTTTTACATCGGTGAATGTAAAAAGCGATTTACGTACAGTAATTGTGAATTTCTTTTATGTACGGTAAATGTAAATTACGTTCAGTAAATGTAAAAGTAATTTTAGAAGGGTAAATCAGTCATTTTTATTTATTTGACAGTATTTACTGTGAATAGTACATGGATGTACATAAATATGTGAATAGTATTATACGTATAGAAATACATAAAGCATATGTATTTGTACATGAATACATATTGTAATATGTATTGAATAGTAAATACGTGAACAGTAATTTCGTAAAAACCAGAAATTGCTGAACAATAAAATATTATTACTGTTTCGGCATTTATGGTTTTACGTAACGATTTTAAATTCTTTTCTTTTCTTTTCAAGGTGATCGCTAATTCAAGAAAATGATTTACTTTCGGAATCATGGAATTACGCTCGAGATTATAAGGTGAGTAAAATCTCATATTTACGAATCTACCCTTGCAGAGATTCGGGATTATGCTGAATTGTAAAGAATGAAATATGATATGTATATGATATAGTGGAATATATATTTGTAAATAGGTATATATATATAGTTTGCTATATTATATACTGTCATGATTTCGTGGTGAATATGTTCATTTTGGTGATGAGATTTATATATATCGAGCATGTGATTTGATTTGTACAATATGATATGATGATTATTGTACGTGGTTTTAACATTGAGTTTTGTTAAAACGTGATTGTCTTCGGACGTGTTTTGTCTTCAGACGTGTTTATGTCTTCGGACGTGTTTTATCTTCGGACGTGTTTGGCATGTCAGAACCTAGCCTTTGGCCGGGCGAAAGTTACGATACAGTTTGAGCTCTAGTCTGTGTGCCGGGGTACTGCATATGAGGTAACAGATGAGTTATCGGCTTATGAGTACCCATATATTTTTGATATTGGGTAACAGATGATTGTCCAATGTCGGCGGTTTACTACATGAGGGGTAACAGAGGTGTACCAGCGCTCATGAGTACCCGTATTATAAATGCATTTGGGTAAACAGAGGGGTTGCCCAACTTCTCATAAGCATATATATTTTCACATTATTAGACAACCAGATGGCCGTCTAATGAGTCATAAGTGCATTTATAATTGTTGATTTGTGGATTTTCGTATATACTTTTATGCGAGTTATATTTGTCATTTTACTCATACGAGCTGCAAAGCTTACCGGGTTTGTGTTTACAATCCCGGTGCACCTATTCGATGGTATATGAGATAATTCTGCATGTGTCGATTAGTGGAAATCGAAGGACAACTCTGAAGACTCGAAGTTGTTTTATCTTATCTTGTGGTGAGAATTAGTGTGGATTTATGTGAGGATTTATACATTTCCATTTGTTATAATGTCGAATTATAAATTTGGTTTGTAATAATCGGTTTGTCTGAGTTGTATTTTGAACTCAGAAATGATCCACTGTGATATTAAAATGATTTCGATTTATTGAGATTGTTTTAGAGTTTTCATGACTTCGAAATTAGAGTTTCATACTCAAAATTTTGGGGTTGTGACATCAACAACTCGGAGCGGAGAGAGCACTCTTAGCAAAAAAACAAATCAGAAGATTGTAGAGTCTACTCGAATCATGAAGGACATGGAAGAGGATTGGGAGAGAGAGTTGGAAGACTCTGAAGATGCCACTGTAGACCATGAAGTGGATAGATACCTATTGGACCCGATTGAGAAGCCTCCAAACCTTGAAAAGTTTGATATTTTAGAATGATGGAAGGTGAATGGTGACAAGTATCCAAACCTTGCTTCACTTTCCAAGGATGCCTTAGCAATACAAGTGAGCACAATAGCAAACGAATCTTCTTTTAGCACATGAAGAAGGGTTGTTGATCCATTTCAGAGTTCATTGACTCCTAAAACAATGGAGGCATTAATTTGCTATCAAAATTGGATTAGGTCTGAGAGTATTCATAACATTCAGTATGTTACAATAGTTGAGGACAATGGAATTTTATGAAGATGTCGAGGAAGCTAATGTTTAGCTACTTTCATTATTTCAGTTTCAATCTTCAATTCTTCATTGTATTTTTTGCATACGTTTAATTTTGGTTCTTTTTTGCAATTTGTAGAACAAGCTAAGGAAGCAGCTAAAAAGCATGTGGATCAGCTGGATGCCCCTTCTACCTCCAAATCATCTAAAGTCTCTACAACAAAAGCACGTAATCCGGCTAATCGTGAGATAAGTTCCAAGGAAGCAAAAAAGCTATCAAAGAAGGGAGGGGAAAGAAGCAAGAAAGTAAAATAAGGTATGGACTGTATGATTGTTAGTAATGTGAAATTGAGGAATACACTTATATATGGATCCAGAATAGGGGTGAAGTGTATGTTAAAATTGGAACTGGAACTGTAGGTTCATTTTGGAAATTGGAACTGTAAGTCTGCAACCTTGGAACTGGAAGGCTGCAAGTATGGTAGCATACCAGTAGTACCGCAGTGGACCTGCCACCTGCTTATCTTTTAAATTTTCCTTGTTTTCAAGTTTTCATGAACTAAATCTTTATCTCTTTATTTTCAGTTGGCACTTTGGAGCTTGAGACTAAGTTGAGTCTTGTACTCTTGTTATATTTTCTATCATTGTTTTCTTATTATTGAACTGTTGATTGTTGAATTAGTTGAAGTTTATTGTTGAATGACTTGAATGTTGAATCAGTTGAACACTTGAGTATGTAATGTGTTGATTGTTGAACACTTGAACTGTTGGAATCAATGGAATGAACACAGGTTTTCACTTTTAACATGAAAATATTGTTGTTAGAAGTTCAATTTTACACCGACTAAGAGCTTGTAGAATTGAGCCTAAAAACCTGAAAACCGGCCCAAACCGATTTGTAGACTAAAAGGTTGCTCAAAAACCCGAACCGGCCCGAACTGAAAATTTTGGACTTTAGGTCCGTTTTACTAAAATTTTGGCCTAGACCGAGCCCTAGTTTAGATCTTCACAAATGACTATAATTATATTGTCAGTTTGTCATGGCTTAATAAGTATTTGAATCTCCTAGCCATGCAACTCAGCTCTTGCATATCTTGTCCAAAAATTACTACAATTATACTGTAGAGACTAGAGAAGGTACGTATAATGTATGTAATTATATTTGTCCATTGCGTACTCTTTACTGTTTCCTTCCTCGATCGATCTCTTGCTCAGGTGCGTTATTGTTGAATGATCACTTACGGTACTCGCACCCAATTATTTCTGAACGAGTGCTACAATTCATTCACGAGTGATTAGGAGTGTGTGACAGAACTTACTATATAGCAGCCGTACGTTGGTCATCATCCCAATCTAGTTAAGGTGATATTTTACTACGTACAGAGAGAAATACATGGTAGAAGAATATGTAACCAAAGGACATGTATTCGACTGCGTACTTACACGGCGAGCTGCTTCCACCTAGCCCCTTACCTGGGAAAAAAGATTCAACATGCTACGAGATGCTGCTCGTGGCTTAGCTTCTTGGCACGAGAACCAGGTATACTTTTTTGATACTTGTATAATTATATGCATGCGTCTCTCTCATTTGGTACTCCATATTAGTATATACTTTGACTTTGCATATATAACAGGTATACTCTATATATACTAGTACTTCGAGTTTTTCATGGAGCTAACAAATGTTGTTTAGACGTTTTCGGTCTTCCATAGTTTTCTTAGACGAGAACTTCAAAGCCAAGCTGTCGGAGTACACAATGGCAGTACTAGGGCCTTTTCATCATCCGGTATTATTCATTGTTAAAGCATACATATACTGTTATGTATATTCAGATTTTATTTTGTGTTTAACTAGCTAGCTAGTTACTTATTACACGTACTGTATTCATATTGAAAAATAAACAGTACGTACAAAGAGGAACTGTTGAGATTCCTGACTTGTTCTTATGATTCAACCTTTCGAATTGTTTGGCGGGGGCTGCCTCACGCCCATGAGCAACATCTGGGGTCTTTATTTTGGAGCTCATCACTAACGTAGGCATGAAGCCATTCAATCCAAAGCTTCGCGATCGTCATGATAATGAGAAAAATCTTGTTTCCAGTTGGGTAAGGATCTCTCACGTACAGTACAAACGTTTTGGAGGTGGTACCAATGTTTGGAATCTAAACCAAAGAAACGGCCTAAAATGAGCGAGGTCCTGGTGATGGTGTCTAAAATTGTAGAGGGCCTAGAAGCCATGTCCACAACATATGTTACATATAGCTTACAGTCGCAAAAATGCGATGTATTCCTCTACCATCATAGCTAAACGAACTGAGATGTATTCCTCTGCTAGCTAGTATAAGAAGATCGATGACTACTATATTAGTCTCTAGCTACCCAAACCACTTT
Organism: Argentina anserina; assembly: GCF_933775445.1. Taxonomy (NCBI): domain Eukaryota; kingdom Viridiplantae; phylum Streptophyta; class Magnoliopsida; order Rosales; family Rosaceae; genus Argentina; species Argentina anserina. The sequence goes on from NC_065875.1 coordinate 4,394,812, forward strand.
CATGTGCTTGCTGATTCGAATAAATGTTTCCCTTTCACAAGTCTTTTTTTTTTTGAATGGGTACATCATGTCTGGTAGGACTAGAGGAATGTTACATTCCAAGCCCTATAAATTTTCATATCGACGATCATTTAGGTGGCGGGCAATGTCTTTTCACAGAGCACACACATTCAAATTTCAAATTTGAAACTAGCTCGAGATAAACTGATATTCATTTTCCAGGCTTTACTCACCTTACCGTGTTTGTTTTTTACCCTAATAGTCCAGGTACCTATTACATTTGGACAATATTAGCACAGTGCTGTAATTGGACTCCAATCTAACATTGGGAATGCCGTAAGTTTCGGCATGAGCTGTGCTATTAGCTGTTTAACATGGTTAATATCAGACCAAGTCCCTTTTCACGTCATAGACTAGATGAAGTAAACATTCAACCAAAACGTGGGATATTTGTGACCTTTGCTAATTGTTAGCATGAGTCAATGTCCATCAACCGGATCTCACCAACTAAATCTCTAGCCGTAGTAATTGACAAACAATCTTTGGTTTCATACCTGATAATTGGTAGTCTAGAATCCTATAAATACCTTGTAATTATTCAGATCAATCAATAAGAATTCACTCGATTCTACTTGGTATCAGAGCCTCTGTGCTCGGTTTTTTCTGGGTATTTTTCCCGTTTTTCTGGCCGGTTACCACCCTCTGCTCACCGCTACCTCCTCCATTCCGGCGCTCCCTCACCGCTACCCCTTGGCGCTCCCCGACGTCGCCCTTCACCTGAGCCAAGCCCGACGTCGCCGACACGCCTCCAGCGCTCCTGCTGATTCTCTCGAGCCGACGTCGTCCTCTCGCCGCAGCTGCTGTCTCCGCTCCATCTCCACCGTAGCTGCTGTCTTCGCTCCCCCCGCCCCGACATCGCTCGCCGCTCCTATCCTCTCCAATCGCCAGAAATTGTATCACAAATCAGACCCTAAATCGGCCTCTCCCAACCCGGTTTCGTTTCACGCCCGACCCGGTTTCGTTTCACGATCCGGCCCAGCCCAGAAACGGTGCGGCCCAACCCGGTCCACTCGATCCGACCCGGTCTATTTCGACCGACCCGGATTCAACCCGGATTCGACCCGACCCGGCTTCGAATCCGACCCGAACCAGATCTGGCCCGGCCCAGAATTAATAACTCTTTATTGACAGTGTAGGTGCACCGACAATGAACGTGCACCCAAGACAGGTTCTTATTAGTTTTTTGGTGTTTCCGCTGTATAATTCCTGATTCTGTTTTTCCATTTCCCTTTCAATGAGTTCTGGAGACGAAGCTGATGTTCCGAAATTTGAAGTATCTGTCAAGAGTTTTGACAGTGGGTCCTTTGGGGGTACTAAACTCAATGGGACCAATTTCCGTAAATGGAAGCGACTTATGGCGGCTCATCTTCGAGGCATGCACAAGATGGGGCATGTAACCGGAGTCACTCAGGCTCCTAGTAAAGATGATATTATTGCCTACACTAAGTGGGACGATAATGATGGCCTTGTGATGTCCGTCTTGTGGAAAGTTATGAATGACGAGATAATTGATTTGGTGGAGGCATGTGACACTGCGCAGTAATATGGCCGACACTTGAAGGCTTATATACTTATGACTCTGATTTCATATAGGTTCATGAGTTAATGTGCACCGCTTTGGCGATGCAACAAGATCGGCAATCAGTGGCGCAATATTTCACCAAACTAAGAAATATTTGGGCTGAGATTGATGTGAAACGTCATTGCATGATCAAACATCAGGAGGATATTATTTGGTACCAACGTGAGAAGGAGCTTGAGCGAGTTCACCATTTCCTGAAAGGTCTTGATACTAAACATAACAGTGCGAAAGGGGAATTGCTCCGCCCGACCGAACCCCCTAGCTTAATTACAGCTTTCACATATACTCGTAAGGATGAATCTCACCAGGAAAGCCTTCATCAGACACAAGTTGAAGTTTCCAGCCTTACTATTCGTGTTAGATCTTCAGCACCACCCCTTCAGCTGGCCACTTCATCTCCACTTCATCACCGAGGACCACCACCAGGTTTCGGGAATCAGCCCCGCCCTCCTTGCTCTTATTGCCATGATAAAAACCATGCTCGTTCAACTTGTTGGAAGTTCTATCCACACCTTAGGCCCCAAAGGCCTAATTATCTTCCTAAGGCAAAAGCAGCTATTCAACTAGTCCAGGAACCAGATATTTATGGTGTGGTTGGACATGATCATCATACAGCAGGAGGAGCAACACCCACAACATCAATAGCTGGTCGTAGTAAGATTGGTATGGCTTTACATATTTCTCACTTTGGTGGTTTTCATACATGGATTATTGATTCTGGTGCATCCGATCATATGACTTATGACAAATCTTATTTTACTATATTATCTCCTCCACCAGTACCATATGTTACTAATGCTAATGGTGAGGCCTTCCCCGTATTAGAGAAAGGGTCAGTTCGTATTACTCCCACAATTGAGCTTCACAATGTGTTATATGTACCTGCTTTATCTCATCATTTGATATCTGTCTCACAATTGAACACTGAAGCTAAGTGCTTTGTGACATTTTTTTCCCAATGTATGTGATATTTCAGGATCTTCTCACCGGGAAGTTAATTGGTCGGGGGTATCTACGGGGCAGGTTGTTTCATCTGGATCAGACATATGCAGGAGAGAAACCAGGGGCACAGTCCCGGATCACTTTACTCTCCATTTCTGATAAGCTAAGTGAAGTTTGGTTATGGCATCGTCGCTTGGGGCATCCTTCATTTAGTGTTATGAAAAAATCCATGCCTACTTTGTTTATTGGTGTGGATGAGTCAGTTTTTCGTTGTGAAACATGTGTTTTGGGCAAGAGTCATCGGTCTACTTATTCCCCTAGTACTTCTAATAAAAGTATTCTTCCTTTTGAATTAATTCATTCTGATGTTTGGGGACCCTCAAAAGAGTCTATTGTGTTGGGAATGCGGTATTATGTGTCATTTATTGATGATTGCACATGTCTTTCATGGATTGTTCTTCTGAAAACCAAAAATAAGGTTTTTCCAGCTTTTCAAGCCTTCTATACCACTATCAAAACACAATATAATGCCACAATTAAAATTCTTCGTTCTGATAATGGGGGGGGGGAGTTTGTAAATCGTGTCTTTCATGAGTTCTTTAACGCACACGGAATTGTTCATCAAACAACGTGTCCTTACACATCTGAGTAGAATGGAGTTTCCGAAAGGAAAAATCGTCATTTACTTGATATGGCTCGGTTTACTCTCCACTTCTGATAAGCTAAGTGAAGTTTGGTTATGGCATCGTCGCTTGGGGCATCCTTCATTTAGTGTTATGAAAAAATCCATGCCTACTTTGTTTATTAGTGTGGATGAGTCAGTTTTTCGTTGTGAAACATGTGTTTTGGGCAAGAGTCATCGGTCTACTTATTCCCCTAGTACTTCTAATAAAAGTATTCTTCCTTTTGAATTAATTCATTCTGATGTTTGGGGACCCTCCAAAGAGTCTATTGTGTCAGGAATGCGGTATTATGTGTCATTTATTGATGATTGCACATGTCTTTCATGGATTGTTCTTCTGAAAACTAAAAATAAGGTTTTTCCAGCTTTTCAAGCCTTCTATACCACTATCAAAACACAATATAATGCCACAATTAAAATTCTTCATTCTGATAATGGGGGGGAGTATGTAAATCGTGTCTTTCAGGAGTTCTTTAACGCACACAGAATTGTTCATCAAACAACGTGTCCTTACACACCTGAGGAGAATAGAGTTTCCGAAAGGAAAAATCGTCATTTACTTGATATAGCTCGGTGTATTCTCTTTAGTGCCCATATGCCTAAATACCTTTTGGGTGATGCTGTCATAACTTCTGCTCACCTCATTAATCGTCTTCCATCCCGTGTCCTTGAAGGCAGAATTCCATATGAGGTGCTTGCATCCCATGTTTCCTGACTCTTTTTTCATAATCTTCCCGCCCGTGTTTTCGGTTGTGTTGCTTTTGTCCATCTTCCAAAACATCAGAGGTCTAAGTTGGATGTCCGAGCAGTTAAATGTGTGTTTGTTGGATACGGAGGACATCAGAAAGGGTACCAGTGTTATCATCCACCTACCTGACAGTATTATGTCACTATGGATGTTACTTTCTTTGAGGACATGAGCTATTTCACGTCTTCTGATACTGCTCTTCAGGGGGAGATTTCATATTTTGAAGAGTTGTATCATGGAGAGGGGAAGACAAGTCAGCCATGAGATATGGTGACAGGTTCGGGTGAGATTACTGATGTATCAGCTACACATGCACCACTAGATGATTCTGGTATAGTCACTTCAGAGATTCAGGTACCGGAAGCTGACAGCACAACTACCCCTCCTGCCTCCCCTACTGTTGTTTATACCCCTGACCAACGTTCTCCTGGTACAGAAGATCACACATCTGAGGTTAGTCATTCTATTAGGGTTGATACTAGTGAAGCTAATAGTAGACAATATGTCTTGCCAAATAAGTCTACTCGGGGTCAGCCAACAAAAAAATATGAACTAATCCTTCAGGCTAAAGCTAAGTATCATGTGCAAATTTTATGTCTACCAAAAGATTATCTAAGTCATATGAATCATTTGTGAATCAAATTTCTGCTGTATCAATACCTAACAAAGTGCATGATGCATTGGGAGATCCAAAATGGAGGAAAGCAATGGAGGAAGAGATGGAAGCATTACATAAGAACAATACTTGGGAGCTTGTATCTCCACCACATGGCAAGAAGGCAGTGGGATGTCGTTGGTTTTTACAGTAAAACATAATCCAGATGGGTCAGTGAGCCGGTATAAAGCACGCCTAGTAGCAAAAGGGTTCACCCAAACATATGGCATAGACTATAATGAGACTTTTGCACCTGTTGCAAAGATGAACACTATTTGGGTATTGCTCTCTTTTGCTGCTATCTTAAACTGGCCGCTTAGACAGTTTGATGTTAAGAATGCATTCCTTCATGGAGAACTTACAGAGGAAGTGTATATGGATCTTCCTCCTGGATATGTGGAAGCTTCTCCAGATAACTTTGTATGCAGATTGAGAAAGTCTTTGTATAGTCTTAAACAGTCTCCTCGTGCTTGGTTTGGAAGATTTTCACAATTCATGAGGAAAATTGGCTACAGACAGAGTAATTCAGACCACACATTATTTCTCAGACACCAACAAGGGAAGGTAACAGTCCTAATTATATATGTTGACGATATGGTAGTTACTGGTAATGATACTATTGAGGTGGATAGATTACAGAAGCAGCTAGCCACAGAATTCGAGATGAAGGACCTAGGTACACTCAAGTACTTCTTGGGCATTGAGGTAGCCCGGGGAAATGATGGTATCTATCTGTGTCAGAGGAAGTACATCTTTGATCTACTAACAGAGACATGTATGTTGGATTGCACTCCAATTGATACTTCTATTGAGTAGAACCATCGGTTAGCAGAGTACCCAGATCAGGTGCCTACTGACAAAACTCGTTATCAGAGGCTAGTTGGATGCCTGATTTATTTGTCACATACTAGACCAGATCTTGCGTATGCAGTAAGTGTAGTGAGTCAGTTCATGCATAATCCCAGTGTGGATCACATGGATGCTGTTGTGAGGATTTTGAGGTATTTGAAGTCAGCTCCAGGGAGAGGAGTAATTTCTAATCACAACAATACCATTGAGGTTTGTGGTTTCACAGATGCAGACTGGGCTGGAAATATTACAGATCGGAGGTCCACATCAGGATACTTTACCTTTGTTGGGGGTAATCTTGTTACTCAGAAGAGTAAGAAACAAAAGGTGGTAGCTCGATCTAGTGCTGAAGCAGAATACAGAGGATGACTCAGGGAGTGTGAGTTGTTATGGCTTAAAAATTTGCTACAAGATTTGGGTGTTAAACCTAAGTGTGCTATGCAGCTGTACTGTGACAACAAGGCGGCTGTTGATATTTCACATAATCTTGTACAATATGATCGTACAAAGCATATGGAGGTTGATCGTCACTTTATAAAGGAGAACCTAGATGCTAAGATCATTAGCTTTCCTTTTGTCCATTCGGAAGAGCAACTTGCAAATATACTCACAAAGGGAGTGTCTAAGAATGTCTTTTATGACTCACTTAGCAAGTTGGGCATGGTCGATGTGTATGCACCAACTTGAGGGAGAGTGTTAGCGTGAGTCAATGTACACCAACCGGATCTCACCAACCAAATCTCTAGCCATAGTAATTGACAAACAATCTTTGGTTTCATACCTAATAATTAGTAGTCTAAAATCCTATAAATACCTTGTAATTATTCAGATCAATCAATAAGAATTCAGTCGTATCTACTCTAATAACATATGTACATTGAGTTTGATGACCTAGTTTCTATACAATCAAATGTGCTAATTGATTGTGCGAACTGGTCACCAAAGTTTGAGTTAAAAATAAAGGAGCGTATTGGAAATTGACTTGAAGACTCCCTTCAGCCGTGCTCCATCAGTTACCGTGTTTGCAATGTCACCCATTTCCAGTTGCAGCAGAAGACCATTGTTGAGAGAATATGCTCAACAAGCTTACAATCTCATCATCATTCAAGACATCTCAGTCCGGTGAATACCGATCCAAGATAATACATTTACCTTTACTCACGTATCAGACAGTCATTTATCAAAGTGATATGTGATTTCTATCATGTAATTGTAATTTATACCCATAATAATCAAGGGGAGGTGAGCAACAATAAGGCTCAGCAAGCTAACTGATCCCTATATGGAGAAATCTCTTCAAAGATGGGAAGTCTTCTTGACCTTACAGGAGTCCAGTGCTTCAACAACTGCTCAAGCCCCTCTAGAAAAGCATCTTCTATGTTCAAACCTAACGAATTACTGGATGACAAAACTATCGGTCGGCATTGCATTAGCTCACACAACAGTTCTCCAGCGCGTGTTTTCGATTTGCCCTCATCTGATCCTGAAAGTTTACCCTGCAACACTTCATCAAGAACTGATCGTGCCTCTGCATACCAGGATTGCCTGATCAGGCAGAGGCACAAGTTACAGGCCTTGTTCGCATCTGGGTCGATGATTTGAGCTTTGCGATATACCACTTCTGCTGCTACATAGTTTCCTTGATGCATGTAGGCCCAACCTAAATTACCCTGCTCACAGATTTATAAAGTCAGAACATGCCTACAGTGCAAATAAATCATATTTGGGGGAACAAATGTGCAATTGCCATCAGTTAAATCAATGATATAGAGAATGTGAAATGATTGGTATGAGGCAACCATGTATCCTCAGAAAGCCCTTAGAAGCTTTAGAAGTAGCAGCTGCAGCACTAGATTGGTTATTGAATGCGTTCTATCAGGTAATATTTAAAGAAAAGGATTGTGGATAGCTTTAAGGTCTGCTGTCCTTAAATATGGTTTTCTAAGTGATAATTATCCACTCTCCTATAAGGTTTGTGCTTGCAAAAGATATAGGCCATTGTATCAAGTATTTCATTAACTAAGAGGGGAACCAGCAAATCACATGGCCAATAATCATCATGGCATTAAGTATTTTATTATCTGGAAGGCGTGTGCTTGCAAAGATGTAGCCATTGTATTAAGTTTTTCATTAACTCAACGAGGAACTAGCAAATCATATAGCCAGTAATCATCATTGTTATATATAACTTTATTCGTTATTTACATCAGATATGAAAGAAGGCATGCAATGATATCCTACTAGATACTGAAAATCAGCCGCCACACACAAAGAATTTATCTACATGATGAAGCTCTTGAGGAGAAATTGACACTCGATATGCAAGTAGATACCTCATTCTATTTGTTCTATACAATTTGTGCAAATATGTGGTAGTAAGTAACTTTTGCTGAACACCATAGATAAAGGTTTACATATTTATGTTTTTGTATAAGTTGTGCGATATTGTCTCTTCTTTAATAAAAGATAAAATATACTGTATGATAGGTTAGCAATTTAAAAAGACTATACAAACACATCTGAAACTTGTGAAGAAAGAAGTGATTAGTTCAACTTTGTACCAGTAGCCTGGAGGTTTCTTGCTTGATGGTGACCTGGAACTTCCTTCCATGAGAGCGCGCCGTCTTGGTAAGCTTACCATTGAAGGCTTCTCCTTGGTAAATCATCCGAAGCTTCTGCTTCAATAGCTCTATTTGCTCCTCCATTCTCCCACATTTCTGACAATATAGTAAAGATAGTAAATAAAGTTAGAACTAAATGCCAAGAAGAAGCAGAAAAATTAAAGAACAGAATTATCCAATTCTAAATATCACATGCAAAAGATGCAACACACAACAGCCTACTTGAAATTTTATCTATCCATATCATCTATCTGTTTGTTATTTACCTTGTACAAGTCAAGTAGTACGTTATCTAAGGATTCCTGTGCCTGCTTGGAGCAGCGATCCCTGAAAGACATTATCGCTTCGATTGCTTCTTCTGCTCTGTCTTGTTGTTTCATGACTATCGCCATGTCCTTTAGAGCACTATCCACCCTGTCTCCGACATTGATTGCCTTCCAGAACAATGCTATAGCAGCTTCTGGATCCTTCTCAACTAACTGCATTGCACAGATAAGTAGTTAGCAAAGTAGCATTAACAACATCAAACTACACCAAGAGACACAATAACCATAACATGTTGAAGACGATCGATAGACCAAACAAATAATAACTACACTATCCCGTCAGAGCTCCAGGGAACACTTTCAAATTTTGATCATGTGTCGATGATATTTAATATGCAGGACAAAACCCAAGAATCAATAAGAAAGATCTTTGCCCTCCAAACACTGAATAATCAGTTGTATCTCCATTTCAACTGAACTTGAAAAGGCCACATATTCAGGCATTCCCAAGCAAACTTCATAGTGTATACTGTTGACCGAGTAACTCCGTTCCACTATTTGATCCAGATGTTTACATTAGATATCTCAAAGGCTTAGCAAATTCATAAACCAGTCAATTAACATTATCCCATTATGTATCCTAAACAAGACAAGCAAAATCGATTGGAAACAGTGCGCTACGACTTCAATAAGTTGTTGCAAGACACTGGTGTTAACCAGGAAAGGGCAAAGTGGCCACCTGTTCCAACTACAGAGCTTCCAAATTTACCCTGTTTTCTTTTGTACATCCCCCAGAATTAACATTGAATTAAACTTTATTTACCCATTTTTAATAAAAGCATAATCTCAGGCAATTAGAAAGAAATAACTAGATAAATTTGCCGAATTTAACAACATAAGATCAAGTAAAATCTCACATCTTTACTAATCTAGAAGAAAAAAACAGAACAAACCCATCAAAAACTAGTTGAGAATGAGCTTTAAAACTGGAAACTCATCAACTACTTGATCAAAGTATACACCAAACCAAACACCACGTATAATGAAGTACAAATACAAGCACAGAGATCATAATTAAAGAAGGGTTCAGTAGATTAAGACCTGGACGTGTTTGGCTCGAACATAAGGACTATCACCAGGAGGCAATTTGTGAAGAACATGATACGGAGGAGGGTCTTGAGAGACCTCTCCAGCTTTTCTCGGGCACTTCATCATCTTCTTCTTCTTCTTCTTGTAATGCTTGAAACCTCAGAGAGAGACTAGAAATGATCTGAAAGCTGTAATGGAGATTTGTTGGAGTTGTTAGTATATTTGGAGCTTGTTTTGTCGTGCGCAATGAAAGGAAAGTGAGGGAGGAATGAACCTGGACTTGAATGCGTCCAGATTCGGGAGTTTTGAGGGATTTGGGACATTGTCCGCATGCCACGTCTTCATCCTGCTTGTGGCACGGAGCGAGCATGTTGGCCTGTTGGGTAAGGTTTCATCCTATGTTGTTAAAAACGTATAGTTCAATTTTTGCATATCTAATATTATTATTTTTCTTCTAAAGTTCTTATTTTATCCTCATAATTCCCATAACAAGTGATTTTTCTTTTGAGAAGAACAACAAGTAATCTTTAAGCTGTTTTGTTCTAGATGTAAAATAAGGTTCTTAATTCGTATCACAGTGAGCAAATTTAGTTAATCTCCCTACTGAAAAACTCAGCCACTCATGCTATGTAGTATCCCCCTTAACATTGATCCCCATCTACATATCTTCATAATTAATCTTTCAATACCAACTTTCTATGTTTTCTTTTCAACTTCTAACCAAGGTATCACTCCTATTACTCTAAATTCAATCAATGATTAATGATTTCAAGATTTTAAGGTAATGAAGGTATGAATAATTGCGTACCCATGTTCTTTTTCAAAAGCCTTGCATGCCAAGAAAAATTAAAGCTTGGTAAATTTTGAAGAAATGAAGACGTACTTAGCAAGAATATATATGGCGGAAGTTTGAATGTTCTTGAGCTAAGAATTTTTCAACAACACGAGAAAAAAGAGGAGGAGAGTTCTCTAGTTTTAAGGATAAATTATAAAAATGTACCATCTCTCAATTTATATTAAAAAAATTATTATTTATGAATTAATTATAAAATAGTCATCACATTTAAGTGGAAATTATAAAATGTCAACAAAATTAAAAAAATTAATTTAAAATTATTTTCTAGACTGTTTTACACTTTCTCACTCTTTTTCTTCTTTTTTTCCTTCTCTTTCTAATTTCGACCATAACTTTCTCGTCTGGCGATATATTTTGACGAAATTGGTATCGTTAGAAAGATCTCGCTCCCCTCTTTCATTTTATATACTACCCACTTCGAATCGACCAACCGTACAAGGCGCAATAACCATCGCAAATGGTTGCCGCCATCGATTGTGGTGCTTCAAGCAATTCCGGTGAAACCGAAGTTTAAGGTTCCCTAATTCTAGCTATTCTCTTCATTCTGAACATACTTATACCAATCTCATTTGAATTTTAACAAAATTTCGCAGATTTCCACATTTCCTCCCGGCATGTCACACCTCTTGTCACAGACACTGTCACACTACCTGTCACAACCGCTATCACACCTGTTATCATAGAACCTGTCACACTATCTATTTACACTAACTGTCACAACCTCTGTCACACTACCTGTTACAACCACTATCACACTACTTATTACACTAACCTTCACACCCACTATCACACATACTGTCATACTACCTATCACACCCGCTGTCACACTACCTGTCATACTATCTGTCACACCTGCTGTCACACCCGATGTCACACTGCATATCACACTAACTGCCGTTGTCACACTACTTATCACACTATCTGTCACACACTCTGTCACACACTCTGTCACACCCACTGTCACACTAGCTGTCACACCTCCTATCACATCCGCTGTCACACTACCTATCACACCTCCTATCACAACCGCTGTCACATTACTTGCCACACCCACTTTCGCACTACATGTCACAACCTCTGACACAACTTCTATCACACTATCTATCACAACCACTATCACACCCTCTGTCACAACCCATGTCACACTACCTGTCACAACCCTTGTCACAACTAATATCACACTACATGTCACAACACCTGTCACAACTCATAACCCATATCACACTAGAAGAAGAAGAAGAAGAAGAAGAATAAGCACTAGAAATAACGAACCTTTGTTTATTATTATGTGATCTTGAACTTCTTAAATTAACCCATATAATTCAAATATCGACATTAATGTGATGTATTACACTGCTTATCCTAATAGTTATCACACTACCTATCACATTTCTTATCACATTACCTGTCATATTCTTTGAATTTGAACATAATTTTGCATATTTAGACCTTTTCTCTTGGTACACTCATTGCCACACTACCTATCATAGGTGATGTCACACCTGCTGTCACACAATCTATCACAGCCGTTGCCACACCTACTGTCACATCTGCTGTCACACCTGTTGTCACACCCGATATCACACATGTTGTCATTCTTGCTGTCACACATACTGTCACAACCCCTGTCACAACCCTGTGACAGGCAAAAAATTTGCATATGGTGGAAATTAGAAGCTTCCAATAGAAATAAGATAGTTATATAAATGAACACATAACTAGTTAATTAAGCCTTAATTATCAAACCCACAGTAGTATAGTTCTTCCATATCAAATCCATGACTCTCTCCCTTACACGTACTCATCTACTCTTTCTTCTTCTTCATATATTTCTGTCCTGAAACTTCTTATTCCCCAAAGGCCCACACTACCACCATCAAATCCTCGAGTATATATATATATATAATTCAAATCAATCAAGTTGTGTAGTTAGCAGGTTGCGGCAGAATCGATCTTGACGGTAAGGAACTTAAAGGATAAAGAAAAGCCATAACTGCATCTAATCGAATAAGAAGACCCAGTAAGCAAGTCTCCCGCTGACGACAATGGACTCTTTGTCTCTTTGAAAAGGAACTGCAATGATGTGACGACGAAGAGATTGAAAGGCTTCGGTGGCGACGAAGAAGAATATACCCGACCTTGCAACGCAGATCTGGTTTTTAAGGACCAGTGGCACTCGTGTAATTATTGCGACTTGTGGGGGCAACGCTTTAAGAGTTTTAAGACATTTTCTAATTTTCAAAACTTAAGTGACTATTTTCTCATTTCATGTGTCAAAATATACTTTTTTATAAGAAGCCCTAGTTTTAATCTGTACGTGAACGATAATTTTTTTTTTTACTTTAGACAGTAAGTTCCATAAGGCGAATTGCCCTAACTAATAAAAAAAGAGGTCAAGATAATACAGTGTTGTTTGTCCTAAACCAAAACTTTTAGGGTTTTTTCTTCTTGAAATTAACGGCGAGCAAATCTTCCACCTACATATTCCTCGATGGCAGATATTGATGTGATGGCAACCAGGCTTGCCTCTGCCTTGGCGCTAGCAAGCGGAAGCAAAACGGCGGGCGATTTCCGACCCTCTCGAGGCTAACGACGTCTCCGTCAAGCTGAAGTGCTTATAGTCAGAAAGCTTCTCACTTCTCGTGAGTATAATCGGCCATCTTTCATGTGTCTACGAATCCGGAATGACATGTTTAATGTTATCTTACATACATTTTTACTTTCACCGTTCGTATGTCAACCAAAGAACAAATAATGAAAGAACGTCAGAATATTACACTCGCACCAAGACTCATAATGCGTAGCCCTCATTTGGTTTGGAAATTTCATCATCTGATGGTGTAATTAACGTAGACTGCAACGATGACGAATTCGGAATTTGTCTTTCATATGAACACGCATGGGCATATTTCATCATTCTTGTAACCCCTTCTCACCAAGTATTGATGCAACCGATTGCACCACATTCTTTCGGATTGCTTTAACCTGTACAATGAACGACGTAATCTGACTGCATGAGCACTCTGTGGTCTGGAGGCACTTGATGGAGGTAAAGGTAGTCCCTCTGGAGCTTTCATGTATATCTCTGTGTCAAGATCTCCATAGAGATAAGCTGTGACCACATCCATAAGCTGCATGTTTAGTCTTTCGGACACTACCAGACTAATAAGGTAGCGGAAGGTAATGATGTCCATAACAGGAGAATAAGTCTCTTCATAGTCAATGCCAGGTCGTTGTGAGAATCCTTGCACCACAAGTCTTACCTTATAACGCACGATCTCGTTCATCTCATTACGCTTACGAACGAATACCCATTTATGTCCAACTGGTTTGACATCTCTTGGAGTCAATTCAACCTTTCCGAAGACTTCTGTCTTCACTAATGAGTCAAGTTCTGCCTGGATTGCTTCCTTCCACTTCGGCCAATCTGCTCTGCGTTCGCATTCAGCTACGGGGCGAGGTTCAACGTCGTCTTCAGATATGATCTCATGTGCGACGGAATAAGCGAAAACGTCATCAATGCATGTAGTGGCTCGGTTTCGGACCAACTGCTCACTTGTGTAGTTCACTGAGATTTCGTTGTTCTCTGGCATCAAACAAGGTTCCATAGCATCCCACGGTAACACTTGAGTTGATTCATGGACATAACTGTAATTAGAGACAATTTCATACGATGGTGATTCATCGTTGATGACGCGATGTGCTTTAGTCGTTCGCTTCTTTCTAGGTTTTGAATCCCTAGAGTTTATCGGTCTCCCCCTTTTCTTTTGAGGAGCCGAGGCCGAAGCTGCTCCATGTCGGGCCATCTCGGCATCGTCGCCACAAGGGGCGCCGTCAACACCACGGCGTACGGTGGTGCCGCCGCCGGCCTCTGTCTCACTGTCAGGGGCGGTGCCAACATTGCTAGGTCCAGGAGCTTGTCTTCCACGCCCGTATTTCGGGACATCCAACCGTGCCACTACATTTGCAGCGGGTATGTTCGATCGTCACTTTAACAATATCTACAAAGCTGTCGGGCATCGAATTCGCGGCTTTCTGGAGGTCGATAATGCGTTGCACTTCTAACTCACTTTGAGCAGTGCGGGGATCATAATGAGACATAGTGGGGACACACCACGTCAATTCCTGACGTTCATTTGGAATGATAACATTCCCATCTCCCCCTAACGATGGGAAGCATGTCTCATCAAAGTGACAATCTGCAAATCTTGCAGTAAAGAGATCTCCGGTGGTTGGTTCTAAGTAGCAGACAATCATTGGGGAATTATAGCCAGCATAGATACCTAATCGTCTCTGAGGACCCATCTTAGTACGCAGTGGAGGCGTAATAGGCACATAGACGGCGCAACCAAAAATGCGTAAGTGTGAAATATTGGGTTCGTAACCAGCTACCATCTGGTACGCACTAAACGCTTGGTTAGCCGCGGGTCGGAAACGAATAAGTGTCGCTGCATGCAACACTGCATATCTCCACGCAGAGACCGGCAGGTTAGTACCCATAACCATTGCCCGTGCAACAAGCTGAATACGCTTGATGGTAACCTCTGCTAGACCGTTCAATGAATGAACATGAGGAACGGGATGTTCAACTTCGATCCTAATAGACATGCAGTAATCATCAAAAGTTTTGGATGTGAATTCTCCAGCATTATCCAAACGAATGGATTTGATAGGATAGTCGGGGTGGTGAGCCCGAAGTTTGTTGATCTCAGCTAATAACTTAACAAATGTTGCATTCTTTATGGATAGCAAAGCGACGTGTGACCAACGCGTCGATGCATCAACCAATACCATAAAATATCGAAAAGGTCCGCATTCTGGTTGAATAGGTCCACAAATGGCACCTTGGATACGTTGTAAGAATGGAATGTTCTCGGTCGAAGCCTTAGCAAAAGAAGGACTTCCTTAAAATTTAGCAAGAGAACAAGCTTTGCAAAACCAGCGATGGGCATCAGAAATTTCCATGGAGGCATTTGAAAGCACAGGAGGCATCACAAGCTCTTGTGAATGAGGGGATGCCGCCACCGATGCCATAAACGCCGTGGAGCTGCCGAGTGAGGCATGCTCGGCCACACCGTGCGGTGCACGGGTAGGCACGGCCTCACTGTGCGGAGCACGGGTGAGGTGATCCTCCAATCGCTTCCGGGACTTGAAAAATGGATGATCATGTGAATTCTTAAGAATTCTAATCATCATATCACGTCTAGGGTGCCCGAGACGGGCATGCCAAAGCATATAAGAGTCTGAATCACAAAAGTTGCGTTCAACCGCATATGATTCAAAGATCCGAATGGAAGTAAGATACAAACCATTCCCAAGACTCTTCATCTTCTCTAAGATGCGGCGCTGGCCTGCTTTCTCAGAGGTAACACAAAGATATTCCACTCCATTCTCAACATAAGTATCGAGGTGAAAACCATTGGCACGTATGTCCTTAAAACTTAGCAAGGTGCGGGGAGACTTCGGCGCATAAAGAGCGTCTACGACGTTGAGAATCGTACCATTAGGCAACATGAAAGAAGCAGTGCCTCTTCCTTGAATGATGGATTTCGAGCCAATCATTGTAGTCATCGAAGAAGTCGAAAACACTAGATCCGTGAACAACTGCATGTGCCGTAAGACAGTGTGGGTGGTTCCGCAATCAGCTAGACATTCGATTTTGCCTCGGGACATCTACAAAATGACAATTAAGAGAGTCAGCGACACAAGAACAATTCTATACAATACGCCGTAGGATATTTTAAGAAAGGAAATCAGAACAAAGTTCGATCCGATCGAATGTATCACATGGCAATAGTACTACATTCTTCCACTAAAGAGTTAGAAAGCATGGTATTGAAGCAGTGAAATACCAAACAGTAAACTAGGGTGGTCGAAACCATCCAAAAATGGTGTGGAAACACACGCAAAGAGTGCCGGTGAGTGCATATAACGGACTTGGAGAAAACCGGAAAAAACGAACTGGAAAACCATGTCAAAAGAACTCAAAACCGGGTGAAATTTGGACGAGGAAAACGTGGCAGCATGGACTGCTGAAATATGCCAGAAAATGACGAGAAATGATGAAAAAATCGTCGGAAAAACTCGCCGGAAAACCGGCCATCCCCTGTCGGAACTGGCCGATATGGAGGCCGGAACTTCAAGTCCAACAGGGGACGACGGCAGGAACCGGGTGGCAGTGCCGGACACACCGGAAAATGGCCGAAAGGCGGCGAATACCCTGGCAAAACGTGCCGGAAACGCTAGAACAGTGACCGGGTCTGGCCAAGGCCAAAACGACGTCGTTTTTTTACGTTCCGATGTTCTTTTTCCAAATTTTTAAGTTCCAAATTCACAATATAGTGCTATTGGGGTCTCATGTAACCCAAAAGCGTCCAATTTAAAAACCACATGAGTTGCACACGTTAATCATCATGCTAAGTGTAAGGTAAATAAAATTCTCAAAGAGATCGTCTTGTAAGCAAGAAAAATGAGAAATTTTATTGAATGTCAATCTTTAATACATCACACATGAACTTCTAATTCTAAAATCAAAAGACTATTACAGAGTCAATGAAAATAACAATGGCGGTCGGCCATAACAATACTTGAAATCATAAAGCTAAAGAAGCTAAAACGACTAATCAAAGTCGGGAGTATCCATGGTAGCTGCCTGTCACATCCCGCCAACTTAAGCCAAATTTTACCTCGAGCATTCTAGACGGATCCGGAATATGGCGGAACACTTTGGAAGATCCTAGAAGGCGTTAGAAGTCTCAAGAAGCCTTGGGATATTTCCGGACATCTCTAGAACTTTGGAGAGGCTAGGTGAACTAGACCACTCAAGAATACTCTAGAACACTCAAAGTTCATCTTAGAGTTATGTAGAATTGTATAGAACTCTCTAGAGTCATCTACATTGTACATAGTCCTAGAAATCTCTAGAACTAGCCAAGTAGGATGAGGACGCCTATAAATAGCAAGGCACCCCTCTCATTTCATCCATCAAGCAATCAAGCAAGAAGCAAGCTATCAAGCATACTTGTAAGTTCTTTCCTTGTTCAATATAAGTTCTCTTTCGAGATATTTCTTCTTTGCCTTTCAATTATTCTAGCAGGGCGTTTGCGAGTTTAAGGCTGACTTAGCATAAGGGAGTTGCTAAGGCCGCACGAGTTGCATAGCAAAAGAGTAAGCTCGTGACAGTTGGTATCAGAGCCGAAGTTCGATCAAGAGGCTAGCTCGACACAATGGCAAAGAATGGCAATCATGTTGGTAGTGGTTTCGACGACACGCAAGAGATGGGTCATGAAGAACTTGTCAACCTGACGGTTCCAAAGAAGGAATGAGTGAAGGACATGTTAGCTGCAATCGACTCATGCCTAGCTCAAGTGGAAGAGAGCGTGAGTGGCATGGGAGCCTAGGTGGAAGACTTGGTGGCGGACGACGCCGCAATCCACACTGCGATCAAGGGCATGATGCTCAAGCTAGAGGAGTCCTTGCGGAGCGAGATAGACAAGGTTCGCGAGGAGTTCATGGGGGAACTCGCCCGGATGCGTGAAGTGCAAGAGAGGGAACACAATAGCATGCTTGCACGCATGGAGGAGATGCAGGCATATTCTGCACGCATAGAGGCAATGCAGGCAGATCTTGCCCTATGCAAGCGCTCACTAGCCGCGGGGGCTAGCACCAGCAGCAGCGTAGAAGCCAAGCGGATCGAGGTGCCAAATCCAAAGAGCTTCGGAGGCATGCGCAACGCTCGAGAAGTAGACGACTTCTTATGGGGGCTAGATCAATACTTTGGGGCCGTAGGCATCATGGAGGAGGATGCCAAGATAAAGACTGCGACTTTTATCTCACCGACACCGCCATGTTGTGGTGGAGGAGAAGGCGAGGAGATGTCGAAAGAGGTATGTGCACCATCTCTACCTTTGATGACTTTGTTAAAGAGCTCAAGAAGCAATTTTATCCCGATAATGCCGAGAATGAGGCAACAGCTCGCTTGCGAAGGCTCAAGCACACCGGGCCTATTAGTGATTACATTAGAGAATTCACTAACTTGGTGCTTGAGATTCCCGACCTATCCGACAAGGATGCACTCTTCAATTTCATGGATGGTCTCCAATCATGGGCCAAGACGGAGCTTAGGCGACGTGGAGTGCAAGACCTTGCTAGCGCCATAGCCGTGAATGAGGGCTTGGTTGATTTCTCAAGTCCAAGAGAGTCCACCAAGCCAAAGGAGAAGAAGAGCAACTATGCCAAAGGTAGGGGAGACAAAATCCAACGCTAGGAGGAGCCCCACCGTGAGAGCTACTCGGCAAGGTTCAAGGATAAAGGCAAGTCAAGGGACATGCGGAGCTCGGACAAGCCAAACGACAACAAGTGCTTCCTATGCGATGGTCCGCATTGGGCTAGGCATTGCCCACAAAGGAGAGCACTAAGCGCGCTCTTAGGAAATCATCAAGGCGAGAGTGAAGCCGAGGGTGGCAATGGAGGTGCACACTTGGGGTCTTTGCAGGTGCTTAATGCAATCCGCTCTACACCCAAGGTCCAAGCCAAAGGTTTACTCTTTACGGACATCACCATAGGTGGGAAGCCAACAACGGCAATGCTCGACACGGGGGCAACCCACAACTTTATTTCCATTGAGGAGGCACGCAGGCTAGGACTAAAGGCAAGCAATGGAGGGGGCTCCATCAAGGCAGTTAACTCACCTGCCCGCCCCATACAAGGAGTAGCTCGAGGAGTCAAGACAAGCGTGGGAGCTTGGTGTGGGAGCCTAGACTTCTCGATAGTACTAATGGATGACTACAAAGTAGTCTTGGGGTTGGAGTGCCATGATCAAGTCAAGGCATTCCCGGTGCCATTCGCCAATAGCTTATGCATTTTGGATGGCGAGAGGTCGTGTGTAGTGCCAACAACCCGAGGATCAAAGCAAGACATCAAGGTCTTGTCGGCATTGCAATTCAAGAAAGGCATCAAGAGGGAAGAGGAAAGCTACTTGGCCATCCTTAGTGAGTTCGATGACGAGGAGCCAAGGCCACAAGATGACATGCCCAAGGAGGTAGCTGCAGTTCTTGAGGAATTCAAGGATGTATCACCCACGAAGCTGCCCAAGAGACTACCCCCAAGGAGAGAGATCGACCATGAGATAGAATTGGAACCAGGGACCAAACCACCCGCCATGGGTGCATAGCGCATGGCGCCGTCGGAGTTAGCGGAGCTAAGGAGGCAATTGAAGGAGCTTTTGGACGCGGGGTTCATTAGACCTTCGAAAGCCCCATTCGGTGCCGCGGTCTTATTCCAAAAGAAGAATGACGGATCTCTACGCATGTGCATCGACTATAGGGCGCTCAACAAGATCACGGTAAAGAACAAGTACCATATCCCTTTCATTGCTGATCTCTTTGATCAATTGGGACGCTACTTCTCAAAGTTAGACCTTCGTTCGGGGTACTACCAAGTGCGCATTGCTGAAGGAGATGAGCCGAAGACCACATGCATCACAAGGTATGGTTCTTATGAATTCTTGGTCATGCCATTTGGTCTAACTAATGCACCGGCGACATTTTGCACCTTGATGAACAAATTGTTCCACCCCTACTTGGATCGGTTTGTGGTCGTCTACTTAGACGACATAGTGGTGTATAGCAAGACCATGCGGGAGCATGTGGAGCATTTGCGGGAAGTGCTTAAGGTTTTGCGGGAAAATCAACTATACATCAAGATGGAGAAATGCTCATTCGCGAAGCCGGAGGTGTCGTTCTTGGGGCACAAGATCAAGGACGGCAAACTTATGATGGAGGATTGCAAGGTGCATTCCATCCAAGAATGGGAACCACCCACCAAGGTACATAACTTAAGATCTTTTCTTGGACTAGTTAACTATTACCGCCGCTTTATCAAGGGATACTCGGCGAGGGCTGCACCTTTAACCGACCTTCTCAAGAAGAACAAGGCATGGGAATGGACAACGGAGTGTTAAGAAGCCTTTGAAGACTTGAAGAAGGCGATATGTGAGGAGCCCGTACTCAGCCTACCGGATCACTCCAAGCCATACGAAGTGCACACCGATGCTTCCGACTTTGCCATCGGTAGAGTTCTCATGCAAGAGGGGCATCCAATTGCTTATGAGAGTCGGAAGCTTAATGACACGGAGCGACGCTACACCGTGCAAGAAAAAGAGATGACTGCCATCATCCATTGCCTTCGAGTGTGGCGACATTACTTGCTTGGGACCAAGTTTGTGATCATGACCGACAATGTAGCAACAAGCTACTTCCAAACTCAAAAGAAGCTAAGTCCAAAACAAGCAAGGTGGCAAGACTTCTTGGCGGAGCTCGACTACACCATGGATTACAAGCCCGGGAAGGCAAACGTGGTAGCGGATGCACTAAGCTGTAAGGCGGAGTTTGCAAGCATTTCGCAAGTCACTAGCCCATTGCTAGGCAAGATCAATGAGGGACTAAGGGTAGACCCTCAAGCACAAAGCCTTATCACCTTAGCAAAGGAAGGCAAAACTCGGAGGTTTTGGCTAGACGACGACCTTCTATATACAAGAGGCCGCCGCATCTACGTACTGAAGTGGGGCAGCTTACGAATGGAGCTAACCAAGGAATGTCATGATTCCAAATGGGCCGGCCACCCAAGTATGAAACGCACACTTGCCTTGTTAAAGACCATGTATTATTGGCCTAGGATGCGAGACGGGGCCGAAGAGTATGTGCGGACATGTCTAGTTTGCCAACAAGACAAAGTAGTCCAGCAGCAGCCGGGGGGCTTGCTTGACCCATTACCCATACCGGAGAGACCATGGGAGAGTGTCTCTATGGACTTCATCACTTGCTTGCCAAAGTCCGAGCAGTTTGGGAGCATCATAGTGGTAGTGGACAGATTCAGCAAGTATGCAACCTTCATGGCCGCATCAGCCGACTGCACAGCGGAGGAGACAGCAAGGCTATTCCTACGCAATGTAGTCAAGCTTTGGGGACTTCCAAAGAACATTGTCAGCGACAGAGACCCGCGCTTCACAGGGAGATTTTGGATGGAGTTGTTCAAGATGTTGGGGTCAGACTTGAACTTTTCAACAAGCTTCCATCCACAAAGCGACGGTCAAACGGAGTGCGTTAATACTCTCTTGGAGCTATACTTACGGCACTACGTGAGTGCCAATCAAAAGGATTGGGCCAAGCTTCTAGATGTGGCGCAGTTTTCCTACAACTTGCAGCAAAGTGAGGCCACCAACAAGAGTCCTTTTGAGATCGTTTTGGGACAGCAGCCTACTACCCATATATCCCTTGCGACTCACTATGAAGGGAAGAGTCCAGCCGCATTCAAGTTCGCCAAGTCATGGCATGAGCAAGCGGAGTTAGCTCGAGCGGCGTTGCACAAGGCTGCCAAGAGGATGAAGAAGTGGGCGGACAAGAAGAGGAGGCATGTCGAGTTCAAGGAAGGCGACCTTGTACTTGTGAAACTCTTTCCGCAGCAATTCAAGGCCTTTAGAAAGGTGCACAAGGGCTTGATCCGCAGATATGAAGGGTCGTTTGAAGTTATCAAGCGCATAGGCAAAGTTTCATCCAAGCTCAACCTCCCGCCCAAGTTAAAGATACATCCGGTCTTCCATGTGAGTATGTTGAAGTCCTACAATGAGGACGAGGAAGACCCATCGAGAGGAATATCACATCGGGCACCTACGGCGGTAATCACCATCTTTGACAAGGAAGTTGATGAAATACTCGTAGATCGGGTCATTCGACGCCGAGGCGTGCCAAGTTACAAAGAGTACCTCATCAAGTGGAGAGGTCTGCACGATACGGAAGCAAGCTGGGAGTCCAAGGATACGCTTTGGCAGTTCAAGGACAAGATCCAGCAATACAACGAGGCGCGATGAGGACATTGCAGGATTTGGTGGGGGAGAATGTCACATCCCGCCAACTTAAGCCAAATTTTACCTTGAGCATTCTAGACGGATCCGGAATATGGCAGAACACTTTGGAAGATCATAGAAGATCCTAGAAGGCGTTAGAAGTCTCAAGAAGCCTTGGGATATTTCCGGACATCTCTAGAACCTTGGAGAGGCTAGGTGAACTAGACCACTCAAGAATACTCTAGAACACTCAAGGTTCATCTTAGAGTTATGTAGAATTGTATAGAACTCTCAAGAGTCATCTACATTGTACATAGTCCTAGAATTCTCTAGAACTAGCCAAGTAGGATGAGGAGGCCTATAAATAGCAAGGCACCCCTCTCATTTCATCCATCAAGCAATCAAGCAAGAAGCAAGCTATCAAGCATACTTGTAAGTTCTTTCTTTTTTCAATATAAGTTCTCTTTCGAGATATTCTTCTTTGCCTTTCAATTGTTCTAGCAGGGCGTTTGCGAGTTTAAGGCTGACTTAGCATAAGGGAGTTGTTAAGGCCGCACGAGTTGCATAGCAAAAGAGTAAGCTCGTGACATGCCGGAGGCCTAGCCTTAGAGGCAAGGGGCTCGGGCTTCATGGAGATATGGTGAGTCTCGATCTCATGGTCCTCATCCACATGATTCGATTCGGGTTGTATAAACTTCTTGTAGGCGGAGTAAGCCTTGATCATCTCTTTGCTAGCGCGACAATCGCGATTAAAGTGCTTAAAAGAGCCACATTTGAAGCATAGAGACTTGTCATTACCGGAAGTGGAGGCATAAGGAGGCG
The DNA here is from genome assembly GCF_933775445.1 of Argentina anserina. NCBI lineage: Eukaryota > Viridiplantae > Streptophyta > Magnoliopsida > Rosales > Rosaceae > Argentina > Argentina anserina. The sequence goes on from NC_065875.1 coordinate 4,417,826, forward strand.
CGCGGCCTCCTTGAATTTTGGGACGGGGACGGCCTCCCCCGGAGGGTGCAGCACTGCCACCATCACGGGTCCAAGTATTGGACCGAGGCCGAGACCGGCCTTGTTGCCTCCCACCACGAGAGTTGTTGTTTTGGTGCTGATATGGAGCATTCCTTGATTGATTCTTTTGCTTAGGAGCTTTCTCATAGTTAGACTGTGGCGTAGAAATATTTTTAGTGCCAACATGTGTATTGTTGTTGTTGAGGAGGATCTCAGAATGTCTCTCCTTCTTAGCCAAGAGCGCCATTAAGTCGGCGAAAGACCGGATCTTACCTTCCTCTACATGAGTTCGGTACGTATGAGCTTGAACCTCATAGTTGATTGGAAACGTGTCCAATGTCTTATTGAGAAGATCTAGGTCGGTCTTGATGACACCTACGGTGCCAAGATCGGATTGCAAGTATAGCATATCCTGATTGAAATCATCCACTCTCTTATAGTCCAATAGACGGATGTTATCCCATCTAACGGTCAATTCAGGGAGAAGCTTATCATGAACGTTGTTGTACCGCAAGCGTAGTTTGTCCCATAATTCTTTAGGATCTTTTACGTTCAAGTATTGCCTCTTGAGAGTTGCATGGATGTGACGTCTCATGAAGATGAGAGTCTGAGTCTTAGCCAGGGGTGGGAAATCAGCAGGAGGGTCGGCAAACATGCCATCGATCCCTCGGCTCTCGAAAGCGAGCTCCATGTCGGAAACCCAACGGTGGTATTCCTTTCCTTCTAGATCAAGAAGGCCAAATTCCGGTCGAGATGGCGATGACATCCAAAAAACGAATGCGGAATCGATTAGATTCAAGTATAATAGGAATTAGAAGGGGTGACGTATTTGGTCACAAGAAAAATCGATGCAAACGGCGATACTCATGATCGCACCAAAACAGAGGTGCACTCAGGCGACCACACGTAAATCGATTAACTTCCCTTTCAAAACAATCTTGACTCCCCCAGGACCGTCACACAGAAAACATCGACCAAGAGGGGAAACCCATCCCTCTATAGTCTCATCGGCGTTATAAGAAAGGCCGGAATTAAGACAAGAAGAATGCTAATAGCGCCCGATATAATATATCTATACGTTCAAAAGCGGGAACGTTTATGAAAAATTTACCTTTGAAGGTTTGTAGTATACGAGAGTAGCTTCTCTTGAGCGAAGTCCTTGCTTGTGAATTTCGCGTTTCTTGCGTGAATATGCGGGAGGAGCAATTTTGAATGCTTTGATGCGGGGACTTGCGGGGTAAAAAGATGTTTTTGCGGAGCGAATGCGGAGGAGACCCTGCGGGGCTGCAGAGGCTGGCTGCAGGGGCTGCGTGCAGGGCTGCGTGCGGGGCTGCAGGGCTGGCTGCAGGGGCTGCGGGGAGGGCTGCGTGTGGGGCTGCAGGGGGGCTGCAGGGGCAGCGTGCAGGGGTGTTGCCGGGGCAGCGTGCAGGGGCAGCGATGCAGCGGCTGTAGTGGCGGCGAGCAGGAGGTGCGCCGGCGAGGAGATGCCGGAAGCCGGAATCGACGGCGGCCGGCGGAGGAGAAGAGAAAAAAAATTTATGACTCTAAAAGTTCAGGGTTTTAGGGCAAAGTGCGTGATAACGTGATGCATGATGAAATAATTGTGTATTATTGAATGATATGGGGACCTATATATAGACATTACAAAACCACAATCCCGTAGGATTTGGAGTCCTAATCTATTACGGAGATGCTAATCTATCTCCTAACAGGAAACCTATTAGACTAAGACACACAAGAGTAGAATAGTAATTCTCCCGAAACAGATAGATTTTTTTTGACCGAGTTAGTGATTAATGTAAGAAAAGTCGGGAAGCCAACCAAACCCGATAATATGAGTCGTCATTAAGATGTTGCACCCAATCAGAGAGAGTCAAAATCAAATTAAGAACATAAAATGCCTATTTCGAAGAGATTCTACGTCTGTATATAGATCATAGATTTCAGCCTATACAAGGCAATATAAGGTGAAAATAACTCTTCAGTTATTGGCAGACGAAATGACTTAATGATACCCAATGGGAGCTGGGGCTTCTCTCAGTTCCTTTCCCTGATAATGAATATCCTGCATAAATAGACATGGATCACAATACCCACAATCAGCAAGACAAGAAGAATTGGATACACAATGAGTTAAACTTAATAAAGAACAAAGATCATAGTGATTACTGTTGTTAAATTTGAACCATGGTGAAAGACAGTTATAGAATTGCAGAACGATAAAGAACTTATGAAAAGCTTTGATACTCACAGATGCAAAATGGTTGACATCCCTATGGTGAGCTTCATCAGCACGAATCACAGTGATGACATCCTTCAGTGTAGCACCTTTTGGTAGCCTCCAGTAGTCAATTGCTATAGCAGGAGCAGGTACATTTTCAATTTTGCCACTATCAATATCCTTCAAGTACTCTGTATAAGAGTGAATAGCCTCCTCTTCCAGATATCCAACAACCCTATGCGCAACCTTAGGGGAAATCATATAGAGCGCAAAGAAGGCATTAAAGAAAACTCCCTGCACAGTGAGAACCAGAAGCCTCTCATACCATGCAGGTTTCACTAGTTCAACCATTGTCATCAAGTGCATCCTCTCATTCTCTGCTTCCTCAAGTAAGGCTTTGATCCAACCACCACTCTGCTGGAACTTGCGGAGAGACCTTAAATGCAGCAGCATTCCTCCGACCATACCAGGGACAGCTGCCACAGTTTCCAGCATCATTGCACGGCACCCATAACGTCTCTACAATACAAGTTTATATATTGAGACCATATTGGAAAGAGTAAAGTAGGTTTCAACAATGACTAATCTAGTATATCAACGAAAGATACTGTCACAGAAAAATTTTCAAGCATAACAAATAGCAGTTCTGAATATTTAAATCGTACACACATAACAACGAGCAAACTTTGAAAAAAAAAAAAACACTTTCACCATGAAAAGTTTTTCTCCTGAAAATTATGATGTATTGCAGATAACCATAAATTATTTATTCAGGACAAACTTGAAACCAGAGTATCAACAGACTTTGTTACGATTCTGACTGCTGATTGCTGAACTAGTATCAAAATCAACAAATTAAAAGTTAACGAGGCATTTGCTCTATGCCATATTAACAGTAAGAAACAGAGAATTCACTGTAAAGTGTAGACCAGAAAAGAGTTTTCTCACTGACCAACACCATCAAGAATATCTTTTCATCTCCACAACAATGTCTCAGTAACACACAGCACCCAAAACTAAGGAAAAGTAACAACTAACAACAGTAAAGTATTCTTAAATTGTCACTACTTTTTCGTCGTTTTTCTTTTCTAAGACGCTCTGCTTTCTGTCTTGATCAAGCTCCTATTTAACCCAATACGTACACACTATTGCACACACTATTGTTTCTACATGTAACTCTGTTTACAAGAAGAACATCATGATCATTGATCAATTCATGTAATGAATGCGAAATTTTCAGGAATTTCTGAATATCAATATATACAATGTTCAGGAATATAAAACACTATTCCAATTCAACCTGAAGGAGAAAGATGATTAAAACCTGAAAGAAGATATCAGTAGGAACTCGAAGAAGCTTGACTGTTCTGTACGCCACTCTGTCCAGAAACGTCTTCGGCACATGGTGCTTGCTCAGATCGATAGATAAATCTGCCTCATAAGTCTCCCATGGCTACATATCAAATTTCACCACCAAATTCAAAAAATAATCCAAACAAATCACAATCACTAATAGCACAGCAAATTAATCCAACAAAAATTAGAATACACAAGTTAAACAATTCATAATCACTAATAATACACAACAAATTACTCAAACAAAAACATAAACAAATATCAGGTTCTCATACTAATTATTACCATGAAGCAATTCCACGGCCACTCAGAGCCGTTGTCCCTGGTGATCTTCGGCCTCGCAATTCCCCAATAATGCGAAACGACGGCGTCTTTCTTCGCCTCGGAGGAGCTCTCCTTCTTGTCCTTCTCCGACGGCGGCGTCTGGATCGTCGGCGTCACCGTGCTCATCATCCTCCACGAGCCGAGAGCGGTGGCGCCGTCGTGAAGGTTCAGATAACCGGTGAGCCTAGTAGCAGCAACCGACGCCGTGGAAATGTAACTGTTGAAGCTCCGGCCATGGCGCAGAGCTCCGGCCACCGACCTCGCCGGGATCCGGTTCATCTTCGTCGGTCGGAAATGAGGGTTTTAGAAGCGTCTGGGGGTTTTTGGTAATTAAAGCGGTTGGTTTGTTGTGGCTCTGTTTTGTGTGACGCTCTTTTTTTGTGTGGGGAGCAAGTTATATCTGTGGAGGGGTTTTGATTCTCTGCATTGCAGGTACAGGGAGTATTGTGTACCCGTTTTCTTGGGCTCCAAGTTCAGCATCATAATTTCATGGACATAATAATGAACCGTTGGAATTACGTGAATTTCGGGAGGCGTGGCGGTTGTGTCTGGGTAATTTTCTCTAGAAGGAGAGTGTGAATTACGGAATTACCCTTGGCTTGAGTGTTCCGAGTTAATGGGAGATATGAGGGTCACCCGCGGTAGTAGGGAAAGTTGCGTGGCTCAGTCTTTTTCGAGCTACTCAACATACCTGGCAGCCGAATACTATGACATGTGTATGGCTGCTGTCTGGCCAAGGAAGCAGGGAACCGGCGGCTAAGTTGTTCTTTGTTGATCAATGATTCATGAAAGTGGGTGATCTATCCAACATTGGTGGTGGTATGTTGTCAAAAAAAAAAACATTGGTGGTGGTACAAATCATATTATAAAGTCATATTAAACGTGCCTTTGAATGCTATAAAATAAATAATTTTTTTACCTATAATTGGTGGACTATATTAGAGATTAACGGCTTTATTCTCCTAATTCATACCTTGATTGATCTATGAGTCTCTCTGTTATCAGAGCCGGTCTTGTTTTGTGCTTTTTTTTCTTCTTTAGTCAATTACTTGTCCTCCATTTATTTTTCTTTCTAAAAAAATCTTAATCAATTCTCGTGCTTCATTTTTTTTCCTATCCATCATTATTTTTTGATGGGATCTTGTTGTTCCACTCCAACACATTTCCAATTTTCCATGCTTTAAGTAAAATTAAGGTGTACAGAGCACTACTATCAATTTTAAAACCCTACATTTTTTAAATTAAGCACAACCGGACAATTTCCATCATGCCTTACATGTGTCTCATAGAATCTTAGGTGGTGGCATGAGTGGCCTGACCAATTTCGAAGGTTTAAGGACTTGAATGTTCTGGTCTTGAAGATGGTAGCTCCTACCATCAAGTTCTCCTTTACTTACAATTTTATAAATATTGTGCTGTTATTAATCATTACATCTTCATTGATGTGATAATCATGCTTATTAAGAAGAGTTTGGACTAAGAACCTGGACTTGTAGACTTGTAGCCACCCATCTTCCCATGCTCATGATCCCTTTCATTTTGGATTACTTATGCAGTCTTACTACACCAGATGATTTTTCTAGTCTTGGTTCTGTGAATTGTAAATCTGCTCTCTTCATTTTGGGTATTTTGCCTAGTTCACCAAAAGAAAAGAACAAAAAAAAGAGAGAAAAATGATGCATGTTTCAAGATTCAAATAATGTGTCAACTTGATCAGTATGACAGACATTTAAAGAAAAAAGATCAGATCTGAATCTCCCTTAGTTTTTAATTGCCATTTAAAAGACACCATTAAGATTCTGCAGAGCTAGCAAGTTAATTGCAGGACTTGTGCAAATGATGAGTGACACTGAGCATGTTCTTCCGTACACAATAATGTTAGGTGCACTATTCTTTAATTAGTTGAGACCAAAACTATGATTAGAAAATGTCCTTTCCATCATCTGGAAAATGGTGGAAATGCAAACTGCACTGTTACCCCTGTTTGCATTTGGAACAGATACAGAAGCTTATAGTCTTATACAAGCATTCTGTAACAATCATCGGAAACTATTGCAAGGACCCTGAGATAAAATCAAATGAAATTAAGATTAATTGCTTACATATTACACTCTTATATCTAGTTTGGTAACAATTTGCGTGTACATGCATCATAGACTTCATAGATCATATACAAGATGGGACAAATTATATCTGATAAAATTTTAGTGATAACCAATGGGAGCCGGTGCTTCTCTCAATTCTTTTCCCTGAAATTGAATATCCTGCATCCGAAAAACAGACAGCTTTAGTGCTCAGTATATATATATGGGCCTTTTAAGTGAAATCAAAGCTCATCTGCCTAACAAGTTTTCAAAAATAAAAACTCATCAAATGAGCATGGGAATGTAAAGTTACTCACAGATGCAAAATGATTGACATCCCGATGATGTGCTTCATCAGCGCGAATGACAGTAATAACATCAAGAAGTGTTGCATCTTTAGGTAGCCTCCAGTAGTCGATGGCTATTGCAGGAGCCGGCACATTTTCAATTTTGCCATCTTGAATAGCCTTCAAATAATCTGTGTAAGAGGTGACAGCTTCCTCCTCCAAATATCCAGTAAACCTATGAGCCGTTCTGGGGGAAAGCAGATAGAACACAAAGAAGGCGTTGAAGAAGACTCCCTGTGCAGCCAGAACCAATAGCCTCTCGTGCCACACCGGCTCCACAAGTTCCACTACTGTCATAAGGTGCATCCTCTCATTCTCTGCTTCTTCAAGCAAAGCTTTGATCCAACCGCCACTGTGCTCAAACTTGCGAAGAGATCTTAAGTGCAGCACCATTCCTCCCACCATGCCAGGGACAGCTGCGATAGTTTCCAACATCATTGCGTGGCAACCATGCCTCTCCTGCAATACACATTTCATCATGATTTGAGAGATCATACCTCAAAGATCGAAGAATATAGGCTTCAACAATCTATTTAACTAAGTATGACCAAAGCTACAATAACAACTTTATTTCCTTCAACAGATGAAAAGCCCAAAGCTAGCTCATTTCTGAGGTGAGCTAAGCAACCATCATTAATACAGGTTTACAGATTTGGTTCCTGTCACAGCCTTTTTCACTGGAAACTTTATAGTAAAAAACTTAATAATTAAGTGCTGAGCCCATAAGACATTTGCATTTCTGATGTATAACTGTAACCTCCTAATCACAAATATAAGGTTAGTAATTGAAAAATTAGACTAAATATCCCAGCTTGGGATCAACTGTGTGAATCTAGTTCATCGATCAACTACATAATATAGCTTGCCACCATGTCAACGGATAAACTATATATGAATTCGAAAGTACTATAAATTGAATGCCTTAGACAAATCAACAAAATCATGATAGAAAGGTAACTGACCTTGAAGTAAAGATCTGAAAGAACTCGAAGAAACTTGACAGTCTTGAACGCAATTTTGTCCTGAAACGTCTTGGGGACATGGCGCTTGCTCAGATCGATCGAGGTGTCTGCTTGATAACTCTCCCATGGCTACATACATATACAAGATACACATATAAGTGATCATAAACACTATTAACAAATATAATCACTAAGCTAGCTCCATAAACACAATTTTCAACTTCAACAAATCACTATTCCACTATATATATATATATATGTGCACTTACCCTGAAGCAATTCCACGGCCACTCAGTTCCATCCTCCCTAGTAATCTTGGGCCTCGTAATCCCCCAGTAATTAGAAACCACCATGCTATCATCCACTTTCTTCACTTCACCCTCCTGCTCTTTCTCAGCTGAAGCCGACCCCGTGCTCATCGTCCTCCTCCGCTGAAACTCAACATTCCTAGCAGCAGCAGGAGAAATGTACTGGCTCCAGCTCCGGCCACCGCGCAGACCTCCGATCACGGACCTCAACGCAACCCGGTTCATCTCAAACTTTATATTCCAAGTTACCCTAAAATGGGATTGTTTTGTTTTCTTTTTGCTAACAGTGATTGCTTTCTTAACTTGATATGAGATTACTGAAGGTAATTGCACCATTTATATGGTGAAGTTTGGATCTGTAGAAATCCAACTAACCTGGAAATGTGGTAAGGAAGTTGACTTGACTAATCTAACTTTAGAGTTGTACGTCGTGGACGGCAATGGGTCAAATGGGGCGGCGCGACCAAATATTTATCGTCAACCACGTCGGAGTCAGTGGACGTGACACGTGTATATAATTCAAGTTTCAGCCCTGATCGTCGGCGGGGCTATAGAAGCAAAGTGTGACTAGAGTTTTCCTCATCGCATTAGTCAGAAAAATCTGGCCGAGTTTTTCCAATTATTTAATTAGCTTTCGTTTATTAGGAAGATCTAAGAAGCTCGATATTTCTTACTCCTGTCATTTCCAGAAGTTTGGACGTCTTCACCGGATTGGCATGCACTTTCGATCTCTGGATTGGAAGATATAAGAAGCTCGATATATCAATATATACTGTAGCTCATCTTTAAATCTTTGGTAGTATACTGCACGTACGCACGCATATTAATTTAATGTATTGGCTTATTATCATTGAACCCGATTTTAGAGAGGACACAGAGATGTTTGTATACATGAAGTTTCAAAAAAGTATTAGCAGAAAAACGTACGTACCTTAGAATCGAACCCAGCAATGATCTAATTATTAGTTAATGTGAAAGACAAAATTAGTTACAAAACCATCGAAACTCTTTTATATACTCGATTTTGCGAAACTTTTAGGCTGCAAATTAACATGTATTATGTACGTATATACCTAATTAAATTTATATATTGGTAGCCAAGTGCAGCAAGTCCTGTTGCTTCGGTCCCTTCCCGTCGATCGAGCTTTGAAACAGGGGCATACCCATCACCAGGAAAGCCCACACTATCGAGTCCGCCATAGAGAAGTAGTTTCAAATTAAGTACAAGTTTCTTTACATGTACAGTGGGAAGTGATCAAAATGATGAACCAAGTAGTACGTTACCAGTTTCTCTAATTAATCAAGTTTTCCTCGATCAATGTGACAATTGAAGTGATTCCAACTACTTCTGTCACATACCGAATTTTAATTTTTTTAATAAATACAAATTTAAAAACATTGTTACTCGAAATCACATTTAATAATTACATTTAAATTTTCACATGAGTAACAAGTAAAGTTAACGCTTATAATGAGCTCATTACAACAAAGTTCTTAAATTAACAAAATTCTTAACCCAACGCATCTCCATAATCCCCTCCACTGCAATCCTAATGATCCTCACCTGCCTGCAAAACTCTGCACCATAGATTGATGCACCAGGTTGTAAAAACAAACCCGATAAGCTATAAATCTCGTATGAGTAAACCGAAAACTAAACGACAACAAAAACCTTACAAGTTTGCATCTAATTATGATGACTAAACAAAACCAATTTTGGTTAATGTGAATTGTAACAATTCCACAATAATATAAACAGAGGAAACACTCTCCTCCTAAAACACACACACACAAGTATTATGCAACACTAGTCAACTCTTAAGTAAGTAGAAGGTATCTCTAACCCCACTTCCTAAAACACACACACTCAGGCGTAATGATCAACGTCATTACCCATAAAACACTTAGACAATAGGATTAGAGCTTTGTTCGTACCCAGTCACCCGACTAAGGTGTGAGTCATTTATGCCTAAATATCTCTTTCGCCATTAAGGAGGGATCATGATCCCCTTCACCACTCAGGAGGGATCGAAAGTCTCTTTCACCAGATACCATATACAACTCACATCATAGATCTCCTTCGCCACATATGAGAGATCTAAACCGACATTTCAACGTTGGTTACCAAACCAACGCATATACCAATTCACTTGACTTTTACAACCCCATATCTTTCTCAACTATTTGTATATATACCACTACTAACAAGATGAAGATCAAATTAATAACAACTCACTTCGAACAAGCAAATACAACTAGTTCTCGTAACAACTTCTATATTCTCATCACCAATATAAACAAAACCATACCAATAACCCAATTTTTACCGGAAAGTACATTTTATTCCATTCCGGTCCCTTCCACCAACATTAAATAACTCAAATTTCCGAAAGGTACATTTTCTTCCTTCCAGTCCCTTCCGCAAACAATAACACATTACACAACAATAAAAAAGTATAGCATATATTATAGAAACATGTATAAGTATATTGTATTACCATTAAATATACATATAAAAATATACCATAATATATCTATGACAACATGCATAAACCAATTTATTCTCCACATTAATCATAGTCCATAATCACCAAAACCTTTTAAAATCATTTATTAAAAATATCATTTTACTTACCCATGAACCGTAGACGATCAAATTCACGTGATTTAAAACCAAAATATATTTTTAGAACAATTTGTATAAGTTAATAATACATGGACTACGTTAACAAATCAAAATTAAATTTGTAACAGGTGAGGTTTACTCACCTTGAAAATCCAGCTGCGTCTTATACACAGGTATAAGAGCACTACTCACCGAAAACCACTCCAAACGAAGCATCCAGTCCTAATCATATCTGATACGCCCGAATATTTTACCCTTACAATTTTACTTTACCTTTTATCGGGAGTCGTACTAAGTGTAAGGACTCTAAATATTGAGTTTTCGATGTATACGTTTTTCGGGAAAACCTCATTCACGAGAGTTGTAGGGCTCGTCGATATGAATTCGTAGACACGTGGCACGCCCAAATTGAAATTCATATGAAAACGTTACGAATCAAAAATGATATGGGGTATTTTTAGAAAAAAGTATAAATAGAGGGTCAAAATCAGAAAAAAGGGAGGAAAATCAGAAAAGAACAGGGTCAGGTACTGTTCACCCGAGAAACCCAGTTTTCTTCCGACCGGCTGATCACCGCCGTCCACCCACCGATCGGCGCGCCACCGTCGATATGCACCGGTGTCTCGTCCCGCCGACCACTATACTCGAAGCTGCAACGCCTCGAAAGTATGCCGTCATCGGCGCCGCCAACTCCGGCAACTTCAGAGCTCAGGATTGCTTCTACCCGACGTTATTCTTTCCTCTGGTCCTGATTCCATGCCGTTTGTAGCCCAGATCGAGCTGCAGATGGGAGATCGGAAAGTCTACCCTCCCCCTCTGTTGGCGTCTCGGCTGTTTTCTGGCCATTTTCCAGCCGATCTAGGCTTGGGTGCAGGTATAAAACTTTTCTATCTTGATATGATCTACTACTTTGATGTTGGTGTCGAGTCGATTTGGAGTGGTTGGATAGGGCGGCACGCGCGTGTGGGAGTTTTTGGAGCAGTGAGTTGCTCCATTGAATAGTATGCATCGATACGAACTTATCGACATATTAATCGTTGAATTTGATTATCGTATGAGGTTGTTGATCTAGATTATCGTGGTAGAATGAAATATTATTGTCGTAAGTATTGTGTTTATCTAAGGTTGGCTGCTATGTATTTATATTGATTGATAATGGATATGGTCTTGTGTGTTTGATGAATGATGATTATGATATTAACTATGTGGGTTGGTTGTGATGTGTTTGTGATACGAATCGGAATGGTTATGAGGTTTACGTTGTATGGTGAATGTGGTAGATTTGTAGTAAATGTGTGGGTTCTGTGGGTTCAGTCGGTTAAAGTGTTTGGCTTGGTGAACTATTGAACTACGAATGGCTTGATCTCTTGTAAATGGTACGTAGGCAGCCCAACCAAGGTTTGTGTACAACCACAATTATTTTAGATTAGATATTGGTTTGCTTGCTAAAATTGGATTTTAACACGTAAATATGTTAGTTTTGGGTCGGATCGTCTCAATATCAATGTCACAACTCAATAAAACTTGAGGTACTAAAACAACAATTAATGTCTTACTTCTCCCATTTAAATTAAAACTTAAGTTACGCCACAAATGCAACTTCATTCAAGACTAGTAAGTCTTTTCAGCTACCCAAAAATTACTATGTCACAAACATAATGAATTCTCGTTGAATTTACACAAATTAACCACCTAAGAAATCAAAATCTCAACTTAATCATAATCGGAAGCGAAATGACTTTACTTAAACTATAACCTCAAAACTAATCCGAAGACTTGTCACTCGAGACAACCATTCCTCCAAGACCCTCCAAGGTCATCGGAACACTTGACCATCTGTTTTAATCACACATAGATTGATTCAAAATTGGATTCCTAAGAATGGGAACCCAATTGATCAAAAATTCTAATATACCCATTCGGCAACCAAAAGCCACAAATAACATATTGAATTGCCCGTATTAACGAGCACATGATTACAAAAACACCAAATGCTCCATAGTAGTTCATGCATGGCGCCACAAGAGGCATCATGTGGTTCCACTGACTCTCTCCCCCCCCCCCCCAAAACTCCAAAATTATCAACGTCCTAACACTTCAAACATGACAATCAAGGCTTGAGAATCATCTTTCATACATGAGGAAGTCATGAAATTGGCTCCAAACTGCCGCCACAAAGAATTTCTAGATTAGTAACTCCACACCTTAAACCGAGATTTAATACTTGCAAAATCGTGACTAGAAGGAAGTGAACATCAAGAAATAGGGAGCATCACGTCAGACTACCACTAGAAACAGCCGGAGAGAAACCAGGTCAAAACCAGGTTGCTGCCATGGCTTTCGAGCCTCGATATGCACATACCGGTGAGAAACAGCGCAAGTCACCACCACAGAGCAAGGCGGACAAATAAGCCGAAGCATTTTTGACTGGTCTTGTCGCTTGAGTCGACCGAAGTTCGCCGGAAACGTTGGGTCGGGGTCAGTCGGGTTTCTTTGATAGTGAATATGCGCGAGGGAGAGAAAGAAAGGGGAAAGAAAATTGATTTCACAATAATGAAACCCTAAAGGGGAATTTTTTTCTTTTTATACTTGAAATTTCTGAAACCCAAAGGGTGCGTTCGGTATAGGTTTCGAAATTAGTTTTCAAAAAATAGTTTTTGCAAACAAACAGGAAATTGAATTATGTATTTTTTCTGTAATAAAGAATGTGTTCAGTGATCAAATTTGGAGAACCGTTTTCTGAAAATGAAAACAAAAAAATGCGTTTGTTAACATCAACTAGTAATGTAAAAATTCAGTCTATCATATTGTGCTATTATCAAATAAAAATAAAAATTTGCAAACTATTATCCAATAAAACAATCTACTAAAAAATCCAAATAAACATAGCAAATTTATAGTCATCAAACTATCTAAGTTTCATTTCTAACATGCGTAATCTGTTCAAGGTTCTCCTATGACATATCTAAGTTTGCTGGTGCACTTCATCAATGATCACATCTTCATGCAATATACGAAACTTTCCTTCATCCTTAGCAGACCACTCGGCTTTGTCATCAACTTCCGCTTTGTTAAAGGTCAAACTCAAATGAAAATAAGATGAGAATATAACACAGATGATAGTATATCAATAACTTGATGCAATGGAACAGTAGATAATCCTCAGCATTGTACAAGTAACCATTCATGATCATCTGTCTGCTCCTAATTGTAAGTGAATTGACTGTCCTTAAAGCTCATGAAACAAGATTCAGTGAAGCCAAATATATGGATGATTTCTAAATATGCATCAACAAAGCACCCATAAATTCATAGACGTCCATATCAAAAGCAACTTTTTAATAAGCTATAGTTACCTTTTTGGATCGATTAATTCATATAAGATGCTGGGATATACTATAATAGCATATAAACTCATGCTTTAACCACATTTTGTCGATCAAGAACTAAAAGAAAAGAATGACTATTGACATATCAAAGAAGAACAACCAAGAACTAAGAGAAAAGAACGACTATTGACATATCAATGAATAACAGCGGTACTGTAATATAAGTAAGCAAATACAGATCAGTGAAACCATATACAGATTGAGGGTGTCTCCATACCTAGTGTGCAGTAGAGTACAAACAAAGTGTTGCTTCTTGAAAGATTAATGATACAATCAGAATAAGGGGAAGATTGAATGAGTATATTCAGAATGAGGGGAAGAATCAATACCTATCAGAGTCCAAAGCAAGCTCTGTTTCTTGAAGACGATGAACATGACTGAGATTTTGAATACATTAGTCATTGCCACTGCTAGTCGATCAAGCTAGAAATCCAGTGATTCACGAAGAAATGCCAACAACGAAAATGGTCACATGACTCACATCTACTGTTAATATGTAGTGATAGGAACAATTAATAAGCTAGCCTAGCTTCATCCAAAAAGACATATCCCGGATATTGCTATTCATTCATGAAACAACAAATTTGTCAAAATATTTTTACAAATTAAACGATTTAAAATATTTGAAACCACATTTATGGTAGGGAAAAAGTCACACTCAAGCAGTGGCGGACCCAAGAGTACTAACAAGGGTGGACTTGAGATCTTTTTTTATATCGATTGAAATGATAAAAAGAGAGTGTAAAAAAAACTAAAGCTCCTATATGCACTTTATTGTTATGTAAAAACATTAGAACTCATTTAAAACTACTATTTGAATAATTACTATAACTAAAGTTAAGAATCACGTATGAAAACATATGTAATCTTCATCCACTCAATTCTGCTGATATCAATTGTCGAATCTGTGCTGGAGTCTCTTCGCGTTGGTCATGATGCTACGAGCCATGGAACCTACATTGGTGCCACAAAAGCTTTGTTTATGTCTTTATGTGGTTCACGTTCGAGTGTTTAGGTCACTTAGGTTAGACTCATGAGTCCGTTGTTGTTGCTGTGATTGAAGGCTTGCATTGTCACTAAGCCAATTATATCTTCAGGCGATATATCTGTTGCGTCTGCGTCACCGGATAAAAACAAATATGTCGCCTATTAGTTTGTTGTTGTTATGGGTATAGGCGAGCAACATATAAAAAAAAAAGTCATATGTCGTCTGATATATAATCTTGCGACATAATATGTGTCGTCTGATACCCCTAACAACGACAAACTACTAAGCGACATATAGAGATTTCAACATGAGGCGACATATTGTTATAGGTTGTCTGATACCCTCTTTTGACTGGTTAATTCGTGCTTCTAGTGATGTATAAATGTCGTTTTAATTGGTTTCAAACAGAAAAATGTTGTGTGAGCATAAACCTTGCAACATATAACACCCTTTGTATTCCTTTATTTTAATTCAAATATATGTCATGTGGGTGTAACTATGACATCATATAACATCTCATTTGTCTCCATATTTATAGTTGTTTTCTTGTTGTTGCTATAACATTTAGAGTAGACAAATAAACAACACATTCTGGAAATCAAATTTTCCCATTCATAAAACACTAAAACCATCATTCATAATCAGTCACTCTAAACAACAAATACAACCCCAATTCCATATATAAGCATACATAATGCCAAAGAATCATGATCAAGAGACTACTTCACCTAAAATTCTTGGATGTAGTCGAATGAGTTGCATCTTTTGCTTAATTAGTTTTCATCAAAAGTACTTGCTCCCATATTAGCATCTGCTCCGGCTCTCTATTTGTCCCTGTATCAGTGCTTGCACTGCTCCTCACACTCATATTGCTTTGAGTGGTTTAGCTACGCTTGAGATCAGGTTTATTAAGTGGTCGTAGAACTGAGGAAGAAGCTTTGGCTTTGGCTGCTACTCTCATCGCCTCATTGGAATCTAGCTTTGCAAGCTCCCAAGCACTAATATGATCAAATTCACTTTATATCAAAGAGGTTGGGGTGAGAAACAAAACAATTAGATTGTAATGTCCAGAAAAAAGTGGTACATCTAGAACTATTATGCAAGAGTGAGTTGTGTGCATATCTTAGCATGCTGCCTAACCTAATTCCAAATCCAAAAGGAAAAGTATAATAAATATGCTTTGAATACATGCAGATTCCCATAACTAAATGGATGTGCAGAGGCAAGGACAGTAAATGAAAGACTTGAAGAATTGAAAATCAGGCAAGCTAAATCAGCTGCAGCACCCACAAAAACCAAAAAAATGCATGTTTCGATTTCATTGTATGGGGTTGACCATCTAATATACTTCTAATATAGACTACAGACAATCACAGCGCTATGGAAATAGAAACACCGGTTGGCTACAAAAGGAATGAAGCCTTCCTAGAAAACCATCTCAACTGATGTTCTATAACCAGTTCCATAACACTGCCCAACTGCTTAACTACATACTGAAGAAGAACCTGATACTAGAAAATAAATGAGCAAGTAAAAGAGCAACTTCTTACTGGTGTATCAGCCACGGGAACATTAATTGCTTCCATGGTTCCACATAGATACTCATCCTCAAGATCACACCCTTGTATCCGAACATTCACTCTCCAATCCTCTTTTTTTTTTGCAGACTCGAAACATTCTGTGTACCCGAGAACTCCTGTCACATCCCAACAGTGGTTAACATTCATACTTCCAAGTTTCCGTACCCTTTCTCAATATAGATTACACAATTCAATTCCTAAACATTACCAATTTCGATCAAAATCACAATCATTCCGATTTCACAAAAACACTAAGAAACATAAAAAAGTGAGGGACAAAAAGAGCAACCTGGCCGACACTTAAAAGAGTAAATGGTGGAGGAGATGTATGTCCACAGGTGGAACCTTCAAAGTGATGCAGACATAAACATGGGAAACTCGGAATCCGATTAACGTAAAGCAGAAACAAACAATAAAACATTACAAAATAAACAAGACATCTGATAGTTTACTATAAACTTGAACAAACAAGACATTACAGAACAAACATAATAGCACAAACCTAACAAAACCACCAAACTTTGCTTTTATAACATTGACATGTAAACCTTATGACTTCATGTTTCAAATAACCATTTTGAGTTTGAAAATCTTTCAGTCATAGATAAGTCTGACTAGTGACTATGATTACTACTTGGATAACTGTTTTTGAGCCAACAAAAGCTTCAATTTTCTTCCTGTCACGGTCGAATCTATTTAAACAAAAAACAACTCTGATAAGTCGTAATCCACAAAGCTTACAGCCGCAGTAGCTCACCAAAAACACACACCCAAAATACAATTCTTTTACACATATAAACCAACATCAAATTGTCTCAGTTTCCCCAACTAGTAACTAAAAAGCTCTCTACTTCACTAATCCCAAACCCGAAAAGACTCACCCTTTTAGCTCCACAAAACCTCTAAATTACCTATATACACAACTCCCAAATCTCCCAAACTCAAATGAACCTTAATTCTCTGTTCAAAGTTCAAACTACATGAAATTAAAGAAGAAGAAAACAGAGCTTTTCAATTTCTTAACTAAAGATTAAAACTTTCTCATATCAGTTCACCCAAATCAAGCAGACCCTCAATACCCAGATACAGAATACAAAACCCAACAACAATAAAAACTTGAAGAACTCACAGCTGAATAAATACATACTCCCTTACAGCCACATCACCACTATTGCGAATATCATCTACAACCGGATTGACCTGATCAAATATAGCATCTCTAATTAATTAGTCACTTCATTCATTAACACACATCTGCAATAGTTTCAGATTCTCAATGAACAACTAAGACATAATAATAAACAAATGCTCACCATTCTGAACCTCAGCTTGCGTAAGTTCAGCTAGCCTGTATGACTTCATTGCGCAACTCGTCCCCTTCCAAGCAAAGTTTGACACAACAATACTATCAATAAGGAAACATAACTGTAATCTTATCACTAAACAAATTCGAAAGCTCAATTGCCTCACCTTATGGAAATTTTGTCCCTCACAATTATTCAAAAACCAAAGGACTGGATCAGAAGTTCCAAATTTAAGAGGTAACATAAAATTAACTGACTCAAAGTAGTTCTGTAAAACCTAGGAATTGTGGGTGGCGGAGCTAGCGGCGGAGGTGCGGAAGCAACGACAGCGGAGCTGGTCAAATCTAGAGATACGATTAGGGGTTCTATTATACAAGAGATACCGATCCCGATTATGGTGATGGGAAGGCCAGAACGTCTCCCGAAGTTGTAAATAAAAAACCATGAAGCTCAGAGGCAGGGCATTAGGGCGGGTTGGGCGGGTTATGCCGGGTTCGCGGATCTAACGGGTTCAACTCGTTACAACCCGTTAAGTTTCTTGTTGGGTTTGCGGGTTACCCGTTAGAACCTGTTAAGTCCGTTAAGATCTTTTCTTTTTACAATATTATTTTATTATAATTTCTCTTTTTTTTTTCAATTCTGTAAATTTATTCTTTTCTCATTTAGGTTTTCTTTTTTAAACAAGTACTTTAAACTCTATTATTATTTTCTTTCTAAAAAAACTCATATTCTTTGGTCTTATTTTTTACAATAGAAATAATTAAGAATTTGTTAAATTTAATTAAAAAGTGCAAAGATTTTCAGTTGGTTTGGCTTGTCGGTCCATTGTTAAGTCCAACACATCTTCAGTGAGTTCATCTGCATCAACTTGGTCTTCATCTAAAATAAATATAAGAAAAAAAAGAAAAAATTATTTAATATAAAGAAGTATTAACACAAAGAAATTAAGAAATGCTAGAAAGTGATAGAGAATTTACCTTTCTTACCAAATAACCAATCTATAATACATAGCAAGGCTTGTATGGTTTCAGGCAATAATGAGCTACGATATTGATCCAGTACTCTACCGGCAATACTGAATGTAGATTCAGATGTAACAGTAGACACAGGAATCGTGAGCACATCACTAGCTAAGCGGGAAAGTATGGGATACCGAAATTGCTCCATCCTCCATCAAGAAAGAACATCTAACTTCATTCTTCTATCCAACCTTTCATCATCAAGATACTTGTCAAGTTCAGTTTTCATACTCGAACTTGACCGGTTCTTGTAAGAGGCATCAAAATCCTTCACAATATAAACCAAAATATGCAAATTAGTCATAATGTATCAATACAAGAAAATTCATAATGTGCAAGACTATTAATTGTGTTTACCTGCAAAATATTCTCTTCATCTTTAATTTGAGAGCAACTCTCACTCCTTGTGCACTTCCAACAATATCTTCTTCTTGTTCCCGGTCATTATTCATCTGCAAAACAAATCAGCAATAAAATAAATATAACTAGAACATCACATAAGGAGAATTACCCTATACAGTAATAGTATGAGTTATTTCTTGAACATATCATAATGCAGACCCAGCTTTGATATATCATAACAATCTAACGATCTTATTTTCATGGAATTTATAATTTATAATCCTACCTGCCTTTATAGTTTATACCCTATAGCCTTGACCTAAAAAATACTGACCTAGTTTTAGAGTACTAGTTAAACCTGCACAACCCTCCCACCACGAAAACTAATTGGTCGATGAGCACAATTAACTTCTCGTTTACTACTAACTGGTTCAGCTTCCTATGAGTTATTGCCTACTTATGAATCAGAATGCAACAGAAGAATGTAATTTTCTTTCAAATGAGAATTATGGGTGAAGGTTTGTTTATTAATAATTATTCTTGAGGTGAAACTTTCTGCCGACAAATACCAATCAATCTCATCCATCTCATCAACATCAACTTCAAGTTCAACATCTGGGTCGAAAACTCAGAAAACCTGATTTTCAGAATATAACTCATATTGACTTTCAACTTTGAAAAATCATATCTTAATATAGAAAGTTCATTTTTGAGCGATTCAAACTCTGGTATACTCTATAATGTGTAGACTACAACTTCTATGAAGATGACAACTCCAAATACCCTACCGAAGTATAAATTCTTTAGAAGCAAAGTGACAGTGTACAAACCTCAAAATAACTTATCTGCAGAATTTCCTATTGTAGATCCTTAATTTTTAATAATCATAACTTGATCTAGGAAGCTCCTTTTAAAGAGATTTCAATTCTGAAATGATCATAAGGATGTGTGCTACAATTTACATGAAGAAACCTACTTTCATTACTGTAAAAATTACGATATCTTAGTAAAACGGTATCTTGGTCCAAAATGCAAAAAGTTTATTAACAGAATGTAGAACTATGGTTTGACGCTTGAACTCGACCAACGAATTCTCAATCAAATTACATGAAACTACACAGATACAAGCCTAAAGTATGAGCTTTCAATATATGCAAATGATTTCTGATGTCTTAAACAAAACTTGATTTACAAACTAATCTTACCTTTGAATATTGTAACCAGTAGCTTCCTTAACGAACTCAAATCATATAGAAGCCACCAAATTGAAGTTGGGTTGATCAACTGAACCCAAAAAACTTCCAAATGCTACACAGCCACATAGAACCCTATTGGAGTTCCAAATTGCTAGAGCAGATTCCAATTCTTTGAAGAACAACAAAGAACCCAGAAACTCAAAATCGAGTTAGTCTGAATATCGATTAAATTGGAAAACTAAAACCACCAAAATGATGAGAATGATGAGATGAATGATTCTCATACCAAAAGTTATCGAATTGGCGACTGGAAATGCAGGTACCACTTCAAAGAGGAGAAGTCTCTGTAGAGCGGCTACTTATCGTCTCCGTAGTCTAATGAAATGATAGGTTATAATTGGGTTTTATTTTCTTAACGGGTTGACGGGTTCCATTGGGCTGACTGTTTCCGCCTGTTGGTTAGTGGGTTATTAACGGGTTGTCAGCCGTCAACCGAGAAAGCTTATCGGGCGGGTTTGGACGGGTTTTTAATGGGCGGGTATCGGGCGGTTCACGGGTTCACGGGCTGAAATGCCAGGTCTACTTAGAGCTTCGTCAGTGATGCTGGGGTGACTTCCTAGGGTTGGTGGATACAAAGGTTTCTGGTTTCCAATCCTCTTCATCTTTGAGGCAAGGCAACAACAGCGGTATGTCAAGGCACTGCAATTGGAGGAGCTATGGCTGGTGAAGGTAGAGAGGTTCGGAGATGATGTGCGTCTCCCATGCTTATAGGTTTAGGCTCAGTTTTAGATAGGAAATTTGGTGGTGGGATTGGTGGTGGTGGTTGTGGTGGTGGCAAGCTGAGTTAGTGGCCGAAGGTGAAGAAGAAGAATAAGAAGAAGAAGAAGTAGGGTTTCCTCTCTTTGTGAGAGTGAGGAGCCTAGAGCTGAGAGAGATGAGAGTGTTTCATAGAGGAGCGGGTATCGATTTGTGAGAGAGGAGCTAAGAGTGATTTAGAGAGTATGTTCAACGTGAACCGTTCGTGTAAATCTCAATTTTGAAAGCTCATACCATTGTCAAATTGGATGAAACTTTGTAGAGATAATCTTGAATATCATACCTAAATATTGAATCACTTATGGTGAAAACATTTGACCAAAAAGTATGCCAAAATTGGAACTTCACTCTGTAATTTCACAGTGAAGCTTCACCCTGAATAGATATATGGGGCTATTCAGGTAAGGATGTCCTTATCTTAGCTTAAGGTACGGATTTTCATTTTTGACCAACGTTTCGATCGAGTTTTCACATCTCCACCGTCAAATATCTAGGTACTAATATATAGATCATGTGCACAAAATTTCAGCCTATTCCATAACCGTTAAGGTACTCATAACTTCGATTTTCTACTCAAAATATGAATGGTTCAGGTTCGACAAATTCAATACGTTCATTGGTTTTGATTAGTTTGATATCTTAACAATCATGAAATTGGCTGAAATTTTGTGGAGATCATCTATACATTATAACCTAGATATTGGACGGTGGAGATGTGAAAAATCGATCGAAAGGTTGGTCAAAAATGAAAATTCGTACCTTAAGCTAAGATAATGACCTCTTTATGTGAAAAGTTTTGTGTATATATATATATATATATATATGCACACACATACGTCGTCTTATCTAACACAATTTATTTAAATAACTTATCTCTATGGCACAAAGTTCTAGGAGGAAAATATACTTATATATATATATATATATATATATATATACGGAGCTTTTCAGGTGCGGAGGTTCGTACCTTAACTTAAGGTACGGATTTTCATTGTTTATCAACTTTTCGATCGATTTTTCACATCTCCACCGTCTAATATCTAGGTTATAATGTATAGATCATCTCCAAAACATTTCAGCCGATTTCATGATCGTTAAGGCATCAAATTAATCAAAACCAATAGACGTATTGAATTTGCCAAACATGAACCGTTCATATTTTGAGTAGAAAATCGAAGTTATGACTATCTTAACGGTGATGGAATCGGGTGAAATTTTGTGGCGATGATCTATACGTTATAGCTTAGATATTGGACGGTGGAGATGTGAAAACTCAATCGACAAGTTGGTCAAAAATGAAAATCCGTACCTTAAGCTAAGATAAGGGCCTACTTACCTGAAAAGTCACGTATATATATATATATATATATATACACACACACGTCGTCTTACCTAACACAACTTATTTAAATAAGTTGTTTCTAGGGCACAAAGCTTTAGGAGGAAAATATACCTCCAAAAAAATATATATAGCCAATTTTCTATACAATTAAGCGACATATATATGTCGTCATATCTAGCAAACAAGGTTTTGTACTAATTAGCTCTAGGGTAATAAGTTTGAGAGGGAAATATCCCTTCAAAAAAAAATAGGCCAATTTTTTGTATGATTAAGTGACTGATATATGTCGTCATATCTAGAAACTCTAAAACAACAAGTTTGAGAAGGAGAAGTGTCAAATTACCCTCCAAAAACTGGGCAAAATAAGGTTGTATATCAGACGACATATAAATGTCAACTAATTGTTGCTTCTTTTTTTGTCAACTTTAGAATTCTCTATAATTAAGAGTAACACTTATACGACATATATAAGTCGCATAAATATTGCCCATTTTCATCTGAAAATAATTTGACTTTATGACTATTGAGACGACATATACAGAAACATATGTTACTTCAATCCTCCGGACCACACTTAACCCAACATATGTAACATGATATGTGTCGCCTGTAGGTATAATTGGCCTAGTGTGATGGAGGTATCGTTGGCAACATTTGTATTCATTGTATTTGCATTTATATTCATATTAATGTTGTTGTTCTCTTCTTCTTCTTCTTCTCTCTTACCATTTTTTGCTTCTATTTTTTTACAGGTTGCATCTTTCGGGAGTGCACATGTAATAACCCGATTTTTCGGAATGATGTTTAGATTGTTTAATTTCTATTAATTTGTGAAATTCAATAAAATGAAATTTGGATTGCTTGCAAAATTTCGAAACTCGAACGGAAACGTTTGGGAACGTTTATTTAGTAAAAACGTTACGTTCCGCAACGTATATATATCGACTTTTACTCCGTCGATCGTTTGTGAAAACTTTCTTCACGAAAGTCGTAGGGCTCGTCGATACGAGTGCGTGGACATGTGACACGTTCGAATCGGATGTCGGAGGTGAAAGTTATTAACGTCGGGAGTTCGTTTCCGATTTTGGAAACATGTATAAATAGAAAAATTTAGGGATTAGGGTTTCCATATCTGGAAACCCTTCACCCGCGCCTCCCTCCTTTCTCTCTCACCCTCGCGACTCTCTCTCCCCGACCCTCTCCTTCCACGCCGGCGATCTCGCCGATCCGTGGTCCGTGTCACACACCGCTCCTCGCAAAAGCTTCGCACGGTTCTCCTCGCCAAACCCCGAGAAGATCGCGTCCTCTCTCGTCACCGTTCGCCGCACCGACTCTCCACTGTCCACCTGCAACTTGACGCCACCAGTTCCATCCCCGGCAATACACGTCCTCGCCTTGCCTCCGAAGCCATCGACGACGGAAGTGGAGCTCGACTCGCCGATCCTCCACGCGATTCGATTTCAGCCGTACTCGCAGGTGCCTCCGGTGGTCCTCTCGACGGTCCTGCGTCCTCTTGAGGTAAGGGATGATTGATTTGGTGTGGATGTGATGTTTTTTGTGAATTTTGGATTGAATTGTGGAAGAATCGGAGGAGGATGGAGGAGAGGGTTACCGCCGCCTAGAGGCGGCGCGTGAGGGTGCGTGGGTTAGTTTAGGAGGGGTCTGAGATCGTGGGAAGGAAGAGGAGGAGGAGGGGAAGAGATTGGGCACGGCGGTGGCGTCATACGCGCCTTGGTTGGTGTCGGCGCGTGGGCCCCACGCGCTGCCACAGTGAGTGGCGTGTGCGCCCCACGCGCCGCCACGTGCGGCAGCGCGTGAACAGTGTTTCCGAAGGGTAATTTTATAATTTATTTTTACGTATGGTAAATGTAAAAAAGTGATTTACGTACGGTAAATGTAAAAAGGTGATTTACATACGGTAAATATAAATTTTATTTACGTACAGTAAATGTAAATGTAAATTACTTTTAGTAAATGTAAAAAAGTAATTTTGGAAGAGTAATTCAGTAATTATTATTTACTGAGACAGTACGTACATTTGAATAGTATTTATACATACAAAAATACGTAAACAGTATGTACTCGTACATAAATACGTACTGTATGTGTATTTGTACAGTAATACATGAATAGTACACAGTGAATAGTACCCACTGAACATTAAATTCTCAAAACCGAAAATTGCTGAACAGTAACCGATTATTACTGTTTCGGCATTTAAAGGTTTACGAAACGTTTCTAAATTCTTTTCTTATCTTTTAAGGTGATCGATAAATCAAGGAAATGAATTATCTACGGAAATTTTGGAATTACGCTCGAGTCGATAAGGTGAGTAAAATCTCACATATTTACGAATCTACCCTTGCGGAGATTCAAGATTTTTGCAAGAGTTTTTAATATTGAATTATGACACGTATACGATATAATGGATTATATATATATTGTATAAATGGTAATAAGTACATATATATATAGTTCGCTATATTATATACTGTTATGAATTCATTGGAATGGGTCATTTCGATGACGAGAATTATATATTGAGCATGTAATTTAATTTGTACAATATGAGGTGTGATTATTGTACATAATATTAACATGGTGTTGGTTAAAACGTTTTGTCTTCGGACGTGTTTATGAAATATGACATGTATAGGATATAGCGGATTATATATATATTGTATAAATGGTAAATAAGTACAAATATATATAGGTTGCTATATAATATACTGTTATGATTTTATCGTGATGATGTCATTTTGATGACGAGATTATATATCAAACATGTAGTTTTGATTTGTACAATATGAGGTGTGATTATTGTACGTGATTTTAACATGGAGATTATTAAAATGTTGATTTGTCTTCGGACTTGATTTTTGTACAATATGATGTGAGATTATTGTACGTGTTTGGCAAGTCGGAACCTAGCCTTTCGCCGGGCGAAAGTTACGATACAGTTAGAGCTCTAGTCTGTCTGCCGGAGTACTGCATGTGAGGTAACGGGTGGTTATCGGCTCATGAGTATTCAGATTGTTTTGGATGTTGGGTAGCGTGTGGTTACCCAATATCGGCGGTGTAATACGTGAGGGGTAACAGATGTGTACCAGCGTTCATTAGTACCCGTATTATAAATGTTTTTGGGTAACCAGAAGGGTTGCCCGATTTCTCATGAGCACTTTCATTTCATATATTATTGGGACAACCAGATGCGCCATCCATTGACACATGAGGACATTTATATTTGTTGATTGTGATTTTTCGTATATATTGATATGCGAATTATATTTTCATTTTACTCATACGAGCTATAAGCTTACCGGGTTTGTGTTTACAATCCCGGTGCACCAATTCGATGGTGTAGGGGATAATCCTGCAGGTGTTGACTAGTGGAGATTGAGAGACGACTCCGGAGTCTCGAAGTTATTCATTATCCTGCTTGTGGTGTGGTTTTCATTTCAGAATTGTGTGTGAGAATTTGTGAGGACTTATTGGTGAGTTTTGTGAGAGATTGTGAGGATTATTACATTTTCATTTTATGTAATGCTGAATTATAAATTTGGTTTGTAATAATTGGTTTTTTTCTGAGTTGTATTGAGAACTTAGTGATGATCCGCTGTGCATTTAAAATGATTTCGATTCGTTGAGATTGTTTTGGTGTTTAACGACTTTGAAATTTCGAGTTTTTATGCTCGAAATTTTAGGGTCGTTACAGCACATAATGGAGGCCTATTGGATTCTTTTGGTGGCTTTTGTCCGAGCTACACATGAGCTCAAGCAATTGTGATCGAGGTCGGAAAAATTGAAATTTTAGTCGAAATATCGTTTTTCTTGGATCAGGATATATCATAACTATACAGAGTAAGTTTCGTCCGAAATATTGGAAATTTCCCGAAATATAGGGATATTTTCAAAATATCACGATATGTTGCCACGTGGTGCGCACATGTCTCACCATCATATTAAATTTGAAGCAAAAACTTGCACAGATGGGACTCAAACCTAGTTCCATCCAAATGAAACTCAAAGACTCAGCCAACTCGACTAAGCTTACTTTGCGTTCACTAATAGATCTTTATAAAATATATACTTCCATATAAATTAGGAAAACTAAAAATTTAGATATTACCAATCTCAACTAAGTTTACTATATTTTTTCCCTACATTTAATTATTCACTTATCAGTCTATTTTTAACTACTTTATAAAAATAAAATTACTATAATACATCCATTTTGGATGCATTGTTCAATCGTTGCACAATATACTCGGGGCTCTACTCAAGGAGACGACGAAGACAGTAAATATTTTGTACCTC
The DNA here is from genome assembly GCF_933775445.1 of Argentina anserina. Lineage (NCBI taxonomy): Eukaryota > Viridiplantae > Streptophyta > Magnoliopsida > Rosales > Rosaceae > Argentina > Argentina anserina. Next base: position 4,444,386 of record NC_065875.1, read on the forward strand.
ATAGATTTTTTTAAAACAATCATGTAATTTCGTGTTCAATATATTATATGCATAAAAACAGGAGATGTTTAAAGTAATATTTTTAAAGAATTGTCAACTATTTCATAAAAATTGCTAGTACTTTCTATAGAGAAGTGTTTGTGCAAGGTTACCGTATGAAATATAATAGATAATGATTATTTGAATCATCTCTGAAAGTTTCATTTATAATTTCCATGTTTTTCTTCAAGTTTCCACTAATTTTATCAATATTTCTTTTGAAATCGATATTTCCCCGAAATTTCCGTCGAAATTTTCAATTTTCGGACCCTCGATATTTTAGTCCTTGATTGTGATCATATGATCCTTGGGGTAAGTGGAAGGCTATCTTGGGGGGTTGTGAATGCAAGTATGTGGTTTTGCTATGACATGTTGCTTATGTTAAATCATGGATCAACTCCTATTGGGATGCAACTTGTTGTACATCACGGATCCCATATTACAATCCTGACTAAAATAATGGATGTTGGAGAAATAGCAGCAATATTGTCATCTGTTCAGGGCCGAAACTACTGGGCAAGCATTAAACCGTACCATATTTTGTTTTCTTGATGTTGATTTTTTTTATATTTCACAGCAAATGCTCCTATAGCAATCATTAGTCATTCACACCTTCCTCTTATAAGAAGGTAAACCGAGAATGATTGACAGCTCTTTCAAATCAAGCAATATGCAATACTCTTACATGAAGGTAAAACTCAAGTGCTTGCTTAAATATTAATAACCATTTTATCAAAGTGATCATGTCAGCTAACAAAAAGGCACAATTCAAAAGTTTGAATCTTTATGGTTTCCAATAACCAACTAAGTTATGAAAACAAAATTCATCACCCTCTTCTCTGATGTCTATGTAGACTATAGCCATAAGAATCACCATAATCATTCAGGCAGTGAAACTAGAGTTTCATGATAAAAATGGGAATTGAATGAACACACACGTACTTGGGCACCTCAACTCTATACCGATCAGTGCAGACTGGGGCGTTGTCCTTATGACATATAATGATGATTTCAGACTTGGACTAGAGCAAGCTATTACCAGCATCCTATAACACTACTACTAATTTTACAATTTGAACACTTTCATTACCAGAAATCTGAATTGAGATTACAGATCTAAGTTTATGATGTGAAATCCAAAATAGAGGTGGGGGTACCTGAAACTTTCTTAAATTCAATGGATGCCCTTAAACGATCAACTAAATCTGGATCTTCGATTCGATCATGGCCAACTCGAAAACAGTGCGGGGAGAAAGAAGAAGAAGAAGAAGCCGACTTCGAAGAAGCTATTCTCACCGTCTCTACAACCTAGAACAAATTAAGAGTCAAATTTACAATGGAATTAAAGAAATTTGAAACTGAGATTGCTAAAGGACTAACCTTGAATCAGATTGCCAGGAGTCTAAGACCCAATGCTTGATTTTGATTCTTACACACAAAGTCTTGATTGATGATGAAGATGACAGCCTGCTTAAACCCAAAACTGTGATCGGTGATTCACGAATCGTGATTGAACCCAGTGTTGGTCGATTGATGTCGTTCAAAGAGAGAATGGAGTGAGAGATTCAGAGAGCGGCGCTCTTGTTAAGAGAAGACGAGGGTTTCATGGCAATTCTCTGTAATTCATGGAAGCATACAAGGGTACCTATCGGTATTACAGAAGATTCATTTTACTACAGTTTTTACCGCTACAGTATTGCAACGGGCTTCTGCTTCTAAAAGGAGGTGTCGATCAGCTTTGGCTTATAGAAGGAAAAAGTCATTGCTTCTGGAAGCCACAAACAAGAAGCTGGATTACCAAACACAACATTTGACTTAACTTATAATCACCAGAGTCAATAAGCATTACCAAACACAGCCATCGACAACTGAGAATCAAGGTTGATTAACTTCTAAAAACATAGCTCAAATCAACTTTGGTACATGTCGTCAATAACCCCATTAGTCCTATGTAATTACTCATTCGTCAAATGCTACGATGATTTTTTGCCCAAATTTTCCCCTCTCTCTCTCTCTCTCTCTCTCTCTCTCTCTCTCTCTCTCTCTCTCTCTCTCTCTCTCTCTCTCTCTCTCTCTCTCTCTCTCTCTCTCTCTCTCTCTCTCTCTCCTGATCTTCTTATGGTCCTCCAAAGTAGAATAACACTACGCTAAGCAATTACCAAACTTTGAATTCAATATTGATTCTTAAACTCAAGGAAACAAACCACCCCATGTTACTAATAGCCTAGACCTATGGCTCTCAATCAAATCGGCCATGGATCCAAAGATGATAAATCAAGCTCATATAATTGAACAGATAAATATGATAAATCAACCAAAAGTAGGAAAACAAAATTGAAGGATCGATCTCAACGAAAATGACATCTTTGTGGCCTTGGCCACCTTGAGCCTGGTTGAACTGTGTTCCGTCTTGCCAACAAACTTAGCATATTTTGGACCATGTTCCGCCTCAATGACCATCGTACGGTGCCGTGAGTCGAATCTTTGATGGAGATCTTTGTGGTGTTGATGACAATCAGACTAAGCTTCTTCTTTGAAAATTTGGGTTGTAAAAACAAAGACAGAAGAAAGAAAAGAACTAGAGAGAAAGGGAACTAGTCGGCGGCTTGACGGAAATATGGACACAATAAGAGCAATACCAGAAGTTAAAAAATCATCCTCGAAAGAGATGGATCTATCCTTAAAGAGTTAACGGAAATCGGTCAAAAATAACGGCGGGTACTTAAATTGATTTGAGAGGTAAGAGCTCTTAGCTTTCTACTTTGGAGAGGTAAGAGCTCACCCCATTCACACAGATTGAAATAATAAAAATAATAATACGACACAATACAATTTATTGAATAAAAACTCTTTTAATGATAGTAAAACGTGTAGAGAGACAAAAGTATATGTAGTTACTTCAACATTCTAAAGTATTCAGAACAGGTTGCTTGTAGACATTACAATTTACAAGGGCATCCTATCATTATTTATGACGTAATTCCGACTGTAGCCCCCACCGTGAATAAGGTTGCTTGCAATATCACAAAGGGAGCTCAAAGCACCTATCATTGTTCTTGACATAGTTCCAACTAGGACTCCCATCTTGAACAAGGTTGCTTGTGTTCGCGCTCCCTAATGGGTTCAGGTAATCGAACATCCTCAATTAAAGCGGTTGCGGGGTGCCAGAACTTGCGTACGACTATACGAGAGTGGGTTGAATGTAATGCGTTGTCTTGACTTCTAATTTGACGATTGTGGCGAGGGTGAGAACTGTAACCTCACTTGGTCCTACGTGTAGGTCGCCTGGTCTAGCAAAGCCTTCTTTCGCGTCTCTTCGCAAGTTGCCTATTGATACTTAACTACTGAGATACAAGTAAGCATAGCTTTTATGATAGAGAAACAGATTGCAGGTTGCTAAAGGTGTAAGGCCTTTAGCGGTTTGGATATTGTTTCTTTGAGGAAGACTTTAAGAGATAGTTGCCTCAAAGAGGACTTTGATAGCTTGGTGCCCGATAGGTTTTTTTGTTTAGCAGATGTGTTGTTTTATATGTTGAGAGTTGTTTATTTTCTTCTTCATCAGAGCCTCTATTTATTTAGGCTTGTTTGCTTTTTGAAACGATTTACTTCCTTATAGGACTCCTTGACGAAATAATATATTTAACTGCAGATATTGGTTAAGTATATCAAAAATCTTTGAATAGATTTTGATACGATTATATAATTATATTAGATAATTAGGAGTGAAAGATATTATAGAAAATTACTTAGTACTATTAGATAACATTTGAATTAACTAAAAACTCATTTTTGATATTTTTTATACAAATTAGAACATAAGCCTAAGCCAAAAAATTGAGTAGACTCAAACTTGATTAATTAATTAATGTTGAAATGTCCAATATACCATTTTTTCATGAAAATTACCAACATGCCACTCCCAGATCGAATAAGTTTATCTCTCCTCATTTTTTAGTTTTTTCCGGCATTTTTAAATTTTCCGGCCAAACCCTGAACCCTAATTTGGAGGTGAACCAATATATAAAGTTATTTCTTACGTCATGAGTTTTTATTGAAGTACTATATTTCATATTTTTGGAGAAACTTTGAAATATCGTTGGGATTAGGCGCATCTTATCTCATAAAAAACTACAGTAGCAGTTAGTTTTATAGTCGAGAGTAGTAGCTAGATTCATAATCGACAGTAGCAGATACATTCTCAGCCGACAGTAGCACTTTTCAAATCGATAGTAGCAGCTAATTTCATACTCGACAGTAGCAGGTTGCTTAATTAGATAATAGTTGTTAGTTTCATAATCGACAGTAGCATGTAGTTTGTCAGTCGACATTAGTAGTTAATTTTTTAGTCGACAAAGAGAGGCAAAAAAGTAAAATATTATATGACATGTGGCATCTTGCTATTATGTGGTCCTTATTTGTAATTTTTTATCCTAATTTGCTCTATTAAATTAGAAAGTGAGTTTTTTGTAAACCAAAATATTATCTACCATTTATTAAGAGTTTGTTAAAGATATTAAGTCACAGATATTGGCTTAAAATATATCATAGGCAATAGAGATTTAATTGCCTTTTGATACGGTTATGGAGCCGGGGAAATCTTCTTGGAAAAGGTAATTACCTTTGACCATGATTCCATTGATTCTTGTATCCCAGCCATGCATGCCCACGTCTTGTTCGCCACAAATGTAATCCCACCGTTTAAGAATAGTCCTTAATTAATTGGAACATATATGGTGCATGTCTCTTGCCTTCTTAACCGCAGGTATCTTCCATGCAAAGGAAATACCCTTTTGATTATTGTTCGCTGTGCATATCTCTTCATGGATGCAATCCTTTAATTAGGAAGGTAATCCTTATTTGATCAAAACTCTGTGCATATATCTTATGGACGTCATGTTGGCTCTCAACTACAATCAAGTCTTCCTTCCTTAATCAAACACACGTCCCTTGTGCCTTAATTAATGTAATTACTAGCAAAGCACGTCCACCACTCCTCATTTGATATGAAATCTTCCTCAAAGCTCCATCTTTGAAGGCAAATATTACTCCATTAATTACCATATATTTGATAATTAATAATTACTCAATGTATAGCCATATTCGCTTTGTATTAATAATTAATAATTACTTGCTCGCCAAATAAATCTAGTGTAACTCTTAAACCACACATATTCCGATATACTTAAGCCCAATTGGGTTGGACCACAAGACTTGGCCACATATTAGCTTAAAATATATATTTTTAACTCAAACAGCTTGCAACATATCAGTGGCGTACTATCAAAATTCCTGACGTAATTAATTCCAACTATAGCCCCATATGCGGACAAGATTGCTTGTGATTTTGTGATGGCAGCTCATAATACCTATCATTATTCTTGATGTAATTCCAACTATGACCCCCATGGTGAACAAGCTAGGTTGCTTGTGACATTACAAGGGCAGCTCATAACGCTTATTATCACTCTTACGTAATTCTGAGCGAGGTTTAAAATATCGGTATTAGTAGATATATTATTTTTTAAAAAGATATCAGAAATATATCGGAGATATTAGAAAAAATATATCGTTCATGTTCTAAAATTATTTATTTATTTATTATTAAATTATGTGCAAACATATACAATTATTAACTTTTTTTAGTACCAGAAAAAAACTCTATGTACTTGAAATGACGCACGTTGGTCAATAATATTACAATACTTTACCCAAGACATACGAGTCATATAGTACGAATTGTAATGGTTAACATGATAAACATATATCTCTTTCGAACTGCTGATCATTTCTCCAAGAATGACTTGATGATTGATCATATACTTCTCCAAACTGACCATAATTGTAAATAAAATAATTAGATTGATAGTTTGACTTCATGTGATTCGTTTGACGTCCCACTATGCTTTGTGCTCTATCAATATGGAATCAAAACTTAAGGCAACTAAAGTAACATCAGATGAAAATACTTTGATCATCAATGACTCCTCTTGTCCTCCTCCCGCATCTATATAGCTGTTGCGGACCATGATCACCTGCTCTAGATCCATGATCTTTATCTTAGGTAGCATGATCAAAATTACTTTCACATGTAAACTGCTCAAATCTTCCACCTACATAAGATTATCTATATTCAAACCTTGTATCTCCACTACTTTGTCGATGTCCACCACCACCACCATCATCATTTGAACTATCTGAAGTTGTTACGCCGCCCCACACACTAACATTATCAGAATCATTTTTTGGGTCTCCAACTTCATCAGATAATACATTGTTTACATTAATTCCACAATCAGTTGCTTTTTCTACAACGTGTGGATGAGGGTTGCCATTTTCATCATCAAGGTCAAGGAAAGTACTTGTCACTGATATGACTTGACTCTTAAGAGTTAAAACTTGAACATTCACTCCTCATCCAGATTTCTTTTACGAAAAATTAAAAATTAGCCGATTGAGAGACTACTCTTCTAGTCATATCAAAGATATCTCTCGAGGCTACATGTGATTATTTAATCAAAAACTCATCTTTGAGAGTCGAGACATCCTCAAGTTGAGATAAAAAATCGGATATTTCTCCAAACGAGAGAAAATATATCGTAAATATCGGAGAAATTTTATGTTATCAGAGAAATATCGCAGATACGGGAAAAATAAGATATTCACACCTAAGATATATCGTTTAAAAAATCAGAGAATATATAAGAAATATCGAAGAAATTTTGAACCTTTTTCCTTATGAAATTACAACTTGGGCGAACCTTTGAAGTAGCTTAATAATAATAATAATAATAATGAAATGTCCAGCGGAAACCTTGCACATGGCTCACATGTAACAAGTGACATAATTTATTCTGGTCAATTAATTCCTCCAAGCTTTGAGTAAATGTTAATTTCACGTCTAAAACTCACACAATCACACATCCCCTCCTGTAAATCCCTTCCATTATAAACGACGACACAACCAAACTCTCGAACGCAGAGAGAAAGCATGTGGCCTCTCCGTTTTATCCTCAGGTTCATCACTGTTCCATAGATGAAACTGTGAAGCTGTGAAAGAAACCAACCCTATCCACCATGTTCCACCAAGATCTCCTCACCGACATCCTTCTACGCCTCCCCGCCAAGTCTCTTCTCCGCTTCAAATGCGTCTCCAAGCACTGGCTCTCACTCATTTCCAGCCCCCAGTTCCGCCGCCGCCGCCTGCGTCTCGCCTCTTCCGGCATCATCTTATGTCAAACAACTGATCTCATCCACCATACATCTGTCGCCGGAAGCCACTCCGACCCGCCCTTTACATCCCTGAGCTTCATAGGCGACTCGGCAGGTATGAAGATCCTCCAGTCTAGTTATGGTCTGCTGTTGTGCTGCAGCAGCCTTCACAAAAGGGGTAAACGCCGCAGCTATTACATCTGCAATCCTTCCACGCAGCAATTCTCGACTCTTCCTGAAGCAGATTGCGAAAATATTTCCAAAACCATCTACGGAGTTTACTTGACTTTCGATTCGTCCAAGTTGCCTGATCACTACCAAGTTGCGTCTGTTCGAAGTTGTTCTTCCCCATCATCACCATCATCCAATAGCTTCCAAATCGTGACTTACTCGTCTAAGACTCGGGCTTGGAGGATTTCCGGGTCTCCTTTCATTGCTCCAGACATGGTGTTTGACAACGGGGTACTTTGGAATGGATCAATACACTGGATTAGTCCAACTGGGGATTCGTTCCGTTTCGACACCGATCAAGAACGCCTCGGAACAATGCCTAGTCTTCAATCGAATGAGAAATGGAGCAACAAGAGGCTGAGGTACTTCGGCGAGTCGGGTGGTCATTTACACCTAATTGAAATCTACGGCAGCGCCACCCAATTTTATGTCTTTGAGATGGAGAGGGACTACTCTAGCTGGGTTCCAAAGTACCATGTTGACATCGCAGCAATTATTGATGCGTTTCCTGTGATGATTAGGAACTACCCGGATGCCACTGACTCTGTTTTTTATGCTTTTAGTCTGCTGTTTGTGAAAGAAGATGAAGAAGACTCATTTCTATTATTGCACGTTCCCGGTGAGTTTCTGCTATATAATCTCAGGAATGGGACCTTCAAGAAGCTTGGTCCTATATCAACCGAAGCAAACGTTGCATTCCAGATTGGATGCTTCCATGCATATCAGTTTAGAGAGACACTGGCTGATGTTTGATATGTCACATCCTTTTTGTAATTGTATGTTTTGTGCTTCTATCATTTTTGGATGATGATTTCTCTACTTTGTGAATCAACACTCCATTGAGAAACTTATTCGATGATAATCGTCGGAGGTTGCATATATAGGATTCATAGCAATGAATAGTTTGCCGTCGTCGAAAATTGTTGGAACTTGTTCGCTCTTAGCTAGGAAAATTGCCAAAGCTTTAAGGACGAGAATAATAATCATAAGGCTTAATAAGCCAATTTGCTATCTTAGGATTCACATTGGTATCAATTTGCTACCTTAGTTTTTATTTTTACCAATTTGTTACCCTAAGTTTTCATAATTAGTCAATTTATTACTCAAAGTATTAATTTTGCCAATTTGCTACCCCATGTTTCTAAAATTAGCTATTTTGCTATCATTTTGTCATATCAAATTTTCACTTCTCCCTAACAAGTGAATTAATTTGAAAATCCAAATAAACAAATTGGTCAATCTTGAAAACCTTAGGGTTGTTAATTTTGCTTAAAGTTAGTAAATTGACATAATTAATACTTAGGGTAGAAAATTAGAAGTTTTGTAAAGCTATGGCAGCAAATTGACACTAAATATATCCTAGAGTAGCAAATTGGGAATTTTGCCTAATCATAATATAGCACACCAGAAAGTAAGGGTTATGAGAAATTCCTTTCTTTTTGTAGGGAACAATCAGATTTAACACTATAAACTTCTTGATTCGATTACAGTGTATTCACAAGGGTGCTCTAAACTCATTTGCACAATCAAAATCAAATGGATTCTGGGGAAAAAAAAAAGAAGAAGAAGGCCTTCGGCATTACAAATAACGTTACCAACTTCACTTAATTGCTCTTCATTTGCCAAATTAAGACCGTGAAGCACATAGGCGCGCGCACACACACACACGTACGAGAAGGAAAAGGAGCTAGGCGCCTAGGCGAGAGTTTATCCACCCAAGTTGCTTCTTTCGCATCATAAGATTCAAGTCATTCAACCATTTGTGCTAGTAGCAGTTAAACAACTCCCAATCATTTTAAGGTGAAAATCTACATGCGCGCCATGAGGCTAATATTAAATTATTAATAATATAGTTTGAAACAGAAGATGAGAAAACAACGCTGTTTAATTTTAATGGCATAGTATTAGAAAACGGAGAAGCTGGTTTTGATCATACTGTACTGAAAACTAAACTAATCCCAATCTCTCACTTACGAGCTTCAAGCGTCATCATTATTTTGATTTGTGAAGACTGGTAGAGGAACAAAGTACGAACATGTAGGTGATATCTCGGAACTACTTTTTTGTTTTGGGCTTAAAATATAAAATTTTATTAAATAAAAAAATAATATATAAAAAGGGACATGAAACTAAATTTCTAAGAAGAAACAACACAACAAACAACTAAAACATGGCAAACATTGTCACAGTAGATGATCACATCAAAGATCAAGACGAACGGTGGGAGTTGGTGCTCCTTCTGCATTACGAGTGTTGGTAATTTGATGGGTGATAACTTTGTCTTCTCTATCTCTTTTTCAAAATTGCACGTTAAACACACACTCTGCCTCTCTCTCTCTCTCTCTCTCTCTCTCTCTCTCTCTCTCTCTCTCTCTCTCTCTCTCTCTCCAATGTGAGCTGCCGCCTAGCACCTCAGCAGGCTAGGGGCGGCGGACGCTGTTTAGAACACTGTCTTTAATGCATTTCTATGATCCTTATGCTTGAACAATAAGACATTAATCAACGTGGAGAACACATTTTCCAAATCGTGATAAGATATAAATAATAGGGTGGTAGTCTCTGCACATGAGCACATCATCACATGTCTCTCGTGGATACAACTATGCCTATTCTTTAATTCTCTCCACCATGTATGTTATCTTTAAAACACGGGTCAATGCCCATAAACAAACTCTTATTCGTTGCATGTACGTTTTGATGATACGGTGGAGAACTTGATAATAGGAGATTTTCCCAGTTGTATTTATAAATTTAATAAAGTAAATTATTTTCATTAAATGATTAAATCGAATAAGAACTCGATAAAATTGCACACGTAGCCCAAAAGTCAACAAAGTCAGTACGAATCCGAATAAAATTCGCGTCAGCACATAAACGGATGATCGTAATAGAAGCTACGTGATTCCGACTTTAATTGGAAATTAAAGGTCATTGACGATCGAAATGGTAATCGGACATTTGATTAAATTAATAATTTTTTTTACGGTTATAATTAAATCAATTATTTGAATCTTGATTATTTAAATTAATCAGAAAATACATATTAATTTAATTATAAAACTAAAGAAATATTATTATTTTAGTATCATTAAAGTATTTTATAAAATAGAATATTCTTGACACTATAAATATCCCTTTCAACATAAAGAGATGAGGGATTTTTTACATTGGAGAGGAAGAGAGCAATATCACTCTCGAGAAATCCCGAAATCTCCTAAGTCCACGAAGAATCATCAAGCTATTAAATCGCTCGTTCTTCATCAAATCCAAATCCAAACTCAAGTCCACGAAGAATCGTTAAGCCACCAAATCGCTCGTTCTTCATCAAATCCAAATACAAACTTAAGTCCACGAAGAATCAGCAAGTGGCAAAATCGCTCGTTCTTCATCAAATCCAAATCCAAATCAAACTCAAATTCTCAAGATCAAGTGCACGTCACCCTTAAGCCAAGTCATAAACGGAGATAGAATCAGAGGAGTTCACAAAGATTGTAACCCCGCGCTTGATTATCAATAAATTATATTTTATTTGTACACGTGTCTGCATTCTTGTTTGTTTTCAGATTCTCGTTCTACAGATATCATTGGGGTATACTGTATAGAAGGGTTTTCAATTTATACTCCGGAATATATTCAGATGGGATTTATCTAGAATTTGGGTCTGATATAGATATGATTTCCCCCATTTTCTTTGATATCTATTTCGGGTCTGATATATCCCCTCTTTTCTTTGTTGTATTTGTATCACTCTGGGCTGTGTCCCACTAATTAAGTTATTTATTCTCAAAAGAGATGTGGACAGACATAGACATTAATACATTATCCCTAGTTTGCTCTACCATCGTATATGTCATAAACAAATATAATGTTGAAGGACATGATTAATGTGCTGATATTATCATATATTTTTATGCATGTTATTTTTGATATAGACGTTTAGTTATCATAATTTTGGTTCTTTTACATTGTTTTAGTGTTTTTATAAGTTTGTGTCAAAGAGAAAAAAAAAAGTTAAAATAAACTAACAAAGATTGAAAGACAATTTCATCTCAAATTTTAGAATATACTAGTGTAGAAGACCCAAATTTTCCAAGTCACTGAGATAGTTCCCGATTGAATTAGGATATGAGCTTTATACCATTAGAAACACACGGAAGTCTATTTGTTGTAGGATTTTACGGATCTAGATTTTGTACTATGAGAGCAAGTTATGATCATTTGAGTGAATGAAGGTCGATGTAGGAATTCTTCTCAGGTTTGCTAGCATTCATGGATTTTCACACAACTTGGACACAAGATTATCAAATTATAATGCTTCAAGAAAGTTGATTCACATGTGGACTCAATGATGAGCTTATTTCTTACTCCTACGAGCGATAATTCAAAGTTTCCCAATCCATATCAAGAAAGAAGTCTGAATCTAAGTCTTAAAAGGAAACTTAAAGTCGAAGATGACCATAAATCTTGCATATATAAGAGAGCCCAAATTTTATATGAAGAAGAGGTCTTGGGAGAAAAATGTAGACATGTAAGGAGCATAGACCATCCATTCATCTTTCCCTTTCATTCTTTTATGTGTTTCCTATGTTTTCTTAGCTAATACTTTTGTTAGGACCATAATGGATTCTTAACATGACTATTTGATATTTTTAGTTAGATGATTACTTGATTATTAGATTGGTGTTGAGTCTTTCATTTCTATGAAAATTGTTTATTATCTCTAAATACTATTGACTCGTGACCTCTAGGGTTTTGGTTTAAGCTATCTGATGCAAGACCACAAATTGGTAAAATATATGTCATGTTTGTGTGAGTCTTTTTGATCTCATTGAACTTTATCGACCCTTAGAGTAGACGTCATACTTCTTAGAGTAATTTGGGTACTATACTCTGCCATAAGGTAGTATTCTTTTTTATCACATAAGTTCTCTGCCATAAAAGCTTATATAACAGATTCTTTGACACTAGTTTGATAATTAGTAATTAGAAACCTGTCGTCCTGTGAGTTTAGGATTGTCCAACGTTCCCAATTCAAGTGTGATGTGCGCATAGGCGTGTCAGTACTAGTGTACAAGAGTCTGTTGTATGTGAGTGCGTTGTCTTAACTTTCAATGTTGGCGAATGTGACGAGGGTTGAGAACTTTCTTTCGCTCGGTCCGACGTGTAGGTTGCCTGGTCTGTACAAGCCTTATTTCATGTCTCAATACGAGTCTCTATCGATACTTAATCATTGTGGGTGAGTAAGCAGAGCTTTAATAGGTAAATCTAGATTGCTAAGGACGTGAGGTCTTCAGGGGTTTAGTAGTTGTTAGCTGGTTTGCCTCAAGGATGACTTTAATAGGATTTGCCTGATGGGTCTTGTTTAGCATATTATCTGATTTGTTTGTTGAGAGTTGTGTGTTCTTTTGTGTTCTTCACCCCTTTATATAATGGTTAGATTAGAGTTTCAACGATTCCTTCGTCTTCAAGGATTATAGATTTTCTTTCGTATAAAGTTTGATTCTTATTATACAAAGGATTCTCACTTCCTTGTTGACTATGACAGCTCATAATTACTTGTGATATTGGAAAACAACTTCCTTTTGCAAATATGATTATGCATATTCTCTTTTTTAATTGTTGAGAGTGGTGAAATGAATAGTTCCGCTCAATCTCGTCCAATGCAGAGGTTGTTTGCCCCTCATTTGAATGAGTTCAAGTTCAGACCTACAAACTCCGGGTTTTATAATACTTCTCAATTTTTTTTGTAAAATAAATATAATAAAAATAGTTTGGATCGCAGGTATCGGTCTTTGGGCTAAATCACTTAGAATTTAACTTGAAGTTAAATTGGGCTCAAACAACTAGGAACTCAAATAGGATTGTGACGGTGAAGTTAGAAGCCATAGTGTTTGTTATCATTGTCCTAGATTACCTTTAAAAACTCTTTCTCAACTCTTAAGTTCAATCATCTTACCCAATATCTCAATTTTTTTAGTCACTTTTTCATTTCATGTGTTTGTTTGTTCAATTAGTTAGGATTAGAAGTTGATTATCAATCTCTTGTTAGAACGACCTCGTACTTGCATAAGCTATATTACGACTGATTTGTGCACTTGTAAAGTTATTAAAAGTTTACAATAAGGATGGCTCATAGAGCTCGTAGCTCAGAGCAAACCCTAGAGGTCTCTCACCATCATTTGTATTTTGCTGGAGCCTCCTATGGAACTCATTGCAGTGATCTTTGATCGTTGGCCAGCGTCAAAAGCAATCACCTGAAAGTGAGAAAGGGATTCGGGTATAGATCAAGCTTTGTGATTTAGGTTTGATGGTTGAGACAATGGTAATTTTATCAGTGAATGTACCTGTCATGGTGCTTGTAGTCTCTCCTCAACTTATTTTGTAGACCTTAACATATGCTATAACACTAGGTTACGATACTCGCGCCCTGCCGTAGGTTGCACAAGACATTAGTCTATTAGTTAAGGGCTTGATTGTAAGCGAATAAGATTTTTTTATAACTTGTTTAATTGGAGAGAATAGCGAAGAAATTAAGATAGAGAGAGAGAGAGAGAGAGAGAGAGAGCAATGAGAAGAAGAAGAGAGAATAAAGCAAAAAAAAAATTTATACACAGTGATAGTCTAGTAATTAAGAGAAAACATATGGCATAAGCCGAGCGAGTTGAGCTAAGTCGTTGGAGCCGAAACTGTTCATAAGCCAATGAACAGTCCATCACCAAACTTACGATACATGCGCATTATCGCAGGTTGTATTATTTTTTTATAGTAATCTATTAGTTTAGGGCATGATTGTTAGCTAATTAGAGTTTTTTAAACTAATTTTAAGGGAGAGAATAGCAAGAAAGTGAATGAAACAAAATAAATAAATTATACCTAGTGATAGTTGAATAAATAAGCGTAAAACTAGAGCATCAGCCGCCGAATGAGCCACTGCAGCTGACACTGTTCAGAAGCCGATGAACAACAACATGATGAACAACAACAAGAACAGTGCATGGTGAACAGTGAATCATTAAATAATATAAGTAAATATCTTCTGATTTGTTTTTAGCAATATTATTTTGTTAATTAAAAACATCGTATTTATCATAAACAACAACTAGAACCTAACCAAAACGAACAAAAACAAACTAAATAAAAATTGAATAGAAGATAAAATAAAACCTTAGACAAACAACACCTAGGCAGCCTAGCTTCTATGATTTATCGGATAATGACCACGTCTTCCAGAAAACCCAGCCCAAAGATACCATGCCGATCAAATTAGAAGCAGGGCAGTTACTAAAATGGTGACAATCGGATTTAACATAAAGACAAACTACAGTACTCTCTTTATGTAAGCGTTACTATTTACAACTGATTTTACCAAAATGTCAGTAAAAAATATAGATTTTTTTGAGTTAATTTCGCCATCGGTACCCAAACTATTGTGGTAAGGTCAATGTAGTACATTAACTCTGAGTTGTACCAATATAGTACTCAAACTTGTAATTCGCTATCAACAAAGGGTCCGAGCCCAATTTTCGTTACGGCTTCGTTATCTTGGTTACGTGTCCTGCACGTGACCACAAAAAAAATTTCAACATCGGTACCCCAACTTTGAGTTGTACCAATATAGTACCCAAACTCGTTTTTCTCTATCAACGAAGGGTCTGAAGCTAATATCTATCACAACTCCATATTCTGGGTCACGTGTGATAACTTCTTGTATTTTCTCATTTTCTTCTCATTCTCATTCACTCTCACTCATTCCACACTATATTTATGAGCTCAGATTTCGAGGTACATCAACACTATGGGTTGTGTTTCTTCCAAACTCTTCAATCACGATGATGACTTCTCCCAGCTCGGCAGCTCCGCCTTGAGCCACAACATCGTCTCCCTCACATCCTCCACCTACGACCTTCTCTCCCTCCACCTACGACATTCGAGGCATGTAAAGCGGTGCGGTAGGCGGTCGGCGGTCGAGAATCTCAGAGTGAAGGTCTGCGATTATGACATGTCGATGGATCGGGGGTTCCAAGGAGAGGTGGAGGAGCTCGAAAATGGTGTTTGTGCTGAAGGAGGAGGCGGTGGGGATGAGAGGAGGTGGAGCTCCTCGATGCCACATTGTGGTGGTGAGGAGTCCGGAGCATAATGAGAATAAGTTGGTGTTTTGCCCAATTTGTAAGTTCTTTCTTAATTCTAGATATTTATTCTAAGAGTTTCTTATTTAGGGCCTTAGAATCCACATAAAGTTATTTAGGTAAATACCCTTTTTATTTTGATCCATAAGACGAAACTGTGACGTAAATTGGCCTCAGACCCCTCATTGATAGCGAAAAATGAGTTTGGGTACTACATTGGTACAACTCAGAGGTTAGGTATTACATTGACCTTGCCACAAGAGTTTGGGTATCGCTGTTGAATTTTTTGTGTGGTCACGTGCATGACACGTGACCGAGATAACGGAGCCGTAACAGAAATTACGCTCAGACCCTTCGTTGATAGCGAATTACAAGTTTGGGTACTATATTGGTACAACTCATAGTTGGGGTACTACATTGACCTTGCCACAATAGTTTAGGTACCGATGGTGAACCTTTTTCATTTTTTTTTTGAAATGAGCGATGATTTATTATTGATAGAAAATGTAGGAGTACAACATAAACATAATCCACAAGGAGTAGAACTTCGTCAAATTAATGGAACCATGCGAAATAAAACAAACAAAGTCTAGCAATCTTAATGTTGCAAACCCTAAACTTGTAATCCAAAAGAGAACCAGAGAACTGTGAAACGAGGCTCATTTATTTTGACTAAGTCGAGAGCGCATTTGAAATATCTTAAAGAGCCATCCTAAAGAGGAACCTCCTCGATCAGCGAAGTAACCAGTGTGCAAAGACCTTCTTCCAAGATCCCAGTGGACCCAACATTAAATGTGCATGAGCAACCAATTCCATAGGCCAGCAGAAACCTAATCCCAAACCCACATACCACAAATTGATCTAGGCACCCAACATAAGCTAAGCCAAACCCAAAATCACGTGGTTGGCTTCTATAGGGAGAGCCGCCGCACCCAGCCCCCATATCCAAGCCACCTCCTCCTGAATCACTGTCTTTGAAGTAGCAGAAGCCAGAGAAAGGAGCAGGACCTCCCTGCGAACCTCATCTCGAGACCTGATTGAAGTTGGTTAAAGTCCTTAGCCAACACACCAAATCTGGTGTGACCCTAAGCCAAATTGGTTAAGCACCGCCACCAACAACCCAAAATCAAAAGGAGGGTGAACTTGGATCCCAAATACGAAGCCTCTCCCGTACACGGACACTATGGAGCAAGCTCATCCGACGAAGGATTGACTCCCTGAAATCCAGATTCACCAAACTCGGAGCAAACAGACGTAAGGACCCCAAAGTACTACCATGGAACCATGGTTGAACAATAGGCATGCTTGCCCTGGAATAGTGTTTGACCGGCTTCAAGTGTAGAGTACACTTTGGAAGCCCGGGATTGCAACGGGCTGAACCTTGGAAAGAGGATCTACCGCCGCACAAAGGAGAGCAGAGCTCTGATACTAGAGTTCTTCATTGGAAAAACCCCCCATAGGAAAAAAAATATTAAAATGGAAGTTTAAAGAGAAAAGGCAATGTCCAAGTTTTATTTCAGCTTTCCATTTTGGCACGAAAGCGAACTGATTAAAGAAACTAATTAGAGAGAGGGACATG
Source organism: Argentina anserina (assembly GCF_933775445.1). Taxonomy (NCBI): domain Eukaryota; kingdom Viridiplantae; phylum Streptophyta; class Magnoliopsida; order Rosales; family Rosaceae; genus Argentina; species Argentina anserina. The sequence goes on from NC_065875.1 coordinate 4,461,570, forward strand.
AAAGACTCTTTGTCAATATTTAAAAATATATATAGAAATTTAGATATAGGATTCCATGTATTTATCATAAGAGAAAATTAGAAATATACCCTTAGAGCCCCTATTTGAAATCCACAACCAAATGTTTTTTCAAAACTTATTATTCTTTTTCTAATAATAAGGGGCTAAATCAATAGTAAAACAATTGCTCTTAATCTCTTTTTGCTTGATGGAGAAATTATAATATATACCCGCCATATATCTCACGTGGCGTACCTCCTTAATGTTTGGTGGTGAATCAATTATTTTTCCATTATTGTGGGTGTTTACAAAAGCAAAGAGATTAGGAAATGCCTTAAGGTGAGGAAGAGTATGATGTAAGTTATTAACCAAAAAAAAGAGTATGATGTAAGTTATCAAATGATTCAGATCCATAATTAAGCAAACGTGGATGTTAAGCCAATTCAGTTTCATTATACATAGTTTCATACACAGGTGATCATACAAAACCACGGTTGTCATCTACATTGTGTCAGTGTCACCAATTATTAACTGTGAATTTGTATGATAGGTGCTTCATTTTTATCCACAAGCCAATGGAGCTCTTAACTACTGTACCTGATCAGGAAAAATCGGAAAGCAGAACCATGCCACTGATTCTCTGGGATTCTTTGCTACCAGCAGAAGCAGTTTCTGGCAATCAAGATCTCATCACAGACATCCTTCTCCGTCTGCCCGTCAAGTCTCTTCTCCGGTTCAAATGCGTCTCCAAGCAGTGGCATTCTCTCATCTCCGAACCCAGGTTCAGTCGCCATTACCGCAGCCTTGCCTCTGCCGGCATCATCTTCTGTGGAACAAACGAGCTCATCCATCATGTATCTTGCAGTGGAAGAAACTCCGAGCCGCCCTTTAAGTCTCTCGATTTCATCAGTGACTCTGCAGGTATCAAAATTTTGCAGTCATGCAATGGCTTGATTTTGTGTTGCAGCCTATTTGAATTGGGAAAGAATCGCAACTATTACATCTGTAATCCTTCAGCAAGGCAATTCTTGGTGCTTCCTCCACCTAATGCCATAGAGAGTGATGAATCTTTAACCATCTTCGGGGTTCATTTAGCTTTCGATCCTTGTAAGTCAACTCACTACCAAGTTATCTGTGTGCGAAATTGTTCTCCCTCGTCAGCAGCAACAAATGATCATTACCAAATTGGTATATACTCGTCCGAGACTCGCCATTGGAGGCTTTCTGGGTCTCCTTTCAGTGCTCCATTCGACATGGTTTTCGATAATGGGGTGCTTTGGAATGGTACAATTCATTGGATTAGCCCAACGGGGGTTTCACTCTGTTTTGATATCGTCCAAGAGCAACTTCAAGAAATGCCTAGTCTTCCATCAAATGAAAAATGGAGCAAGAGAAGGTTAAGGTACTTTGGGGAGTCTGGTGGTCATTTGCACTTGATAGAAATCTATGGCGCTGGCACCACTGAGTTCGAAGTCTTTGAAATGGAGAGGGATTACTCTTGCTGGATCTCAAAATACCAAGTTAATCTGGCCGCGATTATTAATGCATATCCAGAGATGGCTAGGAGCTACCCAGACTCTCATGATTCTCGATTTTATCTATTTAGTATCCTCTTTGTGCAAGAGAATGAAGAGGGCTCATCATTGTTGCTGCACATCCCTGGTAAGTTTATATGTTATAACCTTAGAGATAAGACCTTTAAGGAGCTTTGTGAATTTGGAGCAAACTCCACTAAGGTAAATACTTCATTTCAACATATTGGTTGCTTCCATGCTTATCAATTCATGGAGACTCTGGCTTGGGTTTGATCATTTCAACATATTTCATTCCCTTATGGCCTTATTGTTTCGTCCTTTATAATCCAAAGCGTGCTTTGTAACTATATCTATATGTTTATTATCTTAAATTCTTAATCCAAAATACATATATATCTATCTATCTTACGTCAATTGTATGTTTCTCATCCTGATGAGTTTGTATGATGGAATTAGTCATATAATGTGATTATGGCATATATTATAATGGACAGTTAAGAAGCTTTGTAATTTTGGACAAAACTTGCGGGGCAAGTAGTACTATAGGGATCATTTGGCTTCCATGATTATTTAGACATTAGAGATATCTGGATAGGGTTAGATTATTTCAACAGATTTCATACATATTTCGGTATATCTAATTATTGGTTAAGATGACAAATCCATGAACTTTAATGCTCGCTAAGAGTACCGTTGAAGAAGATATTTGAGAGAGAAAATGCATGATTCTTACTATTTCATTAGTCAGGGACGGCATTAATTAAATCAGGGACCATAAATAATTTTAATTTAATTCATTAAGTTTTTAAACTAGAATACTGTGTGTTGAAATCTTTTAATTCTTTGGAGAAGGAAAATAATGAAATCTTTGATTGTCCATGAAGGGGACCCAGAATGGATTTACTTTGATTAAACAAAACGCCTGGAGGTTTACAGGGGGAGCCAATGCTTCCAGTTAAAATCATTTTGTTAATCAGTCAAAGTAAAGGTAAAACCGTAAAACCATAAACAGAGAAAGATAAATGATAAAACAGTAAAACAGTTGGCAGAAAAGTAATTCACTTGGGCTGTAAACCGTAAAAGGGTAAAAACTCAATTTCACACCCCAACGCTCCATTCACAATTCCGACAGTACAATTCTAGTCTTCTCAATGCTCACGACACAACAATAGCTTCAATTCAAATTCGAAAATACGGAAGGAAAGGGGTTCACTACCGCTACAGCTCTGCTGTGCTCGTCCTATAGTTGATGTCGCCTCCACAGTGTTCGATCGAGGACTCTGGTGTTGTTCTGAAGCTCCTAGGCCTCGTCTAGTTCATCACATCGTTGAGTAGTCAAGGAAAGGGTGACCAGAAGATTGGATTTCGGCAGATTAAAACAGAGGAAGGGAAAAGAGAGTTTAGGCATCGATTTAGGTAATACATGAAAAAGAAGAGATGTGGCATCAAAGAGAGGGTATGAAGCTTACCATAACAATCGGAGGAATAAACTCAATGTTAGACTCCGATTTTAGAATTGAAAGATTGAATTGGCTTTTCAAAAGAATGGAATGCACTTACCAAACGAAGCTAGGATAGCTCGTCGGAGCTCTAGATTTCGCCGGAAAACTCAAAAAGCTCAAACTGCTCCTTTCTCCGATATAGCTTGAAATATTGAAGGTGTAATATGATCTACCATTATGGCTGTGTATATTGAAGTATTGAAGTATGGTAGCAGCATGGCTTGGGATCTTATTCACGCGCAGCATGGCTTGGGGATCTCCTTCACTGATTTCATGGATCTTGGTTTTGCAGCATGGCTGCCAATGCTTGTGTAATTGTTAGAGTTTAGTATATATATACAAAACCTTTGTACTCAGTTTTGATCAATTAATATACTCAAGAGAGAAAACCGTTTATGGTTTTCTATATGGTATCAGAGCAGGAACTTTAGTGTCCTGCCTCTGCTTATCTTCTCTTCTCTTCTTGTTTCCTTTTTGTGTTGATTGAAAAGTTTCCTTTAGTTTCAAAATGACTGGAAACTCTTCATTAGTTGAGGAAAACCCTTTTGTTTCATCTGGTCATATTAACTCTAATATGACTAGTTCTTCTGAAGCTGATCCAAACACATCCCAGCGATTATGCTCAACCTTGTTAACTCCATTCAACTATCTTAACTGGTCTAGGGCAGTCACCTTAGCAATTGGTGGTAAGTCTAGGCTTGGTTTCGTTAATGGCAATTCTCCCATGCCAGAAGAAGGATCTGAGGCTTATGATGTCTTAATGAGCAAGGATCAACAGGTGCAGTCATGGCTACTGAATTCCATGGAACCTGGTCTAGCTGAGATTTTCAGCTATTCTGGAACTGCCTTGGACATCTGGAACAATGTCAAGGAGATGTATGGCAACCAGAACAATTCAGTCCGAGTTTTCCAACTCAAGAAGGAGATAGCCAACCTGGAGCAAGAAGATGCTCCATTTGTTCAGTATCTTGGAAAACTCACAGCTAAGTGGAATGAGTTATCTCTCTATCTTCCTCATACCACTGATACTTTGATTTTGGCGAAAAGGGCTGAAGAGGATAAGATTTTCCAACTGTTGGCCAATCTCAATGCTGACTATGAGGATCTGAGGAGTCACATTCTTATGAATTCGGAGCTACCATCCTTCAAGTCAGTATGTGCTACTGTTCAGAGAGAGGAACTTCGCAGGAAAGTTATGAATGCTGAAATTAACACCAACATGTCAAACTCAAGGGCTTATGTTGCAAGTCAATCATCCTCTGAGTCTAAAAACTTCAAAGGAAAGTCAAAATTGTTTAAATGCACTCATTGTAATGCAACTAACCATGTGGTAGAAACTTGTTGGATATTACATCCTGAGTTAAAAGCCAAGTTTATGAAGGAACGAGAGAGCAAGAAAAATCAAAGGAATTGGACCAGTCCATTTCACAAGGCTAATGTGGCTACTAATGTGACTTCATCTTCTTCTACTGCTTCTGAGGGTTTGATTGACTTCACTACTAATCCTGCTATTCTACTCAATGAGTTTGCAGCTTATCTACAACAGAAACAAAGCAAGGGTGGCAGCAATAATGAAAAAAATCCACATACAGCACTCCTTGGCAAGTTTGCCGGTTTTTTGGCTGAAACAGACATGGTGAAAGACAGTGATATTCCAGGTATCATGAAATCCTTTAAGACTGCCATTGATATTAATAGTAAGCATGATTATTGGGTCATTGATTCAGGAGCCACATACCATATGACAAATTGCTCTAAAAATTTGCAAGATTTTGAAACAATGTCATCCTGTGTATCTGTTGCAAATGGGAAGGGTGCTCATGTTTTAGGCAAAGGAAAAATAGATTTTTTCTCAGAAAATATCAAATCTGAAGCTTTATTCATTCCATCGTTTCCTTTTCAATTACTCTCTGTTGGTAAAATCACTAAGCTTCTAAACTGCCTAGTCATTTTCTCTCCGGTTGGTGTCATTTTCCAGGATATCACCACCAAGAGGAAGATTGGTGAAGGGTTCTTTCTGGATGGCTTGTATTATCTGTCAAAAAAATCACAAGCCTTCCAAGTCAGCTCTAGCAGTGTCTCAGATCTTCATCTTTGGCATCAGAGACTAGCTCATCCCTCAGACAATGTATTATCTATCTTGTTTCCTTCTTTCAATCAAGGAGTCAAGCACTGTGATGTGTGTTATCAGTCCAAGTTTTCTAGATTACCTTTCAATTCCTCTGTGTCAAGAGCTTGTAATCCATTTGAAATCATCCATTATGATATTTGGGGACCTGTTAAGCAGTCATTTGATGGTTTCAAGTACTTTGTAATTTTTGTTGATGATTTTACAAGGATTACTTGGTTGTATCTCCTAAAACACAAGAGTGAAATCTATGAAATATTTAAGAATTTTCATAACCTTATTCTCACTCAATTTTCATCCAAAATCAAAATCCTTAGATCTGATAATGGCTCGGAATACATGTCTCGAAACATGGCTAAGTTTTTGGGGCTGCATGGAATTATTCACCAAACAAGTTGTGTTGGCACACCACAGCAAAATGGCATAGCAGAAAGGAAAAATAGGGATTTACTTGAAAAGACTAGAGCTCTAATGTTTCATGCCAATCTGCCTAAGAAATATTGGTCACAAGCTGTTCTTACTGCTACTTATCTCATAAACAGGCTTCCAAGCAGAGTTTTAAAAGCCAAGTCACCTTTGGAAGTTCTTAAAAATAGAAAAATTGATCTCTCACACTTGAAGGTGTTTGGTTGTGTGTGCTATGTTCATGTTCAGTCCAATCACAGAGATAAGTTGGATCCAAGAGCAGTAAAGTGCATTTTCTTAGGGTATTCCTCTACTCAAAAGGGATATTGTTGTTACAATCCTTTAACAAGGAAAATGGTAGTATCAAGAGATGTTAAGTTTGAGGAATCCATGAGTTATTTTTCAGAAAAAATCCAGTTTCCTAGTCAGGGGGAGAATTACAGTGATCTATTTCCTTTCTTAAATGTGAGTACAACAGTTGAAGAAAATGCAGACAATTCACTTATTTCAGCAGAATGCATTTCCACAGATTCTACTTCTGCCAATCCTGACTCTGATGATTTTTATGGTAACATTGATAGCTCCTTGCAGATTGATACTACAGATGTTGTTGATCAAGATGTGCATGTGCATCATTCCCCAGCTCATGTTCAGCCTAGGAGAAATCCTCCTCGAACTCGGAATCCTCCTGTAAAAATGATAGATTATGTGGCCTGCACTTCAAAATATCCCATTTCAGATTTTGTGAGTTACCACAGCCTGTCATCAAATTTTTGTGCTTATCTCAGCAACCTAGATGGTCTCCATGAACCTCAAAATTTTGAGGAAGCATGTCAGCATGAAACTTGGAAGCAAGCTATGGAAACTGAACTCTCGGCTCTTGAAGACAATCAGACTTGGAGCATTGTTCAGCTTCCTAAAGGGAAGAAAGAAGTTGGTTGTCGATGGATTTATAAAAATAAATTCAATGCAGATGGTTCTTTGGAAAGGCACAAAGCCCGACTGGTGGCTAGAGGATTCACGCAAACATATGGAGTAGATTATAAAGAGACTTTTGCCCCAGTAGCAAAAATGAATACAGTGAGAGTTCTCTTATCTGTTGCAGTCAACAAGAACTGGTCTCTCCATCAAATGGATGTGAAAAATGCATTTTTACATGGTGAATTGCAAGAAGAAGTGTACATGAAATTGCCTCCAGGTTATTTACATGCTAATACTGATCCTAACCTGGTATGCAGGCTACATAAAGCCATTTATGGTTTAAAACAGTCACCTAGAGCTTGGTATGCTAAGCTCAGTTCTATACTGGAAGAAGTTGGTTTTTGCAGAAGCAATGCAGACTCATCTTTATTTGTCCGAAATGGTGATCATGGAAAATTGGTTGTTCTCATTTATGTGGATGATTTAATTGTCACAGGTGATAACCTTGAAGAAATTACTGCTCTCAAACAGTCACTTTTGTCAAAATTTGCCATGAAGGACCTTGGTGCTCTTAAATATTTCCTCGGCATAGAAATGGCTACTTCATCTAAAGGCCTGTTTCTAAACCAAAGGAAATATGTTTTAGACTTGCTTGCAGAGGCAGAAGTGACAGATTGCAAACCTGCTCGCACACCCCTTGATAGTAAGATCATGTTGGACACTCCTGGTACTGCTCTCTCCAATATCAGCTCTTATCAACGACTGGTTGGAAGATTAATATACCTCACCATAACCAGGCCTGACATCTCATTTGCTGTAAGTATTGTATCTCAGTTCATGCATACTCCTACCTCTTTTCATTTGAGCATTGTGAAATGCATTCTGAGGTACTTAAAGGGATCGGTTGGCAGAGGCATTATTCTCAGGAACCATTGTCACACAAATATTTCAGCTTATGTTGATGCAGATTGGGCTGGTAATGTTATTGACAGAAAAAGTACAACTGGTTCTTGTACATTTGTTGGTGGAAATTTAGTAACTTGGAGGAGTAAGAAACAAAGTGTTGTTGCTCGCTCAAGTGCCGAGGCAGAATATAGAGCTATGGCCTCTGCAGCTTGCGAAATGGTTTGGTTAAAAGGTCTCCTAGGTGATCTGGGATTTCTTTGTCAAGTGCCAATGTCCCTTCACTGTGACAACCAAGCTGCCATCCACATTGCCTCAAATCCAGTCTTCCATGAGCGCACTAAACATATTGAAGTCGATTGCCACTATGTTCGAAATCAGGTTCAATCTCAAGTCCTTACCACTGTTTATACTAAGAGTGAAGATCAACTTGCAGACGTCTTCACAAAGTCTCTATCCTCTGCTCGATTTCTCTCCATTCTTGGCAAGCTGGGATCTACAAACCTCCTAGATCCAGCTTGAGGGGGAGTATGGAAGTATTGAAGTATGGTAGCAGCATGGCTTGGGATCTTATTCACGCGCAGCATGGCTTGGGGATCTCCTTCACTGATTTCATGGATCTTGGTTTTGCAGCATGGCTGCCAATGCTTGTGTAATTGTTAGAGTTTAGTATATATATATACAAAACCTTTGTACTCAGTTTTGATCAATTAATATACTCAAGAGAGAAAACCGTTTATGGTTTTCTACAGTGTAGGGGAGGATGAGCGAAAGAAGATAGTGTAATTGCATGTGGGTTTTCTGTCCGGACAGCGGAAGGAGGTGGCGGTGAAGCTCTCCGAGCTTCTGCGTCTCTTGAAGCAGCAAGAAAGGAAGAGAGAGCCTCGCTAAAATGTGAGAGCACCTCTTGTAGCGTCTGATTGAACCTTAAATGAGGAATGGGCTCAACAATTGGGCAAGGGATTTGGGACGAGAGAGAAGGGAACTTGAGCTGAAATAAATGGACTCCGGTCACGTACTAAAAGAGTAAGATTGGGCTTTTCTCAAGGCCTACAGTCGGTAGCCCGTCAAAAAATGAACCCGACTGCTGTCGGACAATAGATAGTTAGATCGACAGCTAGACTAAGTCCCGCGAAAACATATTTACTAAAATATCTTTTTAAAACACAAGAAAATATTTTATAAAGTCTCGAGTTGAGCGTTGGAACGCTTGTGGCATGTATAGGTTGATGTCGTGGTATTTAACTACTACATACTTGATATTTTAAAAAAATTATTAATTAATTCTAATATGTCAGTAATTAAAAATCTTGACTATAACATGCCCTGTCTATCTAGACGACCTAGACTCGTTTAGAGGCCGGCTAGATTCGCCTAGATATGCCTAGAGATGGCCACCATCCACCTAGACCTCAGAACGTCTACAAGTTAGAATAGGCATGCCTAGAGTTGTCCCGTCGCCTAGCGTCTAGGCGGGCTACGCGGCCAAGTTTTATTACATTAATTATACGTAGTTGCTCTTTATTGGTTCCATGGTTGTAACTATTTTCATATCATGCAATGGTTCCCATTAGAATAGAGTGGTACAGTGATATGGCTTCGGACCACTAAATAACTATCCTTGTGGCAGGCTAGGACGATGAAAATAACTAATCTTTACTTCATACGGCTTCACATAGCGATCTAATAATCGAAATCATTCTAATATATACTTATTTGGTTCCATGGTCCGAATGATATCATTATTATTATACTTTCAGCTAAAGGTTGATTTTCTCCAACGGAAAAGTAGAGGCACTTAGAAATTAAAAAAGAACAGCCAAAAAAAAGAAGGTTGAATAGAAGTCACAAAAAGCTTAAGCTAGAGGCAAAATAATTGTGGTTGTTGTTGTATAATAATGCAAATAGTTGTTAAGATTGACTTTTAACAAGTGCGCCTTTAGTAATTCAGGAACGTGTTCCTTATCTTTCATGCAAATTATTTGTGCCAAATTAAGTAATCTGTGGTTATAAAAGGCTTGGCTGGTCACGTAGCTTTACAAAAACAAACATCTCAACACAAGATGACTGAGGCCTTTCCACTACCACTGCAGAAGCTCCAAGGCAAGGTTGCCATCGTTACCGGCGGCGCCAGCGGCATTGGAGCATTCACGGCGCGCCATTTCGCATCCCACGGTGCTCACGCCGTCGTGATTGCCGATGTCCAGGACTCCAAGGGTAAAGATGTGGCCGCATCGATCGGCTTTGACCGCTGCAACTACGTTCACTGCGACGTCAGTGACGAGGACCAGGTTAAGTCTCTAGTAAACACCACCGTCGAAAAGTACGGCCAGCTCGATGTTATGTACAGTAATGCCGGGATAACCGCCGCGTCGGCGCAGACGGTGCTGGAGATGGACCTGTCCGAATACGACAGAGTGATGGCGGTGAACGCTCGCGGGATGGCGGCGTGTGTGAAGCACGCGGCACGTGTGATGGTGGAGAAGGGGGTGAAGGGGAGCATAGTGTGCACGGCGAGCTTTGTGGCGAAGTGCGGGATCGAGGGCATGACAGACTACACGATGTCGAAGCATGCAGTGCTGGGGCTTGTCAGGTCGGCGAGCGTGCAGCTGGCAGAGCGTGGAGTGCGCGTGAACTGCGTGTCGCCAGGTATGGTGGCGACGCCGTTGGTGTGCCAAACTTTTCAGATTAAGGAGCAAAAGATGCAGGAGTTGATGGCCGAAGTATATTCGGGAAAGAATGGGCCACTGACTGAGAAGAACCTGGCGGATGCTGTGGTGTTTCTGGCTTCAGATGACTCGACGTTCGTTACCGGCCATAATTTGGTGGTTGATGGCGGACTTGGCACCAAGGCCGTGGCGGAGATACAAAAATTGACCATGCATAATAATCGCCATTAATTGATTATATTTCAGCTTCTCAACAAATCATTATAATATCTTTGGACTTTGTACGTTGCGATAGCAACATAGTTTCATTGTATCTTCTCAACAGCATATGAGCTGATCTGAGCTCCATACTCAATTATTCAACATCAGATCCTTATATAGTTTGAAAAAAAAAATCAGATCCTTATTTCTTCATTTTGAAATTATGTCATTCATAATTCAACAATCAATGTAAAATTGAGTGAACATAAGACTTGAACTGTTCGGGAATGGAAGTCATCATTTATGGCAGAAACTGTAAAATTTTCAGTGATCAACGTAAAAAAGATGTGAAAGAGAAGAAGTGAGAAGAATTGAGAAATTAAGAAATCGGGGTAGAAAGTAGAATACATTGCTTAATAGAATATGGTTCTTGAGGGTGGCTGGATCTCTGTAATGAGAGAGGTCTCAACTCTAAGGATAACAAAGAAGCAAGCTGACTCCCATGATTCTAGATTTTTATCTATTTAGCATCCTCTTTGTGCAGGGGAATGAAGAGCGCTCGTGATCGAGGCTCATCATGATTAATGTTGTTGCACATCCCTAGTAAGTTTATATGTTATAACCTTAGAATTAGAGATAAGACCTCTAAGGAGCTTTGTGACTTTGGAACCAACTCCACTAAGGCAAATACTTCAATTCAACATATCGGCTGCTTGCCTGCTTCCATGCTTATCAATTCATGAAGACTCTGGCTTATGTTTGATCATTGTAATATATTTCCATTCCCTTATTATTTCATCCTTTAATATATATCCAAAGCATGCTTTTGTAACTATGTGACGAGTATGGCTTTAATTAGAAAATTTCACTGAATTGATTTTACTCTTTTGTGTGTTTTATTGTTTGAATAGAATTCAGTACTTTTAGATTTTTTTATAATTTTAAATTAGTTTTACTTTTTATTTTATTACTTTTAGGCTGCTTGTTTATTTTTGTTAATTTAGTCATACTTTTCAGGTTAGAAGCATCTAGCCACCACCCAGTCCACTTTATTTATTTTTGTTTATTATTTTAGCGGTTATTGTCACCACATAATCCCTTTTATTTTCCTCTATTGTTTTATCAAAAGACTATAATACTTTGGCGTAAAATTACTGTAATAGACAATAAGTTATTTTTTGTTTATTTCATAAAATACGCATCTATATATATATATTAAATAATTAAAATTGAAATTAATGAAAAGATTGAAACCCTTATACTTCTGCAGTATTGTTAAATTAAAAAGCGTGTTCTAGTTTTTTTTGTTGGGATTTAGATGTAACGACCCCAAAATTTCGAGCCTAAAAACTCAAAATTCTAAAGTCGTTAAACACAAATAATCTCAAATAAATCGAAATCATTAAAGTGTAACAGCGGATCAATTCTGAGTTCTCAATACAACTCAGACAACCAATTATTACAACCCAAATTATAATCCATACACAAAATGGAAATGTAATAATCCTCACAAATCACTCACAAATCTCACAAATGAAAATACACAAATCCTCACACACGAATCCATGCTAAAATCTCACCACAAGTAGGATCCGAACGACTTCGAGCCTCTGTAGTCGTCACTCAACCTCCACTTATAGCTCGTATGAGTAAAATCAAAATATAATTCGCATATCAAAATATACGAAAGATCACAAAACAACAAATATAAATGCCCCCATGAGCCAATGGTCAGCCCATCTGGTTGACCCAAAGAAATATGAAATAAAAAGCTCATGAGGAAATTAAGTAACCCTTCTGGTTACCCAATGCATTTATAATACGGGTACCAAGAACGCTGGTACACATCTGTTACCCCTCTCGTAATACACCGTTGATATTGGATAGCCACCCGCTACCCAACATCCAAAATACACCGAGTACCCATGAGCAGATAACCACCCGTTACCTCGCATGCAGTACTAAGGCAGACAGACTAGAGCTCTAACTGTATCGTAACTTTCGCCCGGCCAAAGGCTAGGTTCCGACTTGCCAAACACGTACAATAATCTCACATCATATTGTACCAAAAGTCAGGTCCGAAGACAATTCACATTTTAACAATCTCAATGTTAAAAGTCACGTACAATAATCACACATCATATTGTACCACACATCACGTCCGAAGACAAATCACAATTTTTAACATACTCCGTGATAAATCATGTACAATAATCACTCATCATATTGTACGTTTTAAAACTTTCACGATATCACCACAATAAAAATCATAACAGTATATTATATAGCAAACTATATATATTCGTATTTATTACCATTTATACAATATATACATAGTCCACTATATCCTATACATGTCATATTTCATAAACACCTGAAGAATTACGTACAATATTCTCACATCATATTGTACCATTCAAATCACATACTCATGCAAAATTTTCCGTCACCGAAATGACTATTGTTAATGAATTAATAACAGTACGTAATTTAATGAACTATATATATATATGTACTTATTACCATTATACGGTATATATGTAGTCCACTAAATTATATACATGTTGTAATTCATTTGATAAACACACTTGCAAAAATGTTGAATCACCACGAGGGTAGATTCGTAATTCAGTGAGATTTTACTCACCTTATAGACTCGAGCGTAATTCCACAATTCCCGCTGATAATTCCTTTCATTGATTTAACGATCACCTTGAAAAGATAAGAAAAGAATTTAGAATCGTTTCGTAAACCTTTAAATGCCGAAACAGTAATAATCGATTACTGTTCAGCAATTTTTGGTTTTTACGAAGTTACTGTTCACTGTTCACTATTCACGGTTACTGTACAATACTCAATTAATACGTATTTCTGTACGTATAAGTACTATATACGTATTTTCTTTACGTATAAATAATATATACGTATTTCTGTACGTATAAATAATATATACGTATTTCTGTACGTATAAATATTATATACGTATTTCTGTACGTATAAATATTAATACGTATTTCTGTACGTATAAATATTAATACGTATTTCTGTACGTATACGTACGATTTAAATGTAAATACAATCTCAGTAAATAAAATTTACTATTTACCTTTTACAAATTACTTTTTACATTTACTGAAAGTAATTTATATTTACATTTACCGAAGGTAAAATTTAATTACATTTACCGTAGTAAATAAAAATTACATTTACATTTACCGTACACAGTAAATTACCAAAATACCCTTCTGTCAAATCTGTTCCCACCGCCGCACGTGGCGGCGCGTGTGGCACACGCGCCACCTCCGGCGGGCTGCGCGTGGGGCCCACGCGCCGAGGCTAACCACGACGCGTATCACGCCACCGCCGCGTCCAATCCCTTCTCCTCCTTCTCCTCTTCCTTCCTACAACTTCAGATCCCCCCTACGCTACCCTATTCAATCCCACGCGCCGCCTCTAGGCGGCGGTAACTCCTCCTCCTCCCACACCTCCAATCTCCTCAATTCGATCCCAAAACTGTCTAACAATCACAATCAACCATCAATTACTACAAACCATACCTTAAATCGAAGCTAGAACCTCCGATTGACGTTGGAAAAGCTCGGATTTGTCGGCGGCGCTTCGATTCCTCGGGAAGGATTTGAATCGTGCGATTTGGCCCCAAATCCGATCGAAGGGGCGTGAAGGGCGAGAATCGACGTCAAGCTACCCTCCTCCTAGTCCTTGCGTTGCCGGAGCCGAGCGGCGACGAGTTGCAGGGTCTTGGTGACGTCGTGTAGGCCTCACGGCGGCAAGGAAGGCGATGTCGTGCTCGGGGTTTGGGGAGGAGAGCCGTGCGGTGCTCCTAGGCTAGGCGGTGTGACCCACGGTGGCCTGGTCGACGAGATCGCCGGCGTTGAAATGAGGGGGGAGAGAGCTCGGGGAGAGAGAATGTCGAGAGAGAGAGTTCGAGGGAGAGAGCGGCGGAAGTGAAAGGGTTTCCTGTTATGGAAACCCTAGTTAACAAAAATTCCTTTTTATACTAGTTTCCAAATCGGAAACTAACTTCCGACGTGAATAACTTTTGCGTACAACGTCCGTTTCGAACGCGTCACATATCCACGAACTCGTATCAACGAGCTCTACAACTTCCGTGAAGAAAGTTTTCGAAACCGAGCAACGGATTAAAAGTCGATATAAACGTTCGGAAACGTAACGTTTTTCGAATTAAACGTTCCGATAACGTATCTGTTACTCGTTTCATAACGTCGTAACCAATCACATCCATTCTAATTAAATTTCACAATTTTAAAGAATTCAAATCCACTCAAATGTTGTTTGAAATTTAGGGTTATTACATTAGACTTCAATATGATGAAATTTGTTTTTTTAGGTGAGATTTTTAACTTAATTAAATTATATTGACATACGTACAAAGGAGAAAATTACAGTACGTGACCCTATTATATATTTACACAACTTAGTTACATGTAATAGTAATTGCGAACTTTTTTCTTAATAGAGATTGTCAGAATAAATTTGAAATAAAATTTGAACAACGTTTAGAATTGAAAAAAATTGTGTAATGTAAGAAGAGAATGTGAGGTGAACAAAACAGGTGGATAAACAAAGTATTATTGAAAAATGAGCAATTTAGGTATTATGACTGGATGAATAATGTAGTTTGAAAATAGAAAAAATATATCTAGGGTGAAAAAAGAATGTGAGGTGAAAAAATTAAACTATGGGGTGGCAATAGCCGCACACTTCTTTTTTTCTTAACAACCCGTATGTTATTCATTTTTTCCCCATGCTTCTTTTACACTTAACCAAAAAAAAAAACAGGCCAGTTCTTATTTTTCTCCCACTGAATTCCTCCTAGCTTGCACTTGAGAACTCAACTTTCTTTCACACCCAAATTTGCACATTCCCAACAACGTTGAGGAGATATCATTAAATCGCTACCCATAATTCTAATTTCTTGTTTTATGGCAGTTACTTTCAGTAAGTCCACATCTCTCACTCCTCGAATCAATTCGTTTTGTTTTACTCTTCTTAGAGTTGTGGGTGTGGCTCTATTTGGTTTAGGTGGCTAGGTTGCTTGAATAGATTTGGATGCTTGAGGAGATTAGGTGCTTGAGTGGATTGGGTTTTGGTGTTACTTGATTTATATTTGAGATTTTCTGTTCTAGAGGTAGGGAAAATAAACTTCCTTCATAACTTTGAATTCTAAATTTGTATGTATATGTTGTGATTTGTTGTGATGGTTCCCTACGTTCTGTGTTTCATGTTGGTGAATATGAATGTGGTGAGCTTCAATTGGAATCGATGTCCCTGTTTGATTAATGTTCTTTGTGGAATTTAGGTGTCCACCAAGCTAGAATTCAATTATATATTCAAAATGATTACTTTTGGTTTTTTAGTTCTTATATGGAACTTGTTTGAGCATAAGTTGATCGTACTTATTCTTGAGTTTTCCAGGGGAACGAATTCTTTAGCTCATTTTGTTTTCAAATTTCTTAGTACACTACTTTGACCTATATCTACACACCATTCCTCCAGAAATTTAGTTACTGTAGTGATATATTTATATTTCACCAAGTTCTGAGTTACTTTAAAAAGTAATTATTCTTATTTAGCTCTTAAATTCCATAGTGGTCTTATATATATACGGGGCTTTTCAGGTAAGGAGGCCCTTATCTTAGCTTAAGGTACGGATTTTCATTTCTGACAAACTTTTCGATCAAGTTTTCACATCTCCACCGTGCAATATCTAGGCTATAACGTATAGATCATCTCCACAAAATTTCAGCCGATTCCACCACCGTTAAGGTACTCATAACTTCGATTTTCTACTCAAAATATGAACGGTTCAGGTTCGGCAAATTCAATACGTCCATTGGTTTTGATTAGTTTGATACCTTAACAATCATGAAATCGGCTGAAATTTTGTGGAGATGATCTATACATTATAAACTATATATTGGATGGCGGAGATGTGAAAACTCGATCGAAAAGTTGATAAAAAATGAAAATCCGTACCTTAGCTTAAGGTACGGACCTCCTCACCTGAAAAGCCTTATATATATATATATACATATATACATATGTATATATATATGTATATATATATATATAAGGCTTTTCAGGTGAGGACTGAGGAGGTCCTTATCTTAGTTTAAAGTACGGATTTTCATTTTTGACCAACTTTTCGATCGATTTTTCACATCTCCACCGTCTAATATCTAGGTTATAATGTATAGATCATCTCCACAAACGTTTAGCCGATTTCATGATCATTAAGATATCGAACTAATCAAAACCAATGGACGTATTGAATTTGTCGAACCTGAACCGTTCATATTTTGAGTAGAAAATCGAAGTTATGAGTACCTTAACGGTTATGGAATCGGCTGAAATTTTGTGGAGATGATCTATATGTTATTACCTAGATATTTGACGCTGGAGATATGAAAACTTAATCGAAAAGTTGGTCAAAAATGAAAATCCGTATCTTAAGCTAAAATAAGGACCTCCTTATGTGAAAAGCCTTGTATATATATATATATATATATATATATACACATAATTACATTCTTGACAGTACATCACTAGCTTGTTGGATACATGTCTTTTTATTGAGTATGACATTGACATTCCAAGCTCTTTTTATATGTTCACCGATGCCAAACTTTGTAAGCATTTATTCTCTTGTAAGGTGCTGTTTTATTAGAGAAAAAGGGTTTCAGGTCTAAGTCCACTAGGAAGAAGGGAGGAGGTGGAGGTAGAAGCTTTGGCAAGATTAGGAGAAGTACAAGGAGAAACCCATGTTGGGGAAATAAGGACCAAGTTGATCTTCCTGTCATTATCGACAACCACCCTGTTTTTTCTCAAGACAGAACTACTCAGATCCAAAGCACTGTGCAACAAGGTGAAGACCTCCATGAAGTTCAAATCAAAATGGATGAATAGGTTCAAGTTACAAGACATTTCCACAATCCAAATCCCCCATCTATGCGTATTGTGGAAATCTCATATGTGGAGGTGCTTCATGGCACTGGTGGCTGGCCAGGGGCAGCCATAAGGGAGGAATGAGAATTATTTCATGTAATTGTCAAGGACTTGGATCCCTCTTGACAATTAAAGCCTTGCCGAGATTGGTGAAAAATCAAGCTCCTCAGATCATGTTTATTATGGAAACTAGACAACATAAGTCCACGATTAGTGACTGGAAGAAGAAACTGAAGATGCACCATTTATTTGTGGTTGATCCAGTTCGAACAGGGGGCGGCCTAGGCTTGTTCTGGGACAAGTCTGTTTCTATTTGGGCCTTACCGCCGACATGGTCCAACTCCTTCATGCTTATGCATACCTCTTTGCCACGCCTTCTGGGCTTTCCTCGAAGCGGGCCATTGAACACCAGATCAACCTATAGCTTGGTACATGCCCGATTCGTGTTCTGCCATACTGTTATGCACATGCCCAAAAAGAGGAACTTTAGATCCAAGTCTCGGAGATGTTAGCTTCGGGCGTCATTCGCCGAAGCTCGAGCCCCTACTCCTCACCGGTTTTACTTGTCAAAAAGAAAGATAAAACATGGCGGTTTTGTGTTGATTATCGGCGTCTTAATGCCGTTACGATCAAGGATCGATTTCCTATACCGGTGATGGAGGAACTTTTGGATGAACTCCATGGAGCACAATACTTTACCAAGCTTGATTTGCATTTCGGTTATCACCAAATTTGGATGCGCGAAGAGGATACACCTAAGACGACATTCTAAACTCATGATGGCCTTTATGAGTTTGTGGTGATGGCGTTCGGATTGTGTAACACTCCGTCTACATTCCAATCCCTCATGAACTATTTGTTTGCCCATCTACTCCATAAGTCCATCCTTGTTTTTTTCTACGATATTTTAATTTTCAGTCCAGATTTCACTAGTCATTTGCGGCATGTTCAAGAGGCTTTCGAATTTTTGCGGACTAATACACTATTTGTTAAGTTGTCCAAATTTTCTATAGCCCAGCACAAAGTGGAATACTTGGGTCACATTGTATCTTCTCAGGGTGTGGCTATGGACCCCGCGAAAAGTGCAATCCATTAGAGAATGGCCCAAACTGAAAACAGTGAAGGCATTGCGGGGCTTCCTCGGACTGGCTAGGTTTTACCGCCAGTTCATTCGCTTATTTGGCCTGATAGCAGCCCCTATTACGGCAATGCTCCGCCGTGACAACTTCCATTGGACTGCAGAGTCGGAGTGAGCCTTCTCTCGGTTGAAAGAGGCCATCATATCGGTGCCGGTCCTCGCCCTTCCAGATTTTTCATGGCCTTTTACCATTGAAACCGATGCTAGTGGTGGTGGTATCGATGTGGTGCTGCAACAGCAAGGCCACCCCGTGGTCTTTTTTAGCAAGACTTTGTCAGAGAAACATCATGCTCAGTCCACCTATGAGCGTGAGATGTATGCCATCATGTTTGCAATTGAAAAATGGCGGCCTTACTTGATTGGAAATTCTTTCACCATCCTCACGGACCACAAGCCATTAAAGAGTATGATGGATTAGAGAGTAACGACACCGGTTCAACACAAATGGGTGGCCAAGCTGCTTGAGTACAATTATACTATAGAGTATAAGGCTGGTTCGACTAACACGGTTCCTGATCTCTTGTCTGGGCGCCATGAACTGCTCAGCATTACCACGGCCTCTGCACTATTATTTAATTCTGTCTCCCAAATCGATGGTGCTTGTTCAAGAGATGTAGCAGCTCAGCGTCTTATCCAGGCTCTTCATTCACCCAATCCCCCCAAGAACTTTGAGCTTCGTTGTGGCCGTTTATTCCATCATGGACACATTTACACACCAAAATCATCAGATTGGAGAGCCAAGGTGTTGTATGAGTTTCATGGGTCTCTATATATATAAGGCTTTTCAGGTGAGGAGGTCCGTACCTTAAGCTAAGGTACGGATTTTCATTTTTTATCAACTTTTCGATCGAGTTTTCACATATCCACCGTCCAATATATAGTTTATAATGTATAGATCATCTCCACAAAATTTCAGCCGATTTCATGATCGTTAAGATATCGAACTAATCAAAACCAATGGACGTATTGAATTTGCCGAACCTGAACCGTTCATATTTTGAGTAGAAAATCGAAGTTATGAGTACCTTAACGGTTATGGAATCGGCTGAAATTTTGTGGAGATGATCTATATGTTATTACCTAGATATTTGACGGTGGAGATATGAAAACTTAATCGAAAAGTTGGTCAAAAATGAAAATCCGTATCTTAAGCTAAAATAAGGACCTCCTTATGTGAAAAGCCTTGTATATATATATATATATATACACACATAATTACATTCTTGACAGTACATCACTAGGTTGTTGGATACATGTCTTTTTATTGAGTATGACATTGACATTCCAAGCTCTTTTTATATGTTCACCGATGCCAAACTTTGTAAGCATTTATTCTCTTGTAAGGTGCTGTTTTATAAGAGAAAAAGGGTTTCAGGTCTAAGTCTACTAGGAAGAAGGGAGGAGGTGGAGGTAGCAGCTTTGGCAAGATTAGGAGAAGTACAAGGAGAAACCCATGTTGGGGAAATAAGGACCAAGCTGATCTTCCTGTCATTATCGACAACCACCCTGTTTTTTCTCAAGACAGAACTACTCAGATCCAAAGCACTGTGCAACAAGGTGAAGACCTCCATGAAGTTCAAATCAAAATGGATGAATAGGTTCAAGTTACAAGACATTTCCACAATCCAAATCCCCCATCTATGCGTATTGTGGAAATCTCATATGTGGAGGTGCTTCATGGCTCTGGTGGCTGGCCAGGGGCAGCCATAAGGGAGGAATGAGAATTATTTCATGTAATTGTCAAGGACTTGGATCCCTCTTGACAATTAAAGCCTTGCCGAGATTGGTGAAAAATCAAGCTCCTCAGATCATGTTTATTATGGAAACTAGACAACATAAGTCCACGATTAGTGACTGGAAGAAGAAACTGAAGATGCACCATTTATTTGTGGTTGATCCAGTTCGAACAGGGGGCGGCCTAGGCTTGTTCTGGGACAAGTCTGTTTCAGTGAAGGTTTTTAATTTCTCTGTCAATTTCATAGATGCTGATGTTGTCTTTGCAGATGGTTTTGCTTGTCAAATCACTTTTATGTATGGAAATCCTCATGAGAATGAGAAAAGACGTTTTGGCACTACATGACTAGTCTCTTCAGCCCTAGATCAGTTGCTTGGCTCTGTCTGGGTGATTTTAACGAAATCAAATGGTCTTTTGAAAAATGGGGTGGATCCCCGCAGGACATTTGGATAAACTGTTTTAGGCTTTCATTAACAATGCTCAGCTGAGGGACTTGAATTTCCAAGGACCTGAGTTCACTTGGTTTGCAATCAGAAATGGCAGAGTCTATATGAAAGAAAGGCTTGATAGAGCAATGTCAAATGTCAGTTGGAGTATTAAGCAAGATCGAAAAGACTCAAGTATTCCATCTTCCCAAAATTGGTTCTGATCACAGACCTATTTTAGTTGATACAAGGCCAATAGAATGCAGAGGTAGATCAATTTTTCGGTTCGAACAATTATGGAATGCACATGATGAGTGTATTGATGTAGTTCAGAATGCGTGGAACAATGCTCATTCTCATGGTCCGATGAAGTCTTGGGCAGCAAAGCTTGGCTCAGTGAGCTCAGCTCTAATTTCATGGAGCAAAACTCCTTTTCCAAATTCCAATGCGCAGGTTCGCAGCTTACTGAGAGATATTGAAAACTTATGCAACTCCAAGGAGGTAGATGCCGCTCCCCAACTTGCTTAGTTAACTGATGACATCTCAAAATTGTGGACCCAAGATGAGATTTATTGGAGGCAGCGGTCTCAGATCAATTGGCCTTAATTAGATATATAAAAAATTTCCATCAAACAACTCTGCATCTCAGAAGCTGCAACAAGATTCTTTGTATCAAAGAGGAAAATGGAAGATGGATTCAGAATGAGAAAGGGATCACCAACCACTTCTTAAATTATTTTAAATCTATCGCCATCTCTTCAGGCCTCCAACTATGGCATGAAGTACTGGATTTCATAGATCATGTTGTAACTCCTGAGATGAATGTGGCCCTTGACGCTCCTATCACCATTGATGAAGTTAAGAGGGTTGTTTTTGATCTCAGAGCCTTTACAGCTCTGGGTCCGGATGGCTACTCTAGAGTTTTCTATCAACACCACTGGAATATTGTACAAGAAGTGGTCCATGCATCAGCGGTTAATCATCATAGCACTAAGGATCTTCTTCATGTTCTCAATCAAACTCACATAGCACTGATTCCAAAGATTCAAAATCCCTCCCTGGCGTCTTAATTCAGACTTATTGTATTGTGTAACTTCTCGTACAAGATTCTCTCCAAGGTCATTGCAAACAGGCTCAAAACCTTCATGCCGCCCTCATTTCATCCAATCAATCAGCTTTTGTGCAAGATAGGCTCATTTAAGACAAGGTGATGATAGCTCATGAAGTCTACCATTATCTGAAATTGCAAAAATCAGGCCAAGACGGATACTTTGGTTTGAAACTTGATATGAACAAGGCATACGACCGTGTTGAATGGAACTTCTTGGAGTATGCATTGTCAAGACTTGGTTTTAGTAACTCCTGAATTCGATTGGTGATGTCATGCAGTAGATCAGTCTCATACTCCATTCTTCTAAATGGTAAGCCTAGAAACTAGTTTAAGCCTTCTTGTGGATTAAGACAAGGTGACCCTCTGTCACATTTCTTATTTCTCTTTGTCAATGACGTATTGTCCAAGATGTTGATCAAATCCACCGAAAATGGAATGATTCATCCTTTGAGGGTATGTCCAAGGCAAATCCTAGTCAGTCACCTCGTCTTTGCTGACGACTCAGTGTTCTTTTAGAAAGCAACTTTGGAAAATTACTCTCACCTCTCACACATTATCAACACTTTTTGCCACTCTTTTGGTCAGCGGATTAACAATGAAAAGTCCTCATTGTTCTTCAGCCCTAACACCAACCCTTTCACTGTGGAGTATGTTAGTTCGGCTCTCAATATGAAAGTGGTTAATGACCCTGGAAGATACCTAGGCCTACCTACTACCTGGGGAAGGTCAAAACAGAAGGCTCTTCAGTTTGTTAAAGATGCAATCAAGTCGAAAGTATCAGGTTGGAAGCAATCAATGATGAATTTGGCATGAAAAGAAGTTTTTATCAAATCGGTAGCAAATGCTATCCCAACGTAAACAATGGCTTGCTTTACATTCCCTCAGTCGACTTGCAAGGAGCTAAACTCTATTCTCAGTGACTTTTGGTGGGGATCAAAATCCAAAACAGGCATTCACTGGAAATCATGGGAAGCTCTTGGACTCCCAAAAGCGGATGGTGGTAGAGGTTTCAGGAATTTTCAAGATTTCAACAGAGCACTCTTAGCTAAACAAGTTGGAGGCTATCACTAACCCTCAGTCTTTTTGCGCACAAGTAATTCAACAGCTTCATTACCCCGATACTACTTTAATGGAAGCTAGGAAGGACTCTAATCCATCATGGGTTTGGACTAGCCTCCTTGAATGTCGTACTCTTGTCAAACATGGGGCGATGTGGAGTGTGAGTAATGGTGAATCAGTTAACTTATGGTCGGACCCTTGGATCCCAAAATCCCCCCCCCCCCTCTTTTCTCTCTGGATCCAAGTAAAAAGCATCTGAATACAACCGCTTCGGGTCATCAGTTGAATCCAACCAGAGTGGTTCACAATGTGCTGATGCAACTACAATCTTATCAATTCTCGGGCACTTTTCCACTCCTTGATGGAGGGATGTGACTTGGTTCTCGGTGCTCCATGGCTCAGCACTTTGGGTTTCATTGGTTGGCATTCTGCCGATAAGATTATGATATTCTTTGTTGAGGGAAGCGGTATGTGTTGCAGGGTTTCAATTCCAGTCCCTCCGGTGTTCACGTTGAGCTCCTTGCCTTGGTGGAAGCAGAGCACACCCATAACCCTCTCCCAGCGACCGTGAAGACATCTCTAAGCTATTTGAGCCTTCCCGCCGACATGGTCCAACTCCTTCATGCTTATGCATACCTCTTTGCCACGCCTTCTGGGCTTTCCTCGAAGCGGGCCATTGAACACCAGATCAACCTATAGCTTGGTACATGCCCGATTCGTGTTCTGCCATACTGTTATGCACATGCCCAAAAAGAGGAACTTTAGATCCAAGTCTCGGAGATGTTAGCTTCGGGCGTCATTCGCCGAAGCTCGAGCCCCTACTCCTCACCGGTTTTACTTGTCAAAAAGAAAGATAAAACATGGCGGTTTTGTGTTGATTATCGGCGTCTTAATGCCGTTACGATCAAGGATCGATTTCCTATACCGGTGATGGAGGAACTTTTGGATGAACTCCATGGAGCACAATACTTTACCAAGCTTGATTTGCATTTCGGTTATCACCAAATTTGGATGCGCGAAGAGGATACACCTAAGACGACATTCTAAACTCATGATGGCCTTTATGAGTTTGTGGTGATGGCGTTCGGATTGTGTAACACTCCGTCTACATTCCAATCCCTCATGAACTATTTGTTTGCCCATCTACTCCATAAGTCCATCCTTGTTTTTTTCTACGATATTTTAATTTTCAGTCCAGATTTCACTAGTCATTTGCGGCATGTTCAAGAGGCTTTCGAATTTTTGCGGACTAATACACTATTTGTTAAGTTGTCCAAATTTTCTATAGCCCAGCACAAAGTGGAATACTTGGGTCACATTGTATCTTCTCAGGGTGTGGCTATGGATCCCGCGAAAAGTGCAATCCATTAAAGAATGGCCCAAACCGAAAACAGTGAAGGCATTGCGGGGCTTCCTCGGACTGGCTAGGTTTTACCGCCAGTTCATTCGCTCATTTGGCCTGATAGCAGCCCCTATTACGGCAATGCTCCGCCGTGACAACTTCCATTGGACTGCAGAGTCGGAGTGAGCCTTCTCTCGGTTGAAAGAGGCCATCATATCGGTGCCGGTCCTCGCCCTTCCAGATTTTTCATGGCCTTTTACCATTGAAACCGATGCTAGTGGTGGTGGTATCGATGTGGTGCTGCAACAGCAAGGCCACCCCGTGCTCTTTTTTAGCAAGACTTTGTCAGAGAAACATCAAGCTCAGTCCACCTATGAGCGTGAGATGTATGCCATCATGTTTGCAATTGAAAAATGGCGGCCTTACTTGATTGGAAATTCTTTCACCATCCTCACGGACCACAAGCCATTAAAGAGTATGATGGATCAGAGAGTAACGATACCGGTTCAACACAAATGGGTGGCCAAGCTGCTTGAGTACAATTATACTATAGAGTATAAGGCTGGTTCGACTAACACGGTTCCTGATCTCTTGTCTGGGCGCCATGAACTGCTCAGCATTACCACGGCCTCTGCACTATTATTTAATTCTGTCTCCCAAATCGATGGTGCTTGTTCAAGAGATGTAGCAGCTCAGCGTCTTATCCAGGCTCTTCATTCACCCAATCCCCCCAAGAACTTTGAGCTTCGTTGTGGCCGTTTATTCCATCATGGACACATTTACACACCAAAATCATCAGATTGGAGAGCCAAGGTGTTGTATGAGTTTCATGGGTCTCTATTGGCAGGTCACTCGGGTTATCTCCGGACTCTAACTCGCCTACACCGCAACTTCTCTTGGCCGGGGATGCGAAAGGATGTGAAGTTGTTTGTTGCTTTCTGTGACGTGTGCCAACGGCAAAAACCTGAATCCATCCGCTCACCGGGCTTGTTACAACCGCTGTCAATTCCTAAATAAAAGTGGGAAGACATATCGATGGATTTTGTGGAAGGCCTTCCCCTATCTAATGGCTTCAATTCTATAATGGTTTTCGTGGATCGCCTCACAAAGTATGCACATTTTGTTCTCTTGACTCACCCTTTCACTGCTTCATCCATTGTAGACACCTTCACCCGTCATATTTTCCGGCTTCATGGCATGCCACGTCGCATTGTGAGTGATCGAGACCTGGTGTTTCTGTCTAAGTTTTGGTCTGCCTTTTTCAAGCTTCAAGGTACTACTCTTTGTCACAATTCTACTTACCACCCGCAAAGTGATGGCCAATCCGAAGTTGTCAACCGTTCGTTGGAGCAATACCTTTGTTGTTTCATCATGAACGAACCGGCAAAGTGGCGGTCACTATTGCATTGGGCAGAGTGGTGGTTGAACACCTCTTACCACTCCGCAATCTAGATGTCGTCGTTCCAGGCACTTTATGTATACCCTCCGTCGATAGTGGAATCTTACCTTCCAGGCAATACCAATGTGTCCAAAGAGCTCACTGAGAGGGACACACTCCTTCACTCTCTACGGTCTACTTTGACTGAGGCACAAAAGAGGATGAAGCAAATGGCTGCTAAGCGGCATACGGAGCGTGAGTTTAATGCAGGGGATTGGGTGTTTCTCAAATTACAGCCTTACCGACAAAAATCATTGATCAAACGCCACTCTAACAAGCTGGCTCCAAGTATTTTGGTCCGTTTCGGGTGCTGCAGCGCATTGGGTCAGTGGCTTATAAGCTTGAGCTGCCTCCTCATTCTAAACTACACCCTGTGTTTCATGCCTCTCTGCTCAAACGGCGTGTCGGTGATGACACTCCAACTTCTGGCACTTTGCCTCAATTTGATGATGCTGGACAGATCATATGGGAACCATTGAGGGTGTTAGACATGGGATACCGCACTCACAAGAAGAAAACAATTACTACATGGCTGGTACAATGGCGTGGTCACCTATCTAGGCTTTGCTACGTGAGGACAGGTCGCGTCTCAAAGGGGGGAGTAGTTGTTGGACTCAGCCTACTTTACTATTTTGTATCTACATCCAGAGAGCTAGTTTCTACACCATCAGGAGTTTATGCTACTTTCGTATTTCATTTCCAGCTATGTACTGCCAGGTATGGCCTTGTCCTTTTGCTTAACATCTCATCCTAACATCTTGGTCATTTATATGTAATGCATTCTCTCATTTGGGAGGTATCTATGAAATGAACAACTTTTGAAACTCTCTCTCTGTCTCTCTCTCTCTCTCTCTCTCTCTCTCTCTTCTCTCTCTAACCCTGTGCACTCACCATATTGATTGGGAATCAAATTCTTGGAAGCAGGATGATTTCCCAACTGAAATTGATGATCATCTCAAATCCTCTATCCTTTCCATTCATCCCTTGTGTAGAACTAGGAGAGATGAGCTCATCTGGCCTCATTCTAAAGATGGCTCTTACTCAGTGAGGTCGGGTTACAACTTTCTGCAAGCTGTGAAACAAACCAACTCAGTGGTCCATCATCATCATTCATACTCTATTCCCAGTCAGCTGTGGATGTGGATTTCCAAAGTTCATACCGTCCCAAAAAATCGAATGTTTATGTGGAAGCTTCCACATAACATTCTTCCTACTAAAGGCCAGCTTCACCACCGTCATATTGCTCGTAGTCCTCTCTGCTCCATTTGTAACTCTTTCCCTGAATCCATTGAACATGTTTTCTTCACTTGTTCTTGGACTGTTGCTGCTTGGTTTGCTCATCCAATTGGCTTCAAAGTCTCTGTTCAGACCATCAACTCCTTTACTAAGTGGTTGGATGCGATCCGTCTCAAACATTGGCCAAGGGAAACATACACTCATATCTCACTTATGTTTTGGTCAATTTGGCTTCATCGATGCAAAATTACCTTTGAGCACATTGATCCGGATCCGGTGCAAGTTGCATCTCTCACAACCCTCCGCCCTCCCCTCTTCACTCTCTAATCATCAACACTGACGCAGCTTGGAGGAAAACTGACAACCGCGCTGGTATTGCGGCTGTTGTTCGTGATCACAACGGAGTGATTGTCTCTGGTTCCGCTGTTAATTCCTATGCTCAGTCTCCTCTCGCAACTGAGCTTCTAGCAATAACTGAGGGTTTGAATTTGGCAAAAGCTATGAATTTGGAGGCAATCACCATTGTATCGGATTCTAAAATCCTAATTGATGCCTTTGTTGCTGATAAAGCCCCTGCAGATTGGAAGGTAGTGAACTTGTTCTCTGAAGCCCGGTCTCTTTCTCAAATCCGGCAAATCAGCTGGCGTTGGTCTAGCAGGAAAGCTAACAGAGTGGCTGATCATGTAGCCTCTTTAGCCTTAAGAGGTCCTAGTGACACACTCACTCAAAGACAGATCTCTGAGTTTATTTGAAGACCTTTCACCGACATTGTAACATATCAGACCCTCGGGGATTACTAGCACAATAATCAACTCGTTTTCACCTCTTATGACGTTCACCACAGAAATCACATAAGTCCTATTTGGTTTGTTAACGACCATACTCGGAAACACAGTAGCTAACATACCAAAATTACCGCGATGCTTCACAAACCACCCAGACCTATCTTCCAGCAATTTAAAGACAACCAACCAATTTGTCCAAGTTGCCGCAAGATGCAAATGCCCGCCCGACTCTCCAAATTAGGTACAAGTCATGCATGGCAACCTCTCGACGCTGTCATCATTGAAATCAAAATATGCCAAAGACTGATTCTTCTGATTGTACCAGTAAATTGCATCCTTCCTGTAAACGGCAACGTGAAACCCTATATCGTATTTCAAAATGTAAATCCCCTTCCTGGAGGGTCTCCAAGACTTTGTTTCTGACGAGTAGATATCAATTTTGATGAGACGGTTCTCGTCTAACACAGACAACTCACTAACAAATAGGAGTCAGTAATGAGGTGACTCCAAAGGATCAAAAGCCACATTAAAAGCCTTCACTGTTTCTCTGCATGGACTTCCAAGAACCCGAAGCCATTTTGATTGCCCAGATGAGTGATTACAAACATAATATAAAGTGATTTGAGAGGAATTCATATGAGGCTTAGAAAAGCACATCAACCCATTACACACATGATGAATTTCCAGGTTTGGGATACTCAGGAAATTTGGGTGTCTATCATATTGATAACTACGCCGATGAAAGGAGAGACCACGAGGGTTTGGTTGGAAATTAAGTCGAGCATGCAGCATAAACCCTAAGAGATGGTTTGGGTTTCTCCTGGCGTAAGTGACAGTAAACTTTGGAGTAGAGATTATCGAGTACCATTTTTTTTGAAACTGACTTGAACCTGAGAACTGGCTTAGCTGGAAGGCGCAAAAGGATCTCGCGCAAGAATTCTTCGGTGTTGCCCACTTCAGTTGCACCACCTGCACGGGAAGAAGCTATGAGTTTGGAATTTTTTCTCCCCCTGCTTGCCATTTCTCATTTGCTAAGCGCAGTCAGAGAGTGGTTCAATACCTGGGGTTTTCACCTCTATAAAAGCTCACTAATTTTCCGTTCTGTGTTTGTTGTTTGAAAGAATTAATCATTTCTTCTTTTCTAGGTGGATTTATTACCAACAATGTCATTTTTTTCTAGATTCTTTTTCTTCCTAGTTGACACTCATCTTTTGTCTACTCCAACGATTTAAACGGTGACGTATCTAATATGTTGAATGATGTAGAATTACTCAGTATATGACTCAAAAAAAAAATTACGTTTCAACTGCTAAAACGGTGCGGTATATAATTCATTGAACAATGATGTTCACTTACTTAGTAACTAACTAAAAAAGAAATTATGTTTAATTGTGGTTGTATAACTAATCAAAAACAGTATGTTCAGTCCCGTACGTTGTATGTGGCTGGATTTTATGGTGAAAGGAAGCATCTTAATCATAAAATCTTTATTTTGCCTTCCAGAAATCCTTATTTTCAGAATTTCCATTCAAAAAAATGGCTGACCAAACTTTTCTTCATAATGTAGCATTTTCTTCTTTAACAGTTTAATAGGTTCCATTAAAAGTAAATGAATGCCAATAAGGACAATTGATGAGATTTTTTTAAAGAATGCGGCTGTTGCCACCGGACAGTTTACTTAGTTCACCTGATATTCTCTTGACTCATAGTTACCACTGTATGCACTCTAGTGGCAGTGGAAGACCCTGTTGAAAATAATACTCACGACAAAAACGAAACAAAAGAGCTGCAAACTACTTATGAAAGTCTTGTCCTCCCCACAGGGGTCAATCCATTAAACAAGATAAATGTAAAGAAAGCTCACTAAGTGGGTCGTGGTAGAATTGAGTCATCCGTAATTCCTCACCAAATTTATGTTTAGTGTTATTTGTGCTGTGAATTTAAAAGAATTTGGGTGTAAATTTGGCTCATGGAAAACTACAATTTTACCCTCGTGTTATCTTCACAGCATCTCGTCTGATTTTCAGACCCCAATTCATTTTGAGTTTTGTGGATCTTCATCTCTTGCTCTGCTCCCTGATGCTAAGGTAAATTTCATACATTCAATTTATTCTTCTGCATAACTAGTTTGCTCTACTTGTTCACCATTATGTATGATTGTTGTTGCAGATTGTCTTTTCAGTTTGATTGTCATTTTCAATTTCAATATCTTAACACTCCGTATAACAACATTGTACGATTCTGGGCTTTTCAAAGCTCATAAGCTTCTGGGTCTGTCTCTGTTTGAGGAGTTGATGTTTGAATTATGAAGGGTACTGTACCTACCTATCTGGAGATCAAACATCAGCTAGATAAAACTGAAGTCACTACAACCCCAATTTACCCTGTTCTATTTTATAGCGATCTCCGTGTCTCTAGAACAGCCCAACTGGGATTGACTACATTGAATATTTATATAGAAGGGTTTGTTTCATACCATTGGGATTCTTGGTCTGAGATATCTTTTAGTTTTCTGAAAAATAATGTATCTGATTTTGCATATTAATTAGTTTGAGATTCCAAGAGTTTTGGTGGCTCAACTGAGGTGGATGATTCAGCTTCAATTGATATGTGATTTGTTGATTCTCATTTTCAGTAATCTGAATAAGTTTGTGACTGGATGAGTTTCAGGAATATCAGGTGAATGTACTGGAGTGTTGATTTCGCATCATTTTCTTTCTTTGCAGCAATTAAAAATAGAAGTTGGACAGCAGATAGACATGAATGGACCCTCAAGAAACCTTTGAAATGTGAAACAACTGGGGACTGGGAGGAAGACTTGCAGAGTATGCAATATTACTGTATGTTGGTTCTTTTCCCTTTGACTGCAGTTGATTTGGTCATGTGTTATGTGTCATTTCTCCGTTCCTTTACTCACTTTCGATTTGTTACTTTGTTCATCTTCTTTTGTTTTACAGAAATTCGGAACTCTTTTGGTTGAGTGATGTCAGTCTCATCATCAGCCACAGACATTGCCAGCAATGAAGATCTTTTATCCCAAATCCTTGTTCGATTACCCCCAAAATCCCTCATTTGCTTCAAATGTGTGTCCAAACAATGGCTCTCACTCATTTCCAACCCCCAATTCATTGCCACCCACATCCGCTGCCGAGGCATTGCATCCCCTTCTGGCCTACTTCTAAACAATGATTACTTGCATACTCCGGAGTTCCACTATGTACCTCTGTCACACTCTAATCCCTCTGAACTCACTCCCCCTCCGTATCTGAGCTATCTTGGTGCCCCACGCATCAAGATCCTACAGTCTTGTAATGGTTTGCTTTTGTGTTCTTCTGCCTACCAGAAAAATGATCCAAATTACGAACTCAAATACTTTGATGACCTTTCACAGACAGAGGATGATGTTCTCTTGCCAGACATATGGCATGTAATCCCAACAATCTCAAATGCCTGCAGTCAAACAAGAATCCATTATTCTGGTTTTCGATTCTATGTCTGCAATCCTACCACCAAGCAGTTCAAGACTCTTTCTTTTCCTTTCTTTCAGTATCACATACTTGCTCTAAATATTGCTTTTGATCCCTTGCATTCACCCTACTTCAAAATATTGTGTATACTCAAGAAGGATCTGGATTCTCATGTAATTCACCTTTATGATTCCGAGACCAAAACTTGGAACTCATCTCCAATATCATTTAATGCACCCAGGAATATACACTTCCGTGAACCTGTATTTTGCAGGCGTGCAATTCACTGGTATAGTTCCCAACAGACTTCGCTTTACTTTGATGTGGATAAAGAGTGCTTGAACCCGATGCCTATGCCCCAGTCTTCGTTGTATGGAACTGTCAATTATTTTGGGGAGTCTGGAGGCCACCTGCATCTGATATTGTCAACAACCTCTTTTCTAGAATTTGATGTGTTTGAGTTGGAGAAAGATTACTCTGCATGGTCAGTGAAGTACCGTCTCAATATTGAAGGCATAAGAGTTTCACTTTCTGGTACATGTGGCTTTTCCAGCATTGGATCTAATGCTTCAGTGCTGAGAATTACTTGTGGAGAAAAGGAAGAGGAATCAGAGGCGGTGGTATTTATATTTGGTATCGAAGGTAGTATGGTTGCCTCTTGCAATTTGAGTAATGGGACTCATAGAAGACCTACAGTATTGGTTCCTTCTCGAGAAGCTGTTCTTGATTTCAAGATCCTTCATTCCCATACAGACTCCTTTCCATTCATAGAAACACTGTCTCCCCTATAAAGCACATATATTCTTTGGAGCTATTTCGCTTTAGTATATAATTGTTTTCATCTTGATCAGTTTGACAGATTGATTTTGCCAATGAGTATTAGTGCCGTCTGTATTCAGCATTGTTCATTCCTACAACTTCAATGACTTGAAGTACACTGAAGAAAGTTTTGCGCTAATTACTGAATTGATTCTTTTGTGATGAAGGAGCTGTTATTTATGATTTAGTACTTTCAATAAGTTGGTTCTGTCAGCTCCATTAAATCACTAAAACACCAAAATACGACTTCATCATAAATTCATAATTCGGATTTGGATGCATGAAATGAAGTCATATGTTTTTTTTTCTTCTTTTTTGACTAAAAAATAAGTCATATGCTATTAAACTGTGTTGTGCATAGGATATCAAGCTTTTCAGTTAAAATTTGTTATCACCAAACCACTTAAACACCCAGTTCCGTTCACACAACTGACTATGAAATTCATGCTTAACTAACATTGGATGTAAATCCAAGGGTGAGGAGAATCTTTTAAAATTGAGTTATTTTGTTTTCAACCTTAAGATTTACATTCAATGTTGGTTGAACATGAATTTCATGGTCAACTACTGACCGTGTGAACGGGATTGCTTAAACACAAGAACACTGCATACTGATTCTGCAATACACATGCTGTTACATGGTGATATGCATAAAGTATGAAAAATATCACTTGAACTAACCAATGTGAACCAGAGGATGTATAATGAGACAAATATGATTTGAAAGAGTGTTACAAAAGACGAATTCTATAAAAGAGTGCGAAAATAGAAATATTGAAACAGATTGATACCTATGAAATATATTAATAAAAAAGAGAACGGCCATATCTAAATAACGTCTGTTTGTGCATCTGTGAAATAAGGATCAAGGAAAGAAATTGGGGCAAAACTATAGTAAAAGCAGAAGTTTGCCATTGATTGCACAGTATTCCTACTGGAAAAGATACAACCCAAAATAAAATACAAACTCTCATAACATTATGTTTGATGAGCAGTGACATTAACAAAGGAAATACTTTCCCATACAAGGAGATGAAATTTGTGGTCCCGTAGAGAACCTTCTATGACTAGTCGCACAGTTATTTGCGAAGCATTGTCTCAGTTCACAGAAACTTCCTGTATGGTCTGCCTGCATCCTCATCTTGCATATGCTGCCACATTATGGAAACAAATATGAATGTTAAGACTCAAATGGTGTACTGGTTGAAGATTTGAAACAGAATGGTACCTACCAAATATTGATAAAAAAGTCTGTTACAAATGACCAAATACTATAAGAAAGCATGCGAATATAGGAATACTAAAACAGATTGATACCTAAGAATTTTTTTTTTTTTAAAGTTGAAGCATCTATTGTGTATTCCGAATCACATCAACAAAACAAACAAAAGAATGTTAGTAATTAAAATTTTTATGTTTAGCACAAGAGGGGCTTCGCATCTATCATCCTTTTGCATTATGTAAAAAAGTGCACCTAATATGAGATTCGGAGGAAAGTATGCAACCGGATAAATACCACTAGATTGGCAGGCTAAATTTGGACTACGTGACAGCTTTACAACAGATATCAGGAAATGCTATATAGGGGAGGTATTAGGTACTTTGGCGACTTATTGCATATCAAAAGGTTTTAACTATATAATTAAAAAAATACAGTTCCTCACATCAATGATTCAATTTTTAAAGAAAAGGGAAACTGTTCCACTGGCACAGATGCTATATCAAAGCAAGCAACTTAAAGTACTGTAATTAAGAAAAGCCGATAATGAAATTAACTATGGAAAGCCATATAATTAAGAAATTAAGTATGAAACTAACAACTATATCAGCTAACACTCTAACAGCTATCTAATTCACCCATGACCCTAAACCCCTTAATCTGCAGAAAGAAAAATCATTCTCGTACAGAAACGTCATTGACTATCTATATTGATCTCTTACAGAGGCTCCAAATGAAGAGATATATCATTGACATTCCTCCAGCAGAATGTACAACTGCACAAGAGAATTAAAAATCCTATGAAACTGTAACTTTTCATTGGTTCTTCAACCAGACTGAACGGACCATGGGATCTCCACCATTCTCTCTGCTAGAGCATTTACAAAAGTTTCCAGGAATTCCAAGTTCACAATTTAATATGGGACTTACAAAATTTAACTGAGTTTCAATTTTGGTGTCACGGCCTATCTTGGTTTCCATATCAGCGCAATCTATAGTATCTGTCTAGGTGTTTATTAATTGTTAGTGAACATGTACATTGATATGAAACTAGAAACATGATACTAAAGTATCACATTAGCCAACACAATTCATCTCATCACTTACTCCAACACACAGAAACATCCAATGTAGGAATGGTTAACGAAAGACGAGAACAAAGACCCCCACCAATTTCAGTCTCGCCGGGAATCTCAAGCACCAAGATTAAGCACATACTGGCAGCAGAGATTCGACGCTGAAAACAGTACATTTACTTACCTAAATGCAGACCCAAAACTATATGACAATACAAAATCCAATATAGCCTTTTAAAAAAAGTTCCCAATGCTTCAGAAATGATGATTCTACACTACTACTTGTAAAACCAACCGTGCCTCGTCGCTAAACCCAACCAACCACATACTAGCTATTTCTCGAAAACAACCCTAATTTAACGCAAGACCCAACCTCTTTTCATCACCCACATTAGAGAACAAAACAAAGTCAAACGAAACAAAATCGAACCGAGTATTGTGAACACACAGGAGAGAGATCTAAGAATTCCAATAAAGATGGAGAGAGAGAGAGAGAGAGTAATTACGAATTCTCGGACGATGCCCTTGTAGACTAAGACGGGGATAGCGATGCCGAAGATGCCGATGAGGGCGAAGTTGCGGCGAGTCCAGCGGAAGTTGTGCTCCAGATTCTCTCTGGCGGCGCCCCACTCCTCCACGAACCTGTTCTTGTTTGCCTCCATTCCTCCTCCCATTTTCGCCTTCCTTTCTTCTTCTTCTTCTCTGCTCCCGACCCCCTATGTTATTTGCGATGCTCCCCTTAATCCTCTCTCTGTCTACTCTTTGAACCAATGCTAGTAATTCTAATCGAAAATATAAAAAAAACTAATGCTTGTAATCTTTTTTAATTTTGTTTAATTTTGTATTTGCCAATTACAAATCGGTCCCTTAATGTGGAGCTATTATTTTGGGAGTGACGATCCGGCCTCGCTACAAACATTAACATATATGAGGCCATGAGAAAAACTACCCTCTTCAGCAACGTCAAATAAACACCACACCACGAGCAAAGGTGTTGTGCGCATATATGTTGTGCGGATACATGCGGTACTTCTTGTTACGAGTTACTATATGTGTTGATGATGAATTAGTAACTAAATCTTTTAAAATAGAGTCAGAAACAAAATTTTAAACCTTCATTTGGTGCATACATGCATCCGAACAACATAATTTGTGCGTACAATAATGACTTGAGAGTATGAGATTGTACTACATGAATTTATATATTATCTTAGTTGTGCAGTTAAGATGATTCTTCAACTAAAACTCAAATTGGTATTTTGCCGGCACAAAGTTAGGCTGGTTTGCAATGAA
This sequence comes from Argentina anserina, assembly GCF_933775445.1. Classification (NCBI taxonomy): domain Eukaryota; kingdom Viridiplantae; phylum Streptophyta; class Magnoliopsida; order Rosales; family Rosaceae; genus Argentina; species Argentina anserina. The sequence goes on from NC_065875.1 coordinate 4,496,964, forward strand.
CCACATTTGCTACTTTTTTTTCTTCATTTCATTTTGAGCTAGAAGAAGTTGATGAAATTAAACCAAATTAAGAGCTATATTTAAGGAACATTTCGTCTTTTTGGTAATGTAGATATGACATTCATCAAACTCTGATGGTCTAACAACTTATACTTAAAATCTTATGTTAAATATAAGGATTGATGAATTTAATTTCACATATGCAAGCGATGTGACGTGCAAAATAAAATTATAGCCAATTGAGTTTGAATTAATATGACAAATTTATCGGCATATTCTCTTTTGACACCGTCTCTCAAAAGGAGAGGCTTGTAAATTCAATTCCTTTTTTTTTCAAATATCCATTTTCCATTTAATGAAGAGAAAATCAAAATCTGTAGAGTTTATCAGAAACTTAGAGCTCTCAAAACGAAACGAACGGCTGTGATTCGCGCCACATGTCGATCACTCTCTCACTGAACACCACAAGGTACCCCTATAAACAAGCACACCACCTCATAATTAGGGTTTTAGATTCAAGGCTTTACACCGTAAAAATCTCCACAGAGAAACCAATCGAGAGAGAGAGGCTCGCACGGAGATCAATGGCGTCTAGGGTTAGCTTGAAGACCAAGGGCAAGTCCACCACCAAGGGCTCCAAGGGTTCCGACGACGGCTCAATCTCTCAGTCCGTCAAGGAGTGGACCAACTGGACCATGAGGAAGGCCAAGGTCGTCGTTCACTACGGCTTCATCCCTCTAATCATCATCGTGGGCATGAACTCCGATCCCAAGCCACAGCTTTCCCAGCTTCTCAGCCCCGTCTGAGATCCGATCGCGTCGGGTCGGGTCGGGTCAGATCAGTGGGGTTCATGGGTCGTCTGCCCGCTCCGTATTTGTCGAATTGATATGGTCTGTATTTTAGGGAGGTGGTCTAAGACAATGTATGCTTTGGCATCATGAAATTGGGTTTTAAATTTCTAATGAGAATTTCGCGGCTTTTTATGATATACTTCTGCTTTATAAATAAATTGCCTTGATTGATGCTTTAGAGTTGTTTGTTGTTTGATGCATTTGTGATTCTAATTTCTCCTGTTTTCGATTCGTTTTGATTTTTGGCTGTTTGTGCTGTTGGAAATTGATCGGCTTAGATTTGAGCCATTTAGAATCTCACGTTCGAAAAAGTGAAGAGTCATCTTTGGGTTATATGAATTGATACCACACACTAATGTCGAGGTGTTTTGTGTAAAATCACATACCCGATCTCTACTGGGTGGCTAAAGTGGGAGGAGTATCGGCATTATTGAACCCATGTGTGTGGAATTGTTGGCCGCTTCCGCACAATATGTGCTGTGTATATGATTTTTTTTCATACAAGAGTATTGCTTGAGTGAACAATCCGAGGCCTGACACGGAATGTTGTCTTGGAAATTGTAAGCCTTATGCTACAATGATAGCATCTTGTTTCTCGAGGAGTGCAAAGCATGGATCATTTCTAGTTTTCAGCCCCAGGGATGAAACCTGTGATGTTAGCGTGTTTGCAATTTGAAGGGAAAAAAATTCAATAACACTTTTTTATGATGATCACTTATTGTCGTTTGGTTGTTTCTGTTGTTCTTGTACCTCAGATCGTCAAAGTCTTGTATATGCTGTAGGTGCAGATTCAAATTTGTTCATCTGCCTGACTTTATTGATCATGCTACCTGGTAAAAATGAAGCTTTTGATGTATCTTTCGGTGGAATGCTTCCCTGGTGACAAGGTTTGGGTTGTATATATTTAGAAGTTGAAAACAAATAATTTGCAGTCAGTACTAAGGGAAGCCTTGGTAAATTCAAATATCCTTGCTTTCTCATGTGAGCTTGGCAGTCCTTATTTCATATTAAACCTAACTTTCTCTTTTTAGATTCAGTGGGAAGGTCTAGCAGCTAAACTTGCAGCGCTGTATCATCACCTGCTACTTGGTAGGAGGGATTGTTAGATTAATGATATTGTCTCCTGTTTGCATGATCCTCATTGTATGAGCTTTCTTTACTATATTATTTATTGATAGCTGATTCATTTTCTTTTCACAAACCTTAGTGCGCGAGTATTTAGCCTTGCAATCTGTGGTTGATTTTTCTTTTGCTGCGATACTTTTACAAACACAAGCACTCCACTTGTACGTATAGAAGAGTATGTACACCAGGTTACGGCAATAGTTTAACTGTTTAAGAAATCACGAGTTTGCTGGTTTCTCGCTTGTGGTTGGGGAACCCTCACTAGAAAATTCATGCTAGTTCCCTCTTTAGAAGAATTCCATACAGTTGGAATGGAATTCTATAGCAGAGGCTAGAGTTTTGTTGTGCATATCTATACAAGTTAGTCTTGTTGGTAGCTGCATCTGTATATGATGTGTTTCTTGTGATAATTTAGTCTCGTTTTTACAATAATTACCTCAAGTTTTCTTGTAATAGATGTTTTTTGGACCATCTGCATTTGGATTTGTCAGGAACAGAATTAACCTAGTTTGATACTTTGGGGGAGGGTGTGTGCTTCTTGGCATCTTTTGGTGATTCATTTGCATACGTTCGAATAGCTGATTTGCTTTTAGCTTAGACTGCAATGCAGCATTTGTTCTTTCTGTTGTGAGGGGTTATTCTTTCCTTTTCTATTTGGTGTTTTGCTGGGTGCTGGTTGTCCTGCCCCTTTTTTTTTCTATTAAAATTAAATATGATTATATAGAGAACCCTCGTACACCTGCCTCCTACCAGACCAAATCGGAAAACTGGGAAAGCAGATGGTGGGAGCTGGTTAGACCACCTTGCAACTTCAGAGACAGGAATGACCTAACTCGGACGAATTAGAACGACCTGTCCTTTCTTTTATTTTCTTCAGAATGAAGATTTTTCTATTTCTTGTGCCGTTACCTGAATAAGTTTAACTTGTGCAATGTAGTCATGTATTTAGAAAATAGTTAAATTACACGAACAAAAGAAAATATGAAGATAACAACATCAATCTGGAGGAGATTGGAGTCTTGGAGATGTGTTATATTCTGGGTCGTTAGGATCTAGTTTGCATGGAATCGGGTGCGGGTACGTGGAAGCGAAGCGTTTGGAAACGCGGAAGCGTTTTTTTTAAAAAAATTAAGGAAGCGGGTGCGTTTTGGAAGCGTCATAATATATATATTATAATATTTTTATATTTTATTTTTTAAATTATTTTACCTAGTATTAAAATAACTGTATAACTATTAATAACTTATTTTCTAACCCATGATTATCTTTAATTATAGCATTATTAAAGCTTCATTTCAAAATTTAAACAAAAGAATGTACAACATAGTGTGAAAGTGTTGGGCACGTGCAAGTCAAAGAGACATCACTAGATTAAATTAATAAAAAAAAGGTTTGTCTTCTCTCTCTCTCTCATATGGATTTTTTTCATATCTCTCCATAACTCTCTGTCTTCTCTCTATATCTCTCTCATCTAGATTTTCCTGATATTTCTCCCCCTTATTTCTGACACATATTAGATTGATTGATGATGATCATCTTTAACCGCTTAACGAAATAAATAAGAAGATGAGACGACAAGAAGAGTCTCAAGACATTGATTGATGAAATAGAGGTAGAGAATGAATCACGCTTTCAATTTGGAAGTCAACGCTTCCGTCGCGCTTCCAATTTGGAAGCCAACGCTTCCATCGCGCTTCCAATTTAGAAGACAACGCTTCCGTCGCGCTTCCAATTTGGAAGCTAACGCTTCCGCCGCGCTTCCAAACCCACCTTTTTCGGAATCGCGCTTCCGAGCGCTTCCGCTCCCGCTTCCGCTTCCGAAGCGGGAATCGGTCGTCCAACCAAGCTTCCGTGTTATGTAGGTTAGGATTGAGCAACTAGTATTGATCTGGAAAGAGCTGAAAGCTACCTTTCTGTTCCCAGTTGCCATACCTCATGGAGCATGCTTATGTCAGAAGCAGTGATAGGATAACAGAAGGAAGGTTATACGCATCGGGGTGGTGGCGCAGTTGGCTAGCGCGTAGGTCTCATAGCTTAAACAGTGAGTTATCCTGAGGTCGAGAGTTCGAGCCTCTCTCACCCCATTTTTTCTTGCTTCTTATATTTTCCTTTTTCTTCATTGAAAAACACTATCGTTTGCAAGTGTTAGTGATGTTACCATTGTTTAAATCATCTCAGTTTCTCTCACTCAGAAACAGAAATAAAAAATTAATTCACAATTTAATTTGCAACATTCACCAAGTCACTTGGGTAAAAAAAAAAGACATTATTTCATAAATTTAGAACACTAAAAAATGAATCGTATTTTATAAAAAGTAAAACTGTACGATAAATTTATAATTTAAAATTCATAATTTTCAAACATATATGTCATGACAATATTAATTACAACGATAAAAATAACCTATTGGATACGGTATGAAACAATTTGAAACGAGCTGCACCATGTCCCTATCTTAAATTCTTTTAACTTTGTACAAGAGTGAAAGTATGAAATCAGAAATGAGCTGAATGCAGCTGTGTTTGGCTGTGCAACTTTCACCCCTTCATGCCAACTTCCTATTTCAGAGCAAACCAAATCCAATCCAAACACCTCTCACTCGTTAAATCCAATTAACTCAATTAATCAAACTACAAACTCCAATTAATTTTTACATAAATAAACCCCCTCCCTCTACTTTCCCAAATATAACCCAAAAACGAAACGAATACATTTCCATTTTTCTCCCCTCCCACCATTTCCAAACTCTCTCTCTCTCTCTCTCTCTCTCTCTCTCTCTCTCTCTCTCTCCCCCAAAACCTGCAACCCCTAATCTTCCTCCTCCTTCTTCTCCTCCTCCCTCTTCTTTCCCAATCAAGCCAAAACCTCCCACGCCCTCCTGACCCTCTCATTCCATCACCGCCGCCGCAGATCTCCGGTAAGCCCCCAATCACCACCCTCAGATCTAATCCCCCAAAACCAATCCTCTTGATGCTTTCCTTTCTTTAAAAAACAGCTCAGAGGTGCTGGGAGATCTGTGACCCCAAACCAATGGACCCCGCCGCCTTGAATATCACTCTCAAGCTCGGACGAGAGCCAAGAGATGAAGAAGAACGCGAGCCGGAGCCGGAGCCGGCGAAGACGAGCGAGAACAACAGCAACAGAGCCGCCGGCTTATCCGCTTCTTCGTCGTCGGTGTCGTCGCCGCCCTCGTCTCCTTCCTCCTCCGACGAGATTCTCGAGTCGCATCTTAAGTCGCAGGAGCTCGTGCTCTACGACCCCGCCGGAGGTGGTGGTGGTGGTGCCGGTCGTGGGAATAAGAACCTGAGCCCGAGTCCTATAAGCTCCATTTCTCCGGTGAGTACAGGCGCTAGGGTTTTGCCGTCGGTCGGGGCGTTCACCGTGCAGTGTGCTAATTGCTTCAAGTGGAGGCTGATCCCGACCAAGGAGCAGTATGAGAAAATCCGGGAGCATATTTTGGAGCAGCCGTTTTACTGTGAGACTGCCAAAGAATGGCGGCCGTCGATTTCGTGTGATGATCCGGCTGATATTAATCAGGACGGGAGCCGGCTCTGGGCTATTGATAGGCCCAACATTGCTCAGCCACCGCCCGGCTGGCAACGCCTGCTCAGGATTCGGGGAGAAGGAAGCACCAAGTTCGCCGACGTGTATGTGGCTATATTTCAGTGTGCCATTGCCGATATCGGCTGCATTGGTATTACTATTGCATATTGCTGATTTTTCAGAGTGGATTCTAATGTTGATACATTGTTTTTTTTCAGTTATTACCAAGCGCCGTCCGGGAAGAGACTTCGATCCATGGTGGAGGTGCAGAAGTATGTTTCTAGTGTTTCTGTTTATTGAGATTGGTTGGAACTTACAAGTAACTATAGTATAAATCGTATAGATGTATTTGGGTTCTTCAAGTAATGATTGAGCTGTTTTTTTTTCCAGGTATTTGATTGAGCATCCCGAGTATATGGTGGATGGGCTATCTATGGCACAGTTTTCCTTTCAGATTCCGAGGCCTTTACAGGAGAATTATGTGAGGAAACGTCCTGCTGCTCCTCGTTTGACAGCTTCTCCACATGGCAGTAGAACTCTTGATCCTACAATAGGTGAGTCTTTATAAGCAATGTATATACTTGGTTTCAATTTTTCTTTCTTTATTAAAGACTGTGCGCTGTCAGATCATTTGCTGTATATGTCAATATGGATTGCCAATTTGCCATGCTTATCTAGGGTTTAAGAGCTTTATGCTTTGATTGAGGGGTGTCTGCCACTGAAATGTCATATAAAAATTGTTATTTTGCTCCTTTCTTAAAAAGGGAGGTGCATATTTACTTTTATTTTATTGGTACAGGCAAAACCAGGACATGCAGTTTGCTTTTATCTACTAAATGGTCAAATAAGTGTGACAAATTGACACTCCATGCATATATATTGTTTAGTTTGAGCAGTGTGTGGAAAGTTGCAAAATTTGGGGATTCTTGAAAATTGGACATCAACTTTGAGTACTGACCTGCAAATAACCATAGGATATCAATTAGTTTCACTTGAGGCTTTCCTTTGTATATGGACCTTGACTTATCTTTAAGATTATATAGTTCGACCCTAGAAATCCTAAAGTCATATGTCATGTAAATCATTAGCTTTTACAGTATTTTGTGTTTGCATCATGATCATGATTAGAGTTTACATAACATATACTCGAGTGGAGTTTCAAAAAGAAACATAACACATGTATAGTTAATATGTTAGCCATCATGGTTAAATGCAGGCAGGAAAGTGAGTAAGAGCATCTTTAACATACTCTCTATTATAACTTTTAACCTATTTTGAAGGGCATATTTAGTTTTTTACGAAAATTAGTGGCTGTAGCAGACTATTATAACTCTGTTTTAACTTTGAGATATCTCACTCAACAAATTTTTCTAGTGAAATAGCTAAAAGTTAAAACATTTGAATTTAAAGCATTCCTTGTAGGGAATTATATATAATTTATAAATAAAGTTATAATACTTTTTAGGTATGTAATGAATACTTTAATTTCAAATAAAACTAACGTAGAGAGATCTGATGTAGACGTATTTCTAAATTGGCTATAGTCAAAATGAGTTTTAAGCTACTTTGGTTGAAATTTAACTAAAATATGGCTAGCATTGCTAAAGATGCTCCAAGTAGCCATAAAATTACTAAAGTACGAAGTATTCTTTCGGAAAAGGGTTAAACTTATCAGAGACTTGGTACTTTAGTCGCTGCATCTCTCTTGATGTAAAAGAGAAAACAAAAAAATTATTTCTTCTTCTGTATTACTAAAAAAAACATACTATATTACTAACTCTGTTTTAATCTTCTGTAGCAAATCCGATAGCATGGGCTGGTCCAGATGATACAGAGTTACAGCTGGGTTCTCCATACTTGGAGGCTCATGTCTCTGACCCTGTTGGTCGACCAACAAAGAAGCGAGCCAAAACAAGAACTCCATCAAGGGTCTACAATAGTAATTTAAATATAAGCACAGAGTCGAGCTAGACAGTCCTATTCAACTAGTTTTTTTTTTTTTGCTCTCTCATGTCTTATCAACGCTTGTGTTGGCTTGCACTATGCTACATACACTATCCGGCGAAGAAGAGGAAGGATGTTGAAATTGTGAGGAGTAAACAACATTTTGGGGTCTAGGGCATTTTGACATGTTGTAGGTTGATGCTAATCTTATGTAAAAAGTACGGGAAAAGAAATTGCAGATCCTATGAAGATGCATACTTGTCAATTGTGCTTGTGCAGTAGAGCACTCTTTTTTCTTGATTGAATATGAATTATATTATTGCGTAGTGTAATGTCTGCAGGGTTTTATCGGACTTTGGAAACAATTTTCTGTTTATATGGAGAATCAACTGTGCGGGTTACTGTTGGAGATTGTGAATATGTTCTGAAATTAATGAAGGCGAGCAGATCAAGTCTTTAACTGATAGTCTTGTTTTTGTCATGAAAATGGGACGTGATAATTTCTTGAGCCAAGCTAAACAAGTGTCATCTCATACTACTGTTCCAATTGTGGTATAGTTAATCTCATAATCTACCATCCTATCTTTTAATCTGACTAACCTACTTGTGATCTGTTAGTATAGTAATCTGCTGTAAAATTCCAGTAAATAGAATCCCCCCGTTTTAAAACATGCGTTGTAGGGAAACTGGAAGACAATAAATGAAATTGCAATCTTTAAAACTAGAAAGGCTTTCACCAGAAACAAGTAGTTGAAAGCCTGAAAAGAACTCTAAGAAGACCAATGTACCTGGGAGATGATAATAAACTTAGAACCTGAATCATTCTATAAAAACCTCAATTCTGTTCAATGGCATCAACATCAGAATACTTATGTTGCTTTCTAACATATTATTGAATAAACCGGTTGCGGTTCATAAGCCTGTACATTAGTATTCTATATCATGTGCAACTTCTGTTCCTTTGAAGCAGATTCTGACACCTAGTTGAAGTACCTCTTCTGCAAGAACTACTTATTACAGATAATTATGGATGAAAGTTGGGAATCAGAAGCTCCTGTGATGAAAGCACCCTTGCATCTAACATGTAGAAGATAGTCTAAAGCTTTCTTTGTGATTATCTCCCCAGGAATCAGTGCTGGAATCCCAGGTGGATATGGACTTATAAGCTCCCCACAAACTTCGCCCAAGCTGTTTTCAATACTCACTCTCCTTTTACCACTAAAAAATGCATCTCTAGGAATCAAGCTAGTTTTAATATCTGCAAACGGTGCAAGATTATCACTGTCCACCTTCATTTTAGCAGCACAAGTCAATGCAGAAGCTGCTGCTAGATGCTTTATGCCTGATACAAGCTTCTGAACATGCTCTCTACAAGTTCCAAGGGTAATTACAAAAGTGATGGATTGGGTCTCAACAAGTTCACAAATGATATCATGATCCCTATACAAAATTTCTTCAGCTTCAAAACCAGACAAGCCAAGCTGTCGAAATCCTATGGTAAGCCGCAAAGGATCAATTGCAGGGAACTTAGGGAAGCTTGAAACATCAAGCACTGAAATACCTGTAGTCCTGCTCAATGTAGTCCTAGCTTCAATAGCCAGTTGCAATGCGTTTTCAAAAATGGTTTCAGGATTTTCACTGATTTGAGCTCTTGCAGCATCTAATGATGCCAATAGAAGATAACTAGGACTAGTGCTTTGAAGTGTTTGAAGGCATCTAGAGATCTTTTCTCTATCTACAAGTTTACCGGACAAGTGCAACATCGATGATTGTGTGAGTGAGCAGAGAACCTTGTGAGTGGATTGGACAGCTATATCAGCACCTTGCTGTATGGCTGAACTTGGCATATGCGGATGAAATCCCAAATGTGCCCCATGGGCCTCATCAACAATCACAGGGATCCCATGAGAATGACACAATTGGGTTATCTTGCTCAAGTTGCTGCATATGCCATGATATGTTGGAGAAGTGATGAAAACAGCAGCTGCCTTTTCCCCTTCTTTCTCCACTTCCTTGATAGCCGTTTCCACCTATTACAGCCAAATTCATTAAAAGATATTGGTGGTGACAATGTAAAATAACGCTGAAACTTCCTAAATAATTTGGCCGTGTTATACAAACTATGAAGATTCTATTGAGCATAGCATATCTGATCTTTATATGAGCTAAGTCCGAAAGGTAATAACGTAGTCATTTGAAAGTAATAACCATAACTGTCGTGATAGCAGACGTGCCTGTGATGGAGTGACCCCAACAGCAATGTTCCAGTCCAGATTATAATCAGGGATAATGTACTTGGGCACTGCACCAGACAATACTAAAGCAGATACAGCTGATACATGGGAATTCCGAGGGAGAATTAATATATCTCCAGGGGAACACGTAGACATAATGGCTGCTTGAATCCCACATGTCGTACCGCCTACAAGGAACCATGTCTCCAATGAGCCAAAGAGTTTGGCTGCTTGTTGTTGTGCATCTAATATTGGCCCTTCCGGAGAAAAGAGGTTGTCAAGTTCCGGAAGCTCAGGTAAGTCATGAAGAAAAGGTTTTGAACCAATAAGTTCAGTTATAAAATTTGGGGCAGCCCGACCTCTATTGTGCCCAGGAAAGTGAAAGGTAGCAGCATTTTGCTCAGCTGAAGTCTTCAAGGCAGTAACAAGTGGAGTAGGGTTCTGTTGCTGAGTAGTCGGAGAGGTAGACCTGGCCGTCGCATTCAAGCTTGTTTTACCTTCCTTCTTTCTAGGCTCTAAATTGCTACTTTTCTGCAAGAAAATTTGGGGTTAGCTGATGCTATGTTAGATATCTTAATTCCTGAAAAGAAAGAAGCAATGCATCAACTTCAAAGCGCTGATGCACTGAAGTCTGAAGGTTAACTTCATTGTCATACTACTAATAACAATAATCTGCTCCAGTTTCATTTTCATTCATGAAAAAAAAAAACTTGCCAGCACTACAACAAGCATCATCTAGTAGGTCATTGAAAGCGAACTAGTCCAAACTGAAGTATGTTATTGAAAAAAGAAACAAGCCTCCCTAACACAAAGCCTAAAGCTAAAATGTGCAGCTAACAGATTCCCATGAAGCAAACAAGATACAATTTGCCACTACAAAGTCCAATGGCCTAAACATTTCATTCAATCTTTAGTCCTATAAACTAGATTCATCATTGTTATTTAAGATATAAAATCTTCAACTTTAAAATCAGTGTATTTATCTTTCTCCAATTATCTAACGACAGCCAACTGATGACAGCAGCTTGTACAGAGAAAGTTCACAATTTGAAACTGGGTATTTTTGCATTTAAGATTAATTCACCAAGGAAACCAGAAAGTAAGTCGACAAAGTAGAAATGAGAAGGACGAGCATTGAAACCACTACAAAACCTGAGATAGAGAAGCGCATGGTGTTCCGAAAGTCCAGTTACTTCTGAAACCCAAATGCAAAGCCTGCTAAATAACGCAGTGGATAAGTAGCACGGACCCAACAACAGTGGAGGGAAGGAGAGAGAGAGGAAGAGGAACGGAATCAACTTACCAGGTATTGGGAGGCTGAGAGCACAGAAACACTGAGCATGTTCTGTTCTGTTATGCAGACCAGAAATTCTAACCGGCTGAGAGAGTAGATGTAAATGTGATCGTAACTTCAGATGGACTCTTTTCACTTTCTACCCACGTACAAAGCTTAGTGAGCTGCAAACAGCCGATATCAAGATTTGACTCCCCGATATTTTATTGCAGGTTATTACGTGTAAGAGCCCGATCTGGTACGTTGCGACTGGACCATTTTTTTTCTGGTAATTGAAAAGATAAAGTCCATTAAGAAGAGGCCCAAAGAAACCTTAAGAGCCCATAAAAACAGGCCACAACGACAAGGAAGTAATCATTACAAAAAGGAAGTAGATGAAAAATAACCAATTACAGTAGCTCATAAAAGAGAGCAGCAGAAGCAATTTGATCGTCCAGTCGAAGTAGCAGGAGACGACAGGGAAGTCCATCATGCGACTGGAGCTTATTTACATAGAAAGTAGAACTTCTTCTGCCCAAGTCGGAGAGTTTCTCATCTGTTTTTGTTCTGCTGATGTTGCCATGTCAGCCATCTGATTTGGTGCTTAATATTTTTTTAATCAACTGAACTTTCATTGAACATGAAACAAGTACAAAAGAGGTTGGATCGATACAGAAGATTAGATCAAACTAGAGTCCAGACTAGGAATCCATACAAGACAAACAAGAGTAGACAGACTCCGACCGAAAAAAAAAACAGAGAAAAAGGAATAGACACGAACGAGGTTCACCGAAGAGCATAGAACAACAACAAACTTATTAGAACCAAAGCAAGACATTACGTTGTGGACAAAGACTATCCATACAGCATGAACCTCTGAACTCACAATAAGCCTAAACCCTTCCATACCAGACAAGACCCAACAACTATACATGACACCAGCAAAAATAAAATACGTAAAAAAATGCCAAAATTGACATAAAACAAGACTAATAGAGCAAAGATTTGGTGATTAAGTTAATAGAATCTGTGTTCAATAAAAAAAAAGTTAATAGCATCTGTTTTTAATTCTCACTCTCATGTTCACATATCATATTAGGTCATGAGGATGTTGTTGAATCAATTCACAAGTCATGACTCTCTTAAGAAGGTGATTCCCTAGTTTCTTTCAGCTTGTTCATCTTTTTCAATTTTCCACTACAAATTTCCTATATACTATTTCTTAATCCACTGTTCATCGGCTAAATAGAAGTGTCGGTTTGAGCCGAGCCGAGCCGACTCTAAAAGACAAAATATACCCTCTCTATTCATCTTTATCACAATGTCATCCTTGGCATACTATAAATATCAGCAGACTTGGGTTTTGTTCCTCTTTCGTCCTCGAGCCAAGCCGACAAACCAAAGACAATTGTACCCCCTATATATATCTTTATCACAACCATGTTAGTCTTGGTATATGGTAATTTTTTTCCTCTTTCGCCCTCCGCCTTTTCAATATCTTCATCGGCCATCTGTTTCATTGAAAGCCTGAGTACATCGTTGGATCTTACACTTGCGCTGGGATGGCTTTTCAATAGCCGTGGAGCTTGAGGCACGCCTTCGTCTCCATTTTTGAGATTTAAGGTACATCATGTTTCTCAATTTTATGAGTTAATGCCAATTCAATAAACATCATCTCAATCATTGCGCCAGTCTAGAGATTGGGAAAAGAGGAAATTCCTAATCTGAAGCAATTCGCATCATTGAAATGATAAGAAGACTATGAATCGAGAGCTTAAAATTCTTGCATTATCGCCGCAACTGGTTACCTCTCTCTGTCGCTTCCACTTCTACATCTAGAGACCCAGCCTCCGAAGATCCCTATCATTGAAGACTCACTTCCGCTGCTACAGAGTTACCTTTTGGGTTTGTAATTAATCTCAGAAGATGAATTATGATGTAAGGATTCATCGATTTCTTCATCTATCGGCCGGCGACTAAAAGAACAACCAGACTTTAAGCAGAAGTGTTTTTCTTACTCTCTGAATGATTGTTATTATTCAATTGAAATAAACTTGGCTTATAAAGACATTACAAATAACAGAAAAGCAAAAATGCAGCCCACATCTTTTAACAATCCTAAGATCGTGGTAAGTAGCTAAAGAAATAGTCAAAATAAAAACTGAACTAAACAAGCTCCTAAATACCAGGAGTTATTGACTGACTTTGGAACAGAAGAAGACTATCCAACTTCAAACTCTACCAAACAGACATATGAAACTTTCAAAATGCTTCCAACATACCCTCTCCTAAACTGAAGCTGTTGACTGCAACTCAGTTTATCTCACTCTTTGCCTTAACTCCAAGCAATCCACGAAGCTTCTCAAATGTTTCCAGCTTCAAGGGTTTGGTCATGATGTCGGTAACCTGTTCATTAGTACCACAATATTCCAACTTCACAGCACCATCTCTTGTGAGTCACGTAAGAAGTGAAACCTCATATCTATGTGCTTGCTTCGACCGTGCATAACAAGATTCCTTGATAACTTAATTGTAGAACTATTATCACAAAATACTGAGATGCACTTACAATTAGTATGACCAAGCTATTCAAGAATCCTCTTCATCCAAATGCCTTGGCATGCACAAGCAGCTGCTGCTACAAAGTTACAACAGGCTGCTTCTTTGAACACCATGATACAACTCCTTCACACATTAGAAAAACATATCCCGATGTGCTCTTTCTATCATCTAAATCACCAGCATAATCACTGTCTGTGAATGCAAGCAAAACTTCCTTGAATCATCTCTTGTAAAACACCCCCATATCCAGAGTTCGTGATAAATACCGAAGGATCCATTTTGCTGCTAACATGTGAGTCTCCTTGGGTTTAGCCATGAATCTACATCAAGTCTGGTCTGGTAGCTGTCAAATACATGAGACTACCAACCATTTGCTTGAACAGAGTTGCATCTACATCCACACCTCCATCTTCTGCATACAACTTAGTCCCTTGAACAATAGGATTTTTCACTGAATTACAGCCTCCCATTCCAAACCTATCAAGCACTTCCCTAGCATACTTTGTTTGATTCAAATGAATACCTTCGGAGTTTTGCTGTACCTCAACACCTAAAAAATATTTCATTTTTCCCAAGTCTGTCATGTCAAACTCCAGCTTCATAGACCTTTTAAAGTCTTCACACATACCAACATCACTCCCTGTATATATCAGATCATCAACATAGAGGCTTACCACTAAGATTTTATCTCCTTCAGTCTTGAAAAAAAGAGTGGGCTCATAACTACACCTCACAAGTCCCTCCTTGACAAAATATCCCTCAATCCGACTGTATCAGGGTCTAGGTGCCTGCTTTAACCCGTATAGAGCATTCTTGAGCTTGTAAACCTTGTCTTCTTCACCCTTTTGCACATAGCCTTGTGGTTGCTCTATAAATACTGTTTCACTGAATTCACCATGCAGAAAAGGCAAACTTCACATCCAATTGAAACACTGTCCAATCCTTTTGTGTAGCCATAGCTAAAACCATACGAATAGTATCCCAACGTGTCACAGGAGCAAAGACTTCGTTGTAGTCTATTCCATACTTTTGAGCATAGCCTTTGGCTACAAGTCGGGCCTTGCATTTATCGATCTCTCCATTCTCATTCAACTTTGTCTTGTACACCCATTTCACCCCGATCTTCTTAGCTCCTTTTGGTAGTTGTACCAGCTCCCAAGTCTTATTTTGGACAATGGCATCAATCTCCACATCCATTGCTGCTCTCCACTTTTCACTTTTTACAGCCTCTTCATAACTTGTTGGATCTTCATAAGAGATGAACGTGGCTAAGTTCTCCAAGTCTTCTACATCAGAGTAACCCTCCCTACTGACAAAATCTTGCATCCAACCAGATGCTCTTCTATTTCTTTTTTCAGGTAAGTTTGAAGAACTATCTTCAGATGAGCTTTGTTCACTACCTTCATTAGAATCACTTTCAGCTTCTGATTCATTTTGATCTTCTTCATCTGCATCTTCTGTGTTTTCATTATCACATAAATCATGTTCACCATTATCATCTTCCCATGTAAGAACATCGAGCTTCATCTCTTTGCTTTTTCCCCAAATCCAACTCTCATTCTCTTCGAACACAACATCTCTACTGATTATAATTTTCTTGGCAATAGGGTCAAACAATTTGTAGGCTTTAGACTCATCACTATATCCGAGAAGAACACATTTGTAACTTTTATTGTCCAGCTTTGATCTCTTACAATCCGAGATATGAACATGGCCAATGCAACCAAAAACTCAGAAGTAGCCTACATTTGGTTTAACTCCACTCCAACATTCTTCTGGAGTCATATCTTTTACCACCATAGTAGGGCTCCTGTTAACACATGCACAGTCCAACGAACAGCTTCCGCCCAGAATGCCTTGGGCATTTCCTTCTCAGTAAGTAAGCATCGAACCATATTCATGATAGTTCGATTCCTACGTTCTGCAACCCCATTTTGCTACGGAGTGTATGCTGTTGTAAGTTGCCTCATAATGCAATGAGCCTTAAAAAAATTGTTAAACTCATTTGAGGTGAATTCACTACCTCAATCAATCCTTAAACAAACTAATACCACTTTCAGCTTCCTTCTCAACAATACTTTTAAAATTCTTGAAGGATGTAAATGCTTCACTCTTTTCAGATAAATAGTATATCCAATTCTTCCTACTGTAATCATCAACAAAGCTCAAAATGTACCTTTTATTGCTGCTCGAAATTGGAGTAATGGGACCACAGATATTTGCATGTATCAATTGCAACCTTTGAGTAGCCTTCCATTGACTTTTCTTTGGCATAACTACTCGATGTTGCTTTCTGATGTTGCATACAGTGCACACTTTCCTTGCAGCTTTCAATTGAGGCAGCCCTTTTACAAGTTGCTTCTTTTGCAAAGTTATAAGACTTTGATTGTTCAAATGACCATATCTCTGATGTCAAAGATTAGTGGTGCTTTCAACTGTGGCTTGAAGACAATTTTGAACTTGTGACTTTACAGAGGCAAGTAATATAAACATTTTGTTTGCCGTCATCTGAGTATGCATTATAAGACCTCTTCTAGGATGGTAGACTTTGCATGCCCCCTCTCTAATCAAAATAGCCAGCCCCTTCTCTTGAAGTTGGCCGATGCTCAACAAATTATTTGCAAGTTCAGGAATATAAAACACATCAGTCACTACCTGAGTTACTCCTTCAACTTCTAACTTGATGTTTCCCTTTCCCATTACCGTCATCCTTGAGTTGTTTCCCAGCTTCACTGAATGTCGAAATTGTTCATCAAAATCCACAAACCACTGCTTGTTCCCTGACATATGATTTGAGCAACCTGAGTCAAGAAACCAGACTCCTTCTCTACTGCAATTCTTCATCTCAACATGAGCCATCAGAAGTAGCTCCTCATCTTCATCCAATTCAACATAATTAGCTCTTTTCTCCCAGCTAGGACATTCAAATTGAAAATGCCCTAACTTATGACATTTAAAACACTCTACAGTAGCTTTGTTGAAACTTTGTCTACCTCCACCTCGTCCTCTTCCTCTAAAAGCTCCACGTCCTCTTCCTCCAAGTCTATCTTCAACCGAGACTTTAAGAACTTGCTCTTCTTTCTCATGCCCTTTCATCCTTTGCTCATGTATCAGCAGACTACTTTGTAACTCGTCAATTGTTAAAGTGTCCAAATCTTTTGATTCTTCCACGGAGCAAACAACATAGTCAAATTTTGGCGTCATCGATCGTAGTATTTTTTCAATTATCACCACTTGCTCCATTGCTTCACCATGCATCTTCATTTTATTGGCAATTGTTAAGGTACGAGCAAAATAATCATCAACACTTTCTCCAGCCTTCATCTCCAAGACCTCAAACTCCTTTCTTAGAGCTTGCCGTTGTGCTCTCTGCATCTTGCTGGTTCCTTGATATTTGAGATTCATAGAATCCCAGATCTGTTTAGACGTATCCTTGACAAGGATAGTCTCCATAATTTTCTGATCTATGGCTAGAAACAAAGAACTCTTAACCTTGAGATCTTTCGACTTCATCTGCTCTACCAACTTACGTTGTTGCTCCATTTGCTGACGTTGCTCCTACCCTTGCTTCTGCTACCCTTCTATTTGATGTGTCCTCTCTGCTACCACTGAAGAGAACGACCTTGGCTGACTGCTTTCAGCCTCTTGTGGCATCACCGGAATCTCAATCTCTATGACACTCCAACACTCATGCCACCGAATGAAATTTTCCATCGTCATGGCCCAATGATTATAGTAACCATCAAACCGTTGAATCGACATGACATAGGCACAAAGCTCCCCTCTGTATTCATTTTCACTCTTTTCTGGCTCTCACTCACACCTTTTCTCTTCTCCTCTTGGTCAGGTCCCTATGATGGGGCTCTGATACCAAATTGAAAGAACAACCAGACTTTAAGCAGAAGTGTTTTGCTTACTCTCTGAATGATTGTTATTATTCAATTAAAATAAGCTTGGCTTATAAAGCCATTACAAATAACAGAAAAGCAAAAATGCAGCCCACATCTTTTAACAATCCTAAGATCGTGGTAAGTACCTAAAGAAATAGTCAAAATAAAAACTGAACTAAACAAGCTCCTAAATACCTGGAGTTATTGACTGACTTTGGAACAGAAGAAGACTATCCAACTTCAAACTCTACCAAACAGACATATGAAACTTTCAAAATGCTTCCAACAGCGACAACATGTCAGTTGTGTTTTCTGAGTTTCATTTACGTTGGCTGCTAATTGTTTCCTGTGGATTTTGAGATTGGATCTATGGGTTTATTAGCTCTGTCTTGACATTGGATCTATGGGTTTTTGTTGGCATTCTCTCTTTCGTACAAATATGAATCTAACAACTATAAATATATGGTTTTTTGCTCCTTGCCGGATTGCAGTCTAACAACTATAAATCAGCAATTTTTCTTATTCTCTTTATCCTTCCTTTATTATGAAGTTTACTGTTTCTAATTGGCTTTTCCTGAATTTGCGTTTGGTTTTTTTACTCTCTCTTTTCTTCACGCTCTGTACTCTTCTTCAATCTAGACCGGTGCTCTTTATTTAATGTTTGTGGTATGTTATTTATGTTCATTGATGATGTTCCTTCAAATTGAATATCTATATTTTGGTGTTGCTTTTGTAGTCTTTACAAAATTTTAAAATAGCATCAGAATATTTTCTTTTTGTTTTTTCAATAGGATTGTAGTAACCCAATCAGGTTAGGATTTAGTTCAGGTTATCAAAAATTGTGAGGGTATTTAATATGCCTAAACAGACAAGGTAGGCCGGTGTAGGAGATTATTTTTGGGTTTCTACTATGTGATTAAAATGGATTCCTGAGTTTCATGTTACATAAATCGATCTCCCGGTTGGCTCATAAGTTCAATCAGTAAGTTCTTTTAAGTTATTTTTGTTCAGAGGAAAATAGGATTCTGACTATATATACGGATCGGTTTTTGTTTGTTTTGTTTTGAGATGAATATCTTTTAGGATTAGGCGTTGCTGGTCGTTTCGTTTCAGTTGTTTTGATGGTAGCATTGTTTCAATAGCATGTATGATTGTATTCATATAAGCTTAGATGATAGAATATCGTATTGGTCAACTAACTGACGCTTTATCAATTACTTTCTTTAATCTGCCTTGCTCCTATATACATGATACTAGCGAACCAAGATATATGGAATATGATGCCTTACTCCTATTCAATGCCATAGTCATATTCACTCAACTGAACTTGGATCCGTATTTTCATGGCAGCTTGACTAATGTCTATCATCCAAGATTTCATCAGTGAAATTTAATTTTGGACTACAAATTAACCACTAACCTACATAACCTTTTGTGCTTCTTCATGCAAAACCTTTATTTTTTAAGCCTAGGCTATGTTGGCCTATACCAATCCCAGCAACTGTTATTTTAATTCATTGCTTATATAAGAGATATTGATATTTTCATAAGTATTGTGCTTCATTGAGAAAGGGGGAGTTCTAATAGAAAAAATATATATTGATTGTTGTTGCGCATCACTGATATAATTGTCCTTTTTTGTGTAACTATTTCAGATCGGTTTCTTAAACTTTTCAACTAACTAGACCCTTTGTTGCATATGCATGATCTTCATAGATGTAATTTGTGCTTGACACGAATTATATGATACATTTTCTATAATTCTGAAATCATGTATGCTTAATCTTCTTACTGTCAAATATTTCATTTATTCTTCTTCTATGGAATTTAATTCCTACTCTTTATTGCATTGCAGCTATGTTAGCAAGAAGAAATCGTTTATGTGCCATTAAATTAATATAGGACATTTTGGGAAGTCTTCAATATGGCAGAAGCACACCAAACTTGCTCCTCTTTTTGTAAATTCAGGGTTGTTTATGTGTATGGATGCCAGTTTGTAATTCCCGATGTTAAACTTTTGATTGAAGCAATACTATTGATGCAATATCCTTCGTGATATAGATCGAGCATATAGCTTTTTTAAGCGACAACATATATTTATTGTATTGTAATGGATCACCATAAATCCATAATGTAATATGTAATATCACATGCTACATTGTCCATCTTCTCCATTAAATATTCAAAAACTAATCTATTGTGGATAACCCGCGGCTGGGCGCGGGCGCGGGCGAGCTTTCTAGTTGGTACTGTTCAAGTTTGAAGTATAGTAACTTATGTAAACGCCCTTGAGAAATATATCATCAGCAAGACATTATCTAGAATCCAATGTAAAAGGTAAAAACTGATGAGGTTAATATCAATGCATGGTGGTAAAAATAAATAAACAACTAATATTACACAATGTATAATTTCTAGAGTGAAGATTTTTCTTAAATAAACTCTCAACTTTCTTCTCAAAAGTTTTTTTTTTCAATTAACTCAACGAGTACTACAATCTAAACGAAGACTTTGTGTTCTTGAAACCTAGGCATAGAGGAAAAATATTAATAGAAAACAAATCTTTATACAATCGACTACAAATCAATTAGTTTATGAAAGATTTTATTGTTTACTATTTACTCTTTTGAATTCTAAGGACATCTCCAATCATCTAGTCAAATGACAAATGGAGGCTCCAACAACTAGTTTTGACCTTTTTGATCCTCTCCAATAACAATGTCAATTTTGACGTGGCAGTGTTAATTCCAACATGTAATTGACATTGAACTCAGTACTGTCAAATTTGACATTATAAGAGCAACTCCAATAAAGAAGTTAAAAAAATTTGTCAAATTTTGAATTTGGAATTATCAAGTTTAACAATCACCTACTCCAACAAAAATGTCTAATTCAAATATTATTGTAATATATTTTTCCTTAAAGAAGAGACCGAAGAAATGAGAGAGTAGAGAGAGAGAGGAGAGAAAAAAATATATAAAGATTTGAAAGACATTTCTTTTCTTCAATGTCAAATTTGACATTGCTCTACTCATGTTAAATATGGACAAAAGTTGTTGCCACATTGGAGTTGATACGGAGCTTATTCGGTCCACCGCCGTGGCGCTCCACAGCATGAAATTCACCGTGCGTGCCAAACACGAATGATATGGCGCGTCGCGTGCTCACAAAGGGTAAACAATCCGAGAAGAAAGCAATGAAATTCACCGCACGTCGTGTCCATGCTTCCCAGAAGTTCGTTGACGGAGGAACCTTTACCATCTCCAGTTGAAAGAAAGCAATGAGAATATGAGATGAACTTCTAGAAATTGGGAAGAGAACAAGGAGTATAGATTAAACCCATTAAAATTGGAATTAAGAATCAAACAAGAATTGAGCAGTGCAGATTGAGATTACTGGGCATGAACTAAGAAGCTTTCCAGAGCATTGATGGCATTGCTAAGAAGAAAGAGAACCACGGCGGTGTTAAACCTAGAAAAGAAAAGCTTAGAGCTAGTTAGACACCAATCCAATAAATTGATGGAAGAATAGGATTAGACTCACCAAATCGTGGTCTAGAATCGCTGGAACCTTGGGAAGTCGTCGGAACCATGAAAGCTCGGCATACATTGCGATCTCCGACGAGACTGTGAATTGAATGGAAACAATGATCGATAAGTATGGGCTTGTAGAGGAGAATGTGTAGAGAACGAATATGTTGATGCATGTGCTAGACCTCACCGGACGACGGCGACGCGAGGTTGAGAATGAGGCGGGGTGGTGGTCTGGTCTCGGTGTGAGAGAGAGAGGTTGAAATGAGAGGAGATGGGTTTTTAAATAAAATAGAGATTGGGCCGGATCTTGGGCTCAAGCCTTAGTTAAAAAGAGAAAAGGCTTTAGGTTTTCTTTAGTCTGAAAACTGAAACCCAAACTGAAAATCAATTTTCTAAAAACATTTTAAAAATAAGTAAAAAATTTAGAGATATATAAAAACAAAACCAAGAGTCGGAAAAATATTTTGAAGATGTTTTCAAGCTTGTGGCGAGATATAGTTTAATATCAACGTACTAAAATACTTTTTGATATTAGAGAAAATGTCGATTAATTAGTTATAAGTATCAGTAATTGATATTTAAAAATCTCAGGTATTACATTTGGCACCAGCCAATATGATCAGTACGTATATTTAGGGACCATATAAAAATTTGGTCCACTTTGCACCTCATCTGACCTTTATATTATAACCTTTATACTAAATTTAAAATAAAATTGTAGCATTATGAAACAACTATATGAAAGTAACTTTTTAGGATTAATCGACATTAGCCGATGTGATCGGTATATAAATTTAGTGATCCAGTAAAAACATTATTTCATTCGGACTTCGTTTGACCGTCAGAATTTTAAGTAAACCGAAAACACGACTAATACGGCTTAAGAGATGACCTATTTCCGGGATGCGAACACCGAAAGCCGTTTGCATATCTGAAATCACCTAATTTTATTTACCAAGCGTGCGCGGTCGAATTGAGGAAACTCATTTGGCAAAGCCGATCAATGAGGTTTTAATATGTCAAAACGACTTTTTTGTTAACTATAGGTACAGACGGCCAAACCGTGTCCAAAACTGATAAAAAATTTACGGGGTCCCTAAATATATATACCAATTACATCGGTTAGTGTTGATCAACCATATTCCAAACTAGAGTTGTTGATCACCGAAGTATCTACTAATGTAATATAACCTTTATATTAGATTTAAAATAAAACAATCGTATTATGAAGCGACTATATGAATAAAACTTCTTGGGATCGATCGACACCGGCCGATATGATCGGTATATATATTTAATGATCCTGTAAAAATTTCATCCAATTCAGATCGCATTTAACCATCGAAATTTTTGATAAACCGAAAACAACACTAATAAGCCCTAATGATGACCTATTTCCGGGATGCGAATGTCAAATATTTTTGCGTATCTAAAATCACCTAATCTTTTTCACCAAGGGTGCGCAGTCGTTTTGAGGAAACTCATTTGGCAAAGCTCCGGTCAATGAGGTTTTAATATGTCAAAACGCCTATTTTTCGTTGACCGTAGGTAAGGACGGTCAAACTATTTCCAAAACGGAGGAAATTTTTACGGGATTTCTAAATATATATATTGATCACATCAGCTGATGTCGATCGACCGTATTCTAAACTGGAGTTGTTGATCGCCAAAGTGTTTACTAATGTATCATAATTCATAAGTTTAAAATAAAACTATCGCATTATGAAGCGATTATAATAAGGAAACTTCTCGATATCGATCGACACCAGTCGATGTGATATATATATATATTTTTTTTTTTAGTGACCCTGTAAATTTTTTTCCAATTCGGACCTCGTTTGACCGTTGCAATTTTTGGTAAACCGAAAACAACATTAATAAGCCTTGAGGGATGACCTATTTCCGTGATGCGCATGCCAAAATTCGTTTGCATATCTAAAATCACCTAATTTTTTTCACCGAGGGTGTACGGTCGTATTGAGGAACTCATTTGGCAATGCCCCGGTCAATAGGGTTTTGAATATGTCAAAACATCTTTATTTAGTTGACCATATGTATGAACGGTCAAACCATATCCAAAACTGATGAAATTTTTACGGAGTCCCTTAATATATATAGCGATCACATCTATTGGTGTCGATCGACCATATTTCGAACTGGAGTTGTCGATCGATTAAGTGTCCACTAATGTATCATAACCTTAATATTAGGTTTAGAGTAAAACTACCGCATTATGAAGAGACTATATGAATGAAATTTCTCGGGATCGATCGATAATGGCAGATGTTATCAGTATATAAATTTAGTGTCCCTGTAAAAATTTCATCAAATTCATATCTCGTTTGATAATCGGAATTTCTTGTAAATCGAAAACACCACTAATTCGCCCTAAGGGAGGACTTATTTTCAGGATGTGAATGCCGAAAATCGTTTACATATATGCAATCACCTAATTTTTTTCACCAAGCGTAGGTAGCCGCATCGCAGAAACCTTTTTGGCAAGATCCCGGTCATTGGGGTTTTAATATGTCAGAACTTTTTTTTATGACCGTAGGTACGAACTGTCAAACGAACTCAAACCATGTCCAAATAAAACGAAATTTTTATAGAATACCTGAATTTATATACTGATTACATCAGTTGGTATCGATTTTGTATATTTTGAACTGAAGTTATCTATAGTTGAAATTCTGCTAATGTATCATAACTTTTATACTAGATTGATTATAAAATTGACGCATTATGAAGCGAATATATGAAAGAATCTTGTAGTACTCGAGATTTTTAATTCAGATAACTGAAAATTTATGACTAACTAATCTACATTTTATTTAAATATCGAAAAATGTAGTTTAATGTGTAAATATATGTTTAAAATGTTTTCTGAAAATTTATTTTTCAGTTTGGTTTTAGGCTTTTAGAAGCCCAAGTCAGTTCTTTTTTGAACCCAAAAACTCGGGCCCAAGACCCGAGCCCATTTACTTTTCATTAAAATCCCTTCAGCCACTTCATCCCTTCTCTCTTCATTCCACCCGACACGCGTGCTCTTCTCTCTCTCTCTCTCTCTCTCACCGAAACCAGACCACCGCCACAGTCCGGCGAATCCAGCCACATGCAATCATACCTTCGTCTTCCTCTTGTGCTCCTCTACACTGCTATACTAGTAAATCAAGCACATGACCCGTTATAGAAGAAATCGAAATTTGAGTAGTGAAGAGCAATCAGAGATTGCAGCTTCGCCGTCGAGCTCTGACGAGGCTCCAATTTGGACGATACACATCTCCCAAAACCAGACCTTTCCACTGTTACAAGCTCTCCGAGCAAAACCCAGATCAGACCCATCATTTTTCCGACGACCCAGACTCTGATTTTGTCGGTCTTCGCCATTGTCTCGTCTTTCGAAGCTTCCTACCTTCAATTGCAGACGACCCATGTGCCCTTTGTGGAAGTGAGCGTGAATAGGACTAACTAGAGAGAGAATAAGATGGAGTGTCTGATATATCTATCCCACGTGCAGGATTAAAGGCAAATGTGTTACTTTTACTGCACCACTGACTGACTGCCACATCATTAAGTCAGATGCCGTAACCCTCCACGGCTGTGGAGGGAATAAGTTTCGGAGTTGATAGGACCTCACAAAACTAGTCAAAAATGTTTGTTGAGCCCTCTGACTCTCCACATGACTTTTGACTAAATGGTTGGAGATGGCCTAAAGGAGAACTGTCAAACTATTTTTTACTGTTTCTTTCTTTATCTTTTCCTCTTCTGGTTTGCATTCTTTCTTCTCTTACCAGATGAAAGCAAATCAACAAGAAATGGGTAGGCTTAGTTTTGCAGCGAATCAACCCGATCTTTATATTGGATACGAATGGGTGTCTGGGTTTGTGAATAAACAAGATTGTTTGTAAATTTTTCTGGGTGGGTAGGTTTAATTTTTATAGGATTTGGGTATGATTGGGTATGTGGATATATGAGAGTTTGGTTTATAAAGAGTATTGATTCTTGAAAAGAGGGTTTGATTATGAGGGGATTATGCACGGAAGAGTGGGGGTCTCTGCAAGAATATGTTCTTAGTAGAAGAGAAGAAGAAGACGATGGGAAAATAATGTTGGTGAGAAAGTGACCAGAAAAAGGAGGAGTTTTAATAATTAAATATTTTAATAACTCAATAAAATATGACATATTGGTTGGAATGAGTTTAGTCAAATTTTGAAATCGTCAACAACTGTGTCAAATTTGAATTTGACTCCAACAATTTGATATTTGTGGTTGGAGATGCTGAAGTCTTATGATTTAACTATGTGTTCTCGAGTTTATTATTGTTGTTGTTGTTTTCATAATCTGGGTTGCCGGAAAATAACATCGATAATTATATATTAATTTGGCCAAGCCTACCTACTCTTTATTTAAAAGTGAATGGTAAGCTTTGCATAACAATTAACAAAGCAACTTGTAGTTGTCTATTGAAGGAAATTGTATGATAATGCATGTGGCAACGGTCGGCATCAAACTTTCGTTCTCATTTGCACGTACACACAAGTCAAGCGAAAATCCGTGGAGGGCAACAACAATTAAAGAGTCACATGCTAAACACGTGGCGGTTAAGTATTGGGGCTGGCAGTTAGTCCTTGTCGGTCAAAGATAGAATTCGTTAGTCTTTTACGGAATGATGAAAGGGTAAAAAACCCATGTCTCTCCAGATCTAGATCAAGGGCCTAAGATTTGGGGAAAACCTACTTCTTCTCTTTTGTATAACGATGATATCCTTCTTGGTATGTTGTTAGATTCACTACTCTCTTTTGATTGTTCGAATTTTGAGATCCGAAAACCTCCATCTTTCCCCTCACTCACTACCACACCATAGCACCCTTCCCTCCATCTCAGCCTCGACGACGCCGACGCGGCTTCTCCACCGTCTAGCGCCTCTATCCGGCCAGCCCAGGCCACGAGACCACCTCCATTCAATTCCTCTTCTAATTTCTTACAAAACCCAGTCCTTGCATATATGATTCATTTCAGTTTGGTTGAGAATTGAAGAAGTTAGGGGATTATGGGGTTTTACTGCTATGCCAGATTCTCTGTGTTGGTGTGGTTGAATTCTAGAAGTTGGAGGTTTGGTTGGTTGCTTCGACAGTTTGGAGGCAGTACGTGATATAATTTGGATTTGGAGTTTGTTGATAGTAGGGATTAGATTGTGGAGGCTTGGAGGTCAGATTGATGGTGGATTGATCTGAAGATGTATATGAGCAGCTCTGAATTACCATTAGTGTTACGTCACTTACGTGATGTGCTCGGTATGGTAACAATTGGTTTTCACACCGACCGCTAGCGGTCTCTCGAGTTCTGCCTTTTCGTCTCTTAACTGCTCTGTCATCCATTCAGTGTTGTGTTGGTTCACAGTCCGTGGACCGAATAAGCTCCGCAAGACAAGACACAACCACTGTTAGAATATCAAATATTACGAGCATCATCAATGACATAAAATTAACGCATAACTGCCAATTTGCTACGATAAGATATACCTTAGTATTAATTTATTACTTTAGATTTTATTTCTGCCAATTTACCACCCTAATTTTACAAAACTTATCAATTTGTCACTCTAAATATTAATTTTGTCAAAATATTAATCTTAAGCAAAATTTACAAATTAATTTGTTTATTTGGATTTTCAAATTAATTCACTTGTCAAGGAGAAGTGAAAATTTGATATGGCAAAATGATAGTAAAATAGTTAATTTTAGAAAATGGGATAGCAAATTAGCAAAATTTACTTTGAAGTAGCAAATTGGCTAATTATGAAAATCTATGATAGCAAATTGACAGAGATGAATCCTAAGATAGCAAATCAGCTATTAACCCTAAAATTAAGTCCCCTTATTCCAAGTCCGGGTTTTATGATAATTAATCACCTTAACCATCTGGATGAGAGGAACATTCACTTTTTAAATTCAATTATTAAGTTCATCATTGCGAGCTTCAGTCAACAAATGAGGGCATAACGTTCTACCATTAAATATAGCCATTAACTTAATCCCAGCAAATTGAGTTGCAATCAACTGAGCAAAGCATGTGACGTGAAACTTGAAGTTTCTTTTTTTATTAACAACGACTGGGCTCGGAAGTTGGCTATCTATCTTCACAGAAATGTCTCGTGCTTGTTCTCTTTCTATAAATCTTCATCAGGATATAGTTTTTGTTCTGTCATCCAAGCCATCTCATTAAGCTTCCCATACAGGCTCTCTTTCTTTGATATCTAAACCAAAAAGAACGAGTTTTGTTCTCTGTTTCCATTTCTCTTCTGATTCAAGTCTCACCTAGCCTACACACTTGTGGTTTGCTATCTTCTATTACTTTTACTTTGATTAGTGCTATAGTGCGTACTTCTCAGTTCTCACATTGAAAAACCCACAAAAAAAAGGTATTACTTTTATTTTGGCTAAACTTCTGATTTTGTGTTAAGAACTATTTAATTTTGTGTAGAAGGTTTTTTCATCCTTTTCTTTACCTTTGTCTTTGTGTCTTTTTACAGATGCGCATTCCGTTTGTTATCTACTTTGTGTATAAGCGGAGAATTTGGAGTAATTATACCTTCATTCATAGGTCCTTACGGAAACAACTAAGGTATGCTGCTTACTTAGGCCTTATGATTTAAACCACGGATCTGATAAGCCCGCGGATGCCCGCAAATCCGATGAGGTTTTACTCGGCCCGGCTCATGAGAAATCCCGTCAAAGTCTGTTTCCCTGGGTAGAGGGCCGAGCTTAGTTTAGAAGTGTGAAACCCGGCCCGGCTCACCAAAAACCCACAAGGCCCGACCCGTAAAAGCCTGTACGGCTCAGCCCATAAAAACTATTACATTTAAACTATAGCCAAGTAATAAAATACTATACATACATATTCTATTACATTTAGAATAAAACTATCGCATTATAAAACGAATATATGAAGGAAACTTCTTGAGGTCGATCAATACCAGCCGATATGATCGGTATATATATTTAGTGACCCTATAAAAATTTCAACCAATTCGGACCTTGTCTGACCATCAGAATTTCCGGTAAACCAAAAACACCACTAATATGCCCCAAGAGAAGACCCATTATCAAGATGCGAATGCCGAAACCGTTTACATATCTAAAATCACCTCATTTTTATCACCAATCGTACGTGGTCATACCGAGGAAACCAATTTGGCAAAGTCTCAGTCAATGGGGTTTTAATATGTCAAAATGTCTATTTCTTGTTAACCGTAGGTATAAACGGTCAAACTATGTCCAAAACGGACGAAAATTTTACGAGATCCCTAAATATATATACCGATCACATCTGCTGGTGTCGATCGACCATATTTTCAACTAAAGTGGTCGATCACCGAAGTGTCCACTAATGTATTATAACCTTTTATATTAGGTTTAGAATAAAACTATCACATTATGAAGTGACTATATGAAGCGACTATATGAAGGAAACATTTTAGGATCGATCGACACCAGCCGATGTCATCGGTATATATATTTAGTGATCTTGTAAACATTTCATCCAATTTGGAGCTCATTTGACATTCGGAATTTCCAGTAAACCAAAAACACCACTAATATGTCCTAAGTGAAGACCCATTACGAACATCGAACACCGAAAACCGTTTTCATATTTGAAATCACCTAATTTTTGTCACCAATCGTGCGCAGTTGCACCGAAGAAACACATTTAGTAAAGCATTGGTCAATGAGGTTTTAATATGTCAAAACACCTCTTTTTTAGTTGAGAGGTGCGGATAGTCAAGCCATGTATAAAAATGACGAAAATTTTATAGGATCCCTAAATATATATACCGATCACATCTCCTAATGTATACATTAGTTAACACAAGCCAAAGTGTCAACTAATGTATCATAACATTTATATTATGTTTAGAATAAAACTATCGCATTATAAAATGACTATATGAATGAAACTTCTCAGGATCGATCAACACCAGTCGATGTGATCAGTATATATATTTAGTGACCTTGAAAAAAATTTCATCCAATCGGACCTCATTTGACCGTTGAAATTTCTGGTAAACCAAAAACACCACTAATTTGTCCTAAGGGAAGATCCATTACTAAGATGCGAACACCGGAAACCGTTTTCATATCTGAAATCACCTAATTTTGGTCACCGATCATGCAGTCGTATTGAGGAAAGTCATTTGGCAAAATCCCGGTCGATGAGGTTTTAATATGTCAAAACACCACTTTTTTTGTTGACCGTAGGTACGAACGGTTAAATCATGTCCAAACAGACGAACTTGTACGGGATCCCTAAATATACATACCTATCACATCTGATGTTGGTGTCGATCGACCATATTTTGAACTGAAATTGTCGATCGCCGAAGTGTCCCACTAATGTTTCATAACATTTATATTAGGTTTATAATAAAACTATCGCATTATGAAGTAGCTATATGAAGAAAACTTCTCGGGATCGATTAACACTAATTGATGTGATCGGTATATATATTTAGTAACCCTATAAAAATTTCATCTAATTCGGACCACTATCATTATAGGTTTGAGATCAAATCCAAGTTTGCGATTAGAATTCTGGTTTTGAGATTCAAGTTAGGGTTAACTGGTGGTTCTTGAAATTGTTAACCTGCTCGATCTCCGAAAGCTAGTAATTGCAGTATTCTCGATCTCATTCTTATGAAGGAGAAATGATGATTCAAACATAACAAAATAGAGAGAGAGAGAGAGAGAGAGAGAGAGAGAGAGAGAGAGATGTACTATAATCAACACACAATCAGTTGAACAAGCCTCAGTAGCACCAAAGGTGCGTGGGTGGAATTTCAGCATGGAATAAGCTCTAAAAACTAAAATTTGAAACAAAACCAAAAACTAATCCAAAACAATTTGAAAAAAGTAAAGAAAGCAATAACCTACATGCATGAAATAGGGCTCGAAACTTGCTCATCCCTGCAACCCAAGATGTACTTTTCAGACCAAGAAACGAATGAAATCATACCTCACTCATGTATGGATCTTCCCTTAATTTCAAGGGATTACATCAAAGCAGCATACAAAGAAATTAATGGAAACCAACACAAAATGAGCCCAAATAAGTAAAAGAGGAAAATTGACCAAAAGCCAAAGCCCAGCCCACGTCCCCAACCCTCACCCTTGCACCTAGGCCGTCTGCTGTGAAGCCGTCACCACCGACTTAGTTCGGTGGCCTCCCTTTCTAGGAGAACATGGTGCCGAAACTCTGGTGTGCCGCCTGAGAGGACGGTGACACAGCCCTAACCCACTGTTGAAGCCCACCTACCACAGCCGCTTGCGAGATTCGCGACCCAAACTAGGTACCAACGCCTCCTCCCGTCGTACTCTCAGTCTCGGATTCAATGCGCTACCTTACTATTTTCGTTCAAGCCGGTCGTCGAACAAAGCCCGCCTCCTTACCCACCCGGCCAGAAAAGGTGATGAAAGACCGTAGGGGATAAAACTCGTCGTCTCCCTTCTTCCGAAACTCTAAGGTTTCAGTATACACGCTCTGATATTGATGGAACGACTGGCTATGTTATTTCCTATATATTATACGCCGGTGGCAATTTCAACAGTGTACCTACAGTAGTGAATGTTCACAAATGACAGTGTTCGGTCAATTTTGCCATTGGTGTTGCGTTGCGTTTTGACGACACTGCCCCTTGAGCTGGATATAGAAGACTTCTTTCTCTCTCTCTCTCTCTCACACACACAACCGACGTTTGCCCCCCTTTTCAGACCCGACCTCTTCTTTCTCCCTATTTGGGCTCTCCTCAGACTGGGTATTCACCTCAGAACGACCATTGAAACTGGGAACGAAGATGTTTGATCAAATTCAAGCAAACGCTCTTGGTAATAGCAATTTCAGTTTGAATTTGTTATCTGTTTCTGTTGGTTTTGAACTGATTGGGTTTTAATTTTAAAGGGATTTTCAACTGATCATTTGCATTTGTCTCGGTTGTTGGGGATCCGTCTGATCTATATAGCGAGATAGAGAGAGGATGAGGAGTTCCCATGATCGAGCGGGGAGTAGCTATCATGGATTTTTTACATATTAAGTTCTAGGTAAGCTTCTATTTGGTTGTTCACTTTTTGCATTTGGGTGTCTGCCAATTGAGCATTTTTCTGTATGGGTTTTGTACTCAAACTCCTAAAATTGATTCTTCATTATTCTTCAAAGTTCATATTTTAGAAGTCCAATTACCTCATTTTTTCTTCAGGGTGCAAACTTGAATTTCATATATGTACTAGGGAAATTGAGATTAATTTGATATGATTCAATGGGAGTTGGTAGCTCTATTGATCTATTTCGTATTTTTATTGAACTTAAACAAACCATTTTGGGTAATTGAACTTACGTTTGGATGTTCTAGGGAGCTCAAATTTGAATGAGCTGGATTTTGTTTTCTTTGCTTATTGACTTTGTTTTTGGATTCTTATGTTACTCTGTTTAAATTGTGATTGTTGGTTTTAATCTGGTTCCTTTTCCTGCCTAAATTTGTTGATCGTAAGTTGATGTTTCTGCTTGGAGGTTTGTCAAACTTTGCAAAAATCAGGTAGCTTATTCCTTGGTTTTTATCTCTTTATAATCCATTTTTAAGTAGCTGTGTGGTTAGAGTATAGATTTGGTTTGCCTAGGATAAAAGTGTGTATATGTGTATTGAGTGGGTGAAATTGATGTGAAAGATTCTTGAACATGTTGTGTAAAGTAGGCAATCTGTGAGTTATGGCTTTGAATATCTTCTTTGGTCAAATTGCTGCGATATGTTCCAATACACTGAACAAGTGTTAACTTTGGGTATTTTTATATTTCTTTCTATATAGCTGCAATACTTATGTTGAATTTAACATCAGAATTTGTTTTGGTTGAATTAACGGGAGACCCTTGATAGAGTGAAGCTGAAGTTTCATTTACAAAAAGTGGAATCAGCTTTCATTGTATTTCTTGAACATGAAAGTGCATACTGCACTCTTGCTGTAATTTCTATTGTTGTAGGTTCTTTATAACTGAATGGATGTGAGCTTAATGAGTTGTTATATAGTCTTAGTCTTAGAATTGCTTTGAATGATGACAGGGATGTCTAAAGTGGAAATAAATGCTCAGAACTTGAAATCAGACACATGTATTATGAGTGAATCTTGCTTTTTGTATCATGTTTTTGTGGCTGGTGAGTTTTCTAAAATGCCTTATTTGCAGTAGTGAGTTGTTCAATTGCATCATTGAGTTGTAGCCTATATGAATATTTAATGGAATTTCCTTCGGTCTAATCCTCTTGCTTTCTTTTCATAGGTTGCTCAAATTTTTTCTTATCAATAGTTATTTTTTATTCAGCAGGAATACCAAATTCAAATTGCAAAAGTCAAGAAGAAGGTTAGATAGGCAGAGTTGTGCTCATCTGAGGAAGAGGCTGTTGCTTGGGGTATGTTTTCAATCCAAGGTAACATATTAACACCATTCTTATGTTAGAATTGTGCGAGGGCGTTTTTGCGATTGACATGAATTTCTTCAATGAAATATAGCTTGAAATTTGCTTTAGTTTTCATTTTGGCATGCACATGATAAATGAGGCGCATAAATCAAATGAACCAATCTGAGAACTGTTACAGTTTAATCTGGCATATTAATTGATACTATCTTTCAATAAAAAATCGTGTATGGTATTTGGGATTTATAGAAAATATATTATTTTCATCCTATTAATATGTGGGTGAATTTTAACTGCTAGGTTAATCCTTTAGTATTGAATAAACAAATAAAATTTCTCAATAAACAGTAACATTGCTTTTGAAGTACGATGTTCAATTTTGGGGTCAGTCCAACTTTGTTATTTATTATTTTTTCTAATTTTATGTTCACTACTTTGTGTATTACCGAACAATAATGAGTTGAACAGTTTAAAAGTTTGACGATTAAGGAATTAGTGGTGGCCTTTCGGCTTCTGTTGTAATTTGTTACTGTATGGTTTTTTATTGTGTTATTTATTATATTACTACCTCGGTTCTTTTGTATAATCTCTTTGTATCAAATTCAAGGGGCCTCATACTCCATTTTGAAAATGAGGACAATTGGAATGTGATACAACTAAAGTATTATGCAGAAGAATCATACTTGGGAATTGTTCAATCTGTGTGTCAATGCTTAAGACTCAGCTGGTATGTGATACATGTTTTTGTTGATGGATCAATCTAAATCAGTATGATTCTCATGTTATTCATGTTGATAGTATCAATATAAAGTTTGTAACTCTATGGTCTGGGTTTTGATGCTTTGTGGAAGACTGAATCATTATGGTTTATTAGAATCCACAAAGTTGCAAATCGTTTATCAATTTTGTGACTGCATATTGTCTGTTAAAAATAAGTGACATTTATAGCACTGTGGTTTGCCAATGATGAATGCCATGTTGATCCAACAGGTCTCAGTAAAACAATAGCTACTATTGCATTCTTTCTATTGTTGTCCCCTCTTCAATTATGGGTTCACAAAACAAAGATAGTTGATTGAGTACTGTTTGGAGTTTGGTTTCTAGACACTAATTAGAATTCTTTGTTTTAGCAGGTTAACGAGCAGTCATCTTTTGCATTTTGGAGGTTTGTGTGGATGTGGTATGTTCCATAATCCATTCTTCTAATCCTTTGTGTTTACGTTGTATGCAATCTACCAATAGCAGATACAATCATTTCTTAATTTATAAAATTGATTGCAATGTGTCTTTATGTGTGTGTTCTGCTTTCCTTCTATCAATATAGTATTTCAT
Source organism: Argentina anserina (assembly GCF_933775445.1). NCBI lineage: Eukaryota > Viridiplantae > Streptophyta > Magnoliopsida > Rosales > Rosaceae > Argentina > Argentina anserina. The sequence continues at coordinate 4,530,707 of NC_065875.1, forward strand.
TTCCTTTAGACATATTTGCTTTATGTCTGTGACGTATCTATTTAGTTATTATTAGCTAAATATTTTGTATCAATAATGTAGCTTCAAGAAGTGCCACAAGAAAGTGGTGGTGATTTTAATTTCCATGTTGATCAAAACCACAATTGGTGTCATTGTGGCTCTTAGTACACTATTTGCGCCTGTCCCAGTACATATGGTACTGCAAATCCCAAATGATACCAAGAGCATTTCACTTTGTTCTGAATTTGCTTTATAGTTTCCTAATATAGGTAGTGGAAATTAATTATAGATATATATATATATATATATTTTTTTTTTTGCTTTTTAAGTATATTTTTTAGACGGTAGCTCATGTGTTCTGGTCATGGACTTACTAGCAGATTCTGAGTTATTCTTATCTCATGGATTTCAGTGTGATTTGATGAATGTGGAGGCTGCGGATTGTTGTGTACAACTGAGATGAGATCAGTCTATTGTCTTCAATTAGAGAAAATTGTGTGATTTTTGAGTTTGATGTAAACCTCACAAGTTTTTATAACAAAACCTTATATTTGTACGCAGATTATTTCATTATTATGAAAAATGTTTCATACCCTCCTGAGTGAAATCCGTATGGTATCAAGATCTTCATTCTTCTTCACTACCTCTAAATGAAGTCATCAAACAATTCCATTTCCCTCAAATTCTTGGTTCTTCAACTATAAAGCCGCAGCAAAACGCGGCCTCATACCTAGTACTATTAGGATATGTATGTAATTGAGGCCGGGTAATTAACTGAAAGACTACGATAGGGAGTCTAGTTTTCAATCGAGGAAAATGAAAATATTGGTATACGTTGAACGAAATTTACACCAAAATATACCAATATCAGGTTCAATTGTTATCACAGGAATTTAACTGCTTTTAAATTAATTTTAACAGACATGGAGCTTCTCGTTGGAATTGCTACAAAGATTGGTGAGCACACAGTGGCACCAGTTATACGCCAAGTGGGTTATACAATCCACTACAAAAAGAACCTCAAAAAGCTACAGAGTGAAGTAGATAAATTGGGTCATGCCAGAGAAAGTATGCGGCATTCGATTAAAACAGAGGAAAGAAAAGGTAGAAAGATTGAAGCAGGGGTCCAGAAATGGCTGACTGAAGTGAATCAGCTAACTGAAAATGCAGATAGTATCTTGACAGATGAACAGCATGCGGCGACCAAGTGTCTCCAGGGCTTTTGTCCTAATATAAAGCTTCGCCATCATCTAAGCAGGAAATCAACAAAGTTGGCTCTAGAGGTTGCTGAAAAACTTGAGGAGAAAATGAATGATTTTGCTACTATTGCATACGATGCTTCCCCAGAAGAGGTGTGTACAATAGCCATCCAAGATTATGAAGCCTTTGATTCAAGAACTTCAACTGTGAATGATGTAATTGCAGAGCTGAGAAAGTCGAACACCTACATGATTGGAGTGTACGGTATGGGGGGAGTTGGAAAGACAACACTAGTCAAAGAAGTATACAAGCAAGTTACAAGAGGTGAGAAGCTGTTTGATGACGTGGTTATGGTACTCGATCTGAAACAGAATCCCAGCATTGAACGGATTCAAAAAGAAATTGCAGAGAAGTTAGGTCTCGAGCTTTCGGAAGCTGGGACCCCAGCTGGAAGAGCAACTCAAATATGCAACAGGATCAAGGACAAGAAGTCTCTTGTGATCCTAGATGATGTTTGGGAATATATTGATTTGGAGGCTGTTGGTCTTCCTCGCATGACGACTCTCACAATTTTGTTGACTTCACGAAATAAGCCAGTATTAGCTTCAGAAATGGGTACACAAAAAGAGTTTCCTCTCGAAGTATTGAACAGAGAAGAAAGTTGGAGTTTATTTAAGAAAATGGCGGGTGATATTGTTGAAAAACCTGACATCCAGACTATAGCAGCTCGAGTCGCCGAGAAATGTGGAGGTCTGCCGCTTTTGATTGTCACTGTTGCAAGAGGTCTGAAAGATAGTCAATTACACAATTGGAGAGATACTTTCAGACGTCTGAATAAGTTGGATGGTAAAGGACTGAAAGAAAAAACATACTCTGCAATTGAGTGGAGTTACAATAAATTAGAGAGTGAGGAGCTTAAATCTGTGTTCATGCTCTGTGTAACTGAGGTTGGGAGAACCAATTCTGCTTATATCCTCGACTTGTTTAAATATAGTATGGGGCTCGATTTCATCAAAGATGTTGATACAATGGCGGAAGCACGGGATGCATTCTATTCTCTGCTTAAAAAGCTGCAACATTCTTGCCTGTTGCAAGATGGAGATGATGACCAATGGATCAGAGTCCATGATCTTGTAAAAGACGTTGGTAACCATATTGCTGCTAGAGATCATCATGTGTTATCAGTATCTCATGGAAGTGAACTAAAAGAATGGCCAGATAAGGAATCCTGCGAAAAGTGCACTCGGATGTCTCTCAAGAACTGCAATATTCCCGACTTTCCTGAATTTTTACAATGCCCAATTCTAACAATGTTTCATATACACAGTGATAATGTCGACTCCCGAGAAATCCCAAGCAACTTTTTTGATAAGATGAAGAAACTCAAAGTGTTGGATTTGACAAATCGGAATATCCCATCGCTACCTCCATCTCTTAAATCCCTCAAAGATCTTCAGACATTGTGCTTGGATGCGTGCACGTTGGAAGACATTGCTTTGGTTGGTCAGTTAACAAACTTGAAAGTCTTGAGCTTTTTAAATTCCAAGTTTAAAGAATTACCCAAAGAAATAGGGCAGTTAACTCGTCTGCAATTGTTGGATTTGACTGAATGCTCTCAGTTAGAAGTAATTTCACCTGATGTTTTATCCAAACTGACTAAACTTGAAGAGTTAAGAATGGGGAAAAATAGCTTTAACAAATGGGAGCATGAAAGAGTCGCTGATGTCAAACAAAGTAATGCAAGCCTTGAAGAGCTGAAGTACCTATATCGGCTAACCGCATTACAAATACATATCCCAGATGCTCACATACTTCCGGCAGATTTATTCACCGCTAGTAAGTTGCAGAGATTTCAAATATGTATTGGTTCTGTGTGGAAATGGGATGACGTGGATGAAGCTCTCAATGCACTAAAGCTTCATCTCACTACCAACAATGAATTCGACCAAGGTCTAAAAATGTTGCTCAAAAGAACTCAAGACTTGCACGTGGAAGGAATGGAGGGTGTTAATGACAAGTTTTTCCGTGAACTAGTCGCAGGAGATTTTCATCAACTGAAACATTTGCATATCCAAAACAGTGCTCAATTTTTATATAATATTATTGAGAAGGTACGCTCCTACAATTGTTTTATACTTTCATTTTACCTTGTTTTAAATTATATTATTGTTATTATGAACCATAGTTATATTTTTGACGTCATGGCAGACAACTACATATTATTAGAGAGTTATCTAGGAGTTTTCCTTTTTTAAATTTAGTAAGATTAATTTTTAACTTTTGAGCAGTAAGTGTGGTGCAAAACCTATTCAGAAAAAGAACAAACGATCAATTAGCTAGTCTTTTTTGTTATGTCTTTTCATAGGAAGAGGTACGTTAGTGTTACTTTGCTTTAGTCTGCCTCGATTAGCCCTTGGGTTCAATTTCAAATGGCAAATGATAAGGTTACATAAGATATCTTGTATTAATATTAGTTCATAAATCGAACTCAAGCTATCATTTCTTTTTTTATTTAACATTTCATAAATGAGAGACATATGTCCCTACTCCCTAATCAAACTCAAGCTAATATAGATGAGGGACATATGTGTGCAAAAAATCTATGTTTTTCTATGTTCAAATTGGTGTATTTCCACCATTTAATTACATAATTGTCCAATGCATGATTACCAGGTGAGTTTTCCTAACTTGACATGGTTGGCGGTGAGTGAGCTCAACGGTATAAGATTTTTGTTATCATCTTCAATGGCCAGAGGTTTATCACAACTCAAACGTCTTCAAATATCAGGATGTCAGATCATGGAAGAGATAATTTCAATAGAAGAATCAAATACTGAAATTTTAGAGAATATATTTTGTCAACTACAAGATCTGGAGCTAAAAGGCCTTCCGAACCTCACTAAATTCTTCTCAAGAATTTGCATTGAAATGCCAAAACCATCACATGAGAAATTGAAATTAGAGGACTGTACTAAAAGTAGTACAACCAGCTGTGAAGAAATTCAAGAAATTGACTCCGGGAGAATCCTAGACAGTGTGATCCAACACTTTCTTTTTGACATTAAGGTGACTAGTACATTAGTTTTGGTTAATAACTTAATACCATACTAAATATACTTTCTTTCATAGTTGTTATTCATGAGTCCTTGGTTTTAACGACTATCGCTCATGTATATGCAGGTAGAGTTTCCAAACCTTAAGAAGTTGTCTATTCATGGCCTAGCAAAGTTGACGACAATTTGGAACAATAACCTCTCTCTAGCGAGTTCAAAGAATCTAGAGACAGTAGAAATTGTTTCATGTGACAATTTAAAAAGTATATTTCCAGCTTTAGTGGCCAAAAGTCTTGAACGGTTGAGGACCCTAATAGTGAAAAAATGTGGCGTGGAGGAAATCATCTCGAAAGAGGACGAGACACAAACACCCCCTATGTTTGTTTTCCCAAAACTGACATATGTGAGATTTGAAAAGTTGCCCCGACTTATGAGCTTATATCCAGGTTTCCATTCTTCTAAGTGGCCGTCACTCGTAGCATTGGCGGTGTATGATTGTAATGATGAGGTGCAGATATTTGCAAATCCGAATAAAAAATCTTTGTTTTCATTTGAGAAGGTAACTTTACTATTACATCATTCCTCTAATTCACATGAGTGTTAAAATCTAAATTTCAAAAGATGAGGTTTGTCGGTCTATTTAAAATGATAGCTGATCTATAATTATGTAATTGAAATTTCAGGAGTCATTCCCCAACTTGCAGACTTTAGGTTTCCGCATAATGAAGAATTGGGATAGTCCGCCACTCCACTTATTCAGGAAGCTCGAAACCCTTTACGTTTATGCAGACACCAACCCATCTTTAAATTCCCTGGAGGAAGTACTTGGCCTTGAAAAAGTCAACGGAGAAATTCATGCAGTTGGGGATGGGATCTTCCCATTCTTAAGAGAGTTGCACCTTTATGGGATGCGGAGGCTAACGAATCTCGGAGATGATAGCCTCGGTCCAGCTGGCCCATATTTTCCAAAAGTGGAAATTCTGGAGCTAAATGACTGTGACAGTTTAAAGAACTTAAGGTCATCCGCAATGCCCTTCAGGAATTTGACTACTTTGCAAGTAACTCGTTGTAAGGGATTGAAATACTTGATATCTTTCTCCATGGCCAAAAGTCTGATGCATCTCACAAAATTCGAAGTTGGTGAGTGTGAAGAATTGATAGAAATAGTTGCGAGCTGTGGAAGTGATGATTCAGCAAATGAGAGTGAATTCAGGGTGTTGAGACATTTGGAGCTATCTGGTCTACCAAGTCTGAGAGGCTTTTGCTCAGGGTCTCAAAGTGTCAAATTCCCATCCTTGGAAACTTTGTCGATGAGTGGTTGTACTCAACTAGAGGGATTCCTTTTTTACCCTACGGATGAAATTACTACAATTGGCCAAAATAGCAGAGACACCAGCTCAAATGAAAACACTGGAGTTGTACAGCCATTCCTTTTCGACGACAAGGTGAAATAACATATTCATTTTGTCGTATTATGAGAGTGATATTTAGGTCTTCCTCTATCTACATTTTATGAAATGTGGCTTTTCTTCTTATGAAATTTGAGTGTTAACAAATAATTTCTTTGTTACACTTCATTCATCGAAGATAAAAATAAAATATAAGCAAAAGTTATTGTACATTGTTTAATTTTCTTTATATTATTATTTATATGGTGCTTTTTTTAGACGAGTAACATATATTCTTCTAAAAAAAAAAGATGAGTAACATATATATTGTTTTATACAGGTTGAATTTCCAAAATTGAAGAGTTTGTCTCTCAAGGGTCTACCAACGTTGAGCACAATATGGCACAATCTACCATCAACTCAACTGCAATCTTTCCATTGTGAAAATCTAGAATATGTGAAGATTGATTATTGTGAGAATTTGATAACCATTTTTCCAACGTTGGTGGCAAGAAATCTCCAGCTGTTAAAACGTCTCATGGTGATGAAATCTGGAGTGAAGGATATTGTCACAAGAGAGGAGGGGTTACAAACAATACCTAAGTTTGTGTTTCCAAAAGTGAAATGTGTGAAGTTTCATCAGTTGCCACAACTCACAAATTTCTACCCAGGGATGCATGTGTCTAGCTGGCCGTCGCTACTTCATTTGACAGTCATTGAATGTTTTAAGGTTCACAAATTAGCGGAGGAAATGTCAATCTGTCACGGATATGATGAGCAAGAACATCTGTGTAATTCTATCCCACGATCTCTCTTTCTCATTCACAAGGTAACCCACACCCATAGGAACTTTTGACTCTGTATTTAACTTATAGTCAAACTTGTAAGATGTGAATCAAATTTTATAACTGCTTAGTATGGAAGTAATTTGATATTGTCTATTTTGTAGGATTCATTTCCCAACTTGGAAAGGTTGGTCTTCGAGGGCTCGGAGATTTGGGAAGGTCAGCTTCCGGTGCATCTCTTTAGCAAACTAAAGCATCTTGAAGCGGCTGCTCTACAGTCCAAGTCAGCAGTTTTCCTTGAAAGCAATAGTAGTAGTAGTGGTGTTGTTGGTACTGGGACCCACTGGCAACAGCAACAGTGGCAGCTCCCACATTTAACAGAACTGAGGCTTACCCGAATGGAGAAGCTGATGCATCTGGGCCAGGAGGATGAGGAGGACAGCTCACAATCAGCCCCAAATATTCCAAACCTGCAATTTATACGCGTGAATGGTTGTCACAGCTTGAGGAATCTGATATCATCCGCAATATGCTTTAACAATCTAACCACTTTGCATGCAAGTTGTTGCAAGAGACTGGAATACTTGATAACTTACTCAATGGCCAACAGTTTAATGCAACTCACAACGCTGGAAGTCGGGGGGTGCCCAAGACTGGTGGTAATAGTGGGAAGCATTAATGAAGACGATGATTCGAGAAATGAGATTACATTCAGGCGGTTGAAACATTTGAAACTTTACCGTCTACCAAGACTGCAAAGCTTTTGCTCCGGAAATTGCATTGCTAAATTCCCGTCGTTGGAAACCTCAACCATGAACAACCGCCTCAAATTGAAGATTTCTGCACCTCGTGATCAAACACTATAGCTAACAACCGAAGAGGAAGACACAGATGTCGATGCTTGCGGTAATCTTAAATAATTATTCATATTTGATATTTTGTATTTTCTCGATCGTGGAATTTCGTATATGAAATGCTGATATGCAACTATCTGTGTGATATTACCAGAGACTGATTGATTTCACTGTAAGTATATCTTCTTTATTTATGATCGTTTGATTTTACCTGCAAATTTGTTATGCTTCTGACAGAATATTATACTCCCCCTTCAAGACTCTACTGCTCCAGCTTGCTTCAATTTCTCATCTTTTCTGCTCCACCAGTGTTCGTCCGTGGCCTAATGTTAAGCCCAGCAAGTGTTCGAGAAAATGCTTGTCTGGGAACAGTGATTCAAATTGGAGCTCTCAATCGTGTGCAACCTTTCCTAAATTTAATTAATACTAGTAACTCAATTCATACCGGTGCTTTGTTCGAATTCAGTGCTCTCTACTCTCTAGCTACATTTGTGGATTATATGTTTGAGTAATTTTACTTGTATCGACCGACCTCATCTATAATTTTGCGTACGCTTGTTTCTTCTTGCTCATCAACTATTTGTTAAAATCCATTTTTTACAGCACATCAAACTTGAATCCTAGAATAGTTGCGACTTGCGACAACATAAGGAATTTGAGATCATCCTAATGGCCTGGGCTATGAGCACTAAGCGTTCGAGAAAATGTTTCTTTGGGGATTTTGGTGCATTTCAATTCTTATGCTTCTATTGATTTACATGTGTGCAAGCGTAACTTTCTTTCTAATTAGCATTTTATCGATTGAGGAAAATAAGAACATGACCAGAAACCAAACAGAGTGATTCACATTGAGCTCTCCACTCTGGTGTCGCAACTTTTGGTCAGTTTGGGGTTTAATACGTATTGACTTATTGTAATTGCTGCTTCAGATATTTTCATTTGTTTTGCAGTTCCTTTATTTGCTACTTGACTATGATCAAAGTTTCTACTTTCTAGGAGTATGGAATAGGAATAAATGTGGATGCAGTGTTCGATTCTATAAATGTGTTATAAACTTATGGCTTGTGTTATGCGCACCATGTGTTTCAGAAAATGCTTGTGCAATTAATGTTTGTGTGGTGATTTACTTCACTTCAATTTCTTTGCGTCTAGTAGTTGTATGATTTGCTGATTTGCATGCTTGTGCTCATCGGCTAATTCAATCCAGAGCTTTTTTTTTTGGTCAATAATCCAGAGCTTTCTTTTTGTGTTTTTCTCTCTTTTTCCCATCTCTGTTAGTTTAATTGTACAATTGTAGAGTTCGTCAATATTAGTAAACGTCAAGGATGCCTGTCAATTTGGTTCAGAGTATCGTCCACAAGTTTATGCTAACGCTTTGTCTTATTTTCGTAGCAATGTTTTGGTTATCGGGCGTTATCTTGTAACCTTCTTATTTTGCTCTTATGTCTGTCCAATTGCTCTGCTTCACTCCATATTATTTTACAAACTGTACTCCAATTCATTCATAATTCCTGTAATTCATCTACAATGTGCAGTTTCGTCCGAACGAAACTGAGAATCTTCAAAGTTTGATAATGGCATCTTTAATTTGCTGAATGCAGAAGGCGAATAAACCCGAAAGCTATTGATCTCTGTGGTGGATTCCTTCAAATTTTCGTGAAAATACGATAGCGAGTTGCCTAATGATTAAACATAAGAGTTTTTTTTCACCAACAGTCCCTCAACTCTGGTGTACCTACCAATGTGATACCTCAACTCTTAATCGTACCAATGTGATACCCAGACTCTAGTATTGCTATCATTGAAGTACTTCCGTTAGTTTTTTTTAACTTTTCCGTTATCTTGGTGACGTGGCAGTTACGTGAGGCCCACAAAGAGGGTTAAAAGACAAAATTAACCTCATCTGAGAGGAGCAATGTTTTTCCCGCCCTTTACCTTGAGAAAGACACCAAACAATTCCAATTTTGGCGCCAATTTTCCCTCCCTACTCCTTAATTTGTGTCTCTTATCTAAACTAAAGAACTACCGCCAACCAGTCGACCACAATCTGATAAAACCTAGATCAATCTCATTTTCTATTTTTACCCTAGCACTTGTTAAACTAACAGAATAAATATAAAAATTTATATGGAACATCTCATTTCCACAATCTCATAAGAATATAAAAACACATAACTTAACGAAATTCAAATACATGTTTAAGTACCATTAGTTGCCACATTTTATGTTGATCTGCCATGATTTTTGCTTGTAAGAACTTTTAAGTACCATTAGTACAATGCTTTATCTGCTGGTATTATTCCCTCTGGCTTAACGAAATTCAACTACATGTACCATTAGTTCTTACAAGTAAAAATCATGGCAGATCAACATAAAAGGTGGCAACAAATGGTACTTAAACATGTATTTGAATTTCGTTAAGTTATGTGTTTTTATTCTTATGAGATTGTGGAAATGAGATGTTCCATATAAATTTCTATATTTATTCTGTTAGTTTAACAAGTGCTAGGGTAAAAATAGAAAATGAGATTGATCTAGGTTTTATCAGATTGTGGTCGACTGGTTGGCGGTAGTTCTTTAGTTTAGATAAGAGACACAAATTAAGGAGTAGAGAGGGAAAATTGGCGCCAAAATTGGAATTGTTGGGTGTCTTTCTCAATGTAAAGGGCGGGAAAAACATTGCTCCTCTCAGATGAGGTTAATTTTGTCTTTTAACCCTCTTTGTGGGCCTCACGTAACTGCCACGTCACCAAGATAACGGAAAAGTTAAAAAAAACTAACGGAAGTACTTCAATGATAGCAATACTAGAGTCTGGGTATCACATTGGTACGATTAAGAGTTGAGGTATCACATTGGTAGGTACACCAGAATTGAGGGACTGTTGGTGAAAAAAACTCTAAACATAAAGGTGGTGATTGTTAACCATAGAGTATGGGTAGATTTGTCATTTCATTTATATTGTTCTATTTTCCCTATATAATTTGTGATGTACTCTATTCCAAAAGAGAGTGAAATACAAGATGTAGTCCTCAATCTTTTGATGCGTTTCTTTTACAATTCTGCTCTTTATTTTTTCAATAATCCATGAATGTTATCATGGTATCAGAGCCCATGGTCATGATCCTTGACCTTGTGGTTTCTGTTTATCTTCTTGCTTCCGCTAATTTCATTTTCAGTAGCTATCGATTTCGTTTTCCCAATTTCAAAACCCTAGTCTCAATCCAGTCGATTTCATGCCCAATCTTGTGAAATCAAAGTCGCACAGCTTTTAATCGGAGAAGCCCAGTGCCTCTTGTTCTCTTTTCCAATCTAATTTTCGTCGTCTCTCTGTTTTTCATGTTTATCTTCGCGACCGCCTTCGTTGCCACGACGTCCTCCTCTTGCTTCACTCAGATCTTCATTTTTCTTGGTTTGGCTGGAATCGGCAAATGGTCTAATTGAGATTGAAGGGTCGGAGGCAGCAGTAGAAGAGGAGATATGGGGGTGAATATACTGAGCTTATTATTCAATTTTTGTGAGATATGGGGTACTGGCATCCAACGACGCATTTGTTTTCAGTCCGAATCTTAACACATCTTTGCTTCAATTACATAACATATGGTATTTTCTTTCTGATTTGCCACTACTATTACTTGGTCCATGGAATCTATTTCTGAATTTGGATTGCTCTGCCTTGCTGCATCAGTTTTCCATTTTTCTTTACATCAAAGTTGAAGTTGCAGTCAAAATGACGTAGATATATTTTCTTTTGTTTTTGGACTGGTTCAATGGGTCGATGGCCAAGTCCCAGAATGGATTGTATGTCTCTATGTGATGGTTGTGTTTATTTTGAGAGATGTTTTCCTATGATCTATCAATGAAATCGGCGTCTGCTCTAATTGCAATTGATGGGGGCAGTAGTAGAAGAGGAGATATGGGGGTGATGAAGTGTGCTCCCATGGGTTTATTTCGTCATCAAACTCTTGTCAGCGTTACTCTGTGGCTCGATTCTCATGTGACTCAACCCCCTCTTACATCAGGTTCTTCTCTAATTTGGTAATCTCTTCCCAATTTTATGCTTCTAGTACTTGAATTGTGGAATTGGAGGTGCAATGATGTCAATTTCAGTTTGATGCTATGATTTCCTTTGCTAGTTGCGTATCCATATTTGGTTGATATTTCCAATCTCATCTCTCTGTATTCTCGCCACATTACTTGTTAAGTGATGAATTTTTGGGTGATGGCATAAGGTTGTTTGTTGTTGATTAGTATATTCCTACTGCTACATTGTTGTTTACTGGCTTCTGTATGACAAAAATATATGTAGATTGAGGGAGTATTGCCTCTGTGTAGATGTGGATGAGGTAGTATAGCATCCGTAGATGTGGATGGAGGTAGTACAGCCAAGTAAATGTGGATGGAGGGAGTATTGCCTCTGTGTAGATGTGGATGGAGGTAGTAACCTCATTATTAAATAATAAAAAATCACAGTAAGTCAAAATCTAAATGAGATGTAGATGGAGACATTAACTGCAGCAGCTATGTTGTTTATGCAATTTGGTGATATACAAGGGTTGAAGACTAGTTGATGGTAATCTGGGTTATGGAATAATGCTTTCTTAATTGGTTGTATTGGTACGCATGGTGAATGAGGGATTGAGTGAGAGATTGGTAGTCTTGTGCTTATTGGAAACTATGTATCTGGCATATTTCTCAATGTTGTGCATCTGTGTTAGGATTTATTGGTCTGTGCTAGTTCTTGCTGTTTGGGAGATGGTATCAAATTTAGTTGTTCTGTTGGTCGAGCAATGAAGGATTTGGCAAGTTGCAGACTGATTTCTTATCCAAGTATTCTCAGTAAAGCGATGTTGTTGTTGTGGGTTATCAGTTAATTTTCATTCTTGCTTGAAGAATTAGTGCTTGAAATTTGTGGTAAAACGATATGGTTGCAGCAATACGTATGCAACTCTTCAGCAGTGTGCAGACAAATTGAGAAAGATCAGTTTCTAGCAAATACATAGAGATTATCCGAATTCCCAGTATTTTAGTTGATTACTATTTGTTTCAACCCGGCCAAAATGTCTGCTAGAGGTAGAGGAAACCAATTAACATGACAATTTAGGTGAAAAAGTGTTTCTTATAGTACGCGTTCCCTGGTCTTTTGTACCAAACTCTACTTCACATTTCATTTATAAACTTTAGTTGTATCATCTCGTACGTGATCGCACATCCTTCTCTGTCCAAATTGATGTTGGTAGGTACCTTTTACTGAATGGAGAAGGCGAATAAGCCTTAGGGATAGTAATCTCTGTAGTGGAATGGACTCCGTCAAGATTTCACTATAATACCTAGCTGTCCGAGATCAATTTTGATTGGAATTTCACCTCAATTGGATGTGCTTTGAGGGGATATCACGTCACTTTGATTTGCCTTTTGTTTATATTTTTCTATTAGTCTTTGAAAATGCTCTCGGGATATTTTTTGAGGATGTAGGTTTTGGGATACGAAGAATATGCTTGAGTACTTTCCTCCAAAACTTCCACAAGTTTCTGTATGTTCTAATGGTTATTTCTCATAAATCTTCAACTGAAGAAAATCTATAGTTATAATACTATAGTTATAAATATGATAAAAATAACACTTTGTATTTACTTAAGGTGGTGGACACAATGCCGGCCCTGTGATAAGTCCAACAGTCACGGGTGTAGAGCCCCAAATTTTGGAGGCACAATTTAAAAAAAAAAAAAATATATATATATATATACATAACAAAAAAACAAAAAGGATGAGTTTGTGGTTTGGTTTTTGGCTTTTTTATGTTTCATCTTCTCTCACCTTTTCGGCTTTTTCATAGTTGTGTTGTGTGTGCCCACTGCCCAGGCTCCATCAATTGTCTTCATTGATGAGTTGAATGCTGTGGGAAGGGAGCATGGTTTGATCAAGAGTTGTAGTGGACAAGATTCTTAACTTGGTTGGTTATAAACGAATGATTGAACTTTTTACTCATTTATTATTTTATTTATATTTTATAGCTAATAGCTTAAAATTGTTCAATTTTTTTTCTTTTTGTGTGTTTTAGATGCTCCAGCTCGAATGAATTTGAAGGAAGGGGGGAAGTTATCACTATTGCTTCCACAAATAGACCAGACATTTTAGATTCAGCCCTGGTCAGACCTGGACGTTTTGATCATAAGATATTTATTGTCTTACAAGGTAAATACTTTCTCAATTTTTTCTTATTTTTCAATATTTTAATTTCATAAGATTAGACATTGCTTAATTGAAATTGTGAATACAGTAAACCCTAACATAGTATTGTGTTTTCTGAAAGTTCGGGAATTTAAGAATGGATTGAATGATTATTATGGTTTACAATTTTACATAATAATTAGATATCTATTCTCTCTAATGATTTGCTATTGATTTGCTATTTTTTGTTTAACAATGATGAATATCGTCTTATTAACTATTTATCATAACTCATAAGTTATAATTGGATGAGTAATATTAATCAATTGAAAATTTATTATGTTAGATCAGTTTGTTTGTTTGGTTTGCATAAGTGTCATATATATTGAGTAATTTGAGTAGTCTTATTGAGTTATTATCTTTTTGTATTTTTGAATCAGATTGTTATATAATGGCTCCAAATAGAATTAAAAGTCGACCATCAGGGGCTCAAAAAAAGAGAGAGGAGGCAATAAAGAACTGCATTAGATCAACGTGAAACCGGATCTTTCAAGAGGTTTCTTCAGAGAAAAACTAAACAAGTACATACTGATACTAATATGAATGTACATGACAATGAAATGAGCAGGAGAACAAAGATTGAGCATGAGAACAATTAGAATGAGAATGTTGATGGTAGTGGTAACATGGACATGCCTAATCTTTTAGAGAATGAGAAAGAAAGAGTTATAGCTGAAGATGATCAACAAGATGCATGTGATGATATTAATATGCAAGAGGAAGGAAGAAATTCTACTAAACATGTTGAACAAGATGCAAGAGGTGATAGTGATATGGAAGATGCATGTGAAAATATTGATATGCAAGAGGAAGATGATCAACATGGTTCAAGTGAAAAATTTGATTTCTCATCCGACATTGATGATCTAGGAAATTGGGAGAAGATTGAACATAATTCCAGAGATTTTATAGTTGAAAGAGGTCCTAAAAGAGAGTAATTTCACCTATCTAGATGATCACAATGGGAGACATTTTAGTTCTAATCCTTATTATCGTGTCTTACCTAATGGTGAAAAGAAGAATAGGAGGTGGTTGGTGTACTCGATTTCTTTGGACAAGGTATTTTACTTTTGTTGCAAATTGTTCAGGAAAGATCATAACAAGATTTTGTTGGGCCAACTTGGTAATGAACGACGGAGTGATTGGAAAAATGTTAGCGCAAGACTTGCAAGCCATGAAAGAAATAAGCACCACCTCAGTTGCTTTACTAGCTGGATTGAATTGGAAATAAGATTGAAAAACAATGCAACAGTTGATCAGGGGTTGGAAGAACAAATCAAGAAGGAGCTAGAGCATTGGAGACAAGTACTACTGAGGATCCTAGCAATTGTGAAAAGTCTTGCCAAAAATAATTTATCATTTCGTGGGAATAATGAGAAACTGTGTGAGGAGAACAATGGAATTTTTTACAAGTGATTGAGATGATCTCTGAGTTTGATCCAGTGATGCATGAACATGTTAGACATGTTTTGAAGAAAGAAACTCATTACCATTACTTGAGTCACAAGATCCAAAACGAAATGATTTAGCTCCTAGCAAATGAGGTGAAAGCTTCTATTGTTGCAACTATTAAAGAGGCAAAGTATTTTTCGGTTATACTTGATTCCACTCTAGATGCTAGTCATGAGGAGAAAATGTCTCTTATTGGCCGATGTGTAGATGTTACAGCAAGTTCTATTGTGGTGAGAGAATTCTTTTTGGGATTTTTGAAGGTAAATGATACAATGAGACTTGGACTATTTAATGAGCTTACAAATTCATTTGACAGTCATACACTTAATATTAGTAATATACGAGGACAAGGATATGACAACGGATCTAACATGAGAGGAAAGCACAAGGGTGTTCATAATATACTTCTTGAAGTAAATTCTGGAGCATTTTTTACACCTTATGGTTATCATAGCTTGAACCTTGCAATATGTGTTATGGTTAACTGTAATCCTAAAGCTGATTAAACAGATATATTCATTCTACTCATCTTCGACAAAGCGATTGCATGTTTTCAGGGATTATGTGGATGAGCTCAATCTTAAACCATGGCATGAAACACGATGAGAGAGTCGTGTTGATAGTGTGAAAACATTTAGATATCAAGCTCCTAAAATAAGATGCTTTAAAGTGCTTGGAAAAAGATGGTGATGATTCTAAAACAAGGTCTACTGCTCAATGCATGGCAACATATGAAATTGATTTTGAATTCTTGTTGGGGATGGTTATTTGGTATGATTTGTTTCATGCTATCAATATTGTGAGTAAATTTCTCCAAACTGAAGACATGTATATTGATGTTGTAATTGAAGAATTGGAGAAACTTATGTCATTTATCAAAAAGTACATAAACTGAATTTGATGAGGCCTTAGTTATAGCTAAAGAAATTGCAAATGAGATGAAATTTGAAGTTGCATTTTGTGAAAAAAGAAATACTAAAAAAGAAGGCATTTTGAAGGTGACACCATCAACGCTAGAATCATTCAAGGTCAGTTACTTTCTTTGTACAGCTGATCAAACATTTTCTTCACTTCAAAGTAGGTTTGAGCAATTTAAGAAATATGAAGAAGATTTTAGATTTTAATTCAAGTTGGAGAAATTGAAATATGTAGATAATAATAGTTGGAGGGACTATTGTATGAATCTTGAAAATTTGTTAAAAGATGGTGATGTCTCTGATGTTAATGGAAATGACTTATTCGATGAATTGAACTACTTAAGAAGAGCTATACCAAAAGAATTAAAGAGGGCAATTGATGTATTGAACTATTTGAAGTAAAGGGATGAGTGTTATCAAAATGTTTGGGTTACTTACAAAATTCTACTAACCATACATGTTTACTGTTGCCTACGCTGAGAGAAGTTTTTCAAAATTAAAGTTCTTCGATCAACTATGTCACAGAAAACATTGAATGGTCTAGTTTGTTGTCGATTGAAAAAGATTTGGCTCACAAGCTTGATTATTCAAGCTTAATTGAAACTTTTGCGGCCAAAAATGCAAGAATGGTCATTTTTCAAAAATCATGTACTGTTTTTTTTTGTAATTGTAAGATTTTTTATTTGAACTAAAATACTATCTTGTTAAGTCATAGTGAGAATTGTTTTTTTCTTTATCATATGTTGGTCGAAGAAGATTGTTTTTTTTGTTTAAGAGACCTTAAATTTTATGTAGCGTATATCACTTGAAATGTAAGGGCCGACCTTGAGTGGACAGAATATGGGTGGACGACAAATTTGCTTCCAACCCTCACTCACAACAATTAACCCACACGTTAAGAAGTTATTGCCGACCATGACGGCAGAGGTGGAGTCGGCGTCGGAGGTCGGCTCTGCGAGGAAGAAGATGATGGGGTCGAAGCGAGGCGGAGGATTGCGCCGGAGACGCCGACATCCATGCTATCCGACGAAAGTTATGAGCTCCTAAGTCTCGTCGCAAGTTACTATTAATGAAAACTTCATCGCATGCGAAATTGGCTTTTGCAACATATGACGACAAAGATCGGCTATGTTAAATTTGGTGTAACGACCCCAAAATTTCGAGCTTAAAAACTCAAAATTCTAAAGTCGTTAAACACCAAATAATCTCAAATAAATCGAAATCATTAAAGTGTAACAGCGGATCAATTCTGAGTTCTCAATACAACTCAGTCAACCAATTATTACAACCCAAATTTATAATCCAAACATAAAATGGAAATGTAATAATCCTCACAAATCACTCACAAATGAAATTACACAACTTCTCACACACAAATCCACGCTGAACCTCACCACAAGTAGGATACGAACGACTTCGAGCCTCCGTAGTCGTCACTCAACCCCCACTAATCAGCACCTGCAGAATTATCCCCTACACCATCGAATTGGTGCACCGGGATTGTAAACACAAACCCGGTAAGCTTATAGCTCGTATGAGTAAAATCAAAATATAATTCGCATATCAAAATATACGAAAGATCACAAACAACAAATATAAATGCCCTCATGAGTCATTGGTCAGCCCATCTGGTTGACCCAAAGAAATATGAAATGAAACGCTCATGAGAAAATTAAGTAACTCTTCTGGTTACCCAATGCATTTATAATACGGGTACCAAGAACGCTGGTACACATCTGTTACCCCTCTCGTAATACACCGCTGATATTGGATAGCCACCCGCTACCCAACATCCAAAATAAACTGAGTACCCATGAGCATATAACCACCTGTTACCTCTCATGCAGTACTAAGGCAGACAGACTAGTGCTCTAACTGTATCGTAACTTTCGCCCGGCCAAAGGCTAGGTTCCGACTTGCCAAACACGTACAATAATCTCACATCATATTGTACCAAAAATCAGGTCCGAAGACAATTCACATTTTAACAATCTCAATGTTAAAAATCACGTACAATAATCTCACATCATATTGTACCAAAAATCAGGTCCGAAGACAATTCACATTTTAACAATCTCAATGTTAAAAATCACGTACAATAATCTCACATCATATTGTACAATTCAAATCACATGCTCAATGTAATTACAATAAAATCATAACAGTATATTATATAGCAAACTATATATATTCGTACTTGTTTACCATTTATACAATATATATATCGTTCACTATATCTTATACATGTCATATTTCACCACGCATGCTCAATTCTCATACTTCCGTCATCGAAATGACTATTTTTAATGAATTAATAACAGTACGTAATTTAATGAACTATATATATATATATGTACTTATTACCATTATACTGTATATATGTAGTCCACTAAATTATATACATGTTGTAATTCATTTGATAAACACACTTGCAAAAATGTTGAATCACCACGAGGGTAGATTCGTAATTCAGTGAGATTTTACTCACCTTATTGACTTGAGCGTAATTCCACAATTCCCGAAGATAATTCCTTTCCTCGATTTAACGATCACCTTGAAAAGATAAGAAAAGAATTTAGAATCGTTTCGAACCTTTAAATGCCGAAACAATAATAATCGGTTACTGTTCAGCAATTTTCGGTTTTACGAAATTACTGTTCACTGTTACTATTCACTGTTACTGTACAAATATACGATTTATACGTATTTCTGTACGTATAAATATTATATACGTATTTCTGTATGTATAAATATTAATACGTATTTCTGTACGTATAAATATTAGTACGTATTTCTGTACGTATAAATATTAATATGTATTTCTGTACGTACAAATATTAATACGTATTTCTGTACGTATAAATATTAGTACGTATTTCTGTACGTATACGTACGATTTAAATGTAAATACAATCTCAGTAAATAAAATTTACTAAATTACCCTTTTACAAATTACTTTTTACATTTACTGAAAGTAATTTATAATTACATTTACCGAAGGTAAAATTTAATTACATTTACCGCAGTAAATAAAATTTACATTTACATTTCAGTAAATTACCAAAATACCCCTATCGGAAAACACTGTCGCACCACCGCACGTGGCGGCGCGTGGGGTACACGCGCCACCCGCCGGCAGGCCGCGCGTGGGGCTCACGCGCCGAGCCCAGGGACGGCGCGTAACACGCCACCGCCACCCCATTTCTCTCCCTTTTTCTCCCCTCTCCTCCGCCACAGCCTCACGCCGCCCCTAGCCCATCCACGCCCTCACACGCGCCGCTTAAGGCGGCGGTATCCCCCTCTTCCTTCCTCCTCCCCCGATATGCAACAAATCCTTCCAATCCCAACAAAACCACACCAAACAACCAAACAAACATTCAATTCAACTCATCCTTACCTAATCCACGCCTTGGAGTCACCGGAGATCGTCGGAGGGACGCATGCCAGCGGCGATGGAATTCGCAGACCTCGGGTTGGAGCGGAGAGACTCACGCCGACGCGGGGAGGTGTGGCGAGCTCGAGGGTTGCTGCGGTCGTCCGTGCGAAGCTTCCCAGGCCGGCGGTGTGGCTCACGGTGCGCCGGAGGGCGAGATCGCCGCTCGATCGTTTCGGAGGGGGAGGGAGAACTCGAGAGAAGAGAGAGAGAGTTCGAGGGAGAGAACGGCGGAAATGAAAGGGTTTCCTGTTATGGAAACCCTAGTTAAAAAAAATTCCTTTATATACTAGTTTCCAAATCGGAAACTAACTTCTGACGTTAATAACTTTTACGTACGTCGTCCGATTAGAACGCGTCACATATCCACGAACTCGTATCGACGAGCTCTACAACTTTCGTGAAGAAAGTTTTCACAACCGAGCGACGAAATAAAAGTCGATAAATTCGTTCGGAAACGTAACGTTTTCTTATTAAACGTTCTCGGAACGTTTCCGTTCCCGTTTCGTAACGTTTGCAAACAATCATAATCGGTTTAAAACAACTTCACAACTTAATAGAATTTAATTCAATTCAAATATTGTTTGAAAACGAGGGTTATTACATTTGGTTTTGAGGAGTGATGGTATTGTATTTGAACGGGTTGAACCTGGGGACTGTGTTGAAGACATGAAGAGATTGAGGTTGAATTTGTTGAAGAAGTTTGATTCTTCTACAGTACACTCGTAATAAAAAAGAGCATAATAGAGGCTTATGGATGGATTAAGATCCTCCTAATGGATTATGGATCTGAAGGTTTAGTGGTTAGACCACGTAGTGGTTATATATATGGGTATGTGTGATTATAATTCAATCACAGTTCATATTTTTTAAATTTGTTTTTGTACCGATTTGCTTATTATACCCTAAATTTGGGCAGAATGATTTCCGGTTGTCACAGCTTGAGGAATCTGAGATCATCAGCAATATGCTTCATTAATCTGACCACTTGGCAAGTAAGTGCTTGCGAGAGATTGGAAAACGTGATAACTTACTCTACAGCCAACAGTTTAATGCAGCTCACTACGCTGGAAGTCGGGGGGTGCCCAAGACTGGTTTTAATAGTGGGATGCATTAATGAAGACGATCATTCGAGAAATGAGATTACATTCAGGCTGTTGAAACATTTGAAACTCTTTGCTCTACCAAGACTGCAAAGCTTTTGCTCCGGAAACTGCATTGCTAAATTCCCATCCTTGGAAACTTCAAACATGAGCAACCGCCTCAAATTGAAGATTTTCTGCAGCTCGTGACCAAACACTAGAACTAACACACGAAGAGGAAGACACAGATGTCGATTCTTGGGGTAATCTTAAACAATAATTATTCATGTTTGATATTCGGTCTTTTCTCCATCACGGAATTTGATATACCAAACGTTGATATGAAACTATTTCTGTGATATTACCTAAGAAGTATCTGACTGCTGAGGATGAAATGAATACAGAGACTGATTCTGAGGATGAAGTGAACACAGGGACTGATTGATACTTAGCCAGTTTTCACTATAAGTAAACCTTCTTTAGTCATGTTATGACTATGTAAACATTAGAATAAGTTTGATTAAAGAATTTCTACATGCAAATTTGTTATGTTTCTGACAGAATTTCTTACTCCCCCTTCCAGACTCTACTGCTCCACCTTGCTTCAATTGCTCATCTTTCCTGGTCAGGCGGAAGATTGTTCACCAGAGTGTTCATTCGTGGCGGGGTCTTGATATTAAGCGCACCAAGTGTTTGATAAAATGCTGCTCTGGATATTTTGCTGCATTACTATTCTGATACATGCTTTAAAAATGTGTGAGTATTACTTCTTTCTACTTAGCATTCCCATGAAGGAAAAAACAGAACATGCACGAAAAACAGAGTGATTCATTGATATGCAACCTTTGCACTATTCAACGCATACTGGTGCTTTGTTTCGATCGAGTGCACGAAAACCTGTAGCTTCTTTTTTTTTGTGGATTAAATTGTTAGGGTAATTTTACTTGTATGTGATCCTTGTCTACAATTGTTATGAAATACTTGTTTTCACTTGCTCATCAAAGACCAAGAAATATATAACTGACTAGTAGAGTATGCACTAACACTAAACAGGTAACTGACCACATATGCTGATGAATCACATTAGTATAGATGTATAGAATAGAACTTGGGTGGTATGTAGAGTATGTTGACAAAATACCCTATGAATTGAATTTGCAAGTTTCAAGTCATGCGTTCATTTATGTAATGTGAAAAGAATTGTGATCGAGCGTTTTGCTTAAGTTGATATGAATGTGAACTTTGCACCGATTATAATATGCATAACTAACTTTTGCTTACGATATATTAAACATACCAATTCAATACAAAGAGTAGATCGGTCGGATCTTTATTTGATCATTTGATCAAGCCCGTTCAAACAAGTACTTATTTGAAGTAAAGACATTGTCCACCCGTGATCTTTTCCGGGTTTGAAAATACCTAATCAAGACACTTCTGCACCCTACACTTAGCTGACCCGGCCGATCCCAATCGCTTAGCATGCCATTTTCTCGCCTATTTGGGCCAATATGATCCTAGATAGCGAGCAAACACCTGCCACTCTTCTACTGGCGCTGATATTTATAACAACAATCGTAGCAATCGCAAACCTGCCACTCCAATATGATTACATATGCTTCATTCACACTCGTTTGATGAAAAAGCTTCGTTTGAGGAAACATTTTATGATGCATAGTGTCTCTTTCTAGGGCTGCCAAGATGTTAAACAAGTGTATTTGAAAAGAAAATGAGTTATATTCAGTCTCACACTTGCTTTATTTTACGTACTTCGTTTAAGTTCGACTCTAAGCCGAGGTAATTCCTTCTTTACCTTTGAGTAGAAGGTGAAGTGTTGATATGCCCTCATGGAAGTTTGAGAAAAGGGTTATTTCTCCGTCAAGTAGGGGTGGACTTTTAGACACCGAAAAACCGAAAACCGACCAAAACCGTTCTAAACCGATACAGAGAATCTAAAACCAAGTAAAACCACTATCGGTTTTGGAAATAACATCAAATCAATAATTTAATTTTCGGTTTACGGTTTCGTTCATGTAGAAAACTAATTAAACCGAACCTAACAGAATTAACATATATGTATTTGATTATTAATATTTAATATAATAATAGGTGTACATCATGTTTTTATTAGTTGAGAGTTACATATAATAAATGTCTAACTTAATTATTCCTGGTCTTTAACTCATTAAATATTACGTTTTGGGTAATACTCAATCATAACTTAATTGATTTTATTTGTTGTTTCCAACTTATCACAATCTAGTTTACTTATTTTACTAGTTTGATGTACTGAACTTGTAGTTTACTATTTTACTTTAATTTTAGTTTTTGTTTTAGATTAAGTGTGAAAAGTTATTATGGATAGTAGGTTATGTAACCAAAACTGAATCAAACTGAGTTGTAGGTTAACCGAAACCGTAGTTTCTAGATATTTTTTCCGGTTTTGGTTTCAAAAAATACAAAACCGAAATCTCAGTTTCGGTTTTCGATTAGCGCTCTTAAACCGAACCGATGGAACTGAATCCACCCCTACTATCAAGTCTGCATATAAAGTGGCTAGAAATCTTTACTTTGGTCATTACACTACCTCTACTTGTCAAGGTTATCTTTTTAATATGGCTATATGGAGAGCACTTTGGAAGGCAAAGGTGACTAGTAAGGTCGCAATTTTCAGTTGGAGAGCGGCTAATAAAGGATATGGAGATGTTTTGGACTGTGTGGTTTGCAATCAATCGGTGGAGACATTGGGCACTTGTTCTGTGAGTGTAGCTTATGTCACCATTCCTTATTTCCCCTCACCTATGTCTTGGAAGGACTGGTTCTTATGCCAAACACGCCAACAAGGGTTAAAAAAGAGTGACCAAAGCCTAATTAGTGCAAGTTAGCACCTCTCTAGTCAATGTTGTCGGCAAAGCGTCTTCTCCCGCGTCTAAGGCAGACCCGTCGTCCCGAAAAGTCGCTAGTTGATTAAGAGCCACCGGGAATGGGAATATGAATTAACAACAAATGGTAACTTATTGTCACGGACTTAGCCATTCGGCTGTCACACTTGGTCTATGCGGCGCTCCATCCCTATGGAGACAATGCACTGGTTTTGCCCTAGCTTGGGCTTATCAGAGGATCGGCTCCAGACCCCAACCTGTGTGTAGGGCGGCCAACTCCTTTCTTCGACGTTAAGTCTCCGACTAGCGACAAGCTCCCCAAACTGAACCGAGTCAGCCTGTCTGAACTCCTCGGAAGGAGCAACCATATATCTCTCACACTTGTTATCTTGGAGCAATCTCACTTATGCCTGATGTTCATTTAACTAGCGACATCCACGATTGATACTCCTGAAAACGGGACGTGACATTACGAAGGACATCACCATCTCTATAATTCAAATCTCGTCACAGTGAGAATGATTCAACGTTCACCTTCTCCATTATAGCCAAATAAATAAACCCCACAACGGACCAAACTTAAATTTCCCTACTCCCACACTTGTCTTTGTCTCTCGCAAAACCCACCTCAGCTTGTTCAACTCTTGAACATCAGCCAAAATTGGTTTCCCTGAAAACTGGCCTTGGGCATATTATTGCAAAGAAAAAGAAAAGCATTATTGATTCCTTGATTGTTTGTTGACCTTGACCAGCTCCTGCTGCTTCTTGCTTGGATAACGTTCATTATATGTAGCCACCATAATTGAATGTACACCCGTCTTTATTTGTTGGTTTCTAACCTACATAGCACGGAAGCTTGGTTGGACGACCGATTCCCGCTTCGGAAGCGGGAGCGGAAGCGCTCGGAAGCGCGGGGAAGCGCGACGGAAGCGCGATTCCGAAAAAGGTGGGTTTGGAAGCGCGACGGAAGCGTTGACTTCTAAATTGGAAGCTCGATGGAAGCGTTAGCTTCCAAATTGGAAGCGCGGCGGAAGCATTGACTTCCAAATTGGAAGTGTGATTCCTTCTCTACCTCTATTTCATCAATCAATGTCTTGAGATTCTTCTTGTCGTCTCATCTTCTTATTTATTCCGTTAAGCGGTTAAAGATGATCATCATCAATCAATCTAATATGTATCAGAAATAAGGGGAAGAGATATCAGGGAAATCTAGATGAGAGATATATAGAGAGAAGACAGAGAGTTGTGGACAGATATGAAAAAAAATCCATATGAGAAAGAGAGACAGAGGGAAGACGAACTTTTTTTTATTATCAATTTCATCTAAGTGATGTCTCTTTGACTTGCACGTGTCCAACACCTTCACACTATGTTGTACATTCTTTTGTTTGAATTTTGAAATAAAGCTTTAATAATGCTATAATTAAATATAATCATGGGTTAGAAAATAAGTCATTAATAGTTATCCAGTTATTTTAATACTAGATAAAATAATTAAAAAATAAAATATAAAAATATTATATAATATATATATATATATATATATATATTATTCTTACGCTTCCAAAACGCACCCGCTTCCTTAATTTTTTTTAAAAAAACGCTTCCGCGTTTCCAAACGCTTCGCTTCCACGTACCCGCACCCGATTCCATGCAGCCTAGTTTCTAACACTAGCATGCGATCCAGCATTTTCACTAAACCCATGTCACTAGAAAATTCATGCATGATAACATATGAGATGATTGCTCTCACGACTTCTACACCTCATAGGTCACTGTCTCTCTCTGTCATTTTAGTGTTGTTTTTTAGCTAGCTGCAAGTATTATATAGAAAATTCTATGGTGCAACGCTGCATGCGTGCAACACCCTTAATTCACTGTTTATACATCCCACAGACCCTACGTGTATTTTAAGACACTTTCTATCCACCGTCTGATTCAATATGTATGGTATGCAGCGCTACACAACAGCCAAACCCGTATTATATAGCTGCTTCATCCAATTTCATTCATTCAATTCAATGATTTCAATCACCGTTTGAGTAGTCTTATCATTTCTAAACTAAACCAAAAGCCAAGGTTAAAGAGCAGACTGCAGACTTGCAGCAGCTAGCTCTTCATTTTCCCAATGATTCGTCAAGTGTCCCTACATCTTATGTCTACCTTCTTTCGGTTTTAATTCGGATTATACGCCATATCATGACCACCCAGAAATAAAAAGAAGAATTATTTTTCATCTGAAAGAAGAACCGTACCAGGTATTAATTGCGTTTCAAAAATGTATACACGATCGATTTACATCTAGCTATTGGTTGATACTGCACAGTGTGACACTTTCACTTGATTTTTATTGTACAGGAACATCTTCCCATTTTATCTTCTTTCTGCGTTTCAAGTTTACTCCATCACAACAAGGTCGAGCTATATCTTGAGGAAACAAAAAAACAAAAACAAAAAAACAACGTCAAGCTATAAAAGGTACTTTCATTCATTTCGTTCTATCTTCTTAGAGATCAAATTTGATTATTTATCTTTATTAAATAAAGTAATTTGTCAGTAACTAGAAATTCCAAATTTATCCTTGGATTATAAAAACTTTTTTTATTTTTTGAAAGATACGAAATTTTATTAAGAACAACTGGGCCAAAAAGCCATTATGCTTAGTAGGGAGATCCCCATACCAACAATAAGAAACATTAGACTGGAAAGCCAATTTACCAAGTTTATGAGCTAAAGTATTGGCACCATGAGAAATATGAGAAAACATAGAAAACTGTAAGGAAAGTAATGAGAACTTAATGTCTCCAGTAACTGCACCAAGAGCCGAATCATACTCCTCACTCTGTACTGCCTTCACCATCGTCAAACAGTCCGATTTAAAAGACATTGGAACCAATCTAAACTCGACCCCTAACTGCGTTGCCGCACGACCAGCTATAGCGTCTACCATCTCCGCCTCATAACATGACTAACCGGAAAGCACACACCACTCACAACAGATGACTCGACATCCCAAATCACCACCCCAACTCCTCCCCGCTGACTAACCCGGTCAAAAGCTCCCCTAAGTTAGCTTTGAGCCAACCCAATGGCGGAGGGGGATTATCAAAACTCTAGAATTACAAAATATGATAGATAATAGATAAAATCGTAAATAAAAAAACATAAATAATTTGCAAAACTAATATGAAAGTGGGAGAAATTATACCCAACTACTCACTAATTGCTTAACCACAATCGTATCATGTAAACCTAAAAATAAAAATTCAAATAAATTCACGATTGAATTACACAATTAAAATTCATTTCTTAAACTGAAAAGAAACAAATTGGCACTACATACGTGAGTGTCAAGAGGCTAGTACATATATAAGCCAATTTTAGAAATAGGTTCACTCATTGGACATCAAATACGAATATATAATGGGAACCCTCTATACATAGATTCTTTAGTATCCCTTGCAACTAATAAAAGTAGCAATACTGATGAAGGAGATAAACTCATATTTGTGTTGTCTTTTAGTATTACCCTTCAAGAAGAAAAGTTCTTACTATGATCTTGAACTCATACGTAAAGGAAATTCCACCCTCTTAGGAAGATACAAGTGTAGCATCTTGATTGTCCACCACGTTGATGGGCATTTTAAAACCAACAATAAAACCCTGTAAAACCATCATTAGTAATATAAGCAAGCAAAGTATCGTTACAAGCCCGGGATCCAATGTCAGGATAAATCAACAAATTAAGTATCAATGATTGGATTTAAAGGTTTGAGATTTTATATTTTCAAAACAAAGAAAAATAAAACAGAAAATAATTACACATATATACATGTGGCCAATCAATCCACATAGAAAATAATCAAACAGTTTATACAAAGAAAACAATGTATTCTCAATCTTAACACATATATGCCGAGCCTTAGAGGACAATATAGAATTTACAAGTAACAACTTAACATCGAAATACATTACTTATGACATCTTTAAATCGAAACATGAACATACAATCTCTTACTTAGGGCCTAGATATTAACAAGTTAACATGCAATTCTCAATCCTACCACTTGTGATTCAATTTCTTATCTAATTACTTAGGGCATCTTAGATAACAAACTGATTCTGGATGTCACTTAGTAATTACTAACATATTAAACATGTCACTTACCAACATGTTAACAATAGCACTAAAGATGAATCCTATATGCAAAAATTGTACTTAGGGATTGAAGAGCATATAGCATAAGTACAAGATTGAAAATCATTCAGTCATAACAAGATAAACCCACGGCGAGCATGCATATCATTGAATTGAATAAGAAAAAAAGTTTAACTTTATAAATCTGAAAATAATTCATTACATAAGAAGTAATAAAAAAATTATAACTAAATCTAACAACAAAACTCAATCACACACACAAACATCATAAAGTTCGAAACAAAGAGAAAAACTATAGAGTTACACTTTGTAATATTCCTACGAGGGTTCAAGCAAAGAGAACGCAATAGCTTCCTCCTTCTATGAATGAACGTCCTTCGCTTCGAGTTTTAGAGTAGAGAAGATGATAGAATGAAAGAGTTTCGACCTATGTGTTTGGTGGTGGAAGAATAGTGTTTAGGGCAGAGCTTTGGCTTTTTTTTATGCAAGATTGACAACCCCTATCTTATGAATTCGTGCTCTAATATAGAGGAAAAGATATGACTCCATCTTTTGTACAACCCCTCGATTAAATGAAAATCAATTGTTGAGATAATTCAACCGAGTCAAAAATAACTTAGTGCAATGATTTCTTCACAACTCTCTCTAGAAAATATCTATTGAAGTGATTCCAACAGAATATAAAACTAGAGTCAGAGAGTTTTTTATCCATATATGTCACGTTTTCTTATTCATATTGAGCTGTCCTCGAGAGTCCATCAAAGTTGAAAATGTGCATAGACATATTTATGATTATGATAAAGATTTGACTTTAATTGTATATATTTTTTCTCCTTTAATTCTAATTTATTTTTCACGATTTTTTCATCAATTATACTTTGGAAATTCTTCTTCAACTGGATTTGCACTATTTAAGCTTGGCAACTTATCTCTCCATGTCCATATTTGATTTGTCTTTACACATAAATTGACTTAATGACTCAAAAACATAAGAATAAAGGGTAAACAAGAGTTATAATAAGGTATATAAACATTATAAAAGTAGCATTTTGTGCTCTTACCATACGTATAGATCATTACTAAGATTTAGGAATATAGCCTAGTAAATAGTACGAGTGATGGTGAGAATCATAAACTCTTGACTATACATACATGAAAGTTAGACACCTTGATCGTGGCCCCAAAACTACTATTTGGTTTGCACACCAAACAATATAGTTTTCGAGAGGAAAATGGACCAAAGCCAAAGCCCAACCCACGTCCCCAGCCCTTACCCTTGGCCATCTGCACTGGAACCCAGAAGATGGTGATTCGGTGGCCTACCTTTTACAGGAGAACATGGTGCCGAAACTTTGGTGTGCCGCCTGAGAGGACGGTGACACAACCCTAACCCGCTCTTGAAGCCCACCTACCACAGTTGCTTGCTAGCGCCTCCTCCCGTCGTACTCTCAGTCTCAGATTCAATGCGCTACCTTACTAACAAAATATTGGTATATGTTGAACGAAATTTACACCAAAATATACCAATATCAGGTTCAATTGTTATCACGGGAATTTAACTGCTTTTAAATTAATTTTAACAGACATGGAGCTTCTCGTTGGAATTGTTACAAAGATTGGTGAGCACACAGTGGCACCAGTTATACGCCAAGTGGGTTATACAATCCACTACAAAAAGAACCTCAAAAAGCTACAGAGTGAAGTAGATAAATTGGGTCATGCCAGAGAAAGTATGCGGCATTCGATTAAAACAGAGAAAAGAAAAGGTAGAAAGATTGAAGCAGGGGTCCAGAAATGGTTGACTGAAGTGAATCAGCTGACTGAAAATGCAGATAGTATCTTGAAAGATGAACAGCATGCGGCCACCAAGTGTCTCCAGGGCTTTTGTCCTAATATAAAGCTTCGCCATCATCTCAGCAGGAAATCAACAAAGTTGGCTCGAGAGGTTGCTGAAAAACTAGAGGAGAAAATGAATGATTTCCCTACTATTGCATACGATGCTTCCCCAGAAGAGGTGTGTACAATAGCCATCCAAGATTATGAAGCCTTTGATTCAAGGACTTCAACTGTGAAGGATGTAATTGCTGAACTGAGAAAGTCCGACACCTACATGATTGGAGTGTACGGCATTGGGGGAGTTGGAAAGACAACACTGGTCAAAGAAGTATACAAGCAAGTTACAAGAGGTGAGAAGCTGTTTGATGAGGTGGTTATGGTAACTCGATCTGAAACAGAGTCCCAGCATTGAACGGATTCAAAAAGAAATCGCAGAGAAGTTAGGTCTCGAGCTTTCGGAAGCTGGGACCCCAGCTGGAAGAGCAACTCAAATATGCAACAGGATCAAGGAAATAAGCCAGTATTAGCTTCAGAAATGGGTACACAAAAAGAGTTTCATCTCGAAGAATTGAACAGAGAAGAAAGTTGGAGTTTATTTAAGAAAATGGCGGGTGATTGTTGAAAATCCTGACATACAGCCTACAGCAGCTCAAGTGGCCGAGAAATGTGGTGGTTTGCCGCTTTTGATTGTCACTGTTGCAAGAGCTCTGAAAGATAGTCCATTACACGATTGGAGAGATACTTTCAGACGACTGAAAAAGTTGGATGGTAAAGGACTGACAGAAAAAACATACTCTGCAATTGAGTGGAGTTACAATAAATTAGAGAGTGAGGAGCTTAAGTCTGTCTTCATGCTCTGTGTAACTGAGGTTGGGAGAACCAATTCTGCTTATATCCTCGACTTGTTTAAATATAGTATGGGGCTCGATTTCATCAAAGATGTTGATACAATGGCGGAAGCACGGGATGCATTCTATTCTCTGCTTAAAAAGCTGCAACATTCTTGCCTGTTGCAAGATGGAGATGATGACCAATGGATCAGAGTCCATGATCTTGTAAAAGACGTTGGTAAACATATTGCTGCTAGAGATCATTATGTTTTATCAGTATCTCATGGGAGTGAATTAAAAGAATGGCCAGATAAGGAATTCTGCGAAAAGTGCACTCGGATGTCTCTCAAGAAGTGCAATATTCCCGACTTCCCTGAAGTTTTGCAATGCCCAATCCTAACAGTGTTTTATATGAGCAGTGGTAATGTCGACTCCCGAGAAATCCCAAGCAACTTTTTTAATGAGATGAAGAAACTCAAAGTGTTGGATTTAACAAATTGGAGTATCCCATCGCTACCTCCATCTCTTAAAGGCCTCGAAGATCTTCAGACATTGTGCTTGGATGCGTGCGCGTTGGAAGACATTGCTTTGGTTGGTCAGTTAACAAACTTGAAAGTCTTGAGCTTTTTAAAATCCAAGTTTAAAGAATTACCCAAAGAAATAGGGCAATTAACTCGCCTGCAATTGTTGGATTTGACTGAATGCTCTCAGTTAGAAGTAATTTCACCTGATGTTCTATCCAAATTGAGTAAACTTGAAGAGTTAAGAATGGGGAAAAATAGCTTTAACAAATGGGAGCATGAAAGAGTCGTTGATGTCAAACAAAGTAATGCAAGCCTTGAAGAGCTGAAGTACCTACATCAGCTAACCGCATTACAAATACATATCCCAGATGCTCACATACTTCCGGCAGATTTGTTCACCGCTAGTAAGTTGCAGAGATTTCAAATATGTATTGGTTCTGTGTGGAAGTGGGATGACGTGGATGAAGCTCTCAATGCACTAAAGCTTCATCTCACTACCAACAATGAATTCGACCAAGGTCTAAAAATGTTGCTCAAAAGAACTCAAGACTTGCACGTGGAAGGAATGGAGGGTGTTAATGACAAGTTTTTCCGTGAACTAGTCGCAGGAGATTTTCATCAACTGAAACATTTGCATATCCAAAACAGTGCTCAATTTTCATATACTATTATTGAGAAGGTACGCTCCTACAATTGTTTCATACTTTCATTTTACCTTGTTTTAAATTATATTATTATTATTATGAACCATAGTTATATTTTTGACTATAAGATTAATTTAGTAAGATTAATTTAGTAAGATTAATTTAGTAAGATTAATTTAGTTTTCCTTTTTTTAATTTAGTAAGATTAATTTTTAACTTTTGAGCAGTAAGTGTGGTGCAAAACCTCTTCAGAGAAAGAACAAACGATCAATTAGCTAGTCTTTTTTGTTATGTCGTTTCATAGGAAGAGGTAGGTTAGTGTTACTTTGCTTTAGTGTGCCTCGATTAGCCCTTGGGTTCAATTTCAAATGGCAAAACATAAGGTTACATAAGATATCTTGTATTATAATATTCGTTCATAAATCAAACTCAAGCTATCATTTCTTCTTATTTAACATTTCATAAATGAGAGACATATGTCCCTACTCCCTAATCAAACTCAAGCTAATATAGATGAGGGACATATGTGTGCAAAAAATCTATGTTTTTCTATGTTCAAATTGGTGTATTTCCACCATTTAATTACATAATTGTCCAATGCATGATTACCAGGTGGGTTTTCCTATCTTGACATGGTTGGCGGTGAGTGAGCTCAACGGTATAAGATTCTTGCTATCATATTCAATGGCTAGAAGCCTTGCACAACTCAAACGTCTTCAAAAATCAGGATGTCAGATCATGGAAGAGATAATTTCAATAGAAGAATCAAATATTGAAATTGTAGAGAATATATTTTGTCAACTACAATATCTGGAGCTAAAAGGCCTTCCGAACCTCACTAAATTCTGCTCCAGAAGTTGCATTGAAATGCCAAAACCATCACATGAGAAATTGAAATTAGAGGACTGTACTAAAAGTAGTACAACCAGCTGTGAAGAAATTCAAGAAATCGACTCAGGGAGAATCCTAGACAGTGTGATTCAACACTTTGTTTTTGACATTAAGGTGGAAATTCTGGTACTACAGGACTGTAACAGTTTAAAGAACTTAAGGTCATCCGCACTATCCTTCAAGAATCTGATTACTTTGTAAGTCACTCGTTGTAAGGGATTGAAATACTTGGTATCTTTCTCCATGGCCAAAAGTCTGATGCATCTCACAAAATTTGAAGTTGCTGAGTGTGAAGAATTGATAGAAATAGTTGAAAGCTGTGGAAGTGATGATTCAACAAATGAGATTGAATTCAGGGTGCTGAGACATTTGGAGCTATCTGGTCTACCAAGTCTGAGAGGATTTTGCTCAGGGTCTCACAGTGTCAAATTCCAATCCTTGGAAACTTTGTCGATGACTAGTTGTACTCAACTAGAGGGATTCATTTTTTACCCTACTGATGATTGTACTATAATTGGCAAGGATAGCAGAGACACCAACTCAAATGAAAACACTGGAGTTGTGCAGCAATTCCTTTTCGACAACAAGGTGAAATAACTTTTCATTTTGTCGTATTATGAGAGTGATATTTAGGTCTTCCTCAATTTAGATTTAATATATATTTATCTTTTTCTTTTTATGGAATTTGAGTGTTAGTAGATTATTATTATTCTTCTGTTACACTTCACTTATTGAAAATAAAATTTAAAAATTACATTTGTCAAATTTTTTTTTAAATGATGATCTATGCCGTTCTATTTTGGATGAATAACATACAGTATATTGTTTTGCACAGGTTGAATTTCCAACGTTGAAGACGTTGTCTATCAAGGGTCTAACAAAGTTAAGCACAATTTGGCACGATCAACCATCAAGTCATCTGAGATCTTTTCATTGTGAAAATCTAGATCATGTGGAGATTGATTCTTGTGAGAATTTGATAAATATTTTTCCAATGTCGGTGGCAAGAAATCTACAGCAGTTAAAAACCCTCAGAGTGACGAGTTGTGGAGTGAAGGAAATTGTCGCAAGAGAGGAGGGGTTACAAATAATACCTAAGCTTGTGTTTTCAAAAGTGACATGTGAAGTTTCATAAGTTGCCCCAACTCATAAATTTCTACCCAGGGATGCATGTGTCTAACTGGCCATCGCTACTTCGTTTGACAGTCCTTGGATGTTTTAAGGTTAACAAATTAGCTGAGGAAATGTCAATCTGTCACGGATATGATGAGCAAGAACATCTGTGTAATTCTATCCCACGATCTCTCTTTCTCATTCACAAGGTAACCCACACCCATAGGAACTTTTGACTCTGTATTTAACTTATAGTCAAACTTGTAAGATGTGAATCAAATTTTATAACTGCTTAGTATGGAAGTAATTTGATCTTGTCTATTTTGTAGGATTCATTTCCCAACTTGGAAAGGTTGGTCTTCGAGGGCTCGGAGATTTGGGAAGGTCAGCTTCCGGTGCATCTCTTTAGCAAACTAAAGCATCTTGACGCGGCTGCTCTACAGTCCAAGTCAGCTGTTTTCCTTGAAAGAAACAACACTTGATACTGGGACCTACCCCAGCAGCAGTGGCAACTCCCACATTTAAGTGATTTAACAGACTTGAGGCTTGTTCGAATGGGGAAGCTGATGCATCTGGGCCAAGAGGATGAGGGGGACAACTCACAATCAGCCCCAAATATTCCAAATCTGCAAATTCTATTAGTAAATGATTGTCCCAACTTAAGGAATCTGAGATCATCCGCAATATGCTTCAACAATCTAACCACTTTGGAAGTATGTGTTTGCGAGAGATTGGAATACTTGATAACTTACTCCATGGCCAACAGTTTAATGCAGCTCACAACGCTGGAAGTCAAGTGGTGCCCAAGACTGGTGGTTATAGTGGGAAGCATTAGTGAAGACGATGACTCGAGAAATGAAATTGCATTCAGGCGGTTGAAACATGTGAAACTCTCTGTTCTACCAAGACTGCAAAGCTTTTGCTCCGGATATTGTATTGCTAAATTCCCGTCGTTTGAAACTTCAACCATGAGCAACCGCCTCAAATTGAAGATTTTCGCAGCTCATGACCAAACGCTACAGGGGATAACCAACCGAGGGGAAGACACAGATGTCGAACTTTGGGGTAAACCTTCATTCATCTTTCAGGTTGAATGTTTTGTATTTTCTCATGGAATCTGTATATGAGATGCTGATTTCCAACTATCTGTGTGCTATTACCAGAAGAATACCTGATTGCTGAGTGCTGAGGATAAATTGGCGACAGGGACAGATTGAAATCTTAACCAGATTTCACTGTAAAAACCTTCATTCTTCGTGTACATTAAAATCTATGTACACATTAAAATTTCCTGTTTGATTCTACCTTCAAATTGGTTATTGTTCTCACATCATTTCCAATTACTCCACCTTCCAACATTTCCAATAATTATTGCTCCATCCTGCTCAATTGCTCATCTTTTCTGGTCTGACTTAAGTGGAAGATTGTTTCCATAAGTGTGTTCGTTCGTAGCCGGGTCTGATGTTTACCGCACCAACTGTTTGTGTGGGGATTTCGCCGCATTTCAGTCCTTACGCTTCTATTGATTTACATGTGTATAATAACTTAATAAGTACTAGTTCTTTCTACTTAAAACTTTACCGGTAAACAAAAAATCAGAACATAACAGGAAAAATAAACCGAGTCTTTCATATTGGAGCTCTCTTGTTGTGCAAACCTTAGCTAAATTCAATATATTCGTACGGGGGCTTTGTTTGGATCTAGTTATCTTTTGCTACTTTTGTGGATCAAATAATTTTAGCGATTCACTTCTATGTTATCCTCTTGTGTATGTCAATTGTGACCTAATCGTCTACAACTTTGTGTGTGTTTGAGTATACTTGTTTTCTATTGCTCATCAAAGTATCAAACGCCAAGATACTGGCTAGAAGAGGATGCAGAATCACTAAATAAGTACACACAAAGGTACATGAGATAGGAAAGAATAGAACTTGAGTAGTGCGTACGTAGAGTAGGTACATGTTGACAAAAAACCATATGAGCTTTAAAATTTCAATTCATGAATTCAAATCTGTCATGTGAAAACAGCCATGAGCGTTTGGTTTAAGTTGATAGGGGCTGTAGAGGAGCACTGGAGACATGAATCTAAACTCAATTTGCACCGATTATAATTTGCATAACCAACTATTAGTTACGATAAATTTAGCAGACCGATTCGATACATAGATAGAGTTGCTCGTTCGGATCTCTATTCAAATGATCAAGTCCTTTCTATCAAGTAGCTATTTGAAGAAGACATGATGCCACTGTCAACTTTGTCCACTCATATTTATCCCGAGTTCGAAAATCCCAATCAAGAAACTTCTGCACTCTGATTGGTTAACCTGCCATTTTCTTGCCTATTTTGGCCTACATATACAGAAATCATGAGAGACGACATATATATATATATATAGGAATAATAGGATCCTAAATAGCGAGCGTTTACTATTATATATGTATGTATATATATATATGATATAAAGAAACGGGTATAGTAATATAGTCATAGATTTTAATTAGAACATATATATGTATAATAGACTTTAATTAGAACAAATATGTGTATAATATATATAATATATAACGTATTTCATACTTCAGTTTGGATATAAATAAATATATATATAATATAGAGAAACAACTATAGTATTAGATTTTAATAAGGACATATATATGTATAATATAATATATTTATTATTTGGCAGGTTTTACGGGCGGGCCTTATGGGTCGGGCGGGGTTTTAAATCTCTAAACTAAGACCAATTTTCTATTTACTGTGGCGGGCCGAAATGGATAAAGGCTCATCGGACTTACGTGCCTCTATTAGATCCGCGGGCTAAATGATGAGGCTTTCAAAATCTAAGTTTTCTCTCCCAATGGCGCAAACTCAGATTCACACACTGCATTGAAACCCATTAACCTTTTAGTTTCTCATTGGCTCTCTCACTCTCACCCTCTCAATTTCTGTAATTTTAGGTGGAAAGCTTTGTGAGATCCAAAAATTGGCAGCGCCGGAAGGCGGTCGTTCTTCTCAGTCACCGCCTCCTCGTCTGACTCCTTAATCGCCGTTCACGATGGCGTCATGACGATTTCTTTGAGCCTCAACCTTCCTCACCTCCGTTTTTGTCGACCACTCCATCAAGCTCCCTCTTCACCGCGACCTAAAAATGGCTACTGTTTTTGGTTCATTCTCTCTCTCAGCTCCCTTCTTCCCTCACACATCTTTCATACCCTTTAATTTTGTTACTTCCTTTTGTGTGATTTTGTATGTATTTTCTTGGTATGAAGCTTTAAAATTGTATCATTCACTTGTTTAGATTATCAATTTGGGGGCGTTTTGTCTGTATCGGCTGAATCCATGTTAAAATCTAGAGAAGATCATCGTAAGCAAATTAGATTGAAAGAAGACTGGAAGCCCGAGCTTGCACCAACTGAGTTTGATGAGGATGGAAAGGAGATCAATCCTCATATTCATATGTCTTTTGCACCTTGGTATCTCATTTTCCGGAATTATTTCTTTTACCTTAAAAAAATCCAAACAGATTAAGATAAGTTTCTAATCTTATCTCATGTACAAACTTGTTTTTTGATGATGATCTCATGTACAATCTCATTCTCATGTACAAACTTTAACGAATACAATTACTTCAGCATACAATTACAATATAGCTTTGTATTCTTCGCTTTTGGGCTATTTAATGAAGCTTTATTCTAACCAAAGAAAGCATATGCAGTACACCATATATATATGTGATGTCTTGACCATAAAGTTTCCTAACATAAGAGAAGAAATATATAAGCAAGATCCTAGTCAAGTAGTGAGGAGAGTTTTCCTTAGCTTGGTGGAAATTCAAGTGAGGAGAAATCTCCATGGAAAATGATCTAGTTAAGAGGTCGGGCTTTTTTAGAATGTGTCATTCAAGCAATAAAATGGGTCTTTAAGCGAGAATCAAGTAAGGAGAAATCTCCTCGACGATGATTCAAGGAAGAGACATTTATGTTCATGAAAGTTTTCGGAAGAGAAATCGTCCCAGCAAAAATCTCACTCATTTGATATCCGAGAAACCTTAAACGCAACCATTACAATTAATTGATGTAAAATGTGTTTTTGCGGTGTTACTAGGTCCAAAATCAATCGAGGAAATGATCCAAGAACGACTTTGTTGTTATGAATTTGCAGTAACAACTTTGATTTACTTGACTGTAACAGCGACGATTCGCTTGACTGTAACAGCAGCAAATCGAATTCACAATCATGAAACTTACAGAAGGCGTGGTATGTGAGCTAGATGCTTGTGATTTCAGTAGAGATAGGATCACATGATTTATGTGATAATTAAGGTGTGGTGGGTATGGGTTTGGATAAGAGAGATATAGCTTGCTCTCTTGCTTGAAGCTTCTAGGTTTTTCTGGGTTGGGATCAATTGGATTGAAACAACTCCCTCTCTCTTTATAGTAGAGTCGATGAGGGAAGGGGAACCTCAAGAACTGCTGGTTCTTAGGATTCTTCTTCATCTTGTTAGAGATTGTATAGGAGCGGTGGTGATAAAGGAAATAGGCCGGCGTTACTCAGGCTTGGTTGTTAGAACCCACTAAATCACACTCTAAGGGATTGCAAATGTAAGAAATCGAAGAGATCTTTGGAAGATTTGTGCGTGATTTTCTCTCCTTGACTTTCTGGAGCTGCCGGAACTAGTTGAGCACCAATCCCAGCAGCAAAAGAGGTAGAACGTGTTTGTTAAAATGGGATGAAGCAACTGAAATGTATATGGGTTATGTGATGGGTTTTGGGCTAGAAATAAGCATTGGCTTTATTGGGATGAAGATTCATTTCTCTACTAGCCCAATGTTAAATTTAAAGTCACATAATACATGAATTTTGGCTCTCAAGCCCAAAATTTATTTATGTGCTTTATTTCGACAATGGGCTTTGTAAGATCTGTTACTTCACAGATAAATCATTAAATGTGGTAGAGAAAATAGAATGAACCTACTCATCTCATTGATAATCCTCTTTATATATGCGTCAAGATTACAATAGAAATAAATGGTAATTACAATGGCAATTAAGGCTACATAATGGTGATTGATCCGTTATATCCGTTGACCATAAACGTCATTAACTTATTCCTTTATTTGCTTTAACGAAGACACACTAACGTTGTTTTTTATTCAACACTCCCCCTTGTGCCGAGTTTAAAGATATAATGGTGCATAAGATGTTGCCTCATAAAAAAGATTGCCAAGTAACAAAATCCAATGGGAGAAAATAAAACCTTGGTCGAAGGAGAAAAGAGCACAACACACCTATTACATTTAAGATTAACATATATGTGATAGACTCCCCCTGATCTCTACACCTCCCCCTGATTTTTACATTAATCATGAGAGTTTTGATAACTTTTGCATATTTAATGATGCATCTTATTTGGTACGTATTTTTTTACGCCAAATGTGTAACGACATTATTCATTCTAATATTGTCGTTTTCTCTTTTCTTTATATGGACTATAAACCTAAACCTTTAGGTATTGTTGTTGCGTGGGCGCTAAGCTATACATCGATGAGAGGTCGAGTCAAGTATATTGTATTAAGTGCAATAAGTGCAATAATGCGTCTTTCATTTAGACGAAAACGGATCTATCTTTAAAGACTTCGACTGATCATGGGAGCTATGGAAGCCTCACTTTTAACATTTAGAGTGCTTAAAAGCCGATTGATGGTTAATCATCAATATTACAGTCCTCAAGATCCATTTTGAGATTGTGTCTTCCCAATGATCTTTTTCATTCTCGACTTAGGATTTGTAATGGCAACATCTTTTTAGTTCATCAAAAGACTCTGCAAATCCATATTGAATACGCAATGACATAACACATCTGATCCCTATTCATAATCAAGTATTTTACTTCGTGAACGTTTCAATTCCTTTTGTAACGCTACGTGATCTAGAACCATTTCTTGGTGGATAAAGTCTGTTCTATGACTTTCATGTATATCTATTAATTTCGATCCCCATAGAGATACCTTATTTCACCATTCATAAGCTGCATTTGTAAGTTTTTCGGAAACTACCAAACTGATAAGGTAGTGGAGTGCAATGACTTCCATTACGAGAATATCTCTTTATGGTCCATTACAAAAGAATATTTCCTCATAGTCGATTCCAGTGCGTTTGTGAGAGACCTTGCGCCATAAGGTGAGTCTATATTCTTAATTCGCATACGCATCCTAACAAAGATATATGATAGGGTTTACACTTGCGCTGTCGGCTTCACCTGCCCAAATACCTATCTCTTTGTTAGTGAACTTTAGTTCATGTTGGATCGCTTCTTTCCATTGGGCCAAAATTACTACGTTGTTATTTATCAACGAAGTATGGTTCGATATGAAGACTCAATATCCTATATCCTCATGTGGTTTGTATTTGGTAGAGATCTCTATATATTCAAGGATTTGTTCTAGCATCTGAGGCGTCCCCCAGTGATAACCAAAATCCAGGAATTCTCATGAGGCGGATTTGAGATTATGGATCAAAGGATCCAATTGTGCCAAACTCGTTTTCTTCCTTTAATCGAGTATATATCGAACATAAGGTGGTATCCCCCTCTTCCTTGGAGAGCCATGGCTTATGACACCATTTATGCTACTTTATGGTGCCAACATGCCACCTCTATGGTGGCAACACAATGCCCAATTCCTTTTGGATGGCATCATGTCCTCTTCTTAGGACATTGAACCTTGCAAGCATATTTGCAGCTAATATCTATGATCTCATCACTTTGTGTAATAGTGGGGATCAATATGAGACACAATGGGGACAAACCACGACAATTCATGTCGTTCCACTTGAACATTCTTTATTCTTATCTTATCTCCCCCTAACGACAGGAAGACTGTCTCATCAAAGTAATACATATCTAGCGAAAAAAGAGATCGCTTGTCAAAGTTGCAATATAGCGGACTATTTGGATGATCGTCTCCAGTAAGAACATTTATTCACATTAGTTGGCTTCACCATTATGCGATGTGGCGTCGCAATTTGGCACGTAGGTTAATCTAGTTGAGCTCAAGGATTGTAGATCCGTGTCAATCCTGGCGAGCTCAAGTATTTCGATCCTTTGATGATATCGATTGTAATTCTTTTTACAATGATTAAGGTGATAGCCAAAAACTAGTGAGTAATAAGTTGTTTATGCAAAAATTACATTACCCTAAACGGAAAGATTAGTGCGTATTACCATTTACCAATATCAAGACTAGTACTTTAGTCATTTTCCTTGAGACCAAGTGGGTTTGTAACTAGCATAAGTAACATTAGATTTAGTAGTGAATGATATGATGACACGTGACCAACGTGTCGACACATCAACCAACACCATAAATTATTTAAAGTGTCCGCAAGTTGGTTGAATTAATCCACATAATTTTTTTTGATTCAATCCTTGAACATAGTGACAATACATGTCCTTTGCATAAGATGATCTCAATCCAAATTTCTTTAAGAGTTCGATAAGCTTTGAATGATTAGCTTTATATATCTAATCACAATGGATATAAGAAGCATAATATGGTGTTAGTGCATATACTTGTGCATCAAACATTTCACGGTTCCGTCTTAGGGGAGCGACGAAATATAGGAAAGAAATCACATCTTCAATTCCTCCATAAAATTATATTGTAAGGATTTTCACAGTTCTTTGTTTTTGTTGTTCTTACTTCTATTTTTCTAAAATGTTAGTGTCCTGGTGTAACTCCTATATAATATATAGACACACATATCACGACCTGGGTATCCCAGTAAATCGTTTCAAAGCCCAAATATGTTAAAATCCCGAATGTCAATTTCTTTTGACGTTGTTGGATAAGTAATTTCCTATATATTTGATAAATGGACTTATGAACTTCTCTAATACTCGGTTACATTCGCAGTCATTAAAGATAGTGCAAAGGAAGTAAACTGTAATATCACTTATTCATTTCACATGAAAAAGTCATTGATATAAAAACATTTAGGACGTATGAGGGTTCGATTGTCTCTTGTTGACCCTTGTTACATAAAGTGTCAATGAAGTATATAGGTATGACATGAAATGAAATATAAACTCAATTTATTTAGAGTAATTAGATAGAATCGTAAAACGATATATTCATCTCATAATGCATGTACATTTTGAATTCCGAATATTTATATATTTAGCGATCATTATCAATTTCTTTGCATTCAGTTATTCATGTCATATTAATGTTTTGTGAAGTTGATTTACTTTATGCGGTACTTCGCAAAGTCAAATATTAAAAATCAAACCATAAAATCGAACCGCGTATATCTCGATTAATATTCGAATATTCTCAATTCATTGAGAAAAATTCATAACTTTGGTTGTATGTCAACGATTGCATCAAGGCCTTTTCCAATCCAAAGGTACTTCAATACCGAAATTTTAGGCATATATAATAGCCATTACAATTATAACTTGGAAAATTAGTGACAGACTGTAATCGAAGTCTGAAACATTTTGAATTGACATAGATTTGTGTCGCTCTTAAATTGAAGAGCTTTCTCCTCGTAGTTTGATATTAAATATATTTTTTCAAATTGTCGTACTCTCATTACTCTACACTCTTTTTGTAAGAGGGCATTCAATTGCTCATATTATATCCCCTATGCATTTTTTAAACGGTACATTGTTATCAATTGCCATGGATCGGTTTGTATGAACCTACATGTTCATAATATTTGCCATTTGCTTTAGGGTTATTTCTTCATTATTATCCATAGTTCGTTTTGAGAAGTTTTTCTCTCTCTTTTGAAAGACATTTCTTTGTCTTGAGAGACATTTCTTTGTCATTCAAGATTTTAAATATGCTTCCAAGTTACGTATAGGAAAACATGTTTGCATAATTCGATCATTGTTGAGCCTTGGTTGGCTTGTAGGGGAAGTTGGTACTCAAATTCATTAGAATCCAATATATGTCGTGATGGTTTAACCAACTGTAGATAGAGTATGAGACTTGTTAGTTTCGCGATCTAAAACTCTAAATAGACCTACACGAAAATTAAACATACCAAGATATATTATGGCCACTTTGGAGCTTTATAAAGTTGCTTTACCACAGTAAAGATATATAATTTAATTAATTTCCAAGAAATACAAATCAGATTGCAAGACCAAGAATTGAAATTGTCGTATTTTTCGATGCTTCATTAAAATATTTTATCATAAGAATATGTTTGTCCTCTCTTTGTTTTTGAATTATAAAATTATCATGAAATTTCGTTATCATGACAATGCTCATATCATATGCTAAATAACATAATTATAAAAATTATATAAACATAACATATGCAATAAATAGAGCATATCATTTAACATGGTTAAGTAATTTACAAAACTTAGGCAATTATCGTATTCATGATACATGCCAATGACCATGTATAAATATATAATGCTTAAAAATTTAAATCATAGCATCACGATTTAATGACATGCTAAGTAATTAAATTTTGATTAAAAAAACATAGCATATAACATGAATAATAGTTAGAGAGTACTTTGCTCATATAACATATATAATTTCATTTATATGAATGAAATGCAATAAAACCGACAATACTAATTTAGATCTTACTTGTCAGTTTGCCAAATAAACTGCATATTTAAGCGATTATTGATCTCATGATTCCATGTTGCTCGTCACATGGTTATAAATAAATCACATGCAAAAAACAACAACACTTATATGATTAGTCACTTTAATCATATGTAATGAAATTGCATTTGATTTAATTTACCTTTTTCAATAAAAGTAATAAATAATATATAAAAAGTAAAGTGGATTGCACATTTATCATTTACACAGTAGTTATTAGATTGAGATCAGTAACAGTGACCAGTAAATATGATTCACTCAAAGGTAAAAGTAATAAAATAATTACTTTTAACTGTTTTACAATAAGAGGTAATTAATTTTTTTAATAACCAGAGGTAAAAACCTTTTTTTTTCATGGGTCGGGTCGAGGTCTGCAACCGCAGATCTAAGTCAAACGTTGTCAGATTTGTAAATTTGCCAAATAACTGCCTGTAATTGTGGTTGTTTTTCACGCATCGTATTTCTCGCATCAATCGTCGTAGTGCAA
The DNA here is from genome assembly GCF_933775445.1 of Argentina anserina. Lineage (NCBI taxonomy): Eukaryota > Viridiplantae > Streptophyta > Magnoliopsida > Rosales > Rosaceae > Argentina > Argentina anserina. The sequence continues at coordinate 4,574,102 of NC_065875.1, forward strand.
GTGATACGTTACATACAAAACAATTAGAATTATATGATTAGGTCACATTTAATCATATAACGAATACTAATTTACTAATTCACCACATAAAGTAGTAAATAGTTAAATAATAAATTAAATGATTAGGTCTCATTTAATCATAATTTCCATGTAAATTAAGTGAATAGAAAATATGATTCATGTAATAATTTAAATTACCTTGTCAATTATACCAGAAAGAGGTAAACATATTTCTTTATGTTCTTGGGTCAAATTCGAGGTGACAATGGGGGAGAGCGGCAGTGGAAGGGTGCCGACGGTGAGAACAAAAAAGAATGTGGGTGCCCTGATAAGAAATATGTGTGCTTTTTGCCTTCTTCGTCTTCTTCTACAAAAATTCTTTTCGGCAGAAGCTATGGTTTCGATCTAGGTTTTTGTGTTATTTTCTTTGGCTAAAACTCAAATCCAAAGCGAACGTGTTAATAACGTGTTGTAGAGAAAATAGAATGAATCTACTCATCTCATTGATAATCCCCTTTATATAGGGGTCAAGATTACAATAGAAATAAATGGTAATTACAATGACAATTAAGGCTACATAATGGTGATTGATCCGTTACATCCGTTGACCATAAACGTCATTAACTTATTTCTTTATTTACTTTAACAAAGACACACTAATGTTGTTTTTCCTTCAACATTAAACACCTTTAAGTAGCCATTATCCCAACACAAATTTGCTGGAATATCACTAGCATTCCAAATTGAATTAGCAAACTTACAATAACGAGATAAATAATCAACAGTTTATTATCCTCGTTACATAAATAGCATGAATTATCAGTTGAAAGGGATTCAGGGGAATTCAATGATTCTATTCATCCCAATTCGGGGTTTATATACAAGTACAAGACGTCTGTAAGACGTGTTCTAATAGAAATATATTAGCTAGTTCTAATAGGAATATACCAGCTAATACCTATCACATATACAAGTCCCAATCCTATATACAAGCGGACTACTATAATTCAACACTCCCCCTCAAGTTGGAGCATAGATATCAATCATGCCCAACTTGCCAATCGAGTCTTCGTACGCCTTGTGTGATACACCCTTGGTAAGCACATCCGCTAGTTGCTCCTCAGAAGATACAAAAGGAAACTTGATAATCTTCCTATCTAAATTTTCCTTGATAAAAAAATGATCAACCTCCACATGTTTGGTTCTATCATGCTGAACTGGATTATGAGCAATCTCAATTGCTGCAATATTGTCACAATGCAGGTTCATTGGTTTCCCAAGCTTGAAACCCAAATCCTTCAAAATATTCCGAATCCATAGTAGTTCACACACCCCATGAGCCATACCACGATACTCTGCTTCAGCATTAGAGCGTGCAACCACCTTCTGCTTTTTACTGCGCCAGGTGATAAGACTACCACCAATAAAAGTAAAATATCCAGAAGTAGACCTGCGATCAGTCTTATCACCAGCCCAATCTGCATCTGTGTATCCTGTAACTTCAAATTCACCATCTCTCGTGAATAGCAAACCTCTCGATAGTTAATCCCATATCGTTGAGTGTATCCTTTAGCAACCAAGCGAGCTTTATATCTGTCAATGCTTCCATCAGCTTTCAACTTCACTGCAAACACCCACCGACATCCGACTGTCTTCTTCCCAAGAGGCATAGGAACAACATCCCAAGTTTCATTCTTCTGCAAGGCTTCAAGTTCTTCATTCATAGCCTGCTTCCACTTTGGATCCGCCAAGGCATCCTGTACATTACTAGGAATAGATACTGTAGATAATTGGTTGACAACAAGTGCATGTGATTCAGACAACCTATGGTGAGATATAAAGCTAGCAATGGGATATTTGGCTTTGGCTTCTAAGCTAGGCTCATATTGTTTCTTTGGTACCCCTTTTGTTTCCCGTTGAGATCTCCTAGGTACAAAAGTTTCTACATTACTTAATTCAATATTATCAGTTCGTACCTGAGGTTGGACATTCTGGACGGATTGTTCAGTCGATGGAGTAGAAGGGGGGTCTTCAGACACATTTTCGTCAGTTTGAGGAAGTTCACATTCTGGTTCGGGAGTCCTCTGGTCAACCCTATTCATCGATGGTTCGACTTCCTCTTCGACTTGCTCTGTTTCAAGTGGAATGGACGAGTTGCTTGTTTTGTCGACTGACAGGTCTTCTGTAGTTGACGAGTCAGCTGGTGCAATTTCACTAGCTTGATTTCTAATACCTAATTGACCTTCTAGCCTCTCCACTTCTTCAAATTCAAAGTCATTAAAAGGCAGAGGATTTCCTTCATACCTGCTCTCCCCCTGAAGGGAAGACTCTGAAACTCCCCCTGAGTAATAAGGTTCAGACTCACGGAAGGAGACATCCAAGGAAACATGCATCTTATTAAGAACCGGATCATAGCAACGGTACCCGTTCTGGAACTCAGCATACCCTACAAAAACACACTTCACAGCACACGGATCAAGCTTGCCTCTTAGTCGTTTGTTGATGTGCACATACACCGTACATCCAAAAACTCTAGGCTCCAAATTGGGCAACGACGGTACATTGAGCAACTGATGTAACTTCTGGTATGGGTTCTGGAACTCGAGCACACGGGAAGGTGTGCGATTGATCAAGTATGCAGCAGAGCGAACAGCTTCTCCCCACAAGTTTCGTTCCACATTCATACCAAAGATAGCGGCACGAATGACTTCCATCAACTGTCTATTCTTCCTTTCGGCTAGTCCATTTTGTTGAGGAGTATACGCAATTGAAGTTTGGTGTCGGATTCCATGTGAGCTTAAGAATGCAGACAGTTCACGATTGACGTATTCACCACCATTGTCAGATTGAAGTACCCGGATTTGTTGCTGGTATTGAGTTGCCACCATTCTATGAAATTCTGTAAACCTGGAACACACTTCACTCTTATATTTCATCAAGGATACCCAAGTCATCCTAGTGCATTCATCAATGAAAGTCACAAAGTAACGAAAGCCAGAAGGTGTATTTTCTTGTGCAGGGCCCCAAACATCAGAATGTATTTTCATAAAAGGAACTGAACATTTATTTAAACTTGGAGAATAGGTAATACGGTGGCTCTTGGCCAGTTCACAAATTTCACAGCTAAAATCAGACTCTTTAACAACTGAAAAAAGGTGCGGTTGTAACTTTCTAAGATAACCAAAAGATAAATGACCTAAGCGGCGATGCCATAACCACACTGCCTCTTTGGCCTTATTCGGACTACTGGTGTTGTTTGCTTGACTCAACGAACTCAACTGTTGTTGTCCACTTCTTGTCAAATCCAAGTAATACAATTTCCCCCTTCTAACACCATAACCAAGAATCCGCCTTGTCAGAATATCCTGAAAAATACAAAAATCGGGATAAAAGGTTACAGTGCATGAGAGGGCCATAGTAATTTGTCCCACAGATAAGAGGTTATACGCAAGAGAGGGAACTACAAGAACAGAAGTAAGGGTTAAGTCATCTGAAATTTTCGTTGATCCTTCACCGATAACAGGGGAAGGTGAACCATTAGCAGTAGAAACAACATGTTGAGGAGATGGCTTAACAGAGTCTACAAGGCTAGGGTTATTTGTCATATGATCAGATGCACCAGTGTCAATTATCCAATATCCATTCGTAGATAATGTAGATAGAGAAGATGCCTTACCCCTCATACCTGATTCAGCTACAAGTGCAGATGATTGTTCAGGAGACTCCATGATAGCTGCAGCTGCTTTGTTGATATTTTTCCGCGGCCTCTTGGTAAAATCCCACCATTCAGGGTATCCAATGATCTCATAGCATCGCTCCTTGGTATGACCAACATCCTCGCAATGAGTACAAGTAAGATGCGGGAACTTGGCTGAAGGTTTCCTTCCAATGTTAGATGTAGAAGCACCAAATCTAGGACGACCGGAGAAACCAGGAGGAGGACCAGACCGACGCTGGGAATCAGCGGCGCTGGCAACTGGCGCAGGAGATGATGCTGGTGGTGGTGTTGCAGTTGCCATGACTGAGGCCTCAGGTGCAGTTGTAGAGTGCATCATTCGATTGTTATGGACTCTTCGGATGCACGCGTAGCTTTGCTCCAAATCTAGCTTCGGATCCTTTCTAAGAATCTCTTCCCGAACTTGACCAAATTCAAGATCCAATCCACTCAAGAACATGTGAACTCTTAATCGAGCCATATATGATGCTTCATACACAACGCCATCAATTGTAGTGGAATGAGATGTAAGGCGTTGATCCATCTCTTCCAACCATCCTACAAGTTCATTGTAGTAGGCAGAAAGAGGTCTTCCATTCTGCTTCGCCCAAAAACACAGGCGATGGAGTTCAAAGAGTCGAGTTTCATCTGACTCATCATAATAGGTTCTGTACAAAGCATCCCATATAGCTTTGGCAGTTGGCAATCGAATATACCTATTCATCAGAGATGGAGACATGTTATCAATGAGCCAACACTTAACTTTTTCATTGTCAGTGGCCCATGCACGATACGCTGGTGAAGAAACTTCCGGTGCAGCTTCAGTGATAAGCTCAAGCTTATTACATCCTCCGATACGCATCTTCATGAGAGGAGCCCAGTTGGAATAATTGGATTCAGTCAAGAGCATGCCGGTAGGAAACGCCGAATGATCTTGAATAGTGTTGTGGTAGTGATTGTGGACAGGTGCGACTCCTCCTTCTCCATTGTTAAGATTTGGGACAAGATCCATGATTTGCAAATTTCAGATTCAAGTATACAGATTTCGGGTGCAGCGGAAGAAATCAGTGGTGATGGATTTCTGAGTTTCTCTCTGGTTCAGGTTTGGAACTTCTGGGTTTTAATTCAATTCGGGTTCAATGGCAGGAACCTGGCTCTGGTACCAAGTTGAAAGGGATTCAGGGGAATTCAATGATTCTATTCATCCCAATTCGGGGTTTATATACAAGTACAAGACGTCTGTAAGACGTGTTCTAATAGGAATATATTAGCTAGTTCTAATAGGAATATACCAGCTAATACCTATCACATATACAAGTCCCAATCTTATATACAAGCGGACTACTATAATTTAACATTATCTTGGATTTGGCTAAATTAGAGACCATATCTCAAGTTTTAAGCCTTCCTCTTAGAAAAAGCCAACAAAAAATTTTAATTGTTGTTGAATGTTAAGTTTCCATAACTTGTTTATCAAAATCATTTGCCTATGCTTTTGAATATCTTCAAATTGCACCCAAGTAGCATATTTAATAGAAAACTTACCATTAGAGGAATGGGATACCAAGAATATGTTTGGCAGTACCTTCCTCCAAAACTTCCATAAGCTTCTCTATATTCCAATGGTTATTTCTTAGGAAGTCCTCGACACAAGCATCAATATTCAAAGAAAATCTATTGTCCTTGGGGATGAGGTCAATTAACGGGTAATCAAAAACATGACATTAGTAAAGATATCAGACTATAAATCTAAAAATAAAGGCTAAAATAAAAGGGGAGTGAAATTTGCACTTCTCTTTTTACATTCTGCACTCCCATTTCATTTACATATTATTTTATTGAATGAAATTCCAATTTTGCTCCATTCTGCTTTATTTATATGTTCATCTCCATTATCAGATTATCTCACCAAAGCCTCTCTCAGCAAGTTCCCTAGTTCTCTATGACAAGTTGACAACGAAATTGGGTTCCTTGGATATAATTCAGACAAAATGGAATATTATTTCATCTTAAATCTCTGCAAACTGATTATGGCCGGAGATGTTAATCTTAAAATTCAATTACAGACCAGCTTACTCAAATTTGTTGTTGGTTTCAACGAAGCCGGAACCGACTGCTTCCAGTTGGTCTAAGAAATTACAAACACAGAGTCAGAGACCATCGATCATCAATTTTTGATGATGGTGCTTCTTCTAAATTCTATTGTTCAAACTTCAAAACCTCTAACACCTTTCTAAAAAATTAGAGAAGACCATGGTAAACCCAATCGAACAAGGGGTTCCTTTAATATCTTTCTGAAAATCAAGATATGAATCAATCTCGTGTCTCTCTCCACCAAGAAGTTCACTATGTTATATAACCCAGAACCAAGGGGGAAAAGAATGACAATGAGCTAGGGTAGACCGTTTTCTTCCCTTCTTTTGAAGTATTTATGTAAGTCGATAATCGCAACAAAAGAAGAAGATGATGATGAATTGATCATACAAATCAGGGGCGGAGCCACGTTAGAGTACTAGGTCCCGTGCACCATCAAAAGCATATGGTTTCACCTTATACCATAATAGCCTTCTTGGTGTAGTGGTGTTCTACTTCAATGCTTTTTCTAGGATACTCAATGTAATTCAAATATATAAGGTCTTCTTATCAATGAATAATGATATATTTATTCATATTCGATGTGTATTACATTCTTTTGTAACATGTTATCAGCACGTAGTTCTAATCCTGAGTTCATCGGTCTAGAACCCTAATTTCTGAAAAAGTTCCCTCTGTCATGAAAATAATTCAACAGAAGAAGATGTAAATTCCTTTTGTCATGAAAAATTCGACAGAAGACAACGAAAATGAATTATTCTGCTAAAAAAAAGAAAAAAAAAGAAAAATCGTTTTGAACTGGGCACCCATAAATTTGATCTGGGCACCCCAGCCTTCCTCTGATCTGCAAAGGGTCGACCCGGTGTTGTCTTCCCATCACCCCATCTCTCATCTAATCTCTTCCGACAACAGTGGTCGTCCTTGTAATGCCAACGTCGCCTTCTCCTCATCGGCACCGCACGCATGAAGCCCAGACTGCAGCCGAACCTATCGCCGCAACCTTGCTCAATCCCAAATTGACGACAGAGAACCACGCCGACACTTATCTGTAGACTCAGTCGTCGCTCTTTTCTGTTGTCATCTTATGTCCAATCCAGGTCTGGCCCCGACGACGCTAACCCGATCTTCAATTCAGCGACCCCAGCCTTCTGTGATGTCGCCTCCATTCACTAGAGATCCACCAACGCCCCCGACCCGCATCGGTGATTCCGACCCAACCCACGGTTAAGAGGATTTAACCTCTTCAGGGTAAATCAGTAAACTAGTTAAGGGGTATGGTAATTTGCCCCTAGTAAATTTGTTTTAATCTACGGGTGAAACACTATATTTACTTTTATTTTTATTTTTTACTGATTTCATATGTGATGAATTTAAACTAACTATATGTTTTCATTTTGGTGAAATTTATCACATGACGATATGGAATCGAATGGCGAGAGTTACTTCGTGACGTATATTCGTGGATTCAAGCATGATCGTGGAATCAAGCAATAACAACACTTATACGCTATTTATTTGGCAGACAACCAAGTCTGTTTTTAATTAACGTTATTGTTTTCATGCAAATTTAAATTCCTCTTAATTTTGTCTTTCATCGGGGACTTTCAACCTCCCTTTCCTTTTCAAACCGATTTTTTCGCTTCTCTGGTGGTACACAGGGATATGACTCCCCTGGTACTGAGTTTTTAGAGCGACCGGAAGTGTCGTTGTTACCATTCGTAGCCGTTGTGTGTAGCTACAAGTTTGAAAAAAAAATGGGACAAACATTGGTTTGCAACGACAATTGTCGCTTATACCATTAGTTTGTGATGAAAATTGTCACTTATACCATTGTGACAGAATTTTTCACGGTTTATTGAATTGAGTTACCGTAATTTGGAACTTGACCTCTAATTCAGTACTTGGAAGTTGTGTCGTATATTAATACATAATGAATCTTCCCTCTTGTTGACCGTAACATGCGCCTGAAATTTGGCATTTTCATGTTGGATGTGTTTATGCACATAGTCCAGATTGATTTCTTTTGGTGCAACATCTTTCATTGAAAGACAGAAATATTATGGTCGAAATATACAAGAGTTAGATATGAGACGCTCTTGAAACAAGACACTCATTATATGGAAGAACATGAGAATATCTTCTCAGAATTACGGATTTTTGCAATTATATATTGCGGTTATTTAATGAAAATAATGAAGCATAAATGCTTCAGTTAATAGTCTAAATGACTAGAAATCCATTTATTCCCAAGTTTAATGTTACTTAGTCTTTACAATTTTAAATTGATTCATGGTCAAGATCTCAATCCAATTGTTAGCTATAAAATTCTCATGTAGTTCAAGTAAACGAACATACGAGAAGGTCTAGATGCATTTATGGTTTCATTACCAAAAGCAATATGTTAATGCAATGTAACGCATTACATACTACATGACACTACCTACATAAATCTACAGTTTTAATTGAGGCATAAGATTGATGTCTTGTCATGACATATTTCCACCTTATTTTGGTGATGATTTGCAGTGTTGCATGCCATGTAATGCACTCTATATTTCCACCATTCTAAAATATGGTGATGTTTTCACAAGGTTCGAATTGAACTTACACATAAAACTTAGGGGGAGTGACAAACTATAATAGGTTCGCAAGCTATGGCCTTAGAAATTCATCAAGATGGTCCGTCCGCCGCCTGGTTTACCCCCGCAAGACATTTAGCACCCCTGCATAGGCACCCCGCAGCACAACCCCCCTACAGTTCCCCCTGCACGGCGACACTGTAGCCCCACCATTGCCATGCGATCCTGTAGTGCTACTTTTTGTCTTTTGCCTATCATAGTTACTTGATCTACTGGTAACGTGCTTACTCTTTGGCACACATAAGTTTCTCATATGTTAAAGAGACATTTAGTGTATAGCTAAATGAAAGCTATTAATGGATTTAGTTTTAATCCATTATGACTATGATGACGAGATCATCACACATAGAATCAAGAGTGGTTTAGGTGCTCAAGTTTAAATGCCTTATGGCATCATGATTCTAGTCACATGCTTTTATGCATCAAGAGAGAAATGAACCTATGAGATGGTTTTTGTCATAGTAGTTGTCTACGTTGATGAGTTCACAACGATACCATATATAAAAATTGGTGAGACGATAAGCTACTTGACTACAATCCTTGTGCCAACATTATTTATCACTTACAAACTCATTGTGAAAAAGTTTTTATGTATCGCTTCTAATGATGTAGCGCATCTCATGAGTCGAAATAGTGTGAATTGTATTCTTTCACCATACTATGAATCGAAATAATGAATCGATGACTCGTTTAGGCTATTCTTTTCAGCAAAGATGTTTTAAGAATCAATAATATTTCTCCAAAGTAATGGAGATGTAATATATGCGTTAACAAGTGCATAAGCCTCCTCTATGATCCTTCATTGACTATGCTCAATCTCTAAGTCTATTCTTTAGCATAATTTAGGAGTGACATCCACCCTCCTACGCTAAAGAGAATGAGACATAAGATGAAAGCCAAAATTAGCTTATCATGATTCACTGTGAGGATAAAATATATTGTGGTGATACATATATAAGGTTAAACTGAAACCATAACATTTAGATATTATGGAGCACCCAACACAATGACAAAAGTTGAAAAAGCCTTAAATTTCAGGATTTACATATTGCAGACTTGTCATTGTGAGGACCGGTTCACCTACTGTTAGGTGGGTTATTTAAGTGATACTTATGGCCACTTATTTCTAACATCCAAAGCTACATACTCACAAAATTTGAACCAATTTGGAGACCTAAAACATGGTGAACCGCTCGACACAAGTGGTCACTGATCGCCGGCGAGTATTCCGGCCGGTTAGGTACCTTTCCGACCGGTTCCGGCAGTGAGGCCTGTCGCATTGGATTACGAACACCCGTGTTTATGTACTCCTAAAATTTTGTAGCATTAGGGGTTCGAAAAGTCAGAGAACCATTCACGGAAGTGTAAAACAGATGTCTGGTATTGGTCGTTGATGTGCCTAGGCTTCCAACAAACCAACAATTCGAACCATGAACTACGTCTTGTAGCGTGTCTTGTTTTACGGTATCCATATATACCACCATCATTGACGTTAAGGTATATAACGATTCGCATGTTAGTGAGTCAAGTTTAACAATATGCTTGTTTGTTAACAAATTATGTTAACGGTTTATCATCCACATATTTTTATGTGTCAAATTGCATCTTCACAAGCGCATAATGATGAGTTATTTGACGTTGAATTTTATCTTTGAATAATACATGAACTTCCACCTATGTCCACTTATATAAAGACCTTAACAAGCGATATCGTTTAGTCACTTTTGATGAGCCAGTCTCCCCGTCGTTAGGGGGAGAGAAGAACAAGTTTATTTAAAGTTTAACGACTTGGTTTTGTCGTGGTTTGTCCCACTGTGCCTCATCATTTTCCTAATAGTCCTATAAATGGAAGTGACAAGATTAGAGATACATGCTGCAACTATGCTTGTAAGGATTGATGTTCGACAAATGGACATGTAGTCATTCTTTGTTGGTGACGTGGTGACTCCACAAATGTGGTAGATGGTGTCACTAGGTCGTGGCTCTTACAAAAGTGTAGAGAGACCACTTGGTTCGAACTTGCTGAATGCAAGTTATGACACAACTTGATATATAATCAATGATACTCACTCGTCTGTTATCTTAGATGATGGTTATCATTGGGGAACGCCTCAATGTCAATACTAATCCAAATAAGAGATCTCGAAGAATGACGATGTTGAATGAGTTTGATGTCGAACTATAAATACTTTGTTAAGTAAAAATCCAACATTGTAGATTGGCCTACATGAAAAGTGTTATCTGGTAGGAATTGATAGTGATGATCGACCCATGTCGCCGTCACAGCCTCTTGGAAAGTCGTAGGATCCAGTTTTAAGAAAGAGATAGGTCATTGGTCAGGTAATGTCAACACCGCAAATGTAAATCCTATCGATTATACCTTTGTTAGGCGTAGTGAGAAAGAGAAGAGTTTAGAATCACCTTATGGCGCAAACTCTCTAGCAAAACGCCCTGGAATCAAATATGAGACGGCTTGTTCTCATAATACCTTGTCAATTAGGTGGTTTCCAAAATAACTGAATTTGCAGCTTGTAGTCATAGATCATCTCTATTGGACTAAATTAAAGAGATGTAGATAAAGATCCTGAATGGATTGGTTTTCACCTAATTCAAGTGTCTCCAGACCATGGAGTGCGATAAATTGATTAAGGTTGGGATAGTAAAATGAAGTGTGATGGACTCTTGATGAACTAAGAGCCAAAATGCTACTTTCCGAAGCTCCTTGCTCAAAACTCAGGGCTCACCACCCTGACAATGCAAGAGAATTCACTTCGAAGACTTTTTATTGCATATTCGGGATTAGACATCCCCGTAACCCCATGTTCATTCTGCATGAATGGATGAGCATGAGCGACAATTAAGCAGCTACAGCTTATAACTAGGGCGCTCATTACGTGTAAGTAATTTACACATAAATGTCTGGGGATATGCAATATTACATGCAGTTATACTTAGAATGAAAGGATCTTGAGAATACTATGTCTCAAAAGTGATGACTGTTATTGATGATGTTATTCATCGGTTAGCTAAAGGCAACAAAGACGTTAAACCAATGCCTACAAGTATTCCATAAATCTTTCGAAGTCATAAAAGATGTGTTTACGTCGTATGAGCGATAGTAAGTCTTAAGATGAAACTCTCCACATTTAAGTACAATATGTGTATTCATGTACTTGTTGTAATATACATGACTCGACATCTCATTCGATTTAAATTCATAAGACCAAGATGATGGCTGAGTATGCTCACACACATGTTAATGCTTGATCACAACACGTTATGACATCAAATCATATATCTCAACACAAAAGACACTTTAATGAAGAGATGTCAGAATCTGCCCATATTCGTAGGTCAACTTCCACGGGACCTATAGGGCAGCTCACTTATTGGAAAATGGTGAATTTAGTACAATTGGAAATTTTTAGGTGTCTACCTTCCAAGAATAATAAACATTTGACCATATCTATTATATTGAGTGAATTATAGTTATTTTAGTAAAATAGGACATATTTGTCTGGAGACTGCAGATGAGTCACCTTTGACGGAGTTTTGTGATCAGCTCAAAACGAACTAGGTTATGAATATATCACTGGAAAGCCACAGTGACTACTTTCTAGAACTTTTTACGATTTATCTATACCTATTGTATCGAAGAAGTTATGACTGTTTAAGTGTATGAATGTCATATCACGTGTGAATATGTTTTTCTTTACAAACTCTTGTTTTGAGTTGTTATGCAATTCTCTTTCTTTTGATCCATGTACGGATAAGTGTACATGTTTGATTTAAGAATTTTTAGCGAGATTTGATATTCAAATCATTGACCCATTACTATCTTTGAAGAATGTGAAGAGCGTTCGTATACGCTATCTATCTAAACTCCAAGATTGAGTTATCAATCAAGGGAAATTGTTTTGTAGATTTCAGGGGGAGTCTATACCACATGTTATCTTCAATTGTAGTTGGTGCGTTGTGTTCTTTTTCCCTTCGACCAAGTTTTTATCTTACCAAGAGGTTTTTGTTTTGATTGGCAAGGTTTTACTGAGACAACGGTTATACACCATGACACATGAGGATCGTGATAAAAGGGGGAGTGTTGTAGGAGAATTACTCTCTGTAATCTTCTGGTGTATCTTGTCCTTATTAGTATAGGTTAGTCTAGTTAAGAAAGGATATATAATCCATGTATCTACATGATACTCAATGTAATACATATGTATAAGGTCTCCTTATCAATGAATAATAATATATTTCTCCCTATTCGATGCGTATTACATTCTTCTGTAACATTTTTCACATTTTCTTATTTTTTCCATTCAAACAACACACAAAACCTTACTTTATATTAAAGATTAGACTATATATTCTCTGGAATTATACAATTAAAGGAGATGTAATCAATAATAATTAAATTTACAAACCTTTGTAACAATTGAGATTTTGTGCACTAGCAAAGTGAATTTTCTAACTTCACCACTGATACAAATGGCTTCGAAGACATGAAAGAGATTTGGCTTTAGTTGCTTTCTGAGTTTTATATAGTCACTGTGAATTATTGTTGAGTGTGAGGGTAAAATTGAAAGTTTAAATTCATAAGGAGTGTATAGTGTAAAAAGGCGAGTGCCAAATTTCACTCCGTAAATAAAATTACACCAAAAGTTCAAAGTTGAGCCTAGGCCTAAGGTAGGGATGGATGAAAACCTTGCCTTCATCTCAGCCACCACCACCGCCGTCGATGAGGCTTCCGACGGTCATTTCTTCCAACACCATTTTACCTCCATGTCAAGACCTAATCAATCCAAGTTTTGATTTCTCGCCGTTGTATCTGGCTAGAAGAATTAGAGGAGCTGCATAATCTGTTTAAAACTTAACAATTGAGCATTGTCACCTACAACCCGAGAATTGAAGATTCAGATCCGATCTCCTTCGTCAAATCTCCCTGCCTTAGGCTATGAAGAAAGTCTGGCAATCCTTGTAAGACGCAACATCAAACGCGTGCAGCGAGTCTTGCAAAATCACAGCACCACAAACTCTACCCTCCATTAGAGACCGCTGCCGACAAGGGCCTTGCGCAGATTTGACAAAGGGGTTCTGCGTCGGTCTGCTATGTTGGTTGCCTCCAAAACCCTAGAGAGGGAAGGGAGAGCGGCGTTGTATTCCTCACTAATCTACGTAACCTTTAATACGTTCATTTATTGATTCTATTCTTACTACTGTTGTAGTGTTCTTCATATCAATTCTTTTTCTTCTTTTTTTAAATCATTCAAATATCAATTTTTATTTGATTGATCAATTCTTATCAAAGTATAGCATTCGTATTTAATTCTTGAAAATTGAATTTTACCTTATCAAGAGTTTTCAATATTCTTGATCAAGAACTGATGGCTTCCTTACCAAGAACCGACTCAAAGTAGTGATGGATCTATGAGAGTCCTAGCTTTTGTTGGGTAAAATTTGATCAAGTCATAAATAATTCTCTTTTCTACTGGGTGAAATCTCAAGCTCTGTTGCCAAATACCGACTTTCATTCATTTTTTTTCCTTTTAAAACACTCAGCTCATCATTTTCTTCCTCCTCACTCGTTTCACCCTTCACTAATCTAGTACTCTTCAGATCTTGCCAGAATCAAACCAGTTCTCTGATTAGGGCTTACAGAGTGAAGTTGCATACGCTTCCCCCCATTGGACCCACTCATTTTCATCTTTTTCGCTCCCTTAGTTTTGGACTCTAGAACCTGCTACTATTTAGATGTTGACATCACACTTGCACTATACACCAAACTGCTTTGCACCTCCTAACTAAAACACAACCGTCTCAAACTAAATATCTCCTCTCTTAAAGCAATCTCAAGAGCTACAACACTCGATAACCATCCATCAACTATCAATGTTGAGGCGATAGACTACCCGTCCAACAACGCACAACACCGGCATGGCGGCATTGCCTCAACTAGTGGAAGTTGAAATTAAGAAAAAATGGAGTGGTGAGAAGTGTGGTGTAGAGAAGCTTGGTTGGGTATTTATAATAAATTTCTAACATCAAAATTTCTACACATATTGGATAATAGAATGTTTTACTTTCTAACAGTAATTAATTATACACAGAGTATATAATTCTCACTCTTTAGGCACTGACCGGGTTTTTAAGGGCCGGACCATTCAGGCCCGGCGGCCTTATGTCAGGCTTTAATGGGCTGAGTTGCAAGTCGAGCCCGGGCTTTACGACCTGTGCTTTTACCCACAAGATCATACTGGAATGAGCTTTGTGCTTAGCCGGACGCTTTCGGGCCCGCGTGCTAAAAGATAACTCTTATGATTACACATGGTTTTAGGCAAATTAGTGTGGTTTCGTTACTTCTTGGGGAGGAGAATGCAAAACGAAAAGAAATCCCACGTGCAGCAGAGGAGCCGACATTGTTAGCCACGTTACTAAGTAGCTATGTATGTCCCGAAAGAAGGTTAACAATTATGATTCAGAGGAAAATTGCTTAATTTAGTAGTTATTAAGCGATTAAGTATGTAGTGAGGCGACCATGCACATGGGAATATTATGAGGTGGGGCGGGCATGGTTGGCTGAGCTATAACAATAATGGAGAAACTACAGTAGTTTGCCAATGCTTCTCCATTTCCACTTAATTGTTAATGTTCTGATTGTTCTCTGATTAAATTATTGTAGCTTTTTATATGAAATTAATGGACCCTTGACCTTTTATTAATTTGATGATTTTGCAAATACTTTTATATGATTATTTGTTTCGAATTTTGTTCATAAAATCCGCCAATCAATAATCACTATTGAATTGTTTTATTACTGTTTTCATTAACCTAATACTTTGTTAATTAGTCTACATTTCACTTTTGTAATTGAGAAATCATGAGATAGATTCAAGAAAATTTATTATTCTATTCACTTGTACTTGTTATTCGGAATGAAAAAGGGTTTATTCATACTCATTACTAGGTTATTTACAAATATATCCTTATATAAAAATGTGATGGAGAGTCTGTCACACCCAGGAACTAGTTTCGTCGTAACACGATATTGTTCGCTTTAGATACTCTCTTCTCTGGTCCTCACGGTTTTGTTTCTGTGAGCTCACGAGCAACTTCCCAATAGGTCACTCATCATCCAAAGCCAGTGAGTCCCTAAAAGACCTCGTGTTAGATGGAGGTAAGCATGTACATATAAGACACATCAACCTTTCTCTGTTGGCCAATATGAGATATTACAATCTACCCCCCTTATGAGTCTGACACTTTCGTCGGCACACTCGCACCACACGACAGAGTGACTTTGATACCAAATTGTCACACTTTGGGACCAGCTCCGCTGTAACCCGATATTGTCCGCTTTGGGCACTTTCCTCTCTGTTCCTTATGGTTTTGTTTCTAGGACCTCACGAGCAACTTCCCAATAAGTCACCCATCTTGGGATTTCTCTAAGCTCAATTTGCTTAACTTCGGAGTTTTCATCCCCTCATAAGCCATTGAGCCCTCAAAAAGACTCATGTTAAATGGAGGTGGACATGTACATATAAAATACATCACCACCTCTCCGTTGACCGATGTGGGATATTACAATACTCCATAACTGTTAAATTGTCACACCCAAGTACCAGCTATGCCGTAACACGATATTGTCTGCTTTGGGCACTCTCCTCGCTGGCACTCACGGTTTTGTTTCTGGGAGCTCACGAGTAACTTTCCAGTAGGTCACTCATCATGAGATTGCTCTAGGTAACTTGCTTAACTTTGGAGTTCTCATCCCTCTGAAGTTAGTGAGATGAGCATGTACATATAAGACACATCACTCATTCTCCATTAGCCCAGGTGGGATATTATTGAGCAATTTTGCATGGTTAAACATTTCATTCCACGGGAATAAAAATAATACATACCCCTCATCCGGAATGAAGAATGATGAATGATTATGGGTTTAGCAGCGGGTCCCATACGATTTTTCTAATTCGTCTGGAATGAATCTCATTACCTTGAAGTAAACGAGCCCTAAGGGGGCATACCGTTTACCCATTGTACTAAATGGGAAACTATATATATTACACATTTGCCTTCAAAGCAACTCATTTTTCAATTTCTCATGATGGATCTGTATTTTCTTTCCTGTTTAGAGATACTGTATTACTTTTCTTATAGTGGGTTAGTTGATAATTATCATGGAAGAATAGCACATTTGAGGAGCAAATACATCATTGCAACAACACATCTTTCTTTCTTTTTGGCTACAACGACAAATTTATATTTAACTGTGGTAAACCGTGAACAAGGTTTTAAAATGCCGAAATCACTTTCTATTTACGTTCCATATAGATTATAAAGAATTCGATATTGTATTTAAAGTTTTAGTCATGTCATATAAAGTTATTTATTTACGCATAAATACAAGTTAAAGAGACGTTGAAATCTACCATTTAAGGATTGTGGTTGTAATTAACGTTGTTTAGGCCTTACATATCGCATTTTGATGCCGATTGTATCCATCAATACCAATTTTGACATGCTTTGATTTTGTTGCCACACAATAGAGACAGGAGTCCAATATTTATGCTCAACAACGTAACCAATATCATTCGGAAATTTCCACTCCTCAACAACCTAACAACTCTTGCAGCACTTCATACAAGAACTAACAGTGTCACCAATTGTAGTCACATTCATCCACAGATGACTCATATCACATTCAAAGGAGTGTAGCATTGCCGGAAAAATTGTGAATAAGAGAGAGGACGACCTTCGAGTTGATAGTTATGCGCTATCGCCTACAAAGCCACCAAAGGTTGCGTTAGGGGGGGGGGGGCTTTTTAGCTCCCCTGCTTATAAGCAATGAAGAGGAAAGTGTTTGGTAACTCCCCTCCACACAGCTTCTGAGAAAAGCCTTGGTTTTTTTTCTTTAAAAGCAAAAGTAAGGGGAGACCTCCTTTTGGAAGCCGTAAGCTGCTTCTGCACTGTAGCGGGAGTACTGCAGTTTAATGAACATTTCAAAATACCAGCTATTTCCCTCACTCTCTTAAACAAATTACAAAGCTGAGCCACTTGTTTTCTACGCCGCTCTCTCTCCACATATTTGAACAGAGACACAAAACATTGGCATGGATGGAAGCCATTTGAGGAAGAGCTTGATACAGATTCCATGGCGAAGTTCTTCCACTGACACATCTGGGTTCTCTCCCTTCGATTCTGAGGTATCTTTCGTTCTCTTCAAATTCAAACTATGGGTAGTTGTTGGGGTAGATTTGGTGAATCTGGTAAATATGGGTACTTGGTATAAATATGTTTGTGATTTGGATTTCGATGAATTTAATGTTTAGAACAACTTGTACTTTTTTTTTCCTTTGATTCTGCTCATTTCTCTTTGAGTTTTTTTCACCAACAGTCCCTCAACTCTGATGTACCTACCAATGTGATACCTCAACTCTTAATCGTACCAATGTGATACCCAGACTCTAGTATTGCTATCATTGAAGTACTTCCGTTAGTTTTTTTTCAACTTTTCCGTTATCTTGGTGACGTGGCAGGTACGTGAGGCCCACAAATAGGGTTAAAAGACAAAATTAACCTCATCTGAGAGGAGCAATGTTTTTCCCGCCCTTTACCTTGAGAAAGACACCCAACAATTCCAATTTTGGCGCCAATTTTCCTTCCATACTCCTTAATTTGTGTCTCTTATCTAAACTAAAGAACTACCGCCAACCAGTCGACCACAATCTGATAAAACCTAGATCAATCTCATTTTCTATTTTTACCCTAGCACTTGTTAAACTAACAGAATAAATATAGAAATTTATATGGAACATCTCATTTCCACAATCTCATAAGAATATAAAAACACATAACTTAACGAAATTCAAATACATGTTTAAGTACCATTAGTTGCCACCTTTTATGTTGATCTGCCATGATTTTTGCTTGTAAGAACTAATGGTACATGTAGTTGAATTTCGTACATCTTTACAGAGGCTCAGATCCAATTTGGAAATACGAAATTTCAACTACATGTACTATTAGTTCTTACAAGCAAAAATCATGGCAGATCAACATAAAAGGTGGCAACTAATGGTACTTAAACATGTATTTGAATTTCGTTAAGTTATGTGTTTTTATATTCTTATGAGATTGTGGAAATGAGATGTTCCATATAAATTTCTATATTTATTCTGTTAGTTTAACAAGTGCTAGGGTAAAAATAGAAAATGAGATTGATCTAGGTTTTATCAGATTGTGGTCGACTGGTTGGCGGTAGTTCTTTAGTTTAGATAAGAGACACAAATTAAGGAGTCGGGAGGGAAAATTGGCGCCAAAATTGGAATTGTTGGGTGTCTTTCTCAAGGTAAAGGACGGGAAAAACATTGCTCCTCTTAGATGAGGTTAATTTTGTCTTTTAACCCTCTTTGTAGGCCTCACGTACCTGCCACGTCACCAAGATAACGGAAAAGTTGAAAAAAACTAACGGAAGTACTTCAATGATAGCAATACTAGAGTTTGGGTATCACATTGGTACGATTAAGAGTTGAGGTATCACATTGGTAGGTACACCAGAGTTGAGGGACTGTTGGTGAAAAAAACTCTTTCTCTTTTGAATAGGAAGTTTGGATAATGCGAAATTGAATTGATTGATGAGAATATTTTGAATTTGGTTATTCTCGATTCTTGGTATAATTGCAATGATAGAACCAAGTTCTATCAATTGGGAACTGAAATTGGCATAAGGATAATCACAGGAGACAAGTAAACGAACTTTAACCCTTATGCATTTCATTTGATGCTTAGTTGATCATCCATGGATACATAACATTTGCTGTATTAATCTGTTTGAATTCTTTAATTATTTCTCCTTATTCATGCTCTGAGAATCTTTTTAGTTTGTTCATGTTGAGGATAGAATTTATCGACTTAACCAAGATATAGATCTAGCTACTAATGGCGAAAATTGGCTATGATTTTAAAAGTGAAATTCTAATGAATGCAAGGAACTGTGTTTTAGTGATTGAATATTTATGCTTGGGAAACAATTCACTCATTGATTGTAATTTATATTTATTTCCATATGCACTTTGAAGTTTAATTGCAGGTCGTCTGTACTGTCAATTGTTGACAAGCAACATTGAAGTTTAGTCATGTAGTTCATGTGTATGACATTGGTTGATAAGCAGTAAACTTGTAGTTCGTGTGTGTTGTTTTAGTCTTGTCCATCTAGCTTAAGCCATCAATGTCTTATCTTGTAAAGGAAATCAAACCTATACTATTTTTTGTTATGGGTATGTGAATGACATATAATATCAGGATAAAAATTAGTTAACTGGAGTGACTGTTGACTGATGGAATGTTTGCTTGGATGAGTAGTAAGGTGCTCAGGCATATGTGGTCACGAAGATGCATCAACATGAATAGCACGGAAGGGGCGAAAGTTTTAGAGTATAAATATTTTGAAGATGATGTATTTGGACAGGGTCAATATACTCCTATAGTTTATCATCTGCAAAGAAAATCCCCAACTTGGCTTACCACTTTTGCCTTAGCAGATGCACTCATCCTCCTAGAGGAAACTTGGATAGCATACATGAGATGCAATACAAGTCTTTGACTCTAGTTCTCTATAATGGATTCGCAATGGTGCAGTAATCAAGAGTGTTATGTGTAAGGACTTGCTGCCAAATATGTATCAACAAGTTTGGGGCTTGGGATCGTACTACTTTAGAAAGTAATGCACTAGCTGAGAAAGTCATTGTAAAAAAGAATAGTATTTACAAAAAAAAATGTCTCCTAATCATCTATTATACCTTAGTTACTTCTTATTTACATTATGTTAATTATATGCATACCATAAAATTACATATGTAAGAATAATATTTATGGAGATAGCGAAAAACTTAAGATTAAACTCACCATTAAAAGACCACTGAATTTTAAAAGCAATTGACCAATTTAAGTCAAAAATCGTAGGGTGTCCAAATATATCATTATACAATTAAAAAACAAAAGTTAGTTTTGAGTTTTGTTATTGACAACACTAATAAAAAGACAATTTATCAAACACTCAACTATTTTATTTTTCAGCAGTTTATTCTAAAAAAAAAAAGCAGAAGACCGTTTTTTTATAAAATCCAGCTGCACTAAACATATTCAAAGAGAAATGCTTAGGAAACATGAGTCCTCGACTCCTCGTCGTTGACAGGGCGACGAAACTCCTACCTTCATCACATGATTCACAGCTTTCGAAGTTTCCGTCCTCAATTGATGCTAGCTTTCGGCGTCCGGAAAAGAAAAATTGAAAAACAAGGCTTCTCTGTTTTATTTAGAAGAAATTCGGGAACAACTGTCCATGTTATTGTAAAATTAAAAAAATGAAGTAACCACGGTTAACCAAAAATCAAGAACAAACCCCCAACCCGAGGTCAACCAAGAGGGCATAGCCCATTCGTCAGTGCCATCCCCAAGGGCAGGTAGAAAGAGAAAGCACGAAGAAAAATGGAAGAGTTGTTTATTTTGATGTAAAAAGGGTAGCACTGAGAGGGAAGGAGAGAGAGGAAGAACAAACAGAGGAAAGGGGAAAATGTGTGTCTGGGCTGTGTAGGGAAAGATAGGGGGCAAAGCTTCAGCATTTGGTCGCTCTTAATCTCAGCACGCCCTCCTTTTTTGTTGCTTCCTTGTTCCCTCCTTTTTCGGGTCGCCGTCTTCCGTCTTCCTCATCCTCCTCGCCGGAAAAAGCCTCTACCTTTCCCGGAAAAGTCTCCCCCTTTTTTTCTCACTTTCTCAGATTCCCTTTTTTCCCTTCTTCTTGGGTATTTTGATAACAGTCTTTGCTGTGCTGATCTGAGCTGAGCTTGGACTCAACTTGATTGGTGATCTGAGTACGACCCAGAAGCTGAGAACAGCTCAGATATCAGTTTGGTGGCGAGATGAGCAAGTGAGATTTTAGTTCTGCATCCGATTGTTTCGTCGATTATAAATCCGAGCCCGCCGGAGGAAGCAATGAAACAGCCGGCGAACGGCAGTTTATCCGGAGGCGCCGCGCTCAATTCCGGCGAAGGTCGGTGACTTTATCTTTCTAGAAATCCTATGTGTACTCGTTTTGTTTTGGATTTATGTGTGTTTCTTACATCGTGTTGGGTTCGTTACAATGTTTTTGTACGGACTCTGGATTCTCTTAACTGTCACGAGATTCCAAATTCTGGTACTTTTTTGTTTTTCCGGGAAACAAAAGCCAGAAAATTCCGGGATGGGGGATTTTGTTTCTTATGAATGGGTGCTTGACACGTGTGCAGGAGGAGATAATGTGAAGATCATAAACCCGGAGCTGTGGCAGGCCTGCGCCGGGCCGCTGGCGAACTTGCCGCCGGCGGGGACCCACGTGGTGTACTTCCCTCAAGGTCACAGCGAACAGGTGGGTGGATATATGTGATCATTTCGAGCTGTATAAGTAGCTTTTGTTATGAATGCTGTTCTTGTTTTTCAGTGTTGTGATGAAGTGGTGATCATCTATCTGTTGATAGCAACTACTTGATGAGCTTTGTATTCTAAATGCTTGGTACATTTTGGGGAAGTTTTGGTTGTTCTTGTTGCTATGATTGGTATGTTATGGTTTTAGCTCCATTGTGATGTGGGTTGTGGTTTTTGCCTCATGGAGTAGTCTTATTTAAAAAGCTTGGCAAAAAGAGGATGGTATTCATTTCAGTGTGGGCTCATTATTTCTGGGTTGTTTTGGTTGGTACTATTGTGGTGGTACACTAAGTATTAAGTTAAGGTAGTTGTGTTCATTAGTGGAAAGTTTTACTACCCTTTCTTCTTTTAGCATTAGTGGTGGGATTTGGGAAAAGTTAATTATTAAATTGTACCTATCGAACATTATTAGTGGTAAATCAATAGTTAATAATTAGTCAACGTTCTGAAAGTGAAAATGTTTGATTTCAGGTTGCTGCATCTATGAAAAAGGATGTTGATGCTCAAATTCCGAACTATCCAAATCTTCCCTCCAAGCTGCTATGTGTCCTTCACAGTGTCACATTGCAAGTACGGATGGTTATTTAAACTCAAGCATCACCATATTCATAGATTATTGTTGTTGATCATTCGTCATTGAATACTGAACTCATTTTTAATCTTCTAGGCGGACCCTGAAACTGATGAAGTTTATGCTCAAATGACACTCCAACCTGTACCCTCAGTAAGTACTATGTTCCAACTGACTTTCCAGTCAGTCTACAACTTTAGAAACTTGAATGTATCAAATTATTGGTCTGCAGTTTGACAAGGAGGCATTATTGAGATCTGATCTTGCCCTGAAATCCAATAAGCCCCAACCGGAGTTTTTCTGTAAGACATTGACAGCCAGTGATACAAGCACACATGGAGGTTTCTCTGTTCCCCGCCGTGCTGCAGAGAAGATTTTTCCTCCTCTTGTAAGCACTCTCACCTTATTTCAATGGTTCACGACACTATGTACAAAGTTTAATAATGTTTCTGCTTAATTGCACATAGGATTTTAACATGCAACCACCTGCTCAAGAAATCGTTGCCAGGGATTTGCATGATACTGTTTGGACCTTCCGTCATATCTATCGGGGTATGTTGTCATGTTAGACACTTGAAATTGACATGTACGATAAAGTGCCATTGTCATCTTGCAGCTAACCATCTGCTGTCGCCCCTTAATTTGCCTATCCAGGACAACCAAAACGCCACTTGCTTACGACAGGATGGAGCCTATTTGTTAGTGGGAAGAGGCTTTTTGCTGGTGATGCTGTCTTGTTCATTAGGTAATCACAACAAATTGAAAAGTTTTGGTAGTTCCTATTCAAAGAATTATTTTGTCAAGTACAAATATTTGTGGTGAAAACCTTGTTTTGAGAAATATATATATATATATATATATTGTTTCCTTCCTTGTTTTATACTACAAAATTTAGGAATCACATAAGTAACTTCTGATTCATGACCAGGGATGAAAAGCAGCAGCTTCTCTTGGGCATTAGACGTGCGAACAGGCAACCAGCCAACCTATCATCATCAGTTTTGTCAAGTGACAGTATGCATATTGGAATTTTGGCAGCTGCAGCTCATGCTGCTGCGAACAATAGCATCTTCACAGTGTTCTACAATCCTAGGTGAGCATCTTTATTTTATATATATTTTTTTATCCTGAGAAACTTTATTTCTTTATTTGATGACAATAAAATGCCTATTGTGGGACAATTTATTCTGAAGTAACAGAAAATTCTTATCCTATGTGCAGGGCTAGTCCATCAGAATTTGTTATCCCTTTGGCTAAGTACTACAAGGCAGTTTGTGCGAACCAACTATCGTTGGGCATGCGCTTTCGTATGATGTTTGAAACTGAGGACTCAGGAACAAGAAGGTAGTTGTATAGAAGTATTGCAGTTTAAGTTCTATGTAGGACATCAATAATCAATAATGCTAGTACTTCACCATCTAGTAACGCTGATGTCGTATATGTCGAACAATGATTCTCATGGTTTATTAATGAATAATCACCTTATATAATTTGTAGATTCAGTTTCTATGGTTTTGACTAATAAATGTGATTGTAATTTTGGAATTGAAATGAGAAGCTTTTGGTCTGCAGATACATGGGTACAATAACAGGAATCACTGATCTTGATCCTGTTAGATGGAAGAACTCACAATGGCGTAATTTGCAAGTAAATGCTCTCTCTCTCTCTCTCTCTCTCTCTCTCTCTCTTCCTTCTAGCAGTAAAATGATTGCTGTTCACTCGGATTTTTTAATAGGTTGGTTGGGACGAGTCAACTGCTGGGGAAAGGCGTAATCGGGTCTCAATCTGGGAAATTGAGCCTGTTACTGCTCCATTTTTCATCTGTCCCCCACCATTCTTCAGATCAAAGCGACCTAGGCAACTAGGAATGCCAGGTAAATGTTGTTATAGGGATTATATCCTTGTCTTAAGCTAGCTTTGACACTTCACCTCATGTGAAATTTGGTTCCCCACATTGTATGCTTAAATATTGTGGCATCTGATTGACCTTGATTTCCCTTGTGCAGATGATGAATCCTCTGATTTAGATAACCTTTTTAAGAGGACAATGCCTTGGCTTGGTGATGATATGTGCATGAAGGATCCCCAGGTTCTACCTGGCCTAAGCTTAGTCCAGTGGATGAACATGCAACAAAATTCTTCCTTGGCTGGTTCTATGCAGCCAAATTATATGCATCCTCCCTTTTCTGGTTCTGTTATGCAAAACCTTACTGGTGTGGATCTTTCTCGGCAGATGGGCTTGTCAGCGCCTCAAATACCTCAGCCAAATAATTTACAGTACAATGCCCAGCGGTTACCCCAGCAAGTGCAACAGCTTGACCAATTACCAAAGATGCAGTCCACTATAAACCCATTAGCATCCATGGTGCAACGACAGCAACAGATGGGTGATATGACACAAGTAGCCAGCCAAGCTCAGTCCCCTCTTCTGCAACCTCAGTCCCATGTCCAAGCTAACAATATTCTTCAGCAGCAATCTCTTACTCAAAATCAACTTCAAAGAAACCTTCCTCAGAACTTACAGCAGCACCAACAACAGCAACAGCAGCAGCACCAACAAATTGTGGGTCAAAGTCAACAGCAAAATTTTATGCAGACTCCACTACCGGATCCAATTAACCAACAATTACACCATTTCTCTGATAATCAGCTTCAACTTCAACTATTACAGAAACTTCAACAGCAACAGCAATCATACTTAGCACAGCAGGCACTGCAACAACAGCCTACTCAACTTCTCCAGCTCCAGGACCAGCAGAGGCAATTGTTGGATGCGTCTCAGAGCTTCCCCATGTCCTCAACTCCTAGCCAAATGCAAGATATGCCTTTATCAGCACCAACCTCACATCCTCAGTCAAGAGAAATGCCACAGCAGCTGACTATTAATACTAATAGCCAGCCTAATGGTCCATTCTCGCATTTACAGCAGCAGCCAAAGCTTCAACAGCAGCAATCTGGCATGCTGGCCGAAATGTCGGGGCATATGGGACTTCCTGCAACTGGCACATGCAATCAGCTCTCTAGAGCTGGTAGTGGTATGATGGCAGGAGTTGCAGGAGCAGGGCAGTCGGGGTTAACAGATGAGGGTCCCTCGTGTTCCACTTCACCCTCCACAAACAACTGTCCAATTGTAACTCAACCATTGATGAACAACAGGGCTCAGCGAAACACATCAACCGGAGAGGACATGGCTCAGTCTGCAAACATGGTTATGAGCTCAAGTGCCTTAGAGACAATGCCATCCAATGGAAACTTTGTGAAACAGCACAAGTCTGAAGTCAAGCCTTCAGTGAACATCACTAGGAACCAAAGTCAAGGGACGCTCAACCCACAGACATACCTGAATGGTGCAGCTGCTCAAACAGATTACTTGGACACTTCATCTTCAACAACATCAGCCGGCCTCTCTCAAAATGATGTCCATTTACAGCACAGTAATACTCCATTGACTTTCAACCCACAGTCAATGTTGTTCAGAGAACCAAGTCAAGAAGTGGAAGTTCAGGTCGATCAGAGAAATAATGTTTCATATGGTTCTAACATTGATGGCCAACTGCCAATGCCTTTGAGTTCTGATCCTCTTTTGGAGAAGGGCATGGCGGGGATAGGAAAGGAATTTACAAATAATATCACTTCAGGAGGCATGCTTGGAAACTTTGAAAATTCAAAAGATGCTCAGCAAGAGCTTTCTTCTTCAATGGTTTCCCAGTCCTTTGGAGTTCCAGATATGACATTTCAATCGATCGACTCCAATATAAATGATAGCAGTTTTCTGGATGGTGCCTCATGGGCGGCACCAGCAGCACAATTTCAGCGGTTGCGAACGTACACCAAGGTTGAACATTTTGAAATATAAATTTAAGCAAAGCCATCTCTTGCTAGCTTTAAAATCATTTTATTTTGGCTCTAACTTGTGGTTAATATTTTTGTAAAGGTGTACAAACGTGGAGCTGTTGGGAGATCTATAGATATTACACGCTACTCTGGTTATGATGAGCTGAAGCATGATCTGGCTCGTCGGTTTGGTATAGAAGGACAGCTAGAGGACCGAGGGAGAGTTGGTTGGAAACTAGTCTATGTAGATCATGAGAATGATGTTCTGCTAGTTGGAGATGACCCTTGGGAGTAAGTATCTGTCCCATTTTCAGTTACTTTTACGAATCATCTCTCTGTTTTGCATAACTTTGTTATCATCCTTGGGTATATTCTGTAAATTACAC
Organism: Argentina anserina; assembly: GCF_933775445.1. Lineage (NCBI taxonomy): Eukaryota > Viridiplantae > Streptophyta > Magnoliopsida > Rosales > Rosaceae > Argentina > Argentina anserina. The sequence goes on from NC_065875.1 coordinate 4,600,800, forward strand.
TCATACTAGTTGGCTATTGGTATTTCAGGGAGTTTGTGAACTGTGTTCGGTGCATCAAGATTCTGTCCCCGCAAGAAGTCCAGCAGATGAGCTTGGATGGAGATTTTGGGGGCAATGCAGTGCTCCCAAATCAAGCTTGCAGCAGCTCTGATGGCGGAAATGCCTAGTATAGTGTACGAAACTGCTGACAATTTTTTCTTCCTCATAGGAGCTTTAATGTTGTATGGGAAATATCTTTCATGGTGATCAGCAACGCACAAGACCAAACTTTGGTCTTTGTGGTCACTTGCCGCTTGCCACTTGCCACTTGCCACTCTGGAGCATGCTAAGTTAAGAAGTGATCTTCTGATATTCAGTGGTTTCTAGCTTTGGCACAGCTCTAACATAAGCACCGGATGAAGCTGAAGTTCTTGAAAGTAGTATCCGTATACGAATTTCGTGATGTTTCTAGTAGAATATGTTGAGGGGAGGGCCGATTTCACGCCTACTGAAGAGCCTGTTATGGTACACTTGTATTTCCATAATGCTGTTGTAAAATCAGTATCAAAGTTAATTAGTGATTTAGTGTTTGAATTTTTTCAAGTTCGTTGTAAAAATCAGTATCAGAACGTTTTTATTGCGCAGTTTCAAGTTGTAAATGTGTAGACCCCTGGAATGAAAGTGGTTATGTGCGTTTGGAAAGCTATGGCGATAACAAACACAGAATGAAGATTAGAGTCACCAGCACTTCCTCTATGAACAAACTGAAATTATACCAGCAGCAAGTTGTGGGTGCTGTCACCCGGCTCTTCAAATGTACTTGCATAACAGAGTTCGCAATGACCAGAAAGAGTAGTTAACCGGAGGAGCAAGTGGATCGCCTGAAAACTCAGTTGGAGATTCCTTGTAGCCTCAATTAATGACACTAGATCGTCAAATCACATAGGCATGTTCAGTCATTCACAACATTCTAAAGAGCATCACTGTAAGCAAAATAAGTAGATGCGTAGATGATGTAAACTTTGTAGAGAGAGAGAGAGAGAGAGAGAGAGAGAGAGAGAGAGTAGAAAAACAAAAACAAAAGAGGGGCATTCCGAGAATTGAACTCGGGACCTCTCGCACCCTAAGCGAGAATCATACCACTAGACCAAATGCCCTTGATTGTTAGTTAAGGCCTAAATAAAATGTAGATTTAGAGAACCCAAACGAAACAAGAACGAGCCCGACCCGGCCCGGATAACCTCAGTCGGATCCAAAAACCCAGCTAAAGTAGCCAACGGCCATAAACAAAGGCAACCACGGTTACTGTAAATCCCTCTAAAACCCTATCTTTCCTCATTTTCAAAACCCTAATTTCCAGATCTCCTCTGTTCAAATCAAAAACTCCAACTCACACAACACCGGTCTCCAATTTCAGCAATGGAAGACGAATCCCAACAAACCCTAGGAAAGCGAAAAGAGCCAGAGCCTTCCGAAACAGCCCCTAACCCTAACGACGCCTCACCGCTGAAGCGCCGCAACTTCACCCGAACATGCCTCCACGAGGTCGCCGTCCCCGCCGGCTACTCTCCGACCAAGGACGAGTCCCTCCACGGCACCCTCTCAAGCCCCTCCTACGAAGGCCCCATGGCCAAGTCCTACAAGTTCGACCTCGATCCCTTCCAGAAGATCTCCGTCGCGTGCCTCGAGCGCAACGAGTCGGTGCTCGTCTCGGCGCACACGTCGGCCGGAAAGACCGCGGTGGCGGAGTACGCGATCGCGATGGCGTTCCGGGACAAGCAGAGGGTGATCTACACCTCCCCGGTGAAGGCCTTGAGTAATCAGAAGTACAGAGAGTTCAATCAGGAGTTTGGCGACGTCGGACTGATGACCGGAGACGTGACGATTTCGCCGAACGCCAGCTGTCTAGTTATGACTACTGAGATTCTGAGGGGAATGCTGTACAGGGGATCAGAGGTTTTGAAGGAAGTTGCTTGGGTGATTTTCGACGAGATACATTACATGAAGGATAGGGAGAGAGGTGTAGTGTGGGAGGAGAGCATTATATTCATGCCGCCGGCGGTTAAGATGGTGTTTCTTTCGGCCACAATGTCGAATGCCACCGAGTTTGCAGAGTGGATTTGCAATGTGCACAAGCAGCCGTGTCATGTGGTGTACACGGATTTTAGGCCGACGCCATTGAGGCATTATATATTTCCGGTGGGTGGGACGGGGTTGCATCTTGTGGTGGATGAGCATGAAGAGTTTAATGAGGGGAGTTTTATGAAGGTTCAGGAGAGTTTCTCGAAGCAGAAAGTTGGGGATGGGCAGAGGAGTGCAAATGGGAGGGCGGGTGGGAGAATTGGAAAAGGTGGGAATGCTGGTTCTGGTGGTTCTGATATATACAAAATTGTGAAGGTCTGTTCTTTAGTTTAAGCTCTTGGTTTTCTTTTTGTTTTTTCTTGATAGGTTTTTGTCACAGAAATATGATTACCTTGTTTGGAGCAGGCCCTATATTCAAAAGAGCACTCAACTTTTCTGATGCTTTCTTATTTGATTAGCATTAACAAGGTTTGGTTGATTTTTATTGATATGCTAGTAAGAAAGTTGTTAATCTTAATTGTTTAGGTCGCATACATTCCACTACTATTAAGTATGTCATTTCTTTATCTAATACGCTATTACCAAGCAAAAGCTTCTTAAGTAACTTGTTCACATAGCTGTTGATCTATTGCATAAAATTTGAGCAATTACAATCCCCATCCCTATGTTGTCAGAGCAAATGTATTGGATGTAAACATGGGAGGATAACTTTGCAAACTATATAGCTGTGTTACTGTAGGGTTACCATCCTCCTATAGTTATGCATTATTCTCCATTCTTTTTATCTAATAAATGCTGATTGCTCTTTTTTTTTTCTCCCTACCATCGCTGGTGACTATATCCCATTGGTATTGCTTATAGATGTATTATTTCTTTGGTGGTTTATTTACTTGCTTTGCATTCCGTATGTTTCAGATGATTATGGAACAGAAATTTCAGCCAGTTATAATTTTCAGCTTCAGTAGAAGAGAATGTGAACAACATGCAATCTCCATGGCCAAGCTTGACTTTAACTCCCAAGAGGAAAAAGATGTTGTCGAAGAGGTTTTTCGAAATGCAATACAGTGCTTAAATGAGGAAGACAGAGAGTTGCCTGCTGTTGAGTTAATTTTGCCACTCCTTCTGCGAGGCATTGCTGTTCATCATTCTGGCCTTCTTCCTGTTATCAAGGAATTGGTAGAACTCCTTTTCCAGGAGGGCCTTGTAAAAGCCCTCTTTGCTACTGAGACGGTAATAACATCTTTGGGAACAAGTTTTTCTTGTAAAGCTTAAATTTTATGATTGACTAACTTTCTCTGTACATTATGACAGTTTGCAATGGGTATAAACATGCCAGCAAAAACTGTTGTTTTCACAGCTGTAAAAAAGTGGGATGGTGATAGTCATCGGTATATTGGCTCTGGGGAGTATATCCAAGTAAGCCAAGATGCCAATGTTCTTTTCTAAGAACTATAAAACAAAAGTAAATACAGTTTATCATATTTTAATTATTCGAATTATTATCGAAATTCTTCTAGATGAGCGGTAGGGCTGGACGTCGTGGCAAAGATGAGCAAGGTATTTGTATCATAATGATTGATGAACAGGTGATTTTCTCTTATAGCATACAAGCCTTGCATGTTTCTGAATTGATTAAATATTCCTCCTTTCAATATGTCAAAGGGCCATTTAAACTTCACTTTGAGACTTGTTACTGTTTTGTTAAGTTCTCATTCTGAATGGTAATGAATAGAAACAAACAAATATCCCTGTATTATGATTGGTTATGTGGCACAAATACAAACAGCCCCATGAGTTTGAGAGGTGCAATAATGTTAATTTTTATTTTCTCTTCCCAGATGGAAATGAACATACTTAAGGACATGGTGTTGGGTAAACCAGCTCCTTTAGTGAGTACTTTCAGACTCAGCTACTATTCCATTTTGAATTTGCTGAGTCGTGCGGAAGGCCAATTCACAGCTGAACACGTGATAAAGAATTCCTTCCACCAATTCCAGCATGAAAAGGTTTCTATCAAATTGCTCAATTAATTTATTTTGGACTAAAAGCAAGAAACATTAGCTATTTACCAATGACAATCTTTGCGTTTCATTCAGGCCTTACCTGATATAGGGAAGAAGGTTTCACAGCTTGAACAGGAAGCAGAAATGCTTGATTCATCAGGAGAGGTAGTGCTTTTTATCACTATCATTGGTCTTCTTGATGATTCTTATATTGATTTTTAGGTTCTTTTGACTCTTTAGCTTTTCCTTGCAGGCCGAAGTTGCAGAGTATGATAAGATAAAACTTGATATAGCCCAACTTGAGAAGAAAATGATGTCAGAGATAATGAGGCCTGAAAGAGTTTTAATGTTTCTTCTTACTGGTCGCTTGGTATGTGGCAATAATGATCATACAACTTGAAGATTTGATCTGACCTTATTCAAGTAGATTGTTGATCCATTCATATATACTATTCTGGTTAACTGGATGTTCCTCTTCAAAAAAAAAAAATTGTATACCCTTAATACTGCTGGTTGAAGTTTAAGTATAAATTTATCTCGAAGTTTTTCTCTAATGGCTAAATGTAAATTTTGATTTAGTTTTTCGGTTTTTTTCTTTTTTTTTGTTGGACAAATATGTTTTTTTTTTATACAGATTCAGTTATTCCCTAATTGAGTAATTGTAGTGTATTATTGAATGGAAGCGCTGCAGTGCTAGGTCAACTAAAAAGAACTTCACTCTTGTTATCTTGTCATTTCTATGTTTATAGGAATTATACATTGATTGATAGTGATCACTCATATCAGCTGTCAATCATATATACACATGTCAGCTTGTATACTGTTGGTTCTTCTTGATTGTTTGTTAGTAAATTGCAGGTTTAATCAATAAATGCATGCTGTGCGTTGTGTATAGTTCTGAATAGAAAGTCGTTTCATTGTTGCAGGTTAAGATAAGGGAAGGTGGAACAGATTGGGGTTGGGGAGTTGTAGTTAATGTTGTTAAAAAGCCATCATCAGGAGCTTCTTCACGTGGCGGTGGTTATATAGTAGATACTTTGCTTCACTGTTCTCCCGGTTCAAGTGAGAACAGTTTACAGCCAAAACCATGCCCCCCTCGTCCTGGAGAGAAGGGTGAAATGCATGTAGTAAGTTGCGAGTGACTTGCCTAATAAATTTTAGATGTGGTTCATTTAACAATTTAATACAGTTTAATTGATTTTTACAGGTTTTGATTTTTTTTTCAACTGTAATAGGTCCCTGTTCAGTTGCCATTGATATCTTCTCTAAGCAAACTCCGGATAAATGTTCCTTCTGATTTGCGGCCACTGGAGGCAAGGCAAAGTATTCTTCTTGCTGTGCAGGAACTTGGAGAACGTTTTCCACAAGGTCTTCCGAAGCTGAATCCTGTAAAGGTATTTGATAGTTGTCTTTGGAGTAATATTTTTTTGGGTTATTTTTTCTCCAATTTCCTCTTCTATCCTTTGTCAGATTCTCTCTCCCTTCTCATATTCTTCTTTCTTCATATACACACCACAATGCCATATAATCTAGGCTCACATTAATTATTAAATACAAGATCATGAATAAGTATTGAACATGATTTTTTTTAAAAGATCAAAAGGCACCCAACATTCATGAAACACTCCGCAGTTTTCAGGCCTTTTTTCTTCATTGCTTTGAAAAAATTGAGATAACAATTGAAGCTATCACTTAAAGCTTTAATGATGCTTCATGCTTTTCTGTTTTGATGGATGCATGAGTTGAATGGTTAATCAAATTGATCTGTAAATTGGCAAAGAAGATCATGTATAGGTTTTTTGAATAGTTTGTCCAAATTCGAATGAGAGATGGAAATTTTCATATCTTTCTTTTTCAAGAATATGAAAGGGTAGAAGAGGAACTTAGAAATATGGGGTATGTGAATTAAGCAAATTGGGATGTGTCAATAAAATTTCTCAAGTTTGGTGGGGTGGGTTCGTAGAAAATACTCGTCGTCTTCCATATTGTTATGATAGTTTCCTGTCTTCAAATATACCTTTTACATAATGATTGAAAGGTTTTGATCTGCGAGCCTGAAACTGGGAGTTGGACTTGTTTATTGAATATCATTCATCAGTCATTACAATTATTCTTGGGTACAAAAATTATTTACCTATCTTGAGCCAATTCATGGTGTCAAAACTGTCAATATTGCAACTTGACCAGAGTTGCTAATTACATTAATCATATATTTTCTCATAATTTATTTTGTTTTTTAGGATATGGGCATTCAGGATCTGCAAATTGTTGAGCTGGTCAGTCAAATAGAAGCACTGGAACAGAGATTATATGCACACCCACTGCATAAGGTTTGCCATATTACTTGAGAAAAATCAGATTTCTATCCAAAGAAAAAGGATTGTTTCTTCCGATGAATTGTCTTCAGCTTACACTTATTTATCTCTGGTTCGATGCAGTCTCAAGATGTTCATCAGATTAAATGTTTCCAAAGGAAAGCAGAGGTGAATCATGAAATTCAACAACTTAAGTCCAAAATGCGTGAATCACAGGTAAGCTGGTCTTTTAAGTTCTAATTGCATTCTTAATGGTTGAGGATGGACTCGACATTATGCTGCATTTATAACCTCTGTCTTGTTGCATCCAACAAAGTTCATAAATACAATCAATATATGCTACCAACTCCGCACTTGCTTTGTTATCTAATTTCTTTTTCTTTGTTTCTGCAGCTTCAAAAATTTCGTGATGAACTTAAGAACCGTTCAAGGGTCTTGAAGAAGCTTGGTCATATTAATTCCGAGGGTGTTGTTCAGTTAAAGGGGCGGGCAGCCTGCTTGATAGACACTGGAGATGAACTTCTTGTTACTGAACTGATGTTTAATGGTATCTATCACACACCTTTTTCCTCTTCATTTCTTAAGGCTCACCAATATCAACCAGGCTATAATTTGGAATGTATAACTGCTGAAAGCTGTTGAAGCCAAGCTTTTGCTTGGCTAAGCTCAGATTGTAGCATCAGTTCAGAACACATTTACTTTGTGACCGCCGTTGACTTCCTTTCTCAATAATGGTGTTATCAGGTACATTCAACGATTTAGATCATCATCAGATTGCAGCTCTAGCAAGTTGCTTTATTCAGCAAGATAGATCAAATGAGCAGATACACTTGAGGTCAGAGCTTGCAAGGCCATTACAACAACTCCAAGAGAGTGCAAGAAGAATAGCAGAGGTGCTGTTTTGTATAAGCGCTTTTTTATCATATGATTAAATTATGACCAATTATTAATTATCCTACATTGTTGCAGATACAAAATGAATGCAAATTAGAAACAGATGTAGACGAGTATGTGGAATCAACAGTGAGGCCATTCTTGATGGATGTGATTTATTGTTGGTCAAAGGTAAGTTATTTAATTTGTTGTATGGCACAAAAGTAGAGCCAGGAAATGACATGTATTTGATTAGGCTAAACCTTACTAATATCTGATAAGTATACAGGACATTCCTCTAAAACGATTTTTATTTTGCGATTCGTAAAACCACTGTTGCAGTGGTCGTGGTTGTTTTGATGTGATGTGTTTTTATTTTAAACAGGAAAATCATGTTATTCTGTTTTTTTTTTTTCGAGTTATACTTTAAATGATATAACAACAGGGAGGGTTTATAGTGTGTAAGATTACATTCGACTCTTGCACCAAGTCTTTTCAAAGATAAAATTTATAGTATTAAACTCGTTATGATTCAACATCCATTTTCTGTTGCAAACCGGTAATAGATTTCTTCATGTTTACTGTTTTACCAGTCCAACATGGTTTTAGAGCTTTCCACTACAAGTGCTATCATCTTGTTATCTAGTATTTTACTTCAGTTACAGATCTATCTGTTAATAATAATTTGATGAACAAAAAGTGTTTAGACTGGTCTCAGTAAGAGTGTCCAACTATTTTGGATACTTATTTTGTTTCTTTCTACTGTATTTTTTGTTGCTCTATTGGTGATTGAAGCTGCTTTGCTTATAGCATTCAGTTTGAGTATTCCGTGTGTTGTAAGGTTTCATCTCTGAACCTTTTGTTGTTTTCATCAAGGACTGATTCGGTATTATCTTCCTGTCGGGCTATTCCTCATTTTGTTTTGCTGATAAAATCTTTTATCAGGGTGCAAGTTTTGCAGATGTTATACAAATGACAGAAATATTTGAGGGCAGCATCATTAGATCTGCTAGAAGACTTGATGAATTTTTGAACCAGGTAAGTATTGAATATTTCATCGTTATCAGTTTGTTATGCATAAATGTTACTGTTATACGGGTTCTGCTTAAAGGTTTTCAGTTTTCTAAATGAAATTCTAGTTTTGCATCAAATGTATATCATTAATAGTGTTTAGAATTTCATGAAAAAATAGTGCGGAAATAGTAAAGATTGCATCATAGTTATCCAAGGAATTTATAATTGACTGGCGTCTTTCAGTTGCGTACTGCTGCTAATGCTGTTGGAGAAGTTGAGTTGGAGAAGAAATTTGAAGCAGCTAGTGAAAGCCTTCGCCGAGGTATCATGTTTGCAAATTCACTATATCTGTAGAATTCTTCCTGCAGGACATCACATTTATGCTGGAAACAAAGGTTTTAGATTAGCTGTACTTGGTTACCTGTGACTAAATGCATCACCTCTATTTGATCACGCTGTATACATTGAATCCGGTACTATATTATACTCAGACATCAATGAAATTAAAGGTGCTGGAATAGTTGAATTAAATGCTTGTTACCCTCTACCTCTTCTTGAGTTAGTTTCCTTGTTGGGGGCTCTTCAATCTTGTTTCAAGATCAGCTCCAATCATGCTTCCACTTCTCTTGTTATTTTGCAACCAATTAATGAAGTGATTGAAGCTTTATTGAGATCATGAGGTATTTACCAATGATCAGAATGTGGTGTCAAGATTTTGCCAAGTTAATGAGCATGATTAGAGCATATTAATTCTAACTTTTTCTTGTATTATAACTCGGGCTGTTAATTATCAGTTTAATTATTCACATGTACTGATTAATGTACTTTCTGGTATGCTCCTTTGTTCCAATCTTAGAACTTCTCGCTTAAGGCTTTCCATCTGATTGTCACAAAGGTATAAATAGAAGCTCCTTATGATTTATGAAACGATAATGAAATTAATTAAGCAAAACATTGGAAACTTATAGTAGGGGAGTTTGTGTTTAATTTTTCAAATGGTACACTTGTTGGGAAGTTAGGCCTCAAATTGGTTGAAACACAACAGTCGAATGGTTTGCTATGTGTAAGCTGAACTGGCCTCCTTTTTCACTCACATCAATCTTGTCCACCCCATGAGGAGCCTTCATCTCGAAATTGGACACCAATTTGGCAATCACAAGTCCTAGAATTGGCAGTGCTAGTATGATCCCTGGACAACTCCTCCTTCCCATACCAAACGGCACAAATCTAAAATCGACTTTACCACCGGCCACGGCCTCTGTTCCACATTCTTCTTCGAAGAATCGCTCTGGCCGGAACTCCTCCGGATCTTTCCACCAGGCTGGGTTGTTGGCTAGCCACCATGCATTGACAACCACCTTCGACTCTCTGGGGATGGTAAAACCTCCTAGCTTTGCTTCTTCAAGGTTCATATGGGGTACCAATAGAGGTATTGGTGTGTGTAACCTCAATGTCTCTTTTACCGTCGCTTGTAAGTAAGGCAATTCATGTAGGTTGGATTCTGTCACCGGAGCTCCTTTAAGGACGGTTGAGATTTCTTCGCGGATCTTGCATTGAACGGAAGGATGGTTGACCAGCTCAGCTATGGCCCATTCCATGGACCATAGAGTTGTCTCTATTGCTGCAACGTTTATGTTCTCCACAATATAGAGCACATTTTCGTCACTGATCTCCCCCTTCATTTGAGCATCTATTATGTGATCTATGGCACAACTTATCTTGTGCTTCTCTCCATTGGCAGCCATAATTTGCCTACAAACACATACGAGTAATAGGAACTTAACACGTTCAGATTAACACAATAAAATTATTTGTACCACATTTATTAATCACATCATTCACAGACTATAAATTTGACGGAGAAACTTCGTTTTTTAGTGAATTCTACCTATGTGAGGGATTTGATAAAGAACAAGGCAGACAACAATGATCTTAGTCGTAGAAAATTTGAAGAAAGAAATTTAAAAAAAGAGAGAGAAGAAGTTACCTTCTCTTCTCAACAAAAAAGTTGTTGAAAAAGGCCAGTCGCCTAATTTGCAAGTCCCTGCACTTGTTCAGGTACCCTCTTAGAAATGGTCTGAGCAAAGGAATGAAATCACCATAGTTATACTCAAAGCTCTGAGCCAACCGGCTTCTCTCCGAGTTAAACCGGGTAGCTTCGACGAACAATGGGTCCTCTTGTGATTCAAACTTGGCATCAAACATCATCCTATACATAATGTTGTACAGCATTAGTTGCAAGCGTTTCCTAATGACTATCCCTTTAGTCTTCACTCCCTCATCTTTTTTCAGATCATGCACAACTTGGTCCATTTCCTCCTCCCACATGTTGCTATAATGTTGCACAACTTTGTTTGTGAAGAATGGCAGTGTCATGATCCTGCGCATTTTGCGCCAATGATCACCGTAAACTGTGAACACCATGTCTTGGCCATTGCCGGTGAAAATGTCGAAAACCAGGTTGCGAGGGCGAGAGCCGAACTCGACTCCCTGGCTGTGGAGGACTTGAGTTGCTAGCACGGGGTCTGAAACCACAGCTAGGTTTTTGGAGCCAAGTTTGAGGAGGAATATGGAGCCATATGTTTGTGACAAGGTTGCGAGAAGGCGGTGGTTGAGGTCATTGCCAAGTTGGAGCCAGTTGCCAAAGATTGGGAGGGAGAGAGGGCCAGGAGGGAGATTAGAAGAAGTGGAAATGGTATAGAAAAAGTAGGCGATGATGGGAATTAGTGGGAGGACAATGTGGGAGGTTAGGAATTTGGAGGCTGTGAGAAGCAATGTTAAAGTGAGAAGAGAGCAAAACAAGAGGGATTTGGTGACTAGATGAGCCATGGTTGGGGTTGGAGTGGAGGACTATAGATTTGAGAAGGGGAAAGGGTTTATATAGGTGTTGAAGGTTGGTGGGTGCAGTTGGTCTCAAATGGTTTTAGGAAGATTTCAGGGGGCTATAGTAGAATCTAGGTAGGAGGTCGAAGGTGTAGAGAAGTCAAGAGTTGTGGCTATTTTGTGTAGTTGGGTAGGTGAAGAATGCTTCTAACAGAAACAATTTCATTTCTTTACATGCTTGAGAAACATCTCTGATATGTAATAACATCTTAAATATGTAATTAACTCAACTGGTTTCATGAGATATCAAATTGATGGAGTTAATAAAGAGAAGTTCATCGACCATTATAGATTAAATGTCGATTGCATTTTATGCCTTTTGAGTATTTAATGTTTTGAAAATTGATTGTTCAAAAAGTTGTACGTCGTAAAATGATAAAAATATTTGTTACTATGTACAGACTGTTCCGGGAGAATTACTATTCTACCCTTATGTGTGTCTTAGCCTAATAGGTTTCCTGTTAGGAGATAGATTAGCATCTCCGTAATAGATTAGGACTCTGAATCCTACGGGATTGTGGTTTTGTAATGCCTATATATAGGCCCCCATATCATTCAATAATACACAATTATTTCATCCTGAAACACGTTATCAGCACGTTGCTCTAAAACCCTGAACTTTTAGAGCCCTATTTTTTTTTCTCTCTCTCTCCTCCGCCGGCCGCCGTCGATTCCAAGCTCCGGCATCTCCTCGCCGGCGCACCTCCTGCAGCCGCCGCATCGCTGCCGCCGCACCGCAGCCCCTGCCCGCAAGCCCTGCACGCAGCCCCGCAACCCCTGCGTGCTGCCCCCGCAGCCCCGCGCGCAGCCCCTGCGTGCTGCCCCCGCAGCCCCTGCACGCAGCCCCCGCAGCCCCTGCGCGCAGCCCCTGCATGCTGCCCCTGCAGCCCCGCGCGCAGCCCCTGCGTGCTGCCCCCGCAGCCCCGCACGCTGCCCTGCCCTGCAGCCCCCGCAACGCAGCCCTGCACGCACGCACGCTGCCCCGCACGCAGCCCTGCACGCACCCCTGCAGCCCCCCCTGCTGCCCCTGCACGCAGCCTCCGCAGCCCCGCAGGGTATCCTCCGCATTCGCTCCGCAAAAACATCTTTTTGCCCCGAAAAACCCCGCATCAGAGGATTCAAAATTGCTCCTCCCGCATATATACGCAATGAACGCAAACTGCACAAGCAAACTCTTCGCTCAAGAGAAGCTACTCCCGTCTTCTCTACCCTTTTGGGCCTTTAAACTATTTCTCTTTTTTCCTTTTTATTTTCCTATTGCTTATTAAATCGTTTATTTGCACGTTTTCGTTTTCTAACTATGTTTCACGTGCTTGTATAGGAAAAGTGATCACTCGTCGTACTATGGTGATGACATTCATGCCGAGATGGATGATACTTTTGTCATCTACATACGATTTTGATCGTACCCTCCCAAGATTTTATGTCATCGGACGAAGATCGAAAAGGAATTCAACAAGCAACTTCATGCATGACGATCGATTTGCAGAGCAATTTACTTATATGCGGTCTATTTGGCAGACTAACAAGTATGTTTTTCTTAAAGTTGCTGCTTTTGAAGATATATATATATAAATTATCGGGCGCTATTAGCCTTTTTTTTTTCATGTCTTCTTTTCCGGCCTTTCTTATAACGCCGATGAGACCAAAGAGGGATATGATTCCCCTCTTGGTCGACGTTTTTCGTGTGACGGTCCTGGGGGAGTCACGTTATTATTTAAAAAGGAAGATATCGATTTCGTGTGGTCGCCTGAGTGCACCGCTGTTTTGGGTGCGATCATGAGAATCGCCGATATGCATCGATTATTTTGTGACCATATACATCACAACCCTTCTAATTTCGGTTACATACTTGAATATTTCGATTATTCGAAACCTAACCAACCCTCGTTTCTTATGGATGCGTCGCCATCGCGACTGTTATTTGAATGTTTGAGTTTTCTTAAACTCATGCCTATAAACGATAATCCCAAGGTCTACGTACTCATTTATTTGAGTTGATTCATTACTCTGATGCAGCACTATTTGCTGACAAAAGATCCCAAAAATAAAGAATTCTATGGGACACACTTAAAGTGATTTAATGAACGTCTATGACGTTGTATTATCAGAGTTGACCTTGATGCATACTCCACATCCAAGAAACGCATGCCCTTTTTGGCACCTGTATCTATTTCTTGAGGGAATTTTGGAGATGGAAAAGTAACATTCTTCCATTCTCAAGTAAGCAAACATTTTTGAGCCTCAGGCTAAGGCTCCGCCCAATCCGATATGCAAGATTTTGTTGCTACGGACTTTTGATTAGTCACTCTATTTTGACTATGTCTTCTGCTTACTATTTTTCAAGTATGACGTTGGCATTGCCATGATTATTGCTCGACTTTATCCTAAGTCGTCTATTGGAATTGGAAGCTTGTTTGTGTTGTATTAAATATTGGCATATTCTATAAAAATTCTCGTCTTTCTTGGACTCGTGAGAATTTTATTTGCCTTGGCTTAGCATGCATGGTCAACGTTTGCAACTCACGTGGTTTTTAAATTGGCCGCTTTTGGGTTACATGGGACCCCAATAGCACTACATTGTGATTTTGGACTTTGAAATTTGGAAAACGGACCTCGGAACGTCAAAATTGACGTCGTTTTTCCCGGTTATTGTTCCGGCGTTTCCGGAACGTTTTTTGACGTTTTACCGGCGTATTCGCCGCCTTCCGGCCATATTCCGGCGTTTTCGGCACCGCCATCCTGTTCCGGACGGCGTTCCCTGTCGGACCTGAAGTTACGGCCTCCATACCGGCCGGCTCCGGCCGCCGGCGGCCAGTTTTCCGGCACTCGGTGCCGCCGGCTTTCGACGATTTTTTTTCCGTCGTTTCTCGTCATGTTTTCCGCATATTTCAGCAGTTCTTGCTGCCAAGTTTTCCCAGTCCAAATTTCACCCGGTTTTGAGTTATATTGACATGGTTTTCCGGTTAATTTTCCGATTTTCTCCAAGTCATTTCATAGCTCAAATGATTTTATTATTATTGGTGACCACCCGCACCAATTGGATGGTTTTTACAACCCAGATCGTTTGGTATTCAACTGCTCCAATACCATGTTTTTCCAACTCTTGAGTTGAAGAATGTAGTTCTATTGCCATGTGATACATTCGATGGGATTGCCATTTGTTTCAATCCCCTCTCTTACAATATCCTACGGCGTATTGTGTAGAGAAGTTCACCGCGTCGTTGACTCTCTTAATCTTCATTTTGAGAATGTCCCGCCGTGAAATCGAGTGTCTTGCTAATTGCGTAACCACCCACACTGTCCTACGGCGCAGGTAGTTGTTTTACGGATCTCGTGCGGAGATTGTGTTGTATATCTTCGTGCCTTGCTAAGTTTTAAAGGCCATACATGCCAATGATGGATTTCCATCTTGATATTTGTGTTAAGAATGGAGAGGAATAAATCTGTCAGATTTCATTGACAGTATCTTTTTCAAGCTTCGACAGTAGCTTTGTTAGCCTGTAGACATCGTTTTGCTTGCCTGCAGCAGTAGCTTTATGTAACTCAAGATTCTTTGAATCATGGGTTCGGTTTTACTGTCTTCTCGGTTTTGACATGATCGTTTTTTTGGTCATTTTGAACAAGATATGATGATTCGAGTTCTTTAAAATTCACATTATCATCTCTTTTTCATTTTCACGAAGCGATTGGAGGACCACCTCACCCATGCTCCACACGGTGAGGCCGAGCCTGCCTATTTCGGCGGCTCCATGGCATTAAGGCCGTCGGTGGCGGAATCCCCTCCTTCACAGGAGCTTGTGATGCCTCCCGTGTCTTCTAATGCCTCCATGACAATCTCTAATGTCAATCGCTCATTTTGCAAAGCTTGTTCTTTTGCTAGATTTCAAGGAAGTCCTTATTTGCTAAGGCTCCAACCGAGAACATTCCATTCTTACAAAGTATTTAAGGTGACATTAGTGGACCCTATCCAACCGAATACAGACATTTTTCGGTATTTTTATGGCATAGGTTAAGAGCATCGACGCGTTGGTCACACGTCGCTTTGCTTTCCACAAGAAACGCTGCATTCGCTAAAGTTTTTAGCTATGATCATCATACTAAGGGCTCACCACCCTTCCTATCCTCTCAAATCTATTTGAATGGATACCATTGGAGAGTTCACCTCCACGACTTTGATGATTTCGTTTTGCATATCTACTAGGATCGTCGTTGAACATATTATTCCTCATGTTCATTCACCGCATGATCTAGCAGAGCTCGGACTTGGTTATGGGTACTAACCTGCCGATTTTTGCATGGGGATATGTAATGATGTTGCATGCAGCGACACTTATTCGTTTCAGACCCACAACTTGCCAAGTGTTTAGTGCGTACCAGATAGTCACTGGATACGATCCCAACGTTCTTTTCACTAACGCCTATTTGGTTAAAGTTGTTTATGTGCCTCTATTGTAGTTATCTCAATGGGTCTACTTGAAACGATTAAGTATTCTGGTTGGTTATGATTTATGAATCACCAACACTTGTCCGCTATTTCCAATCTACAACCGTTGATCTCTATCCTGCGATATTAGCAGACAGTCACTTTGATGAGACATACTTCCCGTCGTTAGGGGGAGATATGGAATGCTCCCATTCTGGTTTTAACGCCAGGAATTGACGTGGTGTGGCACTATGTCTTATTAAGATCCCGCACTATTCAAAGTGAGTAAATGTGCAACGCATTATCGACCTCCAGAAAGTCAAAGATTCGATGCTCAATGACTTTACCGATATTGCGAAAGTGACGAGATTGCACATAAATGCTGTGATGTGCCGGTAAGGTTGGGACTCTCAGAATATGAGAGAATTTCATATGACCTGGTCCTAGCACCGTTGGCACCATCCCTGACAGTGGGAAGGAAGCCGGCGATGGCACCATCGTACGCTGTGGTGTTGTCGGCGCCCGTGGCATTGCACCACAAAACAAGGGCGGCAAACGCAAAGATGGACTAGTAAGGGTCATAGCTTCGGTCTTGGCTCCTGCCTAGATGAGGGGGAGACCATTATTCTCTAGAATCAAAACTAGAAAGAAGCGAAGTGCGTAGGCACAAGTATTTCGCCCATCATCAAGAGATATCCTATAAACATGTGTATCAACTAAGTTTCTGTGGGACGCTACAGACTCATTTTGTTGATATTAGAGAAGAATAGAACTCTCACGAATTGATCGTATACAACGCGCGCGTGTGTTTAATGTATTGATCTCCCATGATTGATGATGTATTCGCTTATGCTCTTATTCCGTTGTAAAGCATCAACGATGAGCAACTTGACCGAAGTGGAAAGAATCAATACAGGCTGAACTAGACTTGTTATGTTGGTCGTTGTTCGTAAGTGTAATGAGAAAGATGAAGTCATGCGATATATGCAGGACTTATGGCGCAAAGATTGTCTCATTATCCTAGTATTGACTACGATGAGTTATATTCTCTCGTTATGGACATAATTGCTTTCCGCTACTTGATCAGTAGTAGTGTCCATGAAAACTGATTTGCAGCATATGATAGTGGTCATTGCATATCTGTAAAGGGATCTTGACGCAGATATGAGAGTGCCCGAGGGACTTTAAATGCCTCCAGACCACGGAGAGCTTATGTAATCAGATTGCGACGTTCGAGAGAACGTAGTACAATCGGTTGCAAGAACTCATACCCATATGTGTTCATATGAAGCTAATTCTTGATTCTCTATTCCGTCTAAGTATAGATGATGAAGAGATTCAATGAGCTATACATTCCTACATGTTAGTGTTGTTGGGACACTATTGCTTTCATTATGACGTGATTAACTATGCGCCTATGCATTGTCATTGGACTTGCATTGCTTCTTTGACACGGGTTTAGTTCTACACTTAGTGAACCAACACAAATCCTATCCACACCAACGCCGCCAGCAGCTTCAGCAACATCAACGTACGCCTTGGTGTAGCAGTCGACACTGGTAGCGTAGAGGATGCGTACGGTTCCGTCTTGGACCAAAATCAGTCCTTCATTGGTCCATTCCCCCATTCTTTTCGCGAAAGACACATTAAATGTGACAAATCAGAATCTGTCCAGTTTCGTAGGTCAACTTCAACGAGACCTACAAGACAGCTCGCTCGATGAAATATGGTGATGGTACCGTTCGAAAGGCCTATGTGTCTACTTTCCATGGACATCAACCATTCGTTCATAGCTATCATATTGAGTGAGTTATGGCCGTTGTAGCAAAGTAGGACAGTCCTGTCCGGAAATTTGCAAGTCAGTCAACTTCGACAGAGCATTGTGAACTGCTCCGATCGGATGAGGTTGTGAACCTTATGTCACTAGAAAGACACGGGTGTCTACTTTTCAGAACATTTTACGGTTCGCTGATACCTATTTTGACGAAGACGTTATGGCCATTTAAGTGAGTGAAGGTCATTCTACCCGAGAATCTGATTTTCATTGCAAACTATTGTTTTGAGTTGTTATGCAATCTTGTTTCCTAAGATCTAAGTTTGGCTAAGTATAGCATGGATGATCTAAGGATGTGTGGCTAGATTAATGATTAATCATTAGCCCAAGACTACGTTTGAGAAGCATGTAATGAACGTTGTATACGTTGTTCTTTGTACTCCATGATTATGACACTAATCAGGGGGAGTTGTTTCGTAGACTTCAGGGGGAGTCTAGCTCACATGATGCTATCAAATGTAGACGGTGCGTTGTGCTCTTTTTCCCTTCGATCAAGCTTTTGTTTTTACCCAAGAGGTTTTTATTTTGCTTGACAAGGTTTTTACCGAGGCAACGATGTGTGCACCATGCAACCTAGGCATGCGACACAAGGGGGAGTGTTCCGGGAGAATTACTATTCTACCCTTATGTGTGTCTTAGCCTAATAGGTTTCCTGTTAGGAGATAGATTAGCATCTCCGTAATAGATTAGGACTCCGAATCCTACGGGATTGTGGTTTTGTAATGCCTATATATAGGCCCCCATATCATTCAATAATACACAATTATTTCATCCTGAAACACAGACTTAATTAAAAACTGCTTAGCCTAAGTTTTAATATTTATTATTATTGTTATTTTCCTTCGATCGTGTTTCAGAATAATAATGAGAATAAACTATTAAATTTTAATATAACGATTTCAAATAATCATTAGAATGTACCATAAAGGAAAATAATTTTCATGTGACATGAAGGCTTTTTTCTTATATTGAAAGGCAATGTATGATCAACATGAGTTTCATGAGATAATCGAACTATATGAAATCGATTACCATGTCTCAATTCGATATTTTCACAATTTATAATCATCAGAAGCTTGAACCGGCGCGGACCGGACTGTGCCCACCCTACCAAATTCATAAATTTTGGTGGATCAACTAATGTTTTTTTTGTTTTTTTTTCTGACACGGCGCAATCTCAACCCTTGGCCTTAATCCTACGGTCAGGATCACATTGTAGGCATCAAACAGCAGAGACTCGAGGTGAAGTAGAGGAATCCCGAATGAGAGAGATTTCAGTGACATCAGAGTGACAGAATTTGGGCGGAGCATTCAATCTCTCACTCCCCTCGTTTTCATCGACCACTCCCATCTCCTCTCCCTTCTTATTCTCTCTCTCTCTCTCTCTCTCTCTCTCTCTCTACAAATCTCCTAAACATTATTTGCTTGTCATTCATTTCATTCTGATCTCTCGTAGCATCTACTGAGACACAAGGTAGATTGGTCCCGAAATGGCCCCCATGCATTTTGTTGTGTTTTTATTTGTTGGGTTTCAGTTCTTGATTTGTTCGCGGTTTTTTAGCATGCACTTATGTTTATTGACTTGGGGTTTTTAGTTAGGTCTCTGTAGGCTTCGGAGATATGGACGCCATCATGCCCGTTTGCAAGACTGTTACTCCAACTCCGGTGAGTGCCCACCACCTCAACTTTCGGGTTTGGGTTTTGAGTGTACGGTTGAGTTTGGGTTAGTTTGAATTTGATGCATGTGAAATATGAATATGTCTTTGTTTGGGTTTGTACCAGATTTGGTTCAAGTTTATAAGCCTGAAATTTGATTTGTACGGATAAGCTGTTATTTGCACTGAAATTTTTAGTTGTTATGTAAATTAGGACTAGCAGTTGTTAGAGAATTGGGATGAATTAAAGACAACCTTAAATTTCTACTTCTAGGCTGCAATGGATTGATTATAATTAGGCAGAAGTCAAGTTTTGGTTTGCTTAATGAATTACGGATGAGTTCTCCTTGTTATACTGTCTTTTGAATTTCATTTTTTGAATTTTGATTGCCTGAAGTGGTCATTGTGTATATTGTAGTCACTTTGTTTTGGGTTTTTGTTATTTTTGTATTTGGAAGAGGTTATTTTTTGGACAAACTGGAGAGATCAGGAGTTCCCAATGTAGCTTCATGGTGGGAAATAAAGTTAGCTTTTTGAGGCAGAGAGCTCAGGGTGCTCAGATTAGTTATAGATCAAGGAAGCATGCCGGAGCTCTCCATGCTACATGTCGTGCCGAAAAAATCCTGGTGGCAAATAGAGGAGAAATTGCTGTTCGTGTTATTCGAACAGCGCATGAGATGGGCATTCCCTGTGTGGCTGTTTACTCAACAATTGACAAGGATGCGCTTCATGTCAAATTGGCTGATGAATCTGTTTGTATTGGGGAAGCAGCAAGCAGTCAGTCGTAAGTAGTTATCTGTTGACTTGTTCTCTCCAATGCTTTTCCTTCCTCTCAGTTTTTGGTTTTCTAGTGAAGATCTTTATATAATTGATCAGTGGAGTTTTATGAGGAATTGTAAGGAAAACCCTCCACTAGATGACAGAAGTTTTTTTTTTTCCCTGTAAAGCACCTGTTATTTTATATTATGGCATTTTAGTTAACTATCATCCTAGATTTATTTCAGATGACAAGGGTTAAGTTTTTTTTTTTATCTGTCTGATCACAGGTACCTAGTGGTTCCAAATGTCTTATCTGCTGCCATTAGTCGTAAATGTACAATGCTTCATCCTGGATATGGTTTCCTATCTGAGAATGCATCTTTTGTTGAAATGTGCAAAGAACATGGAATCAACTTTATTGGTCCCAAGGTTAGTACTTCAATTGGAAAGCTTCATGAATTGAAGTATCCAAGTTTATTACATTGATCTCATGGTTGGATGCTATTCATGAACCAGTGATTTATTAGTGTATAGCTTATGGTCAAATTTTCATGTGACTGATTATTATTCTTATTTCGTTTGTAGTGATTCTGTAATAAATTTTCAACTTGACAGAATACTTAGTACATATTATCTGATATTCTGATATTTTGTCTATGCTTCATATGGTTAATTTTACTCAAGTGATATGGCTAAAGTTTCTCCTTTTTTTTTTCTTTTTTTTTTTTAAATCTGCAGCCTGAAAGTATTCGCATTATGGGTGATAAATCCACTGCAAGAGAAACAATGAAGCAAGCAGGTGTTCCAACTGTACCAGGAAGTGATGGTTTACTAAAGGTATGCGAGTAAACTGTAGGTATTAATTACATAACTTTATGATTGGATTTCTTGGTAAATGCTTATTTTCAATAATATCATTCTACAGAGCACAGAGGAAGGAATCAAGCTTGCCGAGGAGATTGGTTATCCTGTTATGATCAAGGTAAATAATTTTATTAGTGTCTCATGATATAAAGAATTTACAGTGCACAACCTTGCATCTTAACTACAAACTTCAAATTTAAAATTCTCCTAGTATGATGTTGTGGAAAAGGGTAATATTGTGGTATAGACTTATTTGATAAAAGGAATCAGTATTACAATGAGATAAATTTGGCTGAGGACATGCTATGTATATGGTTGCTCAAGAAATTTTCAATAATTTTAATAGAGAAGACAAAAGGCTTGGAAGATTTGCTGTTTCTGAAAGCTGGTCAATACTTATGTAACTTATAATTTAAATCTTGGATGGAGCCTAATAAGAAAAGCCTTCATCAAGGGGCTTAATTCACTAGTCAAATCTTGTGACCTAAAGGATGTTTTATTTATTTATTTATTTATTGAGCTTTACTAGTGTGTTAGATATGTTTACTTTAATTTGTACATTTAGAAAAGAGGTTTAATATTTGAATGAAGTAAACACAAGTTTTGACTAAAATGGGTACTTAGAAATCATGAGGCGGATGCACAAATTTGTATGTTATCCTCCTTGTTGCTGTAAAGTGATTAGTATATTGCTCTATTTAAGGCAACAGCCGGTGGTGGAGGACGTGGCATGCGTCTTGCTAAAGAGCCTGGAGAGTTTGTGAAGTTGTTACAGGTATGCCAGTTTATTTTAGTTTCCTTTTATGAAATACTTCTCTAACTTCAAAAACAAAGTAAACAAAATTGGTAGTATATTGTGACTTTACGTCAAATAAGTTCAAAAATGACTTCATATTTCAATTGATCATGTCCTCTATAAATGAATAGTCTTTTTGTATTAATAGGGTTACCCAATGCCTTAATTTCTTCATCATCTGATTGGTTTCAGGCAGCAAAGAGCGAGGCTGCAGCTGCTTTTGGAAATGATGGAGTTTATTTAGAAAAGTATGTAGTAAATCCCAGACACATTGAATTTCAGGTAAAGGACTTAATGATAATCTCTGCAAAATCTTACACTGGTACATATGCAAACCTAATACAGATTGATATTCAATACTGGCATGTAACCTCTTGGTTCATCCCTCGTCATTACAGGTTCTTGCGGATATGTACGGTAATGTTGTTCACTTTGGAGAGCGTGATTGCAGCATCCAGGTACTTCTAAGCAGCCTAATGCAGCTGTTTATATACAAATTTATATCGGATACCTAATTATCCATTAGACAGGCAAAACCTGGTCATATCTTACGTGATAACAATTGAAGTAACTTCAGAAATATATCAATGTCAGACCAAAGAAAATAGATTATCTACTTATTTAGCTTGTTCTCTATCTTTTTATGAAAAAAAGGTCAAACGCCATGACACCTGACAAATTGTTTCTTGTCTATTGAACTATCATAGAGGAGGAACCAAAAGCTGCTAGAAGAAGCACCCTCTCCTGCGTTGACTCCAGAATTGCGGAAAGCCATGGGTGATGCAGCAGTTGCTGCGGCAGCATCTATTGGTTACATTGGTGTTGGAACCATTGAGTTCCTTCTGGACGAAAGAGGTTCCTTTTACTTCATGGAAATGAACACTAGGATTCAGGTTAAACTACAATCAGTATCCAAAGTCTTTAATTAATACAGAACTTTTCTTAGTTATGCTAATTCTCTCCCCAACTGAACCACAGGTTGAGCATCCTGTGACAGAAATGATTTCCTCTGTTGACTTGATTGAAGAACAAATCCGTGTCGCTATGGGAGAAAAACTTCGATTGACACAGGTATATAACAAATTTCAGCACCCTCAAGTATCTGCAGTAGACTAGTAGGATATTTGATAATCATATTTCTACAGGATGATATTGTGCTCAGAGGACATTCAATTGAATGTCGTATCAATGCAGAAGATGCTTTTAAAGGATTCCGACCTGGGCCAGGTACGTGTAGATGTTATGGTTTATGGTAAACAAACCCTTTACTTTTGGGATCCCTCACTCATTACTTTGTATTGTATCATGTATTGGGTTATTGGGATGCGCACAGGCCTTGTTAATTATGACATGGGTTCTAAGTTATATTGCAAAGGTCAATGTGTCGATAACTATGCCAGCACTTCTAGCTTTTCGATGCTTTATGGTGCTCGTGCTTGTACTGGATGGAACAATGACAATCTATGCTTCAGTTTTATAATCTAATTCTAAAATTCTGCTCATTTGCAGGTAGAATAACAGCTTACTTACCAGCTGGTGGTCCATTTGTTAGAATGGATAGTCATGTTTATCCTGATTATGTGGTTCCTCCAAACTATGATTCCCTTCTTGGAAAGGTGTGTGCCCAAGAAAAGTCATGTCTACCATTGCTTATACAAGTAACTAAATATACTTTTTGAGGTTCCATTTCTAAATATTTTATCAACTTTTAAATAGCTTATTGTGTGGGCACCAACAAGAGAAAAGGCAATTGATCGGATGAAAAGAGCTCTTAACGACACTATCATAACAGGTAATGTTGAGTTCATTGTATAAAAAAAATCATATTAATATACATGTATGTATGTGCCAGTTATATGAAAGAAAGCTTGTTTGAGCGAATCAAATTTACAATAGAAGCGACAGGTTTTGGTGTTGGATATTTTACTTTTTATATTTTAATTATCACTTTTGTTCACAGGTGTTCCTACAACTATTGAATATCATAAGCTGATCCTGGAGATAGAGGATTTCAAGAACGGGAAGGTCGATACTGCTTTTATTCCCAAGCATGAAGAGGAGCTAGCAGCGGTAAGAAGCAATTTTAACCTTGAACATGACTTTACTAGTGACTTAATTATTTTTATTTCCAAAATAATGGTGGTCACTACTGTTTTCTTGGTGCGACAAATTTTAAGTAATATGCTTTAAACTAGAGTGTGCTTCTAAAGTTTTAATGAGTCAAATAACATTTCCTACATCATTCCTTCTTTTTTTTTGAGATCTTGGCTGGTTTATAGTAGTGCCTGTAAAGTCTTTCATATTTGAAGCCCTTTTTCCCGCTTGCCGCACTTTTGAAAATTGCATGTCTTGTGAATCCATATCCATCCATATTAGAATGAACTGGTGGAAATCTATATCTAATATCAGATAACGTAATTCAAAATTGTTTTTATTGAACAATTTTCTTATATTTCCCTTAAAAGAATTGTATATTTCTGTTCTGTTTTTAGTTTGCTGATGCTTGCAGTGCCGCTTTACTTTGCATACAGCCCCAACAAGTGTTGCCTGCATCCCCACCAAAAGAACTAGCTAGTGCAAGTGCGTAGATGGACTGCTCCAGTATCGCTACTTCCTGTTCTTTTTTACCACATTTCAGATGTGGAAAACACATTCACTTTTTTGTACCTTAATGTGTAATTGATGTTCCTATTGTAACAGTTGTAAAATTGACATGCCTTGCATTATGGAATTCCATTTGAAATTTTGATAAGTTCCTATAGTGAAAACTAGTGTCGCATGTCATATATATAGAATTAATAAGGGTTCTGCAGACTCATTCATGCCATCATACTATGCAAGATGCTTTCTTTCATTATTGAGTTTCATCCTAATTCTGATTGAAGTTGTCATTTTTTATTGAATTTTATTGTTTTGTTGTTGATTGAACTCTACATTTGGAATTTCAGAGTAAACTTTTGAATTGTGGTAACATGTAAATTACGCAGTGCTTCCTTTTGTTGTGCTCATTTAATCCAGAAAAAAAAAGGCAGGAAGACCATGGTGTCATGTTATATGAAGTCTCCATTTTCCCTGTTTGGAGTCGTGTAGAGCTAGGCCAGACTATCCTTTTTTGCTTATACTACCATGTAAGAGCAATCCGACCGTGAACATTTTTCACAAGCAGGTATCTCATAAGGTGTTGGTGACTTCGAGATGAGTTCGACTCCCGGAGACCCCAACCGGCTCTTGCAAAACCATAGAAGGTTCTCGGAGGGACAACCTCCATCACTTCACAGCTAAACATTAACCCTGATCTGATATCCTCCACCACTTCCCAGATAACATTAACAGTTTAACACTAATCTGATATTCTGATATCTCCGGTAAGCGAAGAAAGGCTTGGAGCCAAAGGCATGAAAGCGTTCTGAAATGGGCGAAAGAAGGCCAGTGTATATGATCCAACGACATATAACCAGTGTGGTATCATCGGTCAAAGTAATGTTATGGAACCAACCTCAGTGATTATCACATCAAGCCGTTTGTTCAAGGGCTAACAAGGACAATGTCAACGAATTTGTAATGCATGGTAAATCAAGTAAGGTAACATTAAGGAAGAGGCATCAAACTTCTTGTCATTGTAGTAGATTTTCGTTGTATTAGAGATGACTACTCCACATAAGTCATATTCACAAGTATATGAAAAATTATTGTCAATGTGATAATGTGGTTATCTGTTCAATTACACGTAAATAACTAGATATGTGATAAAATCATACAAATAGCAACCGTGTTGTGAATGTGTTAAATGTGGTTCAACAAAGTTCAAATCTTTTGTACTGTACGAAGTATTTTTATGACGAGCGTACGACATCGATTCAGGTATCATAAACAACCCCGACAAGATATAATTCGTAATAAAAATTAAAACAAAAGTAACACATGAACCGAACTACACAAACACGAACTCTAAACAAAGTTAGAGACATTTTCAAAGACTTTCTAAGCCAAGAGATTAATATGTCTTCCTTCCAACATGTCGAACATTTGTGTAACATTTTCCATTTTCCCTAAAAGTTGGGGACTAATATATAAATTCGAAGGAATTTTTCAGTCTTTCCAGAGAACACGTGGCAATGTCTACTGGTACCACATTCCAATCACCATTTGACACTTATGATTTAATTAAAAAATCATATTTAAGCTATTTTATTAAAGACTATTTTGGATTTCTTTCTAAAATCCTACACCCTACACCCTAAACTATAAAACTCTATACCCTAAATCTTAAATCCTAAACCCTATACTCTAAAACCCTATACCCTAAATCATAAACTTTAAACTCTAAACCCGAAATTCTAGTTCAAAATCATCAATATCCATAAAAGTCATTTCACAAATAATAAAAATATGTAAAATTATAATTTAATCAAATGACCCACCGCCAGATTGAAATTTTCTCTAAATTTAGGCCTTTTGAAGGGCAGCTATGGGAAACAAAAGACATTTACACGTGGTATAAAACTAGGGAACTTCAAAACTTTGTCAGCAGAAAAAGGTCGATTAGTGTTTTTTTTTTTTGGAGACGCAAAAATGATGAGAGCGCGTTTGGTGTGGTTCGGTATGGGCTTCTCCTCGACCGGAGCTGCAATTTCTCACCTGATTTGGAAAGATCTCATCGTCGATCGCTCCGCTCTTTCCTCCGATGTAATAACCCAACCTTGTTTCTTTCCTCTCTTTTTATTTTATTTTTCCTAATCTTTTGTTTTGTGGGGGGTTTTGTTGTTGTAGGTGATGAATACGTTTGCAGCTCTTGAAAGCAGAATCGTGGGCCTGGAGCATTCTTATCAGAACCCGAATCCGGCTGCTCAGGTATTTATTTACTTTGGTTTTTCTCTTGTTTATTTAATGCTGTAAGCAATATTTTTCAATTCAACAGTTGAATTATTGAAATGCACATTGGGTGTGTTTCGATTAATTTAATGATTAGGAATGTGGTGAACATTTTTCGCAATGTTACGATAGCAGCTCTCATGATAAACCCAGTTTTATGTATTCCAGTATGCAATGAACACATGAATTAAGTAATTTTTGAGTTGGGGGGGGAGACAGTTTTGGCATGTTAGGGTTTGTTTTATTTACGTGTGAGAAAGCATTTTTGCCAAGCGGAAGATGTTGTTTCAGTTTTGTTCTGGGCCTCCAGAGGTAGACATGATCGCGATAGATTTTGATGTTTATTAACAAAAGACCGAATGCATGTCATCCGTCGGTGTGTTGGCGCCAGTGGAGGTATAAGTTTGATGGCCTGAGTGAGGTTTTTGTGGGAAGTTGAGCGATGAAAGAAGTTAGCTGCTATGTGAGTCGTTAGTGTTGAGGCTGTTCATTGTCTAAGTGGCTCTTTATATTCATCATTACTCGAATCTTTCCTACTGCATGGAATGTTTTAATTCAACCAAGAAAGTAGCGTTGTGCTGAGAATGCTAGTGGACATTTAGAGTTGCACATATGTAGACGTTTTCCATTTTTATCTTGGTGCGAGTTAAATTGACTAACATGCAGATGCTTCAAGCAGAAATTAGGGCACAGGCTCAGTCATGATGACATAACTAGTTGAGATTTCGGAATGGTAGATTTATCTGGCTTGTCATTTTGTCACGAGTGGTGTAGTTGTTTCCTATCGGCTCCTCTTTATGGAGGTTCTGGTGTCCTCGTGTGTGCCTCTTCCTGCGAACAACTTAGCGAATATGGAAATGTCAACCACTGAGCTTCTTTTTGTTACCCCTTTTTTTTCTGGATACTGGGGTTTATTCAAATTTCCCATTTATTGCCAACTGCTGCCAGTTCCACAGTGAGAATCTCATAGAATCCTCTGAATTTGAAAGCACGGTCACCAGTTGGCCCTATAAACTTAAATTTACTTTTCCAGCATCTTATAGTAGTAACAAAATCACATTGTCGGCATTGCAGATCTCTTCTTTTTGTGTGAGAGAGCTTTTGCATATGAAATTGTGGTTCAGCTCTGTTTCGTATACATTGTTTTCAACTTCAGGAAAGAGCTAACTACTGATGAATACTTCTATTCTGCAGGCTGAAGAATAGATAACTGTTGGAGCGCAATGAAGTTTAGGCTGGCCTCTCAGAATTGAGTTTATTTGGCATTTCATGCCAGGCTGAACGCTATTGTTTGTTGACCAATGTGCTGACACTATACAGTAATGTCAAGTCATGTGGCTATTTTATTGAATTCACCTGATGCTCATAGCTTCATACAACTATAATGTACATCACTGGCAGATTCTGCAGTACTTTTGATGCATTTTGCGGCGCCGGACGAGGTCACATTGTTTAGAAATATTGTTGAATATTGACTCGGTTGTTATTTCCACTACAAATTGGTTAAACTGTTACCGGACCAAACTTCTATAATTAGCGAAGATGCAACGAGAGAGCAAGAACAATAGGTTTCTGAGGCCAACTGTTCTGATCGTGGGTGGGAAACATAATAGTCTCAAGTGTTATATTTACAGTATAATGAAAAAAGAGTTGCATTGTAAATTAATAATACGACAAATGAATCTCATTAAAACTCGAGGAAACAATAAGACCCCATGTTAAAATTGAAAAACAAAGAGCATTACGTAATAAGTATACAACAGCAACAGGTTCGAGTGACATTTTATGGCTTTCATTAAAATGCAAAACCTATATCACGTCACTCTTTGAGCTGATACTCTTTCAACTTCTCAACAAAGTTTTCCTCATTCAATTGAAATATTTCTTGCAAATCTAGAAGATGTGCGGAGTAGGAATTGGTTCAAGCAGGTCTCTCAAAAATTATCTACTCTTTCTTATGCCAGTTATACCATTTTATTTGGATAAACCGTTCCCATCTTTCTGTATTATTTACTTATAAAAATGTTCATGCCACAACAACCCCAGCCGAGAAGACCAGAGGACTGGAGCATGGTGATGATACAGCGTAATCAAGTGATTTTATGGCTTCAGTTCTGCACTTCTCTTTGTGATTGTCGCTTCGAATGTGCTTGTCCCGGCACTCAGTGCTGCAAAATGCTTTTTCACCTCTGCAAATAAGGGCCATTCAATCTTTTGTTAGTGAATCTGACTGGCATTAGATTAGAAGATGCCAAGTATATAGCAGAGTATCCCTATTTTCAAAGTCATTGGTACCATTCCAAGCAATTCAACACCACACATTTGAAGCAACCAAGAACCACAATTGCAAAAGATAATTCTATCACTGTCACAAAATATCTCTACTAATAGACCTGAAAATCAGAAATCTGAACAAACAAAAGCAAGTGGAATCTTCTCAATTAAGTATTGCATCCAAATATCCCACTGCAATGGTGTATAAAAGCTGGCCAACTTAAAACGTTTATGTAACAATGATATCACTCTCTTACAAAATAGAAAAATGTCTAAGCAGTAGAATTCTGAATGAACGTCTTGTACTCCAAAAGAGACAGATGTAGAGGTTTAATTTCGGACATAACTTAAAAGCATAGTTTCTAAGATGGAAAATGGCGATTTTAAACAACTCACAGGAATTTCAGTACATAATTAATCATAAGTCTATCACTAAATTCCAACAAAGAAAATAACCTATCATTCATTCAGTGGGATATTAGCAGGAAAAAGAAATTGACAAGTGAAGAGTTCCAGAATACCAATCCTTCATTTTGTAGATGGAAAGACAAATTCCTTGCCGTTGCCAATCAAACAAGAATAATGACCCTTTTATTTTAGAATTACTAGTAATAATTCATCTGCATGATTGGCATCTCTCATATTAAACAAGTGACTGCAATCTAATATGTAACTTCTAAGTCTTAAATAAGGAAAAAGTTTGCAATGAATTATAAGCTAAAACTAGGCATTGCTTCTTAAACATGCAACAATTAAATGAGAAAGCATAGCCAAACTAATGATTGGTTTACAGGGTGGCACAATATGTATACAGTTAAGATAAACAAAAAAAACAAAAATCGAGTACAAATGCAATACCAATAATGGAAGAGGTGCTACAGTCCAACAAAGATTGACCGACTCATTATTTTGCCTGCAAATTATGATTTGGTTTGAAAAACCTACTTTCCTGCCCTACTTCTGTTTTTACTCTTCAATAGTTGCTGGAAGAATTAATGGCAGAATGGCAGTTTTGCACAATAATAACCCAAAAAAAGACATCAGCCAAATTAAGCTATACAAACTCCTTGCAGATAATCGAGTAACAATCATGTAAGACTTTACAATAGCTTGTTCTAATATGCTCAAAGAAAGCAAGAAGCCTTCTCTAAGATCTTATCATTCAGATAGCTTCCGCATAAATTACCCCGGGGAATGTACATGATGAAATGACTTCATGCAAAACTTTTTAGAAAAACATGTAAATAAAAATGAAAAATCATCAAGCTGCTGATACAGATCCATCAGCAACATCCTCCAATCTAATTCAAAAACCGACCGTAGATTAAATTTATGAAAATGAACTGACCAAACATATCAGAATTTATCAATAAGACTAAACAAAAGATTAAGACCACACCAAGACATGTTTAATGAAAAGATTGATTAACATTCATCCATGCCTCTAAATCATTCATCGCTTCAATTCCATTTTTAAAGCACAATCTCACAGCATAAACCAACATAAATATTAAGTAAAACCAATCCCAGATGAAAAAACATCAACATGGTTCACAATCCACATAACTTTCTAAACCAAACACTAATCATATGCATATCAAATTCCTAATAATTTGCATCAAAACAATATTAAAAAATTGAATATGATTTTGATATATTCTTTATACCTGTACATGAATATATCCAGTCCATGAAGCTGCTTCTTGCAAAGATAACAAGAACTGAGAAAATCCGAAGCCCAAAAATCTGCCCCCACCTCACCAACACTCATTGGTGAAGCAGAGAACACCCCTCTTCTCACCTCACAAACGCTTGCATCATTAACAACTCCACTCAGCTTATCATCAAAATAAACACGCTTTGTTGTCAAATTGTTCCCAAAATGGGAAATTACACAAGTATAGCTCTCAGACAACTCATCCACCTCAACTCCCTGAAGCTGTTTCTCCACAGCAAGCCCACCTCTGAAATTAGCAGCAGGCTTAGCTGCAGAGACTATGGGAATTGGGCTCGATTTCGGAGACTTTGAAGCCTCAATGTTTCTGCTCAAATCAGTCATGGCAGCTACTATGCCAAGCCCAACAACACCCTCCTGGAAATTCCTGGGGGATTTGATCGAATTCAAGGACTTGTCACTCGAAATTGAATCCGAGAAAGAAGTGAAAAGAGAAAGACTGATTGTGGGTCTCTTTCTGCCGGAAAAAGTTTCCATCTTGCCTGAAAATTTCCAACTGGGTCTCCCTCTGACGGATCAGATTGTCCAAATTTGATTCAAATTGAGAGATGAAGATGTAAAGAAATGAAATTGACCAAACAGAGTGAGGGTAGATAAAAACAGAGAGGTCTTGACTCTTTTTCGGGTAAAGATGTAAGCTTTGGAGAGAGAGAGAGTTGTGAGCAATATTTAGAGTGCAAATCTATAAAACTCTGAAGAGTGAAGTAGAAGCAAGAAGAGGAGTTCTGTTTTTGAGAAACTCAGTGTTAGAAGTAGAAGAAGTACTTCTCTCTCTAATCAATGAGACTCTTTGAGATTTTCTAGAGAGAGAGAGAGAGAGAGATGCAGAGGAAGACCACCTTTGAGGTCTATCTCTCTCTGGTCCTCTCTAACACCTCTGGTTTCAGGGGAAAGGCGTGTGCAGCATATATAAGAACAACTACTGTTCCCATTAAGAAATAATTTACAATTATTTTTTATTTCTTTAATTAATTTTGGTTTGGAGATTGAATAGAAATAGAAATAGAAATAGAGGTTTGTGGCTTTGTGCTGGTACTTACGCACTTTGTAATAATTATTGGCTGTCGTTTTCATTGCTTTTCGTGGTAGCTTTTCTCATATTAGTCCTCAATCATTTGGCTAATTAGGTTTTGGACTTTTTTTTCTTTCGTTTTTTCAATGCACCACGCAATGTTCCAATTTCAACTCATTCTAAAAAAAAAAAAAAATCCAATTCTACGCAACTTAACACAAGGAGGCTAGTTTGTTATTACTATGATTATTTTTCAAACAGCTCGGGTGATTATTGTAATTTAATAAGTCAATTGTGGGAATATAACATAGTTATATTACGAGTTAACCGATTGTAGAAATTCAACATAGATCTTGTAATGATTTAGTTGTAATTATAATTTCTTTAGAGTTTGTCTAGATTTTAGTATTTGTACATTTTCAATTATCATTGCTTATAAAATTGGAATGTGTTCATATTATTTCATATTTTTCTCTATTATTATAAGACTTCACGTCGCGGTTTCATAAAAATGAAACTGTTTTTTTTTTCAAATAAATTAGGTTTTATTTAAGACTGGCCGGAGTTGTCTAAATTTAGGAAAGCGAGGATGGATTTTCAAATACTATAAAATGCAGAGAAGCCCCCAGGCCACCATGCAATTGATGCAAAAAGCCAACAAAGAGAAAGGTGACAGATGTGAGTTTGAGGTCAATGATTCACTTTTCTTTGTCACATATGTATCAAAATTATTATAAGGGGACATAGCTCTGGGTGATAATTAACTTTTGCGAACCTGGTTCTCTTATAATTATTGCAACCATTTTCCCAAGACAAAATCTGATTCACCACTCTGAGAAGATCTACCGTAAGTCCATAACCATGTCCCATGAGAGTCTTCCAAAACCATGCATGGATGCATATGCCAATATCAAAAACACGAAATTGAATTTTCATTTTAACCGGTGAATCGAGAATTACTTAAGATATTCGCGTTCAATTACTAAAATAATGATAGTGTATGTGTGTAATTTACTCTATTATAAAGTATTATTGAGGTAATCTTAGCTCAACTTATCATCTTTTCAAATCCGATTAATCACAACTAACTTTAGTGCCTAGCCGGCTAGTTGTGTTAGTCGCCATGTGCTCTTCTTCGTAAGGGCATAATTCTATGATGTGCTCTTAAAAATTTTGCGTCTTGCAGTTTTTGAGCTTAAGAATTCTCTTTTTTTAATTAAGTTCATGTTAAGCCCTAAAATTCACTTTAGGAAGCTATTCTCATAATACTGTACAGAATATGTAAAAATAAACTTAGGGTAAATTCATAATATACTGTAATTCACTTTAATTTAAAGTATTGTTAAAGTATTTTTAGCTGAAAACTAAATTGTCCTCTCTATGAACATATATTCTCCTCGCTAATCATTTCCCTATTTTCAAAGGTAGATATGGTGAATCTATAGTCTCTATACATAATAAATCATGATTAGCTTTAACAAATTGGCATGTTAGTACTTATCACATAGTTTTATAATGCAAACTCAGCTACAAAGCACCTACCTTTAAAAGCATTCTGTGTGGCTTTTGAAGACATATACCCAAAAGCATAAATCTTATTCATCATGCTTTTCATCAACCAATGGTTATATGTATATTCAATATTTCATTGGCTTTACCATTGTTTAAATGCTAAATATATAGAGCACTTGATCTCCATGATTCCAATTTTAACCACTAACCCAGTTCTTGGAGACAAGCTACCTTGAATTAAAAATTCCACGATGGTCATCCTCCAACTATTCTAGAATTTAATTAATCTTGTTAACCACAACAGATATTCTAAGAATTTGGTACTCATCCAAGGAGATTTAAAAACATCATACAACAGCTTGCTTTCCCTTCAGATATGCTGAGTCTAAATTCTTAGGCTAGTAGCCAAGTAGCTTCTAATCCATGCAATGCCAAATTGATCAAGATTCGTCTAATGGTGTAATTGGTGTAAAACGTACTTAATCAATAACCAACTACTTGATTGTCATTTTCAAAGTTGATTATATATTTTCGAGCATCTTTGTGCGTCACTGAAACTGATGTGAAAGCCAACCCCGAGTGTACTTGAACTTTGTATCCTCTTCGATCGATATCCAGTGTAGAACTGCAGACTACACAACAATTTAAATGAAATTAAAATGGGAAAAATGGCCAAATCGTGAAACTAAAGTGCTGACTAAACATGCTGATCATAGCGTTTAGAGAAAGAGGGAAAGTGATGAGACACATGAGAGTCGATTGTTTGGTATGATTTAGGGTTCAGGTTCTGGGTGGAGCTACTACTATTGCCTTAAATACTGGCAATCCATGGATGCATCATATGACTTGAGTGTTTACTGAAATTCATTGTGATTGACATAATATTTTACCTTTAAAAGAAACATAATATTGTTGTCGATGAGCTGGGATTATGAGCTCAATTACACTGGCATGTATGCACGAGTGAGGTGAGTTAATTTTTTTTTTTGTAAAAATAAATATATATAGAACTTTTGAAAAATACATAAACATTTGAAGTACATGATGTGACAATTATATTAGTCATCATACATGCAATACTAACAAAGTAACAAGTATATAAACGTTAGAAAATGAGATATAAATTCA
Organism: Argentina anserina; assembly: GCF_933775445.1. Taxonomy (NCBI): domain Eukaryota; kingdom Viridiplantae; phylum Streptophyta; class Magnoliopsida; order Rosales; family Rosaceae; genus Argentina; species Argentina anserina. Next base: position 4,634,816 of record NC_065875.1, read on the forward strand.
TTGAATAAATAAAAGTCCTAAAGCCTAAATATTTCACCAACAAATTGTAACTTGCATGAAATGAGGATGAGGGAAGCACAACAAATTTTTTCTAATGGCCTCCACCTGAAGTTCCTCTGGCTTCGCCCCACTTAGTGCTAGTTCACCATATGTTGTGTACCGATAGGCATACTCACAGGTTTAATCACCCATTGACTCGCACACATGTCCGACTCCTTAGTATATGTTTCAAGACGGGCCGAATGGGAAGCTCATAGATGTCAAAACACGTCGTAATGACACGTGATGCCTACCATAATTGCGTTGACGACGCCTTCACGAGCATATCAACAGCCCTCAACAGCCCAGGCTTCGGCTACCGCTGCAATTTACAACATTTTACGCCCCGAGTCGAGTGACTAACCAGTTTGTGACTATTTCACATCCGACCAGGGCATCGCCGGCTCCCATTCGCTTTTTGCTCAACAATTTCGAGCACAATTTGACTTTCTTTATAAAGTCGTTTTCATCTTTCTACCTAGCAAAGGGTATGCAATTTTTAATTGAATGAACCGTAAAAATATTATCAGTGTGGTGCTCGTTGATCATCTTATGAAATCAAGAGTGATAACGTTATTTTGTCAGTAGGCGTTTGGTTTCATTCCGTACATTAATGAGGGATTCTTAATTATCACTTGAAAATTGAAATACACACATCATCTGAACTAGAAGTCGAAGAAGATAGAAAAGCCCCAGAACTGACTCCCCTGCACCCAAACTCCTCCGCCAAATTCAGTCCCCTCCGAAACCACCGAAGCTTCAGCAATCACCGGAGCATTACAAGGTAGTATGTTTTCAACTCCTAGAAACCCAGCAGAGACTAATGTAACCCACAACAGATTGAAGTTGAAGTGAAGTCAAACTGCTTTGCTGTGTTTGAAAATGGAGGCCATTCTTGTTCTGAGCACTGCATCTGTTTCTGGGTCTCTCAATTCCAACCGTCTTTCTATTCTTTCGCATCAATCACAACCTTCTCAAACTCGAGCTCTGGCACGCAAGGTCGGTCTTTTAGTGAGCATTCTCATTATTGGGTTACTTCCAGTTTTATTAAATTTGATCAAAACTAGTTGTAGTTAACTTTAAGAAATAAGAAGCAATAAGGGTACTATCTTTGTGAAAATTGGGTCTTTTTTACTTGAACCAATTGAATGTTGTGATATCTGTGATGTAGATTAACTTGTGTGATTGAGCATAGAGATTATTGTTTCTGTGTATAAGGTTAGAAAAGACTATCATGGTTGTCTTAAAAAGGCTTGCTTTTAGTTTACTGAATCCTTATAATTCTAGTGTCTGATAATGTGACTGTAGTTGGGTTGATTGTCTTGATTCATATTATCTGTGTTTGAGTTCTTTTTTATGGGTTTGCGTTTAGAACAGATAATCCGGACATGGAAGCTGGAAGAGTGTTCCAATGCAAAAGACTATTATGTAGATTGTGTACCACTAATACAGAGTTTAAGTAGACGAAAGATGCCTCATTTAGCTCATGAAGTTTTACTTGAGATGAAATCAGAGGGTCTTGTGCCGAGCAACTCCACTCTATCGGCTGTAATGCTATGTCATGCGAATAATGGCCTTTTCCCTCAAGCTGAGGCAATTTGGGATGAAATGTTAAACAGTTCTTTTGTGCCCAGTATTCAGATTGTGTCGGAGCTATTTAATGTGTATGGCAGTGTAGGATGTTTTGGAAAAGTGAATGAAATTGTGGGTCAGATAAGATCGAGGAATTTAAGTTTGTTACCGGAGGTTTACTCACTAGCTATATCTTGCTTTGGGAAGGGAGGGCAGCTTAGATTGATGGAAGATACATTGAAAGAAATGGTTTCAAGGGGCTTCCGGGTAGACTCGGCCACTGGTAATGGCTTTATCAGGTACTACAGCATATTTGGTTCTCTGACTGAGATGGAGACCGCTTATGACCGCCTTAAGAGGTCCAGGTTTTTGATAGAGGAAGAGGGAATCCGGGCAATGTCTTTGGCGTATCTAAAGAAAAGGAGGTTCTATAGTTTAGCTGAGTTCCTTAAGAGTGTTGGTCTAGGTAGAAGAAACTTGGGAAATCTATTATGGAACCTATTGTTGCTATCCTATGCTGCCAATTTTAAGATGAAAAGCTTACAAAGAGAATTTCTGAGAATGGCGGAAGCTGGATTCCACCCTGATCTCACTACATTTAATATTCGTGCCCTGGCTTTTTCAAGAATGTCTCTACTCTGGGATCTCCATCTTACTCTTGAACACATGAAACATGAGGAAGTTGTTCCGGATCTGGTGACTTGTGGTTGTATTGTTGACGCATATTTGGACAGAAGACTGGGAAGAAACTTGTATTTTGCTTTAAACAAAATGAACTTGGATGATTCTCCGGTAGTCTTAACAGATCCATTTGTATTTGAAGTTCTGGGGAAAGGCGACTTCCATGCAAGCTCAGAGGCATTTTTGGAGTTTCGGAAGCAGAAGGGATGGACTTATAGGAAGCTAATTTCAGTATATTTGAAAAAGCAATACCGGAGGGACCAGATATTCTGGAATTACTGAATAGTGACCTCCACCATGTGTAAAGACATGTCTGTAAAAATTATTGTCTTGGACTGGAGTGACACTTTCTGAATATTGGATTAACGAATAGATGATGAATTGATGATTGTCTAATTTTTATGACTCTCATGACTCTGGTAGAATTCTCATTTGATTGGATCATGCATGATATTATATGAGCTATCTGCTCCGATAATTCATCTTCCATTGTGCATGGACATGGTTCATGGTTGTGCTAGTATACTGTTGTTATACTCATTTGAGATAATGATAAATGTTTTCCTGATCTTATAGATCTTTGTAGGCTCTCCTTGTTCAGGGTGTGTGGTACTGTTGAGATAGATGACGTATCAATCTCATACTGTATATATGCCATCCTAAACTGATCTCTTTTTGGAAGGAGATTTCTCAGACTCGAAGTAAACTGACAGAAGGAAGAAATAAAGGTAAGACTAATCCTACTATTCTATAATTCACACCGCTAATCTGTCATAAGAAATTAAGTCGGTAGTTTCTGTTACTGTTGCTATAACTGTAGTTTGTTTTTGAACAATAGATTTTGGATATGTTTTTCTATGCTTTATATAAACTTCTGTGAGACCTTGAGTGATTCAATTGCTATTCATAGATGAAATATTTCAGAAACATTTGTTTGTAACTCTTTCTTGGTAATGCTTGAGAAAGCTCCTAGTCCTAGTTTGGAAAATATAGTGTAGGAAAAAATTATGATCGATATCGTAGTATTTTTAAGCTATTCACAGTAGTGGTTACCTAAAACTTCATCATGTTAGATGTCAGATATTTAAGCTATTCACAGTAGTGATAGTTACTTTACCACAAGGATAAGTAATTATATCAGAGGGAACAAAGTTAATAATACTTAAAGAACCATGACTCACAGCTTTTTTCAAAACAAGCGAAATGGAAGAAACAACTTGCTCCTTTTAGCATCAAATTGGCTTTTCTCCACTATCTTTAGCTCCTCTTCCTCCTCTCCGGAAGTGGGAATGCCCCTGGCTGCACCATGAGATTACAAAACAGAGAAATCAGAAAAAGAGAAACAGAAGCAAATGTGTCATACTTTTAACAGAAGCACACACAATTAGTGAAAGAGATTGATTTACTTTATCTGAAATTTGCAGATGTTCTTTGTTTAACATTAACCTGTGTAAGAGATTGGCCTCTCGTGGGGAGATCTTGAACTGTCCATTTGAAAGCATGGTGAGTTTCTCAGTCCTTGTCAATTGCGACTGCCACCACCTCTATGGTACTGTTTTCTGCTTGATCTCTTCCCATCTTCCCTTACCATGAAATTCATTACAAAGTAGAGCTGAAATTGTCTTAGATTCTTAGAATTAAACAACCAACAATGAAGAACCTCAATATGCTTGTAACCAGTTAATGTTTTTACTCTTCTTAAATGTTCTAGAACTAGGGAATATCCATATCCCATCAGAGCGTTATGGTGGAAATGAACAGTAGCAATATCACCAAATATCCTATATTTAGCTTATTTGAGAAAAATATATATGTTTTTGAAATATAAATTTACAGTAGATTATTCAATGAGGATATTAGCATCTCCTTCACCGAAAGCTAATCTTTTATACAAATTAACTAAAAAGAGTGTGGTATGTTGGCAAAAAGAGGAGAGAAATATAACTTGTGTTTTAGGTATTTATCATTCTTTAGCTAAATATAGTCAGTGAAGTTACCAAAAGTCAAAATTTAACTTAACTTTAGCTACGTTGCAGTTGAGTTTGAGACAATTTCACGGTACTAACGTTTCCTTCACACCAAAGCTTATAATCTTGCAAACTGTTCATGCTCCTCTAAATTGTTATAGTGTGGCAAATTTAGATAACTAATAAGCAGAACTCAAAAAATAAATCTTTAGTATGTATTTCAACGTACCACTCTCTCTTACACTTACAGTCTTACATTCTAAAGAATCTAAACTATGGACTTTACCTAGAAATGGCAAGTTTAAAATTCCTTGAAACTTATCATGTTTAAATAATTTCAAACCCTAGGGTAACAATTTCCTTACCAGATAGTGCTCACTCTAACTAATTCAAGTTATAGGTTTCTTAATTTCTACTGATGGTGGCATGTATAGGTTATTAAGGCCATGTAAAATTTAATTAAGATCATACATGTCTTAATACATGGCTATATAATTGAGAGAGAGAACTGGGTTAGGATTAAGTGAGGTTAGGTGTCTGATTCCCCTCTAATGTACATATTGTAGTTTATGGTTCTACTTGCATAATGATTATGAACCGCTAGATTAAGATTTTGATTTAGTCTTTGGTAGATTATTAATCTAACCAGTTTCAATACGATAATGACAGTCCTATGCATATGTTTTTAACATAATGCATTCTCAATTGTTTTGGCCTCCAAAGGAAATCTTCCCCTGTTGGCATGTTGCTCCCAGCTAGATAGAATTGACTGCTGATAAACATTACAATTTAGGTGTTCTTGTTGTTGTTATAAGCGCCTTTAGATCTTAATAGTTATTTGCGATATAAGCAAAGAAGAGTAAACAGAAACACACCAAAGTTATAGTGGTTCAGCTGAAGCCTACCTCCACTGTGATCTCTCTTGAGAGATTTACTAGTACTGAAGAATTTAGGTACAAGTACTTATTGTAGACCTTAACCCCTCCCTGTCTAGCTCCTATCTCTCTATCACCCTTAGCTCTCCCTTTAGGATTTCTGTCTCTGTCTCTAAAAACCTCCCTGCAGCCCTATTTATATCAATAGGGGCTGCTTAATACAATATGGACTAGGATTACTAAACCTAACACAAATCCTAATAGAATATTGGAAGATATACTCTCCTAAAACATATAGAAAAGCTGTGCTAACTTATTTCCTTTCTAAACCTGGATTTGATTACTGAATCCTAACTCCAACATGCATCAACGAGCCAAAAACACAACACTTGTAGGTTCTATTGCTAATCTTGTCTGAACTGTTTCCGGTTTTATTTCTTTCATTTGTATGATTACCAATTTAGATAGTTTCTTTACCGTCATTGAATATAGGCGATTGCGAGTGATCTAGGAGAGTTTATATATGCTACTGTTTTGAGATATCAAACTCAGATATTCTTTTACTTTTGTTTGTCAAGTTTTCTCAATAAATGCAAGAGAGAACATCACACTGGTAGAGTATGTACCTCAATTATAAAACGGTTCAATTTCATTAAGAATCTCATTTCCTTCTCATTACTGGGTAATTCAGGAATGGAAAATCCCAGCATAGCTAAAAGATTGCGTAATCATTCCTTCAACATAGACGAAGGAAAATAAAGTAATTTTCTTTTCTTTCTTTTTTTTTGAGAAAAAGGAAAATAAAGCAATTGAAATAATATAAAAGGCTAAAAAACAATTGTAACATGTACAGACAAGCACACTAAAAGATTGAGGAGTACACATGAAATAAAAACAAAGCAACCAGGATATGAAATAAGCTTTGGTACTTGAAAGCTGAAAAGGACTGGCCAGAAGTATCTATAACCTTGATGAAGGCGAACTTGTCAGCATTTACTCTCTTTTGCACCTCTTCCTCAACAAATCTCTGAGCTACTTCCGCTGCAAACATCGCTGCCTCAGACTTTTGTTTTTCGTTCTCCAAAGCTGCTACAGTTGCTTCTAAGGTGAGCAGTGCTTCCTCTAGTCTCTGTTCTTCTTTCATTTTCCCCTCTTGGAGCTCAGCAACCTATATGGAATGAATAAGATGATTGTGCTAGAGTTTCAGATGATATATGAAACATTACAGTACAGTATGCTAGGGAATATAATAACTTAGAGACTACTAAAATTCTAAAGAACAGAAGCAATTTGTACACCAAATCTCGTGCACAATATTTGAATTCAGTCAATTCACCCAAGTAGTTGGAAAGTTAAGATTGATGATTCTAGCCAGCTAGTACCTTCTGTTTTGCTGTCTGTGCTTCTTTGTAGGCTGCATGGTGCATCTCTATCGTTTGGTTCAGCTCCATTTGAAGAATTCTCATCTCTTCTTCCATCTCTTCCTGCAATAAGTACAAAGATATGAAATTAAGTCTTCTGCTCTCCACATGCATTGCCTTAATCAGTTCTATCCTAAATTGATAGTCTACCCATATTTCAGATGTTTGTTGAATTTTTTTTATGTTATCTCTTTTCTGGCCTCATCTTTTTTTTATTGTCACGTAGTAGTTTTCATGTTTATGATCTATCCATGTATTTCTTTGGTGCAGGTAATGGTCAACTCTCACCAGTACTTTCTGCGACAAGAATGCATTTCCTGAGCCATTGTGCTGCACCATTGATGGCATTTCATGCAGAGTGTTAATGCCATCAAAACTCCGAAAATCTAATTCTGATGTTGATCCAGTGATGTCCACATTCAGTGACGTTGAAGAGATTGGGGTCAATTCAGCTTTCCTGAAGTTCTCGTACAATGAATACAACATGCTATCAGTACTTTGTCTTTCTGAGTCAACAAAAGAGAGACCAGTGTCCATATCTGGCTCTTGCAATGATAGCTCTTCATATGAGGTGCTGCTTAAAGCTCTGCCTCTGGAGAATGACATGCATCAGTCAATATAAACCAGGTATCAAAGCAATGTTATCTTGTCAATCATATGGTATATATGTCATGTTGCCAAACAGTAGATCAAGGGCGCAGACGCAGACGTGATTTCACTTATTTAGTTTTTCAATTATAATGCTTACATTTTACTAAATTCTTCTGGAAGGGCCGGCAGGGCAGGCAGCTGGCGGCGGGCAGCACGCACTGCCCATATCTTTCCTTTGTTGATGATATATACATTGCAGAAATCAGCTGCCAACTTTTGCACACTACTTGAAATATCTGATGTCTTGAATAGTCTGCAGATCCAAAACGAAGAAGAAAAGGTTCATTAAACAGATGAAATCTGATAAAGCACCAAATGGACATGATCAAAGCGATCGGTAATGGTTCGCTATACCTCTTAGAAAACCCAATCTTGGAAGAAACACCAAGAATAATATTCTCAATGCCATAGCGGGAAATGTAATCGATCAGTGCCTTAGCTACATCATGATCCTTGAGTATAACAACCTCAAATGGTACCTGACATTGCAGAGATCAAGTTATCAGTTTAAGTATTCAATCAACCAGTTATATTGCAATTTGCAAAGATGATAAATGGAACAAGAAATGAAGTTGAGAAAACTAACTCGTTTGCGTGTACAATAGCAACGAAAGGGAAGTAACATTTCCTCAATAGGATCAAAAGCATGCCCGTCATTGATCAAACGACTGTTCCCTAATGTTTACGATACACTTGGTATATCATATCAGTAGTTTTAGTAGAAACCCTTTAAATACCAAGGCAGAGTTTTACCTGGGGAGTCTTTAGGAGACGGAGATGGAGATGTTTGAGTAACATGGATAAGCTTGACAACAACATCGTTGGTACTAGTGACAAGATTTTCAAGAGCCCATTTCAAAGCATATCTGCTGTGTTTGTCTCCTGATACTCCTACTGCTATTGTGCACCCCTTGTACTCTGTTCTAAATTTTCCACTAATGCTGCTATTCAAAATCCCCATTATTCTCTCCCACCTGCCTCTTCCTCCTCCCGAGTTCATCAAGTCTTCAGAAAACAGAGTATTTTTTTATCATCCAATCATGTAGATGCAAGGGATAACTTAAACAATTAGACACATCTGAAATATGGAAACAGCTTACAGAAATTGAAATCCCTGCTGTTCTTAAAATGCTCATTTTTAGATGAGAACTAATAGAAGTTGATTAAAACTAACATTGACTCGGTTCTGCGCCAACTCTTTGTCGCACCATGTTTTTAGCAGGAAGTTAAACTACATTATATTCCTAATATTAACCAAATCCACCAACATAACAAAAGTCTCTAGAAATGTTTTAAACCTCCATAAGAAAATTGATCTCAAACATTTTCTACCAAATTAACATTCAAACTTCAATATCTAGCTGATAATTCGTTCTAGTAATAATAGTGAATGAAGACTTTGTTGGAGTAGCAATGCTACTAAAAAAAATGGCAACTGGCCATTCACTTTTGTTTTCGGTTGTGAAGGAAGTACTATTATGGAACGTTCTCCCCCTCCCCCCTTAAAATAACATCTGCTATCATTATTGATGATGTCACATTCCAACCCCCTTTTAGGGTATCATCGGCGTGAGGACTGAAGCCTCTGGCGAAAAATAATTCAGTCTTCAATTTCGCCAACGAAACTTCATAAACAAGAAAGATTCTCATAAAGAAGAAAAACAAACAAACAAACAAACAAACAAACGACTCTGCTTTTCTTCCTGATTTCTAGTCGTCATTTCTCCTCTAGCTAGGTAAGCTTGTTCATTCCTACAAGCCTCAGATGGCTAATTAAATCAATGCGTGAGAGCTAGGGTTTCAATTTTCATGCAGCTCCCTATTACGACATAGTACATACTATTGTTTCATCTAATAAACATGAAACCATATTCACAAGTTCGCAACTCATTGGGATTTAGAGTTTCGCGTACTACGATACAATAACATTTAGCAAATTTTAGAATCGGTAGGGTAATTGGACTCTAAATTTATGACTGTGACATGAAATCAACTTCCCTCTTGGATTCTGCAATACTCGCAAATTTAGCTTTTATTCTCAGTTTAGAACTCTCTCCCTATACGCCGAGGATATGGAGATAGTGTCAACTTCTCTCTTGGATTCGACAAAAACAATTCACTATATATAGGATGACGATGCTCACGATATTACTCACAATACATCGCTCGATCAGCTTCTCCTTCTCTGAAATAGGTCGCACTCTATATTGATTTTAATTTAATGGCTTCCAAATTAAGAAACATCCTAGTCCTTTTGGTGGTGGCGATAGCTCTTTGTGGCGTTTGTTCTGCCTCTAATGCTGGTGCTGGAGCTGTTCATAGAGTTGGCGGCTCGGAAGGTTGGGTAGTACCTGTCAATTACAACCAGTGGTCCTCCTCAGAAGAGTTTAACGTGGGCGATAGTCTTTTGTTTTCTTACGATGAGCACCTCCACAATGTTGTTGAAGTTACTGAGGAAGGTTTCAAATCATGCGAGTCCACCGCTCCCATTGCAGTTTATAGTTCTGGCTCAGATACAATCACGCTTAAAAGGCCTGGCCATTATTACTTTCTTTGTGGTGCTCCCAGTCATTGTGAATATGGACAGAAGGTTGAGGTTATAGTCAACCTTCCCACACCTGAAACCACGGTCTCCTCTCCGAGCCCGGCACCTTCTGGATTGTTTTCTCCTTTAACTCCTCGTTCTGAAAGTCCGATCTCCTCTCCTAGCCCAGCACCTTCTGGATTGTCTTTTCCTTCAACTCCTCGTCCTGAAAGTCGGGTCTCCTCTCCTAGCCCGGCACCTTCTGTATTGTCTTCTCCTTCAATTCCTCGTCCTGAAGAGAGGCCACCACACTCAGCGGCTCTGACCATCGATGTTCCCAAGCTTTCCCTGGCTTTTGCTTCTGTGCTTGTGTTTTCTAAATTGATGTTTTAAATTTTTTGCCTTTGTTTCTGCATCAGCGTAGGAATGCAGTTTGTAACTTTGTATTTTTCAATTTGGTTAGTTTGGTTAATTACTTTGTATTTTTCTGGTCACTTTCGAGATGTTATTTGTTTAAAATCCTTCATGCCTGATTATATTGATGAGTGATGACTTTTTAATTTACATTATTTTACTTGATATTCAATTTGATGAAGTTAGTATATATCTTTTTTAACACCAATTTCTTGATTCCTGAACGTGGATTGTACTCGGGGATTTGTACGTATATCATAAGCTGAAAATTTTCTATGGACATCTCGAATATGATCAGAGGGGGTTCTGAACCTCTGCGGGATCAAAATCTTAGCTTATTGAACAAGCAAAAGAACACTGAACAGACTGCAAACCTTGCTTTGAATTTTGAAAGTGTCGTAGTAAACTTTAGAACTTTTGGCATAATGCATGGTTAGTAGAATTAATCCATTTCGGACGTAAAAAATCCTTACTCGAGGCATGTTCAATTCGTACGTCAGAAGCCTAGCTTACTAAATAAAGCCAAATCTTATAGTCATACATTTGCATGTCTGCTCATCATGCCTAGGGTTTAAGGGGCGTCACAGATCAATACAAAGAATTAAGTTTTTGGTAACTTAATCAAAACCTATTGATCTGGGGGAGTCTAATAAAGAGTGATGGAAGAGTTTAGCATCACCGTCACACCATCTTCGTGATGTCAACTTCACTCGTGCAAGAAGAGAGAAAATCCTCATCTGGACCGCCGCCGCTACCACCACCACCACCACCACCATTACCAATTTCTTTCAACTCTTCAATCCTCTCAACAGCCTCTTTCAAATCCCACCTCTTCTCCACATCACCTTCGCAACAATCCAACCCGATTTTCAAGAGCTTCAGCATCTCCCCCTCGCAGTTCTTGCTTGCACCCATTTCCCTATCGAACACCTGTGTGAACCACTCCTCTCGAGGCACTGAGTTAACCCAGCTCGCCAGATCCTCCTCACTTCCCTTACCCTGTTGCAAAAAATTGGTTGGCAACTTCCCGGTTAGGATTTCCAAGATGAGCACACCGAGACTCCATACATCGGTCTTCTTTGTGATCCTCTTGGTTGCGACGTACTCTGGGGACTTGTATGCCACCATTAGGGTTTGAGCATGCTCTTGGTTAACTATGGGGATTAGGCCATAGTCGGTTATGAGGGGTTCGTAGGATTCACTGAGAAGAATGTTCGAGGATTTTAGGTGGCCATGGGGTGTCGTCAGGCTCGGCAGCTCACTGTAGAGGTACTTTAAGCCTTGGGCTACGCCTTTGACAATCTTCAGACGCTTCGGCCAGTCAAGGCTTGGTTGACCTAGGGTTTGGTGTCCTGAGAAACATGAGACAGAGCAAGCATAAGTAGGCAATTAATCATTACTGATGCACTCCACGTATATATGAACTTAGACGTACTCATTAGGTACTCATTTTTTGCTAGCTCGCTTAAAAATGTGTTGTAGATAACGTATGAAGCAACCGGAGAACCAGAAAATGATGAAGCAATGCACATTATATATGTCAATTGTATATGATATAGTAGATGAACTTACCATGAAGATGAACTGCCAAGCTGCCCTTGTCAATATGGTCGACAATCAAGAGCTTCTCTTCTTTTTTATAATAATAAGCCACAAGGGGAAGCAAATTAGGGTGCACCAATCTTCCTATTCTCCTCATATGCTCTTGGAACTCCTCTTTTCCCACATTGTTCATTTGCTTATACCTCTTCACAACCATCACCGGTCCACTCAGCAGAGCCGCCTTGTAAGCAGACCCAAAGCTGCCGCTGCCCAATACCTCGGCCGAGGCTTTTAGCAAGTCTTGCATATCAAACCTTTCCCTGTCGTCTCGGACGAATGAGAGCTTCAAGCTATCAGCCTTCTTCCCACCAGTACTTCCTCCTCCTACTGCTGCTGCAGCTCGTGCTCCTCCTCCTCCTCCTCTACTCGAGTTCTCTGAGGTTTCACTAACTTGGTCTGGTTCCTTGGGAGCTGGTTCTACTGATCTGTTTTGGACCGATGGTGCCGGTGGAGCCTCTATATTTGATGACGACAAGTATTCGGCTTTTTTGTTGCGACGTCTGACGACGACGAAGAACAGTGCCGCACAGATGGATATGACTGCTATCAGAATCATAGTCACAATCAGGCTAGTGCTCACACTTCTGGGCTTCACCGTATTAACGTGTGTGGAGGGAGCTGAGCAGGCATGTAATGGACCTCCACACAGATCTTTATTCTCTGGTCGTTCAGGAATATATACAAGACTGTTAGTACGCAGCTTTATGGTTATCAATAAAGTGTTCAACATGATTCTAGTTGTTGCAAATGTACTGTGTATGGCTTGGAGTCTTAATTTGATGGTTACCCATTCAAGTGAGCTTCTGAGCTTAATGCTTATTTCCCGGACTTCAAAGAATTTAATCATCTCTATATAATTGGTGTGACCATGTGATGATACGGTGTTTAACATATCTCACGTACTCACGTAGTAACATTTCTTCACGGTAACACCTACATTTGACCTCATATTAATCTGATCGAGTTTGTTTCTCGATCACGTACATTTCCCCTCCCAGGGAATAAGAAACAAAATATATACTAAAATAACAAAAATGCATGGAACGGTGTTGTCAACTGGTTATGGATAATGCAGTACGTACTAATGGATGATTGGATGTTAAAAAGAGCAAGAGAGTAATCTCACCAGCAAAGGAGGTCGCATTCAACTTCCTAAAGGTAACTGGGATCTCACCCTCCAAGTTGTTTCTAGCGACATTGAAGCCAGTTAAACGAGATTGTGGAAAATCCGGTATTTTGCCTGAAAATTTGTTCCCGTCAAGGTCCAGCTCCGTCAGCTTATCCAAGGTTGTCAACGACTTGGGAATCTCGCCGGAAAACTGGTTATTCGACATATATAGCTTCTTCAAATTCTTCATTCCCTCAAACGTATCGGCGGGAATCTCTCCGGAGAATTTATTATCAGACAAATACAACGTTTTCAACAAATAAACTTTCTTCCATTCCGGTAAGACACCCTCGAAGTTATTTTGCATGACGCTTATGGTTCTCAGGTCTGGAAGCTGCGCTAGAGATGTGACATCAATGTCGCCGCTTAACCCCATCTTTTCCAGCTGCAAGCCGAAAACCTGTCCCTTGTCGCACATAACGCCAGCCCAGTTCGACTTTTTATCACCGCACGGAGGCGTGGTTTTCACCCAGTTCTTCAGCGCATCACCACCACCCTTGAGTGAGTCCTTGAACTTGAGGAGGATGTCAGTGGGGTTTGGTGCGGCGGCTGAGGAGGCGAGGTTAATATGAAACTGAACCAGAAGAACCAGAGAACATTGAGCAAACAATGTCCAATGTACGCTGCGCATGCTGCAGCGAGACATCTTGCTACGTTTCATATTAATGGTGTACGTAGAGATGTATAAGGTTTCAGGTTGTACACGCACTAATAGGGGCAGCGTGTGCGCCCTTTAAGAGGGGCCTGCGCTGCAAAATGGAGTCCGGGGGTGCGTGTGAAGAAGAAGGGTTTCAAGGTTTGTTGATACTGGTGGAATTTGTGATGGCATTAGAGAGAGAAAGGGAATGAGTGAGTGAGGAAGAGAGAGAGAAGGCGCTAAGAATAGAAGTTGGATAAGCTGTTTACATGGGTCAAAATGGAAGGGAAAGGAAATGAGGGGTGGCAAAGGTTGACAGAGTCCAACCGAATTCAGTTTTCATTTCAGGTAGGAGAGTAATCCGGAGCACCTTTGAAAACACTTGAGCATTGTTCCTTCACCTATTTTTGAGTTGGTGGAGTTTCACAACTCTTGGTTCAATAAAAGGGGGCAACCAGAACATGCCAGCCTTCATTGTTCTTTCACCTATTTTACATAAGTAGTCTTTCAGGTTGTACTGCAATTGTGCTCAGTGTGCCTTGAGCAAACAAAATGAGAACCTTTTTTTTATCCTAACCATGATACTTCTGTCCATCTACTTCCAAAACCAGAAAGTAAAACCCTACATAGATTTTATACCTGAACGTTGAAAACACATGAATACCGGAACTGAAATGAAAAACGGAAGAATCACAAGACTTTACGAGTGGCGAGTCGTCTTGTACTATCAATTTTTATGAACAAAAACTGACTACATCACTAATTTTACCCCTGCTTTAATTGGAATTAGGAAAAGATGATTCATGAACTGATACTTCAATTGATCTTCACTGCGCACAAGTACATATTCACACAGCCGTGCCAGTTATCGTTCCCTATCTCTTCTTTTTCATTTTTTACTTCATTTCAAATTGAAAGAGAAACTATTTCAGTGTACTCATCCGCCCCACCACCTTGTTCAGAAGCTCAAATATGGCAGTAGGTGACCCAATCACCCACCTTTCTTCTCATCTATTATAGTTACCACTCATCTTTAACAGAAAGAACTTCAACAATTAATAAAATAATAAAATGAGGCATTCACATAACAGGACTGGAAGCTGGAACAGGTAAAAAAACATAAAGTAATCAGATGAACAGGTTCTTGGTTAAAAAGACAACTGACCTGGTTATCCAGACAGCATCACATAACTAACATGGACAAGTTCACAAGGCAGCCAAACTGCAACATGTCTGTCAAAATTTTGTGCACCAAGTAGTTACATGTGACAATTGAACGATACCATTATGTAAAGGTACAACATGGTTCACAATGAATAATGAAATATTAAGTCAACTAGATGATTTTGTAACGGCCCCAAAATTTCGAGCTTAAAAACTCAAAATTCTAAAGTCGTTAAACACAAAATAATCTCAATAAAATCGAAATCATTAAAGTGTAACAGCGGATCAATTCTGAGTTCTCAATACAACTCAGACAACCAATTATTACAACCCAAATTTATAATCCATACATAAAATGGAAATGTAATAATCCTCACAAATCACTCACAAATCTCACAAATAAAATCACACCAATTCTCACACACAAATCCACACTAAAATCTCACCACAAGTAGGACACGAACGACTTCGAGCCTCCGGAGTCGTCGCTGAAACTCCACTAATCAGCACCTGCAGAGTTATCCCCTACACCATCGGATTGGTGTACCGGGATTGTAAACACAAACCCGGTAAGCTTTGCAGCTCGTATGAGTAAAATGAAAATAAAACTCGCATATTAATGCATATACGAAAATCCACAAATCAAACAAATATAAATGCACTCATGAGTCAATGGACGGCCCTTCTGGTTGTCCCATAGAAATATGAAAGAAGCTCTCATGAGAAATTAAGTAACCCTTCTGTTACCCAAATGCATTTATAATACGGGTACCAAGAACGCTGGTACACATCTGTTACCCCTCTCGTAATACACCGCCGATATTGGGTAGCCACCCGCTACCCAACATCCAAAACAATCTGAGTACCCATAAGCAGATAACCACCCGTTACCTCACATGCAGTACTAAGGCAGACAGACTAGAGCTCTAACTGTATCGTAACTTTCGCCCGGCCAAAGGCTAGGTTCCGACTTGCCAAACACGTACAATAATCTCACATCATATTGTACCAATCAAGTTCGAAGACAAATCAACATTTTAACAATCTCAATGTTAAAAATCACGTACAATAATCTCACATCATATTGTACCAAAAATCATGTCCGAAGACAAATCAACATTTTAACAATCTCAATGTTAAAATCACGTACAATAATCTCACATCATATTGTACCAAAAATCATGTCCGAAGACAAATCAACATTTTAACAAACTCAATGTTAAAATCACGTACAATAAATCTCACATCATATTGTACAAATCAAAATCACAATAAAATCATAACAGTATATTATATAGCAAACTATATATATATACGTATTTATTTACCATTTGTACGATATATATATATATATATAATTCATTATATCTTATACATGTCATAATTTATAAACACGTCCGAAGACAAAACGTTTAACAATCTCAATATTAAACTCACATGCTTGTCATCGAAATGACCTATTTCAAATGAATTCATAACAGTATATAATATAGCAAAATATATATATATGTACTTATTACCATTTATACAATATATATATAATCCACTATATTGTATACTTGTCGTATTTCAATATTTAAAACTCTTGCAAAATCTTGGAATCACCGCAAGGGTAGATTCGTAAATATGTGAGATTTTACTCACCTTATTGACTTGAGCGTAATTCCACAATTCCCGAAGATAATTCATTTCCTTGATTTAACGATCACCTTGAAAAGATAAGAAAAGAATTTAGAATCGTTTCGTAAACCCTTAAATGCCGAAAAAGTAATAATCGGTTACTGTTCAGCAATTTTCGGTTTTACGAAGTTACTGGTCGGTGTTACTGTTCACTGTTACTATTCACGGTTACTGTACAATATACAATTAATACGTATTTCTGTACGTATAAATACTATATACGTATTTATGTACGTATACGTACTGTTTAATTGTAAATACAATCTCAGTAAATAAAATTTACTAAATTACTCTTTTACAAATTACTTTTTACATTTACTGAAAGTAATTTATATTTACATTTACCGTAGGTAAAATTTAATTACATTTATCGTACGTAAATAAAATTTACATTTACATTTACCGTACTTAAGTAAATTACCAAAATACCCTTCTCGGAATCACTGTTCACGCGCCGCCGCACGTGGCGGCGCGTGGGGTGCACGCGCCACCTCCGGCAGGCCGCGCGTGGCGCTCACGCGCCACTCACTGTGGCAGCGCGTGGGGCACACGCGCCGAGCCCAAAACCGGTGCGTATCACGCCACCGCCGCCCCATTCCTTCCCCTCTTTCTCCTCCTGCCACCGGCCACTTCCATACCCCCTGCCTGACTCCTCACGCGCCGCCTAAAGCAACGGTTTTCTCCTATTCCCCTTATTCCTCCTCCTCCCCCGATCTCCTTCGATCCTCCACAATTAATCCAAAAACTCACAACAATAACACAACCACACCAAATCAAAACCACCCTTACCTCAATCGGAACCTTGGATTGTCGGATCGTCGTCGGAGTGCTCGAGAAGTCGTCGGTGGAATCGCAGGATCGTGGCGTCGTTGGTGGAACTCCGGCGTGGCGCGAGAGGGCGAGGCGACCTCGGGGTCGCCTGTGGGGGTTGGTGCGACGCCTCCTAGGCCGGCGGTGAGGGCCACGTCCCCCTGAAAAGGGAGATTGGTGGTGAAGCCGAGAGGGTGAGGGAGAGAGCTCGGGAAGAGGGAGAGAGTGCGGAGGCGCTGCGCGACGATCGGGGTTGCTTGCAGGAGACCTTGTGAGGCCGTAGGATGCGGTAGTGCTAGCCACGAAGGCTGAGGGCGGAGGTCGGGGAGAGAGAGCGATTCGGAAGGGAGAGAGGAAGGAGAGGGTCGGGTGAGAGAGAGAGAGAGAGAGAGAGGGAGAGAGCGGCGGAATGAAGGGTTTCCGAAAATGGAAACCCTAATCCCTCAATTTTTCCTTTTATACTATTTTCCAAATCGGAAACTAACTTCCGTCGTTAATAACTTTTACCCCCGAAGTCCGATTAGATCGCGTCACATATCCACGAACTCGTATCGACGAGCCCTACAACTTTCGTGAAGAAAGTTTTCGCAACCGAGCAACAGAATAAAAGTCGATAATTTCGTTCGGAAACGTAACGTTTTTCTTAATAAACGTTCCGAAAACGTTTCCGTTTTTCTTTTCAAAACATCGCAAACAATCACGTTCTTTTTAATCGAACTTCACAACTTAATAGTATTTAAATTAACCCAATATTGTTTGGAAATTTAGGGTTATTACAGATTTTCCCATCCGTCAAAATCGTGGAGGTGCTTTCTGAATGTGCCTCCTGTGTGAGCTTCATCTAAATGTAGAAAAGCTGCATCTATGTCAATTTCCTTAGATGGATTTATTCCTTTGAGATGAGGCAATCAAGCGGATCAAATTCTTCATAACCAACATCAACAAGGCATAAACCATCTGGTGGAGCCGGGGGAGCAGTAGCACGTCTGCATGTTGCATCCATCAGTTTTAGCAATGCATCCTCATCTGCACCTGCAGCAGCTTCCCTTATTGTGGTTGCCACGAGAACCCGAACCATCTGCAGGAACAGAGTAAACTCAACTTTATTCTTTGGATAAATCTGATATATGAGTTAAAGGGAAGCCCAAGGAATTCAGCTTTGCTCATATTGCAAGAAGAAATGGAAATCTGAAACCAACATAATACCAATTCCTTTATTTTTTTCTTCATCAAAAAATTATTTCAAAAAATTATTACCCTGCGTAAGAATCGGTTGGCAACAAGTTCGATACACATAACCCTTCTCCCTTTTTCATGATCCTACAAAGACAACAGAGTGAATTCATAACACGTATATGCAGGTAGACTCTTTGTCTGATCACTACAATCAGAGCAAAAATGTAATACCTGAAGCTAATAACGATCTAATTATTGGAAGCATGATTATATCAGTTAAAGTTAGGGATCCAAACTAAAAAAACAATGTAGGCAGTAGGCATGCCTGAGCATTCAAATAAAGCTTGACAGGATTACATATCATTTTTCATGTGTAATTAGGTGCCAACTAGAAATTAAAATTAGTACTGAGCAATCACGCCTTAAAGTGGAAGACACTTGTGATTGCAGGCAATACATGGCAACAATTCATTCAAATCCAGTCAAAATATAAGCTACCTCAAAAGTGGGGCTACAAAGTGCCAGACACCAAACTAATAATGAATTTTTTCCTAGTTTTCTGATCCCTTAATTTATGACATAATCAAAGACCTACACGATTGCCATTTACTACCTGAAGGTTGAGGAGAGGCCTTCACAAGTGAAGTCTTTTTAATTATAGACATAAATCTTGACAGTAGTCCGTACATCCTGGCAATTTCTAGAACTTCAGAAGGGTTAGCTAGTGCAGACTTAGGCTTCAATTGCCCCACTGAGTGCAAGCCTAGAGTTCCGTTTGATGTAACTGAAATTCCTATTCTCCAGTTCGGTTTTTACTTCCCCGTCTTGGTATATGTTGTTCTTAGTTCCGTCAGGGAACATAACTTCTTTAAATTATGTCACCGTTAAGTCTCTGTGTCTGCTTATATGCACGTAAACCTATATGGGTACAATAAGTAAACAATAGAGTTCCATACTCCAAACTGAAAATATGTGAACCTAAGAGAAGTATATTTGATGAGTAAATGAAAAAGAAAAGTTCTGCCTGACTAGTAACATAGAAATACATACTGAACATGGTAATCTGTACTCTCTTGCTCGAGCATGAAAGACAAAACACTCTGTTGGTGGACCCCTGCAAAACAGTATACATACCAAGGGTTACAAAATGACATAAATTGAAGGTACACAAAGACAAGGCAACAGTGATGCTAATATGAGTTTCAAAGCTATACTCTGAAAAATAACGAGCCTCTAAATACTGTTGACCAAACCAATACAAAACAGTATACATACCAAGGGTTACTAAATGACATAAATTGAAGGCACACAAAGACAAGGCAACAGTGATGCTAATGAGTTTCAAAGCTATACTCTGAAACATTACGAGCCACTAAATACTGTTGAGAAAGTGAATTATAATTCTTACTCATTTCTGGATGCTTTGGTATCACGTGCAAACATCTTATATGACAATAACTTCCCTTCGAGTTTCTGTAACAGTTTGTTCACCCTGCTTATGCTGAATGTCCTTGGCTTCATCTCAGTTTCTAGCCCTATGTCTTCAGTGTTGATTAAGTTTCCAACATTTGCCTCATTGCAGTTATCAGATACAACTTCACGCTCATAATGATTTTCTTTCGTCTTCAATTTTTGAGTGTTCTCTCCAGTCTCATTACTTTGTTCCGTTTCCTCCTCCTCATCAGTAAATGGAAATATATACAAATATTGCCTCCATTTGGCAGAAAAGTTTGGATGGAACGCACGAGATACCTAATTTAAGATAGATTAGTTCTCAGTAAAAATAAAAGGAACAGCACAAGATAAATAGCCAAGTAGGTCTCAAGATTTATAAACTAGAAGAATTTAGGCAAGCAATACATAATGAGTGGATTTTAATTCATAAAAGCACAATTCATAGTAAATCAGAGGAAAACAACACCTCAGTAACTGATACTGTCCTGAGTTTTCCTGGTGCCGCACTATTTACAGCATCTGCAATATCTTGAGATTTAACATCCTTGTTCCAAGTATCTAAAAAGTTAAAAAGGATCAACATTAGAAAAGCTCAAAAATCTGAAATGTATAATAGGTAAAATGACAGACACTCCCCAACAATTCTAGCATCAAAGAAAATAGAATAGGCATTATATAAACCAGCTCCATATAACAACAAGATCGCCATTGACTGATTCCCATTCATATTGAAATAGTGAAACTTTTCTCTAAACAATGTAAGGTAAACAAGCAATGAGTTTGTAACATACAAAAAGAACAAACTTGATTAAGGGCTGTCACTCCTTTATCGGTCCGCCCGGCAACAGTAGCAGCCCCTTCCAATGGCAGCCCTTTCTCTTTCAGCATCATGGCTTTCTTCTCATCCACAAATCTCCCAAGACATTGTTCCACAACACTGTTCCACAAAACCACAACACATCAAAACCCCAAAACAGCTTCCAACTCACACTCAACAAACCCAAACCCACAACACAAAACACATCCAAAACTGAACTTGGGTAACTCCCAAATCCACAAAAGAAGATGAAAATGCACCAAAGCTAGCACCTTTGGACAGTGTAGAGCTCCGGCTGCTTCTGCCACCCATCAAAAGAACCACCATGATAAGACACCACAATCTTGAAAGTCAATCTTGCCCACCTCCCACCCTTGTTTTTAGAGTTCAAACTCTCAATGGCATTGTAAACTCCGGTTTTAGTCAAACTAGAAGTACCCAACAAGGCAGACAAGGGCTTCTGACCCATTACCACATCGGAGTAAAAGTCGATGACTTGTTGCCAAGGCCTGGCTGACATGAACCGGAAGCTTTCCCTGCAAATTAAAGAGTGCATGATCAATTACAGTGAGTAATATTTGGGGGAGAGAGAGAGAGGAGGGTAAATACTTGGTATTCCAGCGAGCAAATGCGCAGGGATCGGTGTGGTTGTATTGGACCAACACCTTGCTCTCCATATGAGCTTGTTCTCAAGTTTGCGAATTTGGGTGAGTTTTGTCTTGTGGTCTTTTTCAGTCTTCACGGCATTGCCATATAATTCTATAACCCGTTTAATTACATTAGAAAATTTAGGTTTTTTTTTTTGACAATGCATTAGAAAATTTAGGTTGGTTCGTAACAATTAAAATTAAAATTTTATTTTAACATAATCCGTTATGGTTCGAGCCGGCGATATCGGTATGGACATGTCAAATTTTTTAGGACGAATTATATATTAGTATCAAAATCACAACTTAAATTATAAAAAGGGCAGTGAAATAAATTTAATTATTAAATGATCATCTTAATTAAATGAAAATTAGAAAAATATTAATAAGTTTTTAATAAATTTAGAAAATAATCACTTTGTTTTTTTTTTCAGACTATTTTATTTTTTTCTCAAACCATTTTATTTCGGTTATAACTTTTTCGTCCAACGATGGATTTAAATGTGGTTAATACTGTTTGAAATATTTATTTTTCTCTTTCATTTGATATCATACCTACTCTGAAACGACCACCATACAAGGTACAAAAACCCTCGTAAGGGAATGTCGCCGTCCATGGTGGGGCTCTAAGGTTTTCCGACGAAACTAGAGCTTAAGATTCCATAAATCTAGCTTTTTTTTTTTCATTTTGAGCACATTCATATTGATCTCTTTTGAATTTTAACATAATTTTTCAGATTTACAAATTTTTATAGGACATGTCACACTTACAGTCACACCGCCAATCACATTGGTAGCTACAATATCAACATTGTGACTACCATTATATCTAGTAGAGTGACTACTCGTGTATTGGTAGTGTGACTACACTTTTGACTGCTTTTTGTGATTATGTTGTAACAAAAAGAAAATGTGAAAAAAATGAAGAAAAAAAGAATGAGTATAATTAATGAACAT
Organism: Argentina anserina; assembly: GCF_933775445.1. Lineage (NCBI taxonomy): Eukaryota > Viridiplantae > Streptophyta > Magnoliopsida > Rosales > Rosaceae > Argentina > Argentina anserina. The sequence goes on from NC_065875.1 coordinate 4,657,073, forward strand.
TTGTCTGCTGGTATATGATCTTAAACTTTTCAAATCAACAAATACGATTCAAATATCAACACTTATTGTGACCGAATAGTGGTGACTATGTGTGTGACTACCAGTCACAGTACCGGTCACATAAAACATTTGTCAACTACATTATCAATTACACCACCAGTCACATAAACATTGTTTTGTGACGTATATTGTAACGGGTAATGTAACATGTAAATTACATTAATTTATAGTTGTGACAGATAGTGTGACGGATAAACTAATAGTCACACTGACATTGTTCAATGACGGTAGTGTAAAAAGTAGTTTTTTGTATAACTGTATAAGACTAGTAAACAACTTAACTAACCAAATCTATAGCACCCTATGTAATTATAGAATGCCCAGGCCTACCATCTGATGAAACTTAAGCTAATTGTCCATACTAGCAAGTGGAGCAGAATTGTAATTGACCTGAACCATTTTTGTGTTCCTTCTTCATCTCCACTTCCTCGTTTAATTGCTTGCCCATGAAATTCGATTTGTCCTCTCTCTCTATTATCTTTGAGTCTTTGACCAATCAATCCAATCACATGGTAATTCACTTATTAAACCCAGCAAAACAATAAACGAAACTCGTAACCATAACAATTCCAATTAAATAAACAATTATTTTTCTGTCCCAAAACTATTGCCTCTCCATCACAAAAGCATTTGTATCATCTCGTATAGAAACCCAGCCAAACAACCAAGCATGACTCAGCGCCGCCAACCACCAAATCTTTTCGTCGATGTATTTCGGTGATGCCACAGCAGGTCGCCTCACCGCCGTGCCTCCATGGCTCATCGAAGAAGATTCACGCCATCTTTATAGATCCGATCTCGAACCCGAACTCCAATCTAGGAAGCCAACGGGATGCCCAATGCCGCCGCTCCTCTCGGCATCGTTTTGCACTAGTCGGCTATCGTGAAAAAAGGTCCAAATTGAGTCTAGTCAGTCTACACCGCAGGAGGTACGTTTTGGTTACTCAGTGACACAAATCGTAATTTATTAAATTTTTATGGGTAACGGTGTAAGAGTTTTGCAAAAATGACTTTTATAATTTTGAAACTTTAAGTGACTATTTTTATAATTATGTAAAAATTGAACCTTTTTTTTCTTATCACAACCGAAGAAAGACATCATGTTCTTCCTCCGTCCACATAGTCGAATAGTAATCCAAAACATTCAGGCTAAAAAAGAGTCCAAATTTCAACATGTCACAGCTCATTAGTTCTCAATTTTGACTAGTCAAAACAAATTCATAGGTAACTTTGCTCACAACACTACGATCTTTTTACTTCAAAAAAAACAAGCCTCAAGCATATTCTATGGGTGTAAAAAATAAAATTTTAATTGAGCGTAAGAGGAAAGAAAAATAGTGGATGTGGATGAGAATTAAGCGTTGTGAGTTATTATCCATTCAGACTGAATTCTCTTTTTTTCTTCCGTCAAAATTATTTTTTTTTTCAAATTTATATTTTATAAATTATAATTATATTCTTCAAACTAGTTAAAAATTTAATGTGTTAAACTCTCATTCTTATTTTATTAACAGAAGATTTAAGCTGAAAATCCCGTATCAAGTTGCAGTTAAGTTTGGGCCAAATATAATCACAGCGACAAGTGGCACATCCGTAAATATCACGAAAGCAGTGCCGAGAGTTGGCCTTCTCAACTCTAATTCTCTTCTCTTTTTCTTCTTCTACTGCCCGAGTACAACTCACCCACCACCGACCTCACACCCCCTCAAAATCAAACTCTCTCCTCTCTGAAACTTCATCACCGTCATCAGAAAAACCAAAACCTCTTTTTACCTCCACTCCCACAGGTACCTTTTATTACCCCGATTACAATCTCTCAATACTCCTTTTCTTTTCCACTCTAGGGTTTTGAGGTTTTTCTATTTCATCCAAATTTCTTTTTCTTTCTAATGAATACTCTGCTTCTGTGCATTTGAAGGTCGTGAACTTGAAACCCATGGATTCGTCTTCAGCCGACGCTTTCCCACAAATGCAGGTGCGATTTTTCATCTGGGCTACCTTAATTTTTATATGTAATTTTGTGTTATATATATATATATATATATATGATGTGTGTATATATGTTTGTGATTTATACATAGTTGCATCTGAATTTGGGGTTAGAGTGATGTGGTTAAGTAATTTAGGCTTAAGTCGTTTGATTTTAAAGTGTAGGAAGATTTGGATAATCCCATGAAATTTTGTGTCTTTATGGAAGAATATATGTTGGGGTTTTTGGGACTCCATATACCTTAGTGTTGCCAAACATAGGCTTTCATACCTTGGACTACGTAAGCATATCTTATGCAGCTCAAGCCCATGTACCAAATGTCCCTCGGTTTGTGTGTTTTGTATGAAATAAAAGACAAGATGGAGGACCCATGTCCATTGAGCTGGTGAAGCTTCTGTGAGTATAACAATTCGAGGAGCTTATGAATTGCTAAACGAGTTCCTAAAAGTATCAGGACCAACTTATAGCAAGTATCAGGACTGGTCTTGGCACTTTCTCCCAGAGTTATGAGTTCATAAAAGTTGGTCCTGATGCTTTTAGGAATTCGTTTCTGACACTGACAATTGGGTATACATTCTAATGCTTGGATCCTCTTTTTAATTGATTGTGGTGTTTTATTTAAATTATACTCAATAGTAATGACTAATGACCATTGATAAAAAAAAAAGACCATTGATAAAGTATTTCCGGTGTCTTGTAACCTCCTGCACAAATGAAAGAAGCAAGTTTACAATCTCCCAGCACCGTACACAACTTTGATTCCATTACTGTTATACTGTTGGTAAAAAAACCGTTAACTTTTAGGCAAGTAAGAGCACAGTGCTGCATACATATATACATATGCATGTGTGTGTTTCAGGTGTTACCTGTTCTCTTTTTTCTCTTTAGATGATCCATGCTTTGTCAACTATTTATCTCATGGCAGGAAATTATGCTGGAGTTTCGAGCTGGTAAAATGAATTTTGAGGGGAAAAGGGTTATCCCTGATACTCGTAAGGGACTTGTTCGCATAGCAAGGGTATGATACAAGTTGGCTAAGGGTGTTAGATACCTTTTCTTTACCTAATTCAGGCATACAGAATACATAAACTTAGATTATCTTATATGTTGCTTAAACATGATTTTGGAACAACCAATTTGAGGGAACTTTATTTTCTTTCTGTATCAGGGTGAAGAGGGTTTGGTGCATTTCCAGTGGCTTGATCGGAATCTTAATGTAGTTGAAGATGTATCCTTACTCTTTTATATTTATGTTTCTTTTCTTTTCAACATGTTTATTCAATTTTCTTGCTAGCCTTGGGTGCTGGAAGTGAGGATTTCACGTTTAATTTATTTGAAGCATCCTACTTGCTTGAAAAGTAAGAAGCTGTTTTGTTGTTATTATTATAATTTTATTTGTTGTTTTTCTAGTTTCTTTGGCTGTCTTTGTGTTTATCCTTGTGCTTCGTCGTAATTTTCCTTTTCTATTTGTGCAACTTTTTTTGTTGTACGTTTTATTCTCTTGACCGGTTCCTGTCCGGTTCCTGCTTCTCACAATACCTTTGTATTTTCTTTATATAAATATATATGTATATGATACACACATATATATGTATGTATGTATGTATATAATACACACATATATTGTGGACTTGTGATGGCTTTAAATATCCTTAACAAAAGGTACTACAGGATCAGATTGTTTTTCCTGATGAGGCAGTTTTTGAAAAGGTATATACTTCACCTGAATTTAGAAAAATTTGAGTTTTATGATCTAATTGCCTCACCCTTCTCCCACTAGTGTAAAGTTCAATATCATCACTTCACTTCTGTTTCACTTAGGTTAATCAAGCATCGGGAAGGGTGTACATACTAAAGTTCAACACCGACGATAGAAAGTTTTTCTTTTGGATGCAGGTCAGGCTCGTTGCATATCCATTTTCCTTATTTTGTTTTTGTTTAACGTGTAGGTAGTTCTAATATTTTTTTTCTTTTTTTTTTAATTATGCAGGAGCCAAAAGCTGAAGATGACTCAGACTTGTGTATCTCCGTCAATTACTACATGAATCGACCAATAGGTACATCAAAGCGATCACTCTGAGTTAGCTTAGCTCTTCTATAAAGTAGGTGTAGTGTCTTTCCTTAAGTTTCCAGTAAATGCAGGCATGATAATCAGACTTTATCCCATGCGGGATTTGAAGTTTATATTGAACTCTGAGCATTTGATACCATATTATGTCATTAATTGGTTGGTAGCCACATCATTTCATGTCCCACAAGAGCATTTACATTTCAAAAATCCCATGCCAACCTAGATTTTATTAGGTAATTCTTACATGATAAAACAAAAAAAGCTAAACTTTTTACGGAATTGTTTTGTGATGTTTAAATTTCTCGAGAGTAGTATGTGCTCTGCTTTATTTCTGCCTCAAGTTTGATATTTGGGTCATATTACTGAATTTCAGAAGAAGAAGGCCCTGATGGTTCTGTTCCTCTAACAGCTGATGATATGTTTGAAGATGATATCTCATCAAGGTATTATAACAGTAAAGATTGCAACCTTTGTTCTTTAAATTCTAATTTTTCAGGTAGTCCTCTGAAGTGTGATATATGAGTTAAGCTATTTTAAGATTGATCTGTTGTCCTAAATGGACCTTTGATTTATAACCAATCTGTTGTATGCAACACCTTTATCATCTCATTTGTAAATGAAATTTTCCTTTCTACATTTTCTTGACATTCACAATATATTGCATCTCTCTGATATGATTTGCTTATGTATTCCAGAGCTGGAATCTTGTTAGAACCAAACTTGGGTGCCGATGTAAGTAGCGATGTAACCTCTTCATCTGGGCCTGTGAAATTGGAAGATCTTCAGAGAATCTTGAGTAACATTGATCGTGCAGGTCAATTTAGTTATCTCCTTAAAATATATATTTTATTGTAGTTTGTGTTTTTCATTCATGGATTTCATCTGTCTCTGACACTTTCATCTCATGATACTGTTGCAGATATTGCTGGGGATCCAGATGGAGGTAATTGTTATGACTTTTCTTGTTCTTCCCAACAAATAAAAATACAGTACTTTTGAACTTATTACGATCAATTTGTGTAAGCTGCTTTTAATCTATAATTATTCTTGCAGCCATTGTTATTCTTAACTATCTAATGTCTTACATAGTGTAGTCCAAAGTTCCTTGTTAGTTTGTACAAATTGTGGCAATTTCATGGAGCATTGGATTATGTTGGGCAATGTTAAATGATTATTTCATACACCCATGGACCATGGTCAAGTGCTTTGATCCTCCATCTTTAAATTAGGTAGGACATGCACTTGTAAAGATTAGCACCATTGCTTTTGTAGCCTTATGAAAGTGGCACTAGGTTGGAAGGAAAAGATAAATGCTACACCAAAACATTATTTCAGCAGGCAGAAATCTTAATTATTAGTAATTGTGGGGCCCATGTGTTTGCTGACTTTGCTTCCACGTGGTCTGGAATTCGTACTCAAGCTGTTTAGCTATAAGTCTTATCTTTTCCGCTTCTAAGATTTTAGGGTATAGATATATAACATCTGAGTTTCAAATTGTCAGTTTTCTGTTCAAAGGTGCAAATTGGTTGTACCTGCATCATTTGTGATAGATAAATGTGACCAGAATGGTAGTACATTAGATTAGTAGGTGCAGGATTTAACAGGTAATTGACCATTCTAAAAGCAGGATGATATTCGAATTTAGCCATTCTTAGAGGTGTGGATCATTGTTGTTTGTTGTAACTTAGCTAAATCTTCTGTCAAAATTGCATAATGGTGCATAATGCTGTTGCATCTTAGTCATTTTTCTTCTGTTTTTTTGTTTGTCTTGCCCAGGCATAAGTTTGGAGGATATACTGACACCTGATTTAATTCTGCCATTGATTGAGACATTGCCACTGCAACAGAGTTTAGGATCTTACTTGCCTGAGGTATGCAGCATTTGGATATTAAATTTTCAGTATTTCATGCTTTGGTTTGCTTTTGCTCCATTGTTTGATTCTGTTGAGATTGTAGGGTGAATGGTCTCCAGAGGATATATTGGAGTTGCTGCAGAGCCCACCATTCCGCCAACAAATGGATTCATTCAATTATGTATGGACCTGAAACGCCATTTCTTTGAATTTCAATGATGATTGGTGGCATTGTTAATTGTCTTTAATAATTATTATCATTATTCTGAGCTCTCTTTAATCTAGGCCCCAATTATTTGTAGGTACTTCGAACAGGACAGATAGATTTGACTCAGTTTGGTGTTGACCCAAGTAAATGTAAGATCCTTTTTACAATGAATCTTGTAGCTTCTATCATACTGAAGTTACTATGGTATTGTGTTATTGCTCAGTGGTCTATTTTATCTTTATATGTGATAAACAGTAGTCAACAAAATTCAATTTAGACTAACATTGCCAAAACAACATCGTACTAAAGTGGGATGCAAGCAGGTTTTTTCGAATTTGAAATGGTTTGCAATATTAGTTCCACATTTAGAATTTTATTGTTCTTGGGCATGGCAGGTGAATGATTATTGTTGCCCACTTGTTAATCTGTGTTTCTGTTGGAAGGGCTAATCTGTGTTTTATTAGAAATGGATGAACTTCCCTTTGTATGAGCCTATGAGGTTGACTCTGCCATGAAAGAGCTGCTTAAAATGTTTTTGATCTCGGTTTCTTGCAGATAAGTTCACAGTGTTGTCTTTTCTTGAGGCACTCGAGGATTCAGTTTCAAAATCCGAGGAATCAATGCATGAGGACAAGGATTTGAGATCTGAATCACGGAATCCCATGGATGAATCCCAGTAGTTCGGGTACTCTGTGTATCTGTTAATTTGCTCTCGTTCTTTAGGGACTTCTATCAGGTCTCCCTGTAACTTTTGTATACGTGGTTCATCCAAGAAAGGAAAAGAAGCAACAAGAAAGGATTATGTTTTTTTTTTCTAGATTTCTTTGCATTCAACAATGATCAGTAAACATTATATTCCAAAGGTTTATTGTCTATTTATTTTTGTTTCAGAAGTAGGTTGAAATACATATGGACATGTCCTTCGATTTCTAGTGAAATTGTTTTTTAGTATTATTATTGTTATTATTTTGGAACAAGGAATCATTTATTATTGACTGGCCAGTCATTGGATTCAGAATGAACAGGTCTTTCAGGATGAACAACAATAATGTCATCTAGTAGTAACACATCAGTAGCACACGGGTCTTTGTAGAGTGCATTACCTGAGGAATTGGCACACTGGGTAGAACATCAGCTAACATATCTGTCATATTCACTATGGTATTGCAGCATCAACTGAATTAAGGGTGAAGCTCAGCATTTTCGTGACGCCAAAAGTTCGCTAAGTTCAAAAATTAGATTTCATAGTCAAGTCTAATGCAGGCGGCATACTCCAGCCTGAAGAACCTCTCCAAACTGCAGATGAAACAATTTATCCAATCCCCAAATAAACCTCTTAATACTCCCCCTATGGTTTTACCAGTACCAACACGGGAGCCGTCCACATTATGTCTACAAAGGGCAGGTGGAGGCTTACACCAAGATAGCATATTAATCTGCACATCTATATGCACAGAGGGTTTTTTGTTCTCTCTTTTCTATATATTCATTAGCCTCCACTTCCAATGATTGCAACAAGCTGAAAACCCTAAGCTTCGTCTCTTTGGATGTCTCCCAAGTCCTAACTATGATTTAATTCTTGCTATTTGGGAATACATTGGTGTGTTTATGGACAACGCGGTTATGTTGCAATATTATGTTCCTTACACCAAGAAATGTTGAGAACTGGTCAACAAATACATCAAATCGGAGTCAATGGATAGCTTTTTGATCAAAGAGGAGGACAGAAGTCTCTCTTGCTCATACCATTTAAAAAAGGTCACACAGTGCACCACAAATTCATAAGCAGCTTAACGTAAAACTCTCCGAATAAATACATGCGCCAAAATGAAAAAAAAAAATTTGATCGATGCCTACAATAGCTGGCGGAGGTGAGTAAAGATGGCAGTACATAAGCTATCACTCACAGCTCGAGTCCTAAGCAACTCCTGGCTTGTTGAATCCACAGAGCGTTGGTTGAGCTGTTGTTCCTCAAATAGCTGATCCAAGGACGCTTCAAACCCAGAGTACCTCTTTTCGCCAGTGGCGATCTCATCCCGGAGTGAAGTGGCTTCCGCCTCAAGCTTCTTGATTTTCTCTTCGAGAGCAAACAGCTCCACCTTCTGCTCCTCAACCTTGTGGATGCTTTCTTCAGCCAAGGAACCTTCAGAGAGGAGAATGTGACTTCTTTCATCAAGCTCGGAGCCCTGAGCTTTAAGAGCAGCCAATTCTTGGCATAATGAAATCTCCTTGTCCAGAACCAGTGGCAACTTCGATATCTCTTGAACAGCGAGATCAGCAATCCACTTGGTAGTAGAGAGTTGGAGAGTAGGCAGCACTGCCAAGAGCTGTTGTCGTGTCTGGGGGTCTTTCAAGTCAGCAGTAGCGATAACAGCTTTGAGTTTGGTCTTCGCCTCGTCAGGTAGGCCGGAAGTGCTAGCAGCCTTCTTGGCAGACAGAACTTGAAGTTTCTCTCTCAAGGATCCTTTTGCTTCAGATGACTTCAGAGAACTTGACGAGGGCGGGGCAGGAGTGATAAGCGTTGGAGTCTCTTTTGCAGCTGCTGAATGCTCAAAGGGACCACTTTGTTCCTTAGCATGCTGCTCTGGTGCATTGGGAGTCTGATGAACATTAAGCCTTGTTTCATCCAGTTTCGGGGTTAAGAACGCTTGTTCCTTAGCTTCTTCAGTATAAGGTACTTCGTTGACAGGAGGAGGCTCTATGGATGTGACTGGGATCACAGGAGTTGTGACTTCGCCTACTGGTACGATGGCTAGATTTACTTCAACTGGTGTTATGGCTCCTTGATCAGTCGACGCAGTGGTGGTCTCAAGGGGCTGAACATGTTCCTGAGAGGTCAGGTAATGGTTAGACATGATGAACAAGAGCTGAATATTGTCATACGTGATGAAAGAAAGTGTGAATAAGGTGGCATTTGCAGTAGCACTGACAAACGGTACATAGTACAACAGTACGAGTTATCAAATCATATCTTGAGAGAACATTTTATAGAGCTAAAAGTTTGTAAATACTATATGCGTTGGAGCTAATAAAAATTATAGTTCTGTACTACTGTATGACGGAAATCTAAGAGATCGATAGAGAATAGAAAACATGTTGGTGAATGAGAAAGTTACCGCTCCATCAAAATTTGCATCTATAGTGACATTTGTAGTTTCACCATTTCCTCCACGATCGCTGGTATCTATGTCGACTTTTTCCTTTTCTCCTTTTCTGATATAATCAGCATTCTCTTTTGTCACCTGTATTGTTTTGTCATTTACAAAAATATTTGAAAATCATCGGGAAAAGGAAACTAGAAAATTAGTCGAACCAAATGAATAATTGACTTGAGGTGCACTAATACATATATGACCTGATATGAAAATTGCAGCATTTTAATGGTTTTGTTAAATGGAAACCTAGATGGAATAGAAAATAGAACGATATTTGATGAAAATTAACATACCGATTCATCATAATTTTTGTCATCTTTTTCGTTTTTAATAGTTGTAGTTTCATCAATTTGTTCACCAACATCAATAGCATTTATGTCAACATTTTCCTCTGTCACCTGTACCGCCTTGTCATTTATATAAACATTTGAGATGCATCAGAATAAAGAAAAACATAAAACTAATCGAGACCATGAAAAAAAAAATTAGATTGCTACAAGTATGCGACATGGACTACATGCACCTGTATAGTTAAAACAATATATTTTGAAAGTGTAGCATATTTCTAGTCTCTATAGTGGAAATACGTTCAAAGTGTTGTAATTATTTTTTTGGGATATAAAAGTGTTGTAAATTTGAATAAAAGATGTTTGGTATATAATTGGGAAAAACATACCTTTTCACCCTCATCAGCATCAACGTCTGTGTCATTGTATTCACATGTGACTTGTAGCGTTTCATCATTACCAAAAATCTTGAGTTTGAGGCGTTTGCTTATGTAAAAGGATTTCAAAGATGAGAATTTGACAGTGGACTCTATAGAGCAAAAGCCTTGCAATTTTGGTAGTTTAGAAAGTTTCAGATACTCCAATCGACTGAATACAATCTCATTTCCTGAACCTTGGTCGTCTGCTGTGCTTCCCACAATTTCTACCAGTCTTTCACAATTCCCAACTGACAGGTGTGTGAGTTGCGTGAGACTTTTAGCCGTGGAGTAAGTAACCAAGTATTCCATTTCCGGACAACCATATAACCGCAATTGTCTAAGATTCTTGAAGGATATTGCTGATGATCTTAGATTCCTTAAGCAGCCACAATTGTGTATCCATATTTCTGTCAGGTTTGGCAAATCTTGACCTGCTGTTTGGAAACTATCTTCCCCTAGACGCGTCAGCTTCGACATGCCCCAAAGCCGCAACTCACTTAAGTGAGGGAGGGCCCCACCTGCGTTTATATCCCCACTCCTACTGCTTTTTTGATAGAGAGATATTTCATTGGAAGGAGCAGATTCTATTTCACCCCCTATAGCAGCTGACTTGGAGGGTTGATTCCTGACATCCAACTCTTCCAGTTTGTTAAAGAACTCTGCATGGAAAGGACCATCCCAAATCTCCATGCCGATTATGTACAATGTTTTCAAGTTGGGGAATGAATCCTGTCAATATTATTGTTAGTGAATGTTAAACAACACAATGAGCATCACATGAACATAGTCACATATATAGGTCTCAAATTTTACAAACCTATAGATCAAATTCTGTATATCGGCAAATTAACAAAATGTTTGGATCTATCTCACATGCCACTTTGTCCAAGGAAAAATAAATGAAATAAAGTGAGTCTACCAGCTGTTGCCTAGTTTCAGTTACTTGTTTAGTAAAAACAAAAACAAAAATACAGAATAGTACAATTGATTTATAAAGTGTTATGATTTTTTAGGTTCATGTTTTCTAGAGCTACACTTGCTCTCATTGAATAATACAGTATAAGAGAAATAACACTAGATCCTGGTGGAGGCATATGCCATAATATATACAACTACCTACTTTTACTTGATCTAAACTTTGGAGAACTACTTCAGTATCAGCAGCCAAGAGATGCACCAAAAATTAAGTATCTATCATTTCTATGTACTTCCTTTCATGGATCGAGGATTAGAATGTCTTACTATCTTGGATAAAAAGAATAACAACATTTGCTAAAGATCTAAAAGGAATTCCTGAATTACAAAATCAATTATTTATACTTCTCACATTTTCAATTTCAGTGGATACGCCACATATGAAGAGATTTCTACAAAATTAATTTCAAAGATTGATAAATGCTAGTGACTAAAGTAAAACCATTTTAGTAGAAGAGACTAAAGAGTAAAAAAAAAGTAGTAAAAATTAGAATATCTTTAACAACTTGAAAAATATAAATAAATTCTATAATAAATTGAATTTATTTTTTTGGCAAATTAAAGATCTGTAACAGCCTATATATATAGTTTGCCTGGAAATGTATGAAGTTCAGCTTACCTTCCAAATTAGAAAGAGAGCTTGGTTCGGAGTAGGATTCATCAATTCACAGGTTCTCTTAAAGCTTGCATACTCTTGGGCCAAAAATGCAACTTTACCACAACTTTCTATAGTCAAAACTTCAAGTGACGGCCACCAAGATGCATGCATTCCAGGATAGAAACAACTAAGATGGGGCAAATCCCGAAAATAGACATAGTTTACTTTTGAGAAGACAAACTCCTGTATTGTTTGTACTCCATCTTCATTTGCAACAATTTCCTCCACTTCGTCGCAGTTGTACACTTCCAACTTCATTAACTGTTGTAGACTTCTGACCATTGAGGTTGGAAAAACACTTTTCAAATTCTGACAATAACGAATTTTTAGTCTCTCTAGATTTTTGAAACTCTCTAGAGAAAGTTGGTTGTGCCATATTGTTATTAACTTTGCCAACCTCTTAACGGACAATTTCTTCAAACTTGGGAATACTACCTGTATAAGTACAAATATTTTTATTAATGGACTATAGATAAATTTTATTATTCTAATTTGCGTACAAATTAGATATGAATGTTGAAAGAAACATAAATAAGACTGATTAAAAAAAACATAAACAAGACCAATGACTTAGATCACCTTTTCGTCAAACAAAGCATTCCCACGGTTTTCTCTTGCTTCCCTTTCTTCAATTTCTTTGTCATTCTCGAGTTGCAAAATCTCCAAAGATGGGAATCCAGAATAACTTCTAGAGCAGAAACTCATGAGGATTGGAAGAGTTGTTAGCTTCAGATGTTGTAGCTTACAAAACATGTCCTTCATATGCTTTTCATCAGATTCGTTGGTCGAAACTATCCCTTCCATTTTTGCACATTCAGATATCTCAAGGTGTATGAGTTGTACAAGACTTCTAGCTACGGAAGTGGATAATAAGAATCTCGTACTATCAAGGCCACTCACCACCAACCTTTTCAAGTTCGGAGAAATACTCTATATACGAAACCAATCAATAGTAATGAGAAGCTGAATCAGTTATAATTCCAATGTAGACCAGTTTGTAATAGTACCGGATGCAATATAAATAAATACTCATAAAAATACTACAACAATGCCATTATACTGATTATAGTTTATAAAATGGAAAACTGATGGTATTAACATGCACAAGAAGTCAAGTATCGTACCATGTAACATAATAAATTGCACAATACTGTATCCATGAAAAATTTCTCAATAGTCAAACCGAAACTAGTTAAAATCAATAGTACTGAAGAATAAAAATTGAGTGTGTCTCTCACAGTAACTAAAAGATGTTTAGCAACTACCAAAATATTAATTATGCTAAAAGAAGACTAGGTAGAAATCTTAATAAAAAGGTGTATTAATGATATGTTAGAAAGATGAAATCAATTGGACCAAAAAAAAGAAAAAAAGGATAGTGAAACATGTGAAACTGAAACTGAGTGTACCTTCCCAGTCATGATACGTCTGAACTCAGCATTGTGGACGTGGAGATGTTTCAATTGTTGAAACGCTTCACCATCTAACTGATTGGCACTATTATTATTAGCATCCGTCCCATTTAAGTGTAGCTCGTCAGTTCTCTTCAACAACATATTTACACCAGATTGGTACAAATCACTGCTGGTAGTGAGCTTGATTTTCAGGGTGTTCAGGTTTGCTTCTGCACCATCCCAGACCCATTCAGCACCAATATATATTTGGAACCTTTCCAATGCATCGGAGAACAAATTCGTTGGAAGAATCTTGGCATCTAAGATATGTATATGCAAGACGCTTAGCTCAGACAGATGTGTGAGCTCTGATAGGCTTGCGTTCTTGTTCTCGGTGTTGTTGACACCTTCAACCTCCCACTTATTAAAGCTCATTCCCATCCTCAGCTCTTCTAGTTTCTTCAGATTTGATATAACATTTGGTGAAATCAGTTCTAGTTTAGAGCAACCAGTCAAATCCAACAATCGTAGATGTGTCAATTGAGCTATTTCTTTGGGCAACTCTTTGAGCTCCGAATCTAGAAAGCTAAGCATTTCTAAGTTTTGTAGTTGGCCAATCAGAGCAATGTTTCCCAATATGCAGCTATCTAAACACAATGTCTTCAGACTTTTTAAGAACTGAAGAGATGATGGTAGTGACGGGATCTCTAAACCAGTTAAATCCAACACTCCGAGTTTTGTCGTTTCTTTAAAAAGGTTATCAGGGATCTCTAAGGAGTAATCTGAAGAAGTAGCTATAAGAACAAGCAACTTAAGTTCAGTGCACTTCAAAATATCAGGAAGCTTGGGGATGTTGGAGTAATAAACGTTGATCATAGTGCACTTCTCATGGAAATCCTTATTATTTGGCCAATCCCTAAACTCATCACCACGACTTACTTTGAAAACATGTTCATCCCTCGATGAAATACGTGTCGCAACATCGTACACCAGATCATGCATCTTGACACACCCACTATCTTCATGGTTAAGCAGTAGACATGAATCCTTAAGTTTCTCAACCGATGAATTTAATGCATCCCATGCTTCTCCCAATGTATTGACGTTTTTAAACATATCCAAACCAATGCCATATTTCAGCATGTAATCGATATGGATAGTTTTTGGAGAATGACTATAGGATCCACAGAGCAAAAACAACTGCCTAAGCTCATTATTCAACTGACTGTAGCTTCACTTTAGAGCCAAGTATGCCTTTTCTATGAGTTTCTCATTGTCAAAACTCTTCAAACGTCTCAACGCATCTTTCCATGCTGATAATGTACTTCTATTTTTTAAGGCACTTGCAACTGTGACAACCAAAACAGGCAAACCCCCACACCTTTTGGCTACTTTGGTTGCTACATTTCTTATGACAGGATCTTTAACAACATCACCTGCCTTCTTCTCGAACAGTTTCCAAGTTTCTTTTTCCCCTAAAAGATCCAGGTTGAACTCTTTTTGTGTATGCATCTCACCAGATAATACATCTCGAGATCTTGATGTCAGCAATACTTTACAAGCTGGCACACCAGAAATTCCGACTTTCTCCAAATCAATTCGTTCCCACACATCATCTAAAATCACAAGAGTCTTTTGGTCTTTTATCCTGCTAGATAGACGACGTGCTCGTCCATCAATAGTCTCATTTTCAGGAAGGTCAAGACCCAACTTCTCAGCAATTCCCTTTTGTATTCCTTGGATGCTTGGATTTTGTTTTACATCCAAGATCAAAGCCACATCGTCAAATAATGCTTTGTCTCCACTAGCTTGCCTGGCAACTTCTTTAACAAGTGTGGTCTTTCCGACACCGCCAAACCCGTACACTCCTATCATGTCTATATCATAACCATTTCTCAGTACATCCATTATTTTGACTACCAAAGCTATCCTTGATTCGAAGGCCTCGTAATCTTTAGTGGGTACATCTTGTGGGGTTGTAGCATGGGCAAAAGTGTTGAACTCTTTTTTCCCATAGAGTTCAGCAATTTCAGATACCAATTTTGTTGATCTCCGACTTAGCTGATGGCGAACCACTAAATTAGGACATAATGCACAAACCCACTTCCTCTTTACTTTATGTTGGTCATTCAAGATATCATTTGCCTCTACTGTGATATTTTCGACATCTATCAGCCATTTGTTGACAGGGACTTCAACTTCTCTTACGTTTCTCTTTTCTTCAGCAACCCTTCTCTCCACACTCTGACTAGCAGCAACCAAGTCATTTAGTTGATCCTCTAGGCTTTTGACATTCCGATTGTAATAGATTAGATAACCCACTTGGCGTCCAATTGGCGCAAACGTTAACTCCACAAGTTTTCCAACAATCCCAGTACCAATATCAATTAGAAACGCCATGTTACTGAAAAGAAAAAGAAAATAAAATTAATAAGACACGCAAACTAGATATAAAAGGTTTGTGCCAGATTTAGAACAAAATTAATCCTCTGAAAACCGGTAACTGTTCATTAAGTAAACAAATTCAATGGGCGAAAAGGGATCTATTTGCATATTCTGCCTCTTGCTTTTCAACTGAAAGTTACTATGCAAGTTTTAAACATGTTTTTTATTTTGACATTTTCAAGCACAGAACCATGCTCTATTTTATATGCTTATATGGCCCAAGAGACTTTTGATTTGTGTAAAACACCCATGCACTTTCAAGGTTGGCTAAAATGTCCAATTATTTGATCAAAGATAATTTCATTATGAAAACAAATACTAAATCAGGTTCTAAATAAAAAATAATCGAGAGAAGTTTTAAATAGACACTATTTCTCTTAACACACCTCATCATATCATTTTTCAAATCAGATTCTGTAAATGGGTTAAATGAGCAAAATAGACATTATTTTATGCTTAGTATCCATTCCACACAAGTCACATACTGAGGTTTGGCTTTTGACTATTGATATAATTACATAAATCCTTCCATTCAGTTGAGCCTTTGAGGTATGTAGTCTTTCTTTCATTAATCTTCTCATAATAGTTATTTTCTTTCAGTACTTGATGGAGTAAGTCCATGCGTTGATATTTTTCTGCCTAGTTTCACTGTTTTGTGATTTAGGATTTTCTCATAGGGTTGAAAACTGAATTTGGATCCTTGAATTAATGATTAAAAGGCAGAGATCATGCGATCATGCATTGCTTAATTCTATCTGAGCAACAAGAATCTGACTTGACTTCTAGACAAGCCAACCATTCCGGCCTATATACTATTCAATCAAGAGGATAAATCGTCATATCATATACCATCTTAGTTAAATGATAATCATATATATTTTTAAATGATAATTATATTAGATGATATAATATTTTATGATTTATATAGATAAGGGTAATTTATATATTTTAGGATGTGTATTTAGAAAAATAATGGGTGTGTATTAAGGAGTTTTCATAAAAAAGCACAATCTACAAACATAATTATAAAACAGTCACCTACAATCGAATTATAAAAAAGTTAGTTTTTTAATTTTTTATAACGTTGCCACTAAAGTTGGTATTATTTACAAGATGCCACCGCAGCTTTTAACTTTTCTCCTTTTTGTTTTAATTTTCATCGTCGTCACCTTATTCTGATCCATGTCTTGAGTCCGTCGGAATTCTCGCAGTTCATCCTCCTAGCAATCCAGAAGGTTCAAGGTCGACATCGAAATCCACAAGATCGCTGTCTCCACCACATTCTCCTTCATCAATGTCGTTACGACACCGCTCCCTCCTCTCCCCTGTGCAGCCGGAACCTCTTCGCCTTGATGGTCGACGCCGTCATCTTCACCATGGCCGTCATCGGACAAGTGAAAATCCCCCTTATGGTGACTAAGCGGTTGGTCCAACTGCAACACCGACCCCAAAGAAGTCGAGACCAACTTGATTTAGTTTGTAAATGATTTGCAGGCTCTCTTTCGTTGAATACAGCTCTGTCCCGACCCAATCTGGCGTTCTTAATAGCTTTCATCCGAGCATGCGGGTCCGGTATGTGGTGGAACGAGAGCGGCGGCGGTTTCTAAGCAGTGGTGTGACAGCAAGTTATTGGTCGAGTTTGGCCGTGGATGGAGTGTGAGGGTCCCAAATTGTTATTGAAGAAACAAAATCCAGTTGTTTTTACCCTAATATGCTTTGATCTAAATATTTTGTTTTGGTAGTCAACTATTTTTTTGCTTCCATCTAAACTTGGAATAGTGCCGATCGATCATATATGTAGTCACATAAATAGTCACACTTAATTTACATGTCACTACCCGTTACATTACCCGTCATATAATAATATTAGTGTGACTTGTTGTGTGTTTCATAGTGTGACATGTAGTTTTCTACTCACATAATTAGTGTGACTACCGATGTGACGTATAATGGTGTGATACCAATGGGACTACCTGGTGACTCCAAGTGTGGCTATTGGTGTGACTACCAGTGTGACACTTGGTGTTATTACCAATGTTACAACGTCAATGTCGATATTTGGATCGTATTAGTTAATTTAAGAACACTGTGAAATAATGAAATGCTGGATAAGACTATAATGTTGCAAGTCCACCCCAAATAGGATCTAAGAGGTCTTCTAATTTAATCCAAACAATCACTCGAGTCACAATTTGTAATAAAAAATGGATTTCTCCGATTAGTCGCCACATCATGACTCACCTATTCAGCACCATTTCACCAGAAAAATAATATCCAAGATATTCTTACAAAATTTGTCTTTAATTTTTTTTTTTTTTACGATTTCTTTCCCTTCCCTCTCTACAACTCTCATTCTTCCAATCTTCTCATTTCCATCACCAAATCTAAACACACCCACCAAAAAGGACCTAGCTCCTAACATATAAACCCGTAAATCTCCCTTGACTAGAACGAACATAAACCTTGCTCTTTCACTTGAAAGTTGAAAACTAGACTCGAGTACGAAATTGGGTTAGGAATCCTGGTTTGTTGGGTCTAATTAAAAATTTGACGATGCACCCTTGAAGTTTGGCATGTTGACATAGGTGGAAGATTGTCTTCTATTTTGCATACTTTTAGGGTAGTGTTATTCACACGCCCAAAATCTCTATTAAGTATTAACACATTCATACACTAATGTTATTAGAGATGGTTGATGTTATTCACACACCCTCATTTTTTTTAACTACTTAAGTTACCTCTCAAATTTTTTACAGTTCTTTTGAGATGTTGGGTGTGTGAACAACACCACCCATTTCTTATAATGGAAGTGTATAAATGGTCATATCACATGTTACACTATTAGAAAAATTCCCTTAAAGGTCAGACAACCGCTTGATAACATAGGTGGAAGCTTGCCGAAATGAGATTTAAAAAAAAAATGCTTGGTCACTCATATCATCGTAGTAACTGTTGGTAAAATTCTAAAGTAATACGTCATTTCTTCCTACGACGATTTCTTACTTCTTCAACTCTTCAATTTCAAGCTACGCCAATTAAGTTCATGTCATTACGAGTTCATCGGTACTTCCAGAATATTTTTCTGAGCTTTGGGCTATCTTCTATGATTTTTCAAAATTTGGCAAATATTGTAAAATCATTCCTATTTATTCAGAAAGTAGGTGAAGAGATCATAGCCATTTGTCTCTTCCACCTTTTCCCAAATTTGATCCTAGCCCTCCATTCTAATTACTTTTCTTTTCATTTTAAATTCTGACCAGGCTTTTAAAAGGAGAGAAAGTCCAACTTTGGTCAAAAGACCAAAACCCACATACTGAAGCTTCTTCTTCCTTTCGTGTTTCTCCTTTTCAGACCCGATAACCCGACTTCTCCGGCCAGCTTCGGCCACCGCTCGACGCGGCCAGCTCCAGATCGGCTTCTCTCGCCGTCGCCGACCTCCTGGTGCTGACATGAAGAGGATTGGAGCAAAGAACAACGAGCTGGAAATCCAAGTTCATCACCTCTACTGTTCATCAATTTTCCAATTCAATCAAATTGTAATTTCTTCCAATTTCTAGTAAGGAATCACACTTCTTTCATCAAATTCTGTGTTTCCTTGATGGCTATATTTCCTATTTAGTTCTCTAGCTTACAGTTCAATCGATTTGAACTTACTATGTTCTTGTATTTCTTCTGCATGTGTTTTTGGGTACAATCATCAATGAAATCCTCTTGTTTAGTCATTGATTCAAGTTAGAAATAAGGCTGGGAGGAAGTGAAATTGAGGAAAGGATCGATTGAAGGACTGAAGCTTGTTTGATTCCATCAAAGTTACGAATTTGAAAGGAGGAGGAGCTACACCTTGGAACTGAAGCTTTGATTTTAAACAAAGGCAGTAGCACCATTTTCACCTATTTTGGGTGTGAAGATCAAATCTTGCATCTTTACAGAACTTTGAATTGGGTAAGCTCCTATGTCCTTGTTCTTATTTCCGTCGAATTGAAGACAAATCTTGATTTGTCATGCTTTTATTTAATGAAGGACGTAGTAGCTAGTCTTTGGATTCATATGTGAAAGCAAGGAGCTGGAAATTAACTTGGGTGTCCTGACCAGTTTCTAAGTTTATGCTTGAGCCATTTTGGTGAGCTTCTTGTTTCTCCAATCCTCCCTACACCTTCTGACTTCATTGCCTAATCTACCTACATCAATTACCACTTAGGGAGCTTGATAATCGGCAGCAGAGCAGTGAGGAACTTGTACGGAATTGAGTTGCAGAACAAAGGAGAAGGATTATTTCCTGAAAATTACTGAATGTATATCCCCGATTATTTGAGATTATTACCTTATTGATATTTAAGTAAGAAATTGAATTGTAATGCATAAATTCTTATGCATATAGCCTTGTTGGAGAGCAAAGGAGAAAAAAGAGATTACGACATTGATATCCATTTTTCCGACAAGAAGTCATTTTTTAGCTAAGACTCTTTGAGGTAAATTTCCCGTCCTTATTTATTTATGTGTTCATCAAGTTTTGAATTGGGAGATCTATTTTGAGTGCCCTTAGTAATTTTAGAGATATCGATTTATACCTAATATGACTTAAAAACCTAAGTCGTAAGTTACAAGACCTTATATTGTCAACATATTAATTTTGTTAACTATTTGTATGAGTGTGACCAAAATAATATATATGAGTACTCGATAGTACTAAAAATAAATGTCGATAAATGGGTAGCGTATTTAGCTATAATCGATATTTGACCTTCACTTTGGTCAAACCGGGAATAAGGAGTCAAACCTCCTATTTCGTTCGTGTAGAAACATTTAAATTTTTAATATATTTACAGTCACTCGTTGATCGATTATTCTGAGACTTGGATGCTTGGCGAATGTTTTAGCTGAGCGGAAGCAAGATCGTGGATTGAGCATTGACTTCACATATTCTAAGTAGGGTGAGCTAACTCTCTTTGTGTATTTCGTGCCCGTTAAAATTCATTGTCTATGCCTCGGTGATGTTTATTGTTGGAATGCATATATGATTTTAGAAATGCTAAAACTCGAGGATAGGCAGATAGATTGTGAGTGAGTAGACCTGAGAGTGTATGGGGCCCGGTAATTTGGTAACACATCGGTGTCGAAAACCGTAAACCTCTGGAGGGGCAATGCCCTGTTTATTATTGGATACCTTACAGAATTATTTAGGGCATTCCATTAAATTGACAGTCTCACTCCTTTGTTGTTACAACAAAGGCAGTTAGCCTCGACTTAAGAGGTAACTCATTCGCCTCATAGTCGTTAGGATCGGTCACCACTGACTTAATATTATTGATGGTCATCATGCATGTTTTGCATTGTTTTCCCGCGATTATTAAAATTAGTCTGTTTCATATTAAATGATTCAAAGAGCATGCTCATATCTAAATGTTTGAAGTTTTCATAAAACTTAGCCAACTTTACTTTTAAACCACATTGGTGAGCTGGCCCCTATTGGGTGAGCGAGGGACGAAGCTCACCCCTACTTTAGATTCCTTATAGGTTTCTGGACTTATTTCGGGGCTTAGGAAATAAGAAGTTAGGAATACATCTCATTTGAATTCGTTATGTTTAGATTAGTCATTTGTCTTTTATTTGTTATTGACTTTTATACATTGAACATCTTATTTCGAGGTTGTGATTTCATTTATGTCACCATTCTTGTTTATCTTGGGTTGCTTGTATTATTTTTAATTATGGGCTGGTGACACCCACTTCTACTTCCGTTATTTGAAACCTTGTTGTGCAGCTTGCGTCTATCTTAGTAAATATTCTTTGTGTTGGAAATGTAAATGTTTCTTTCATTGTAAACTTGTCAGCTTGTTTCATTCGTGAAAAATTGAAGTAGTTTTTCAGTTTTCGAGTGTTCAAGTCGAACTACATTCGTTTGTTCGCTTGTTAACTTTCTATTTTACCATTTCAATACGGTCATTTTCTCTTTCGGGATGTGACATCACTGGACACTTCCGTTGAAGATTTCCCTTTTACGGTTTGTCATCTGTCATTAATGTTTGTTTAAAATACCCAAATGACACCTAGTGCTTCTTCAAATACGATATTGAAAAAATGAACCTAGTCATTCCTCTGCTAGGTTCTAGTTTTGACATTTCATCGTCAATTTTCATTTATGATTTAACTATATCAACATCTAACTTTTGTTCCTCTTAATAATAAGAGATTTAACTAAACAACCCCCCATTATTGCCTATTTCTAAACTTTCGTACCTCAACTTTTGAAACTATAGCATTAGTACTTTAACTCTATCTCAGCCTAACATTTGGTTCATTTCGTCAATTAACACCGTTAGTGTCTTTAATTCCCACCAATTTTCAGTGATAGTTTCGTCTCTTCATTTTCCTCCGATTTTGTGAGTTTTAGCACCAAAAACTTGGAGAAAAACCTGATTTTTTGGAGGTCACCAATTTTTGGTGCTAAAACTCACAAAATCGGAGGAAAATGAAGGGACGAAACTATACCGGAAAATTAGTAGGAAATGAAGACACTAATGGTGTAAAATGACAGAAGGAACCAAAAGTGGGCAAAAGTAAAGAGTTGAGGTACTAATGCGATAGTTTGTAAAGTTGAGGTACGAAAGTTAAGAATGAGACATAGTTTGGGGGATGTTTAGTTAAATCTGCCTTTAGTAATATATGTGTGGTTTGAATCTATTTTTTGTATATCTATATATGATCATCAGCCAACTTTAATCCAAAGGGTAGTTTTGAATAAACTATCTACTGTGGTGGTTCTGTTTGTACTCATGACTCATCTATATACATAAGGAGTAACTAATAGAGGTAATAAAAAATATTTATTTTTATTTTGAAATCATACTTTCCATACTTGTGGCATATATAAAGGGAAGGTTGAGGAGTTACAAGACTCTGATGTTTGACGGGGATCATTTGTATTTAAGGTGTGTCTGTCATAATATTAACTTGATAGTTAAGGATGATTTGAAGGAGTTAGAAGATGGGGTTACCGTTATCTGGAATTGTGCTAAATATGTTAGGAGTTTGGCGTATGTGCTTGATAAGTTCAGAAAGTTTGCTTTTTTGGAGCAATGCAGGGCTAATGTTAATGTTCCACTAGCTAGATGTAATAACTTGATGGAACAACACTTATCTAATGTGTGTTACTACACTGAAGTATGAAAATGTGTTGGCAAGGATGGCTGATGAAGATGCTGCATTTAAAGCTTATGTCAAAGATAAAAACAAGAATGGCAACACTAAGGTTGGACCTCCAGGATTTGATGATTGAAGAAATGCAAAAGCAATCTGTGTTTTTTTTTTGAAGAAATTTTATGATGCAATCGTGAAATTTGATGATTTATGAAGAATACAAAGGCTATAAGACAAATGATACTACTGAGCCAACTTGATATGAAGTAACATGGAGATAGCAAGGGATATAATGGTTGAGCAGTCTCAATGCATAAGGAATGAGATTGATTAGTACTTAACTGATAGATATGTTAGTCTGATTTATGAAGAATACAAAGGCTATAAGACAAATGATACTACTGAGCCAACTTGATATGAAGTAACATGGAGATAGCAAGGGATAGAATGGTTGAGCAGTCTCAATGCATAAGGAATGAGATTGATTAGTACTTAACTGATAGATATGTTAGTCTCTTTTCCAAGGACTTTGAAATTTATAAGTGGTGGAAAGGCAATGAGGCAACTTATCTAGTTATATCAAAGTTATCAAAGGATATATTTGCTATTCCATGCTCAACAATGGCATTTGAGAATGCATTCAATTTAGGCTCAAGAGTGGTTGATCCTTTCAAAGCTTCATTGACACAAAAAATGGTGGAGGCTCTTGTTTGCACCAGTAATTGATTAAGAGCTAATCCCCCTAACTTGTACAAAGACCCCACTAAAGAAGAATTGAAGATTTACTTTGAGTTGGATGAACTTGAAATAGGTTGAGACTTGTACATCTTTTTCATTCTTTTGCATATTTTATATGAACTAGGTTATGATACTCGTGCGCTACCACGGGTTGCACTATTTCTTGATAGTAGTCTATTAGTTTAGGGTCAGATTATAAGCGAATTAGAGTTTTTAGAACTGGTTTAGATGGAGAGAATATCGCAAAAAGCAAGAGAGAACAATCAAATGAGAAAAAGAGGAGAGAATGAGGCAAAAAAATGTATACTCAGTGGCAGTTGAGTAAATAAGCGAAAATATATGGTATAAGTCAAGCCGAGCCGAGCTGCTGGAGTCAGCACTGTTATAAGCCGATGAATAGTGCATCACCAAATAATAAGTAGTAAATTGAAGATTTATGTGTTTTACATATTTTTTCATTATTTTGCACAAAATCTTTTAACCAAGGCTTTGAGGAAGCATATGCAGCACCCAACACTGGCAGCTCCCTATGATACACGGATACGTTATAAAAGAGGAATGCACATATCGTGCCCGTATGTGATACGGGTACGGGCTGGATACACTACATACACGTATCCTTGACTAAAAATAGAATAGAGGTTACCAAGATTACCATAGGGAAGGAGATTGGATTGCCGGAGCTCCAAGAACACGCCAAGAAGATCGCTGGCGTCACTGTCTTGAATTCGATCTTGCCGGAACGTGGGTCGAATCCGACATGCAAGGACTGGGTTGTGTAGAGCTCGTCGAGGGAGAGAGAATGACGGTGGTGACATGCCCTAACGTGGCCAGAAGGCATCGACGTAGCTGGTCAAAGACTGTAGATGTGTTGCTGCGTCGGAAAGAGAGAAGAGAAGCAGAAGGAAGAAGAAGAGAAGAAAAAAGAAAGGAAGGAGAAGAAGAAAAAGAAGATAATAGGGAGAGAGGAAAGGGCTCGGGCCTTGGGCTCGGGTCTTGGGCTTCTATGTCCAAAGACTAAAAACTCAAACCGAAAACTATTATATATATATTAAAAATTATTTTACAAAACATATCAAAAATACTACATTTTAGAAAAATATGTATCATGTATCATGCCGTACCCGTATCCCGTGTCCCGTACCCGTACTTCTGCATCATAAGCAGCTCCAACCAAAGTGTTGTTTAGCAGCCCTACAACCTGCTATATATGTTATTTGACTTCGGCTGCTCTTGGATTTCATTTGAAACTCTTATATTTATTTGTTGCTTGTACTATTATGGATTTGTACTTGTGTTTCAGACTTTTAGAATTGTTCAATCTCAGACTTTGAAGTTGTCATATTTGTGTTTCAAGTTATGGACAAGCTGATTTGTAATTGAACTAAATCTTTGTGTTTCAAATTATGGACAAGCTCATTTGTAAGATGATTTGTGTTTCTACTAGATCAGTAGATATTTGTAAAGGCTCTATTAGAATTATAGTTCACCATGTGTTGAATGTTTGATTATAGTTCAATAGTTCTTACTTTTATGATTGACAAATAAAAGCTTGAAATCTAGGAGATGTGAATTGGTGATCAAAAATTCTGAAATAACCTACCCTTTAAATGACAAAAAAAATTTGACCAAAAAAGAATGACCATGTATATATATAAACACATATCATACGGTATTACAAACGTATCCTTTGCATCACCATTTCATATATGATATTTTTTTTTTGGTTAACATATATGATCGAGTATATCTGATTAATTAAAAGTCAAAGGACAAGAACTTAAATATAAAAACCGAATAAAATGGAAGAAAGAAAATTGGATCAGGGACCCTAATACAAAGAAGATAGGTAATGAGATTGAAGGTCGGAATTAAAGGATGTACCTCCTTGATTTATGTATCAAAGTGTGAATTTACACCATCTATATCCCCGCTCGGTGGAAGTTGTTCTCGTTGTTTTGTGTTATCACTCTTCTTTGCTGCACTGAAGAAAACATATATAAATAAATATACATACAAATAGAAAAGGAAATGACCACCTTTCAAAAAAAGAAAGAAAAGGAAACGACCTTGAAGATTGGAATTAAAGGACGTATCTCATCTCTTTGGTTGATATATATATGACTGATGAAATGATGATCAATAGCCCCAGTTCCTCTTCAAATTCTTTCATTTTAATGGTGCAATTAAACTCCTTTTAATAAAGGAATTAACAAATTCAAAATACTCTGGCTGCCAACAATATGTAGATTTCTTTCTTTGCCTTTGAAACACCAAAGTAAGATGCACAGTACCGACTACGTAAAGAGAAGAGAAGAAAACCGAAATGAACATTCAAATCAAGCGACAACAAAGCAGAAATTTAAATTTAACACCTATTTAAGAAGTACTCAACAACCAAGTATAGAACTATCTGTTGTTGACTAGAATCAGTATGGATAAATGAAAACAATCAAGTAACGCACGATCATTACCTCAATCAGCACAGAGGGAGCTGTTTTATGGGGCTTTTGGCAAAGATCACAGAACAAGAACTTTCATGAAGACACAGGAAAGTATGAGACAGTGTTCAGCAATATTGCAATACAAAGTCTTTTTATCAATAAATAGGAGAAAAGATAAGCCCTCAACTTCTGAATCATATGCTTTGCCAACTCCAGCTCTATTTAGTTATAGTAAGTAATATGGAACAGTCATGTACAATGGATACCAGTAGTTGACTTATTGTTACACATGATAATTGATTACTTCTTTAATAGCAATTCTAAAGTGTTTCTTCAATAATTAATGACCAGTATCGCCTCTTAAACATATTTTCTGCGTTTTTTTATTGATAATGATCAGTTGTGTACAAGTTTCTCTTGAACAGACAGTAATGCTACAGTATTAATTTGTTGTTTAGTAGCAACTAGTAATAAACTAGTAATCTGCCAAGTTGCCATATTATAATAGCTAGACAGCTCAACAACCAGCTCCTGTAAGCTGCTATAGAAAAAAAAAAAACTAGTGCATGACATACATGTATCTGAAAACTTATTACTTTAGTTAAATTGCAAAGCTAGTCAGCTCTTCAGAATTAAAAAGGAGAGTGTCCAGCATCTGAACTCTAATGAAAATAATTGCTGCCTAGTCGCGTATGTAATAGCTGTATTTACTTATGTTCACGTAGGTAGCTAGGCAAGTATGGCTGTTTTAGTTGACATCAAATATTGATAAATTTTCTTTCACATGATAAATTGATCATCTACCAGTCGTGCAGAAGTACATGGGATCCCAATATGAATTAATACTTATAGTTGAAGTCTCCTTTTGTAGACTATGATCTGTTTCTTCATAAAATAAAAATAAAAAAAGTTTGAAATCATTTCAATACTAAGGTCACCAACTGGTATTTGCTGTTTATCAGCAACTACAAATCATGCTACTTGACTTTGATTTACTTGCAGAGCTCGTGGTGGTAAACAATATGCAGCTTGACTGACTAGCTAAAATGACTCTACACTCTATCGTCCTACAACCTTTAGGTTCGGTTTGGCATATATTATACTATGCAAAGACTATTTAACTTGCAAGTTAAGTAGTAAATGATGCTTAGTAAAATTACCTGATACAGCTTATACTTTGAACATTGGGGATATGCTTGTGAAAATGGCGTTATCTCAATATTCTCATTCAAATCATCTTGTAAATTAAGAAAACAAGATCGGAAAGAAAAACAACAATGATGTGAAAGTATCAAATCTTATGCTGATGCACCACTCTAAAAAAAATGCAAACAATACCAGGTCTATATGTGTAAAAATCAGCTAGTACATTCACCAATTAGTAGTGGCGGAACATGAGAAAAGATTTCGAATGGGCCAAATTTGTATTCAGTGGCGAAAACAATGAATTAATTCGTCCGGAGAGGCAATTTACGCTAAATGTACCATTAATTATGATATTAACACCTAATTAAGGAGAAATAAAAAATTTCGCCGGAGGGACCATGCACCCCTCTGGCCTCCAAGAGGTTCCGCCACTGCCAAATAGTGAAGGAATGTGAACGATAGTTCCGTTCATCTTGAACTAGAGGATTTAGTTTTACATCACAGAGGAAAAGCAAGTAACAGCTTTAAGGTAATTGCAACACAACAGTTAGCTGCATAAACAAAACCATATACACTATCAGATATAAGAGTTAAGGTCCTCATACGCGATAGAAAGCAAACCGATTCAATGATAAGTGCACCTTGCTAATGATTTACCCGCCAATTTCCAATACCTTTAAGTGCAAATATATTACAGTGTTTAACAATCTTAAAGTTTCAATAAAATGATGTCAGAAACGTATCATCACTAAAAACCGAAGTACAAGGACAGACATTAAAGTATCAAATCTAGGGGTGGGCATGGAATGGGATGGGACGGGACGGGGCTCATTCCACGTCTCATCCCACTTTTTGAATCGGGACGAGATCGAGACGGAACGAGTGTTTTTAAGAA
Organism: Argentina anserina; assembly: GCF_933775445.1. NCBI lineage: Eukaryota > Viridiplantae > Streptophyta > Magnoliopsida > Rosales > Rosaceae > Argentina > Argentina anserina. The sequence continues at coordinate 4,684,948 of NC_065875.1, forward strand.
TGCATCCCACTCGGGATTAATCCTGGTTGAGACGGGACGGGATCAGGACGGGACAAATCTCACCTTCCTATGAAGTTAAATAAAAACCTATATTTTTACTTTGCCATCAACAAAGTAACATTTAATAATGAAATTTTAACAAAAAAATGCATATTATGTTCAAAATATTATAATTTACCATTATTATTTGAGTTGATATAATTTTAGAGTTATTAATAAAATAAATTAATTTCATTTTGATACAAATATATAAGAATTTTCAAATTTTCATTAAAGGTGGGACGAGACGGGACGAAGCAGGATAAAAATTATTCGTCCCACGTCCCATCACACTATTATGAAACGGGACGGGATCGGGACGGGACAGACATTTGTAGACATCCGTCCCGTCCTTTCCCTATGAATTTCGGGACGGGATCGGAATTTCTGTTTTTTATGCCCACCCCTAATCAAATATTCTGCCTATAAGCAAAAACTACAGTACCCCTATTATTTGTAATCGGCGAGTAGTACAATCACAAATAAAAAAAAGAATTTAACCATAGTTTCTTCGTCTTAAAATTGAGGCTAGGATTTAATTTTACTTCACTGTGGAAAAGCAAGTAACAGCTTAATGGTATTGGCAAACCAACAGTCAAACCTGCTTATACAAAACATTATCAAGCATAAAACCTAAGGTCCTGGATTCCTGGTAGGCGATAGCATGCACACTGTCAAACATAAGACTTAAGGTCCTAGTAGCCGATAGCTAACAGACTGCTTCAATGTAAATTCATCTTACTAAACTCGTTTTCGAGAGCTTATTAGGGTGGAAATTAATTGCATTAAGATGTTTCAGTAATATATGACGAGAGAAACATGTCATGACTAAAAATGCACAATAAAATTAACAACTCTGAGGTATGAAATCCAGTCTTTTTCCCCTAGTTTCGGAGAGTGTCTTCATGAGTTCATGATTAGATTAAATTTGTGACAGGAATGAGAAGAGCAAATTTCAAATAGTACTATGATAGTAGTGTATTTTTTACAGAGAAGATAAAAAGAATTGGCATGACCAGTGACAGAAATCTAAACCAAAATCAGACTCTAAGAAAATAATATTACCAAAAAAAAACATCGAACAAGATGCATACCAATGACAAATCTGCAACATCATAACTCAGATGCATATATACTCTATATATACTTGTATGCAACCCTTTCCAGCTTTACCATCATGAACAACATTACCTTTCAAATCATACATTGAATTGAACCCACTTTCTTTCGGTCCTTCATTTCAAAGTTCCTCACAGGAATGTCCACTAGATCGAGTTGGGTTCATCTTCACCTTCTCCAAGTACTTGTTCTTTGTAAATTGCCTCATCTTTGCTATTTGAAGCCGGTACACTTCGGTCAAAGTCCCGCTATCAAATTTCCTCAAAACAATGGAAGGCATACGTCTCTCACCTGCGGACTGCGGTACCATGTTTCTCTCAATCCCAACCATCAAAAGAGGCAATTAGAGGGCATCTAAAAGTTTCGAATCTTATAACAGAGTCCTTCGCAGTGTCCAGCTCCCCCATAAAGCACCCGCGGATGATAGTGCTACTGTGCTACCATCTTTTTATGAAAAGTTTTAACCATAATTGGTAAATTGAGCAGCCGGGTGAACTGGGTCAGAGTTTCAAACTGCAACTCCACAAGGACGAAGTTTCGCACAATTGTACGTAAACCTGATCGATCAAGCCTTCTCCATAGTCTTAATCAACCCCACCGTTCCAGAAACGTACTCCAAACCGTCAATTATACCTTCGTCTTATCAATCTGCTTAGCTTAACTCTTGTTCCTCACTAAAACTAATGACGTCTTACAGGAATAATGAGAATAAACATGAGAGTTTCTTCATCTTCCATACTCGACAGACGGGCAATACATAGAAATCCAAATCCAAAACGAGGCGGATAAAAGCGTCCATATACGGACAATCCCTCCTTACTTCCGATTTTGGCGGCTCTACGTAGAGGCCTAAACTTTGTCTGATTCTAACCCTTGGGGAGATCATACGTTCATGTATGGTCTTCCCGATCGGGTTTCATTCTCTTACCCTGAATCAAGATCTAACGGGATCAACACTGGTTGTTTTTAAATTTGGAGGAGCGGCTTGCATATTCATTTGAGAAGTATCTGATACGGTGGTACTTAGTTTGCAATCTCGTTCACACGGTGAGGTGGAGTTGCTGACCGTGAATGCTTAACTACCAATTAATGTAAATTAAAAAATGAAGAGAGTTTTTTTTTAAATTGAATTATTTTATTTTTAACCTTGTTTTGTATACTCCAACTAGATTTTGTCCCTTCATTACATTTGATGCTCATTTTCTATAAAAGAAAAAAATCGGTTTTCTGGGGGGGGGAGTAGTTGGGCCTATTTCTTCTCATTTGGGCCAATAGCAACGGGTTTGGACCTCGGGGCTCCGAACTTCAACCCTGAACCAGTAAACCCTCTTCCTTTCTGGATCTTCCTGCCTCTTTTCTCCCTCGGCGTCTTCTGTAACCCTAATCAGTACCAAAGAAACAAACAAAGAGAGAGATGTGAATCTTCGAGCCGTTCAAAGAAATCGAACACACAACCACCTACCTACGTCCCCTTCTCCGTTCAGCGCCTCGTCACCGTCACCTTCGGCAAAGCCTTCCAAATTTATAATGTAAAATCCAATTTCAATTTTTAATTCTGATTGGTTTCTCAAAACCACTGACTTTTTTCTTGCTCTTCTTTGGCCTGTAATCTCAATTTGTCACTTCTAAGTATAGCTCTGCTCCCGTAATCTTATTCCGAAGTATAAAAATATTTAAGAGTTATTTGCATTTGTTCTTGACTGGTTATAACCTCTTTATAACACTACAATTTTACAAATGACAGGTCACATGATGTGCTCTGCACAGGTTATCATGGGGAGTCAAGAAGGTACCCTACAGCTTTGGATACCAGCACAACGGAAACTGTACGTGTTCAAAGGCAGGGAGGTCTTCTATTCGCAGCTGTGTTTGTGTTCTGTGCTACATGTTATCAGTTGTCACAGTTGGTTGCGCTGATGGAATCATTTGTGTTCACAGCATATAATATGCTGAAGAGTCAGTGACGTTTACACATTCAACACGAGATGGTGTGACTGCCTTATTTTTCGGCATAGGCAAGGACGTCAGGCTTTTGGTTTTTAATACTGCCTCTTATCTTGCAGTATTCTTTTACATGATGTGAAGATTATTTATCATTTTCTTAGTACCAAACATTCACACAGTACAAGCACATTGTCACAAGTGGTGCTGCACCAGTACACATTGTTAACAGAAAACTGCATAATCATCATGATCATAAACACGATCATACGAAATGATTAAAATTTGAAATGCATACAAGAAGAGTTCCTAGTTCTAAGCGGAATACTCATTAGGATTCAAATCATCGTATGCTCCCAGTCCAGTAGCTCCGTGTCCATAGCCTGCCCCATCTGCTTCGAGTTTCTTGGAAGGTGTTCCGAGTATTAACACTTAATGCTGCATAATGGGGCTGAGATGAATGCAAATGGCAGTGTTCAACTCGGGGACTTCCTCTGTGGCTCTGTTTATAAATTGGCCATTTGATCACAACTGGGACTAATTCCGAAAAGTGTCCTGCTTAATGTTTATCTGTGTTTGTTCTCTGATTAGTGTGCTGCAATTACAGTAAATTATTTGGCATACTTTTCATTTTCCTCCTGTTCAGCTTAATTCATTTCTATGTTGATAACCTTAACATCTATCTTGAATTGCATTTTTATATCAGTGCATTGTTAGGTAGCTTATGCTATGTATTCTTTTATTCAGATAGGTGGCCTCTTCATGTTATAAGCATATGTAATCTCGATAAAAAATTAAGGCTTCAATGAATTCAATCAGCTTACACTCCTGACACATCTTATACATTATTTTTTTTGGACTTGGGATTCAAAATGAATTACATGCTATAGCTTCTATCTATCCCTTTTGCAGATTGATTTCTTCCACTGTCCCAACAGGACCCTTTTCGTTTTGCAGATATTAAAAACTTCTCCATCAGTATGTTCTGTTAAACAGCGACAAGCGTGGCTCGTGGACCAAGTGTACCGATATTGTCCCAACTTAGCCACCTCACAGGTGTTGAGTTTTAATCACAAAAGGCCTCGGTACAATTAGTTATTATCAACCCACTTATAAGCTTTATTTTCTTTGTCACTTCTTAGATGTGGGATCTCTCTTCTCCAACACGCCCCCTCACGTGGAACCTAATTTTTAGGTCTGCACGTGACATACTAACATCTCACACTGGGACGAAATAAACCAAGGTGCAGTAACCAACGACACTTGGTGACCATCCAATCGGAAACTCTTCGATGACATGATAATGACACCCATCTTGAGCTCATGACAAAGTGGCACCAAATTCGGGCCCATGACATATTGGAGGCGCGACTGGAGAAGGACCCTCTCTGATACCATGTTAAACAGCCACAAGCGTGGCCCGTGGACCAAGTGTACCGATATTGTCCCAACTTAGCCACCTCACAGGTGTTGGGTTTTAATCACAAAAGGCCTCGGTACAATTAGTTATTATCCACCCACTTATAAGCTTTATTTTCTTTGTCACTTCTTAGATGTGAGATCTCTCCTCTCTAACATGTTCTTTCATAACTTCTCTTATTTTCTCTTATTGCTAAACGGTTCTTCTAATTTGCTCTTATTCTCACTACTATATTAGCCAGTAATAATCTTCATGGCATTTTTACTTCTCAAAAATAAATAATTGTTGGATAACCAACATTTAAATTCCAATATTGTATAATTGATTAAGATCCAACCCTTTATGGTTTTCAAATGTGGATTTTTGACAGAAGCAATGGAGATGCTCGTCTTTTACAATTTATAATTCAAAAGAGACATTCTATCCTGATAAGACGTCCAAATGATTAAATGAGGCACTGAGGTCTACAATAGCTGCCGGAGATAAGTAAAGATGGCAGCACATAAGCTATCACTCTCAGCTCGGGTCCTAAGCAGCTCTTTGCTTGTTGAATCTACAGAGAGTTGGTTGAGTTGATGTTCCTCAACCAGCTGATCCAAGGAAGCTTCAAAACCAGAATACCTCTTTTCAAGAAGGGTGATCTCATCCCGGACTGAAGTTGCTCGTGCCTCAAGCTTCTTGATTTGCTCTTCGAGAGCCAACAGCTCCACCTTGTGCTCCTGAACCTTCTGAATATCTTGCTCAGCCAAGTTACCTTCAGAGAGGAGTATGTGACTTCTTACGTCAAGCTCGGAGTCCTGAGCTATAAGGGAAACCAATTCTTGGCATAATGATTCTTCCTTGTCCAGAACCAGCTGTAACTTAGATAGATCTTGAACAGCAAGATCAGCAATCCACTTGGTAGTAGACAGTTGCAGACAAGGCAGCAGTCCCAAGAGTTGTTGTCTGGTATGAGGTTCTTTCAAGTCAGCAGTAGCAATCAGAGCTTTAAGTTTGGTCTTCGCCTCCTCAGGCAGGCCGGAACTGTTAGCAGTCTTCTTGGCAGACAGAGCTTGAAGTTTCTCTCTCATGGATCCTTTTGCTCCAGATGACTTCAGAGAACTTGATGAGGGCAGTGCAGGAGTGGTAACTTTTAGAGTTTCTGTCGCAGCTGCTGAATGCTCAAAGGGACCACTTTGTTCCTTAGCATGCTGCTCTGGTGCATTAGGAGTCTAATGAACATTAAACCTTGTTTCTTCAAGTTTCGGGGTTAAGAACGCTTGTTCCTGAGCTTCTTCAGTGTAAGGTACTTCGTTGACAGGAGGAGGCTCTATGGATGTGACTGGGATCACAGGAGTTGTGACTTCGCCTACTGGTACGATGGCTAGATTTACTTCAACTGGTGTTATGGCTCCTTGATCAGTCGACGCAGTGGTGGTCTCAAGGGGCTGAACATGTTCCTGAGAGGTCAGGTAATGGTTAGACATGATGAACAAGAGCTGAATATTATTATACGTGATGAAAGAAAGTGTTAATAAGGTGGCATTTGCAGTAGCACTGACAAACGGTAGAGAGTACAGTATGAATTATGAAATCATATCATTATATAGAGCTAAAAGTTTGTAAATACTATATGCGTTGGAGCTAATAAAAATTATAGTTATGTACTACTGTATGACGGAAATCTAAGAGATCGATAGAGAATAGAAAACATGTTTGGTGAATGAGAAAGTTACCGCTCCATCAAAATTTGCATCTATAGTGACATTTGTAGTTTCACCATTTCCTCCACGATCGCTGGTATCTATGTCGACTTTTTCCTTTTCTCCTTTTCTGATATAATCAGCATTCTCTTTTGTCACCTGTATAGTTTTGTCATTTACAAAAATATTTGAAAATCATCGGGAAAAGGAAATTAGAAAATTAGTCGAACCAAATGAATAATTGACTTGAGGTGCACTAATACATATATGTCCTGATATGAAAATTGCAGCATTTTAATGGTTTTGTTAAATGGAAACCTAGCATGAGATGAAAAATAGAACGATATTTGATGAAAATTAACATACCGATTCATCATAATTTTTGTCAACCTTTTCATTTTTAATAGCTGTAGTTTCATCAATTTGTTCATCAACATCACTAGCATTTACGTCAACATTTTCCTTTGTCACCTGTGCCGCCTTGTCATTTATATAAACATTTGAGATGCATTAGAATAAAGAAAAACATAAAACTGATCGAAACCAGGAAAACAAATAAAATTAGGTTGCTACAAGTATGCGACATGGACTACATGCACTTGTATAGTTAAAACAATATATTTTGAAAGTGTAGCATATTTCTAGTCTCTATAGTGGAAATACGTTCAAAGTGTTGTAATTTTTTTTTTTTGGATACAAAAGTGTTGTAAATTTGAATAAAAGATGTTTGGTATATAATTGGGGAAAACATACCTTTTCACCCTCATCAGCATCAACGTCTGTTTCATCGTATTCATGTGTGACTTGTAGCGTTTCATCATTACCAAAAATCTTGAGTTTGAGGCGTTTGCTTATGTAAAAGGATTTCAAAGATGGGAATTTGACAGTGGTCACTCTAGAGCAAAAGCCTTGCAATTTTGGTAGTTTAGAAAGTTCCAGAGACTCCAATCGACTGAATACAATCTCATTTCCTGAACCTTGGTCGTCTGCTGTGCTTCCCACTATTTCTACCAGTCTTGCACAATTCTCAACTCTCAGCTGTGTGAGTTGCGTGAGACTTTTAGCTGTGGAGTAAGTTACCAAGTATTCCATTTCCGGACAACCATATACCCGCAATTGTCTAAGATTCTTGAAGGATATTGCTTATGATCTTAGATTCCTTAAGCAGCCACAATTGTGTATCCATATTTCTGTCAGGTTTGGCAAATCTTGACCTGCTGTTTGGAAACTATCTTCCCCTAGACGCGTCAGCTTCGACATGCCATCAAGATGCAACAGACTTAAGTGAGGGAGGGCCCCACCTGCGTTTATATCCCCACTCCTACTGCTTTTTCGATAGAGAGATATTTCATTGGAAGGAGCAGATTCTATTTCACCCCCTATAGCAGCTGACTCGGAGGGTTGATTCTCGACATCCAACACTTCCAGTTTGCTAAAGAACTCTGCATGGAAAGGACCATCCCAAATCTCCATGCCGGTTATGTACAATATTTTCAAGTTGGGGAATGAATCCTGTCAATATTATTGTTAGTGAATGTTAAACAACACAACGAGCATCATATGAACATAGTCACATATATAGGTCTCAAATTTTACAAACCTATAGCTCAAATTCTGTATATCCGCAAATTTACAAAATGTATGGATCTATCTCACATGCCACGTTTTGTGGATTAATATATATGTAGGATCCTCATTTGCTAATTAGATGGTACTAACATAACTGATTTGCTAATCAAATGAGATCTTTCCTTTAACAGCTTGTGCTTATATAATTAATGGACTCATTGTGTTATAATTTTTTCTCTCTTACATTATGAATTTGTTTTATGACAGTGTATGATCAATTGGCTTGTAAAAAATGGATGAAGTAATTGGAGAAGATGAACAACTTAAAGTGGGAATGCAAGTACACTATGATGAGGAGGCTTATAATATGTACAATTCCTATGCTTTGAGGAAGGGCTTTAGTGTTCGTAAAGGGCATGTTCAAAGAGATTCATCAAATAACATCCGACAACGACATTTTTTATGTTCAAATGAGGGGTTTGCACAATACCATAATGTGTTTGAACCAACCAAACACAGAAAGTTGGAAACAAGAGTCGGTTGCATGGCTATGATATCATTTACAGTGAAAGATGGAATATGGACAATATCACATATCAACTCAGAGCATAATCATGAGCTTGCAAAGCCCGAAGAAAGGCCATTTCTAAAATCAGGGAGGAATGTAACGAATGCATGTGGACATGTTTTTACTTCTATGAAAGATGCAGGAATAGGACCAACGAAATCATTTTCTTTCATTGGAAATGAAGTGGGTGGTCTAGCAAATGTGGGGTGCACTAAGAAAGATGTCTATAACTACTTGCAAAGGAAGAAGGAAGAAATGATGGAAGCAGGCGATGCACAATCTTTGTTGAATCACTTTAAGCTTAAACAAGGTGATGATTCTAATTTTTTCTACTCAATGCAATTAGATCAATATAGCCAAATGACGAACTTCTTTTGGAGGGATAGTAGATCAAAGTTGGATTATGATTGTTTTGGTGATGTTATATGCTTTGACACTACATTTCGTACAAATAAGTATGATTTGATTTGTGCTCCAATAGTTGGAGTAAATCATCATTGGAGGAACGTGTTGTTTGGATGTGCTTTCTTATTGGACGAAACTACGGAGTCATTTGTTTGGTTGTTTGAGACATTTTTGGATTCGATGGGAAATAAAACACCAGTAACTGTTTTCACAGATGAGGATAAAGCTATGGCAAATGCAATTCAAATCGTGTTTCCACATGCCTCCCATCGACTGTGCACTTGGCACATTGCCAAGAATGCCTCCAAGAGAATTGGTAGTTATCTTGCAATTCCTGAATTCAAGAAAAATTCACTCATTGTTTACATGGGTGTAGCTCTGAAATTGAATTTCAAGTTTCATGGGATAGCATGATTAGTGGATACAATGTTGGGAAAAATACTTGGCTAACAAAATTGTATTCACTTAGACAAAAGTGGTGTTCACCATTTAATTTGGACAGTTTCTCAGCAAATATGAGATCAACTCAAAGGAGTGAAAGTACAAACCATGTGTTCCAGGGAATCTCCACACACACAATGGAGCTCATTGAATTTGTGCATCACTATGAGAGAAAGATTGAATAGATGCGTTTAATAGAGTTAGAAGATAACTACCATAGCAAAAATGGTGCACCACGTCCAAAGGTATGGAGTAAAATGTTAAAGAATACAAGCAAGGTTTATACGAACAAAATGTTTCAGCTTTTTGGAACAGAATTTGTAGGCTGCATGGGAGTTAGACTAAAAGAAGATTCTAGATTGGATCAAGATTATGTGTATGAAGCAATTGAAGATGGCCATCAAGTGTGCACAAGATTCAGTACAACTCTACATCCTTGAACATATCTTGTTCTTGCAAGCTATTTCAATCTCTTGGAATCTTGTGTCGTCATGCTTTGAAAGTGTTTGATACAAATAATATTACTACCTTACCTGCTCAGTATGTATTTAAGAGGTGGACTAAAGAAACAAAGAAAGATATTGTGGTCAGCAATGATACATGTGGAGGAACAAGTGAGAACTTAAAGACTGCTAGAGTGTTGCGGCTTAACACATTGATGCATGATGGAAATAGTGTGTATGACATAGCTTCATTGACTAGCTCAGGTACTAAAATTGTCTAAGATTTGTTAGCAGAGGCAAAGAAGCGCCTTGAGAAAGACAAGGACACTCAATATATGTTGGAAAATTTGAAGAAGATTGGTACAAAATTAGACTCTAGCATTCCTGGTAATGAGCCACAAGTTCTAAATCCACCAAATGCAAAGACTAAAGGAATGAAAAATGCTAGAATTAAAGACGTCATTGAAACAAAGCAGAGGAAAATGTACATATACATATTTAATAGTTCATTGAATTGTTGAGTGTTATTTGTAATAATGTGTTCTTTATATAATGCAGAAAAATAAAATCAAGAAAACAAATATCCAAGTCATGTGCCTGCATTCAATCATCAATTTGAAGTACCTGACACCTCATTCTACAATCAGGTATGTGTTCAAAACTTTACATGTATGTGCTTTTATGTGTTACAGGGGGAGTATTCTTACATGTTGTTGATGTAATTTTTTGTTCCAGAGAATTTCACATTGGCCTTTTGGCAATCCCATTTTATGTTTTAGTTATGGTCAGATGCCTTTCTCATATGGTCAGATGCCATTCTCAAACCAGGTGTATAAATATTTTAAATTTCAGTACATTCATAAAGTTTAATTGAAGATATAGAAATATACTTATGTGTATGTGTGTGTGCAGAATCCAATTTACTCGACTACAAGTCTGAATCTTGCACCAGTCATTAATTTAAGTACAAATGATACACACAAAATAATCTTAAAGAAGTGAGGTATGTGTTTTTATATCACTTGAGCTGGTGACTGTCATTTAAGGTATAATTAGGTGAGTACTATTTTGCAGGTTACATTCCTGGTACTAAGAAGAGCATTTTGTGAGAACTGAGGACATGTTTAGAGCTGCTTCATTTGGATGATCGATTTTGACTTGTATCTCTTTGAGGCTTCCATGCATATCATATCCCAAAAACATTATATCTTCTGGGCAGCATGGTTGTCATGTAAAGTTCATCATGAACAAGAAGGGCAATTCTGCACTCAATTGTCTGTAACATCTGCAACAAGCTATCTCTTTTCTATATCACTATATGTATTACACTCGATCAATGGATACTTCTTTTGCTAGTTGTTTCTTTTTAGATTAAGAGTCAGTAATTCAAGTACCAATCAATCCTCTTTGCTCTTTCACAAATTGTCAATATTCGCCACATATCAAATGGTAAGTATGACAACAAAATCTAGAAGTCCAGCCAAGTCTCTGATCAGATTCCAATCAATGTTACTCAATGACATCTTAAAGGCACATTATATGGTAATCTAATGAGAGAATGAAAAAGAGGTGCCCTATAAAGTTTTTGATTCATTCTATTTAAATAACTAAATTGATGACAGTATAGAATCAGGTTGTGCTAAAATTTCACCATAATGAATCAGAAAAAACTAGTAAATGCTAACATATCGATTTAAACAAATGGTAATCAAATGTGTACATTGAATCACTGAGTAACAATTGTACAAAGGTCTGAGCATATATACAAACATCAGTAGACTATTCTACTTATAAAATCACAATCCAACAAATACTCCCTACCAAAATGGTGCTTGATCCACCTCTCCAATTTACTTCAATGCAGATCCACCATAACTTGGTGACTTACATTCTGGCTCATATTACACTCCCACGGTTAGACTTCACATCTTCATCACCATCCATGTCTTTCTCGGCAAATCAACTTTCACTGTGAAAGAGAATAATGATTACATGATTATGAAAAATGCTACCACAGTTGCTTTCTATCTCAAAACTAGATAATGCCAAACAAAATATGATTGTAAAATAGTAGCTAACCTCAATGTTCAGAGCATCCACAATAGTTTACCGAACAATATTTAACTTTTCCTACATTTTCTCATGGACATTCATAGATACTAACTATAAGGACCAACACCCTAAAATTATTTGTTGTTCCAAAGTTGTTTAACACAAAATCAGAGAATAAATAAAGATCTAACTGCTTCCCAATCCCAGCCCAGGAAGGAATCACTACCAGACCTTTATGTATTTGAGTGCTTGTGTGTGTGAGAATACAACAATATAGGTAATTAATACTAACATTGGCAGAAACCTCATGAAATAGAAAGTCGAGTTATATACCAGAGAAAGGCATGACAGTGGCTCTAATTGATATGTTTGATGAGCCATATCTCAATCCCATAAGACCAAAGTCCTCAGATTTTATTCTACATGAGTAATGAGATTCATCAATATACATTCCAATTGGCACCAAAGATCCCTCAGAACATCACCAAGTTAGTTTTCCAGTATGAACATACCTTTGTTTTAGCAGTAGTGGGAAAACACTAAATGCTCCAAATCCACATTTGGGTTGTAAGCACATGCCCTCGTCTTTGCAAAATCCTGAAGCAACCAAAAAGTGTGGCACTATGTACATAAACAATGGTTACACTATGTAACAAAATGATATTATTTTCTTAAAAAAGGATGGTTCTTACAAATCTGAGTTTGATACAAAGAGGTCCACAAATGTGTGAGGATCATGAACATCACTGTAAACAAATTAAACATTAATAAACTTTTAGCTGTGGTAGAATATTTTAAAAAATTAAAGTTGTTGTAGTGATTGGGAATCTAAACTACTGAAACAGCACCTCTGCCAGTAGAAAAATGCATTCCCAGTAATGTCCTCCTCATGTTTGTGATCAAGTGGACCAGCGAGCTAAACATATTCACGATGATACCACGTATAATACCTTACCCAATGAGAATATTTTAGTGCTGATGAAGATGGAACCGAAAAAGAATGGGAAGATGATGAAATCTGGGTGGCTGGGTGTGAGTGGGAGAGAAGAGGTCTTTATCGGATTGTTATTCCCAGAAATATTAAACTTAAACTCGGTGGGTTAATTCAAATTCAACTTTTAAGTTGGAGCCATTTTTCTCGGTTTGCTGGCGTGGGAAAAACACTGATGTGTCACTCATTGATTGGTTCGCCCCAGCATCTACGTGGTGCGTTTGACCCACCACATAATTTCTCGTGAAACAAAGACCACCAGACCAAGAAATGACCAGGATCGTTTTTTTCGTTGTTAGGTACATATACAACCACTAAAAACAGTCCTAGTCTATGTTTTTCTCCGGACTTTTTTGCCTACTCCCACTAGATTTGATGCTCATTTACTTGTCAACCAATTCTCAAATTTTGCCGCGGGGAGTAGTTGGGCCTATCTCGTTTTCTTCTCACTCGGGCCAATAGCCAACGGGTTTGGACATCGGGGCTCCGAACTGAAACCCTAAACCCTCTTCCTCTCTGTATCTTGACTAATCTTCCTACCTCTTTTCTCCCTCGGCGTCTTCTGAAACCCTAACCAGTACCAAATCAATACCAAAGAAACAAACAAAGAGAGTTAGAGAGAGAGAGAGAGAGAGAATGGGGATCTTTGAGCCGTTCAGAGCAATCGGGTACACAACCACTTCCGTCCCCTTCTCCGTTCAGCGCCTCGGCACCGAAGCCTTCGTCACCGTCAGCGTCGGCAAAGCCTTCCAAATTTACAATGTAAAACTCTTCTCCCCTCCTCCCCCAATCCTAAAGTTTCAATTTTTAATCGTCATTCAATACTCATAACCCACTTTGTTCATGGTTTCAGTGCGCAAAGCTCACTCCGGTGCTCGTTGGTGAGTCCCCTTTTACTTGGTTTGGATTTAGTGGTTCTAAAGTTCCAGTCTTTAATTACAAAGAACAATTCTTTCTCGTGTTATTTATGTAAAACTTCGCGGCTGTGTTTTGTTTGGATGTTTTGATCAAGTTTGTGTGTGTGTGTGGTTATGTGAAATGTGTTTGCTTTCATTTCTGAAGGTCCGCAATTGCCGAAGAAGATTCGAGCTCTTGCTTCCTACCGTGACTATACATTCGCAGCATATGGGACCGACATTGCTGTTTTTAAGCGGTCTCATCAGGTTAGTTAGCTGTCCATGTTTCTGAGAATGTGTTTTAATAAGGAGGAGTATAACTAGATTATTCAGGTTTTAGCTCAAAGTTTGAATCTTTTCATTTTTAAGCTAATGGTAGTAGTTGGGCTTTTCCCTCGATTAATGAATGAAAGTTCGTTGTTCAACCAAAAAAGAAAAGCTAATGGTAGTAGATTGCATTGTTTATGAGTGAGACAGGTGTGTTATTTCTTTAAAATCAAATTAAGAGTAAGGGCTTGAGAATATAGTTGAGCTGCTATCAGTATCAACGGTGACTGTGACCGGAAAATAATCCAGCGGACGTAGTGGTGTCGAAACCAATGGCCTATATTGTCTCTACTCTGTCGCTGCTTAATATATATCTGCTTCTGTCGCATGGATGGTATTCTGGGAATTTTAGGGTGTCATTTGCATTTATACTGGGAAACCTTTTGATGGACAGAACTTCTTTATAACACTGTAAACTGTACTTTTTCAGATAGCTACATGGAGCAACCATAATGCAAAGGTCAATTTGTTGCTATTGTTTGGAGACCATATCCTAAGTGTTGATGTTGAAGGCAATCTGTGTATATGGGGATTTAAAGGAATTGATGAGAATCTTGATCCGGTTGGACATATTAAGTTGGACGAAAATTTTACTCCGAGCTGTATAATGCATCCGGATACCTACTTAAATAAGGTAACTTTGTTTGTTCCTTTTTTCTTCTAATTGTGGTAACTTTTTTTCTCTTAAAGAAGTTTTGTGGAATTTTCAGTACAAGAATGCCCTCAAATTCGTACTCAGTCAATTTCACGTGGAATTTGTTTGTCTTTCAAATCTGAATTGATCCCTCATTGTGATTTGCGCAGGTTATCATTGGGAGTCAAGAAGGTTCTCTGCAGCTTTGGAATATCAGCACAAAGAAAAAACTGTATGAGTTCAAGGGATGGGAATCTTCTATCTGCAGCTGTGTTTCATCTCCTGCGTTAGATGTTGTTGCAGTTGGTTGTGCGGATGGAAAAATTCATGTTCACAACATACGATATGATGAAGAGTTAGTGACGTTTACTCATTCAACACGTGGTGCTGTGACTGCCTTATCTTTCAGCACAGGTTAGAACATGAGGCTTATAGTATTACTTCTTTGTGCATTACTCTTTTCATACACAATGGTTTGTCAGTATATATTCTTTCCTTAGTGTCCTACCATTTTACATACATGAATATATATTTGACATCAATCTTGTGGTGGTTTTCTCTATTTTCATGTTGACATCAATCTTGAGGTGAGCTGACTGTTATATCTGTGAAGTTGCTAACTAGACTATGCTATATATTTGTCCTTTATAGATGGACAGCCTCTTCTAGCATCTGGAGGTTCTTCTGGTGTTATAAGCATATGGAATCTTGAAAAAAGAAGGCTTCAATCAGTTATAAAGGAGGCACATGATAATTCTGTACTTTCACTGCACTTTTTTGTGAATGAACCAGTGTTGATGAGTTCATCGTCAGACAATTCTATTAAAGTAAGAGCATTTCGTGTTCTTTCTTGGTTTTTTATATGTTAATTTACTTTATATACACATTTAAGTTGTCAAACTTTTTATGTGTTAGTGTTGGAGATAATGTGATTGTGAGTCAGTGGTTATAACTTATAAGTTGTTAGAGCTTTTCCTTCACCAAGCAGAGAAGCCTTTATATGAGTACCATGACAACTTGTGTATACTTCCTGAACCAACCATGATTGAGAACAATATACTGTGTCTGCTGCTCAAGCATTTGTATGTCTGTTGATAGTAGGTCTACAAGCATAGGCATATTGATTGAAGTTAGAATTGTCAAAATGATTATCAAGTTCTTAGCTTTAATTTATCCATTTTGAAGATTGTTTTCTTCCTCTCCCCAGCAGGACTATTTGTTCTGCAGGAAAATCTATTTCTTGAACATCAAACTTTTTATTTGGGTTTGTTAGATCATAGTTATTCAGTTTTTCTTGCCGCTTTTATTTCTTGCTGGAGCCTCCTTCTGATTTACTTTTATTTCCCATTTTACCAGTATGATATTATTATTATATAAAAATTACTTTGATCTCTCAACAAATAAGAAAGTATTGGATAACCAATATAAAAATGCCAATGTATCATACTATCATTGATTAAGAACTGACTCATGTGTCTTTAGATGTGGATTTTTGACACAAGCGATGGAGATGCTCGTCTTTTACGGTTTAGAAGTGGTCATAGTGCTCCTCCACAATGCTTAAGGTATATTTCTTTTCATAACAATTTTAGGTGATAATATATATCTTTACCCTCTGCTGTTATAGTTAAAGATGAGGGTCATATATAATAAAACATTGACCGGGCAACAATCTGTATAGCGTGTGGTGTCCTGTGGTTCTTTCCTAGATCTAATTATTAGGAAAAATGTCATGGTTGTTGCTCTTTAGTCTTTATCCTTTATTTTTTTTATCCTACACAACAAATTGAGTAAACTTGTGAATGTTAGGTTTTATGCAAATGGAAGACACATTCTATCAGCTGGTCAGGATCGTGCCTTTCGCCTTTTTTCAATAATCCAGGTTTGGGCTCGGACATCAGTTGATTACATGACAAATAAATAAAGTTAACTATTTTTTTACATTACTTCTTAGTATTAGTCTTGTTTTCTGTCATTATCTTGTGAACTAAATGTATAATACATATGATTAAGTTCTCACCTTTCTCTTTTTTCTTTCCCCGGAATTGAATGTATCATATTCTTATTAAGTTATGTACTGTGATTAGGATCAGCAAAGTAGAGAGCTTTCTCAGCGTCATGTAACGAAACGAGCAAAGAAACTCAGGGTGAAGGTAGGACTGAGAACTATCAGTAAATTAGGTTTGTTTTGTTCGTAAGTATTCTGTTGTTTAACTGCACATAATGTATCATAAAAAATCACATGATGTGTGCACTGAACTCAATGCAAGCACCTAGATTTGTTCAAGATTTATCTTTAAAAAACAAATTTATTTTTGAATTATTTTTTCTGACTTTACCCTGTAGTTCAGCTATTTGGTCCGACTCCTGTTCATGTTGTATTATCATTGGTCTGAAATTTAAGATTTGGTTTTATGCAATGCACCTGTGAAAAAAGAACCTTATTCAAATTGATAAATCTAAGGATAGATCATTGTGTTGGCTGTTTCCTTTTTCACTTTTTTGAAGGAACGGAGTCAAAGGACCCATCATTTTTTTGGGGGGGGGGGTGTTACTGTGTGGACGTTGGCTTTAGTTTCTTATGACTGCAGGGACAATTGGTTATGTTTTCAATCAAATGCTAGTTTATCTGATGCCTCAGAGTTCTTGTTTTTGGTTGTTTCTGTTTTTGACACTGTTTCTCAGTTGTAGCTTCTATACTTTTATTGTTCTGTATACTCTCTCTCTCTCTCTCTCTCTCTCTCTCTCTCTTAAATATCATGTAATTGCCTTTCTATTAAAAACATTGTTGCCTGCACTGGGGATATGTGTTGGATATAGGTAGTAACCATGTTAAAATGAAGTCTACACTCCAAAGTTGGAATGCCTGACTGCAAACTACGACTGAACTTTCTTTGGTACATGTATCGGATGACATATTTCATGGTTTAAATGTTACCGTCATATGATAAAATGAGTAGTGATACTTCATATTGCAGTTCAATTAACCAATCCAATTTCTGTTTTCCCTTCTAGGAGGAAGAGATAAAACTGAAACCTGTCATTGCTTTTGATTGTGGTAAGTTCCTGTATGGAAATTTTCTGTTCTTGGTAGTTTAATCTAGTATACTAGATTTTGAGTTGTAGTCCTATGTTTTGAAGTATAGGTTATGAACTTTCATAATATACTTCACCATATAATTGAACTTGTTGCTGTTTTTTGGAGTCAATATGGAGTTGAAATTGCTGTAAAGTTGTGCAGCCATTCCATTAGAAATTTGGTGATTAAGTGTATGCATATATGAAAGCAGATCTTTTTGCTGATGAATCACTTGTTATATGTTTTGTTTTGAATAAAATACATGGTTTGTCAAAGATTCTGATTTTTTTATTTCTTTATTTGGTGATATATGTCAGCTGAAATAAGAGAGCGAGATTGGTGCAATGTTGTTACATGTCATATGGATACTGCACAGGCATATGTTTGGAGACTGCAAAACTTTGTTCTTGGGGAACATATTCTGAAACCTAGACCAGAAAACCCAACACCGGTGAAGGTTAGAACTTCATTACCATTTCTAATTTCTCTCTCAATACCTTTCGGGCAATATTTACAAGAAATGATCCGGTTGGGTAGTTCTTCCTTTTGGTATCGATAGATGACAAAATGGCATTAGTCTTCATACAACGATGCAGTGCTAATTAGTATATCCTATGCAATTTGAAGGACTTTCTTGAAACAATTCCATATTTCAACCATTGCTGGAAATGATCTACAGAATTCACTGAATGATTGTATTTGTTTGGTGATAGGCCTGTGCAATCAGTGCATGTGGAAATTTTGCCATACTAGGGACAGCTGGTGGTTGGATTGAGCGGTTCAATATGCAGTCAGGAAGTAGCCGAGGTAATTATGTGGACCCATCAGAAAGAAGCAGCTGTGCCCATGATGGGGAGGTTGTTGGAATTGCTTGTGATTCAACTAATACTCGCATGATAAGTGCCGGATATCATGGAGACATAAAGGTCTCTCTGCTTCTTTCATACATTATTCTCTACCTTGCTATTGAATTTACCAGTAGACAAGGCACTTTGCACAGGAATATGTTTAGTAACTTTTGAAGCGATTCAATAAATTTAAGAAAATAATGAGTTTTTTCGTGTAAATATAATGTGATCGGCTTTACACCTCCCGTTTTCTGCTGGACATGCTGTGAGGTAGCTGTCTCACTATCCAATATATTTTCTAAGATTTATCATTTCTGAGAAACCAGTTGTAGTATGGATATTTGTATTGCTCTCACTTGTAGTATGTATAGAAATAATGGAACCGATGAAAATTGTAGTATGGATATTTCTATATAAACCACAGATAATATATCAAGTCTTATGGATTGACTGTTAGGGAGAGTAGCAGAACGAGGATTTGAAATCAGACTATAAACTAATAATGTGGCAACGTGGACATAAATAAGGATAACGAATTAGTTATACTGGAAAGCTGAATGATTATATACATGCACCCACTACAATGGAACTAAAAAAGATGTATTCCTGTTGCTCTCCCCGTCTTACCAAAGACTAGTTGGAATCTTGCATTGCCATCCCGAGTTGTGCGGCTTCTGCCATCTTGTTCTTTTTAAGCTGCTTGATATCAGTACTAAATGTAGTGACATACATGAGTCTCCATCAACACTGAAAAACTTTTCTTATAGTCAACTTAAATAAATGCTCTCATGTACAGGTCTGGGATTTCAAGGGACGTGGAGTCCCATATAGATGGGAAGTTGGGAGCTCTGTTGTCAGGATTGTATATAATCGTTTGAATGGTAACTCTCTTTGACATATTTTTTTTGGCATGCTTCCTTTCCTGTTACATTGGATAATATTGTGATCAAGCAAATATTGACTTTCAGGACTTTTGGCTGTTGCGGCTGATGATTTAATTATCCGCTTATTTGATGTTGTGGCATCAAGAATGGTTCGTAAATTTGAAGGCCATACTGATCGTGTTACAGATATGTGTTTTAGTGAGGATGGAAAATGGCTTTTGTCATCCAGTATGGATGGAAGTCTTCGAGTTTGGGATGTTATCTTAGCAAGACAGATAGATGCATTGCATGTTGATGTGTCTGTGACAGCATTATCTCTATCACCAAATATGGATATTTTAGCAACCTCCCATGTTGATCAAAATGGGGTCTATCTCTGGTAAATGTTTACATGTGGAATTCCAAGACAGTTATATTCAGTTGAAATTGAAGATATATATGCTTAATGCAAAAATGAGTTTTTTTTTCCGTCTCATGTTATCATGAAATTGGCCTCTCATCAAATTTTGTACCTGCAACTTTATCAGGGTGAATCAATCAATGTTTTCGGGAGCATCTAAGGTAGAATCCTATGCAAGTGGAAAGCAAATTGTGAGTGTTAAGTTGCCATCTGTCTCTTCAACAAAAGGTTCTGAAGCTGAGGATTCTGACGAGCCTATTGGAAATTCCACACAACTTAAAGATTCTTCTGCTCTCTCAACTGTTGTACTGCAAATTCCAGATCTTGTTACTCTCTCATCGTATCCTAAAAGCCAGTGGCAAAGCTTAATAAACTTAGACATTATAAAGGTATGTTTACTGCTGCATGTTGTATTTAATCAGGGTCTGAACTTCATTAATTAGTTTCTGCGGCTGTCATAGATATTCTTTTTGTTTTTTGTTCTTTGTTCTTCTGTTCATTTGCTTGATTGCTAACCAGTGACTTATGCAACGTCCAGGAACGAAATAAACCGATTGAGCCGCCAAAGAAACCAGAAAAGGCTCCTTTCTTTTTGCCTTCAGTTCCATCTCTATCAGGAGAAATAATGTTTAAGCCTACTGGGTCAACAAATGAGGAGACCAAAGGTGGTGAAGAATCATCTAGAATAAAGGCTGCTCTAGCACCATCAGTATTCCTCCAAGCGCTTCAGTCATCTGCGGAAATGAAGAATTGTAAATATGATATCTTTTAGACTGTAGCTTATTGATCTACTAAGAGTTATGATTTAGTTGAAAGGTTGGCATGTTAAATGCCATCATTCTTCGGAAACATATGCTAACTGTGATGTCTTTGTTTTTTGTTGCAGTTTCAGAATTTACTGATTTCATCAAAAGCTTATCTCCATCATCCCTGGATATGGAACTTCGAATCCTTCAGATTGTAGGTGAAGAGGATGAAGAAGAGCCAGAAAAGTTGCTTCCAATTGAATTGCTTCTTGACTACTTTATGCACGAGACTGCATCCAGAAACAACTTTGACTTCGTACAAGCTGTGATCAGGGTTTTTCTGAAGGTATAAGTAATTATATTCTGCATTCAACCATCATTCAGTCTGGAATTTGATGAGTATCAATTAGCATTACCACAGACATTTAATAATGTTCTAATCTATGCTAGATAATAGTGGAACTCAGAAATAGGACTGTAATTAGCATAAATGTAAATGGTTCAAGAATCTTGCCCGATGAAAAGCTAAAGAATCAAGATTAACATCACCAATCTCATGTTTCCTGTAAAACTTAGTTTAAACGCTTCTCCTTTGCTTTAATTTTCTTCCTCTGACAGATCCATGGCGAAACAATTCGACGCCAGTCACGACTACAGGATAAGGCAAGCAAACTCCTAGACGTTCAAAGCAGCACATGGCAAAGAGTAGATAAATTGTTTCAGAGCGCCAGGTGCATGGTCACTTTTCTTAGTAATTCACAATTTTGAGTGTCCTAAAATAAATTATTGTAGTTGATCATCCCCAATTTTGTGCTAGGGTTTGGTCTAGATTCTGAATAGTAAAAAACATTTCTGTTGTAATCTCAAGTTGGCCGAGATGATGCTCTCTAATGTATTTGATCAGTTGTCTTGGCATTAATTATTGAATCCAGGACTGATTGGATGTCTAGGCAAACGATGAATATCTCACATCATCTGTATAATACAGTTACTAACTTGTGATAAATAACTACTTTTGCCAAAATGGTCTTCATAAACACAACCAGACACTTGTGATACACATATACAAGAGTACAATTGGAGCATCTTCACACTAGGCACTATGTACTATAACCACAACTGTAATATCAGTATTTCTTCGACTTATGCATTCTGGGACCTACCAATATACGGTTGTGATACTCTCCAAGTGCCCAGATAGGAAAGATATTTCTGTATGCGGAGTAACTAATCATGCAATTTCTGTTGAAGACTCCCATAATTTGCTGTTCAAGTAACATAGTGAGTCTAAGGAAGTGAAGTAATGTAATGCCTTGAAACCTTGTACAGTACTTGTGAAGCTGTGATAACACGTACCTGTTGTGGGAAATCTCCATTTTCCATCTGTGAATTGATCAAAACCTTTGCTGCTCGATGCAGGGGAATCGGATCCCTTTCCCCCTGAAAGTTGAAAAGAACATGACCCAAATGAGTGTTCTCCTGCTGTTTCTAGGAAAATATTGAGATTGATACAGCCATTTCTCGTCCATATTGGTGTAGCTTGTAATGTTACATGAAAGAACACGCTTTGCTACATACCTGCCCTGCTTCGATTAGAGCCAACATTGCCCATCCAGTGTTGACTATATGTGGTTTGTTCCCTTCGAGATTTGTGTATACCTGTTTATTCAACGGAGATATCATTCAGAAACATCACAAAATTGTTTCTGGAAATGCTGAACAGAGGAAAAGCTAGAGAAAAGCTGAACACAGATAGGAAGAAATCCAACATGGATTTCCAAAAATTCCCCTTTACCTTGTTTTGGCACGAAAGAAAGCTCTCTCCCCAGCCACCTGAATCGAGTTGCTTAGATAGCAAGAAATGACATGCTCTTCTAATGCTATTACTTGTCTGGTAGGTCTTGCCACCAGCCACCAGCCCCTTTATTCCAAACCATGTTCCATAGGTGTAGCAGACTCCCCAGGACCCATACCTGGAACATGTAGAACAGTTGAAGTATTAGGCTCTTGAAGCATAGTTCATGTTCATAAGTCCATATTTGGTGTTAGCATTTGGAAATTATATATTTGTGAAATGATTAGAAGCGAACTCAACCATGAGCCATCAATCAGTTGTATGCTCTCGATGAACTGAACTGCCTTTCCAATACATGCTTCTATTTCTTTCTTCCTATGCCCAGGATATAATTTCATGAATTCTATAAGGCCTTCAATTGCTGCTGATGTACATTCCACGTACCTGCATTATTTCATTTTATTCAAATTTTGTCACTCTGAACCCATTGGTCACCAAATTGGGTTGCTCCGGGTATTATATATGGATGTTCTTAACTTTTTATGCAGATTGAACACAAGTTTCGAAAAGCAATGAAGTAGTAGTTTTTGTTCTTACTGATAGTCAATAATGATATCTCCAAAGGTTTCAGCTGGATTGATAATCTGTTATTGAAAGGAGAGTCATCAGGTTTCCCCAAAAGTGAGAACCAATCATCCACACTTGAGTCACATAATTTAAATTAGAAAACAAGAAATAATCGTTCATCATCACCTCCAACCAGGCATATGATCTTGTGAGTTCATATGATGCAAACCCTCCATTGCTGTTCTGTTGTCTCAAGAAAATAAAGTACATGAGATTGCTCTTGCGATTACATAAATATGTTTGCATGCAGTTGTACGTACTATAAGATGTCACAAGGTCAAGAAATTACCTGTAGGGATAATACTACATTAACAGCATCATACATCTGATCAGTTGGTATTGCTTCTCCAACAAGTTCCCAGGGCATACGTGACAATAAGAGTGCTGCCTGCAATTAATTAGGTGGTCTTAAGTTACAACACATCATATATATATATATATATATATAGTCCCTATCCATAGTGAAGCTTCATTCTGAAATTACAGAGTAAAGTTCCAATTTTGACACACTTTTCGGTCAAATTTTTTCACCATAAGCGATTCAATATTTAGGTATGTTATTCAAGATCATCTCTACAATGTTTCATCTAATTTGACAATGATTTGAGCTTTCAAAATTGAGATTTACACGAATGGTTCACGTTGAACAGTTTTAATTCATTCATTAATTTAATCTAATTTCAATACCTTAACGATGTCCGAATTAGATGAAATTTTGTAGAGATGATCTTGAATAACATACCTAAATATTGAATCGCTTATGGTGAAAAAATTTGACCGAAAAGTGTGCCAAAATTGGAACCTCACTCTGTAATTTCAGAGTGAAGCTTCACTCTGGATAGAGACTGTATATATATATCAGAGAAATGGATGGAGCTACGATTATTGTACGTGTATGTACCTTCAAACCTTCAGCTGTACAATCGGAGACAGGCCAGCCGTTGTCTGGAGTGGAGAAGGGCCATCCGCCCTTAGAAATGTGACGGTACCAGTAACTAAGATTGCCACAGCTGTCTCTCCTAACCTAGTTAAGTGATTGATCACACCAGAAGCCAATTTAATGGGAGAAGATATATGTGAAAACCTAAAAGCATTAGTTTGAGTTCAAGTGGGTTCACAGTACTTGTGTGTTTTTGATGAAACTGTGCGCCTTCTTAAGCACGGAACCATATTCGTTCACAAGGTTGGTAGAAAGGATTGCTTGAACAGCCAAAGCAACATCCCAGAATTGAGATCCATTATATCCCTATGCATGCATCACCAAAATGCTTCTTTACTCACATCGTCTGTTGAATATACAGGAAAGTAATTATTCACTGATATTATGAATTGCAGGCCGATAATTAACCTGCATTTTCATTCCATCTTCAGCAACCCAGAGATAGTCTTTGATTCTTGAAAGATGACACATGTATTCTTCTGAGTTTGGATCCTCCACCCAACAACAAATCATGTTTAGTACCTGCATGTTTATGATCATCATAAGACTTTGTTCTTGAAAATCTCTGAAACATACTTGCATAAGTGACATAGTTCATCACTTTTGGTCATCACAAATCAACCGTTCCAGAACCTTAAAATATAAGTGAAATCATGTCCTGTAGGCTGTAGCTAGCGTAACATTATGTGCCGAAAATTAACCATGTTTTTCCTTCTAATTTTGATCTCATACTAGATAAATGAGAAAACCTTATTGACAGGTCCAATACAGATATACTGAGTGTTTTCATCCTCATAGTGTATGTGTTCCATTACGGTGGTGAGGGCTTTCTGCCTGAGCTTAGAAAATGGCCACCTCATGAGAAGTGGTTCCCCAACCTTATGAAGAGACCCCCACAGCACATCCTGTAAAGTGGGATGTGGGTAATACAAATCCTCCTGTTGATTTATTCACGAGAAAGATTGTTTTAGTAAAACCAGCTGAAATAGCCTCAAATTCATGAATGAACAAAAACTCGATTTTTAACTGAGAAGCACCTCAGTATACAACTAAAGTACTAAACAACTACAAAAATTATTATTAGTCGAGCTAATAATCCTAAATCCTAACATAACCTCACATTCATTCTGCAACAAGATCGTTTCAATTATTGATCTAGACCTAACCTGATTATTTGTTCACCATATGCCTCATTAATGTTATGGAGGTTAGGGTTCACTTCTAAGACCTCATGACACTAGAACTCTAATATACCATTGTTAAACAGCCACTGATCGAATCCAGAATGCCATCAAAATAAATAGATGGAACTACTGAATCCAGAAAATATTTATTTTTTCTCATAGATTACACAAGCAAATTAAAGCTTGGAATATATACTATCTCATATATTTCTCAGTAGAAACGATTTTAACTTAGGTACCGTACCTTTGCACATAGATTTCTTGCTTTGTCCCAATCAATCAGGTGATAGGGAAAGGTGTAAAGCTCTCTTCTGAGGGATAAAATAAGGCCGTTGATGGGACCAACAAATCTCTTGCCGTATAAGTATGACATGGGCAGGTATACCATCCTACAGTGACACCACATTCGACCTGCACCAATTAAATAATACCCCATATAAATATGAAAAATAAGAACTAATTTCGTTGGGGAGAATGATAACGGCAGAATGCCTCAAGTATATATGTATCTGGAAGAAAACTAATTAAACCTGGATGTACTGGGAGAAAGTAAGGTAAAACCCACAATTCAGGAGGCAGTGGATTGTTACCATCCCATTCATATACACCAAGTACCTGCCACGCATAAATCCTTCGTTAACTAACTAGCAAATTAATGTCTGAGTGATCGACGAGCGGTAAAGATCGATAGTGTTTGATAACTGGAGGAAGTAAATTTGTCGAGCACTCCAGTTTTTCCACCCCATGCCCGTCTTTTAAATAAATGACATGTGTCTTTTTCTCAACTCTTATTTAATTATGGTTAATCAATTAAATTTATAATTTATTTTAACCAAAAATCCATCTTTAATTCATTATGGGTTTAAAGATTAGAATATTAATCAAGATGTTACAAAATCTATCTTTGAGTTTCACCTTAACATCATACCTTTTCAATCGATGACTTGAGGTTCAAGGAGTTAGTTGATGATTTCAAGCATCATGAAGGTTTTGGGTGTGGGTGAATCTGAGTGAGTTAACTCAGTTGAATAACTTGATTGATGACTTGTGTTGGATATGAGGAATCAAAATAAATTGGATAACAAGTTCCTCCTTACGGTTGGCTTTCAAGACTAGTGTATTTATCTCCTTATACTTAGATTCTATAATCAACGCATGCAAGAACTCTTTCAGTTGCTTCTTCAACTTTCTCCAAATCTAGGTTCATCAAGTGATCAAACCCAAAATGAATTAAAATCCATCTTATATAAATAAAAGGGTTGATTTCAAATTAAAAGAAATTGTAATTTATTATTATACATTTACTTTGTTAACCATAGTTAAATAAGATGTGAGAAAAGAACACATGTCATTTATGTAAGAAGTAGGCATGGACTTGGCAAAATAAGGGTGGTCGGCAAATTTACTTCCGTAAACTAGGTCGATCGACAGGAACTCAGACTCTATACGAGCCCGAGTGTCAAGATTGATATATACTTGATATGGAGCTGCAAACCGGTCATCATGTTTCAATATTTGAAACAAAATTTAAGTATATATCA
Organism: Argentina anserina; assembly: GCF_933775445.1. Classification (NCBI taxonomy): domain Eukaryota; kingdom Viridiplantae; phylum Streptophyta; class Magnoliopsida; order Rosales; family Rosaceae; genus Argentina; species Argentina anserina. The sequence goes on from NC_065875.1 coordinate 4,711,519, forward strand.
TTACTAATAGACAATGTTCTAAAAAACGGTCTAGGCGGCGCCTAGGCGCTAGGAGGTCACCAACCGCCACGTTTTTTGCCTCAGCGGCCATCTGTGGTGTTTTGTGAATTAGGCGGCCTATTTAGTCCTAGGCGGTCCTAGGCGGCACTATTCAGTCATAGGCGGTCTAATTGGCTCTATTCAATCCTAGTCGGTCAACCATCATTTGACATTAAAAAAAAAACTAAAAGAAGCCACAGCTCTCACTCTTTATCTATTTTCTGAAAACTGAATCTCATCAACAGAAGAAGAGGAAAGAAATATGAATATTAAGTTTGAGTCCGATACTGAATGAGTTAGGAAATAATTTGGAGAGAAATAAATTGAGATTTAGTATTATTGCATTTGTTTCATTATTTATCTTTTCTTCAAATATTTTTATGGACTTTCTACTTAAGTTATGTGAATTTAAACTATTTTAAATATTTTTAAAATTAATATTAAACATCATTATATATTTTAATCATTAAAATAGTTTAAATATATGTATAAAAATAAATAAATATTTAATAATTCAAAACCGCCTAGGCGCCGCCTAACCGTCTAGGCGCTAGGAGATGGCTGTCCACCTGCATACCGCCTAACGCTTTTTAGAACTTTGCTAACAGATAAATAATACCCCCAGTTTGTCATCGAATTCTAGAGCTGCTACACCGCCATGCACAGTAACTTGAAAAATTAATTAATTGTTGTCATTATGAAGTTATAGAAATTTGGGTAGCAACAAATATATCTCCTTAATTATTATTGAAATGCTTTTAATATATATGTTTGTACTTCATAGTCACAAAGACTAACGAAAAAAATATAGAATGTTGATTCAATATCGACATTCCAGCCTCTTTTCTTTGTTTCTTGCTTAGGTTTTTCTCTGTATTATTTCAATTTGATTAATAATAAGGACCACAGGTGATTTCGGCCTGTAAACAAATGATACATGCATATCAAGACGGAGGACCACATTAATAATGAAGATTTCTTAATTAGTATTTGATGAATTAGGGTTTAGGGCCACAGTTCATGGCAAAAGCGTATGATCGATCTGCATTTTAGAGATTTCATTCTAAGGTTTAGGTGCTGAAGCTTACTGAAAGCCACATCTTTCCCCACGATGGGATGCTGGTAACTCCTCCACGGCGAAGAATCCATTTTCTTGCCTTCTCCATAGCGCCATCACCGCCGTCCGTCTCCTCTCCCAGCAGTCTCAGACTCACATAGGATAGAGCTGTACAAAACATTGTGCTTGGTCCTTCTATATGCAATCCCCAACCTCCATCTTTGTTCTGCTTGCACATTAATTATATTATCAAGTGTACGTTAATCAAAAACCATTATTCAAGGTTTTATTAGAGGCACTTTGGTCAAATGCACGTACTAATAAATAGTTATTTATTAAAAAAATACAACAACGTACTAATTAAATTCATGCATATGCACATATAATGTTTTCTATATAATTAATTAGTAGTTAAAAACTTGTATAAACTTAAGAGCATCCTTTACAAAGTACGTTAATTTGTTTGAGAGCGGAAAATATTGAATCTGGGAACCGGGACATCATAGTCATTACAGAGGGGAAGTTTTACACACACATACACTATGGAAATAGAAGTACATTATTTCTAAATCTACAAAGAATATTAATCATTTACTATTCAAGTGTTTTATACTGAAAAGTGAAAACAGCGCGTAAATCCTTGGGAGAAACAAATCGATTATAGTAAATTGCTTTTAGCAGTCAGCTAAGTCGATCAATGGATTTTCGTATTTTAAAAAATAAAATAAAAAAGTCGATCAATGGATCGAGGTGCAAGATTATAGTATTGAGAATTAATTAGTATAATGTTTAGAGTTTAGTACATCGTACGTACTAACAGGATGGGATATAGTACCAACGTATATCATCAAATTAACTTGTTTTACTGATACTAATTAAGTTTCCATGCAAATTAATCAAGACAGCAAAGATCGAATTGGGGTGGTTTGGTTTGACACTTTAACGCGCGTGTCGTCAATCTCCATGTATAGAGTAGTATATACAACTCCAAAGTAAGTTAGATCCATATATATTTACAACTTTCCCTTCGAAAGTCAATTGAATGGATTTGGTAGTAATCTATTTATATATGATACATATATATCATTGAATTAATATATCAGCCTTTGTTTCTCGAAGATGATTATTATACATAAATCATGATTGAAGTCAGAATGAAGCAAACTAACTGCCACAGGACCTCGTATTATCAATACTGTAAAAAATAGAAATCAATCGAAAAGAAAGAATGAAGTGATGCAAGACCTGATGGTTGTAAAGATATCTGCATATTTCCTTGTGATGCTGGAGTGATAAGATCGCGTCAAGGGCCCCTGTTACAGATAACCCAATGACCTACGTACGAGTGCACAAATATTATCACTATTAATTGCTTTATATAAAATAATTAATAACAATGCATGTAACAGTGTAACACAATGCATGTTTGCTTGAACTTAGTTAATCTCATAGAGTTATAGAGATCAATCAATCCTGTAACATAAACAGCCAAATTATAAGGATGATTGTTAAAACATGCATTAAGGTTTCTGTATATGTTCAGTTAGAGTTTTCTTTTTTACTATTAAGATAATATCGAGTGTTGGAGCACATGTTGCGTAACTTGCATCATCTGAATTATGCGTCCCGATTTTTGGCTAAGAAAATGTTAGTTTTTACCAAACTATATGTGGGGATTTGCTAGTTCGATTAGTTTCATGAAGTAATATTTCTATCGATCGAGAGGTAACATGTTACATCCCACGTACATTAATGGACCAATTGATCTCCTTGTTTTCATTTTTCTATTAATAAGAATAACTTGCTCATCGCTTTGCTTTCACCTCGAGGTTTCAATAACATGTATTTAATTAATTTTTTTCCTTGGTACATCAATCAATATCCATATATATGTTTGTATATAGGTACGTACGTGCTAATGACCAAAAACAGCTCATAAAACTGTCTTTCGTTGATGCTTAGCGAGGAATTTGTCAAAGATAATGAAGGCAGAGTTATATTAAGAAAAAGAGGAAATATCCTACGTACATGCATGTCATATATATCTTCTCAGAATTTTCTTTGGACCCTCAATAATGTAAAGTTGTACTTCAAAACTATAAAGTATTGCTAATTTGCTATAATCATGCATACATACAAATAAACCTTTGGTGGGTACGTGCTATGGGGGTGTGTGTATATATATGTATGTATATGTATAACATCTATATAACTGATAGACATGAATGTGACTGGGATATATTTTTCATCCATTATATATGTACGTTTTGGGACCATTGAAGAGAACTTTTTAATTTAAAAGGAATGAAGCAACAGTTTGCTTCTTCTTTATAAACACTGACGGATCATTGAATCAGAAACTATATGATATCCGTAATTGTTTTTCAACCTACAAATTATACCCATTTATATTATGCAATGTTGATAAAAATGACAACTATATATAATGTATCCATATTGTAGCCACCGATGCCATTAATTTGAGAGAAAAAAGGGGGACCATATATAAGATGAAATGGAGTTCTTCACCAATAATTAGTTAATTAGTAAATATATGTATATAGATTCCATGAGCGCAAGTTCATCGTGACATGTATATATAGATTCGAGCCATAATGCTTGCAAGCCACGATTGAGAGTTTGAGACTTGAGCTTTCAAGTTTTGCTTCCTTATATATATACATATATTTACATTTCCTCTTCTCTTACTAGGAAGGACATGCATGCATATAAATCGATACCTAATACACTAAAATTAAGACTAACTTATTAATTCAATGATAGTAGATAAGCTAGGTTAAACTTTACGTACGTACCAAGCCAGGTAGAAGAAACAAAGGACCGCCATAGTCACCAGGCCAGAAACCATCCTCAGTCTGAAGAGTCGAGTAAAATCTCAACCCCCTCCTCAACGTGGTTGTAACTACTTCCTTAGTAATTTCTTCTTCACTTTCCACTTTCACCTGGGCTGGTAGCTCCATTCGATCACTTTCCTTCTCCTTTGCAAACTACATAATAAACATAACACGCGTGCATATGCAGAAACTTTTAAAGCTTTGCTATATATGATGAACTGTTACTCATAATAATTATAGTACATCAACCGGCCAGTACGTACCTGAAGTCTCATTAACAGATCGGAACTATGTTTGGATTGAAAACGATTGTTACGAAACTCCAGCCGAGCTTTTTCCACCTGAGCTCGGTCCTCTGGTGTCCCAAGATTCTGGTCGAACTCCCAGAATTGTCTACCGATGTGATCATTCACACTTATGAGCCGTGGATCACTACCATGATCTCTTCCTCCTTCTGAAACCTTCAGCCTCCACATTTTTTATGGCTAAAAGGCAAGTTTAGCTAGTGTGAGTGATTGTGTAATTTGTGCTGATGAGTAGCAGAGTATTTATATACATATTGCAGGTGACAGGATTACCAATGTACCCCAAAATGGTTCTTGGAGTGTTGAGTAGTTCTATTTTGTCCCGTGAATCGATGATCGACATATCATAGGATAGTAGGTCAGACTCAGAGGCCCAATCAATCAGACTATCAGAATACACCATATTAAGTATTAAATAATCTGATGGTTAGTTGAGAGCCCCATCACTAATCAGGGCACGTCTTTTTCATTATATCCTACTTAAGATGATGCTAAGTTGAAAGAACAAAAAGAAAAAAGGGGCAAAAAAATGAAACCCCCAGGCCCTAAACCCTAAAACTACACTAAACTTGGGATTATATAAAATTATAAATGGTTGGGGCTTGCGGCGACGCTATCTTTGATCTCCCCACAAGAACTCTTTGATTCTTCGAAGTAGGGGCGTAGGGCACCGTTCGGGTACCAAAACTAACAAAAGTTGGTCGAGAACCGAGACCCGGCCCGAACCGTTTAAGATATTAGGTTCGGATTATGTGTTTATGAATCCAACGATAAAAAGATTGTTCCGATTGAACTTCTTGATAGAACTGGTCCTGTTCTATAATGCTTGTCACCAGAAAGGCAGAAACTGCCAGTGATCGATGTCCTCAGCTTTTTAGTATCATATGATTCATATCTTATTTTTTGATGCCTTGGTTTATCAACACAATGATCCCTTGGCTGCAGCAGGCAAGTGTTGCGAGTCTCTCTACACATAATTTACTAATAGTTAACATGTAATTATGAACAAATTGAATGCCGTCAATCCCGTCATAGAGTAAATCCTTGTCATACATAAAATTTATAACCTGCAGTGTGGTTCTCTCTCTAACTTCTCCATTCCTGCAGTGTTTATGTTTTTACTATCAGTACACTACATTTAGGTGTTATTGATCAAGCTGTGTGGGAAAATCTTTTGCCCGTGGACATGTTCAATCTCTTCATGTAAAAATATTTAATCTCGTTTTCTTTACCTTCTAAATCTTTTGCATTTATCATTGGAGCAATGATATATAACCTCACAAATTTAGGCCTTAATTCTATGTGTCAAGTCTAGTCACATAGACATATCATATCATTTCTAAAACTATGCAACATCATTGTTAAGTAAAAAGACTATTAAATCATTTTAAATCTAATAAATATTTTTTTTTTGAAAATATCTAATGGTTATAATTTATTCTTTACCTTTGACTTTGTTTTTCCCTTAATTAAATTTGATTACTTAATGATAATTTCTTACCTTTTTAGTTACAAGAATCTCATGAATTTAATTAATATCTTAATATATTTTCTTTCTATATTTAGATATTTTGACTTTCTTTAATTTATTAGTTAGTGCAACTGTGCTAGAAAATAAACCTTTCATAAATAAAATACAATATGAATTTGTTAGAATTACACAATATATTTAGTGCAAATTATATATTTTGTAGATGATTTATATATAGGGCCACTCTTATATATATGTGTATACAGTCCCTATCCAGAGTGAAGGTTCACTCTGAAGTTTCAGAATGAAGTTCCAATTTTGGCACACTTTTCGGTCAAATTTTTTCACCATAAGTGATTCAATATTTAGATATGCTATTCAAGATCAACTCTATAAAGTTTCATCCAATTTGACAATGATTTGAGCTTTCAAAATTGAGATTTACATGAACGGTTCACGTTGAACAGTTTTAATTCATTCATTGATTTAATCTAATTTCAATACCTTAATGATGTCTAAATTAGATGAAATTTTGTAGAGATGATCTTGAATAGCATACCTAAATATTGAATCGCTTATACTGAAAAAATTTGACCGAAAAGTGTGCCAAAATTGGAACTTCATTCTGAAACTTCAGAGTGAACCTTCACTCTGGATATGGACTATATGTGTATATTCATATGTATTCACATATTCAAGACAATTATGCATTTAAAAAAAATTAACCATTTTTTTTTCGGCATAAATGCTGATTTGCACCCCAAATTTGGCTGAAATTGTCAATTTGCACCCCGAACTTGCATTTGAGTCAATTTACCTCATAAACTTGGTAAAAATTGCCGATTTACACCCCGAACTTATATTTGAGTCAATTTACCTCCTAAATTTGGTAAAAATTGCCGATTTGCACCCTATCCGTTAAATTTAACTGTTTCTATCCAATTTTGCGTCACATGTCATACATTTAAGGGGTAGTATTATCATTATATATTTATTCATATTGAATAATGAAATAAATTAATAAAATTACTTAAGATGAACACTTGTTACAATGTTTGTTTTTTCGAAACATGTTATTGATTTATATATTTATTATTTTATGTGATATGGTATGTTAAAAGATATTAGAAAAAATATAAATAAATAAATACATTGAAAATTAAAAATAAATGTGTGTTCCGAGAGAATTACTATTCTACCATTGTGTGTGTCTTAGCCTTATTAGGTTTCCTGTTAGAGATAGATTCGCATCTCTGTAATAGATTAAGACTCCGAATCCTACGGGATTCTGATTATGTAATGTCTATATATTGGCCTCATTATCAATCAATAACTGGTTACGTTCTGTTATATTACGTCGTTATTATTCTCATTTGTTCATCCTCCAACAATGTGTACATATAAAAATATATTTATACACAACACACTATATTTGAATGAGTGGATATATTGAATATATAATTCAAAGTAGGGTTAAGTAAGTAGAAAAAAAGATGTAAATAAATAATTTAATTAACAAAATAATCCTCATTTTAAAGAACATTTTTATTTGTTTTTAAGAAAAATATAAATAGAAAATGACAAAATGACCCCTCATGTGCATGACATGTGACGCAAAATTGGATAAAAACAGTTCAATTTAACGGATATGGTGCAAATCGGCAATTTTTACCAAGTTTAGGAGGTAAATTGACTCAAATACAAGTTCGGGGTGTAAATCGGCAATTTTTACCAAGTTTAGGAGGTAAATTGACTCAAATGCAAGTTCATGGTGTAAATTGACAATTTCAGCTAAGTTTGGGGTGCAAATCGGCATTTATGCCTTTTTTTCTTTTCGGGAGTTTATTTGTTTTTTTTTTGTAATAAAAAAAGTTGAAGAAAAAATATTTGAGAAAAATATATTGAGGAAAAAATAGAACTCCAATGTATATAATAAAATATAGTTTTTTAGATATTTAAAAATTAATAATAATAACCTTTAAATTTAGAAAGGATTTGATGGTTCTACTTAACAATGATATTGCATAAATTTGAAAATGATATAATGTGTCTATGTGACTAGGACTTGACACATAATTAATGCCTTTAAGGCCTAAAATTTTAAGGTCAACAATCATTTTCCTTATCATTTATGCAATAATGGAAACGTTACTCTACTCTTTGAAGATATCGCTACAAAACTATCCCAGGAAAATTGGCTGTTTTTATTTTGTAACTGTTAACTTGTATATTCCAAGAAAGGAATAGCTTCTTACTTACCTGAACAAAATTTCTCACTATTGGAATCCAAGAAAACAAGCTTTGGTACATCAAATGATCAAAATCTAACCATTGTTTTACAAAATACCATCAGAGGCTTTCTCTGAATCTATGCTACAATCGAATATCATAAAATAGAATATTACAGAACGAATTACAAAGTAATCAGTTCAAATTTTGCAAAACGGGCAAGAATCTTACAAAACACCTAATGGGTAGACGGGTTGATATATATCTTGTACAGTTTCAACCTCCACCCATTTTCTGGTTAAAGGTTTAACTTCTTGCATAACTTTACTTATCTGAGACACAAAACTTGGAGGTGGGCTTTAAGGATCATGATCACTCGTAGCCTCACTGTGTCTCCTTTCATTTCTCTGGTTGCTCCCTCTCCTAACTTCACCATCTTTCCCATTTATATCCCTCTTAGCATGAGTTCCAGAGGTTCCCTTTGGAGCCTCATAAAGAGTTACAACTCTATCTCCTCTTTGAAGCAAGGGGTCATGGAGTTCTGGTGTTTGAAGACTCTCCAGGATCTCAACAACCTGGCTCATAACAGGTCTCCCTTTCGGGTTCTGGCTAAGGCATTGATATGCTAGATGTGCCACCTTCAATGCAGTTTTAATTGAGTACTGCCCTTCCAGTCGAGTGTCAACAATCCTCAAAAGTTTCTTATTATGATTTAAGAGTGGTCGAGCCCATTCAACTAGATTATGTTCTCGGCTGGGCCTGCTCTTATCCATTGCTCTCCTTCCAATGAGCATCTCGAGTAGCACTACTCCAAATCCATAAACATCACTTCGGGCCGTTAAGTGCCCTGATTAGATCAAATTAACATAAGTCATGAACTACTCTGGTTTCTACTACTAATGAGCAAGGTCATCAACTTAGCTTGAGAGAGTTGAACATATCTAGTTTTCAACTGCACAAGCATTCATATAAAAAACTCACATTTGTCAAATTAGCATATCTATGAAGAATATACCTATAGGGGAGGAGAGGATGGAGGGAGGTATATATCAATCTGGAATATTATTTCCCCTCGTCCCTCCTTGAAAGTAAACACATTTCAAAATGGAATATAGGCTGGCTATACAACAGTGAAGCACAATAAGATGCCATACAAGTTGCAGAAGTTATCTTTATGAATTACAGTCATTTGTGCGAATTGTTATTTGCTAGATCAATTACTTCTTCAGTGTTGTGTTCTTGATTTATTTCCTCAAACTTATTCACTAGTCCGTCTTTATTGAAAATAAAAAATCAATTACTTGAGAGAAAAGATTAAAAGAAGAATAATTATCAATATTAGTATAACTCAGCAACTTAGTTATGACACAGCTCACAAGTCATTACTTGCCAAGGAGCAGCATATTAGTATAGAATAACTCAGCAACTTAGTTATGAACACAACTCACCAGTCATTACATACTCAGGAGCGGCATATCCGTATGTCCCCATCACTCGTGTTGAAACGTGGGTTTGGTCTCCCATCGGTCCTTCTTTTGCTAGGCCAAAATCTGAAAGCTTCGCATTAAAATCCTGCAAGTCATAATTGCACTTTCAACAAAAAAAAAATCAACATGACACCTTCAGGATAGATTACTGATATATAAAAGCATAAATATTTCATCATTTCAATTGCCAAAAATCAATAATATGTCATTGCAACAAACATTTGAGTGGCTTCATCTTCTGGTTTCAGTTTCACTTCCACATTTAGATTGAACTTTTAGAGAGCTTTTAGTAATCGCTATCACTTCTTTAAAAAGTATGGTCTTTATTTGAAGGGTGGGCCTCAAAGAAATGCTCAATCTTGTATATGCAGTCATGCAGATATGAGATAAATATAGTAGACAACGAACCGCATCCAACAGAATGTTTGATGTCTTAAAGTCACGGTAAATGATTGGCCTTTCAGCATCATGAAGAAAAGCAAGTCCTTTTGCAGCATCCAAGGCGATCTTCATTCTTCTTGTCCATGTAAGCGTACGACCCACTCCTACCACCCAAAACAGAATTAATAATTAAGCCATTAAATAACAGGTACTATGCCTACATGGTTATGCCTCTCAACATGATATGCATGAAATTTTAGTTCTGACATCGTGAAAGGATTCACTTCAACACAAACAGAAAGTTGTTGCCAAAGATCATCTGCATTCCATGAAACCATGCAGTTCGGGGAAAATGTTCGAGCAGCAGGTTGTCAAATAAAGTACGATCAACAACCTATCAGACAATGGACAATAATAACTAACGGTTGTTTACCACTGACAGAACTCTCTTTTTGTTGAGAAAGGTAGGGGCAGATGAAAGTGTCACTTTCCAATTGCACTAGCATCCAAGCTTGAGGTAATTCAAAATTTACAATGTCAAATGCAGTCATGTGTTGAACAAGAACAAAATCACATGTATATTTCAGTATTGTATCTCATCTTCAAAATAATTTTCCTCATCAAACCTGGTATATGGCGGCGGAAAACAAATAAGGGATGTTCTTGTATCACTAACAAGCTGTGATGCACGGATACGTGAGAAAAAATGAATGCCCGTATCGTACCCGTATCCGATACGTGTACGGTATGGATACGCTATATTTACGTATCCGTGGCTGAAAATACGTATCTACAATATGTACTGTATAGTCAACTCACCTAATACGGTCAAAAGACATTTTGGATACGTTTTGGGGTATAATTATCAATGCCACGTTAAAAACTCAGAATAACTATAGTACTAAACTACTAATTACAATTAGGTGGAGAGTCTAATAGCCCATTCCATTGTTGTATTTTCTTGAACTTATTAAATATTTAATTTATAAACTTATGTTTATTATAAAATTAATGGAATTTAGGTGTTTTAATTGCTTGTTTGATTAAATTTTAGAATTTATATATATAATATATATTAAATATTATTTTACAAAACGTATCCAAAACACTACATTTTAGAAAATAACGTATCCCGTGTCATGCTGTATCCGTATCCCGTACCCGTACTTGTGCATCCTTGCTAACAAGTAGGCGCTGGGCAAAATAAGGATCCAGACAAGTCTGGAGAAATTAGAGTTGGAAAGCCGATGAAATTAAGCAGTATCACTAAGAAGCAGGTATTGGGGGCAAATAAAAATCCAGACTAGTCTAAGAAAGTGGACTTGCGTTTTCACAAAAAAAAAAAGTGGACTTGGAAAGCTGCCAAAAACATAAAAAATACACCCAAAAAACAGATATATATAAGACTCAATGGGTGATGCAAAAATATACATAAAATTATGAAGCATGTGAAATTAAGCAGAAGGGGGATGATAAATTATCATAGCTGACGAACGTAAGCATGGACAACTCGGAAGTGCCGAAGAATGATGGTGTTTGAAATTTTCCTTATGAAAAATACTTACTGCGGAAAAGATGTTTTTCCAAGCTGCCACTTGCCATGTATTCATAGACCAAATGGCGGTGTTCATCCTCACAACAATACCCAATTAGCCTCACAAGATTAGGATGACTGAACTGTCCTAAGTAGTTAACTTCAGCCTGCAAAACAAACAATATCAGGACATTAATGCATAAAGGATAATAACAGGTTGCAACACAATGACATGAGATATAGTGTTATGACATATCCCTCTAAATGATCATGGTATCATGGCTTCAAATATTTGTATTGTACCAGTCTATGGACTTGTTGAGACTTTTGTTTTGGCAACAAAGGGATAAACCTCCTCTGTCATACTTATTTCACCAGTGGTTTTTTCTTGCATCAGGGATTTAGGGGTTATCATTTCTCAGAACTAAGTTAGCATATTCAACTGCTCATCTCTATGACTAGATCCTTCATATTAAATATTTCAATTCATTATCTTCGAGTAACAAATGAGCCTTCATCAAATTCAAGCCACACAGAAACTAAAGAGAAAGCGAAGCAAATACTGGCAGGAACTCGTAACAAGTTGAGAGGTAGAAAAACTTTGCCTTACACACAAGGAACCATTTTATCTGGAAAGGACTGACACAACGTTCAGACTATGTGCAATTCTGTCAGCAGTATCAGAATGAGAATATCTTTCATATTCATTACTACAATGTCCCTCTACTTTGTTTTCAAAAACCATAATTCATATTTTTCATCTGCAGTTCCGCACACAAACATTTATACAAAACAATTGTAAAGCTGTGGTTTCTAAGAAAATAAATAAGAAAAGAGTAAAAGATGAGTAAAATACCAGCCATTCCCTATCCCCTTGGTACCCTTCTGGATTAAGCTCCTTAATGGCAACTTGTGTGGCTGTGTAACCTGGCCTCACAGTGTCATCAATGACGCCTTTGTATACAATTCCAAATCCACCTTCACCAAGAATCAGATCTGGCCTAAAATTTTTTGTGGCCAACCTCATCTCGCTGTGGGTAAAGATGTTGACATTGATGTATCCAGGATTTTGGCGGAGGTCTTTGATATTCCTTGTAACCAAAGGAGTACCGCGTGGTGTTTCATCCAAGTTAGGTTGAGATACCGAAGAGTCATATCCTACTTCATAATGTTTTTCACAAGGAAAGTATTACACTAACACTCGTATACATTATCCTACTTTATTTAATTTAACTACAATTTTTACTTTACTTCCACCTTACTAATTCATATTTCACTAGACTAACAAACTCATTTCATTCTGCTAGCTTCTAAACACGATGCAAAATATCAACAACACGATTTGTAAAACAAAGAAAGAAAGACATTTACAGAATGATCAACATAACTCTGCACAAAAAGCACTTAATGTTCAATAACTATCATATACAAACTTCTACATCAGAACTTTAAACTTTAATTAAGAAGCACAAGCAACCCCTTCATTTCAAACATTCTCAACCCGTGACATGGCATCCAAACCGAATTCCCATGAATGAATGCGTCACCCAAAATCTAAATGTGGCACATGTACTCTCAAGTTTCAAAAAGTGCTTCAAATCCAATTATATACACATAACAAATAACAATACTTGACAGGTCACTTTCATAATGTATAACCAAAAAGATCCTAAATTTGATTTGCTGAGATGTTGTTAAAACAATGGTAGATACATACCTTGTTGGGTCTTCTGAGTAAACTTGGACTCGTTCCTGTGTTCACTGAAACAAATCCCCATGAATCTAACCAACATCAACCAAAATCCTTACAACAATTTCCACAACCCCGAATCACCCCACGTTAGATTTCAACCCCTCCATTCATTTCCAGGCATTGATAGATGACAGCCTCAATCAGCCTCCACCGACATGGTGACTTATCCTATCAATACCCCTCCTCTCGAAATATTGCAATCCGGTTCCAGATTCAAAACTGGGTCGAGGCATAAAATAATTTACAAAAAAGTCGCATTAACATAAGCCATTATGCCCCGCCATCTATTTCCGGTTGCCCACCTGCAATTATTTTCAAATGACTGACACATAAGAATGGTGCCCAAATTATGAAAACACAGAAATAAATTCAGAAGAAAACGACTAACTATACTTTTAGTTATTAACCACGGTATGTATGCAGTGGCACAGAACAACAAAATGATGTTCTAGAGCCTATTTCATGCACAAGAGCAAGGCAAGAAACCCAAGTCTATAGATGCCTACTAGGTACACAAGATTTCTCAGGACCTTTTATGCCGTACGGATGATGGAAGAAGAAAACCACCACATTAGTCACTAGGGCAGACCTAAACATTTCCCCTCAAAGTACTTCAATAACAAAACCAACAGGGACATGTCCTTACTTACCTACAACACCTATTGATTTCAGGTACAGTTCGCTTGCGGTATCCAAAGTTTGAAACAGCCAGGCATAACCCACATACCTATGATGCAGCCAGGCATACCAATATCAAAGAATCAAAGGAAATGATTCGACTTCATTCTCTATTACAACTAAGAAGGCAACGTGTGAATATCTAGTTGGCAAATGTACTGCCCATGAACAACAACAAGACAAGAACACAGTACCGGGAACTCTACAGAAACAAGCCAATGGGAAAAATATATAATCAAGTTCAAAATGTAACCAAGAACATGATGATGAAGAACATATAATCCAAGTCCAGAATGCAACCCAGTAAATGATGAAGATTGAAGAGGCGCGTACCTGAAAAAGATTCAATGGGGAACCCCGACCACGAGATTTAAGTCGAGCTTAAGTGAATCAATGGGTTCTCAACCCCTTTTTAACGTTGGTGTCTGAAATATTGGCGAGATTGGAAACAGAAGGGGACTGACTCCTCATTGAATCAGATTTAATCTCAATTCGCCGATACTCTGATGATTATAGATATATATTAATATATTATCTCTTTAATTTTTAATGTTTTTGAGTCTGAACTTCCGATAAAAACCTAGAGTTTATTTAGCTCCACATCTATCTGAATATGGTTCCAAGGCTAGAATGGTAATTTAAAAAGAAGAAGAAAATAATATATGGGGAAGAGAAAGTGTGTTCTAATTTTCAAGTAATTGACTTCAAATGTGTTGAAATCCGTCGATACTTTTTCATTCGTTGTTTGCAGGAAAATGTTGTATGTTGTTTTGCTTACAAGCTCAATATGTCGATGCCGTGTTTTTTACTTCTCGAGTAGGAGGAGTCGGTGGCGTCAAGAGGTAGACTCACATTCCTTCATATCAATATTTAAAACTTTGCCATCTGGAATATTTGGGCAGCAACCTTGTAGTCAAATTCCACACCTCAAATGTGGAATGCCCGACTGGAAACTACGGTTGAATTTCCTTTGGTACATGCGTTGGCCACTATATTTCATGGTTTAAAAAACTTTAAGTATTACCGTCATATGATAAGATGAGTCGTTTATATTGTAGATGAATAAATTAAGCATTCAATTTCTGATTTCTCTTCTAAAAGGAAGAGATGAAGCTTAAATCTGTCATTGCTTTCGATTGTGGTAAGTTCCTGTATGGAATTTTTCTGTTCTCTTGGTATTAAGTATTAACACCGTTAACTGTGTCTTTGCCAGTATACTTGATTTTTTTTCTTTGACTAGTATACTTGTTTAAAGCAGCATATGGCAAAGAATAGACAAAATGTTTCAGCGCGCGCCTAGTGCATATATAATTATTATGGTTATTTTTCTTAGCAATTCACGCATCAATGTACGTGACGGTTTCTTATCAACGTACACTTGATAATTATGCAAGCAGAACAAAGATGGAGCTTCACTCATCATTCTCTCAATAATACGTACCTAACTATCACTAATATTTTCTAGGCCCAAAAAAATAATCCTCTATGAGATCATGTTTGAGATTGGATTTCAAATCCTCATATATATATCAACAACTACACTGTTAACTCAGCGTTTGGAATATGGTGTATTCATTGAATCACTTGCCGTGATTTAAGGGGTTCTAATGCTTAACTTCACAATTTATTTTTTATTTTTTGATTAACTTCACACAAGTTTCTTCTAAACTACTAGATGAAACTATCTTAGCGTTGGACGACATTGCCTCTTCAATATTAACTTGAGGCACAAAGCGAGCCATCGATCACTTCATTTGTGAGAAGGACTTTCATATATTCCTATACATGGAGTTTCAAATGCAATGCACAATTCCAGAAGCTTAGCTAGAGTACACACAGCGGCCATGTGCTTGACACGTCCCTAATCGTCTAGAACATTGGCCGGGGCATCTTCTTCACCCTTGTGTATTTGACGTCGGCAGTATTGTTAATTAGAGTCCATCGTAATTCTGTGGTGGGCATCGTCATTGACTCATTGACCCTAAAATAGAAAGAATACTAAATCACATCAACCTTATCGCTCTCTAATAGAGCATCTTCTATAAATAATTACGTCGCTCACCCAAACTAGGAGTTCAATGGTTCATAAAATAGGGTTATCCATTGACGCTGTCCAGGGATGTGAGGCTGGCCAATTGATGGTCGTGCCTTGCTGGCTGATGGTGGTGGAATCAGAGAGGAAGGCTACTCTGCCTACTCATGAGACCGATGTTTGCATGGAATTTTATGTTGTAGATTATGGTAGGTTAGTTATAGGTCTAGTTTAGTATTTTTCTGGCTTTTTACAGGAATCCGCTACTGTTGTGTTTTGAAAATAATCGTATGTATGTCGGTACGTGAATTAAAGTAGTGGGTTTTGGTGAATTAATTCCATAAGCCGCTTGCAAAGGCTGCTTCAGTCACCTAGTTGAGTCGTTAGATGTGACACCGCTATATTGTCGTCAAATGATCTATTTTAACACCGGTTAGTTCGTGTTGTCAATGTAATGGAAGTTACATAAACATATATACTAATACTTATGGAAAATAATGTTTTGAGTATAAAATAATAAGTTGGTTGCATTGCGAAATATGAAATTTTCATGGTTGCACCTTTTCGATTTTTGTCCCTATAACAATTGATTCCAAGTAGGGAGAGGAGTGAGACATTTTTATCCACCAACGTCCGATATCAAACATTTCGATCCAAATGGTTTATCACATGATAAAATATGAAAAAAGAAAAAGAAAATAAAATAAAAAAATCAGGAGCCGACGGTTAAAAATGAATATTTTTATTTATTCATATTTCTAAACTCATATTATGTGTTTTTTATTAATTCATATTTAGATAATAATTAAGTAATTGAACACATGACTCGAGTTTAAAATGATGAACACAAAGTAGACAAATGAACAGTGATATGTAAATTTGTTTATAATCCCAAATGTAACGGGTTGATCGAAAGCCCTGTATTATTTGAAGAGCAGCGCTTCTAGAAGGGGGCGGGGCTTCTAGAAGACCTCATACACCCTCTCCCTTTTGATCTATCTAGGGCACACCACAGTATCATATATGGAAAATTAGAATCCAGCTAGGTCTGTTCCTTCTCCCTTGTTTGGTTGCACATAAAAAATACTCATATAACTCATTACAAAACTCTCAAAAAATTACCCACTTGCCAAACAAACCCGAACACTCTGCAATCTGTCCCCCCACTATGACGCCAACTGCCACATGGCCCCCTCTCGCTCTCAATCCACAAATGCCAAATCACACACTCCTCCACAGTCTTCTCTCTTCTCTCTACAAATAGCCTCCATTTGAATCCGATTTGAAATCCGGCGACTCTGCTTCTTCAGATCTCGGAAACTCCACGCCGCCGATCGCCGGTTTTTGCAGAATGTGGAAGCTGAAAATCGCCGAGGGAGGGAATCCGTGGCTCCGGACGCTCAACAACCACGTCGGCCGCCACGTCTGGGAGTTCGATCCCAAGCTCGGAACGCCGGAGGAGCTCGAGGAGGTTGAGAAGGCTCGCGAGGACTACCACAACCACCGCTTCGTCCACAAGCACAGCTCCGATCGCCTCATGCGCATTCAGGTCTGATCGGTTCTTGCTTTACTGTGAAGTTTACTTCGTTTAGCGATCTAGTAGCTTCTGGTCAAGTCCAGAAGTCCTGTATTGATTTTGATAATGAGTGTTTTGCTTAAGTCAGAATTGAAGTTGACTGGAATTCTGGTTTGACTATGGATTGCGTGATGGTGTGAATTTGCTGAGTTTATAGTGTGAATTTGTCTTCTAAAGTGCTTTATATTGCGTCACGAATCGTTGGTCTGATCAGATACTAGCTTTGAATCTTGTAGAAGTGTTTGTCTAATTTGATGGAGAATTGGAGATGTATAATTTTATATTTATTGAGATATGTTGATCTGGTTGTTATTTCCTGATTCAGAAAATTTTGAAGTCAATGATAGGTACATCTGCAAATAGTTAACTAAGATAGTGTTACTTAAAGTATAGAATATTCATATGTGATCTGTGTTTTTTCGTATGGATTTAAATTGCTCTATACTGTTTCCAGCGTAGTTGTTATTTTTATTTTTGGATGCTGCTGACTCACGTCTTCGCCGGCCTTAAACACTGAAATAAGATAACATAATTTTGATGCCGTTTCTTGTTCTATCAAATTGTTAGTTACTGTAAGTCTGGGGTCTTTTGAAATTGTAAATTGTGCCAACGTAGAACACTACAAGTCATGAAGTCAAGGGGCAATAAGATTTGATCAGCTTTGAAAAGCCTGTTGTACTATTCTAAAATTTTTGTCACTGGGGTTTCATTATCACTAGAACTGAATAAATCTTGTGAAACGTAGACCTTAATTTCATTTTAAATGGGAAAGGGCAGACTGTGTAGAATACTTCTCGGTACTAGTCTTCCAGAAAAAGCGACAAATATGTTCAAATCGTAATACATGTACAGTTTGCAGGTACTGGCAACAATTCATAATTGTTGAACCTTAACACCAAATTATAATTTGTTTAAAAAACCATTGTTATGATTTTGGCTGTATGTAAGTTCAATTCCCTACAATTATCAGAACTTTATGAATTGATTATAATCACTCGTTTCTTATAGTTTGCCAGAGAGAACCCAGTTAAGGATGTTTTACCCCAGATCAAAGTAAAGGACACGGAAGATTTGACTGATGAGACAGTTACCCATATTTTGAAAAGGGCAATAAATTTCCATTCTACACTTCAAGCCCACGATGGACATTGGCCTGGGGACTATGGGGGTCCCATGTTTCTACTGCCTGGCCTGGTAAGTGCTGATGTTTCAAATTGACTCCTGTGTTTTGGATAAAATGCAAGTCATCCTAAAAAGAGTACACATGAAACTACTATTATAATTCTTCCTTGTACAATAAGTGGTACTATTACTTATTGTAATTTTTGACATTTATCCTCATCAAATGATCAGGTGATTACTTTGTCCATCACTGGGGCACTGAATGCAGTCTTATCAGATGAGCATAGAAAGGAGATATGTCGATACCTTTACAATCATCAGGCAAGAATGTAGATTTTAACTTTAGGACTTCCACATCTCTTTCACGTTTATCAGAGCTTTCCTTCTCTCAAGCTTTAGTGTATCAATGTATATAAGTTAATTTAGATGTATAAATGCAGAATGAAGATGGTGGGTGGGGGTTACACATAGAGGGCCCCAGTACCATGTTTGGTAGTGTCTTGACTTATGTAACCTTAAGGTTGCTTGGTGAAGGGGCTAAAGATGGCAAAGGAGCGATGGAGTCAGGGCGTAAATGGATTTTGGATCATGGGAGTGCCACAGCAATTACATCATGGGGGAAAATGTGGTTATCAGTTCAGAACTTAACCTTCATCTTGTTGGTCTAACAAACCATCAAGCCTACATTATATTATATATGGAAGGATTCTACATATCAGCAATCTAGTTCAGATCTTTAATCCCTGGTATATCGGTGATTGGTATTAGGTACTTGGAGCATTTGAATGGTCTGGCAATAATCCCCTGCCTCCTGAGATATGGCTTCTCCCTTATGTACTCCCTATCCATCCAGGTTGTTTCTCATTTATCCATTTTATGCAGATGAGTGTTTATGTGTGTGTCGTCATGTATGCATGTGCCCACATCATTTCTGAAATTATGTGATTGTCCCTTATCAAGTTATCAGCTGAAAAAAAAAAGGGGGAATAGACAAATTCTATATTTTTTTCTGAAGTAGCTTAAAGCCACTTTACATTTTAAACTTGTTATGTACCATTTAGTTATGTTAATCACATAGCTTAGTTGGTCTTTCTCAACTGGGAATAAAAGTATAGAATGCATGATCTGTTCCAGATATAAATTTGTTATTGTTATGAGCTATTTGAGTTAATGTTGAAATACCAAGCTCTGGGCGACTTAAGTTGACATATTCCCTTCGGTGTGACATACCTTTTGTTAATAATAAAGAAATATGCTGTACTCTGGTGGTTTTTTCCTTTCCTTCTTGAATTTAGGTTACGATTTCAGAATGTGATCTTTGTTCTACAATGGAGATTTCAACTTTCTGTGCTAGCATATTTGCTGTTCAGTTGAAATGAAGTTGCATTGTGCATTAGATGGTGTGCTCTAATTCTTAAAGTTCAACTGATTACATGTGGGCTGTGGCATATTTGAGACAATTGCTTTGATCTTCAAACATCTCTGTAGCAGAGAAACTGATTTTCCTTTTGCTCTGCAGGAAGGATGTGGTGTCATTGCCGCATGGTCTATTTGCCAATGTCTTACTTGTATGGAAAGCGGTTTGTTGGTCCAATTACACCAACAGTTTTGTCTCTGAGGAAAGAGCTTTTTAATGTCCCCTATCATGAAATAGATTGGAACCAGGCACGAAACGAGTGTGCAAAGGTTGGTCAATTGACATCAGACTAGAGCTACAATTTTGTTTATAACAAATCATGGGGAATATAATGTATTTGCCAATGTCAATAGAATATGCATATGCTGCAATTACTGCTGGGTTTCACATTTTATAGATGCAGTTAAGTATAATAGTCATTATTATTACTTTTATTTGTTGTGCTATGACCGGGTAATCAGGTATATTTATATGGTATAGGAGTTCAAGTGGGTTGATAATTTGTATTCAAGTTCCTTTGATTACAGTTCTCATTTATCTTTTGTTCAGTCAATTTACAGTTAAATACTGAATTTTTATTTAGTTAAGAAAACACATTTATTTATTGTTGCAGGAGGATTTGTACTATCCACACCCCCTTGTACAAGACATACTTTGGACCTCTCTTCATAAGGCTGTTGAACCAGTCCTAATGCGATGGCCTGGAAAGAAGTTGAGAGAAAAGGCACTGAAAACTGCAATTGAGCACATACATTACGAAGATGAGAATACTCGTTATCTTTGCATTGGGCCTGTGAATAAGGTATGCAATTAAGCATTTAATTGGCACAGAAACTTGTCTGTTAAGGGGACTGGACTTAATCTACCGAGTCCTGCCACTTATACTGTATTAAAAGTATGGATATTTAAGCAGGAAAATAGAAGTAGGGCGTGGAAAGGGTAATAAAAGAGAAGGACAGGAATTTGTAACATTTTGTATTCCTTGCACTCCTACTATGAATACATATGTTGGGAGATCTTGATGGAATAAAATCTACCTTATTTCCTGTTCTAACCCATATCCCTTTACCACATGATGGACCTCCTCTCTTTCCATCCTTTTAACCCCTCCCACTTCTTCTCCTAACAAAGTTGGTGCTAAGTGTTATCAACAATTTAGTTGGACACTCTTGGTTGACTATATAAATAGTTGGGTTGTAAAATGCCTTCTATGATCTCTAACTTTTGTTCAATTTTTGTCTTCGACCAAATGCCAATGTCCATTCCAATCTACTATTTTCCTGGATGACTTTTCAATATGATTTTTTTTACTTGTTCACTTTCCTTTCCTTTTCAGTGGTTGTGTAATTGTTTATGTTTACATAGCCAGGATATACTTTGCACCCTCTTGTCACATATTTATATTTCTTGGTTAGAGTTTACTAACTTTGAGTTGCAGGTGTTAAATATGCTTTGCTGTTGGGTGGAAGATCCGAATTCAGAGGCTTTCAAGTTGCATATCCCAAGACTCTATGATTATCTATGGATTGCTGAAGATGGCATGAAAATGCAGGTAGAAATACTGCTGTCTCTTTGAACAATTTATGACGAGGGAAACTGTAAATCACTCCTTTCTTGCTCAAAACTGACTTTTTTCTGTTTCAATTGAAGTGCTTGGTGGTTTATGAACTTTTGCCATAGTGTTTGTTGGTTTATGGAAACCACTTTGTAGCCCATCCACCAAACACTAAATTTTTTTATATATAATTTCTTTTATGTTATTTTATTTTGCATTTTGTTTTGTTAGTGCATGTCCATTGCCACTTTCAAGCGGTTTGAATTGCTCAATTAAAATTTTGCCATTACTTTATATTACCACAGTTACTTAAATGACTTTTCTTTAAAGACCTGGATGTAATAATTTGTAGGGGTATAATGGAAGCCAGTTATGGGACACTGCTTTTGCTGTTCAAGCAATCGTATCAACCAACCTGGTTGAAGAATATCGTTCAACTCTTAAAAACGGACATAAATTCATAAAAGATTCCCAGGTAGAGTTCTTCGTGTATCTGAATTTGTCTTGCTTCATGTAATTTAGTTTATTTTTCATCATTTTTCTAATTGAGACTTTAATTTTATCAAGGTTTTAGAAGATTGCCCTGGTGATCTCGACTTCTGGTATCGGCACATTTCAAAGGGTGCTTGGCCTTTCTCTACTGCTGATCATGGATGGCCCATCTCAGACTGCACAGCAGAAGGGCTGAAAGTAAGTATTGATGGAATTTAACATATTGCATTTGCCTATTTATTGTTACTTATTTAAAATTCTTATCTTTTGCAGGCTGTTCTAGTCTTGTCAAAAATCCCATCAGAAATTGTTGGTGAACCCCTAGATGCGAATCGGTTGTATGATGCCGTCAATGTCATACTCTCATTGCAGGTTAGGCAGACCGTAATAAGATGTAGAAATGTGTTATTTTTAACCACATCATTCATAATAATTGCTTACAGCTATATAATTTTACTAAAATTAACCTGATTGTAGAATGGAGATGGTGGCTTTGCGACTTATGAACTCACAAGATCCTACAGATGGTTGGAGGTAGCCTCATTTTTTATGATTCTACGTTGTTTTTACTGCCCTTTATGACTGTAAGCGGTTGCAATAAGATTTTGTAGGGCATTCGGTAACATGAGTGCCTGTTACAATCTCTTGATCTTAGATGGAATGATAGGTAAAATTTTGTTTGATCCCATTATTTGAAACATCTTTCTACACGAGCTCTGTGTGCAATGCAATCCTATTGTTTTGAAGTTAATAATATTAAGAAGAACCACAACAATTAGAAAGTATCTATGACTATCATTCTTAATACTATATATGTATATGTATAAATTAATAATT
Source organism: Argentina anserina (assembly GCF_933775445.1). Classification (NCBI taxonomy): domain Eukaryota; kingdom Viridiplantae; phylum Streptophyta; class Magnoliopsida; order Rosales; family Rosaceae; genus Argentina; species Argentina anserina. The sequence goes on from NC_065875.1 coordinate 4,734,339, forward strand.
ACCATTCTTAATTGGCAAGCAGTTGTAGTTTAAGCTGTAAAAACCTAATCCTTGACTCCTTGAGTTAGCATTAACAGTTGGGCTGCTAAGCATCTGTTATATGCTGTCTTTTATGTTAAAGAGGATTCCTTGTCTGCTTCCTTGTTTTATAATGCCTTTTGTTCTAATAAAAAGCTGTTTCTTAAAAAAAAAAAGGTTTCTATAACTATTGATATAAAGGTAAAGATTCTCAAAGAGAACTAATATATTTCATGTGATAGCTGTTCCAACTTTCACATCCCTTGAGTTTGCCAGAGTGATGCCACTGATTTCATCTTAGAGATCAGTTTTGCAGATCACCGGATGTAGATTATGTCTTCATCATCAACAGGAAATCTTTCTGGCCTTTTCTCCTAGAAAATTCGGCAAAAAGTCGTTTTTGCATGCTTACATGACTCATTAGATTCTTTAAGGAAGCCTTCCGTTCATCTTGGCCCAAATTATAGAACCTGTTGCAATGGATTATGGATTTCAGCAGTAGATTCCGGAGATAATAAAGACTTAAATGTATCTCACTGTTATTTTTTTCTTACCAGTTGATCAACCCTGCTGAGACATTTGGTGACATTGTTATTGATTATCCGTGAGTATCAGCACCTTGAACTGCATTAGTTGCTAACTGAATGTAACTCTTGTATTGTGTTTCCGATTTTTAATTGTATTGGTACTTGTTTCATGTCTTTGTAGATATGTTGAATGTACCTCGGCTGCGATTCAAGCTCTGGCATCGTTTAGAAAATTATATCCTGGTCATCGGCCGCGAGAAATAGACCAGTGCATCAAGAAGGGTGTTGAGTTTATAGAGAAGATACAGGAGTCTGATGGCTCATGGTTTGTTCCTACTTTTAGTATTTTCTAACCTCCTTCCAGATGTTATATATTCTATGTTGTGTCATTTAAAAAAATTCCTAGTCCATTTATAAGGTTTACAGTGTATTCACACCATTTATATCCATAATTTCTGCGCAGGTATGGTTCTTGGGGTGTTTGTTTCACTTATGGTACATGGTTTGGGGTAAAAGGATTGGTGGCTGCTGGAATGAACTACAACAATAGTTCTAGCATTTGTAAAGCTTGTGATTTTCTGCTATCCAAACAGCTTGATTCTGGTGGCTGGGCAGAGAGTTATCTTTCATGCCAAAACAAGGTTAGGTCTTTCTAATTAATATATTTCATAAACAAATAGTTTGTATATGTTCCTCAGCAATCCTGAACTATTGTAGTTGATCAGTTTAACACTGGATTACATTTATGTTCTGTTTAGCTCTCAGCCCCTTTGCACTATCATTTCTTTTAGATATATCAAGGCATATTTCTCCCCTGTCATGATGGGGTTGCTAGGACCCAGAACCTTAGTTTGGCCCGTTTCCTTATCTGTAAACTAACTGTTCTATCTACTCATCCTAGTTGCCCTTTAAAAAGTATGCCAGTCCTATCATATCTCTTGTATGCTCAAAAGTCCAGTATCTTTTGTTGCATGGAGTATAAATTCTGGTAGACTACTTCTACTTTAGCAGCCTCATGGTATTCTTTAATGGGACACATGTAGATAGTGTTGTTCGTGGACATCTTCCCCAAGGTTTTAAGTTATTCCAGTTTAGACTTTTCTTTAAAGGCTTTCAGTTGGTTTAATATACGTCAAGCAAAAAGTGTGTACAGTCTTAGAAACCTCTGTTCTTCTGATCATTGGTGTGTAGTTATATTGGACACCCTGTGAAATTCTAGGTAGTAATTTAACATAAACTTGCTCATAAAGGCAACTCTGAGGTGACGTGATACTACTAAATAGGTCCCAGTAATTAAGTTTTTCACGTGTTCTAATGTTTCATGTCTTCTAACGATTTAATTCTGTCCATGCAGGAGTACACAAATCTTAAGGGAAATAGGTCTCATGTGGTAAACACTGGATGGGCTATGTTAGCTCTTATTGATGCTGGGCAGGTAATGTCTGTGTTTATTTAGATTCATGATATTTAATGTCTCTGTGTTTACTTAGATTCATTATGAGTAGGACATGGGTTATTCTTTTCATATGTTGATCAGCAGTCCGCAGATTGACATTGCGCATACAATACCTTACTGTTCAGCCTGGTAGTAGATTAACGACATTATAGACAACATAAGCCTATCTACATCTACCATTTGACTTAGTATACAACCATTTTTCAAAAAGAGGTTCTTTGACAGTGAACCAACAGTCCCAACAAACCTAATTCTCATTATTCCCTTGAAATTCTGCCTTTGAACACAATTCCTCAGAAGCTTTTATGCTCTTTCCTCCACTCATATCAATTTAATTCGGATGCACTGCCTTACTTTGACAATCTTCTTACTATGATACTGATATATGTTGGAGCAGGCGGAAAGAGATCCAACACCATTGCACCGTGGGGCTAGATGTTTGATAAATTCTCAAATGGAGAATGGAGATTTTCCTCAGGAGGTACTTCACTGTTCATTAACAATACTATCTTGGATAAATTACTTGAGAACAAATAGTCTTCAGCCCCCTGTTTTAAGCATGCTTCATGGCTTTTTGTAATCTAATGAAAGAACGGAAGTGAGCACAAGATATTCACATATTGGGGTCGGGATGTGACTTTTGAAAAGTAATGACATAGCTAAAGCTGAATAATCAATGGAAAAATGAGCACATCATAATTAATCAGTGTTTAAAAATTTAACCACGTTTCTATGAGATCTACATTTCTTTAAGATGAATCATAATTCATTGCTTTGATAATTCATTTATGAATAACTTATTTATAGCATGCGCAAAATAATAGAAAATTCCTCATACTATAGATACTAAACTAAGGATGAATACATACTCACAGTTTTAGTTTAAACTATGTGTAACAAATATTTTTATTTATTAATTCGTTGTGTGATGAAAAAATTGACACATTTTGTTGTAAAATTATATGAACATCTTTCACACTACTCTCAAATCATTGCAGTATTGATTTACTATATATGGAGGAGTTCTAAATTATCGATAGGATTAGTGTTTCTCTGTTGTGTTGTGAAGAAGTAAAAGTGGTGAATACTACCACAAATTGTGGTAAGACCGTTTTCTTATATTTTATATTTACAGGAAATCATGGGTGTCTTCAACCGGAACTGTATGATCGCTTATTCTGCATACAGAAACATATTCCCCATATGGGCATTGGGAGAATATCGCTGCAGGGTGTTGGGATCTTCATGAGCCATTAATTTGTAAAGCATCAACAGTCGCCAGCGTATTTCACAAGTTCATTGGCACTTCTTTGTGAGCTTAACATTACAATCTGCTTCTCAATCTAAGTGGGATCTCAAAGCTACCTCCTTCATCAATCCGGCCCCATTTGATTGTGGTTGGCCTGCATTCCACTTATGATCGGATAGGTTTCAGTATGCATGAGGAATCAACACATCTTGTTTAGTCCTTGTTTATCTTTTGGAAAGAACAACCAATCCCCATTTGTAAATTGCCAGTTGCTTCAAGGGGTACTCTTTTGAATATAGTACTTCCCTTGTAGGTTTGCCTGGGATTGCTGAATTCTGAATGCTGATGAATAAACTCATTGGACAAGTTCTTTACAACGGAATATCTTAGAAAGGAAATCATTTCAATTTTGCAGTTTCAGTTTCTGTTTCAGTTTCTGTTTCTGTTCTGTACTTTTGGTTGCTGAGCATGTAGTTTCGGGTACTGTTCCAAAACAAAACGCAATGTTTGATGAGGTCTTTTGGAATTGGATTCCGCGTGACGCTAACCGTTCAGTGGAAGCTGCGGCCAAGCTTGCAATGGTGTTGTTGTGCTCTTCGGAGTGGGTGGATACACCCCCAACTTGTGTTGAGGAACGACGGCCTGCCAGGTCCGCCGTAATGGCCTGGTGCTCTGTTCTGTTTGGGGTGTGTTAGTTTGTTTGATTTGTTTGTTCTGCCTTTTTCTGTTTATTGCTTCTGTGTTGCTCTGTATTGATTTCTTGCTTGGGGTGTGCCCTTTTCTAAATGAAGCTTCGAATTGACCAAAAAAAAAAGTAGCCGAATAAATAAAGCAGTCGCCGTTTTGGTCAGTGAAAATGTAATAAAGTGATGGCATGCTCTTCACTTGAGATAACCGTTCTTGCAATTTTCTTAAAACAAGATTACAGAGGGAGTTGATAAACTAGGAGGAAAATTTCAGAGCGATTCTATAAGATGAGAGGAAGTGACCACCCCAGTCCTCATTTTCAGCAACTCAGTACTGGAAGGTGGTCAATACTCAATACATAGCTACAATTTGCTCGACCGGTCTCCATGTATGGACCTAAAATTAATAAATTATCATCTCACCACCTGATCCGTCCATAGAGCCACAGTGATATGATCGGGATTGAAACAGGATAATTAAAAGAACATAATTGAAACAGGAAATTAAAAGGAATAAAATTAAACAAGTTTGATATTCATTTGATAATTTCTCAGAAAAAAACAACATTACTTTATAGTTTCGGAGAGTTACTGTAAACACATGTTTACAAAAGACCCGACCAAGATCCAATTACCATATAAGGTAGAGCCCAAAATGGCTAACCAACCTACATAAGTAATAAGAGTCCTAGCACATAGAAGGGCCGGTCTCTGAAGGCCAATAATGCTCAAGTCTATTAAGTAATTACTGATGTTGTAGCTTAAATGTTTTAGAGTAATGAATCAGTCCTCAATATTGTTATTCTTTCTAGTTTCTCCGGTCGTAACAAGTTTTCACCTGATGATTTTGGGTGTCGATGGGATTTGGGTAGAATATAATTAAAATATCCACCAACCTATAGTTTTGGTTTTGAAGTATTTGATCACTGTGTTTCACTTGATTTCAACATAACCTCTTGGCCATTTGAAAATAAACGGAAAACTACAAAGAATTACTTCAAATTTTAAAAGTTGTTAAAAAAATTATCAGAGTTGCTCGTAGTATTTTAATTGCCAATTTAATTAAGAGCTTCTTATAAGAAGTTCATTTTAACACATGAACAAAAAAATTATCTACACAAGCATAGATATTCCACATTCAACCAAAAAATTTGACCTTGAGATGATTTATCCAACTCCAAGTAAACTTACTGATCAAACTGAAAGTCAATATGCTAGGGTTGTGGGGGGGGGGGGGGGGGGGGTCCACGTGTCAGTGAAGTAATTTGAAACCGCCAGTCCCCACTTTGTCCCTTAGCCAAATTTGAACAGAGCGCGAAATTTAAAGCCAACACCATCAAATCATACCCCTATCAAAATCCAAAGGCTCTCTGATTCCTCATTTTACCAATCCCCCACTTTTTTTTTTTTTCAAAATTTAATCATTTTTTTTATAACTCCCTAAATCTCGAAATCCCCATTCTTTAAAATCTCTGCATTTATTTCTTGGGTTATTAATTTAAACTCCCAAAATGGGGAAAGAAGAAGATGAAGCTCTGGTTCTTCGCTCTGAAGAAGCTTCATTTTCATCTGGGCAAGTCTCGTCTGGAGTTAAATGGCCATATCTGTAAGTGGGTTCGCTTCAAAATCTAGTCTTTAAGTGTTTCTTAACTGTTTCTGATTGCAATTAGGGTTTAGTGATTTAGGGTTTTTGTATAGATAGAGAGATAAAGTTTTGATTTTTCTTTAGTAGGATTGATTTGATTACTTACCCAGATCTTGTATTGAAAAATGTGAATGAAAAGATCAAAAGATAGGTTTTGTTAGTGATTGGTGAACAATGTTATTTTAGGGTGGAATGACTTAAATGTGTAATGTTGGTTTTGGGCTGTTGAATTCATGGTTTGGTTTCAATTTTGCAGGAGCTAAGTGATTTTGGGTCATAGAATTAGGAAGTGGGGGTGGTGATTGTGGAGGGACCAGATTCCATTTGGGGCTTATCTAGTTGGGATTTTTCGATGAGCAAGATGAAGACAACACATGCAAATGTTAAGGGGAGAGGGCTGGGGAGAGTCACTCAGCAGGTGGTTTTTGAGCTCAAGCACAAGGTGGTTATTGCGATGAACAAGCTTGCTGATCGGGATACCTACCAATTAGGTGTTGAGGAGCTTGAGAAGATGGCAGAGTGTTTGAATCCGGATGGGATTGCTCCGTTTCTGTCGTGCATTTTGGATACTGATTCGGAGCAGAAGAGTTCGGTTCGGAAGGAATGTATTAGGTTGATGGGGACATTAGTGAGGTATCATGAGGGGCATGTTGGACTGCATCTTGGTAAGATGGTTTCTAGTATTGTGAAGCGACTGAAAGACCAGGACTCTGTTGTGAGAGATGCATGTGTGGAGACTGTTGGTGTTCTGGCATCAAAATTGAGTAATGGTAGGGGGGAGGGTGATGGGGTGTTTGTTGTCTTAGTAAGGCCGCTTTTTGAAGCTCTGGGTGAACAAAACAGGCAGGTTCAGTCAGGTTCAGCATTGTGCCTAGCAAGGGTCATTGACAATGCTCATGATCCCCCGGTTTCAATTCTGCAGCCAATGTTGAATCGAACAATAAAGTTGCTCAAGAATCCACATTGCATGGCTAAGCCAGCCGTTATTGAGCTGAACAGGAGCATTATCCAGGTGAATTCTTCAACTATAACACAATTATACTGTCAATTTTTTCTCTTTAGAAGAAACTATACTGGTTTTATTCGTTTTTCTCTACGTTCATACTTCCGGTTTATCAAATCTGTTTTTTCAAAGCTGCATAACAGTTTTTACCTTTCAATGACATTTATCATTATGTGTACATCACTTGAAATCTTGTTAGCCATAATCATGCGAGGCTCTTTATATTTTGTTAAAAGTGTTTACTGATGTTTTGCGTCAGTTGCATTAGTTTGTGTTTGTCTTCTGTTCAATAGAATACGCATGGGTCTCCGATATCACATTAACGATCAGAATTTGGCAACACTTACTGCATGGTCTTTTCTCTCAATCATGGTGCTCTAGCTTTAGTACTGAAAACCATTTGAAGGAAATCAGCTTTGGCCAAATAGGGCTGTCAAGTTATGAAACAAACAGTTTGAAACCATATTCCTGTATTCATTTTACTACATCTTTTTGGAATGCACATTTGTTGTTATACTTAGATGTCCTTTTGTTTTGCACAATTTGATCTTTATTGTAGGCAGGGGGTGCCCGAACACAAAATATCCTCTCTGGTGCAATGGCAAGTATTCAAGAATCTCTGAAGAGTAGTGATTGGGCAACACGCAAAGCTGCTTGCATAGCTTTAGGAGAAATAGCTACAAGTGGTGGATCCTTTTTGGGCTCGTTTAAGGCTTCCTGTATTCGCTCCCTTGAATCATGTCGCTTTGACAAGGTTAGCGTTGATTAAACATCTTTATTTTGGAGTCTTGTTTCAGGAAGATGAATAAACGTTTCTGTCCTGTACTTCTGTTTCTTGTAGGTGAAACCAGTTAGGGATATCGTCCTACAGGCACTGCAGTGCTGGAAAAGTCTTCCTGGATCTGACACTTTTGAACCTTCAGAAGCCGGATCTTCTATTAAAGGTTTAGCGCCTGTTGCCAGTATTCCCTTTTTTTTTCTTTTTCTTTTTGCAAATTGGTTTTTTACTTGCTGAATTCCTACTTCGATGCAATTTCTTCAATTTATGATCATACAATTCAGTAGTCTTTTTCAGAACTCCTTGCGGTCTTTTGAGGCATATTGAATCATATGTTGACTGGACCTCACCTTTGCAGTTCTCATATTGAATCTAGTAAAATATGCTAGTAAATGACAGTTCAAGTTATCAAATGTAGTTCCCAGAAAGTTAATGTATATTAGGATGAGCTGGAACTCTTGCAACCATATGGATAAGTACTTAACCTAAAATGTATACCAATCTAAGTTATAGCCTGATAGTTTCATTTATGAAGCTTGGCCACTTCTTCCTTATGCTCCAACATCTTAATCCTCTCAAGATATGAGGTTGTAGTTTTGGAAGAAAGGTAATATTATGTGAAAATGGTATATATTTTGATAATGTTCTACATATTAACATTTCTTTCAACATGGGATTAATAGATTATCTTTCAACATTTCTTAGTGATGTTGGTTCTCGGTTTACTGCAACGCCATTTCTTTTATATAGGAGTCTGCTTGGAAATTTTAAATGATGTGGAACATCCTTTTCCTGGGTTATTTTAGCAAACTTCTCAACTTAATGCAGTCATCTTGTTACTTCTCTTAATGGCTTTTAAAAATTGTATGCACAGAAAATTTCTTTGGTGGTGACTACAGTGACATAACAAGTGCCAGTGAATCTGGTAGGAAGGATAGCTCGTTCAGGAAAGTTGTTGCTACTGCGACTAAGAGCAGGATTCCTTTGTCTGGCAGGAAAACATGTCCAAATTACGTGGAAAATCATCAGTGTTCCAGTGAAGATGATTGGCATATCAAAATTGCAGTTCCTAAAGCCCACAATGCTTGTTTGCCAGAGTATCAGAATGAAGAATCTGAGGGTAGCACTATTACAAAGACAATGGAAAGGATGAGCACTGATGTTACAAGCGCACATGATATGGGGTATGAATATGTTCATATGGATGAAAAACAAGAATGTTCTTCTCGGTCTAACATCATCACTGATGACATCGAAACCAAGTTTGTGACAGTTTCTTGTAACAGTATTGAGGAGTGTAGTTTGCAGAAGCCAGTGGGAAGAGATCAACGGTTTGCAGTTGAAGAGAATAGTAGGGAGAAAATGTACACTGAACGGGATCGTAGAAGTCTTGATTCGACTGTGACAGAGTCTGATTCTCATACTCCTCATGGATGTTGTTCACAGATGACAAATGAAATGTCCTGCATTAGAAAGCAACTTTCTGATATCGAAAATAAGCAGTCAAACTTAATGGATCTCTTACAGGTAAATACCTTGAGAATCTCAGAGTGCATATAAATTAGTTTATGGTCTTCACAATCTGTCAAAACTGATTACAGAATTGATTAAAGCAAATAGTCAGATCAGTATTCTATGCCATAAGCCTAACCATTTGGTTTAGAGTCTCATCTTTAAGATAAAATCAAGTTAACATGGTATGACCCAATGGCACATACAATTTACGTAGTAACCGTTCTCTTTCACTTTTTTGCCTCAGTTCCCGAAAAACAAATAAATAGTTAGCTGTCTTGCTACTGAGCTGTTTTTCTTTTCAAGCTCTGCTTACAGTACCTAATGTAGCACTCATATTGCTTTGAAAATCTATTGTCGTTCTGGCACATTGCTTATAAATCAATGTTACAGTCATCTACATCATAAACAGTGTTAATAGTCTAAGTTTTCTTTTGTCTTTTTTCTCTACAGGCATTTACATCTGGTGTAATGGGTAGCTTGTCTATGTTACAAACAAGGGTGGTAGGACTAGAACATGTTGTAGATAGATTATCTCAGAACCTAGTACATAGGGAGGAACGTTCCAATTTAGCAACCTCCAAATTCATGAAGGAGAGCCCAAGTGTGCATTCGCCAAGACTCTCTGCATGCACTCCTAGGCCATCTATAGATATGTGCAACAGGAAGCATTCAGTTTTGTCTGTGAAACATTCTGATAGTTGGGAGGATAACACATTAGTGAGGACCCAAGCAAACAATTCTGCAAGGAAAGTTACAGAGACATGGAGTGATACTAAGGTGAAGCTTACCAGGAATCCTGTTGGAAAAGATATTCAGAAAAGTTCTGGGCAGGGAACACAGAGGACAAGTCAAACAAGGACTGATGTTATGTTTACCTCAGCTTCTAGTGCCAAAGTTCGACAAATGGAAAGCGAGAATAACATCTGGAAACAGGTCAAGGGGTTTCTCTGTGAAGGGGACATGGATTCTGCATATGTTGAGGCTCTTTGTTCGGGTGATGAAATTGTTCTGGTTGAACTTCTTGATAGAACTGGTCCTGTTCTAGAATGCTTGTCACCAAAAACTGCCAGTGATGTCCTCAGCACTTTACTATCATATTTTGTGGAGCAAAGGTTTATCAACACAATAATCCCTTGGTTGCAGCAGGCAAGTGTTTCTACGCATAATTTACTACCATTTATTATGAACAAAATCTGTCATGCACTAAATCCTAGTCATATATAAAACGGATAACCTCCAGTGTGGTCTATCTAATTATTATCATTCTTTTTCTGAATGTCCCTAAGAGGAATAAGAAAGAAAAGAAATTTCCATATATGCAATAAAGTAAAGTATTTGACACTTGAGATTTATGTGCTTTAACAGTTCAGTTGTTACTTTATCCAGGTAGAAATTCAGTTAAAATATATTTGTTCTTTCTTTTTCTTCTTAAAGTAAGGTTATTAAAAAATTGAGATCGGGTTTGAAAATTCAGTTGTCTCGAGTACATCCCTGTGTCTTTCTTAAAATACTATGAATTTACTAAGAAAAAACAATGGTGTTGGTTTTCTTTGCCCCTAGCCATTTAGAATTATATTTTCTTCTTTGAAAGAAAAGTTATACTCTCTGATTTCAGCATCTATGGAAGTGCTAAGACATTATGCCATCTTGTGTCATTTAGGTTGCTGATTTGAGCACCACTCATGGACCAAATTACTTTGGGCTGTCTGCAAAAGCAAGGCAAGAATTTTATTCTTCTGTTCAGGAAGCAGTAAATATGGAATTTGCCAATTCTTCAGAGAGAAGATCTGTCACTCAATTAGCTGTGCAGTTTCAGCATATCTGGGGTAAAGCTAATTCATATTACCTTTTCATGTGTTGTTTACCCTTTGTGTTCTTGCAGTTTCTAACTGTGACTAACCCATTAACTTTGGCTTGTGCAGGTTAATTAGGTGCTCAAATTATGAATCAGCCACATGAGGGTAATTATTATGTTCTTTACCAAATGATGGTCTAGGTCTGGTCACTCAGACACAGCCACACGAGAGTAATTATTATGATTTTTCTGCATTTTGTATGTAATTTGCCAAATCCATCTCTCCATCATGTAAGGTTAACCAAGACATAGCTTCTCCATTTCTGCGGTATTTATCTTATTACGAGTATAATACATTTAGGTGTTATTAATCAAGCTGTGTGAGGAAGTCTTTTACCCGAGGACATGTTCAATTTCTTTTACATGTACCTAGTAATATTCAATTTGCTAAACTAAGAAATTTCCAACAGGTCCATTCTACATTTGGCAGCATTTTAAATCTTGAAAATATTGAGAAACTGCAGCCTCTACAATTGTGCAACAATGAAAAACTTACTCTGCCCTTCCAAAATTTAGCTACAAAACTATATCTAAACAAGATTGGCTGTTTTGAACTTGTGTTTTTCCAAGAAAATAATAGCTCATTTGACACCGGAACAAAATTTCTCACTATAAAGGATTGAATAAACATACTCTGGTATATCAAAGTCTAGCCACTGTGATATGGAAAGACCATCAGAGGCTTTCTCTGAATCTATGGTATAATAGAATACCATAACATAAAATGTCAACGAATTACAAGGTAATCGGTTCAAATTTTGCCGAAGGGGCAAGTCTCACTCAAAACACCTAATGGATGAGACGGGTTGATATATATCTTGTACAGAATCAACCTCCATCCATTTTCTGGTTTAGGGTTTAACTTCTTGCATAAATTACTTATCTTGAGACAGAAAACTTGAAGACGGGCTATGAGGACCATGATCACTCATAGGCTCACTGTGGCTCCTTTCATTTCCCCGGTTGCTCCTTCTCCTGACTTCTCCCCCTTCACCAGCTTTTCCATTTACATCTCTCTCAGCAGCTCTATCTCCGGATTGAAGCAAAGGGTCATGGTGTTCTGGTGTTTGGAGACTCTCCAGGATTTCAACAACCTGGCTCATAAGGGGTCTCCCTTTCGGGTTCTGGCTAAGGCATTGGTATGCTAGATGTGCCACCTTCAATGCAGTTTTAAGTGAATACTGCCCTTCCAGTCGAGGGTCTACAATCCTCAGAAGTTTCTTATTATGATTCAAAAGTGGTCGAGCCCATTCAACCAGATTATGTTCTCGGCTGGGCCTGCTCTTATCCATTGCTCTCTTTCCAATGAGCATCTCGAGTAGCACTACTCCAAACCCATAAACATCACTTCGAGCAGTTAAATGCCCTGATTACATCAAATTAAAAATAAGTCATAAACTACAATTATGACTAATGAGCAAGGACATCAACTTAGCCTCAGAAAGATAAATATATCTAGTTTTCAACTGCACAAGAATTCATATAAAAAACTCACATTTGTCAAAATTAGCAAATCTATGGAATATAGGAGAGATTGGAGGGAGGTTCATATTATTTTGGAATAATATTTCCTCATGTCCCTCCGTAAAAGTAACATGTAACATGATGGAATATAGTTGGCTTCGCAACAGTGAAGCACAATAAGATGCCATATAACAACTTATAATTATAACAGTCGTTTGTGCTAATTGTCAGTACACAGTTGTCAGTCTTAATTAAGAAAATACAATATTATCATTTACTAGTGAGCAATGAAGAAAATTATCAATAATAGTATAACTCAGCAACTTAGTTATAACATAACATGTTCGTTACTCATCAGGGAGTTGCATATAACTCAGCACCGTAATTATGGACACAACTCACCAGTCATTACGTACTCGGGAGCAGCATATCCATATGTCCCCATCACCCGTGTTGAAACATGGGTTTGGTCTCCCATCGGCCCTTCCTTTGCAAGACCAAAATCTGAAAGCTTCGCATTAAAATCCTGCAATTCACAATTGCAATTTCAACCACAAAATCAACATAATTTCTTCATGATAAATTACTGAATTTTTTTTTCTGACAAGTAAATTACTGATTTAATGAAAGCATAAATATTTAATTTCCAAGAATACTTTCATCATTTCATTTGCCAAAAATGAATGATTGATCATTGCAACAAACATGCTTCTGGTTTCAGGTTCACTTCGGCATATAGATTGACTTTTTAGAGAGCTTTTAGTAAAAGCTATCACTTCTTACAAAATACAGTCTTTAAATTGAAGGATGTGCCTCAAGGAAATGCCAAATCTTGTATATGTAGATATAAGATGAATATAGTAGACAACGAACCGCATCCAACAAAATGTTTGATGTCTTGAAGTCACGGTAAATGATTGGTCTTTCAGCACCATGAAGAAAAGCAAGTCCTTTTGCAGCATCTAATGCAATCTTCATTCTTCTTGTCCATGTAAGCGTACAACCCATTCCTACCAACCAAAACAGAACCAATATTTGAGCAATTAAACAACAGAGGATGATAAATTTTCTTAATTGACAAACATAGGCATGGACGACTCAGAAGTGCCAAAGAATGATAGCTTTTGAAGTTTTCCTTATGAGAAATCACTCACTGCGGAAAAGATGTTTTTCCAAGCTGCCACTTGCCATATATTCATAGACCAACTGGCGGTGTTCATCCTCACAACAATACCCAATTAGCCTTACAAGATTAGGATGACTGAATTGTCCCAAGTAGTTGACTTCAGCCTGCAAAAGAAACAATATCAGGACAATAATGCTTATACGATGATAACCAATTGCTAACAAATGACATGAGATATATTATGCCAAATCCCTCTCCCTAGTCACGATGACAAATATTTGTGTATCACTAGTTTGCAAACTAGGGACTTGTTTAGAGACAAAATTTTGTTTAGCAACGAAGGAAATACCTCATATGTCTCACATATACTTATGTCATCAACGGTTTTTTCTTGCGTTAGGGGTTATCATTTCTTAGAGCAAAGTTATCATATTCAATTGCTCATCTCAATGACTAGATCCTTCGTATTGAGTATTTCAGTCCATTAACTTCAAGTAACAAGGAGCCCTCATCAAATTCAAGCAACACAGAAACTAAAGAGAAAGTTAAGCTATTTCCAGCAGAACTTGTAACAAGTTGAGAAGTAGAAGAATTTTGCCTTGCACATACGGAGACAATAGTTATCTCTCTCTGGAAAGGACTGACACAAGCTTCACACTGTGCCATTCTGTCAGCAGTATCAGATGAGAATATCTTTCACATTCATTACTACAATGTCCCACTGTGTTTTCAAAGACAATAATGTATATTCTTCATCCGCACGCAGAACATTTATACAACAGAATACTGTAAAGCGTGATTTCTACAAATATAAATAAGAAGAGAGTGAAAGATGAGTGAAATACCAGCCATTCCCTATCACCTTGGTACCCTTCTGGGTTAAGCTCCTTAATGGCAACTTGTGTGGCCGTGTAACCTGGTCTCACAGTGTCATCAATGACTCCTTTGTATACAATTCCAAATCCACCTTCACCAAGAATCAGATCCGACCTGAAATGTTTTGTGGCCAACCTCATCTCATCGTGAGTAAAGATGTTGACATTGATGTATCCAGGATTTTGGCGGAGGTCTTTTATATTCTTAGTAACCAGAGGAGTATCACGTGGTGTTTTATCCGGGTCTGGTTGAGATACTGACGAGTCATATCCTACTTCATAAGTGAAGAAAATGGAAGTATTACACCAACACTCATAAATATTATCCTATTTTAATGAATTAAACTACAAGTTTCACTTTACTTCCATATACATATATATGTATATTCACCTTACTAATTCATATGTCACCAGACTAACAAAGACATTTCTTTCTGCTAGCTTCTAAACACAGTGCAAATTATCAACAACACAATTTATAGAACAAAGAAAGAAGGACATTTACAGAATGATCAACATAACTCTGCACAAAAAGCACTTCATGTTCAATAACTATCATATACAAACTTTACCTACGTCAGAATTTTGAACTTGAATTAAGAAAAAGAAGCACAAGCAACCCCTTTCATTTCAAACATTCTCAATCCGTGACATCGCAAACCAAACATTGAGTTCCCATATATGAATGCTTCATCAAAAATCTAAATGTGGCACATGTACTCTCAAGTTTGAAATTATAAACACATGACAACACAAGAACCAATAAACATCCTAAATTTGATTGCTGAAATGTTGTTAGAAAAATGAGATGCATACCTTGTTGGGTTTTCTGAGTAAACTTGGATTCCTTCCTGTGTTCACTGAAACAAATCCCCATGAATCTAAGAAACATTAACCAAAATCCTTAAATAAAAAACCGCAACCCCAATTCAACCCACGTTACATTTCAACCCCTCCCTCCATTTCCAGGCATTGACAAATGACAGACTCAATCAGCCTGCACCGACATGGTCACTTGCCAATGCCCCTACTCTTGACTTATCTGCAATCCGGGTCCGGATTCAAATCTGGGTCGGGGCAAAAAATGCGATGTGGGTCGCCGGAGCCACCCAAGACTTGGAAATGGAGAGGTGAAAAATATCAAGGGAGGAGAGAGAAAGTGTTGAAAGATTAAAAGGACGGGTCTTTGGAACACAGAAACTAAAAAAAACAGAAACAGAGAAAAGGGTAGAGAGATTTGGTCCAGTAGTTGTTGTGAAAGGTTGAGAAGCCAAAAGAGGCGAACATAACGGTAAGCCAGACATGTTGATGAAACCCAATACCATGTCACTCCTACCCTCCCGGAAAAACCAAACCAAAACCAAACTGAAACTAAACTTTCTCGGATGACGACGATGATTAGTTGTAAAATGTTTTTTTTTATATGTTTTCTTTTCCTTGTTTGTGCCGATCATTCAAAGATTTTTTTTAACTTCTTCGGTTTAGTTTTAGGCTTTTAACCTTTTAGGTAGGTTGTCACTCGTTGCCAGTTGCCACTTGTTCCAGAACGTATTGTATTAGCGAATCTGCCATTGATCGAATTATTTGGGTTTCTTTCTTCTCCCAATAGATGTTCTGGTTGATCAGATGGGTAGCATAGACAGCTGAAATGAGAGTGACTTGTTCGTTTGAACTTATAAAGTCTCTGTTCAATCTAAATACTCATATTGGGTGGGTTGTTTTTCTTCATATATGCTTTTAAATTCCTCTTTCTCATATTAGAGTTACTGTATGTGCGTGTATCACCCAAGTTATTCAAAGAAGGTAATTGAAACAAGACGAAGGAAGAATTGAACCGCCATGGAAACTCAAAATAGTTCAAGAAATTCGATGATTAGCTATAACCCCTACAAGTTTTAGAGTCCATCTCCTTTAGATATAGAGAAACAAGCTAGGCTTAATAGCCAATTTCTTACCTTAGCTTTCACCTTAGTGTCAATTTATTAATTCAGCTTGTATTTATGCCAATTTGCTACTCTAGTTTTTCAAAACTTGCCAAATTCATTAATCTTACCAATTTGCTACCCTTTTATCTTCAAAAATAGACTATTTGATACCTCACTATAACATTAATTTGTCAATTTTTTTCGTAGCAAACAATTAAATTTGAAAATTCAATTAACTAAATTACTTAATTGTAAAACCATAGAATAGTAATTCAACTTAGGTTAACATAAATACTCATGGTAGCAAATTGGCAAGTTTTAAAAAATTAGGGTAGCAAATTGGTAAAATTTAAAGCTAAGGTAACAAATTGACACTAAGGTTAAAACTAAGGTTGCAAATTGGCAATTATACCAACAAGCTATTGTAGATTATTACATATTGAATATACAATTAAATAATATCCTTTTTTACATGTTGTAAGTTGTATGAAGACATTGCATAAAATTGAAGATCTTGAGTTTGCTTCATTGTAATAGTTTTGCCAAATTAGTATCTGAAATTCTCTCGTCCATTAGATCTAATTTAATTAATCATATGAGTGTTTTAGTGAACTATAGAGGTAAAACAAGTAAGATAAATAAGGGAGAAAACCTTATGTACCCATTTCCTATCCCCTTCCCTTAAATTTTAACATTGTCACTTCTTGCCTACTCAGCTTAATAGCCTCTAACCTCATGTTAAGCCATCCCAAGTTCATTAATTGGACCTCATTTTTCAAAATCAATCATGTTTCTAGTTCTCATTCCGGAGGAAAGAGGAATGACTCATTCCTTTTCTTATTCATTCTCTTTCCCATTGCTCCTCAAAGCAATTCAACCTTAGTAAACACCCCCAATTGACCAAACGTCAATTGAAAAAGGAAGATGATTGGAACGGGTCAACCCGACCCGAATACCCACAAACAAATACATAAGTCACTTCCTCTTGGCGACTCTCATATTTCAGACTCTACCAAACGCAGCACAAAGCAAGGCTTCCCAGAAAACGATCGAAAATGGCCGACGAAGCCAACAGAGCTGTAAGCCCCTCTTTCATCTTTCTCTCCATACCTTCCGGTTTCTTTACTTGCTAGATACTTAACCAGATATCAATGTTTCACAGGCGTTCATGGAGATTCAAGGTCGCATGATCGAGCTCACCGCCAAACTCAAGCAGGTTCCTTTTTTTTGTGTGACCCACTTGTATACTTAGTATACGGTGAAACCCAGAACTGATTGGTGTTGTATTGAAATGGGTTTTCAGGTGCAGAACCAGATGCGAAACAAAGAAGGAGAAAAGAAACGTGCTTTTCTAACCCTAGAGGAGATTCGACCTTTGCCTGAAGACGCTAATACTTACAAATCTATTGGTAACTTCACTTTTAATGTCCCAAGTTTTAATCTTTTCCCTAATAAAATTACACCCTTTTGTTTCTTTGGGTTGTTTTGATTTGAATATGATGGTTTTGTTGGGATTTCAATCTGTTTTGCAGGAAGAACGTGAGTTTCGGATTGCTCTCTCGTTTTTGTTGAATGGAAAACAGGAGTTGTTGATTTAATGAGGTATCTTATATATGCAATTGATGAAATGGTGTGATGAGCTCTGTTGTTTATGGTGGACAGATTTGTTTTAGAGCCCAAGTCGGTGTTGGTAGATGAACAGGAACAGAAGCTCAAGGACAGTGAGACTGCAATTGCCTCACTACAGGTGCTCTCCCCCTTGTACATTTTCAATCTTTAATGTACTATTTGGGAGACGCCACTAGCTAGTTTAGATGTTAATAGTGAACCAAACTTGTGTGTTTGTTGTATTGGAAATAAGTAACCTATGTGACTTGGACGGGAAAAACTCACATTAATTCACCTGTTGCCCCTCATTTACAAACTTTCTTTGCATGATTAATCTCTTCCTTGAAAGATTGCTTTTTGTATTGTGGAACCTATTGAGCAATTTGTGCCGTTTCTTTCTGCAATGTCAAACGGCATTATTAATCAATCGATCACATTTTTGAAAATTTCACTCAATTTCTTTAGTACATTTTATATTATACTTTTGAGAGTGATGGATTGTATATTATACTTTCTCATAGATTCAATTTCTTTAGTATGTATTATAGTACAAGGTCAATCTTTGTTTCTTGGATACTTTTATGCTGTTCAACTTGGTTTCCCCTGAACGTGTACGCTGAGACATCGCTTATAAGAAGCTTATAAAAAACATTTTATGAATAGGAGGTTTGTCCAGGAGTTAGGATAAGATGAAACTTCATAAATTTGTGCCCTCAAGACATCTTGTCAATTGTTCAAGGGTTGGCATCTCATGAAAATAATTTTTGTTTTTAGAAATGTGGAGATTCTTAATTGCTGTTCCATAACTAAGGGTCTCTCTCTGTGCACACGTAGGAGTTCCTGTAGAATCCTGATTTAAACTACGTGATGGAACGTATCTTCAATCAAGTTTTCAATTTAGCTTCACTGTGTATAAATTCCTTATCCTTGTTTCCCCCAAGCACACCCTGATTTAAGCCATGTGATGGATTAAATCTTCTCAATTAAGTTTTCAGTTTTGTTAGCTTCACTATATATAAGTTCCTAATCTTTTTCCCCCAAAGTTCTTGTCCAACCTTCTATAAATCTCTTTACCTAATCAAACAATAATGTGAACAATGCATGAATCGTGTTCAGGACTTTGATCATTAAATCCCAAACTGTCATTTTTTGTGTTTTCATGGAAATGCTTGAGGTGAGAGAGAGCGAAATTAAATAGAAAAGCTAGTGGAATTTCCGTGGGATTGACTGGTTCAAGGTTAAGGTGGAAAAACAATCTTCGATAATGTTGGAGAAAAGCAAGTGGTGGGTTGCAGGATTTATTTTTGTAGAACTTTTTGGTTGAAGATTTTTTTAGTGCTTTAGCTTGTTAAATGTTCAACAATTGCATTTATGTACGATGAAAGAAACTTGTTTCTGATAAGGAAGGGAAATTCTAGAATGTTATTTGTTGATTGTTTTTTTGTTAAAACTCGACACTGCTAAATTTTGAAAGATAATATTTCTGCTTTTCTTGTCTGTCTGCGCATTGATTTTCTCTGCTGTTCGACAGACCTCAAAGGAATACATTGAGAAACAGATTGGAGAGGTAGAGGCCAACTTGAGGGAGCTATTGAACCAGGATCCAGGTATTGCGCGTCAGATAATGTCCATGACCGTAATGTAAACATTCAAAGTGATGCAACTGTTCAAATTCTTCAGTCTTCTGCCGTGAATTCGTTTTGTTTCATTTGTACAAGACATGAAATTTGTAGAATTAAATGGTTTTCTATCTGCTGCTACCTTCTTGACCACTGGGTATATTCTTAGCAAGTGAATGAAGCTTTTTTGCTTAAAAATACATCACTTTTGTATTACTTTATAAGATGTCAAAGTAAGAAAGAACGGCTCACTCATTCATGTTCTAATGCAAATTGTATTCTTAGACATTATCGTGCTCACAACTTCCCGAGTGCCAGAAAATTGTTGAGTCTGAAATTACTCGTTCTTATATTAGTATATGAACGTATTGGAAAAGGTTGCAAGAGATTGATCACTCGGAAGGAGGGTTTCTAACTTGAGCAAGAGACCAAATGCAAAACCAAGGGAAAAAATCCAATGTTTAGATCACCATTGAAGGACGATAATTGCAACAAATTAGTCCATTATATGGTTCTCAACTATTTAAATCCTTAACGACAAATTTTATTGAACATGCATCAAGGTTGCTTAGTACTAGTCACTTGCTTGGCGTGGACTGGCCGTAGGACTGATGGTCTTCTTGTTCCAGGGATAGCACAGATCAAATTGCTTGGTCTGATCTTGGTACCTGCATGAAACGGTGGGTTTGATTCTCCATGTACAATGATCGCACCCATCCCTCAAGTGTTCATATATGTCGAACCACTCAATGTGGAAAGGTCACACAAAGCTACAATAGAACAGCGTTCCGGCGAAAGCGGCCGGTTTGAAATTAAATCCATAGGTTGCATTTCTGTGAAGCTGATGGACGCCGTGATCATCGTCCTTGGATCTACAGTAAGAACATCCGAAGGGGGATCCAGTCATCCAGATAATTGATAATCTCCACATGAATAGTGTTCCAGACTTCCAGTTAATAGCCTCGCAGGTAATTATGAGTGCAAAAACGTGCCATGTGACGGTCACTGGAGTTATCTTCGTAAATTTCAAGTGAGAAATATTTGGTTTCCGGGATCAATTTATAGGGGACAAAAGCTTTAGCTATTCTGTTAATTATGTTTTGACAAATTTGTTTCCGTTTGAATACCACGCATGAATATATTTCCAGTACATGCAACTCTTTAATTGGTTTCTATCGAGACTTTCCAAATTTCTCATTTGACCTCTTATGATCTTCCAACTATCCAATTTCATATTTTTTCCTCAATTGGTTGTGAAAAGATTGTAGCTGCCAAATATGCAATTATTTTAGTTTGAAACATGTATATATTTGCAGCTTCAGTTCATTTAGCTTCGTCATGAAAAATATTAGGTGAACCACATTTTTGGCTATTTTGGGTACGTCAATGCAGACTCGTCCAATTATCTTCTCTCTATTACCTCTTTTCTCAAATTTTAGGGGAAACTCCAATTGAGAGTGCAGAAGCCTGAACCTGATTTACGATAGCAATCAATCAGACGACCAATGAAGTATGAAAATTGACTACTTAAGAAACTTAGTTAACGATTAAATCTCATCGCTTGTACTCCGGCCAATTACCAAAATAAATTTTCAATTTATCTAAAACATGTACTGTATGCATAAAAGAAGAACGGCCAAATTGGACAGAAGTTCTTCTGGATTCCTAGTGTCTTACGGACGTATGGCTCAGATATCAAACCAAAGTTAACATTTTTGTTCTGAGTTGATTTTCTTGTTTTAATCACCGCTCTTCAAATTGACTGCAATCAAACCATATTCTACAGCTAATTAGTACGTTACATAACATGTAGCCAAAGTCTGAAAAATATATATATAGCAAAATATTACTAGCTGCCAGAAACTCAAAGACAAAGTGATATGTAATATACAGCGTAGCAGGTCGATCACGTATATGCATCTGCAAGAACCTGTTGCCCCCGGAAAGATACCAACAAAATCTATATGTAACCTCTTCCAAAGTTCCAAGCATATTATTCCATATTACCAACTCATCAGGATAGCAATGATCCTTTAACAATGGAGTAGCTGATCATCATAATCCATTTAAATCTGGAAATGCAACTTAACTTTACCACTATTTTATATCTTTGTGGTTGTAGTATACACGCATGTGAGAGAGAGAGAGAGAGAAAGAGAGAGAGAGAGTATTAAACTACGTACTGCAGCGAAAAATAATGATGATCGACCTTTAATTAGAATATAATGTATATATATATATATATATATAGATTGTTCAGATTTGATCATTGAGTTGTATAATTCCTTCAATACTGGATAGCGAGGAGCTAGCTTCTGATATGGTCATGGCAGCATCTCCTTGGTTATGTGCTTGGCAGCTGCAGGCTGCTTTGGTGGCGATATGCATTTCTTTCGTGTTGAATACCAAAGGCGCGATTGCTGCTCGGCAGTTAGTGATCGAGAGATCCAGTACCGTACAGGATCATTATAGGAGGACCCTCATAGACAATGGACTAGGTTTAACACCACCTATGGGGTAAGTTGCGAAGATATGCTCATTTTCGCATGAATATGCTTGGTGATCTGTTTGGTTTTGACACATGAGTTTTTGTACTAAGATGCTTTGATGCATGATTGGTGAGCAGATGGAATAGTTGGAATCACTTCAACTGTCACATAGAGGAAAACTTGATTAGAGAAACTGGTACTTGGTTCATCATTTTGAATATTTCTACTAACAAAGTCTCTAAATATACATGTAAAGAAACTTGTACTTAATTGAAACTTTTCTACAGCGGACTCGATGGTGTCAACAGGTCTTGCTGCACTTGGCTACGAATATATAAATTTAGGTATATGTTACTTTGCAGCCCTTAAAGCTTCGCAAAATCGAGTAAATGAAGAGCTTCAATGCATAGTTAACCCATGGTTTAGTAACTACGTACTTCTGTTTTCCTCATTAATTAGATGATTGCTGGGCTGAGCTTGATCGAGATTCTGAGGTACGTACGTACTTTCAATAAAATCTTAAACTTCATAAGTTCATATATACATTTTTTATATATATGCTTAGCTGCTTACGTATATATATCTCTCAGCTTACAATTTCACATTGAGGACAATTTTTGCAGGGAAATTTCGTTCCTAAAGCTTCAGCATTTCCTTCTGGACTCAAGGCTTTAGCAGATTATGTCCACAGCAAAGGGCTGAAGCTTGGGATTTACTCTGATGCGGGGTAAATATTATGGTCTCTACCGATTACATTTCCATCTGTGTCATTACTCATTACCTAACATATCCCTCTTTATTTAGAGAAACAGATGATTTTCCATTCGGCACTCCAATCATTCAATTACATTTCAGCTGGCTAACTAGCTAGCTAAGAATATATGTTAGCGAAATTTTGTGCATGGTAAAGTCTTAGTGTAATTAACAAATTAATTACCAGAGATCTTCTAGAGCAAATTCAATATATATATATACACATATATATATACACACACACACACAGTTGTACGTCATCTATTCATCTCTAATTACTTCGTGGTTTACATATACAGAACTCTAACTTGCAGTAAACAAATGCCCGGATCACTAGGCCATGAGGAACAAGATGCACAAACTTTTGCCTCTTGGGTATGAACTATCTTAGTTTCTGGCTCAGAATTATTTATACTATTAATAACCGAAATTGGGTATGTCAACTAATTAAAACGCCTATGAAATTACATGAAGACTCTTATATCATATGTTATTTTAAAATAAGATTATATAATTCGAGAATAAAAAGATAAAAGTTAAAATAAGAATAAATAAAAATTTATCTCGAGATAACTTCCCTATAACCGCCCCCACTTCCTCTGCACACATGTAGTGGGGGGTGGTTGCTAGTATTATATACTGAATAAAAAAGAATAGAAGGTAAAGTTGTAAGAAAAAAAAAACTCACCCATCTAATCATCAATTCACTTACTATTTTCTCAACTATAAACACACATAATTAGGACAAAAATATTAAGAAACTATGTATCTTGTTATGAATAATTAATACTCGATCTGTTTATATATGTGTGTGTGTGTGTGTTGGTTTAACCAATTCAATGAATTTCACTAATGACAAATTAAAATGTCTTTATAAATAGGGAATTGACTACTTAAAGTATGATAATTGTCATAGTACCGGTACAAGTCCTAAGGAAAGGTACATGTTAATGTTATCCTTTAATTAAGTACTTGATGATCATTTTATGTAATTAAATTAGTTACTTAATTGTACTAATGTGGTGATTGTATTGGCCAACAGGTATCCAGTAATGAGTAAAGCTTTGCTAAACACCACAAGACCCATCTTCTTTTCCCTATGTGAATGGTGAGATCGACTATCATTAATTCTACAAAATTGATGTTGATGTTGATGTTGATGTTGCATGTACGCCATGTACCAAATTGTTAAACATTATGGGTATGATCAAAACACGTACTGACGTACAATTGCAAAAATGCGTTTGACAATGTATTAAATATATATAGACATCAAGACAAGGACTTCTCACATCATATTCTCTGATGCCAATCTCTAGGGGAGTGGACGACCCTGCAACCTGGGCGGCGAGTGTTGGAAACAGTTGGAGAACAACCGGAGACATAGCTGATAACTGGGATAGGTGAGAGCCATTAACTTGTACGCACACTACTACGTACGTACGTACACATCGATCGAACACACTAAGACTAAGTACAACGGCTTGAATAAGTTGATCGATCAGCATTGTCTACATAGACATTACCCAAAAAAAAAAAGCATTGTCTACATAGACATTGTATAGGTTTTTAAATCGATCACAAGCTTAATTGGTCTTTTGAAACTTAACGTCAAATATGTATATGCTAGTATGACATCTCGTGCCGATCAGAACGACAAATGGGCATCGTACGCTGGACCTGGAGGATGGAATGGTAATATATAATCTCTGAAATTTAATTATCTGAGTATAAGATTAGGGTTTATTTTTGCGTGATAGCTAGATATAGGAAGAAAACAGAATATATAAACCTAATGATTGACATGCATGCATTTCTTTAATTATACTAGATCCTGACATGCTTGAAGTTGGAAATGGAGGTATGACTGAGGAGGAATATCGTGCGCATTTTAGTATCTGGGCATTAGCTAAGGTAACACGACGAACACATAGCAAATAATTCACTTACCTGCCTATCTACAAGCTTTCTGTATAATAATGTGGAACATGTCACGCTGAACAGGCTCCTCTGCTTATTGGGTGTGATATTCGATCAATGGACGATGCTACTCTTAATCTGTTAAGCAACAAGGAGGTTATTGCAGTTAATCAAGGTGAGAGATTTCAAAATGTTTCTAAATGGGAAAAACAAAAACAGCAACAAGAACAATATCTCCATGTATTTGGATCCTAATTAAGTATTTATTTCACTAATATTATCCCTTTTTTTTAAACCGAACACTAATATTATCTATAAACAGACAAACTAGGAGCACAAGGAAAACAAGTTACGAGTGGTACCGATTTGCAGGTAATTAGTAATTGATTTATACTCCTCTAGATTACTTGCGCAATGATAGGATTAATTCATTTTGCATATATAATTTCAGTAATAAGGTGTTTGAAGGCAGTTCAAGTACGGGTGATATGATTAAGTGATTAACTAAATTTTGTTTTGAATATTGTTATACATTTTTGCAAAAATTTTACTGACATGTGAAGAATTTTGAAGTTCCCAATGAGTAGAACTACGTAAGTTTGCAAACGCAAACATATAAATTTATGATTTAAGCATCAGTTATTTTTTTCTTAAAAAAAATTGAGTTTTATATAAGAGCGAAAATTGTTGCAGGTTTGGGCAGGCCCTCTGAGTGATAACAGGGTAGCATTAGTACTGTGGAACAGAGGTCCTTCTAAAACTACGGTCACTGCTCATTGGTCAGATATAGGCCTTGAACCAACAACGGTTGTCAAAGCAAGAGATTTATGGGAGGTCAGGCACAATTATATATATATATATATATATATATATATATATATATATATATATATATATATAGACGAACCAATTGCCTCAAGCTCTTACATATGTCATATCTCATAATATATAATCTGTTTATTTGGATCATGCAGCATTCAGTTGAATCACCAGTTAGTGAAAAACTCTCTGCTGATCTTGAGTCTCATGCTTGCAAGATGTACGTACTCACTCCCAAGTGAATACTTCGCACCCCCACGTACACAAGATGGAGATTAGTTATTACAAAACTAGGGTTTCACTCACATTCAATAATGTGGATGTAATGTAGAGCTATAATATACTCACGGTGACTCCCTATTTTATATCATTCATAAAGTTAATTAAACAACAATTAAGTACTCAAATTTGTGCGCGTTTTGGAATATTTTGTTTGCCTTGTATAACATCTTATTTTTATACCATCGGACATAATAACTAACAAGCCTTCGATCAAGAGTGACAAGTGTTGTTTGTGGCTATTATACCAATATATGTACTGATATATCTGAGCGTATCACTCGTTAATTTTTGGGCTTAACACAAAAAATAGTTACAATTACATGTGAGTCACCATAACGATTGAAGTAGATACCGAAATATATATTTGGCCTAAGTCCTTTAAAACGTACATGCAGAAAAAGAGTTTTGTTTTGATGGTCAATAATGGAACCATAACTGGTAATAAAATTATTATAAGGTATTAGTGATTATTGTTTAAGGAGAAATTAATGTAACAATAGAGAGAAGATAAAGATGTGTCTAATAGCCCAAGTCTCATTTAGTACCGTCTCATCCCGTTTTTAAATGAAAACTTGTAATTTATATATTTTTGTGCCGAAGTATAATTTATTTATGTTGACTTATAAGTTCAAAATATTTGTGTAACGAGGACAATTTCTAAAACTTTGACACTTCATATGCATTATAATTGTAAAAACATTATTGTTGAATGTTGATTTGTTGATAAAAATATTCTAAATTATACGTTTTTATTTAACATCTGTGATGGTGAGACTTGAGCCAATCCGTTCCGTTTTTTCCATCTCGAACTTAAAAAACTGTAAGGCCCAGCTCGATCTGGTCTCGAGTTTAAAGAGTGAGACGAGAAGTGTGATTAGCACAATCCCTTCTCATGCCCAACCGTACCATTTATAGAGGATTACAAGATATCTCTAATAGTAACAGTCAAACTATTACTACTCGGAAAACATCATGGGCAGAATTTATTTCTATTAAAATGGGATTTTAATCTCAATGTATTATCCTTTACGTGGTGGATGTGCTTCATTTAGTCTATGATTGCTTGATTTGGATATGGATGCAAGCCAAGCCATTCATCTGTATTATGTACTTAATTGGAGCCATATAAGTTCGTTTTAGCAGTTCATGGTCTAAATTTCTCATGATTTTAAATTTAGAGAATTAGTCTAAGTTGAAATGATTCTAGACATAATTTTGAATTAGTCTCACTTGCTAATCACATGCCTCTTTTGCTTTCGGCAATTGGTTGGTGAAGCCGAAAATTGTATTCCAAGTACTAAATACTTTTGATGCAAAATGTTAAGGCGAAAATTGCACTCCAGATACTAAATGTTTTTAATACAAATTGTTCATGGATTTATAGCGCTTACTTTTGGTTATGAATTTGATATATATAAGTTATTTACAAAACTGAGATCATACACAAAGTATCTGTGTTCATTACATCTAAGTACTCCGGAAATAGTTGTTATTAAGTTATGGAATTGTACTGTGCTAACTAGTTCATATAAATTTTTTAGAACGATCTTATTTAATAACAATTTTACCATAAATTCTTAATAATTATGATTACCTCTGTTTATCAAATCATTTTGATATTAAGGCAGAAATATCACTTTTGTCATCAAAGTATGCTTCAATCAACACTTTGGTCATTGAATTTTTGAAAATTTCACTTTGGTCATCTAACTATACTACTCATATGTCACATTAGTCATTTTGTCTATCTTCTTTGTTATTGAATGTTAAATCATAATATGTAGGGTCATATTTGTCATTCCAATTAGAAAATAATTAAACTATTGTGCTAGAGAATAAGAAAAATTGTCATTTGATTACTCTAATCTCCCAATTACCCTTCGAATTAACAAAGAAAAACGATGAAAATAAACAAAATGATCAATATGACATACATGTAGTAGTATAGTTTGATGATCAAAGTGAAGTTTTCAAAAATTCAATGACCAAAGTGTTGATCGAAACAAACTTCGATGACCAAAGTGATATTTCTTCCTGATATTAATTATAGTCATATATTGTGTATTGAAGAAATTTAGGGCAAATGTCCAATTCTCTCTACTATTTGTATACTTTTTAGCAATAGTAGGAAAATTCATTTTCTTTAGTTGAAATCTTTTAGTCTTATTGTGATACTTTATTTATGCATAGAGTGAAAATCACTTTTGATCTTGAAAATAGAAGCAAAAATATTTTAAACAAAAAAAATTGAAATAACAAACTAATGTTACAAATAACTACAGATTTCATTTATGCCTATAGAACATATTCCTTATTATTATTTTTTATGTAAAATGATGTCTTAAGAAGAAGGCAAAATTATCAAAATACACTTCAAATTTAGCTGAAAGTGTCAATTTACACCATAAACTTACGATTCTGCCAACATACCTCCTAAACTTTGTATAAATTGTCGATTTACATCTCATCCGTTAAATTTAACTATTTCCATTCAATTATACATCCCATCTGTAAAAATTGAAATCGGTTTCTTTTAAAGTAAAAGTCAAAAGTCATTTATACATTGGGACCTTGTGAGAAAACTGATGTCTAAAGTAATTTTTAATATCGGCCAAAAACGTATGTTTAAATTTTTTTTTATCTTAGACATTACCCATTAATACCTCGATTTTTTTTATATTAACATTGGTCATGACATGTTAGCATAATCTTAGTAATTCATGTATGAATGATGCTTGATAATGTTATTGCAAGTTATGAGTTTTCTTAGGAGTGAAGAAGAGGAAGAAGAAGAGAGCAAAAAATGGTGAAGAAGACCAAGAAGTGTACCGGTAGCAATCTTTCAGATGTGTCTCTAAAACTTGGATGTGTTAGCCAAGGGTGACATTTATAGCTCTCATTTAGATGTGTTGCTAGAAATCTATCAGATGAATTTAATTTCACTTGGATGTCACTTGCATTCACTTGTTGTTGGATTTTGATCATAATTGAAGGATTGACAACTAATCATAGTAGTTTTTTTGGTTCAGATTAGTGATCTTTTTGGCATCTCTTGCCTGAGTTCGAAAAGGCTTTCATGAGTGCATTTTTTGGTGTTGCTTAAGCATCAGTTATTCAGTGGGGAGAAAACAGGTTAGTTGCCATGACAAGGTTGGTGATAGCTCTTTAGGGGAAGAAAAAATGATTTGATTTATAAAAAAACTAATATATATCTGGGAGTTATATTAGAAGTTGTATGAAAGAATCAGATCAGGGGTGAGAACAGGCAAAAATTCAGGCTTAGGTTGTTTCATATAAGTAGGCAAGTTGGTTTTCTTACAAGGAACTATCAACCATGAGTTAAGATTTCTTGATATTGTCACTGGTTGGCATGGGGGCATGACATTTTCTAGACTACTAAAGTGTTCAAAGCTTTTCAAGCTTTGCGAAAGTGGACATCATTTAAATGGCAAAGTTAGAACTTTATCTGACAGAGAAGATATCAGAGAAATTAGTACATAGTGTCAATGAGATGGCAAAGATGTTCTTATGAGTACAGTATAAGATGCTGCATTCACTCGTCCAAGTCTTTTTGTCATCTAAAATTTGTTTCGCTTGCTTTATTGGTAGGAGTGAAAGTCTTCTAGGATTTTCCATGGCTTGCTCCAACACTTTAGGACTTGTTACAGGAGCATTTCTTCTTGGCTTTGGTTTGAGTAAAATTCCAAAGGGTCTTGGGAGAAATGCAAATTGGACCACTCGTCAGAAAAGTTCTTTCTCCTAAAATTGCTAAAATGGTTGTCAAACTTGATGACGCTCATCAAGAACTCTCAAATGCTATTGTGGTGAGTTGTTTTCTTCAGTTGCATGTTTTGTTTTAACTATTAAAAGTTGTAAATTACATTGTCATTATTTATCTGTCCTTATTCTTATCATTACTATCATTCTGAAGTTGTAATTGTGTCACCATTGTTGTTTATGTCGTGTACTCATGAAATTTTGCCACATTTTTTCAGATTCAAAAGAAGCTGCAAATGAGAATAGAAGCCCAAGGGAAGTACTTACAAGCTATATTAGAGAAAGCTCAAAAAGGTCACTTCGTTGATAGAGCACAAGAGGACTAAGTACCAGAGAAGCCACAAGAGCACAATTGATGATAGACTTCAATTACTACAAATTTTCAACTTGTAGATCATGTCTATGTTTATATAGCTTGTTTTCCTTATGCCTTTTTTGTTCTATAATTGGTTTCGTATTTTCATATCCTACCCCAAGTTTTTTAAAAAAATGGAAGATTTTAAAAGACATGCAAGGATATTGATTTGACAAGCAAGTGAATATTGTCATCGCTACTATGACACTTCATAATTATATCCAAAGATATGCACAACGTGATAGACATTTTGTTCGAGGCAAAGGAAGGGAAGGTGGTGGAGATGAGGAAGAAGATGATAATGACGTAGAAGAACAAAATCATCATGTCGCACAAGAAATGGATATATTAAGAAATATGATTGCTCAAAGTTTGATGGATGCGCGTGATTGAGTATTTATGTATCTACATGATCTTAATCAAAACCAAGTTATCAATATAAGAATATATTAGTTTAAGATAATTTTAAAACTATCTAATATTAATATTATTTTTTTGTTTATTGTTTTAAATTAAAATTGCCCAAAAATTATTTTACATGTCCAAATTGGTCATTTGACAAATTAAAAGTATAAGTCAGTTTGAGTTTACCAAACACTCTTTCATGGCTTCTGCCACTAACAGCCACTTCTATAAGACAGTTTACCAAACAGTCAGCTACTTTATTTATCAGCCATTTATTTTTAGAAATCAATATAAGCCAACTTTTTTAATAAGCTCAACTGTACCAAACACATCCGATATCTCATATATTATGCTTAAAATTCTACCTTTGTTTTGTAGGGGATAGTTCTTTCTGACGTGACCTCGAGGGTGAGCTGTTTGATTGTAACTATTTTACAGGAGAAATTATTAGATGCGACAACCACACCACGTGGCTATGCGACCACCCACTAATAAATCGACATGTGTCTATGCTCTACTCCAACCACCCCTCACACTCTCCTCCTAATTTTGACTACTCCTCACACTCTCTTCCTAATTCTTTCTCATCTTACAGAGAGAAAGAGAAAACCTCTATTCTTTGCTCCGACGTGACGGCAATGGAATTTCAAGTGGTGGTCCTAGCCAGCGGAACATCCAAAAAACCTGTCCCTCTCGTCTCCAAGGTATCATTTCCTTTCCTTCATGTTCTCCCAATCAATTTCGTTTTCTTATCTCTCACTCTCGCTAAAACCAGTGGTAGGATGTTCCCAAAGCTCTCTTTCTTGTGGCGAACCGGCCGGTCATCTCCTACGTTCTAGAGCTCCTAGAGCTCAGTATCCTCAAGGATATCATCTCCTAGGATGTTTCCTTCTTCTTCTTTAAATTTCTATTTGATTGTTCTTGATTTCAATGGCTTTGATTGATTGAGTAGGAGGGAGAGAGGACAAGGGTCAATCAAGACTTGGATCTCTTCTTGGGGTTTGTAGGTATGTTGTTTCCGGCAAGTTTTCAGCGATTGTGATGTTTGTGATGTTGGGGAAACGACACGTGTCGATTTATTAGTGGGTGGTCACATAGCCACATGGTGCGGTTGTCGCACCAAAGAATTTCTCATTTTAGCTATCAACATATTGTCGTCTTTTGGAAAGTCCATTGGCAACACATTGTTAAGTCAATAAAATATGTGCGCCGAACAGTAATTTATTCAAAAGATGTCACATATTCTACTATCATCTTTATCCAACTTATATTTAGGAAATTCTAATACTGATTTTGGATGACAATAATCAAAATCAATTCTAATATCTATTATAAGCCAACCTTGGTGTGTACAAGAAGGATACTATACCAACTACACATGCCTCTATTAAGAGTCAAGCATGCGTACACAAAAGCGCTGGCAATATCTGCAAAACACATACCCAAATTATTTACTTAGTAAGTTATTAGTAAGTATTTCTCACCTTGCCCAATTCTCTCTTCGTTATACATAAGGCTGTCTAAAATGTTCGGAAATGTAAGTTTTTTTTTGCCAATTATTATTGAATCATAAGCTCCATTCCATTGATAAACTTCATTTTCAAGAAAAAAAACTTCATTAAGAAGAAAGACGAGTACAACGATAACGTATAGTTACCTTCCAGCAAGCAGCAATCAAACAGAGAAACAAACAGAACTTCCATCCTAGATGCCAAGAGGAATATCTAAATTGACAGACTCACGGAGATACACACAACAAAAATATCAGTAAGGAAGAGGGCTCTTAACATCATATAGATCAGTAAGTAGTTGTCATCTCCTTTAGCAAACTGACCCGAATAACTATTCCTGGCGTCTGAGAGTTTCAGTTGGAGAACGTCATTAATGAGTTGGTGTGTGCGTAGGCATGCCAGTACTTATGTACAAGTAGATTGTGAGTATGATTGTGAATGTGACGAAGGTTGAGAACTTTCTTTCGATTAGTCCGACGTGTAAGTCGTCTGGTCTGTCCAAGTATTTTTTTTCCCGTTTCAATACAAATCGCTATCAATAGTTAGTCATAAGGTTGTGAATGAGCACAGCTTAAATAGGCAATCAAGGTGAATTTACTAAAGTTTTGAGGTCTTTAACGGTTTGGTAGTTGTTCGCTGGTTTACCTTGAGGAGGACTTGGATAGGATTTGTCTGATGAGTCTTTTTTAGCAGATGTGTTGTTAGTATGTTGAGAGTTGTGTATTCTTCTGTGTTTTTCACCCTTTTATATAGTGGTTAGATTAAGATTTCAGCGATTCCTTCGTCTTCAAGAATTATAGATTTCATTTCATAGAGAGTTTGATTTTGATTATAATAAAGATTTTCACTTCTTTGTCGCTTTTGACAGCTCATAACCTAGCGAACAACTTTTTTTAGTAAATAAGATCATGCGGATCATATAAAACAAAAATAATAAAGATAATTTAGGCGAAGATATCGGCATTTTGGCTAAATTGTTTAGAATTTGACCTTTAATTAAATTGGGCTCAAACAATAACTGAATTGACAACTTAAATCAGTTTTGATTGGGACAATGTAAGCTTGGATATCCATCCATAATCCATGCACGTTTAACCAGCTTGAGCTAAAATTCTTAGCTCTCATGAAATAGGTTCGACCCATGCACCTACCCCCTTTTTTGATAAGGTGCACCTAACCCCCCACAAGTCGAAGTTGGTAAAATAATGATAAACTTCTCTATGGATTTGAAGGGAATGAGAGATCCTCATTATCAATATAGATCCCAGTTTGCAGTCCATATAATGAAGCTAAAGCCAAACCCTTTAATAAAAGGTATGTTCCCCGTTTTCCACATATAGTGAGCACCACTTTCGTCTGTGGAGATCTGAAACCACCACCCTAATGCAGCTCCACCGTGATCTTATCACCGAGATCCTCCTACGCCTCCCCGTCAAGTCTCTTCTCCGCTTTAAATGTGTCTCCAAGCTGTGTCTCTCTCTCATCTCCGACTCTTACTTTCGTCATCAACACCAACGCCGCCGCTGCTATGCCTCCTCCTCCAGCGTCATATTGTGCCGAACAACCGACCTCATCCACCATATTTCACTAGCTGGAAGCATCTCCGACGAGCCCTTCAGTTCTCTCAGCTTCATTGATGACTCTGCAGGCGTCAAAATCCTTCAGTCCAACCATGGCTTGCTCTTGTGCTGCAGCAATCACAAACTGGGAAAGCCTCGCAGCTATTACATTTGCAATCCTTCGACAAAGAAATTTTCAGTTCTTCCTGAAGCAGAATCCAGAACTTTTTCCGGTGTTTATTTATTTTTCAATCCCACGAAGTCACCTCACTACCAAGTTGCTTGCGTTCAAACGTGTTCGTCCTCCTTCAATAGCTACCAAGTTGAGATCTACTCATCCGAAACGCGAACTTGGAGGCTTTCAGGGTCTCCCTTCGCTGCCCCATTCGACATGGTGTTCGACAACGGGGTGCTTTGGAATGCTTCAATTCACTGGATTAGTCCAACTGGTGCTTCGTTATGCTTCGACATTGATCAAGAACGCCTTGGAGCAATGCCTGAACTTCCGTCGAACGAGAAATGGAGCGGGAGAAGGTTGAGGTACTTCGGCGAGTCCGGTGGGCATTTGCACCTAATAGAAATCTATGGCTGCAGCTCTCATCAATTCCAGGTCTTTGAGATGGAGAGGGATTACTCTAGTTGGGTTCCTAAGTACAGTGTCGACCTCGCTCCAGTTGTGGATGCATTTCCGGAGATGGTTCGGAACTGCATTGTCCGTAATGATTCTGTTTTCTATACATTTAGCCTACTCTATTTGCAAGAGGATGAAGATGACTCATTGTTGATGCTGCACATTCCTGGTAAATTTGTAGCGTATAGTCTTAGGAACAGGACCTTTAAGGAGCTTGGTTCAATATCCACGGAATCAAATACCGCATTTCAGATTGGATGTCTCCATGCTTATCAGTTTATGGAGACTTTGGCTTGTATCTGATCAGTACTTGTAATTCTGTAAACTGAGGCTGATGTTTTGCATAGTGTCAGCTTATTTTTTGAAAGGAACTGACGCTTATTTTCTATTCTTAGTTTGTGCAATTAGACATTGTCCGGGAGTTCAATGAAAAACCCGTTAAATTTAGAGGATGCCAAACGAAATAGTGTATACAATTACACTATGTTGCACGGACACGGCGCGACACGGCGACACGACACGGCAAATCTCAAAAACTCATCTTTCGACACGGCTCCGACACGGTAAATAAAACATATTTATATATAATTTGATATATAAAATAAATTAACAATACTATTATAAAGTTGTAAAATCTATCAATTGCATAACAATGTTTAAGAAATAACATCAAATAGTCAAATGCAAGTGATAAAGCTAGCCAAAATGCAAATAACATCAAATTGAATTACCTTACGCAGAGCTGTCGGCAGAGGCAGAGGCAAAGGCTGGGAGCTGAGAGCTGGAGGCTTGAGGCTGAGGGAGGCAGAGGCAGGGAGCAGGGGGCAGGGGGCGGGAGCAGGGGCTGGGGCGGGAGGCTGGAGGCTGGAGGCTGAGGCTGGGGCTGGAGGTTGAGGCTGAGGCAGAGGGAGAAAGGAGTTGCAAGGAGAAAGCCAGCAACGAAGGAGAAGGAGAAAAGAGTCGCAAGGAAGGAGAAAGCCAGAAGAAAAGCAGAACGACTGCGAGAGATTTTTTGGTTTCAAACGACGGAGCCGTGTCGGTCAACGTGTCCAAAAGTCAACTTTTTACGATACGCCACGTGGCGTGTCCGATACGGCGAAAAAACGTATCGTGTCGTATCGGCGTGTCGGACATAGCGACACGCCTCTGTCTGACGTATCCATGCAACATAGCAATTACATGAGCAAACAGTCATATAAATTTAGTATAACTGTCCAGTTTGTCACAATAATCGCAACTTGATAACTGATGAGACTTCTACTATCATTCAAGATAACATCTATAAAGATTCTTCTGCCAATTACAAGACATTTAGGTTTTATGTTTCCCTGTTGCCGTATTTCTAATTCCAGAAATGAACCGAGTGTAGGCAGAAGAGCTGAGCAGCACAAATATAATGCACAGTAATGCTCTGTATTTCAAATTGATGTAAAATGCACATAAATAATAAGCAAACAGAACGAAGACTACAATGGTTCCCATCCCAAAGCAAACATATACTTCACGAATAATACCATAAAAAACAAAATAGAGTAGATAAAGTACCCAAAATATAAGTTCCTAGTATTTATCTCTCCCAATGTTGCACATTGTTAACTGACATAGTATAGGAAGGAGTAAGAAATGCTATTCCTAATGTTTCAACAACCAAAGGATTGATTGTTTAAAAAATGACAAGAAAAATGACAAGAAATCATGCTTAAAGGTAAGGGTATGTAGAAGGAGAAAGCAGACAGCACAAATCCCTGTTCTATATTGTCATACTATTGAAGCAAGGGTCTCGATGTATTGATGAGCTTCAAATGTCATCTGTTGCAATTTAATTTTACTCAGAGACATAATATTGAAGAGTTTCTTCCAGGTCCTATCGCCCACATTATACCAAATCACACCCTGGGGGATTAGTAACACAATAATCAACTCTCTTTCTTTTTCACCACTTGACAGGCTCACCACAGAAAACACACAAAGCCGATTTGTTTTGTTGGTCACCATCTTCGGAAATGCAGTAGCTAAAGCATCAAAATCACCATCGTACTTCACAAACCAACCAGACCTATCTTCCTGCATTTCGAACACAGTGAACAAAGTACTCCAGGGTCTCCAAGTTCCCACAAGATGCAAATGCCCGCCCGACTCTCCGAAATAGTAATAAGTCATGGTTTGTGTCACCTCTGGCATTGGCAAACTCTCGACGCTGTCGTCATTGAAATCAAAATACGCCAAAGACGGACTCTTCTGATTGTACCAGTAAATTGCATCCTTCAAGTAAACCGCAATGTGAAAGCCTATATCGTATCGCAAAATGTAGATCCCCTTCCTGGAGGGTCTCCACGACTTTGTCTCAGACGAGTAGATATCAATTTTGATGAGACGGTAGTCGTCTAACACAGACAATTCACTAACAAAAACGAGCCTGTAATGACGTGACCGCAAAGGATCAAAAGCCACATTAAAGGCCTTCACTGTTTCTCTGGATGGACTTCCAAGAATCCGAAGCCATTTCATTTGCCCAGATGAGTGATTGCAAACATAATAAAAAGAGATTTGAGGGTCATTCACATGAGGCTTAGAGAAACACATCAACCCTTTACAGACATGATGAACTTGAAGTTCTGGGATTTCCAGGAAATTTGGGTGTTGACTATATTGGTAGCCAGCCAGAGGAAAGAAGATACCACCTGGTGATCGGATTTTAAGTCGAGTATGCAACATAAACCCTAGCTGAGGGTTTGGGTTTCTTTTGGCGTGAGTGAGGATGAATCTTGGGGTGGAGATAATGGAGTACCATCGTTTTGAAACTGATTTGAACCTGAGAATTGACTTACCTGGGAGACGCAATAGGATCTCGATCAAGAGATCTTCGGAGTTGCTCACTTCAGATGCACCTGAAAAAGCCTCCAAACTCCTACTCTTTCTTCCTCTGCTTGCCATTTTTCGCAAACGAAAAATTGCAGTCAGAACTCAGAAGTCTTCAAGTCTTCAACCGCGCTGGGGGTTCTTCACCTCCTTAAAAGCTATTTAATTTCTTTTTTGTTTTTTTTTTCCGGGAAGAGGTAGTTGGATTGGGATTTGAGAGAGGCATGAATCGCTTGTGACATAAATTCGTTACTAACAAGGATACCTTATATTTTTACTTCCCAATAGGCATAGAGCCATAGAACTTCTAAAATTTGTATAAATTAATGGTCTCGAAATCGATAAAATGTATTAATTTAATAAAATATTAATATATTTTTCATTTTTTTAAAAAATATTTTTTTACTTTATTTATGCATTATATTATTTAATTTATCATATATATCTTATTAAATATACTGTTTTTTTTATGTATTAGATTGTTAAAAATATTAGATTGTTTAATAATGATTATATTAATAATTTTTTTAATGAAATACTATAAATTTAAAATTTATTATACAAATTATAACACTATTAATTTATATATTTAATGAAATCTATATAAATTTTTAAATTTATATTATCTTATAATGTAATTATTAATTAATTATATATTAATTTAAGAAGATCGTTCCGTATCCAATTGATTTAATCAAGTCCAATGAGCCCACGACTATTTTTACAGAAAAAGTGGTCACCCGAGTGGTCACCCGAGTGGTCACACTCCTCTTTCTCACCCACCTGTTGGATTTGAAGCTGCAAAAAAAAACCCCTGAAGAAAATAATGGAGACTAGTCACACTCCAGAACCACCCAGACTTTCGTCGCCGGCCGAAACCATAGCCAACCACGACGACCTCCTCTCTCAGATCCTCCTCCGCCTCGAAGCCAAGTCCCTCATCCGCTACCAATGCGTCTCCAAGCACTGGCTCTCTCTCATTTCCAGCCCCAAATTCCGCGAACGCCACACTCTACGAAACCCTAGCCCTCCCCTCTCCGCCTTCTTCTTCCTCTCCACCGCCAAGCGCCTCACCTTCGTCTCCCTCTCCGGCGGATCCACCTCCTGTCCCCTCGACAGCGTCCCGGAGCTCGCCGGAGTCAAGATTCTCCAGTCCTGCAATGGCCTCCTCCTCTGCTGCTCCGGCGGTGGCGAAAGGAGCCGGAGAGGGTTCTATGTAGTCAACCCCACCACCAGCCAGTTCTCGAAGCTTCCTTCTCCCCCTTATGGGTATCAATTTGATGATAGTGTGGGTGTTGCGATTGCTTTTGATCCTTGTAGAACTGGGAATGTTAATTACAAAGTCGTCGCGGTATGGGAGATTGGTCCTAATAGTGTAGGGATTGGAATATATGCATCAGAGACTCGGAGTTGGAGTCTGGGGTTGAGTGCTGTTGAGTTTATGCAGGGGCAGTTTGAGCTCGACTTCAGCCGCGGAGTGTATTGCAATGGAGCAATGCATTGGCTGACTCATAAGGATGAGTTGTTGTACTGTCACATTGGTGATGGTAATGATGAAAAAGTGGTGAAGGATGGAGTTGTGGCTAGCCCTGTTGGGCTAGTGTTCGACAGGGAGTATAGGTACTTCGGGGAGTCGTGTGGCCGTTTGCAGCTGATCGATGTTTTCAAGCCGTTTGTTACTCAGTTTGAAGTGAGGGAGTTGAAGCCGGATTACTCTGGCTGGGTGGTCAAGTACCATGTTGATGTCTATTCGACAGTTGAGGCGTATAGGCCTTGTGTTAATGAGATGTTGATGCCGAGGGAGGGCTCTGGCTGGTTTGTCAAGTGCAAAGCTGATTTGTATTCAACTAGCTATTCCTTTCAGGAGGTGGTTGGGTACTATTTGGATCGATATTATTCCTACGTTGTTCTCGCTTTTACTGGTGAAGAGAATGGAGGGGATCCGTGTGTGTTGCTCTATTTTCCTGCTAAGGTCATCTCTTACAATCTTAGGGATAGGACCTTCAAGAAATTATGTGACGTAGCTCCTGTAGACACCGGTGTGGCCAATGGATCCTTACATGTGGAGTGGGTGGAGGCTTATCATCATGTGGCCACTTTGGCTTCTGTGTGAAGGTATTTCTATCCCGTGCTCAAATTTTGTACTTCATTATTGTCATTTTATCATTTTACTCTATGAATGTTTGTTATTATTTATAAAGTGTTGCCACAGTTTGCAAAGCATTGATTTTTTCAACGTTTTAGACATGTATTGTTTTTTCCTGTTATGGAATAAAATGGACAGGGTGGTTACAGGTCAGATAGAGTTCGAAAAGACAGAATAACAAAACTTTTGGGCCGGCAATTCTGCATGTATCACACACCTATTCCGATAAGAAATTAATAGGGGGTGTTAGATTTTTGGGGAACACTGTTGTTGCCGCAGATAAGATAGTAGGACCTTAGTATGGAAATGAATGTTGGATTTTGTTGGCCGTGATGACACATGGATCAGTAATATAGATTTTTATTGTATTTATAGAACGGTATTGCAAAATTTTGCCGGAAATCCCTTTTCCTCCCTCCAAGTATTAGTAATAATTCAGGAGCCTAATATAGTTATCTGATCTGAGGTGCATATTTTGGATCTGGAGATGTGCTTGTTGCAGCTAATAATGATAATCATTTCTCTAGTGGTTGTGCTCGTTATTCCTTGGGTTGTACTTTCTTGTATCAGGTTTCAGCACTAGTATAGGCCGTGTTGTTCTAAGGATGTGGCTGCTGGTTAAAATAGAAATATTGCTACAGTGCAGTATTAATTTTGAGCTTGAAAATATCTTATATATTATCGTACCACAATGTGACAGGATTTCAATGTATGGAGTACTCAACTTTATGTCTAAAATCCTTCTCCGGTGACTAAGAGTGTGCCGGTCCCTTATTTAGGGCACTTGTCAATTCTAGATTTTGCTTTATGTGTAAATGGTTTAAGTTGAAATACAAGAAGGTCGGCTCTTAGCTTAGTGATGTCATTTATGTTTATGTTTGGTAGACCAAACTGCTCCTTAGGTACCCCATTGTCATCTGGTTATTAAGGGTCAAGATAACTTGGGCACTGTGCTATGCCCTTGTTGAGAAATTACAGCTTGTTTTCATGTATTTTTCCATACCCTCTTTCTTCAGATTAATTATTAGATTATTGATTATTGTGCTAATATTGTTCCTCTGAGAAACTTATTATCATATAGATAGGTTACAGATTTGTATGCTTTCTGTTTCTGACACAATAATTAGTTGCTTTGCATTATTGGCGTAGCTCACAATTTTCTCTTCCATTTCAGATTTCAGCTTGGATTAGAAGCTGAATCTTGTGAAATTTCGGCTGCAGCAGAGAATATCTACCTATGCTCTCAACCGAAGATTGTAAGAATATGTAATGTTATAAATAATATATTGTGTGGAGGTTATGTAACTATATATTTGGGTTCTGAATCTCTAAACATATGTATATGCATGCATAAGTGACAAGAAAAGCACCCTTGCATAAAATTTGTAAATAGAAAGAACATATTCTAGATTTAGAGTTTTACTTATGTTTCTACAGCACCCTAATAATTTGAATAATATATTATGCGGAGGTTTTGTAACTATATATTAGGGTTCTGAATCTCTGAAGATATGTAAATGCATGTATAAGTGACGAGAAAAGCACACTTGCATAAAATTTGTCAATATAAAGAACATATTCTAGATTTAGAGTTTTACTTGTGTTTCTACAGCACCCTAATAGTTTGATAGCACAAATCGGGATAGGTTGCAGTAACGTATATATCCCTATTTTCTATTGAGTCTGGCACTTGATGTTAGACTTGGATGCTCAATGCTGAGTTTGCAAGTCACCAGGTTGGGCTTTGGAGGACATGGTTGAGATGTTTGCGAGTTTAGATTTTGCATCGTAATTGTCCACCCAGATTGAATCCTCAAGATGCTCTACATGTGTAGAGGATCTTCACAAATTTGTTGCTGCTGAATTTGGGATTTCTGCTGGCATATTGGCATTAATTTACGAGTATCTACATGTACCAGCAGGATTTCGTCCTGATGCTCGGGTCTAATGGGTTGGATGATACCAGTTTTCTTCTCAAACTCTTAAGTTTTTTCTTTGTGATGAATTTGGTTGAGCTCCGATGATGAATGATGAATTTCTTTGATGCATATCATTTTCGTTCCAATTTCTGAAGCTTTGTCAATTTTTAATGACAGCTTCTATGTGGAACTCACGGATCTGAGGAGGTCAAGGCCCTTTCCATTTTGCTTCTTGCTCGTTGTAGTTATGTTTTTTTTTGTTTGGATAAATTTTATGGTTTTTTTTCTTTCCTCATGTTTATATAATTCTTTTGTTTAAGTAAATAGAGAGCCCTTAGCCTAGGTCTAAGGCTCCCTCATCTTTGAGGACTAACTCCAAAGACTCATCAGAAAAGAGAAGACTTAAAAATTGAAGAACAATATTGAAGAGATGATGGACTCTTGATAGCTCTTGATAGATTTGGGAGGTGAGAAATTGGTACCAAACCTCTTCCTTTTTTATTCACAAGGTGGCCAAAAGGACCCAAGCAATCAAATAAAACTAACTAGGAGAAGAAAACTTAGATCTTACAACTCTATCTCTGCTAACTTCACCAGTGTCCTCCTCAACTAAAGCTGAATAGTAGTATCCAAGAACACAGTTCTTCTAGAGCAATTGATGCCATCTTTAGCCAAACTATCTGCCACTGTTTCTTTTTCTTTTTTCTTCAAGTCTATGATTTGTTTTTGGTGGTCAATCTACATGAACATGTGATGTCTTCTTTATACAAAGTGATGTAGATAATAGGATATGGGGCTCAATTTATTACTTCTTCTTTGATACAATATTGGGGCTTGATTTTTTGCAAGCAGATGTCCTTCAGGGTTAAATTTATGGCTTATGGCATTTCTCCGATGAAAAATTGCATATTTGAGTTTATGCTTCTCTTTCAAGCTTTTCCCTTTTCTGATTTGTTCCTGGTCTGAAGTTCTTTCCAACTATGCACGAAAAAACAAAATTAATTTTAACAAGGAAAAATGAAACGTTGAGAATCAAGTAGAAAGGGTGGGGCTCTATATCTGTCAAGGTTTGTGGAGATATCTTCCAGCAAATAATGCAGCCTCCATCACGATTGTGATGACTTCCACAACATCCTCAACTTTGCATTTGCTACCTTTGAAGGTTCGTCCTTTTGCATTTTTGAACTGTGACATGCATTTTAGAAAATTTTGGCTGCACTCTGAACTCAGATAGTCATCTGCACCACATCATTTGCAATTTTTTATCAATTTGTTCTAGTTGCTTATATGAATCTCTCACACACAACCCAACAAATAAAAAATTATGAAATAGAAAAAACAGTGGTTAACTTTTCTGTATGAATCATGCACAACTAGACAAAAATCTAGACTTGTTAATATCAGTAACCTAATCTTGTATCATATCATCTAAATTTTAGTAAGTTTTGGCTGCATTAGTCCCATATCTGTATGACACTACCGACAGTAAGAAATTTAAGATCATCTTGTGAGTTGTCCCTCTCATTGTTAACCTATATGACTATTCTATGGTTATTTATTATGATGAATCAGATGGGGCTCCCTCTAGAGCATAAAGACATAGAAGTACCCATCCTAGCTTCAAGATTAGC
Source organism: Argentina anserina (assembly GCF_933775445.1). NCBI lineage: Eukaryota > Viridiplantae > Streptophyta > Magnoliopsida > Rosales > Rosaceae > Argentina > Argentina anserina. Next base: position 4,776,744 of record NC_065875.1, read on the forward strand.
TGAAAAAAATTGTACTAACCCCTTTTCCTATTTTTGTTGTTTTCTTTTTGTTTGCAATGTACACCAAATGCTCAATCAGATCCCGAGTTTAAAGTTATAAACCTAATGCCTCTTTCAACAAGAGGCCATCTGATACAATAATTTCAGACGACTAGTAGATCCTAAAGCTTAAGTTATTGAGAGTAGAAATGATAACAAACAAAAAAACACAAAAAAAAAAACAAAACAAAAATTGAAGAACATCAAAGAAAGAGAAGTGAAGTCCAAATTGACAGATTGAGAATTCAGAAATGAACTCACTGTGCTTAGATTGAACACAAGCATCATGCTGCATACAACAAGAATCTAAACCATCGCAGGGCTTCTCCCCAGGGCATCCACTATACAAAAGCCCACAATACTTTCCATATCTTAGCAATGGAGGCACTGTTAATTCTCAAAGAAAAAAGAAACTATGATCAACTTAGGACCATTACAAATCAATTATATTCTTCACAAGAATTAAAAGAGAAAAAAAAAAGAATCAAGAGTAAATAAATCATCGGTACCTGTACAGAACTCAGATTCGCACGTTCTACTGCAATCTTTACTCTGCAAGTTTTTTAGCAGCAATAAGAATATTAACAGCAGACTTCAACAGAGCTAAACTTAAGGGCAATAATTATTTGATTAACTAAGAAGCAAACCAGAACAATAGAAGTATCTGTGTCTTGAACACCAATATTAAGGGCATGAACATGAGGGATGGAATGAACATAGAGGACAATTAGGATTACAAACTTCCATGACTGCCTAAGTAGATCAACCATGGTTGGATCAAAAGGCAAACTGTAATAAGAGAAAGAAAGAGCTCTGACTTTTATAGAAAGAGTAACAGAGAAAGTGATGAGAGGTCTAGATGGAGCCTATGATATAAGCTATGGCGCTAGCTTGGAAGAAGAAAGAGGACTGTGAGAGATGGTTGAGTGAGAAACACCAAGAGAGAAAGAGGGTTGGCGTTTTGTCTTGTAACGGCTCGTGATATGAATTTTTTGTAGCGTTGCTTCACGCCTCTCGCCAAAGCAGACACATCTTTAATCATAATTCACCTTCTAATTCTTTCAGTTTTCTTTGAATTAAGGGTTTAATCCTTCTCCACCTTCTGCGTCTTTCAGTTTTCTTTGACTTAATGGTTAAACCCTCTTCCACCTTCTGCTTCTTTCAGTTTTCTTTGAATCAAGGGTTTAATTATAACCATTTTCTATGGTAGAAGCTGGCCGATTCATATCATGAAAATTCATTCTTATTTGAGTTATTTGATTGATGAAGAACACTATTTTTATGACAACATGAAAAAGTGAAAAAAAAAAACAGAGTTACAAAAGAGCAACGAACAAAATAACACAGAAGTGTTCTTTCAAGAATCATGAGGAACTTCCTAGCTCCCTTAATTCTCTACAATCCTCCCACGTAAACTATCTGCGAAAATTAGTTCGCTTTCAATTCCAGACACATGCGTGTGTATATTTAGGTTGGTGACATAACAAATTGTTATATCGGTTCGTCCACGTCAATAAGTTGCCAAGTCTCGTGAACACATCCTTACAAGTTGCCTAGTTGGTGATGGCCAAACTAAAAGATAGCCTAGACAGGAAAGAAAGGAAATGATAAAATCCTAGAGCACTGTTTTTATTTTTGGATAGTTTCCCAATAGCCAAATTACAACTAGCTGGTTTGTGCATGTACGAAATATTTGCAGCAATTCTGCAAGTTTAAATCAAGTTGTAGATTCTTTGGTCATTTTTCCTTTATATTTCAATTCCATATATTCCTTTACATGTGCAACACCTAATGTTTGGTGCATCAAAATCTTACCATAATTAAGGTTTAAAGTGAATTCGATCCCTAACACTTCTCTTTACGTTTCAGACTTGTGCAAAATGACCTGTTGTCAAAGTTATGTAGATCAAACTAAAGAAAGGGCAATTCAAATTCAGACCTTGGACCCAGAAAAAAATTTGAAGCCAGTAAAACCTGAAATTTCTTGGTCCGCTTCCTGCTTTTATTGTTTAGTCATATGCATGGCCAAATCATGATACGTTATACACAAAGATGAAAGTTAATTGTAAAGCAATAACCCTTAAAATCGTAGGAACCTAATAAAAAAATTAAGGATAATGAGATAGACATAGTTATTCGCACTGATCCAGGATAAAAAGTTAATGAGCTCGTTGATTTACCATCGCAGCTTCAGTCTCATTGAGAGGCTTAATTTCTCCTTTGGACGTGGCAACTTCCAAAACTGTTCTGATGGTGTTGTGATCGGGAACCCGACCACGGCTACCTACTTCGAAAACATTCCGGCGTGAAGCACCATCGACCACGCAAGAAAGCGAAGCGAATGCAAACCCAAGAAGCATTACGTTATAAACACCCTTCTTGAGCTCCATTTTTGGGCCAAATCTTCTTGCCATAGCCATTACGATCTTATAGCTCGGGTGTTCTATCCGGTCGCTTGGGTCGCATAGAAGGACTCATATGCCTCAAATGAAGAAGTCCTCCTATGACGGGATCTGGATTTCTCTTAAAATCTCTTTGAAGTTTGTCTATGTATGCCTTTTAATATTCCTTGCACCTCTTCTATTGTTTTGTCTAAAAGTAGTTACTTCCCTCTATCTAATTTTAGAGCTTCAAACGGAAAACTACCTCAAAACAATGTAATCTTGTTATTTCCAATGGTCATTAATCTATGTTTAGCCATGGCTCTAGCTTAGTTAGCTATCCAAATATGTCTAACCATAGTAAAAGAATTGGGATTTTTCCTCTTGTCGAGTACGTACTTGTTAGCTAGTGAGGGTTACTTCGTTAACTGTGACTCTGTGAGCATAACTTCACAACCTGAATCTGTTAACACTCAATTAGTTAACGAGAAATTCTGAGATGAAGGTGTTCCAACTTCCAAGTTCTTGTATGACATGACACTACTAGATTTTGGAGCAATGGGCACGGACACAATTCCGTCTCTACTGACCTTATAGCGGACAGACTCAGTCCCTATTGATGTTCATCTAGGATTATCAATTTTCAAGATTTGGATTATATGAAAAAGATGCATGTTTTCCATACAACTTGATACTACATTACAGTAGAGTTACCAAGGAAAATTTACAAATCTGGATCCTCAATTACATTCCTCGAACATCATAGCAGATGAAATCCACAATACTATATATATAGTAGTCATCCTAATACGTTGGATACAATGTATTGAAATTAGATTTGGATGGAAGTACCCCTAACATTACTAACTTTTCTCATATGTTCAACAACTCTGAGGAATGACAATACTCATAAAATGGGAATGAAATGTAAATTGGAGAATAAGATTATAATTTGCAAGTAACAGAGTCAAGTTAATGAACTACTTGCCTCTGTTTCAAAACTCTACAACTGATTCCAAACCCAGATTGATCAACTTCAACATAGAGCAACATGCAACTGTCGTTAGTCAAATGGAGTTCATAAATAATGAGTTAAAGTAACATAAAATACATAACAGTCTCATATTAATATAAAAGATGAACATAGAGCTGTCAAAGATTTGATATCTCTTCTACAAGTGACAAGAATGACCAGATGCTCCTAAGCTGTAGCTCCTACCCAAAACAAAATAATTCAAACTAGACTTACAAATACTTGGAATAATAAAGCAAGCTACAATACTTTTAGCAAAAATTTTATTTTATAAGCCTACTCTATAATGGTAAGGTACTTGGTAATTGGAAAAGTACATGAATGAAAACAAAAACAAAAACTGAAAAACATTCGGACACTTACCAGCAGCTGAGTAAACATATAGATGGCTTGCCTTTAGTCTCTCAATCATCATCAAGCATCCTAGACCCTCCATGACCTTATCTACTTGTTAGTCGTGGTGTTTGTCTATAACTGCATGGAGTATGACAGAATTACATGAGAAAACTAATTCCTAACAAACTAACATGCATTAAGGGTGAAAAAATAAATGATTAGATTAAGATAAAGAATTAGGGCTGTTAATCGGTCTCAGTTTCTTAAGGAACCGTTGGAACCGAACCGATTAATAACAGTTCTATTTGGTTCCTATAAGAAAAAATAATGTCACCCATTAGAACTGAACCGTTTGTATACAGATCGGTTCAGTTCGGTTCTAGTTTTTAAAAAACACAAGAACCGTTGGATTTAAAGCCATTACAATACTGACTGTTAGATTCACTTAGATCAGTACATGTCTGTGTTCCCTTCAAACCTCCGTCGCGAACTCGCTCTTAGGAGCCTCTCACCTCTTCGTTCCCAAAGGCAAAGCCGCAAAGCCTCTCAACTCTTCCACCTCCGCCGAGTCTTTCAGCCCTCCACTGCCTCCACCTCCCTCATCCCTTCCATCTTTGACAATCGGACACTAACCTCTCCCTCTCTTCCACCTCCGACCGCGACGTCCGCTTCCACCATCACTGCGCCAATCCGAGCACCATCGCTTCCAATTGCGCCAATCCATCCGCGTTCGAATGCAATGGCGTCAACCTCGGCTCGCCTCCAATTTGATTTTAAGGTTTGTGGTTTCTTCTTTGGACCTTTCACATATGATAAATATGTAACAACATCTTGTATTGATTGGGTTTTGTGATTACTTAAAGCATGAATGTGATTTAGAGATTATAGTTTTGATCAGTAAATTGGGATTTGATTTTAGTTTTTTTATATTCATGTTTGTTTTGGGGCGTTCTCTTTCAAGATTACGAGCTGCTCCCATTTCTTGTTTATAACCCAATCAATACTTAGTGATTCAATGGCGCCACACATATGATAAATATAAACTAATTGAATTACTAGCACTCTGTTGTGTTCACTGAGACACTAGGCCTATTAGCACAAACACGAAACGTTCAATTGAAATAAAGTTTTCTTTAGAGTCTAAGGGCAGAGATGAAGCAATATGGAAAGTAAAGTTTTCAGATTAGTGATGTATTGTCATTGGTGTTGGTTAGCAAATTGGAATCATGCAAATTGAGGTTTGAGAGATGGTTTCTGATCATGTTACAACTTTAGTATGAATTTTGGTTTCACAAGAGGAGTCTTCAATGGTAAATCTTGGGGGCTAGGGGTTCATCCAATCGAGTTCACGTACATAGACTGTAGTTCCATGATTGATGAGTTCATGTACATAGACTGCATTATTTTTATCTTCTCTGCCTATAAATGTTTTGACTAATAGTAGTATATAATCAGTAGTATTAGAGGATCTGATGTCTCTTTTGCATCTCAATTTGGTTATTGGTTTATTGCTATTGAGTTTGACATATGGAGATTTATTGATTTAATATGAGTTGAGTTTGAAAATGAAGGATGTTTCTTACTTTCTGCTTTACTCCTTTCTGATCCATGAATGCCAAATTCTAGTATTGTGAGTTGTATGAGATGTAATAGACTTTCTGCTTTGCTCCTCTCTGATCTGATGTCTATTGTTTGATACTTGTTTGAATTGCGTTATGAGATTGCAAGTAGATGTGGAACTCAGCTAAATGTTACTAAGTTACTATCTTAATATAAAGACAGATTATAGAGTTCCCAGTTTTTAATCGTATATGCAGAGTTTCAGCCGGAACCGGAACATAACCGTTTGGTTTGGTTCCTAACGGTTCCTACTTTGAAAAACACAAAAACCGAACTATTTAAATAACACGGTTCGGTTTACGGTTCCAGCTATTTTTAGCGATTTTAGATCGGTTTACAGCCCTATAAAGAATAGAATCGATGACTGTTACCTATACACAATATACACAATAGGTCACCTACCACCGCGCTTTTTGATTCGATGGCCATCTGTGGCGTTTTGTGAATTAGGCGGCCGCCTAGGTGGTCCTAGGCGGTTCTAGGAGGCCTTATTTAGTCCTAGACGGTCTAATTGGCCCTATTTAGTCCTAGGCGGTCAACTATAATTTGACATTAAAAAGAAACTAAAAGAGGCCGCAACTCTCACTCTTTGTCTATTTTCTGAAAACTGAATCTCATCAACAGAAGAAGAGGAAAGAAATATGAATATTAAATTTGAGTATGATATTGAATGAGTTAAGAAATAAGTTGGAGAGAAATAAATTGAGATTTAGTATTATTGTATTTGTTTTATTATTTATCTTTTCTTCAAATATTTTTTATGGATTTTCTATTTAAGTTATGTGAATTTATATTATTTTAAGTATTTTTAAAATTAATATTAAACATCATTATATATTTTTAATCATTAAAATAGTTTAAATATATGTATAAAAATAAATAAATATTTAATAATTCAAAATTGCCTAGGCGCTGCCTAGGAGACTGCCTAGCCGTCTAGGCGCTAGGAGGTAGTTGTCCAGCTGCATACCGCCTAACGCTTTTTAGAACATTGCCTATACAACAGAAACATGAATATCAAGTTAATTGATTTTGCCTACAAAAGAACATGCAAATGATTCCATTAGCATTTTTAGACTTTTTAGATGAGAATGATATTCAGTATCGCCTTTAATCTAACAGTTAATTACATCAACGAAAAGCACAAATACAAGTGTCCTCACTAACCCTTCGTCAAGGAGTTGACCCTTCCCTAAAATATCTAGAATTCATATACTAAAGAACATATATCTAAAGAAAAAGAAAAAAGCTCATGTTACATAAAATCAAATTACAAAATGAGAAGCATCCCAACGAATGCTTACCTTCCCAGCAGAAATATTATTTAGTGTTTTAATCAGCTCCATACGAGTTTCAAGATCAGGTGTTTGATCAATATATTGCATTGCTTACTGGACTAATGCAGTTACGGCCAACATAGAAACAAACCTTATCACAATGACAATCATACCACAAAGACTTAAGGAAATTTTTCCGATATACTAATTATCCATGAAAACAAAGATGCGTACAAAGCTAATTAAGTTATGGACCACACAATTACCAATTCAACACAGGTTTGTAAAGAGTGCTTTAATAGACAAGCACCCTCCCAAATAAGTTTTGATTAATTGGAACCTTTCCCAATTGGTTTTATCTAACAAAAGGTAGATAGATTCTGAACTGATACTTCTGCTCACACTTTAGCTGGTCAATTGATAGATGAATAAGGATTAGATTTTTTTTTCTGTCATGTGGGAGCTAGTGAATTATTTAAAAACTCTGAAGTTGGTCAGATTATAATACAAACATTGGATTTGGGAGTGCAACACATTTAACGGCTATTGCAGATGGGCATGCCCCATCTGGGTCATTCCCCTGAACTTGGTATTCAAGGCATTGCAACTTCCCTAATTCTTTTCTTCTGATAGTGTAGTTGTTTAATAACTTTTGGCCTTCATAAACCTATATCAGATTTGTCACAGTTGCTTTTCAGAATCAATGCCCCGATGAAACCTAAAAGATACATTATAACTAGCTAGGTCCTAATATAAACTTACACTTCACAGACCTAAACAACATAGATTCGAAACAACCAAAAGTTAACAAAATTGTCACCTGCTTGAGCTGGCCACGGCTCTTGGACAAGACCAGAATCTGGTCATTAAGGGTCTTCCACGCACCAGCTTTGAAGCAAAGCTCGAGAATTTCGGTGGCAGCCTTCTTGGTCCCGGCCAGGTCACCAGCGAGCCTCATTTGCTTCTCCACATTCAGCAATTTCTCTATCTGGGCGTCCAAGTCGCTTCCTCCTTCCTTAAAAATCCAAAATTATCACATTAACCATAACAACTAAAAAAATCAACAGCAACAAATTCAATCACTTATTCTCTTCTTCCACATCTGCATAAAAGCCAACTGCCTTACCATTGTTCGAGATCAAGCCGTGAACACGAAACCTTCGCAAGACCCGTGAAATAAGTGGAGCACATAAATTAGTGCCAAAGTAAATATTGAGTAAGCTCCATCAATCCGATTAAAACAAACACATTGGAATACGAGTATAACCTAGAAAACTGATTATAGCAGCCCTAATTTTATGATTATAGTATAACATCGTTTGGTGGGTGTTTGCCACTCGCCGTTGGATGGAGGCAGACGACGGGAGAGAGAGAGAGAGAGAGAGAGAGAGAGAGAGAGAGAGAGAGAGAGAGGAAAAGAGGAGAGTGAAGACACTGGTGTTGAAAATTGTCTTGATATTGGGCGAAACTAAAGAGGGACGGACATATTGATTTTTTCTAATTACAAAAATTTGCGACTAAATGACACCAACAGTTCCCATGGACTAATATCTGCGACGGTTTGAGTGACCGTCCCCAATGGGTCCGTCCCTATTGATCAAATAGCTTGTAGTGTGATACTTCAGAATTTAGCGTCCACATGCATACTAAGCCGAATTAAACCTAAACTGTTCGACACATTGTTTGGCATGTGATCAATCAGGAAACTTGAAATTTGCATTCAGAGTATACGATCCTATACAGTACCAACCAAAAGCAAGAAGAGAACATGGATTAATAGATACGTACATAGTTTAACCATCTGTAGTTTTTCTTTCTCTCTTTCATGCTCTTGTTCGTTATGGTTCAAAGCTAGAGGAGCTTCCATCCTTTACCTCCATCCATATTGAACTTCTTAAGTCTTCCGAAAACCATGACAGCGATGAGAACTATTTTCCCTCCATCACTCCATCTTCCTGAAAATCCATACCATTTATCCTGGCAATCGCCGTTAGGGTTGAGCTGTCGTTTACAACTATATCCCGTCGTAAACCCTACATTTCCGTAAGCACTGCAGCACATGGTAAATCAACAAAATTTAGAAGCTATGATGCTGCTTAACGTGTAATATCACTAATATGAAATACCGATACTTAATTTGTCTGTAAATATTGTGAAATAAGACGTATACTGTATAATGCTAAATAACTTAATTAACTAGTGCATGCTAATACAGTAATACCATTGTCATTTAGCATCATGTCATTATTCGATATATATATTTGGTGAATCAAACTCATTATTCCGATAATCCGATATTCCTATTAGCACTAATTTAGGACTAATATGCTGTTGCCATGTTCTCAACGTACATGCATGCGAGTAATATATGTAATAACTTAATTCAGCATGTAATCATGTTATATTGGCAGTGCGAGGGACACTGTTCAATTCTTTACCTGATGACTTCAAGCACTATATTGAGTACATTGAAATTAAGGGGATCTTCTTTCAAGCTTTTCCTCTCAGTTATGCAGATTAGGATGATAAAGATGGTCAAATAAGAAAGCTGTGAGAATATGAGATTCTCCATCATGAGCTTCCCTCTTTTCTTTTTCCTTATCTGGTCATGAGCTTGTACATCATATTGATCATATTCTTTAGCGGGGAGAAACGAAGTATAAGGAGGAAGATACCTGCATGTGAAAGAAGAACCTCACATTACGTTTTAACTTACAGTACGTACCACGTACTCATGGACCTGATGTCTTCTGAAATGCTTTATCTTCTACCGATCCATTAGTTTTGTTTAACAATTAATTTACTTTTAATAACCCAACAATATATTAATACAGATTATTATGCATAGAGGGAGAATGAGTAGTGGCTGGAGTGACCTTCCACCGGGACGAGTCTATGCTTCTCCAGTTTAGAGGGCAAAACAGAATATATAATTTAGGTTTTCACTTAGAGATAGTATAAGACCCCATTTAATATCATTTAGGACTGAGGTTAATAAAAGATCGGAAAAAAACTTTGGAAATTACAGATCACTAAAAGCAGCTTCTGAGGTTGCTTTTGGAAATCACTGCTAGTAAAACACAGGAAAATAAGAATTTATGCCTTCACAACTTTTTTAAAAGTTGTTTGGTAAATATATAAAATTATTTCCAATTAACAACTAATTATAGTCACATCACAATAGCAAAAACATTTCTCTCAACTCTCAACAATACTAAACTAGTCTTAAGATCTTTTGTTTTTTAAACTAGTCTTATGAAGTTTACTAATTTAGTAAGAGGACTCTTACGATGTGTTTGGATAAGAGAAACAAAGATGAAATATAATTTAAAATGAGTATTTTATAATTCCAAAAGGCAATTCCCTTGTTTAACAACTATAAATTAGAAATTCTAGATTTCTATGGAAAATAAAAAGAAGGAATTCGTTGTATGAATTCCCCACTTGAATTCTCCACAAAATATGTGTCATTTTGTAGTGGCAAAAATGTAATTTTTCATAACTTTATGGGCAACGCTTTAAACCCATTTACTGTTTGATTTTTTTTCAAATTTTCAAAACTTATGTGACTTTTTTCTAATTTTATGTGTTAAAATAGACTATTTTATAAGAAGTCCTTAAATTTATTATGGTCTGGCCCGTTGACGAGCCCTAGACTCAATTGTGTCTCCAATTGAGGAAGCTCCATCACCTAAGCATGCTTTCATTTCTTGCCTTGTTTTGGAAGTTGGAGGTATAATAGCTTATTTAGCTAGGTTTGATCGGTTCATAATTAAGTTCGCATTTGTTTGCTGATTCACGTAGTACGTCTGGAAAACAACCTATTTTAGTTGATACCCTAAAGTTATCTTAGTTAAAACGAATCGTGTATATTTGTCTTTGACATATTCGTAATCGCTATATTATATATTTATATTACTGTTTGTAATTATTTATTCTTGCTAATTTGATTTTTTACGTACTATATATATATATATACTATTATAAAATTAGCACCCTAAGTACCACTAAATTACGAACTTTCAAATCTGTCCTTTTGTAATTTTACTCTCGCACATAGGCATAAGAACAATTACGTAAAAACACTAATTATGTTTTTTTTTCCAAAACTATCATTCGTTGTAAACAAAATTACATAACAACATTGCATTTTAAACTTAAATAAACGTTGCAAACGATAAACCTGTGTTATAAAATCACGTGCATCGCACGGGTATGAGGCTAGTATATACTAGGCAAGCGCCCACACTAAAACGTAAATTTCCATTTTTTTTAGTATGTTGGAAGTTATTAGAATTAGTACGTGGGATATGATTGGTGGTGGGAATGTGGGATATAGAAGTTATAGGAAGTTATCTACACAATTACTTCTCATTTTCCCTAATTTTTCTGAAAATTATTTCTATTTGATATTTAATATTTTATTATTTATCATTACGCCCTTCAAATATTAAAATCAGTTTTCAATTAACCTATAATCCAAGGTTACTAACATATTTTCACATCTCTTTTGGTTGACAACACCAGTTCTCTTTATAATATATATATATATATATATATATATATATGTATATATATATATATGTGTGTGTAAAAATGATGATCAAATTAAGACTGAATCGTGCCACAAATCAAAGATATTAGTTCATGGATCAGGCACCTTAAAATTAAGAAGTTAGCCTCTAAATCAAGTTCATTATGGATTATCGTGATCGATTAACTGTTTGATGTGTTATTTAGATGACTAGCTAATTTGATTAGGTGTATAATAATCCAGTAGTTTAGATAAATGAAAGGGTGGAGACAAATACTTACATCATGACGATGAATAATACCAAGATTGCGGGAGAAATGATGGAGAGGTCAATGATGGTTTCACCGGTATGTCTTGAATTGACGGTTTGGAACAAAGATCCAATGATTTTCTGGTATGAATTAAGTCCACTTAAGCTTTCTGAACTCCACTCCATGGAGGCAAATAGTACAAGTTGTACCAGGATGAACCCAAAAACTGTAACAACCAAGAGTGACGAATGCCGACTAGGAAGCAAGTGAAGGTATCCAACCTCCTTTGTATTCGTCAGAAGGTAATTGCACGAATTTCTTTGCTTTTTAAAAAATTTCCCCAAAAGCCAAATTGTAAATCTCAAGCAAGAGGGATACAATGTGTTCCCAAGAAGAACTTGAGGAATGAGTATGAGGAGGAAACCTGAGTTCTTGCTAAAGACGATCATGTTCTCATTGGTGGGAACAAAACCACAGCTTGAGAAAGTTGAAACAGTGGTGAAAATTGAGAATGTATGAACATTTATCCCCTTGTTCTTTACTATGTTTCTTGCACTTGAAGTAAATGCCAGATAAACCAAAACCATAGCCACCCCAAGGAAATGAAACACTAGAAGATAAGCTAAAACAACGTGACCTAAAAGCTCAACGGAATTTTGAAGTGTCAAGGATTGATTATCTACTGATGGACTCTTTTCAACTTGATCATGAGGAAATTCAGACTTTACTGCCAAACCCAATTCAATATTTTCATCCATCGCCCTTGCCGGACTTGATGAAGAGGAGCTAACATCGCTGCTAAGTGAAACAATCTTCTGTGTTTTGCTCATCATCATCATGAGCTTGAACTTCTGGAAATGAAGTCCTACCATGGAGGTGAAGACCTCCCCACCTATGAACATAAGGATGGTCATTACGATGAGCTGGCTATCGGAGAAGACCTCCATTTCAACTGTGGAAATGCTCGAAACGGTTGTGGCAGAAATTGAGGTGAAGAACAAATCTAAGTTCCTAGGGGTAAAAGAGTGGGTGGTTCTAACTGGCAATACTTTGAGAACCCAATAACCCAACAAGGAAAGGGTGACAAAATAAACTAGTTCCACCCAGAATTGCTTAGCTCTAACGAGGAGGTATTGATAATAGCATAGAAGTAGATGTCCGATTGATTGAATAAGACATGCTAGTACGAGAAATGAAGAACTACAAAGATGGTGCAATTTCATGCCAAAACAAGCAAAATTGCTCATCTTTACTTGGCAAGAAAGAACTTTAGGGGAAGAATAAAGAAAATTATGTGTGGGCTTCTGGCATGAATCTGGATAGAGGTGTAGAGCTATATATACATAGAGGCGCCTGGAGTCGGTGGCTGCAGTCAAATGATTGCACATGCTTTTCAAAACGCTATATTATTGTTAGGCAAAATTTCTAAAATAATGCATCCTAAATTTAGTTTAGATTGTCAATTTACAATCTAAAACTTTTAAGCACTAAAACTTGCCTCCTCAACTTAGTATAAATGTCGATTCACACCATCTCTGTTAAATTCAACCGTTTCTATCCAATTTGTAGGCACATGTCATTCACATGATGGGTAGTTTTGTCATTTGATATTTATCTCATTTTAATAATAAGAATGCTTAAGGAATTTAATTTTTGTAAAATTATATTTGCTCACTCATTCACTTCATGATATTATTATTTTTGTTGATATTTTTTTTTTTACAAAATGACTACATAGTTATGTCCATAAGTGAAGAATTAAAACTGAAGTGACACCATTGTTTTGATTAAACTAGTCAAATATCTTTAAAAACATTTAGTCTTTAAGTCACCAATATATTCCAGCACATTGCTCATTCCTCTACCCCTCCGATCCTTTACCCCTAGATGTTCATGTTCCTCTTACCGATTCCTGATAAAAAGAATACAATTGTGGTTAGAGATTGCTAGACATATATTTGTGTGCATTTTTATTATTAGAATGAAATAAATATTAAATGATAAAATTGTCTATCATGTGAATGACTTGTGACCACAAATTGGATGGAAACGGTTGAATTTGATAGAGGGTGTGCAGATCGACAGTCTATACCAAGTTGAGGAGATAAATTTTCGCGTTTACAAGTTCAGGATGTAAATTGACAATTTAAGCCAATATCAGGGTGTATTTTGGCAATTTTGCCTTATTGTTAAGTACTAATTTACTTTTGCATGCAACCATGGGATATTGCTTCCTCTCCAACAAAAAAAAATGGATTCCTCCTACTTGAAGTCCTACAACATAACCTGTGGTGGCATTCGGTAATGTTGTAATACCCAATTTTTTTTTAAATGAAAATATGATGAAAACGTATTCATTAGGATATAAGTCTCAAAACATAGAAAATAAAATTGAAAATATTTACAAATTTTTACAAAGAAAAAGTGAAAACTTCAATTTGAACTTAAGCGCTCACTTATTCTCGGAAACAGGCCTGAGATCTACGTTTGTGAAAACATAGCTCCCAACCCAACCAGTTCACAAAGCCCATAACTAGCTTCAACCCCATCCAACATGACCCATGGCCCAGGCCCAAAATCCTGAGCCTCAGCCCAAACCTAGATCTTTGCAACCTAAGATGTAGCCACTTCACCTTCTTGGTGTCTAACGCACCATCACCCGCGATTGCTCGCCAACCATCCACGCTTGTACGTCGTTCAGCCCAAGAACTACAACTGCATGGATCTGTCGTTGTTGACCCAACCAAAATTGATGCACCCCAGAGCTGATTGTTGAAGCTCACATATACATAGACACAAGAAGCCTTCGATCAACGAAAGCGATCGACACTCAACCAAGCCTTGACACCGACCAGGAAATGCCTCTTGACACCAAGCCTTGGAAGGTCCAACACCAACACATACAAGTTTCTTCAGCCGCTTACGCAACCGTTGAGCAATCTCACCGCTAAAGCACGATGAAACAAACCAGTTGCGAAGAGATAGATTGTTAATCTCACCCACTATGTAATTGAAGAAGAAGCTGTAACATACACCATCACTCCGTTGACACCACAACCAACGCCCACACCTGAGAGACAGCGCCACCGCTTGTTTGAAACCCTATGTTTTGTTTCATGGTTGCTCCGAATGCAGAGCCCCATAAGAGAATATAATGATCCTTTAGACTCTACAGTCCCACTTAAATCCTCCATATAAGTAATTAAAAGTTGAGACTAAGCTTTCATCATAAAAAATAAAAATAAAACAATTTCAATAACTAGAAATATGTTATTAACATATTTAAATCTTAAATATGTTTGTTTTAACTTGTTGGATATGGTTGATGTGGCGATGAATATTACATATTCTAGAGTTGAAATTTAGCCGGAGAAATATTTGTAGTCCTTTGATTTTGAGTATATGGCGTAAATTTGTACGCTTCTTGGATCATTATGTTGAAAGGTAGGATTGTACAATAGTTTGAGGGGCGGATGATATTTTGAGAATTTCCGAGGGGCGGATGTCTTTGTCAAACGAGTGCCATACGCGTGGATAACCAAAATAAATATGCAATTGAGAACTGCTATTGCTATTATGTATATATAATATAATTTAGAATTGAATGATTGAACTAATCATACAAGTTGAGGGGGACTGATCATCGAATATGTAATATATTGGGGCTGTCAATTTTGACATGATCCGATAACACGACTCGAAACTCGCACGAAATAAAATCGGTTGAACCCGCACGATTAAAAAATGGGTTAGCAGCAGGTCAACATGCCATGACCCATCTAATAAAGGGGTCAATGACGAATTAACCCGCTAACACAAAATAAATCCGCATGACACGTTTAATAAAATGATCGAATTAAATTCTATATAAAATACATGTACACAATATATTTGAAATTGTAACATTATATGTATATAACAGTTTACTAAGTCTTTTATCATTTTGAACTAGAATATTTGGTAAGAAATTGAATTTTTTTGTCTGATTCTTGCTTCAGTTGGTTATCTTATATAAAACGACAATATATATTTATTAAATGGGTTGGAAAACTCTAACCCGATTATTAAATGGGTTGAGTTTTAGTTTAAATTTTTTACACGATTATTAAATGGGTTGTGTTTGAGTTTTTATTTTATGACAAGTGAGACACGTACGTAGACCCTGCACGAACCCAACCCGACACGACCCATTGACAGCCCTGATGTATATACATAATTACATATGTGCTTAAAATGTCAAGGGTTATTTAATCTTTATATTGCAATGAAACATGATTCCTACAGGAATGACATCCGTTTTCTTTTGTTTTTCTTTTGAACATCATCCTTCTTTCGGATTGGTAGCGGTATCTTAAATGCTTCATAGCTCATAGATTAATTGAAAATTAGGTTCTTCAAGGAGAGAAATTAACCTGCCATATAGTTATAAATAGGAATCATTGTCCATGATCGGCCTCACTAGCTAATTCCTCTTCTTCCACCTAACATGACGCCACCTAACTCCTCTCCATCTCGCATAAAACACTTTGTTAAATCGCCAAAAGAAGAACCCTAGCAAATAGCGAAAAATCCGTTCATGTTCCCCTATACTAATTTTGTCTTTTGATGAAGTTTATTACATACAATTATCACATATCACGTCTAAGTGCCTAACGAACATTATGAACAATTGAAATAATAAACCGACTTACAGTGTTGATTTTGTTTCATTAATATATATATATATATCAAGGCTTTTCATATAAGGAGGTCATTATCTTAGCTTAAGGTACGGATTTTCATTTTTGATCAACTTTTCGATCGATTTTTCCCATCTCCACCGTCTAATATCTAGGTTATAACGTATAGATCATCTCCACAAAATTTCAGCCTAGTTTATGACCGTTAAGGTACTCATAAATTCGATTTTCTACTCAAAATATGAACGGTTCAGGTTCGGCAAATTTACCAGCCAGAGTGAAGTTTCAATTTTGACACTCTTTTCGGTTAAATGTTTTCACCATATATTATTCAAGATCATCTCTATAAAATTTCATCCAATTCGGACATCGTTAAAGTATTAAAATTAGATTAAATCAATGAATGAATTAAAATTGTTTAATATGAACCATTCGTGTAAATCTCAATTTTAAAATCTCAAACCATTGTCGAATTAGATGAAACTTTATAGAGATGATCTTGAATATCATATATAAATATTGAATCACTATATAGTGAAAAAATTTGACCGAAATGTATATCAAAATTTAAACTTCACTCTGTAATTTCATAGTGAAGCTTCACTTGAAGAATATATATATATATATATAGGCTCATTATTAGCAATGATACTTCAATTCAACTCGTAAACTTATCCTCGACATGATTAAATCTTGTGTAGTGTGGAACTGTAGATAACATGGAAAAGTTTAAGGTATAATATATAATTCAAATCCTAGTATATATACTCATTTAATTAGATAGGGTGGGACAAATTCGTATAGGGGCCCTGTGCACATGTCCCAAGTGCTGATTTTCTTGTAAGTTTTTTTTTGGTCAAGCTTGTAAGTTGTAACTTGTTTATTTGATTATAAAAGTGACCTAATGATAATACTATATGGTGTCATATACAAGGCAAAGTTCAATGAATCGGAAGTGGGTTAGCAAAAGTTTAAAAGCTGATCGAATGGTATCAAGAGCGAAAATGATGTTCAAGGATCGCTGCTAGTAAAATGTATTAGTATTTAGTTTAGTCTTCATCTTTCGTAAGTACTAATTAGTAGTAGAATGATAGTCAGCTCAATTGCTATCCAACCGTATTAGAAAAGATAATCTTCATTTCCGTTAGGGATAATGAATTTCATAAAGTTATGTATCAGAAAACGATTTTAATAAGATTAAGATTCAATATTAGAGATATACATGCATAATTCATATTACATGACATATGTCAATTCAAAACAAAGTCGAAATTCTATCTTTTTTTTTAGGTAAGAATAGAAATCGGCCTATATAGAGGCTACCAATACATTATTCTTATTATTAGCAATAGGTTGCAACGAGGGGATGTAATAACTCTTCCCCGCGCTAAATTTTGAGCATTACACTTATCCTCATAAAAGACACCCCGAATGAAATCAGGGACCTCTGTTAAGCTAAATGTTACTTCTCTATCTAAACTAGCAAAATGAGCCAACTTATTGACATCTGAAGTGTATTAGTCAAGTTTTAAGAAGACTATGGTATTCGCAATCCAAAGTGTTCTTGATAATGAAGAAATAGGTGAGCTGGTTGGATAGTACATGAGTCCATGTTACGGGAAGTAAATGATGATCATCTGACCTTATTAAACTATTTATGGGATCTGAAGGTCTAATAATTCAATTTTTTATGTAGAGATGGGCCAAATAATTCAGAATGAATGAGCATGGTGATTTGAATATTCCCCTCCGCGTGCAAGCCGTGTTCACCATTATTTACCAAAGAATATAATTTGATAGCAAATAGAGCATGGTTTGGTTTCTGTTTTTGATTGGTCGGCTACTTGATTGACCTATCGTCGAGTTATGTGTCAATATGACCATCATGTCATGTTTCATTAGTTGATGAAGAATTTATATTTAATCATTGCCAATTTGATACCCAGATATATTTTAGTGTCAATTTACTATCTTAGGTTTTAATTCCGCGAATTTGTTACTCTACCTTTACAAAACCAATTTACTACTCTAAATATTAATTTTGTCAATTTACTAACTTTAAGCAAAAATTGCTTTTCTAAGGTTTTCCAGATTAACCAATTTGTTTATTTAGATTTTCAAATTAAATGATTTATTAGGGAGATGTGATATTTGATATGACAAAATGATAACTAAAGTTAATTTTAGAAATATGGGATAGAAAATTGGCAAAATTAATACTTTAGGTAGCAATTGGCTAATTATGAAAACTTAGGATAGCTAATTGGCAAAAATAAAAACTAGGGTAGTAAATTAAATAAGGGCTAAGTAAATTACAAAATGAGGTAAAAACATGTTAATAACGTCGCACAAAGTGCTCCTATCACTGTTACCTATTTCTTGAAGATAAGCAATGTTGTAATTTTGTTGATGTATAAGAGCGTCAACATTTTCGATGAGTTTCTCAGTAGGGAGGTGAAAGCCAACTTTATCATCTTCTTCTCTTACCCTTAGATTTACTCTTTGATTCATCCTATTCTGGATACAAGAGTTTCTAAAAGCTTTTTCAGACTTTCCTAAGTGTCTCTTAATTAAAATGCTTGCTTATGGATAATATTAGAGAGATTCTCTCATCTGGCTATCTTTTTCTGAATATCTGAGAAGTATTGCCCTTTTTTAGATAATTTAGTTTGACTTCAAGCTTTGTTACTTGGGAGTTTATTTCTTTGAGTTGATCTAATCGAAGATTAAATCTTTCGAGTTGTTCTGCAACTTTGTTATTGTTTTTTCCTCTAGATAGATAATCTAGAAATTCAATCAAGTTAGGTCTTGAAGGATCAAGATCTGCTACTCCAATCTCATTCTGCAAATGAATATGTTCGTCGTATAGAGTATTTAATATTCAGCCAACGTATTCTATGGAGTACTGGCTTTCTTGAATATGTTTTGAATAAAAGCACACTTGCCACTTATCAGTAGCTTTTTCAATACAAAAAGACTGGTAATTTTTAGGTTTTGCTTCTTTTTTATTAGATAAAAGGTGTTACGACCCGAATCTTTTACGATTCGTGACAAGAATAATTTAATCTTTTCCTCGGAACGAGAGTCGTACTAAGTGTGACGATTTTAAAAATTGACTTTTTGACACGTAAGTTTTATGGGAAAACTTCCTTCACGAAATTCGTAGAGCTCGTCGATACGAATTCGTGGACATGCGGCACGCCTAAATCGGAGTTCGTATGAAGAAGTTACGAATCAAAATGTATTTGGGCCATTTTTCGAATTTAGTATAAATAGGGGGTGAAAAACCGAAAAATCAGAAAACCCCGAAAAATCAGAAATCGCGCGCCACTGTTCACGCGCGGAATGAAAATCTTCGCCGGCGCCATTCCCCGCCGTCCGGCCACCGATGGGGCGCCACCGGTCTCATTCACTCGGTCTCGTCATTTCCCGTTGATTGCAACCAGCCCCAACGCCTGCTGACCGCCGTGTACGGCGCAGCAACGCCCGAAAGATCCGGCCGAAGTCAACGCCGTCGTGCGACAGTTTTCCGGCGACTCCGGAGCTCGGGGTTATCATCGTTCGACTTGGTTTTCCATTCTGGGCACGAATCGACCGGAGTTGGGCGACGAATCGAGCTAGATCGTGATCTTGGAATCGGGGGCACTGTTCCAACCTTCATCGGCAGTTTCCGGCCACTTCTCGGCCGATTTGGGCTTTGACGCCGTTGTGAAAAAGGTATGGTTTCTTGTGATCTACAACTTTGATGTTGGAGTCGAGTCGATTTGGTGAGGTCGGAGAGGGGTGGCGCGTGCGGCGGTGCATGGTGACCTTTTTGGGGCAGTAGGTTACCCTTTTGTGTAGCATTCGTCGATACGAACTTATCGACATATTAATCGATGTAGTTAGTCGTTGTATGTTGTTGGTAATGTAGATTACCGTATAAAAGGATAAATGTGATTGTTGTGATTGTGGTTTATTTGATGTATGATGATTATGATGATGGTTGTGTTGATGTGTGTTTGTTGGGTAAAGTTTACGATATTAATTGTGCAAGGGTGCATGGGCTTAGAAATACCGAAAGGAGTGATTTGGTGAATTCGGTGTGTTGGGTGTCCATAGTAATTTTAGTTAAATATTAGGGGGGAACTACGAATGGCTTGATCCCTCGAAAAAGGGTACGTAGGCAGCCCAAACAAGGTTTGGGTGCAGCGACAATTATTTTAGATTAAATATCGGCTTACGTTTGCAAGTATCCAATTTTGATGCTAGGTTTCTGGCTACGAGTGGACGTTAATTTAAATATTTGCATGCATGAATAATTATTTATGTGATTTCGAGCGTTATATGATTTAATTGCTTTGCGATGATATTTGGTTGACTTGAAAATATATATGAGATATATATATTTATAACGCCTTATTTGATTTAATCGGAAACTGTGGATTTTTATCCGGGAACGGGGTTCTCGGGATTTGTTATATTCATATTGAGATTTATACGTACGGTTGGGAACCGTACTCGTTCTAATTATTCTTATATGGTATCCTCTCCTCTAACTTGTTAAGTTAAAAGGGGCACGATCAACGGATAAGAATGATTTTCTATCTTATTCTGGTATCCTCTCCTTTAATCCTATAAAGGAGGTACGATCAACGGAATCATAATCAATTCTATCAGGTATCCTTTCCTTAGCAATATCAAAAAGGGGGCATGATCAACGGATATGAATGATATTTATTTTGTGACTATGTTAGCATACTTATCTACTTTTCCGCCTGAGAGGCGATGCCGCCTGGAGGGCGATGCCGCCCGGGGGGCGAGGTTATGTGATATCACTATTCCGCCATGAGGGCGATGCTGCCCGAGAGGCGAGTTTACTCGATAGCACTTTTCCGCCTGAGGGCGATGCCGCCTGAGGGGCGTGATTACGTGATATCACTTTTCCGCCGGGAGGGCGATGCCACCTGGAGGGCGATGCCGCCCGAGGGGCGAGGTTACATGATATCATTTTTCTGCTCGGAGGGCGATGCCGCCTGAGAGGCGAGGATATATAGCCAGCTAGGATAGGATGTTTTAATACCCTCTCCGTGAACCTGACGTGACGGTATTCAAAACTTGAGATTTGATAGGTATATATATATATTTTTTGGTCGGGGGCCTATGGTACGATATTGTTATATTGTTGCGACTAGCGGGGCTAGTCAGCTTCTAGCTATTTGTAATTATTTATGTAGACTAGCAGGGCTAGTCGGGTCTCTAGAATGATCGGATAGTATTAATTTGACTAGCGGGGCTAGTCTAGTTTTATATTTTCCAAATGATTATTCGAGATTGAGAAATCCCTTAAATTGATTAGATAGTTCCGGGATTTTAGTAATTATTCGAGAATTATATATTACGTTAAATAACGACTTTGGTGGTCGTAATGTGAGTTGGGAGGTTGTGGTAAGAGGAGCGGAAAGCTCCAGGGATCGATCGAGGTTTGTGTCCTAACGTCTCATAGCGTAATGGATGTCTTTATGAATGTTATAGGTTGATAATTTTTATTGTTGATATATTTGTGATTTGTGTTTGAGGAGAATGTGAAATTATGGGGAGTAGATGGCTCCAGGTGTCAGGGTGGTTTTGAGATATTAGAAGTGTCGTTTTCGTGCAGGTAGGGTTAGCTACTTTCAGGGGAGACTATGTCGAAATTTTGGTAATTCTCCTTTGATAGTGGTCCCCGCACGATCTGTCTCGAAAATAGGGTACATTTTGGGGCGGGTCGTGTCAAAAGGAGCCAACTTTGTGACATAAGTCTGATCTTCACTTGTTTATGAGCGAAACAAGCTCTGATATCAGTTAGGGTGGATCTAACCGATGCTCAAAATGTGAAGATGCTTCTGATATTCTTCAAAAATTTCTTGAAGAACTTCGATATTTTCTTGGGATGCATAGATTCTACATTGTATTTTGTAGATAATATCCCAGTAATTTTTTGTATTTCTGGAAGGTTATCTCTATTTCTTATTAGTTTTTCATATTTTTCTTTTTATTGTTGCAGTTCTTTTAAAGACAGTTTAACAAACGCTAAAAGCTCAAGTACAAAAGTTATGATAATTGTTATGATGATAAAATAATTGTTTACCTTTGAATATAGAGGGTAGATTTAAAGATTTGTAAACTGTTTTGATAAACAAAATTTAAGAATTAGGTCCACCATGCTCCGTCAAAATTTTAACAAAATGACAAAATTAACAAAAAAAAAATATTTTAACGGAATATTGCAAAGGTTTTGACAGAAGTACTTTATTGATATTAGAATAAGAGTTCAGTGATCTCTTTGATCATTTTTAAAGGTCAGAGATCAGATTGTCCTTACCACATGAGTTCAGGGACTGTTGGTGAATTTTCCTCTTCAATTTATGTGTGGAAACATTGTGAATTGAATACGGAAAATAAAATGACATTATTTCATGGTACTTTTTTTTTTCAACAGTACGTTTGTCACCAGATGTCTCAATCATACTCAACCATCTTCTTTTGAGAAAATGATCATTTGATATTAATTTGGCCCTCTCATTGCTCATTTAAATGGCACAATTCAAAATATGACAATTTACTCTAAAACTATTTAATCATATTTGAACATTAGTAAAAAAATTATAGTTTTTTTATATTTTTAAGACTATTTTACCTTCATTTATCTAAACGCTCATATACCAGGAACACTTTGTCAGAACACAATTCAATAACGTTCAATAATAAATTTTGACCCCCAATAAAAACGTTACAATCAATTTTAAATATGATGTATTATTAAAAAAATTACACAAGAATGAATTACTGATCCTAGTAGACATAATTCCAAATCATAAAACAATTTGCCATATTGAACCGCCAAACACTTGGTTCCTACAATACTACCCTTGATTTATTAAATTAGTTAAATTTAAATAGAGGGTAAGAAAGTAAAATTAAAATTATGAAAACCACTTTCTCCTATAAACTCTCTAAAAAAACTAAATATAAAATATCATGCACGTGTTTCAACAACAGTTAAATAAGTCAGTCTTGTTGTAGTAGAATCTTAACCTAATTAGTATAACCTAGCTAATTAAGGAGTAATATCTTATCTCAAATTCATCGGGATTTTTGATGTAATGTCTATATATAAAGTTATATATATATTAATAAAATTATGTTCATTCTCTTGAATTCATTCTACTGTTTCATGTTATCAAACATGTAGCTCTAACCTTGAGTTCCCTAAGCCTAGAACCCTAAAAGAAACAAAATCCTAAACCCTAGATTTTTTTTCAAGCCGTCCGCACCTTCCCTAGCACCGCTGGCCTCTACCCTTGCGCCCCCATCCGACTACCACCTCTCAGTGGCTCTTACCTCCTATGCCGCCGCACCACAAGTTGAAGACAAAGCTTCAAGGTTACTGTCGTCAAAGAGGAAAAGAAGAAGAAGATTCAAGATTTTTGCTAATTCAAGATAAATTTATATATCATAGTTCATGTTTTCAATGAAATTTACTTTAATGAGAATTTTGTCTTACATTGGAGACTTTCAAACTCGCTACTTCTTCAACCTGATTCTTTTGTTTTTTGGGTGGCACATTGGGATATGACTCCCTTGGTACTGAGTTTTAAGAGCGGTTGGGAGTGTCGATGTTACCATCTGTAGCCGTGTGTGTAGCTACATATGAATAAAAGGGAAAAATAATATAATTTCGATCATGGTAGTTATAGTCACAAGTTCGCATCGATTCTACCCGTACCATTGTTCTGAAATATTTTATTTAGTTAAAATTATTTCGTTAATCCGAAACTAACATCTTCGATATTTTTCTTGTAGATGCCTGAAAATATATGAACAAAGTTTGCTATCCTAGATTCTCATGGTACTGAGTATCATTGATGGGTGTCCGACGTGGAGATCACGTTCGTCAAAAAGGAGTATTCTTCTACCATCAAGCCTCCAAAAAATAAGGAGGGAGCGTTCGAAGTGGTGAAAGCCCAAGACCTTATGTTTCTCAGGCGGCATATGGACAAGGTTCTCAACAAACAGTGTCTTAAGTACACAAATCTGAAAGTTCTTTGGGTTTCTCTCAAATAACAGTTTGACAATGTGCATGATGCACAACAACCAACTTTTTTGGCATAATGGAGATCTATACATCTACTTGATTTTACCAAAGTTCATGATTATCACCATGAAATGTTAAACCTCCAAGCAGACTTGAGCGTATGTAGCAAGGAGAAGATTGATGATGACATGATCGAGAAGACCCTCGAAACTTTCCCAAAATCTCCTAGTGAGATTGCTCACCAATATCGCCTTGATTACGAGGCCAAAAGAGTTCAGAGTTTTGCAGATTTGATGAACCTTCTCAAGAAGAAGGAACGTCACCATGAGATCATTCTCAACTACATCAATCTAAGACAAGCAAGAACAAAAAAAGTTCCATAATCTAACCGGACAAGTAAGGGAAAGATTCAAAAAGAGAAATCTAGGGATTGATCAACACCGTATTAGAAAGAAGGAGACAGAAGGCCTCATCGAAACATGACTTGGAAAAGAGATGGCATTGCCGGTGGCCTCTCGAACCCTAAAGGATGTTCCACCTCTAGGTCTCTCAAATCCGACAACTCGGCCAAAGTCCAGAATCCGGGCTTTCCATGCTACAAGTGCGGTACAACCAAGTACTTTCATAAGCAATGTCGTGCTCCCCCGGAGATTGTTCGAGCTCAAAAGAGATGCAACCAATACTTGTTAAAGCTGTGGAGATGTCCAATGCTAATGATACCATCGAGCTCAAAATAGAAGACTTTAAGACAAAGGACAAAGAGAAAGCTGGTCTTGAGACTCAGTGTACTCTTGATTTCGATTAGATCCATGTCGTTTGATTGTCTTTATTCCCCTTATTCCATTTAATTGTTTTAAGTTGGATTTGTAAATGACAGTGTCACCAACAATAAGGCTTTATCAAGCCAAGTGTTTATTTTTCATAACAATGTTGAT
The DNA here is from genome assembly GCF_933775445.1 of Argentina anserina. Classification (NCBI taxonomy): domain Eukaryota; kingdom Viridiplantae; phylum Streptophyta; class Magnoliopsida; order Rosales; family Rosaceae; genus Argentina; species Argentina anserina. The sequence continues at coordinate 4,801,885 of NC_065875.1, forward strand.
TTACATTTAAATTTGGCATATTGATAAAATTTCACTTTTGGTTCTTTGTTATAAGAATGTATACAAACGTTATTTTGATTTCATTAATGCATGAATTGTTTGGATATTAAAGAATGAAAGTATTCATAGAATCAAATTCCACCGGTTTAAAGTTATGGTTATGTTAGAGAATCAATAGTTTAAATTGAACTAACACATGAAAGCTTAGAGGGGGTGGCAAAACTATAACAGGTTTGTGAGATGGCGTTAGCTTCGGCCAAGTTGTTACGTCTGCCGCCCGGTTTTACCACTTCTAAGACATTAATAAAAGAAAAAAACCGTAGCTTTGTTGTCCCCTTGTTGTGCTCTCCCCTAGCGCCTGCACGGCTATGCAGGCTCTCCCCCACATAGCCCCTGCATCTGTATGGACGTCACCCTATGCAGGCCTTGCAACCTTGCCACGGTCCGCCGGCCCTACAAAAATCATTCATTGTCTTATATATGCCGACCCTAGTTTTGGATCAAATGACAATGTGCTTACTCTTTGGCACCTAATCAAGCTTCTCATGTGATTTTTCTAAGTTTCTATAATGTCGTTGTGTCATTTATGAGATCACAACATGTTTTGACCCTTACTATTGAAATTTTTCTTTTTTTATTAGAGAATGTTCTCCTTGTATTTTTCAAAGACTAATTAAGTTTTACAATTTACTTGTAGATGTCATCTGGCGACGAATGCTTAGTAGATTGTGGAACTACCCACACATTTTGCATGATAAGTAACTTTTTACAAAATTTGTGTCTTACAAATCTTATGCGACTTGTCTCATTGGGATGGATTAACTGATCCATGGGTGTGGTGTGGTAGAATTCTTGTTACCTAATGACACCCATATACAAGTTAGATATGCACTTTATGCACCAGAGGGGAACCAAATCTTCCTTAGTTTTAAGGATATTCGTGCCAACGATTATCATCTGAACACCAAAATTGAGAATGAAATTGAATATCTATGTGTTACCTCAAATATCCCTAGACGTAAACGTTGTACTTTAGACAAGTTCAACCGTGTTAGTAGTGGGTTGTATTTTACCATACTCTGTGTCATTGAATCTAATGCAGTTAGCAAGTTTTTCTGCAATTCTAACACTTACAAGCAAAAACATGAATGTATGGGTCATTCCGGATGTGATACGATGATCCATATAGTCAAAACTTCACATGTCATCCATTTTTCAAAGCCAGCAAGTATGTGGGAATCCCACACACCACAGATGATGGTGGCACAGCCGTAGCATGACTGCCCAACCATGGCTCGACCACTAGGCTTGCCGAAGCTCTCCCACGGCCTTTTAAGGCTGTGACGGAGCCCATGGAGACATGTGATGCCTTTACTACGATCTCTAATGCCCACCAATCATTTTGTAAAGTTTGTATATTCACAATGATGCAGGCAAAGCCTTCATTTGCATTTGATAATACACAGAACATATCATTCTTACAAATGATCCAATATGATATTTGTGGACCTATAACACCAAAGTGCTGACCATTTAGATACTTTATGGTTCATGGTTCATGTGGATGCATCGACGCGCTGGTCACATGTCCATTTATTGTCCACATGCAATGCTACATTTCTGAAGTTCCTTGCTCAAATCATTAAGCCTAGGGCACACCACCCTAACCATCCAATTAAGTCTATTAGATTAGATAATGCAGAAGAATTTACTTCAAAAACTTTTAATGATTATTGCATGTTAATCAGTATAAATACATAGCATCATGTACCTCATGTCCATTCTCAAAATGGATTAGCAGAAGTTGCGATTAAGCAATTACAGCTTATAGATAGGGCTTTAGTTATGCATAGTAATTTTCCCATAACTGCATGCGGTCTATGTGCCTATTACGCCTCCACTGTGTAAGAAGATTGTTCCATAGAGACAATTGACAATTTATGTTGGTTATAACTCTCCAATGATTATCCGCTGCATTGACCCTCAGAAAAGATATATCTTTACTGTTAGATTTGCAAATTGTCACTTCGATAAGACACACTACCATTTTTATTGGGAGATAATAACATACTTGTTCTAGATAAACGTCGAGAATTGATATAGAATGCCCCCACTCTGTCTCATTATGAGACCCGCACATCTCATCTTGAGATTGAAGTGCAACATATTTTGCAATTACATAAGGTATAATATTTTATGTCTGACACATTTACGGATATTCCAAAATTGACGAAATCAAGTATCATGCTACAAAATATCTTGCGGGGTTAGAAATCCAGAAATCCAGGCAAGATGTTGTCATACCAAGGCATGGCTCGACTAAGCCTACCCTAGGTGGAGGCATGACGACTAGGGGTGGGCATAAAAAACGGAAATCCCGATCCCGTCCCGCTTCATTCTAGTGGGATGGGACGTGGGACGAATAATTTATATCCCGCTTCGTCCCGTCCCGTCCCACCTTTAATGAAAACTTAAATTTTCTTATATATTTGTATCAAAATGAAACTAATTTATGTTCTTAATAACTCTAAAATTATATCAACTCAAATAATAATGGTAATTTATAATATTTTGAACATAATATGCATTTTTTTTGTTAAAATTTCATTATTAAATGTTACTTTGTTATGAAAAAAATAAAAATATAGGTTTTTATTTAGCTTCATAAAAAGGTGGGATTTGTCCCGTCCCAACCGGGATTAATCCCGAGTGGGATGCATTCTTAAAAACCCTCGTCCCGTCCCGATCCCGTCCCGATTCAAAATAGTGGGACGGGACGTGGGATGAGCTCCGTCCCGTCCCATCCCATCCCGTGCCCACCCCTAATGACAACTGCATCGGCCCTTCCCAGGAGGAAAGGGTGACTGAAAGGTTCTAGTAACTTACAACCAAGAAAAATGGCTAAAGTCAAGGCACAAACTAATCCACTCATCATATATTGGAATAAACCGAGCTTTGAGATTGTCTCTAATTATAGCTATGTCCAGGAATCAACACTTGATGATTTGAGGGACGCTTCAAACTCATTGTTAATATTAGAGAGCAAAGAAATATCATTGAGCGAGTTAAGTGCTCAGGATGTCATGGATAGGAATTAAATGTACATTGATAATGTGTTTTCTTATTCTGTCGCTCAAGAAATGATTGACGACGAAGACATGGAATTGCACTCAGTTGAAGAATGTCAACGAAGAGAAGATTGGTTGAAATAGAAGGAAGCAATCCAGACATAATTAGACTCATTGAATAAAAGACAAGTATATTCGGTCCAGTTATTCAAGTACCGCCGAATATTAAACCGGTTGGACATAAATAGGTCTTCAATTTGTTTGAAAGTTGAATGAGAAAGGTGAAGTTTTGTGGTATTAAGCATGACTCGTCACTCAAGGATTCTATCAGTGCCCTGGTGTTATATCATTACCTTCCAATGTCTGGTAAGTCAGTGATTTCTGAAAAGTTAGACAAGCAGCTGTTAGATTCGGTGACCGCTTATCTTTATGAGGATCTAGATACATAAATATACATGAAGGTTCATGAGGGACTTCAAGTACCTAAGTCAAATAAACCACACAAAACCTATGTTATTAGGCTATAACACTCAACTTATGGATTGAAGCAGTCCGGTAAAATGTGATATACATGTTTGAGCGAGTACTTTATTGGAAAGGAATACAAGAATGATGAGATGTGCCCTAACGTGTTTATTAAACATGGTAGTTCTGCTTTTGGTATAATAGTTTTCTTTTTCGATGACATGAATATCATAGGATCTCTGAATGAGATTGGAGAGATGATAAGCTACTTGAAGACAAAATTTGAGATGAAAGGCGTGGGAAAAAACTTGATTTTGCATAGGTTTGAAAATTGAGCATAGAGTTGGTGGAATCCTTGTACACCAGTTTGCATATGTCTGAAAGATGCTCAGTCGCTTCAGTATAGACAAAGTTATGCACCCTTTTAGTACTCTCATGGTTGTAAGAAGTCTAGATATCAAGAAAGATTTATCCAGTCCGAAAGAAGATGATGAAGATATCCTTGGACCTGAGTATCCATGTTTAAGTGCTATAAGACCTTTGCTTTATCTAGCTCAATGCACTCGTCCAGACATTGCATTCTCAGTGAACTTGTTAGCAAGGTTTAGTTATACACCAACCATTCGTCATTAGAATGGAATTAAGAACATCTTCTGGTATTTGAAGGGTTCCATTGACATGGGGTTGTACTATCAGTATTTCGACAAGAAAAGTGTTATTCCGGTATATTTAGATGGAGATCTCAGGCTGGTAAGTGACTGAGTCGCCATTGTCGCCGCCCGGAAAGCTGGACACGAGGCCGCCGGTGCTAGTTCTCTGCACTTGAACGGCAAATCCTCATTTCTTGCAACTTCTAGTGATGAGTTGATAGAATTTGCTGATACTAGATACCTTACGGATCCACACAAATGAAGTTTTCAAACTGGTTATGTTTTACCATTAGGAATACGACGATTTCTTGGAGATCTACCAAGCAAACCCTTGTTGCTACTTCCTCAAATCATGCTGACATTATTGCATTGCATGAAGCAGTCAAAGAGTGTATTTGGCTTCAAACAATCATTACTCACATTCGAGATGCTAGTGGATTAATTTCTACTACAATTGAACCTACTTGTGTCTAAAAAGATAATTAATGCAGCTTGCATTGAACAAATGAAGTTAGGTTACATTAAAGATGATAACACAAAGCATATTTCATCAAAGTTCTTCTATGATCAGCAGCAACAAAAGATGTTGAATATCTAAGTTAATCAGATTCGTTTTGAGGATAATGTGGCTGATTTGTTTACTAAGTCACGACTAAAATCTACATTTGTGAAACATGTGAAACACATTAGTTTGTGTCATTTATCAGAGCTCTAAGATTAGAGGGAACAGTTTTGTAGACATCAGGGGGAGTCTACGTCATATGAATTGATGATTCATAATTAGTGTGTTGTGCTCTTTTTGCCCTTCGTCCAAGACTTTTATTTTACCTTAGAAATTTTTGTTTTACTTGGTAAGGTTTTTACCGAGGCAACAGTATTTCACTATGACACATTAAGATCGAGATACAAGGGGGAGTGTTGTAGGAGAATCATCTCCTAAATTTTATTGGTGTATTTTGACCTAATTAGTATAGCCTAACTAGTTAAGGAATAATATCGTATCACAGATTCATCGAGATCTTTAATGTAATGCATATATATAAGAATCTATATCTATCGATAAAATTACGTTCATTCTCTTGAATTCATTCTATTGTTTCAAGTCTATAAGTAGTAAAGCAGTAAGAACATCCTTTTATATGTGCCTTGGAGCGTGCAAGAAGCCTAGTTTGTTATTATTACAACATGATAGTAACAATATATATAACTATCATTAACAGTTAAACATGTGAATGACCTTCTTAAAACCACATTATAGACACATGGTAAATGTGTTACTGACCCCCAATAACTTTTGAAAAAAATTATTAACTACCATTAGAAACGAGATGTGAGGTGTTGAAAACTCACAGGGAAACCGAGTAAAATTATTATTACCAGAAACTATAACCAACTCTTAGTACAAAAAAATTTGTTATTGATTCTCAATAAGAAAACAAAAGCACCTATCTCAAATAAACTAGCGAACAACACCTTCTTGTCGGAAAAAAAAAACACCTTCATCTTCTCCAATCTTGTACACCTGAGGTTTGTGATGAGCACCTTGGAGGGGTTGATAGCGCACCACCTGGACCTCGTCATCCTTCCTCACCCCATGGACCGGAGATCGGAGAAGAGAGTCACGCTCATTAGCAAGGGATGTAGGATCGACAGTGTCGTTGACTAGTAGAGTCGCTAACTAGGTCCTCGATGGAAGAGCGGCAAGACATGGTACTGGAAGAGGTAAGAGGGAACCGAGAGATTGGAGATGTGGGAGTCTGCGATGGGGAAGATGGTGGAGTATGGGGAGGAGAGGAAGAGCTTAGTCAAGATATGGGAAGGCAATGTTGTGACAATGAAGCTGAAGATACGAAGAGAGAAACCAGATTGAGATGACTACCGTCTTTGTCGAGGCTGCGGCGACCAATGTTGCCAGAAACGTGGAACGCTGCGGTACGGGAACGCGGTACGGGTACGCGGTACACTAGTCCTTAAGGTACTCGGGACATTAGGATATATTAGTTAATTTTAATTATATAAATTACATTATATAATTAAAACTATGAAAAATAATAAATATGATAGTCATACATACGCTAATAAAAAAAATTCAATTTCATCATTACTTCAAAACCTTAACAAGAATTATAAAATTAAAATAAATCATCAATAACTTAAAAGTTAACTAGGGTTCTTAAAAATTAACTAAGTTCTTAATGTAATAAAGAAAAATAATGCTTAAATATACACTTTTTTTTCGATCGCTGGAACCACTTAGGAGGCTTGGTCATCACACATGTCTGAATCTTTATCTCGAACTGCTGCTTGAGTCTCTTGCTCTTGCAAATTTGGATATATGGGTCTGGTGTGTTCCTGGCAGAATCGGTTCCAGGAGAATATTTGGAATAGGTCTGCTTGATGTATTTCTGATACGTGATGAATCTTCCTCCAACCTCACTGGAGACTCATCTATTTCTGTTGATTCTGGATTAATGTCCCATTGATATGAGCACTTTGTGCGACGTTCTTAACATGTTTTTACCTCAATTTGTACTTTTCTTAGCCTTTATTGTTGTACTATTGAGTCATTGAGTCGTAGTAAGAATCTTGAGCAGTATTGGATGCATTTTTGTGCTTACATGAGTTAAAACGCATAATTGGCTTAGAGTCCTAGTTTGACTAGGAATCCTTGTTAGGTTTTGAAACTAATTATCTCTTACTTATGATTTTATTTTCTTGTTTTCAGATTGGATTGAAGAGATAATTAAAGAAAAAAAGATGGAGCCAAGTCATGCAACAATTAAATAGAAGATGATCATTAAAGGCATAAAACATGGCATGTTTTAGGGATTAAAGCATAGCATGTTTTAAGGAATAAAACTTTCCATGATTTAAGGGATTAAAGCATGACATTATTATAGGAAGAAAGAAACAATTTCAAACCCTCCATCTTTCCTCTATATATACATGGCTTCACCTCTCAAATATGATCACTTCTCATTTGCATTCAAGAGCCAAACCTCTACCAAAATACTACCTCAAACATCCTTCACCAAAACAGTAAGTCATTCTCCCTATATACAAATTTCATCTCCACCGAAATCACCATTGAAGACACACCTCGAAGGTTCCTACAACGTGTGATTCTCGCAACTATTCTCCACGGGTTTGTTCGTTTTTGATTTTTTTTACAATACTTTGTTTATGAAGATTGTAGTATGATGTTTGTGTGGGATTATTGTTTTGTATTAAGAATCGAAATTTTCATATTTTTTTATTGGATTTTTGGTTCTTTGCCAAATTGATAGTTTCCTATAATTAATGAGTTTGTATTTCTATTGTTGTGTTCTAATCATCTTTCTCATACTTTTAGATAATTTTCAGATATGTGCATATGAATTTAGTGCTTGGATGCAGTCCCTAAGATTGTGTTTGAGTGCTAGATTCATCAACCATATTGACACAAATCGAATCATGCCCTAAGTAGGTTCGATTTATGATTCGATTTGTGTTGATTAAAAGTGGTAAAAATTCTGGAAATTTGCATGTGAAACCATGGTGGGTGACGCCATACATGAAACATGTCTCCAACAAAGATTTGGTGCTTAAATGTAATCTTGTTTGATTTCTACTCTAAGTGTTATTGAATTCGATTGCATGCAAATTTAGATTAGGCCCTAAGTCAATCTAAATATTAATTGAAATCTTGCACGATTAGATGATTCCCTAAGGCTCTAGTTGTATTGGTGTCTAAAAAGTATGTAATTGGTCGAATTAGAATGCATGATAGGTTCGAACTTGTAATTATGTGGTGTAATGGTAAATTTGGTTTAAGTTTGTTAAAGAGAAGTCGATCATGTAAATAGTAATTTAGGTTTTATTTTAGTAGTTAATAATCAATCTCAAACCCCCCCCATTATTTGTTAACACTAAAAGTTTAGAGTTCCCTTTAATTCCCCGGAAAGAACGATCCCTGCTTATTCTATACTAACGATGATGTTTTACAGGGTTTATTATATACGTTTTAACAAAACGCTCTATCACCCATCTCTTATATGCTCTAATATTGTAATTTTCAGAGAAACGTGAAAGCAGACGAATGTTGGAGTGAATAAAAACCAGCTTATCAGCTCTTACAGCATTTAGTCTATTTCTCTTGAGGCTATGAATGTACGATTACGTACTCTAATTCCTTTCGACAGATGAACTTGATATTGGTTGAGATAGTACCTGTATGTACATATATCAAGTTAGTAAATAATTAGCTATTTTAATAACATATAAATACAGTGAGTACGTATTAATTTCTAGTGTTACTATGTTATAATTATAGGTGTAATTAAGGCATGCAGTAATTAGATGATAACTATTATGATTACACTTCAGTGGGTACGTATATATTACTAGTGTTCCAAATATAGGTGTAATCAAAGCATGCAGTAATTAACTTAAGATGCAGATCAGTACAAGCATACATGTAATTAAGTGCTAGATGCAAATGATTAACATTAACCTCTTATAGAAAATTCAAATCTATCGAATATAATCATAAATGAACACAGACTAAACTATTAATAACAACAAAACATTACCTTCTGTGTAATTTCTGCTAATTCTGGAACTTGTGCACCATATGTTGATCACCAATCAATGGCATCCATAGTTACAGCATCTGATTGTGCAGCTTGTGAGGCAAAAATACATTTTCGTTGATGATATTTTGCATATTGTTTACGCAACAGCTCTGTTTCCCATGTATCATCTGTAATCTTATTGAATGCTTTCATTAGACTTGTAAGTTGTAACCACTTCTAAATCATGATTAGGGCTCTTTCGAGGGAATCCTCTTGGTGCAGGTTTGCTGAGATATTCTATGTCATAAAATCTTAGCGTCAGGGCATATCCAACATAATGAATAGGATAATTCATCGTTTTCCACCTTTGTAGCACAAACTCTTCAACTTGTGGGAAGAAAGCTGAGTACGGGCCCGAGCTCATGGCTTCTTTTATTTCTCCAAGCATATTATCTATTCTCTCATAAACTTCACCCATCTTTTGGCCATCACCATCACAATATTTAATTAAAAAATATATCGGCTTTGTGATGTTTACTACGCCGACCACACCTTTCCACAACGTGTCTCCCAACACAATTTCTGCTATCGAATCGGCAAGTACTCTTGTATCAACATCTTGAACTCTCACCCAATCTTTCCATTTTTGAAGAACAACCGTACTTACTAGTGCTTCTCTGCAATCAATTAGTCGCTTTAACAAGATATAATGTGACGCGAACCTTGTTTTCGCTACTTTCAATAACTCCAATTTTGATTAACTTCTGAAGTACACTAAAATATGTGAGTGGTTCAAAAAAAACTTAACAATAGCTTTACCAGCATTGTAAACTTCCTCAAACCAATCTTACTCTTTTGCTAAATCTTTAAATATGAGATTCAAGGTATGAACAACACAAGGAGACCAAAAGATATGCTTATGTTGCCTTTCAATCTTTTTCCCAGCATATTCACAATTTGATGCATTGTCAATGACAATTGGTAGAACATTAGATGGTCCAACCTCTTCAATTCCATCAAGCAAAAAGTCGCCAATACGTCCACTGGTTTTTTCTATCCCTGAAAAATCTTTACTATAAAGAAACATAGCTCCTCTACTGTTTGCAGCAATAACGTTGATAAGCGGTTCACGCTTCACGTTAGACCATCCATCTGAAACAATTGAAACACCGTGACTATACCATGTCTCTTTAACAGGAGCTAATTCATGACTCAAACTTCGTTGGCACTCATCAAGCAATGTAGTTCTTGCTTTTTCATATGATGGAGCCTTATATCCCTTTGGTCCATTATTTATAGCTGAAATCATCTTATGAAAGTGAAGATTTCTCAACACATTAAAAGGAATTCCATTAGCAGACAATCCTCTCATCACCTTCATGTCAACCATTGCTTTATCTACGATCTTGAACATATCATCAATAGCACCCGTAGTGGATTTTTGTGGTTGTCGCTTCAGGATTGTTGAGCTTATTAAAACTGGAGATACTCCTTTTTTTTCAACTTCCAAAACCATTCTACGAACCCTATCTTGTTAGTCTCGATTAGTCATCAATGCTTGACATCGGCGAATCTCTGATTTCTTTCATGGGGGATAACCGAAAAAATGGTAGTGAATTCTAGTGTAGGAACTTTTAAATTGAATTCGACAATGTTTGCAAGTCCATAACTTTGTTCCACCAAAATGTTTTCCTTGCTCTCCATCTTCTGCTTCAATTGTAACTTCGTTGAGTAATGGTTTTGAATCAGAACTCATTGGAACTTGTTGAGATCCTTGACCCCCTTCAGCTTGTTCATGGCTGCTTCTACTCGATGATTGAGCGGTGTTTCTCATGTGAGTTTCTTGACTTTCTTCAACATGATAATCGTCTCCATGCTCACTGACATCTTCTTCATAATTTTCTTCAAAACTTAGTTCTTGACATGTAGCTTTTCTCTTTCCAAACACTATTGTTAATTTGCTATATAAAAAAAGTAAAGTTGCTTGATACGTCTGTAATGCAGCATGAGACTTAATTATATAGAGATTGAAACTCTATTTTTCCTTATCAAACAATAAATTATTTGGTGAGAAGGAATCCTGAAGGGGTTAATGTTACGGAAATTTCCCTTATTATATACCAAGACACACATAAGGCTTATGGAGGATATATGAGTAAATTAACAAAACAAGGACAAACTCAACAAAGGAGATTTTGTATAGATTGATTTTGACGGAAAACTCAAAAACTCAAACAATATCTCTTTCCCATAGATTTTGATCTGATTGATTTTCTTTCTAGAAATTCAAATATTACAAATTTACATCCAATGAATTCATTCCCAAATCAAGTGTATTTCCCACACGGTTGCTGCTCTTTGTTCCTTTCCTCCGAGTCTTTGACTTCCTCCAAGGCTCCAAGCACAAATTTCATTGGAATGATCGGATTCGGATTCATATTGTTTGAGATGGAGGCGGAGGCGGAGGCGGAGGCATAGGCGGAGCTCGTCGTCTGTGTAGTGGAAGAGAAGCTCGTCGTCAGTGTAGTGGAAGAGGAGGTTGTCCTGAATGAGGGGCAGATGGCCTGCCTTGAGAAGATGCAGATTTGCAGAGAACAAGTTGAAAGGAGGAGGAACGCTCAACTAAGCGATCCGGATCGCTAACATCCCCTGATCGGATTTGTGCGATCTAGATCGCCGGTGGGTATGGCATTTCCGGTAACACTGGCAGCGACGGCGTCCTTGTCATCTTCATAGAGAAAGAGAGTGATCAAGTGTGTGAGTAATAATGTAATTTATGGTGCAAACATTAAATGAGCACATGGAATTCAACTGATCACGTTTTTTTAGGGTTTTTGAATTTTTGTTTAATAGTCATAGTCTCTATTCACACACCCTTTCAAATGTTTCATGCTTTAAATTAGGTATGTGAATAGAGAAAATGGTGCATTGGTAACAATATCCAACATGAGAAAAATATAGTACCACCCTTCTTTTATCAATATAAAAACATGCAAACTAAGCAAAGGGCCGCCCCCGATCAGCCACCCAAGCATGTATCTATGGCAGGGTATAACACTATCTCCATGCAAAAAATTGAAATTGCAAGCCTAAAAAGTTTCAATTTTCAAACTGTAGCTCGTAGAACATAGGTTTTTCTAATACCCAAATTTTAGGGCCGGGCATGGGACAGGATAGGATGCGATTATGCTAATCCCATGACTCATCACACTGTTTAAATTCGGGACGAGATCGGGATAGGATGAGACATGATAGGATGAGATTATCATAATAAGCGGCTTGCTAGCATCTACTTGATTTGGTCCTATTGAGTAGTGACAGGTGACAACTCTTGTACATTAGATACAACTGACTTAGCTAGTACATAGAAGAGATCGATATACATACTTTGAATGCTACGATGGCTTCCATGCTTTGCCCTGCTTCATACTGAATTTCTTTAGCCTTCCATATAACATGACAAGAATAACGATGAACTTTCCTTCGGTACTAAATCTTCCAACCAATCCGTAGCATGCATCTTCACAATCACCCCCAGAATTCAGTCGACGTTTACAACTGTAGCCCGTTGAAAACCCAACGTTTCCATATGCACTGCAAATTATACGCACAAGTTCATTCGTTTCAGATCGATGGTCAGCCTTGATTTATATTAAGTGAATTAATTCTTACTATTGTAACCGAATGTTCATAAGTAATCAAAACCTTGCAAGAGAAGGGAGTTGCATAATGGAATAATTGAAAACTAGGCATGCATGCAATTATATATGTATGTTTGCACCTTATTACTTCTGTGACAACATTCAACACATTGAAGTTGAGGGGATCTTCCTTCATCTTGTGTCTCTCTGTGATGCAAATGAGTATGACAAAGATGGTTAAATAAGAGAGCTGTGAGAATATCAGAGACTCCATCAACGGCTCTCTTGGGTTTCGAATTTCTTCTTTCTCTGAAGCATCACCTTCTTGACAACCACCAATTGCTGGATCAAATGTAGTACACGGTGGAAGATACCTACAGTTGGGTACATCAATCCAGTTCAGATTCTATCGATCAAATGAGCTCCATAATACGAGCTTCAGGGTATACGTACAGTGACTGGTTTAGCTAACGTTCGAAAAATAATATCATAAAGTTAATTATGTTGAAATTTTCTCTTATAAGTTGTAACCTTATATATGAACGTGTGTGTGGAGAAAGTAAAGTCGGTGTATATATATAATTAATTGAGACAGCAACTCACATCATCAAGACAAATAGCACCAATACTGACGGAGAGATGATGGAGAGATCAACAACTGATTCACCAGCATGCCTGGAATTCACAGTTTGGAACAATGACGCCACAAATTTCTCATAGCCACTCAGACCATTCATGGCTTCGGATTTCCACTCCATGGCACAAAATAGTATCAGCTGAACTGCTATGAACCCCAGTACAGTGACAAGTAGAAGAACAGAACGAAGACCAGATATCATATGACTGTAACCTAATTCATTATAATTTTTCAAGATGTAACTGAACTCCATCCTCCTAGTGATTTTCTCCAAAATCCAGATAATAAATCGAAGAATCACCGGATATAAGGTGTTTCCGAGAAGGATTTGAGGAATTAGAAGAAGTAGAAGCCCAGAATTGTTCTTGAAAACAATCATGTTCTCGTTGGTGGGGATGAAACCACAGTTTGCGAAGGTGGAAACCGTTGTGAAAACAGCGAAGGTTAGGAGATCAATGCCTTTGTTTTTGAGTACTTGTCTGGCACTTGGAACAAGGGTTATGTACAATGAAACTAGAGTTGAACCACCTATATGAACCACTAGAAGATAAACTAAAACCACAGAAGCTAGAGACCTGATAGACTTGTACTTGATAGTAATACTATCCAAGTCAAAGGTTTTTAGATCGTGATGAATATTAGGTTTCTGCTCACCCTCTGACTGTGAAAGGGTGATCAAACCTAACTCAATTCGATCGAATGAGGTCTTAGAAGCAGAGTTGAGTTCTACATCAACCTTGTTATCATGAAATATGACAATCTTGGACTTGGCACTTTGAAGTCCAAGCATGGAAATGAAAACCTCTCCTCCCAATAACATCAAAATGGTCATAATTATGAGTTGGGTGTTCGAAAAAACCTCCATTTCTACAGTTGACATGCTTGATACTGTTGCGGAAGACACAGATGTGAAGAACAAATCGAAGTCCTTGGGCGTAAAGGAAGTTCTAGTTCCTGGTTTTGTGACCCTCAAAGCCAAATAACCCAGGAAAGAGACGATTAAAAAGTAGCTAAGTTCGAAAATGAAGGGATTAAAGAGAAAACATATAAAACGATACAGTGAACGAATTAGACCTCTACCAGAAATTTGGTGCAAACAAGGGAATTTATGACTACGAGGACCATAAAAGTTCGTCATCTTCTGCTAGGAGAGAGAATGGCCTGCCATATTCCAAGTGATGTGGGATTTATATAGTGGTTCACTAGGTCGTTTTCAAGCAAGTGGTTTTTCCCTGTGCATGGCTTAGTCACAACTCACATAAACGTATCAAAAAAATAATAATAATATAAAAGAAAGAAAATGTGCTAGAAACATCTTTAATTATTGACGACATATTCGGTTTCTTTTGTGGAAAAATTTGTTATGCGGTTGTACAGTAAATTTCTACTAAAATCTTTACTCCACGCTCATCGTGTATCTCACGTGCTCATTTCTTTTATATACAAAACTTTATTGTATGATAGACATGTATGTACAGCAGATGAACCTTTCATTTGTTGGACGTGTTACCCCTTACATGTTCAAATTACAGGTGTTCGGATGTGGATATAATCGAATGACTATTGACTGTCACTAATGGCTAGAATGGGAGTATCAAACTCTATAAGGATTTCATATCAATAATATTAATATTTTCCACTGAGGTAAATTTACTGATCATGCTTGGTACTTGGAATTGACGTGACCAATTTTATATCCAATGTCTTCGTTTTTTAGCTTAACACTTACCGCTCCATCAAACCAAATTGTACACTACACATCTAGTAGATAACCCATGTTCCCAGAACAAGGCTACTTATTATGATATCAATATCTCTCTCTCTCTCTCTCTCTCTCTCTTAGCCCCAATTCAACGACGTAGCCAATGATTTTCAAGGAACAACGTTGTTTGATTTTACCGCTGATTGTCTTTACCCTATTATGAGATGTCAAATTAATATGAGGTGGTGACTTTTATTGGTTGGGGAGGACAAGACGCGGTGCTCCCGTAAGACTGAAAAATTTCTCCACTTCAACCCATATTTTCAGATACACAGCAAATTTGAAATGGAATATAGATCCGAGTTGTCTGCAACCTTTGTCTTGCCAACGGCTTTTGTATCTGTCAAAGAAAAACAGAAAGAAAATAAAGTCGAGGTTAATTTTCGTGAACTAGCTAGTAGCTACCAGGTGAAAAAAAAAAGTGCATATGTTAATCCTCTTAAACTACCAGGAAAAAGAAAGTGCACAGGTTATTTTACCTATTTATTTCAAAAACAAAAACAAAAATGTGTTAAACCCCTATCAATAATTGTTGACAAAAAAACCTATCGATTTGTGAAGTGTGAACGATTAACAATATGAAATTATATTATTTCTTATCATAAATTATAAAAAGACCAATATTTATTTTCTAATTATAAAAATGACATCTCAATTAACTAGAAATTAGAAAATTATCAACAAGTTTAGGATAAATTATTATATATACTCGGTACATGGTTCATGTGTCGTACCCTCTTAATTTTATTTGTCTATTTAAAATTGTGTTTGTTTTTGATTGGTTACTCATATTTAAATAATCTTTTTCATTTTCTATCGTGTGCATGTTTACCACACCATGAAGTAATATAATTAACTGAGTACACCACATGGCAGTGTCATGTGGTGTTCCCGGTACACTGAATAATAACTCCAAGCTTTGAACAAAATTAGAAAATAGTCATTTTAAAATATTTTTTGGAATATTTTACAATTTCTTCTTCATCTTCTTATTCATTTTTCTTCTTTTTCTAATTCCGGCCATAACTTTGTCGTCCGACGATGGATTTGAGTGTGGTTAGTACTGTTGGAAAGATCCATATCCTTTTTTCATTTGATGTCATACCTACTCCGAACCGACCACCGTCCAAGGCGCAGAAACCCTCACAAGGTGTTATCGCCTTCCATGGTGGTGCTTCAAGCTATTCCGGCGAAATTGGAGCTCAATGCTCCATAATTCTAGTTATTCTCTTCATTCTAAGCATACACATACCAATTTCCTTAGATTTTTAACATCATTTCACATATTTAGACATTTTCTCTCAACATGTCACACTCGTTGTCACACCCCATGTCACATTACGTATCACACTAACTATCACACATCATGTCACACCACATATCACACCTCATGTCACACCACATATCATACCTCATGTCACATCACATATCACACTACATATCATAACATCTGTCACACATCATGTCATACTAACTGTCACAATCTTTATCACACTATCTATCACACATGCTGTCACAACCCTTGTCACATTTCATGTCACACTACCTATCACACCCCATATCACACTACATATCACACTAATTGTCACACTGTTTTTCTGTGACTATATTGTGATAAGAGGAAATGTGAAAATGAAGAATAATAATGACTAGAAATAACGAACTTTTGTTTCTCTAGGCATGTCACACTATCTGTCACACGACCTATCACATGACCTATCACACTATCGGTCACACTAACTTTGTTTTGTGACCGCGTGTGACATGTAGTGTGACAGCCGTCGTAGCTGGTTGTTTGCCGTAATCCTAGTTCCCTCAATTTACTCCAAGCCCGTTACTACTCATCACCTTAATCCCAATTATGGTCCCCTTATTTTCCTTTCACTTTCATCCTTTCTCTTAGATGAGGCGAAAACAAAAATGGGCTTCGAGTTCGGCTCCAGAGCTATGAAGTCTCTTGGAAAGTGGAATTGGAACTTGATGGACTGGAGGCGCTGCAACATGGAAGGAGATATGTGGAGCTTGTGTTGTTCGATCTCGTGGGTCTCGGACCCAGAAGCTCTTTCGTAATTCGTAGTGGGTTACGAAGATTTGCAGCTGTAGAAGTTGATAGACTTGAAGTTGGTGGGGTCAACGTTGTGCTCATCACATAAGTTTTGTGAGTCCGGCGAGGTCTGCTGAGGGAGATCAAAGAAGAAGTTGCGTATCCATGGCTTCAGAGATGGAGATCAAGCTAGCACTAGAGACAAAGACGACGACCACTATCGTCACGACGAGGCTGATAATAGTTTTGGCGTCGGAGAAGGTGCGATCATCGATGGCATGGGCTGATCGGAGGATTGGAAGTGGTAGAGGCAGGCCTACGCGCTGAGGAGGGAGAGTATGGAGAAGTCGTAGAACACCGAAAGCTTCGCCTAGGAAACGAAGCTTGCACAGTGTTTGGGCATACTTTTCTTTTCTTTTCTTTTCTTTCTAGCAAATAAGGTTTTTTTTATCAGGGCAGTGGCATAATGTAAATCTTGCCAATTTCATGGACTACGGTTTAAGTGGTATTAGAAATTAATTTTTTTAATGATTTTGAAATCTCAGTCGACTGTTTTCTAATTTAGTAGTTGAAAATTGACTTTTTATAAAAAGCCCTTAACAATAAACCCTTTATTTCATCAATCTCATTTTACTATTAGGGTTTGACGCAGTAGGTTTCAGCAACCTACTGGAGTGCCAACGCACACCTTTGGCTAATAGGTATATCCGCCCTTGAAGACGATACTTTCATGATGCTTAAAGTCTGAATTTATATTGAAGAAAAACCAAATCCATGCCAGTTCTTCACTCTTCATAACACAAGTCACAATAAAATATCAAACTCAATTCATCATTGTGATGGTCGACCATGCTCACACCTCGTACGTACCGTTTGTTGCATGTGTTGGGGTAATCGAGGACGAGGTAAGAACCAATTGAAGTCTGATTTGCATCTGCAACTACACAAGTGTACAGTATTCTCGGAGCAACTTATGCCATACACCCAAAATGGTTTAATTCGTGCGCAACAATTTAAAGGGTTGGTTTTGTTTATTATTATTGTAGTGAGCACCAGGTTTTTTTTTTACAAAAAAAATTGGTGAGAGCTTGGTTACGCTACACCACCATCGCCAGGACATACTCACAATCTCAACCTTGAAGAACTTACGACATACACGTACATGTCACACAACTCTCATGTATGGATTTCCGCAAAAGAATTTACAGATCGCGAGCCAATGAGCCCTGCTGGCAGCGGAGATCGAACATATGTGAGTGATACACCTCAAGTCCGCATTTGTCAACTGAGTCAAACCTCGTTGTAGTGAGCGTCAGGTCTTTAATTTCAAGTAAGTGGATTATCCATGTGCATGGCTAATCATCAAAGGAAATTAGTAATGTGAAATAATATTGTGCTTCGAAGTAGAAGAGTTTCTAGGGATGTAAATGAGTCGAGCCAAATCGTATTCTAGGTTGTTTATATTTGGCTCGTTTCTATTTTATTGAGGTTGAGTCGATCTAAAATTTAATTACGAGATTCTGTTATATATAGAAATCATGCATTCAATTCGTAGAAGATAGAGAGAAGATAATTAAGAAAAAAGTTGACAAACGCAGTATGCAATTTGGAGATTGCAGCATTGAGCAGAAGAATATATTATTTAGAATTGACTTTGATCGTTAAAAGTCAGGACATGCCTTTCTCAGGAATGATTTGAAGAATACTTCATAAAGGTGGTCGATCTTGGTACGCTTAGAATGATAAACCTGGCAATAAAATGCGCTAATACATATTAATCATTACGTTTGAATGGTACCACCTAAATTCCGAGAAGATCGAGAAAATACTTGCGGCCATAGGTTGAATCATGGAGGTGGTTGCATGCCAAACAGATACGTAACAGAGCTGGATGGTCGGCTTGTGCTTGTCAATATCCACAACGCATGTGGCTGTGACTCCATTATTTTATTTGATGCGGAGCATGATGGTGACTGTTTCGTAGTGCCATAATATGCTCGATTGCTGGTGCCTCCTCCACTTAATTTGAGCATGCACGTTGGCACGCTGAACGTACACGGATGCAATTATTGGCAATTCCAAATTACTAATTTCCGAGTCGAATCATTTCGTTTGCTCACTGGCCGGTCCCCTGAATGGGAGGAGTTCATATCCAATGGATATGGATTCAATAGTAGTGTATGAATGATCGAATATACGATAACCCTCAGACTACGTTAGGGTTTTCTAGGGTACGTTATACATTTACTATTTAAATTTATTTATTTATTATATAATAAGTCGGTTGTAAATCGAACTTACGATCTCTCACTTATAAAAAATATATACTACAAAAACAAATGAAATAGGCATTTCGTATTTTTCTACATTTTTTTTAATTTGGAGTGACTGTGGTAGCGATCACCTAAAGTGTTTGTACTAAATAGTAACACAATCAATACTAATTAGTAAAGGTCTGATACTGGGGTATCCTTACCAAGTCAGGTCGACTACGTACACAAACCCCAAATGCATGCCCCGTAAACATATTGTTTACAGTATGTCCTCTACATTGATCGTATTAAAGAAATGTACCTAATCTTGTGTTATCTCTTTTGAATGAACAATACTTTTATTCCACAACAATACAATTTCATAACTTAAGAAACCATCGGTAATTTGACATAAGATCCTCTCACCCTCCTCCCTGATAACATCTTCAGTGCCTAATAATATATTCTTTTATTTGGATTTCACAAATAAGAAAGATAAGATAAGAGATCGAAAAAAGTGAGCCAAAGAGGATATATCGTTAATTATAATGATGATGATCTCTTCCGAGGACAAAACTGTGCAACGTAGTGTCATGTCTTTTTTTTTTTTTTTGGAGAATGCGTAGGGTCAAGTCTTTGATAAAACGCCATAGAAGAATACCTATCACCATCTTAGCGGGGTACCAAGACTGGTGAGTGATCAATACCTTGCATATGCGAATCACTCCTCGTGACTCGTGGCTGTGAATTTTCCAGGTCATGATTTGACTTTTGGCCTTGAAAAACATAAGCGTGATGTATACAATACGTTGAACCAAATCCAAAAATCGAGGGCCGTGAGTATGTCTCTTCAAGAGTCGTAACATGCGGTAATCGTTAAGATATTTGTTTGGGCCTAAAATAATACTCTGGTATTATCTAGACTACTTAAACCCGTAGACCGGATATTTGGAGAAAGTATATCACAAAGCAAGATTATCTACCGTGATGGAATAGATTTAGGGGACTATCGCCGTATAGAATCTGAGTTGATTAAGGAATGTGAATCTAAATCAACTAGGGGGTTCTTAGGACTTGATTCGCAAGAAAGAGCAATTTGTGTTCTCTATATAAGGAGGGTCGAATGCGCAGAATAACACACGCAACGTCAAACAAACTATCGCGCAACCGCATAGTCAAAGTCTCCCCACGAAGCAAAAGTCTGATTAGCTTCGGCAACCAAGTCTCCCATCGGAGCGGAGCTACCTAGATGCACGCCTCGCGCTGCATGTAGCAACAAGTCCGATTAACTTCGGCAATTCGAGTCAAGTCCATCGAGTCGCTAGCCTAGCTTCTAGCAAACCCAAAGCCTGCACTAGTCAGTAAATTTCATTCGCGAGAGTCCTGCTATTAACGACACAATATAAGCTCTGCTTTTCCCCAAGCGGTCAAAAGTAAGATCGGCCATCTACTTGAGGTGGAGTGAAAGGTGCCTAGCAACTCCGGTTGTGTATAGGTCATTCGAACTTCAGCGGTTTATCAGCAACTGCGGAGC
Source organism: Argentina anserina (assembly GCF_933775445.1). NCBI lineage: Eukaryota > Viridiplantae > Streptophyta > Magnoliopsida > Rosales > Rosaceae > Argentina > Argentina anserina. The sequence continues at coordinate 4,822,491 of NC_065875.1, forward strand.
AATCGTCTGAGAAGAAGACAGTACGTGGAGCGCGATCATTGTCAAACAAAGCAACAGTTGTACCTAACTCAAATGTACTGGCACGCCAACAACAACAGAGAACGAAGGGCTGAACCGTCTAGGGTTCGGCACCGGGGCTTGCTGATTGTTCTCTGAGGAGGATTCGTTTTCCCAGCTCGAACATTTGGCACGCTCAGTGGGACAGTGTCAAAGATAGCAAGCCAGAATCCTTACTCGCGAGGATATCCCTCTTCCTCGAAACCAGAGCATTTGCAGTGTATTCCTCATAACACAGCGGCTTGTAGAGGTTTAACAGCGGTCGAGGCATTACTAAAGTTTGGAGTGATGGCGACACCGGAAGACATGCAACTAGCTTTTAAAGAGTTGACGACGGTAGTCAAATCGTTGGAGGAGTACTTCGGTGATCGAATGACTGCAGTTGAGAGAACGTTGGATAATGTGTCACAACTACAGTCGGCACAGGGTCAACGACTGGCTGAGACCAACGACAGGATGACAAAGTTGGTTCTGAGTGTCAATGAACACGCGAAGAATGCCTGCTTGGAGTTCGCGGGGCAGGATGAGCGATTTAAGCAAATCGAAGAAGCGTTGGGGATCCAACGAACTGTCGTCGGGCTTTATGAATGCCAGAACCTCGACAAGCCAAATGCCACCAGAAGGGCTAGGTCGAACAAGAAAGATGTAGCCGGTATCAACAACGGCGTTGAAGCGGACGAGGCCAGAGGTGATGAGGCTGACAAATCAGATCCTGAGCTTGTCGGACTTACAAGGAGGAAGAAGGGGAATGCCAAGAAAGGAAAGTTCATGTTGGGAGGTCCCAGACGGTCGAACACTTCTGAGGTTGAAACTTTACAAAGAGCATTAGCATTTCTTCAACCAGGTGGAAGACAAGAGCGTCAGCACCAGTTCCGTCGCGAGAGTCGAGAGGAGTCGGAACAAGACGAAGAGAAAGGTCAGGGCCTTACCAAGGAGCAAGTCCAGAAGATGATCCAGGACAGTGTGAGGACCATTCACGGCCATGCTGTTGCGAACATATCGTATACAAGTCTGTTCCCGGAATGGGTGGCAGCATGCGCTTGGCCATCAGGTTATCGACCAATCAAGTTTCAGACGTTCTCAGGTGAGGGGTCTGAGAATGCAGTTGAACATATATCGCGTTTTCACAGCGATTGTCGGCCGTACGCGTCTGATTCAGTCTTCAAGATGAGGACTTTCGGTTCATCTCTGTTAGGGCCGGCTTTGTCTTGGTTCTCCAAGTTAGCGCCAAGGTCCATTTCGGATTGGTCCATGCTCGAAACGATGTTTAAAACGACTTTTGGAAGTGTTGAACCTAAGGTGGATTTGTCATCTTTAACTTCCATGTATCAACAATCAATGGAGTCGGCAGTAGAGTTCCTAAAGAGGTTTAAGGTTCAACAAGCAAAGTGCAGAACGCCACTCGCGGAATAGGATGTCATTCGCATCGCCATAAAGGGTTTGGAGACCCGTCAGCGGGACAAACATCACGATGCCTACTTCTCTAGTATGGCAGACTTAATGAACAAGGTAGGTTCCTACCAGGTGTTCCTCAGGGAGATGGAGGACAGTGCCACGGTTCCGAAAGGTTCACCTGTATCTTATCACCCTGGAACGTTGAAACCACGATATGCGGTTCCATCTGGAACTAAAAGGGTTTCTACTATCTACTCGCATGTAGATCCTTTCTACACACTGTATCCATACGAAGAGCAGTGGGTCGAGGAAGTAGATGATGAAGTAGTTGCCGTAGAGATAGCTGGAAGACATGCATTGAAGTCTAAGGCTTTGAAGATGTCCAGGGATCCTGTCAAGATTTCTACAGCAGCATTCACCAAGCCTGAGTATGACTCGTACACCTACAACGCTCACAAGGCTCTTGAAATTCTGGATGAGTTGTTCGCGAGTGGAAGAGTGAAGCATGATATTGCGATGCGATGCCTACTGCAGCGCAGATCGAAGGGAAGAAGTACTGCAAGTTTCATAACTTGTTCAATCACCCCACAACTGATTGTATTAAGCTCAAGGATCAGTTGCAGACTTGGATTAACAAAGGAATGCTTGGGGTAGACACTAAAAGAGCTGCAGCTTGGGTCAATGTTGATCCCTTCCCTACAGTGTCAGTGGTAGAAGTTGCACCATTGACAACACCGTTGAAGACTCATCGCCCTTCCAAGTTTGCTGAATATACTTATGATGCGTCATTAGCTCATGAGATCTTGGACAAGCTTATTGCAGAGGTTGAAACCATTGTACCATGGACTGAGTTCCCGACCACAGATGAAGTTAAAGGTAAACGGTACTGTAAGTTCCATAACGTTTGGACTCATGATACTCGTATTTGCATACAGCTCAAGGACCAGGTACAACAGTGGTTAGATGAGGGAGTGTTGTCCTTTGCTTCAGATCCCGATCTGGGTATGGAGGCAACAGTGAAAGAAGTGCCCGTGGTGAAAGAGGTTGTGAAATCCAAACAATCTGACCCGGGTAAACAACTGAGCGTTTTCCAGAACAAGGAACAAAATGTCGCAAAGGCCAACACTTATGTTCTTTGCAATCGGTGCAAGAAGGAGTGTTTCATAAACTGTGATAATGCTGACAGATGCGAGGCCTCGCTCGCCGACAAACCTTCCCGAGAGAAAGGACTTCAAGAAAGCTAGAGTTCAGACAGACACTTATGTTCAAGTGTTGAAAAAGCCACACTCAGGTCTTGGCAGGGTCGCGAACGTTCTTAGAGGGCAGCGAATGGGGACAAATGTGCCAGAAGCTCAGGCTTCGCGCGAGGTCCTACAACGGCCATACATACCACCTGCGCCGAGGTTGCTAAAACCCGATGTCTGGTACGTTCAAGAGCACGGAAGAGCTAAGGAAGCTACAAAAACTCAGAAGAGGAACGTCCAGAAAAGATGGGGAAAAGCCAAGCGAATGCTAGAGGCGTACAACCGAGGGGAGCTCTTGGTTGTTGCGAGAGACAGTTGAAAAGCTTAGTTTCAAACCATGTGTGCACATTCGCCGGAATGATCATCACATGAGGGAGCCATACCCCAGGGAAAGCGTTCATAATCGAATTGAACGGCCAGTAGAAACTGCTCCTACACGAAGAGTTTCAATCCATGATAGGTTGTCTTACGCGTCTACTGACGGCAGAGCAACAAATAAACAACGCGCACAAGGTGTTTATACGCAATCTAAATGGATACCTAAAAGGTCTGTGAGTAGGCCAGGCCATCAGGAACCAATCCCAGAGGGAGTTAAGCCACAGTTTGAATGGAAGCTGAAGGTCAAAGAACCAACACTAGTGGTTCCAATAGCGCAAAAATCAACATTGGTGGTTCCAGAAGAAGGCGAGTCTGCGGTAGTGGTTATTCCTCCTAAGGCTCCTCAGGAACAATCGCTAACGGAGTATCTCAAGAGTAAGTTCCCCTCGCGAACGTCAACTGGGTCCATGCCGGATAACGATATGCAAGAGTCAAGCGGTAATGAGCACGGGTTAGAGTTTTCTGATCCAGAGGACGAGCTGGAACAAGGGTATGATGATGAGATGCTCGCTACCCCAGACTGCAACATGGTTAATCTCTGTCATGGAGATACCTTTGAGGAAGCAACACCAAAGCTAGACAGAGTGCGTAGTTGCAACATGGTGTTCACCTTGTCGTCGAAGTATGCTCTTCCACGGCCAATGCCATCTCATCTATTCATTGGAGGTGAGACGCAGGCCTAGGAGGTGGGTACAGTCGCAGAGTTGTCATCTACCGAGGTGCCAACTGTTGAGAAGGACTCGAGGAAAGAGGGAGCTGATAAATCTCACACATTGATAGAGCTCCAAAGCTTCTTTATGATGTTCACAAAGCCTACCGCGACCATGACTCAGCACATTAAAGCTTTATACATATCAGCTGAGATGGAGGGTAAGAGAGTGAACAAAATCCTCGTCAACGGCGGTGCATTAGTTAGTATCATTACCGTGAAAACAGTCGAAGCACTGGGCATCGCGAAGGAAAAGGTTCTCAGTAGCAATCTCAAGGTCAGGAGTTTTGCCGGCAACTTAACTAAGACCTTGGGAGTGTTGATCCTCAAAGTCAAAATAGGACATTCGGAACTGTTTCAAACATTCTTCGTCACGGATTGCACCGCTCCATACAGCATCATACTGGGTAGGGATTGGATACATCGAGCTTACTGCATCCCTTCTACTCTACACCAAGAGATGTTGATGTGGGATCCCGCAACTGACAAGGCAGAATTATTAAAAGAAAATGATCGACCATACTCGGTCGCGTCCTGTATTCTGGATGCAGAGTATTATTATGGTGACATGAGGCCTTTGGGAGTTGCCGGGATAGATACTAAGGGTCATCCAGTTGGGGTGACTTCTACAGAATTGACACGATTGGGTCTTTTACAGGTCAAGACAGACATAAATAGACCTGGCTTCATCGTGAAAGCCGAAAATCCTCATCCATGAGTACATCACTGGCCAAGGAGCAGGAGCAGGCCTATGTGTCCTTTCTCCAACGTTTATCTATTTACAGAGAGAAACAAGAGGCTTGGGGGGCAGTGGCACTAGTCGAATGCATTGAGGATGATTTGACTGAAATTCAGGCAGATGAGGAGTTCATTCAACCAGCACCAGCAGCTTTGGATGATACTCCACCTAAAGTAAAAGATCCAGTAGAAAAGATCAATCTTGGGACTACAGACGAGCCTATGGAGGTTAGAATAAGTAAACACCTGGATGAGGAACTGAGACAACATTTAGTGGAGTTGTTGCAGGAGTTCCGCGACTGCTTTGCTGAGAAATTCGAGGACATGCCGGGCTTGTCACCAGATTTGGTCTGCCATCGTTTGCCCATCATGGACGGGTACAAGTCGGTACAACAAAGTCCACGACGAATGAGTGCAGACACAGCAGCAGCAGTCAAGAAAGAGGTTCAGAATATGTTCCAAGCCGGTATTATCCGACCAGCCAAATATTCTCAGTGGTTGTTAAACATAGTACCGGTACGGAAGCAAAACGGCAAGATTCGCGTGTGCATGGACTACCGGAACCTGAATACCGCGACACCAAAAGATATCTATCCCATTCTCGTGGCAGATATGTTGGTCGATGCGGTCGCAGGGCATGAATTATTATCTTTTATGGACGGTACTGCGGGTTACCATCAGATTCCTGTTTATGAACCGGATAGGCACAAAACAACATTTCGATGCCCAGGGTTCACTGGAGTGTTTGAATATAACAATATGTCGTTTGGTTTGACCAACGCGGGGGCTACATACCAGCGAGCAATGAACCTGATTTTTCATGATGTGCTGGGGGGGGCATTCTCGAAGTCTATATCGATGACGTGGTGGTCAAGTCTAAGAAGAAGGAAGATCACATCGAGAATTTGCGGATGGTGTTCACCATGATGAGAAAGCACAAGCTCAGGATGAACCCAGCTAAATGCATTTTTGGGGTTCGAGCAGGAGACTTCTTGGGTTTCATAGTGCGTGAAAGAGGTATTGAGGTCGCGGATGATAAGGCTAAAGTTGTTTTAGACACGCCGGCACCAAGGAACAAGAAGGAACTTCAGAGTTTGCTTGGGAAAATAAACTTCCTTCGACGCTTCATTTCTAATTCCGCTGGCAAAACCGCAGTCTTCTCTCCTTTGCTGAAGCTTAAGGCGGATCAAAAATTTCAGTGGGGACCTGCGCAACAGGCAGCTTTTGACAAAATCAAGGAATACCTTACTCATCCACCTGTTCTTAGACCCCCACGGCCGGGAATACCTTTGAAGCTATACATCTCCGCATCTCCTTACTACATCACAGGACTCCTAGCACAGGATGGTGATGGAGAGGGGGGCAAGAAGATTGAACATGCGGTTTATTACTTGAGTCGAACCTTGTTAGACACTGAAACTAGATACTCGCCGATTGAGAGGTTATGTTTAGCTCTGTACTTCGCAGGTACTAAGCTTCGCTATTACATGCTCTCATTTACTACGGTGGTGGTGGCGCAAACTGATTTAGTGAAGTATATGTTTACCAGACCTATGCTTAAGGGTCGGATTGGTAAGTGGATTTTGGCGTTATCAGAGTTTTCTTTACAGTATACACCTTTAAAGGCGCTCACAGGACAGGCAGTGTCTGACTTTTTGTTGCATCATCCTATTGTGGAGGATATTGACGACCAGAATGTGGTTATTTCCTTCGTTTACACTCAGCCTTGGGTTTTATACTTCGATGGTAGCAGCACCGATCATTTGTGCAGAGCGGGTGTTGCATTGGTTAATCCCTCTGGCGTCAGACATTGTTACTCTTTTCAGCTGGAGTGGAAGTGCACTAACAATCAGGCAGAATATGAGGCCATCATCATTGGCTTGGAGTTGTTGCTTGATCTGGAGGTCACCGAGGTAGAGGTATTCGGTGATTCCCTCCTAGTTATTAACCAGCTCAAGGGGGTCTACAAGTGCAACAACTTTACATTACTCCTTTTTTGGGAACGAGCATCGGAATTGTTAGACCAATTTTCCGATGTGGTGCTTGATTATATTCCTCGCGAACGAAATTTCGCTGCCAATGAGTTAGCACAGCTGGCTACGGGCATTCGCCTGGAAGATGGCGTTCGTGAAAGAATTTTGAAGGTTCAGAGATGCAAATTACCTTCCTTTATGGCAAGGAAAGAGGTTAACGATGAATGATTGGTGGCTATTGTCGACACTATTGATGAGGATTGGCGGCAACCAATCATCCAGTACCTCACCGATCCTTCTGCACCGGTGGACAAGAGGGTTAGGTATTTCGCTACTAACTACGTCCTTCGAGGCAATGAGCTATTGCGCAGGGCAGAAGATGGTTTGTACCTAAGATGCATCTATGGAGCTGACGCTAAGAGGTGCTTGCGAGAGGTTCAGTGTGGCAATTGTGGTTCTCACCAAGCCGGTCCAAAAATGTTTTTATTGGCCTACCATGCTCAAGGACTGCATCAGTGTCGCACAGGGTTGCATCGAATGTCAAATGCATGGGCCAGTCCAGCATGTGCCTGACGTTCCTCTACAACCAATCATTAAACCTTGGTCGGGTCGCGGCTGGGCTTTAGACTTTATTGGGGAGATTCACCCTAATTCTTCCTTGCAGCACAAGCAAATTCTCTTGGCTACAGATTTCTTCACCAAATGGGTCGAGGCCATACCAGTCAAGACGACGTCTTCAGAGGTGATCACGGACTTCATCTTCAAATATATTATCACCAGGTATGGTATTCCAGAATGTTTGGTTGCAGGCAGGGGGGCAGGTTTCATGGCTGAGAAGACCCAGAAGTTCTTAGCTGGCTATGGGATCAAGTTTCTGCATTCCAGTCCTTATTATGCTCAAGCGAATGGCCAGGCAGAAGCTACCAACCGCGTCATTATGTCTATACTCAAGCGAATGTTGGATGCAAATCCGCGATCGTGGCATACAGAGTTGGATCACACATTGTGGGCTTACAGAACTTCCAAGCATACTCCAACTAGTACTACCCCCTATGCGTTGATGTATGGCCATGATGCGGTCATTCCTATGGAAATTAATGTTCAGTCGCTGCGGGTTCACGAACAGCACCAGTTGATTGGGGAGGACTATGTTCAAGCTATGTTTCAAGAACATGAGGACTTTGACCTTCGCCGGATGGACGCTCTTGATAGCCTGATCGCCGAAAAGAAAAAGATAGCACGACTTTATGACAAACGCACGCGGGGACGCAGCTTTGGAGTTGGGGACTTAGTCTGGAAGGCTTGTTTGCCTTTTGGTGAACGATTTGATGGTCGCGGTAAATGCTCTGCTAAATGGGAAGGTCCTTATGTGATTGATCGAGTAATGGGCAAAGGCGCCTACTACCTTCCCGACACTGACGGGAATGCTCATAGAAATCCCATGAATGGTCGCCATCTTAAGAAATACTTTCCTAGTATTTGGGAATATGAAGATCCACCGACTGCTGTGCGAGCAATATAGCGAGGGTTCGTCTAGTGTTTTCTTGGACTACATTCTGTCAACCAAGTAAACAGGGGGGCAACACCATGGATACTGAGAGCAATCGTGAATTCAGGCATTTTTTACTCGGTCACGAACGTTCTAATCCATGAGTCCAAATTTTTTTGTTTGAAACTATCGAGTTTTTGTAACTTTTTGAGTTTCTTACTTGTGCTCCGGCATTTTTTGTATCACAATTAGACCAATACTGGTGGTCCAGAATTCTATTTATGCAGCAATGAAACAATAACAAGTGTTTTTATGAAACAAGTTGTGTTTTATTCATATAGCTTTGTGGCCAGAAACTTTATACAAGACCTATACTATTACATGTGAGTCTTAACAAGCTCTGATACCATCTATACTAGGTGGAAAGGTCTTCGCGATGCCTCCGGTTCATCCCACCACCGCGAGAAACTTGAGATTAAACTACACCAGTTAAGGACCGATTGGAACCAGCTTGATACCAAATATAGGTTCTAATTGGAAAACTGGTGGTAGCATGAGGGATCCAGAGCCTTGGTTTGCAGCACTCACCTGATGTTCCTTTAAAGAATGGAGATTGGAGGATATTACACATGGGAGGTACAACAGCTGGCGTCGCGTATCAAAAGAGGTACGCGACGAGCATGCTGTAGCTATTGGCTCTGGTCCTGGATTCGGCAGCCTGCTTCCCGATGCTCGGCGACTAAACAATGATGCATAGGCCGCGGGAAGGGCTTCCTTTTCCTCTCTTACTTGTAATCCTTCACTAGGAACAACCCTTAATGCAGGGTAGATCCCCAGTGTGGAACTACAAAGAAGGGAGGATGTGAGGGTGGAATAAGACTCCCACCTCACATTTGAGGATAGAATAAGGCTCTCACGGAATGCTACTGAGTTTGCAGGTCTGGGGGATGAAACTTAAGAAACCTAAGGGGTTTCGAAGGAGGAAACGAGATCGACATAGTTGGAGGCTGTGGAAGAAAGCGTGGTGTGTTCTTTCCTTAGGGTTTCATTTTATAGCAGAGGGAACTTGGATTCAAGGGTTGAGATTAAATATATGGATTTGGAGATCACACCCGAGATTAATTGCAGCAATAATGGTCAACCTGAAATGGTTTGCACGTTTTCCAGTATTGGTTGCTCCAGTTTACGAGGGTTTGCATGCAAACTTACACGGTGACGAATTGAGTTGGGCTCAAGTCGTGGGCCTGTAGTTGGGTTGTGAATGAATCAAGGAGAGGCGAAGCAGATAGAGATAAGTTACGATTCTTATTATTGAAACGCATTGATGTTCAAGTTACAGTATATGCCCAACAAGGCGAATATCTAAGAGAAGCTTTCCAGAATCGTTGGCTTTGTCACATATCAGATTATTGAGCCTCCTTTCTTCAGCCTCAGAGGCCGCCAGCTGTCTTTTGCGCTCTTGTATTTGGGGCACAACACTTCTTATCTCTTCTTCTACAGCCTTGAGCTCTCTAGCTTGCTCAGCTTCAAGCTCTGCTAGTTGTTGCTGCAATGCACTAATTTGTTGCGCGCGGCTGGTCTTAGCATGATGAAGTTTGGTCCTAAGCTGAGCGGGGCTTTGCGTAACGAATTGTCGGGCATCAGCATTGTGTTGGGACAGTCTCTGAGCTTGACTTCTCAGGTTATGGCATTCTGCCATAAGCCCCAGAATGGTGTTCAGTGCTTGCTCAGCATTCGCGACTAGGCTGGGATCAGGTGAGTGTAGTTTCAGGTAGCGAAGGGCATCCTTCACTTTAGCCAGACGAACTGGATTAGTTAGGTTTTTAGAGGATAGTTCCACGAGTTGTGCCCGGGCCTGGACAAGTTCTTGAGACTCTATAGACATTAGGGGGCTGGCCGGACCTAGCATATCTTCCAGGAGATCTTCCAAAGAGGGACTAGGGTAATTTCCGGTTGGATCAACAGCGGGTGTAGGTCCAGAGGTTCCAACAGTGGACACAAGGGGTAGGCTGGAAGTAGTCGCGATTGCCACAACCTACAGAGAGTAAATAACAATTAATAAAACATGCTAAGTGTTTACAAAGAAAGGCAGAAACACATAAACTAGGAAGTGGTTAAAGGTATTACCCCATCAGAATGAGGAGAGGGAGCCTCGCTTCCTAGAGGAGGTTGCGGTGCGTCATCAGGGCTCGCTTGGTCCGCAGCCGCGAAGGGATGCTCCACATATTCATCTGCTTGGTTGGAGCTGGTCACGTCTTCTTCATCTCCCACCTCATTCTCCAAAATTTGAGTTGAAGAGGAATGGGAGAGCACCGCTGTATGGACGATTGACACTTGCAACTCCAAGATCTGAGCGTTCGCCACCGTAATAGGGGGAGTGGTCTGAGTGGTTTCTTTGTTCACAACCACAGTTGGTAATATAGCAGTCGCGACTTCCGTGGTAGGTGATTGAGCGTCAACATGAACCTATGTTAGAGACCATGAAGGATATCATTGACCCACAGGCAATCAACATAAGTTAAAGAACTACATCTTAGCGAACAATAAAGTGTTGCTCTGGGGGGCAACAGCGTGTTTGACTACTTACGGCAGGGTCTTCCATCGCAGGGGCTACAATGTGAGGGGTAGACAGAGGTGTAGAAGTTGGGTTCTCGCGAACCTACAAATCAGATGAGAATCAGTTAGAGTGGTTCGTGAATACATCGCCAATTGGAACAAGTAGTGTGTTCTTTTTACCTCGATGGTTGCCTCTGGATTGCTGGGCCCATTCATTGGCTCAGGGCTGACCTGGTTAGTAATCGTGAGCGGGGCATAGGTGTTTGAGGCACCTATTCTTCTCCTTTGAATCAACTGACATTCACAAGAGTTGGTTAGCGGAGGATGTTACAACAGTCTTTAGTGTTGTTATCAAATATGGAGGAAGACTTACAAGATTGAACTCTATGGCATCAGGATCGTCCTTGTCATGATCAGGGCTAGGGGTTGTCCTCCCTCGTTTACGGCCTTGGGAGGAGGAAGCACCAGCTGTGTTCTCAAAAACCTGCAACATGAACCAGTTAGTGGTTTTTAATCAGTGTTGAAACAAGAACTGTAGGAGTTCGAAGAGGCGTTAGGATTTTACCCTTGAGGGAACGATTCTGACAGCATTTGGAATAACGGCCCGCAGCAAATCCTCATCTCCAGGAACCTCAGGGTCCTTCTGCAAATATCTCTTGAGCCCCGTCTGGAGGATGTATTGGACAATGACCCGCGAACGTTGCTCCCCCTGGCCAGAATTGATTCTCTCCCACCATTGAGGGTAGGCTTCGTTGACACGAAAGCAGCGAAGAATACTCCCACTTGCTAGTACAGGAAGGGGATTGGGTTGCAATTGAGACGAGGGCTGGTGTCCAGGATTGGTGTCAGTAACGGGGATCATAGGGCATCGCCAAGAGGAAAACAGGTTCAAACTCTCAATAGGAGGGAATGGAACCATTAAGATCATTCCTAACTGCCTCACGAATAGGTGGGGGGCATAGAGTTATACTCCGTTGCAGGGATGTCGGGGTAAGTCCGCCATTGATACAGCTTGTTCAAATAAATACCGACTCTCTCCATCATAGCGTCTGAGGGTCAAGAAGCCACCTCGGATGGCGCTAGGATGAGTGCGGTCTAGCAGCAGTTGTGCGGAGTCAAGAACTGAAGCATCCAGGCTATAGAAATACTCAAGCAACTGGAAGACCTATGATGGCATATATGTCTAGCAAAGATATACCCATTTGACCAAATTGAAAGTCGAAAGTATTACTTGCGGAATTCCAGAAGCAGGCAGCAGTCATAATGGCACATCTGTTGCCTCCAACCTGAGCCAGTTTGAAGGAGAGGTCGATACTTTCCAAGATTCCTGCCGCATGCCAGATGTCACGATCAAGCAGGCGACGACCTTCATACCATAGCTGCATAGCTTCGGAAACTTTTGGCCATGCTCCGACAAGGGCATGGTGGTGACTGTGCACTTGCCATCCCCTGAAGGTGGCTGGGGTGTTCCTAAAAGCAAGCGGAGGAGTTCGCGAACGGTGGTGGTAGTCGATGTCGATGTGCTCTGGGACTCCGGCAAGAGATGGGCCCAAGTACACAGTGTTGTCGTCAATTACTCCGATGGTGGTGCAATTGGTGGGTTCGTTGTTTGGATAATCGCGAAGAGGCCTCGCACTTGCCTGGGCATCACGTTGGTTGGGTTTCGGGGCCATTGTTGTCGGAAGTGAAGAACTTCAAAATAGGGCTTTCTAGATTTTCTGATAATAGAGCAATCGGGTTAGATGGATTTATTGGGTTCGTGAGCGCGATTTATATAGGAACTAAAGGGGTTTCTGAAATCGAAACTAATGGGTCCAGGGAAGAGTCGTGTTTGCTCGATTGGAACTGGTTTGAGTTCTTGAAACAGTAAGTGTTTCTCGCATACTTCAGCTCAAAAAGGTGTAGTGGTTTGAGGAGAGGGCACGCGTCGGTTGATAACGGGGGAACGTAAAGCGTTTCGGATTATTTTTAAAAGATAACCGTTTGGGGTTTTCTTCTAGCCCTTTTCAATTTCGCGGGGTCTTCAATTTCAAGGCCTGGGGGGCAATGTTTGGGCCTAAAATAATACTCCGGTATTATCTAGACTACTTAGGCCCGTGGACCGGATATTTGGGGAAAGTATATCACAAAGCAAGATTATCTGTCGTGTTGGAATAGATTTAGGGGACTATCTCCGTATAGAATCTGAGTTGATTAAGGAAGGTGAATCTAAATCAACTAGGGGGTTCTTAGGACTTGATTCGCAAGAAAAAGCAATTTGTGTTCTCTATATAAGGAGGGTCGAATGCGCAGAATAACACACGCAACGTCAAACAAACTATCGCGCAACCGCATAGTCAAAGTCTCCCCACGGAGCAAAAGTCTGATTAGCTTCGGCAACCAAGTCTCCCATCGGAGCGGAGCTACCCAGATGCACGCCTCGCGCTGCATGTAGCAACAAGTCCGATTAACTTCGGCAATTCGAGTCAAGTCCATCGAGTCGCTAGCCTAGCTTCTAGCAAACCCAAAGCCTGCACTAGTCAGCAAATTTCATTCGCGAGAGAGTCCTGCTATTAACGACACAATATAAGCTTTGCTTTTCCCCAAGCGGTCAAAAGTAAGATCGGCCATCTACTTGAGGTGGAGTGAAAGGTACCTAGCAACTCCGGTTGTGTATAGGTCATTCGAACTTCAGCGGTTTATCAGCAACTGCGAAGCAATCGTCTGAGAAGAAGACAGTACGTGGAGCACGATCATTGTCAAACAAAGCAACAGTTGTACCTAACTCAAAGGTACTTGCACGCCAACAACAACAGAGAACGAAGGGCTGAACCGTCTAGGGTTCGGCACCGGGGCTTGCTGATTGTTCTCTGAGGAGGATCCGTTTTCCCAGCTCGAACAACACTAAAGTTTTTGATCGACTATTTAACTGAGAAATATGTTGTTCCTGTAGAATTAAACTGCTAGTGGATATCCGTTCACTGATATCTCAGTTTCGTTATTTCAGTATATTTATCGAGAGACCATCATGGTACATTCTTTGGCGGACTTGGCCAATAAGCTCTCTTAGCCGACTGTTTGATTTCATTAGACCTGGGACTGGTTCTATAATACTGGTTTTTTTTTCAGAATCAGAACTGGAATAGAAAAAAAAACCGTTAGGACTTAGCATTATTTGTTTCTGGAACCGGAATCGAATCGAATCGAAAATATCGGGTCGATTTTTAGGTTTTACGGTTCTAAAAGTTTAATGTAATATGTATTCATCTCCAAGCCTTAAACAATAACCATGTAATATACCAACTTAAAAATACAAATACAGAACGTCAACAACCTCTTTAGTAAAATTACCCAATGATCAACAATTAACATACTCAATTATTTCAAAAAGAATTGAGAGAGAGAGAGAGAGAGAGGGCAAACCTATGATAATTTGGATTTTAAGGAGTAACAAAATAATAGAGGAAGTCAGGCCATAAGGCAAAGCGAATAGGTTTTTTTTAGTTTATATAGTGATTAGTAGGAGTCTAAGAAGTAAAGAAAAAAAAGTGATGAGGGATGCGGCAACGAAAGATGTTTCTTTTAAGGGGTTTTCTTATATAGTTGTGAATACTCGGTTCTAACAATTCCAAAATCATTTTCAAAAATAGAAACCGGAATCGAATCGAATCGGTTGTTTCAGTGCGGTTCTTCTAGGGTTAGTAATTTATTTATTTTTCAATCAAATCGAATCGACCATTTTGGTGCGGTTCTGACGGTTCTAAACGGTTCTCGAGTCTAAAGTCCTAGGCCTAGGTTTTATTGTTTGGGTAAATTTCTTCTATGGTATCTGAGGTATGACCAATTGGATACTTTAGTACCTAATGTTTCAAAAATGACAGTTTGATACCTGAAGTTAGGTTTTATACGACACTTTGGTACTTTTGTTGACTAATGGGAGGTTAAAATAGACATTTAAGTATATATTTGTAAAAATACGATAAAAACATGAGTTTTGTGTTCATTATTCTCAAATCTAAATGGTTTTATGCATTTATATTTTAAAAAAAAAATGGCCACTTTGATAGCATAAATTAGTATTATATTTATGAAATTCAATCATCTCAAAAAACTACTTCAAGACTATATTTAATTAATCAAAAACCTTCTTGTGGGTATATAAATAAAAAATTCTAGATTTCTTAAAACAAAAATTCGATTGTTCACTTAATTAAAGCTTAAAATTAATTCATGTTTATCTTCTAGCAAATGATACAAAAATGATGAATACTAAGGTGATAGAAATTAGTTTTGAACCCATATAATTCTATTTTTATTTTTAATTTGATAAATAATATGTAAATGTTAATTTTACCCTCTATATTTAACAAAGAAGCCAATATAAGTACAAATGTGTCGCATAAAATCTAACTTCATGTATTATGGTGTCTTATTTGAAACATTAGGTACTAAACTGTCCAATTAACTATACATCAAAATATCATAGAAGGAATTTACCATCATTATTTTCCCCTGCTGTTATGTATATTGTGCGGCGGTAAATAGACCAACAAAAAGATAGTAGTGGTACTCATTGATACATAGCAGGTAGATTCATCCAGTATGAACGTAAACGTAGTGAGAATCCTCCTTTAAATCTATTCCAGAGACGTTAGAGGTACTATTTGTTAGTTTTTCATAGATCCCGAGGAGCCCGAATCATATATATGCTTGAAAGTGTAAGACGAATAATCGAATATGATGTAAAATTTCGACGAAAATGGATTCGTACTAATCACACTAACTTTTTTTGGGATGAACTTTGTTCACTTAATAAACAATCGTGAAGAAAATACTGAACTGTTCCCTGTTGATAGCTGGTTATCCAAGTAAAAAAGTTGAATAATTTACCCAACAGGTTGGATTGAAGACAATGCGCACCCATAATTTTTACCCTACCATGACATTTTGTCCCTGTAAACTAGTACGAATCTATAATCAATATGTTGGTTGCTCCTATGAATTGAGTATGGCCTTTGCTCATTTCAATAAAACACCAATTTGGAATCAACTCTAAGACTCGTTTCTATTTGTCGATTCTCACATGCCAATAAAGAAATTGTTGGGAGTTGAGTATATAAGAATTGTGTACGTGTTATCTACCATTACCACATACTATTCACACCAGTGGAGAGCAGGATTTATATTCCAAATTTTCCCCACTGATTTCGCGTTGGTGGAATAATTTATCATATCTACATGAAAATAGCTTGACAATATATAAGAGCAATTTTTCTTAGACTACTACAGAACTAAACAAGTTAGGGATATTCTACACTGTACACTCCTTTACTCTTTTATTTGATAAATTACAACACTGCTAGTAACCCAAATATTTATATTCGATTTGGATGAGTAGGTGGTGGTCAAAGAACGAACAATCACAATAAGAATATAAGAAGCCTCTCACAAACAATCACAAGATGCAGATAAGAGTTTAAAATAAAGAATGAAATAGTAAAAACATGAATTGAATATATATATATATATATATATATATATATATATATATATCGTTATATACCAATCAATGGATTGTCATCATATAACACGAGCACAATCGCCAGCTTCGCATATCACAACCACATGTTCTTGGTTTAACTGGGGCACCAAGTCAGGCCGTAGCTTGCTATACTCTTCCCTGACAAATGATGCAGCTTCAGCTGCAAAATTGGCATCTACCAGTGCAACACAGCACCCTCTAAATCCGGCACCACTGAACCGTGCTCCAAATACACCAGGAGCCCTTAGGACGATCTCACGCAATTGTATTAGAGGTTTAGAACCTTAAAAAAATAACATCAATCTGAGGCAGTGAGACTTGGAAGGATTTACAGGCCAGAATGAGATAATAATTGTTTACTAAGTTACTGACTCCAGTTTAAATTAATTCAAATTTTGTTTAGCCATGGCAGAACATTCATAATTGTAAAGTATGTCGATAGTGTTTTCAATTAAAAGATACAATCAGTAAAGATTGATAAAAGGGATTGGCAGGTATCAAAAATATGTTAGCTGATGTAGATAGCTCACAAATTTCTGGAAGTCAGCTAAAAACGGATTGAAGTTTAGTGAAATGAGTACCGAAGGATATTTAGTTTCGACAAGGTGAAACTCTTCACTGAAAGCAATTGATTTACAAATAACATACAGGATAATCAGTTAAGTGTATCACAGTACAGATATCACATGCTGTACAGACATTTTATTACGATAAAATGTTAGTGTATTACTATTAGATGTGAGAACTCTTCTCTGTTCCTTTCATCACTTAAATCATCACTACAATAATTAATCCTCTATCATTTTGAGAAATAGGAAAGGCACGGAGAAAAGGAAAATAAATCATACCACATTCATAATTCTGAATCGAACTTAAGCCAGATTCTGTAATCAGTGTTCCAAAATCTTTGAATTTCCCTGATGCCCAAGCTTCAAGTCCTGAAACAATCACATTACTATTTAGTTAAAAGTCAATAAATGAAAGAGCATGGAAATCAAATGGCACGAGCCTTGACAATTTAAGTGACTGACAGAACATCAATGGTAATACCTTTAATAACCCGCATATTTTCAGAAAAGTAATGCTCTGCTCTTTTAGCCAGATTAGGTTCTAATAAGTGCTGCGAGAGAAAGAGGTTTGACTTGATATATAAATTGGAATACAGACCAAACAATTTAAACACACAAGTAACCTCAAGATGAATGGAAATCCATTGAACTTATATTAATGAGGAAAAATGGCCCCCATAATAACAATTAGGAATGTATCAGTATTTATACATATCTGCATAGTAGACATACATGTGTATTTACACACACACATATGTATGTGTGTTTCTGCGTCCATTAACCCTTTCCTCAATGCATTACTCAGAGACTTCTCCAAATGACACAATTTAAAATGCTAAAGCTCATAAGACTGTATAAGTTTTGACAAACATTTTCTGAGTTTTGTATCATTTTGTATCCTATCAAAGAATTGATAACTTTGCAGGTAATGCCTCTGAGTCATCAGAGGATAATGGAGCTCGTGCAAACACATCATCAGCATTTGAACTATTGATAGACCCAAAAGTGAACAAAACCAATTTCACCTTGAACAAATGGCCTAAGTACACACTTGAATGAACAATAACTAAATCACTGCAAGCAGGCTTAGGTCTGAGGCAACGGCTGACGGCTTCATTAATGACTATTAACAAAAGATAGTCCGTAAACCTTCTAAAGAAAAACCATATGTTATACTATTGATATTTTAAAAACATGATTCTGCAAGATGAATAAGGATCAGGTATGTTCAAGCCATGCAGGAAACAGATGCATATTCCATGTATTGATATTCTAGCTCCTCGAGTCATATCCTTGACATATGGAATCAAAGGTATCACTTGCAACACTTTTATCGACATGAATATAAAAATTTGAAATGTTCAAACTGTGACCTGTGGATTACATAGATTTTGTGTTTCACCCTTAATGTACTAATCTTGGCATGACATTAGATGGTACGCTATACCCCAACCCGATTGAGCTAAAATGTCTTAACTGAGTTTCACATTGTTATGTACATGCAGCAAAACCATAAGAAACTCTGTGATAGAAGCTTTATAAACATTTTCTCACCTTATGCGTGTGATAAGCATCAAGCTCCACTGTTTTGAAAGGAAAAAGTAATTCAATCAATATCATGACAGAAGACAATATATGAATTTGAAATTTGAGAAGGTCAGGTATAGGGAGTAGGGACTAGCCATTAGATAGGACTGGCTCTGCCGCACCATTTCCAGATGCACTGGCAAAAGGGTGACATAAAGTACGTCAGCTTGGAACTTATTAATTGGAACCAAAAGGAACAGAAATAAAATTATAAATGCCGCAGTTAACAATTGATAAGTACATAGATCTGATATATATGCTTGCCAGTGTTTGTTGTGGTCAACTTGATAAGATTCTGGGTTTTTTTGACAGAATAGCTTAGATTTTTAGAAAAGCTGGATATGAACTATTCGGTCCAAATGCTACACTATTTCTGGTAACTTTATAGGTTCATTTTGATGCAGTGTAGTGTTACTTTACCCATGAGGGAAAATGGTATGTTCCATAGATAGTTCCCTACATTCTTGGTTTCATCTTGAAGTGGATTTTGGAAATATGGTACCTAACTATCAAAAACTAAAAAACTTCAAATATACTTGTTTGTGAACCTAAAAAATGTATGTTTTTCAAGCGGAATGTAATCGTATGTCTTAACCTTCTTTTTTTTTTTCTCACAACACTGAAGCACACATGTAAATGATTGTCCAAGAAATTAGAAGGCCACATATTCATTGGTTATACCAGAGTTTCCAGATTTTTAACGAAAAAATTTCTTTCCAAACACTTGTGACGTTTCACACAGGATTTTCTGGTTTTCCCTGAAGATCATGTGTTTTATTTTTACTTCATTCTTCTCCAAAATAATGATGACTATGAGTTGATGGCATGCATTGAACAATATACCACCCCAGTCAAAAAGGGACTAATAAAAACATTATTTTCTGACCACTTGAACTTCCATTGAAATGAAGAAGAGTAAAGTTATTCTAGTTGGCAAGGGAAAAGAGATCTTACCGCAAAAGGACCGTTGCAGCTTCTTGACACTCTCTGACTCGACGATTATATCCAGAATTTTCAGTTAAAGCTTGCTTTAAGCCTGAAAATGCCAATAATATTTTGTACGCTTCCTGCCACTCTGTCTTGTGCTTCTTTCCTAATTTTGGCGGGTGTATGAGTTTATGTTCTTTAGTCTACATAAGGAAACTATATGTATGAGACATCAGAACGCTTGCAATTACTTATGCTATATAAGGTTACTGTATAAATGAAACAGATTAGATAAATAAACATCTCAAATCAGACTACAACTTGGACCAACTCAGAAAATTTCATTGCTAAAATATCCTAACAATATACCAATAAGGACAAACACTCAACTTTTGAGATCCAGATAACCTACAAGACATGATTAATCTGGTGATCAGATGCGTATCTGTACCTCAATTTGAATGTTTGTCCTTATCTGACATACTATGGTTCAATGGTTCATGCATCTGTAGCTCGACTAAACTATTGTAGATAATAATTCATCAGTCTTTCTCCGTTATTTCCTCCAAGTTTATTAGAATCTTCCTATACCCCAGTTCCCAGTTCGCCCACCTACCTTTGGTTCCCATTATGACATGCAACTTTTAAGCATGAGAAGTAAAAGTTTAGGGGAGCGACCCCTGAAGAAAGAAACATCCTTAAGAAAAAGAGTAATTAAAAACAAATTTATTTAGGAAAATAATAATAATAATAATAATAATAATAAAATCCCTTGGGTGTTAAGGTTCAGGCAAAAAGAAGCTATGAGAGCAGAAATATAATATGGTTCATCGTTTAGAGACATAAAAAGAAATTGTTTCCTACGACTCAAATGTATATGCCATTAAAACTGAATTTTGTGACATGGAAAGAAGCTCGATGATTTATGTGCACGAAGTATTTTAAACCCAATTTAAAGGACCTGATGCTAAGATAATTGAGGTAGCCTGTTCCTCTAGGCATTGGTTCCACACTAACGAATAATATATCAATAGACAATAGCACATGTAAATAGAGGGAGTAACATAACATGATAAGTATATCTGATGCACAAGAAAAAAGTTCCCACCAACAAGGACATGTTCTTTAAACATGAAATCTAATGGGCAAGATTATTTTATAATTAGTTCAAACTGATTTGATATATATATATACAGATTTTCTCAAATAAGGAGGTCCACACCAATGGTTTTGGTGCGGATTTCCATTTTGGAACCACTTTTCGGTCGAATTTCCTCATCTCCACCATCTAATATCTAGATAATATTGTGTAGATCATCTCTGTAAAATTTCAGCCAATTTGGTGATCGTTAAGGTCCTCAAAATCGAAAAAAAAAATGGACGGACTGAATTCTGTAAAACATGAACGGTTCATGTTTTTAACAGAAAAACAAAATTTTGAGGGTCTTAACGATCACCAAATTGGCTGAAATTTTACAGAGATGATCTACACAATATTATCTAGATACTAGACAGTGGAGATGGGGGAATTCGATCGAAAAGTGGTGCAAAAATGGAAATCCGCACCAAAACAATGGTGCGGACCTCCGCAGCCAAGAAGGGCTATATATATATATATATATATGGTAAATTTGATATTCTTTTCTAATGTTTTACTTATTTTACAGCATGCCAATTACATTGTATCACTTTGCTTCCAATTAAATATACACTCATTTTTGCACATTACCTTGCAGTTCATGCACAGTAGAGAACCGTAGCTTGACAGTAATATGGCTGATTGGTCCAATATACCATTCCTCAGGCCCCGAAATTCATTTTCGATCAGCCTACAAACGTAGATTTAGAATTTCAAGAGGTAATTTTCTCATGAAAATTAAGAATAAAAAGAAAGTTCAACACAGTACAGAAAATGCGGAATAATGTAATTCCTTGTTGTGACTAAATAGTCCATGATATGTAATGGTGACTGTAACAACTGAAAATAATTAACTGAACTAGACATGACGAACAAAAATAGAGATTAGGCAGAGTAACAGAAAAAACCATACAAAACAGAATAAAGGAAGATTTCACAAAGTTGTTATTATTATTTATGTGGTAGAGTGCCCAGCACTCAAATAAAAATAAAACAGTAAATCTTTTCAAATGAAGTCCAAGTGCTGGCCAAAATCCTAACTCTTGGAAATAGAGTGGTCAGCAAACAAACCCAAAGTAGGTAATCGTGATTCCTGATTCCCTATAATTTCAACCTCCCATTACAAATCGTACTTCCCACTTGTTGGAGAAAAAGGTCTATGCCCGAGTGAGACTAGATTCTCTATTTTATCTATACACACACACACACACACACACACACACACACACATATATATATATATTATGAAAAAAGAATGGAATATCCACAAATTGAACCCTCAAATGTTAAAGAACCCTACCGATCATACTCAATATTTTCTTCAGGGGACACAAGCAAGTTGTTTGCATTTTCCAAAGCCATTAGGTAAGCTACGCCAACCTGTCAAAAATTGATTGTTAATATTAGATGGTTTATTGTTGGTGAAGGAACTTTCCGCGTAATAAGTACAAAGCCACAAGCTGTCTACAACGAACAGACTTTAACTCGCATAACTTTAAAAATATTGAACAAAGCATAGGCCTGCTGAGTAATTTTAAATCTAGAATTGTCCTTCATTCTGGGCTGCTAACATTTAGGTTAAACAGATACTGTCAAAGTTGTAGCTTGCCATCATCAACAAGTCTGTCACTTCTGACCTATCTCAACTGTAGCTATTCATGGGGCTGGTTGTCCAATAGAATTTTATAAATGTATTTGAAAACATATTTTGTTGGACAAGCCATCACTACTATATTTTAATTTCCTCAATGATATCTTGTCAAATGATTCTAGCAGTGTAAAATACTATAATTGTATATGTGCCGCAAAACAGGTGCATCTGCATTGTGTTCTTGTTCTTTATTTCCAGGCTATAATATGAATGAATGAATTAATAATGGGGTAATTTGAGTATGATAGCAGCATCTCAATCTCAACTTAATTCAAGGGCATAATCAAATTCAGTATTATAATGTAGCAGACCCCAACCAAGACAGTGCTGGACCAGATCTCTGCAGTAGTAAACCAGCTGTCCCTTATCTACTACTGTAGAGAGATGGTCTACCACTGTATTGGCTGGAGTACCATCAATATTCTGAAGCTTATCACTTTTTCGTGTAATGGTCCACAATGCAAATATCTACAAATGGCCCAGGTAAAGTACGTAATGCCTTAAATTAACTAAATGACCATGAAAATTAAACATTAACTACAATATTTTATTTATTGTCGTTACGTGGTTTTGTAAACAATCATAGTCCATTATCATCATAACAACAGAGGCAATCAACAAGCAAAAACAACTTACAGCTGCTGAAGAGCTAATGCCTGAACTGTCCATACCTTCAGTACCACATATGTATCCAATGATACCCTGAAACAGGTGAAACAAATCATCTTTTTTTTTTATGATAGCAAAAATGATTCTCTACTAACTGTGTGATGAATGATGGGACAGAATCATCAAACAATATGATTTGCAGTAAAGAAAATGTTTGAACTAGAAAAGACTTCCAGAAACGACTCAATGAGCAATTGATTCCTAAGAAGTTTAACATAACTTTTACACTAAAAGTAGGGCATGTAACGCAATCTAAGAAATAACATTTATGTGTACCTAAATTTCCTTCCAATCTAAATCCAATGCTCAAAAATGGACAAAGAAATGCAAGTACCATCAGAAGTAACTTTTTTGTCAGGTGTCTAGTGTTGGCTAAGTTACAATAATAATATTGATCATTGCATTATATTAAAATAGGAGAGGAAAGTATTTATTTAATGACACTTAGTTCATCCAAGTGAGCTCAAGTGCTTCTGAGAGAGGGTAGAAATGTAAATCAAATAAAGGGGTGTGTATTATGAAGTTCTACTTAGGAGTGCTTGAGGACTAAATTTAGCCGATCCCTAGTAGAATGGCAACTGGTTATTACTTATTAAAGTGAGCTCACCTCCAAAACTCTGTCACTGCTTGATATAAATTCTATAATCACATCTTCTAATTGGATGTGAAACCCCACAACATAACAGACAAACTGCAGCTGGGGCAAATTGTGATGTGTGCAAAAGAAATATCGTCTGCACCCAGTGACCTACTTGACGACTCCATTAATCAAAAGAATGAGAAGCTATGGAATTTAGCTGTCGATATTTTATGGAAGAATACCAAATATGTGGTGTCAAAATGCTTAGTAATGCCTGCTTATCAAAGTTACTTACTTTTGACATTTCCATCACATCTCCATCACTATTTGAAAATGATAACAATAAAAAGCTATTATAGTTCAACTAAAAAGTGCAGTATGTTCAATGAATGAGCGATTTATTTCTAAGGGGGTGAGAATAGAATATGGTCTATGAAGGCATATCCCCTACCTGGACAAGACATGCCTTCCTACTCTGTAATGCATATACAGCTCCTCTTGCATAACTTCCCCAATTACTTTCTTCATCCCTTTTGGAAGCATCCTTTACATTGTTCATAGGGCACGAAACTTCATCAATTCTATATAACAAACAAAAAGTAATAAATTCACCAGAGATCACAATAGACATAAAGTGCAGAGAAATGCGCAAGCAGCCATTGAGACTTCATAAATTCATACCGACAATATGATTACCTAAGAAATATAAGACTATTACTATTTATGTGGAATTTCAGAAATATGTAAACAGAACGCAACAATAATAATTACTATGACAAAAGTAATAAACTCTTGGACATTCCATTTATTGGCTTGTGCCCTAAGGAACCAAACCCCCTCATAAATTCATTGGGGACCTTTTTGAGCCCAGCATAAATTATGTGTTTACAATCCCATATCTTCAGACTTCTTTAATTCAAGGAAGCTGCACAGTGAATATAATTGGTACTATCATCTTCCTAATATGTTTATTTGTTCAAGATGACTGCCACATTATAGTGACAAGCTTCTTCCTTCTGTTACGTATTTGCATTTTAGATTACTTTTCTTTTTTTTCAATTGAAATCCTCAACTTAACACAATCTTAGCAAATATCCCAGCAGCAGAACTGCCCTAAAGTTCTAAAATTATGCTGTTCATATTCACTGCTACGTACCTGTTATCTAAACTGGCACCTGAGCCTAAAGTATTCGGCCTTGTCCTAGAAACCTAAGTTAGGTTGTGTAGCCTACAAGTGCAAGATCTTAAAACTTAAGTGAAAGTTTCTTAGAGCTTAATTAGATTTGAGATATTACAATAGGATTTTGGAATGCTTATTTTAAATCATGGGAGCTTGATGGTTTTTTGTGCTATTGAAATTACTGTAAACACTGGCTTGGTTTTCCCATGTCATCCATAAAGGCTTAAATATTCTTCTTTTGATATGAAATAAAAGCTTACAGCAGTTAAACTGTAATATTCAACTAATTTTTCCATTATCTTCTTGGAAATATTCTGAATTGTCAAAGTGGAAAAGCAGAAAGGGTACAGAACTTCTTACCCTAACACATGGTCAATTGGTCACCTATTGGAATTAAAGTACTCGTCCTTATCACAAACTCAGCTACTTGGGAGTTCAAGCTGCTCTATACTTAAATACCAAAGTTAACTGACCTTGCCAAGCATTCGGCAAGGCCTTGCTTCTAACAATAACAACATAGCCGCAATCAATTCGCTAGCGGTAATCCAACCTATGTCCTATAATCAATCGATTCTCTGTAACCACGACTCGCCTATGAGATAAAATCTGAAGTCTCCATGCAGCGATTTAAACACTTCTCCGACAAGAAGGTGCAGATATTGTTTATATTCATGAATGTGGTGCTTAGCAGGTGATCAAGAAGTTTTCCTTATATATATATATATATATAGAGGGCCCTTCCAATGAGGGATCCATTTTTTTTTGGTTTAAAAAAGGGATAGCTCATTCACCAACTTTTCGATTACATTTTCACATTTCCACCGTTCAATTTTTAGAGTCTAATGTGTAGATCACCTCTGTAAAATTTCAGCCAAAATGGAGGTGTTTAAGGTATTCAAAACTGGAAATTAAACTCACTCACACACACACACACACATATATATATATATATATATTTTACATCAGCATGATAAGTGCAATGATAACCATTGAGTGAGATATTTACACTTGAAGTAGGCTTGATAAAATGACCATTTGACTCAATACGTCGTGCTATTAGCAGCCAGAACTTCTCAATTCCATAGGCAGATTTAGATGATAGACATTTAACAACTACTAAGTATTTACTTTTCATTTGACAGAAAACAGTATGAGAAGTAATGTGTTTACCATTTCAATA
Source organism: Argentina anserina (assembly GCF_933775445.1). Classification (NCBI taxonomy): domain Eukaryota; kingdom Viridiplantae; phylum Streptophyta; class Magnoliopsida; order Rosales; family Rosaceae; genus Argentina; species Argentina anserina. The sequence goes on from NC_065875.1 coordinate 4,848,032, forward strand.
TAGCCTTAATGTAAAAATTATACTTGCAGCATTTATAATTTTTTACTAGAATGACAGCAATAGAAACTTAGTAGGCATTCACATCTGATAATAAATAAAAAATTAACAAAACAATTGATACAGATTAGAAATACCATGAGAAAAGACCCCACACCTGAACCTGACTCCTCCTTTAAACTGTCCTGAGCGTAGAATAACCTACAGCAAGCATTCGATAAGGTAAAATCTTGGATATTTTAAAGAAAAGAAAGGACAAGCAGAATTAAAAGGTCAAAGTAGCCCAGTTTAATGTACATCATACAGACAACTCCTGCATATATTTGCAACTTGTGGGTATATTCACATACACCCAAGTACCAAATTTATGTAAGGTTTGAGACTGCAAAAGGAATCAAAAGTCAATTCCATAAAATTTTACTTTCCCTGTTAATTTATCGTCACTCAGTTACAACTTACAAGTAGGACACTGAAACTAACAGCGTGCTTGTAACTAAAGGAACTGACTAGCCGATTTCAGTCTCTATTGTGTGTTGATTAGACTACTTTTCACGGTAAATACTATGTAAAATGATATATAGCCAACATTGCTGGACATCCTCACGGTTTCAAACTTACATCCAATTAATATTGGTGGTTAACTATATCAGTTTAGAAGCGTGTTATCTGTTTACCTGGTTGTCACCAGAAGGAACAAAACCAAGAAGTATACCCCTGTTAATCGCCATGGCAGATACTGTGCCTCCCTGCAACCATGAAACATAAGTGAACATACATTTCATCATACAAGTCCATTAATAAACACAAACTAAAACTAAATAAAAGTGAAGAACACAAAAACAAGATGAACATGAAAGGAAGCGAGAAGTGACCTGATGATCAATATGAGCTCCGAGTGGGCAAATCCGATAAGGAGAAGCCACGACACGGACTTGTTCCCTATCTCTCCCAGACATTTCCGAAACTATCTCTCTAATTCTCTCTAGCTGCAAAGACAACAAATCCGGATCATCAGCAAGACATAAGAGAGAATGTCGAAACAAACCGCAACACTTTGAACCCCAGTTGTTGTTTGTTTCCAACAACCAATGTGGGCATTCAACAACGCAAGTGGGAATAGAGTTTGAGAGGGGACCTGAGCTTGAGAAGGCCAAGAGGAACCACCCATGGTCGGAAATGCGGAGGCTTTTTGGATTTGGGTTTGGGCGATTTGGTGGATCTGGGATGACGGTGGGTGTAATATAAGGAAGATATAATAATCGTTCCATTTACGTTGTGCGATAAGTGTAGCGGCACTAATGGAGAAATAATTTATTATCATTTTTCCTCTGACATTGACACGTAACCGACCTTCAAGATTGTCACCAGTGACCAGACGACATCGTTCTTTTACAGGTGTTTCTTAAGTTTAATCGAAGAGAAAAGACCACTTTGTGCTGCCTCTGGTCGCATTAGTCCCGGTTACCGAATGCAACAGCCCGGGTATATAGTTGATAAAGGCATAATTGCTAATTTGCTATTTTAAGATATACTTTAGCTACTATATGTTTTATTTCTGTTAATTTATTATCCTAATTTTACAAAATTTGTCAATTTACTACTCTAAGTATTAATTTTGTCAATTTACTAATCTTAAGCAAAATTTAATACTCTAGGATTTTTTAGATTAACCAATTTGTTTATTTGGATTTTCAAATTAAATTACTTCTGAAGAAGAAGTGAAAATTTGATATGACAAAATAATAGCAAAATAATTAATTTTTAAAACATGGGATAGCAAATTGGCAAAATTAATACTTTAGGTAGCAAATTTACTAATTATGAAAACTTAGGGTAACAAATTGACAAAAATAAAAGCTGTGGTAATAATTTGACATTAAAGTGAATCCTATGGTAGCAAATTGGCTATTAAGTCATTGATAAATTATCCGTTTTGTGTACATTGAGCCCCAAAGTTCTATTCACGAGGATTTCATTCCAAAACACGTGTCACTATGAAAAGTGGAATGTGAGATCTATGACTTATTTATTTGCTAACTTCCTAAGAATCCTAGCTAAGCGTGACTTTCAGGATGCCATGACCCTTATGGTCATTCAAAATTTCTCTTAATTATGGCATAATTTTAAATTTTTTTAGTATTAAGTTCAAGAATTTTGTATATATTGACATCTTCAAGAATTTGTAATTGGTCATGCCACTGTACACAACATAATCCCCCACCACCATCACCACCGTTGATGGAGGTATCACCGTACCAAACGTTGGAAGAAGACAAGAGACTAGCACCTTCACTTACCACTATTGTGAAAGCTGACATATTAGCCAAAATTAATCACCCCCACACCTTCGGTAAAAGAAAAAACATCACCACACAACTACAAATCCTTCTCAAATGAGGATGCTTCTGGATCTAGACAACATAAGATCCAAGAATGAAGAACCCCACCTAATATGAGTACTTGAGCCCACCGGTCCAACAGTACCAACGGCAAAATCCCTCTCGCACCGAGAGAACATGTCAATCAAATCACAATATAATCAAAATTTACACTCTTCTATTTACAAACCGCATATCTATTATTTAATATCATTTTATTTAGGACTCTTTATTCGCTTCCATAATTGTCCTCACTTCATACTCGTCTCTTCCCATCACAAAATCACCCACTAACTGAAAAGTTCACAAACTTGCAAACCGGGAAATTGGAAGTTCCGATATTATTTTAGTTTCGTTTTATGCATGGTTTCCTTTGGATTTGATAGGCAAACTTAGGAGGTTATTTGATTAGGATGGAAGACCTATATTTATAAACCGCACTCCATATCAATTGTATAATATTATTTTATTTAAGACTCTTTGTTCTCTTCCACAATTGCCCTTACTTTGTACATGTCTCTTCCCATCACAAAATCACCCGCTAACTGAAAAGTTTACAGACTTGCAAACCGGGAAATTGGAAGTTCTGATCTTATTTTAGTTTCGTCTTATGCGTGGTTTCTTTTTGGATTTGATAGGCAAACTTAGGAGGTTATTTGATTAGGATTGAAGAGATTAGGTTGAAGTGAATAGCATATATATGGTAAAGAAGAAATGGGAATTAGTGAGGAGATTAGATTGTTCAACGGACAAAAATTATCTGCACCTTGATCTCGATCTATTTGGAGAAAAAATATCATGAAAAAGAAGAGTTTGGTAGCTCTCATAGCCACTCAAAACGACATCAGCTATTCATCTTTCTTTTATATAAAAGTTAAATAGTTCCACCTTTATCTAGTTTCCTTCATGGAGAACAATAGATATCAGATCATGAGAAATGCATAAGAGCAAAGAAACAGCATGCAATCTATGTTAGAGAGGGAGAAAGTGACGGAGTGATGAAAGAATCGATACTGCAACCTCTATTTCTAATTACCCAAGAGAAAGATCGATTTGATAATCTATGAAGAGCTATAAGGAATAAGTAGAAATTCACTTGATATGAAGAATTGAAGATAAAGAAGAGAGGAGAAACCGAAAAAAGACAAACTTTGGAGTTTTGAGAAGCTAGAGGGGTAGTTCTGTAAAATCACAGATGAGGGAGTGTGGGTTGTAAACATGGGAGTGTAAATTTCAGCCCTTAACTATAACACATTTACCAAATTGAAGTAAGGGAGGATATGATTATGGGGTAAACAATTCTCGCGTTTACTAACAAAAAAAGGAAGCATGAATAAATGAAGGAATACAAAAAAATGTGTGTCTCACCTCATTATCATTCCTATATAGTCCCTAACTTGATAACCAAAGGGATCGAACGTGGGTTTATGAATCATTTCATACCGATTGTTTACTTATCAAATCACATGGGCTGACCATGATGTAACATGTGATTCCACGTCTTCAATGGTGTAGAGCTTCAATAAGTTGCGTAAATATATACCGTAAGTAAAAGTAAAAAAGAAAAGAACAAAAGGAAGAACAAAAATCCCCTGCTGAGAGAATGATCGAAATGCGTTACCAATATTAAAAATTTAAAATGACCATGCCATTAAAAAAAATCAAGAGCTTCTATATAAGTATGTCTTTGCTCTTTACTTTCCCTTTGTAGAACATCACGTTGGAATAAGTTGGCTAAAACTCCAAGTTTGTTGATGTTGGCTTCAAGGGCGACGATGATGGTGTTGGTGTCACGGTGCGGGTACTTCTTCGTTGGCGCTGTTTGGGCCTAAAATAATACTCTGGTATTATTTAGATTCTTTAGGCTCGTGGACCGGTTATTTGGGAAAAATCTATCAAAGAGCAAGATTACATTCCTTATTGGAATAGATTTCGGGGACTGATGCTGTATAGAATTTGAGTTCAATAAGGAAGCTGAATCCAAATCAACAAAGAGGTTCTCAAGACTTGATCCGCAAGAAAGAACAATCTGTGTTCTCTATATAAAGAGGTCGAATGTGCAACATAACAGACACACAACGTCAAACAAACTATCGCGCAACCGCATAGTCAAGTCTCCCCACGGAGCAAAAGTCCAATTAGCTTCGGCAACCAAGTCTCCCATCAGAGCGGAGCTACCCAGATGTACGCCTCGCGCTGCATGTAGCAACAAGTCCGATTAACTTCGGCAACTAGAGTCAAGTCCATCGAGTCGCTAGCCTAGCTTTTAGCAAACACAAAAGTCTGCACTAGTCAGCAATTCCCTGCAGCAGGAGAGTCCCGCTATCAACGACACATTATAAGCTCTGTTTTTCCCCAAGCGGTCTAAAGTAAGATCGGCCATCTACTTGAGGTGGAGTGAAAGGTACCTAGCAACTCCGGTTGTGTATAGGTCATTCGAACTTCAGCGGTTTATCAGCAACTGCGGAACAGTCGTTCGAGAAGAAGACAGTACGTGAGCGCAATCATCATCAACAAACAAGAGTTGTACCTAACTCAAAGGTACTAGCACGCCAAGCAACAACAGAGAACGAAGGTTAGAACCATCTAGGGTTCAAAACCGAGGCTTGCTGATTGTTCCCTGAGAAAATCTTTTTCCCAGATCGAACATTTGGCACGCCCAGTGGGACAGTGTTAAGATAGCAAGCCGGAATCCTTACTCGAGAGGATATCCTTCTTGCTCGAAACCAGAGCACTCGCATTGTGTTCTTCATAACACATCGACTTGCAGAGGTTTAACAACGGTTGAGGCATTACTAAAATTTGGAGTGATGGCGACACCGGAAGACATGCAAACAGCTTTCAAGGAGTTGACAAAGGTAGTTAAGTCATTGGAGGAGTCCTTCGGCGAGAGAATGACTACGGTCGATAGAACGTTGGATAATGTGTCGCAACTACAGTCGACACATGGTCAGCATCTGGCTGAGACCAACGACAGATTGAAGAGGCTGAATCTGAGTGCTAACGAGCACGCGAACAATTCCGTTTAGAGTTTGAAGGCCAGGACGAGCGGTTTAAGCAAATCGAAGAAGCGTTGGGAATACAATGGACTGTCACTGGGCTTTACGAGAGACAGAACCATGACAAGCCTAAGGCCACTAAAAATGATAGGTCCAACAAGAAGGTTAACGCCGGTGAAAAGGATGAAGCCGGCGACAAAGATGATGAGGCTGACAAATCAGATGCAGAGCCTATCAAATCCGCAAGGAAAAAGAAGACGAAGGCTAAAAAGGGAAAATTCACGTTTGGAAGTTCAGACATTCAAACACACCCGAGTTTGAGGCACTTCAGAGGGCAGTAGCACTTCTTCAACCAAGCGGGAGATAGGAGCGTCATCACTAGTTTCGTCGCGAGCGTCAAGATGAGCATCGAGAAGAGCCTGAGAAAGAAGTAGAAGAGGGTCAGACCCTTACCAAAGAGCAGGTTCAGAAGATGATCCAAGAGAGTGTGAGGACTATTCATGGTCATGTTGTCGTGAACATATCTTATACAAGCCCATTCCCAGAATGGGTGACAGCATGTCCTTGGCCCTCGGGTTATCGACCAATCAAGTTCCAGACTTTCTCAGGAGAGGGGTCCGAGAATGCGGCTGAGCACGTCTCTCGTTTTCACAGTCACTGCGGGCCATATGCATCTCATCGAGTCTTCAAGATGAGGGCTTTTGGTTCATCGCTGTCGGGACCGACGCTGTCTTAGTTCTCTAAGTTAGCACCAAGATCCATTTCAGATTGGTCCATACTCGAGACAATGTTTAAAACGACTTTTGAAAGTGTTGAGCCTGAGGTGGATTTGTCATCTTTGACTTCCATGTATCAACAACCAATGGAGTCGGCAGTGGAGTTCCTAAAGAGGTTCAAGGTTCAGCAAGCAAAGTGCAGAACACCACTCGCGGAACAAGATGTCATTCGAATTGCTATAAAGGGTTTGGAAACCCGTCAACGGGCCAAACATCATGATGTCTACTTTTCTAGCATAGCAGACTTAATGAACAAGGTAGGAAGCTACCAAGTGTTCCTCAGGGAGATGGAGGACAGTGCCACAGTTCCAAAAGGTCCACCTGTGTCCTATCACCCTGGTACTATGAAACCGCGCTATGCAGTTCCATCTGGAACTAAGAGGGTTTCCACTATCTACTCGCATGTAGATCCTTTCTACACACCATATCCATATGAAGAGCAGTGGGTCGAGGAGGTAGATGATGAAGTAGCTACAGTGGAGATAGCCGGAAGACAGGCATTGAAGTCCAAGGCTTTGAAGATGTCCAGAGACCCTGTCAAGATTTCTACAACAGCATTCACCAAGCCTGAGTATGAGACGTACACCTAGAATGCTCACAAGGCTTCAAATATTTTAGATGAATTGTTCGTGAGTGGAAGAGTGAAGCATGATACGGCGATGCCTACTGCAGCACAGATAGAAGGGAAGAAATACTGCAAGTTCCACAACTTGTTCAATCATCAAACAGCCGACTGTGTTAAGCTCAAGAATCAGCTGCAAACCTGGATTAACAGAGGCATGCTTGAGGTAGATACTGAAAGAGCTGCAGCATGGGTTGATATTGATCCATTCCCTATAGTGTCAGTGGTGAAAGTTACACCATTGACAACACATTTGAAGGCTTATCGCCCTTCTAAGTTTGTTGAATACACTTATGATGCTTCCTTGGCTCATGAGATCTTGGACAAGCTTATTACTGAGGGTGAAACCATTGTACCATGGACTGAGTTCCCGACTGTGGAAAAAGTTAAAGGTAAACGGTATTGTAAGTTTCACAACGTTTGGACTAATGATGAGTATATTTGTATACAGCTCAAGGACCAGGTACAACAGTAGTTAGATGAGGGAGTGTTGTCTTTTGCCTCAGAGCCCGAGCCGGGTATGAAGACAGCAACGAAGGAAGTGCCCATGGCGAAAGATGTTGCAGGAGCCAAGCACTCTGAGCAGGGTAAACATAAAGGTGTAGTCCAGAGCAAGGAACATGAAGTAGCAAAGGCAAGAACTTATGTCCTTTGCAATAGATGCAAGAAAGAGTGTTCCATAAATTGTGAAAATTTTGGTAGACACGAGGAAGCAAGAAGACATCGAGGCCTCACTCGCCGATGAATCGATACGAGAGGGAGAACCCCAAGAAAGCTAGAGTTCAGACAGATACTTATGCTCAAGCGCTAAAGAGGCCAAGTTCAGGTTTTGGTGGGGTCGCGAACGTCATTGGAGAGCCGCGAGTGGGGGCAAATGCGCCGGAAACTCAAGCTACGCGCGAGGTGCTGCAGCGGCCATACATAATGCCTGCACCGAGGTCGTTAAAACCAGATGTTTGGTACGTTTAAGAGTATGGGAGAGCTATTGAAGCTACAAAGACTCAGAAGAGGAACGTACATAAGAGATGGGGAAGGGCCAAAAGAATGTTAGAGGCGTATAACAGCGGAGAACTCTCTCGCGACCAACTAGAACAGCCACCTTGGCTGCTACGAGAGACAGTTGAAAAGCTTAGTATAAGGCCATACGTTCACATTCGTCGGAATAATAATTACATGAAAGAGCCATACCCCAGGAAAAGCGTTCATGATCGAATTGAACGACCAATGGAAACTGCTCCGAAGCGAAGAGTTTCAATCCATGATAGGTTGTCTTATGCATCTACTTATGGCAGGACAACAAACATACAGCACAAACAGAGTGTTTCTATTTAGCAGAAACAATAACAAAGTAGTGTTGCACGACCTGCGCAATCTAAATGGGTTCCAAAGAGTTCTGTAAGTAGGCCAAGCCACCAGGAACCAGTTCCAGAGAAAATAAAGTCAAATTTGAATGTAAGCTGAAGATTAAAGAACCAACACCAGTGGTTCCAGAGATAGGCGAGGCGGCGGTAGTGGTTGTTCCTCTAGAAGCCCATCAGGAACAATCGCTAACAGAATATCTCAGAAGCAAGTTCCCCTCGCGAGCGCCAACTGGGTTAATTCCAGACGACAATATGGAAGAGCTAGGCTGTAATGAGCAAGGGTTAAAACTTTCTAATCAAGAGGAAGAGCTTGAGGAAGGTTATGATGAAGAAATAGCAGCTACCTTAGACTGCAACATATTCAACCTTTGTCATGAAGATAGCTTGGATGAAGGAATACCAGAGCCAAATGTTGTTTCTAGTTGCAACATGGTGTTCACTTTGTCCTCGAAGTACGCTCTCCCAAGACCAATGCCATCTCATCTATTCATTGGAGGTGAGACACATGCCCAGGAGGTGGGTACAGTCGCAGAGTTGTCATCTACAGAGGTGCCAACTGTTGAGAAAGACATGAAGAAAGAGGGAGTTGATAAATCTCACACGATGACAGAGCTCCAAAGATTCTTTATGATGTTCACAAAGCCTACAGTGACCATGACTCAGCACATTAAACCTTTGTACATATCAGTTGAGATGGAAGGTAAGAGAGTGAACAAAATTCTCGTCGATGGCGGTGCAGCAGTTAGCATTATTACAGCGAAGACAGTTGAAGCACTTGGCATTGCAAAGGAAAAGGTTCGCAGTAGCAATCTTAAGGTCAACAGTTTTGCTGGCAACTTAACTAAGACCTTGTGAGTTTTGATCCTCAAAGTCAAGATAGGACCTTCCGAGCTGTTCTAGACGTTCTTTGTTACAGACTGCACAGCTTCATACAGCATCATACTTGGCAGGGATTGGATACACAAAGCTTATTGTGTCCCTTCTACTTTACACCAAGAAATGCTGATGTGGAATCCCGCAACTGATAAGGCAGAGCTAGTGAAAGCATATGATAGACCATACTCAGTCGCTTCCTACATTTTGGATGCTGAGTACTATTATGGGGACATGAGACCTTTAGGAGTTGCTGGAATCGACACCAAGGGTCGTCCAGTTGGGGTGACTTCTACATAATTGACACGATAAGGTTTAGTACAGGTCAAAGCAGATATGAACAGACCTGGCTTCATCGTGAAAACAAAAAATAATCAGCCATGAGTACATCACTTGCCAAAGAGCAAGAACAAGTCTATGTGTCCTTTCTCCAACGCTTATCTATTTACAGAGAGGAACATGAGGCTTTGGGACAGTCGCGCTAGTCGAATGCATTGAGGATGATTTGACTAAGATTCAAGGGTAGGATGAGTTTATTTAACCAGCACCTGCAGCTTTGGATGACACCCTACCTAAAGTGATGAATCCAGTGGAGAAGATTAATCTTGGGACTACAGAAGAGCCCATGGAGGTTGGAATAAGTAAACACTTGGATGAAGAACTTAGACAACGTTTGATAAAGTTTTTGCAAGAGTTCCGCGATTGTTTTGCTAAAAAGTTTGAGGACATGTCGGGCTTGTCTCCAGATTTGGTTTGTCATCGCTTGCCCATAATGGAAGGTTACAAGCCTGTGCAACAAAGTCCACGGCGAATGAGTGCAGACACAGCAACCACAGTCAAGAAAGAGGTTCAAAACATGTTTCAAGCCGGTATTATCCGACCAGCTAAATATTCTTAGTGGTTGTCTAACATAGTACCAGTGCGGAAGAAGAATAGCAAGATTCACGTTTGTGTTGACTACAGGAACCTTAATGCTGCAACACCAAAAAGATGTCTATCCCATGCCCGTGGCAGATATGTTGGTAGATGCAGTCGCAGGACACGAGCTACTATCTTTTATGGATGGCACAACTGGTTATCATCAGATTCTTGTTTATGAACCAAACAGACACAAAACAGCTTTTCGATGTCCAGGGTTCACTGGAGTGTTTGAGTATAATAATATGCCATTTGGTCTGACCAATGCAGGGGCTACGTACCAGCGAGCCATGAACCTAATTTTTCATGATGTACTAGGGGGCATTCTCGAAGTTTATATTGCTGATGTGGTGGTCAAGTCTAAGAAGAAAAAAGACCACATCGAGAATTTAAGGATAGTGTTCACCAGAATGAGAAAGCACAAGCTCAAGATGAACCCAGCTAAATGCATTTTTGGGGTTCGAGTAAGAGACTTCTTGGGTTTCATAGTGCATGAAAGAGGTATTGAGGTTGCAGAGGACAAGGCAAAAGCGATTGTAGATGCTCCAGCACCTAGGAACAAGAAGGAACTTCAGAGTTTGCTTGGAAAAATAAACTTCATTCGACGCTTTATTTCTAATTCGGCTGGCAAAACCGCAGTTTTTTCTCCTTTGCTAAAACTTAAGACAGATCAAGAATTTCAGTGGGGCCCTGAGCAACAAGCAGCTTTTGATAAAATTAAGGAATACCTTACTCATCCACCTGTTCTTAGACCTCCACAGCCTGGTATACCGTTGAAGCTATACATCTCAGCTTTCCCCTACTCAATAGCAGGACTCTTAGCACAAGATGGTGATGGAGAGAGGGGCAAGAAGATTGAACATGCAGTTTACTACTTGAGCCGGACCTTATTGGAGGCTGAAACTAGATACTCACCAATTGAGAGGTTGTGTTTAGCTTTGTACTTTGCTGGTACTAAGCTCCGCCATTACATGTTGTCTTTTACCACGGTGGTGGTGGCACAAACTGGTTTAGTGAAGTATATACTTACCCCTATGCTTCGGGGTCGGATTGGCAAGTGGATCTTGGCGTTATCAGAGTTTTCTTTACAATATACACCCTTAAAGACGCTTACAGGACAGGCACTGTCCGACTTTTTGTTGCATCATCCTATTACTGAGTATATAGAAGACCAGAACGTGGTTGTTTCCTTTGTCCACACTCAGCCTTGGGTTCTGTATTTTGATGGCAGCAACACTGATCATTTATCAGGAGCAGGTGTTGCATTGGTTAGCCCCTCTGGAGCAAGGCATTGTTATTCCTTTCAACTAGAATGGAAGTGCACTAACAATCAAGCAGAATATGAAGCAATCATCATTGGACTGGAACTTTTGCTTGATCTAGAAGTAACAGAGGTGGAAGTATTAGGTGATTCACTCTTAGTCATTAACTAGCTCAAGGGTGTATACAAGTGCAACAATTTTACATTACTCCTTTTTTTGGAGCGAGCATCAAAATTGTTAGATCAATTTGCAAACGTGGTGCTTGATTATATTCCTAGGGAACGAAACTTTGCTGCCAATGAATTAGCACAGTTGGCTACTGGTATCCGTTTGGCAGATGGGGTTCGCGAGAAGATCTTAAAGGTTCAGAGACGTACATTACCTTCCTTTATGGCAAGAAAAGATGTTAAAGATGAATGGTTGGTCCCTGTTATTGACTCTATTGATGTAGATTGGAGACAACCAATTATCCATTATCTTGTTGATCCTTCTGCACCTGTGGACAAGAGGGTTAGATATTTTGCTACTAACTATGTTATTCAAGGTGATGAACTATTGCGTAGGGCGGAAGACGGCTTGTACTTGAGATTCATCTATGGAGCTGAGGCTAAGAGGTGCTTACGAGAGGTTCATTGTGGCAGTTGTGGTTCTCACCAAGCTGATCCTAAAATAAGATGGCTCATTTGACGATATGGTTTCTATTGGCCTACCATGCTCAAGGACTGCATCAGCTTTGCACAGGGTTGTATCGAATGTCAAATGCATGGACCAGTCCTGCATATGCCAGACGTTCCTCTACAACCAATCATTAAACCTTGGTCAGGTCGCGGCTGGGCTTTAGACTTCATTGGGGAAATTCATCCAAATTCTTCCTTACAGCACAAGCACATTCTACTTGCTACAGATTTCTTCACCAAGTGGGTAGAGGCTATACCAGTCAAGACAACATCTGCATAGGTGATTATTGTCTTTATCTTCAAATATATTATCACCAGATATGGCATCCTAGAGTGTTTGGTAGCAGACATGGGGGCAGGTTTCATGGCTGAAAAGACTCAGAAGTTCTTAGCTGATTATGGAATCAAGTTTCTGCATTCTAGTCCTTATTATGCTCAATCGAATGGCCAAGCAGAAGCTAGCAACTGGGTCATTATGTCTATACTCAAACGAATGTTGGATGCAAATCCGCGATCTTGGCACACAGAGTTGGATCACACGTTATGGGCTTATAGAACTTCCAAACGAACTCCAACTGGTACTACACCTTATGCCTTGATGTATGGACATGATGCAGTGCTTCCTATTGAGATTAATGTTTAGTCACTGAGGGTTCGCGAGCAGCACCAGTTGATTGGCGAAGACTATGTCTAGGCTATGTATCAAGAACATGAAGACTTGGAATCTCGACGTATGGAAGCTTTCGACAGCCTTATTGCAAAAAAGAAGAAGATAGCATGGCTATATGACAAACGAACGAGAGGACGCAGCTTTGGAGTTGGGGATTTAGTTTGGAAAGCTTGTTTACCTTACGGTGAACGAGTTGATGGTCGTGGTAAATGGTCTGATAAATGGGAAGATCTGTTTGTGATTGATCGAGTGATGGGCAAAAGAGCTTACTATCTTCGCGACACTGATGGGAATGTTCATAGAAATCCTATGAATGGTCGCCATCTTAAGAAGTACTTCCCTAGTGTTTGGGAATATGAAGATCCACCGGCAGCGGTGCATGCAAAGTAACTGGTGTTCTGACTTAGTGTTTCCTTGGTCTTCATCTTTTCAACCAAGTAAACAGGGGGGCAACACCATGGATAATCAGTACTTGATGGTCGCGAGCGTTACCAGAGAAATTTTTTTTTGAAACTTTCTGAGTTTCTTAATCATGCTCAGGCGTTTTTGTCATTGGACCAATACATGTAGTCCAAAATTTGTTGTAACTTTTGTTACGCAACAATGAAACAATACAAGTGTTTTATGAAACAAGTTGTGTTTTATTCATATGGCTTTGGGGCCAGAAACTTTACATAAGACCTATACTATTACATATGAGCCTTAACAAGCTCTGATACCATCTATGCTAGGTGTTCGCGGTTCCTCCTGTTCATCCCACCACCTCGAGAAACTTGCGATTAAGCTACACCACTTGAAGGCCAACTAGAACCAGCTTGGTGCCAAACATAGGTTCTAATTGGAAGACTGGTGGTAGCATGAGGGATCCAGAGCCTTGATTTGTACACTTCTCTCCGCACTCTTTTGGGCAAGGGAGATTGGAGGATATTGCACATAGAGGATACAGCTGCTTGTGTCGCGTATCAAAAGAGGTACGAGACGAGCATGAAGCACTAATTGGCTCTGGTCCTACATTTGGCTGCCTGCTTCCTGATGCACGTCGATTAAAGAGTGTTGAGCGGGGCTCAGGGAGGGCTGTCATTTCCTCCCTCACTTGTAATCCTTCACCAGGAACACCTCATAATGCAAGGCAGTTCCCTAGTTCTAAACTACAAAGAAGGGAGGATGTGAGGGTGGAATAAGACTCCCACCTCACATTTGAGGGTAGAATAAGACTCTCAAAGGTGGTTATAGGGTTTGCAAATCTGGGGGATGAAACTTAAGAAACTTAAGGGGTTTCGAAGGAAGAAATGGAACATACATTTTTGGAGGCTACAAAGGAAGTGTTTTGTGTTCTTGCCTTAGGGTTTCATTTTATAGCATAAGAAACTTGGATTCAAGGGATGAGATTAGAGATACAGATTTGGAGATCGCGCCCGAGAATTATTGCAACAATAAGTGGTCAAACTGAAACGATTTGTGCGTTTCCCGAGATTAATGGCCCCTATTTTCGAGAGTTTGCATGCAAACTTGGATGGTTGCGAGTTAGTTTGGGCTCTGGCCTTGGGCTTTTGCTTGGATTTTTGTTGGGTCAAGGAGACTCAAATAGAGTGCTCAGATAGAGATAAACTATAATTACCATTGCTAAATTACTTCGTTGTTCAAGTTACATTCTATGTCCGACAAGGCGGATATCTAAAAGTAGTTTGCCGGTGTCACTGGCTTTGTTGCAGATCAGGTTGTTGATCCTCCTTTCCTCAACCTCAGAAGCTGCCAGTTGCCATTTACGCTCTTGTACTTGGGGGGCAGCACTTCTTATCTCTTCTTCCACAGCCTTAAGCTCTTTAGCTTGCTCAGCTTCAATCTCCGCTATCTTTGCTTCTATTATAGCTTGTTGTTGCCGCAATGCACTAAGTTGCTCCGAACGGCTGGTCTTAGCATGTTGAAGCTTGGTCTTAAGTTGGGCAGGGCCTTGGGCAATGAAGTTTCTAGCAGCGGCATTGTGTTGCGACAGACTCTTAGATTGGTTCTTCAAAGCTTGACATTCTGCCAAAAGGCATAGAATGGTTCTCAGTGATTGTTCTGCTTTCATTATTAGGCTGGGGTCAGGTGAAAGTAGTCTGAGATAGCGAAGGGCATCTTGGACTTTAGCCAGGCACGACGTGTCGGCTAGATCCTCAGCGGATACATCTACAAGTTGTGCTCGGGCCTGGACGAATTTTGGAGACTCTAGAGGTGTTAAGGTGACAACATGACCCAGCATATCATCTAGAAGATCTTCCATAGATGGACTAGAGCGATTTTCTAATGGATCAACAACTAGTGTTGATACAGAGGCTCCAACAGTCAGAATGCCTTGGGAGTTGGAAGCGTTCGCGACGTCTGCGACCTGTAGATGGTAAAGAACGGTTAATAAGACAGTTAAGTGTTTACAGAAAGAAAGGAAAAAGAGACACATAAATCAAGAAGTGGTTAAGTGTTTTACCCCATCAGTTTGAGTGGAGAGAACGCTGTTTTCTGGAAGGGGGTTTGGTGCAGCATTATTGCTTGTTGAGGCCACGTTCGCGAGGGAATCTTCCACATTTGTACCTTCTTGGTGAGAGCTGGTCATATCTTCTACCTCAACCTCCAGATTCTAAGTTGAAGAGGGATGGGAGAGTACAACTGTTGAGTTGATTAAAGTATGTGGCTCCAAGGTCCAAGTTCCTGCCACCATGTTGAGGGGAG
Organism: Argentina anserina; assembly: GCF_933775445.1. Lineage (NCBI taxonomy): Eukaryota > Viridiplantae > Streptophyta > Magnoliopsida > Rosales > Rosaceae > Argentina > Argentina anserina. Next base: position 4,863,271 of record NC_065875.1, read on the forward strand.
TAGCTTGAATTGGTTCCCCATGCGTGATCGAAGCCTGTTGAATAGCAGTCGCGATTCCCCTGGATGGTGACTAAGTTTCATCATGAGCCTGTGTTAAAGATAATTTAGTACATCGCTGATTCACAGATTAACAATATAAGATAGAGGAACTACATCCTAGCAAATAACAAAGTGTTGCTTAAGGGGGGGGGCAACAATGGTTTAATTACTTACAGAAACATCTTCCCTCGCGGTTGTAGTAGCTTGAGTGTTGGACAGAGATGGTGAAGTTGGGTTCGCGCGAGCCTACAAATTAAATAAGAATAAATCAAAGTGGTTCATGAGTGGACCGTCAATTGGAACGAATAATGTGTTCTTCTTACCTCAACTGATGTCTCTGGGTGGCTATTCCCAGTTACTATCTCAGGGTTGACCTGGTCAATTGATGAGCGTGGTTCTGCATCATTCGCGACTGGGGTAGAGGTGCTGGAGGCACCTAATCTTCTCCTCTGAATCAACTGATGTTCACATGAGTTGGTTAGTGGAGAAGGTTGCAACAGTCTGTAGTGTTGTTAATCAAATATGGATGAAGACTTACAAGATTGAAGTCTATAGCGTTAGGATCGTCCTCGTCATTGTAAGAATGAACTATTCTCCCTCGCTTACGGCCTTGGGAGGAGGAAGCACCAACTGTGTCCTCAAAAACCTGCAACATAAACCAGTTAGTGGTTTCTAATCAGTGTTGGAATAGAATTGTGAGGGTTCTAAGAAAAGCTAGGGCTTTACCCTAGAGTGAGCAATTTTTGCGGCGCTTGGGACTACTGTCCGCAGCAAATCCTCATCATCAGGAACCTCAGGCTCTTCCTGCAAATATTTTCTAAGCCAGGCCTGGAAGATGTGTTGAAAGACCACTCGCGACCGTTGCTCCCACTAGCCATTATTAATCATTCTCCACCATTGGGGATAAGATTTGTCAACGCGGAAGCAACGAAGGATACTCCCACTTGCTATCACAGGGAATGGTGTTGGCTGCAGCTGAGATTGATTCTCAGGATTGGTGGTAGTGGTTGGAGACATGGGACGTCTCCATGATGAAAACAAATTCAGACTCTCGATGGGAGGGAATGGAACCATCTGAGCCATGCCTAGTTGCCTAGAAAAGAGATGGGGGGCATAGAGTTCCACTCCATTGAATACTCAAAACACGCTGCATAGCGAAGGGAGAAATTGGGCTTCAAACCAACAAATGCTTCTCCCAATACTTGATTCAGTCGGAAGTCCCTTGCACTTTCATTCCGCAATGGCACAAAGTAGACCTGAATCCAGAGGTCTAGCATCCACATGGGCCCTAAGAGCTTGTGATAATCGAGAGGTTCCATGGTGAGTGAATGCATCATTCGATAGAGTTCGGGCAAAACTACTTGTGCCAAACCCACAGTGTGGCCATTGTAGAGGAGGGTCGCGAGTTACAGATGGCGCCCAGTCATCTTCTTTGAGTTGGAGCAGAAAAGAAACTTCGATAGCCAGAATTCCAAGAAGGCAATCCCAGCATTGGCGGTATGATTGCGATTAAAACTGGAGAGCCAGGAACCATATGATTGGTAAATGCCAATTGCACGGGTGGCTGTGACTGTGCATTCAACAGCAAGATAGTCCTGGTCTCTGTAGGGCTTGGTGCCGACTGGTAGACCTAAAATAACATATATATCTACCAGAGATATACCCATCTGACCAAATTGAAAATCAGAGGTATTACTTGCTGAATTTCAAAAGCAAGCAGCGGTCATGATTATCTGTTACCTCCATCTTGAGTAAGCTTGAAGGAAAGATCGATACATTCCAAGATTCATGCTACTTCCCAGATGGGTCGATCGATCAAGCGGCGACCTTCATACCATGTCCGCATAGCTGTGGAGACAATGGGCCATGCTCCAACTGGGGACCCGTGATGACTTTGCAGCTGCCATCCGTTGAAAGTAGCAGGGGAATTCCTAAATGCAAGCGGAGGAACTCGTGAGCGGTGGTGGTAGTCGTCGCTGATGTGTTCTGGAATTACGGCAAGAGAGGGGCCCAAGAACACGGTGTTGTCGTAAATCACTCCAATGGTGGTATGATTGGTGGGTTTGTTGTTTGGGTAGCTAAGGAGAGGCCTTGCACCTTCTTGAGCGTCATTGTGATTGGGTCGCGGTGCCATTGTTGATGAAAATTGAAGATTGCGAAAGAGGGCTTTTTTCTGGGTTTTCTGATAATGGAAGCAAATGGATCGGATGAACTGGTAGAGTTCGAGATCGTGATTTATATAGAAACTGAAAGGGTTTCTGAGATTGGAACCGATTGGGTTCTGGGAAGAGATGCGTTTGCTTGATTGAAACTGGTTTGAGTTTCTGAAACAGTAGGTGTTTCTCGCGTGCTTTAGGACGAAGGGTTGTAGTGGTTCGAGGTGAAGTCGCGCGTCGATTGGCAACGGGGGAACGTAAAGCGTTTCGAACTATTTTAAAAGATAACCTTTTGAGTTTTCTTCTAGCCCATTTTAATTTCGCTGGGTCTTCAATTTCAAGACCTGGGGGGCAATGTTTGTGCCTAAAATAATACTCCGGTATTATTTAGATTCTTTAGGCTCGGGACCGGTTATTTGGGAAAAATCTATCAAAGAGCAAGATTACATTCCTTATTGGAATAGATTTCGGGGACTGATGCTGTATAGAATCTGAGTTCAATAAGGAAGCTGAATCCAAATCAACTAAGAGGTTCTCAAGACTTGATCCGCAAGAAAGAACAATCTGTGTTCTCTATATAAAGGGGTCGAATGTGCAACATAACAGACACACAACGTCAAACAAACTATCGCGCAACCGCATAGTCAAGTCTCCCCACGGAGCAAAAGTCCAATTAGCTTCGGCAACCAAGTCTCCCATCAGAGAGGAGCTACCTAGATGTACGCCTCGCGCTGCATGTAGCAACAAGTCCGATTAACTTCGGCAACTAGAGTCAAGTCCATCGAGTCCCTAGCCTAGCTTCTAGCAAACACAAAAGTCTGCACTAGTCAGCAATTTCCTACAGCAGGAGAGTCCCGCTATCAACGACACATTATAAGCTCTGCTTTTCCCCAAGCGGTCTAAAGTAAGATCGGCCATCTACTTGAGGTGGAGTGAAAAGTACCTAGTAACTCCGGTTATGTAAAGATCATTCGAACTTCAGCGGTTTATCAGCAATTGCGGAACAGTCGTTCGAGAAGAAGACAATACGTGAGCGCAATCATCATCAACAAACAAGAGTTGTACCTAACTCAAAGGTACTGGCACGCCAAGCAACAACAGAGAACGAAGGTTAGAACCATCTAGGGTTCAAAACCGGGGCTTGCTGATTGTTCCATGATGAAATCTTTTTCCCAGCTCGAACATGCGCTATATTTTGATCTCGTATTTTGTGATTGCGCTTAGGTTGATATAGTCGGTCTTTTGACCTACTAGGTTTTGTCCGAAACTACTTCACGTTTTTTGTGAGCATTTTATCCTAGTTGGTGATATAAAGTGTGGCAATATAAGTCAAATGACTGGTGTTATTTGCTACATGCCTACAATAATGAAAGCCCATGTAACTTATGAAATGGCTGAAATCATCAATTCAAGCTTGCTTGTGATTTGAAGCAATTTTTGATTCCAAAAGGACGGCGGTTCGCGCTCATGTCCCCGAAGGGGGTCAGGGTCAGGGTCCGGGTCCGGGTCATCATCAAATCAAACTATTTTAAAATTTACAAAAACAAACAAAGTCGGCGGGACCCACCTGATATTGCGATTCGCGAACGAAAATGAAGAAGAAGCTGACTGAGATCTATTTAACTAATCAATTCCAAAAACAATGGCTCCAAAATCTCTCTCTCTCTCTCTCTCTCTACCATTTCCAACAATCCCACCACACTTCAGATAGAGTGATAGACTCAGTCTCTCTCTCTTCCCCCAAACCCTAGAATCACCGTCAGTTTTTAAACGAATGGAGCAGCTCGCCACCACCTGGTCCAGTCCTCCCAAGCTCCACCACCGCTTTGCTTCCAATGCAAGCCTCCAGAACCGACGCTCCGATCGCCCGCTGCTAGGGTTTCGGAGACGCGCTGCTCCGGTCAAGGCCAGCGACGGAGGAGGAGGAGGAGCGGCCGGGACGACGACGACGACGACTGAGGCCCCGGCGGTCGAGCGGAGGCCGAAACTGCGTCGCTTTCATGTCTCCGAAGGTCGTCCTAGTCCCTTTGGCGCCACGCCGCGCGACGGCGGCGTTAACTTCGCCGTATACGCCGGCAATGCTGTCTCCGCCACTCTCTGTTTGATCACTCCCGCCGATTTAGAGCAGGTCTCATTTTCTCCACCCTCAATTTTTTGCTTTTTTATTTGTTTATTTATCAAACCAAATTAGCTGGATACACTCGAAATCGAGACGAATATCGAGTTTGATATGATGATTGAATAGGCAGTGCTGTTTATTGGATGCAGGATAAAGTAACTGAGCAGATACCTTTGGATGCCGTGAACAACAAGACTGGAAATGTGTGGCATGTTTTTATATCTGGAGATGTCAAAGATATTCTATACGGATATAAATTCGACGGCAAGTTTTCTCCAGAGGAGGGGCATTACTATGATGCTTCCAAGATTGTATTGGATCCTTATGCCAAGGTGATTGATCTCAATGACCGGATCCTTATTACTTCTTTCCGTTTTCTTCCTTGTTTTTTTTCCTTACCTCATACTTGAAGAGTGATTGCAATTTGTTTGCTGTTCTACGGATTAGGCATATGATTCATGAGGGAACTTATTTACTTGAGTTGACGCACTCTTGTGTTTCTGTTTTTATAAATTTTGTCTAGGCAGTTATACGCAGAGGTGAATTTGGGAGTATAGGTTCCGATGGTAATTGCTGGCCTCAAATGGCCTGCATTGTACCGTCTTTTGATGATAAGGTACTTTCTTCATACAATTGTTTACCAAACCTGTTGTTTGTCAATAAATATATTGTAGAGACATTACCAACATTAATACCAACTACATCACTGCTTCTAAATAATAACTCCAAATGTGATATAACTATCTCAGTTCTCTGCTTAATATAAAATATGTTCCTGATATGTTCCCTTATATATATTTTTATAATGTTTTTCTCTACTTAATGATACTACAGTTTCTTGAAAATAGTATACTGTATTCTTATTGAGCTCACTCTGTGACATTTCTCTCCTTGTTTAAGTCACTTGTGTATATCTTCAGTTAAAACATGTAAGTTATCATTCCCAGGATTTCTATTGACAGTAACCATAGAAATGGCCTGTGATTGTTTAAAATGACAAAGTCGATTCAAATCTTTAATTTTCATTCCACTGTAATATTTATAAATCAAATCAAGAGCTTAGTTATTTATCAACAGATCTGCGTTTCTAATATCTTTCTAGCACTGTTTCATTTCATTTCAGTTCAACTGGGAAGGAGACTTACCTCTGCATTATCCAGAAAAAGATCTTATCATATATGAAATGCATGTGCGAGGTTTTACAAGGCATGAATCGAGCATGACTGAACTGCCTGGTACATACCTTGGTTTGGTGGAGAAGCTTGATCACTTAAAGGTACTCATCTGAATCTACTACAGAAAATACCCTCCTTGAGATGGTATAATTTTCAGATTTAATTCTACAACTTTTCTGCATGTGTAAGCACAGTGCATTAAAAGACAATTGGGCATATGAATGATTATGTTTTACTTTTAAGGAGTATAAAGTTTGTTCTTCTGGAGCATGCACCCACCTAACTAATAGTGGTGCCCTTTTTTCCTTATAGAACATAAATACTCTATATTTGACGTGCTGAATTTTACACCTCCAGAAGCCTTCAAAATATTTTAGTGTCTCATCCCAAAGTAAATACATGTATATGGAAATAAGAGGAATAATAGACACTACGGTTGTATTAAGAGTCCAAATATATTACCAGCTCGAACAGTTTATTGTGATGTCAACAAACTAACATGGTCGTGCATGTCAGTTTGTGGATGTTCTCATCAGGTTTTGTTCATCTGCAGGAACTTGGGATCAACTGTATTGAGTTAATGCCATGTCATGAGTTCAATGAACTGGAGTACTTTGGTTACAATTCTGTCTTGGGTGACTACAAGTACTATGCTTTCTTTCCCTTTTATTTTTATGTGTATAAGAGAATCTTATTATAAAATACAACATTGGTGCTTTTAAAAGAAATCGTACAAGCACTCTGCTGCAAAGCACTCCAAATTGCAGGCCAACTTTTTTAAATGTTTAAATATTTTGCAAACTGCTACACAACATTCTATCATCTTATATAAACTTTTTTTTTACTTATAACCAGGTTAAATTATTGGGGATATTCGACTATCAATTTTTTTTCACCAATGATAAGATATTCATCTGCCGGCACACGTAATTGTGGCCGTGATGCAATAAATGAAGTCAAGTTTCTTGTAAAAGAAGCTCATAGACGTGGAATTGAGGTGACAGCTAATACTACTTTGATTCAAAAATTCTACAGTGATATATTCTGTCCTCAGGATTTTCAAATCAGTTCTATTAAATCAGGTGATCATGGATGTTGTTTTCAATCACACAGCTGAAGGGAATGAAAAAGGTCCCATTTTATCTTTTAGAGGTGCTGACAACAGTGTCTATTACATGCTCGCACCTAAGGTACAACTCCAAACTATATTTCAGTGTTTGACTTAATTTGGAGAAAAGAAAAAGTGCACTTTATGTTGTTGAATTGATATCGATTCTATTTAACTTTTCCCATTGATCTTCTCTCTGTTGATTGTCTTTGTATATGTATGCGAACTAAGTCTATTGTCTTTTTTTTTTCCTTCTTTTCATATCACTACTTTACAGGGAGAATTTTATAATTATTCAGGGTGCGGTAACACATTCAATTGCAACCATCCTGTTGTACGACAATTCATAGTAGATTGCTTGAGGTAGCCAAGACCTAACTTCCAGTCGAATTTTCTGTTTGATAATCTCATCCCTAGAATGCATGATGTAGTGAATGTGAGATAGGCAGAGATTCATATCTATAGTCCCACATGACAAAACCAATATCGTAAACAACTTTCAATATTGACATAAATAACTTGTGACATCGGAGATCTATATGTCTGTGAATAATGACAAGTATAGACACTGGATACTATAAAAGTATTAATCATGTGCAAACTTCTTTGAACTTAAATTAGAATTGTCGTTTATTTCAAAAAAAAAGAAGAAGAATATTTGTTGCCATCAGATGATATTTCACCAGTTTTTATTCTTTTTATTTTTATTATTTATCTATATTTAATGATTGAGGTCATCTCATTCTCAAAAAACCTATTGGGAAATTTATTTGTTTTTCTGGCAGTCATCTAATTCAATATTCAAAGATTAAAAGGTTGTTGATTTTCTTTTCTGCGATCAGATATTGGGTAACCGAGATGCACGTGGATGGGTTCCGCTTTGATCTTGCTTCAATTATGACCAGGGGTACCAGGTTATCTGCTAGAATTAGTTTAAAACAGGAGATTGGTGTTTATTATTGTCCTTTTATATTCCTTTCCTTGGTTCTCAGTCTCTGGGATTCAAGTAATGTATACGGGAGTCTGATAGAAGGTGACTTGTTGACAACTGGAACCCCTCTTCCTAGCCCTCCATTGATCAACATGATCAGTAATGACCCAATACTTCATGGAGTGAAGGTTCTTACTTTAAACCTTTTCATAAATGCATATAATAATTTTTTTTATCAATATTTGTAAATTCCCAGGAGCATGCAGTATGGAAGTAGAAGTAGCTCACAATAGATTTTCACACCCCAAATTTTTGAAGCAGCATTGACTTCTCTATGTCTAATAATACCGAAAAATGTTGTAATTTATATAGTTGGGTAGCGATATTAATACTTTATTAGAAGCGACCATTTGTTTGAATGTAGAACCAATACTTGGGGATTGGTTTTTGATTGGCTTTTGCCTCCAGTTTTTTCAAAATACCAGATTGTAGGCATGTATAGATCCGTTTCAATCATTTAGGCTTGGTTAATTTGAACAGCTTTTGCATAGATAGAAGACATGTATAGATTGATCAATTTAAATATTGCAGTTCTTTTTATGTCAGTTAGTACTCTCATTCTTTGTAGAAAAAGAGTATGGCATAGATAGTAGACATATATAGATCTAATTAAAGTTTTATGCTGACAGGTATTTAATAGACTAGGAAAAATGCTACCCCATCAGGAACACCATATAAAATGCGTATTTCAAATCTTATTATTCTTTATATTGCTGCCATGCAAAGTCCCATCTTTTTATCTTATTTTAATCAAAGTTAGTTTGATTTTTTTCAAGACAATTTCTCTCTGTTCATCATTTTTGCTTCCTGTATGAGGAATTTTGCTGAGCCGTTTTTTTTTCAGAACATTTTAGTAAACTCTATTCAACTCTCTAATCCTGCATAAGAATCTTTGCGTTTGTTCTAATCTAAACTTATTGGTGATTACTATTACTAGTATAGCTGCTTGAAGGATTACTGACTGACACTCTTTGCCATTCTCCTAACAGCTGATAGCTGAAGCTTGGGATGCAGGAGGGTTGTACCAACTTGGCATGTTTCCTCACTGGGGTAATTGGTCAGAATGGAATGGGAAGGTCTGTTAGGCCGTTTCACTTTTATACTCACCATCCCTTTTAATCAACTAAGATTAGTAGTCAATGCCAGAATAAATTACCCAATTTCAAGACGTTGGGGGTTTTCACAGCTATCACAGCTAAACAATGAGAGTAAGGTTATGCCTCAAAATTTGGGAGCCAAAGTTGTAGCTTACATTGATAATGTGCAATTTTCCAAACTAGTTTGTGTGGGCTTGTATATTTGTACCCACTTTTGTGGCAATGTCGTAGTTCAGATTGAGCAGTTAGATAGAATCTCTTATAATTTATCCTCTTACTGTTGGCACCTCTTCTAGCATACTTGCAAGTTAACTATTGCCTTATATTAAACCCACATTTTATTAATCACCTGGTATAAGTTCCACCATGTTCTGGTAAACAACCTATCATTGCAGATATATATTAGTCATCATAGTTATGTTTATTCAATTTTTTGGTATTAGCATCTTGCAAGTCTGCTATTTCACCAAATGGGTAACTGTGAATAATAGTACACTGACATGTTCAAAATGATAATTTGCCTTTTCTTTAGACTCTTCCACTTGTTACATGTGATAACCTTATTACCAGTCCTGAAACCCGGTAGCAGTTCTCCATGGTGCTCTTTGCATGATTCATTTATTCAAATGATCACTTCTATTATATGAAATTGCAGTTAAATTTTTTATTCCTACAATTACCAGTCCTGAAACCCGGTAGCAGTTCTCCATGGTGCTCTTTGCATGATTCATTTATTCAAATTATCACTTCTATTATATGAAATTGCAATTAAATTTTTGATTCCTGTTATTTTCAGTATCGTGACACAGTGCGGCAGTTTATCAAGGGTACAGATGGCTTTTCTGGGGCTTTGGCCGAATGCCTTTGTGGGAGCCCTAATTTGTACCAGGTACCTTAAGCAGCCAACCTTATTATGTGTTCTAGTCAAATGGTCTGCTGTGCCATTTTATTTCCCTGATTGCCCTATTTCCTTCTTTTGAAAACATGTCATTTCTCTCTTCATATGTTCAAATCATGACTGGTGGCCAGCTTCTGGTGAAGTATTGATAGACGACTGATTTTGATCAGAAGCTGAAAAATAATGCATCCGGAATTAATATTCAAAATGTCTATGCTGGAATTTATAGAGTACATCTCACTTTGATTTATGTCTCCTGAATTTAATACTGGAGTATAGGAAATTGTATCTGCTCATGTGCTTTGATTTATGCCTCAGAAACTATTCTTCTCTCTCTGTTGCTCACCCTCTCTATTATCATAAAATCTATATTTCAGAAAGGAGGAGGGAGACCATGGAACAGTGTCAATTTTATTTGTTCACATGATGGTTTTACTTTAGCTGATTTAGTTACCTATAACAACAAACATAATTTGGCGAATGGAGAAGACAACAAAGACGGAGAGAATCATAATAATAGCTGGAACTGTGGACAGGTAAGTGTGAAAAACTTATTATCTATGCTCATATTGAGGACAGTTTGATGCTGATGTTGGTCAGTGTAATAATCATCAAAGGTGTTGGCACTGTATATCTAATTGAAAATGTAGTTATATGTGTAGAAATCTAAGAGCAAGCAATAATTCTTTTGTAAATTTGATTATTAGGAGGGTGAATTCGCAAGCATTTCGGTGAGGAAACTGAGGAAACGACAAATGCGGAATTTTTTTGTCTGCCTCATGGTTTCCCAAGTAAGACGCTACCGGTCCTGTTGTTATTTTAATGTTTTGTTACAGAGTTAATTCCTTTGTGCATGTCACTCTCCATTTGGACCACAAGGACCAGTGTTCCTTATTATTGTATTTGCATATTTGAGTTACTGGAATTCCAAAAAAATGAAAGAAAAAAACACAGGTCATGTGAAAAGGAAGGGGCAGTTAAATATAGTGTTCAAGGCACCAAATAATAGCATTAGATTTGTTGTGTAAACAGTACAAGGAAAGAGAAGGAAAAAGAATTAAACTTCCTTATACAATATTCAGTAAGTTGGTGAACTAAGAGTTCGAAATCCAACCACTGAAGTAACATCATGAAGAATTCCATAAAAGCACACTAGCGCACATGGGACTTTGTACATAGATTGTTCTGACTTTACTTCATACTTTCTCTTGTATCAGGGTGTTCCAATGATATATATGGGCGATGAATACGGTCATACAAAAGGGGGTAACAACAACACATATTGCCATGATAATTATGTAATTCTTTAGACCATGTCAGTACTCTTTCTTCACTACCGTGTCTTCTTTTCTCATGGTCATTGCTGTGTTCCCCAGATTAATTATTTCCGGTGGGATAAGAAGGAAGAGTCTTCATCGGATTTTTTCAGATTTTGCTGTCTTATGACCAAATTCCGCCAGTAAGCCTCTTTATCAGTATTGCAGTTAGTTTGTTTTCTGATAGACCTTTCTATGTCCTCATGTTATATGAGCTGCAGGGAATGTGAGTCACTTGGTTTGAATGACTTCCCAACAGCAGGGAGGCTGCAGTGGCATGGTCTTGCTCCTGGAGTGCCAGACTGGTCAGAAACAAGCCGCTTTGTAGCCTTTACTCTGGTATGCTTTCATGATGCATTTCCCAACTTGCTACTGTCCCAATTGGGTTTCTGACTGTTGGTGTCAATCCAGGTTGACTCGGTGAAAAGAGAGCTCTACATCGCCTTTAATGCCAGTCATTTACCAATGAATGTTTCACTGCCAGAGAGGCCTGGATACAGATGGGAACCCTTGGTAGACACCAGCAAGCCTCCACCCTTTGACTTCCTATCTAGTGACGTCCCCCAAAGAGATATTGCAGTAAAACAGTATGCTCACTTTCTTGATGCCAATCTTTATCCAATGCTAAGTTATTCTTCAATCATCCTTTTGCTCGCTGCAGTCGAAGATGCTTAGCGATGCCAACGTGTGGCTCAAAGTACCGAGTGTCTGATATTGCCGCAAAATATATTACCTCACCCCTCTAAAATTTACATAGAGGCAGTACATAATAGAGTTGCAGGTAACAGATGTTATGGAAATAGGTCACACCATTGTTGAAAATGGAAATCATCTTCGGGTTCTGGACTCTAGAACAATAAAGATGAATAAATCTTCTTGTTCACGCCTTGTAAATTCTCATGTAGAAGCTCATGTAGCAAGACAGGGTATACTTTCAAAACCATCCTAATTCTGAGATCCATCCTAATTTTGGTTCTTCCACTATATTTTAGATGTTTGCCACTGCCTATATACCCTTTCAAAATCCTGAGAGAGCTATATACCCTTTCACAACCCTGAGAGAGAGCTATGAAAACATAGAGATCGTACACTAGTTTAGAGATCGTACTCTAAAGTCCAAACTCCAATCATCGGTGTATCTGGGCGCTTCCCTTGTTATCGGTCGAGAATAAGCTTTTCATACACACCCTGGATCAGCATAAGAATTCAATCCCGGTGATGGGTGATGACAATGGCAATGTTGGGTTGGAAATACCAAACCCATCAAATTAGAGTGATTTTTATTTTTCCGGAGATCCTCTTGGCTCATCCACAATAATAATAGTTTAAGCAATCATGTCACGAATTAGATACTTAAAACAAATTGTTGTGAAGTGTTTTAGTGTGCTTAGTTGTAGAATTAAATATAATATAATGGGATGATTAAATTCTAACCCACCTAGCGGCAGCTCACTTTGGAGACGGACGGAGAATCGGAGGCCCTAGACGGAATCGATTTTAGGCGACCACCTAGTTGGCCTTGGGAGGTCCTAAGCGGCATAGACGACCTATTAATTATTATGCGGTTCGAGGCTGCCCCCTATTATGTTTTCAAATACCATACCAACGAACATTACTATAGTCACAATCAAGTGAAATTAAAGTGATTACTTTATTTTTGCTCACTTTTTTATTATATTTTCTAATTATAGCACAAATTAAATATATTTAACATGATCATTTCTACAAGTTTTTTAACAATTTTAAATTATAAATCATCGACGGGTTGTGTATAAAATTTCTGTCCTTGTACCTATCCGTGGGCCATGTATGCCCACAGAGTAAAATTCCCTTTATAGCACATGACCGTCCTCCTTGGTCTTTCTAGAGGCACACAGAAACCTCTCTCCCTCTCTGTCTTTCCCAATTTCCTCTCCTTCCTTATTACAGAGCCTCTCTCTCTCTCTCTCTCTCTCTCTCTCTCACCTTGATCCCTCTCCTCCATTTTTCACTCTCAGCTTTCACCACCCAACCTTCCACAACTCTCAAACAGCAAATTCTTCACAACTCAGTCAACAATGGCAGCCTACTTCGTCTCTGAACCAATGCAAAGAGACATTACCTCCCGGAAAAGGAAGGAGCTGGGTCAGCTCGACCAAGTCAACCACGACTTGTCCGACTTCTCTCTTTCCTCTCCCGCCACTAAGATTCGCCGCCTGGTATGTAACCCGCCCACCATCACCTTTTTGCCTTTTCGGTTTCAGACTCTCAGTTCATTGTGTTCTTATTTCGTGTCGTACTTTTTACCTTAATAATAGGATGCGCAATTACCGCCGATTTTGGAGGAAGATGAGGTTGAAATCGACCCGGCTCCGAATCATGAGATGAACTTGGAGCTTGATAATCAAGAAAGGGCTATTGTGCCCTTCAACCCTGTGAAAAACCCAATGCTCCGTAACCCTTCAAATGTCTCTATCTCACTTAGTCCTGACCTTGTTTCTGGTTTCAAGGGTAAGTCTACCCAACCTTGTTGTTGTTGTTATTATGAGTATTGGGTGTTTGGTTTATTAAGAAGTTCGCTAATTTTAATGTTGTGGTGTGTTTTTTTTCATAGACCACTATCTTCGCTCCAGCTATCACTACGGCATGAAATCTGACAACCAATGTACAGCTGTTGTTACATGGGTGCCATCTCAGCTCGCTTCTATGCCAGTTAAGGAGGTTTCACAATCCGATGATGGAGGAGAGCCCATGGAGGATGAAGACATGGGTGCAGCGGCGATGGAGGTTGAGGAGAGCAGTACATCAGGGGGAGGAGCACAAGGAACAAGCAATGGCTATGGTGGAGGGATTTGGGCTGGTAGTAGTGAGGGGTTTTTGCAGTGGCAGCAACAGCATTGTATGATACCACAGCCTCCACAGAACATAACGACACCCATCACTTGGCTTCAATGAGACCCAACAAATGCTTAACAGGGCTACTAGGTTTGGTTATGAGGAAATGAGACCTGTATCTCTTACTAGGAGGTCTGTGTTTCTAAGTTCTAACACTAGTCTTTTAAGAAATGATGTTAGTTATGTAATGTTGATAGCGGCGTAGGAATTTTTTTCCAAGAAAGATCTGCAGGTTTGTGATGGGCTACAATGAACAAGTAGCAGCCTAGCAGGGCTTCTTACTCTGATCTTGAAGTTCCTCTTATCATTACTCCCAAAATGTTTTGAGGGTTCTATTTGTACTTCCAAAATAACAAAGTGCACCTTTATTGCCTAATACACCTAAAAAATGCTGGGCATCCGAATTTCGGTTCGGGTTTGGAGCAAATCCATATCCAATCCGAATTAATCGGTTATTCATTTTGTTCATCCATATCCGAATTTTAAAGACCTTGATCCGGATGTTCAACCAATCTGAATTTTCGGATCGGTTTCGGTTAAATTCCAAATATTAAAAGTCGTCTGTTTATAAACTCAAATTTAAAGATGTATTAAACAATTCAATTATCTAAGTACAAATTTCAAATATAAATCTAAAGAATAAGTTTGTCAACATATTACGAAATCCATTATCATAAATATAAGTTCAAACTTTCATTTACCAACCATTAATGGAGTGTTATGTATATTAAAAACAATATATTTGTAATTAAGTTAAATTATTCGGGTCGGATCGGTTTGTTCGGATGGGTTAAAAGGTGGATACGTATCCAATCCGATTTAACTGGATCAGATCGGTTTCTTTTTTATTTTAACCTAAATATTTCAAATCAGTTATCCAATTAAGAAAATCTGGATGGATCAGATTAGTTTTCATGCAAATTCGGTTTTTTACCCAGCCCTAGCCGACTGGACCTCCAATACTTACTGGTATTTACACGTGATTGAAAAAGAGAATAGAACTCCCCAGATGTTTTTTTTTTGTGTGTTTTTTTATAAGTATTACTCCCAAATTGTTGGGATGCAGATTGTCTGCATATGTAGGATGGTATATCTCTATATGATGCATTGATGCCATCACCTTTTGACTTGTACATTTAGTAGTTACTTCTGTGTCAATGTAGTAATAACGTTTAACCTTGCCTACCATCATATTGAATCAATTACACTCGGATGTGTTGGTACATTAGAACTTTTATTGGTATTTACTATCATTAAACTGTGGCACAGATGTCTCGTTTGGAGTTTTGCTGGACAGTTTTGGCTTTTTGGATAATTGGTAATCACTGGAAGTGTGAAAAGCAAAGAGGAACCAAATTTTAATGAATCAAAACCATGAACAATGACAAATAGTTGGGAGACGTGAGCAACCCAATGTTGTTGGTTACAAAAATATGCACAGGGGGCAATGACTGAGGTTAATACATTATTGAGATTCTCATCTATAAATACTGTTACAGAGACACCGTAACGGGAAAACGAAGAGCTACACAGAAGTCTAATGAGCAGTCTTCTATATCGTTCCTTCTATTCTCTTCCAGACCTTTTAGCAAACACAAATCGCACTTTCTATAGCCTCAACAATGCGCACCTCTTCTATGGGTGCTGTGGATGGAATAACTTTCACTATTTAAACCCATGAGAACTACACAAAAGCTAGTCTCCTGAGACATATTTCTTCTGTTCATAGTATTTCTTTTCACTTGCTGTCTTCCTGACATTGCGTTTCTGCATCAAAGGCAATCGGAATCAATAATCCCCTAAGCAGAAATGCAGAAGTCATACACGTGCAATGATCATGAGAAACTAATGGACCGCCAGAAAAAGAAATGAAACTAATACATGAGAAAATAAATCCCAATAAAAACAACCATACTTTAATAATATTCTTAAAAAATAAGCTATTCAGGCTGTCTAATTAGATAAAATGATGTCGGGAGAAGATGTGATTTCAACAGACAATTATTGAATAACGTGTTCTAGACAAAAAAGAAAGATCCTAATTTCCTTGGTAGAAAACATTAGAGTTAATTTTGAATCTGTTGGCATTTTTGTGGTGCAACAACTAAAAAGACAGAAAAGGATTTGATAGATACCAGGTAAGCATCATGATTCGCAATTATCCTCTGTGCTACTGATGTCGTAGTTATAGTTTTTGGGCTTTCAAGTACTTGGAAAATCCCCATGCTCTTGGGAACAGAATAAGGATCACTTCCACCCTGCACAATACAACTCATCTTATCAATTTACCCACTCCTCAGATATGCACATTTACTGACAACTCTGATAGAATGCATCAACTTACAGTAAACGGGGAGTTGTACTCGGAAACTGTCCCACGCACGACCAATGAGATGTTAAAAGTTGTTATCTGCACATGAGAGAACGCAGATCTCAGGCACAGTGATTAACTTATTTAAATCAGAAGGATTACCATTATCATTGCTACCAAGATGCAATGGAAAAAAATGATCAAGAAAAACAAGCAAGGTAGGGGAAGGAGGGTTAACTTAAAAAAGAGAAAGTATGTTTAAATTCCAACCTCTGAAGTACGCAATGGATTGCAACAATAACTAGGTATACAATGCCTAATATCATCAATTCACCAACTCTGACATGTACATTTCCTTAAATATCTGTGTGAAGATAATCCGTAAATTGAGTATATCTAAAACATTTGGGTCACTTGCTGTTCCACTATCTTGGCTAATGCAATTATAAAAAGATGAATCCTGGTGTATAATATGATATATCACACACTGCTTAGTGTATACAGTCCACTATTCCATCAAACTTCTTAGGTATGCTGATCTAAGAAACAAGTGAAGTGGAAAGCATTTGAGGAGGTGCATCAGCAATACTAAACATGTATGGTTCAGAAATGTATCACCATCAAGCCACAATCACAGGACGAGGGACAAAACTTGCACATATTTGAGTGAAGGAATAGTAGCTCATAATGAACACAAGACCACACACACCCATGAAGAGCACAAAACAGTAGATAGGGGTTGTACATGCAGTGAAATGATGCGACACAAAATACAATTAAAAACAAATCTTGATAAGCTCTCACCATATCCATGGTAATTTCCCAAGGAGCACCAATGATGACCTCATCAACATAGCGGCAACCCAACACACCAAGACTACGTTCATGTAAATGCATTATTGGATGCTTTCCCCTGTGTTCACTGCAAGTAAAACCACATTAATACTTTTGGTGTACCTTAAAAATAAAAAACTAGAAAACAACAATAAAAATTTTAAGGGGTGATTACACAAACAAATAATTTATGATGTCAATTCCAGAAAATCAAAATACCTCACAGTGTAGTCATTGTGAATGCCAACTAGTAAAAAGTCTCCAAGCTGCCTAGCATTCTTCAAAATCTAGCAAGCATCAACAAAAACAAAAAAACCATCAGATGTGAGTCTAATATAAAAAAAAAAAGAGTAATGAAAAGCAGAAAGTGGGCATGTCAAGCAAAAAGGGCAGATGCTAGCGTGGATTACTAAGACAGTAGTCATGGAAGCAATCTGCCAACATGCACATGTTTGCATTCAGCATGCAAATGTTTGATGGATACCCTAATCTCAACAAATTGTCGGCAAATCTCTTTTACTCGTTGACAGTCACAGACTTGTATTTTATATATTTATGCAGCAATTGGAATTTGTCTCTTAAACAATAGGACTAAGTCATAAAAGACTAGGTTCTAAAGCAACACTGTATAGAGAATAGATGTTTCACAAAAGACCATCATTACAGTTATCTAGAATGTCCATTGTGTTGACAGGTAGAAAATTGCCACCTCAATATATAGAACTTGGAAACTAGACACAAAACTAAAACAAGAGAATCCAATTTTAAAGTACATTGTCTGGAAGACAAACCTCAGGCAAAAAATCAGTTAAAGAAATAGGTTGCAGGGAGTACTCAAAGTTATAGCGTCACCTCAACATGTCCTGCGTGAAAGAGATCAAATGCCCCATCAATGTACACAATACGAGAATTTGGTCCAGGAGCCTGAAAAATAAAATTGTCAGGAAGGACCTGTGAAATGCAAAGCACTTGTCTTTATCTGATTCTGCTTTGTCATGGTTCCATAATAGTACAGAAGATTTTTCACAGCATTAGGAAGTGATACATTCATTTAAAGAATATTATTCTCTTATCTCACTGCTATAGTTAGGAGTTAAAGTTGGTCTAAATTGGCAATGCATGTCTGAAAGAAAATTTAAAAATAATTCAGCATTAAGTCTTCCCCACCAATATTGAGAACATAAAAGTACAAACCTTTCCATTAGAGAACTGCACAATTCTTCGGGATGTTGGCAAAAATTGAGATAATTGGGCACTCTTGGATTGACCTTCTTCACAAGGTTCTCCATGTGAAGATGCATCATTTATCTCCTTCAAAGAAGAAAGTATCCTCCCTACATTAATATAATGATTATTAGAGCAATTAGAAACAATAGCTATCTTAGTAACCACATCTAGTAATGACGCTTTTGTCAAAGTACAAGATAAGTAAAATTCATCAATTGCATAGTAAGTACTTGATAATTTTAACAAAGGAAGAACTGCTGAGGTAGATCAAGACAGATTTCATACCTACAATATCGGTGCTGGAGACACCTTCAGTCCGTTTAATTTGTTTGTAGCGGCCAGCTTTCTTTGCCAGTGCATAAGCATCAGTTCCGTCTGGAAGCAGGCAAGGGTCATCGCCATGTATGATATAGTCAATTTTATGCTCATTGAAGAGTTTGTTCATAAATTGCTCGGTGATTTCATAAGGAGCGTTGGCTATGACTTGATCCACCCACTTCAACCCACTTACAAGAGCCAGTCTAGAAAGAACTTCAAATTAGATATTAATATAATAATGATTAAATAAAACTACTTGCAGATACTGCAAAATAATTATAACACATCAACACCTAAAGAATATCAGCTGAACTAAACGATCAGACACTGTTTAAGAGCTGCAAGAGTTTCTGACTTGAACAACGGAATGTAAGGGTGGTAAAATAGCACTATCCACCTCCCAAATATTGGTGAATCCCACTATTGATAATAAAATTCTACAAACAATGGTTCTTAGAGATTGTATTCACATGTTTTTGTATTCGAACATAAACCTTCTTGAGGAAGAATGTCTCAACAGTAGGTGTTTGTGTACCGGCATGAGCATAAAGCGGCACTAACCTCTCTTCCATGGATAAAACAGGGGGTCCTTTATTGGCAACGATCTCTTCGTCACTAACAACCCCAACCACTAACTCATCCCCCAGTGCCTTGGCTTGCCTTAAAGCATTGGCGTGGCCGTAGTGCATGAGATCAAAGCACCCATCCATGTACACCCGAATGCGCTTCTTCTCGGATTTCTTCTTATGGAAAATCCCCGAATCAGACCATAAATAAGGCAACTGAGGAACCGAAATGCCACCAAAATAGCTGGTGGACAAGCCGAGCAATGCGGCCGTGAGCATTAGACCTCCAAAGACATGTGGGTGGTTGTACACTCCATCCCAAATCCAGTTGTTAGTCTCATACTCCATCTTGCCACCCTGTTTTTCTCTCTCTACTTTATCAAATTAACTTACTCAGAGGAGACACAAAACCTGAAAAATTCAGCCTTCAATACCAAATCATTACTCAGATTAAGATTTAAACATCACATAAAGCACAACAACAGAAATAAAAAAACACGCACAACAAAACCAGATTTCAGATATCAAAGTAAAACCCAATTCATATGAAATCAACACAATCACATATACAATTCCAAACTTGCTCAACAAATTCAATCTTGAATCTAGAAGCCAAAAACCCACCTGCAATTCACAACCAAAACATGATTCCAAACAAAAAGGAACAACTTTGCAATGAGAATATTAAAAAAACACAATATGGGTGTAGAAACCTGGGGCAAGTTGGGAATCAAAAACAAGAGAGAAAGGAGGATTGAAATGAAGGAAAATGTGTTGAGGCAGATCTGAAAAGATTGGATTTTTAATTGCTGAGAAGATAAAAAAGATTGGATTTTTTAGAGATGGGGGAAGATCAATAAAGAAAAGGAGGTACCTTTGAGGGAATGAAGGTTATGTGCCTCCTCCTGATTTGTGTTGTTTGTTGCGTGGTGGCTTGCAACGAAACAAGCCCAAGCTTCTTGCAAAGCTCTTCTCTTTTTCCTTCTTCTTGTTTTTGTTGTGTTAATAAATAGTAATCGACTAATCGCACCTCATTGTTTGTTTAATTAATGGTTTTTCATTGGCTACTTGGTGTGGTTCCCATTTGGACCCACGCGATTTCTGCTCCTTGCAATGTCGTCCTTCCATATGTACACACACGCCATGCTTCTGTGGCTTAGCCTTTCTTGCATAATTGTATTTTCACACTAATAATTTCAGCCTTTTTTTTGTAATGTCACTGTTAGATGTTAATGTCATTGAGATTTTTGGTTCCTCTTTTGATCCCAGATATTTGGTCGTTTGATCTTTTCTTATTTAGCTTGCTTCAGGTTCAAGTACTAGTAGTTTTCACACGTATTCTCCCCGAAGAGCGAATATTATTTAGCGTTGTACATGCAATATGGTTTGTTTGATTCAATTATGCTTACGCAAATGAGTTTATCTTTATTGACATTCCATGTCGATGCTCACATCATTTCTAAAAAGTGGGTCTCCATATTTTGTGTTAAAGCATTTCCTTATTCGGAGAAGGTCCAACCAATTGGGAGAAAGATCAATAGATTCATTCTAAAGAGCTATTCATGTCTTCATCTTTCAATCTCCATCCCAATAAGGAGAAAATAGTACTGGCTTAAAATAATTATAGTCAGTTGACCGTGCCGATCAATCAAAGAAATTATGTAGTTGCTTCGTCTGTAAGTTGATATCCGCAAGTTGTTTTAACCAATTTGACTCTGTAAACTTGTTAAAGTCTTGTCCATGTGCACACTATAATTGAGAATCATCAGTAAATCTCCATACAATTGATAACTGAGGTACACAAGTTTCAATAGAAGAGTGGTAAGCGTAAGTGCGTAACTAAGACCAGAAACCAATCACTGTTCAGGAATTGAGGAAACTAAAGTTCCATATTTGTTCCTTAACAAGAAAATTGACACAAGAATACGAATGTACAATTATGCGTGTACAATACAACTCAAGGCACTCTTCAATTCTTCATGTATAACGAAAGTCCTGATAAGCCTGGAAAACACCAAACACCCCAGGTTCATTTCATGCCTAAAGGAAGTTCCTCTGAAAGGTGCCTGCAGAAAACCGAGACGTTAAACCTTGAGCCATGTTTTCTGAATCCAGTTTTACACTTTGTCTACCGCCTGTCAAATCCTTTTCACGGTCCCAAGGCTTCCACGGATGATTTCCCACCCATTCTTCCTGCTTCTCCTTCTCTAAGGGTTTCTTAGATTTTTTCTTTGGGCGGCTTGCAGTCTCTTGGTGTTTTTCTACTAATGACTTTGATCGTTTTTGTTTGTTGTACATGTCCACCAAATCTGCATCTGAACTATTCATTTTCTTCTCCTCGTTTGAAGCAAGTGATGCAGCCTCATTATATGCTTCTAAGTAACTGCCATGGGAATAAATTCGATCAAAAGTCATTCATAAAAATGTACAATATAACAAAAATATTATGAGTACATACTCCATCTTAGCTTTCTGGGCTCTGTCGGAAGGGGTATCAGTCCATGCACTTGTATCACCACGTCCTTCTTTGGCGGTGCTGCTAAATTGTGTGGAGTGCGTAGGCATACCACCAGGCTGAGAAAAATTAAAGGATGGGCATTATTTTCAATTACAGCACTTCTTCAGTAGAAAAATAAGCAGACTTTGTAACACAAAAGCACAGCAGGCGGTTTGAACCACATATACTCATATAGTATGTAGTCTACGATTTATATGCATTCTCTCTTATCTCGTAATTTAAAGGGACCTAATGGTAGTCTCACACTCCTATGTTCCAAAGTCAACAACTAGATCAAGAATAAAAGCCATGCCCACCAACTGAGATTGTCTCAGAGCTGTACTTCAAGCTGCACTGCGAGCTCTGGATGGCTTTGATAAAGGAAGAGCATGAATCCTTCAGAATCTCAAATGCAAGTTGCTTTTCATATAAACTTAAGCTTAAACACAAACACCCTCAAGGCCTCATCTAACCGGAACTCAACCAAATCAGAGGAGTGAAAGTCTGGGAACCACAATAATTGCAACAATTTAATTACTCAGGCAACTTAATGCACAATATTTGCTGCATAATTCAGCCTCTAACATCAGATAACATGAAGTTCATGAAACTTAAGGTCCATAAATTCCTCCCCACAAGCTCCCCTTTCTGGAGGCCCCTAACTCAAAATCAAGGTTAATCATCCTAAAGCAAGATGCATTTTAATGGAACTCACAAGGTACAACTTGCGGAGATTTCTGTATTCCGAAAAATCTTAGATCCAAAATATTTAATGGCCACCAACCAGTCAGGATGGTATAATCTTCTTTTCACACTCTTTGTTTAAGTTACTGATCCATTGCTTTCAGTTATATGTCCACCACCCACACACATTCCCTGCACTTTTTTTTGGAATGAGGAGTTTTATGTTTTTTTTTCTTAATGAAAAAAGGATTTTTCCATCCACGTAATAGAGTATAGCAGTTTCCTTAAAATTACCACGAGATTCCTGTAGTTACTAGATTATTTTAATCATTCTCAAATAAAAAAAACTAGATTATTTAAACCAATGCCGTGAATTTAGCATCTATTGATACAGCTAAAATAATAGAAAAAATTGTAGAATTGTCGTGTAAACTCCCAGAGTAGCCAGATATCAACAAAAACATGTGTCAAGAAAATAGATTTTATCATATCTACAGTCCAGAGGTCAAATATCATAACATAACTAAAAGTATGAAGGGCTAAAAGAATGAAAGACTTACTCTTCTCTCAGGGGGAAGTGTTGTCATCCACTCATCTCTTTTTGGTGCCTCTTTAACATCCAAGTCTGCTAGTAGCTCATCATCACCCTCCATGGATATGCCTGCCAACAAGCTTTCACAGTTATAAAAAAATAAACCCCCGATACATGAGAAGATTCAAGAAATTAGAATTCATGCAAAAACAGTAAAACACTAATCTGCATAAAAGACAGAGTTAATTACAAAAAAAGAGTAGCAAAAGAGGCTCAAAACAAAAAGGGTAAAAGCTGCTGCCAACCTCTGAGAGCTACTCTAAATTAAAGCAACCAATAATTTTATTTGGCAGAGACATACAGTTGTTCACAAAATCAAAAGTATAGGGGCTATGCCAAGTTCACAAACAAGTGGTAGAAATATTCTGGGTGAAATAGAAAAGGGAAGGCAATCACAATATTTGAACCACATAACAGAACACTACTTTCACCCACTTGTGTCCATTAATGAAAGAGATACCAAGCAGTTTGAACAAAAATAGTCAGCAAATATTAGCTAACCTTGTAACCTTCTCCATTGTGCAGCCTCCCGCATTGCTCGTAACTCCACCTGCAGAAGCAAAATAAAATCAAACATTGAAATGCAATATCATTATAAGGAAATTAAACTGAAAATCAAAATCCATACCTTAAACTTTTCATACTCCTCCTTGAGTTTAATCTTTTCATCCAGTACTTTCCGCTGCAAGACACAACCAAGGCAGAAAAAAAACAACCATGATCAAACAGTGAAACTGAATCCTACAGCAAAGACTCAATATACTCCAATTCCAGCTCCATAGGAATTGTACCTTTTACTAACTAAGCACCTATAACTGATCATTCTTTTACTTCAGTAAGACAAATAAGAAATAATGATTAGCTGCCACATAAGGTGCTTTCTATGTGGTGCCTAAGCTGGTGATCCACCTAGCATTACTAGGGCATTAAATTTAACAGATAACTTATCCAACAATGGTTTCTAACTTTCTATGTGGTTCAGGAGCAGATGTGCAATAAAGCATAGATGCAGTAAAAGACTTTGCATGTTCTATCAGTTGGATATGGCACCAGTACATGTCAGATACACAAAATCGAACCCCAATCGACTTATCAGTAAATTCTCATTAATGGCATGCCAGTGTTAATTCAAGAAAAAAAAAACAATCCTTACCTTTTCTGGATCTTGTAAATCTTTAAAAGCTTTGTTCAACTTGACAAAAGCTTCTTGAGCTTGAGGATGTGAGCATTTATCAGGGTGCACCAAAAGAGACATCTTCCAGTACCTAAAGGAAGGGTAAGATGAGATTCTCTATAAGACAAAGGCGAATCAGGGACAAAAGTCAAATGCAGACCAAGTTCTAAATAATCTGTTCAGATATGATGGGTATCTTGAAACATAACCAACTAGTCGTAGCATCCAAATATACACAAGCACTATCAATCATACCTTTTCTTCATGTTCTCCGGAGCCATATTTTGGTTTGCTCCTAGAACATCATATGGACTATTCTCATCAGAATCCATGATCCTCGTGACCTGCAACACATGGCAGTCAGTAAGTAACAAAATTATAACAAGAGAATCTCCCACCATATGTAAGCCTCTCATTTAAAATCAATATCAGCATAATATTTTATGCATTTGCGATTAAAAGCACAAGAATGAAGAACAAATAAAGGAAGAGACATGAGATTTGATGATTGAACAAAACGTCTTACTCAACCTATAGCTAATACAAGCTCAAAACTTTGATACATACAAGCAAATGATAAGAAAAGTTCAATACCTCTTCAAACCGTTCAGCTTCATTAGCTGATTCAACTTCAGCAACAACAGCAGGTGGTGGAGGTCCTATGAACATTCCAGCATCTTCTTCCAACTCCACTTCCCTAGACATAAATTTATTTAATATTTAACAAATTTCGGGTCATCTTAAATCAGCAAATACATAATTCACAACTGCAAATAAACAAGGTTTGAATAAACAATAAACAAAGTATCTACTCAATTAATTTTATTTAGCTAACCTGAGCTCGGCCTGTGCCTCTGTCAATTTGGCTGCAGCAGCAAGTAGCTCTGCTGATGGCATAGCAGGGCCGATTATCCTGCAATATAAACAGTCAACAAATCTAGTTATAAGCAAAAAAACAGAATAATAGAAACAACAAATACTAACTACTAATGAATATCACGTAAAATCATTAATGTAGTTATCAGTGAAAAAAACCAGTATTTGTTGAGGCACTCGAAAGTACTGGCAGAAAAGTCGAAACTAGTTAAAATCTTGGTTTATGCTTCTGATTCATAAGGAGACAAAAATACAGGGTGTGCCAGTGAGTACAGGTTTCCAAATTCAACGAGCAAGAACTATAGAGCTGGGTAAAGTGAAAACAGAACCATTTACCTTCTGCTAGGACCAGCAACATTATCAGCCTTATGTGGCGGTGTCACATTATCATCACCAACCACTTGTTTGTATTCCTCATCCTGTTGTTCTAAATGCGTCTCACAGAATGGAGGTTTAGCATCTAAAGACGTTGGAATCATGATCCCAACAACCTCCAAAGTAGGACGAACATTTGAGGGAAGTACAAAAACCTTATCACTTTCCTTGAGTTCTAATGAAAGAAACAGCTTCTTTAGGTGCTTAATCAAAGATTTTTCTGATATTCCCTTTATATCCACTGCTTGCCCGCTATCAATCATTTCCAAAAGCTGCATCAAATGATAAGAAACTATTAACAATGCATGATAAACAGAGGATATGAATAGAATTCCAGCAGTCCATTCTCAAGACACCCAAACGACACTAACGGAAAGAAACTTTGATCAACTGAATGGTGTATATATCCTTAGCTCAAGTGAACTTAATAGTCCACCCTCTCGCAACGGAAATCACTTAACACCCTACCCTAAACTACCATTACAAACCCTTGATGTTACAATGCTGCACATCTTTACGCAGATGTTAGCAAGCGTGCCGCCAAGTTTCCTTCAGTTTTATTAATCCTAACAATGGCCAAATCTTTATCATTCTATTAGAGTGTCCGTACCTAATGCCAATGTTCCTAGGTTCAAATCCTTCTAAACAACATTACTCACTATCTCAACTCTCACAATTTGCCATCTCGGATCCTACAGCTCACTAATCAAACTCCCAATTCCCAAGAAATTAACACGAAACACATATAAACAAAAATCAGTAACAAAGATAAACTAACCTACACAAGTCCTTGATATCAATTCAAGCTTAATCTATCTTAAGATTTCCCAATAATGTGATTAACAACATCAAAAACAAACATATAACACAAAATCAAATTAATAATCAGCTGAATATTACTAGTTTCAAGCATGAAATTTACTACGAAATTTTCAAACACCAAAATTCGAGGTAAAAAGCAATTCACCTGCTTCAAATCGTCTCCAACATTAGGAAATTCACTGAACAAGTCTTGTAAAACCTGTTGCGGCTCAAACCGGCTCCTCTCCGGCTCAGAATCACAGCCGCCGCCACTCGAGGACTCCGAACCGGAGTCATATTCTCTCCTCTTCTTCTTCGATTTCGACTTCGACTTCGATTTGCTCCGTCGCGCCTCTCTCTTACTTCGCCGTTTCTCTCTCCTCTCCCGTCTCCTCTCTTTCTCTCTCCTGGAGCTGTCGTCGCTTCTGTGACGGTGGCGACGACGCCGTTTGGAGGAGCGGTCGGAGTCGTCGGAGCTTGAGGGAGAGGACGACAGTGAATCGTCGGAGCTGGTTTCCGGCAAATGCTTCTTCCTCTTGCTTTTACTCCCCATTTGTTTTGCAATCAAATTGACCATTAGAAACCAGAAATCATATAAGGGCAAATCAAAATTTTGGGCTTGGGCCTTGGGTACTACTCGCGGGTCAAACCAGCCCTTCACATGTCATGATCTGAGGCCCAATAATAAATTCTACGCTGTATATGTCCATTCAAAAACTCTTATTTTCTTCCAAAAAAAGAAACACAGCTCACTTATTTGCAAACGAATTTGAATACTGAAACACTATAATGAATTCGAGAGAATAACGATAATTTTATTGATAGATATGAAGTCTTATATATAAACATTACATCATAGATCCCGATAAATCTGAGATAAGATATTATTCATGAACTAGCTAAATTATACTAATTAGGACAAAATACACCAAGAATATCTAGGAGATGATTCTCTTTCAACATTCCCTCTTATATTGCGATCCTAATGTGTCATAGTGCAATATAGGTGCCTCAGTAAAAATCTTGTCAAACAAAACAAAAACCTCTTGGGTAAAATAAAAGTCTTAGACGAAAAGAGCATAATGCACTAACTACAAATGACCAATGCATGTGGCATAGACTTCCCCCCTAATATCTACAAAACGGATCCCCTGATCTTTGACGCAATATTTGAATTTGGATAAACGACGCAATCCAATACATTTCACATGTTTCACAAATGTAGATTTTGGTAGTGACTTAGTAAATAAATCAGCCACATTATTCTCATAACAAATCTGATTAACTTGGATATTCAACATCTCTTGTTGTTATTGATTGTAAAAAAACTTTGGCGAAATATGTTTTGTGTTATCACCCTTAATGTAACCTAATTTCATATGTTGATGCAAGTTACATTATCTTCATAGATACAAGTTGGTTCAACTGTAGTGGAAATTAATCCATTAGCATCTCGAATGTGAGTAATAATTGCTCAAAGTCAACTACACTCTTTGACTACTTCATGTAATGCTATAATCTCATAATAATTTGAGGAAGTAATAACAAGGATTTGCTTGGTAGATCTCCAAGAAATCGTCGTATTTCCAATGATAAAAACATAACCAGATTGAGAACGTCATTTGTGATCCGAAAATGTATCCAGCACTATGAATCTTATCAACTCATCACTAGAAGTTGCAAGAAATGAGGAATTGTCGTTCAAGTGATAAGAACTAGCACCAGCGGTGACAACGACAACAACGACAGTGGTGGCGGCAGGGCCTTGTCCAGCTTTATGAGTGGTGACAATGGCGACTCGATCACTTACCGGCTTGCCATATCCGTCTAAACCTACTGGAATATCACTTCTCTTGTCGGAATACTAATAATACAACTCCATGTCAATGGAACCCTTCAAATACTTAAAGATATTCTTAATGTCGTTCCAATGACGAATGGTTGGTGCAGAACTAAATTTTGCCAACAAGTTCACTGATAATGCAATGTTTAGACAAGTACACTGAGCTAGATAAAGCAAAGCTCCTATAGTACTCAAATATGGATATTCATGACCAAGAATCTTTTCATCATCCTCTTTTTCAGATGGAATGGATATTTCTTGGTATCTAGACTTCTTACAACCATGAGAGTACTAACAAGATGCATAACTTTGTACATACAAAAGCGCCTAAGCATCTTTCAGACATATGCAGACTAGTGTACAAAGATTCCACCAACTCTATGCTCATTTTCCAAACCTAAGCAAAACCAAGTATTTCCTATGTCTTTCATCCCAAATTATGCTTTCAAGTAGCTTATCGTCTCTCCAATCTCATTCAAAGATCCTATGATATTCATGTCATCGACATAGATAACTACTATAGCAAGACCAGAACTATTGCGTTTGATAAACACACAAGGGAATAGTTCATTGTGCCCAATCAAGTACTCACTTAAATGTGTACACCACATTCTACCGGATTGTTTCAATCCATATAGTGAGCGTTGCAACCTAATGGCATAGGCTTTGTGTGTCTTACTTGACTTGGGTACTTAAAGTCCCTCATGAACCTTCATCTATATTTTTGTATCTAGATCCCAATAAAGATACGCGATCACCACTTCTAACAGTTACATGTTTAGCTTTTTCATAAACCATTAGACTTATCAGATATTAGAAGGTAATGATATCCATAACTGGAGAATACGTCTCCTCATAGTCAACACCAGGACGATGAGAGAATCCTTGAGTGACGAGTCGTGCTTTATACCGCAAGACTTCGCCTTTCTCATTCAGCTTTCGAACAAAGACCCATTTATGTCCAACCGACTTAACGTTCGGCGGTACTTCAACGACTGGACTGAATGCTTGTCTTTTGTTCATTGAGTCTGGATTACTTCCTTCCATTTTGGCCAATCTGCTCTTTGTCGATATTCTTCAACTGAGCGCGGTTCCATATCTTCGTTGTCAATTATTTCCTGAGCGAGAGAATAAGCAAACACATCATCAATGTACATGGAAATCCTATTCATGACGTCTTGAGCACTTAACTCTCTCAATGAGATTTAGTTGCTCTCTGATATCAACAATGAGTCTGAAGCATCCCTCAGATCATCAAGTGTTAATTCATGGACATAACTATAATCAAAGACAATCTGGACGCTTAGTTTATTTGAGTCTTTGATGAGTGGATCAGTTTGTGACTTGACTTTAGTTTTTTTTTTCTTGTCTATGAATCAGTGGAACCTTTCGGCCTCCCTTTCCTCTTGGGAGGGGCCGAGACTGTCGCCGTGCCTCCACCTAGGGTAGGCTCAGCCGAGCCTTTCCCTGCCATGTCGGCATCTTGCCCGGAGTTTTGGACTTCTAACATCGTAGGACAGTTTACAGTAGGTATACTTGATCTTGTCACTTTTACAATATCCATAAAGGCGTCAGACATTTAATCTACCACTTTATGTAATTGCAAAAACATTGTACTTCAATCTCAGGATGAGATGTGCGGGAATCATAATGAGACATAATAGGGGAGTTCCATGTCAGTTCTCGATATTTATCTGGAATGATATGTTCTTATCTCCCCCTAAACGCGGGAAGTGTGTCTCCTTGAAGTGACAATTTGAAAATTTAGCAGTAAAGAGATCTCCTATATGAGGGTCAATGTAGCAGATAATCGTTGGAGAATTATAACCAACATAAATTGTCAATCATCTTTGAGAACCCATTTTCTTACACAGTGAAGGCGTAATAGACACATAGACCGCGCAACCAAATGTACGTAAATGTGAAATGTCAAGTTCATATCCAGTCATGACCAACTAGTACGCACTAACAGGTTGCTTTGAGATGGGTCTGAAACGAATAAGTACTACTACATGCAATATTACATAATAGTAGGAAATTATGGGTAAGTTACTATGCATAACAATGGCCCTACCTATAAGCTATAACCGCTTAATTGTAGCTTCTGGTAATCCATTTTGGGAATGGACATGAGGTACATGATGTTCTATATCTATCCTGATTGATATGCAATAATCATTAAATGTCTTCAAAGTAAATTCTCCTACATTATCCAGCTAATAGACTTAATTGGATGGTCATGGTGGTGAGTCCTGAGCTTAATGATTTGAGCAAGGAGTTTTGGAAATGCAGCATTGCGTGTGGACAATAGATCGATATGTGACCAACGAGTCGATGCATCCACCAGAACCATAAAGTATTTAAATGGTCCGCACTCTGGTGTTATAGGTCCACATATATCACTTTGGATCCTTTGTAAGAATAGTATGTTATGTGTACTATCAACTACAAAGGAAGGCTTTGCCTACATCTTTGCAAAATGTACAAGCTTTGCAAAAAGATTGGTGGTCATTAGAATCGCGGTAAAAGCATCACATATCTCCATAGGCTCCGTCACAGCCTTAGGAGGCGGTGGTAGGGCACCGGCAGGCTTAGAGGCCGTGTCTAGGCCGGGCATACAGTTCGAGATCATGCCACCTTCATCAATGGCGTGTGGGATATACCTACATGCTTGCTGGCTTTGAAAAATAGATGACCGTGCATTAGATTCAATAAGACACAATGTAGTAAAATACAACCCACAACTAACACTCTTGAACTTCTCTAAAACATGACACTTACGTCAGGGAATATTAGAGGTAACACATAGATATTCTATTATGTTCTCAACTTTGGTGTTCAGGAGATAATCGTTGGCACAAATATCCTTAAAATTGAGCAAGGTTTGGTTCCCTTCTAGTGCATAAATTGCATCTCTGACTTTGACGTGGGTACCATTAGGTAGCAAGAATTCTGCTACACCACGCCCATGGATCAATATCCGTCCCAATGAGACAAGTCACAAAAGATTTGTAAGGCACAAATTTCGTAAAAAGCTTCTTATCCCGCAAAAATATGTGGGCAAGTCCCACAATCTACTAAGCACTCGATCTCGCTGGATGATATCTACAAGTAAATTGTAAAATTCAGTTAGTGTTTGAAAATGATAAGGCAAACATTCTCTAATGAAAGAGATGAATGTAAATAGTATGGGTCAAAACATGTTATGATCCTTAAATGTGCAAAACTGCATCATAGAAACTTAGAAGAATCACATAAAAAGCTTAAGTGGGTGCCAAAGAGTAATCACAATGTCTTGTGATCCAAAAGCTAGAATCGACATAAGATGAAGTATTTGCAGGGGCGTGCGTGGGGGGTTGCGGGGTAGGCCGTGTAGGTTGTAAGGAGCTATGCATGGGTTGTGGGGGAGTTGTGCATGTGCTGCAGGAGAGCCCTATAGGGGTTACTACACGGGCTCGGCAGCAGGGATGCAGGGGGGCTCGGTAACTAGGCTGTAAGGGGTCTGCTGGGCCATGGGGGCATGCACGGAGTTCTAAAGGGCTGATGCAAGGCCATGGCATTGCAGAAACAGGGTGCCGAGCTAGGGCAGGGAGGCAGGGGTCGTTCAAGGCATATGCAGGGAGCCTGCAGGGCTGTTGTAGAGCCGAGGCAGAGGCGGAGCAAAACATGTCTGTGGGTAGGGAGATAAAAAAATCTCATTTAAAGTCTTTGTGGGGGTAAACCGGACCGTGGACGAAGCATCTCATCCGAAGCTAAGGTCATCTCGCAAAACCTGTTATAGGTTTGTCATCCCCCCCAAGCTCTCGTGTACTACAATTTGAATTTATTAACTTTTCTAACGTGACCATAACTTTAAACCGGTGAAATTTAATTTTATGAATACTTATATTCTTCAATATTTAAACCATTAAGGAAATCAAAATAATGTTCGAACACATTCTTATAACAAAGAACCAAAAGCAAAATTTTATTAATATGCCAAATTTAAAACGTACATCAACATTGTTCTGAAAAATAAACACTTGGCTTAATAAAAGCCTTATTATGGCAATACTACCATTACAAATCAAACTTAAAAATTTAAATGGAATAAGCAGGACAAAAACGATCAATCAAAATGGATCTAATCGAAATTAGGATTCGATTGAGCATCAGGACCGGCTTTCTCACATCTTCAACATAATTAGCTTCCCTTGACAAGTATTGCTTGCATCTCTTGTGAGCTTGAAGGATCTCCAGAAGAGCATGGCATTGCTTATGAAAAGTTCTTATTTGAACCACACTTGTAGTATGGAAATCTCAGATTTAGAGCTTTAGCTGAGTTATTCGATTTGGAGGGCTTGGATGGCTTGGCGGCACCACGGCCTCTAGGGTTAGGAGGACCGGCGGCGCGTCCGTCCCTTGTCCAGGTCATGCTGCGATGAGGGCCTTTGTTTACTCCTCTTTGGTATGGTGTTGATCAATCCCTATCTTTCTCTTTTCAACTTTTTCTCATACTTGCATGATTAGCTTCTGGAACTCTTTTCGTTCTTGCAGGTCTTAGATTGTTGTTGTTGAGAATGATCTCATGGTGACGTTCATTCTTCTTGAGAATGTTTATCAAATATGTAAAACTCTTAATTCTTTTAGCCTCATAATCAAGGTGATATTAGTAAGTAATCTCACTAGCAGATTTTGGGAAAGTCTCGAGAGTTTTCTCGATCATGTCATCGTCGGTTTTCTCATTGCCACATATGTTCAAGTTTGCCTGGAGGTTCAACATTTCTTTATGATAATCGTGAACTTTGGCAAAATCTAGTAGACGTATAGAATGTCATTTTGCCAAAAGCGATGGCAAGCGTGCATCATGCCCATTGGCAACCCACTCATTGAGCACGTCTCATAGAACCTTGGGATCCATGTACTTTAGGCATTGATTATTAAACATCTTGTCCATATGGGGCCTGAGGAACATCAAGGCCTGAGCTTTCACCTCTTCAGACACTTAGTCATCTTTTGCTTTTGGAGGTTTGACAGCAGGAGTATATTTATTTCCTATGAATGTGATTTCCACGTTTGACACTCATCGATGATACTTGGACCCATGGGCATCTAGAATGCCAAACTCTATTCGAGCAGCTTCAAAAGACATTTACATGAGTAAATATCGAAGATGTTAGTTTCGAATAAACAAAACAAACTTGATTAAATAAACTATTTCAGAATAATTATATGGGTCTAATCGATGTGAATTTGCGGGTATGACTGCCACAATCGAAAAAGAATTTTATTGTTTTTTTTTCATATGTAGCTACACACAATGGCTACGGCTGGTAACAACAGCAATCTCAGCCGCAATTGCCACTCCTAAACTCGATATCAGTTGAATGGCGAGTTCTCATGATAGCTTTCTGAGAAGCAGAAGAACTGGGTTGACAATAAAAGAGAGTTTGAAAGTCCCCGATGCAAGACAAAAATCTCATCAAAGTAAATTTCATTAACAACATAAACTTTAATTTATAAATTTACCTTGATCAGAAAAAAACATCTAAAGTTTTAGGTTTTTTTTTTTCGGGTTCTAGGCTTAAGGGCTTAGTACTAGAACTATATGCTAGATAGCATGAAACAATAGAATTAATTCGAGAAAATAATAGTAATTTTATTAATAGATATAGAGCCTTATATATATGCATTACATCAAATATCCCGATGAATCTGAGATAAAATATTATTCATGAACTAGTTAGGTTATATTAATTAGGATAAAATACACCAAGAATATCTAGGAGATAATTCTCCTTCAACAAATCATGATTTTAACAGTTTAAAAGTGTAGTGAATTAATAAAGATCATGTGTAAAAATCCAATATAAACAAAACTCGTTTGCTATGCCAAACAATGAATGACATACCAACTTTCACCATAACTACCTATTTATTTAATGCAATAGACTGGGCAAAAGATTTTTATTTACATTATTTATTTTCATATAGTTTACGGCTAATCCTTGGAGGGTTAGCGCTCACTTCTCTAACTCTCTGATCTTAGCTAGTAGTGACGTTGATGTTTCGCACTCTGATCATTCGGGTTTTTGGTACTCAAGTCAAACTTGCCCATCATGAACTCCAAGGCCCAATATCATCATATTTGTTGGAGGATGAAATATTCGTGTATTATTGAATGATATGGGGGCCTATATATAGGCATTACAAAACCACAATCCCGTAGGATTCGGAGTCCTAATCTATTACGGAGATGCTAATCTATCTCCTAACAGGAAACCTATTAGGCTAAGACACACATAAGGGTAGAATAGTAATTCTCCCGGAACACTCCCCCTTGTGTCGCATGCCTAGGTTGCATGGTGCACACATCGTTGCCTCGGTAAAAACCTTGTCAAGCAAAACAAAAACCTCTTGGGTAAAAATAAAAGCTTGATCGAAGGGAAAAAGAGCACAACGCACCGTCTACATTTGATAGCATCATGTGAGGTAGACTCTCCCTGAAGTCTACGAAACAACTCCCCCTGATTAGTGCCATAATCATGGAGTACAAAGAACAACGTATACAACGTTCATTACATGCTTCTCAAACGTAGTCTTGGGCCAATGATTAATCATTAATCTAGCCACACATCCTTGGATCATTCATGCTATACTTAACCAAACTTAGATCTTAGGAAACAAGATTGCATAACAACTCAAAACAAGAGTTTGCAATGAAAATCAGATTCTCGGATAGAATGACGTTCACTCACTTAAACGGCCATAACTTCTTCGTCAAAATAGGTATCAGCGAACCGTAAAATGTTCCGAAAAGTAGACACCCGTGGCTTTCCAGTGACATAAGGTTCACAACCTCATCCGATCGGAGCAGTTCACAATGCTCTGTCGAATTTGACTGACTTGCAAATTTCCAGACAGAACTGTCCTATTTTGCTAAAACGGCCATAACTCACTCAATATGATAGCTATGAACGAATGGTTGGCGTCCCTGGAAAGTAGACACATAGACCTTTCCAACGGTACCAATTTCACCATATTTCATCGAGTGAGCTATCCTGTAGGTCTCGTTGAAGTTGACCTACTAAACTGGACAGATTCTGATTTGTCACATTTAATGTGTCTTTCGCGAAAAGAATGGGGGAATGGACCAATGAATGACTGATTTTGGTCCAAGACGGAACCGTACGCATCCTCTACGCTACCAGTGTCGACTGCTACACCAAGGCGTACGTTGATGTTGCTGGAGCTGCTGGCGGCGTTGGTGTGGATAGGATTTGTGTTGGTTCACTAAGTGTAGAACTAAACCCGTGTCAAAGAAGCAATGCAAGTCCAATGACAATGCATAGGCGCATAGTTAATCACGTCATAATGAAAGCAATAGTGTCCCAACAACACTAACATGTAGGAATGTATAGCTCATTGAATCTCTTCATCATCTATACTTAGACAGAATAGAGAATCAAGAATTAGCTTCATATGAACACATATGGGTATGAGTTCTTGCAACCGATTGTACTACGTTCTCTCGAACGTCGCAATCTGATTACATCAGCTCTCCGTGGTCTGGAGGCATTTAAAGTCCCTCGGGCACTCTCATATCTGCGTCAAGATCCCTTTACAGATATGCAATGACCACTATCATATGCTGCAAATCAGTTTTCATGGACACTACTACTGATCAAGTAGCGGAAAGCAATTATGTCCATAACGAGAGAATATAACTCATCGTAGTCAATACTAGGATAATGAGACAATATTTGCGCCATAAGTCCTGCATATATCGCATGACTTCATCTTTCTCATTACACTTATGAACAACGACTAACATAACAAGTCTAGTTCAACCTGTATTGATTCTTTCCACTTCGGTCAAGTTGCTCATCGTTGATACTTTACAACGGAATAAGAGCATAAGCGAATACATCATCAATCATGAGAGATCAATACATTAAACACACGCGCGCGCTGTATACGATCAATTCGTGAGATTTCTATTCTTCTCTAACATCATCAAAATGAGTCTGTAGCATCCCACAGAAACTTAGTTGATACACATGTTTAGAGAATATCTCTTGATGATGGGCGAAATACTTGTGCCTACGCACTTCGCTTCTTTCTAGTTTTGATTCTAGAGAATAATGGTCTCCCCCTCATCTAGGCAGGAGTCAAGACCGAAGCTATGACCCTTACTAGTCCATCTTTGCGTTTGCCGCCCTTGTTTTGTGGTGCAATGCCACGGGCGCCGACAACACCACAGCGTACGATGGTGCCATCGCCGGCTTCCTTCCCACTGTCAGGGATGGTGCCAACGGTGCTAGGACCAGGTCATATGAAATTCTCTCATATTCTGAGAGTTCCAACCTTACCGGCACATCACAGCATTTATGTGCGATCTCGTCACTTTCGCAATATCGGTAAAATCATTGAGCATCGAATGTTTGACTTTCTGGAGGTCGATAATGCGTTGCACATTTACTCACTTTGAGTAGTGCGGGATCTTAATGAGACATAGTGCCACACCACGTCAATTCCTGGCGTTAAAACCAGAATGGGAGCATTCCATATCTCCCCCTAACGACGGGAAATATGTCTCATCAAAGTGACCGTCTGCTAATATCGCAGGATAGAGATCAACGGTTGTAGATTGGAAATAGCGGACAAGTGTTGGTGATTCATAAATCATAACCAACCAGAATACTTAATCATTTCAGGTAGACCCATTGAGATAACTACAATAGAGGCACATAAATAACTTTAACCAAATAGGCGTTTAGGGAAAAGAACGTTGGGATCGTATCCAGTAACCATCTGGTACGCACTAAACGCTTGGCAAGTTGTGGGTCTAAAACGAATAAGTGTCGCTGCATGCAACATCATTACATATCTCTATGCAAAAATCGGCAGGTTAGTACCCATAACCAAGTCCGAGCTCTGCTAGATCATGCAGTGAATGAACATGAGGAATAATATGTTCAATGACGATCCTAGTAGATATGCAAAACGAAATCATCAAAGTCGTGGAGGTGAACTCTCCAATGGTCTCCATTCAAATAGATTTGAGAGGATAGGAAGGGTGGTGAGCCCTTAGTATGATGATCATAGCTAAAAACTTTAGCGAATGCAGCGTTTCTTGTGGAAAGCAAAGCGACGTGTGACCAACGCGTCGATGCTCTTAACCTATACCATAAAAATACCGAAAAATGTCCGCATTCGGTTGGATAGGGTCCAATAATGTCACCTTAAATACTTTGTAAGAATGAAATGTTCTCGGTTGGAGCCTTAGCAAATAAGGACTTTCTTGAAATCTAGCAAAAGAACAAGCTTTGCAAAATGAGCGATGGGCATCAGAGATTGCCATGGAGGCATTAGAAAGCACGGGAGGCATCACAAGCTCCTATGAAGGAGGGGATGCCGCCACCGACGGCCTTAATGCCATGGAGCCGCCGAGAAGGGCAGACTCGGCCTCACCGTGCATGGCACGGATAGGCACGGCCTCACCGTGTGGAGCACGGGTGAGGTGGTTCTCCAATCGCTTCGTGAACATGAAAAATAGATGATAATGTGAATTTCAAAGAACTCGAATCATCATATCTTGTTCAAAATGACCAAAAAACGATCATGTCAAAACCGAGAAGACAGTAAAACCGAACCCATGATTCAAAAAATCTTGAGTTACATAAAGCTACTGCTGCAGGCAAGCAAAACGATGTCTACAGGCTAACAAAGTTACTGTCGAAGCTTGAAAAAGATACTGTCAATGAAATCTGACAGATTTATTCCCCTCCATTCTTAACACAAATATCAAGATGAAAATCCATCATTGGCATGTATGGCCTTTAAAACTTAGCAAGGCACGAAGATATAGAACACAATCTCCGCACGAGATCCGTAAAACAACTACCTGCGCCGTAGGACAGTGTGGGTGGTTACGCAATTAGCAAGACACTCGATTTCACGGCGGGACATTCTCAAAATGAAGATTAAGAGAGTCAACAACGTGGTGAACTTCTCTACACAATACGCCGTAGGATATTGTAAGAGAGGGGATTGAAACAAATGGCAATCACATCGAATGTATCACATGGCAATAGAACTACATTCTTCAACTCAAGAGTTGGAAAAACATGGTATTGGAGCAGTTGAATACCAAATAATTACGGTGGAAAACCTTCCATTTGGTGCGGGTGGTCACCAATAATAATAAAATCATTTGAGCTATGAAACGACTTGGAGAAAACCGGAAAATTAACCGGAAAACCTTGTCAAATTAACTCAAAACTGGGTGAAATTTGGACTGGGAAAACGTGACAGCAAGAACTGCTGAAATATGCGGAAAACATGACGAGAAACGACGGAAAAAAACGTCCGAAAAACTCGTCGGAAGCCGGCGGCACCGAGTGCCGGAAAACTGGCCGGCGGCGGCCGGAGCCGGCCGGTTTGGAGGCCGTAACTTCAGGTCCGACAGGGAACGCCGTCCGGAACAGGATGGCGGTGCCGGAAACGCCGGAATATGGCCGGAAGGCGGCGAATACGCCGGTAAAACGTTAAAAAACGTTTCGGAAACGCCGGAAGAGTAACCGGGAAAAACGACGTCAATTTTGACGTTCCGAGGTCTGTTTTCCAAATTTCAAAGTCCAAAATCACAATGTAGTGCTATTGGGGTCCCATGTAACCCAAAAGCGGCCAATTTAAAAACCACGTGAGTTGTAAACGTTGACCATGCATGTTAAGCCAAGGCAAATAAAATTCTCACGAGTACAAGAAAGACGAGAAATTTTATAGAATATGCCAATATTTAATACAACACAAACAAGCTTCCAATTCCAATAGACGACTTAGGATAAAGTCGAGCAATAATCATGGCAATGGCAACGTCATACTTGAAAAATAGTAAGCAGAAGACATAGTCAAAATAGAGTGACTAATCAAAAGTCCGTAGCAACAAAATCTTGCATATCGGATTGGGCGGAGCCTTAGCCTGAGGCTCAAAAATGTGCTTACTTGAGAATGGAAGAATGTTACTTTTCCATCTCCAAAATTCCCTCAAGAAAAAATAGATACAGGTGCCAAAAATGGCATGCGTTTCTTGGATGTGGAGTATGCATCAAGGTTAACTCTGATAATACAACGTCATAGACGTTCATTAAATCACTTTAAGTGTGTCCCATAGAATTCTTTATTTTTGGGATCTTTTGTCAGCAAATAGTGCTGCATCAGAGTAATGAATCAACTCAAATAAATGAGTACGTAGACCTTGAGATTATCGTTTATAGACATGAGTTTAAGAAAACTCAAACATTCAAATAACAGTCGCGATGGCGACGCATCCATAAGAAACGAGGGTTGTATAGGTTTCAAATAATCGAAACTATTCAAGTATGTAACCGGAAGTAGAAGGGTTGTGATGTATATGGTCACAAAATAATCGATGCATATCGACGATTCTCATGATCGCACCCAAAACAGCGGTGCACTCAGGCGACCACACGAAATCGATATCTTCCTTTTTAAATAATAACGTGACTCCCCCAGGACCGTCACACGAAAAACGTCGACCAAGAGGGGAATCATATCCCTCTTTGGTCTCATCGGCGTTATAAGAAATGCCGGAAAAGAAGACATGAAAAAGGCTAATAGCGCCCGATAATTTATATATATATGTTCAAAAGCAGCAACTTTAAGAAAAAACATACTTGTTGGTCTGCCAAATAGACCGCATATAAGTAAATTGCTCTGCAAATCGATCGTCATACATGAAGTTGCTTGTTGAATTCCTTTTCGATCTTCGTCCGATGACATAAAAATCTTGGGAGGATACGATCGAAATCGTATGTAGATGGCAAAAGTATCGTCCATCTCGGCATGAATGTCATCATTATAGTACGACGAGTGATCACTTTTCCTATGCAAGCACGTGAAACATAGTTAGAAAACGAAAACGTGCAAATAAACGATTTAATAAGCAATAGGAAAAGAAAAAGAAAAAAAAAGAAATAGTTTAAAGGCCCAAAAGGGTAGAGAAGACAGGAGTAGCTTCTCTTGAGCAAAGAGTTTGCTTGTGCAGTTCGCGTTCCTTGCGTATATATGCGGGAGGAGCAATTTTGAATCCTCTGATGCGGGGTTTTTCGGGGCAAAAAGATGTTTTTGCGGAGCGAATGCGGAGGATACCCTGCGGGGCTGCGGAGGCTGCGTGCAGGGGCAGCAGGGGGGTCGCAGGGGGGGCTGCAGGGGTGCGTGCAGGGCTGCGTGCGGGGCAGCGTGCGTGCGTGCAGGGCTGCGTTGCGGGGGCTGCAGGGCAGGGCAGCGTGCGGGGCTGCGGGGGCAGCACGCAGGGGTTGCGGGGCTGCGTGCAGGGCTTGCGGGCAGGGGCTGCGGTGCGGCGGCAGCGATGCGGCGGCTGCAGGAGGTGCGCCGGCGAGGAGATGCCGGAGCTTGGAATCGACGGCGGCCGGCGGAGGAGAGAGAGAGAGAGAAAAAAAATAGGGCTCTAAAAGTTCAGGGTTTTAGAGCAACGTGCTGATAACGTGTTGGAGGATGAAATATTCGTGTATTATTGAATGATATGGGGGCCTATATATAGGCATTACAAAACCACAATCCCGTAGGATTCGGAGTCCTAATCTATTACGGAGATGCTAATCTATCTCCTAACAGGAAACCTATTAGGCTAAGACACACATAAGGGTAGAATAGTAATTCTCCCTGAACAATATTTTCATTTTTTTGGGGTACAATTTTCACTTTGTTTTTGGTAGTGATCGATATTAATTAAGCCAATAGTGCTTATGGAACTGCCAATCTTCTCTTACTTAATTTTGCCCTTCGTAGATTACATTGTTTTAACATGTGATC
Source organism: Argentina anserina (assembly GCF_933775445.1). Lineage (NCBI taxonomy): Eukaryota > Viridiplantae > Streptophyta > Magnoliopsida > Rosales > Rosaceae > Argentina > Argentina anserina. The sequence continues at coordinate 4,903,979 of NC_065875.1, forward strand.
AAACTACTACATGGATAATATCGTAAATTAAAAAAAAAGAAAAAAAAACAAATACAAAAGGAGGAGGAGGGATTTCCACGCAGAAGGGAATGGAAAAGAAAGGCAAGAGTCCTTCAATACTCTTTTGTAACCGTCAAGAACCTAATACTTATAATAGCCTTAGCCTCACATGACTCATAGAATTCAGCAATTAATTTACGAAAGATATAATAGTAAATTGATATTGTTACATAAAAAGGCAAAAAAAAAAACTATATTTGAATGTGCAACCATAACTTATAGAGAAAATTAGTGATAAATCCATTCTTCAAGTTCATTTCCAGATAAACTCACACTTTTTATTTTTTTAATTTACACCGAAAACATATATCAACATTCTTTATATGAGATTTTTATAATTAATATATTTAAATTACTGAATCGAGTTCACTTTTTTGCCTTCTAGCTATAAATGAAAAATATCTCCATAAATATAGTTCTTACAATTGTTCAAATGCTATAAACATGCAATAGTTATAAATATAAATTAAAATGTTCAATTTGGTAAATCAACCTTATCTTAAGGAATAGTCAAACAAAATAAAAAAATTATGTTATTTCTATTACTGTCATAATAGATCAAAGCAAGTCATGAATGTTAAAAACTACCAAGTTGTCCTTTTTTTCCATTGCAAGGCTATTTGATCATGTTTCTCTGCATATACATTCTTTCCTATTCAAAAACACAATTTTATTTTCTTCTAGTTGTCTAATTTTTCGTTTTCCAACCCACACTTCCTATCTTAGAGGTAGGATCATATACAATAGAAGATTAACTTCTATGGAGAGGATAATTAACCTATATGCAAGGATTAATCTACACATCCCACAAAATTAACCTACTGAATAGAAGTTACATACATATGTTACCCACACTCTCTACCTATATAACCCACACTTCCTACCTTAGAGGTAGGGTCGTATACAACAAAAGATTTACCTATGTGGAAAGAATAATTAACCTATATGGAAAGAACAATATACACATCCTAACAAATTAACCTACTGAATAGAAGTTACATACCTATTCCATATGAGAAAAAAAAACAATCAAGTACCATACCCCAAAATCCACACACAGGTACAACAACTAATTTCCCAGGTAGAATACACCTAACTAGTAGATTCAACTCAACAACGAATCACATATACCTATTTAACAGAACTCAAATTTGAGTCATAGCCTATAGCACATGAACCCCATAACAACAAACACCACAAACACATACAACTCATAGAATTGGAAAATTAATACATACTAAGCAGATCAAAGAAAAACAAACAAGAATAAGCAGATGCAGAAGTTGTCGACAAAACAACGCCACTAACCAATTGAGTGATCCATTTACATCACGAATATCATGAATAAAGGTGGAGAAATCCCCCTACTTAATTAGGTTCGTATGAGGAGATTATATAACCTCAAGATCCCTCTATATTGATTTTTGTTGCTATGATCATATTATTCATATATAAGCATGAAATCAATATCAAATGCTACAATTAAGGACTAGATATTGAATTCAGTTTACTCATTCATAGTTGAGTTTGTAAAAAATAACAAATGCTTCAATCATGTGAAACATGTCGTTTTTGAGTTTTATGATTTTTGTATTTGGTGAGTGGCACATCTAGTAAATACCAACAAAATAAGGTTTTGTTATTCAAGTCCAAAATCCTTTTTTAAAAGAAAAAATCAAGCTAATAAATAAGTTGGGTGTAATTTTAAGAGGTAGGTGTAATATAACATTGGTCTAAATTTGAGGTGTATTTGGAGGTGTATATCTCAATCCCCTAACTTATATTGTGTAAAATAAAAAAGATTTACAATTGAGATAAAGAAGGTTAAACCGCATATAATAGCCTCACACTAAGCAATAGAAATATAAGATACACTAATGATCAATAACCCAATATTAAATAAGGTTCATGACCAAAAAAAAAGGTTTAAAACCGAATCGGGTGGTTGAGGACCCGAACTAGATCCAATCCACTTTACGCAGGTTTGTTGAACCCTAATCCAATACACATTAATTGGTGCAGCACTGCGATTCTAGTATCAAATGTCTCCTCTATTTATGGATTAGAACTCTCTCTTATTTGTATACTTTTGGTAATGGGAATATTGCAAATGAAAAATTAGGTCGGATTAAAATATCATTTACAAAAATTGGGTGTTACTAAATGTACCCATCAAAGTTCTTACTATATAATCAGCAATTAATATTTTGGCTCATATTTTTCGATTTTACTCTGATGTCAAAACAAAGATGAGTAAATACGAATGCATCACATTGTACATCCTCCGATTTTATTCGCCAATGCCTGATGGATGTTGCTCCCAGTCACTCTTGTTCCTTCTATATCTCTGTATTAATCATTAGTTTTTCATTAGAGTATTTGCTTGAAAGTTGGCTAAACTATTATATCGTCCGTTTAGTTTACCAGAAAGAAACCATATTCATCTTGATTGCAAATCTAAAACTGATTCATCTCGTTGCTCTTTTAATTGATAAGAATGTTAACAATAATTCACATATGACCATATTTATGCATGAACCAGACAAACCTTTGTCTCCAATTCCAACGGAAGAAAACCCACGCAAGGAGCAGGCATAAAAGAAATATTCATAAGATTCTTCTAAACCTCTTTTCATGGCCCTTTCAACCAATATAAAACATGATAGAATCAAAGAAGCTAGATCATGCAATATTATAGCTAGAGATTTGGTTTCGATTGCAATTGTCGTATTAATTTGAGTTGTAGAAATCATAGGTTCGATTGTCGTTTTTTGGGTTTGTTTTCTTCTATCATGTGTTTGAAGGGCAAAATTGAAAAAAAAAAAGACATAATTTCTAGGGATGGGTATATTTAGATATTTGTTGGGTACAATTGTGTACAAATAGAAGCACCATAATTTTTTAAAAAAAACTTACTCTGTCTTACAATGTTTTAAAAAATTCGTCACAAGTTCGTTTGTGGCTTAAAAAACTTAAGATTACTTATATAACACATTTGTTTAATTGTCTAGGCAGTAAAGCTTACAAAGTTCACGCTTTTCACATCTTTTACTACGCATTTCACGTTTTTATGCTTTTTGCTATGGCAAGAAAACAAATATTTAGGTATCTTTTTGTATTAATATATATGTTTTAGATTTATGAAAACTATTTAATAAGTTTGGAATATGAATTTCATTATATCTAAAAAGCTTTCATGTATATTTGCTTTTTTGATTTATTTATTTTTATGTAAGGGCTAGTGTAGCTGCTCTTAAGTCTTCATTTTAATAAAACCGTCGAATACATGGGGGACGTGAAATTTAATGTATGATTACAAATATTTGAAATAATATCAGAAATATCTACAAATAAGTACTTAACCCAAAACACTAATTAGCAGAGAATACTATTCTAATAACGACTCTATTTGCTTTCAGACAACAATAACAGTGTATACTTACTCTTTTCTGTATGTATTAAATCAGACATTTATATATTTAACTAGTAACTTTTTTTGTAACATGTCGCGCCTTATGCGCTTAAAGCAGTTCTCGTTTAATGTCGATAGGGGGAAAGCTAATCATACTGCGCTTGGCCACTTACCCTTGGGTCCCTATGAATTATGTATAGTTTGAGGTTTCTTTCGAAAATTCTTCCCTTCACTGGGTGAAGGTTCATTTTCAGCAAACTACTGCCGTGGCAGCACTATAGCCACTAGTTTGAGTCAATTGTTGGTTTTGACTAAAGAATTTGGAGCGTGTAATACACACTCTGTTAAAAGAAAGAAAAGGTGAATGTTTAGAGGGTGAATAGAAGAAGTTCCGGGTTTCTTCTCATAAAAAAAGTTTGAGGGCATGCGGCGGCTTGGAGCGGTTTGTAAGATCATAATTTGACTTGCAGCTACTATCACTCACCTTAGGTCTACCATCCACAGCTACTAATTTTATCCACGTTCAATCTTTCTTCTTGAATTACTGGTATAGATATGACATGTAGTTAACTGAAAGTTTGTTGCAGATTTGTGTCCTTTGTACACTCATTCCAATGAATTAACAACATTATCCTCCCGTACAGAGGATGTAGTGGGATATGTCTCACCTGCAACTATATATATATATATATATATATAACAATGTACGGTTGAAGAGTCTCATTTAATTTGGTGACCACAATGAACATGATGGCTCTTCTTCTACATGTAATGTTGGCTTTCACTTTGACTCTGATCACTTCAACTTCTGCTGCCAGCATCACTACAACCAACATTACGAGTCTACCGGGTTATTATTCCGGTGACCTTCCCTTCGCACTAGAATCCGGGTATGCTTTTCTTCACTGTCATGTTTGGTTAAAGGTTAGATTATTATATGAATGGATTATGGAGTTTCCAATGATGTAACCATGCATTAAGCCATGGAGGTTTGGATACAACATGATTCGAGACTTCTTCTTTTTTATCAATTACTTATCAGTTTTAACAAATTGTAATTCATTTAATGGAGCTATACAGCCTCCTTGGAGACTCCTTGTGATTATTAGGGATATTAAAGCCCTAGCTGCCCAATTTAGAAGCATTAGCTTTCGGCATGTGTTTAGGGAAGCTAATTTTGTTGCTGATGCTCTAGCTGATCTAGGTCATTCTTCGCTGGCTTGTTGGATTGAGGAAGTTCCTAGAGAGGTTTCTAGAGCTTTATTATTTGATGTTGTAAACTCTGGTTGCTCCAGGGTTTCAAGTTATAATTCATTTTCCTCTTTTCAAAAAAAAAAAAAAACAAATTGTAAATAACAGCATAGAACAGCAATATTGGTTGTATTCTGTATCAGATGAAGCCATACATCTATTTTCATGGTTTATATCAGTTTTAAATATATTCATCTATTTCCATCGAATTCATGACATGGGTAAATGTAAATAGTATGCTTGGAGCTTGGTAAATGATATCGAATAGATTATATATGTATGCAAGTTCTGATTCTCTGTTGTACATAGATATATTGGTGTAGGTGACAATGAAGAAGTACAACTATATTACCTTTTCGTTGAGTCTGAGGGTGCTCCTGCAGACGATCCTCTGTTGCTATGGTTCAATGGAGGCCCAGGTTGCTCTGGTCTGGCTGGTTTCTTCTTTGAGAGTGGTATTCTCTCGGCCTTTATTACATTAGTTTCTGCAAGCATGCAGTACTTAGAGTCTTTTCTTTTTCATTCTTCCAATGAAAGTAGCCCTGGACAAGGCATTTAAGCTACTTGCACATTCACTAGATATTCCACCATAAATTCTTATATGATGGCACAAAATATCTGTCATTCTTGATTAATGGCATACCTGTTAATAAATGATTTCCGAGTGCTTTTGTGAACTCGGTTATTAGTCGTTTCTGAGTTTCACATTTTTGGTGCAACACTCTCATTATGACATTAGGAAAGGTAATCTGCTTGGTTTTGCCATTGGAACTTTCTTTGACTAAATACTTTGGACAGGTCCAGTAACTTTTAAGTTTGGAGATTACAATGGGAGCTTACCAGAAGTTCTTGACAATCCATTTCGATGGACAAAGGTACTGTATAGCAAATGCTTGTCAACTTTATCCTTACTTTTAAAGTTTACTACATACACATTTCTGTAGCATCCGGATGATTATGTGTTTCAGGACGTCAGTATCATATACATAGATGCCCCAGTTGGTGCTGGATTCTCCTACTCAAAAACTCAAAGCGGTTATCTTGTGGATGACTACACATATGTTGCACAAGGCTATGAATTTCTGCAGAAGGTATGCACGTTATACAATCCGGTTATTTTATGCCACATATTTCAGTAGTCTGCTTTGAAATGGTAATTCGTATTTGTTGTGCAGTGGTTGGTGGTACATCCTGCATATTTGGAAAATATGCTCTACATTGGCGGTGACTCCTTTTCTGGCATAATTGTGCCAATGATTGTACAACAAATATTGGAAGGTATGCTACTGCCAGCCAATGACTGTTCTTCTTCCATTCTTGCTTTGCAGTCGTTTCATTTATTGGAATTGAAAATAGTAGTAGCTTATAGCCAATCCTGCTTCCTCATGATGTTGCAGGTAAAGAAAATGGAACTTATCCTCCAATGAATCTAAAGGTACGTGGTTCTAAATACAGAAAATTGAACTAATTGGGATGGTTAATTTTGTCTTCCTTCAATCTATGAACAATTTAACGCTGGAAATAAGTCATAGATTATTGTCGTTAAGAGCATTGTCATTTCCCCATGTTTTTGGAAATTCTTATCTAAACTAACTTCCTTGAATTCTTATTAGGGATATGTAATTGGGGATCCAGTAACAGATTCAGTCATTGACACAAATGCAAGAATTCCTTTTGCTCATCGGCTAAATCTCATATCAGATCAATTGTATCAGGTAACGTATTTTCTACTTATACCTTTAGCAGATACTTGGAATATATGGCCAAAAGGGGTTATGTACGTAAACTATAGGGTTATAAGCTCTGTGCCATGTATATTCATCTTGTTCTCCATGGCTATACATTATTTCAAGGCAGCGAAATCAAGTTGCAGGGGAGATTACGTCAACGTAGATTCAAGCAATGACGCATGCATTTCCGATCTTGATGCTATTGATGCAGTAAGAAATTTTCACTTGGCTTGATCTTCTAAATTTTAAAATTTTTCTACCATTTTGTAAGCATTGAGAATGAGTGGACATGTCAATTTGCAGCTCACAAGTGATATAAATATGTTACACATCTTGGAACCAGTCTGTAGTGATTCATTGCCAACACCTAAGGAGAAGGTGATGGTAGGCACAGCCAGAAGATATCTCAAAGAATTGTCCGAAGGTTTACTAAATTCAGCAACTAATGGACCTGCATATTGGTGTAGGGTAAGCCTCTTTCTTCTAGAGCATTCTTCTGTACAAACAGATGAGTACAAAGCTCCTCTCATGATTAACAAGTGAGGAAGTGAGGAGGTGATTGTGAGAGGGATGTTTTAAACAACCATCTTTTTCCTTTGCTGAGTAATCTTCTTCTGATATAATTATCCCCCTAATTGGCCTTCTTTCAGAGTTATAATCATATGCTCGCCTACGTTTGGGCAAACCACCAAAGTGTTCAAGATGCTCTTGGCGTTCGAAGGGTACGTTTAATGTGAGATTTATGTCATTATATCTTCTACTGAAAACATAAGAAGAACATTTCCCTGAAACGATATTTTGATAATAATCAGGGCACGAAAAGATTATGGCAATACTGTAATTCAACCCTGGCGTACACTCAAGAAGTCACTACAGTTATTGGTATTCATCGAAGTCTCACAACAGTTGGCCTACGTGCTCTGATCTACAGGTACAGTAACACCTTAATTACCTCGCTCACCATTAGTGACTTATGACTGTAAATTGTGAGGAAGTCATATATGAGAGAGACAAACAAAACTCCTTGCAAGGCAAAATAAAGAAAAAATGAGCCATGTTCATGGACTTCTTTTCAGAGAAAACATGAGCAATATTACTAAATAAGTAGCATAGTATCTTACCGTGTGCAGTGGTGATCACGACATGACAATTCCTCACATTGCTACACAAAAATGGATAAATATGCTCAATTTGACTCTCAATGAGACCTGGAGGGCATGGTCAGTTGATAATCAAACTGCAGGGTAAGTTAGGCAACTTGCTGATTTCTGCACTTTTCTTTTTATTTATTTAGAATTATTTTTAACTGAAATGTGAAGCTAATGCAGGTACACCAAGAAGTTTGTAAATGAAGTTTTCAATTTGACGTTTGCGACTGTAAAGGCAAGCACAGATTTCATTTCCTTTCCTCTCGTAGGAAACTGACTTATAAAAGCAAATGGTTTTGAACTAAATTTTTCTTACTGCATTCAGGGAGGAGGTCACATTGCTGCAGAGTACAAGGTTAAAGAATGCTCTGCTATGATTGATAGATGGATGGCTCAATCATCTCTCTAATTACATGTAGCTACCCTCTTCAAGATACCCTAATGGCCCAGAAAAGATGTGAAGTTTTTCTTTATCACCAAATGCAGTCTGTTTTTCTAGTGTGCAAGGAAATTGATAAGTAATTAAAATGAAATACTTTTCTATGTAAATTTGACTGGGTTTTGAGGATCTCCAAGTAGGCAAATTATGCTTAAGCTCATTTTGCTTTGTGCTTAGATAATACGTATTTCTCATAAGTTAATTAGAACAGAAAAAGGCTTTTTTGAATTGACCTGTTGAGACTCCCCAATCCCCATCCATTCGGGCTTTATGAAACTCGAAAATCGACGCTATGAAAACTCAAAAACAATCTCAATAAATTGAAATCATCTTATCGTCGCAGCGTATCATTACTGAGTTCTTAGTATAACTCAGTCGAATGGATTATTATAAAACCAATTTAAAATTCAAGCATTATTTCAAATGGAAATGTAAAATCCTCACAATCCTCACCACAAAATAAATAAATAAAGAACTTCGAAGTCTTCAGAGTAGTCCGTCAATTCTGCTAATCCACACTTGTAGAACTATCCCCTACACCATCGAATAGGTGCACCGGGATTGTAAACACAAACCTGGTAAGCTTTACAGCTCGTATGAGTAAAACATCAATATAACTCGCATATAAATACAGAAGAAAATACTGAAAACATTTAATTATAAATGTACTCATGAGTCATTGGACGACCCATCTGGTTGTCCAATAATATCTAAAAATAGAAGTGCTCATGAGAAATCAGGCAACCCATCTGTTTACCCAAATACATTTATAATACGGGTACTCATGAGATTTAGGTACTCATCTGTTACCCCTCATGTAGTACGCCGCCAGACATTGGGCAACCACTTGCTACCCAATATCCAAAAATATGGGTACTCATAAGCTGGTAACCCATATGTTACCTCTCATGCCAGTACACCGGTAAACAGACTAGAGCTCTAACTGTATCGTAACTGTCGCCCGACCAAGGCTAGGTTCCGACATGCCAACACGTCCGAAGACAACAAAAAATGTTTTAATACCACTCAAGTTAAAACCACGTACAAAACAATCATCACATGATATTGTACAAAAAACAAGTTATTCATGCTTAAATAAAACAAATATCAGTGCCGCAAATAAACTCAGTTGGAAATAGAAGCGTGATAGTATATAATATAGCAACTTATATATATGTATCGATTTTACCATTTATACACATACACAACCTACTATACCATATACATATCATAGTTCGATCTTTTAACATAAAACGTAACTATGAATCACTACCAAGGGTAGACTCATCGTAGTGAGATTTACTCACTTTATATTCCTGAGCGTAATTTCCACAATTCCGCAAGCGAATCCTTTACTTATTGTGTCGATCACCTAGAATGGATAAGAAGTGATTTAGAAACGTTTCGTAAAACCTCAAATGCCGAATCAGTACTAATGTTTTACTATTCAGCAATTTCTGGTTTTACGAAATTACTGTGCACGCAAATACTATTCACGTACTACTGTTCATGTGCATATTGTTTACGTATTACTTTTCATATACGTACTGTTTACGTATTACTTATCCAGTAAATACTAAATACTGATTTAGCTTTCAGAAATTATTTTACAATTACTGTACATAAACTACTTTTACATTCACTGTACGTAAAATACTTTTACGTTTATTGTACGTAAATTATTTTTTTACATTCACCGTATAGAAATTACTTTTACAAAAATTTACCGTTCACGCGCCACCTCCGGCAGCCGCGCGTGGGATTCACGCGCCTCCCCACAGTGACAGCGCGTAGAGCTCACGCGCCGCTCAAACCGGTGCGTGTGGCTTGCCCACGGCCGCCCAAAACCACTCCTTTCTTCTTCTCCTCCGCTTCCACGGCCCAAGGCCGCCTCTACCCCATCTCACTTCCCTTAGGCGGCGGTACTCCCTCCACCTCCTCCTCCTCCGATCCTCCACCAAATCGACACAAATTCAACTCCATTCAATCTCAACAATCACAATTAACGCACCATTACCTATATTGAGCCTTGCAACCACTGTAATGTCATCGGAGAAGCTCGAGATGCCCGCGGGGTCGACTTTTCGGAGGGAATCTGCTACGGCTTGGATTGAGTTCCAAATCCATTGCGGAGGCGTCAGATGATGAGGCGCGGTGGAGTGGAACGATCACCGAGTGCTTGCGTCGCCGGAGGTGGAGTTTGGACAGCGGAGGAGGTCGCAGGGCCTCGGGTTGTCGCGCGGCGTCACGGCGGCGAGGGAGGATGCGTCCTGCTCGGGGTTTGCTGCGGTCGAGCTCGCAGAGGTCGTAGATGTGGCGGTGAGAGCCACGGAGGCCGGGGAGAGAGAATCGGGTGGGGGGGGGGAGAGAGAAGGCTGCGGGGGGAGAGAGAGGGAAAATAGGGTTTATGTTTTTGGAAACCCTAATTCCTTAAAATTTCCTTTTATACTTCTTCTAAAATCGGAAACTAACTTCCGTCGCTAATAACTTTCACGTACGACGTCCGATTAGAACGCGTAACGTGTCCACGAAAGCATATCGACGAGCTCTACAACTTTCATGATGGAAGTTTTTGAAAACGAGCAATGGAGTAAAAGTCGACTCTCGCGTCTCGGAAACATAACGTTTTTCCAATTTAGCTTTCCGAAGACGGTTCTTTTTTCAATTCGACATCGTCATGAAACGAAAAATACGCGATTTAATAAATTTATCAAGTTTATAAATTTCAACGAATCCTTACAAATTGACCCTGAAAAATCGGGTTATTACACCCTTTCACAAAAGTTTAAACAGCAATCAGCCGCCCCTCGAAGGACTGGTGTCTTGAAAGCGAAAACACACAAACACAGTGTCAGCTGGTTTATAATTGACTTGCAGCTAATAGGCTAAAACCGAGTTTGTCTGTTGCCAGTTTTCAAAACAATGTACTGTACTAGCCATAATCATAACTTGTCATACTAATTTGGTCAAATAACAGACATGTCGATCGGCAGAACATATGCATGGTGGGATATTTTTGCTTTCTGCAACTATACAAATGTTTCAAGGCTGCAACCCTTGAGTTTAGGCGCGCTTCGAAACAATGCCTTTCATCAAGTTTTAAGCAAAAGCATGCTTCTGGTTATTTGGAGTACGTTATCAAACAGAAAACTGAATGCAACTATGCAAGTCTTGATAATTTTTCCTCTAAACATACCAATGACCCTTTATTATTACAATTCTTGTTCTATAACAAGATATCTTCAGTTATTATTGTCCGATTAGCGAGTATGTTCTAACTTCTTGGTCATCACGGAAAGTATTTTGGGTTCATCATCATCGCATTGGAACAAAGTCTTCAAATATGAATTGGAGCAAGAGGTCGCCATATAGGTGAAGGGGGAGGGGGTGAGTACACATTACATGTACATATGTGATTCTCGCATTTCAACAAGTATGCAGGACAAAGATGATAGGGATCGCAATCAGCAACAGTTTGGCAAGGATCACCAATATTAGAGCTCCTTCCTTCCACACAGTTGCACACCTACCAAACGATATGTTCTCCTTTTCAGTACGTTGTGTTAACGAATGACTGATTCATCAGATTAGAGAATATAAAGACATCTATAGATATATATGATGAACCATGGAGAAAATTAAATGGATGTAATCGTTGAATGGTTATATATATGAAACATGTTGATCGAAATAATGAGATGTACCAGCTGTGAAGACCAGGAATACAAGTAAAACAGCCATTGTCGATGAAGAGTTAGCCAATGGTCTGTAAGAAAGCAAGTATGTGATCTTGTAATGGTGCTCAGCAGTCACTACCATTGTACTCCGCTATACTCTGTTCTTATTTATATACGGTAGGTGAGGCCATATTATGCAGAAAGGGTATGAAGTTGTACATGTGTTGTTGCCAAAGTGTCGGCATGAATCACTCTGATTACCATGAGTAGCTCCGATTACCATGAATCAATAGTGTTCACACGCTTAAAGACATCTTGATTCTATGCTATTGACCTATTGTATAGCTGTTGGTATAAAATTCTCTATTAAAAAGAGGAAATCACAAAATCTCTACAAAAAAGTCACTAATTCCAACAAATTTTCTATCTTATTAAACAAAATTGGAAGCATTTCTTCATAATTTTATGAATATTATATATTTGTTCAAATTAAAGAAAGTTAAAAAAAATTGACTTTTTTCTTTTTTAGGAAGAGAATAAATTTTAAAAGTAAGTAATCCCGTAAAATTTAGAGATTTTTCAATTAATATATAAGTTTTGAGATTCTATAGATATGTATAAAATTTTCATTATCTCACTCCAATTGCATCCAGAACTGAGCATGGGCCGGTTGAGGTTGGGATTATGTGAATTACGGTCCCGTTCTGGAGTTTAACATAAGAGATAGGACAAGTTGGGATTAGGCACTTCCAAAAATAATCGCGCCAGGATCGGATCACATTCATGAGCAAGATGAGATCGGAAACAAAAGGGGCCCAAAATGGAACAACACAATGAGCAAATGCAATAATTAATCCATAATAAAAACTGAATTAAACCATGCAACAATAAATCTAAATTCAAAAGCATGTTCACTACACATCAATAACTACATAACAAAACATCAATCGAATATACGATCACATTAATCAATGTTTAACCCTAAGACACTAAATATTATAATTATTTTAATTTCATTACTTATTTAGGATGAGACGATATGTTGGGTCTTGTTAGGCTAATCATGATCATCTTCCGCTGGTCCAAAATGGAATTAAGCCAAGACGAGATATGCATTTTCGAAACATAGATTATGTCTCGTTCTGAAAAATTTAGGCCAGGGAGTGAGATTACAAAACCAAATGACTAGCCCTAATTGCACATGTAAGCACATCATCAAACAAAAATTTCAGTAAGTTCAAACCCTTGTCTAGAATGTAGCTGCTCATACCAGACCCCGTGTTGAGTCTTCTAGCATGCCTTGTGCCAGCCGATTGAGCAGAGGGCATATCGACTGCAACTCAGCCCTGCCTAACATGTGTGGAGTTAATTTTCTTTTTCTTTACGTCCTTGTTATGTTCTATTTCGCAAGCCTTGTCCATGAGTTAATAAAATATCAATTCTTTTGGTTACTACTGAATGACTTGAATAATTATTTTTTTCGAATAGAAGTTAAAAGGGGAAATTATAAAAATGTACCATCTCTTAATTTATATTAGAAAAAAGTCACTATTTATGATTTAATTATAAAAAAGTCATCACATTTAAGTGGAAATTATAAAAAGTTCAACAAAATTAGAAAAAAGTCACTTTAAAAATATTTTATTGACTATTTTGCCCTTTCTTACTCTTTTTTTTTTTTCCTTATTTTTCTAATTTCGGCCATAACTTTCTCGGCGATAGATTTTGACGAAATTGGTACCGTTAGAAAGATCTTTCTCCCCTCTTTCATTTGATATACCACCCATTCTGAATCGACCAACCGTACAAGGCGCAACAACCATCACAAAGGGTTGCCGCCATCAATAGCGGTGCTTCAAGCAATTTCGGTGAAACCGAAGCTCAAGGTTTCCTAATTCATGCTATTCTCTTCATTCTGAGCATATTTATACCAATCTCATTTGAATTTTAACAAAATTTAACATATTTCCAATTTCCTCTTGGCATGTCACAACTCCTGTCACAGACGCTGTCACAGACACTGTCACACCTACTGTCACAACTGCTATCACACTATCTATTTACACCCACTGTCACAACCTCTGTCACACTACCTGTTACAACCACTATCACACTATCTATTACACTAATTGTCACACCTCCTATCACACTCACTGTCACAGAACCTATCACACTATCTATTTACACTAACGGTCACACCCACTGTCATACCAATCTCATTTGAATTTTAACAAAATTTCACATATTTCCACATTTCCTCTCGGCATGTCACAGCTCCTGTCACAGACTCTGTCACAAACGCTGTCACAGACACTGTCACAACTACTATCACACTATCTATTTACACCCACTGTCACAACCTCTGTCACACTACCTGTCACAACAACTATCACACGACTTATTACACTAACTGTCACACCTCCTGTCACACCCACTGTCATAGAACCTGTCACACTACCTATTTACACTAACGGTCACACCCACTGTCATACCTACTGTCACAACCACTGTCACACACATTGCTTTCTCCAATCGACTCCGGCTGCTCTCTCCAAGAATCTCAAGGACCTCGTCCTCCGATGTTAAGCGCTTCCAACATGTATCAAATGTGATGTCACACTCCCAACCACACTACTTATCACACTAATTATATGTCTGTCACACGGCCTGTCACACAAATATTGGTTTGTGACAGGTAGTGTGACAGGTAGTGTGATAGGTGGTGTGATAGGTGGTGTGACTCTCATTGTGAAAATCGATGTGACTGCTATGTTGAATTTGTGTCAGTTTCTTTACATATGGCTATGGAGAGACGCTACTTTTGGAGCTTCGTGGAGAACAGAAGGGATGGAGTCAGATTCCGTACGCCAAAAGGCACGGACATGTGCATCCAGTTTAATCTCTACAGGCTCACCAAAAGCTGCTTGCTTGAGAATCTGTCTCGGTTTCTTAATGGTCCGCAAAATTTTATAACTTATACATAACTTTTGTGTGTCTGAGTGACATCAAGAAATTGTCTCAAAGGAGTAGGTATACACAAGCCATGGCAGAGAGACTTTCCCTCATACATGTACCTACGGAAGCGCACACAACTATTATCGAAAAACGTTTTCCTATAATTGAAGAAGCTGCCCCATGGTTGATCCTATTTACGTGGACATATATGAGGTGACCCAAGTTTGAAGTCGGAGTTCTGATGTTGATGAATAAGGAGGAGACGGTAGCGGATTAAAACTAGTGGCAAGTCTGTAAATATAATAAATTCTGAAGGCAACGGTTTAAGAGATTTAAAAGATTGATTTTTTTATAATTTGCAAATTGCCGGTGATTTTTTTATGATTACATCACTCAAATGTGACTTTTTTGTGAGAACCCCAAGTTAAAATTAACAAGCAAATTGGTCAATATATGCGCAACAAAAACTAGAAGAATTAGCGGCAAACAACCAACCATATAATATTTGTATAGATCATTCATCAGATTAGCTCGATGAAGCAAGCCTAGTAAACAAGATGAACTTCATCTACACTACTTTAACATGCAGCTGTGACGCAAGTAAAACATAGATTATCTCGGAATACTCACGAGTTTCACCAATCTAACTAAACTTGTGGAATTTAACCAAAAAAAATAAACGTGTGGAAAATCCTTTCCCGTAGGACTGGAGTTGGCGACTTGGGAAATCAGATGTTGCATTGAGCAAGGCCCAGAAGAGAACCCAAACCCAATTACTCTGGGCACTCAAGATTATGGCACTCTCCTCTGCTATCAGCAATGACTTGATTGAATGACGGATTAATCTGAGTTAAATATTCCCCATTAAAAATTCAATCTTAAATCAAGTACAAACCTACGAGGCTACGACCTCGATCCTGCATGACTGATTGTCTCACTTTCGTAGTTATTAATTTCCTCAAGAGAGATTTACGGATCGTGACGCAACTCCAGTAGCGGAGATCGAAATAGGAGGAGACTAGCGGCGCTCACCACCAAGTACGATCACTGCTCACGTATATATTTATGCACCAACTAACCAACTCGATCAGGGAGGGGACTCAGGGTTGATTAATTAGCTAATTAAGCATGATTCTTGTTCTCTTGTTCGGTTGTTCCAACTTCCAGGGAAGATGCCCATGGTATTATTCAAAGTTAGAGATATAAATGTGCAAACCTTGGTTTTCAGAAAAAAGAAAAGCAAACCTTGAAGATATAGTAGTATTAATCGGCACGTTTGTATCATGTCTTTTTGTAGATACGCACTTGGTTTTCACCCGAATCTTACTGCATTGCATGCACTGACCGACAGATAAGTTTTTAGTTGCGTCATTTGTGTGGCTTTTGACTTGCTGGTACCACATTTTGCCGACGGTTGCACCGATGAGAGTTTACCGTTATGCGTCTTCCGATATGTGATAATTATAGCAAGAACACCGGGTGGGTAAGGTTCTATATATGTGTGTGTGTGTGTATAATCGTAATATATAAGCAACCTGCGAGTAGTAAAGCCTCTGATGAATCTTGTCGAACACTACTTGGTCCGGGGTTTTCACTCACCTTACATGCCCACCATGACGAAACCGATGGGTCTGCAACTACTAGTTGCACTGGTTTCCACTCTCATACTTGCTTCAACTTCTTCAGCAAATGTCACTACCACCACAATCACTACTCTACCTGGCTACTCCGGCGACCTTCCTTTCACTTTCGAAACTGGGTACGTAAGCTAGCTTTCATCGGCAAGTCTCGTTTTTTCTGTTCTTTAAATCCAGTAGTGCTGATAATGTGAGTTCGTTTTGGTTGTACGTGTATGTATATGGATATATACAGGTACGTTGGTGTAGGTGACGATGAAGAAGTGCAGTTATTTTACTACTTCGTCGAGTCTCAGAGGACTCCAGCAATGGACCCTCTGCTGCTGTGGATTCCTGCAGGACCTGGTTGCTCTGGTCAGATTGTATTCTTCTTTGAGAGTGGTATTTTTCTCATCCTTGATATCTACTTTGTCTTAAATCTTAATCATGTTATATTAATTTGTACACCGGCCTACCTAAATCGATATGCGCTCACTTGTCGTTTATAAGAGATAGTGATTTCAGATTGAGATCAATAACTTCTTTAAAATTGTATCTAATTATGGAATCAAAACCTATCTAAACTTATGGAAATGAGTTGAAATGGCCTTGACCTGTATAAGTAATTTTCTGTACAGGACCATTACAATATGTATATAATGATTACAATGGAAGCCTGCCAACTTTGATCGACAACCCTTACACATGGACAAAGGTGCTCAACTAAACTTAACCTTCCGTATAATTAAAGGTTCTTGTAGGTCATATCATTTACCATGTCATATTAGTTGTTACAAAGATAAGTTTTACTTTAGGTATAAATTGTTTATGTATATACACAATGTGGAACTGATGATGATATTGTTTCTCAGGAACTCAACATCATATACGTAGATGCACCAGTTGGTGCTGGATACTCCTACTCAAAAACACAGAGTGGTTATGTAATGGATGACTATAAACATGTAGCACAACTATATGAATTTTTACAGAAGGTAGGTCAGTAATTTAAGACAGATAATGCTCTGCAATACAATTTATCAGACCAACCTACTGCTATTACTTCATTTATTTCACTATATTATGAATCACGTAGTATTATATCTTTTCCAGATCTGCAAAATTGAAAACATTGTATTAGGAGAAGAATTGCATTACAAAGTGCCTTTGAATTTGACAGTCTTGTGGTTATGCAGTGGTTGGATGCGCACCCTACATTTCTGAAAAACATACTCTACATTGGTGGTGACTCCTACTCTGGAACACCCGTTCCCATGCTTGCGCAAACAATAATTAACGGTACACGTTATACTTTCCTCTTTTTATGTCGAACATAAACTTTCTAGCTACATAATCTAGCGAATGATCGATGCACTTCTATGCTTCAAGTCCTAATTATATTTACAAGAGTGATACTACCGTTTTTAACTAACATGGCAAACTTGCAAGTGCTCTATAAGAAGCAAGAACTCTACTCTTTTCTTGCTTTCCATTTCCTCTAGCTTCTGGTTCTTACTTCCCTTTGATTGTCGATGTGTTGCAGAAAATGAAAATGGAAGTATCCCCATGTTGAATTTCAGAGTAAGTCCTAAACAGAAAAAACTACACAGTAAATTTAGCGGCCGGATTTCCTCTCAATCACTCTTTTGTACTTTCTCACTTTCTGCTTGTTAGCGATTTCTTGAAATTCCATCAGGGATATGTGATTGGTAATCCAGTGACTGATACAGCAGTCGATGGTAATGCACAAATTCCTTTTGCTCACCGTCTGTCTCTCATATCGGATCAACTGTATAAGGTGAACAAATTTTCCCAGATTTGTTCAAGTACTTGAGTAGGAAAGATAACATATGAAATTACATATGATTTAGGACTAGCTTCTAACTAAGATCGCCATTTTCATACTTTGCAGTCACTTAATACAAGTTGCAACGGCGAATATGTAAATGTAAATTCAAGCAATCATGCATGCATTGCAGATCTTGATGCCTTTGATGCGGTAAGAAGACGTACCTGGGATAGTTCGCTTCATACCTTAAACTGAAATTATATTGTGGACGTACACTGAGTTTTGTTACATGCTCAATTCTGCAGCTCACTAGTGACATAAATACATTACAAGTCTTGGAACCGTTATGTAGTAATGGTCTACCTACACAAAAGGAGATGGTTTTGACACAAAGATATCTCAAGGAAACAGCCAGAGGTTTACAAAGATCACGACCTAATGGAGCTGCACTTTGGTGTCGAGTAAGCCTCTCTGTTTCTCTCGATCTTTTAACAAATTGATACTAATGTGAAACCTAGGTAGCAAATTGGTTATCAACTATTAAGCCTTTGACCAATGTATACAACGTTCCGTCCTCTCATAAGTCATAAGCACTAACTGCGTGGCAAATTTTTTCTTCTTCTAGAGTTATCATAGCATGCTCAACACCATTTGGGCTAACAACAAACGTGTTCAAGATGCTCTTGGTGTTCGGAGGGTATGTTTATTCTTTGTCTAATATGCCATTTCTGATAGTCCTTATCAATTTGGAACTCACGGGACTAAATCTTATCTCCTTCTTTGTGAACCAGGGAACAAAAAAGCTTTGGCAACACTGTAATACCACATTGGACTACACTGAAGACGTTACCAGTGTAGTCGTTTATCATCAAAATCTTTCAAAAAAGGCTGATCTACGCGTTCTGATATACAAGTATAGTTTGAAACACACAAACACGCACTTCATTTTCCAATGGTTCAAGTGTCTAACTTCGAACAATATTAGACATGTGAGAAACATCGCTAAGTAGAACAATGATTTCCTTCGCAGTGGCGATCATGACATGCAAGTTCCTCATATTGGTACACAGAGATGGATAAGCACACTGAATTTGACTGAGGATGAATCCTGGAGGTCATGGTCAGTTGATGGCCAAACTGCAGGGTGAGTTAATTTGAATTCGAATTCCCTGGCATTCTATAACTTATAGCTAGTTGCTCTCTTTATTCTTTTTTATCTTCCTGATGACATCAATTCTCACGGCAATTTACACTTTTTTCCAAAGCAGATACACGAAGAAGTTAATCAATGACTATATCACTTTGACATATGCGACCGTAAAGGCAAGTATAATCCGAACCAATATGATGTAGCATATAATTAAGAGCATAGTCCGCTGGAGAAATCTAACTCTATGAGATCAGAGACCTGAAATATAAAAGAAGAAAAAGCTTTGAATTTACTGTCCAACGTACAGATGATGAACTTTTGTGTTGTGTGCAGGGAGGAGGGCACATTGCTGCAGAGACGAACGTCAAGGAATGCTCTGCCATGATTAACAGATGGATGGCTTATTTCCCACTCTAATCATTTTTTGTTTTACATTGTATGAGAACGAAAGTAGTAGTCAAATAAGACGAGATTTAGAGAATAAATTTTCTGATATCTATTCATCTCACACTGAATGCTATATATATAAAATACATTTTACTACAACTCTATGTACTACGCACTACCATATACAGAATAGGTAAGTACTAACTACATGATGTATATCTCTAAATTACAGTCTATGACTCACGCTGACAGTAATAACCATAATTCTTACATTCTCATGATATTCATCTTCTCCTGATATTTTTTTACAATACTATCTTTAAATTAGGTATGTTGATATTTATCATCAGAATGAAGCTCTTTCAAATTAATCTTTGCACGTCGCATTTTATCTTTCATTCTATATAAGAGGATATGATATCTCGCCTAATGTTCATTTATAAAATTTCTCCATCTCACAACTGCAAATTTAAATAAAAAAGCACATTTATCTATTGAACAAGTCATAAATCTAAAAACTAAATTAATAAACACTAAAACAGAAGAGTCCAACATAAAAAAAACAGGAAAAGAATATAAGATATTGGACATTTTTCGTGAACAATCTAATTTAATAATATATAAAATTTCTCTTATACTATAAAATAAACGAGTAAGTTGAAATATTACACCCGTTAATTATGAGGTCCGCCCCCGTCTGTAAACTTTGAACACATTTGTCAATGTTTGACTTACTGCTAACCCTGCTTTCTTCTAATGAATATGATAGTGATGAGCTTCTGGGTATTGTAAATTACAAGTATATTAACTAAAAGTCATACTCTTGTCGCAAAAAAAAAAACCGAAAAGTCATACTGAACATCGGTGTGTTCGTTAAGTACAAATATGTCGACCACGTAGAGGAAAAATATATTAAACTTTCTTAATTGATTTATACATATTGATATCCTATATATAATCAGAAAGCATACACTTTTAACAGTAATTATCCCTCAATCTCCTCTGTGAATCACGGGCCGTGATTCACGCCAACACTCCCCCTCAAGTTGGTGCATACATATCAACCATGCCCAACTTGCTAAGTCAATCATAAAAGACCTTTTTAGACACTCCTTTTGTGAGCATATCGGCAAGTTATTCTTCTGTAGGAATAAAAGTAAAACTAATGATTTTTGCGTCTAGTTTCTCATTTATAAAGTGATGATCAACTTCCACATGTTTTGTACGATCATGTTGCACATGATTCTGGGAAATATCAATAGCTGCCTTGTTGTCACAGTACAGCTGCATAGTACACTGAGGCTTAATACCCAAATCTTGTAGCAAATTTCTAAGCCATAATAAGTCGCACACTCCCTGAGCCATACCTCTGTATTCTGCTTCAGCACTAGATCGAGCTACCACTCTCTTTCGGCGAGTCCGGATTGGATCAATGTGATTCGTCATTCACACCCATATTAGATCACAACATTTCAACAACCAAATCTGCTTCAACTTCATATTCACGATGATTTGTGACTACGAAGATCAATTAACAAGTAAACGTCTACTAAGATCCCGAATATTAATTTGGCCGGATTCCTATCAAAACAGGCATAAGAACCCAACGCCTGAGAGTGTTCCTTCCTTGGTCGATAATCACTTGAAGAAGTCAGATCTAGCACAATCACTCATTACAACCTCGCTTGACCATCCGACAACGAGTTGGCATGCCCGCAAACCAGAGGACAATTGTTTCTAGGTCACTCGGCCCTATTCTCGGCAGAGACAACTTTTTGCCAAACAGCGGTCAACCTTTTGACACCTGAAAGCCCGGTCTCCTCTCTGAGCCTGGCATCTTTTGGATTGTCTTCTCCTTCAACTCCTCGTCATGTAAGTCTGATCTCCTCTCTTAGCCAGGCGCCTTCTGGATTGTCTTCTCCTTCAACTCCTCATCCTGAAAATCGAGTCTCCTCTCCTAGCTCGGCACCATATGTATTGTCTTCTCCTTCAACTGCTCGTCCTAAAGAGTGGCCACCACACTCAGCGGCTCTGACCATTGATATTCCAAGCTTTCCCTGGCTTTCGCTTCTATGCTTGTGTCTTCTAAATTAATGTTTTAAAATGTTTGCCTTAGTTTTGCATCAGCATAGGCATGCAGTTTGTAACTTTGTATTTTTCAACTTGGTTAGTTTGGTTAATTACTATGTATATTTTTGGTTATTTTAGAGAAGTTATTTGTTTAAAAATCCTTCATGATCAATATAAAAATATCAGTGAAGTTATCATTTTTAACACCAATTTCTTGATTCCTGCTATGTTATTGTACTTGGGAATTACACCATATGCGTACATCATAAGCTGAACTAAATTTATGGATATCTTGTTAGATCAATTTTGGACATATCACATATTATATGATTATCATGTTTAATGTCATAATCTATTATAATATCAAATCTAGTTCCTAATGATTTTGTGTATTATATCATTATGGTAAGGAATCCTAATTTAAGTCTAGAAGCAAGACTACAAATCAGTATTGAATCAGGAATCTAAATAAGATGACTTAACTTACAAGATGTCTTTAATAAAAGGACTCTTAAGGGTTAAAGATTTTCTATATATAGATGGTAAACGTCTTTGTTATCACTACGAGTTATTTGCGTAAGTTTCTGTCCATTGAGAAAGCAGAGAGTAGTGACTAACAGAAGACCTTGCCTAACACCTTGCGACTTCGGATTAAGGCACAATGGATCACGGTATTGTTGTTCATGATGATAGTAAGTTAATCTCATTCACTAAAGTAACGATTGGTTGTTATGCATATGATCTTTGATTTTGTACTCATATCATGTAATTTAATTTTCATATGGTATCAGAGCGATTATGACCACAAAAATTTTCAGTTTTGCATAGCTAAAAATTGTTTTTAGATTTTAATAAAAAAAATCATGTACTTGATGATCGCGAGCGTTACGAAAGGTCGCGAGCGTTACGAAGGGTCGCGAGTGTTACTGCTGGTCGCGAGCGTTACTACTGAGGATTTTTGCCTTGTATCTGCAAGAGCATGGAATTAAAGCTCAATATACAACACTCTATAATCCCCAACAAAATGGTGTTGCAGAGAGAAAGAGCAGAACCCTTCTAAATATGGTTAGGTGTATGATGTGTACTACTGGGTTGCCAAATTTCTTATGGGGAGAAGTTTTAAAAACTGCAAATTATATTTGCAACAAAACACCAAGTAAAGCCATAAAGAAAACTTCTTTTGAATTATGGTGTGGTAGAAAACCAAGTCTTTTTCATTGTCATGTATGGGGTTGTCAAGCAGAAGCTCGGATTTATAATCCAAAAATGAGCAAGCTTGATGAAAAGTCTGTTAGCTGCTATTTCATAGGTTATCCAGATAAATCTAAAGGTTACAAGCTATATTCTGTTAAACACTCACCCAGAATTTTTGAAACTCATCAAGTAAAATTCATAAATGAGAAATCCACAATACAATTTATGAGGATTTATCCTCAGACTTTGAAGAACTTTTGATTTATGAGGATTTAGCAAATACATTACCTTTTGATAATGATAATGAATTAGCAGATGACATCATTAGGGAAAATCAAGATGCAGATGATCATGAAATTGATCAAGGAATGCAAATTGACAATCCAGAAAACAATATAGTTATTCAGAATCATCCCATTGCTGCAGTTGCACCCGTAGCAGAACCTAATCTAATTCCACAACCTCCACAACCTCAAAATAATCAAATTCCAGCTCCTCCTCAAAATCATATGCTTAGAAGATCCGAAAGAACTAGAAAAGCAAAATTGGGGGGGGGGGGGATTGTCCTTACATTGTCAGTTATCTAACTGAGGCAGACGTAGTAGAAGATTGTGGAGAAGACAATGATCCAACAAATTTTGGTCAAGCTATAAAATGTGTTGAGTCAGAGAAGTGGCAAGAAGCTATGAAATCTGAAATTGAGTCAATGGAGAAAAATGGAGTTTGGGAATTAGTTGAAGTTGATCTAAGACAAAAAGCAATTGGCTGCAAGTGGGTCTACAAAACCAAGAAAGATGCAACATGAAACACTGAAAGACACAAGACAAGGTTAGTTGCAAAAAGATTTACGCAGAAAGAAGGCATAGACTACACTGAGACTTTTTCTCCATTTCTTGTAAAAATTCTTTTAGGATCATCATGGCATTAGTTGCACACTATGATATGGAGCTGCACCAGATGGATGTCAAGACAGCCTTTTTAAATGGAGAGCTTGATGAAGTGATCTACATGAAACAACCAGAAGGATTTATTGAAGCATGGAATGAGAATTTGGTCTGCAAGCTAAAGAATCAATATGGACTCAAGCAAGCTTCCAGGAAGTGGTACAAGAAATTTGACTCGGTGATTTCCTCTTTTGGCTTCTCTGAAAATCTAGTTGATCAATGTGTTCATTTAAAAACAGTTGGAGATCAATTTATTTTATTAGTACTATATGTTGATGATATACTTTTGGCTAGCAGCAATCTAAAACTGCTAAAAGATACCAAAAGCTTTCTGTCAAAAATTTTTGACATGAAAGATCTAGGTGAAGCATCATATGTACTAGGGATTGAGATTAAAAGAGATAGAGCATATAAATTGTTGGGATTGTCCCAAGAAAATTACATTTCTAAAGTTCTGAAGAGATTTAGTATGGAACAGTGCTCTGGAGGAGAAGTTCCAATGTCTAAAGGTGACAAGCTCACAAAAGGTCAACAACCACAAACTGAAACTGAGAAGGAGAACATGAAGTCAAAGCCTTATGCAAGATTAGTTGGAAGCCTCATGTATGCTCAAGTTTGCACAAGACCTGACTTAGCTTTTGCAGTTGGGATGTTATCAAGCTTTTGGAGTTGGGATGTTATGAACACTGGGTTACAGGGAAAAAGGTGTTGAGATATCTACAGAAGACAAAGAATCACATGCTAGTTTACAGACAAGTCAAGGATTTGAAAGTTATTGGATTTTCAGATTCTGATTTTGCAGGGAATTACCATGATTCAAAGAAGTCCACTTGTGGATACGTGTACATGCTAGCAGGAGGAGCTATTGCTTGGAAAACCATGAAGCAAGCATTGATCACAACCTCAACCATGCAAGCTGAGTACATAGCAGTATATGAAGCAGTGTGTGAAGGGGTATGGATAATAAATTTTCTACAGCAGACTCAAGTACTCAGTCACATTGTGGAAGACGAATTGGAAGTTTTTTTTGACAATGAGGCAGATGTGTACTTCTGCAAGAACAACAAGAGATCTAGCAATTCCAAGCATATAGATTTAAAGTATTACAGTGTTAGGGAAATGGTTAAAATGGGTGAGTTAATGGTTCTAAGCATAGATACAAACTCACAACTAGCTGATCCTTTCACAAAAGCATTACCAGTTAAAGTGTTTAAGAAATACATAGAGAGCATAGGCATTTTGCCTAACTTAGATGCTTGAGGTCAGTGGGAGCTAAGTCCAGTATGAGCAAACTAAAATTTACAAGTTTCGAGTTCTTGTTTTAATTACCCTTGTGATAAGATTTTTCTTTGTTTTAAATAAAGTCTTGAGGTATTTCAGAATTGTTATGTCATGTTGCAGCTTTACATTAGTTTCTGAAAACTTATACAAATAAGTTACAGTTGTATATATACTTGCATATCAGATGACTTTAATCATGTCTAGCATGATGATATGGTTCAAGCAAGTTATAAAGTCATTGGTGTCCAGTTTATTGCTTGAAGTTCTGGTTTTAGAACATACGGTAGGACTTGATATATATGTATTCTATACTTGTTAATACACATTATATATATCTCCATACTGAGGGTTTGGACATATGTATTTTGCAGGAGCTTATGTTGTAGCAAAGAAACTCTGCATTTTTGTTAAAGTGTAACTCGTTTCTTGTTCTGCATAAGTAATTGCAAGGTGACCATGTTGTGATAGGATTTTTGATTCAATTGTTTCTGGCACGCATTACAGTAGGTAGTATAGTTTCTGACCTTACAGGAACTTGATTTTCATAAACCGGAAGTGATTGTCCAAGTGAGAGATTGTTAGATCAATTTTGGACATATATATATTATATGATTATCATGTTTAATGTCATAATCTATTTCTACATGGAAACAAACATAGTATCAAATCTAGTTCCTAATGATTTCGTGTATTATATCATTATGGTAAGGAATCCTAATTTAAGTCTAGAAGCAAGACTACAAATCAGTATTGAATCAGAAATCTAAATAAGATGACTTAACTTACAAGATGTCTTTAATGGAATGACTCTTAAGGGTTAAAGATTCTCTATATATAAATGGTAAACGTCTCTGTTATCACTACGAGTTATTTGCGTAAGTTTTTGTCCATTGAGAAAGCAGAGAGTAGTGATTAACAGAAGACCTTGCCTAACACCTTGCGACTTCGGATTAAGGCACAATGGATCACGGTATTGTTGTTCATGATGATGGTAAGTTAATCTCATTAACTAAAGTAACGATTAATTGTTATGCATATGATTTTTGGTTTTATACTCATATCATGTAATTTAATTTACATATCTCGAATATGATCGTACACTTGGAAATTTCTTTTCATATATAAGCTCTGCGGGAACAAAATCTTACAAGCAAAAGAACACTGTACAGAATGCAATATTTAACCTTGCTTTGAATTTTGAAGGTGTCGTACGTAGAAAATTTTAGAACTTTGGGCACAATGCATGGTTAGTAGAATTAATCCATTCCGTACGTAAAGAATTCTTACTCGAGGCATGTTTAATTCGTACGTCCAGAAGCCTAGTTTACTTTATAAAGCCAAATCTTATAGACAGACATTTGCATGTCTGCTCATCATGCCTAGGGTTTAAGGGGCGTCTCAGATCAACACAAAGAATTAAGTTTTTGGTAACTCAATCAAAACCTATTGATCTGGGGGAGTCTAATAAAGAGAGCTTGAATACAGTTCTAGCAAACCGATGTATTAAAATGAGTACCTCGATGCAAAAGTCTCGATACGTACATGCAAATGTGTAGATCTAACAAAAACTTTTCGAATGAGAATCACCAAGTTAATGACTCGTTGAATAGAAGAGTGTATCAATGTATCATCACCATCACACAATCACATCATCTTCGTGATGTCAACTTCACTCGTGCAAGAAGAAAGAAAATCCTCATCTAGACCGCTGCCGCTACCACCACCACTACCACCATTATCAATTTTCTTTCAACTCTTCCATCCTCGATCTCAACAGCCTCTTTCAATTCCCACCTCTTCTCCAAATCACCTTCGCAACAATATAACCCGATTTTCAAGAGCTTCAGCACAGGGGCTGTGACACCCTGACCCGGATTAATAGATATTAATCGGAATCAAGGTGTTCAAAGATATTACTACCATCAATCTTTCACAGAGCAATTTACAGAAAGATTCCTACCAACCCGAACCCCTCACACATAGTGTGACAACCCGACCCCGACGTAAGAAGATGGAATTAATATAAATTCAATTTTTGGAGTTCAAAATTTTACCCTGAAGAATTCGATTTTATAAACCGACTTATTCGTCGACCACTGCTGATCTCTTCAGTAATAATCCGAATTTTAAGAAATTAAATGTCGAGTATTTTCAAAGTGTTAAACTTTTGAAATTAATTCAAGACGACAATTAGAGGTTTGCGACATTTCGAAACGAAAACGGAAACGTTCTCGGATCGTTTAATTAGAAAACGTAACGTTACCGCAACGTATAGATCGACTTTTATTCCATCGCTCGGTTGCGAAAACTTCCTTCACGAAAGTTGTAGAGCTCATCGATACGAATTCGTGGACACGTCATGCGTTCGAATCGGACGTTGGACGCGAAAGTTATTAACGTCGGAAGTTCGTTTCCGATTTTGGAAATAGTATAAAAGGAAGGAGAGGATATTAAAAATCAGAAAATCAGCTCGGGTACTGTTCACCCGACCCAAAAACCTTCTCCGGCCGATTTCTCCACCATCCGACGTCGCCTGGTGTCGTGCCACCTATCAAACTGACGGGCTCGACGAGCTCCATCTTTTGGGCTACGCCTTGCACTCCGGCGACAACCACACACGGTGTAGGAACTGTTGGAAGTTACTGTTGTGGCGGCGGCGCCTCCTCCGGCCACCATAGCTCGAGATTCTTGGGGGGGGGTTTTGCTTGTCTCAGTCCCAGCAACATTCTCACAAAAGGAATCGAGCCAAATCGAAGTGTAAGTACCCGAATCAAAATTTCAATTTCTAGGGTTTGTGAATAGTGCAGATTTTATGTTCTTCGTTGTTTGGATTGTTTAGACTCGGATTTAGACCTTGGTGTCAACTAGGAAGTTGTTGGAAATGTTGTTTAGGTTGTGGTTGTGAAATTTGGTGATAATTGGTGGCGGTCGGTGAACAGTAACACCGAATGAATAGTAATTCCGCATGAATAGTGATCTGTAACAGTACCTGTGAATAGTGATATGTAACAGTAAATATGAACAGTGCGTGGTAAAACAGTACTATGAACAGTGTTTTGGTAAAACAGTAACTGTGAACAATGGTTTAGTAAAAACAGTGATTATTAACATGAACAGTGTTCCGTGAACAATGTTTTATGAACAACATTTAGCTGTGCTGAACTCGTCACCTGATATTTTAAGTATCATTTTCTAAGCATTTATCATGCTATTAGGTGACTGACGAAACGAGTGAGGAAATTACTTTCAGGGTCGTGGAAGTTGCACGCAGGAAATAAGGTGAGTAAAATCTCGCATATTTATGAATCCACCCTTGCGGTGATTTTAAGGTTTTTGCAAGAGTTTTAAATATTGAAATACGACAAGTATACAATATAGTGGATTATATATATATTGTATAAATGGTAATAAGTACATATATATATGATTTGCTATAATATATACTGTTATGAATTCATTTGAAATAGGTCATTTCGATGACAAGCATGTGAGTTTAATATTGAGATTGTTAAACGTTTTGTCTTCGGACGTGATTATAAATTATGACATGTATAAGATATAATGAATTATATATATATATATATATATCGTACAAATGGTAAATAAATACGTATATATATATATAGTTTGCTATATAATATACTGTTATGATTTATTGTGATTTTGATTTGTACAATATGATGTGAGATTATTGTACGTGATTTTTAACATTGAGATTGTTAAAATGTGAATTGTCTTCGGACCTGATGTTTGGTACAATATGATGTGAGATTATTGTACGTGTTTGGCAAGTCGAAACCTAGCCTTTGGCCGGGCGAAAGTTACGATACAGTTAGAGCTCTAGTATGTCTGCCTTAGTACTGCATGTGATGTAACGGGTGGTTATCTGCTCATGGGTACTCAGTTTTTTTTGGATGTTGGGTAGCGGGTGGCTATCCAATATCGGCGGTGTATTACGAGAGGGGTAACAGATGTGTACCAGCGTTCTTGGTACCCGTATTATAAATGCATTTGGGTAACCAAAAGGGTTACTTAATTTCTCATGAGCGCTTATTTTCATATTTCTTTGGGACAACCAGATGGGCCGTCCATTGACTCATGAGTGCATTTATATTTGTTTGATTTGTGGATTTTCGTATATATATTAATATGCGAGTTATGTTTTTATTTTACTCATACGAGCTGTAAAGCTTACCGGGTTTGTGTTTACAATCCCGGTGCACCAATTCGATGGTGTAGTGGATAACTCCGCAGGTGTGGATTAGCGGGAATTGACGGACCGCTCAGAGGACTTGAAGTTATTTACTTCCAGCTTGTGTGAGGATTTTGTGTGACTATCTTGTGAGGTTGTTGTGAGGATTATTCATTTCCATTTATTATAATGTTGAATTATAATTTGGTTTGTAATAATCGATTTGACTGAGTTGTATTTTGAACTCAGAGATGATCCGCTGTGGCATTTAAATGATTTCGATTTCATTGAAATTGTTTAGTGTTTAACGACTTTGAAATTTTGAGTTTTTATACTCGAAATTTTAGGGTCGTTACATCTTCTCTCGATGGATGGTCGGGCTCCTATTCACACCGAAAAAAGATCGAAAGATTTACCGGTCTGATGTCCAGGCTAGGCCAGATAAAATCTATCTAGCCAACGTATTTGTCGAGTTGGTTGATGCTCCATCTCTAAACTCCATGTTCTTCATTAGACCGTACTCTCCCCTTTTTTGTTATCAGAGAAAGGTTTCTCCAGATTAGGAGCCTAGAGAACTCCTCTTTTCTCTCCTTCTCACCCTTTTCCCTTCATTCTCCTTCTATCCTTCCCTCCTTCTTTTGTTCGTGAGGGAATCGGTGAGAAGAAGATAGAGATGAGAGTGTTAGTTAGCTTGAATTGGTTCTATCTTTCGTATGTTTGTATTCTGGTGCTAGTTGTTCTCTGCAATTGTTCAATTTCGTATGGAATTGTTTCCTGAAGCATTAAAATCACAAATGCTACCATTTGTGGTATCCCAACCCGAATTATAACAAGAAAAAATGAACTAAAATCCATGATAAATTGAAAGATCTCACTGAAGGTCTGAATTATCCAAGACCGATTTGAAGACTTGTAGGCTCAAATTATCTCCACTACCTCTAGAGTTGATGCCTATTTTGGATCATTATGTTCGCCTCTATCAAAATTGTTTGGTTAAGGAGGCATCTTAGTCGGTGGCGCAGGGGCGGAGCTAGCATGGTGCCAATATGTGCCATGGCACCCCTATATGTTAGATGCTCATAGTTTTCTTCAAAATTTAGCTTAATTACACTAACATATGATAATGGTATATATTGGTACCCCTCTCTAGGTTTGAACTGCATATTGGCCTCTCTCACTTGTAACTTCTAGCTCCGCCACTGCTACAGTATCTCCTCCTCGCAGTTCTTGCTTGCACCCATTTCCCTATCGAACACTTGTGTGAACCACTCCTATCGAAGCAATGAGTTCACCAACCTCGCTAGATCCTCCTCACTTCCCTTACCCTGTTGTTAAAAGTTGGTTGGCAACTTCCCGGTTAGGATTTCATCAAAAACAAAACTTCCTGGTTAGGATTTCCAAGATGAGGACACTAAGATCTGTACATCCGTCTTGTGATCCATTTGGTTGCGACGTACTCTAGGGACTTGTATCAGTTGTATGCCACCATCAGGGGTGGATCCAAGGTAGAGAGCCCAACCGAGCTTTTTGGGGGTTAATAAAAACTAGGTATATATCATTATTTTGTTGTATTTGCATTTGTTCTCAATCAAATTCCTCCTAATTCTACCCATCTTATGCCTCTAACCTCTGTTATTTAGTTCTCTCTTCCACACTTTATTCTTTAAATTCTTTGTTCTTGTTCCATTATGTCTTATAGTTTCTTATTGATATATATATATATATATAATCAAAATTCCTCAAGTAAAAACTATTCTAATTATCTTTCCTCTATATTTTGACTTTGAAATTGCAAGTATGAGTAACTGAGGTTCAATCTAATCAATTTGAAAAGAACAAAATTATTGGCATTTCTAATGTCTTTGATTTTCATAATATTCTTCTATTTGCATACACACTCACTTTTATTTTTAAAGACTCATTGACATTTATAATTTACATGATTGTAACGGTAAAAAAGTTTTTTACTTTCGGCCAAACTTGAAACCCACCTCATATCAAAATCCTAGATTCACCATGGCACCATAGGGTGTGAGCATGCTCTTGGTTAACTATGGGGATTAGTATCACGCCCCCAATTCGAGACCACTATTATATGGAAATATGGTTCCCGAATTAGAGGTGTGACCTTAAAACCAATAAAATTTCTTCAATAAGAATGATAGAAATATATGTATGAATAATATTTTTATTAGGAAACAGAATTAGAGTTATTTTACAATACAACAGATTTAGAAATACTGAAATTTAACGAAGATACATGAGTCTCGCATTTATTGTCTTGAAATAATATGAAGACAAACCATCATTTTATTTAGTAGATTTATCCCATTCCCCAAGCATTTACTCATTACCTGAAAAATAAAATTGTGTAGCATCATGGGTAACACAGACCCAGTAAGTACATAATACATTCTTATAATAATTTGGCTAATAAGAAATTCAAATATGAACAACCAAGTAAAATATACTAAGAACCAGGTGTATTTGGTCACATGAATTCTTACTTATGCATATAGATATGCATATAGATATACATATCAGCATCACTATATTCAATCAATTATGTGAATTTTCATGAAAACTGGTAACTAATCACAAAGTCTCATGTTAGGGTTCACGTTTACCCAAAACATGGATAAGCCTCAGCATAATAAGACCAACACTAAAGTATGTATACTCCAGGTCAATTCCCTTATAAGTATAATAGTGCACTATCTGTAGGGACTAGAGTCCAATGCTAACTCAGAAAGCACAAAACAATTTTACCAGTAATTCACTTAAGCACGGGGTAGTACTAATCACCTCACTTAATACCTCCAACACAATAACGTCAATAGAATATCAAAAATTTTAGTAATTAAGACAATATTTAAATACTTGAAAAATATATATATAATCTTACACCAAGATATAAATACTTATCAATAACTCAATATATGCATGAAATAAACAAGTTAATAAACTTGAAAGTAAATGTTCAAATAAAATAAATGTACAAAGTAATTAGATAATATTAGTTAGTAGTCAAATGATTAGTAGTCATTTCTCCCATAATGAGGAAATTCCTTGTCCAAAGTAGCAATTTTCATTCAAATAATAGTGTCAAAGTCCGTCAACTTTCCGTATTGATAACTCAATCAATAAACATCCAAATTAGATAAGTGAGGAGTCAATGTTCAAGAATTTTTCATAAGAAATCCAATAGGATAAGTCATACAGTCCAGTTCAAAGTCATTGAGTCGAAAAAAGTTCAAACACAGTAGCAGTGCAGAAATTGATCATCAAGTTATCATCTTAGATGTCTACATATTCTACTTGTAACAAAACTTTTATCATTTCTTCTAAAACTTTCCAGATTAAAAGTAGAGGTCTTATACTTTCATTTTATATAAAGTTTGTGGAAAATGGTTAAGCAATGAGTGAGATATGAGTTTTTAAAGTTGTGAGTGTTACAAATGATTTTCAGTGAGTTTATTACTCTAACTTTGATTAACCATAACTTCTTCATTTCTAAACATTTTTGAGTGATTCAAAATCCTAAATTGAAGCATTTTTCATGAAGAATTTAATGCTATTATTACCTTGGACAAACTCAGATGTTATAAAATACGAAAATATAACTCTTGCCAAAACATGGTCTTTTCCATTTTATCATTAGCTATGCACTTTGATAAATCTTAAAAGGCAAAAGATTATAAGAATGTAAGATGTACTGACCTTGAAATTTCAGAATATTTTGATGTGGATCCAAAGTTGAATTACTTTAGTAAAGAATAAACTTGTTTAAAAAAAAGTGAAGGCTATAATTTAGCTTGAGAAACATTGGATGGTTGAGTTTTCTATCAACTAAGGGAACTCTAGACTTGCATGATTTCTGATTTTGAAGTGTAAAGAAAACTTGAGGTAACTCACAACTATAAATAGGCCAAGAAGGAACACAAAATTTCAATTCTCACCTACCATTCTTAATAATTAATATTTAGTGATAGCCTAGGTAGTTAGTGTGGTTGTTGGCAAAGAAAAAAAAAGTGTGATTGGGCAAAACATAAAAATAAATCAGCTAGGTTCAAAACATATTGGCATAAGGATTATATATATATATATATAACACATTTATATATGTTATTCTAAAAAGTAAAGGAATTTAGTATATTTCTTTCATAAGGTTTTCAATATATTTGCACTATCTAACACTAATATAATGCATAAAAATAATACTATTAGTATTAGTCTTAAACTCGATTACAAAATATCGAGTACATGCAAGAATATGAGCTAATGTACTCAAATCGTGGTCTAATACTTACAAAAAGAAATTTTCTATCTTTGAAAGTATAAACCTTAGCATCATTGGTTTTTAAAGAGAAATATTAGAAGAAAAATTGAATTAATTCTAAGTTAATATAATCTTAGAGTACTAAATAGTAAATACTAAGTTTCGGGATATTACAATTAGGCCATAGTCGATTATGAGGGGTTCGTACTTCGTAAAATTCGCTGATGAATGTTTGAGGGTTTTAAGTGGCCAATGGGCAATGGCCATGGGGTGTTGTCAGCCTCGGCAGCTCACTGTAGAGGTACTTTAAGCCTTGGGCTATGCCTTTGACATTCTTCAGAGTTCAAACTCGTTGGCCAGTCAAGGCTTGGTTGACCTAGGGTTTGTTGTCCGAAGTCGATGAGGCAGAGATACTCTATGGCCAAAATGTGTCATGGCACCAATGGTCTAAATATCGCTTATCAAGATCCTATCGGGCAAGGGGTATCAAGAATATATCAAATTATCTTAGATTTTGTTCCGAGAGAATTATTATTCTACCATTGTGTGTGTTTTAACCTATTTAGGTTTCCTTATTGGAATATATTATGTTTTTATGTAATAGATATAAATCTATGATTCATCGGGACACTCTGTATGTAATGTCTATATATAGGCCTTATTATCAATCAATAAAGAGTTCGGTTATGTTCTTTTATGTTGTTATTATTCTTGTTTCGTTCCTCCTCAAACACGTTATCATACATTTTTTTATAAAGTGTTTGAGCAAAGAGGCCACCTCTAGAAAAATAAACCCTAACCCTAAAAATATTTATCCCCGGCAACCTTTTCTTCTTGGCCTTGCTGGAAATTTTTAGCGATAACCGACAAATTGTCGTCGGAAAGAAAAACAATCAGATCTCGCAATTTCTTTGGACACCCAAAAAATCTTTCCGGGCACCCATCTTTTCCTCCACGCAAACCAGCCTGTCACCAATCCTAGCGCCATCCCGATCTTAGTCTTTTGTCATTAATCAATGACCTAGAGTTGCAGATCGAGACCTAAGGATCGTAGCTCTCCCTCGATCCCGATTATGGTGTTGTTCTTCCTTCTAACGCCGGCCATCGATGACTTCTCTTGGCGCCGCCGCAGGCTAGAGAAACCCCGTATTGGTTTTGGTTTCAGACTGACTTGAGTTCGACGCCTCCTCGAGCATGCAGACCTAATAACGACGTGTGCCCTCCGCCTAGAACGAATGTTGCTCAGCCTCGGCTTAGTTGAGCTTCTCCGTCTAGCGACCCATGGAGGGTTCCTCCATTGCCGACCTGATTTCATAGAGGGTCGAACCCGCTAACCCAGTCTCCTCTTCAATCTGAGCCACATCGGCTCGATTTTCTTCCTTTCTGGAGTTGCAGCAGCCAACGTTTTCCGATGGTAGAGGGAGACGTACTCGAAGGACTGAGGGGCACACTGGTAAATTAGCCCCTCTAAGTAAAAATGTGTTTTACTGTGGTACAAGTTATTTCTGGTTAAACAATTATTTACAATAGTAACTCCTACTTTGGGTTACTGTTTTACGGTAGATTTATCAGTGGTAATACGTATTTAACCATAATTTTATATTTTTAATGTAATCTACTGTACGACACATCATATTGGAATTATGCAAACTTCGCATTTGCATACATTTGAAAAGGAATTCATCAAGTAGCTTTCCTGCATAATGATAAATTTGAAGATTATCTCAAATTAATGCAGTTTATTTGGTAGATCACCAAGTAAGTTTTTCTTAAAATTGCTGCTCTTGAACATATATATATATATATATATATATATAAATTATCGGGCACTATTAGTCTTATTCCTGTCTCTTTTTCGGCCTTTCTTATAACGCCGATGAGACCAAAGAAGGATATGATTTCCCTCTTGGTCGACGTTTATTGTGTGACGGTCTTGGGGGAGGCACATTATTATTTAAAGGGATAAATCAATTTCGTGTGGTCGCCTGAGTGCACCACTGTTTTGGGTGCGATCATGAAAATCGCTGATATGGATCGATTATTTTGTGACTATATACATCACAACCCTCTAATTCCGGTTACATACTTGAATAGTTTCGATTATTCGAAACAAATACAACCCTCGTTTCTTGTAGATGTGTCACCATCGTGACTGTTCCTTGAATTTTTGAGTTTATAAAACTCATGTATGTAAACGATAATCCTAAGGTCTACGTACTCATTTGTTTGAGTTGAAATTCATCGCTCTGAAGTAGCACTATTTTCTGATAAAAGATCCCAAACATAGAAAATTCTATGGGACACATTTAAAGTGATTCAATAACCGTATTTGACATTGTTTTACTACAGTTAACCTTGATGCATGCTCCAAATCCAAGAAAGACATGCTATTTTTGGTACCTATATCTATATCTATTGAGGGAACATTTGAGATGGAAACATAACATTATTCCATTCTCCAGTTAGCGGATTTTGAGTCTCAAGCTAAAGTTCTGCCCCATCTCATACGCAAGATTTGCTTACTATGAATATTTAATTAGTCACTTTATTTGGCTATGCTTTCTGCTTACTATTTTTCAAGTATGACGTTGACATTGCCATGTTTATTATTCGACTTTAGCTTAAGTCGTCTATTGGAATTGGAAGCTTGTTTGTGTTGTATTAAAGATTGACATATTCAATAAAATTTCTCGTATATAGTGTTTACAAGTTAATCTCGTGAGAATTTGATTTACCTTGAACTTAGCATGAATGGTCAACGTTTACAACTCGTTGTGGTTCTTAAATTGGATTTTTTTGGGTTACATGACCCAATAGTACTACATTGTGAATTTGACACTTAACATTTGGAAAACGAACATCAGCGTGTCAAAATTTGACATCATTCTGCTATTTGACATTTCTAGCACGTTTTCGGAACATTTTGTCGACGTTTCTAGGTGTTTTGGCCATCTTCCGACCTATTTCCGACGTTTCCAGCACCACTGCCCGGTTCTTGCCGGTGATTCTTGTCGGATATGAAGTCCGGCCTCCTAACCTGCCAAATTTTGTTTGCCGCCGGCAGATTTCCGGTCACCGGCATCATTGGTTTTTGAGCAAATTTTCCAGTGATTCTTCGCCATTTTCTCGTCGTATTTCCGGCTTATTTCCAACATTTTTTATTAAAGCGTTTTTCCAGCCAAAGTTTCATTCCTTTTTGAGTTATTAGACATAGTTTTCCGATTATTTTTTCTGGTTTCTTCCAAGTCGTTTTCATAGCTCAACTGGTTTTTATTATTAGTGACCACCTGCATCAATTGGATGGTTTTTACCACCCTAACTTTTTGGTATTCAACTGCTACAATACTATGTTTTTCCAACTCTCAACTTGAAGAATGTAGTTCTATTTCCATGTTAAACACTCAATGAGATTGCACATTGTTCTGATCTCTCCTCTTACAATATCCTACGGTGTATTGTCTAGAGAAGTTCACCGCGTCTTTGACTAACTTAATTTTATTTTGAGCATGTCCCGCAGAGAAATCGAGTGTCTTGCTTGTCGACTTAAAGGTCACCATCAAGAATAAGGGTCAAGTTATAATGTAGTGGGATTGTGAGTATGAGATGTCGTACCCAAGAGATTGGAAAACCCATTTTTAGCTAGGAGAACCTAAGAGATGCTAGAAGCATATGCAAATGTACAAATCGCAAATCAAGGCTCACAAGTGAACCCAAATTAATGGTGGATATATGTAAGATTGTGTAGTGATTCAAATTTGTTTCGGATGTGGAGTTACTTCTAAAAACTAAATGACTACTTAAAATGTAAACTAAGCTATGCTAAACTAGATGTGATGAAATAGATGGAAGTTAGGACTTAAGGTTTCCACCTATAGCTTCTCTTGTGAACAATGATGCTACTAAATTGAATGATGACACTCTAACTAGTCAATTTCTCTCCATGTATCCCTCTCGGGTATGACAAGGGACAATCTCCTTTATTGGTATCAAGCAACACCTCTCAAGTGTAGTACTTAAGTACTCAAGTCATGCATATGAATCCGGTTAAGTATCAAATGCATTATCCTAAGTGCATAAAGTTTGGAGATGAAGAAATCATGCAAACCAACCATGCTTATCTCTAAGTGATTGTAGTTCACAACTATAACATGCACGTATGATATGCTATCATTCTTAAACAACTAAGGTTAATCAAACCTTAATCATTCATCATGTCATGACAAACAATCATACACAAATTGATTAAGTTTAAGCATGAATGTTCAACTTTTGAACTAGCATATTAGAGTGCTAATAAAAAGTGCATTAAACAAAATATTTATATCAATGTCATATAAGATTGGCTAGGGCTTTGACCTTTACCCCAACAAACTAACTACTCACTCATAACCAAATACACAAACTTCAACATGTTTATGAACATCAAAGTAAAGAGAGAGTAGAGAAATGACCAGTGAATCTCAAGTTGAGGATGATGTGGATGAACTCATGGAGATCTTGACATGGTGGTGATGGAGATCCTCAAATGATGCTAGACTCATCTTTTTCCTCCTTGCTTGATGATAGTGTATGAAAAATAGTGGATGATGAAGTGATGAAACTTAGTGTTTTTAGAATGAGATGGGTAAATTAAAATGTTCTCTTCCTCTTGGTTGGTGTTGGAAAATGGTGTGTTTGGAAATAATGGTGATGGAGGTTTTTATAGAAGATAATGGTGGCAGAAAAAGTAGGGAAAAGTGAGAGTTAATGGTGTAGTGACTGAGGTGATAAAAGAAGAAGTGAGTGATCATGGAGGAAGTGAGTGATCATGAAAGAAACATGGAAGAAGTGGGTGATAAAAGAAGGAAGTGGATGATAAAGAAATGAGTGATCATGGAAGGAAATGGGTGATCATGGAGGAAGTGGGTGATAAAGGAATGAACATGGAAGAAGTGGGTGATAAAGGAATGAACATGGAAGAAGTGGGTGATCATTGAAGAAGTTGATGGATGGTTAGGTAATGATGGAACTAGAGGTGATGATTGTACCCAAAATTAAATCAGATTTTTGGACAATGGAGAGTCATGATTTTTGTGAGAAATAGAGAAAATTGGTGTAGTTAAATCCCAACTAAAAAGATGGGATCTAGTTGTGCTAGAACAATGTGTTGATTCTCCTTTGCACCTCCATAAAATTAGCTGAAAATGCATGGCACCACCAATTGTGATGGTGCTCCGCTATAATAGTGCCGCTAAAAGTGGTGGTGCTCGGTGCCCGAACTTATCGTATTTCTCTTCTTGTCAAGATATTTTACAAAACATAGAAATGAATTAGTCTAAATTAAATTTAGCACATAGAATTAGTCAATTTCATGTTTTAGGGCATTAGAATATATGAGAATTATGATCTAACATTGTTCATTGCAAAATAACACACATTATCCTACGGCGAATGTAGTTGTTTTTTACGGATCTTGTGTGGAGATTGTGTTTTATATCTTCGTGTCTTGTTATGTTTTAAAGGCCATACATGCCAATAATTTTCATTTGAATATTTATCTTGAGAATGAAGAGGAATATCTTTGTTAGAAATTCTAAAAATTGGTTGTACCCAACCTTGTTGCATGCCCCACAGTTGCCCATGCAGCTACCTTGCACGGCTTTGCTGCCCCACAGCTGCTCCCTAAACTTCCGCAACAACCACTGCAGCCCATGCATCTCGGCAGCCTTACCGCCCCACAGCCCTTGTAGCCCATGCATCCCCTGCAACCCCTACAGCTGCCCCGTAGCCCACGTCATCTTGACAAAACGTGCTTAATTAATGACTCTTATTGTCCATTTTCTCATGTGAAGACTCAAATTGAGCATATTCCATTCTTATAAAGTATTTAAGGTGACTTTGGTGGATCCTATCGAACCAGATGCTGACATTTTCAGTATTTTTATGATATAGGTTAAGAGCATCTACGTGTTGGTCACACGTCGCTTTGCTTTCCACAAGGAACGCTGCATTTGCTAAGTTTTTAACTATGATCATCATATTAAGGGCTCACCACCCTTCCCATCCTCTTAAATATATTCGATTGGATACTGTTGGAGAGTTTAGCTCCAAGACTTTTGGTGATTTCTTTTTGCATATCTACTAGGATCGTCGTTGAACATATAATTCCTCATGTTCATTCACAGAATGATTCAGCAGAGCTTGGACTTGGTTATGGGTACTAACCTGCCGGTCTTTCCATGAAGATATGTAATGTTGCATGCAAAAATACTTATTCGTTTTAGACTCACAACTCACCAAGTGTTTAGTGTGTACCAGATGGTTGCTAGGTACGATCTTAACGTTCTTTTTGGTTAAGTTGTTTATGTGCCTCTATTGTAGTAATCTCAATGGGTCTACTTAAAACACTTAAGTATTTTGGTTGGTTTTGATTTATGAATCACCAACACTTGTCCGTATTTCCAATCTACAACAGTTGATCTATATCCTGTGAAATTAGCAGACAGTCACTTTGATAAGACATACTTTCCGTCGTTTGGGGCAGATATGGAATGCTCCCATTCTGGTTTTAACGCTAGAAATTGATGTGGTGTTGCACTATGCCTCATTAAGATCCCTCACTACTCAAAGTGAGCAAAAGTGCAACGCATTATCGACATCTAGAAAATCAAAGATTCGATGCTCAATGACTTTACTGATATTGCGAAAGTGATGAAATCGCACATAAATGTTGTGATGTGCTCGTAAGATTGGATCCTAGCACCGTTGGCACAATTCCTGATAGTGGGAAGGAAGTCGGCGATGACACCATCGTACGTTGTGGTGTTGTCGACGCCCGTAGTATTGCACCATAAAACAAGGGTGGCAAACGCAAAGATGGACTAGTAAGGGTCATAGCTTCGGTCTTGGCTCCTACCTAGATGAAGGGGAGACCGTTATTCTCTGGAATAAAAAACCAGAAAGAAGCGAGGTGCGAAGGCACAAATTTTTGCCCATCATCAAGAGATATTCTTTGAATATGTCTATCAACTAAGTTTCTGTGGGATGCTATAGACTCATTTTGTTGATGTTCGAGAACAAAAAAAATCTCTCAATTGATCGTATAAGCACGTGCGTTTGTTAATGGATTGATCTTCCACGATTGATGATGTATTTGTTTATGCTCTTATTCCGTTGTTAAGTATCAATAATGAGCAACTTGACCGAAGTGTAAAAAATCAATACAAGCTAAACTAGACTTGTTATGTTAGTCATTGTTCGTAAGTGTAATGAATTAGATGATGTCATGCGATATTTGCAGGACTTATGACATAAAGATTGTATCATTATCCTAGTATTGACTATGATGAGTTATATTCTCTCGTAATGGACATAATTACTTTCCGCTACTTGATCAGTAGTAGTGTCAGTGAAAACTGATTTGCAACATATAATAGTGGTCCTAGCATATCTGTAACAGGTTCTTGACGCAAATATGAAAGTGCCTGAAGGACCTTAATTGTTTGATTAAATGCATCTAGACCATGGAGAGCTGATGCAATCAGATTGCGATATTTGAAAGAATGTAGTATAATCGGTTGCAAGAACTCATACCCATACGTGTTCATATGAAAGCCAATTCTGGATTCTCTATTCCGTTTAAGTTAAGATGATGAAGAGATTTAATGAGTTATAGATTCATATATGTAAGTGTAGTTGATACATTATTGCTTTTCTTATGATGTGATTAAACTATGCCCGTATGCATCGTCATTGGACTTGCATTGCTCCTTTGACATTGGTTTAGTTCTACACTTAGTGAACCAACACAAATTATATCCACACCAATGCCGCTAGCAGCTCCAGCAACATCAACGTACGCCTTAGTATAACAGTTGACACTAGCAGCGTAGAGGATGCGTACGCTCCGTCTCAAACTAAAATTAGTCATTCATTGGTCCATTTTCCCATTGCTTTGTGAAACACATTGAATGTGACAAATTAGAATCTGTCTAGTCTCATGGGTCATCTTCAACGAGACCTACTTGATAGCTCACTCAATGAAATATGGTTAATTTGGTACCGTTGGAAAGGTCTATGTGTCTACTTACCATTTGTTCATAGTTGTCGCAAAGTAGGACAGTTCTGTTTGGGAATTTGCAAGTCAGTCAACTTCGACAGAGCACTGTGAACTGCTCCGATCGAATTAGGTTGTGAACTTTATGTCACTGGAGAGCCACTGGTGTCTACTTTCCAGAACATTTTATGGTTTGTTAATACCTATTGCGACGAAGCAGTTATGAGTGTTTAAGTGAGTGAATGTCATTCTCTCCGAGAATCTGATTTTCATTGCAAACTCTTGTTTTGAGTTGTTATGCAATCTAATTTCCTAAGATCTAAGTTTGGCTATGTATAGCATGTATAATCTGAGGATGTATAGCTATATTAATGATTAATCATTAGGCCAAGACTATGTTTGAGAAGCATGTAATGAACGTTGTATACGTTGTTGTTTGTTCTCCATGATTATGACACTAATCAGGGAGAGTTGTTTCGTAGACTTCAGGGGGAGTCTACCTAACATGATGCTATCAAATGTAGACGGTGTGTTGTGCTATTTTTCTCCTTCGATTAAGCTTTGTTTTTCACCCAAGAGGTTTTTATTTTGCTTGACAAGGTTTTTACCATGGCAGTGATATGTGCACCATGCAACCTAGGCATGCGACATAAGGGGGAGTGTTCCAGGAGAATTATTATTCTACCATTTTGTGTGTCTTAGACTAATTAAGTTTCCTTATTGGAGTAGATTATGTTTGATGTAATAGATATGAATCCCTGATTCATCGGGACACTCCGTATGTAATGCTTATATATATGCCTCATTATCAATCAAGAAAGAGTTCGGTTATATTCTTTTATGTTATTATTATTCTCATTTTGATCATCCTCAACAGATTTATCATATTTACTATTTTTAATTAAATTTATTAAATTTATGAAATTTACTACAATCAAGTACTAAATAAAAATACACAAATGGTTTCAAATAATAAAAAGAAGTGTCTAAATAAGGATTTATTGGATTTGAGGTAGATAGGCAATGGTTTGGTTTCACACATGAAGTTAGAGATTTCGCCTGCTAATGTTTTTGGCTTCCCTGATTAAGATGTCAGCGTTCAAAATCACTTTGAATATGAAGTTTTTGCGTTCGAAGAAAATGTAATTTTTCACTGATTTAAGACGCATCGCGTCCCAATTTTAGATTTAGTCATTTTTTCTTTGTAAAAGTAAAACTATGACATTTTTATTTGAAATAAAAAAAGGTCAGATATATTGAGAATATATCAGAATATTTAAAACGGAGAACGACACCCCACAAAGTTTTAGTTATCCATGCATTTTTATCGTTCTAACTTGGTTTAATATAATCATACTTGAGAAAATTGCAGGTAATGGCCCCCTTATATATATTGTTTGACTCTGCCACTTCGATCGTGAGAAACATGAGACAGATCAACCATAATTAGGCA
The DNA here is from genome assembly GCF_933775445.1 of Argentina anserina. Taxonomy (NCBI): domain Eukaryota; kingdom Viridiplantae; phylum Streptophyta; class Magnoliopsida; order Rosales; family Rosaceae; genus Argentina; species Argentina anserina. The sequence continues at coordinate 4,947,041 of NC_065875.1, forward strand.
ATTAATCAATTTGAAGTAAGAATTTCAATCAAATAGAAGCCCAATCTTAATATATATGTATGTATACATATATGATAATAAAAAAATCACGGAGTTAATTTTCCGGACAAGGGCGTACAAAATGCAACAAACCAAGAACAATTGCCACCTCTGCTCTTGTGCTCGTTAAGGATCCGTCAAAAAAAGATTTTAATCCAATCAATCAGCATTAATGAGATTCAAGGGAAGGGAAGGGAGTGTATTCAACTAGGATTTTATAAGATTATTTTGTATTTCAAGAATCTTCTGAAATCTTGTGGTATTTAATTAAAATTTTAAACATTCCATTAAAATCTCAAGATATTTAATTAAGATTTCAAAAACTCTTATGAATTCTAGTGGTATTCAAAAATAGATTGATTTTGAATGATTTCATTTATTAGTTGATTTTGTAGGATTTTAAAGTATTTTTACACCATAACATGCTCGTTAGAAATCAAGCATCTAAACATAAGATTTTGATGTACTATCTCTCTCTATCAATAAGATAAAAAAATTTATGTTCTTAATCATGTGTTTTATTTTAATTACTTAAATCAATATTTTGGGTTTTTCTTATGATTTTGTATAATTGTTGTAGGCAAAAAAGAAATAATGGTTGTTTTATAATTGTACTAATAGTTGTTTTGCTAAAAATCAATTGTATAACAATCAAATTTCAGATTTTAGAATACTATTGCATATTAATTGGATGAAAGTTTATAAAATTGCTATTATATCTCTGATCCTCATTCAAGATAGTTGCACTTTTGTGATATTATCTTGTACCTGTTCCGGGAGAATTACTATTCTACCATTGTCTGTGTCTTAGCCTAATAGGTTTCCTGTAGGAGATAGATTAGCATCTCCGTAATAGATTAGGACTCCGAATCCTACGGGATTGTGGTTTTGTAATGCCTATATATAGGCCCCTATATCATTCAATAATACACAATTATTTCATCCTGAAACACGTTATCAGCACGTTGCCCTAAAACCCTGAACTTTTAGAGCCCTAGAAATTTTTTCTCTTCTCCACCGCCGGCCGCCGTCGTCTCCGGCCTCCGGCATCTCCTCGTCGGCGCAGCCCCTGCTCGCCGTTGTTGCAGCCCCCCCCCCCCCCCGCTGCTACCCCCGCAGCCCCGCATCCCTGCGCGCCGCCAGCCTCGCTGCCCCTGCATCACCTCTGCATGCTGCCCTGCGACCCCCCAGCTGCCCCCTGCAGGCCCTGTTCGCTGCCCCTACATGCAGCCCCGCAGCCCCTGCACGCTGCCCCCGCGCATGCTGCCCCTGCAGCCCCTGCAGCCCCGCGCGCAGCACCTGCACGCTGCCACCGCAGCCCCGCGCGCAGCCCCTGCACGCTGCCCCCGCAGCCCCGCGCGCAGCCCCAGCACGCTGCCCCTGCAGCCCCGCGCGCAGCCCCTGCATGCTACCCCCGCAGCCCCGGACACTGCCCTGCCCTGCAGCCCCCGCAACGCAGCCCTGCACGCACGCACGCACCCCTGCACGCACCCCTGCACGCACCCCTGCTGCCCCCGCATCGTAGCCGCATGCAGCCCCGCACGCATATTCTGCCCTGCGGCCCCTGCTGCCCTGCAGCCCCTGCGACCCCCCCTGCTGCCCCTGCACGCAGCCCCGCAGGGTATCCTCCGCATTCGCTCCGCAAAAACATCTTCTTGCCCCGAAAAATCCCGCATCACAGGATTCAAAATTGCTCATCCCGCATATATACGCAATGAACGCGAACTGCACAAGCAAACTCTTCGCTCAAGAGAAGCTACTCCCATCTTCTCTACCCTTTTGGGCCTTTAAACTATTTCTCTTTTTTCCTTTTTATTTTCCTATTGCTTATTAAATCATTTATTTGCACGTTTTCGTTTTCTAACTATGTTTCACGTGCTTGCATAGGAAAAGTGATCACTCGTCGTACTATGGTGATGACATTCATGCCGAGATGGATGATACTTTTGTCATCTACATACGATTTTGATCGTATCCTCCCAAGATTTTATGTCATCGGACGAAGATCGAAAAGGAATTCATCAAGCAACTTCATGCATGACGATCGATTTGCAGTGCAATTTACTTATATGCGGTCTATTTGGCAGACCAACAAGTATGTTTTTCTTAAAGTTGCTGCTTTTGAACATATATATATAAATTATCGGGCGCTATTAGCCTTTTTTTCATGTCTTCTTTTCCGGCCTTTCTTATAACGCCGATGAGACCAAAGAGGGATATGATTCCCCTCTTGGTCGACGTTTTTCGTGTGACGGTCCTGGGGGAGTCACGTTATTATTTAAAAAGGAATATATTGATTTCGTGTGGTCGCCTGAGTGCACCGCTGTTTTGGGTGCGATCATGAGAATCGCCGATATGCATCGATTATTTTGTGACCATATACATCACAACCCTTCTAATTCCGGTTACATACTTGAATAGTTTTGATTATTCGAAACCTATACAACTCTCGTTTCTTATGGATGCGTCGCCATCGCGACTGTTATTTGAATGTTTGAGTTTCTTAAACTCATGTCTATAAACGATAATCTCAAGGTCTACATACTCATTTATTTGAGTTGATTCATTACTCTGATGCAGCACTATTTGCTGACAAAAAGATCCCAAAAATAACGAATTCTATGGGACACACTTAAAAGTGATTTAATGAACGTCTATGACGACGTATTACCAGAGTTGACCTTGAAACATGCTCCACATCCGAGAAACACATGTCATTTATTGGCACCTGTATCTATTTCTCGAGGGAATTTTGGAGATGGAAACGTAACATTCTTCCATTCTCAAGTAAGCACATTTTTGAGCCTCAGACTAAGGCTCCGCCCAATCAGATATGCAAGATTTTGTTGCTACAAACTTTTGATTAGTCAATCTATTTTGACTATGTATTCTGCTTACTATTTTTCAAGTATGACGTTGGCATTGCCATGATTATTGCTCGACTTTAGCTTAAGTCGTCTATTGGAATTGGAAGCTTGTTTGTGTTGTATTAAATATTGGCATATTCTATAAAATCTCTCGTATTTCTTGTTTACAAGATTGACTCGTGAGAATTTTATTTGCCTTGGCTTAGCATGCATGGTCAACGTTGCAACTCACGTGGTTTTTAAATTGGCCGCTTTTGGGTTACATGGGACCCCAATAGCACTACATTGTGATTTTGGACTTTGAAATTTGGAAAACGGACCTCGGAACGTCAAAATTGACGTCGTTTTTCCCGGCGTTTCCGGAACGTTTTTTGACGTTTTACCGGCGTATTCGCCACCATCCGGCCATATTCCGGCGTTTCTGGCACCGCCATCCGGTTCCAGACGGCGTTCCCTGTCGGACCTGAAGTTATGGCCTCCATACCGGCCAGGTCCGGCCACTGCCGGCCGGATTTCCGGCAATCGGTACCGTCGGCTTCCGACGAGTTTTTCCGACGTTTTTTTCCGTCGTTTCTCGTCATGTTTTCCGCATATTTCAGCAGTTCTTGAAAAATTTCCGGTTTTCTCAGTCCAAATTTCACCCGGTTTTGAGTTAATTTGACATGGTTTTCCGGTTAATTTTCCGGTTTTCTCCAAGTCGTTTCATAGCTCAAATGATTTTATTATTATTGGTGACCACCCGCACCAAATGGAAGGTTTTCCACCATAATTGTTTGGTATTCAACTGCTCCAATTCCATGTTTTTCTAACTCTTGAGTTGAAGAATGTAGTTCTATTGCCATGTGATACATTCGATGGGATTGGCATTTGTTTCAATCCCCTCTCTTACAATATCCTACGGCGTATTGTGTAGAGAAGTTCACTGCGTTGTTGACTCTCTTAATCTTCATTTTGAGAATGTCCCGCCGTGAAATCGAGTGTCTTGCTAATTGCGTAACCACCCACACTGTCCTACGGCGCAGGTAGTTGTTTTACGGATCTCGTGCGGAGATTGTGTTGTATATCTTCGTGCCTTGCTAAGTTTTAAAGGCCATTCATGCCAATGATGGATTTTCATCTTGATATTTGTGTTAAGAATGGAGAGGAATAAATCTGTCAGATTTCATTGACAGTATCTTTTTCAAGCTTTGACAGTAGCTTTGTTAGCCTGCAGACATCGTTTTGCTTGCATGCAGCAGTAGCTTTATGTAAATCAAGATTCTTTGAATCATGGGTTCGGTTTTACTGTCTTCTCGGTTTTGACATGATCGTTTTTTGGTCATTTTGAACAAGATATGATGATTCGAGTTCTTTGAAATTCACATTATCATCTATTTTTTCATGTTCACGAAGCGATTGGAGAACCACCTCACCCATGCTCCACACGGTGAGGCCGAGCCTATCCGTGCCATGCACGGTGATGCCGAGCCTACCTATTTCGGCAGCTCCATGGCATTAAGGCCGTCGGTGGCGGCATCCCCTCCTTCATAGGAGCTTGTGATGCCTCCCGTGTTTTCTAATGCCTTCATGGTAATCTCTGATGCTTATCGCTCATTTTGCAAAGCTTGTTGTTTTGCTAGATTTCAAGGAAGTCCTTATTTGCTAAGGCTCCAACCGAGAACATTCCATTCTTACGAAGTATTTAAGGTGACATTAGTGGACCCTATCCAACCGAATACGGACATTTTTCGGTATTTTTATGGTATAGGTTAAGAGCATCGACGCGTTGGTCACACGTCGCTTTGCTTTCCACAAGGAATGCTGCATTTGCTAAGTTTTTAGCTATGATCATCATACTAAGGGCTCACCACCCTTCATATCCTCTCAAATCTATTTGAATGGATACCATTGGAGAGTTCACCCCCACGACTTTGATGATTTCGTTTTGCATATCTACTGGGATCGTCGTTGAACATATTATTCCTCATGTTCATTCACTGTACGATCTAGCAGAGCTCGGACTTGGTTATGGGTACTAACCTGCCGATTTTTGCATGGAGATATGTAATGATGTTGCATGCAGCGACACTTATTCGTTTTAGACCCACAACTTGCCAAGCGTTTAGTGCGTACCAGATGGTTACTGGATACGATCCCAACGTTCTTTTCCTTAAACGCCTATTTGGTTAAAGTTGTTTATGTGCCTCTATTGTAGTTATCTCAATGGGTCTACTTGAAACGATTAAGTATTCTGGTTAGTTATGATTTATGAATCACCAACACTTGTCCGCTATTTCCAATCTACAACCGTTGATCTCTATCCTGCGATATTAGCAGACGGTCACTTTGATGAGACATACTTCCCGTCGTTAGGGGGAGATATGGAATGCTCCCATTCTGGTTTTTAACGCCAGGAATTGACGTGGTGTGGCACTATATCTCATTAAGATCCCGCACTACTCAAAGTGAGCAAATGTGCAACGCATTATCGACCTCCAGAAAGTCAAAGATTCGATGCTCAATGACTTTACCGATATTGCGAAAGTGACGAGATCGCACATAAATGCTGTGATGTGCTGGTAAGGTTGGGACTCTCAGAATATGAGAGAATTTCATATGACTTGGTCCTAGCACCGTTGGCACCATCCCTGACAGTGGGAAGGAAGCCGGCGATGGCACCATCGTACGCTGTGGTGTTGTCGGCGCCCGTGGTATTGTACCACAAAACAAGGGCGGCAAACGCAAAGATGGACTAGTAAGGGTCATAGCTTCGGTCTTGGCTCCTGCCTAGATGAGGGGGAGACCATTATTCTCTGGTATCAAAACCAGAAAGAAGCGAAGTGCGTAGGCACAAGTATTTCGCCCATCATCAAGAGATATTCTCTAAACATGTGTATCAACTAAGTTTCTGTGGGACGCTACAGACTCCTTTTGTTGATGTTAGAGAAGAATAGAAATCCCACAAATTGATCGTATACAGCGCGCGCGTATTTAATGGATTGATCTCCCATGATTGATGATGTATTCGCTTATGCTCTTATTCCGTTGTAAAGCATCAACGATGAGCAACTTGACCGAAGTGGAAAGAATCAATACAGGTTGAACTAGACTTGTTATGTTGGTTGTTGTTCGTAAGTGTAATGAGAAAGATGAAGTCATGCGATAAATGTAGGACTTATGGCGCAAAGATTGTCTCATTATCCTAGTATTGAGTACGATGAGTTATATTCTCTCGTTATGGACATAATTGCTTTCCGCTACTTGATCAGTAGTAGTGTCCATGAAAACTGATTTACAGCATATGATAGTGGTCATAGAATATCTGTAAAGGGATCTTGACGCAGATATGAGAGTGCCCGAGGGACTTTAAATGCCTCTAGACCACGGAGAGATTATGTAATCAGATTGCGACGTTCGAGAGAACGTAGTACAATCGGTTGCAAGAACTCATACCCATATGTGTTCATATGAAGCTAATTCTTGATTCTCTATTCCGTCTAAGTATAGATGATGAAGAGATTCAATGAGCTATACATTCATGCATGCTAGTGTTGTTGGGACACTATTGCTTTCATTATGACGTGATTAACTATGCGCCTATGCATTGTCATTGGACTTGCATTGCTTCTTTGACATGGGTTTAGTTCTACACTTAGTGAACCAACAAAAATCCTATCCACACCAACGCCGCCAGCAGCTCCAGCAACATCAACGTACGCCTTGGTGTAGCAGTCGACACTGGTAGCGTAGAGGATGCGTACGGTTCCGTCTTGGACCAAAATCAGTCCTTCATTGGTCCATTCCCCCATTCTATTCGCGAAAGACACATTAAATGTGACAAATCAGAATCTGTCCAGTTTCGTAGGTCAACTTCAACGAGACCTACAGGATAGCTCGCTCGATGCAATATGGTGAAATTAGTACCATTGGAAAGGTCTATGTGTCTACTTTGAAGGGACATCAACCTTTCGTTCATAGCTATCATATTGAGTGAGTTATGGCCGTTTTAGAAAAGTAGGACAGTCCTGTCCGGAAATTTGCAAGTCAGTCAACTTCGACAGAGCATTGTGAACTGCTCCGATCGGATGAGGTTGTGAACCTTATGTCACTGGAAAGCCACGGGTGTCTACTTTTCAGAACATTTTACGGTTCGCTGATACCTATTTTGACGAAGAAGTTATGGCCGTTTAAGTGAGTGAAGCTCATTCTATCCGAGAATCTGATTTTCATTGCAAACTCTTGTTTTGAGTTGTTATGCAATCTTCTTTCCTAAGATCTAAGTTTGGCTAAGTATAGCATGGATGATCTAAGGATGTGTGGCTAGATTAATGATTAATCATTAGCCCAAGACTACGTTTGAGAAGCATGTAATGAACGTTGTATACGTTGTTCTTTGTACTCAATGATTATGGCACTAATCAGGGGGAGTTGTTTCGTAGACTTCAGGGGGAGTCTACCGAGCAAGATGCTATCAAATGTAGACTGTGCGTTGTGCTCTTTTTCCCTTCGATCAAACTTTTGTTTTTACCCAAGAGGTTTTTATTTTGCTTGACAAGGTTTTTACCGAGGCAACGATGTATGCACCATGCAACGTAGGCATGCGACACAAGGGGGAGTGTTCAGGGAGAATTACTATTCTACCCTTGTCTGTGTCTTAGCCTAATAGGTTTCCTGTTAGGAGATAGATTAGCATCTCCGTAATAGATTAGGACTCCGAATCCTACGGGATTGTGGTTTTGTAATGCCTATATATATGCCCCTATATCATTCAATAATATATAATTATTTCATCCTGAAACAGTACCTTTATTTTATTGATGCTTATGGAAGTTATAGAATTGAATCAAACTCATGTGACTTTAAAATAGGGATGTTTGTTATTATTTAACATGCATGTATAAAATTAATAAGGGTGCAAGTAACTAGTAAATCTTGCCAACATACTATTGTAAAATCTATTAAAATCTTCCAAATACAAGACAAGAAATTCTAACTAAATTCATATGAAGTTTAAATAATCTATGAATTTTTCATTGCGCGTAATGCGAGTGGAAGATCACGTGAGTGAGTATGAGGCCACGTGAGCTTGAGGTCCTTCTTCCAAACTATATTCGTTCTGTAATAAAACCCCGAGGGAGAGACAGCCCGCCCCAAGTCTCAATCGTTTCCGACTTGTCTTGCGAACTGCGTAAACCTCGCGGCGCGTGAGATCTCAATCGCCATCATCATCAGATGGCTTCAGCCAAGACGGTCTTATCAGTTATAGCTGCAACCGTGTTACTCACCTCTCTGGTCTGGAAACTCACTTCCTCATCTTCCTCCGCCGACTCCGTCGCTTTCATCAAAAAGACCGTCTCCTCCAACAAGATCGCCATCTTCTCCAAGTCTTATTGCCCGTAATCTCCTCTTCCCATCCCCACTATTTTGTTTGCTGTGATTTCATTTCTTGATTTTCGATTTCATTCTTTCAATAGATTTCAGATTTGCATGCGGTGATTTCGCCATGTTTTTCTCATTTGACAGTTTTGTTGGGTGATTTTTGTAGATACTGTCGAAGGGCGAAGGCTGTTTTCAAAGAGTTGAAACAGGTGCCGTATGTGGTTGAGCTTGACGAGAGAGGTGCGTTAAACTTAGACTTTACTGATTTTGTGTTTGCGTTCATGGACTGATTAAAATCATGGGTCTTGTTCCTAAAGTTTGGGATTGAAATTTTGGGTAGAAACCAATTTGGAGAAAAGAGTAGAGGTGATGAATTTACATCTTGAATTGCATGGATGTGTTTGAATTTTTGTTCTTTGAATACCCAATGGTACATAAATTGGCAGGGCATAGAATTCCAGGTTAGAAATGTTTATAGTACTTGGCATTAGTATTCAGGTAAAAATTGGCAGCTAAAATGCTTCTTGTAGTTGTAGAACCACTGAAAGTTAGCTTGAATTAGCACTATGAATGTGCATTGTTCGGCCTTATGCTCCAATACTAGAGCTTGTGTTAGGTCCCAATTCGATCATAGGATTAACTTTCTGAGATTGCATTTTGGGAATTTAACGTGGTAGCTTTGAAAAGCATGCTCGGAAGAATAATTTTGGCAACTACAAACTGTTTCTGTGAAAATTATGAGTGCACCTCTCTCTGTGGCTACACATGTACTATTTCTACAAAGTATTGATTGGAGTCCGCATGTGTCTTTCAGTTGATGGTCGGGACATCCAAGATGCTTTGAGCGAGATTATTGGAAGGCGTACTGTACCGCAGGTGTTTGTAAATGGAAAGTACATTGGGGGATCTGATGGTAAGTTCGTAACTGCTTTCCGTTTCAGCCTTTGTGCTTCCCATGATTGTTTCTGGGCAATGTGATTGGTGTATTGAATTTTCTAATGACTCCTGCTATGGTGTTTGTGTAGATACTGTTGCAGCATATGAAAGTGGAGAACTGGCCAAGCTTCTAGGCCTGGAGGGCAAGCATAAGGATGACCTGTAGACAGTTACCAACAACCAGAAACTTGCAAGTTATTTATCATCAAAATTGAATGCATTGTTGTAAACTAACGCCTTCACTATCAATTGGGGTATGATAATTTACAGAAGATGCTTCATTAGTTCATTCTTCATTTGTATGCTTCATGTACTGATTGGGATATTATATGCAGTAGTTACACTGATATTTGCATCTTTAGAATTGTGTTAGTCACAGAGCGCTAGTATAAAAAAGAGGGAGAGATCCTCAGTCGATATATGGGATAAAAGGACACCGTGACAGTAATAATGGCCAAAGGCACCTTCCTCAGTCGATATACAAAATGTTTTGAGCACTGTTTCAGATACATTCAACTGATTCAAGTTGGAAATGTTGTGGTAATTCTCATTTGAAGGTCATTAGAATATGCATGAGATCATGCAATTAGAGAGGTAGCTGGTAGCTCAGACGATGAACCACTGTTTAGTGTTTACTTTGTCTGAGAAGTTCCCTTACACTCGAGAAGAACTTCCTCGTGTGATCGGCAGGAAGGTTCAATGAAGCATGAAGCAGCGTCATAACAAAGTATAGCCGGCCAGTTTATATTGTTATTGTTAACTCATGTATTGTCTGTCATGAACTACAGCTTAAAGGTGACTTAGGTTGTTAACAATAGTTTTGTTATGCTGAGTAATTATTATGTTAGAAGAGATATAATGATAAGCAATTTTTTTTAGAAAATCATGAGAATGCAATTACTGTATATCGCAATGTAGCCTAGAACGATAGTCACCGCCTTCATTAGTATAGAAGTACCAAAATGATCGGTAAAATGACTAAAATCTAACCTAGTTTGTCCAAATGCCAGCTTATCTCCATCTCCACTAATGTAATTGGAAACGATGTTTTAATGCCAATAGTTTCACACAAAAATTTGAACTTCCTATATTATCTGTGCACATGTGAAAATAATTCGTGCAAAGAAAAAATGTGAAGGCGTAGTATGGTAACATATTAGAGATATAATATCACTTTGAGAGTGTGAGATACTGATTTAGCCTTGAAATTCGCAAGGAGAAGGAAATCTGTGGCATCTCGTGGGGCAAATTGCTAGGAACACCGAAATTTTTTTTAATGTTTCGTATCTTTATATCATTACATTTAATCACGTTAAGATAAAGTGTATTGTTTAGAATTTTCTAAAATTTCGTTATAATCAGGTTAATAACTGAACTGTTACGACAATTTTTTTTTTTAGAATAATGTCAAGGAAGAATGGTACTGAAAATTTTCGATTTTTGACATTCAAGAATTTTTTTGACATCCAAGAGCTTTTACCAAAAGGGATAGATACTTCATTAGAACAGCTCTTTTCAACTCGCACTCGTCAGTAAACAAAACAAAAATGGAGAGCCGCAGCAAAAGAAAACGTAATCCGGAACCTGACGCCGTCGGCGAACACCACCGCCTTCGCCCTCTTACTCGCCGCCCTCTCCTCCACAACCCCCGACTCCCACCGTCCCTTGCTCACCAACTCCCTAAACAAACTCCGCCGCTCCTTCCCCAACCCCCTCCTCCTCTCCCTCCTCCCCTCTCTCCTCACCCGCACCATCGCTTCCGACGATGACATCATCCACGCCTTGCTCGCCGCTTTGAGCAACCCCCGCACCAGGTGCTCCGTCGCCGCCTGCAATGCGCTTCTCGATTTGTGCACTACTGCCGTCGGACGTCGCTGTTTGATCGAGCACTCCGCGCTTCCGGCGATTATGTGAGTCTCAATCAGAGTTATTCACAGTTTAACAACCTTGCTTTTTGTTTTTGTTGTTCTTAGTTTATGAATTGTTATACATTTCATTATAGATTTCGGTTTTTTTTCGGATTCATAAACATCGAAAACTTCAGTTACTGTGTGCTGTGCCTCTGGAGATAGCAAAGATTTAAGCTCAGTTAGTGTAGGGTTTAAGATGGATGAACTTTCGGTTTTGATTATTAATGCTGCTATTGTTCTCATCAATGCCTGTGAAATTGAACAACTGGAGAAGATCCCGGGACATTTTTCGCAACCTTTCTTTGCATTTATGAGGAATCTGTGGGAAAATGTTCGGAATGCAATGTCACTCGCAAGCCCTGTGGATTCTAGACAAGGGGGAGACGTGTGTGTTAGCAACATTAGAGTTAGTCATGTGGCTGAGAGCCTCTTCCGGCTTTCGGTTTTCGCGTCTAGGAATATCTCGCCTTTGCCTTGTCGTGTGGTTGAGAGAGGGGTGTTTGGCTTCTCAGAGTCGGGTTTTAGAGATTTCGTGTTGAACCACTGGGAGGTGTCACCGTTTCTTGTGAGGAGGATGGCTGCATGGATTAGAGTTGAGGAGGATGATCTTTTCGGCCTGATGCCAGTGAACTTGGTGTAGACATATCCTTTGTTTCTTTCTTCTATGCTTCAGGGGATGGTTTCTTGTCTTCCTATTGTTTCAGACGAGTTGAACATCCTTGCATTTCTGGAGGAGGTGCAGAATATATTGGGTTGTCCTCTAATTTACCAGCAGGACATTCGGGTTGTGAAAACAATATGCAAGAAGGAAGTGCATTTCTTTGCGAACAGTCTGTCATCTTGCAGTGTAAAGGATACTCTTTGTCTTTGCACCGAGGATGTTTCAAAATGCGAGGAAGCTTATAAAGAGGGTTATACCGTGGAGTTACGCGGAATGGAGTTCCGGTTTGACAGTGTTGCTGCTATTGCAGAAGGATTAGCATCTGCTTTCGGTCAACCATCTGTAGGTGCCAATCTGTACTTGACACCACCAAATTCTCAGGGTTTGGCTTGTCACTATGATGACCACTGTGTCTTTGTATGCCAACTTGTTGGGAATAAGAGATGAAGAGTTTCTTCTCAGTTAAATGATCAGTTACCTCGATTATATGACCCTCTTGATAGACTATATGGTTCTGAAGTTCATAACTTGATGGATGACTGCAAACATTATTTGCTTAGTGAAGGTGATATTTTGTATATCCCCAGAGGTGTTCTTCATGAGGCATGCAATGAAAATGTTAGTCTTGATGGGTCTGCTAGCTGTTCCTTACACATTACACTTGGTATCGAGGTTGAACCTCCATTCGAGTAAGTATGCGTTGACATTGATAAAATATTAGTTTAAAGTTACTGATAATTGGTCTTGCTATTTTTTTTTTGGGTTTAATGTATGCTTGAAAATCATTCATAAATACCATGCCTTTGTAGTTCTTGACAGTTGAATGAACATAGGACATTACTTACCATTCAGAGAGTTTAAATTGACTGCTCTGCTCTGATCTGCTCATGTGGGGTTAAATTTCTTTTGCTCATAGAAAAATGTCGATATTATAAAATATGTGGGGGGTCTTACACAAAATAGGATTGCTTGCGGTCTAAGGTACAGTACTCTACTGAGAATTGGAGTAGTTTTCTGAATAATTTGTAATCACATAAAGGATTTCAGGGTTATTAAGGGATCTTGCAATATGAATGTTTTGAGATAGATACCTTATCTACAAGTTATGCAATAGGATACACATGGATTGTGATCTCCCTTTTATATCTCGTGTCGTGAAATGATTCCTGTTTCCAGAATTTTAATTCTATGTCTAAATTGTTTAATAGCATCTTCAGAATTCTGTGTGAATGAGATTGCATAATGTCCTACTGAATGTATCCCTATCACTCTACCCAATAGCTGTCATTGACTCTAATGTAATCTCTGACATTACACATGAGAGTGTCCTCAGTGCCTATGCTATTTTGATTTTTCTTCTTTTGAATCCTTTTCTATTTGATTTGCTTTATCCTTTCGTCTTTCTTTCCTGGATGGCCAGTTCTGCTAATATATATATATAAATTTTTTTTTATGATCATTAACTTCATTTGGTCATTCATCTCACATTTCCATATGACTGGGTATGCATATACGTATGGAATATCTTTCGATTGGTTGAGTAACCCCTTAACGACTATATTCTGACAATGAAACTCAACATTGCATGTGCTTTTGATCCACATTCAAGACCAAATGATATGGTATGCATTAATAGAAACTTTTTCCTATTAGACAGAGACAACTTGGACCCATCTCTATAAGAAGGCTGCAGCCTGTTGTCTCTGATTTGTGTATTTGAGCAGATTCCACTTTTAATATTAGTGTGAAGATTTTTCGTGACCTTCTATACTTTACTCAGTGTACATAAAATAATAATATTTAAATAAAATACACATATACTTCCCAGTTGGTAATCATATGTGTTATAATTTATACTATTCAGTATATGGAAATGAAAACTTATATTGATCATGGAACGAAACATTTGTCCTCTCCTTGTAAGCTCTATATTCTTATAGGATATGGAGTGAAAAAATTAAATTTGATTATGACCGTGTAGAGTTGGCTTGTCTACAGAAAGTGTTGTTCAATTGTTAATATGAATCGGCTCAAAGTTTCACTTATGAACATGTTGTTAATGCAACCCTTGTATTAAATCAGTGCAGAAATATAAATACTCGATTTCAGAACAGATAGAATATGAAGGTTGGTTTTGTATTAAAAGTTACATATTTTTGGTGATTCTTACAAAAATAAATAAATAAATATACAAGAAGAAAAAAAAAATTCAGATGACATGACAGATTTTTTTTTCAAATCACAATCATATATGATTACTTGATGTTAGTGCTCACCTCTGCTAGGCTCTCATACTATCTGTCTCACATTCTCTGCTTCATTCTAATACAGGTGGGAAGGATTTGTTCATGTTGCATTCTTCAGTTGGTACCAGAACCAGAAACAAGTTAACAATTCGTTTGAGTTTTCGTCTGGAGCATTCATGATATATCTGTGAGTCTCTTCCATGTTGCCATTGGGTTGATTGGTGATTCGGATCCTCCCTTTAGGAAGGCTTGCTTGGTTGCTTCGATTTTTCCATGGTCACATACATATATCTGGCTTGATTTGAACCACGGAATCATTTTTTGTCAGCTGATTGATAAAATTGGTGTTGGGAGTAGGTTCTTGGAAGTGTTTAGGAGCATAGAATTAGCAGTTCAGGAAAACAAGGATCCCTTGCAACGGATCAAATGGCTCGGTATTCTCAATATGGAGAAGGAATGCAGCCCAAATCATTACCAGAATATACCTTTCATGGGGATGACAGCTCTACTGTCATCATGTATCAATACAACGAGGATGTAGAAGCTGCATTTTTCAGCAGCTTAAATCTAGGTTTTGTGAAAACGTGATATTTGAGGATGCAATAGTTAGTTATAAATTACTGTTAGATAGATATAGGAAGGTCAGGAAGCAATATATGAATGGAATGGTTTCACTGCATCATCAATTATGATGTATATAAGTATATTTCTTTATTTTCCCTCCTTCATACCCCACTAATTTGTTCTGTTTCTATTTGCTCCTGAGCGCTTCTGACAGGATTGGGAGCTGACGGACAGGAATGGATCAAGCTAGCTACCTTGTCATATATGATTCTAAATGTTAGAAGCAGATTTATATCAAAGGTGGGCAGGTAATGATTGCTTTCTTTATGAACTATAGCTCTAAACATAATGTGATCACCTTCCTGTGTTTTACTCAGATCAGAAGAAAAACTTATGCTGGTGTAGGGAAACCATGAAAAGAAAATATGATAACGTACAGAAAGTTTCATCAATATCACCTTTGCTTATTTCATATATAACCTAGAAATAATGAAATATACAAGTACAACACTGTATAAGCTGCAATGAAAAAGTTTCTATGGTTTGGAGTGTCTGGGTGTTGGAGTCGGATGTGTAGTCACTCCGTGGTAATCAATCTGGTAAACAATATCATCTATATTACTATTGCTACTTTCTTGGACTGTCGATGTCTCTGACTCTCCATGAATGACCTGCATTTAGCACAATCTTTATGATGGTTTTGAACAACACTACCACAAACACAGTTATTTACTACAAAGGTGTATATCTGTCATAATGAACTTCAGAAAAGAATTATTCTCAATGCATGTAACTGCAGATACTTTTCCCTTGTGCCTGAAAATTTGGAAGCAGATAAACCACTATTCATGCATCAGAAGCCGTACCTTGTTCTTTGGATTTTCATGTTTCTTGTTGGTGAATGACATGCTCAGTTTCCTTATTGGTTGTATACTTACATAAGAGGAACTGATGCTATAGGAAGAGAGATAAAGAGCTGCGATAAGGAAACAGAACAGAACCATTTGCAAACTTTTCATTGTTATGAAGATGTAAGCATATCCTTGGGGAGTGAAAAGTTATAGGACCAAGTATATATAGATCATTGTAGTGATTGGAGCAAGAGAGGATAAGCATTATTGATCAAGTGGTAGGGGAACATGTCTGAGCCCATGCTTGTGATTCTGTTGCTTATGAAAATGCGAGAGATAGAAACAAGATCGACCCAGAAGTTGTAGGCAGCATTGTCTTTCCAAACTTACCTTGTGGCTTCTAAAATCTCTGTTTAGGGGAGCCATTCACCATCGGTGTTGCAGAGTAGGTAAGGGAAAGAAACTGTTTTCACGTTTGTGTTTCATATCAAACAAAGCCTCTCACGACTAAATTATTCTTCATGTTTTGTCTTCACCAATAAGGACCAATTCTGGTCATATCACTCCCCAGCTGTTGCCCCACTCTGAATATCTCATTCAATATTTTAGGACTGAAAATCCAGCGATTTATTTTGTTAAAAATTAGCAAAATTCATTGTTGATTACTTATTTGTTGATAAGAAATTCAAAATTCAAGATGGCGAGAGTTGACCCAATCTTCCGGTTGGATTAAACTCAAAAAAGACAAGGGCCCGTCCCAAGTTAAAAAAAATGAAACCGGACACGAAATTAGCATAATCTCGTCCTATCCTTTTCCATTCCCAGTCCTAGCCGCCGTCACTTAGAAAGTTAGAATGATGTCTAGGGCAGAGACGAGAGAGAGGAGAGGGAGAAAAAGAGTCATAACTCAACTCATGTCTTTTGCTAAGAAGATTTAACATTTATCAAACCGGTGCACAAAGATATTGTAACAGTTGATTGTTTTAAACGTTGAGCATAGTTTCTTTATTTTGAGTGGAGCATAGTTTCTTTTTTCACCATGTGCATTAAGAAAAATCAACCTCTTTGATCGAATAATATCAGTGCACATAAATCTTGTAACATTTAATTGTGTTTACAAAAGTTTAATTTATATGCAAGCCCAATTAAATGTTATAAATTAGTCAAAAATCTGCATCTTCTAAAAAAAACGTTAAACAATGTAATAATGAGGGTATCGATCCATTTCCACCTTCAGAATAATATGATACTCTCTGACCAAAATAAACCTTCCTTATTTTTAATTTCTATACATCCTATAAATTATTGAACCCTAATTCCAAAAATACATATCCATCAGCATTTCAATAAATATTTGGGAAGACAAAAATTGAGAAGCTAGATCACATCCTGCACTCGGCTTCTTCTCCTTGCTTTTGCAGCTGGTAAAATAACTAACGCACCAACTTTATTTTCATCAGTACATGAGTATTCTAGGCGGAAATGATATCCAATTAAAATGTTTAACAAGTACGATATATATTAGCAAAGTGCTTGAGATCCCAACTCCTGGTGAGCACTAAATATTTACAAGTTTTTGATGATATATGTTCTTTCTTTTTTTTTATCGGGTTTACAACTGAAATGCTACGATGATTTGGTATGAGCGGAAGTCACAACCTCTCACTTAACAATAAGAGACTATATTATTAGACCAAATAGTTGCTATGTTTTTCCATCATGAATAAACCGTATGTAGAAAATAAGCCTCATCATTAAGCCCGCAGATCAAGTGGACCAATGGAGGCCTGCAAGCCGGATGAGCCTAGAGACATGCCCGCATAAAAGCCTGTTATAGGCCTGGCCCGGTGGGTAGAGGGTCAGGCTTGGTTTAGGGGTGAGAAACCCGGCCCAGCTCGCCTAAAGCTCATCAAGCTTGGCCGTGAAAGCCCGCAAATATATGATATATAGACATATAGTTATATACAAATAATATCATTATATATTATGCTAATATGCTGAATAAATAATAATAAATATTTATATGTAAAAATAATACTGCTTAATAAATATCAGTGCATATCTCTATTAAATAAGTAAATTTTCCGTAGTTGAAAGATTAAAAAAGAAAAAGCAAGAATATAAATTTCAAAATAGTGACGAATGTAACTAATGCATATTTGGAATACATACATATTTGCAGTAGTCACTATTGATTATAGTCCTTTTTTTCTCAAAAAAATATGATCTTGTGTGAGATGCCAATTAGGTACACAAAATATATATATATAAAGAAATTAAGCACACGATAATATATATATATAATATTCAATAAGATAGATTCTAATATATCAATTAATGATGGTTTGGTACATTACATGTATAGCATATTAACATGCATGAATGTGTGAATCTAGATTTTATATAAAAAAAATTGTTGAATTTCAAAATACAATATCATTTTGAGTAATCTTAAATTATGAAGTTGAACATACGTTTCATTTTCAAAGCATTGAGTGAGTGTTACAAGCCAATGAATTACTCATATTTATATATATTTATCATGTTCATAATATATATATGGGGATTATAGTACAAATAAATTATTTATTTGCTTGTAACATTATGATGTTATTATTATCTTTATGAGTTACAATCTTCCTCTCATATGTACGTAATTGGAAAGTTGTTAAAATATTTTGTTCAAACATCTATGTAGTAATTGGGAATGACTTTGAACTGAAGAAGGCTTATATGGTGCCCTCATGGCCTCTTACCTACAGTTTGTATTTTGCAATTTTTATTTCAATGAACTCATTTAGGCATTGCCGTGTGGGGATGAGCCTCCCGGACTTTCCGGGTTCCAAAC
Source organism: Argentina anserina (assembly GCF_933775445.1). Taxonomy (NCBI): domain Eukaryota; kingdom Viridiplantae; phylum Streptophyta; class Magnoliopsida; order Rosales; family Rosaceae; genus Argentina; species Argentina anserina. The sequence continues at coordinate 4,965,321 of NC_065875.1, forward strand.
CCCCAAAACAAATTAATATGATTAGAAATGTACTTATAACAAAGCATGACTCGCCCAGATTCACGATAAGCTATTCGGTTCAGCCCGTAAAAGCGTGAAAATCCCGCTTTATATGAGTGGGATTGGATCCTAGACTTTTTATAAAACTCTGGTCCGACCCGGCCCGTTGACGAGCCCTAATAGAAAGTATTATTGGTTTGCTTATTCCAATTCAACATGCATTTAGAGAGACATCAAAGAGTTAATTAATGTGTTATTCACTTATTCTCCACTATTATGCATAAAAAATTATTGTAATTAGATTAAAATACGAAATAATGGGGATCTTAACCTCTTTTCATTGATGAGATTTTGTTAGATGAGACTCTGAACTTGACATTGTTCTGAATGTTCTACATGACGATCATAATCCTGTTTTTTCAATAGCGCGGGGTCTAGGTGTTGTGGTCTCTCAGACACAAAAAAAAATTGATTATATTACAATAAATGGAATCAGGCGGCTAATTAGGCTAAGTTTCAAACCCCCTTCAAAAGAAAAAAGAACCTTGTTTGATTGATTAAATGACCGTTTTCCATTTTGAGATAATTGAGTCTAAAGTAAGTTATATAATACATTTTGTATTTTTAAAGAAACTAAATCATACGTTGTTATCAATGTTAACTGACATAAGCATACTTGTAAATTGTGATATACAACTGTCATAATGGGGCTATTGGTGAAGGCAAAACTATGAAATGAATCGATCGGTACTTGTCGAGCCATCAATTGTAACAACGCTTGTGCCGTTAAACATCCCGGTGGTGCTGGAACTTCTGATCTAAAAGCACATGCAAGTGTTATTTCGACTGTCCAAAACCAAAACATGCAATGAGCTTGGGCCTTTGTAGTGGCAAATGTGATGATCAATGTTGTGCTCAAAACTATGCAACCAAATATAAAGATGGAGTTGGAAACAGTGACAAGCTAAGGTCGACATGGCTGTGTTAATGCCAATATCCTTGTTAAAAACTCTTTGAGAAATAAATGTAATAAGGATGATAATATAATATCTTCTCTTTTTAGATTTTATTTTCATGTAATGGATCAATTTAATCTAATAACATATTTGGTCTCTTGTTGAATTTTTTTTTTTTACGAATTTTATTGATTAGAACCAAGGATGATATTAGGGATAGAGGATTCACCATATGTTAAATACATGTAACATGTTTTACTCTCTCAGGTGCGCAAGAGTGGGGTTTTGGCGCTGGCTAGGGTTTGGCCATGAACTTAGTTTAATGGCTACCGGAATAAAGTGCTTTAAACGGGCTCTAGAAGGTAATTATACGTTTATTTATTCAGGATTAAGGGAAATTAGATGTTAGGTACTCATGGGAGTAATTCTTTTTGTTGGTCCTAATAGGCGCTCGTACTTTTCACTATATTTAAATCGAATTGTCTTCTCTACTAAGTAAAAACAAATTAGAGAATTTGATTGCAAGTCTTTGATATCTATTCAAGTGAGTGGAAATCAAATTTTACTTGTGCATCACATATCAAAACAATTGCATTTAGGCGAATAAAAGATTTGTAAAAACTGGATGTGAAAATTATGCATTTCTTTTGGTTGGAGTTACTTCTGTCTTTTAAGTTAAACTTTACTTTGAGTGCGGGGTATCTTTCTTTTTTAGCATATACACTTTCTTTGATGGAAATAATAAAAATAAAATAAGGGAGCATCTAAGGTGCATCTAGAATTTTATAATATCTAAAACAAGAGTATGAGTAGCCTGATTAGGAGCTTGATTCACCCAAGAAATTATATCCAGCAAACTATGTCATAAGTGTGCTATTTCATCAATGACAAGAAAGAGTCTATTTCCACTTCCACTTTTGACCTTCTATGTTCATTGTCTTTAGCAAAAACAAGACATGCCACATAATGCTAGAGCTGCGACAAGTAGAACTAAGGATTTTTCTGAAGTTTTCAGCTATGGGGCTGCCAAGGGAACCGCAAATCACAAAAGCCCACCTGCCAATGAGTTGCCAACCACCGGGCCATTAAAGTTAATTTTGACTGCACTAGTTGCTTGAACAATACATGGTGTTGCTGGTACTCTACTCATGTTGATATGATCACATGTTCAAATGTTTTTGAGAATATTGGCTGAAGAGGTCACTACTAATTAAAGAAGGGCGGGTAGTGGTGCTCTTGAAGGTTAAGTTGTTGTTATTATTGTTATAGTAAAAATTTATTAGAATAAGACTAAAAGCCAAGTACCATTTAGTCTAGTGACATGATCTATCCTTGTTAAATGGGGGGAGGAGGGGGTTTGAGTTCAACTCACACTATACTTATTGTAGCATTTCAGTTATTGAACCTGATCTAAAAATAATAATACCTAGGAGGGAGAATTGTTCAAAGAGTATCCCATCTTTGCTCAACTCTTAACTTTGGTATCACATCTTTCTAAAATATCAAAACCATATCTTAAGTTTTGACTCCAAAAAATTGGTATATGAAACAGTTACGCCATTAAATAAAGTTTATTTTTACCTGACGAAGTGTAGTGGGCTCATATTTGAGTTTGTTTATTTTAATATTATGCACCTAAAATCTAACATTTGTACTCGAAGGTAAACAGTTAAATTTTTATCAGAAGTTATTGAAACAATTTATACTAGACTATACTAGACTATATAGCAGGCTGGAAAATGACATATAAACAATTACACGAAGAAATAGAAAGATTAAGAAAACTAAAAAAGTCTAGATCAGAACTTGATAAAAATACTCAAGGATACTAGGATATTATTTTCCAAGTCCAAGTAGAAATCTACTCTATTAAAAAAAAAGAATTCTTAAAGAAACTCTGCAAGAGGATCAAAAACCTCTTGATTTTCTGAGTATCGGTTAGATCCGTATAGCTGGTATTAGAGTCTGTTTTGCTCAAAAACACATGAATAGGCTTATGCCACAAAATTGGCTTCTTTCAACCAATAAAAAATAATCAAAAACTAAAAGTTATCAATCATTTTACACCGAAAAAGGAAGTGATAAGTGACAAGTATGCTTTCATTCAAGGCATATTCCATTGAATACGTCTGTAGAGTATTGAATACTTTATACGACGAACATATTCATCTCTAGAGAGAAATTAGAGTAGCATAACTTGATTCTTCAAGACCACACTAGGCCAAAAATAGAGGTTGACATTGGTTTTTACCCATTGTCTGGTATAAGGGTGTACCATTGTCAATTAAACAATTGTCTGTTACATGGTTCAGACAATGCACAAAAAGCATTGTCTCAAATCAACTTAGACAATGGACACCGTTAAAATAGTCATTGTCTGAACACCAGAAGAGAATGGTTTTTAATTTACAAGCATCGTATGAGGATATATCTAATAATGGTACTCTTCTACCTTGCCTATTGTGTATAATTCATCTTGGACAATGGTTTCTAATCAATTTGGTCAATGGTCTTTTTTTATTTTTGACTATTGTCTTTGGTTTTGTTAGACAATGTGTTTTAAACATATGTTTTGTGAGAAACTATTGTCTATACTTCATTAATCGAAAATACCTATCAATTTCATCCATCAAGCACAACTAAACAAAAAGGTCATAAATTCCATCAGAACAAATTCTCCATATATATCATCACAACCAAATCCATCATCTCTAGCTAGTAGTTCAACATTATACAAAAGTTTCACTAAGAAGCCTCTAAAATAATTGCGGCTGCATTTCAACATTTCAAGCTACACTTGGTCTCGAACCATAATCTAAAATAATTCCATGCTTGCTTAAACCATGCAAAAGTACCAAAACATGTTAGCAGATGATAGAGCGTTGGTTAAAACGTCTATAATAAACCTTGTAAAACATCATCGTTAGTATAGAATAAGCATGAATCGTTCTTTTCGGGGAATTGAAGGGAACTCTAAACTCTTAGTGTTAACAAATAATGGGCGGTTTGAGATTGATTATTAACTACTAAAATAAAACCTAAATTACTATTTACATGATCGACTTATCTTTAACAAACTTAAACCATATTTACTATTACACCATATAATTACAAGTTCGGACCTATCATGCATTCTAATTTGACCAATTACATAATTTTTAGACACCAATATAATTAGAGCCTTAGGGGATCATCTAATCATGCAAGATTTCAATTAACATTTAGATTGACTTAGGGCCTAATCTAAATTTGCATGTAATCGAATTCAATAACACTTAGAGTAGAAATCAAACAAGATTACATTTAAGCACCAAATCTTTGTTAATGACTTGTTTCATGTGTGGCGTCACCCACCATGGTTTCACATGCAAATTTCCAGAATTTTTACCACTTTTAATCAACACAAACCGAACATACTTAGGGTATGATTCGATTTGTATCAATATGGTTAATGAATCTAGCACTTAAACACAATCTTAGAGACTGCATCCAAGCACTTAATTCATATGCACATATCTGAAAATTATCTAAAAGTATCAGAAAGATGATTAGAACACAACATAGAAATACAAACTTCAATAATTGTAAGAACATAAATTCGGTATATTCTAAAACAAATATCAAATACAATCTGAAAATTCTAAAACAAATACAAAACCAATATTTCTACATAAGCAACAACTTACAATCTTCATAGACAAAGAATTGTATATTAACACAAATAGACGAAGTCATTGAGATGAGTTGCGAGAATCACACGTTATAAGAACCTTAGAGGTACGGCTGCAATAAGTGAAACTCGGTGGAGATGATGATGGTTTTAGGGTGGATGGCTTGGCTAATTTGTGAGGGAACTTTATGGTGATGTTTTGATAGAGTTTTGGCTATTAAATGCTAATGAGAAGTGATGTTATTTGAGAGATGAAGTCATGTATATATAGGGGAAAGAATCATCGTAGTTGCATCTTTTCTCATATTATAATGCCATGTTTTAATCCATTAAATCATGCCATGTTTTATTCCCTAAAACATGTCATGCTTTAATCCCTAAAACATGCCATGTTTTATTCCCTAAAACATGTCATGTTTTATGCCTTTAATGATCATCTTCTATTTAATTGTTGTATGACTTGGCTCAATCTTTTTTTTCTTTAATTATCTCTACAATCCAATCTGAAAATAAGAAAATAAAATCACAAGTAAGAGATAATTAGTTTCAAAACCTAACAAGGATTCCTAGTCAAACTAAGACTCTAAACCAATTATGCGTTTTTAACTCATGTAAGCACAAAAATACATCCAATACCGTTCAAGACTCTTACTACAACTCAATAACTCAATAGTACAACAATAAGGGCTAAGAAAAGTACAAATTGAGGTAAAAACATGTTAAGAACGTCGCACAAAGTGCTCCTATCAACTACCACACACTTGGTTTTTGCTAGTGCCTTAGCAAAACAAAACTAAATAAGACACTATTGCCCCTAAATGATTGCCTCAGAATCTCAAAACACATAGCTTTCAAGTTTAAGCATTTGAATGTAAGCACATAAATTCCATCATACACATTCTTCATAGTATGAATAAGTCAGATATGAGACAATAAACATTTAACATGTTTAGTCAATCCAATCCTTCTCACAAGGCATACTCTCTTATTTTCACTCAGATTCATAGTTATCATTCACACACAAATATATGCAAAAGAAATGATATTAAAGCATCAAATAATTTGCATATTTCAAAAAAATGAAAGCACTTTGTGAATAACATAGGAAAACCTCATGTAACAACTAAGTGCGCAAATGGACCAAAACCATATGCTCAACTCTTGTGATCATCTCCACAAACCAAGATTTGCTCATTTTAAGAATCATTAGGATCATTAGATAAGGTAAATGTTTAGGCTTAGCTAAAGGCATGGAATATCAAGGAATCACAAAGGTAATCCTATAGACTTAGTAGAGTAAACATCATCATTATGACACTACACACCATTAGGGGCCGAATATAACAAGTTGGGCATAATCATCATTCTAACCACAAAGTGAACATAGACAAAGGCAAAGTAAAAATTTTTAGACCTTCAATTACAACTCAACTCCAAATCACAAATGGAAGACAACATAACATTTTTTTCTTTTCTTACCGAGTTCATCATTTATTTTTTTTTCTTGTTTTTTTTTCTCGTCAATGCTTGCTTAAAAGCTTGTTGATTCTTTTTTTTTTCAAATGTCTTCCACCCCACACTTATTTCCTGCATCATCACAACATCATCTCAACAAAAATTCTGTCAAGTCTATAGGACAAGGTAGAGGTAACTATACTAAGCATAGAGATAACATAGGTGATGAAGAAAATGCTCAATATAGGCTCAAATGGGGTTCAACTAAGGGGTCCTAAACATGACACATATAGAGATACATGACTGTTTGGCTAAAGTGGTGGTATTCCTAGAAATGATCCATAAATCCTTTTCAAAATCAGAGCATTTTATGACTTAAAAGTTTCAATAATCATAGTGAGTTCTAGTAACATTAAAAGCTATGACACATAGTTATTGAATATGCAAAGAATAGTGAGGTTCACGAAAAACCACGAAATTTCATGTTACATCTCATGAAGAAAATACATATAAGCTCAAAAACTCACAGATTGTTATGGACTTTAAACTGACCAAAACATGTATGTCATAATCAATCAATCCAAATCTCACATGTTGATACCAAATCCACATCATCAATGAAACTTACAATTTAATTCTTATGGAATGCAAAACCATCATCTATGTATTTAGAGACATAATCATCATATACTTTAGGGGCATCGTAAGACTCAATAAAGCAATACAAATTTTTTTTTCAATTTTTTTTAATTTTTTTTATATCATGACACAAACAATAAATCAAAGCAAAAACAAACAATCAATGATCTTGCAACCCTACCCCACACTTAGAAAATTACATTGTTCTCAATGTAAGCTCAATAGTAAGAATGTAATTCACAAACATAGAATAAGATGGCATATCAACACATATACAATTCAACCATAAGAGTGAAGGGATTAGAAAATTCAAACTCTCGTAGACGACTCCTCTACATATACGGTTGAAATGGGTTGTCTCCCATGCAGCGCTTAACTTTTATAGTCTTTTAGCCTAGACTCTTCTGATTCTTCTTAAGCGACGTCGCTTAGAGTTGTACACCTCCAAATTTGTGCCTCCTTGCTATGTCAAAACTCAATGTAAGTTCACTCCACTCTTAGACTGCATCGCATCAAAAGAAAGATAATTAGAAACTGGAGATATGATCTCAAAGAATAAGTTAGTAAAGTGTTAATGATTAAGTAAAAGTTAGTATGAGTTAGATTAATTGCAAATCATGAATCAAAAGTTAGAGTGTGGTGGAACTCCGCTCCTTGTAACACTTGTCGTCCTTCCAAGTCATTGAGAGCTTCAATCAACTGTTAACAATAGAATTCTCCAACTCTTTCTTTAAAGTCCACAACTGACAACTAAGTTATACAAAGACACACAAAATGTTAGTGGTAAGTATAAAATGAAATAAAAGAAATATTAGTAGTTGTATAAAGAATGAAATACAAGTATAAAAAAAATAATGACTAAACCATTTTTTTACAATTTAATTGTATTTTTTTTTCATTTTACACTTTACAAAAAAAAAAGTTAATTTTTTTACAATTTACAAGTATTTTTACACTTAACAAAAAAAAGTAAAAAAAATTTGCAGAGATTTACTTTTTTTTAAGATGTAAAAAAATACTTGTAAATTTTTTTAACAGAAAGATACTTATAATTTATTTTTACAAATATACGATATAATACATAATTAACACTTCAAAAAATTGAGATTTTCTCAATTCCCCGGCAACGGGACTAAAATGATAGAGCGTTGGTTAAAACGTCTATAATAAACCCTGTAAAATATCATCGTTAGTATAGAATAAGTAGGGATCGTTTTTTCCGGGGAATTGAAGGGAACTCTAAACTTTTAGTGTTAACAAATAATGGGGGGTTTGAGATTGATTATTAACTACTAAAATAAAACATAAATTACTATTTACATGATCGACTTCTCTTTAACAAAGTTAAACCAAATTTACTATTACACCACATAATTACAAGTTTGAACCTATCATGCATTCTAATTTGACCAATTACATACTTTTTAGACACCAATACAATTAGAGCCTTAGGGGATCATCTAATCATGCAAGATTTCAATTAACATTTAGATTAACTTAGGGCCTAATCTAAATTTGCATGCAATCGAATTCAATAACACTTAGAGTACAAATCAAACAAGATTATATTTAAGCACCAAATCTTTGTTGATGACATGTTTCATGTGTGGTGTCACCCACCATGGTTTCACAGCAAATTTCCAGAATTTTTACCACTTTTAATCAACACAAACCGAACCGACTTATGGCATGATTCGATTTGTGTCAATATGGTTGATGAATCTAGCACTCAAACACAATCTTAGGGACTGCATACAAGCACTAAATTCATATGCACATATACGAAAATTATCTAAAAGTATGAGAAAAATGATTAGAACACAACAATAGAAATACAAACTTCAATAATTATAAGAACATAAATTCGGAATAGTCTAAAAAATATATTAAATACAATCTGAAAATTCTAAAACAAATACAAAACCAATATTTCCACATAAACAACAATTACAATCTTCATAGACAAAGAATTGTAAATTAACACAAATAGACGTAGTCATTGAGATGAGTTGCGAGAATCACACGTTATAAGAACCTTAGAGGTACGGCTGCAATAAGTGAAACTCGGTGGAGATGATGATGGTTTTAGGGTGGATGGCTTGGCTAATTTGTGAGGGAAGTTTATGGTGATGTTTTGGTAGAGTTTTGGCTCTTGAATGCTAATGAGAAGTGATGTTATTTGAGAGATGAAGTCATATATATATAGAGGAAAGAATGAGGGTAGTTATATCTTTCCTCATATTATAATGTCATGCTTTAATCCCTTAAATCATGTCATGTTTTATTCCCTAAAACATGCCATGCTTTAATTCCTAAAACATGCCATGCTTTAATCCCTAAAACATGCCATATTTTAATCCATAAAACATGTCATGTTTTATGCCTTTAATGATCATATTCTATTTAATTGTTGCATGACTTGGCTCCATCTTTTTTCTTCTTTAATTATCTCTTTAATCCAATCTGAAAATAAGAAAATAAAATCATAAGTAAGAGATAATTAGTTTCAAAACCTAATAAGGATTCCTAGTCAAACTATGACTCTAAATGAATTATGCGTTTTTAATTCATGTAAGCACAAAAATGCATCCAATACCGCTGAAGACTCTTACTACGACTCAATAACTCAATAGTACAACAATAAGGGCTAAGAAAAGTACAAATTGAGGTAAAAACATATTAAGAACGTCGCATAAAGTGCTTTTTATCAGCAGACCATAATTATCTTATGGTCACCACTAGTGTTAAGCAAAATAAGTCATTCAAAGCTACAACATTGATGGTAGAAAGAACAAAGGTAAGCTAAAATATTACATGTCAACATGAAGATCAGGAGAATGAGCTCCATAAGTACTAATGAACTATAATTGTTGGTTACACGACTACAAGTAATGATAGAGGCTATAAATTTGCAACAGTGCCAATTGTACAAGGCTTGCACATCAGAAACTTACTTGAATGAACAAGTCACTGTATGGGTCTTTCCATCATATAGTACCAAATCAGCTTGAGCTCCTACCCTTTGAAGATCTACACAAATTTTATTGAAAACAGTAAAACATTAGTTTCCATAGATATAATGCCATAATATAAAATTTTAAAAAAATTAAGATTCCAGATTTGTCAATAACACAATATACAGTCGTGGAAGTTTTATGCAAGGATTCTTCACCTTCCATAATGATGCAATGTCATACAGTAAGCACCTCAAGGAAAATGGATCGATGCAGTCCACAAATATCAAATTTATCAACTAAATTATATATGTTTAGAGAAATAGTTGCAGTAAAAAAGATACGTACATAGATTAACTATATACCAAAGCCAAATGTGATCATTAGTCACACATCATGAATTCATGATGCTATACATTGCAAGAGTTATGTAGTGAAACTGCAAAACTATATGAATCCCATGGGAAAATATTCTACTATTACTACACTCCTCCCTAATTGAACACATTGGATCAAATAAAATAGACATTTCCCATTCACCATTTTTCTCTTCAAATTAATAGTGTACCAAACCAATCACTAATGGGCAGGCCATTCCCAAATGAAGAGTACTCTAGAAACATATTTAAGTTAACCACCATTTTCTTATATGCTTACCCATAACTTTTGTACTACTACAAGATTATATATGACATAGTCATTAACTGCATCTTATTTTATTCTTCATTCTCAACCATATACGACAAACTAGAAAACACAAAATATCAACTCTAATATTGACAGCTTTTCACAAGGTCATTAATGTAATTCTTACCTTAAGTGACCCAGTATATACAATTGCCCCTACATCAATGAATATTTGCAATATTGTTCAATCTGAAAACATAGAGAGAGAGAGAGAGAGAGAGAGAGAGAGAGGCAATGACACTGAAATTCAAAATATAATATCTACTCACCAGAAGGATCAAGTTATCTTTGTTTCTATCAACAACAAACTCATTGTCAGACCAAAAAGTATGATTCAAAAGTGAAGAGCTCGAAATTAAAACCCAAACAAAGTATAAATATATCAGTGAACATAAATCTAACTCACATAATCACTTACCTAAGATAGTATATGTATTGAAGTTCCCCTACATCATCTCTAGAGAGCTTTTTCCACCCCTACATCCCTTTCAACCTTCCTCCCTCACTGTCCACATAATAAAGACCAAGACCCTACATCAAGAAAGCATACACAATAGTTTAATAAATGACTGAGGATTATATTGATACTCGCAAATTTATTTTGACAAGATTCATATCCATTACCGTTTCATCCCACCTAGCTATCATGGTCCCAATTCCCAACAGACAGACCCATGCCACGAAATTTTGGCCAAGAGCTTGGATGCACATGTAATTGAAATTTTGCGCTTGTTTGCCAATTCGTGAAGTCTGCACTGAGTTATATTAAACAATTGTATATCAGTAATCCATACAAGAGTCAACAAATACAGCATTATAATTCATCTTACACATTACTATACTAAACTAAAGTAGAAGGTTGAAGTAAAGGAATTTAGTAGGGGAACCTAATAAGGTACCTACTAATCCCTAACAGAGAAACAATAATGTATCAGACTTGGCAACATATGGCTTGTGAACAATTTGTCTAGAATATATATATATATATATACAACTGTCAAACCATATGAAAAAAAGTGCACTCCATATCAATTTGAAGCGAATTGTACTGCATACAAACAAACTTACAATCTGACTTGCACGGTCCACTGATACACTCATGTTAGTTCAAACATAACAAAGTAAACAAAGATATGATGCAACCACAATCATGGAGAAATAAATTTGCGAGTATCAATATAATCCAAAGAACAGGTTAATGCTAGGCCAAAGAACAAGCAACAACTATACTACTTATTGTCCATGTAATAGCAACTTGGAAATACAGAGCACCAAAACTATATTATATCACAATTCAACATCAATCCTATTTGAAAATTATCAACTAATATGTAATTAGAATACAATCTACATATAATACCTTAATCCCCAAATTCATATGCCAAAATTGGCAGTCAACAGCTCCTCCAGCCATAATTTCAAGCATGTAAGGATTGATCTCGATAATCTTCTTCACAGACTGAGACACTGCAAAACATAAAACAAACAACATCATAAGCCTACATTACTACATTTACATTCCACATTCCAGCTATGAGGGGGTCGACATTCCAACGATGAGTAGCTTGAGGAAGGCCAGAACCATCGTCGAAGTTCTTGCTTCTGTCAACTATAATCTCAGCGACAAGGTGGTTGAAAGTGGCCACAACATCAAGTAGGGAAGGCTAGGCAATGGAGGCTACTGAGTATTATCCGCAAATCTCAAACTAGGGTTTAAAAACAATTGAAGTGAAAGATTGTAATAGCAAATCGAATATAATAGACATGAGGAGACATAAAGGAAGATAGAAGAGAGAACTTGCATGATCTCCTTCATCTCCAAGAATCGAGTGGCGACGATGCTATAGCGAGAAATCGCTGGGAATAGGGAATCCATAGCTGGTGACGATGGGGGTGGTATGAGTTGTTGTTGGATTATGAGTTTGGGTATGTTATGATTGGAAGAAGATGGTGGCGGCCGGAGTTGGCCTTATTGACGTCGGCAGAGGGAAGAAGAAAGAGAATTGGGGAAGAAAATGGAAAGGTGGCTTATCTTGAAGGAGAGAGAGGCGCGACAGAGTGAGAGTTGGCGACTTTAGTGAGAGCCCAACTTTGATTTGTACTATGTGCAAAAGACGAGAATTCCCTTGTATTTATAAGAAGCATTGTTGGTCATTTTTTTCGGACAATGCATCAAAACCTTTCAATCAAGTTATTGTAAAATATATAATGTGTAAAACAGTTTGGACAATGTTTCGGAAAAGAATAAAAACATTGTCCTCAACACGTGTATAGACAATATCCAGTTACAAAACCATTGTTTGTGGCAAAAACATGGACAATGTGTTTTGAGGCAAAATATCAAGTATTGTCTTACATGAAATCTGATAATGGTACCTATAAAACTGTTGTGCGCACAAAATTTTCAGACAATGCTTTTTTCGAAACCATTGTCTGTGTTTTTAGACAATGGTTTTTTTGTCATACATTGTCTATCAACTATTGTCTATTTGACATTTTGACCTAGTGCCAAGCCTGATTGAATTTTTAGATCACATATCTAGAGAAAAAAGCGCAGACAAATCCAAAGTTTCAGATCAACTCGAGAGGTTTAGTCTTTGAATAAATTGACTCGAGGAGATTAATTCTAGATTAGCTAAGTTTGAACTCAAACTAGATTATCTCAAAGAAAAGCAATATCTCTAATATATTGAAAAGAAGTTAGCTAGAACCGAGAAACTCGCTAATGATATTCATCAGCAAGCAATTAAATTGAAAGATACATGAAATCTTGAAAAACCTTTTAGAAACTTTTGTTTCCCGAATATGATGAATCAGAGAGTAGATCTAAAAGTAAGAAAGGGAGATAGTAAAGCTTTAAGTTTTCACTTTCCTACAGAAAAACTCAGCAAAAACATTGATGCCATAATTCACCAAAAATTATAGCACACCTTATCTTCAAGAAAAATGAAACAATCTCGAAGAACAATTTTGAGAGTTAAGTAGCGAAATCTCAAATCTACAAAAGTCTGTAGAAAAAAATGAAAGAATGAACAATTGAAAAAATTGATTATACCGTCTATATAAAAAAATCTAGTATTTATTATGATAGGATCAAAAGTGTTCTAGGTTGTTTCTATTTGTTTTCAACACTTTTCTGGTTAAGACCGGTGACAAGATTGATAGTTGGGTGCCTAGTTCTCTAGGTGCCTTAGTAAACAGAATTGGGCCTTCATCTGGGCTTGGCTATTTTGTTGGGTCCAGATTTTGGTGTGGGTCTATTCTTGGATTTGACATTTCCTTGCTAATATGGCTGCAATTTTGGAGTTTGTGGAGAATGATCGTAGGATTACCCCTTCTACGTAAGAATGATCCATAAGTTTTAACAAGTGACCGTTGTCTTATAGTTCAAAGACGCTTTAGTTAATTGAGTTCTTTTAGATTCATTTTATGGTTTGTCATCATAGATCCAACTAAACCTTAGTTTCTAAATATTAGTTGTTTCACATGATAAGTCCTATAGGGCATTCCATGTTCATATTGACTCAATCTCCTACTTTCTAATATAACATTATCGTTGATTTCAAAAATAAAAATTCTAAATTATTCACGCTTGAAATGCAAGGTTGGATTTGCTTTTTAATATCACAACATATTACTTGGAAATATTACCATATTTTACACAATTTTTTGTCATCTTAATTTCCAAAATATACATATTTTTGTAATTAAGCAATCAAGATATAATTGGATGTAAGAAAATTCAACACAAAAGGAGAAAGAAATCTCATAAATTGCTATTCTAAGAAATTGAACCTGCAATTGATACAAAAACATTAGAGATCTTGATCTCCACCACAATATCTTTGTTTTTCTGCACCAAATTATACCTAGCTTCCTTATCTTTATTCTCCATTCAACCTATAAATGACATCCTATTCTCAAACTCCAAACCATGTTTCATTCATAATTTAAATATACATTTAGGACCAAAGAAGACCAAGCTCTCCCCCATGGCTCTCTCATTTTGCTCTCAGCTTGTTCTCCTTGCGTTTGTATCAGGTAATAATGAGCAATAAAAAAACTTTAATGTGAATAATATACTAGTTATTCAGGCAAAAATGATATCTAATTTGATCTTTAGAATAATTATGTTACGATTGATTAATTAAGATCTCTAAGTTCTTATGACTTGTTAGCGCAAATTAATTATTTACTCAGTTTTTTCTTATATATGTTCAATTGTTTTTATAATCAATATTTAAAAAGTATTACTAATTTGTTTACTCTTGATCAATAATGATATCCAAGAGACATCCAAATGTTAATCAAATGTTCACGTAAGTCTATCTCTAAAATAATTATTCAAGGTAGATCATAACAAAATATACAAATGACTGAGAATGTTAACAATCTATAGATGACATGTGCTATTTCCTCTATATTTGATTACAAATCTATTGAATAGGTTTAGCCAGTTCTGTTTCATGGTAGAAAAATATGCTTGTTTTAGGTAATGGTTCTTTTTTATAACCTCACGGGAGTGGATCATTATGTGTACTTGTACGTCTGGTTTATAAAATGATTGACATCTGATCCATTCTTATAACAAAAAATTGACTGGGTCTAAATTAGATAGAGCATATATCAATGCTTGCATGATAACTAATATTAGCTTTATTATTCGCAAATGGTGATATGCAGTCACTATAATGGGGTTATTGGCAAAGGCAAATGTATGCAACGAATCGATCGGTTCTTGTCAAGACATCAATTGTAATCAAGGTTGCATTGAAAAACATCCCCGTGGCTCCGGCACATGTGATTCAACAAATACATGCAAGTGTTACTTCGATTGTCCACCACCAAAAAAATGCAATGCTGGCTTGGGTGTTTGTAGTGCCAAATGCAGTGACCAGTGTTGTGCTCAAAACTGTGCAAGCAAGTATAAAGATGGAGTTGGATTTTGTGACAAGCTAGGCTCAACATGGTTGTGTCAATGCCAGTATAGTTGTAGTTAGAAAGTTTTCTAACTATTTAAGAAATAAAGCTCCTTCAAAAAAATAAAAATGATTAAAGAAATTCTTCTCCGTTTTGATTTACGTTCATGTAATAGCTAAATTCAATAATAGTCGATTTGTTTGGTATGGCACTTTCATCCATAAACTTAGTTTACAACTAAAAAATCACAATTTATCTAAATGCTAAAATACTGGTCACTCCTCACAATTTTACAAACTTGACAATTTACTCATTCAAGCTTCAATTGATCACTCCTTATACTTTTCAAATTCGAGCAATCTGGTCATTCCGTCATCTTTCTATTCAATTTGGGTGAAGTCCATCCAATTTTTGTTTGCCCAAAAAATAACTTAACACTCAAATTGGATGGAAAGATAACAGAATGACCAGATTGCTCGAATTTGGAAAGTATAAGGAGTGATTAGTCGAAATTAAAACTTAAATGATTAAACTGTCGAATTTGTGATAGTTTGAGGAGTGACTAGCATTTTGTTCTTATCTAAATTTACAACACAGTTACAACATGCATACTATATATTTACAAATAATTAAACTAATTAACCACATTGATCGACAATTATTTATTCATAAATGTGAAGTAATTATAACTAAATTACCTAAACAATCTCTATACTTTTTTTTTTTTTGAAAAGAACAATCTCTCTATTTACCACAAGGACAAACAAGGTCGGACTTAAGATTTGACACTTTGAGGCGGATTCAAAACTGTGCCATCCCATGGTAAACGAGAAAGAAATCAACAAAGACTATACAACATAAATCCTTATTGATATTGATGCTGAAACAAAAATAATAATATCAGTAGAACACTAGTGTATTACGTACATATTACTCCTCAAACACTACCTAAATCGCATTTGCATAAATTTTCTTCAAATGACAAAAATATATCCAAAATGCTTTGCTATTAGTTTTTCTCAATAGAATCTCACGTCCATGAATCTTCTTTGAATTATCCATCACCTTTTTAACCTCATCACCATTCTCCTTCTTACTCAACCCTAATTCTTAAAGGTTGTTGTGTTAACTTCTCAAAATGTTATGAATTGTCTCCTTGCTCTAAAGCTACTTTGTGATGATTTGCGATGGCAATGTTTTCAATATTTTTGGTGCAGTACAAATGAAAATAAAATATATATTATGGCGGTCATGAGAAAAAAATGTGTACATGCTCTTAAACAAGCTGTTGGCCAGTATGGGTTTCAAACATTTGTATGTGTGTATAACTTTCCCAAGTTTTTTTTTTTGAAAGATAACCTTGCTAAGTTAGCCAAGCAAAGATGGCGCCTTACAAGGCTCTTTCTGTACGGATGTGTGATGATATATCTTCATTTTTGTGGTGGGTATAATGAATGCTCGACATGTTTTGGAAGCTGACTTTCAATTAATGGAGAATTGGGATTGATCGTTTTGGAGCAGATATAGTCTTGGAAATCGACCTATGTGATAGCTAGGGATTTACTCCTAGATGATGTTTTTACTTATTTAATTTTGGTGGTATCCTTTTTTCAATTATTTTAGAGAGGTAATGTTCCCTGATATATATTTTTGGTTTGAGAATATCCCAAAATTGCTTCATGCACAAATAGTCTTAACTCATAAGAGTTATGATGGAGCAATTAGCTGTTGTGCTCTAATCAGTAGCAGATCTAACGTCTGAAAGTCAGGTGAGCGGAAAAAAAATTATATTACACCAACATATACAAAGTGGAGATTTAAATCCCATATATTGAAAATAAATTCATGCTACCACATTATACAATCCTGAAAATCAATATACAAAATAAAATAGAGTCCTTGATTCCCAAATTATTGAATAAACAAGAAATTTAAGTTATAATCAACACAATATTCAGAATTATACGAATGCGAGTAGTGAATTAGATGATGTATGGGTAAGACCAGTGACAAAGAACAAGGAGACGAGAAACAGAGGCGAAAGATTTAGAAGAAAAATGCAGAATAGTTCATGTTTTGACAAAAACTTCTCATATCCCTAACAACGTCAAATCACAAAATCTAAAAAGATGTCTCACCACCACCGTCTTTTTAGTCTCTCACATAGAAAACACTATAAACCTCTCTTCACTCTCTCCCTTTTCAACACCTCGCATCTCATCTCTTAACCACTTAGGATGGGAGCTTCTATTCATGTAAATAAAAATGGGGTGATATTACAAATATAAAATAATAAATTAAATTTTGAAATAAAGATAAATCGGAAAATTCAAGATTAAGAAAGCTGGAAACAATAACTCAACCAATATCAAACAAATAAAAGGAAAAGTGGAGTTGTGTGCACCACATACTGTTCTTAAAACAATTACTCTGCCTCTACCAGTACAAGAAATAAATGACGCTAGTCTCCCAATATACAATAACTTGCAAACCCTTGAAGCTGCACTGCTAAAAGAATACAAGCAAACTGGAATTAACCTTTCTATCACCTGTACAATAGAGCAAAGAACGAAACTTTAGAGAGAGATGA
This sequence comes from Argentina anserina, assembly GCF_933775445.1. Lineage (NCBI taxonomy): Eukaryota > Viridiplantae > Streptophyta > Magnoliopsida > Rosales > Rosaceae > Argentina > Argentina anserina. The sequence goes on from NC_065875.1 coordinate 4,983,192, forward strand.
GAGTTCTCTCTAATTGAATGTTTCTCAATTATGTGTTGGAATGAATCAGATTGTGAAAAATAAATCGAATGAAGGAATATGTCACTATTTATAGAGAAAAAAATATGATCACTAAATGAATTATCATGAATTCAGAAATGAATTTCTTATCATATGTTTTGATGGTTACGTAATGAATTTTCATATGTTATGACTGTTACAGCAGTTACATTATGAATTTCCATACGTTACGACCGTTACCTCAATAAAATTTCATTTCGTACATTACAACTGTTACACAATGAATTCGACGGTTACAAAATCCAATCTCATTAAACCTGACGTTACAAAATTTAATCTTAATGAATCTGATATTAAAAATTATAAGTTTCTCAATCATTACACATTCCATAATTCAAATAGTTTTCATGTATTTGGTGACAATTTTTTATTCACACCAAAACCAATTTAAGTAGATAAATACATTATTGTGTAGCCCTTACACCGAAGAACACAAATATGAGTTTATCTTTACAGAACTTAAGTGCGTCCATTTAATTAAATTGATTTATAATTAATAGTGAAATTCACTGTTTTCCAACAAATACCTCCAAAAACGGTATTTAGACTTTCCTTGCAAAGAGACCTCTAATTTTCTTTAACAAACAACTAAAATGTTATTTAGACCTTGTAATATCCCACAACGGCCAACAGAGAGGGGTGATGTGTCTTATATGTACATACCCACATCCATCTAACACGAGGCCTTTTGGGGGCTCAATGACTTCGGAGGGTATGAGAACTCCGAAGTTAAGCTTGCTCATGCTAGAGCAATCTCAGAATGGATGACCTACTGAGAAGTTGCTCGTAAGCTCCTAGAAATAAAACCGTGAGGGCTGTGCACAAAGCAGACAATATTGTGTTATGGCGGAGCAATCCCGGGATGTGACAATTTGGTATCAGAGCCACTCTGTCGTGTGGTGCAAGTGTGCCGACGAGGACGTTGGACTCCTATTGGGGTGGATTATAATATCCCACATCGGCCAACGGAGAGGGGGTGATGTGTCTTGTATGTACATACCCACGTTCATCTAACACGACACCTTTTGGGGGCTCAATGACTTCGGAGGGCATGGAAACTCCGAAATTAAGCTTACTCGGGTTAGAGCAATCCCAGGATGGGTGACATACTGGGAAGTTGCTTGTGAGCTCCCAGAAACAAAACTGTGAGGGCTATGCCCAAATAAGACAATATCCTGTTATGGCGTAGCGGTCCCGGGATGTGACAGACCTCTCTAATTTTCCCAAAATGCCTATAGTTCAATAAAATCAATAAAACTCTATTTTTTACTTAAAAACTTCATTCAATTGATTCAAACCTATTATCACTATATCGAGTCTCTCAAGCTTGAATAAGAATCACAATACAATAAAATTTATCTACAATTCATAAAAACAAATGCATTCAAACGGTCGGATTATAATAAATTAAAAGAATACAAAGTGAGAACAATATTATGATGCATATGTGAATCATAGAAAACGATAATATTATAGTTTAGCTAGACAGTCATTCCTTTAAATTATTATTTTAAATGAAAATTTGAGAAATCAGATGTATTGTATTGAAATCTCTGTTTTTTTATATATATTCTTGAATGTATATGTATTTGTAATTTCACATATGTTGATAAAATCAACCCTAACCAGAAAAAAAAAAGGTATAAATATCGTTTTGAGATGAATAAATAGAAGCTCCCCTTAGGATTTTACCAGTGGAAAATAAAAAATTAACTTGGCATTTGTTTTTTATGCCTAGCGGGCGCTGGGTATGCCGTCACCTAGGACCACCTCTGGATCTAATAGTAAAATAGATATTTGAAGCTCCTCAGTTCGGTTTTCCGGGCTTCATCTAACTTGCGAGGTCATGAAATGATTGGTTACAATTTTTAAGATGCATGGGTTTAATGGCGGGGTGTGAGAATTTTAATGCTAATGAGTCATTAAAATCTCCTTAAACTAAAGTATCGAAGAATTGGATTACTTCGATTATGAATAGGTGAAATTGAGGACTGGTGGTGCCTAGCTTTACCAAACTTTAATTCGGTGGTACCTGGGGTACTTTAAGTTGCGAACCTCCTTTGGTTAATTTCACGCTTGTTTTGCAACTAGACATGACTGGTAGCTACGTAGAATAGGAAATGCAGTTACAGTTAGTCACCTTAGATAACACGTCTACTAATTTGGAATGAAACTCATCAAGAATAAAACTCATTAGAAATATGAGACATAATAGATTTAGATGTGGAGATTTCAATTCTATTGAACAGTTAAACTATTTACTTACAATATGAAATTAAAACATAAATAATACTAATTACGATTGATATTATTTACTTACCATCAGAATCAGAAGTAAAATTAATTTGATTACTGAAATACATATATATATATATATTTGAAGTCACTTATTTTCTCTATTTATCAATAGTGCTATTGTGCTACACCAATTTTTACTAGCAGAATGACATACAAATGTCACAACACCAATTTTTTTTTCTTTTAACACCCAATGAGATAAATCTAATTCCAACTAGATTTTACCAATTGACCATAAAGTATGTAAGTAAAAGAAAAAAATTATTAAAGAAAGAGAAGAACTGTCCTTAAGTACTCTCGTATAATATATGTAGTTGTTTATTTGTGAGTTTTAACGATACTATATGTGTGTGTGTGTGTGTGTGTGTGTGTGTGTGTTCCCAATTTGAGTTTAGAAATACTCTCAATTAGATTAGGGTTGGTTAGGTAACAAAGATTGATACCCGAACTGATCGAGGAATTGATTCTGATACTTATCTCCCCCTTCGGTATCAAGTTAAGGATTTTATTAGGAATCGATTCCTGATAAGAAGGTGAGACCCACATTCATTCAAATTCTCATATGTATTATTAAACGACGAAATTCTCTTATCCTGTAATCAATTCATATATTCTCAATTTTATTCCACGTTAGTAAACGTGTCCAGAGAGTGATTATCTCATGGCGATTTAAGCAGTTACCGCGCTAGGCAATGACATATCACCCCAAGGTGCTCTAGTTCATGTTACGAGGACTCTTGTGATGGATATTACGAATTCTAAAATATAAACTCCAATGAGTTGATTGAGTTGCACATAGATTCGCCAGTTTCAGTTATGGGAATAATATAACTAGAGAGTGGATTTATTCATGTTGCAAGGTTTATCCAGAATGCCCTTATACTTACACGTACAACACATATTCAGTATCTCTCTCTCTCTCTCTCTCTCTCTCTCTTAAAATCCAAAAATTATTAAATAAAAATAAGGAGGGAAATGAAACCAAAACTCCTAAGAAGAAACAACACGACAAACAACTATGACATGGGTGGGAAAAATTAGTCATAGTAGTTGGTCGCATCAAAGGTCAAGACGAACAATGTGAGTCTCTTATGGGCAGGATAAGAGATCACGTGAATTCATTTTCGTTTTAAACTTTTTCTTTCACTACACAAAAATATAAACAAATTGCACAAAATAAATGTGCCATTTAGTGATGTGGTCATTCCAAAATTATTCACACAACTCATGCAAATGTGGTTTTTTATTACTATAGTTCAAAAACCACATTTACATGAACTGCATGAGTGTTTTTTGGATGACCATATCACTAAGGCCACATTTATTTTGTGGTCTTTTCCATATTTTTTGTAGTGTTTTGAGACATTAGAAGAGACATGAGAAGAGTCACATCTTCCAATGCTTCACCTTCATCAAAACCAACTGTGGTAATTGTATCAATTGTACTGTATGTATGTATCATTCTCACCCTCACATTCTATATTCTATTCAATAATTGGAGCAGTCCCTTGCTTGACAATAGGCGGCGCCACCCGCTCAGGAATTTGATAAGTCAATGGAATGATTGCTTGTTCAACGTTTGTTTCCATCTGACAATCTAAAGGTGGAGATTTTTGTACAAATGAAGAACCTTCCCCAGTTCCCCATTTGCATCAACTGCAAGCTCAGTAGTGTAACTTTTTTTTTCTCTTTCAACATATAGTTTTATATGTTTTAATCAACTTTAAAGAAGATGTCAAATCCCCAAACTCTAGCCACACTTGTAACCACCAAAACAATAGATCAACAAAGAGAGGATGAGGGAGAGGATGCATCAGCATCGTTGTCGTCGCCGTGAAAAGGAAGCTAGCTAGCTAGCTGCAGCAAGTTGCATGATCTTACAAGAACGAGATCTTGGGAGCCGCCGATGTGATAACTCAAACTACTCTAATTCAGAAATATTTAGAAAACAAAAAAAACAAAAAAAATTCTACTCTATTAGATTCTTAAAGTGATCGAATTTGTAACCATCTAATAGAGGAATAGTCCTTTATATGGTTTAAAAATAAAATCTTTTACTTCTAACTTCGAAGGGTGAAAATTATTCTACGCATTCAGGTGTAAGTAAACCAACAACTATAAACTTTTAGATAGAAAGCATGAAGGTAGAATGATCAGATACAACATATAGTGTGGATTAATACGAGGAAGAAAAGGATATGTGCATGCCAACTCACCATATGTATAAAAGTTGTGACACACTGACCCAATTTATATGAAGGTAAACCGAATAGGGTGTTCACGCAAATGAAGATCAACCCTCGATACAAAATAATCGAAACCAAGATATGAAGGTTCTGGATTTATAAGACTGACAGTAGAAGGAGAAGATGAAAGAGAGAGAGGGAGATGAGGCAAACAAGACCTGTCAGAGATCCCCCTTCCTTCCCCTCTCCCCCCCCCCCCTTTTTTCCTTCGCTAAGGTCTGGTTGGTTCGCTGATCAAGACCAGGAGGTCGGTCATGCTAGAGGCTTCCTGCCTCCCCCTCTCTCTTATCTCCTAACAATTATAAAACTTATATCAACTTAAATCCAAGGGCTGTGAATAATTGATCAATATTCTACGGCCCAGATTTCATCATAACTAATTTTTGATATCCAAATAATTTATTAATATTTTCAAACTTTGGAAATTTTTATAAATAGTTCACGTATACCGAAATTTCTTTGAAAATTCCCCAAGTACTTTCCAAACGTAAATCAAGAGATTCACTATTTCCGGGGCTCAAATCCACCACATTCAAATATATTTTTGAATGAACATTATTTAACTTAATAAACATTTAATGAGTAGTCCTCTCAATGACATTTCATTTGAAATGCAAATAATATATATTACTTTACTCTTCAAATATATGAGATATTACAAAAGCATACTTCAACCTTGCAGTATATATCCCATACCTAGTGGCAGTCGAGTTGATAAGCGAAAAATGAGACATAAACGAGTGCATCACCAAATAATAAATAGTAAATAGGCTAACTTTCGTACCAAGATTCATATAAAGTTTTTGTCTTCATCAATGTATTGCAGTATTGCATTGGATACCAAATTTTGCAAAATGTTAGTATTTTCCTTGTTTCTCTTTGATTCAGCGGACATGGGTTTCAAGAACACGAACTTGGACCGAGTAAAGACTACGATAGTCAATTTTATGGAAAAGAACAAACATTCTGTTCTCATTGGATAGAAAATTTGCTGAAGAAAAGTAAATTACACGAGAAAAAAACTCAATTACCCATGGAATTCCTGAAATCAAAACATTATATTGCATTTAAAAGATGGTTTAGTTTCCTAAAAGGAGTCAAAAATTTAACGCATTTCTTTATTCTTTGTTATTATACTGTACTTTTCATTAGTATACTTACTACCTATTCTTCATTATTATAGAATCAATAACTGATTGAAATTCAACTCTCATCATAAATCTGTCAAATCCCTCTTCCCCTCAACTTTCCTATTTGACAACTATATTCATCTCTATCTCTTCCTATCTTTCTCTCTACTTCTCTTCCCCTCTATCTCCTCCTTCTCTGCAACATGGGTGATTATGATCCTGAAGCATGCAACACAAGGCTTCAACTTGGACTTGGCTCGGGTGGATATGCTCCAAGGCAAGAGATGAGGAACAAGGATAGGCCTCTGGTTTGCTTAGACCTATTATCAATTGCACTTCTCCCAAAACAGGAGAAGATTGCAAACGTGGATCATCACATGGAAAACGGATCGAGTATGACGATGAATTTTATCGATGAAGATGATGAAGATCGGAGCAGAACCACTGATCAAGCCGAAAGCGAGATCAGCAACATCAAAGATGGTGCAAGAAAGAAACTGAGGCTGACAAAAGAGCAAACAACTTTGCTAGAAGACAGCTTCAAGCGCCATAGCACCCTTAATCCGGTAATTCATTTCTCCAGTATCAATTTGCAGCTATTTTTTAGAGAGAAATTCTTCCAAACCTAAATAATTTGATCTTATGACTAAGCACCTGAGGTCTTATATACATTTAGCTTTGGATAAACCCATTGCATGGAAGAAATAATTTTCCGTGATCTACATAACACCACGGCCTAGGTTGTTTCTTGTTTAACTGAATTATGTACTTATAATATTTAGAGTAATTATGCAGACCCAGAAACATGCACTTGCTGGACTATTGCATCTGAAGCCGAGGCAGGTTGAAGTTTGGTTCCAGAACAGAAGAGCAAGGTGATCATTAAATGTTTTGTTATCAAATTGTGAATTAGGGTTATTGATTAAGCGGAACACAGAAGGAATATCATGTTGTCTACACACTTATAGTATCTGAATAATCTTGTAGGACAAAGCTTAAGCAAACAGAAGTGGACTGTGAGTTCTTGAAGAAGTGGTGTGAAAGTCTGAGCAATGAGAATCGAAAACTGAAGAAGGAATTGCAGGAGCTGAAATCGCTGAGTGTGAATGGGGCGTCATCAGCACTGTTGACACATCAAATCCCGAAGACCACAATGCTTACAATGTGTTCGTCGTGTAAGAAAAAGGCAATAGCTGATGAACAATATCCCAACAATGAAGCAGCAGCGAAAGCAATAAAACAGATGCCAGAAGATCTTCTCAGAGTGGTCCGGAATGATAGAGTTCAATAAAAAGCAGCAGATCGATCGAACGGCTTTGACAGTAACATAAATATTATACTGAGATTGATTTCGAATAGGTTCATAGCCACGGCCATAGCCGAATATGTAGGTGCAAGCTAGAACAACTAGCTAGGGAAGTGTTGAGGCGATCAATCAACTAGTCAACTACCACATGACTAAACTACTAAATCATATGTTTGTTTTGATTACTGGAGTAATTATTATTTGTACCCAGTCAATCATATTACACCATGGTATAATTAACATACACGCGGTGAAAATGATAAAAGTTTATTTACATATAAGAACCAATCAGAAACAATCATAGTAAAAAATGTACCTATAGCATTAAGGGAGTACGTCACATAAGATATGTGTCGGGTATATAAAATAATTTCTCTGAAAACTGATATAGGAAAAGTCTAAATGATTCAGTGTTATTGCATTGATGACCTATTAATTACTAGATGAAATATTACAGTTATTACTAGAATCGCACATTGATGCGTGACTACACATTATATTCAACAGTTAATCCACTTAATCATGAATATAAATGAAAGATTATCAGAATATCAGAGCAAGTTCAACCGCGTACTGTGTTCATGAAGCACAAAATATAGGGTTTCAAAATTTACATTGCCTTTCATAATATGCTAGGAGCATTTACCGCCAATTTCGATCTATAATTTTTCCATTTAGGGTAGGTTCTAAGTTATAATCAATTCTTTTGAAAACATATGATGACTGGGGTAAAATAAAATCATTAATCAAAATTCCGTAAATTTTTGTTACCATATATAAGTTCCTCACCCATATTGTGATCGAGATAAAGAATCAAAGTTAAATTATGCATTGTCATGTGGTGTACCCAACTAATTAAATTACTTCATAGTGTAATAAATATGTACGTGGTGAAAATGAAAAAATATATATTTAAATATGAATAACCAATTAGAAACAATACAGTAAAAATGGACCAATAACATACGTCACATAGACTCTGTACCAGGTAATTTTTCCTCCAATTAGTAGCAAGTAATCTTCATACTACTTAATTACCGAAAACATACGTGCCCTCATCGGGAAAAAAAATACTAGTAATTAATTCTTGAATCTTGGAGTTTCTTTCGCTATAAGGCTATAATAATTACAAATTATTCAATAAACATGATTGCCTGTAATTATATATATAAGGGCGTAGTTACACACATGAAATTACTAAAAAACTTGTCTTTCTAGCTAATTTTTAGTGTAAAAAATTAGATTTTAAATATTAGTCCATCTCAAATTTATATATATAGCTCATAAATAATTATAAATTTTTTTCTAGCCCAACCCATTATGAAATGCTGACTCTGCCATTGTATATATATTTTTTAACAAAAATTGTCTGCAATTACTTCGAGTTCTAAATAATTCATCCTTTCACGAATAAATCGCAGTTCTTTTATGTATACTTTGCATCTTCAAAGTATATATAGCAACTATTGTAAAGACGTAAAGTAACTCAAATAACGTACGTTGCACGTATGTTTACTCTACACATCATTGTAAATATGTAATAAGCAAATCGATATTGCAAATATGCTTCATGCAACAACGAACAAAGTTACAATAGGCTTCTTCTGAATTTTCTCAATTAGAAGCCACAAAGTTGGGAGGGATAAATAAGATAATTATAGCGTATAATTCTATCGATTAAAAAAAGTAAGTAATAAATAGGGTCTACCTCAAAAAGGTACATTATATATGTACTTATGTGGACAAATCATTAATGAAATTATTGAAATGAAAAGAATGATAAGCGGAACACTCCTAACTAAATAGCCAAATTGTTAGGATATTCCTTTTCTCATGAGATAAATGAGGGCTAGTCATCAATCACAATTTAAGCTGTGGGTTTACACTAATATAGGGGTGGCCATCAAACCTAACTTCAATTACATCATACCAACCATATTCAATTTTTGCTTGTCATATCATATAGTACTTTGTTAATGCAGTCAAGTGATCATTAATTGGGTCAGTTTTCTAAAATTTTCAACTTTTTCCCTTTTTATTCACTTTCCCTTCTTTTCCTATCAAATTGCAATGAGAGTTATATTTGTACCTTCTAAATGACTAAATTCATCTCAATTTCTTATTATACCTAAAAAAATGAGAGTGTACCTCTAATATTTATTAGTATTTACGCGTGAGTTGAAAAGTCAAATTGAAAAATAAAAATAAAAGTACATTTAGTCATTTTGAAAGTACAAATAGAACTCCCCAATTGCAACTCTATTAGTTAAAAAAAAAAATTAAGTTTGCTAGATCGCCGAGGACCAACATTCACAGCCATAATCTCCTCATAGATCACCAACTTTGACGTGCTGCCGCCATATTTTGTACGAGTCATAACAACCCAGCGGTAACCTGATTACCTGATTTACCTCCACTACTTGGAGGTGTAATGCAGTCTTACGAACCACGTGCTCTAAAAGTAAAACCAAAACGGCAAAACAAAAATTCAAAGAACAAAAATTACATAAGAATGTAAAAATAATTGAATTGATGGAACATAGATATGGAACTAATTTGGTTTCGTTTTTCTATTGTTCATTACTAAGAGCAGCGCCCCTAAAGAATTGGATATCATGGCCGGATACATGCATTATCTAGTGGTTCAAAGTTCAAACAGTCTTGACTTCAAAGTTTTAGCAACTTAAGTTTCTTGCGTCCAGTCTTGGAAATGAAAACAATCTCTTTTTTTGGTTTTCTTAAAACTGTGCACTATGATCTCCATCAATCCTCATTTCAGATCACATAAGTGTAAATTCTGAGGAGAATTATTGATGAAAGGGAGCTTCAGTGAATTGGTTAATTGTTAATGAAACAGAGTTACTCGTTTTCGTTTCATATTTCTTCATTTGTGGATGAACGTATTACGCATGAACGTGAATGGTGGGATTTAAAAAACCTTAGTCCAACAAATCCAACAATTAATCATTTCAATAATTATATTGACTCTTCTAATGAAGATAATCATATGATGAGAAAAAGAGAACGTGACTCAACTGTTGAAATTTTTTTCATATAACTCTGGTTGAAACATGGTCAAAGCATGGTATTTGGTGCAAACACAGAATTTAGATGGAAGGGTAAGATATGGTCAGCCTGCCCGTCAAAGAAAAATACAAGAAACCAAAATATGACAAGAAAAAAAAGAAACGAAGACCAGGAATTCTCTTTACAATCATTACAAAAAAATTTCATTACTTTCGTGGGGGGCTTGGTAGGTATGAACACATAACACATGACTGCCTTTTTCTTATAATGTAGAAGAGCCTATGAAACTGTACTCTTTGATTTGGTCTGCTGAAAAACCAGAGTGGCATAGATGAGCTCATTCCAAGCATCAGGGACTCCAGGAACACACCAATGGCTGCAGTCTTGCTTCCTGGTGGAACCTTTCTTTCCCCAAATTGATGGATGGCCATCTTTGCGGAAATTGGTCAACCTTGTCACATTCAGTACTCTCACTGGAACCTTCATTTTCATTTCTTTGATTACTTCATCCACTATCTTCATTTTCAAAGGGTAGCTATCCAGTAAGGCCCCAGAGAAGGCTGGTTCCTTTTCCCCCTTGCATGACCCACCTGAATCCCAATCGCCACCTCTGCTTTCATGAAGTAAAGTGATCAAATTGATTAGTGAAACACTTTTCCGTAATATAAACATAAATTACATGTTTAGTTTATCTATCACAGAAGCTTCACATCGAAAGACCTCCTAAATCAGCAACCACCCAGCACTCCACCAAACAGAACATAAAAAGTTCCCATACTATTCTTTGCCATGCTGTTTTATTGGGATTTTTTTCAAAGAAATGGAAGAATGTTCTGAACTGGAAAATGCAGATGGATGACTTATATGAGACTTATTCTCGTTCTGGTTGTTTCCTAGGAACTGACAACGATATCAAAGATCAAGGGAAATATACCTGAAATGTGAAGAAGAGTACCCACGATAGAACACCAACTGCTTTTTCGGATTCACATTAAGTTCAACCCAGCTAGCCCAGGTCCTCAGGGCCCGTCTAAAGGCCTCCGTTACATCAAAATGTGGATAGAGATAATCACCTTCTTTGTAGTAGTTTTTCCTGTATCAAGTAATTGTCATATTTACTAGTATGTTTCATGTCCTTTTACACAAGAAAAGATGGCCAAAAGAAGAGATCATTTACCATCACGAGTATGTATCAATTACTTCACTTACTTGCTATGTCTACAAGCTTATTGAAAAGACATACAAGGATAACATATAATTTACTTCAATCCCGATACAATATTAGCAGTCTACATGTCATGTATTCTATATACAGAACAATTTGCTCATCATCCCAAAACAGCCCAAGAGATTATCAAAATTGAATAGGTGGAAAACATATATTGATCTGCATAACAAATGTCCATAAAAAGTAAGAGTACATACCCACGGGCAGTCTTTCCATGAGCCCACCAATGACCAGTATTAAAGACGAGGATGTCAGCCCTCTTCCAACGTTTAGCTTTCCTGTCAATTTGATCTATTGATAGAGTTGGATTTGACTTCCCTTTCTCACCAATGCGGATTCCTTCTTTCACAAGGAAGTGTGATAACACAAAATCCACCGTACAGTCATAGTCCTTCCAAGTGTTACCAAAAACTTTTAATCAGGAAGTGTATGTATTGATCTATTGTACCAAAATAATTTTAAAGCAATTATGTGTGCTTAATAACTAGCAAAATCTTGGTTTAATTAGGATGATTCAGCAAAATTGAAAGCATTCTAATTTAATCCTAAAACCCAAAATCATAAATTAATTCCAGAAACTAAGCACTTAACCAAATCAAGCAGAAATTAAAATAAGCAAAGAAGCATGAGGTCATGCAAGTTTGCTGCAGAACACATACAGACACACCATATTTAATAATTTAATGAAAAGTAAGTACTGAGGATCTAAATTGTGCAAAATGGGACGCTGCCAATTGGACATAACAATCGGTGCTTGGGAAAGAGGCAATTTTTTTCAAGGGAAACAGAAACCCATATCAAATGCAAATTATATATCTCTGCAGGAATTGTAAATTCATTAGGAGCTCTGTAATCTAATTACCTGGAATTTGAAAGAGAAATAGCCTCTACCCTTGGATATTTTGTGGCCATTGACCTCATACATTCTGCTCTTATTATACAAGCCTTCCCGGAGAAGGCATAGTATTGACTCAAACTGGTTCCTATTCATAGAATCTCCTACGAGCATCAACCTTTTACCCCGTAGCCTCACCAGAAAGTCAGTTGCATTAAACCTACGAGTAATGGTGACAACAGAAACAAAAAATATTTCCAATAGACTGATAAATTTTATAAAATAAGGCAACAAATAAAACAAAGTAAATTATTGAAATACTGGAATAAATGGATTCACGGAAATCAGTCTTAAAATGAGAATTTGCAACAAATTTCACTTCATCAGATTTTCCCACTACGGTTGGACATGCAGTCGTGCAACTAGAAGCATAACAATTGAAGAAAGTCATAGTCCATTCACCATCCAGTACTAGGAAGAGCAAACACTGTTTGTTCTGCTTAGAAGGTGTAAGCAGTCTGTAGAAATCGAAGGTCTTTTATCTTGATGCATGTTTGCATGTTCTGTGCCAATAACACAGCTACACGAGTAATTTGAAAGTGGACATTGAGCACCTTCCCAGTTAAGGCATAATATATTGTTGCACCGTCCAATGGGTTTGGAAAAAGGGATGGTAAGTTTCCCATACATATCTACTAACTTCAATTAAAATTTTAACATGCGCAGCAGGTTGGTAATTTCCTAATACTGACATAGTAATTTCGTTAAGGCTCAAGCCACTTGCTTGATGGGAAAATATCTAGCTGAGCAGGTACAGCACTTAGGGATGAGATATTTAGAAAATTCTGTACGAGGGAGTTCAAGGCTCATCTGTCTTGTGAATGAAAAAAAAGAGCGAATATTCTTTTTCAAACCTTAAAACCAAAGTTTTGCCATTGAATTATGCAACTCACTTTTAATATATGAAAAGCTAATGCCAATAATGTCCTAAATTGGAAAGAATATGTCAAGATTAAGTTTTACTAGAGTCAGTTGGAGCCTGCATCTGTTGTTTTCAACTCTCTGGTGCACTGAGGATTTTCCACAACATGCAAAACAGTCATATTTCCTCCCCATGTGATGCAATGGTACAGCTTACAATGTCACTGCAGAATCCCTTACGTTTCATGTCAGGGTTTTAGAATTGCCGAAATTCAGACACAGTTTTTGCTTTTAAGGAATACCTGGTATTTCTTTGTTACGAAATGTCCTTTGAACAATACTTGTCTCATCCAGAGTCTATAGTTTTTTAAGAAGACACCGAACATCCCTAACAGGATCTTTACATTGTAAATGTGCATTCCAAATTAGATAATACGGCTATAGAGCCTATAGTGCAGATGTCACAAAAAGATACAAATTTTTTTTTGGACACAAAGATACAAACTTTGCACCTACTTAAGTACTTATTAGCTATGAATCAAATTCTTCCTAAACCAGACAGCTGCGAGTTTATATGGTTTCCTAAAGCATGTCTATCTCATAAAGACACAAAATTCCATTGCTGCTAGATAATCACATAATGCATTGCAGGGAACACTCAAGAAAACATAACAGAAAAACAACAAAGATAACTACAAAGCAAGACACAATTACCTTGGAAGTTCACAGCCATCAGGCTTCCATCGCCATTTCAGATACTCAGAGTCACTCCTCCCATTGCTCTGGCAATCAAAAGCTTCATCAACATGAGGGCATGAACCCGGTTTATAAATCGGGTATTGCTCATCTCTCACCCATGTTCCAGCATACAAATCACACGGAATTTCACCCATTTCAACATCTGGGTTCTCATCGTCACCACCCTTTTGGCCATTGGACTCCTCCTTCACGTCAGAGCTCTCATTTCCACGATCTGGGTCTTGCACATTTTCATCACTAGACTCAATTTCTGAACTGGGTTCCCGGGTTGGGGTGGATTGGGGCAAAGAAGGTGGGTCTAGTACTGGTGCAGAGGTGGGATGGGAGATAGAGATGAGGGTATTGTTGGTTGGAGAATTAGAAGAAAAGGGGATTTGGGTGAAGTGATTCTTGTAGAGGAAGAGAGAGGGCTCGAGGGCTCGTTTGGTGAAGACGAAAATGGTGAAGAGGAAGAGGGTGATGAATAGGACAGCGATGAAGGCGTAACGGCTTTTTTGGGGGGAAGAAGAATTGCTGGGTGGTGTTGCTACTGCCATCTGCTAATTGCTCATTGCTTCTGTGTTTCCAACAACAAGGGAAAGAGGAGTGTGTCTGTGTGGGTGAGACCGTGAGAGAGTGAATGAGACTGAGACTGGTGAAGTGGTGAGAGTGAGGTTTTTCTCAGTTTTTGTCAAATGGAGGAATGGAATAAATTTACAAGGTTTTCTATAAAAGGAACTGGAGGAAGATTGAGAATCGAATCAAATAGGGTAAGATTAACATTCAATTAGTTCCCAGTACACGACATCTTGACTCGGATGAGTTTACTAAGTCCCTAGCGGATTTGTAATTTTTTCCTCTCTCTTTTTTTAAAATATTTATCTATCTTTTTATCTACCGAAGAAGAGTCGGTGAGATTGCCTTTAATCTTGAGTAACGAATTCCTATAATGCAAAACATGATATAGAGCCTAACTCCGAGATCTGATAAGTAATGTATTCTAATATTACTTTATTTAGCAAAAGAGTTATTCATTGACTACTCTATTTACTTTAACAAATTAAAGTTGTGATATAACTAAAAGACTAATGCACTCAAAGTAAGCATCATATCAAATACTAGTTCTACTTTTCTATTATGATGTCAAATGACACATGGTTTCATCATGCTATTACGAGGCTACAACCACTACTTAATGTCAGGAACTCGCAGATGTCCTAGGCTAGACCAGCACTCAAGGTGAACATACCAAACCAACGACCTTTTTAAATTTGTTCTTGGATATGTTTATTGGAGTAGGAAATAATAGTTTTGTATTATTTTGATTTGTTTTAAGATATAAGCGTGCAGAGATACAACGAGAGTGAAATTGGTAGAAGACATGTTGTAACTTTACTCCAATATCGGCAAGCACTGATAAGGCTTCGACTGCAGCGTTGATGAGGGGTTGTCGCCTTTGATGGTGTTGGCAAGGCATGTGGTGGAACCTTGTGCGCGGGTTGGAGGCACAATAGAAGATATTCGGATGGAGATGGAGATGGAGATGGCAGACCAGGTTGATGAAAAGTGGTCGAGTAATGCTACTCTGGGAGGTTTTGGATGGGCAACAATAACGACCGAGATTTGGGTAGCTTCTGAGTTGGTCTCGGAAGGATTAGCGCATGCAACCCCGCTTTCCTCGATAGAAATCCTAATTTGAAATTAGGGCTTCTTGTTGATCTGGGTTACGTGGGCCTAGAAGATTAGATAGGTCATGTACTTGTGTAGTTATGAAAGTTAAGTAACCAAAACTCTCAATGGAGCATAGTTCGATTCATGTACCATTAAATATTTCATGTTCAAGATGCACTTAATCTTTTTTTCGTCTTTCAATAATTTTTTTTTTTGAAACAATTAATAGCTGATGTGGGGGCCTCCTAAATTTTCGGAGTCATGAGCCTCGAAATCTAATTTTTGAGTTGTTGGGGAGTCATCATGCTAAGGACGCTGCTCTACGAAGGATTTAGTCGTTGGGGACTTGGGGGTAAGTGATGGCTCCTAGACGGCATTGGTTTCTTCAAGTGGTGCATGTTATAAATCCAGTTTTTGTTTCGGGTGGGCATGGTTCTACTGTGGCGTCGATCGGTCATGTCCAAGACTTGCAAAGTAGCAGTTTGACGATGGTCTGATTGAGGCATGAGGTAGCGATCCAAATTATGGGTTTTCCATTCATTTAGATATGTCCTATTGAGATGGGCATTTGAAGTCAGCCGTCTCGGTGTTGTAAAGTCACGATGATGAAGGCGATGATATGGGAGCAGGCCCAGCCGCCAGAGGTGGTGAGGGGGATACTGAGTCTGGGATCAAACTTAGGCTAATTTATAATTGCCCTTAGGTTTGAGAAACTTATCTCTTTTTTTTTTTTTGTCAAGGAATATGAATGTAGTTTCGAATCTATCTTAACAACGTCATTTGGTCTCCAGCTTATTTCCTTGGGTTGTTGTACTTTAAGTGAATTTAGGTTTTTTTATTTATTTTGTCTTTTATAACCCACTTTCAGTGTAACTAGAATTTCTTGGTGAGTCATGTTGGTAATGTAGTGTTTTTTCCTATATTCAACCACTTAAATTGGCTTTCGTTACTTCAATAAAAAAAATGCAGTGGTTTTCTATATAAATATAGAAGCATAAGTAAATTATGTGCGAAGCATTTACTA
Source organism: Argentina anserina (assembly GCF_933775445.1). Lineage (NCBI taxonomy): Eukaryota > Viridiplantae > Streptophyta > Magnoliopsida > Rosales > Rosaceae > Argentina > Argentina anserina. The sequence goes on from NC_065875.1 coordinate 4,999,676, forward strand.
GTAAATGAGCTACTATCTACCCCAATTGTAAAAAGGTCTAATAAGGACCCCTTATACAGCCAACCTCAAGATAAGGGAAACATATTCAAGTATTCAACACCTTAGACCAAAATTACAATATACTTGAGAACAAAAAACACCAAAATGAAATTACACTAAAATGTAATTAACACTCCATACTTTGTTGTTAAAAATGGAGTTACTCTGTGCGTTTATAACCCACACCGTACCCCAAATTTGATGAAACGCAATTATTAGGTGGCCCTTGAGATTTCTATTCCAAGTGTAAGGGCCTCTCATTTCATGTTTGAAAAAGTTGAGTACTCTAATCTGATGTAAAAACAAGATTCTCCCAAGAGGGGTTGCACTTTCGAGTATGGACGTAACATCACAGACCATATATTAAACGACTCAACCTACTTGTCTACAACTTCATGACTCCTCTAAGACGTGATGTGTGAATTAACGAATCATTATGAGATTAATCAACAGCAGCAGAATATAATTCAGATTACTAAAGGTTGTCTGAGTAGCCTCTTCTCCATTTCAATCTCCCTTACGACCAGAGAGTAACTAAAACCAGCTGACAGCTTCATGATCATGTAGTAATTGACGAATTGAAAACATATTTACAGAGAAAACACAGACGTTCTACAAGTTAATCAGGATCAAAACAGTAAGAAACAGAGGTGAGGAGATCGGAGTCCCTCGATCGAGAGACCATTATTAATGAATAAATTAGCAAAATCTGCCCAGCAAGATCTTTTACTGAATGGCAGCTTTTGACATGTGGCTTTTAATGGAGGACAGCTTCGTTTCATTGAAGGCTGAAGAGACCGAGGCTTAGGGTTTCCTGCTAAAACACACGAGAGCTTAGAGCCTTAGAGTCAGTGGCGGAACTACCTTACGCCATGAAGGGGTCCGGACCCCTCCTAGTATTTGTCAATCCTTAGTTATTCACTATATATATATATATATATATATATATACCCCATAGAGTATGAAAATTGATGTTAATTTATCACTACACCCCTAATCAATGCCTGCAACAAGTAAAGAACAGATAAAGAGAATGTTACTATGGAAATGTTGGTTAAATTTAGCATATTTGTAATTAATTATTGTTGATGAATTGCTTATCCTATTATTTTGTTTCATAATAAACTCAATAACATGTGTTTTACTTTTGTAAATTTAACGGTAGTATTATCTCTACACTATCATGTTTTATCTTTAGAGTGTAATGCCTTGGGACAAGGGATGAGCCCTATAGGCCAAAAGAGTATGTAGAAATTATGAAATTATGATAGGGCATCCATGCATCATATGTATCTCTATCTACCACCACGTTATTTATAATAGAGCAGAATCGATCGAATGTTGTGCTTTGGGCTTTGACTCATTCTGTTTTGATAAACTGTACGTATCATTGATTAAAGTATCTAATCAACGGAAAAGATGATGAAGAAGAAGAAGAAATATAAAAATGACATTTATGGAGGTTTGGTGAGGGGAGGCTTTTGCAGATTCTGATCATTCAAAGCTAGAGATGGTGATATATCGGAGCTGGGTCTGTGTTTTCTCTCTCTGTTTTTACTGTATATCCAAAATACCCTTAGTAAATGTCCTATAACCCTTTACTTGTCCTCTCTCTTTCTCTCTCCCTATTCCTTTTGCCTCTCGATATCTCTCTCTCCCTCTCAGAGAGACTCAGTGGTCGCTTTTGCATACATATTACTGATATTACATGTTCTTCTTTCTCCTCGCTCTCACTCTTTCGGTTCTAACTTCTTAGTCAATATAGCTCAGCTATTTCTGCTGCATGCAACTATGATAAGATTAACAGAGGTTACATTGGTTCTCTGCCTTTTGTTTATCGCCTGCATATCAACAAGTGCTATTGCAAGATCGAGCTTCGTCATTCATCTTGATCACCACCACCACCATGAAACGACAGTTGTTGAAGCAGCTTGGAGCAAGTTCAAGTCCAGTGGACACCGGTTTTTCGACTACTTCTTCCACTCCCAGTCTAACACCGCCGCCGCCGCCGCCACCTCCGGCGACAGCAAAAGGGTAGTTCCCACTGGTCCGAATCCGTTGCATAACAGGTAAAAAAGATAAATAGATTTCAAGAACTATAACTGGCTGGCCTTGATCGATGTAATATTAGTAATATCTTCATCACTCATATATATGGAGTACTGCATCCTCAATGTTGATGCTTGCGACTTGTAATATTATTATTGTTCCCTCTCTTTCTCTACTCTTTCCAGTGTTTTGTTTCTTTGGTTAATTGATGTACTTGGTAATTATCACTACAAGTAAATGAGTTTTGTTCTTCTCAATTAGGACCTTTGCGGTAAACAAATTGGTCAAATTAGTTTCGAGTAATTTATAAATTTGTTCTTCTTGAGTATTTGTTTCTGGGTGTGAAACTGTACGTGCATGATCCTTTAATTAATTATCAGTTACTTTTGCACCAAATTCAGACCAAGAGTAGTAAGCAATTATTAAGATGGTACACTATGATCAATGATGAAAACTTCTCCACATTTTCTTTTTGAAATTCAATTTAATTAGTAAATGTTATTCTTCCCTCCTTTTTCTATAACATGAAGTAATTTGTAACGATGATGTACATCGCAATACTGCACCAACTGGGAAACTCTCATCACATCTGCAGGCACAATGTGTGTACATTTCCAGTAAATGTTTAAATATGAACTACCAAAATAATTATTGTACACATATGCTGCAAGTGATGCTTTGTAACATGTAAATGTACACACTTATTTATATAAATTAGTTGATGCATTTAGAATGGCTCCATCATTCTTTATGTTGCCTTTTGTCCTTATATCTTAGGAGGGAAAGAAAATACACGACACACAAAGGGATACATAAGTGTGAAAATGATGGTGGGTCTCTTAGAAATTCGATGAAATTAAGATGTCAAAATTGCAACATTTTAATTTTTACAAGTTGAGAACATCTACCATGGTTTTGTACATGTAATTTTTCAAATCGCCAAATCTAACGGTTGAAAAATTGGAGAATGTTATAATCTTCTGAAACAAAATGAATGAACTGAATCGAATTTTTGATACATAGATTTCTGGCTTGTTTCAACTACCAAGTAAATTCTGTTTTAACATTATTCAAAACTACCCTATATGTGTATCAACATACTTTGCCTGATCTGGGAAGGCCGGTAATAACTCCAACATGCATGCCAGCATGCATTGAATTCGAAGCTACTCTTCTTCTTCCTCCTCGACCTCATCCCTGTGGACATGGAATAATAGAGATGTCGTTTTAATAAGCTTCTTGTCGTATGCTTTTGTCATCTAAGACGTTGGAGGGTTGACCTAGTTTCTCTAGAAGTCAATTTTCTTATGCAATTCTGGGAGGCTCTGTTAAAAGCTAGGTCGAATGGTAATGGCCTCTAAACAAGGCAGAGTCTGGGGAAGGCCGGGAGGGGGGGGACAGCTAGTGGGGTTTATGACGGTGCTTGGTGCAGAGGGAAATTAAAGTCAAGGCTGTTGGGGTTGACAGACAGAGAAGGGAGAGCTTTGGCCTGTTGGGGGCTTGGGGCTCGTGTAATACCTATTTATGGAGAGAGAGAGAGAGAGAGAGAGAGAGAGAGAGAGAGAGAGAGAGCCTTCGATCGAGCTTGATGATTTGGTTATCATTGTCTTATGACTCTTATCTACTATATGGTCACTGGTCAGTACTGCTATTTTATTTGCTCTGGTAATTTGTCATTTCAAGCTTCAGAGCTCAGAGACCCCTTCTTTTTCTCATTTGACCAATTTACAGATTTATGGGAGAGGAAGGTTAATTAAGAAAGATTTTCAACAAAACTTTTGCATGCATGTTGTGTAGGAACTAATATGTGATTTGTTTCATCGAAAATAAAAACTAATATGTATTTGAGGTTATTGTAATTGTGGATCACTTTCATGAGTACCAATGTAATTAGTGTTGAAATTATATTAAGAAATTACTTTCAATATTGAATATGTCGAGTCTTGTTGACTTTAAGGTCAACAAAAGATTGCATCAAACCTTATTATATTACTTAGGGCCGGTTACGCCGTGGTTGCAGCTCCTGAAGTACAAGAGCATATTTTTCGAATAAGCAAATGAAGTCACAAACTTAATTCATAAAGAATCCAGATAAGCTTACGAATACTCACAAACTAATGAGTAATGACTATCAGATATGTACATCATCAACTGTAAGCTAAAGACCAAGGGGAGACTATCAAGCGCGCTGTAGAAAAGCTTTTACTCCTCGAGGAGTTATAGCTAGCTTAATTTAGATACAAGGGTATGTAATAAAACTAGCCATATTGATCTTCCACCCCTCGACATGTATACTCGTTGAAGTAAGCTAGGCCTATTTAGTTGGTTCAATTCTCACACCCTTGTCGACATCATCCTAGCTCTTCCTCTTACTAGTCTGTCTCATCAGTGGGGTTTTATTGTCTCGACATCATCCTCTCACTCCGATTCACTCGATGGCGACGTTTATTTGTCACTCATGTAGGTGTTGTGCGTGAGATCTTTTCTAAAGGAAGAGGCTATATTTGTTTTGTACGTTGGGATGAAGTCGTAGTCGATCTTGTGGCGTTGTTGATCAGTTACTGACGCCATTGGTACGTGGTTGTTTTTGAGCTAGCTAGCTCTTGACCGTGGTCAGTAATTGATTAGGCAGTAAGGCACCGATGGTTTTTTGCTGTCTATTGTGATCGACTGCAGCTCTCGGACGCGTTAGCTAGGTCTCAAGGTTGAACCTGACTTGATTCATTGGCCCTTTTTGTAGAGCACGAATTCTACGTTTAAGTGCATTGGCGCGATTGGAGTTCAAGTAGGTTGAATTAGGTAGGTGTTCTTCTTATGAAACTTTTTGTAGGTTTGTGGAATAAATGAGCCAATTAGAGTACTATATATGAGTTACTCGAATGCTTGAATCTTAGAATTTCAAGCTGATCGATCATATGAATTAAGTTCATTCATAATTAAAAAAATAAAATCTAGATCTGTCCTACAATAAAAAGTATATAAAATACGTAAAATCGAGTGTAAAATGCATGTAATTGAACGTTATTATGGACCGGGATGCTGCAAATTACGAACCTTTACTGATATTAATGAACTTCATTATTAATGAAAATGGTTACAATGATTTGTGGACTAATGATTGAGTTAGAGTGACTTGAGCTCAAAAATTAACCCAACTAGACTTCATAATGGAAATTACTACTGACAGACTGCAAATTACAAAACTTAATATTGGCACTCTAGTTATATCCAGAATGTCATCTACAAAGTGTTATGTGTGTTTACTCGAGATATAGCTCTATGTCCCGGCCCCCTCCATGTAATCTTTTATTTCAATAATTCCTACTGGGGTTTTCCCCTTTCTAAAAAAAAAAAATATTTGTTCTATCCAGTTGATTTGACGATGTTTTATATTTACGTCGAGTTTCTGTTTATAAAAGGTGGATAAATAGAGTTATCATGTGCTATATTTCAACTTAGAGCTAGAGGTTATTATTATTCAAGTGACACTGACACCACAAAAACACATTTGTTTTATATAGGTCTCATCATTTAGCCTGCGGAGGCCCGCAAGCCCGATAAGTTTTTATTCGGCCTGGTCTGCGAGAAAACCCGTCAAAGCCCGTTTTCATGGATAGAGGGTCGAGCTTAGTTTAGAGGTGTGTAACCCGGCCCAGCCCGCCCAAAGCCCGCAAAAAAATAAAATATTATACATGCATATAATATATTATACATATATCAATTATATGTCTTTTTTGTAATAATTATACATAAAATATTATATATGTTAATAATACTAGATTTAAAATTTTATATTTCTTTATATTATAACTTTATACTACATTTAAAATAAAATTATAGCATTATGAAGCAACTATATGAAGTAAACTTCTCAGGATTAATCGATACCAGCTGATGGTATCGGTTTTAACATTTAGGGACCCTATTAAAACTTTATCTAATTCAGACCTCACTAATATGCCCTAAAGGATGACCCATTACGAGGATGTGAACGTCGAAAGTCGTTTGCATATATGAAATCATCTAATTTTTGTCACCAATCGTGCGCGGTCGCACCGAAAAACTCATTTGACAAAGCCCGGGTCAATGAGGTTTTAATATGTCAAAATGTCTCTTTTTTAGTTGACCATACGTACGGACGGTCAAACTATGTTCAAAACGAATGAAATTTTTACGGGGTCCCTAAATATATATACCGATCACATCTGCTGGTGTCGATCAACCGTATTTAGAACCGGAGTTTTTGATCGCCAAAGTGTCCACTAATATATCATAACCTTTATACTAGATAGGTTTAAAATAAAACGATCGCATTATGAAGTGACTATATGAATGAAACTTCTCGGGATTAATCGACACCAGAGGATGCAATCAGTACTTATATTTAGTGACCCTATAAAAATTTCATCCAATTTGGACTTCGTTTGACCGTCGGAATTTCCGGTAAACCGAAAACACTACTAATATGCCCAAAGGGATGACCCATTACAAAGATGCGAACGCCGAAATCTGCTTGCATATCTGAAATTACCTAATTTTTGTTACATATCGTGCACGGTCGCACTGAGGAAACTCATTTGGCAAAGCCCCGATCAATAGGGTTTCAATATGTCGAAATGCCTCTTTTTTTGTTGACCGTAGATACAAATGGTCAAACCATGTACAAAACGGACGAAATTTTTACGGGGTCCCTAAATAGATATACCGATCAAATCTGCTGGTGTCGATCGACCATATTTTAAACTCGAGTTGTCGATTGTCTAACTGTCCACTAATGTATCATAACCTTTTATATTAGGTTTAATTTAGAATAAAACTATCGCATTATGAAGTGACTATATGAAGGAAAACTTCTCGGGATCAATCAACACCAGCCGATGTGATCGGTATATATATTTTGTAATTATGTAGAAATTTCATCTAATTCGGACCTCATTTGATCGTCAGAATTTCCGGTAAACCAAAACACCACTAATATACTCTAAGGGAAGACCTATTACCAAGATGCGAACACTGAAAGTCGTTTGCATATTTGAAATCACCTAATTTTTGTCACCGATCGTACACGGTCGCACCGAGAAAACCCATTTGGCAAAGCCCCGGTCAATGTGGGTTTTAATATGTCAAAACACCTTTTTTTTGTTACCGTAGGTACGGACGGTCAAACCATGTCCAAAACGGATGAAATTTTTACGGGTTCTATAAATATATATATCGATCACATCTTCAGGTGTCGACCGCTGAAGTGTCCACTAATGTATCATAACCTTTATATTAGATTTATAATAAACATATCGCAATTATGAAACGACTATATGAAGGGAACTTCTGGGAATCGATCAACACCATCCGATGTGATCGGTATATATATTTAGTGACCATTTTAAAATTTCATCCAATTCAGAACTTGTTTGACCATCCGGTAAACTAAAAACACCACTAATATGCCTTAAGGAAAGACCTATTGCCAAGATGCGAATGCCGAAAGCTGTTTACATATTTGAAATCACCTAATTTTTGTCATCAATCGTGAGTGATCGCAATGAGGAAACCCATTTGGCAAAGCCCCGGTTAATGAGGTTTTATTATGCCAAAACGCCTATTTTTTAGTTGACTATAGGTAGAGACGGTCAAACCATGTTCAAAACGAAAAATTTTTTTACATGATCTTTAAATATATATATCGATCACATCTATTAGTGTCAATCGACAATATTTTGAAACTTGAATTTATTGGTGACTTTTTTTATAATGTTTTTTAAGAATTCTTTTATTGTTCAAAACCTTTAAATAAAAGTATTTTTTTCTAATACAAGACTTCAAAGCCCGCTTTAAGTGGGTGGGGTTAAATCCTCATATTTATAAAAATGTATGACCCGTTATTTTTAAATGTACTAAGGCCCCTGCCTGGGCCGTTCCAAGCCCCCCACTCATGGGCCAGGCCAAGTCCGGCCCTTTGACGAGCCCTAGTTTTATACATCACTTCTAACAAAAGTTAAATCTCAGGGGAACTTCCCTGGTGAAGCAATGAGCACACAATGAAAAAGAAGAAAAGTTTGAGGTTCTCTTTAGCCGAATTCACTATTTTGAATTCTGAGTAACTAGCTGGAGTTTCTTTTTGGCTACCATGTGTGTTCTATACACAGAAATGGGATTCCTGGTCCGACTGATGGGTCTTTCTGCTGAATGTCAGACTACTGTTGCTTGTATGAAGCTTTGTAATGCTTTCACAGTCCAGAAAGGAGGTCTGACTCTGACCCTCAATTACTAATCTTGGTGCGACGTACTGGAAAAGCTGCTATTGTCTTCAAGTTTAAATTTTACCTCTCAAGCCATCTCTCTTATGTACAATCATTCAAGGGCACGATTGTTACGAATTTTAATCGAAGGAAAACTTGATCAGATTCCATGAGAAAGGAAGCTGAAACACCCGGTGATATATAAAAATACAAATCATACCCAGTTCTGTGCTCCTCAACAGTATGCCTCTCAAAATTTTACCTCTACTACAAATGAAGAAATAAACAATTACATATGTATGTGACATGTGAAGCTACATTTAAAGATATTCTTACGATATCCCTATTAGAAGAGCCTGCAGGTATCATTTCATTTTCCTTTGGATGACAGGAACATGAAGTTGCCCTCAAGCATGTTCTTTATGTAATGAGGGAGATTCACTCGGAACGGGAGAAGGGAAAACATCCGACATTGTATCCCACGAAAGGTTTTCATCCTTGGTCCGTCTTCTCTCCAAAAAGGCCGGTTTCATAGGTAGTATTCCGGTGATCTGAACTTTGCATGTTAACATTGCTACAATGTCTGACATCGGGGGTCTCAGATTTGCATGAGGTTGAAGGCATAAAAATGCCACATTGATTGCTTGCATAATATCCTTTGCCTCAAATCCATCATCTTGCAGTTTCGGATCAAGTAGATCAGTCACCTTTGATCTCTCGTATAACTTCCACGCCTGAATTTTATAAGCGAAACTTAATTAGTTCCTTGATATCAAGCATTTTTAAAGGAGTCATTGATTCCTTGAAAGATTGAAACCTTACGTATTCAGGCAGGTATTGCATTTCTGATTCTAGGTTAAGATCTGTGTTTTTCCTGCCACTAATTATTTCAAGCACAAGAACTCCAAAACTATATATATCCGCCTTTTCAGACAATTCTCCTCTGATAGCATATTCAGGTGCTGTATATCCTCTGAGGAAACAGATAAAGACAATTACTTCAAAAAAAAAAACCAAAAAAATGAAATGAATTAATACTCTTTCTCAAGGCCAGTTTTTAGTGGTGTGTGCGTTTACTAGTTCTTTTTAGTGGTATGTTTCAACAGTTGATGGGTCACAACTCACAAATGCAATTCACATAATATGATGTTTTGGATGACTTGCTGTTGCTGATCGAGGACGCTAATTAGTTTCACTCTTGTATGACCAAATCTAGACTTATGAGATAAACCCTTTGTTTTCTAGTGAACACTAGAAATTATTTGTTCATATATAATAGGAGTCTAACCGGTTGACTTTATATGTGGTATGAAGAGTAACAAATATGAGTTCAAACATATATAGAGAAGATTAAAGTATATATTGCCCTCTTAAATTGGTAACTATAGCAGAAACTTCAGAACTGTAGATCAAAGACTACAATAAGTGGTGGCATACTAGACCCTTGTTGATTGTGATGCTTGTAGCACCAAGTGTACGTAGTGTTCTTTTCATAATGTCAGTTCTATTTTCCATCTCTCTTTCCTTCCTTTCTTGATTTGTTTTTTCCAGAAAAATCTGGTGCAGACACTACCAAATTTTTAACAACTGCAAAACATGTGGCATCTAATCAATGACTCCTAAAATTTTATGTTTAATTGAAGGACTTACAGAGTTCCCGCAAATGTTGTACTGAGATAAGCTTGGTCTTCAGGGAAGAACCTAGCTAGCCCAAAATCACCAATCCTTGGTTGAAATTTTTCATCAAGAAGAATGTTGCTCGCCTTGATATCTCGGTGGATAATTCTTAGTGGGGAATCCTCATGTAGATATTGTAAGCCTCTAGCGATTCCCAAAATTATCTGGAACCTAGTTCTCCAGTTCAGGAACAGATCACTCTTTCCTGTTTTTCATTTAAAGAATCTTAAGCTAACAGAAATGACAGATTTGTACTTTGGTCAAGTGTTAGGTGGACACAACTTTGATATTTAGATGGATATAAGGGAAAGTAGCCAAGAAATGTTACCATATATTATATGGTCCAAGCTCTTGTTTTTCATGTATTCATATACCAGGAGTCGCTGAGGCCCGTGTGAGCAACATCCAACAAGTTGAACCAAGTTCCTGTGTTGGACGCTAGTGATCAACCTTACCTCTGCAAGAAACTCTGTTTCTCCTTGTTGGGATTTATCAAGAGATAACCTCTTAACAGCAATTGACCTCCCATCTTTCAATTTTCCCTAAGAATAAGATAAAATGCATGTTAGAGAAAAAGGGAACTCGAGTATGTGTCAAAAGACCCCAACAATGTGTTCATTACAAGTGAATTACTGTTTCCATTTATCATATCCCTTTGGAAAGTGGAAACTCATATATAATGTGCGGATATATATCACTCTCAACCCTTGAAGGGTTCATGGCAAGTCTTGGAAAACATACTACCAAAATAAGTTCCATATGTCCAAAATTAGTACCCTATAGACAGGACCAAATCCACCTCTTCCAAGTAAGTTGTTCTGATGGAAGTTCTTGGTTGCCTTCTTCAATGTTGGGAAGTCAAAGTAGCTTATTGTTCTAAGGACGCCACTAAAGGCGTCTGTTGATGCTGCATTGAGATGAAAGAGTAAAGAAGATTGATGTTATGATCAAGATTTTGGTTGTAATTTTTTTTTTTTGGGAAAAAATGAATCAGTAGTCTAACCTGGCTGCTTCCTGGCTCTTGCTAACAGCTTCTTGATCTCTTGTGGTTTGATCTTTTTCCGAAAGATAAATACAATTATAAGCAGAACGATGAGCAAGATAATCCCTCCAAGAAAAAAGAACAAGGCTGGAGAACGCGGCTTAGATGGAGAGGGTTCTGCTGGAGACATCACTTCAACCCAAAAAATTGTAAATACATACTTCAGTTTGGATAGAATTGAATTAAGATATATATACTCGAAAGAAAGAATCAAGGCAGCAGATTACTGCATCTTTCTAACGAATAGGATGTGAATATATAGATGCACCTTCCTTCAATACTCTTTATCAGTGTTCAATAAGACTTTTAGGCAATGAAATAAGCGTTAAGATGGACTTAGCTATAAGCCTCTTTGCTTCTGGTAAACTATTCATGAAACCCTTAAATTTGTTTTTTATGTGTGAAATCTGCATGATTGATCTCAAGTGTACATAAAATTTCTGCTAATATGATGATTGATCCTCTCGCCTATAACACGATCAGCTCTGGTGTGGTTTTCAAATGATTTAGGATGCAAAAACCAAAAGCATAAGAATTTTCTAATAGATAACCAAAACTATAAATAAGGCTCTGGTGCTCAGGTATGATCACTGTGACAATTTTAGCAACATGATGATACGCAAGGCTGAACAGAAATGTATCTGCAGCGAACTAGAGAGGCAATCGTTACCTTCCAGCAAGCGCCGAGCCATGGTGAGGCAATAGTTTTATGCTGCAGCAGAAAAATATGTATCTAAATGTGGGGATTGGTGTTGCTGGTATTGCACTACTTGCAGCTTAACTACTTGCAGATAAACCGCCACATCCATCCATTGTTGGTGAAGTTTTCAGGCATTGGTAAAAGACTAGTGGGGGAGAGACTGAGGTAAAGATATAGAGGATTAGCATAGAAGTGATCGATAGAAAGGAATATCGGATATTACAATATGTAGGTTTTGGCCACTAGTGGGAACGAAGGATTTTCCAATTGCTCAAAGACAACGTTAAGGATTTGAATGACGTACTTAAGTATCAGTAATAGTAATGCACACATATATTGTAATAAATCCAATTTCATTACAATATATGTATCCAAAATTATTACATTGTTGGCTAGCTAGCTAGTTGTAATGCCATTACATAGCAATCATGTATCCAATTTCATTCAACTCTAATGTATTATGTATCAAACATCAAACTCAACACCTTTTTGGAGTTTATAAAATTAATAATGAACTTTCCATTCTTCAAGCTACCAGTAATATTCATTTAATCTGGCGTAGGCTCTTTCCCTACTGGACCAAATACCATGCAGAGAACATTGCAGTGGTATCTTTAAAGGCAAATGTGAAACCACCAGAAATTTACTTCACTAGGCTGTCTAATTCCTTAATGGGTTACCCTAATAATAACCATGACACAATGATATCTCTTCTTTTAGGAAAAAAAAAACCTTAATGTTCATTTTATTTATAGAATGAGAAAAGTGATTTAGAGTCTTAGACATGAGTCGGCCCCTTCAAACAATATAGAATTTGATTACTAATAAAATGAAGTTTTAACTTAACAATCACAATAACAGTTGTCACATTGTAACATTGTTAATAGTTACAGAAGATTTTCGATAGCACAGATTAGAAAAACAGAAGATTTTTATCGAACCAGTTTTCATACGAATCCAAATATCTTTCTCTAGATCTTTAATACCTTGTTTGCTGCTGTGTCATCGAATCATTTCATAGTTACAAATGCTGCAATTCATATAGATTTTACATGCCAAAAAGTTTCACAGAATCACAGTTTATATGGATTACATGACAAGAACTAGATTCTTCACTTACAAGAAGTGCTTGTTGGCACAAAGTCACCAATTTATAAACTTGTTCATCTTGAGAGAAGCCTATATATGTGACTAACCGATTCGTATTCTATGTGCTACAGGATTGCATACCCAGTCTATCTACTGCATAAGAAATAATGCAATGACAAGTTGACAATAATAAACAACAGTAGAATAGATAATAGCATTAAAAACATTGTTGATTTTGTTCTTGTCCACCAAGATATTTGGGAATAGTACGTAACCTTTAGATTTTACAAGAGATCATTTCTATGTATATAGAGACAATGATGGTTATCCCAAAGCTTATATATAATTAGAGTATGTGAACTTGAAGATAAATATACTTAATTTTACCTCATAGTTTCCTCCAATGATACTATCGATTGATAGGTATGTAAACAAACCACATACATTACAACAACCTTCCTCCATACCCCGACCATCATTCCAAGAATCAAGGCTTAGACGTGACCGTTACCTTTTGCAGCCAGCCCACATAACAATTCTCCTGCTTCGTTCCTTGCAGTTTCCTGATGACTTGCTTTACTAAGTTTCCTGCAGCACCACACAAATAACTATAGTTGTCAACACTTCACATGATATAGGGCGTAATAGCACAAGGAAACTATTCTTCTTACAAGCAAGAAAGAGGATCAAATTGGACTATGGGATGCAGTTTCTGGAGACATGGTATTTGCATCATTCACACAACTTAAGAAGACCATTGTGCCTTGACACAAGGGTTTCATCAGTCATCACAGTATCCTTTACACAAGAGTAACAAACTTAATAAATTTAATTTTTTCCTGTGCGTATGTGCTGTGCATTGTGTATGTGATATTTATATGTTATGCTCTGCAACTTTCATTCTTTTTTAATTTAAAAAGTAGATGCAGTTCAAGACTTAGTACCTTGTTTGTTGATTTGAAATCAATGGCTTCTAGGAAAATGATGGAAGCTATCGTGGCTCAAGATATGTTCTTTCCATATAAGAGTGGCATATTCTGGATGATCAACAAAAGGATTTCTGTTGTGTTGATAGAATTTGCATACCCTGTCATTTCTCAATTTCTCCTCTCTTGAAGGGGGATCAATCTCATTCCACTTTAACAACGTAGAAAGCAGTCCCATCTCACTCTTTGCTGCACCAATGAACCCAGTAAGTTAAACCACTTAGATCTAGGCCAACAAAAGAAATACATTCTAGTTCCTAATCAGTAAGATTAGCATATACTTTTAAGATAAAGCAAATAAAAACCAAACAGAAATCAATTTTTACACTAATATTGCACTTCGCCATTAGACTATTAATAATCATTTATACATTACTAAACCTTGCTGTTGTACAAGTCCACTACTTAGCAAACAACACAGCTGATTTAGGTCTTATCATAAGTCCACCTTTACTCAGGTCGTAGATATGCGCTAAAACTTTGAAATAATGTAGGTACAATGAGTAGCTGCTCACTCATTCTCCTTGAATTTCAAAAGTATGGTTTGATGATCAATCTGAAGTCTCCTTGGTCTATTCCGTTGTTTCCAACTTATGGTCATTTTTGGAAGTCAACACGTGGCTCTTTTGTTGACACAGAACTCCACCCTCCTCCTTGGCTCCTTGGCAAACGGTTGTTATTGGTGACTTTTTAGGAAATGGTCAAGTGCAAACGAAGTCCATGACTCTAAACCTCCTTGACAAAATGAAAACCCCCACCAGATGCAGATGGAAGTTGCAGGCCATATAGTGGTATATTGATACTTGTGGTTTATTCTGAAATTTTTATGTTTGTTGGATCAAAGGGTTTGCTATGAATCTCAAACAAGGAATGGATATGGCCAGAGAAACATGAGTTAAGAGGGCCTTGTAATCACATAAGATTCTAACAAATGGTTCAAATCTATCGCGACATGATAATATGTATATGAAAAATGTCTCAGAAGGGAGTGAAAGCTACTACCCACAGAAATTCTACAGTGATTATAACACACTGGCTTTTTAATTTATTTTTTTTTCCATTCATAGATGCTGGTTTAGAGAACAAGGAAACCAGAAAATGTGCTGATGGTTGTGGAAGTCTCTGTCAACGTCAGCATGTTTGATGCATTACACTAATAATGTACAGTATGCTGACATTCACAAGTGGTTCCTAATGCCGACTCAAGTCCCTTATTGGAGCATGGAGACAATCACAGTTCAAGATACTCAAATAACGTTAACTCATTTATCTTCCAACTTACAAATTTTTGGAGAATCTGAGAGGTGAAGAACTGGACCTCCATCTGGTTGGTGATACCCATAACATACTGCCATGTACATCAGTGCCCTTGCAATATCTCCTCTATGCTTACATGGCATGAGAAAGAAGATCGCATAAGAAAATAATTTATATGGAATGGACTGTAACGAGATTTACATATCACTAATTTTGGTGGCCAGATAGAGCGACAACAACCTCATTAAGGATTCAGGTACAAAGTTTATTTAGATTGTTATGGTACAAAATATATTTAACCCTGCAAGAATAGGCATTTCTTTCCAGATGAACCCTGGTACCATAATATATTGAACCCCAGTAGCAACAACCTCATTACGGCCTAAACTGGTAAGGAGTGCCTGGATCCCTCCTTGTTAGAGATCAACTACCTAGTTTGGAACAAACTGAATCTTGTTTTGCTTCTTAAATAACCAACAATTCACTAGGTGAAATTTACATTTTTTCCTGTTAAGTTTCTTATCAGAAGCTGTACATTAATGCTTCCAACATAGATGTTGGCTGTGAACTTGTTTGTACAGAAGCATACAGATATGCTTTAGAATCTACCACATCATCATTCTCCTCATCTTCTTAGTTTCTCTAATATATACTCCCTCCATGGAGATCTTATATGTTTTATAAATTCAAATTTTTTACTCATTATAAAAAGAGAGAAAACTATGCTATTCACATAAAATTAATTAATATATGAAAAACCTGTTTAGGTGGTGCCCATCTACTCTTATCAGTTTCTGTGTCCAAAGCAGCTTCTTTGTTTGCTGGCTTCAAACATTTAGCTGAAGTGACAATGCATTCTCCATAGTATTTGTTCCCCCTGGAGGAATTAACTACAAAAAAAATTCAAAAGTTTCCACTGCTTCTCTGAAAGTTCTAATTTTACGATGGTTTTTGAGATAATTACTTCTCACTTGCATATTAGTGATCTTACCATTCACATCTGCAGGACGAATGTTGTGTATATCAGTCAGGGATGGACCATTTTTCAAACCATAAGATCGTGGCCATAAGTGCTCTCCTGAAATAGCAGCAGATTTTGAAGATCGCAGAGATCGTTGTAAATTGCTGAGTAAAAGAAAGCAGCAATCTAAAGAATAACAAAGAAAACATTATCAAAAAAGAAAAGAAACCTGTACCAAATAAACTTAATTTTGTTCTTTTGATTAGAGGGGAGGGCAAGGAGGTACAGGGGATCTGGAAACTAGATTTATGCTATCCACTGGAGCTACAATGCCCCCTCTATATTTTTTTTGTCTTCTCAAGAAGCATCACAACTAAATTAACATTGCAAAAGTAGCAACTGAGGTGCCTTAATTATTGCGTGTAAAGTAGAAAATCACCCATCCCACTGCCCACTTCAAAACTCTTAGATTCAGGCCATATATTTATTAACCTTCAGAAAACCACTAAATAAAGCCAGAACATCTTGCATCAAAATTTCCAACAAACACACAACTTTCTGATTTCGGAACTCAGTAGACACCTAAATGTAAATTGAGATGTTGGCTCCCCTCTCCCACTATGCAACATCTAGTTGATCCTAGGTTTGCTAATTTGGCCATATTACACAGGACATGGCAGAAACCAATAGTTTCCAACATCTTGTTGCCGTGTAACTTCACTTAGTGTCAAACCAGCAATTAGTTTGAAGTTAAGATATGAGTCTATTGAAGAGTTCATATTTAGACGACTTTAACTTTATTTCATACGGTACTCTCCTTATTCTTGTTGTCCAATATGGTGAGTTCCTTTGAGTTACACGTAGCTCAAACATCGAAATTTCTGGTGCAGGGAAAGATACAAGAGTCCATCTCTATCTTCTACTATACAACCCAAAAGATATCACACTATGGCCAACCAATTATAACCTTTTCTCATAACAACTCATCCCTCTGTGGGTAATACAGTATAACACCCGTCCTTCTCTCTTCATTTCTATATTCATGCTGTGAGCAGCTCTCTAAGTTTGCTTATTTTAGAACCTGCATTTCGAAAGGCTACAACTTAAAAAATATATATATATATATATATATGAGGTCACTTAGCTACATTCCTCAGAGCCCTCTAAAATTGGGAATATATCAGCTATTATGTGAACTGATCCTTAGCAGTAGAAAATTCCAGACTTTGAAACAAAATTCTGGTAAATGTCAACTGGTTCATGTTTTCTCCTTTCTATGAAGACTTAGAATGTCTCTACAAAAATAAAACGGAAGAGGTGGTATTCATTCAAGCCTCACAACACGAGTTCTCCACCACTTGACTCATGTAAATGTTAATAAATTAGAAGCCATTCAAAGAGTTGTTCTTCACTATTCTGAACTGGAACAGATGCTACAGCACTGTATCATCTAATGTGAAATCGAAACTACAAAAATCATGAACTGTGACTAAAGGAAGCATAAATCTAGACTGAGATTGTAGCTTCGATTATCCTTGATACTTGATACTTCATTTAGTTCAAGTGCTCAACCAATGTCAGGGTTAGTTCTTTTCTTATCAACAAAGCATTCCCTCTTCGACTCGGATACTTTTATTTCAAGTTTCAACATTCCAAAACAATAATACTTATAGAGTGTAAGCGAATGAGTTAAATCATAAAACTTTTCTTTGGCCTGAAATCAAGTTCAACATAATTGTAAAAAACCCACATCAAAATCACAGAAACTGTAGAAAATAGTAATTGACTCACTATTCCATCCTTCAGGCTTTCCTGCTAATGACTTTGGTACAACCTTCAGCGAGTAGATTTCAACTCTGCATACAAAAAACGGTAGTTAATTGGGCAACAGGCACGGATAAAACGTAACGATTACCACTAGCACACTACAAACTGCACAAAGCTGTCTTGAAGTTTGATTACTCCTTACATCCCTGATGAAGCTTCTGGGTTGTCAACATCCGAAGCATCTAGAATCTTAAGAGCATTCCACACCTAATCCCATAAACCACTGACTCAAACTATTGAAATAAATCACCATAAGAGACTCAAACTCCACTAAACATAGTATCAGTAAAAAAATATATATATATATATATATATATATATATATATATATATATATCACCTCTCTGTAAGATAAAGATTGATGCTTGCCAATAATAGAATTCAGTTTCCTCTTGAGTGATTTACCCACTAAATTCCCCACATTGGCATAGTAACTGTTAACATCTTCACAAGCATAAACAGGAGCTGAGTAATCATAGGCCTGAGCACCAGCAACAATGTTGAGAAAGAACAAGTATAACGAGACAATCTGAGAAACCCATCTCCAAGAGATGTTATTGCACTTTAGGAAATCCCATCTGCTCCCATAAACAATGCAACGATTAGTCCATTAAATAATTTGTAACGAGTTGAAGGTGTTGAATAAAAGTGACCGACAGACCTTGTAGAAACGGTGGAGGTGACTTGGATGACCAAACTATGAACTGGGTTTCGATTAAAGCACTTGAATATGAAGTTCCCGGGGCTCCGGAGCAAGGCGGGTCTCTGCTTATAGACAACCAATGGTGTTGTGCAATGGAATTTGGCGGCCATACCGAAGAAAGAAGACTGCATTCTCTTTTGGTCACCCCAACGGATGAAGGCAAGACCAACTGAAACGGCCAGGAGAGCCGCACGATTTAACTACTAGTTCAAACAGCGACCATTTATTTACACGTATCAAAAATTGCACTGATCTTGTTCAAAAAATTGCACTGGTCAGTTTTGAAGAACGAGACGACTCTAGATCCTTCCAAGTTCAAAGCTTCAGACCCAGGCACCCAACTCGTTATGTGTTTAGCTTCACAGTTGCACCATATATCTTATCACAATTCACAACCTTCAAGCCTTGGATTGGATAGAATGCCTCACCAGTGGTGGAACATGCATTCTACACCTTCAACGCAATTTTTAAACATTGGCTACACTAATATTAGCATAAATTTTTTTTTACCACATACAATAAAAACCGAGAAGATTTTGGTAAAATGATAATGTTGCTTCTTTCATCTTCATTATATCAAAAGTAATGGTTTCCTACCTTAACCACTCTCATGTGTATAATTATACTATCATAACTGAAAGAGTTGTGACTTGTGAGTAAGCTTTATTCTAAATTCTAGGTTCAGAAACAAGAAACGAACAGAAGTCATTTGTTATAAAGTTGAAATTAGGAGGCCCTAGATTAGTGTGTAATTATCATCTTGATCATGTATTTGGACATTATATTATGCAGTCTACTCACTGTACCCAATACATGATATTGACGGCAAAACTACGTGATATAGTGTATAGATACACTGCAGCCTGCAGGATACCAATTATATTCTCAAATCAGTCAAATGTTTTAGCAGAAACACACGAGGGAAGAGCATAGTAGGGTTAATAGCGGCTGTACGTGTGCAGATTCGAGTCGAGGGTATGGGGCAGCTTTGATTAATAATGGTAGAATCCAGCTACGACCTCATGGCCTCATCTCACTCTTGTGATCATAAAGAAATCTCAATAACATAGGCTGTGCATGATTGTTTCAGACTTTCAGCACATATGGTTAACATGTCCATCACCAGCAGTGTGACACCAACCATTAGAAGCTCTTGATTTGAAGCCATTTAAGACCATGGGTCCGTCGTTCATGATCATAACAATTTTTTTGAATAAATTTTTCTTATAGTTTTGTTTCATTACCAATTTAAATTCGATCATTCATATGAGATATGGGAAGAAACTAACAATTTTATATATACAAACACCCCGTCCTTATGCACCTTTTAAACATCAAACGGCAAACTAAATGAGCATCATTGTGCGTCATTGCATCAACAATACTCATGCATCCTAATTAGTATTTGAGTGTAGTGTTTTTAATTTTGTAAAAGTTTAATTAGGTTAACAACTATTAGTTTTTCATGCCAAAGAGAACGAATGACCATCCTGTATTAAAATAAGTATCTTGTGTTATATTGTAAAACATTAAAACATAACAAATCATTCACTCCTGTCATCGCATTCTCAATATTTTCTCAATTTAAATAATGATCATTATCGAAACAATTGCAATAATTTAAGCCCTCGGAGTCCAAGTCTCTAATCCAAACAAGATGAGCTAACTAACACTAAATTATTCTACAAGAATAAGAATGTCTCTAGTTAACCATCATTATCTCAAGTATAAGTTGTTTTATAAATAATGGCTCGTCTCCTTCCTCTCCTCCTTACCCTAATCCATATCTCTACTACTATAAAGCCAACACTCCAAGCACCACTAAATTACGAACTTCCAAGTCTATCCTTCTGTAATTTTACTCTCACACATAGTCATAAGGACAATTACGTAAAAACATTGATTATGTTTTTTTTTTTCAAAACTATCCTTCGTGGTAAATAAAATAACATAACAACATTACATTTTAAAACTTAAATTAAACGTTGCAAATGACAAACTTGTGTTATAAAATCACGTGCATCGCATGGGTACGAGACTAGTACTTTCTAATGGTGGCGGTGAGATGTAGAAGGTGGACGACGTTGGTAGCAGCTTCGGCAATCTTGTCGGGCATCGGGTTGGAGGTGGCCCTCCCTTTTTTCTTCCGTTTGTGGAGGGAAGATCTCATCTCCATGTTTGATCATAGTGCCAGATAATTCTTTTTCGTAATTATGAGCAGCCAAACGAGTTCTGTTTTGAAAAAAAAAAAAGTACTTACGGTTTGGTCATCCAGAGAAAAGTTGTGCTGTATTGATCTCTATACAGAGGACTATAAGGGCTATCTCTGGTGATATACTTTTAGTACTAAGGTAAATCATGGGAATATACTTAACTTATTTTGAAGGTATTAAATTTAATTCCAAGAAGACTATATGATTTAGTGGGAGTTTTAAAACAATTCATAGAATTTTGAAGTTGTATTAAACTAGAATTTTAAAAATTCTTTATGAAATTTATGAAAGGCTAAAGGTATTCAATCAAGATTTTTTAAATGAATAAAAATCTGAGGGTATTTAAAATTGTATAATGAAATTATATACTCATGGAAACTCATCTACTCAGTAGTGTTAATTATATATACCACAGTCCAAAATTGTTTGGCCTTGAACTAAAAAATTTCAGACATTTTCATGGATTTTCTCACTGTATTGAAAGATATATTCATTCTCCATCATTTTTCTTTATTTTCTCTTGCAAACAAACAACAATATATCCGAACACTTCCCTTTGTGTGTATTTAATGTATAACATGGTGTTTTTCGTGTTACCTCGCTAAAATCTTTCCAAGTAAATAAAACTTCTTAGACAAAAATAAACATTGGATGTTACGAGAGCCAAATCTCGGGGATTTAGCATCTCGTAGCCTTGTATTCTGATGTATCAGCTCAGTGCGAACTACACACAACACAAGTCAAATTCAAAAGACTAGCGGTGCACCGACCTTTGACCCTCCGAAGCTTAAGTTAGTATCTGGTACAAAGTAAGTTTGAGAGTTAAAGACTTCGGAATACGTTACCTCTTTTAGGTAGTTTAGGCAGATTATTTATAGGTGCATTGTGAAATGTGTCTGACTCTTCCTTCAATGTGGGAACGTGTGCCAGCACATAGCATCTATCATTTAGGCGAACCACCGTGGGTGGCGTTAATGGCGATACCCGAGCAAGTAGAGAGGCTACCGGATCGGCTTGCCTGCCTGCTAGGCCTTCTAGACCTCCGACCACCGGTCTAGCGGCCGGAATATGAGGAGATTAAGCCAGAAATCACCTCATTCATGGGGTGGAGTTAACATTGGACATACAGAAAAAGACCACACCATGGCACTTCACAAATGAGAAATTTATTGCATGCGAGCTAGGAAACTCCCTCTCAAATCCAGCACCTCCCCCTGATGATAGCTTAGTCATCTACATTAGCAGACAACTTTTGAATTCCTATATTCCGATCATGTTTCTCAAATGTGGACTTTGACAACGACTTGGTAAACAAGTTAACGGCATTCTATTAAGAGTGCATTTGCTTCACTTGTATCTTTAAAGACTACTCTTGCTATTGTTGATTGTAGAAAGTTTTGACGAAATATGTTTGGTGTTGTTGTCTTTGATGTGCTTCCACTACTCAATGCAGTCATGATTACCCTTATTAATGCACGTATGCTTATCAGTGGAAGACTCAAACAACACTCATACACGGTTTTATGAAAAACAATGATCTTGGTTTGATTATATGAAGTGGTGGCAAGGGTCTTTTTTCTAGCCCTCCAAGATATCGCGCTATTCTGCACATCAAAGACATAACCAGTTTAACCAACACTTGGTGGTTTAAGTGGAAATGAGCTTGTTCCCCTTAAGCAAGGTCTTGAGTTCGAGTCTTGTGAATAGAGCAATCAGTGTTGGGAGAGCTTCCCCGCAATAACCCGGCGGTCTGACGCAGCTTTAAGATATAATCCTCTCTCAAAGGATGAGGGATTTCCTGGGAAACCAAAAAAAAAAAAAGACATAACCAGTTTATGAAGTGGGAACGACCTTTAATATGATAAGAGAATTGCATAACATCATCAAAGTCGACTAAAACATCTACCAAATGTTTAGTCATAGGGAAGGTTTAAAAAATCGAAAATATCCTTGATATTTTCGTTTTTCTCATCTTTGACCAAGCAATAGTTTTTCGATTGATATATTCGATATTTTTCGATATTTCATGTGCCACATCACCCTTTCCTTTCAAATTTGAAAATTCAACAAAAAAAAACAACTTCCCCTTATTCGAACCTTGGTTGCCTCATTTTAAACCCAATGAGTTTGCCACTTCACTAACCTCACATCTATTCATATATGGCAACTTTAATTATTATAACATCTACAAATCTGAAAACAAATTATTTCTATTTTTTATTTGCCTTTGTATTTACCAATAAATTCAAATTTTGTAAACCTTTAAATAATTTTTATATAATTAGACACAATTTAATATTTACATCTCCGATGAATCACTTTTTTATTATTCATTCTTTACATCATATTAGATCATGCTTTAATTGTCTAAAATAATCTTTTGAGAATACTTAATGATTTAGTTCTTATTTTTTCACCTTGAGTTATACACTCACTATAGATCAATGGTTATACCGAGTTTTCTTATTGAATATTGTAGATAATTAAGCAAACAAACATCTTTTCAAGTTTCATTAAATTTTTCATGTTTATCTTCAAATTTCCGTCATTGTTTTTACAAAAATCGATATTTCCATTGAAATTTCCATTTTTCAGACGGTCGATATTTCCATGATCGTCGATATTTTAGTCCTTGGTCATAGGGGCGGTAGGAGAATTTGAGCTCTAGCGTGTGGCCAAGAGATGCTCCAGACCGGAGACACTAGCCTTCGTCCCCTCAGACTCGATGAGCCTAAAATGGTACCGACTCTAATGTATAATTGAAAATGTTGTGACTTCTGAGTGAGCGCTCTATTCTAATTTATTTCTAAGTTCAGAAACAAGAAACCAACAGAAGTCATTTGTTATATAAGTTGAAATTAGGAGACTCTAGATTAGTGTGTTATTATTATATTTTATAATGTATTTGTACATTATATCATGCGCAGTGTATTGTATGCATGAAAATATAACAAGATACACTGCAGCCTGCAGGATACCAATTATATTCTCAAATGATTTAAGCAGAAACACACGAGCGAAGAGCATAGTAGGGTTGATAGCGGCTGTACGTGTGCAGACTCTGAGGGTATGGGGCAGCTTTGATTAATGATGGTAGAATCCAGCTACGAATCTCATGGCCTCATCTCACTCTTGTGATAAAGAATTCTCTCAATTGCATAGGCTGTGCATGATTGTTTCAGCATATACGGTTAACATGTCCCTCACCAGCAGTGACACCATGCAACCATCAGAAGCTCTTGATTTGAAGCCATTTAAGGGCATGGGTCCGTGGTTCATGTTCGTAATAACAAATTTTGAATAAATTCTTATAGTTTTGTTTCGTTTTCATTGCCAATTTAAATTAGATAGTTCATATGAGATATGGGAAGAAACTAACAAGTTTTTGTATAAAAATATCTCACTTATGCCTTCTTTAAACATCAAATGGCATAAAACGCTGGAACACCCGGACGAGTATCATTGTGTGTTCGACAATGCTCATCCTAAATTGTATTTGAATATAGGTGTTTTCAATTTTGTTAGAATTAAATTAGGTAACAATTATTAGTTTTCATGCGAAGGAGAACAAATAAATATCAAGTGTTAAAATGACCTGTGTTATATGTGAAACATTAAAAGAGAACAAATCATTCACTCCCTATGTTCACATTCTGATCATCATCGAAACAATTGCAATAATAAGATCAAAACCCTCTGATCCAAGTATCTAATCCAAATAAAATGAGCTAATCAAGTACACTAAATTATTCTAGAAGAATAAGAATATCTCTACACATGCAAAATGGCCAACACCCAAAACCCAAAGTACAATTTTTTCTGTATCAGAAAATCCACGTGCCGTCTCGGCGTCCGTGGTTGTCTGGAATATCTATCCCTCTGCCTGTGTATCTAATTTTCTAACTTCTAGCGCCAACCATCCTTTCCCATCTATTTCAAACAATTATCACGCTACGACAACTCTCCCCCGATTCCACTTCACTTCACTTCCCCAGAACCCGAAACAATCAGAAACCCTTTTGGAACTTACCGGGTTGTGCACTTGTCGCCTTTCATATCTCACCTCTCCGTCGTCTTGTGTATAACTAAACACAAAAGGGTTGAGAGAGAGGAACTCAACCGGTGGGTACAGTCGACGGTAATGGCGGTGGAGGTGGCGGAGGAGGAGTTTTTTGGCGATCTGGCCGTACAGGTGGCGGTAGCCGTGAGTGGTGGGACGAAATCCAGGCCACCCACCTGGAAGCGAGTTTGAGCTGTCGCTGTTGCTGCCGGTTTTGGTTTTGGGTTTGGCTCCGGTGATTAGTGTTGGTATTATTATGATGATTGCTGCTTCTGTCATTACTACCGCTCCCTCTGCTCGCGAACCTGCTCAGCCCCGTGATTTCCGACACGCTTCTCTCACTTATTACGCCTCTGCCACTCCCACTCCCCCCATTAATAACGGCCCCATTGCCACTGCGCGACGCTACCTCACCCTGCTGCTGCCGCTGACGTGTCACGTCGCTATCGCTCATGATCATTTCCGACTGCAGGTACAGAAGATCCGAGGCCTCCACGTCGCTCCACCGCTGGTTCACGCCGTTACTGTTTCCGTTATTGTTACCGGTGTTGCTTGATCTTGGGGAGGAGACTATGATTCTGTGCTCTAGTCGTGTTTTCTCTTGCGGTAAAAGAAGGCCGTCTTTTCTCGGACGGTCGATGCCTCCGGCGGCGGAGGTGGAGGTGGAGGTGGGTTCGGTCTTTTTCCGGAACCAGGTCCAGCTGTCGAAGGACCGCCGGAAGGAGGATGTATTGTCGTTGGAGGAGCCGGGCTGCCGCTCCAAGGCGGACGAGTGGCGGCCGGAGACGCGGCGGAAGCCAGGGTGGCTGCTGTCGTTTTCGATGTCGATGACAACGTCGTTTTGGTGCGGCGGAGCGGGAGTCTGGGGGTGGCTGCTGTTCTGGTGGGGGAGGAAGCGGGTCTCTTCGATGAGGAGAATGTCTTCCGGGTCGACCCGGTAGCGACAGAGCGGGCAGGTCGAGTGGGCGTCGAGCCACGTGTCGACGCATTCCACGTGGAAGGCGTGCTTGCATTTCGGTAGGAGGCGGAGGACCTCGGTGGGCTCGAACCGGGTCAGGCAGACAGCGCATTCCAGCCCGTCCTTGTGCCCGCGGAGCGACCCAAACCGGAAGACCGGGAGGGACTCGACGACGGTGCGGTCGATGCCAGAGTTTTTACGGAGCGCCGCAGCGCGGGGAGGGCCGCCGGAGGAGTTGACGACGAAGCTGCCGCGCTTGCAGTGCTTGGCGTAGAGGAGGAGGAGGAAAGTGAGGGTGAAGAGCGTGGTGAGGACTCCGACGATGACGATTATGCTGGGGCGGAAGGAGTTGGGCTTGATGGCGGAGTCCACGGTGTCTTCATCGCTAGGCGGCGAGGCTGGGAAGGTGGTGGCAATGTCGCCGAGTTTGGGGCTGTCGGGGTCGGCATTGGAGGGTGTGGAGAGAAAAGAGAGGAGTGTGATTAGAAAAAGAACAAAGAAAGCGGCGGAGGAGGAGGAGGCGGCGGCGGTGGGCTTGAGAGAGAGAAAAAGAAAGCAGCCCATTTTGGTTGGGAGGGACAGAAATTGAAGGAAGTAGAGAAAGAAAGAAAGAAGAAGAGGAAAGGTGTGAGAGGGTGAGAGGATTTGTAGATTTTGATGGCGGAAAATGAGGGCTGGGGCCTCTGGCTTTTTTGGTGATTCTGAGATTCTTGTCCAAACGTACAAACAAAACCAGACAAAGGCATCAATATATCTCATCCCACATTATCATTTTTCCCATTTCTTTTCTTCTATTGGATGGAACTGGAATAATTACTTGCATAATTGAAGAAAGCTCCATGGGTGGCCTAACAAGGACAGAAGACAGTAACGGAACCTGAGAGGAGGGTTTTGATGAAGAAGATGGATCAACCGGAGGCACAATATCGACGTGACGGATTGAGCACGACGTGACGTTCCAGACCGGTGATTGAGCACGAAATTAAGCGACGCGACGTCCGACCGGTGATTTGATCGTTACGGTAACAGAAACATGTGACGCATCAGGCATGTATGTGACCAACAACGGACAATGGCACAAGGTTGATGATATGGCCCCGGTGACCTTTTTGGTTGAGGGAGGCTAGGCTGGGGATTTTGTGGGTGCAGATATATAGATGGATCATTCTAGTTTGAGGACACCATGCTTTTTCTCTTCTATTCTGGGATGGGATATATGTGTCCGTTTTATTCTGCAGAGCTATGTTGCGTAGTATCACCTTCTGTTATATATAGATGCTGCTAGACCTAACATGATGGGTCGACACTGTTGCAGTAGTCAATTTCAATTTGACTGAATCTTGAACTCAGTAAATGCATGTGGTTGAATTTGGTAACAAATTTTCTTTATTTGAACCTTGAATTTAGATGAACCTACAAGGTTGCATTTGTTTGAAGGTTATGTCACTAGGTGGGGACTCTACAAATCTACAGGTCTACAACCAAGGTGACTAATACAATGCGTATCCAGGAGTACAACTACGGGCGTATTGTCAAGAAAAATCAGATCTGGTTTCTTGTGTGGTCAATTTTACGATGAAATTCAATTTGCCCTTGTTTGTATAGATTTCAAAATTTGTAAACTATCAGTGTAACTCATGTAAAATACTTGAATGTGATGTAACCATCAAAACGCACCAACAATGTCAGGTAGTAATTACTTCTTATTTATGTATTGGGTAAAATTGAATTAGATATATAGATAGTATTGAGCAATAGTAGTGGTACACCAGACTGATTCATATAATCTCTTTCCGAGTTATTATGATTGTGAGGGTTAGTACCACATGAATTCTCTAGGAGACTAGTGTGACTACAATTCAACTACTAGCAGCATATGACCAACAAATGCCAACTCGATCCGACATGGAACCTGATATCTACCCCAGTGTTATTTATGAGCACATGATGTCATATCACTCATACGTCCAGCTTCTGTCAATCCATTATTCCAAGTAATCTCAGATGATCTTTTAGGTTACTTGATGTGATGATGGTTGAAATTTTGAATTTAGAAAATGCATATATTGTAGTTGAATGATAACAAAAAAAAAACAATTTCTTTTTATCGGAGCAAAGTTACAAGAGAATTTTGAAAAAAAAATCAGGAATTCAACTACGCATGCGCATAAATTCGGCAGAAATTCGGATATGGTTTCGTGTGTCGTTAATTTTATGCAAATGCTTAATTTAACAGTAGTGATAAAATTTCAATCCAACTTGTGGTACTCTCAATTGTATCGAACTTGTGGTACCACCCGGATGTTGAAAATGTAATTCATGTTACCTCTTCCAAGTAAATGTGTACGTTGGTACCACATGAATCCTCAATGAGACTCTCTTGACCACAATACAATTATTAGTAACATATGTATGACCAGCAAATGCCAACTCCGACTTGGGACCTGATATATACTACCCTAGTTATCAATGAGCACATGATGTTGTTTCTCATTTTTTCCACCTTGTTCTCTTAATCCTAGTACTCTCAATTGATGGTCTAAACTATAACCCTAATAAATTTGAAAATTGCATCTCATTTCAAACATATCCATAGAGTAATGGTGTGGCTCATCATCTTGCAAAATGGGCATTGCTTGTAATACTTTCAGCTCTCCTCTCCTGTTCTTAGAGGATTTGCTACAAACTGATGTAAACTTGGCTTCTTGATTAATATATTTACGTTTCTTCTATAAAAAAAATATTTGGTTGATAAGCTTTTAGGAAAACTGGAGATCGGTTGATGCCATGACGATATCATAATTATTCTCCGAAACTTTTGAACACAAGATTGGTTCCTACAAATGACGATAAAATAATTTTGTTGAATGCTATCATATCATGGTATCGATCACTGTGATACCAACCAACTCACTTATGATGCTCAACTCATGAAGGATATAGAGAAGAGTAGCATCATATATAACATAGTATTGTACATTTGTTTTTGCAAATGAGTCCCTACCTTTGTAATTGTGTGAACATGGCATGCATTGTCCAACTTCTTAATTCTTATAATCTGGACACTTATTTTTTTCACCTTCACACTGTTTTTTGTTGTCATCACAAACACCAAAACATTGACAAGATATCACTCAAGCTTCCAAACAAATTTTAATCATCTAGTTTGAATAAAGATCAAACACTTCTCTACCCAAAACTTTGTTCGTGATTGAAAGCAAACATGGTTGGTGTTGACTCTTTTCTTGTTCCGAACTTGATCAAGTTTCCTTTGTTGGTCCTACGACAACTTGATATTAGCCGGCTCAATTAGTTGTACAAGGCTTCTCCAATGACTTACAAAGCATTACATATATTCTATGTAGTACGGATACGGACACGAGTGTCCATATTTGATACAATTTGATATGCGAACACGGCAAATAAAATTTTTGTTAGACACAGACACGTTAATTATAATTATATTTAAATAATTTAATATATATATATATATATATATATATATTTATATCTAAATGAAAAAAATATATAAGCAATATTATTGTAATTTACAACGCATTAACCTAATGCTATCAATATCATTGAAGTGATAAGCCGTGTTAATATTATCAAATATAAGATATCGATGCTTCTGGGGTTTGAACTCCTTGTCTACTCTTAATATTGTTAACAACCTCATATCCTCAGGATATCTATTATTGTACAACCTATTGCCAAGCCAATTTCATCTTTATTGTACAACCTATTGCCAAGCCAATTTCATCTTATCAGCTACTCCTTCCCCATTTTTATCATTTTGTTTATAAATTATAATCTCTAAAAAAACATTTAAAAAAACTTGAACAAATGTGGGTCTGGTTCTTTGTAAAGCAATTTGGGCCTCATTAGGTTGATTCGTGAAAAAGCCCAGATATCGAGACATGGAGCTAGGGTTTTAAACCCTTAAGAGACATGTTTATAGTCGCCGAAGAGAAAGAGTTTTGGAGGCAGCAGCAACAGCATTCTATGAACACTCACAACCCACAACCGTCTCTCTTATTCTTTCTCCCATCCCCACACATTGACTCTTGATCCCCTGCAACACTTTACATGGTGTATCTGCCATTTTTATGATGCATTGGTTTTCAAAGTCTTGAGCTTTTGTTGATTTTTTATTATCGGTTTTACTGTTTGCTTGGTGTTTGTTTTGTTGTGTGGAAAACAATATCATCAGTACAGGTTATGGGGAGAGCTCACCCAACTGAGATCAAAGAAGTTTGGGAAAACCACATCCTCTACTTATTTGCGTGTCCAGTCAGGAGACACACGTGTGACATCGTGCCCAAACTTAGTACGCGTGTCCAGACTTATCCGAGCATATCCGTGTCCGTGTTGGACACGCGATACGTGGGCAAAGAGATGTGTATGTGCTACATAGCATATATTTCATGAATAGAGTATGGCTGGCGCTCTAACAAACTATAATAATTTTCTTTAGAATATGTGTATTAGTGATCATTTGGTGCTCCTCAGTACAATTATTGAATTAGATGATTCCAGTTCTTTTTTTTTTCTGAATTACTTCTCTTGTATACATTCAAATAAGGGGAAGCAAGCATACCTCTATTCTTCAATGAAAAACATTTGAAACAGGTCACAAAGATAATCAATTTCTTAGATCATCAATAAAAAACGAGATTGCACATCAAGGAATAACCCTTCTAGATCAAGAAATAACCCTTCTAGATCAAGAAATAGGTAACCATTTCATGGTATCAACAAGTGATGCATTGAAACTATTAGACACTACAGTATTATACGTATACACATTTTGTTTTCGAGAAACTGACTTTCATTGATGAAATTTATATAGAATCATTACTTTGCAATACAATGGAAAATATGTATGACCCTTCCTCTATAATACAAAAACACAAACTGTGTTGGCTGATTACATATCCTAGTCTTTCCCATGTTATGTCTCCCAACCATCTAGCATTTCATTTGAATCAATTAAGAGGGACTGTTTAATTTAGCTTACATGTAAACACTTTTGGATAAAGTATGGGGCCAATAATGCCACCAAAGCCCAATATCCTTAATTAGAGTATAAATAGTTACGAAATAGGAAACCCAAAGATTATATTATGAAAAAAATTCAGTACCTGAATTATGGGGGCAAGTTCAATGTGGTATCATGATCAGTTCGATTACTCGACATCAATATTAATCATGTAATCGTCGTTAGTAGTATAAAGCAAGAGGGTATCGTTCACAAACCGAGGATCCATCCAGGGCAAAGAATCACAAATATTTAACAATGAATTCACAAAGAGATATAAAATTTTAAAGATATAGGATTGGATCAAACATAAAATATAAAACCTAAACTAATATATACATGTGATCAACCAACCAAACACAAAAATCACCAAACAAAATGTCACAAGTAGCTTTGAAAATCATAATCTCATCCTATGCAAACACCGAGCCTTAGCGGACAAGTATTGAGTGAACAAACAACAACCTAATGCCCAACTAGGTTACTTAGCGCATCTCTAACTCGAAACATGGCCTGATAATCCTATCTTAGCGCTTAGAAATTACAAGGTAACATGTCATTCTCAATCTTACTACTTCATTGATTCATCTCTTATCTAATTACTTAGCGCATCTTAGATAACAACCGGATCATGGTTAATTCCTAGTGATTACTAACAAGTCAAGCATGTCACTTACTTTAACAAGTTAACAAGAACACTTAAGAATTCTATATGCAAAATTAACTTAGCGCCTTGAATCACATATAGTTAACGCATAAGAAAGAGAATCATTAAATTATTGAATTATAAACTCACGACATCTACATAGGAATCATAGAAAACAAAATCAGAACTACTTTATAACATCTTGCAAAATCGTAAACTACATATGAGTATTCCACAAATTCAGAACTAGCCAAAAATAGAAACACAACATCACACAAAGAATCCAAACCAAAAACATAAGTGAAGAAGTAACGAGTTACACTTTCTAAATCTCCTTAGCGGTATTTAAACAAGGTAACACGACTTCAACTTGAATGGAAATCCTAGGCGCATTGCTTTGGATCGAATGGAATGAAAGGAAGATGGTGTTTTCGGCTTGAATGGCTTTGAGGATGATGAGTATTGTTTAAGGTAGAGCTTTGGCTAATCTTGTGAGCAAGGTTGATGATATTTTTCTGTGGAAATAAGGTGCTATATATAGAGGAAAAAACCCAAGGGAGGCTGGCCACAAAGTCCACAAAGTCGAAACCAAATTGGTTTATGTTTCCTAGATTTTTTTCAATTCGGCAGAGCTGACCTTTGTGCCTTGTTGTTACCATAACTTTCTCTAGAAAATAGATATTAAGGTGATTCCAACGAAATTTGAAAATAGACTTTCGTAGTTTTCCATCCATATATCATACATTGTCTGATTCATTGTGAGTTGTCTAGGGGAGCCCGTCAAAGTTGGATGACCTGCACTGCCAGAATTCTGATTCTGATAAGGATTGGACATTAATTGCATATCTTCTTCCTCCTTTAAGGCTGATTTCTTTTGCACGAATTTCTTCCTTTGAATTAGGGAGGCAGCAAGAGTCTTAATTGTTGCAGCCTTGTTTGAATTTTCTTACCTCTTCTCATTTATTTGTTGCATGTCTTCTTTGACTTTCTCACCTCTTCTCATTTATTTGCTGCATGCCTTCTTTGACATTCTTTGGTGCAAAAATTTATGGTGATTCTAATATATATTCATGCCTTTATATATAAGAGAAACAAGGTCCAAACTTTCCCTCACAGCTCTTGGATCAAAAGCAAATCAATGACTGAGATAATTCTGTCAAGCTCACTAGACCTCCGAGGAATGATTCTATCATATCTCCCTATATATCTTCTAATTCGATCTGAGCTGTATAGGGGAGCCCGTCAAAGTTGGACTACGAATCTTGACAGCTTTCTCATTCTTGCATGGATTGGGCTTCTAAGTACATATCTTATTCTATTTAATAGTTCTAATTTATATGCACGAAAATATCTTCATATACACCTTGGAAATCCATATCCAACTTGGTTTTAGAATCCAACTCCCAATAAGAAACCATCAATGATGCACGCCCTCTCCTTTTTCCTTGCGCAACTAGGATTGTTTTCCTTCTCCACATGAATTTGTATTTCTTAATAATAATAAGTACGTTAGAAACAAAGAAATAAGAAAGGATGAATCCTACTCGAACAAGGAATCATATCTCAACAAGGATTCTTAACACTTAGCACGATTTCATCATCAATTCACTCATAATCGATATAAGCTCTACCTAGACACTTATTCATACAAAAGAAACTAAAACATACTAAATAAGATGTAACAAAGAGTAAGAATATGACATAAACACATTAAGAACGTCACACTTTGCGCTCCTATCATATCCATATTTATAAAACTATCACTGTGGTACCTAAACTCATTATTTGTTATCAACTAGGGACCATAGGCCATCTTTCCGGCACATAGTCGTCTGTTTGATCACGTGCAAGGCACGTGCCTATTTAAAAAAGAACATATCCGACCCCCTTCTCACTCGATTCATGCTTTCATGGCTGCCAAGGAGCTCGACGACATGAACAAACCGAGCATGGAGGGAGCTCGGCCACCGCATTCTGGGTGCCCTCATTTTCCTTTTACTCTGATACGACTTGGGCGTCAATTTAGATCTCATGATAAACATGTTGTTGTTAGAGAAGTCACCATGCTGGTGATGATGATGAGCTTTGATCCCAACCCCAACTCCGACTACACATTAGTGTTGATGCTGCAACTACTATTGTTGATGCTGATGATGATTTAGATATTGCAAGTGTTGTTGAGGTGCACTCTAAGATTGTCCATAGTTATCCCGTTAAACCTTGATTCAAACCCTCCTCTGACTCCCATGGAAACACCACCGGGTCTGAAGGGCGCAACATGAGATAGATACGACGGCGTTTGGTAGAAGCAAAGATTGCAAGTAGCAATTGCAGATGAATCTAAACTAGGAGAAGTAAAGGCAAATGATCAATTAGCTGCTGCTGCAGAAGTGGTGTTGTAGACTGGTATTCCCTTGATGGGTTTCATTCCTAGTTCAGCCACATCAAGCATGGAAAGGCCGTGACTTATGTTGTTGTGCTTTTAGGCCATTGTTGCTGCTGCTTGATGCTGATCTCTACGAAGTAACTGGATTTCATCATCTTCCATGATGTGTTGTTGCCACTCTCGGCCTCCGAAGCACTTGTGGGATTTGCAAGGGAGAGCTCAGTGTCTGTGGCGAGGGGAGGAGGAGCAGTAGCTTCAATGTCACTATGGGATTTGACCCGACTTCTATCGTGGGCGTTGGTGTTGTCTCTACACCGCCATATGTTGAAGGTCATAGAGTATGTAGGTTCGTTCGAAGAAAATTGGGAATCGAGTCGGTGGAGGTTTGATTTTGACTTGATTTTGAGAGAACAGTCGAATCTATCATTTTTTTTAAATAGGCACGTACATCGCACGTGATCAAAATTCCCTTTATTTAGTAAGTGCCCTCTTACTAACGGCAAATGACATCCGGCCTCTCATCGAAGGCGAACAATTAGTTTGGTTACTACGTTGATAATTTTAAAGTTGAATATTTTATTGAATTCTGTTCCGGAAGAATTACTATTCTACCCTTGTATGTGTCTTAGCCTAATAGGTTTCCTGTTAGGAGATAGATTAGCATCTCTGTAATAGATTAGGACTCCGAATCCTACGGGATTGTAGTTTTGTAATGCGTATATATAAGCCCCCATATCATTCAATAATACACAATTATTTCATCCTTAAACACGTTATCAGCACGTTGCCCTAAAACCCTGAACTTTTAGAGCCCTAGAAATTTTTTCTCTCCACCGCCGGCCGCCGTCGTCTCCGGCCTCCGGCATCTCCTCGTCGGCACAGCCCCTGCTCGCCGTTGTTGCAGCCCCCCTGCCCTGCATCCCTGCACGCAGCCAGCCTTGCTACCCCTGCAACTTCTGCCTTGCTGCCCTGCACGCAGCCCCCGCATCGCAGGCCCTGCAGGCCCTGCTCGCTGCCCACGCAGCCCTGCACGCTGCCCCTGCATCACCTCTGCATGCTGCCCTGCAACCCCCCAGCTGCCCCCCGTAGCCCTGCACGCTGCCCCTGCAAGCCCTGCACGCAGCCCCGCGCGCAGCCCCTGCATGCTGCCCCTGCAGCCCCGCGCGCAGCCCCTGCATGCTGCCCCCGCAGCCCCGCACGCTGCCCTGCCCTGCAGCCCCCGCAACGCAGCCCTGCACGCACGCACGTAGCCCTACACACACCCCTGCTGCCCCCGCATCACAGCCGCATGCAGCCCCGCACGCAGCCAGCCCAGCACGCAGATTCTGCACTGCGGCCCCTGCTGCCCTGCAGCCCCTGCGACCCCCCCTGCTGCCCCTGCACGCAGCCTCCGCAGCCCCGCAGCGTATCCTCCGCATTCGCTCCGCAAAAACATCTTTTTGCCCCGAAAAACCATACATCCGAGGATTCAAAATTGCTCCTCCCGCATATATACGCAATGAACGCGAACTGCACAAACAAACTCTTTGCTCAAGAGAAGCTACTCCCGTCTTCTCTACCCTTTTGGGCCTTTAAACTATTTCTCTTTTTTCCTTTTTCTTTTCCTATTGCTTATTAAATCATTTATTTGCACGTTTTCGTTTTCTAACTATGTTTCGCGTGCTTGCATAGAAAAAGTGATTACTCGTCGTACTATGGTGATGACATTCATGCCGAGATGGACGATACTTTTGCCATCTACATACGATTTCGATCGTATCCTCCCAAGATTTTTATGTCATCGGACGAAGATCGAAAAAGGAATTCAACAAGCAACTTCATGCATGATGATCGATTTGCAGAGCAATTTACTTATATGCGGTCTATTTGGCAGACCAACAAGTATGTTTTTCTTAAAGTTGCTGCTTTTGAAGATATATATATAAATTATCGGGCGCTATTAGCCTTTTTCATGTCTTCTTTTCCGGCCTTTCTTATAACGCCGATGAGACCAAAGAGGGATATGATTCCCCTCTTGGTCGACGTTTTTCGTGTGACGGTCCTGGAGGAGTCACGTTATTATTTAAAAAGGAAGATATCGATTTCGTGTGGTCGTCTGAGTGCACCGCTGTTTTGGGTGCGATCATGAGAATCGCCGATATGCATCGATTATTTTGTGACCATATACATCACAACCCTTCTAATTCCGGTTACATACTTGAATATTTCG
The DNA here is from genome assembly GCF_933775445.1 of Argentina anserina. NCBI lineage: Eukaryota > Viridiplantae > Streptophyta > Magnoliopsida > Rosales > Rosaceae > Argentina > Argentina anserina. The sequence goes on from NC_065875.1 coordinate 5,035,758, forward strand.
ATTATTCAAAACCTATACAACCCTCGTTTCTTATGGATGCGTCGCCATCGCGACTGTTATTTGAATGTTTGAGTTTTCTTAAACTCATGTCTATAAACGATAATCCCAAGGTCTACGTACTCATTTATTTGAGTTGATTCATTACTCTGATGCAGCACTATTTGCTGACAAAAGATCCCAAAAATAAAGAATTCTATGGGACACACTTAAAGTGATTTAATGAATGTCTATGACGTTGTATTATCAGAGTTGACCTTGATGCATACTCCACATCCAAGAAACGCATGCCATTTTTGGCACCTGTATCTATTTCTTGAGGGAATTTTGGAGATGGAAACGTAACATTCTTCCATTCTCAAGTAAGCACATTTTTGAGCCTCAGGCTAAGGCTCCGCCCAATCAGATATGCAAGATTTTGTTGCTACAGACTTTTGATTAGTCAATCTATTTTGACTATGTCTTTTGCTTACTATTTTTCAAGTATGACGTTGGCATTGCCATGGTTATTGCTCGACTTTAGCTTAAGTCGTCTATTGGAATTGGAAGCTTGTTTGTGTTGTATTAAATATTGACATATTCAATAAAATTTCTCGTATTTCTTGTTTACAAGATTGACTCGTGAGAATTTTATTTGCCTTGGCTTAGCATGCATGGTCAACGTTTGCAACTCACGTGGTTTTTAAATTGGCCGCTTTTGGGTTACATGGGACCCCAATAGCACTACATTGTGATTTTGGACTTTGAAATTTGGAAAACGGACCTCGGAACGTCAAAATTGACGTCGTTTTTCCCGGTTACTCTTCCGGCGTTTCCGTAACGTTTTTTGACGTTTTACCGGCGTATTCGCCGCCTTCCGGCTATATTCCGGCGTTTCCGGCACAACCGGATGGCGTTCCCTGTCGGACCTGAAGTTATGGCCTCCATACCGGCCAGGTCAGGCTGCCGGCCGGATTCCGGCAATCGGTGCCGCCGGCTTCTGACGAGTTTTTCCGACGTTTTTTTTTCCGTCGTTTCTCGTCATGTTTTCCACATATTTCAGCATTTCTTGCTGTCACATTTTCCCAGTCCAAATTTCACCCGGTTTTGAGTTAATTTGACATGGTTTTCCGGTTAATTTTCCGGTTTTCTCCAAGTCGTTTCATAGCTCAAATGATTTTATTATTATTGGTGACCACCCGCACCAAATGGAAGGTTTTCCACCGTAATTGTTTGGTATTCAACTGCTCCAATACCATGTTTTTCCAACTCTTGAGTTGAAGAATGTAGTTCTATTGCCATGTGATACATTCGATGGGATTGCCATTTGTTTCAATCCCCTCTCTTATAATATCCTACGGCGTATTGTGTAGAGAAGTTCACCGCGTCGTTGACTCTCTTAATCTTCATTTTGAGAATGTCCCGCCGTGAAATCGAGTGTCTTGCTAATTGCGTAACCACCCACACTGTCCTACGGCGCAGGTAGTTGTTTTACGGATCTCGTGCGGAGATTGTGTTCTATATCTTCGTGCCTTGCTAAGTTTTAAAGGCCATACATGCCAATGATGGATTTTCATCTTGATATTTGTGTTAAGAATGGAGAGGAAGAAATCTGTCAGATTTCATTGTCAGTATCTTTTTCAAGCTTCGACAGTAGCTTTGTTAGCCTGCATACATCGTTTTGCTTTCCTGCAGCAGTAGCTTTATGTAACTCAAGATTCTTTGAATCATGGGTTCGGTTTTACTGTCTTCTCGGTTTTGACATGATCGTTTTTTGGTCATTTTGAACAAGATATGATGATTCGAGTTCTTTAAAATTCACATTATCATCTATTTTTCATGTTCACGAAGCGATTGGAGGACCACCTCACCCATGCTCCACACGGTGAGGCCGAGCCTATCCGTGCCATGCATGGTGAGGCCGAGCCTGCCTATTTCGGCGGCTCCATGGCATTAAGGCCGTCGGTGGCGGCATCCCCTCCTTCACAGGAGCTTGTGATGCCTCCCGTGTCTTCTAATGCCTCCATGACAATCTCTGATGCCAATCGCTCATTTTGCAAAGCTTGTTCTTTTGCTAGATTTCAAGGAAGTCCTTATTTGCTAAGGCTCCAACCGAGAACATTCCATTCTTACAAAGTATTTAAGGTGACATTAGTGGACCCTATCCAACCGAATACGGACATTTTTCGGTATTTTTATTGTATAGGTTAAGAGCATCGACGCGTTGGTCACACGTCGCTTTGCTTTCCACAAGAAACGCTGCATTCGCTAAAGTTTTTAGCTATGATCATCATACTAAGGGCTCACCACCCTTCCCATCCTCTCAAATCTATTTGATTGGATATCGTTGGAGAGTTCACCCCCACAACTTTGATGATTTCGTTTTGCATATTTACTGGGATCGTCGTTGAACATATTATTCCTAATGTTCATTTACTGCACGATCTAGCAGAGCTCGGACTTGGTTATGGGTACTAACCTGCCGATTTTTGCATGGAGATATGTAATGATGTTGCATGCAGCGACACTTATTCGTTTTAGACCCACAACTTGCCAAGCGTTTAGTGCGTACCAGATGGTTACTGGATACGATCCCAACATTCTTTTCCTTAAACGCCTATTTGGTTAAAGTTGTTTATGTGCCTCTATTATAGTTATCTCAATGGGTCTACTTGAAACGATTAAGTATTCTGGTTGGTTATGATTTATGAATCACCAACACTTGTCCGCTATTTCCAATCTACAACCGTTGATCTCTATCCTGCGATATTAGCAGACGGTCACTTTGATGAGACATACTTCCCGTCGTTAGGGGGAGATATGGAATGCTCCCATTCCGGTTTTAACGCCAGGAATTGACGTGGTGTGGCACTATGTCTCATTAAGATCCCGCACTACTCAAAGTGAGCAAATGTGCAACGCATTATTGACCTCCAGAAAGTCAAAGATTCGATGCTCAATGACTTTACCGATATTGCGAAAGTGACGAGATCGCACATAAATGCTGTGATGTGCAGGTAAGGTTGGAACTCTCAGAATATGAGAGAATTTCATATGACCTGGTCCTAGAACCGTTGGCACCATCTCTGACAGTGGGAAGGAAGCCGGCGATGGCACCATCGTACGCTGTGGTGTTGTCGGCGCCCGTGGCATTGCACCACAAAACAAGGGCGGGAAACGCAAAGATGGACTAATAATGGTCATAGCTTCGGTCTTGGCTCCTGCCTAGATGAGGGGGAGACCATTATTCTCTAGAATCAAATCTAGAAAGAAGCGAAGTGCGTAGGCACAAGTATTTCGCCCATCATCAAGATATATCCTCTAAACATGTGTATCAACTAAGTTTCTGTGGGACGCTACAGACTCATTTTGTTGATGTTAGAGAAGAATAGAACTCTCACGAATTGATCGTATACAGCGCGTGCGTGTGTTTAATGTATTGATCTCCCATGATTGATGATGTATTCGCTTATGCTCTTATTCCGTTGTAAAGCATCAACGATGAGCAACTTGACCGAAGTGGAAAGAATCAATACAGGCTGAACTAGACTTGTTATGTTGGTCGTTGTTCGTAAGTGTAATGAGAAAGATGAAGTCATGCGATATACGCTGGACTTATGGCGCAAAGATTGTCTCATTATCCTAGTATTGAGTACGATGAGTTATATTCTCTCGTTATGGACATAATTGCTTTCCGCTACTTGATCAGTAGTAGTGTCCATGAAAACTGATTTGCAGCATATGATAGTGGTCATAGAATATCTGTAAAGGGATCTTGACGCAGACATGAGAGTGCCCGAGGGACTTTAAATGCCTCCAGACCATGGAGAGCTTATGTAATCAGATTGCGACGTTCGAGAGAACGTAGTACAATCGGTTGCAAGAACTCATACCCATATGTGTTCATATGAAGCTAATTCTTGATTCTCTATTCCGTCTAAGTATAGATGATGAAGAGATTCAATGAGCTATACATTCATGCATGCTAGTGTTGTTGGGACACTATTGCTTTCATTATGACGTGATTAACTATGCGCCTGTGCATTGTCATTGGACTTGCATTGCTTCTTTGACATGGGTTTAGTTCTAGACTTAGTGAACCAACACAAATCCTATCCACACCAACGCCGCCAGCAGCTCCAGCAACATCAACGTACGCCTTGGTGTAGCAGTCGACACTGGTAGCGTAGAGGATGCGTACGGTTCCGTCTTGAACCAAAATCAGTCCTTCATTGGTTCATTCCCCCATTCTTTTCGCGAAAGACACATTAAATGTGACAAATCAGAATCTGTCCAGTTTCGTAGGTCAAATTCAACGAGACCTACAAGACAGCTCGCTCGATGAAATATGGTGACATTGGTACCGTTAGAAAGGCCTATGTGTCTACTTTCCATGGACATTAACCATTCTTCATAGCTATCATATTGAGTGAGTTATGGCCGTTTTAGCAAAGTAGGACAGTCCTGTCCGGAAATTTGCAAGTCAGTCAACTTCGACAGAGCATTGTGAACTGCTCCGATCGGATGAGGTTGTGAACCTTATGTCACTGGAAAGACACGGGTGTCTACTTTTCAGAACATTTTACGGTTCGCTGATACCTATTTTGACGAAGAAGTTATGGCCGTTTAAGTGAGTGAAGGTCATTCTACCTGAGAATCTGATTTTCATTGCAAACTCTTGTTTTGAGTTGTTCTGCAATCTTGTTTCCTAAGATCTAAGTTTGACTAAGTATATAATGGATGATCTAAGGATGTGTGGCTAGATTAATGATTAATCATTAGCCCAAGACTACGTTTGAGAAGCATGTAATGAACGTTGTATACGTTGTTCTTTGTACTCCATGATTATGACACTAATCAGAAGGAGTTGTTTCGTAGACTTCAGGGGGAGTCTACCTCACATGATGCTATCAAATGTAGACGGTGCGTTGTGCTCTTTTTCCCTTCGATCAAGCTTTTGTTTTTACCCAAGAGGTTTTTATTTTGCTTGACAAGGTTTTTACCGAGGTAACGATGTGTGCACCATGCAACCTAGGCATGCGACACAAGGGGGAGTGTTCCGGGAGAATTACTATTCTACCCTTGTATGTGTCTTAGCCTAATAGGTTTCCTGTTAGGAGATAGATTAGCATCTCCGTAATAGATTAAGACTCCGAATCCTACGAGATTGTGGTTTTGTAATGCGTATATATAGACCTACATATCATTCAATAATACACAATTATTTCATCCTTAAACAAATTCAAATTTTTTTCTTATATTATAATAAAAGGAAGAAGAAAATCCTCACCCTCGGGGCCTCTACCGGTCAAATTGTTCTCAAAGAGGCGAAGAGGGTTTCCATTCAACTTTCGAATCTCTCGACGATCCCCCATTCCGTTTTTTCAGGGAATCAATTTCAATTCCTCTCTCTCAATTTCAAAACCCTAACCCTAGTCTTTCTCTTCCCATCAAAATTAATCCCTTTTTCCAATCTCTAGGGTTTCAATTTCCAATCGAGCTTTAATTTCATCTCAGGGTTTGGAATGGAGATACAGACGAGTGGGAAGCCCATAGACTCGTTATTGGAGAAGGTTCTATGCATGAACATTCTCTCCTCCGATTACTTCAAGGAGCTTTTCCGGTTGAAAACCTACCACGAAGTCGTCGACGAGATTTACAACCAAGTCGACCACGTCGAGCCGTGGATGACCGGCAACTGCCGCGGCCCATCGACGGCGTTTTGCTTGCTCTACAAGTTCTTCACCATGAAGCTCACCGTCAAGCAAATGCACGGCCTCTTGAAGCATAAGGACTCTCCTTATATCAGAGCGGTAGGGGGATGATTGTGTATTGGTTTTCGATTCGATTGTGTTTTGGTGTTTTTGGAGTGGTGATGTTTTGATTTTTGATTGTGTGCAGGTTGGGTTTCTTTACTTGAGGTATGCGGCGGACCCGAAGACGATTTGGAATTGGGTAGAGCCCTACATTACCGATGACGAGGTAATTGAAGCCCTTTATTTTTGCTTGTTTTATATTATAAGTTATTAGTATATCGTTTTAGAGCTGCATTACATCACATATCTAAGGTTCCGTTCATTTATGAAGGAGTTCAGAGTTTGATTTTTAAACTGTACTACTTTGGCCAATGACATAATTTTGGTGTGATCAAAACATTACCTTTGACACATCAGTTGCTTAGAGGTAAATTTTGTTTGTGGTAATTTGTGTGATTGTGAGTGATGTTCACGTGTTTTTTTTTTCTTTTGATTTTGATTTTAAATGCCTATCCCCGTCATTGTTCTAGATTCTGATATATGTTTGATCTCTCTAGCATTTGATGGTTGGTGCAGTCCCAGTTTTTGTGTTTCTACAAAACATGCTAACCATTTGCCTGTCTGAATTTGCATCATTTGAAGTCGTGGTAGTGGCAGAGTTGCTTAACCTTGATTGAGGATAACCATTAATGATTAATCCTCGTAAAAGTTCGCATACGATCAGCAGTGCACATGGATTTGGAATCTCAGAACTACAACTAGTGAGTTTTGGTCGTCTTAGTTCGACTTAATTGAGTCAACACGATTGTTGTCCTAAAGTTGTGTTTCTTTCTATCATCAATTCTTGTCATGGCTGATTATAGCTTCCTTTTTTCTTCCCTCCCATGGTTTGGAGATTAGTTAAAAATTACCTCCTATAGTCCTATTACATAGTATATGACAATAGAATCTCCATTTTCGCCTGATTATCTTGTAACCTGAGAAGATTCTCAGGAAAAGAAAAGAAGTAAGATTGTCAAAATGTGGAAAAGCTTCCAAGATTTTTAAAATATACTGGTACCCAAGGGACTGGCTTTCCTCCTTAAAAATCACCTCCTATACTGGTTGCTTCTCGATTGCACTTTTCTCAAAGAAGCAGCACCTATGTAGCACCGACACGCCGACACAGCCCGACACGTCACCTACTGTTTCCGACACGCCACATCAGCATTTTGAAAAACAAAAAAAACCTAAGCCCTAAGCCTTAACACTCAGTTCCCACCTCGCAACTTTCCTTCTGTTTTGCTTCAAAGTAGAGGACAACGCAAAAAAAACTTTATCTGTGATTCTGTGGTGGGAATTGAAGTGGGTCTCTCTGGAATTCATGAACCTAAGAAAGATTTGGCTGCTGAGAATCTGTTAGATGTGAAGAACATTAATATATTAAATATATATATTAAAATATATCTAAACAGTAGCATAAGAACATTAATATATATATATTTTTACACATTAATATATATTAAATTATATATAAATTGCCTTGTCGACGGTTTTTAAGATTTTCCGTGTTGCAGTGTCGCGCTGTGTCGGTGTCGCGGTCGCGGTCGGTGTCAGTGCTACATAGAGCAGCACCCTTTAACTAATTAAACAGATTCCAGCCTTATGGATGTCTATACATGATTAAACTAGAAACTGCATAATCCTTGAATGTAAGTTTGACCCATAAAATCTTGTTTAGAATCTGTAAGGTGAACTTTTCATGGTTTTAAGCCCATTTGGACTCTGTTTGGAACTGGAATAAGAAATATTCTGAAGTTAGAATATGATCTGAAACATTGAGTAATACAACTATATTCAAGTAGGATTGCGACTTGTAGGTGATGTATATTCACTGCAGTCAAGGAGATGTTCACTTTTGCCTTTTGAGAGTAATTGTTTTTTTGAAGGTGATGTGTGTTGGTTGCTAGTTAGTTTCTCTCCTATCTAGACATAACGGGACTTGCCACCCTTTTGCCTAAGGAAAGCTTGATGTTTCTGATGTACTTAACATCAAAACTGCTACTTACTAGTTTTGTATGTGAAAGAATTTAGTGACTTTGTTCTTCTATTTTCTAACTGTTTATGGCGTCCAATTCCAACATTGGCTGAACTATATTTGTTCAGCAATTCAGCAACCATCGTTCATGGTTTATACATACAAATATCCTCCAATTGATGCAACTTACACACCTCAGTCACTTGCTATCCTTACATTTGTGGTCCTAGTACATTATTTTATTCTTTTGGAGCTTAATGCTTAATTTTTTTATGGTTTTTTTTTTTCAGAACTTTTCTCCAGGTTCCAATGGACGAATGACCACTATGGGTGTATATGTTCGTGATTTGCTCCTTGGGCAGGTTAGTTTCCTCTTTGATCATGATTTTCATTTCACATGTTATGTTTAAATATTTCTACTGAGTTTCGTTCACTCTCATTGTGTGCCCTTTTTCTGTCTTGATCATTGAGTTGATTGTGTAGCCTTCATAAGCATGCATATAAATGAACTGTAATATATGTAGACAAACAGTTTACTACATATATTAAGTTGGATAAGATTTCTGGATTTAAGTGCTGGAGCTATCCGAAGAGTTTTTAACTGTCTTAAATAAAATAAGACAGTGTACCCAACTGAGACTTTAACACTTCATAGCTCTGTTTCCACTAGGTTGCATATATGATATACACATTTATGTATTGTGTTTTTGACCAAATCACAACATTGTGAAGTTAATATTATAATGAATGGCACCCAACTACTTATGCTTTGGAGAAACAATTCGACGCTTGGTATATATATTTTTCTATGGAATGGGGCCTTCAAGGTCCGTTGTTGATGCTCTATATTTTGCATTGAGAGCAAAAACTGTAGCGTATACCTAAGGCAAGCAGCTTCTGTTTTAAACCCAAGTATTGAATTTTGATGACAAATGCCATTTTTTTATGATCTTGTTTACAAATTTGTGTGGCATGAGGTTCTCCCTATACCCACATTTTCTTTCAAGAGTTTTACATGTTGAGAAACTATATCTAGTACTAATGACGACCACTGACAAATAACAGCTGAGGATGTTTGGAGTACTAGAAAAAATTGATTGGTTTTCAGCTGATTATCAAGAAGAAATCATAACTTGGAAGCACACGCACACACATTGAATGTTGTGTTTAGTTCTTCATGTATGGGCTTGTACCTTGAAATTTTCTACCTAATGTTCCACCGGTGCAGTCCTTCGCAATCACAGATGCTGTTTTTCAGATTGCAGTGGATTGAGATCTGAATACATGTTCTCCTTGGAGCCGTCAAGCATTATCTCAGCATGCTACATTTTAAGGTCCAAATTCAACATGTGAAAAAGCAATAGGATGTTAACAGTGCAAATAATTTGTAAATGTGCTGTGTTCATAGCTGCATTAGATCATGATAGTTTGTTCCTGATCACAGCCGATACTTTGTGTTGTTTGCTGCATGAGATTAACCTATGATTTATAAATCTGTCATGTTACATTCATAGTTTCTAATACTTGAATGTACTGACCTTGTGTATGTATATTGTGCTATTGCAGTACTACTTTGATACACTTTTCCCTCGCATACCTGTTCCTGTGTTACGGCAGATTACAGCTAATCTTGAGAAGATGAAACTCCCAACAAAACTATCTGGTAATACTGGTGAGGCTACCCGTCATGGGTCCGATGACACTGCCCGTCGCCCACCTTCTGTGAAAGCAGCACTTTCAGTCTCCTTTGGTCAACGTGCTCCACACCGTGCTTCTACGAGGGACTCATCACCTGTTCGTCGTACTTTACCACCACCACCACCTTATGAAAAAGCTAGCTCAGATGATTCACGGAGCCGTCGGAGCCAGAGCCGTGACTATTCTGACAGAGACTATTCAGACCGGGACAGGGGAAGGAACAGAGATCAGCATCGGGAAAGAGACAGGGATAGTGATCGTGAAAGAGAAAGATATAAGGAACAAGAGAGAGGTCGAGACAGAGACAGATCAAGGGATAGAGAACGGAGCTCGGATTATGATAGGAGGCCAAGATATGGAGAGAGAGACAGGCAAAGGGACTATTATGAGAGTAGCCGCGATGGTGGTAGACATTCTCGTAGGAGTAGGAGTCGGAGCCGGAGTAGAAGCAGGAGTAGGAGTCGGAGCTTGCAAGCTGGCACTGCTCCTCCTGTAAGCCCACCGAGAGATGTAAACAAGGATAGAACATCTGTATCTAGCAATCTGGCTAAACTTAGGGATCTTTATGGTGATGTGAGTGTCCAAAAAGGGGATACTAGTATGGACAGGATTCCCAGGAGTGACACCGGTACTGAAGAGGTGATTAGGCTTGGTGGTCACCGATGGAAATAGCATGAAGAGGTTTGATATCTAGTATCAGATGTGTCGTTTGAGACTACTGTCTAGATCTTCCTTTAACTGGAGAAAGATTGGAGCGAACCTTCCCTCATGTTTTATTTCTGTCTGCAAAGAATATTGAAAATGTATTGACGGATGATATCCATTGCATCACCTTCATGTTGCTGTATTGCCGCCTGTATACTACACATTATTCTGAATTTCAGTTTTGGAATGTATTCATGCTTCATTATGGGGCATACCGCATATGTTATAGTTTGTAACATTAACACAAGTGATCGCTTGATGTATTTCAGCTCTCTTATCATCTGAGTCTATCAAATTGTTTCTGCTAAATATGAAGAAGGGACTGGCCACTGGTATGTGCTACTGCTACTTATGGATAGCGGATGAGTGCTATTGACTCATTGTTCTAATCCTAAATGCAACTTGGTATATTTAAAGATGGACGAATTTTCGTTCATCATTGTGATAGCAACACGAGAATAAAAATAGAAGATGCATCCACCATCTTAGCAAGGTTTGTGTTGGGTATATACATGTTTGCGTCACAAAAATTAAAATAGAGAGCAACAACAAATCTTCTTGACCTTACAATACACATTGAAGCCATGGAAATTGCTTCATGTATGGTTGAAGATCACGACAGGCTTTTCCGTAGCATCTTCTGAAAATGACAACCACCAAATGGCTGAGTCGGACCATATATTACTAAATCATTTAGAAGATACCATTACAAATGGGGTTGCATTCAGGAATAGATGGATACTTGTGTCCACACTAAAACAGGTACTGGTGGAGTATTGGATTCTAGGGAAGGCTTTATCTATGTATTTTGTACAATTGTACTCTTCAGATCTTCCATGGGTACAATACTCTTTCTCCTTCCCTTCTCTTCTCCTTCTCACTCAGAATTTCCATTATGGCTTCTGAGGTGCCCATCTCTTGTGCAGGTTAGTGTCTTAATGTTAGATATCTGAGGCGTTATGTTGCGAGTTTAATCTGTTAGTGAAATGCAGACCATGCTAGTCGGTTTGTATGACATGCAATAAGCCGTTTGCATCGACATTCTGATAACATAACACATGACAATTTGATTAATAGGAATATGCCGGTACTAGATATCAACTGAAATTTTTTCGTTACAATAATTTTCTTTGTGCAGCAGAGGAGAATGAAGAAGAAGCAGTACTGGTAATCAATGATGGAGAAGCTGACGGCAACGTGAAGTTTCGGATACGAAATCTGACCAGAATATCAGACAGAACAGGAGGAGGAGCTATCATACTGAATGAGCTGAGCGTGGACATCCCAAAAGGAGTGATCGTGGGAATCATAGGCCCAAGTGGCAGCGGCAAATCCACTCTTCTCCGAGCACTCAACCGCCTCTGGGAGCCGCCGGCTGGAACTGTCTTCTTGGACGGCCATGATATTAAGGTTCTCGATGTTCTCACTCTCCGGAGGAAAGTCGGAATGCTCTTCCAGCTTCCTGTTCTTTTTGAAGGTACCCATTTTCATAAGATCAGTCATCTACCAACTAACACTCACCTCCGTCTCCCCTAAAGCTTCCTAACCCTCAGGCCCAACTTCTCTATTCTCACATGTTCACCATCACAATCTGTTAATGGCAGATTATTTTATTTGATGACTTGTGAGTACTTCTGAAATCTATGTCATTGCTTAATTTATACACTACTGACTGGCTTGCAGTTTTAGTTTTTTGGTTTTGTTTTGCTGACATAAAAATGACTTTAGAATAGTCTAGAACTCTAGATTATTGGTATGGTTAGCTATGGTTACACACAAGCTCTGCTTATCAACCATTCCACCTTGTGTCAGTTTCTTTGTTGTTTTGGGCACTTAGAATTTTAGGTGATCATTGTGAAAGTGAGAGGAGTTATAAAACCATTAAATGAAGCTTTGTTCATAGTGGTGTTAGCAATCTAATTGAGTTTTCTATTTAGCCTACTGAGACTTTTTCTTCTGTGTAGGTTTGGGGTGGGGCTTGGGATCTGCAGAATTGCTTGATTTGTTGCATATAATAGCCAATTAGTACTTCTTTTAGGTATTTCCAGCATGAACAATCTATCATATAGGGCCTCCCCACAACCAGCTGTTCTATTTCAATAATAGTAGTGGTTAAACCTCATTGTCCTACAACTTGGATGGTATTGTGTTTTCATATACAAATGCCTAAACTATGAGAATGGGGTTCAAGATGACAGTAGGAGAATTGAATCATGCAGTCTAATGTATTCTGCTGTATTATACATTGGCATTGCTATGATTGCGCTGTTCGATAGTCGTATCGCATTTTCTGGTGTTATTTGTTCCTAAAATCTCTATACTGTAGTATCGTATGTCCCTGCATGATCAAAAGTGTATAGGGTCTAAAATTCTCCTTACTTCTACGTCTACTTAGTTGAAGATCTGGAAGGGTGTCATTGTCTGTATGAATGTGTACATGCACTTGAGCAACATTACGGATCTTACTACATTGCTAACTAAGCAACTAACCCTTGGAGTCACTTTTTCAGGAACTGTTGCAGACAACGTCCGTTATGGTCCACAGTTGAGTGGGAAGAAGCTGACTGACCAGGACGTTCATAAGCTACTGACCCTTGCAGGCCTTGATTCATCGTTTATCAGTAAAACTGGTTCTGAACTATCTGTAGGACAAGCCCAAAGAGTTGCACTTGCTAGGACCCTGGCCAATTCACCTGAGGTAACACCAAAGTTCATATACGACCTTAAGTTTAGTGCTAAGTTTCTGACATCCATTGTGCTTATATATGTTGAGTCATCTTCCATCGTGTATCTAGATGTCTGTACAGAAAATCACCTGAATGTTTTGTCGTCGAAGTATCAATCTGTCGAGCAAGAAGTCGTATTGAAATACCTGAATGTTATGCTGTCGAACTATCAAACTGTTTATAAAGAGAATGTTGTTGTTTTTGATGGGTGTTTGTATTACGTGGTAGGTTTTGCTGTTAGACGAGCCTACTAGTGCCTTGGATCCAATATCAACAGAGCACATAGAAGGTGTTTTAGAGAAGCTCAAGGAGAAACAGGGCATGACAATCATAATGGTCTCACACAGCATCAAACAAATCCAGAGGATTGCTGATGTTGTGTGCCTCCTTGTCAATGGTGAGGTTGTTGAAGTTTTGAAATCAGATAAACTCTCAGAAGCCAAACACCCCATGGCCTTAAGATTTCTTGAACTCAGCTCTTAATCGTCTCATCTTTCTCTTCGAAATCGAGTTTGCATTATCGTTCTGTAGGCGACTATGAAGCATTATCTGATATGTGTACTATATATACTGGTGATCAAAGAGGTGATCATTCTTATAAGAAGCTAAGAACTTGTTACAGGAACTGTCTATACATTACTCGGTCTTTTACTTGGTCATATTTAATATCCCGTTATATATACATTTTACTATTCTTGCATTCTTCAACTCAAAAGATTGAACAAGCATTGGATTCTAGTCTAACCAAGACGCAGCTCTGCGAGGCTGGTCCAAACAAAGTCCTGAAAGAACAAGAGGGTCGTTGTCGTCTTCGTTTCTTCTGATTCGACTTTGTAGATGACTGAGTTGTTGCCACGATCTGAATCTCCTCTTGTTGAGCTTTGCTCAACATGTTCCACATAATGTGTACATCTTGGTACCCACACATTTGCACATCATCTTGAAGCTTTAGCAGACCACCTACTCCACCACACTGATCACCACCAGCACCACCTACATGGGTTCCACAGTGCTTACAAAAATTACCCCAAAAAAGTTTTACACTGCATTTTTCTCTAGTGAAACCAACTTTGTTAGATAAGAAACTCAAATGCCATATACACCAGAGAAAGGTTGTAGATGAAGAAAGAACTGTACATTACCTACAGCTTTATGATGCTTGAGTCTGGCACAGAAGGCAAGCAAAGCTCTCCTTACCCTAAGAAACCAATCCATAATGCCAGGAACAGAAGCCTGAGGCTACTGAACCAGAAGTAAAAACTGGGAACAACAATGTAGATTGTAGAAGATGGACAACTGAGTTGTGGAATTTATATGCCAAAATGGAAGAGAAGAAGAAGAGGAAAATAGAAAATGGCAGGCACTTGGCAAGAGCACCGAATCCCCATAACACGTTCATTGATGAGTGCGCCAGGCGTCCATCATGGAAACCCTTCTACCAGACACGAAGGCCTGTTCTTTCCATTGTCTTCTCCTTCTTCTTCTCTCACTGGTTTATCTTTAAACCTGTTTTCAAGTTCTCGAGCTTCGGTTACACTCCTGTCTTGAGCTTGGAAACTAGTTAGCTTTGGATAGAAGTCCCCTTCTTCTGTGCTTTTCTGTTCCTTTAGAGTAATGCACATTAAGTACCAATGTACCGTTACATTCGGCTAGCTCAGTCCTCAGTGTTCCAGTCAGAAGCTTACAAGCTTTTCTTTTTGAGTCTCTAGAGTGACGAAGGAAAGCTTTACCATCATCAATCGTTATCCTAATTTCGGCATTGACACTTTGACAGAGAATCAATAAAATAGAAAAAGAAACACACAAAATAGAGAAAGAAAATGAAAAAAAAAAACCCTACCCATGGTGGGTTGGACTGTTGGAGTGCCCTTCTAACCTTCAGAGCTTAGGGTCTTGAAAGTGTGCATGTATTTGATCCTTATATCATTGGTTTTTGGTTTGTGCTACATACTCAACGTGAGTAGGGGCTTCCCTCAAGCCTTCTGGGTTTAGGGTGTTGAAAGTAGGAACTAAAATATTCATAATTTCTTCAATATTTTTGTGAAAGTTTCCATTTTTCAGTATATCTATATCCGTTATATATCAAGAATATTTTGATGGAAATTTACGAAATTTTCTGATATTTTCCGATATATCCGGAAATTTTCGAAATTTTCCAATATTTTCATAATATCGCCACGTGTTAGACCAATTACAAATAAATAAAAATCATTAATTAGGATGATCAAACCTCTGATCCATCCTCTTGCAAGCACAAAGTTATAGTCAACTCTACTATACTAACTTATTGTTATGTTACTCTTTTTATTATATATTACATTTCATGTCTCAACATTCATCTAAAATTGAAATAAAGCAGAACTAGTTGTGAGGAGAATCGAACATCTTTGGTCTAGGAGGAAGCAATGATGGACCTTATCTTTAGGGGGAAATTCAACATGCATTATCCACTATATTTATTCTCTGATGAGATGCAATCAAGTGAAAACATATGAACAGAATTTGATACACAATTTTCACAAAGCTATGGTTATGGTCAAAGTCGAAAAATACTTGATCCGAACGGAAACTATCAGTATCACAACCCACAGTTAATCACTCACGACCTCTATGGTTGACATATAAGTTAGTATATGCAAAATTATAAAGAGGAAGTATCATTTAATGATTATTCTTCACAATATACTGCAGGGTTTTACTCAAAGACATAATGAAGATAGTGAAAATTTTGTACCTAATAGATTCTTTATGTGGTTCGAAATCACTAATGTAATTTCATGTTTAATGTATCATATGTAAATAAGTCGTGATGACCTAACCTCCATTTGTGTAAATATATATATATATATATTAAGTAAATTTTTAATAATGTTCGACGATTATTTTACCTCAAACTAATATAACTCACTATAAATTGATATTTATATAATAATTTATTATGACATATAGTAGATAATTGATGAAATAAACATTTCTCAAAGTTTTGTTCAAAATTTCCATGTTTTTTTATAAATTTCCATCAATTTATTTAATTATTTTTTAAAATTGAAATTTCCAGTTTTCAGATCCTCGATATTTCTGTTCTCGCCAAAATTTTAGTCCTTGGTTGAAAGTGTGCAAGTGCTCGATCCCATGGTGGATTAGGGCTCGTCAACGGGCCGGGCCTTAGTAAATTTAAATAAGTGACCGGCCGTGTATTTTCACAAATATGAAGATCCAAGCCCGCTCACCGAAAGCGGACATCGCAGGCTTTTGCGGGCCGGGTCGGGCCTTGTGAGCTTGTATTAGAAAAAAAAAACATAACACTCTTATTTAAGAGTTTAGAACACTAAAAGAATTATTAGAAAACATTCTAAAAAAAAGTCACAAATAAATTCTAGTTTTAAAATATTGTCCATCGACACCAATAGATGTGATCAATATATATATTTAGGGACCATGTAAAAATTTCGTTCGTTTTGGACATGGTTTGACCGTCCGTACCTACGGTTAACTAAAAATATGTGTTTTGACATATCAAAACCCCGATTAACCGAGGCTTCACCAAATGGGTTTCCTCGGTGCGACAACGCACGATCAGTGATAAAAAATAGGTGATTTTAGATATGCAAACGATATTCGGCGTTCACATCTTGGCAATGGGTCCTCCCTTAGAGCATATTAGTGGTGTTTTGGTTTACCGGAAATTATGACAGTCAAACGAAGTCCGAATTGGATGAAATTTTTATAGCATCACTAAATATATATACCGATCACATCAGATGTGTCGATCGAGCCCGAAAAGTTTCCTTCATATAGTCGCTTCATAATGCGATAGTTTTATTATAAACCTAATATAAAGGTTATGATACATTAGTAGACACTTCGGCAATCGACAAAACTCAAGTTTGAAATATGGCCGATCGACATCAGCAGATGTACCTTAAGCCAAGTATAGCACCGGCTATGGCGGCGGTCCAAGGAATCAGAGTTAGATCCAAAAGAGGCACCGTTGAGCTGTAGATCTGAGGTCGGGGCTGACCAGAAGAGGGTGGAGAGAGAGAAGCTCGTCAGATTCAAGTTGGAGAAGCTCGTCGGTGGAGCTGGAGTAGTCAGATTCAGATTTGGGAAATGCGAAGGTCTAGAGATCGAACGGCGAGCAGTAGGCGAGGTTGGTGAGAGCGAGATTAGCATCATGAGTGTTGGGCATGGTTTTCGAAGTAATGATCGTCGGAGGCAAAATTTCTAGATGTAGGTCACCGTCGGCGTCCCCAAACGATGACGAACAAGGCATGAGGATTCGGTCGTCGAGGAGAAACGTCACTGAGGATTAGTAAGCTGCTAATGTCGCCGGAAACTTCTTTTTGGCAGTTGTCGTTGAGATCGGCGACGATCTAGGACGAGACTGATGTTGTTTTTCATAAACTTCTACTTTTGTTGGATTAGGAACGAAACTTCATAGTGGCATTGTTTGTAATTTTATGGAAAAAATAGGGTCAACGCTATAAGGTTTTTTTATCAGGTGACTAAACTATAATTTTGAATCTCTTGATGATTTTGTTTTTTATAATTATGCCCCTAAATAGTGATCTTTTTATGATCTACTCTAAAAATAATAAGAAAAAAGTTTACTATCGGTACCCAAATTATTGTGGCAAGGTCAATGTAGTACCTCAACTATGAGTTGTACCAATGTAGTACCTAAACTTGTAATTCGCTATCAATGAAGGGTCTGAGCCCAATTTCCGTTACGGCTCCGTTATCTCGGTCACGTGTCCTGCACGTGACCACAAAAAAATTCAATAGCGGTACCCAAACTCTTGTGACAAGGTCAATGTAGTACCCAAACTCGTTTTTCGCTATCAATGAGGGGTCTGAGGCCAATTTACGTCACGGTTTCGTCTTATGGATCAAATAAAAAGAGTATTTACCTAAATAACTCTATGTGGGTTCTAAAGCCCTAAATAAAAAACTCTTACATTAAATATCTAGAATTAAGAAACAACTTATAAATTGGGCAAAACACCAATCAATTCTCATTATGCTCCAGACACCTCACCACCACAGTGTGGCATCGAGGAGCTCCACCTCCTCTCATCCCCACCACCTCCTCCTTCACCACCAACACCATCTTCGACCTCATCCACCTCTCCTTGGAACCCCCGATCCATCGACACGTCACGATCGCAGACCTTCACTCTGAGAGTCTCAACCGTCGACCACACCGCTTTACATGCCTCGAATGTCGTAAGTGGAGGGAGAGAATGTCGTAGGTGGATGATGTGAGGGAGACGATGTTGTGGCTCAAGGCGGAGCTGCCGAGTTGGGAGAAGTCGTCATCGTGATTGAAGAGTTTGGAAGAAACACAACTCGTAGTGTTGCTTTGCCTCGAAATCTGAGCTCAGAAATACAGTGTGAAAGGAGTGAAAGTGAAGGAGAATGAGAAGAAAAGGAGAAAATACAAGAAGTTATGACGTGAACCAGAAGATGGAGTTGTGATAGAAATTGGCTTCAAACCCCTCGTTGATAGAGAAAAACGAGTTTGGGTACTACACTGGTACAACTCAAAGTTGGGGTACTACATTGATCTTGCCACAAGAGTTTGAGTACCGATATTGAAATTTTTTTTGTGATGACGTGCGGGATACGTGACCGAGATAACGAAGCCGTAACGGAAATTGGGCTCAGACCCTTCGTTGATAGCGAATTACAAGTTTGAGTACTACATTGATACAACTCAGAGTTTATGTACTATATTGACATTACTACAATAATTTGAGTACCAATAGCGAAATTAACTCAAATAATAATATCCTTTTACTGGGTGGGCCAAGAAATCTGATGAAACACAAGAGTCCACTAGGGTAGTACCGGCCCATCCCCAAATCACTTTCCCCTTTTTCTTCTTTTCCGAAATAGTCTAGGGTTCAATCTCCTCCTTCCCAATAAACCAAAAGCCACTCTCTCCCTTCTTCTGTCTCTCCCAGACCTTCCAAACCCTTTCACCCATGGACGCCGAAATGTCATCGGAATCCGGCCTAACCCTCATAAAGCAGCTCGCATCGTGCAACGCCGGCAGCCGCGGACGCGCCCTCCGGGTCCTTCTCAAGACGTGGCTCCCGACCCAGCTCAACCTCTCCGATGACGACATGAAGAAGCTCTGGAAAGGCCTCTTCTACTGCATGTGGCACGCCGACAAGGCCCCGGCCCAGGCCCAGCTCATCGACCGCCTCTCCTCCCTCCTCTACAGCCTCCACCTCCCTCTCGCCGTCGACTACTTCTCCGCCTTCCTCCTCACCATGCGGCGGGAGTGGTCCGGCATCGATTCTTTAAGGTTAGACAAGTTCTATCTCCTGATTCGTAGATTCGTGAGTTGTCTGTTTGTTTTGATGAGGAACAATGGTTGGGAACTGGAGCTGGTCGAGAAATTAACGGGTGTTTTGATGGAGGGCACGTTTTTCGCGGCGGATAAGTTTTCGGGGAATGGGGTGAATTACCATGTTGCCACTGTGTTTCTTGAGGAGTTGAGGCCGTGTATGCCGGTGAGGAAGGAAGTTGTGGAGGTTTTGTTGGTTGGGTTTGTTAGGGTTATGGCGAAATCGAGTGATAAGGTGCTTGTGGGGAAGGTTAAGGGGAGTTTGTTTGATGTGTTGGTTGAAAATGGGAGGAGGTTGTTGGAGGTGAGGAAGCTGGGGGAGGAGGTGGATTCGGGGGACGATGCGGTGGTGTTTGGGTCGGTTGCGCTGTGTTTGGGGTTTTCGAGTAGGTTTCAGGAGATGGGGGAGTCGGAGGAGTGCTGTCAGGGGAATAGGAAGGTGTTGTTTGGGTTGGGGGAGGAGTTTTTGAAGCTGGAGAGGGAGTTGGCGGCTTCGGGTATTGCGGTTGAGATTAAGGAGCGGGTGAGGAATGAGGATGAGGAAGTGCCGAGTTTGATTCCGATTGTGGGCGAGGGTATGGATGTTGACAATGCAACTAATGGGGCTGGTGGGAAGCCTTTGAAGAAGTGCAAGAAGGGTGATAAGGAACCTGGCGGTGCTGATGTTAAGACAAAGAAGAAGAAAACAAAGAATGAGAAGAAGAAGAAGCAGAAGAAGGAGAACGGGATTCTGGATTCTGATTCTGAGAAGAGCCATACGGATATGGAGAATGCTAATGTAGCTGCAAATTGTGAGAAAAGCGATGAACAGGTTACTGATGGTGCTGAGTTGAAACTTGATGATTTTGCTATCTCGAACCTCCAGATGCAGTTTGAGAAGATTGCTGCTGAAGCAGGCTTGGACCATGATCTTCCAAGTGCCTGTGAATTGCCGACAGCTACGGCTAATGGTACTGTCTCGAAGAAGAGAAAGAGAGTGAAGAAAGGCGATGAAGAAGTTGTGGAGGATGGCATCAACGGAAAGACTGGGGAGAAGAGTGCAAAGAAGGTAAAGTTTTCCATGAAGAACAACTTGGTGTGGAAGCCCCAAAGCCCTTTACCTCCTCAAAATCTAAGACTGCCCCCGTCAGCTACACCCAGAGGAAGTGCACTTAAGCAAGGAGTACCTCCAGGTCCTATCAGGGAAATGCCCCCAGCAACCAAAAAAGTGAAGAGAGTTGTGAAGAAGACTCGGAAAGTTGTCAAACGCATAAAGAAGTTAAAATCTCGTTCTACTTAGTAGGTATCATTTTACTTGGTTATTTTAGCTGAAAAATTTGTTCAATGTTTAGTTGTCACTTGACTTACACATAACAATTTCCCATTTCGTGTTATGTTGGGTTTTTTATATTCAATGTTGCTATTCTCTTATTCACGAAAGTAAATGAATTGATGCATCTGTAACAGTAACTTTTATATGATGCTAGCTTACTGATTCATATTAAGAATGCACTTTTTTCTCTGATGATTAACTTTCTGTTATAGGAACAAAAGAACAGGGTGCTGATCTTTTGTTTCTTGACATCTTAATTAAATTGATGTTTGTGGTCTTTTATTTTCATTCTATCAGTTTTCTTGGCCTAATAGTATTGTATAGGGTAGCTGATAAGAATACTTATCCTTTCTGTTTGAATTGCTGCATAAGCTGCAGTTAATTTGTCCTTTGATAGAGAAAATATGGTGTTGATGTGTTGATGGTAGGTCCTCATTGCACTTATCACAGTTGATGATCACATTGTGCTGGTAGCAGAATGCTTAGATGGTAAGAAGACATAAATGCCATATGACGCAACCTTAAGCAGCCTTGCCTTTGTATTTTTTAATTCAGGAGGGTTTAAAATGGGTTTAGGGGGTTAAGAAACACTAGTGAGGCTGTGAGACATTTGATCATCACCTGAGTGCCTGCAAAAAATGAAGTCAAGAGACAAGGAAATATATCTTTGACGGGATTCTCTGCTTGCTCTCTGAGTGGCTATATTGCTTTAGTGTTTATATTGATGTATAATCATCAGTATGATGGGCATTTGTGTGGTCCAAATGTGGAAGCACAATCTTTTGTTGTTTGTACTCTGTTTCTGAAGTATGCGGACTAAAATGATTGTTTTTACTCTGTTCTTGCCTGAAGAATCCTGTTTTTTTGCTCCTTTTAGGTGATATATATGTTAAGTTCAGAATTTGATCCACTGATATATCGATAATGTTGAACCTGGTTGCAGGCGTGTGCACCTTGGTAGGATTCCTAGTCCTCGTAGGATTTTCTGTTTTGTGAAGTTTTTGTTTTGTTTTGTTACTGTAATTGTTATTGGTAATTATAGCATTTCTGAGTGCATCATGCTAGTTCTACCCGGGTGAACCCAACATCGAAGTTGAGGGGATCAGCAAAAGAAGCGGCCATTAATTTGTGCATAAGTAGGTTACTTACTCACAAAGTCTTAAGGCCATTTGTTTGTGTTATCCTGATTCTGCCCTAGGGGCATATCTCAATTAGTTATAAGACTATTTTGCCCTCAGTTATTAAAATCGTTTTAGACTTAATGAAAGAGAGCACTTCGTCACCGGTTGTCGAAATAAATTACTGTCCTCTAAATAAATTACTGCCCTTAGTAACCTAGGTGATTACTAACGTGAAATAAAATAAATTATTGACTAGAAAAATTTAGTTATTGTTTTCTAGTTTAGAGTAAGAAAATATCTAGGTAATTAAAGTTTATTAAATATGAATGCTGCCAAATGTATTTAGCAAATTTCTAACTATACCCAATAAATTAAGAAAATATATAACTAAACCAGTAGGTTGTCAAAACTGCCTTTTATCTTTTCCCAGCAAATAGAGCGGTGTCGAAAACTTTCTACCGTTAGGGTCTTGTTCTCGATTTGGAATTTTGTGTTTTTCTTTTCAATACAAGACCTCGACTTCACTTGCACCTCTCATCTCCACATAAATTCAATCTGTGGGATATTTGAAAATAAGAAAGGAGGAATTCATGCATTTGGAATATTGTTTGTTTACTTTGTTGTTTGCAAAGAAAACACTTATTGACAAATAATTAGATCTTGAAATAGGACGGTGATCAAAAGTAAGGAATGAATTTTTTAATGGAATAAAGGGTTCTCTTCCCGTTTGTTTTTCTAACCGAACGAAGAATCATCAAACCCATTGTTGCTCTGTACCAGCCACAATACCTCTGGTTTGAAGTTCCATTATTGTGCTTATCGAGTCAAAGATAATGGGCACTTTGGGAAATTAATTAATTAAATTAGATTTTTTTTATAATTAAATAAATATGTTGGGTATAGTTAAAAATTTACTAGATACATTTAACAGCATCTTTAAAGATGTATTATTGGCTTCAAATTGTTAAACACTAGTCATCAACATTCCCGGTGTGTGTAAATAACCTCTCATCTTTTACATTTAGTGGCTTGGAAGTTACCTACAAAATAGAAGATTTTTATTTTTATTTTTTAATTATATTTTTAATTTTTTATTTACTTTTTTATCTCTTAATTATTAAATAGAATTTTAGTTTAACATATGATTAAAACATCAATATGAGAAGAGAAAAGTGGGAATGTGGGAACGTGGAAGCAGATTGTTGTGTTGTAAAGTAAGATTAGATTTATTTTATTTTTTCTTTAATTTTTTTATGTAATTTGACATGATTGTCTTTAAATTTTGAAAATTATTGAAATTTAAATAACATTTAGAGGGTAAAAAGGTTTTAAAAAAAATCTGTTTTGACTAGAGTTTGGATTATAAAAAGTCAAAATTCACTAGTGTCCGAAACAGGAAGGAAACGAATATAGATATAAATAATTTCCTAAAATGCATTAACTTATTTGGTATGCCAAACTCGAAACCTATGGATTTATTTTGGAAAGAAATGAAGAAACTAATTGACAAGCCGATTTTACTCACTTAAATTTCCATAGAAATTTCGAATTTCCTCACATAAGCTTCATTTCCAAACCAAGATCGTTTCCATTATTAATTTATATTTTATTTCAAATTATTACACTACGCAATCCAAAATGTAAATATGATACTCTCCGGAAGAGAACTTAAACGGTGCCTATAATTGAACCTCGATAAAATAATGTTCGATAAATTAATAAGCTCAATTAAATAATAATTGTCTTGTATCCCGACTTGGGACCAGCTAATGCATAATAAAATAATTGTTTTTGAATTCTCTTTAGGTCCCATCAAATATATAAAGTAATAATTAATTTAAAAAAAATAAATTAAGGAAAGTAATTATTTAAACTTACCATTTTAAAGTGATTAAATATAGAATCCTAGCTAATATTTGATAGTAGTCAAACTAAACGATTATTATCAATTCAGCTAAATAACAACAAAACTCTATAAAATAATAATTTATTAATTTATCAATTATTCATTTATCGATAATATAATAATCCCGCCAAAATAATAATTTCTTCCGGTCCCGACATTATTCATTTATAGGGGTTTTACTGTATAATTTTCTTCTTTTTGGTAACATTTCTTTTTGGAATGGAATGAATAAATTGGCCCAATTTACTGACTTCAATATACTCATTTCCAAAACAAGATTTTTTTCGTTACTAATTAATTTTCTTAATTGTATCCAAAATGTAAATATGATACTATCTTCCTAATTTGAAAACGGTAACCAAACGTATTGGTAATTATTTTCATTGAAGATAAAATAAATAATTATGTACGTAGTTAGTGAATGGCATATCTTAATAAAAGATTTCTTTTGTTGGTTCGTTTCTCAACTTTATTTTTGCATCAACGTTTCCCATTTTATGGTGTATAAATACATGCATTTGGAAGGTTCTCCATATATAGAACTTGATCAATTCTTTCAACCAAGGATAATCAAGCTATTAGTTTCTCGTCTTCTCGATCTCTAGCAATACTTACAGATGGCTAAAATAGGAGCTGTTTCAATGGTTCTCTTGGTCCTCGTCCGGTTGTGCATTGGTCTGTTTGTCTCTTACTCTACATTAATTCCTCAATGCCCCAAATAGTATAAATTAACTAACGTACTTGTGGTATATATAGATATATAGCTTTTCTCGACTGTAAATCTGTTTTCTTAATTAAGGAGACTAAATCTTTTTTTTTTCTTTAGAAATTTCGTACGTAAACACCTGAATGCATCGGTAGATATTACAAATTGGGTAAACGCACTTCATCTTCTCATTCAACAGTTTAGTTTTTGCTATATATGTTGTTCTGCGAGTGAATCGTAAACTAAACTGTTAGGGTATGAGATATTTTGTTTGGTCCAACAACATTCGATTTTGTGGGAGTCCGTCATGCACCATAATCATTGTTATCCCTGGAAGTTGTGAGAAATATGTTATTCATTTGCTAGATGAGAGAACCACTCCAAAATTTACCATATGAATAAGTTCTTTGAGGAAAACTTTATGATCATATATAACGACAATGAATTCATTTCTGTAATTCAGATTTCCAGACAACAATTGGATCTGAATGTTGCAAAAACCATCCTGAACTTGGAAAATGCATTCCTGGAGAAAATGATAGACACGGGTCGGAAAAACCAGATGGAAATTGTTGGACGTATTGCATAAATGCTTTGTGCGATGGAGGTGTATGTAAACAAGTAGGTTCTCATCATGAGTGCCATTGTGTATGCTGATCCCCTACACCTATCTGTTCGAATGCCATTACGTTAACACATTAGTCGCTAAACACCCATCAGTTGTATCCCTCAGTATTTGAAAAATCGATTTATGGGTGAATACACAAGTTTTTGAATAAAAGTGAAGAATAAAGAGAGAATTATATATCTGATAAATGCATTACATCTCATTAACAGGGTAATTGATTTTAAACCCAAAAATCATCATCCTTTTCGATATAAACCCCACCTTAAGAGTCTTTCAAATAGGTTAAACTAAAAAAAAGATGAAATATATGGTATAAGAAAACAAACCTGCTTTTAACAAAATTACTATTGCTACCACATGTACCAATAAATATGATATCTCTAATACTATAAAGCGAGCAGGAAAGTATCATTAAATTACGAACTGACATATTGTCCATTCTGTCATATGTTTGTTACAAACAAACATAGGGGTTGTAAGATAAAAAATAAAATAAATAAAACTAAGAGATAATTGCAGAAAAGAAACATGGGTAGTGAGTAGTGAGTAGTGAGAAGTTATGAGGAAAATAACTTCCGTGAAGATATTCACAGGTAAAAGCTAGTATGCTTAATTGTAGTTTTCATCCAAGTTGTTTCTCCAGACCGCAATTCCAACCTTGATCGTAGCTTCCATGATTGAAGCCTCCAATCCACCTCAATAACTTTGGGTAAGAGGTAATCAATTGCCATATGCCAACATTAAACTCAAATCGCGAGATGGAAGCCTGACTAGTAGAGTTAACCAATTTCAAAATCTTCACAATGAATAGTGCCATCATTTTGACTTCAATCTATCGATTTTGTTGTTGATGCTCGTGAAATAAATGGATCGCACGATCATGATGGTGGATGACTTATGTTTGTCTAGGTATCCATTTGAGGATCAAAGATAGGTAATTAGTTTTGTTTTCTGGCAACATTGGTATATATTTGTCATTATGGAATAGGGTTCTTTAGAGTAGGAAATTTGGTTACTCTATATTTTCAGTGTGTGTTTTGATTGTGAAGAGTAGGGTGATTCCAATAATAGGTAGTGTTTTTGATGTCTGAAAAATTGATGGTTCCATTAAATACTCAACAATACGGGGAAAATTGGTGTTGTTCAAATGTGCAAGAGGGTTTTGTGTGTTGTAACTTTTGATAGAAATCAAGGGTGGCTTCTAAGCATCTAAACCAATGTTACTTTGTTGGCTTTGTTTTATTAGAATTACGTATGTGTAATTGATCTTGTCAAAAATTATTTCATGTTTAGAGTTTTTGCATGTTATGTTTTATATTTTCTTTGTTTCTGTAGAACCAATTTTTGGAGTGGTCCTTTGTTAAAAGGCTCTTGTTTATTTTTATGCAACACACAACCAGTGTTTCTTAGATTGTGGGCTGTCTACATTTACATTCATGAAATGTTATTAACTAAAGCTTATTCAAATGCTACGTAGATCAAAACAAAATTGTGTGTTTTTGTCCGTACTAGAGCTGGAGAACATCTGTGTTGTGCATGGAGAAATTATCTCACCTAATTAAGTATGTTGTTGGTTTTGGGAGTTGGAAAGCTGTTAAAGCTTCTCAATCTGGGCCGAGAATTTCTCATCTCTTTTTTGCAAAATGATTTGATGTTGTTTGTTGAGGCTTCCTCTAGACAAGCTTTTGTTTGAAAGGACATTCTTGATACCTTCTGCTCTTTGTCTGGCCAGGCTGTTAGTTATGAGAAATCTCTTATATATTGCTCTCCCAACACTGATAGAAGGCTTGCTAATGATATTAATAGGACTTGTGGCTCCCCCTTGACTGAAAAGTATCTTGGTATGCCTTTAGTTCATTCTCGAATCAACAAGCATACTTATGATGGTTTGTTTGATAAAGCTCAATGTGGATTAGCTAGTTGGAAAACTAACACTCTCAGCCTTGCTGGTAGATGATAGGACTCGATTACTCGACATCAATATTTAACCCTGTAAGCATCGTTAATAGTATAAAGCAAGAGGGTATCGTTCACAAACCGGGGATCCAACCAGGGCATAGAATCACAAACATTTAACAAGGAATTCATTTAGATATAAAAGAGTTTGATATATAGGATCAATATCAAAAATAAAAACAGAAAATAAAACCTAAATTAATATATACATGTGATCAACCAACCAATACATAAGCAATCACCAAACAAATCATGTAAGGACAAAGCCATCAAAATCTATTCTCAATCATGTTCATGCCGTAAGTATCAAGGTTCAACTTAAGTTTGATCATGCATCAAGTTCCTACTTGGTTCCTAATACATGGATACAATCGAGCTCAACTACTTGTCTTGCTACGAAATCTAACATACCAATTCATCATGCAATTACGTATCACATAAAGCAATCAACATGTTTAAGCACATATCCAATGTCAAACTTAAGATCAAAATCGGTGAGATAACAAAAAACAATTAATCCACTACTTGTATCAAAAATTGTTACTAGCTTTGAATGATTAACATATGCAACATCAACTATTTATCTTAATCACATATGCAATATAAAAACACACCGAAAATTAATCAAGAACTTAAGGCATAAAACCTAAAATCATTGAGTAGAAATCAAAAACTTCATATCTTACAAAATTCGAAAATCACAACTATCTCATAGACAAGATTGAATTAAACTTTAACAAAACAAAAACAGAAATCATCCAAGAACAAGAACATAGAAAACCGAAATAAAACATGAAGATCATAGAGTTACACTTTGAAATAATCCTACGGGGTTTATTCCAAACAAACGAAGATCCTAGGCTACATGCTTCGGATCCAAATGATGGAAAATGATGAATTTCGGTTTTTAGGATTTCTTGGTGGATGAGGGACTGATTCGGCAGAGCTATGGCTTGTGCTTGTGTGCAAGGTTGATGATGCTTGAATGGTGAGGCCGTGCCTCTATATATAGGAGTCACAAAACCCTTCATACCATCTCAATTAGGAGATGGAATTCGATTGGGAAACTGAAATATTATTTGATATGGACTTTGATTCATGTACTCCAACTCCAACTTGATGTAGGAAACCAAATCCAATAGAGAAACATATATGGGCTGCACGGTATCTCTCCTTGTCCAACTAGGAATAGCTAGGCCGGCCTCTTCTTCTCTTTCTTTAACTCGGACATGATTTCCTTGTCTCACTAGGAATGCATCACGACATCACTACTCCTGGTCCAAATAGGATTTGTCTTTCCTCAGAAGAATTGGACGATTAAAGAATATGAAAGAATGAAAATAGGAAAGTAGAGTCTTAGTCGAGTAAGGAATCCTAGCTCAATAAGGATTTATAACACTTAGCACAATTTCATCATCAATTCTTCTAAATTCGGCATAGCTCTACTAAAACACACAAATAACAATTATGAACATAAAACAACTAATTAAGAAGTAACAAAGCATAAGAATATGACATTTATACATTAAGAACGTCACACTTTGTGCTTATATCAGTAGACTCACTTTGATCCAATCTGTTACTTCTGTCATCCCAATTTATGCCATGCATACTACTAGATTTCCCATCAGTTTTTGTGAGAAGATGAATAAGTTAAATCAAGATTTCCTGTGGGGGGACACTGAGGCTAAGAAGAAGGTTCACTTTCTCAATTGGGATACTGTTTGTAAACCTAAGTCTATTGAGGGTCTTGGTATTAAGAAAACTTCTGAGATGAATCAAGCCATGTTAGCTAAGGTCAGTTGGAGATTTCTGCAAAATGATGCTGGTTTGTGGGCTAATATGTTTCAGAAGAAATATTTAAAGAAGATGAACATCACTGATCATGATTTTTGTGATCATTCTGATTGCGCTTCAGTTTGGAGAAGTATTTCTCATGGTGCTCATTTATTTAGGAAAAATCTTAAGTGGAGAGTGGTGAATGGTAAAAAGATTAATTTCTTGCATGATGTGTGGGTTGGTTCTCTACCTCTTATTGATTGTGCTTTTTCTTATGCTCATATTAATCATAATGCTATGGTTTGTGATTTCTGATGTGATTATGGGTGGAATATTCAGCTTTTAAACTTTGTGTTGCCTTCTTATGTTGTTCTTCAAATTGTTGATGTTCCGATTGGTTTTTGTGATGATGCTGATGACCGACTTATTTGGGGGCCTACTTCTGATGGTTGTTTCTCTGTCAAGTCTGCTTACAACTCTCTTTTTGAGATAAATGGCGCTCAAAACCCTCTGTGGAAATTTGTTTGGAATGTGAGTTGTCCTCCCAAGCTGAAAACTTTTCTTTGGTCTGTGATTCACAAAAAAAAATTATAACTAATGTTCAAAGAACTAGAAGAAGGTTTACTACAAGTGCGACATTTCCTATTTGTAACTCTGCAGATGAAAGTCTCATTTACCTTTTTAGAGATTGTTGCAGAGCTAAGGCTATTTGTAATTGTATGAGTCCTCCTGTTTCAATTGCTAATTCTTTTTCTCTTGATTGGAATGGTTGGCTTGCAGCTCAGCTTCACTGCCATCTTAAAATCAAGAATAACATTCGGTGATGCAATATTTTTGTCTTTGTTTGCTGGTTTATATGGAAGTGGCAAAATAAGTATGTTTTTGATACCTCATTTACCATGCATGTTTACACTGCTAAAATCGTCTGGGATTATGCTGAATAGTGGAGCTTCTCTCTAAGCAAGGCTAAAGTGAGTTCTTTTTATAGTTATCTATGCTTTCCTGGTCTAGGCCTCCTGCTGGTTGGTATAAGTTGAATATTGATGGCACTAGAATTTCTAACTCTGCGAAAATTGGTGTTGGATGGGTAATTAGAGATCAGCATGGGCATTGGATTCATGGTTTTCAAATGAACTTGGGGATTTGGAAGATTTTGGATGCTGAGGCTTGGGGCTTATTTTTTGGTTTAAAACTCATTGCCAAACATTACAGTGGAAATATTGAAATTGAGTCTGACTCTGCTATTCTTATCCAACTTATGCAAAGGGATAACACTTTTACGCATTTTCTTGGGTCTCTGCTTGCTAGTTGTGCTTCTATGATTTCCAAACTACATAATGTGAAGCTCTTTCTTATTTTTAGAGAATGTAACATGGTTGCTGATGTCTTGGCCAAACAGAGTATTTCTCATGAGTTTGGGCTAATTGAGTTTGCTGATCCTCTTGCACAAGCTGCGCAGGCTTTCTTAGACGATCCAGCAAGTGTTGGTAAATATAGGCGCACATGAGCCTATTTTAATATTTAGTTTCTGTGTTTTTTGTTTCTGAGCTTTTTAGGTTTCCTTTGTAACAAAAAAAAAGAATGAGAGGTATTGCTAGTAGAGCTATTGATAGAGATAGTATCGTGATGAATGCAATGGTAAGCACTACTTACAGTAAATTCACAATTTTTTGTATGAGGTCATATGAGATGATCATTAACATGTCCCCTGCCAATAGAAATATTGAGAATATGCTGTAAAATCCCAGGAGAGACAAGAGCAGAGATGCCATCAAGATCCCAAGTACGGGTGTTCCAATCAATAAGCTCTTCCACCAATATCGGAGCACTGCTTGGAATAAGCCCACTAGTATAAATATTCTCAACTTCCTTGCCTCTGCCAATAGGAGGAACCCAATGATCATTCTAGATATTAACCGAAGTCCCCGAAATAATCTGCAAGTAACTATTCTTTATCACAAAATCACGAGCCTCCAATAGACTAGACCACCCCACGAAGCCATGTAGCCCTTTTTAGCAATCGCAAAGGCGCAATTAGGGAAGTACCTAGCTTTCAACACCCTTGCCCATAGAGTATTAGGCTCGATGGTAAGTCTCCAGGACTGTTTTGCAATCAAAGCTAGATTAAATTGATGTAGGTCTCTAAATCTCGTACCTCCCTCTTCTTTAGGTAGACCAAGGAATTAACAGCTCTTCCAATGTATCTTATTACAGAAGAAATTAATCTTGCTTATTCAACTCATTACACAACAATCACCCTATAAATAATCCTATAAAGTGTTCTCCACCGATTCTCCGTAATTCCCTCATTCAATTACTAACCGTGATTTACGCTAACACTCCCCCTCAAGTTGGCGCATACATATCAACCATGCCAAACTTGCTAAGTGAGTCATAAAAAGCTTTCTTAGATATTTATTTTGTGAGCATATTGACAAGTAGCTCTTCTGTAGGAACAAAAGGAAAACTAATAATCTTCGCGTCTAGCTTCTCCTTTATAAAGTAACGATCAACCTCCACATGTTTTGTACGATCATGTTGCACAGGATTCTGTGAAATATCAATAGTTGTCTTGTTGTCACAGTACAGTTGCATAGCACACTTAAGCTTAATACCCAAATCTTGTAGCAAATTTCTAAGCCATAACAATTCGCATACTCCCTGAGTCATACCTTTGTACTATGTTTCAGCACTAAATCGAGCTACCACTTTTTGTTTCTTACTCTTCCATGTAACAAAATTACCCCCAACAAAGGTAAAAATATTCAAAGCCATACCAATTTTACCACGACCAGCGATGGATGCGGTAGGTAGATGTAATAACCCTATTTTTTCTCAAAACGATATTGGTGTGATATGAATTCAATAAAGTTGTGAGATTTAATTAGAATGAATTTGATTGTTTCCGACCTTACGAAACGGAAACGGAAACGCTCTCGGAACGTTTAATTAAAACGTTATGTTTCCGAACGAATATACCGACTTTTATTCCGTCGCTCGTTTGCGAAAACTTCCTTCACGAAAGTTGTGGGGCTCGGCGATACGAGTTCGTAGATATGTGACGCGCTCTAATCGGACAATGTACGTAAAAGTTATTAACAATATAAGTTGTTTCCGATTTTAGAAACTAGTATAAATAGTTAATTATAGGAGTTAGGGTTTCCATTTCTGTAAACCCATACCCGCGCCTCCCTTTCTCTTTTTCTCTCTTCTCTCTCTTTCTCCCCGAGCTCTCTCCCTCTTCCTCTCGGCTTCACCACCGATTTCCCTCCTCAGGGAGACGTGGCCCTCACCGCCGGTCTAGGAGGCGTCGCACCACCCCGCGCAGGCGACCCCGAGGTCGACGCTCTCTCTCATGCCACGCCGGAGCTCCACCAACGACGCCGATTTCTGCAAATTTTCCTCCGCCGTACCCGAGCCATCTCCGGTGGTTTTAAAGCGCGATTGAGGTGTGGGTTAGCTTAATTAGGTTGTTGTGATGCCTTGTTGTTGTGATGCATTGTTGTTGTTTTGTGGTTGCTTGGTTTCGATTTGGAGGAGATTGGAGGAGAATGGATTTGGGGGAGATGCCGCCGCCTTAGGCGGCGCGTGGGGGAGCGTGGGAGGAGTAGGAGGTGGTCTGAAACCGTAGGAAGGAGGAGGAGGAGATGAGGGAGAGTTTTGGGGCGGAGGTGGCGTGATACGCTTCGGTGCCGGAGTAGGCGCGTGGGCCCCACGCACGGTCGCCCGTGAACAGTGTTCCGAAAGGCTAATTTTGTAATTTATTTTTACGTACGGTAAATATAAAAATGTGATTTACGTACGGTAAATGTAAATGTAAATATAAATTACTTTTAGTAAAAGTACAAAGTAATTTTGGAATGGTAATTCAGTAATTATTATTTACTGAGACAGTACGTACATTTGAATAGTATTTATACGTATAGAAATACGTAAACAGTATGTACTCGTACAGAGATACGTATTGGATGTGTATTTGTACAGTAATACATGAATAGTAAATACGTGAATAATACACATTACATAGTACTCAGTGAACAGTAAATTCGTAAAACCGAAACTTGCTGAATAGTAACCGATTATTACAGTTTCGGCATTTAAAGGTTTACGAAACGTTACTAAATTCTTTTCTTATCTTTTCAAGGTGATCGATAAATCAAGAAAATGAATTATCTTCGGAAATTGTGGAATTACGCTCGAGTCGATAAGGTGAGTAAAATCTCACATATTTACGAATCTACCCTTGCGGTGATTTAAGATTTTTGCAAGAGTTTTTAATATTGAATTACGACATGTATACGATATAGTGGACGTGCATTTGAATAGTATTTGTACGTACATTCCGTCGATCGGTTGACGAAGTTGGCTCATTTCCTTCCAGTGTCGATGAAGTACTCAGTGGACGTCCTTGGGAAACTATATGTGGATGAGGTGGTGAGGCTTCATGGTGCTCCAGTTTCTATTGTTTCGGATCGAGATGCACGTTTCACTTCGATTTCTGGCGTGGTTTGCAGAAGGCGATGGGCACTACCTTGGATATGAGTACAGCTTTTCACCCTCAGACGGATGGACAGACGGAAAGGGTGAATCAGGTGATGGAAGACATGTTGAGAGCATGTGTGCTGGATTTCAAGGGTAGCTGGGAAGATCATTTGAGATTGATTGAGTTTGTCTACAACAACAGCTACTATTCTAGCATTGGCATGGCACCTTATGAGGCTCTTTATGGTAGACCATGTCATTCACCGATCTGATGGGCCGAAGTGGGTGATGAGGCACTGATGGGTCCAGAGGTTTTTGGGACAACCAGATGGGCCGTCAATTGACTCATGAGGACATTTATATTTGTTGATTTTGATTTTTCGTATATTTTGATATGCGAATTATATTTTCATTTTACTCATACGAGCTATAAGCTTACCGGGTTTGTGTTTACAATCCCGGTGAACCAATTCAATGGTGTAGTGGATAATCCTGCAGGTGTTGATTAGTACAGATTGAGTGATGACTCCGGAGACTCGAAGTCGTTCGTATCCTGTTTGTGGTGAGTTTCTAGCGTGGATTTGTGTGTGAGAATTGGTGTGGATTTATTTGTGAGTTTTGTGAGAGATTGTGAGGATTATTACATTTCCATCTTATGTAATGTTGAATTATAAATTTGGTTTGTAATAATTGGTTTTCTGAGTTGTATTGAGAACTCAGTAATGATCCGCTGTGCATTTTAAATGATTTTGATTTCATTGAGATTGTTTGGTGTTTAGTGACTTTGAAATTTTGAGTTTTATGCTTGAAATTTTAGGGTCGTTACAGTACAGCTCCTCCCGTTGTATGATGATCATGTCCAACTACACCATAGATATCAGGTTCCTGGACTAACTGAATAGCTGCTTTCGCCTTGGGACAATAATTAGGCCTCTTGGGCCTAAGGTGTGGCTACAATTTCCAACAAGTCAGACGAGCATGGTTAGTATCATGACAACAAGAGCAAGGAGGGTGGGGCAGATTCCCGAAGCCTGGTGGTGGTCCTTACTGATGAAGAGGAGCTGAAGTGGCTTGCGGAATGGGTGGTGCTGGAGATCTAGCATGAATAGTAAGGCTGGAAACTGCGACTGCTCACCTGCTGAGATTCATCCTTATGGATATATGTGAAAGCGGTGAGTAGGCTAGGAGGTTCGGTCTTTTAGAGCAATTCGCTTTTCGCACTGTTATGCTTTGCATCAAGACCTTTCAGGAAATGGTGAACTTGTTCAAGCTCATTCTCCTTTTGGTACCAAACAATAACCTCCTGATTCTTGATCATGCAAGGACGTTTCACATCAATCTCAGCCCAAATATTTTCAGTGTGGTGAAATAGTGCGCCATTAGTAGTCCATCTTGCTGCATCGCCAAAGCTGTGCACATTAACTCATGAACCTGTATGAAATCAGAGTCATTAGTATATAAGCCTTCCAGTGTTTCCCAGATTGCATGCGCGGTGTTACATGCCTCCACCAAATCAACGATCTCGTCATTCATAGTTTTTCACAAGACTGACATGACAAGACCATCATCGTCGTCCAACTTAGTATATGCAACAATATCATCAGCACTAGGAGCCTTAGTGACTCCGGTAACATGCCCCATTTTGTGCATGCCTTGAAGATGAGCTGCCATAATTCGCTTCCATTTACGGAAATTAGTCCCATTGAGTTTGACGCCCCCAAAGGAATCGCTATCAGAACTCTTGATAGATACTTTAAATTTCGTAATCAGAGAACCCTCTGTTTCGTCTCCAGAACCCATGGAAAAGAATCGGTCGTGGGTGCACTTGCACTGTCGGTGCACCTGCACTGACAACAAGACTGCAAAATTTAGGCCGGACCGGTCGGGTTGGGCGAACCGGATCGAATTGAGCCTGGCCGGGTCGGGTCGGGGCGGAGAATAACCAAAAGAACGAGGAAAAAATCAGAGAGCAGCGGCGACGTTGGTGTTGATGGCGACGTTGATGGCGTCGTTTATCGGTGATGGTGATGTCGGAGGGGAGCGGCGACGTTGATGGAGCGGCGGTGACGTTAGACGGCAGCGAAGACGGCTGAGGAGTGCAGGAACGGCAATGGAAACGTCGGAAGAGGAACGGCGATGTCGTAGGGAAGCTGTGACGTCGAGATCGCGCGAAGACCGGCGGAGGGAAGCGGCAATGTCGACGGGCAAAAACGGACAAGAGTGGGAGCGGTGACGTCGACTTGTGGACAGAAAATAACAACGGAGCCGAACGAACACCGTCGGAGACTTGGAGGGCAGCAGCAACATGCGGAGGGGAGGAGACGTGAAGACCGTCGGAAAGGTAGCAGTGATGTCGACGTGCAGAGCCAGAACCGGTTGGGAGCGGGAGAAGGCAGCGGCAGAGACGTCGGCGACATCGACTGTGCTCGGGAAAAAACCCAGAAAAACAGAGCAAGAACAAAAGGAAAAATGCTCTGATACCAAGATGAAATTAATCTTGCTTATTCAACTCATTACACAACAATCACCCTATAAATAATCATATAAAGTGTTTCCACCGATTCTCTGTAATTCCCTCATTCAATCACTAACCGTGATTTACGCTAACAATTACCCTTCTCAGACTTCCCCCACCAGAAGTTCCCCAAGACAGAAGACAGAGTTCGTCTCATCACAAATACCCTTAGGGGAACGACAACAAGACATAGGAAAAGAGGGAATAGCCAGAGCAACAGATTTAATATCTCCTTCCTCGCCTGAGTTAATAACTTCTGTTTCCAACCATAAATTTTGCCCAATAGTCTCTCCTTGATAAAAGCAAGTGCCCCATTCTTTGACCTCCCCCAAAAAGTAGGCAGACCTTGGGTATACTCCAGGTTTGTCAGTCCCAATTAAACCCAAGCTAAGACACACCAGTCTCTTCATTTGATCTAGGGTGTTTGGAGAGAAGAAGATACTAGATTTCTTTGTGCTAATCATCTGACTCGAAGCTCTACAATACTCAGAAAACACATCAGCCACCCGAGAGCAATTAACTAGTGTTGCTTTCGTGAAAAACAATAGTCATCAACAAAGAAAAGATGAGAGAGTGGAGGGCAAGTGCTAGCAAACTTCACTCCAATAATATTTCTATCCAATACTTTCTCAGGTAACCTCAAGATAATACCTCACTGACCAAAAGGAAGAGATAGTGAGATAAGGGATCAGCCTGTCTCAAGCCTCAACTAGGGAGAAAGAACCGACCAGGAGTGCCATTTAGAATAATAGAAAAAGAGACTGATGACACACAAGTCATGACCAACCGAACCCAATCCAGAGCAAACCCAAAACAATATAAGATAACTTCAAGAAAGTCCTACTTCACACGGTCGTAAGCTTTATTCATATCAAGCTTAAGGTCAAACTCATGTTTATCCCCTTTCTTCAATAATCTCAAGTAATGGAAACCCTCATGAGCAAGCATAATGTTATCCTGTATGAGACCTTCAAGGACAAATGCATTTTGGTTGGGAGAGATGATATGTGTGAGGATAGGCTTGAGACGGTTAGCAAGAAGTTTGGAGAAGATTTTATAGGAATTATTACGGAGGCTAATAGGTCTAAAATGAGTGGTTTTTTTTTCGAGATTGGGGAGTTTAGGTATCACCGTATCACTACCGCATGAGTCTGATTGATGGCTTGTAACATAACCTTCCCTGCAAGGAAATCAGTAGAGGTAGTGGTAACAATGTCATACACTATATCCCAATACTTGAGATAGAATAGCCTCAGAAACCCATCCGGTTCAGGTGCTTTAAGCGCACCAAGTTGGAACGTAGCCTCCTTAACTTCTTCAATAGAAAAAGGCCAGCATAAATTAGCATTCATCACCTCCAATATAATCTGATCAACCCCTCCAAAGAATCACCCCACTCTCTAGGACCGGTACTGGAGAAAATGCCTCGAAATTGCTGCTCAAACTCATCTATGATCTGTCTCTCCCCCACCAGCCAATCACTATTCTCATTCTATATCTTCAAAATCTAATTCCTTTGTCTCATGTGAAGAGTAGAAAGATGAAAAAAGCGAGTATTAGAGTCACCCGCTGAAGCAGTCAAGATTTCTTTGGAAAGTCTAAAAGTGAAATTAAATGTGTTTTCTTGACTTCTAAAAAGTATCTTAGAGTCCAACTATATTAAATGTGTTTTCTTGACTTGTGTTAGTCATTATTATCTTGTGTTTTGTGCGTTTAGTTGTAAGGTTTAGTAGTTTATGAACATTTATTGTGAGTAGTTAAGTGTAAGTTATTTAAGAAGTTGTAACTTATGTTGTTTCTCAGTTTTTGAAATACAATAGAATCAGCTTATTCAAATCTTTTAGCTTAAAGGTCTTAGTTTCTTTCCCTTTTAGCTATTTTCTACCAATCCCCAGTTCAGATCCTATTATGACCTACATCAGCTGGTATCAGAGCCCATAGTTGGGCAAGGGCGAGGTAAACAGCCAACTTCTGAAGTTGAGCAACTCAGGAGACAAGTGAAGTTTCTAACTCAAAGAATAATTGAGTTGGAAGGTGCAAGATCTGCTGAACAGAGTGATAGCTCAAAAGCAAGTTCTGAGAACCTGTTTTATGGGTGCGCTCCGCATCGGGAGCCACCTATTCGGGAATATCAAAGGTCGGAGATGAACACCAACCCAGCATTCCACCAAGCAGCAAACAATGGACAAGGACCTGCAAAAGCTGGTAAATTTAGGGCTCAAAGTTCACCCGCAGCAGCTGGAAATCGTACCAATCCTTCAGGACCAGTGAAGCAGGGACAGAACAATGCATCCAAGCTTCGTTGTTTCAAGTGTGGAGAACCAAATCGCAAGTCCTTCGACTGCAGGCGATCTTCCTATAGCCGTTTGGACGAGCAGCTCATGATTGAAGGTGAGGTCAATGAAAATATTGAAAATCATTGGGATTCAAATGAGAATGTATGTTATTTGTTTCCTTTTGAGTTAGAAACTGAGCATGAAGATGATGTTAAAGTTGATTGGAATTCTCCACCCATCTACGATGAATATCTTGATGTTGAAGTTTTTGACATAACCAATAAGATTGTTGGTGAAGCTCTTCATGACAACAATTTCGATGATTCATGCCAAAATAGAAAGCAAGAGTTCAGATTTTCAAAAGAAGATCTATTATTCCCTGAGATGTCTACACCAAGTGATTTGGGTGTGAAAGTATTGCCCAATGAACAAGGTATGAATCATAATGCATGTTTGGTTTATGGAGGTAAAATCAAATTTTCACAAGCATTACCATGCTCCGTTATGTTTGAATTTCAATATCATGATCCATTTTGGGATGATATTATACAAGCTTCAATCAACAAGTCAAGTGCAAAGAAGAGATTATATGACATTTTGGAGCTTGATTTATTCTCGAAAGATATAAGAGCATCACAAAAGTTTCATGAAAGATTTGAGTTATGTGCCTCTTATAGCAAGATGTTATTTGTCAACATGAGGAAAGAAACAAAGAGAAGAAAGAAGTTAGGATGGCGACATTACGAGCTTTTAGATGAATCCGATTTCAATCATGTGAATTCAAGGACGAGTTTTCTACAACCCGGGGAGAATGAAGCAGTCAATATTTCTTTGGAAAGTCTAAAAGTGAAATTAAATATGTTTTCTTGACTTCTAAAAAGTATCCTAGAGTCTAACTACATTAAATGTTTTTTCTTGACTTGTGTTAATCATTATTATCTTGTGTTTTGTGCATTTAGTTGTAAGGTTTAGTAGTTTATGAGCATTTATTGTGAGTAGTTGAGTGTAAGTTATTTAAGAAGTTATAGCTTATGTTGTTTCTCAGTTTTTGAAATACAATAGAATCAGCTTATTCAAATATTTTAGCTTAAGGGTCTTAATTTCTTTCTCTTTTAGTTATTTTCTACCCATCCCCAGTTCAGATCCTATTAGGGCCTGCATTACCCGCCTTAAGCCATTTGACCATGGACCGTTGGTGCCAGTACTTCTCCTCTCTAGCCCATAAAGCGCTCAAATTCTCTGAAAGTAAACATTGCTCCCCTATACAAACAAAAGGGTCAGTAGATTGAAGATCCTCCAGTTGTGTCAAACATGATTTAATCTCAGTTTTATTGAGCTTGGAAAAAGAGTTCTTGTTCCAACGCCCAAGAGATTTCCAACAAAGTGACAGATTAGTATTCCACTGTGTAATGCTAGGGGAGGAGAAGGCAGGCACCCAGCAATCTTGAATAATTAATCTAGCCTCATCCTCATCAGCCCAACCCACTTCAAAACGGAAGGAAGCCTTACGAACCCATTCCACCACATCAGTAGTAAGTATAATTGGGTTATGATCTGACCCTATCCTAGCCAAATGAGTAAGGCAAGAATTAGGCCAGTGCATAACCCAACTCTCATTTACAAGACAACCATCTAAATGTTCTTGGAGAACCACCACTCCTCCTTCCTTTCGACACCAAGTGTAACTGGTTCCCTTATACCCAATATCCAATAAAGAGTTTGTTTCAATAAAATTGCGCATAAATTGATGCATGCCCGGAACCTAGGTAACACCACCTTCCCTCTCAAAAGAATTAACAATCTCATTCATATCACCAATTACCACCCACTAAATCTCCTCATCATGGTTGCAGTTAGACTAGTAATCCCAAAAATGAGCCTTATCCAGATCATACGGTGGCCCATAAAACCATGTCATTCTTATTCTTCTAGTATTGCTAGGAAGGGAGACCATAGTGTCAATTAAGAACTTAGAATAATCCAAAATATCAACCTTATAATCAAACTGCCACCATAAACTGAGCCCACCCGCTGTACCAATAGGGGAAACCAAGAAAATTCATCACAACCCATCTCCCTGTAAATAGTATGCACATAATCATCCTTGTTGTGTGTCTCCGAGAGAACCAACCATCTCTCGAAGTACTTGTATTGTTAAGTCTTGTTGCAAGCCTTGATAGTTCCAAGCAAGTAGATTTATTGACATGGCCCGCCCTGAGGGAGGGCAAACAGTGCTCCTGCATTGGGTTCAGGGCCCAATTTGTTTTTTTTTTCTGTTTGCTCATTTGTCTATTAATCTCATATTCTTTTTATTTGGATTTCATAATTGCATTGTTTTCAGCAAAACCTCACTTTTTTCATGCTTCCGCCGTCTTATTTTCTCTTAAATTGTTAATCTTCTCCTTTCATTATGAAGAAGACTAATAGCAAGAATCAAAGAGTTCGGTTGCCGATTGATGTTCTCCTAAATCAAAATTTCTTTCTATGCTACCTCCATAAATGGATAGACTTAATAGTGATCCTTCACAATTATTCTGATATTCTGAATTCGACGGCTTCGGTGTTCATAGCTTTATATAATCCCCTATTTTTCTTTCTAATTTTGCTAATGAAAAAGGTTTTTTTTTTAATAAAAAAATTGTACAAGGGCCCTTTTCTTTTACGCACACAGGGCCTCAAATCTCTCAGAGCCGATCATGTTCATTGATTCCAAACTACTATTGATTGCAAGTCGGTTAAATCTCCCATACCTCCAGTAGTATTCTCAAACAGTAGTACACCTCCATGTACCAATTTATCTCTTCCTCTTCCTCCACCTCTCCGACCACGACCTCTGCCATGACCAACAGTAGTAGAAAGACGTAGACCAGGGGCAGTAATGGCCTTGTACATTTAGTACCACCAGTAATATCATCATCATCAAACTGTTTATTCGGCTTTCATTTGCGCTTAGAAGATCTGTAGGTAGACTCCTCCAGTCCTCCTTACTCACAATCCTAGCCAGAGGAACAATACTAGGAGACATAAGCTCACTAGGTAACTCAATAATCTTTGGAGAAGTCCCAGACTCAGAAGACTTATCACCACCCTCCTGCAAAGCCACCATCTCTAACTCAAGGCCAAAATCAAGTTCTATAGGGTTAGGAAAGTGGGTTTCTAGTAAGATATTCAACTCTAGACTCAAAGGCCCATCTGTCGGCCCAACTCCCCTGGTTCAAGCTAATACCATTAAAACCCCGAGTAATGCTGCCATTTTGAAAAAGGGCCCCAATGGCATATGGATGAAACCTACTGGGTCCAGGAGTAATAGGAGGATTAGGAGGTCAGTTTCGAGACCACCACTGTAGTGACCATACCAGAGCGATTATTTGAATTTTTGAAAGGCAAGTCATCCCTTTTTGGTCTTGAGGTGTGTGCCTGCTCACTTTCGTTCTCCGGCACACTTTTCCAGAGCCTGCGATCCACCACTTTCTCCCTACCATTGTCAAATTTCCGGATCTGGGAACTAAGGAAGATCAACAAGGAAAGAAGATTGAGCATTGAAGGGCTTACTAGGGAGCTCTGCAACCAGTGACTCATTATACACAACTCCAAGCTTAATGATCAAAGGATGTAACTAGTATCTGCATTCTGCAACCCAATTGTTGATGACCTAAGCGACCACATCAGAAACGAAACTTATGCAGCTTCTCATAACGCAGAAATACCTTAGCCGTAGTGCATACTTCCTAGAGAGGTTTACAGAAGTAGCCAGATGCCTTGATTAAGGTTCTAAAACTCGCTACTCGGTAGTCGGTCGGTCGTCCGGCCGGTGAGTAGTGAGTAGAGGAGTACTCGGTCGAGTACTCGGGGAGTACTCAGATTCTAATTTTTGGATTTTTTTAATTATTTTTAAAACATATAATCTAATATATAATGTCCAAAATAATAAAAATAGTCCATAAAATATTACAATATTTAAGAGATAATAATGTCTAAAAAATAAAAACAACCATTAGTCTATTACAATAACATAAGTAATAAAGCAAACCAAATTCAATTCTTGCAAACAATCCCAAGCATATGTAACTATGCCTCAAATTCTTCTTCTCCATATCCATCTTGTACTCCCTCCAAATCCGACTCAAAATCAAAACTCAAGTCATCTATTTCCTCTTCATCATCGGATATAAAATCATCCTCATCAAGTTCCCTAATTTTTTGGATTCTAGGACCTCTCCTAGGCTCTAAGCCACCATCCACTCCCAATTCCTCTCCAACCCTTTCACTAGGAAGATCCGAAACAACCCTAAAATCTTGCTTTTTTTTCTGACCGATTTGGACCCGAGTTGGACCCGAGTTGACCGAGTTGGACCGAGTACTCGGCCGATTTTCTTCCCGCCGAGTAGAGGCACTGAGTAGGTCAAAATCGCCTCAGTAACCGGCCGAGTACCGAGTATTCGGCCGAGTTGACCGAGTTTTAGAACATTGGCCTTGATGCATCAAAATCAATCCTCAAGCGCAAGTATCCCCTATTTCCAACAACCACAGGATCCTCCACCTCGATTACAGAACCAAGCATCCCACCCAACTTCCTACCGTTAGTCTCTTTAAGTTGTTCATGAG
Organism: Argentina anserina; assembly: GCF_933775445.1. Classification (NCBI taxonomy): domain Eukaryota; kingdom Viridiplantae; phylum Streptophyta; class Magnoliopsida; order Rosales; family Rosaceae; genus Argentina; species Argentina anserina. The sequence goes on from NC_065875.1 coordinate 5,078,277, forward strand.
AAATACCATGAGCTTGAATCGAGTAAGTTGCCCGCTTAGTATTAATTTCTCCAATTCTTTTAACGGTGCTGTATGTGATTATTTTAGAACGCAAAATGCATGACGTTTGCTAGCTTCATATATTGTTGTATTTCTACTGAGAATTGATGGTAATTCTCCTTTCGTTCTTCCCCTCTTATGTCATTTCGTTTCTTTTTCGTCCTTATCCCACACTATATGGTTTTCTAATTATAATCGTATTTTTAGGGCTAAAAAAGACAAATAAGAGGATTGCAGCTTAGAGGCTTCCAATTTTTTTTCGCCTTGAGGTATTTTTAACACAGGCCGGCCCTGGTCGTGTTAGATGAAACTCTTAACTTTAAGTTCTAGAAAATTCAACAACTAGCTAGCTAGGAACATTAAATGTTTAGCCGTGCATTCGATCGAAAGCCATGAAAAAAGTGAAGTCTAATAGCTTGTAGTCTGTAGTTATCTTTAAGATTAATGAGCTTCGGTGACTAATGTGGGAGGGCAATAAACTGAATTAGAACTACGTTATCTTCAAGTTTCAGGTGTAACAAAAGAGATACAATTTTAAAATGAGAAATCTGACTGAACTACTCTGATTAACAGTATTTGATAGAAGTCATGCATAGACGTGATAGAACAAGTTTTAATCTATTCAATATCTTGCGCGCACAGCTAGTGTATAAAAGAAGATATTAGAAAATAAGCATTGTATGCAAGTCATACAGTAACTTATTGTTAAACATGATTTTAATCAAGAATTTATACAGAAAAACATAAATGTGTGCGTACGTAAGCTAATTCAGGCCACTAGGGTTTGCTAGGTTAGAGTTTGACGGTGAAATGTACCTATTATTTTTCCAAAATAATTGCTAGGGTATCACTACCCCGAATATATATATATATATATATATATATATATCCAGAGTGAAGCTTCACTCTGAAATTTCAGAGTGAAGTTCTAATTTTGGCACACTTTTCGGTCAATTTTTTTCACCATAAGCGATTCAATATTTAGGTATGTTATTCAAGATCATCTCTACAAAGTTTCATCCAATTTGACAATGGTTTGAGCTTTCAAAATTGATATTTACACGAACGGTTCACGTTGAACAGTTTTAATTCATTCATTGATTTAATCTAATTTCAATACCTTAACGATGTCCGAATTAGGTGAAATTTTGTAGAGATGATCTTGGATAGCATACCTAAATATTGAATCGCTTATGGTGAAAAATTTGACCGAAAAGTGTGCCAAAATTGGAACTTCACTCTGAAATTTCAGAGTGAAGCTTCACTCTGAAATTTCAGAGTGAAGCTTCACTCTGGATAAGGACTGTATATATGTGTATATATATATATATATAGCCTCGTTCTAAAATGGACGTCTCTATGTTTTCAACCCTCAAGTGTCGTTTATGGTGTATATCTAGGCATACAAAGAGCATATGCTTCCAAGGATGCGTCTCTATGAAGATGAAGGCTACCTCAATCTCCTTAAAGTTATAGCCGGAGATCTCACTTGAAACTTCAAGTATGGATCAAGGTTTCCGCAAACTGGTAGCTAGCGACTTAACCGGTAATCAAAAGCTCAAGATTGAGGCTTGGCCTCCAGTTGGCAAGAGAAGAGCCTCGGTGGCAGCTGATCGTGGCAAAAACAAGGGACTTCCATATTTCAACGGCACTACGAATGTCCTGTCCTAAACCCATATATATATATATATATATATATATAGTTTATATCCAGAGTGTACATTTACTTTGAAATTACAAAGTGAACATTCAATTTTAGCACACTTTTTGGTCAAATTTTTTCACTATAAGCGATTCAATAGTTGGGTATGTTATTCAAAAATATCTCTACAAAATTTCATCCAATTCGGACATCGTTAAGGCTTTCAAAATTGAGATATACACAAACGGTTTACAAAACAATTTTAATTAGAGATGATCTTGAATAACATACCCAAATATTGAATCGTTTTATGGTGAAAACATTTAACCGAAAGGTATGCTAAAAATTGAATGTTCACTCTGTAATTTCAGAGTGAATGTTCACTCTGGATTGGGATTATATATATATATATGTGTGTGTGTGTGTGATTTTTCTCAGGTGCGGAGGTTCGCACCAATGGTTTTGGTGCGGATTTCCATTTTTGCACCACTTTTCAATCGAATTTTTCCATCTCCGCCGTCTAGTAACTAGATAATATTGTGTCGATCATATCTGCAAAATTTAAGCCAATTTAGTAATTGTTAAGGCCATCAATTAAACTCGAAAAACAAATGGACGAACTGAATTCTATCAAACTTGAACCGTTCATGTTTATAACAGAAAAACGCAATTTTGAGGGCCTTAACAATTACTAAATTGGTTGAAATTTTGTAAAGATGATCTGCACATATTATCTAGATATTTGACGGTGGAAATGAGGAAATTCAATTGAAAACGATGCAAAAATGGAAATCCGCATCAAAACCATTGGTGCGGACCTCCGCACCCAAGAAAGCATTTTTTTAGTATTTTAAATTGATAGCTCATCAACCAACTTTTCGATTACATTTTCACATCTTCATTTTCAACTTTTAGGGTCTAATGTGTAGATCACTTGTGTAAAAAATTTTGTCAAAATGGTGATTGTTAAATAATCAAACTTTGTGAAAGCAATGGACGCATCAAATCTGTAAAACCTGAACCGTTCATGCTTATAAGTTTAAATCTCAATTTTGAATGTCTTAAACACCTCTATTTTGGCTGAACAGTTACAGAGATGATCTACTCATTAGACTCTAAATGTTGAATGGTGGAGATGTTAAATTGTGATCGACGTGTTAGTCAAGTGACATATCTCTTTAAAAGACCCAAAATAAAAGAATCACTTAATGAATGACCATATATATTATGTCAAACAAGTCATTGCTTGGCATAATAAGTTCAATTCATTCATTTGGTGGCCGGTATCCAAATTTCCAAAGACAGCTAACGAAGATGGTGATGTTGAATGCTCTTCTAGTTTTCTAGCTACTAATTGTTTTCAAAACAATTTATTCCTATAATTTTAGTCAATTGATCTTAATTTTTCTGATAAGAGAAGCTGTTGTGTTGGTCTGTGTAACAAAGTTTCATATTTATTAATAACGAATCACACGTTGCGACATCAAAATTCACAATAGATTAAAACAAACCCTAGCTAGTTCTCTTAATTTTACAGCCCACTAATTACATAATGAGATACTATAACAGGCAAATCAAGTAGCTGTGGTGCATTCAAGAGGAAGTCCCTGTGGGAAGCGCTTGGTATCTTTGCAGTAATCGTAGATCATATAGTTCTTCTGAACCCATTTCATTCTTCCTTGCCCAGTCGCATCTAAAGATTGGGCGAACCATGCCCCTTTTGAAGAACTAGAAGGAGAAGAAGAACAAGAGGAAGAACCAGAAGACCAAATGCATGCTTGTGCGTTGAAGTTTCTGTATGAGGCTGTGAATGGAGATTTACTCCAGTCTGTCTTCACAAGTCCACCGCGTGTTGCCCAATCATCTGCGTTCCAAAGGCTCGAGTAGATCCACATTGCTTGGTTCTTTGGGAATGGGATTCCTCTCGATCCTAAGTTCTTGAACTCTCGAATAGGTGTTCCATCCACAGAGAATCTGTTGATGACAAATATACAACACATCCATATTAGATATACGTACGTAGTATATTTTTCATATCCCTCCGGAAGTACAGTCTAATTCTATTTGAAGGTTATTAATAATGTCTAGCATGATTTATTTAACCATCATTGTCACAATTATAAAAACATTAGCCACCTATGAAGTAGAGAGAAATGAAGTTATATATATTTACATGATGCTTTGAGGGTTCCACAAGATGGAGTAGGTGTGGAAGTCTTTGGTGGGATCGAACCAAAGGTAAAATTGCTGCTCTCTATTACCCTTGCCTTGCGTAAAAACATTAGTGTGTAGAATATAAGGATCTCCGCTTAGGTTGCCAAGAAATTCAAAGTCTATTTCATCATGAGCCGACCCCAATGAAGATAGCTGAAAATTCACAGAAACATAAACTCATAAAGACATGCCCTGATGTCCAACGGCCAAAGTAACACAAGTTCTCGATATATACGTACATATATATATATATATATGTAGTTTAAATGTTTAACTGGACATAAAAAGAGTCGAGGACGTCTTATATTGAGTATACTCACATAGTAAGCTGTAACGGTACCGGCGGAGTTACCAGGCACGAGCTTAATCTGCATATCGATTTTTCCAAAAAGATACTGATTCCTGGACTTGAATCCCGACCCGGAAGTCTTGTCAAGGGAAAGAGTGAGTAGCTGCGCATTGTTGAGTATTTTGGCGCGTCCATCGCCCCACGTTATATCGAAATCTTGGTTGAAATTACCAGCCGATACGGCCAACAAGATGTTGAAGAACATCACCAGAACTAGAGCACATATCTTAGCCATGGCGTTTCAGACTTTCAGTCAGATACTGAAATAATAAGACAAAGAACAGGCAAGTGTTGGATGATATGTATGCATGGGAGATGGCGAGGGTTTATATAGTGGTGGAAAGGAGAAGGAACTAGGCAGCTGCATGTAGCAGTAGTAGTACTACTGGTGGTGTTGAAGTGGTTGGGAAATATGCATGCGTTTGCAGGAAGAGATTTGGGTTGACTTGGCTTGGGTGTATGTGAGGAAGTTTCGGACCAAGGACAGCTAATAAGGATGAGAACTAATGACGTCTAGATTTTATCGAATTGCAAATTGCATGGCCATCCATGATGGCTATTGGGAAAGATAATATCTTCTTCTCCGATGAATAATATGGTCTTGAATTATGTATGAGAATTTGAGAACTGAGAAGCTACGTTACGTAGCTGGAGGCTTAGAGAGGTTCCATATCCCTACCATACCATATATCACAGCTGTAGAAGTCTTGTTGATGTGCTGTTAATTGACTTTGAGACCAATTAAGTCTTGGATCACTGGCTAGTACGCAACTTTCCTAGTTGCCTTCATAAGAAAGCAATATCAAAGCTTGAACTTGGAATCAACACCCCCCCCCCCCCCCCCGGCAGACGAGTTTGTGAAAAAACTGAAAAATTGATGGACGTCCCCCCATACAATACGATCAAATCATTTCTATTCATAGCTCCGGTTTTGGTTATATTTTCCCCCGATCTCCAAAATTAGAGAGTTCTAATGGATCGTCCCGATTAATATAACGATGATTAATAGAGTAATACGTGACACTTTTGTAGTGGTCTAATCATAGTACTAGAGTGATCTGCGAATTACACTAGCTGGATTCCAACTTATTAGGTTGCTAGGTGTCAACCAATGGTGTTAAGATTCTTAATGGATCAATCAAAGTATTGAAGATGTGATTGCAGGGGATAATGATATTGTTAGTTATAGTAGCGCTAGCGAAAGGGTTCCTTCAATTATTGTTGGCGATATATAGTTTACAAACGTGTATAGTATGCAAGAAGGTCTGAGACGTGACGTTGCTTTTTTTAATTAGTGACTTAGTGTCATACAGCAAAAGATGGTTTGTACTTTGTAGGGGTAGGCAGTGTCAATGTCGAGGTTTGCCAAACCAGTCTTCTTCTAGTCTTACGTTGCTTTCGTGCAAGGCTCTGTTTTTTCAAATACGTATGCATGCATATCACCTCAAGTACCGAAAATGTTCGCTTCTGTGGAATTGTATTGACAGATATATAGGGAAAAAAATTCAAACTATGACGAGATGTAGGAAGATCCACTATATAATTAATAGATCAAGTAATTTTTCCTCAAAACACCGCAGAAATTAAGCAATTATGTATCCTGCTACAGTGCTACGAGGATGAAAGTTGCAGCTTTGATTAGCTTAAATGGAATTGGCTCTCTTTTTTCTAACTGCCCATACATGAGAGTGAACCGGTGAACCTAAGAATTATTCTTCACAACCACTTAAGTTAACGTTACAAATGTTAGTTAATTTACATGGACACACCTGCGACCAGCTATACAGCTATAGTGTTTGGTAAGGTTTGATACGCAGTTCAGACAATTGTCGTTCGATCATCTCATCATCGATCTCCAGTTCCACTGTATGGAAGAGGTCTCGATGGACTTCGTCAATCCTAATTGGATAATGGTTTCTCTTACATTCACGACGTTCAAGGTGTCTTAATTATATTCAGATAGGTGACTGTAATTAAGCTTTTGATCAATGGCCAGCTTCGATGGTATTTAACTATTTATACTATTATTCAAACTCCTTGGTGTATCAGATTAAAGATATTCACTGCATCCTAAGTTCCTAACTCTACAGCTCATCTGCTTCCCTTTTTGTTCAGCTAAAGGATGCAGTTAAGGACTTTCGGTTGTAGAGAGGGAAAAATTACAGCATTACACAACATAAGTCGATGATATAGAATGCATACATGTATAGAGCAGGTTAGTTAAAACGACAAGATATAATGCATATTGATTAATAATTCTCGAATTGACATCTAGAGATACAGAGGAGACAAAATTTACAGAAAGTCGAAAAAAAATGTGTGTTCAGTTGTCGTAATCTGTTTAGCAACTAAGCATAAACATCAATTTCCATCAGATGTCGCTTTCGTGAATGCAGTAAGGCTAGTGGTTCGGGTTTCCGAACAATCACAAATTTATTTCTTCATTTCTTGTAACAGTGCATTTCAACCAAATGATTGGATTGGATTTCTTTTTTTTGTTTGAAAATAATTGAATTTCTTACTAGCTAGCTCCATTGAGATATATTAACCATCAACATATAATGACTTACAAACCCTAGCCATACCAGCTCCCAGGCTAGGGCCCTAGGTGGTCTGAATAGTCAGTTGCCTTATATCGGAAATCTTTGATTTTGGATCTTCTTGAGATTCAAGACCATGGCTGATTGCGGTTTTGTTTCGGCATATTGGTGGAATGGTGATGATAAAAGTAGCGGCCGCCAATGAGTTGCTGGTAGGTTGTCTGGACGCAGTTTCACTCAAGGTGGTTGTTTTGTTAAAATCATATCTTGGTTGAAATGCTATGGGTGTGTGTGGTATCCTGGGATTCAGGTTTTCAACTTTCCATACGACGGATTTGGTTCTTAATATGGATCGCTTTGATCAAAAGGTGTACCAACGTGTCATTACTGTTCTCTGTCCTATAAAGATGAGTCATGAGGGGCCAATGCCAGAAATTGGATCAAAGAATCCGACGATAAACAGAAAGGAGAGGTGTCATTTCGAAAGCCAAGTTCAGCTAGTATAGGTCTGCACGAACACCATTCAGGTCATTTTCAAGGTAGAGCACTTGAGCCAAGCCAAGGCGAGGTGGCGCTTTTTAATGACTGTTGTGAGGAAAGAGCACTAACACCCAAGTCTAGGCCTCCTCATGGGCCAGGCCGGGCCAACTCATATCCTAAATCCTAAGTCATACCTTAAATTTTAGGACTTAGGGGAAGATCGAGCTAGATTTTGACTAAATCAACAAAGAATATGACCGGACTGGATCGGCTGACCTAGGGCTCTAATTTTCAAACCATTACCCATCATAAATGCCCATTCCTTTAGGGCTAAGAAAGCACCGACCCTCTAAATTGGGCTAAATAGGGCCGAAACAGGCCAAACATGACTTTTTTTTATTCAACAAAAATAAAATTAGTTTAATTTTTTTTCTCAAAATTTACTTATTTGCAAGTATAAGACAAGTATCTTTTGACAAATATATGATCATATTATAAATACATATATGCCTTAAATTTAACTTAAAACATCTATAATTTTAAATCTTAGTGATTATATATGTATATCTTATATCAAATTACTCAAAACCATTGATATTTTTCACAACAAATAGAAATATAAGACATAAAGTTTACAAAATCAATTGCAAAAACAGGTGATGTGTATTGTATATAAAATATATAAAAACATATTTAAAAATAGAAAAAAATAAATTATTATTAAGGCCTAAACGGGCTAATTAGGACCGGCTCGGGTGAGGCCGGACTGTAAGACCGGTCCGGGTTTGATTTGCTCAACTCTTGCCCTACCCTATTCAAAAAAGGCTATGGCTTCAGCCCTATCGGGTAAGGCAGGGTCGGGCTCATGGGTCATCATGAGCCCAAATGATGAGCCCTACCCAAGTCCCTCCCACAAGTTGCTCTGTAAAATGTACCTAATGTTTGACAACCTAATCAGTTCGCCAAAGTTGGCTACTAGCTTTACAATACATAGAAACTATTCAAGAAAGTTGTGGCCAGTTCAAACCTCAATATACTTGCCCGTTCAAGAGCGAATTAGCAAAGCTTTACTGAGAGACATTCATTCATGTACTTTTAGACTTCACACCTTGTACTCTTGTAGTAGGGGTAATAACCATAGTAATTACTATAAAAGGTATAACATACAGCACCCCCATCAAAACGCCTCAAGGAATGGGAGAATAGCCTCTCAAATAATTGCACAAACTAACCACACATTCTGTAAGCTCATTGTTTGGTAACTGAAATGTTCACATTGATTTGGATTAGCATGTTAGAAGCACAAGCAAATATATAGACGTTAGATATTATAGCATGTTAGGAAGGAAGATCTGAGGACAAGATGCCATTTTGGTTTGTTTAATTCATGAATCACCTCTATTCCCATCGGAAAATTCTACTTATGAATGAACAGTTCTCACATCATGAGTATGGATGTGGCCAGAACAAATAGTTGTCCAACAAACAGTGTTCAAATCAATATAGGAATACTGTATGTTTCAAAATTGTCCTAAAAAAATTGCAGCCCTAGAACTATGTTCTACTCTAAAGTAATAAAGAATATATAACATTATAAACATCATCAGGAAGCAAACTCCAGCACATACTTCAGAAATTCCAATATCTTTGAAAATCTAATAATCTATTTGTATCATCATATGATCTTTCTATGAGAAATGTTCTCTTGGTGGTGATCTCTATAGAATTCCACCCCCCCCCCCCCAAAAAAAAAAAACCAAAAACAGAAACCCTTATTAGCGTTTTGATCTCAGCCAGAGATGTTAGACTCAACAATATGTGGCCATATATCCCTTGGTCATTTGTTGATCAATACAAGGTCTAACCCTTTCATGGAATGGAAAACACAATTTAATGAGAGCCCCAAAACAATACATAAAACTTAGACAAGTCATCAACAAGTAAAACACCAACATCATAAACGGATATAAAGGTAACCAAATCACTGAGAATCCTTAAGTAACTAAAGCTTCGAATGCAATTGTATAACAGATAGACGATGGCACCCGAAAAACAGACTTCAGACAAAGCAGACAATGTGCAAACTATCACATGACTCCACACAGGTCAGAAAACAAAATAGACACGCACAATCTCTGAGATTGTTCATCCTCAACTATTTTTGTTCCAAACTAATCTTTACCATATGAACAACATACTTTCAATCCAGAGCAGTAGAAAAGGCCAAAGAGCTCATGCTCCCCAACCATTTGGACTACCTGACAGTATGTAATGTTACTACTTACTAATATATCTTTACGGTGCTAAACGAGTCTACTTTCCAAGAAACAAAAAATTTACGCAATGTATAGCAAAGGTCACACAGCAGCAAACCATCAAACTGCAGGCAAAAATTACAGGGTACAGGGAAGTATGATAACTCTTTTTTATTTACTCATACCCTAATGTATCTTGAGTATCCTGCCTACGTCTACAATGTCATTAGACAAGTAAAAGTTCACTATTTGATCCACACAAAATGGATAACAAATCAACAAACAAACCTAACCATCCTCCCTCTATTCGGACCAAACATCAACATTACAACATCAACACTTACATTCATACGAAACACAAACAGAAACAACTAAAAAAGATCAAAGGAGAGATCTGTACATGTGAAAGAGAAGTGAAGCAGCTGCTACACATGGGGTATGTTAGCGAAAGAGAACCCTTTGTAACCCTTGTAAGCATAGTACGCAATCCGCGTGTAATACGAACCCGGAATGAAGAGAATCCCGCCGAGAATCGCGAAGAACAGCCCTAAAATTTCGGAACCCAAAAATTCACAAACAAACCGAGAAACTAAAACAACTAATGGAAAACAAAATCATGGGAAATAAGGTTACCGTGAGCTTTGTCGCCGCCTACGCGGTTGTAGGCCATGAGACTGCCGATGATAATGCCGAGGGTTCCGGTGACGAGGAGGGCGATGGCGAGGGCGATCTCTTTGATTGGGGGCTTGTTGTTGACGGTGTAGGAGGTCTCCATCATTATGTCTTCGTCAGTGATTGAAAATGCGTGATCTACGTACGCCATGGTTCTGGGATCTGTTGAGATTTTTTTAGGGTTTCGGAATTTTGGGGAGTTTTGGGGTTTCTGAGTTTAGCTGAGGAGAAAGTCTGGGTGTTGTGATTCGTGTTTCAACTTTGGGTTCTAAGAAAAGGATCTCAAGGTGTATTTAACACGGCGTTTTGAGGTTATCTGTGTGCTGCCACGTGTGGTGTATCATGTACTATGTTTTGTTTTGTTTTTTTTTATGAATGTACTAAGTTTTGTTGTTTCCTCATTTATTTAGTGGAAAAGAACCTAGAAGAATGTTATTTGTTGACGAGTTCTTTAGATTAAATACAATGTCAATTAGGGATGGGCATAAATCGAATTAAATAAGAAAAATCTACCGAACTGAACCGAAAATATGGTCCGAATAACTGAACTGAATAGATGTAGTTTAGAAAATGAATAAAACCCATCTGAAACGGTTTAAACGGTTTGAAAATGGTTTACGTGATCAAACCAACCGATTTAAAACCGAACCGACCGAATTTAATTTAATGATTTAAAAAATAATAAATAATGGGTATTAGTAAAAACAAATAACAAAACATAACATAGAATGTTGTCTAGCGCAGTTGGTAAAACGCATGGTTGTTATATTTTAGGTCAGGAGTTTGAATCTCAACATTGATTTTGATGTTTTATTGAAAATAACTATCAAAATGAGAATAAATATAATCTTTACATAATTATTAATAAAAAGTGTGTTATATAGTGATTTGTGACATCATCTTTGGGTAGGAGTTCGAGTCCTACCTCTTGAAAAATTAAAAAAAAATTACATATGAGGTGTGAACCGAAACCGATCCGAATTTTAATTAACCGATTGTTTCGATTCAGACTAATTCGATTTGGTAAATAGTTTGAGTTTTTAGAAAACCGATCAAAGTGGTTCGGTTTCAGTTTGGACCAAAAACCGAACGAACCGATATATGCGCAGCCCTAATGTCAATTAGTTTGGTCGTTTGTCTATATTCTATTTAGATCAGCAAAACTTCATCATAGGAAAAATCTATATAAGCAAAACTTTTCATATGTTGGGTTATGTGCTTCTTGCTAATGCTAAAAAATAGATAATTTTATTATCATGAGAGATTGTTCAAGTTCGTGTAGTACAATGAGTTAACCATTCTCGTATCTTAAGTAGATTGAGAGTCACTCTAAGATTCTGATTAATATATATTATTAGCCTATTGGAGAATACAAGACAACAATTTCATTTTATCAATATGACACATCTTTGCGGAAGACAATTTGTAGAGGAAAAATTAGCTACTTTGGTCAGGATAGAGCTAGTGCTTTTATTTGGGTTTAATTGTAAACATGTCCCCAGCATCTAAGTTGAAGTTGATGATTCTCCTGGTTTTTCTTTATATATGAAAATGTTTTATTGCTCATAATTTTAGAGGAATTTGTCCAAAATAAGAGGTTCGTTCATGAAGCAACTTAAGGATGGTCCAAGGCCAAAAGCCTTCGAACCCTAGAATGCAAACTTTGAATCGTTTACCCCGAAGCATCCGAAACATGCAAAACTGCCCGGAAGTGAGTGCTCTATGGTTTGACGATTTCATATTTCCTCCTCTTTCATTTTGATTCCATTTTTCTTCTGTGTTCGTCAGCTCGGTTTTTGTATCATAGATACGTGTAGTCATACTCACGGGTTAACTTCTTATCTTTGAACCATTTTCATGTTCATAATCGACCAAAAATAGAACTTAGTTTGTTCAAACTATGATTTGTAGATTTCGATATGATCATCTTTCCGTTTGTTATTCCTTTATCTAGTTGGCTAGTCCTCTGCTTCAAATTGCACATTTCATATAATTTTTAGCATAGACTCATAGTCACGGTCTTAAATTCTCATATGAAGATTTAGTTTCTGTGTTTTGATCATAATCATCATATCATGAGGTCAGGAGGGACGGCACATCGATTTCTCGTCAGCTATTCAGGTATTTACTTTGCAGCAAAGATGAGCATGACTATAATTATCAAGTACTTCTCACACAGAAACAGTTTTATAGTCTATTCTTGCGATCAGCTTTGATCGGATTCCATTTTTTTATGAGCCTATTCATCTTCTTCTAGGCCACTCCAATCCACATTTGTTAATCCATCTTCAACATCTGTTAATTAACCCCACAACATCCACCCCAACCCCTTATCTTCTGATCCCTTCCTCTACATCTTCAGACTCCTCAAAGTAGCTGGGAAGCAGAGTGTACGTTACATTTTGTGTACAGTTCAGAACCGTCCTCTACAAGCCAACTCAAGCTTCATCTAAATCACATCGATCATTCCAAAAACTCCGAAATTTATTTCAAAACCATCTCTATCTTCCTTGACGTGCCTTCCAGTCTTGAAGCCTATTATATTCCTCGCCTCAGGAAAAGTCACAGTACCTGTAAGGATTGTACCAAAGTTCTAAACCAGGTAGCCTTTATCTCCCTGATGTAGAAGGATCTCCGCTGCTGTTGTTATACTCTGTAGAGTTTTACGTGAAGGTAACTCAGCATGGATATCAATGGCCATATTGATCTTTTGAAATAGTTCATCAAAATTAGTGCGAGTTTGGACCCGGGGTGATTAATATAAAATCAGTTTTAGCTGCGCTGTGCGAATAATCAGCTTTAGCTACGTTGTGAGAATAATCAGCTTCAAATGCACTCGTCGAAGTGCGGTATAACTCACCAGAGCGGATGGGCTCCGGCGGCAAGGATGGTGTACTACACCGAAAAGAAGCGGCAGAAGAGACTGTGCACCATGTTATGGGTCTGGGCTCCTATGTCTGGGCCTGGTCTCAAGAAGGCTAAGGTGTGGGGCTGGGTTGTTGAACCTGGTTCCAAATCTGATGTACTCAATCAACCCTATTGTCAATGTTGACGGCCTCATAGCGGAGGTGGAAGGCGAGTAATTTCCCAGCGACACCATAATAGATCATCTTTTCTTTTTTATTTACGTTAGATCTTTCTTTTATTGAGAGTATGGAATTAATGTCATTGGCTCGATGTGTTAGTTTGATCTTGCGTTTAGATTAGAGAGAGGTATCATGCTTTAGTTTTTGCTTATGTATTCTCCGTTTTAGACTTTTTCAGGCTTTGGTTTATATAATAAGCGCATTTTTGCACAGTTTATTAGATTTTCTTAGGTTTAGCACTTATGAGAGGTGACATGTCACCTCTTGTATTTGGTCCTTGTGACATGCATGGCGTTGTCACCAAATGAAGTCAATTCAATCCCCTAAAAAAAATATCATAAAATATGGTATCAATAGAAAAACGTCGTGTTACGATATACAATATCATCATTTTTATCACAACGCTCTTCCTCTTACCGGTAATATAGTAGTGTTGACTGGATTCTAACCCAAGTGTGAGGGTTTTGTACAAACAATGAATTCGAGTGTTGATCAGCATGGGTAACAATGTCATTTTTGCTTGTCATCTGATACATATGCTATTATTTATTTTTTGGTTACATACATATGCTATTATTTCCTTTACATTGTCATGTTTTATTGCATTTACCATTGTGCCTGAAATGTTTCTCTTCTATTATATTCATAGTGGTCAGGAATAAATATGGGTTGCATGGTTGTTTTAGGGCATGTGTAGCATTTTACTCGAGTATTCAATGAAATTGCTAGACATTATGATAAAAGATTAGCTCTTTCATTTTCTTTATTATGGATGGTCTTCCTATCTTCCCTCCCACCAAAATCTTTGGAACTTTAAAACCCAAACCCAGGCTACCTCCCTGAAAATCGAACGTTTAAAAAAAAAAGGTCTGCTGCCATCTTCATCATCAACTAGGTTTTGATTCTTATTTTTAAAATGAATCGAGCCAGCCACATTTTCAGAAAGTAGTTTACTCATGAGTAATTATGTACTGTTTCGATTTATAACTTAATTATAATTTTATTGACATTTATAGGTCAGACTTTAATCAACCAAGTTTCTTCTTCTCTAAAACTCATCGGCTGGTATCTACCTTTCATAAACTTATGAAGGTGAAACATACTGCAGTTCGCGTTATTTTAAGCAGTCAAAGCTCACCACCTCTCTTACCTTGAAATAGTTCCCGGACGATCTAGGAATGTACTATTTACAAAGCAATTTTCTTGTTATATCAAATGTCACTAGAAAAACATATCCTTATATGTTTCTCTAATAACAGATGTTGCGATGTGCCTATGAGAAGCTTGATGTAAAAGATTCCAAAGTCTCCAAGTGAGCAACACCATAAGTTCCAGGAGATTACTGTGCCGAAAACAATGGTGACCCTGACTACCTTTGTAAACGAAATTACTACCATCACCATTGCTGGTGAAGCTGAAAATTGTTCGGCGGTTGGTCCCCAATAGCAAAGCAGGGACTGAATTTACTGAATTTTTTTTTTTACTTTGAAAGTCTTTTGAAACATGCCATATAGTTCCATTTTCATCTCATAATCGGGGGGATTCGGGGACCGGTAACAAGACAGAGGCTCGGACAACTCGTAAATAAGCAATAGCCAGGATTTTCGTAGTTAGAAACTGTCAGAGGCTTTCAATGTGTAGTTCGCGTTGCTTGTGAAAGTATTAATGATGCTGAGGTAACTTATCCTCCTCCTCACTTTTTCTTGTCAAATAAAATCATTGGATTGATATCTACGGCGAGAATTGACCAGCATCTTGAATATGGGATTTGCTTCTCCACGATTGATAGAACTCATAGAAGAGATGTCTTCCCCTTGAAACAGTACTTCTGTACCGTTTGACAAATACTGAATAACCAGTGTTATTTGAGCTGAAGTGGAAGTTTAGGTTGTTGGATTCGCCACATAAAACACATTATCCACTGTTGGATTTCTCGGTAAACACTGAGAATCAACAAAATAATTCAGCAAATTCTCCATTTAGCTGAAAACTTATAACAAAGAACACAGCATTCTTCGTTCCCTTGGCTAAATTAAGAAGTTACACCTAACAGCTGAAAACTAAAAACACAGATCACAGCATTCTCCATTCATAAGCTGGAGCAGTTAAACTAACAGCTGAAACTTTAAGATAAACAAAGCACAAGATAACTAGTTCTGCGGTTCTGCCCCGCTCTACCACAGACTTAGTGTTTCAGATTCCGAAAATCAAGCTATACCACATTTCTATTCCTAACAGCTACCTGCAAGTTGAACTTCCAAAATGAAATCGGTGGGGAGTAGCATTATATTGGACATCACTGAGTATGCAAGCTCTCCATGATTTCAACTCTTGTTCGGATGGGACAGATAAGTTGAACCTTGTTCGGGTCCGGATATAGCGATCGATGGAATGAACTTTCGAAAACGTAATGCAAAAGTTCTTGATTACAAACAGACCAATCACCAATACTAGCAAGGCTCCTCAGTCCTCAGTCCTCACTGAGCAAGGAGAGCTTGGGATGATGATTGATTCCAAATGTGCTATAGTTAAATACCAAACACAAGTTAAGTAACTGGGAAGGAAACGTGGAAATAAATAGTCTGATAAAATTAAAAGTCTGGAAAGCCCTTCCAATTACAGCAGCAAAAGCCCCATCATCTAAAACCCTAATTCTTCTTGATACTCTTCTCTCCACCTCCAACAAAACCCCCCAAATCCTAAAGCAATATGAACCCTAAAACTCACCCCTAATTTGAATTCCATGCTTAAAATTCACAAATTTGCACTGCACAAACCATCCATTATTCTTCTTCCAGCCAAAGCTTAGTTAAATCCTACCCCTTAAAATCCACTAAAACAAAGAAAAAGAAGAAGAAGAAAAAAAGTACACTCACTTCACCCTAAAACACACAAAAACAAAAGAGAGCAAGAACAAGAACACATTTATATATACCAGCGAAAGCACCACCAGTAGTAGTAGCAGCAGCTCATGAACCCCCAACCTAATCGGGTCGGGTTTCAACGGGGGTCGTCTTCTCTCCGACCCGAATTGCCGTGCCCGCCCGACAAAGAAGCCAACAAATTGAGGTGTCCTGGAAGGTAATTTCCCACTCTGGCCGCCGACGCTTCCCCCATCGGCTGCTGCTGCAAGAACAACGAATGCTGCTGACCCACCGACTGCTGCTGACTCATCATCTCTGGCGGCGCCGTGGCGGCGAAACTCCAGACTTGCCCGAAGTGCGGCGCCCAGAACCCTCCCTGCGCCGCGGCGGCCGGACCCAGCATGGAGCTCATGGAATGGTGACCGGCGACCGACACCGCCCCGCCGCCGTCGTTTCCACCGTGGTGGGTGCCGCCGTCCTTGCCGTCGTCGTCGTCGGCCCGCATGCGCTTGCCGAGGATGAAGGGGGTAGGCCCGCCGCCGAGGAGGGGCTTGTGGTCGGAGGTGGTAGTGGTGGAGGAGTTGGAGAGAGAAGTAGTAGTGGAAGCGCCGCCGCGGAGGGAGACGGAGACGGTGGAGAAGCTGGCGGGAGTGGTCCCAGTTCCCGTGGCGGCGATGATGGAGGGCTCGGCCTGGCGGAGGAGCCACTCGATGGTCTGGCCGTCGGACTTGTGGCCGAGCTCGCGGGTGAGCTGGAAGACGCGGGCGGCGCAGATGATGGGCATGCGGATGCGGCGGCCGCGGCCGTCGACCTTGCTGTGTCGATCCTTGGACGGCGGCTTCTTGACGGTCAAGACGCCGTTAGAGGCGGGCTGCTGGGGCGTTTGCTGTTGTTGGGCCTGTTGCTGCTGCTGCTGGCGTTCTATCATCATGGCGGTAGCCCCGTTGGAGAGCTCGTTGTTATTGTTGGGGGCCTGGTCGGAATTGGACATTGAAGCCGTGCGTGCGGCGAGAGACCCAGTTGAGAGAGAGAGAGAGAGAGAGAGAGAGAGAGAGAGAGAGAGAGAGAGAGAGGAGGGTTTTGGTTTGGGGTCTGTTTGTGGGGGAGAGTAAGAGAGAAGAGAGAGAGAGAAAGAAGAGGAGGAGGAGGAGGAGGGAGGGAGGGGGGCTGAGGGAAACACAGCTCTTCTCTAATGATTGAGGTCCAGACAGGAGCTGGTGGAGACAGAGGAGGGGCACATGGGAGGTAGGGCCCAGCTTTCTAATGCAACCCCACTCGTACTCTTCACACTTCTCACTCACTCTGCGGCACACGCGCCTACGACCACTGTGAAAACAAACCCAACCTTGTAGTTGTTGTTGTATTTTTGAAAATATGATACAAAATCCGGGTTTTTGTAGCAAGCTAATGAGTTAATCACATCCTGTTCTTATTAGATTTTGACACATTCCTAAATTTTTTTCTTTAATTTTTGTCTTTTCTAACATAAATTAAAATAAGTATAGTCTAAGTATTTGAATTTATATAGATAATTTTTTAAATATTAAATGCGAGATGTTGTCTCATTTGTTATTATTAATTTCACGGAGACTTATTTAGAAACTCTCTAATTTACTTGTCATAATAAGGCTACACTTTTTTTTTTTGCATATTGTATGCTCACAAGTTAATAGTTACTAGTTACCAGATCTCGTACCAAAAGACGGCCTTGATAGGCTTTGGTTGAAAACTTAAAATGATCATCACATAAAGTTAGTGCTAAGTAAACGTTTACTAAAGCGTATTTCCACTATTTTGTGTTGGCTGCTCATTACTAAAATCATGCATGCTAGATACTAGGTTCTGTTATAAAAAAAATGATTCACTAATATTAGTGGTACATTTTTACTATATTCAAGATTAGTCTAGAACATATTTCAATCACTTGATTAAATAGGGTAGATTAAACAATGGACGAAGTCTTAAACTTGGACAATGAACAAGAACAAGAGTGCAATACTTTAACTAACACGACTACACTAGCATGTTCGAGTGTTCAACAACACAGTACAAAAGTCCTGCCATCTTTTTATCCCTTCATATTGAGCTGGAACAACGACCAATCATTGAACTTGAACCTCCGGAAAAAAAGTCCTGTAGGACGGACGGAAAAGAATTCAGCTGCCCCAGTCGATGACCAAAAAGTTTCCCAATTTCGCAATTTTCCGCCGATCATATTCCGTACTGTTACTAAATGAAGTAACTGGGGACTAATGGGTAACCAAGGCTGCTTCAGAGTATGGCTCCGTTTAGCTACCTTCTGTATATTTCAATGGCGAATGGGGTTGGTGGCAGTCTCATTCAGATGATACAGTGGGTCCTTAAGTATTCAATTCATTTTAATGCAGAAACGTCTCATTCGAATCATGGTTTGGTGTGAAATTGCCCATGCATTTAATTTTTCTCATTAGAAATGATATATGTGTATTGATCTTGTTCTTATGGTTTTGATGATTTGGTAGTGATAATTTTGCACTAATCGATCCCCGGTAAAATAGTAAAGTTTATATTTTGTAATATGAAGCACCGTAGAGGGTTGTCGCCGTGCACACACGATACGTTTAATGAATACAAAACAAACTCCGTCAACAAAAACAGTGATGATCAATAATAAATACACTGATATGAGTTCTTTTGGGTTAGTTACGTCACGTTTTTAGTTTCACATTGTTACCAGTGACAATACGAATGTTACATAATATTGAATGTCGACTATGATTGAGTTCGAGCGGACCCTTTTATTCACAAACAAAATAAGAACCCAAGTCACATTCACATACGTGAATATCTTCAACAAATAATCTAACACTATAGGAACGGATCTAAGGCAATTACCCCACCCATACCATCTTAATTCATAATCCATATTCTATGTGACCAAAATCAACTGACCCTAGCTACAAGTTCTTTCACAATTTTTTCTTCTTGTTCTGTTCTGATTCGGCTAACAGTTGTGTTTGTGATACATAGATTTCGACGTTTTCTATCGCCGAAGGAAATTTAAATGAAACTGAAAATTTATATGATCCCAAGTGATCGAACAACTAAGTTATCATTGGTCTTCAGGTTGGAATTGAAGAGGGTTCGGATTTGCTGGTATTCGATTTCTAGTTGAAAGTTGAAACTAGAGTGACTAGAGTTCCAGTTAAAAGTCCAAATCAGGACCGCTTCAATTTGATGCCACATTAAATTTGGATGTGGATATTCCAGTTGTCAACCAACATAATAAAACGCATTGTGCTGGAGTTTGCTTACTCACTAATCACACTTCCTACCCTACTAATCAACATATCTGAGTAACAACCAACAAGTCTGGTATGCTCCAACCAAATCGTCCACGAGTTTCAGCATCTATCTCAACATGTGTCATGTATGTGTGCCCCGTTAGATATATATAAAGGTTTCTGATTAATTAGGTATTTTAAAGTCTTCAATCTTTTAACATGCGATTCTCAATCTCTCTTCTTTCATAAATTTAGTCATCATTAGGTCAAATTGAGGTGTTCTCACTCTTAGATATCCAGGCTAGCAAGACACGATTAGTATACACATTTTAATAAATAAATAAAAATAATACACAGCGCTAATCATAGACATATGATTCAATATGATATTTAATTTTCTGATTAATTTCGTATAAATCTAATGAGCACACCAACAATCATTAGACTTTAATCTGATCAATTATCATCTTCCATCGAAGTTACCGCCATCAAATTATATATAGATGGTGTCGATCACCCCCAAGCTTTCAACAAATCACTAACAAGTAACAAGTTATTTTTTGAATTTTGATAAGATACTTGTATAACGTGACAGTTCCTAGATCCATTGATATTGGTATAGACAACCGAAATAAAAGCTTTCTTGTTCTAACTTGTAAAACAAAGATTCGAAGTTGAGAAATCAACTAGAATCATTCTAGACATAATCATCTTAACATCTTCACATTTTCGTCCGTGGTCAAGTAAAGATATTAAAAAGTCTCCTAGTCTTAGTATGGAAAACGTGTACGCGGGGGTCGACGTGACTTGCACGGTTCGTATTAGGCGCGTGAGGGATAGAGCTGTCTCGGCTTTAATGAGGTCAGAGAGTGAGTAATGAATAGTACAACAAAATTGACACCTAGACTGACATCGGCATTGTGCTCTTATTTACGAAACGTGCCACTCATTGCCTCTTTCCAGCGACAAGGATCAAGTAGACCGATGTTTGCGAATATGATGCATAATAATTAGGGTTGCGGCCGTTCGATTTAAAGAGTCTATTGATCAGACGGTTGACATTGCTGTTTCCCTAGAGTGTTGGAGTCCTCTCTTTCTCGTTCAGTATTTGTCGATTGCAACACTCTGCATGGGAAGAAAGTCAAGCCAATTAATGTCGGGTTGAAACTTGGTGCTCTGCTTAAGTACACAACATAATTGCTTGATTTTTTGTTTTAGAGGAGGATGATGATAATTTACAAGAAATTTTACCTGTTTTTTCTAAATATAGAATTTCCCCTGTACACACAAAATTAGTTACCATGAGAGTTAATTGACCAGCCCGGTGAGCCCGCTAAGATCCTAATTATCAGCCGGTAGCAATCGAAGACTTGTCAAGACAATACTATCAAAGCTTCCAATAAACCCATGAATGTTCCGGCTTATCGCCCCCAATGAAACTATATATATATATATATATATTAAGACTTCTTAGCTAAGGATGTCCTTATTTATTTAATTGGTGCGGATTTCCATTTTTGAATAATTTTCAGTCGAATTTTCTCATCTCCACCATCTAGTATCTAGATAATATTATGTAGATCATCTCTGCAAAATTTCCGCCAATTTAATGATCGTTAAGGCCCTCAAAAGTGCATTATTTTTGTTAAAAATATGAACGGTTCATGTTTGACAGAATTCAGTCCGTCCATTGTTTTTCGATTTTGAGGGTCTTAACGATCTCTAAATTGGCTGAAATGTTGCATAGATGATCTACACAATATTATCTAGATACTAGATGGTGGAGATGAGAAAATTCAACCGAAAAGTGGTTCAAAAATAGAAATATGCACAAATCGAATAAATAAAGACCTTCTTATTTGAGAAAATCTCATATATATAACTCATGTGGACAATATCGTCGAAGCTATTATGAAAATCACCACAGTTATCGGTTGATCGCCCCCTACGCAACTAACGTCGTGTTTTACTTTGCTCATACATCAGAGAAATTATTATATATAGAGTTTTTTTCACCAACAGTCCTTCAACTCTGGTGTACCTACCAATGTAATACCTCAACTCTTAATCGTACCAATGTGATACCCAGACTCTAGTATTGCTATCATTGAAGTACTTCCGTTAGTTTTTTTTAACTTTTCTGTTATCTTGGTGACGTGGCAGTTACGTGAGGCCCACAAAGAGGGTTAAAAGACAAAATTAACCTCATCTGAGAGGAGCAATGTTTTTCCCGCCCTTTACCTTGAGAAAGACACCCAACAATTCCAATTTTGGCGCCAATTTTCCCTCCCTACTCCTTAATTTGTGTCTCTTATCTAAACTAAAGAACTACCGCCAACCAGTCGACCACAATCTGATAAAACCTAGATCAATCTCATTTTCTATTTTTACCCTAGCACTTGTTAAACTAACAGAATAAATATAAAAATTTATATGGAACATCTCATTTCCACAATCTCATAAGAATATAAAAACACATAACTTAACGAAATTCAAATACATGTTTAAGTACCATTAGTTGCCACATTTTATGTTGATCTGCCATGATTTTTGCTTGTAAGAACTTTTAAGTACCATTAGTACAATGCTTTATCTGCTGGTATTATTCCCTCTGGCTTAACGAAATTCAACTACATGTACCATTAGTTCTTACAAGTAAAAATCATGGCAGATCAACATAAAAGGTGGCAACTAATGGTACTTAAACATGTATTTGAATTTCGTTAAGTTATGTGTTTTTATTCTTATGAGATTGTGGAAATGAGATGTTCCATATAAATTTCTATATTTATTCTGTTAGTTTAACAAGTGCTAGGGTAAAAATAGAAAATGAGATTGATCTAGATTTTATCAGATTGTGGTCGACTGGTTGGCGGTAGTTCTTTAGTTTAGATAAGAGACACAAATTAAGGAGTAGGGAGAGAAAATTGGCGCCAAAATTGGAATTGTTGGGTGTCTTTCTCAAGGTAAAGGGCGGGAAAAACATTGCTCCTCTCAGATGAGGTTAATTTTGTCTTTTAACCCTCTTTGTGGGCCTCACGTAACTGCCACGTCACCAAGATAACAGAAAAGTTTAAAAAAACTAACGGAAGTACTTCAATGATAGCAATACTAGAGTCTGAGTATCACATTGGTACGATTAAGAGTTGAGGTATTACATTGGTAGGTACACCAGAGTTGAGGGACTGTTGGTGAAAAAAACTCTTATATATACCCGCCACATATTCCACGTGGCGTACCACTTAATGTTATTGGTTCATTTTTTAGTGTGATTGTTTTTTATTGGTTCTTATATGTAAATAATTTTTTGTCATTTTCACCACGTGCATATTAATGATACCATGGCGTAATATGATTAGTTGTGGACACCACATGACAGTATCACGTGATGTGGCGAGTACACAAAATAATTACTTCATATAACATTAGAAACTCAACCCACACTTGCAATACTATGTCAATGCATTTAAATTTTGATATTAATAGAGATTAGTTTCCTAGCTTACTTTTTCCTTATGAAAAGTGGAGCTGGAGAGTTATTTTGCCACGACACTAGAGAATTGACACCGGCTTCTTGCAATAGTGGCCATTTTGGACATGTCTTGTTGGCTTGATGCACCAGCCACCGGCGGCGCTGATGGTGATGATTATCTGAGATTTTGTGTTATTGTTCATGATACTAAGGTATTATATGCATGCTTTCAATCTATTTTCCGTTGTACGAAAAATCATTCTCCTCCTTCACTCTTTGCAAATGATCTTATTTGGGTATATTGTTTTATTCAATAAACATAATTTTGTACGTTGTGCAAGGAATATAATTATTAGTCATTTCTTCTACAAATTGAGTAATGCTTCAGATAAATATGGCATTCCGATTAATTATATAATCATAATCTATTAATCATACCACGGTAGGTCCGCCCAATCCAAAAGAACAAACATGTTTTAGTTAGTTAACTAAGTTATCAACTAATCACACCTGTATATGCTTACAACTCATGCTCATATTTGATTAACCAAAGATATGATAACACATTATTCTAATCATATTTCTTGACTAATGTAAAGGTCTTGGGATGATCTTGCTCCGTATAACGCGTAAAAGTAGTGAGAGCATGACAAATTTAAAACGACAAACATATTATTACGAACACGAGGGTATATATTCCGAATCCTATTAACGCGTTAATCCCCGCTGCTTTTTATTAATTAATTGCCAATTATTTTGATTAACATATCGTTTTGTGTTTATCTTTACTTAACCACTACATTATAATCAAGTTCATATTGGTGACTGGTGAGTGTCTGATTTGTTTAACCAAACACTGCTTTATGATCATATAGTTTTGAGTAAGCCTAATTCTGACGCATGAATGATGGAGCATTCCTATGTTGTTGTTCATATCGTGATCTTATATTAACTTATAAAAAAATTAATTAACAATTATTAAGACTCAAAAACACAGGTTCCTGGGATTGTGGTGCTCTGTTTGTTTATATCTGGTCACTAGAGGTGGCCCTCCATTATAACCTAATTAGAATGAGATCTTTCTACAATCGGGTTGTTTGATTGGGATTACATATTTATTTTTCTTGTTGCACGAGTTCAACTGTAGAAGAACAACGTACATAGAAGTAATAGAACAATCGGTGCAAAATGATTAAGGCTTATAATTTGTCCTAAATACGGCTTGCTTTTTAAAAGCAAAACAAACTAAATAGGTCGATCTTCTTTCTTTTCTCAAAAATAAAAACAGGGTCATTTTGTTTACGGTTTGGTAAATGTAAGAAAAAAATTTGATTTTATATATGTTCTATATTCGACGAGCACGAAAATATGAAAAAAAGGTTGATATATCTAAACACGATGGTCTAGTGAAAGCATGTTTAACTACAAAAGAATTATCATGGTAATTAATAGGAGAATTCGAACCAAAAGATGTTCATACAGGTTGGGATTAATTATATGTAGCGAAAATGCATAATGAGTTCAAAGTTCAAACCCCACAATAAAAAGAACTAACTGGTTGGTCCCAAAGCAGTTCCTTGGGATTTAGAAGTGGGAGATCGTCAATTCTTGTTATATGTTTCATGCACACGTGAAGGTGTTCAATTTGACTGCATACTGAAGATGAAAATTGATAGAATGATAGTATATCAGTGTTGTATAATATACGGGTCCCCAAGTCATGACATAAAATTAGCTTCCAAACTCGACTCGTGTTGCATGTGAAACTCTCTGATGGGTCTACATCTCCTCAAGAATCTTTGTATTATGTTGTGTAGATTTCACTTCAAATCTACTTGGATCTTTGTATCCATGGTTCTAACGCTCAAAAAATTAGTCGGGAGCCAAGGTGGGGAATATACGGTTTATTTTAATTGTTCTAAATAAAAAAATACTCAAATATAGATAAAACCGCCTAAGACCAAGCTTGACGCCCCCCCCCCCCCCCAAGACCCGCCTATGCGGCATTTTTGATAGAAAACGCCCAGATTGTCGATTATGCAAAAATCGGAATGGCAAACCAGCGCTCAGCTAGTTTTTTAGAACCATGTTTGTATCATATAGTCTAATTTCAAATTTCTATGGCAGTTACTTTTACACTAAATAAATAAAATACAATTATTTTATACGTACATCAATTAGGTAGTTCGTCTTGAGATTCTTCTCAATTTATGCTAAATAACACTATCTATAATTTGTAAGAAAAAAAGAAATTATATAACTACATGTGATGAATTCCCGCACTATTACTATAAGTATAAGATATCGAAACTATATGTGGTACTGACTACTGAGCTCGGTGATGGAAGATCACACTACCTTTCCTTCACTTTGATGCACTATAGTACAATGATGTACATCTTGGCCACAAATTAGAGTGTTGGATACTTTTAATTAGGGTTTTGTAGGTTATTGTTTTCTAGGCTAAATAATTCTCTTTTTTTAATTAAATACAACAAATTATATGACACAATGAATTGAGTTGAAGCCACAACATCTCACTTACAACAAGAGGCATATGGCGATCAATTAAACGGTACCTGAAAACTCCGAATGATTTTAATTTGTCTTAAAATTTTCTTACTTCATCTTGTAAGTTGTAATTTGTATAGTTGTAATTTGTAAAATTTATCAATGAATTTTCTGGTGTAATTATTCAGCCGACATGTTAGGGCCAAGGAATTATCAAAAGTAGACACTCCCCGGCATCAGCCTTCTCTATCATATGACTTGAGAACTTTACCCCTAAACCCTAAACTTTACCCCATCCTAGAATGATTATCGTTTCAGCAAAGAACGTGGAAACCCAACTACCCTCTCTTCTTTCACCGGAAAGGAAACTGCTTAATCTCTGCTTTTTACTTACCCTCCTGGAAACCCAAATCGATGATAAAAAATCTGGGTCTTCTTTTCCGATGCCAAAGTCATATTCACTGTGTTCTTCTTTCTCTCCACGAAAGAAAGAAGCAAAAGCTGTAAAAGGCAGATATTTCTGAAAAAGATCATGCAAAACTGAGCAGACTCTATTGACCCTGTGAAAGATCCAACACAACCCCAGAAAACATAAAAATTATTCACTTGGTGACATGAGGCTCTGCACCGTCCAACAGATCACACCAGCTGGAGCCTTTTTCAACCATTTCTGGAAATTATTAAATTTTCTGGAAAACGACCTTTGTATTTTCTCTCTTTATTTTATATTGTTCCGGTCTTTGATTTTTGGATTCAAAAAGATGATTTGCCACCGAGTTTTTCCGGCAAAACCCAACTACAATTTGGCACATTAGCCAGTCGATGATTTTAACAAATGGTCGAAAGTGCGATGGTTTTGAATTCAATGATACCATTTGCAGAAAGCTAATCTTGTTTAATGCACTAATCAACTCCATGACTAGTGCTAATCCAATTATTTAGCTTCATATTCTTGTCTTTTTAGCTAAGATATTTTGGGAAATTTTCACAGCCCACCAGAGAGGCCTTTATAGCAATCTTTCAACTTGCAATATCATAGTACTCTTGGAGGTCTAAAATAGGGCTAAACACAACGCCAAACTCAAATACTTTGGTACGTATAATA
The DNA here is from genome assembly GCF_933775445.1 of Argentina anserina. Classification (NCBI taxonomy): domain Eukaryota; kingdom Viridiplantae; phylum Streptophyta; class Magnoliopsida; order Rosales; family Rosaceae; genus Argentina; species Argentina anserina. Next base: position 5,104,769 of record NC_065875.1, read on the forward strand.
AATCTGTACAAGGAAATATAATTGTTGATGAAAGGCTTGTACTCCTTGTAGAGTAACTTATGCATTCAATCCCATTGGAACATAAAACGGTAGGAGACAGATGTTTGAATCATAAAAGAAACATTCTTGTCATTTATTGACTTATTATTGATAATGGAAGTAGGATTATAGATAGATATCTGGCTACAATAGATAAAAATTTAACCCAAAAAAATAAATGGGTAAAATATATGACTCTGCCAATATGCCGATCAACACATACAATGACACTCATGATGATTGCCCATTAGTTTGCAAAGAGACCCCTTACAGAAACCATCATTAACACAAAACTTGTAACATTTACCGCCTGGCTTATCATCAGAACCCGGCTCACAATGTCCGAGATCAGGGAAATTCCTGCAACATTTTGAATCAGCCGTTGACACCTTCAAATCTGGATCACAAAACAATGACCAGTATTAATATTTAACCAAAGAACTGAAAAAAATTAAAAAGCAGTGTAGCCATGTACAAAAATTCACTCACATATTTTCGTACATAAAGAATCTATTTAGTCTTTTTTTCTCTTTAAATTGAAACGATAAATAAAACTATTTTGATGAACATTGTACACTCATAAACATCAAGCTAGCGCAAAGTTTTGCAATAACTATGTTAAAAGCTTTGAGGCTCGATATGTCTGTGTAAAACTTAAGAAACAAAATAAAAACCCAACTTGAGAAAAGCTACATGTGTGAAAATAATAAGTTCTATGCTAACCAACCGGTGCACAAGATGAGGAGCACAAAGAACACCACTGATACTGCTCGTGAATTAGCCATGTCCATGCTCAAGAAATAAGCTATGAAATATGTTATAAGAATTTTTGTGTGTGAAAAACCTTCGATCTACATGCCTATTTATACTGTAAAATGTGAAGCACATACAATAAGTATAAGGTAACAAAAACGGAAGGTTATTAATAAAATTCATGAATATGGAATTAAAGATTATGTTTAATGGTAGCAATCTTAAAATTTGCCATATATGTAAAGATTGTGGGAATAGTATACTCCCAGACATCAAGCCACCACAAAGTTTTGGAATAACTATGTGAAAAGCTTTTGATTGTTCGATATGTCTGTGTATAACTAAAGAAACAAATAAAAATCAAACTTGAGAAAAACTAAGTATGCATGCATATATGCACACGAACCAATGCACAAGATGAGGAGCACAAAGAATGCCACTGATACTGCTCGTGAATTAGCCATGTCTATGCTCAAGAGATAGGCTATGAAATATGTTACAAGAATTTTTGTGTGTGGAAAACCTTCAAACTACATGCCTATTTATACTGTAAAATGTGAAGCACGTGGAATAAGTATAAGGTTACAAAAACGGAAGGTTATCAATAGAATTCATGAAAATGTATAATTCATACGGAACAAAAAGATTATGTTTACGATTATGTATGGTAACAATCTTAAAATTTGCCATATATGTAAAGATTGTGGGAATAGTTCAAAATTTAACTTTGACTTTTTAAATCTACTAATTTAAATTACAATTGCGGGTGATATGATGTCGGAAATTTCAAATCAAAATTCATTCCATTTAAGTGCTTATTGTGAAGTTATTTCCGATTTTATTTACCTAGGTTTTAATGGTTTTGTGTGACAAACATATGATGGATATACATAGCTAGATTTGATACGTTAGATAGCATATCTTTTTTTTTTTTTGGGTCGAGAAGATATAATGTTCATTTTTGTAAAAGCTCGTTACTCGTTGACAAATTTTTACCGGACTAATCAGAGGGTCTTTTATGGCTACTTGCGTACTTCGGTAGTAGAATAGACTAATAGAGGTGCATACATATCAAACATAATAATGGTAAAAGATAAACATTAAACCAAACTAAGTAACTCGATTTGAAAATAAAATTCAAGCCTCCCGTTCCAAGTATTATTCAAGTTTGTGCTCATTGCTTGAATGTCTAGTGTACTTTGGAATTGAAGCTGCTTAGGATGGTGAGGTTAACCAAGAAAAGACAATGATGATAATTTAAGAGTTCAATTGAAACTTATTTAGAAGAAGTTACTTTTAGTATATACTTGTAGCCTACTTCAAAGCCAAGTAATGAAGATGGGTACCATCGACTATTTCCCTAAATCAAAATTCTCAACTGTTGCTACTTCAGGAGAATCATCCACTTCTCGTAAAAACAACCACAGTACTGTGAGCTATCAACAAACACCTTCACTAGTTTAGGGGTTTCACTAGCTTGGATCAGTTCCATACAAACCCACATACATAACCCCAAAAGAGCATTATAGAAAATATTACATAATTGAAAGCATTGTGACAAACAAGAAGATGATTATAGTGCGTTTTGGGAGAATTAAGCGGCAGATGATAAGAAAATATGGTGTTTCAAGGTCAAAGAATTTAACCAGTGTTCGAAAGTGTGATGGTTATAAATTCAATGATACCATTTGCAGAAAGCTAATCCTTTTTTATGCACTGATCAACTCCATGACTAGTGCTAATCCAATTATTTAGCTTCATATTCTTTTGTCTTTTTAGTTAAAATACTTTGTGGGATATTTCCACAGCTCAAATGCTTTCTAGCAATCTTTCAACTTGCAATATCATAGTACTCTTGGATGTCTAAAATAGGCTAAACTTAAATATAAAAAATAGGGCTAAAATCAAATACTTTGCTATGTATAAGTGAATATGTACAAGGATATCTAATTTTGATGGAAGACTTGTAGAGTAACTGATATATTCAATCCCATTGAAATATAGACGAGTAGGAGGCAGATGTTTGAATCATAAAAGAAAATTTATTGTCATTTACTGACTTATTATTGATAATCGAAGTAGGATTGCAAATAGATATCTGGTTACAATAGATAAAAATTTAACCCAAAAAAATAAATGGGTAAAATATATGACTCTGCCAAGATGCCGATCAACACATACAATGACACTCGTGATGATTGCCCATTAGCTTGCAAAGAGACCCCTTACAGAAACCATCATTAACACAAAACTTGTAACATTTACCGCCTGGCTTATCATCAGAACCCGGCTCACAATGTCCGAGATCAGGGAAATTCCTGCAACATTTTGAATCAGCCGTTGACACCTTCAAATCTAGATCACAAAACAATGACCAGTATTAATATTTAACCAAAGAACTGAAAAAAATTAAAAAGCAGTGTAGCCATGTACAAAAATTCACTCACATATTTTCGTACATAAAGAATTTATTTAGTCTTTTTTTTTTCTTTAAATTGAAAAGATAAATAAAACTATTTTGATGAACATTGTACACTCATAAACATCAAGCTAGCGCAAAGTTTTGCAATAACTATGTTAAAAGCTTTGAGGCTCGATATCTGTGTAAAACTTAAGAAACAAAATAAAAACCCAACTTGAGAAAAGCTACATGTGTGAAAATAATAAGTTCTATGCTAACCAACCGGTGCACAAGATGAGGAGCACAAAGAACAGCACTGATACTGCTCGTGAATTAGCCATGTCTATGCTCAAGAAATAAGTTATGAAATATGTTATAAGAATTTTTGTGTGTGAAAAACCTTCGATCTACATGCCTATTTATACTGTAAAATGTGAAGCACATATAATAAGTATAAGGTAACAAAAACGGAAGGTTATTAATAAAATTCATGAATATGGAATTAAAGATTATGTTTAATGGTAGCAATCTTAAAATTTGCCATATATGTAAAGATTGTGGGAATAGTTCAAATCTTAACTATGACTTTAAATCTACGAATCTAATATCGGAAATTTCAAATCAAAATTCATTCCATTTTAGTGCTTATTTATTGTGGGGTTATTTCCGCTTTTACCATAGCTAGGTTTTAAGTTTTTAACGGTGTCGTGTGATTAAATGACAATTATTATACCATTAATATACATGCTAGATTTGGTTCGAATGTCGTTACATAGCATATCTTTTTTATTTTGGTCGAGAAGATATAGTGATATACTGTTCGTTTTTGTAATAGCTCGTTACTCATTGACAAATTTTTACCTACTTGTATACTACGCTAACATAATAGAGGAATCAGGTGCATACGTATTGAATATAGTAATGGTAAAACCGTAAAAGATAAACCATTAAACCGAACTAAGTAACTCTGTTCAACAATGAAATTCAAACAATCAAACCTCTCGTTCCAAAAATTATTCAAGTTTGTGCTCATTGCTTGAATGTCTGTAGTGTTTTTTGTAATTAAAGCTGCTTTAAAATGGTGAGGTGAACCAAGAATAGATAATGAGGATAGTTTGGAAGTTTAAATGAAACTTATTTAGAAGAGGGTTAGTTTTAGTTTATACTTGTAGCCTACTTCAGAGCCAAGTAAGTGAAAATGACAAACAAGGAAGATTAATTACAGTGCGATTTGGGAGAATTAAGCGGCAGATGGTAAGAAAATAGTGTTTCTCCGGTCAATGAAACTGATATCCAATTGTATTTACATTCCTAAACCTTAGTTTCGATGGAATGCACATTCTTCACAACCCAAGTTAATATGAGAGGACTGAAACCATACAAGGGCTCTATTCTCTAACATGAATTAAAAAAAAAAATTAAACTTACTAATGGACTTTGCACATTAAGATATTCCCACTAGTGGAAAAGGTGAAACCATACCTTGCGATTAAGTAGAAGCCTGAAATCATTTCAATGCTGCTATCAAACGATGCTAACACTAATATTGACTGACGAGAAAAACATAGGTTTGCAACTACAAGATAAATGTATCCTCAATTCCTCATAACGACTAATGAAACGAAGATGAGGAGGACTCGCTGGGAAGAACATTGAAGAAATGGTAAACTTCGTATTCATCAATGACGCCTACCTCTGTCGAGTACACTAAGCAGCAAACTTGCTTGAATGTTTGATTTCTAGCAGGGATTGTTTCAGTCTCAGATTGTCTACCACTTTTGCCACTCCTTGGTTTTGCGCCTTTTTGGTGGATTACCTGATCACTTCCAATTTTGCAGTTAACAACAAAAACAGCTCTGTACTGTGTCACATATTTTTCATGCCTATAAGAATAAATCAAAGTAAGCTACAATAAATGGATAAATACAGGAGCACATCTCATTGATGACAGAAGATTTTAGACACCATTGAAAAAAATTGATTCTGCAACAACATTCATAACATGACATGCATAAATTTGGAGATGAATTCATAAATTCCGGCTTTCTCATTCTACAGTTTCCTGTCATGTTTGTAGTAGGAGCGTACACACTCTTCATACTATAAACCAACTTTATCACTACCACAAAAACATAATTCACAACAATTGGTATCATAATCATATATCACTCTCACTCTTGCTTGTTTCACTCCAAGTTCTGTGAAACTCAACTTCCTTCTCTCCCTCTGATGACAAGACAAGTCCACCCTTTCAGCAGCATTGGTAAATACTGGAAACACGAGTGCATGACCCTCCATGGGAATACCACGCATCAGAAATTCAGGACAAGCCTGATGTGATAAAAACCTACTCACACCTAAAATTTTACCTTTTCCTTGTTTTATATTCATATCAGAGTAGTGTAAAACTACAATTAGAAACAATTATATCTTGTAGACCCCAATCATCATTAGAGTAGTGTAAAACTGCAATTAATGTTACCATTCTGCATAACAGTTGGAACTTCCAGCCTCTATTGACAGGTAGGCGCTAATGATATTGTAATCAACATCAGTTTGTGGTATAGCTGAGTTACCATCACTGGTAAAGGAGTCGAGGAGGAACTTAGCCCCTATAGAAGTTCCATTCACTATTCTGCAACTACATGTTATGAAATCCACTTACCGTCTCTGAAGTTAATTCAGAGCCCACTATACTAACCTTTGTTAGCAGGTTAAAAGATGTTGACAAGATACACACAATGTTGGAATGAGAACAGTTTCTAATTAGTATTCAGTGTCATTGGTCAGTGGTCCTATGATCTAGCTATGAAAGTTGAATCCAGTCTTATGATCTAGCTATCGAAAGTTGAATCCAGTCGAAAAGCAATTCACTAGTCTGGTTTTCATTTTAGGGCTGTTTGCTCGGTTTCCCTTCTCTCATTACATACAACGGGATCCATTAGAAATGAATTCAAAACAAGATATTGAACGGCCACACAAATACTTGAATAGAATATACAATTCTATTGGAAGTTTTAGACAACTAAGAACTGGAGAAAAGTTTTTATGCGATTGGTCCTGCAGCACCCTCCCAACAAATGTTTTATACAGCTCGTTTACTCAACAATAGAGAGTTTGATTCGATCCGTCCTTCCCATTTTCTATCTCCATTGACAATCCAAACTACTCTAAAAGTACCCGGTAACTTTTGGACTCCTATTCAGCTACTCACATTCCTTTCTGTTGAGCACCAACCTAACAGAAACTTACCTACTTACCTAGGATCCTACTAATGTGTACAACGAGCAAACTTAAAGCCAGGAAACACTAACAAAAGACCACGACTATTAGTGTATAAAGGTTATTCTCCAAAATGTATAAAGGCAAAAAGAGGTCGAGTATACAAAATTCCTAATAACTACAAAAGCAGGAAAATGATAAGCACTCCATAAAGATCGATTGCAACTTTGCATGAATGGTAAAGGATGCCAGCACTAATCTTGATGACATTCTACTTGCGAAAAAGCGTGTACCAAGAACTGATAACCAGAGTCACATTACCTCTGACATTCCAGACACAGTGTGGTGAAGCAAGACGGACAACTCAGGACGGTATCAGAAACACTTCCCTTTCTTTTCTTTTGAACCCACAACTCATCTTTCACATCAAGATCTGAATCATAGAACTCTGGCTTGATGGAGTAGTCTATTACTTCATCATCAGAAACTGAAATGCACAACACCATGTTGAAATGAATACTCAAAACCCTGAAACTGGAGTCTTTACTATACACAACATGTAAATCAATCGGAACAAAACTCACCCAATTGAACGAAGCAATAAAACACTCAAGAATCAAGATAGGAAAAGGAAAAATCCCTTGAGCATTTTATGAAGAAAGAAGAAAGAAGGGCGGACAAGTTACCAGTTTTCTGAGAATTGGTTGGAGAGGGCATACTGTCTTTCATTTCATCATCGTGCCCATCCATTTTAATCTTAGGGTTTAAGCTCTGACCTGCTCTTCAAGTTTCAAGGGTTTTCAGTGGAGAACAAAGAAGAAGATTTCAATCCGAGTTTGAGTTGATCGGTTTAAACCCCGTTATGCACTTGTGATTTTTACTTTATGTCGGATACGGGTCCGGTTTCAAGTTCGGGTCCGGGTTCACAGTATCCAGACAGCGGGCAGGGCAAAATTAATGGTTGGGGAGGCAGTACTCCTTTGACCTATCACTACGGTTGTCTTTCCGTCAAGTCACCGATTTATCAAACCAAACAGAGTAGCCAATAAAACACTTTTTGTGAACGGGTGCATTATAGAATATGTTACTTTTTTATAATTACGAGTTAATGTTATATGTCTCTCTCGTATATTTTATTATTTTATTAATCAAGACTTAAAGACAGCGCACCGATTCTTTTTAAAAAAAACTAGCCATTTTATGTACCCCGAGCTATGGAGTATTGGCGTAGTACCAAATGAGAGCTTTACTACTACTACTACTACGTTCTAAAAAGTGTATAGATAGGTCAATTGTCAATGTATGTATTGCTATGGATACTACCACTAATTTCTAATTTGCCTATGCTCTTAAATTACAGCGCGAGGTAGAATTTGTAAGAGCTACTAAACTTACAATACATCATACATGCATGTGGTGATAGAATAATCCGGGTCTTGATTAACTTGATTTTAAGAAATTTAATATCAGGTGCATTTAGCCGCACCCTACAATTATATGATATACTTTATCAGGCTGAAATCTTGCTCAGCTGACAATTCATATGTATCTGTATACATATTCAAATTCAAATTGAAAAAAATATATTCTGGGTTGAATGTAAGAGTAATATTGTTTGATTGAAATTGAAGATTTGGTACGTTACTAAACATGCTGGTGTGCATTCAAATGATTCAATTGTTATATGAAATGGTAAACACAATCTGGTTCCTTTCATACAATCATTCTCATTCCATATTTACAATTATGTATTGGTCCTAATGTGTTTATTCAAAATTTAATGTTGTCTTTATATGGCATATTTTCAAAAGCATTCATGTTTCGAATTACGTTTCCTCTTCGTTTTTGTAGCAACCCTTCCTTATGATGTAGTATAAATACACACATTTTGCAGCTTCTCCATACATCGAACTCATTTTTTTTTATCAAAGAAAAAGTTCTATTTTGCTTGAGCAATACAGTCATACAGATGGCAAAACTAGGAGCTGTTTCAATGGTTCTTTTGGTGCTTCTCATGTTGTGCTTTGGTTCGTTTCTTGAGATTTCATTCTTATAGAGATTACATGGGTTTTTTACTTTCCTTCGTATATAGTTTTTGTCTGAGTGTAAATTTGTTTTGGTCTTCAACCAATCTTTGGTTAAACTCATCAAATTCATTAGTTGATATATGAGTATATGACAGATTTTCCAAACTTCACCAAATAAACCAAAGCTTTATGTGAGATTTTATGGGCATATATATACTAACACGATGAATAATACATTGTGATTCAGATTTCCAGGCAACGACAGCCGGATCTCAATGCTGCAAAGACCATCCTGAACTCGGAAATTGTACTCCTGGTGTAGACGATAGGTTTGGCTCAGAGCAATTACCAGATGGTAAATGTTGGACATATTGCATCAATGCTTTATGCGATGCTGGTAAATGCAGTGATCAACACAAGTGCCATTGTGTCTGCTGATTGGCTATTTCTTAATTCAGTTGCTAACTGGCAATGGTGACCAACACATATCATTTTATAAGTATTCAAGTATTTTCTATGTAATCCCTTTGTGTTTGAAAATTTCCATTGGTGGGATCAAATACATAAGTTACTTAATAAAAGGGAAGAATAAGATTGATTTGTATTGATGGCTTGTGACATCTAAATTTGTTTATCTGATCTCTGTCTTTCATTTCTTTTTGGGTGAAAATCTGTTTTACAGAATGACAGTTTTAGATAATATATTATGGTTCTAGTATTTTCTTCACAAACCTCCCGATCTAGTTGTAACGATAAATTAAAAAGCTACGGATTGTTACAACTTACAACAACCCAAGATTTTCAATAAGAGAGCCTTTGAAATCAAACACAATAGTTTACCCACAGTGATAACCCTAAAACCCGAATCAATCAAAACCGATTATAGAAGTAGTAGATAACCTACTCACCGTCAATCTCAAGAAGAGAACTGCTCCAATAACAACACATACTAAAACCTCCAACATATTTGCAGAGACAACCTCCTCATCAAATTTCAAAATATCGGTATCAGTAGATATATTAGAAAAATATATCGTTCATATTCCGAAATTATTTATTTATTTATTATTAAATTACATACAAACATATACAATTATTAACTTTATTTAGTACCATAAATTTTTTGTAGGTGCTTGAAAAGACTCACGTTGGTGAACAAAACTACAATACTATGCCCAAGACATACGAGCCATATATTACAAATTATAATAGTTAACATGATAGACATATATCTCTTTTGAGCTACCGATAGTTTCTCCAAAATGGGATAGTAAGGATAAATCCAATTTGATAATTGATCATATACTTCTCCAAACTGATCATAATCGTAAATATGATAACTAAATTAATAGTTTGACTTCATGTGATTTGTTTGACGTCCCACTATGCTTTGTGCTCTATCAATATAGAATCAAAACTTAAGACAACTAAACTAAGATCAGATGGAATACTTTGATCATCAATAGCTCCTATTGTCATCCTCCTGCACCTATTCCACCATGACCATCTGCTGTAGATCCATGATCTTCATCTTATGTAGCATGATCAAAATTACTTTCACAAGTAAATTGCTCAAATCCCCCACCTACATAAGATTGTTCATATTCAAACATTGTATCTCCACAACCTTGTTGACTTCCACCACTATCATCACCATTACCACCACCACCACCACCACCACCATCATCATCTGAGCTATCTGAAGTTGCTACGCTGCCCCACACACTAGCATTATCAGAATCATTTTCCGGGTTTCCAACTTAATCATATAATACACTGTTTACATCAATTCCAAAATCAGTTGCCTTTTCTACGACGTGTGGAGGAGGTTGTCATTTTCATCATCGATGTCAAGGAGAGCAATATTCATTGATATAGTTTGACTCTTAAGACTTAAGACTTGAACATTCACTCCTTATTTAGATTTTTTTTACGAAAAATTAAAAATTAGCCGATTAAGGGACTATTCTTCTAGTATTTTTTTTATATCTCTCGAGGCTCAAGATGATTAATTAATTAAAAACTCAACTCTGAGAGTACGAGATATCCTCAAGTTGAGATTTTATAATTTTTTCATATATTTCTCCAAAATATCGAAGATATATTAGATATATCGTAAATATCAGAGAAATATCGGATATATTTTATATTATCGGATAAATATCGCAGATACGGGAAGAAAAAAAAAATATTTACCCCTAAGATATATCGTTTTTTTTTTAAAGAGAGACATATCCTCATATCGGAGATATTTTGAACTTTGCTCCTCATTATATTGACACCCAGAAAGAACCGACTTTAAAATAATCCATAAAAATGATATGTACCATAAACATGTGCACTCAACGACATAATCAACATTCTACCAACTGACACCCAAAACCCTTGCACAAAGGAAAGGAGGGACGAAAAAAACTAGCAAAAATCTAGACAGAAGATCAATACATGCCTGGCACAACACCAGACCCACCTAAAATGACCCACACCCAGGTCCCCCTCCAAGACCAGAAGAGCCTAACCGCCCTAGATTCGACCACGCCGTCGTCCTCCAATCGCAGAAACGTCGCCTCAACATTGATGCCGGCCACTGCCCAAACGTCTCTGCTTGGTTCTGCGGCAGAGATGTAGCTTACCACCAATCATGTGTTAAACCAATAACCGGAGTGACAAGATCCGACTACGTTTCATGGAGAAAACCTGTGAACCTGTCGATGCCGCCACTTCCTCATTCCCTACCTCCACAAAATCCCAGCTCCACTCGCTGGCAGACTCCGACCATCAACTGCGAAGACGACGCCATAACCTCGCCGCCAAAGACGATTTCTGCAACAAGAAGCCTAAAAGCGACAACCCAACCGCACCAGAGCCGCCAACCTCTAAAGATCCACCCCCAACACCCCCAAGCGAAACCCTTATTGGACTTGCCACAATCTCCCATCGGCCGGCAACTTCAATACGGAACCGAAGTTTTTCCTAAAACCCTAGAGGAATCTGACTTTTGCGGAGCTCTCAGGTCGGAGGCAGTGTATTCAACTGTTATCCCGCCTTTTTTGTACTATCTCTAATCCACCACAATGCTAAAATCTACAAAATCCACAATGGAACATAAAAGTACATAACATAAGATGAGATGCCAAGATGCCCTCATTTGATGTTCTGTGGCCAATAAGCTTCCACCACGCCGACTCACCAAATCACCAATGCTTCTGCTTTCACCTTTATAACGAGAAGAAACCGAGTTCATAACTTCATATAATCAAAAACGTTCCCCCCCCCTTCTCCTCTGTTTCTCACAAAACTAGAAACCCATCAAAAATGGACACCGTTGTCTCCAATTCAGCATTACTCTCCATACCACCTTTCCCTCCAGTCCGTTCAGTTACTTCCAACTCTTATGCACCGACCGCTTCACTCAGTTTCTCGTCAAAGAAGCTCTTCTCCAGCTTCTTCTACACCCAAAAGAAACTAGTGGGTGGTCGACGACATCGCAACTCTTCTTGTACAGCTCCCAAGTTTTCGATTGCTGCTATTCAGGAAATCAACGAGACCCAGTTTCAGGATTCTGTTCTTAACTCCGATCGCCCGGTTCTTGTCGAGTTTGTTGCCAGTTGGTGCGGTCCTTGCCGCTTAATTTCTCCGGCTATGGAATGGCTTGCTCAGGTTCAACTCCATCTCTCTTTGTATATTTTAACGACCATTGGAATATTGTTTTTTTTTTCTTTCGTTTTCAAAGCAATAATCTGCAATATATAATGTCTTGATGGTGATTTGACTAGTTCTATCACTTCTATGCATAAGTAGACTAACTCTATACAGTTGCAGATGGGTAGATTAGTTAGAAAAAAGGGGACAGTTTTCTGAATCTTGGAGGCCATTGCGCAACCTTGTTAGGGAATTCGATCATTGATAAAAGTTTGACACCACAGGAATTAGGAAATGTGTTTACATTTGATCAAGACTAAGAATAAATAAAGAATAGAGTTTTTCTCATTAGATATTAAGATAGGTAAGTGTCAGGTCCTTATTTCGATTGTTTGCTTGCGTCGTTTGGGTGGCCGAGAAACAATATCCTCATATCTACAAGCTAGGACATTGACATTCTAACTTAATCTTATGTCTTGCCTCATATAAAATAGTCTCAGGTTTAGAACTGTTTTCTCTGTTTAGTGAGAATAGAGGTACTGTCATTACATTTTCATTCTGCGTTTTACAGCCTATTAATACACGGAATACACCATGTCAGTCTTTATTCTTCCACCCATATTAAGTGTTCACATTTTTTCAAATGATAAAGACTAATCCAGAAATCAGGAAGCCTATGATGATTGACTAGTTCTATGCAGAGATAGACTGTGGTAGATTAGTTAGTGAAAATGGATTAGTTTTCGGAATTCTGGAGGCCATTGCGCAATGTTGTTAGGGAATTGGACCATTAGTTGGGCAAATTTTGAGACTATAGGAAATGTGTTTACAATTGACCATGCTTAAGCATAGATTAATAATACAGTTTTCTCATTCAATTATATACTTAATTCTGTGCTTATTTTGACTGTTTGTTTGCATTGTTTGGGCGTCCGAGAGGCAATATCCACGAAGCTACAAATTAGGATTTGTAACTTAGTACTATGTCTTGCCTCATATAAAATAGTCCCAGGTGTAGAACTGCTTTCTCTGTTTAGTGAGAATAGAGGTATTGTCATCACATCTTTCATTCTGTTTAATTATAGCCTATTGGTATATGGCTGATACACCATGTCAGTCTTTATCCTTTCATCCATATACTTGTGTTCACATTTTTTTCGAAAAATTCAGAAATCAGGAAGACTGTGGTCGCCTATGTCTTTAACATAATGATATTTGAGTGATTATTGCACCACTGACACTTACAAGTACAAAAATGAAACTTACTGTCCTGACTAGCGAACTAGTTCCCCGACTGCTGTAGTCTAGTTGGCTTATATCACAGAAATTGTTAGATCACGTCCTCCGGCCTCAGCTGATTTGGTTAGCAAATGTGATTCGTGCTGTTTAAGATTGCAAAAATCTAATGACTGCAAGTCTCAGAGCATTTCATATCACCATTGTCTCTCAGTCTGTAAAGACCAACAGAGAAACAAGATCATTTAACTCAAGACGTATGATTCAGCCCATAAATCAGATTCTATTCGTCTTCTTTATCGTAATTCCTGCTTATTGCCTGCACTGCATACAGGCTGTTGATCTGAATTAAATTCAAATATCTGAATTAGTTATATGTTAATCCTCAGGAATATAAGGACAGATTAACGGTTGTTAAGATCGATCATGATGCAAACCCACGATTAATTGAAGAATACAAAGTTTATGGTTTGCCTGCTTTGATTCTTTTCAAGAATGGGCAAGAAGTTCCAGAAAGTAGAAGAGAGGGTGCAATTACAAAAGTTAAGCTTAAAGAGTATGTGGATGCTTTATTGGAATCTGTATCAGTCGCATAGTCCAGCTCCAGTTGGATTAGCATACTTGCCTATACCATTGCTTCAGTAACTGTAATGTGGTAATTATCCTTTTGCTTTTCCCCTCTTCTACTTTCTCTTGTATAATTCGAGCTGTAAATCTCCAAAAATTATCATGAGTATAGATCTGGCACTTATTTTCTATTTTACTTTTCTAAAAACCAACCTTCTTCTCTTTATCTCTGTTACGTTTCATTTGTCCAACTAGATAGCGATGATTATTCCCAAGTCTCACTAGGCTTCTTACAGAACATTATCTTGTTTGATATCAGCTTCAGAAATTATACATTAGCAAGAAGTTTCGATGTACATGAAGTTTGGAAAAGTATTCTTTTTTAAACCATATCCCAGTATGTTGGAGTCATGTAAAACATACAACGTTTTTGTAATCTACGCTAGTTTATCAAACTACAGCTTTATCATGTGTATTATAACCCCCAATGACAGCCTCATCTGGGATGTACTTGCCCCAAAACCAGTGTGCTTTCCACACTCTATTCATCTCTTCAATGGGGACATTCTTTGTCTCTGGTAGGAAGAAGGCGATGAAGATGGTCATAATGGTCACCCAACCAGCAAAGAAGAAGAAGAGACCAAACTTCATGTGGCAAAGCATGGTGAGGAAACCCTGGCCTATGACAAAGGTAAAGAACATGTTAACTGAGACATTGATGGCTTGTCCAGCTGATCGGATTTCCAGAGGACAGATTTCACTAGGAACCAACCACCCTAAAGGACCCCAAGACCAAGCAAATGCTGCAACATATCCACAGATGAAGATTAAGACCCAATTAGTTTCGCCCTTTGTAAATGTTCCTTGTCCGCTAACACCAAACTGCATGGCAATCAAGACTCCTACAGCAATCTACAGTCGTGGAAGAGATGTCAAAATTATGAAATCTCAGTTATATTAATGGGATATAGGGCCAAGATGAACAAGAATATACCTGGCAGATGATCATTTGCAGCCCCCCTTCTAGGAATAATGCTTTCCTTCCAAACTTGTCAACAACGATCATGGACACTACGGTACTAAGAACGTTAACACTACCAGTGATGACCGCAGACATGAGAGCAGCTTCATCTCCAAAGCCTAGAGTCTTGAAGAGAACAGGCGCGTAAAACATAATCACATTGATTCCAGTGAGCTGCTGGAAGAATGGAACGAGAACACAAATGATAAGTTGAGGCCTGTATCTTGGTTGCATGATGTTTCCCCATTGGTTCTCCACCTTGTTTGCAACCTCAGTAGCATCAACAAGGTCTTGGAACTCTTCACTGACTTTGTCGGTGCCGCGAATTTTTTGTAACATTTTCCTAGCCATCTCAGGGTGTCCTCTCTCTACCATTGAATTCGGTGTGTCGGGCAGAAACATTGCAGAAACAGTCATGATCAAGGAAGGGATTGCTGCAACAGCTAAAGAGATCCTCCAACCATATCCACCCTTAATCTTGGCAGTGCCAAAGTTAACAAGCCCCGCGACTAGAATGCCAATGGTGATGGCCATTTGAAAACCCATGTTGAGTGCTCCTCTAATCTTTGTTGGAGCCATTTCCGCAAGATAAACAGGAACAGACTGCAAGCAAATGCTTAAACTGTTAGGAAATAGCTTGACATGCACTATCATATGATCAATCTGTCGATGAAGAATATTCTTACCTGATTAGCAAACCCAACACCAACACCAAGCAAGAGACGACTTATGATCAGAATTACAATGTTACTGGCAATACCATTTAGGATAGAGCCAATGAAGAACACAACGCCTGCCACTAGCATGGACACTTTTCGACCAAATCTCCTAGTTACAGTTGAAGCAAAGAAGGAAGCCACCAGAGCAGCAATGTAAAGAGAAGAGGTGAACAATGTGAGGAGTTGGCTATCAAATTTACAGTACTGGTTTTGATCAGCAGCCTTATTCTTCATCTTGTGGTACACAGATGGGAAGAACTTGCTCAAGAATGACTCCATTGATGTCACACCTCCTGAGATTCCAATATCATATCCAAAGAGGAGGCCACCTGTGGCGGCAGCCACGCATGCGAGTATTACAAAGACCGTGACACCTCCTTCATAATTTCTGCTTCCGCCCTGGACAGCCATACCACCTCCGGCCATCTTCCTTTAAATTCTCAAGAATTCTGAGAGAAAGATATCGAGATACAGATAGAAATGTTCAGGTTCTTTGATTCTTGCCTCTCAAATCAAAATGTGTTCAAGTTATAAAAGCACCAAAATGTAACAATCATGCATGACTCTGTTCCAACAACTTCAAAGTACCAAATCAATTAGGTATTGTGAAGCCCTTTGCCTACCCGTTTTTTGCCATATATAGGTCCGAAATGCTGAACTTGTTGATTAGGAATTTAGGATATTATCCAAGCAGAACAAAATTTTGTTTGGGAGAGATTATCAAGAAGTTGATTCCAAATTTAGCAAATGTGAGGTGGGTATAGTCAAACGTTTTGACACACTTAGACAACAATTTTACTAGACATTACCTAAACCCTAAACCTATTATAATAACAACATTAGCTAGACAGAATACTCTTCTCCTTCAATTTGAGGTGTGAAGATAATGTCAACAACTATTTTATGCATCTTTATGATGTACGTTCAATAAGCTTCTATTTCATTAACAAAAACATTTTCTCTTAAATTAACTCCATTGTCGATGACACATCCTATCAAATTGTCCTATGGTTTTCCCTTTTATGATTTGGAACCGCACAAAAGCACAAAAGTTCAAAAGAAAGCAGGTCTGAGGACAATTTTTACACTTTGAACGAGCCAACTTCACGAATCCTATGCTACAAACATGTTTTGAGGACTTGTTTGAAATGTGATCATGTCCTGTTAATTCTTCATTCAACTCTGCAACTGCAAACATGTTTTTAATATCTTTAGATCATTTCTTAGGTCATCTCCAACCCATATGGCTATTTATAGCACATGGGCTACATTGTGGAATACTAAATCAGTATTATTCATCAATTTGACATCAACTGTCTCAAACTCAAGTGTAAAACAATGTAGCTTTTAATCCGGTAGAATTATTATTCTACCATTGTGTGTGTCTTAGCCTATTTAGGTTTCCTTATTAAAATAGATTATGTCTTAATGTAATAGATATGAATTCCTGATTCTTCGGGATACTCCGTATGTAATGTCTATATATAAACTTCATTATCAATCATTCAAGGGTTACGTTATGTTCCATTACGTTGTTATTATTCTCGTTTCATTATCCGATAACACGTTATTATGCACTTTATTTTAAAGTGTCCGAGTGACGAGGTCATCAGAAAAATAAAATCTATCCCTAAAATCCTATCTTCCGGCAGCCATTTTCTTCTTGGCATCGCCGGAGGAATATATCAAAACCCGACAAATAGTTGTGGGAAAAGAAAAAATCAGAGATCGAACTGCTCTGGGCACCGAGGAATTTCCTCTGGGCACCCCAACTTCTTCCTTGGCCTGCGTAGGTCGACTCCGCGCCGGCGACATCTGCAGCTCCAGCCCCGGCGTTGCAATCGCCTCTTTTTGCTGCCGCTCCCCAACCCAATCGACGACTGCTCTTTTGAGCCTCCCCGACGCCGCCAACGTCGTCCTCCGTTGCATCTCTGCAGACTCCGACGACCTAGTTTCGCTTGACCGGCGCCGCCCCGCGTTTTCTTGGCTTCCCAGCCTTCCAGCGCTAGCCAGCCTCGATGACGACATCCTGAAGCCCAGATCGTCCGATTTCGTCGACGCTGGACCCGACGTCTAGCCAAGCCCCGGCGATGCACCAACCCAGATCCGTCGCCGCCATGAAGCAAACCGACGTCTTCGAAGCCTCGCCCCAACAGCCAAGATCGTTGCAACCCTCTTTGTCGATTTCCGACGAGGTCTGGCGTCGTTTAGACCCGATGCCTGCTCGACCCGATTTTGCAGTTTTTGACCCGGATATTTAGGTCCAACCCGACTCGACGAGAAGAATCAACCCAGCCATGATTTTCGGACTTATGGCCTGCCAAGCCCAACAACCCTCTACCGTATAACCTTTTTCTTTTCCTCTTTATTTATTTAATGATTTGCACGTTTCTTAACTAAGTTCAGGCGCTTGTATATGAAAAATGATCAATTATCGTACCACTGCGATGACATGTATGCCAGAGATTGACATTAACTTAAGAGCTTTTTATGCTATCAGTATGAAGATTGACAAGGAAAATGAATTCATCAAGCAACTTATATATATGCAAACTAATTTGGAGATGATCTCAATTATATGCGGTTTATTTGGCAGACCATCAAGTATGTTTTTCTTAAAATTGCTGCGTTTGAACACACACACACACACACACACACACACACATATATATATATATATATATATATATATATATATATATACGGGGCTTTTCAGGTAAGGAGGTCCTTATCTCAGCTTAAGGTACGGATTTTCATTTTTGACCAACTTTTCGATCGAGTTTTCACATCTCCACAGTCAAATATCTAGGTAATAACGTATAGATCATCTCCAAAATATTTCAGCCGATTCCATAACCGTTAAGGTACTCATAAATTCGATTTTCTAATCAAAATATGAAGGTTCAGGTTCGGCAAATTCAATACGTCCATTGGTTTTGATTCGTTCGATACCTTAGTGGTCATGAAATCGGCTGAAATTTTGTGGAGATGATCTATACGTTAGAACCTAGATATTGGACGGTGGAGATGTGAAAAATCGATCAAAAAGTTTGTCAAAAATGAAAATTTGTACCTTAAGCTAAGATAAGAACCTCCTTATGTGAAAAGCCTTGTATATATATATATATATATATATATATATCTATATTTATATAAATTATCGATCGTTATTAGCATTCTTCATGTTTTTTTCCCGTCGTTCTTATACCGCAGATGAGACCCATGAGTGAGACCAATGAGGGATATGATTCCCCTTTTGATCGACGTTTTTTCATGTGATGATCTTAGGGGAGTCAAGTTATTATTTAAAGAGAAGTTAATCGATTTTCATGTGGTCGCTTAAGTGCCCCACTGTTTTGGGTGCGGTCATGAGAATTACCATTTAGCATCGATTATTTTGTGACCATATGCATCACAACCCTTCTAATTTCGGTTACATACTTAAATAGTTTCATTCATTCGAAACTAACAAAATCCTTGTTTCTTGTGGATGCATTGCAATCACAAATGTTATTTGAATTTTTTAGTTTGTTAAACTCATGTCTATGGACGATAATTCCAAGGTTTTCGTACTCATTTATTTGAGTTGAAATTCTTATTACTTTGAAGCAGCACTATTTTTTGACAAAAGATCCCAAAGTTTTATGGGACACACTTAAGTGATTCAAAAAACGTCTATGATGTTGTTTTACCAAAGTTGATCTTGATGTATGTTCCACATCCAAGAATCACAAGTCTTTTTTGGCTCTTGAATCTATTTTCTATTGAAGGAACATTTGAGATGAAAACGTAACATTTTTCCAATCTCCAGATAGTAGATTTTGAGTTTGAGGCTAAAGCTTCGCCCCTTTGTGTACATGTATGGTATTTTGTACTCTATTTGTATTTGAGAAACTATGCGACCCACTCTCTTATTTGGGGACATATATATTATATGTTGCATTTAGCAATAGAAAACACTAACAAATGACATATATGTGGTGAGTGTCCCTATATCTCAATAGAGACATATGTGTTTCTATAGACATCGATGGGGACATTTAACAATTGTACCTCAACCCTTATTTCTTGTAGTGACCATTGTTAATTTGTTTTCCCCTAGTTTCATTGGAGTGAGTAGCCCTGTAAATTATGCCCAGGGCCGACATACATACTCAAAATTAGCCCAAAAATTGGGTCGCGGGTCGGCTCAGTCCAAACTAATGGGCGGACTTTACTCAGCATGTTTTGAAATGAGTAGGGCATGGGTAATACTTTTCAAGCCTTGAGTTAACCCAAAATTCTGCCCATATGATATATTATCAAATTTTATTATTAATTTATAAGTGATTGATATAACTAGCAAATTATATTGGTTTAATTAACAAATATCTTATTCTTATAAGAAGAGCTTCATGAGTTCGACTCCTATCTCAATCAAATTGTTGTAAATGAAAATTAAAATATTTTATTATTCATGAGGTCGAGTCATGAGTAGGCTTTGGGTGGGCTTTTATGCCCAAATAGCGGGTTCGGGCTTCACATATTTTGATAGGCCCAACCCAACCCATCCCATTTTACACCTATGGTTGAAAAACACATGGGTCGGATTAGAGGTGGCAAATTGACCCAAAAGCCCCAGCCCGTTAGCGGCCCGGTTCAGGCACAATAAATTCTTGGGTCGGTTCGTTGAACACATAATTTTATATTATTTATATAAATATTTAAACAATTATCATTATTAGACTTGAATATTAAACTTTTTAAATTAAAATCTTTTAATTATTTCATTAATTTAACTATAATATTTCACAAATATTATAAAAGTAGTGAAGAAAACGTCATTGTTTTGACATACGTAACGTTTTAGAAATAAGATTATGAAATATGTTGTAGTATTTTATTTATTTTACTATTCTAAATAGTTATAAAACAAAAAATCTAAGTACATAATATCTTTTATTTTAATTATGTCATATAATGCTAATGGGTCGGGCCGGGCCGGTCCGCTTCTTGACCCAGCCCGACATGAGATTGGGCTGTGGGCCGAGCTGGGTTAGGAAAAATATTTAAGCAAATGGGTCGACCCGAGTTCGGCACAATAAATAAATGAGCCGGTCCGATCACGGCACGAGCACGATTTTGACCCGCTTAAAATAGGCCGGTACAACCGTTTGTTATCTCTAGGTCGAGTAGTATGTAGATATTTATATCTTAAGGTCAGGCTGGCTTTGCCCGGCCTATTTTACGAACTTAGGAGTGAGTAATGAGAATTGGTCAATTTTTTCTTAAAAATATATTAAAGAGTTGGAAATAGTTGATGTTAAATCAATGAATATATATCAGTGCGCCACATATCTCACAATATATATTATTACCTCCTTCTACAGAAAATTCTAGTATACATCAATGTATGTTATATATCATACATCCGACGGTCGAAATTGTTTTATGAGTGGAGTCAGAAAAATAATATCCATTGTCAACCGTTAGATGTAAGATGTATATGATAACCGTTAGATGTAAGATGTATATGATAACCGTTAGATGTAAGATGTATATGATACATTGATATACTATATTAACCATGTATCTCTACTACTGTTTCTCGCGCTCACGCCTTCGGGCTACTTCCGCTTGGAGTCTTGAAAACCGAGCTTATCTTTTAACCGTCGAAGTTGTGCTTCTCTTTGGAAATACAAAGCGTCGAATGAATCAACTCTTCCCGAAGGTACGATTCACTTGGCCCGGTGATTTCCACTTGTTTTGATCAGAAACCTTTTGGGTATCTAAGTTCTCAATAATCCATGCTCAAACTTGATTGATCGAACTGTACAAAACCATGTTCGATATTTAGTGTTGCAATTCGAAATTGGTTTCATGGCGAAAGCAGGGAGTACTCTCTTTCTCGAAGATTGGCTGAGAAGTGTGAGCGGCTATGGCAATAGCTTCAGCTCCAGAACCAACTCAGCCTCATCAGCAAGAGCCATAATTCAAGCTTGGGCTGAGCTTCGAGACTCCCTCCAACACCAATCATTTCAATCCCATCATCTTCAGTCTCTAAGGACTCTTGTCAATTCCCAGACTTCTCTTCATGTTGCTGAGCCTCAGGCAAAGCTTCTGCTTTCAATTCTGTCCTCTCCCAACCTTTGTCTTCCTCATGAATCCTACACTCTCTTTCTTAGGCTCCTATATATATGGGTTAGAAAATCTGCCAGACCCTCTTCCGTTCTTACTGATTCAGCTGTGGATGTTCTTGCGAATCTTTTGTCTTCAACCCAATATGACTCAAACAAGAGTCCAAGGCTTTTTTCTGAAGGTGTTCTCCTTTCGGGTGCATTGTCTTTTGCGCCTTCGGGGTCTGAAAGCTTGAAAACTGTCTGCTTAGAGCTGCTTTGTAGGCTGTTGGGAGAGGAGTATCAGGTGCTTGGATCATTTAGTGGACTAGTTCCTGAAGTTCTTGCTGGAATTGGGTATGCTTTATCTTCTTCTTCCAAGAGTGTTCATTTTGTTAGAGTTTTGGATTTCATGTTGAGTATTTGGGGTAAGGAATGTGGGCCTCAGGGTACGGTTTCTCACGGTTTGATGGTTCTGCATTTGATGGAATGGGTATTGTCTGGTTTGAGCAATTTTCGTGCTGTAGAGAGAATTAATGTTTTGTGTAAGGAGGCTTTAGAGAGCTCGAAACCGATGCATGTTCCATTTGCGGTTGTCATGACTGCAGCTGGAGTGCTGAGGGCTTTGAATAGATCTGTAGTGAGTGGTCTTGCGCTGGATACTATTTCGAAACTGAGGATGTCTGCAGAAGATAGGATAGAGTCTGTAGCAAGGGAGTTGGTTTCAAGAACTAGAGAATTTACTAGTTCAAGTTATGATCACAATGATAGTCTTTTGCTAAAGTGTGTTGCAGTAGCATTGGCTCGAAGTGGTGTTGTCTCTTCTCGTGACCCTTTGTTTGTATGCCTTGCGTCTGCATTGTTGACTGAAATATTTCCTTTGAGACGTTTGTACACGAAGGTATTTGATTCATTGCATGGCAGTTCAGCCTTACTGAGGATCAATGATGTCAAAGAACACCTTGAGAGCATGATGTTTAAGGAAGCGGGGGCTATAACTGGTGTTTTCTGCAATCAGTATGTTTCAGTAGATGAGAGAAGCCAATACATGGTGGAGATATGGGATTACTGTCAACGTATATACATGGAGCACCGACAGGTCGCTTTGCTTCTTCGTTGTAAACACGATGAATTACTTGGGGATATAGAGAAAATAGCTGAGTCTGCTTTTCTTATGATTGTACTCTTTGCGTTGGCAGTCACAAAGAACAAGCTAAATTCAAAGGGTAATCCAGAAACTCAAATGGATATATCAGTTCGGATACTTGTTTCATTTTCTTGTGTTGAGTATTTCCGGCGCATTCGTTTACCTGAATACATGGATACTATTCGAGGTATTGTTGTGAGTGTTCAGGAAAGTGATTCTGCTTGTGTGTCTTTTGTGCAATCCGTTCCAGCTTATGTTGACTTGACACAGGGTCCAGGTAAATTTTGTTACCGGTATAGGTTCAAGTTTATCATTTTTGCAATGAAGTTCTTAATTTTAGGTTTTCTCAAACTTGTCTTTATTATATTATTTTCATTTGATTAATGTGTAAAGTGGGTTATCAGATTTTTCTTCCCTACGAAAAATGGAATATATGTGGTCCATTGATGAGGTTCAAACTGCTCGCATTTTGTTCTACCTAAGAGTTATTCCAACTTGCATCGGACGACTGCCGAGCTCTGTATTTGGAAAAGTGGTTGCTCCAACTATGTTCTTGTATCCTATACTGAATTTCTTAATTTTCGGGGACCTTTATGTTGAACATATTGTACAATTTGATTCCTTATTACAAATTTAATCAGATATATGGGACATCCTAATGGAAAAGTAGCCAGAGCATCACATTCTCTGTTTTCAGCATTCATATCTTCTGCCAAGGACTCTGATGAGGATGAAAGGGTGTCATTAAAGGAGCAGCTTGTTTTCTACTATATACAGAGATCACTAATGGTATATACTTTATATAAGGACTGTAATGGTTAAAATGGCCTTCAATCAAAGCTACCAGAGGTCCAGAAAGTAAAACTTTTTCTTTGACTGCAGGAATATCCTGAGATTACTCCTTTTGAGGGAATGGCTTCTGGAGTTGCAGCTGTGGTTCGACATCTTCCTGCTGGAAGCCCAGCCATATTTTATTGTATCCATAGTCTGGTTGAAAAAGCTAATAGGTGCAATAAAGACATTGCTCAGCAGGCTGATATGTGGAAGAACTGGCAAGGGGAGTCGGAGCCTTGCAAGAAAATCCTAGATTTGCTTTTACGGCTGATCTCCCTGGTTGACATACAGGTTAGCTGAATTTTGTGTCTTTTATTTTCATATGCTTCGGTTTCCTCAGAAAAATTATTTCCTCATCAGTTTCGTTCTTCATGTGATAAGGGGTTTCAATGCCCTAGCCCTTAGGTTGTTTGCCCGGTACTCAATTTAGAATTAGTAATTAAGACATGCCTAATAAGATGAATTTAAATCCACCCTGATCATTTCATGTTTAGATCAACTAGTGTTGATGGAATGAAAGATCGTAGGCCTTCTAATCTATCAACTGTAGTTCTCAATCTTACTGAACAATACAACTTGCTCAGGTACTACCAGACTTGATGAAGTTGTTGGCACAGCTAATCGCGCAACTACCAAAAGATGGCCAGAATATGATATTAAATGAGTTATATTCACAGGTAGCAGAATCTGATGATGTAACACGCAAGCTCAGTTTAGTTTCTTGGTTGCAGTCGTTGTCTTACATTTGTTTTCATGAAACGAGTGGAACTGCTGCAGCCTTTAAAAAGTTGGGAACTGAAGAAGCCATTACTTCTATGCAGACTCGAGATCCCTTAGGTTATACTAGCCCAAATGCTCGACTATGACTGTGCTTTGGTTAACACTATTTTTCGAAAATTAGATTACTAATTATGAACGTAAGCCATTTTTTTCCCTCTATAATGCAATAATTGAAATTACCGATTTACCGCTTGAAGCTGTCATGAAGCAATATAGAGTTATGCTATCAATTGTAGTTTGTAAATTCTATCCTGATGTTGGAATTTGAATGATGGTACATCCTCAGAGGAGGGAAAAGGCCATGCTTTTTGTAAACTAGATATATTATTTATTTGATGGTTCTTAGTCACAGGATGTTATATGCAGTAGCTTGATGCCTTGATCGATAAAAAAGTGACCTGCACTAGCTTATTAACTGGAGGAAGCTTTTAATTATATTCATCCTTGGTTGGCTGCCGTTTATGTGGAAATTTGATGATAATTCTCAATTATGTCTCACAACCACGTTGATATTTGATGATAATTAAAGTTGAGGGAATGGGATCCAAGGACTTGATACATTTTGATCAAGCTCCCCTTGCGAATACAGTATGGCACATTGGCACATTTGTTCTGAGCCCTGGCTCACTGGTCCATGTCCTTCTCAAGGGCATGTACATACTAGGGAGTCACCAGGTAGTCCTCAATGAACAGCTTGCCTGAGAACGTCATCTGTTATGTATTGGTACAAGGCGGGGAGTTAGTACAGGGGGACAGATTTGATTTGGGCAGAGAAATGGCTGCCAGGACCGTCGACATTTAAGGTAGTCTGGTCTCGAAGACGCTAGAGGATGTCAGACCATTATGGAACATGGAATGACAGCTTAATCAGGTCTACTTTTCTACAAGTGGAAACAGCACTCCAGTACTCCCTACCAGTGATACCAGTAGCTGGAAGACGAAATTTTGATATGGCAGTATCACTGATACCACTAGTCGGATCGGGACTTGGATAGCAGGTGAGTTGCGCGATGTCGATGTTGATGGAGGCAGATATGTCTGATCTGATGTTGATGGTGGTACAGTAACAGCACTACAACAAAAAAAATTATGAAGAATTGAAGACTAGATAGCTAGCAACCGAAAGTGTTGGAAGGGAAGGGTATAGGAAAGGTTACCGAGACAGAAAGAGTAAGATGATCGATGGCTGGCTCTTCTTGGTCAGATGGATTATCAAATACGTAATTTGAGGACAGCTTCAGCCTAAATATACACGGGAATATTCCATCATTTTCTTCAATCTAGGAATTTCATGTTTGGCAACCAATTGGTTTCTTTGCTTTTTTATGCTTAAATCATGTTGGCAACTTGGCATGTTTGTTAATTACTCAACTTCACTTTCATGTTGTTTGTCCAAAACGTTGTTGACGTTTTCTTTTTCGCCTTCTTAACAGTTGGTTCATGTTCAATATCGATCAGTTATATATGCCGCTTATGCGTTACGTCGAAATTTCAGTTCTCTTTTCTCAAGATCAGGTCCTCTAAAGAGGCCAATAACTTCATTGAGTTCATTCTCGCTCTCGTATGAGTATAACAAATTTTGGCCTTTTGCTGGCATCGTCTTTTGGCAATTGCTTCGTAGAATTTTCGAAAAGATTAAACTCGGAATAGTTTTGTGACATTAAAAAGAAATAACAACATGCAAGCTATGGTTATTTCATTTTTATTCATTAGCAAAGCTACTGACGATCTTGATTCATGGTAATTATGATGAATAGTTTGCTTGAGATCCAAATCTAATGATATGCAGCTAGGGTTGGCACTTCCGAACTGAAAAACTGAGAACCGAACTGAAAAAACTGGATTGAAACTGAAAAAAAAAACTGAACTGACAAAAAAACCAAACTGAAATAAAAAAAATGAAAGAATTGAACTGATCCGGTTTGATTTTCGGTTTGGCCCCCAAACCGAACCGAACTTTAATTAAGGGATACGGGCATACATCGTAGTTTTGTGTAGTATACATATATAACCGAAAAAAACCCTACGTTGGCTTTAGACAATTAGTCTCACTCCTCAATTTAGTGTCGCAATCCTCTCCAATCTCCACTCTCATTCTCTCAGTCCTCGTCTCCCCGAAACCAACCTCGACGCTGAGTTCTATTCCCGATGCCGTCGAGATCTACTCCTAGATGCTGCCAAGCTCTACTCCCTGATACTGCTGTCTCGATATGTTACCTGATGTCAGACCATCTCTTTGCCACCTGATTCGGACTTCAGAGTCTCTCCACTCTCACTCTTTGTCGCCGACCAGCCCACGCCTCACCCAGTCACCCCGACGCCCATGTTATTCATCTCAAATTTTCAGGTATCTTTCTGTTTGACCTTGATTCTTCCAATTGTTCGGAATCCATTAATTTCCCTTAGTTGATCTATGATCATTCTGTTGTGTTAATGGGTTTGTAAAGAAAGATTAATAGATTATGATGTGTAGATCTAATCATGTTTAATGTTGAAGCTATTGAAGCAGGTGGAACACCAGGCTATTGGTCTTGGGGTTATTCACAGAGTCAAAACCGATCAACAGTTGGTTAAAGACTCAAGGTAGTTCTCGTTACAATGTCTTGCTTATTTTGAATTAATCAAGTGAGAAACGTTTCTTCTTTGATTTGGTATAGATAGTCTTGTTTTCATTGTTATGCAATCTTTTGCCGATGGATGATGGTTGCTTATTGATGATTTGATGGTTGCTTCTCAGGTAAAATTTGTGCAGCAGAAAGCACCTTACCAGGCTAGGGCGGAGAAGAGGAAGGTTGAATACACCAAGAACATAGATGTCTACTACAAGAAACAAGTAAGCATTTCTATTTTGTTGTTATTGCTGAATTTTATGATTGTGAGTTTTATTGTTGAGGTTTCTTGTTCAATTGTGTACAATAGGCTGATGGAGATATTGGAGTGGAAGAAGAGGAGTCCTACGAGTCTAAGTTAGAGGTGAACGATGAGGTATCTATTAAACTCCTTTTTGTAAGAAACATAAAACTTCTGTTTACCAGCTGGTTTATGAACTTATTTCCTAGGAACAAAATTCTAATTGCTCTAATTAATGAAATATAGTACTATGTATATTTAGCACTAGCGTCCACGTTTATAACTTTAATCATGTTTGCCTGCCCTTTGGATTTATAAGAAATTTTCCTGATTGTTTTCATCTCAATCACCTTAAGACTACTTATCTGTTTGATAAATAAAAAGATACTACTTATAGTTGAGAGCCATAGAAATTTTCCTAATTGTTTTCATCTTAATCACCGTGGCAGAAGCAGACGGAGCTCCACACTGTCCAAAGGGGCTAGCTTTGGTAAATTTTCATGTTTTATGGATTTGGGAGTTACCCAAAGTTGAGTTTTGGATGTGTTCTGTGTTGTGGAATCCTCAATTGAAATCCAAGGCTCTTTTGAAACAAAGAAAAAAGTGATACATGACACTCCTTATTAACCATATAGTTCTTTTGCAATCTTACCTTAATTGCTTCAGTAGTTAGGCTTTGTTTCTTAGAACTTTATATTGAATTACCTTAACGATAAGCTTGTCTACCTCAACAGTAAGTGTGGTTGGCTATAATGTTGTATAAAAATAAGTTCACAAGTAGATAATTCCATTATATTTTATGTCTATGCTCATTGGTTTAACTATAGTTTTACATTGAAATGGCCAACTGATCAGTTGTAAACTGTATATGTACAGAAGCTTAATTTGTAGTTATTTATAAATTGGTCTTATTGATGATGAAACGGAAGCTTGTTCTCTTTCTCTCCAAGATTTGAGTCAATTTGATAGCCTGTTTTGCTATAACTACTACTAGGGTTCTAGACTTTCTCATTGATTAAGAATGTCAGGAACAAATCAAGTGGCAAATCAAGGTTAATCTGTGTGTTTGTTTATTAAATATGGTTATTGTTGCAGGAGAAGCATCTTATAATGAAGAGGAAAGCAACCTCTAAAAGTGTTGGTCGTGCTACCCTTACAGAAAAGGGGGAAAAAAATTTTAGATTGTGGATTGTAATTACAGATTATGAACTATAAACGTTGATTATGGATTGTGTAATATAACTTGGATTTTACTTTTGGTACTTTTTATGAATTTTGTATTGTAAGAACTTAGACTCTTAATCCTTACTTATGTTAACAGTTCTTAATTTAAAAACTGAAAAAAAAAACCGGAAACTACCGAATTGAACTAATCAGTTCAGTTTTCAATTTTAGCTGTCAGAAAACCATAAACTGAACTGAACCGAACCGATGTTTAAATTCAGTTTTTAGTTTTAGTCCAAAATTAAACCGTATCAACCGAATGCCACCCCTATATGCAGCTGCAGACTGCGCCTCACTGGTGGCATGCATCCGTTTAGAGCAGCATTTAGATTAAATAGTTAATATATGCTTATCAGTGTTCTCCAAAGAACTAAAAGAAATCAAGCAAACCTGTAATGAAGGCGGGCATTTTTTTTTTGTCCTGCAATGTTTAGTCACTCTTTAATAGTAAAAACGTTAGGACATTATGCATGCATCACTGGCTACTATCTCTCCATATAATCATGATTTAACGTTAGTACAACAGTTTCTAGCTGGAGATTAGTGGATATATTACTGTACTTAAAACTGATAATTAACTGCAACATCGTATGTGTATGTTGCTTGCTGCATACGTACATGTATTCATCTTAATTAAATATCAAACCCTTGCTTCCCCGGCAGAGCAATATTAAACTGGAATCTTGAAGCAATCTGGCAGTACAAAGTAAACGTAATGCATGTATGTATGTATTAGGAAGTATAACAAAAGTGATTGTAAAGCTGTAATATACACACTAATTAACTACACGTACGTATATATAGAGCTGGCCAGTAATAACTAAGTTATCTCAATTTCCTATATTAGTTTAGAGTTTAAAGACAAAGCAAGTTCAATGCTAAGGCAACGCCAGCGTAGCACCTTTCAAGCCCTAAGCTAGGTTTTCTATCCAATTGATATCTTGCTGCTCCATTTGCAAGCCTTCTTCTTAGGTAATTAGGAGTTTGGGACTTCGGAGGGTTCTGTTTTATGACTTCCAACCCTTTCAGCTGCAGCATATGTATGTCGACCATGACCCACGAATCCACTTGTGTACGTGGTGACCTCGTTCAGCAAATGGCATGGGTGACTTCTGGGGCTCTCACAGAGGAAGATCGAAGAATGGTAAGAAAGCCAAGGGACCGTACCGCATTTGAGACTTGTTGCTTCATGCATGTGACATGCGTGCAGGTCTTTGGTTCAACAGATGAGCCTCTTGTCGACATTACTCAGGTCCGATCAAATTGGTGGCCGACTGGCCGGTGTGAAAGCTCTATTGGGGGTCGAAGAAAATTGGTCGCAGTCAATTTAACTCCAGAAGCTAGGGTTGAAATAAGTCAAATAACTAATTTTGCTGCACGTTTATTAGTGCAGCAAATACTCATGCATGGGAAGCACTTGCATCTAATATATTGATGGCACCACTATATTGATGTCTCCTACTCTCCTTCCCGGTAGGTATTTTTCCTTTGTGGACTGCATGTCATTTCACTAACTTGCATGCAAATATACTGAGAACTAATTCTTTTGGGTCGCATTTTACAATCATCCATGCAAAACTTCAACCTAATTATGTCATACATGTATTTGGCCTACAATATATTCAGAAATGATCTTGTCGTCCTTCTCAAGTGCACCGTTTGTGGTCTATGTTCAAGTTAATCTTGAATTGGGATTTCTCCTCTAATATAGCATATACATTTCTGAACAAATTGATTTTCAAACAGATGCAAATGATTATATGCTAACGAGTGAATTAGACTACAAACCACATATATAATTGAATTCTAGATGGGTGATCCATAACATCTGCAAACTACTAAAATTGACTATTGTAAAAAAATATTCATATACTTGTACATCGCTAATTATATTGACAAAGCTCGGATTTATGTTTCGATCAAGAAAAAAAGAAGCTCCGCTTCATGTGATTCTAATATTGACTGCCAGTTTATGAAAAAAAAATTGATATATACAATGCAAATGGTTAACATGCATTTTGGCACAACCAAGAAACACCTTATATGAGAGCCATATCAACATGGGACTACTACATAAAAAAACAAGACTCGTTACATCTAACTTGCTAGATCATTACGGTTCGTTTTGGCTCCGTTGGTGATTAAATTTAAAAGTGATGTTAGCTTTTGGAAAGCTGATGTTCCTACGGACTAATATAAAATTGAAACTTATTGAAGTACGGTGCCTTTCTTTAATTTCACCAAAGAACTTGTGCTACTTAATTCACACATTATAAGCTGTGTCAAGTGTCAACCTACACAAACTCTAACAAGTGGACACTAGATTACTATAACCCCATCATCTAATTCATTTCTTAATCACTCTTAATTTACAAAAAGTAAACCCTCCACCAATTGCCAATTAGTTTGATGCGACTATGCGAGAGGCACGTCAAGAACTCCTAACATTTTAGTATGCATTAAAAATACGACTCTTCACCTAAGTTTGCTCACTGTTCAAATCTACCCATTTCACAAAACCAGATCTGAAGGTCAACTACCACACAGAACCAAACAGATAGCTGGCGTGGGCCCCATCCCAAGCACAACTCCATTGACTTCCTGCACATCTAAAACGACATGAATATAATAAAAGCAGATTATTCTACTCCACTTCCTTTCTCTCTTTTGAATCTTTGCGCGCGTGACTAGATTTCGACGAATCCAATACCCAAATATATCATAGAAATAAGAATGAATTAAATTTAATATTCGAGATCCACAAAAATTATATTCCACCCTTCTTTCTTTCGTAATTTACACATCGTACCCCTCCCACTTCTCAATTACACCGTCAACTTCTGACATTGATATCTTTCTTTGTTTGACCTTGTCAGAGAGCTTTTAACATAACCTGTGGTCACACAGCCTCCATTGTCACGGGGCATTTTTAACGGTCACGATCGTCGTAGCTGTGTTTCCTCTATCAAGCAGATTGAAGCACGAGACCAACGACACCAGCCGGGACCGAACTAGCCTGCTGGTGAGGGTGAGGGTGACGGTGCTCGGCTTCGTACGTAACGATAAGCATGGTGGGGTCGTCCTGTGCTCTCTCCACGTGTTTCCTGGCTGGACACCCTCGCACTGTACTACACTTATAATAGCCTCTGCAAATAAAACGACAATGACTAAAAATTAATAATTTCGAAAATGAAGAAAATAATTTGAGTCTTCGAGATACACGATTTGACTTTGAAATTTGCAACACGATGCGCTGTGCGGTAATTAAGAAATAGAAAATTATAATTACCGTGGGTAAGGTGAGCCCTTGATCGGCTTTTGGCCGTACTTTCGCCATGAAAACTCGTCTGATGGTATATCGGCGATTTTCGCACTAATCGCCGGCACTCGGACTGTCCTCTTCACTTTGGTTTTTCTGTGCATTTGTTAACAAATTAATCAGCTCAGAAAAGATTTAAATGAGTAGAAAATGGTGACATGATTTTAGAGTGTATCAAGTGGGTACCTTCTTTTAGAACAGTGACATCCGCCGGAGGAGGTTGACTTCGTTGCGAGCTCGTCGTGGCAGCGTTTTCGGTGGGATTGAGAGAGCGGGGGTTTGCCGGAGGAGAAGGCCGGCGCCGGGGGGACGGCAGATGAAGAGAAAACTTTCCCGTTGGAGACGCTGCCGTCTCCGGTGGTGACGGAAGATAGAAACGACGAGGTAGTGGACATGGGAGGAGACAAGGTGAGGCAGTCTTTGGTGTTCAACTTTGTTTTGGCGCTGGTGTTGGGAATTCCGGTTTCAAAGGATAGATCGGTCTGCTGACTCTGAAGCATAGGTAGGACCGGGTTGGGAGGAGAAGAAGAGATGGTGGTGGGTTCATTACTAGGTTGCTTGGCCGGTCCACGGCGGAAGCGGGCGTGGCCGATCCGGTTCAAGACGGAAATGAACCGCCTGAACTTACCGACGGTGAAGTCGGTAATTTCACGGCAGTCGAGGTTGTTCTGAGACGGGGCTTGGCCGGACAAGACGCGGATGAGGTGCTCCATGCTCTGTAAGCCGGCGGAGGCGGCTTCTTCCATGGCCGACCGGTCGTCGATCTTGGAGAACCTGATTAGATCAACTGCCATTTGAAGATCCCTTTTGGATTGGAAACAGAGAGAGAGAGAGTCAAAGAGTCAAAGAGAAAGAGAGAGGAGATGGAGTTTGTGCTGGTTTGAGAATGTGGGGGTGGACATTGGTTTATAAAAGAGAAGGAGAAGAAGGGGTGCAAAGTCAAACGTGGGATCCGACGGTGGAGATCTGTTTGGTGTTTGTTTATTACAATTTTTTGCATGGCACATGATGGCATGAAGTTAAAATGACAATTACTATAAAGTCGAAGGTGATGGGGACCACATGGGGCAGAAAGAGGGTTCCGTCCTCCTGCTTTTGTAACGCACTCAGAGAGAGAGAGAGAGTTGAATATTTTCGAAACACAAATAGTCAATGGTCTTGATGTGAGAAAAGGCGTGCTTGTGATTCGAATATTATAATTATATTGTTTTGTAATTTTGTGTTATTTGTTCATAAGTTCACGGCGATGTTAATAATGCCACGACTCATGAGGTGAACTATATATTTATACCCGGCGTTTAATTTGGATCGTTGAAGGAGCAGAGTTCTCGAAGCCGCCTTGTTGTTCTAGGTTCTATATAGAAGTAGATACTGTAACAATCCAATTGTATCTCAAATTAATCTTATTTAGAACATAGGTTATTATGTTCTGCGTTCGATTCATAACAAGAAAGTAAGTTCGTTCGAACCTCTTTTGCAAAAAAACAAAAAAAACAAACTGTTAGTCTTATTTTCTAACGAGTTACTTTCCAACATGAAACTGACGAAAAGTCAAAATTATAAGCATGAAAAGCAAATCTGTATTGTCAATTGATAATCCCAATTTGGTTAAAAACATCCTCAACCCCGAATTAAATGATAAATTTTCCGTAAGTTCAAATCATTTCAAGAACATAACGTATACTGTTTATCAGAGGTGAAGGATTCATACAAATCGTAAGGAATATAGTTTCGTGGTGGGTTGATTTTCTAGCGAATATATTGAGAGTTGGGAAAGTCCAATCTTGCATTGGTTTGTTAGATTGCTTTGTGAAAAAGATTCTTGCTCACAGTGAATAAAGTCATTCACGTACCCAGTAAGTTTAACTTTATTCTGCCAGTGTGCCAGTTATTTAACTTATTTTAGCTACTGCCGAGGACAAAGGGCATCCTCACTTGTTTATGTTGTCAATGTTCACTTTCTGTTTTCTTCCGGGTGAATAGTTGACTTTCTGATCAAATCCCTCCCCAAACTAGTCACTTTCATTCGGAAAACAAAAAAAAGAAGAAGGAAGAAACCAAGAATTAGCACAAAACATATTAGGTCGGTAGACGAAATGAAAATCAATCAAGTAGTATGAGGCTATGAGCATCAATACTAAGAGAGTAGCTTATTAAGTTCTGGCCTCATGAATTTTGAGTCACAATTAGAATGGACATCGTGAAACTATTTAATCGTCTTTGAAGTAAAAATGTGAGTCGATTGGTTGATAAAAATTGTCATTTCACGGTAGAGGTGGCAAACGGGTTGGGCAGACACATTTTAAGGGGGTCAAAACAGTGCCCGTGTTGTGCTCGGACCGGCCTATTTGTTGAAATATTAAGTTCGGCCTGGCCCACGGCCTAAGCTCATGTCTGGCCGGGCCCGGGACCGTGCCGGGCCAAGAAGCGGGCTAGTTCAGCCTATTAGCATTATAAGACACAATTAATATAAAAAATATTGTGTAATTAGATTTTTTTTGTTTTATATAATTATTTAGAATAGTAAAATAAATAAAATAATACAACACATTTGATAATTTTATTTCTAAAACGTTACATGTGTTAAAACTATGATTTTTATCATTATTTTGATAATATTTGTTGACATAATGTAATTAAAATAATCAAGAGGTTTAATTAAAAATGTCTAATATTCAATTCTCATTATTATAATTATTTATATATTTGTATAAATAATATAAATTATGTGTTTAACAGACTGGCCCCATGAACTTATCGTTCCCGGGCCGGGCCTATGTGATAAAATATCTAAGCCCAGCTCGGCCCATTACAATAACAGATTTGGGCTGATTTTTAACATGTCGGACTTGGGATTTTCGGCCCACTTGCCACCTCTATTTCACAATAATCAAGTTTAACTTAATTCGATTGTATTTTTACAATACTATCCATTTATTGACATTTTAGACTTGAACGATCAATTATCCTTGAAGTATATACATATGTAGATGGTGATTTTAAACATAAAGACTTGTTTGGGGTGCTTTCGACTTTCGAGCCTCTTGAAGCAATCTGGATTTAAAACCTAGAGTTTCAATATGGCAAGCAATATAGATTTAAAGCCTGAGGTTTGCTTTGTTGTACACCCATTAGGTCTTTAGACTTATCTCATATGAGATACACATTTCATTTAATCGTGGGTTTTTTAATGTGCTTTTGTGTTAACAATGAGGGAAATTGGTGTTGATGGTTTTCTATTAGTATGCTAGATGGAAGCTGACATGTATATAAAATCTGCCATTCTATGCCTAAACCATAAAATTCAATTTTGGCTAAGATCTTCGGGGGCATTGTAATCCTTAGATTTAGAAAACTCTAGCCAAAGTGTAGAGCAAACCACTGACCAAATTCAAGCACTATCTAAGTATCTATGTTTTGTTCATAACTTCCTATAATGGTGAACTTAGTGGTAGTTACTTTGACTTAGATATTGGACTGTACCAATTTAGGTCAAAAGGCAAAGGCAGTCGACCAAGAGAAAAGCTCCGTATGGAAAACGCCTGGTCTTCTTCCACACACGAGGCCCTTGACCCAATACCATTGACAATTCCTCCATTTCAAACTTCCTGAACTTTAAAGTAAACGGACGTAACGGCAACACTGCGCTCTGTGGTGGAGGGCCCCCACCTCTAGAAGCTATGTGACGGAGCAGGAAATTAACGACGTTAGGGGTTTGAATTTCGGAAGTGGGTGAACTTGTTGACCGGATTCCCGAAGAGTTATTCAAACCGGTGGTGGGGTTAGCTATGATTAAATTAGTGCCGTGTTGATAATTAATCCCAAACGGCGCTGGAAGTAGTTGACCCAGGAATTAGGAAGCCCGCTCTGCGTAGTGCGTAATGCGCCGGACGTGGATAGATTTAATCCTGGCCGCGTGGAGACGGGACTGGACAGAAATGGGCCATATGGCGTCAAAGAAAAATTCATGGTCAATAGGCCCCGAAGACTAATCAAACCGGCCGTGGGGTTTACATTCCTCATATGCCACAATGTCACAAGCTAGGTGCCTACGGTTGCTGGCTTCGAATTTTCGATTGAATAATAGACTGCCAAGAAATACAACTCAAACCTAGGATATTAGAAGACAATTATTATCTGTTTGTGTATCAATAGGATAATAGAACTTTGGCTCGCCTCGGCCAGTGGCGGAGGGAGAAATTTTTTTAATTGGGGGCAAAATAATTGGCTAAGATTCTGGTGGTACAACGATCTGTATAGTGCTGTAAAGCCCAATTAATTGAATGAGAACCTGGAACTTAGAGTTAAAAAATCGAGAAGGGTAACAGGGAGAAAGAGAGAAGGATGAGGATCATGAGGTAGAGTCGAACTAATTAGATTAATTTAAGGATTTATATATGAGGAATATGGAGATTTCACATTTTCGTGGGTGAAAACATGTTGTCGTCAGCGTCAGCACATAAGAATATGGAGATTCATGGTGGCATTTAATAAGAAGAAGAGGGATTGTTATTTCTTTACCTAGAGGGCTAGTCAAATGAATAATTTGACTCAAATATGTGGCGATTGTTATGCCAAATCAGTGAAATTACATTTGTGCATTGACCAAAGTTAGGAAATAAGAATCTTACGAGATAGATTTCACCACATTTTTGTGTTGGTGTGGGACAAAATATGTTTTCACTGGGGGCAAAAACTACATCATGTGGACCAATATTTGATTCCACTGAGGGCACAGACATGTGCTAGTCCTTAGGCCATCTCTAACCGGAAAAGCTAAAATAACATCAAAATTAAAATTTTAGCCCTTAAATATTGAACTATTCATTGAAGTGGCATTAACCGTCTCTAACCCATATAGATAAATTTTTAGCCCAACATTATATTTTAAGACTTGAGGTTGTTAGTATATGTTTAAGTATTATAATTTTGTATTAGATCTTTTTTAAGGGGTTTAAGACTCAGCCTAGCTAAGAGGCTCATTTCTTTTGTATTAGATTTTTATTTGAAGTAAATAAGTTATTTTCACAATTAAGAAATGAGCTTAATTCCAATATTTTAATTAAAATTATTATTGGCTCTCACTCATCTCATTCAATTATATTTGACATGATAGTATGTATTTAACATACTTTGTAGTATATATATATATATATATAGTGAGGTTGTATAGACCACTTTCTTCAAATAGAGAAAGGGATATTGTGAGGTTATTATATATATATATAACTATATATATATATATATATATATATATAGTTATATGTTGTAGGAGAATTACGCTCCGTAATCTTCCGGTGTAACTTGTCCTAATTAGTATAGATTAGTCTAGTTAAGGAAAGATATATAATCCCTGAATCTACAAGATACTCAATGTAATGCCTATAGATAAGGCATCCTTATCAATGAATAAAGATGATATTTCTCCTTATTCAATGTGTATTACATTCTTCTGTAACACGTAGTTCTAACCCTGAGTTCCTAGGTTTAGAACCCTAAATTCTGAAAATAATTCATTCTGCCATGAAACATTCGGCAAAAGATGACTGAATTTTTTTTTATTCTATCACGAAAAATTCGACAGAAGAATATCAAAAACTCTGAGAATATTCTTCTGCTAAAAAGATAATCGCAAAAAAAAAACCAAAATCGGTTTGATCAGTAGGCACACAGAAATTTTTTCTGGGCACCCGTCCTCCTTCTCCTTCGATCTTCCTTGATCGGTGGTTCCCCCGTACCGACGACGACCTGCACGCGCCTCAGTGTCTAGCCCCGGCGACCAAGCCAGCGCCTAACCTTGCGCAAGCAGCAGGAAGGCCAAAGCCAATCGATGACGGCGACCGCTCCTCGAAGCATTGATGCCTAACGCTTACGACCTGCTCTCCTTGCGCTCATAACCAGAATCCCGACGTCGTCCCAGCATCGCCACTACAAGCCTGGAGGCCCCTCCTTATCTGAACAAGGAACGCCGTCAGGGTCTCCGCATTCCGGCTTAACCCATGCTCGATCCCGACGTTATCCAATTCCACACCGATGATCGACCACGTGCTGCAGCCCAGAGGACAACACCTCAATGACGCCCCGACCTTGCCAGAACCTTGGCCAGACCTCTGACGCCCGCTGAAGCAACCGCAGAAGTTCCCATCATCGGACCCGGATTTCTGTCTCCGACCAGGTCGGACTTCACCGAACCGACCATACAAAAAAACTCTTTACCTCTTCTGGTAAATAGTAAAAGAGGCATGGTAATTTGCCTCCAGGTTAAACGTTTTTTATCCTACGGGTAAAATTGATAATTTACTGATACAATAATATGTTTTATTATTTTTTTCTGGTTTCATGTGATGAATTTAAACTAACCATATGTTTTTATTTTGGTGAAATTTATCACATGACGTGAGTTACTTCGTGACGTATATTCGTGGATTCAAGTATGATCGTGGAATCAAGCATGATCGTGGAATCAAGCAATAACAATACTAATACGCTGTTTATTTGGCAAACAACCAAGTATATTTTAAATTAACGTTACTGCTTTAATGCAAATTTAAATTCCTCTGAATTTTGTCTTTCATCTGGGACTTTCAACCTCTCTTTCAATTTCAACCCGATTCTTTCGCTTCTCGGGTATACAGGGATATGATTCCCCTAGTACCGAGTTTTAGGAGCGGCTAGGAGTGCCGCTGTTACCATTCGCAGCCGTTGTGTGTAGCTAAAATGTTTGAAAAAAATGGGACAAATATCGGTTTGCGACGGAAATTGTTGCTTATACCATTAGTTTGTGACAAAAATTGTCACTTATACCATTGTGACGAAATTTGTCACAGTTTATTGAATTGAGTTACCATAATTTGGGACTTGACCTCCAATTGTGTCGTATATTGATACATAATGAATTTTCCCTCTTGTTGATCGCAACATGCACCTGAAATTTGGCATTTTCATGTTAGATGTGTTTATGCACCTAGTCTAGATTAATTTCTTTTGGTGCAAC
Organism: Argentina anserina; assembly: GCF_933775445.1. NCBI lineage: Eukaryota > Viridiplantae > Streptophyta > Magnoliopsida > Rosales > Rosaceae > Argentina > Argentina anserina. The sequence goes on from NC_065875.1 coordinate 5,143,639, forward strand.
ATCGTTTCATTGAAAAACAGAAACATTATGGTCGAAATATACAAGAGTTAGATATGAGAAGTTCTTGAAACAAGACACTCATTATATGGAATAACATGAGAATATCTTCTCAGAATTATGGATTTTTAAAGCAATTATACATTGCGGTTATTAAATGAAAATAATGAAGCATAAATGCTTCGATTAATAGTCTAAATGACTAGAAATCTATTTATTTCCAAGTTTAATGTGACTAATGTTACTTAGTTTTTACAATTTTAAATTGGTTCATGGTCAAGATCTCAATACAATTGTTGGCTATAAAGTTCTCATGTAGTTCAAGTAAACGAACATATGAGAATGTCTCGATGCATTTATGGTTTCATTACCAAAAACAATATGTTAATGCAATGTAACGCATTACATACTACATGACACTCCCTACATAAGCCCACGGTTTTAATTGTGGCATAAGATTGATGTATTGTTATGACATGTTTCCACCTTATTTTGGTGATGATTTATAGTGTTACACGCCATGTAATGCACTATATATTCCACCGTTTAAAAATATGGTGATGTTTTCACAAAGCTCGAATTGAACTAACGCTCGTACAAGATTAGGAGAGTGACAAACTATAACAGGTTCGTGAGCTACGACCTTGACGGTATCGCCAAGATGTTCTGTCCGCCGCCCGGTTTTACCCCTAATGGCATCAAATATTGGCCGAGCCAATGACAATTGGCAGCCCCTGCATCAGCCCTGCTGGCCCCCTTGCAGCTGTCCTGCGAGGCCCCCTATAGCAGCCCCCTACATGCCCCTCACAGTCCCTTCACCACCCCCGCACGGTTTCCTTACGAACTCCTAGCTTTTTGGTTCTATTTTTTTATGCCAGAAACCCCTTTTGGTATGTCTAGGAAATACCTATCCTTGTATTCGGATCTATGGTGTATATGCATGATATTTGCATGTCAAAATCACTCGTGAATGATGTTTGAGGGTCTAAAACCCTTAAGTAACGTTAAGCGGTCATTCGGGACTATATCAATGCACTTGCCGAGATTTATTTTGTGATATTTATGTCTTAACATAAGACTATTTGTGTCTATATTCTTGTTTATAAATATGTTAAAGAGACGTTGAGTGCATAGCTAAATGAAAAGCTATGAATGGATTTAATTTTAATCTAATGTGACTATAATGACGAGATCATCACACATAGAATCAAGAGCGGTTTAGGTGCTCAAGTTTAAATTCCTTATGACATTATGATTCAAGTCACATGCTTTTATGCATCAAGAAAGCAATTGAACCTATGAAATGGTTTTTGTCATAGTAGTTGTCTACGTTGATGAATTCACAACGATACCATATATAAAAATTGGTGAGACGATAAGCTACTAGATGACAATCCTTGTGCTAACATTATTTATCACTTACAAACTCATTGTGAACAAATTCTTATGTATTTCTTCTAATGATGTAGAGCATCTCATGAGTCGAAATATCGTGAATTATATTCTTTCACGATACTATGATTCAGAATAATGAATCGATAATTCATTTAGGGTATTCTTTTGAGCAAGATGTTTTATGGATCAATATTATTCCTCCAAAGTAGTGGAGATGTAATATATGCGTTAACAAGTGCATAGCCTCCTCTATGATTCTCCATTGACTATGCTCAATCTCTAAGCCTATTCTTTAGCAAAAAATTTAGGAGTGACATACACCCTCTTGCGCTAAAGAGAATGAGACATACGATGGAAGCCAAAATTAGCTTATCATGATTTACTTTGAGGATAAAATATATTGTGGTGATACATATATCATGGTTAAACTGAAACCATAACACTTAGATGTTATGGAGCACCCAACACAATGACAAAAGTTGAAAAGCCTTAAAGATTTACAGATTGCGGACTTGTCATTGTGAGGACCATTTCACCTACTTTTAGGTGGGTTATTGAGGTGTTACTTACGACACTGATTTCTAACATCTAAGGCTACATACTCACAAAATTTGAGCCAATTTGGAGACCTGGAACATGGTGAACTGCTCGACACAAGTGGTCATTGACCTCCGGCAAGTATTCGGCCGTTTAGGTAACTTTCCGACCGGTTCTGGCAGTGAGGCTGGTGGAATTGGATTCCTATCACCCGTGTTTACTTGCTCCTAATTTTTCGTAGCATTCGGGGTTCGTAAAGTCAGTTAACCATTCAAGGAAGTGTAAACCAGAGGTTCGGAATTGGTCGTTGATGTGTCAAGGCTTCCAACGAACCAACAATTCGAACCATAAGCTATGGTTTGTAGCGTGTCTTGTTTTACGGTATCCATATATACCACCATCATTGACGTTACGGTTGTAAAGATTCACATATTAGTGTTTAAAGTCTAACAATATGCATGTTTATTAACAGATTATGTTAACGGTTTATCGTCCACATTTTTTATGTGCCAAATTACGCCTCCACAAGAGCATAATGATGGGTTATTTGATGTTGAATTTCGTCTTTGAATAAGACATCCACTTCCAATCTATGTCCGCTTATATAAAAGACCTTAACATACGATCTCGTTTAGTCATTTTTGATGAGCCAGTCTCCCCGTCGTTAGGGGGAGAGAAGAACAAGTTTGTTCAATGTTCAACAACTTGGTTTTGTCGTGGTTTGTCCCACTGCGCCTCATCATGTTCCTAATAGTCCTATAAATGGAAGTGACAAGATTAGAGATACATGCTGCAACTATGTCTGTAAGGATTGATGTCCGACAAATGGACATGTAGTCACTCTTTGTTGGTGACTCCACAAATGTGGTAGATGGTGTCACTAGGCTGTGGCTCTTACGAAAGTGTAGAGAGACCATTTGGTTCGATAATACTTGTTGAATGCGAGTTATGACACAACTTGATATATGATCAATGATACTCGCTCGTTTGTTTTCTTGGATGATAGTTATTATTGGAGGATGCCTCAATGTTAATACGAATCCAAATGAGAGATCTCGAAGAATGACGATGTTAAATGAGTTTGATTTTGAACTATACATACTCTGTTGACGTAAAATTCCAACATTGTAGATTGGCCTACATGGAAAGTGCTATCCAACAAGAATTGATAGTGATGATCGACCCATGTCGCCGCCACAGCTTCCTGAAAAGCCGTAGGATCCAGTTTTAACAAAGAGATAGGCCATTGGTTAGGTAATGCCAACACCGTAAATGTAAATCATATCGGTTATACCTTTGTTAGGCGTAGTGAGAAAGATAAGAGTTTAGACTTACCTTATGGCGCAAACTCTCTGACAAAACGCCCTGGAATCAAATATAAGACGGCTTGTTCTCATAATACCTTGTTAGTTAGGTGGTTTCCAAAATAACTGAATTTGCAGCTTGTGGTCACAGCTATGTTGGGACTAAGTTAAAGAGATGTAGATAAAGATCCTGAATGGATTGGTTTTCACCTAATTCAAGTGCTTCCAGACCACGGAGTATGATAACTTGATTAAGGTATGGATAGTAAAATGAAGTGTGATTGACTCTTGATGAGCTAAGAGCCAAATGCTATTTTCCGAAGCTCCTTGCTCAAAACTCAGGGCTCACCACCCTGACAATGCAGGAGAATTCACTTCGAAGACTTTTTATTGCATAGCCGGTACTGGACATCCTCGTAACCCCATGTTCATTCTACATAAATGGATGAGCTGGAGTGACACTTAAGTAGTTAAAGCTTATAGCTAGGGCCCTCGTTACGCGTAAGTAATTTACCCATAACTGTCTGGGGATATGCAATATTGCATGCAGCTGTACTTAGAATGAAAGGATCTTGAGTATAATAGGTCTTGAAAGTGATGGCCGTTATTGATGATGTTGTTCATCGGTTGGCTAAAGGCAACAAGGACGTTAAACCAACACAAATAACACTTTAATGAAGCGATATCAGAATCTGCCCAGATTCGTAGGTCAACTTCCACGGGACCTATATGGCAGCTCACTTGTTGGAAAAGGGTGAATTCGATATAATTGGAAAGTTCTATGTGTCTACTTTCCAGGGACACCAACCATTGGACCATATCTCATATATTGAGTGAGTTATAGCTTTTTTAGTAAAATAAGACGGATCTGTCTAGAAACTACAGCTTAGTTAACTTCGACGAAGCTTTGTGATCAGCTCAGAATGAACTAGGTTGTGAACCATATATCACTAGAAATCCATGGGTGTCTAATTTCTATAACTCTTTACGGTTCATCCATACCTATTGCATTGAAGAAATTACGACTGTTTAAGTGCGTGAAAGTCATACCACGCGTGAATATGTTTTTCATTGCAAACTCTTATTTTGAGTTGTTATGCAATTCTCTTTCTTTTGATCCATGTACGGATAAGTGTACATGTTTGATTTAAGAATGTTTGGCGAGACTTGATATTCAAATCATTGACCTTTTGCTATATTTGAAGAATGTGAAGAGCGTTCGTATACGCTATCTATCTAAACTCCGAGATTGAGTTACCGATCAGGGGGGTTGTTTTGCAGACTTCAGGGGGAGTCTATACCACATGTTTTATTTAATTGTAGTTGGTGCGTTGTGCTCTTTTTCCCTTCGACCAAGTTTTTATTTTACCCAAGAGGTTTTTATTTTGCTTGGCAAAGTTTTTACCGAGGCAACGGTTATGCACCATGACACATTAGGATCGCGATACAAGGGGGAGTGTTGAGAATTACTCTCCGTAATCTTCCGGTGTATCTCGTCCTAATTAGTATGAGTTAGTCTAGTTAAGGAATGATATATAATCCCTGAATATACAGGGTAATCAATGTAATGCCTATATATAAAGCCTCCTTATCAATGAATAAATATGATACTTCTCCCTATTCGATGCGTATTACATTCTTCTGTAACATTATATACATATATATTATTATTTTCTTTAATCCATTTAAGTAGAGATCATTTCTAATTTTAATCCTCAAAATTAAAATTAATTGTATTAAACAATTAAAATTAAAATTAATTGTACTAATAATCAGTATATATCATAGAAATTAAAATTAATTGTACTAATAATCAAAAATTAAAATTAATTGTACTAATCAGCAAAAATTCAAATAAATTGTATTAATCATCAATATTAAAGTTAATTGCATTCATCATTAATTTTTTTTATTAATGAAAAATTTCATTTATATTAGATGTAGTTGATAAAATATGAGGACCTATTGAATAAACAATGATATTTGTTCTCCACTCAAAATACTAAAATGCATTGTTTAGGGCTAAATAACCCTTAACAATGTTTTTAGCCCTCTCATTATGACTTTTCAGCCCTTAACTATGTGGGTTGGAGATGAGAAGTGCTAAATCATATCCTTTTAGCCCTAAACAAGGAAGGGTTGGAGATGACCTTAGCTAGCTCCGCCAATGGCCTCGGCGCGTTTTTCATGCTATATCACGTCTTGAGATGAATTTAATATTATTGTAGACATGTATTCAACAGCTCTAGTGATAATGGAGAACAAATTAGAAAAAGAGAATTGTAATTTACGCATTTATTAATTTAAAATGTATGGTTTTAATGTATTTTAGTTACTTATTTGAATTAAAAAATATTTTATCTACATTTATCTACATTTATTTACTTATTTTATTATAATTTTAATATTTATAAAACACGAAATGCTTCACTTCGATGCCTTAAGACTTCCACGGCTTGAGGATTCGACAAAACGCCTCGCCTCACGCCTTCGCCCTTTTAAACATTGATACATATCACCCAAATAATGCGTATGAAGCTTAATACTTTTATTTTTTATGGTGTGGGAATGAAACCAATTATTGTATATAACCATCTAAGCTCATTCGAAAAAAAAAACAATCTAAGCTCAGGAGCATATTAATCACTTGAGAACTTTTTTTAGAGGTAAGGGCTGGTGTGGCTGCCCCTTGAGCACTTTCTTGGTGAATGGAATTCTTTCACTGAAGCAAGCAAAAATTCAAAAGCCTTAAATGACCAGTTATAATAAAAGTAAACAAGAGTTAAGGTAATTTCTTCTAAATTGAGTCAGACACAGAATAAGGAAAAACATCCCAATAGTGGCCTTAAAAACTAAGACTAGTCTCAAATTCAATTTATTCATCTCCAACAACTCAATACAGGGGGAGCTAGTTTTATAATTATAAGACTTGGTTCTATTTCAAGTCATGTATCTAAACATTTTCCAAGACCAAGACTCAAATAGTGATCTATGTCGTACAACAATAATATTGAACACTAAGTAGCATTGACACGGCACCAGAGTCACGTATTGCGTGTCTGACATGGACATGGACACGCGAACTGATATCCGGACACAGTTCATACACGTGAATTGGTATTTGGACACGATTATGTTCTTAAAGGAACACACGATTTAGCTACTTCGACATCTACCTACCGGAGATCGAAGCAAAACGAAGTTGGATCCGATCAAAATGAAGCAACAAATCAATCATAAGCTTTAATTAACAAAAAACATGCATCAAATTCAAATCACTTCTACAATTCTTATCAAAATGAAGGTACATTTCCCATCAAAACGAGCCAACATGGAGAACAGATCGAATGCTGGACTAAAGCCGTACACCAAGCTTCTAAAGGCGGCATCCGATCGAACAAGGAGATTAAAATCACGATTGACCTCAGCCTCGACCTTCTATGGCGGCGACAACGGGAAAGTAGTTAGACAATCTACAGATGCTGAAGATTTGCAGCGTCAGGCTTGGTTCGGTATGGTGGTGATAGGGATGGAAGCTTTCCGATCGGCCGGAGTGATGATATCAACGTTTCTATCCCAGACAAGCAGTTGAGACTAGTGGGATTGTGGGAGTGTTCATACCCAAAAAAGCACAAATACACCGTACACATACTTTAGGCACAACAAGAACGTACACATCCATAACTACATCCGGGAAGCCAAAAAATATTATCGGCATGCCATGCACGTGGACCCAAGCCACAATCACGCTTTTGGAGCTTACAAGTTTGGCTGTGGTATGGAAGGTAATAGGAGAACATGAAGCCTGTTTTATATATTGATTATCGCCGATTTTGGACTTAGGACCGAAATCGAGTTCAATAATGTTAATCTTTACATGGGCATGCAAAAATGAGAAATTCAAGCTCACATGCTTAAACACATTTACTCTTGCTACCATAAAACAATTAATTTTTCCAACAACACCATTTATTATGCTCACAATTACCCTGCAGTAACTCACCTTCTCATGCATTAGATACAAAAAGCCACACATTTGATTTCATTTTTTATCTATTATCAGTACTACCGTGTTACAAGCCTTTCCAAATGTACCAACATCAAGATTGAGGCCACACAGTAGCCATTGTGTAGGATATTTGTTTCTCCATTCTCATACTTCACCATAACAATACAATAAAACAGCTCTAAGCCATATGCTTATTGCCTTGTTTTGGATATTTAGTCTTAACATTATGGTTTTCTCTAATATACAGTAACTTTATACCATTAACCTGTGTCTTAGCCTCACCTCTTCTAGCCTATAAATTGAGGCTTCTTCCCAGTAGCAAACACAACTTTCAGGCAGCAATAGAATACAACCTCCCAGCAACATAGCCTATGAACATGCATCTTTCAAGCAAGCCTCAAGCAATAAGCCAAGCATCCATAGTCTTCCATCAAAATCTTCTTCAAGCTCTAGACAACCTTAATTAAGCTCAACCCTGCACCTTAGTTTCTTTTGTTTATCCTCCCTGCACTAGATTAAACCATGCCAAACCTCTCCTTGCAAGCATCTCATCTTTGCAACTCATGTGCTTCTAACTCCCTTGCCACATGCCTCCTTGCAAGCCTTTTACAAATTACGTTCATCATCAAAACATCATGCCAATACATATCGTCACAGTACCAAGCCAACATCACAGTGAGAAAATTTGGGGAAACACTACAAAGCTCTTCTGAAGCTTTGGCCCAGTTCTCGAACTCAGAAGGGGGTACAAGAGGCAATCAAGCAATTCTAAAAGCCTATGTACAAAACACCCTCTTACAAGGAGATAAATATGGTTAAAAAGAATCATGTGCGTTAAGATATATGTTATTAACGGTGTTTATTAGTACCTTGTTTTAATCTCAAACGTACAAGATAATTAAAAGGAGATCTAATGGTTTTACTTATTCTTCCTCAAAATTGGCCAAAAAATATTAGATAAGTATATATATAATATATATTAAAATTAATATTTAATTTAACGTGTCCGTGTAAATAAAAATTAATTTGCCGTGTCCGCGTATCATATTATGTCCAATCCGTACTACTTAAATTGAACATAACACTCGAACAATAATATATATACAATCTATTATATTGAATGTAACATCCATTATAAGACTCTATTGTTAGAGATGAAATTTATAATACTCATAAATAGTGCAATAAGGGAGTTTTAAAATGAAACAAGCACCCCAAAATAAGACTTTTGTTGGAGTTGCCCTTAAAAATAAAATGAGCTCCTGCATCGGATCGATGCAGCTCAAAATTCCGGCTAATGGGAGCAACGAAGACCATCAATTCGGGGGATGCGAGTGGTGATGGTGGTCTGTCGACCCATCTTGAAGGACCCATCACTCGATTAAGGTACGTTAGAGCTCTTTGTAACTCCATTTTGTCGTTTTGGGAATGTTGTTGGCATAATCCAATATCCATTTGATAGAAATCATTGTTAATTTCTAGTTCAATTGGCTCGCCAAACCAAACTGATGGGACATATGGGATTGTTATTTATTTTTTGTTTGAAAAAAACCATGATTAACAGGGCTGGGCGGCTGGCATTGTTAGGACCAAGGAATAAAATCTCCCCGATATTTCCGATATATCCTCTGATATCTCAATTTTTAAACAAAAATGATATATCTTAGGGGTAAATATCTTATTTTTTCTCGTATCTATGATATTTCTCCGATAACATAAAATATATCAGATATTTCTCCGATATTTACGATATATCCGATATATCTTCGATATTTTAGAGAAATATTTGAAAATTTTCACTTCAAAAAAATTAACTCAATTTGAGGATGTCTCGGACTCTTCTTGACCTGGATTTTTTGATTAATTAATCACCTCGAGCCTCGAGGGATATAAAAAATAACACTAGAAGAGTAGTCATTCAATCGGCTAATTTTTAATTTTTCGTAAAAGATATCGAGATGAGGAGTGTTCTCCTTGAGCACTATTGGGGAAAGTAAGAAAACATGAGTTACATTGTAGTCTTTGTTTCCTAGAATTTCCTGTATACCTTCATAGATTGCTAGCAACCTGTGAACATATCATGGAAAGATGATAATACTAAAATTTGACATGCGTATTTTAGCACAAACGGCTTCCTCTTCTGCTTGTGAAAGAAGTGGAGTACTTTTGCTCTTATTCATACAAAGCAAAGGAACCGTCTTGCATATCAGAAGTTGGAAAAACTCGTATACTACTACTATAACATGAAGTTACGACTACATGATAAACAAACAAAGGATAATGTGATCAATGAAAACAACTATATCGATCTACTTCATGTTGCTAGTGAACCACTTCAGAATGACATTGGTCATCTTCATGATTGGATTATGCATGCACACATCGATGATGAAAATGGCAACCCTCCTCCACATGTCGTAAAAAAGGCAACTGATTTTGGAATTGATGTAAACAAGGTATTATCTGATGAAGTTGGAGACCCGGGAGATGACTCTGATAATACTAGTGTGTGGGGCGGTGTAGCAACTCCAGATAGTTCAGATAGTGATGATGATGATGGTGGTGGTGGGGGTGGTAATGGTGCTGGTAGTGGTGGAAGTCGACAAGGTGGTGGAGATACAAGGTTTAAATATGGACAATTTTATGTAGGTGGAGAATTTGAGCAGTTTACTTGTGAAAGTAATTTTGATCATGCTACCCAAGATGAGAATCATGGATCTAGAGCAGGCGGTCATTGTGCGCAACAACAAAATAGGTGCAGGAGGAGGATAAGAGGAGCCATTGATGATCAAAATATTTCATCTGATGTTAGTTCAGTTGCCTTAAGTTTTGATTCTATCAGTTTAGGCACATAGCACAGTGGGATGTCAAACGAATCACATGAAGTCAACTATCAATCTGGTAATCTTATTTACAATTATGGTCAGTTTGGAGACGTTTATGATCAATTATTGAGTTGGGTTCATCCTTACTATCTCTTTCTCAGAGAAACTATTAGTAGCTCAAAAGAGATATATGTCTATCATGTTAACCATTACAATTCGTACTATATGGCTCGTATGTCTTGGGCAAAGTATTATAATTTTGTTGACTAACGTGCATCTTTTCAAGCACCTAGAGCCTCTTTCTGGTACTAGATAAAATTAATAATTGTATTTGTTTGTATGTAATTCAATAATAAATAAATAAATAATTTCAGAAGAAGAACGATATTTTTTCCCAATATCCCCGATATATTTCCGATATATCCAATATCTCTCTTTAAAAAAATGATATATTCCCCGATACCGATATTTTGAACCTTGGTTAGAACACAGCATATGTAACGACCCCAAAATTTCGAGCTTAAAAACTCAAAATTCTAAAGTCGTTAAACACAAAATAATCTCAAATAAATCGAAATCATTAAAGTGTAACAGCGGATCAATTCTGAGTTCTCAATACAACTCAGACAACCAATTATTACAACCCAAATTTATAATCCATACATAAAATGGAAATGAAATAATCCTCACAAATCACTCACAAATCTCACAAATAAAGGTACACAAATTCTCGCACACAAATCCACGCTAAAACCTCACCACAATAGGATACGAACGACTTCGAGCCTCTGCAGTCGTCACTCAAACTCCACTAATCAGCACCTGCGGAATTATCCCATACACCATCGAATTGGTGCACCGGGATTGTAAACACAAACCCGGTAAGCTTATAGCTCGTATGAGTAAAATCAAATATAATTCGCATATCAAAATATACGAAAAATCACAAATCAACAAATATAAATGCCCTCATGAGTCAATGGACAGCCCATCTGGTTGTCCCAAAAAGAATATGAAATGAAACGCTCATGAGAAAATTAAGTAACCCTTCTGGTTACCCAATGCATTTATAATACGGGTACCAAGAACGCTGGTACACATCTGTTACCCCTCTCGTAATACACCGCTGATATTGGATAGCCACCCGCTACCCAACATCCAAAATAAACTGAGTACCCATGAGCAGATAACCACCCGTTACCTCACATGCAGTACTAAGGCAGACAGACTAGAGCTCTAACTGTATCGTAACTTTCGCCCGGCCAAAGGCTAGGTTTCGACTTGCCAAACACGTACAATAATCTTACATCATATTGTACCAAAAATCAGGTCCGAAGACAATTCATATTTTAACAATCTCAATGTTAAAAATCACGTACAATAATCTCACATCATATTGTACAATTCAAATCACATGCTCAATAGAATCACAATAAAATCATAACAGTATATTATATAGCAAACTATATATATTCGTACTTATTTACCATTTATACAATATATATATAGTCCACTATATCTTATACATGTCATATTTCACCACACATGCTCAATTCACAAACTTCCGTCATCGAAATGACTATTTTTAATGAATTAATAACAGTACGTAATTTAATGAACTATATATATATATATATATGTACTTATTACCATTATACTGTATATATGTAGTCCACTAAATTATATACATGTTGTAATTCATTCGATAAACACACTTGCAAAAATGTTGAATCACCACGAGGGTAGATTCGTAATTCAGTGAGATTTTACTCACCTTAACGACTCGAGCGTAATTCCACAATTCCCGATGATAATTCCTTTCCTCGGTTTAACGATCACCTTGAAAAGATAAGAGAAGAATTTAGAATCGTTTCGTAACCTTTAAATGCCGAAACAGTAATAATCGGTTACTGTTCAGCAATTTTTCGGTTTTACGAAGTTACTGTTCAGTGGTACTATTCACTGTTACTATTCCCGGATACTGTACAAATATGCAATTAATACGTATTTCTGTACGTATAAATATTATATATGTATTTCTGTATGTATAAATACTATATACATATTTCTGTACGTATAAATATTACTACGTATTTCTGTACGTATAAATATTAATACGTATTTCTGTACGTATAAATATTAATACGTATTTCTGTACGTATAAATATTATATACGTATTTATGTACGTATAAATATTAATACGTATTTCTGTACGTATAAATATTAATACGTATTTCTGTACGTATAAATATTAATACGTATTTCTGTACGTATACGTACGATTTAAATGTAAATACAAATTCAGTAAATAAAATTTACTAAATTACCCTTTTACAAAATTACTTTTTACATTTACTGAAAGTAATATATATTTACATTTACCGAAGGTAAAATTTAATTACATTTACCGTAGTAAATAAAAATTACATTTACATTTTACCGTGCACAGTAAATTACCAAAATACCCTTCTGTCAAAACTGTTCCCACCGCCGCACGTGGCGGCGCGTGTGGCACACGCGCCACCTCCGGCGGGCCGCGCGTGGGGCCCACGCGCCGAGGCTAACCACGGCGCGTATCACGCCACCGCCGCGTCCAAAACCACCCTCTTCCTTCCCTCCACCTTCCTACGGTCTCCGACCACCCATGGCTTGCCCCATACTCCCACACGCGCCGCCTCTAGGCGGCGGTATCCCTCTCCTCCATCCACCTCCGATTCTCCACAAAATCCTCCAAAATCAACACAACAACATCACAACCCATTCAATTTCACAACCCTTACCTCTATCACGCCGTGGAAGCACCGGAGGATCGCCGACGAGCTCGAACCAGTCGGTCTTGGCTCGGTGACGTGCAACGCGTCTCCACGACGGCGAGAGACAGTGCGTCGACCTCGGGGTCGACTGCTGGAGGCCGTGCGACGCTCGTAGTACCGGCGGTGTGGCTCACGGACGCGCGGTGGTGGAGATCGGGGAGGGAGATCGATGGTTTCGGGAGAGAGTGTCGTGAGGGAGAGAGGGAGAGAGAGAGAGAGAGAGAGAGAGAGAGGGAGGCGGGCTGAATGGGAGAGAGAGGGTTTCCAATTATGGAAACCCTAATCTCATAAATGTTCTATTTATACTAGTTTTCAAATCGGAAACTAACTTCCGACGTTAATAACTTTTACGTACGATGTCCGTTTCGAACGTGTCACATATCCACGAACTCGTATCGACGAGCTCTACAACTTTCGTGAAGAAAGTGTTCGCAACCGAGCGACGGAATAAAAGTCGATAAATTCGTTCGGAAGCGTAACGTTTTCTTATTAAACGTTCTCGGAACGTTTCCGTTTCCGTTTTCGTAACACTTGCAAACAATGAAATTCAATTTAAATGAATTTCAAAACTTTATAGAATTTACTTCAAATCAAATATCGTTTTGAAAAATTGGGTTATTACAGCATCAGAACAGTTTAACTTCAAAATGCCATGGCACAAGTATGATATGATTGATATCCCAAATTCCCAATCGATCATATGAGATTGGAGTCATTGGACACCTCCAGAAGAGGAGAAGTAACTGTGATTTTGGTAATGGATGGAGCGGGAATCCATCGATTATTCCAAATGTTGAATACTTTTTCTATTGAAATTTGGAAACCTGCCATATCCCTTGAGAACTTTATAGTTATAGTTTTTTTTCCTTTCATGTGATGACCTCGTATCTAATTTACCAATTAACCACCATTAGCATAGTGAACTCAAGCAGCATGTCAAGGCAACCATGAGAACTATTTTCCACCAACCCAAAATTAACCTTATAGATTTTGTATGCATACTGTCGCTATGGTATCTGGAGCCAAATCGGATCCAGAGAATGATGCATGAGTTACTGAACTTGTTTAGGCACCACGGAATTTACCATTCCACCAAGGAGCCAAAAGCAACGGAAAACTTAGAGTTGCTTCTCATGAAAATCGTTGCTGTATTTCTCTTTAGTTGACTGTAGCTTATTTGATTCAGTTGTTCATGTGTGAATTTGGCTTGGTTGTATACTATGTGTTTTTATGGTTGTATTTAAAAAAAATGTAAACCCGGAGGTTCTTCATATTAAGGTAGGCTAGATAGCTCATACAGAACCAAGCCTTTTGCAACACCCTTGTTCGAGCTGGGAAAAAGATCTTCCTCAGAGAACAATCAACAAGCCCCGGTGTCGAACCCTAGATGGTTCTAACCTTCGTTCTCTGTTGTTGCTGGCATGCCAGTACCTTTGAGTTAGGTACAACTCTTGCTTTGTTTGACAGTGATCGCGCTCACAGACTGTCTTCTTCTCCAGCGATTGCTCCACAGTTGCTGATAAACCGCTGAAGTTCGAATGACCTATACACAACCGGTTGCTAGGTACCTTTCACTCCACCTCAAATAGATGGCCGATCTTACTTTAGACCGCTTGGGGAAAAGCAGAGCTTATAATGTGTCGTTGAAAGGAGGACTCTCTCGCTGTAGGGATTTGCTGACTAGTGCAGATTTTTGTGTTTGCTAGAAGCTAGGCTAGCGACTCGATGGACTTGACTCTAGCTGCCGAGGTTAATGGGACTTGTTTGCTACATGCAGCGCGAGGCGTACATCTGGGTAGCTCCGCTCCGATGGGAGACTTGGTTGCCGAAGCTAATCGGACTTTTACTCCGTGGGGAGATTTGACTATGCGGTTGCGCGATAGTTTGTTTGACGTTGCGTGTGTTATTCTGCACATTCGACCCCTTTATATAGCGTAACGAACCTAAAATTTCGAGCTTAAAAACTCAAAATTTCAAAGTCAAAAAACACCAAAACAATCTCAACGAATCGAAATTATTTTAAATGCACAGCGAATCATTACTGAGTTCACAATACAACTCAGACAACCAATTATTACAAACCAGATTGTAAATCAACATTACATAAAATGAAAATGTAATAATCCTAACAATCTCTCACAACTCACAAATAAATCCTCCACAGTAAGCTCACCACACTCAAGATAATGAACAACTTTGAGTCTCCGGAGTCGTTCTTCAATTCCCACTAATCGACACCTGCAGTAGTATCCTGATACCAACTGTAACGACCCTAAAATTTCGAGCTTAAAAACTCAAAATTTCAAAGTCGAAAAACACCAAAACAATCTCAACGAATCGAAATTATTTTAAATGCACAGCGGATCATTACTGAGTTCACAATACAACTCAGACAACCAATTATTACAAACCAGATTGTAAATCAACATTACATAAAATGAAAATGTATTAATCCCCACAATCTCTCACAACTCACAAATAAATCCTCAACAGTAACCTCACCACACTCAAGATAATCAACAACTTCGAGTCTCCGGAGTCGTCCTTCGATTCCCACTAATCGACACCTGCAGTAGTATCCCCTACACCATCGAATTGGTGCACCGGGATTGTAAACACAAACCCGGTAAGCTTTACAGCTCGTATGAGTAAAATAAAACAAATATAAATCGCATGACAATATATACGACAATCCACAGATCAACAAATATAAATGCACTCATGAGTCAATGGACGGCCCATCTGGTTGTCCCAAAAATATGAAAATGATAGTGCTCATGAGAAATTTGGCAACCCCTCTGTTTACCCAAATGCATTTATAAAACAGGTACTAATGAGCGCTGGTACACCTCTGTTACCCCTCAAGTAGTACACCGCCGACGTTTGGCAACCTCCTCGCTACCCAACGTCCAACATTGGGCAACCTCCTCGCTGCCCAACGTCCGACATAGAGCAACCTCCTCGCTACCCGATGTCAAAAATATGAGTACTCATGAGTCAATAACCCACCTGTTACCTCTCATGCAGTACTCCGGCAGACAAACTAGAGCTCTAACTGTATCGTAACTTTCGCCCGGCCAAAGGCTAGGTTCCGACATGCCACACTCTTCCGAAGACATAAATACGTACAATAATCTACTCATTATTGTACAAATTTGCATCACATGCTCAATATATAATTCTCATCACCACTGTGATCATAATTCATAAACGAAATCCTAACAGTACATAATATAGCAAACTATATATATATATATGTACCTATTTACCATTTATACAATATATATATATAATCCACTTTATTATATACATGTCATATTTCTTAAACACGTCCGAAGACAAAACGATTTAACAATTCTCAACGTTAAAACCACGCACAATAATCTACTCATTATTTGTACAAAACGCCTCACATGCTCAATAGATAATTCTCATCACCATTGTGATCATATTCACAAATGAAATCCTAACAGTATATAATATAGCAAACTATATATATATGCACCTATTTACCATTTATACAATATATATATAATCCACTTTATTTTATACATGTCATATTTCATTCTTTAATATTTTGCAAAATGTTGAATCTTCGCAAGGGTAGATTCGTAAATAAGTGAGATTTTACTCAGCTTATCAACTCGAGCGTAATTCCGCAATTTCCGAAGATAATTCTTTTCCTTAATTTATCGATCACCTTTGAAAAGAAAAGAAAAGAATTTAGAAACGTTTCGTAAACCTTTAAATGCCGAAACAGTAATAATCGGTTACTGTTCAGCAATTTTCGGTTTTACGAATTTACTGTTCACTGAGTACTATTCAGTGTGTGACTATTCACGTATTTACTATTCATGTATTACTGTACAAATACACATACAATACATATTTCTGTACGAGTACATATTGTTTACGTATTTCTGTACGTATAAATACTATTTAAATGTACGTACTGTCCATATTTCTGTACGAGTAAATATTGTTTACCGAATTATCCTTCCAAAATTACTTTTTACATTTACTGAAAGTAATTTATATTTACATTTACCGTACGTAAATAAAATTTACATTTACCGTACGTAAATCACATTTTTACATTTACCGTACGTAAAAATTAAATTACAAAATTACCCTTCGGAAATACTGTTCACGCGCCGCCGCACGTGGCGGCGCGTGGGGTACACGCGCCACTCACTGTGGCAGCGCGTGGGGCACACACGCCGAGTCTAGGGCCGGCGCGTAGCACGCCACCGCCGCTCCATTTCTTCCCCTCTCCTTCTTCTCCACCCCTGCACGGCCCAAGGCTACCTCCTGGCCACCTCACGCACTCACACGCGCCGCCTAAGGCAGCGGTGCTCAACCCTCACCTACACCTCCGAAGCTCCTCCAAAAACCTCCCAATTCATCCAAAAACATCATACAATCCATTCACAACAATCAATCTATACTAACCCTCACCTCAATCGGACCCTTGGACCGTCAGATTGTCGTCGGAGAGCTCGAGATGACGGCGGTGCCTATCGCGATTTTCGATCGCCAATCTTGTCACCGGAGGCACTAGGGGCGAGGAGAGGTGGTGGTGGTGCAGTCCCTATGCCCTGGTCTCACCGGCGAAGTGCTTGGACGATGGGAGAAATCGCGAGGCGTCGGGATGTCGCGTGGGAGCTTATGGCGGCGAGGTGAGGAGCGTCGTGCATGAGGGTCGCTCGCGGTGAGGTTTGCGAGGGTCGAGGATGTGGCGGCCTGCCACAGAGGGCTGGGCGGCAAGATCGCAGGTGAGGGTTTTTCAGGGGAAAGGGAGACTCGGGGAGGGTGAGAGAGAAGGAGGGAGGCGCGGGACGAATGAAGGAAGTGGGTTTCTGAAAATGGAAACCCTATTTCACAAAGTTTCCTTTTATACCCTCATCTAAAATCGGAAACTAACTTCCGTCATTAATAACTTTTACGTACGACGTCCGATTCGAACGCGTGACGCATCCACGAACTCGTATCGATGAGCTCTACAACTTTCGTGAAGGAAGTTGTCGCAACCGAGCGACGGAATAAAAGTCGATATATACGTTGCGGTAACGTTATATTTTTCAAATTAAACTTGACTATCCAGAATACCTTGACTAGCTTAACCTCTTTCCTCTGAAGCTTCTTTGTGGATCTATCCAAAATACAAACCGGCTCAACAATAAATGTGGCATTTTCCTTCACTTCAATGGTGCTATGATCGATCACATGCGACTCATCTGGTATATACTTCCTCAACATGGAAATGTGGAAGACTTTGTGAACGCCCGACATGCTAGTAGGCAAGGCTAGTCGATATGATAGTTCCCCCACCTTCTCAAGTATCTCAAAGGGCCCAACGTACCTCGGAGCCAACTTTCCCTTCTTGCCAAATCTCACCACACCCCTCATGGGTGAAACTTTCAAGAACACATGATTGCCGGTCTCAAATTCCACATGTCTCCTCTTTAAGTCCGCATAGCTCTTCTGTCTACTCTGAGCTGTCCGGATTCTATCTCTAATGATCGAGATCTTCTCCGTGGTTTCCTGAACCACCTCTGGACCCATCAGTGCCTCATCACCAACCTTCGGCCCAACAGATCGGTGATCGACATGGTCTACCATAAAGAGCCTCATAAGGTGCCATGCCAATACTAGAATGGTAGTTGTTGTTGTAGGCAAACTCAATCAATCTCAAATGATCTTCCCAGCTACCCTTGAAATCCAGCACACATGCTCTCAACATGTCTTCCATCACCTGATTCACCCTTTCCGTCTGTCCATCCATCTGAGGGTGAAAAGCTGTACTCTTATCCAAGGTAGTGCCCATCGCCTTCTGCAAACCACCCCAGAACTTCGAAGTGAAACGTGCATCTCGATCAGAAACAATAGAAACTGGAGCACCATGAAGTCTCACCACCTCATCCACATATAGTTTCCCAAGCACGTCCACTGAGTACTTCATCGACACTGGAAGAAAATGAGCCGACTTCATCAACCGATCGACAATCACCCATATGGCATCGTGGCCCTTCTTCGATCTAGGCAATCCAGTCACAAAATCCATAGATATCTGCTCCCACTTCCAAAGAGGAATAGTCAGTGGTTTCATCATGCCAGCTGGTCATTGATGTTATGCTTTCACTTGCTGACAAGTAAGGCACTTCGATACAAACTCCGCTACATCTTTCTTCATACCGTTCCACCAGAATTGCCTGCATAGATCCTTTGTACATCTTGGTGTTCCCTGGATGAACGGTATAACGTGATCGATGTGCCGTACGAAAGACCTCCTCCTTGAGATCATCACAATCTGGGACACACAATCTTGCCCCAAACCGCAACCCTCCATCGGGTCCAACTCTCCACTCGGATGGGCACTCATCAAGCGTATCCACTACAAGATCTGCCAACTTAACTTGTGTGAATCTATCTCGTGCCTGACCCTGTATGATCCTCGTGATCAATGTAGGTTGCACCGTGATGCTACCCAGAAAGACCCTTGGTTCTCCTCCCGATAGTACCAAGTCAAACTCTGATGCAGTTTCGAGCATGAACCATTCCTGGACTATAAGTGAAGCCACCACACCTCTTGGTTTCCTGCTCAAAGCATCGGCCACCACATTTGCTTTCCCCGGGTGGTACTCCAATGTGAAGTCATAATCCTTGAGGAGTTTCATCCATCTCCTCTGCCTCATATTCAGCTCTTTCTGTGAGAACAAATACTTTAAACTCTTATGATCTGAAAAGAGTTGAAACTTCTCACCATACAAGTAATGTCTCCAAATCTTCAGGGCAAACACTACTGCCGCAAGCTCTAGGTCGTGTGTGGGGTAGTTCTTCTCATGAATCTTCAACTGTCTAGAGCCATAAGCAACAACTCCTCCATGCTGCATCAACACACAACCCAAACCTTGGAGCGAAACATCACTGTAAATGACATAACCACCACCACTTGATGGAATCATCAACACTTGAGCTGTGGTTAGACTGGTCTTTAGTTTTTTGAATGCTTCCTCACATGCATCCGTCCACACGAACGGAGTATCTTTCTTGGTCAACTTGGTCAATGAAGATGCAATACTAGAAAATCCCTCGATAAACCTCCTGTAGTAACCTGCCAAACCGAGGAAACTACGAATCTCTGTAGGGTTCTTTGGACGACTCCAATTCTTTACTGCCTCTACCTTTGACGGGTCCACTAGTACTCCATCTTTTGAGACAACATGACCAAGGAATTTGACCTCTTCTTTCCAGAACTCACGCTTCTCTAGCTTGGCATACAATCTCGCCTCCTTCAAGGTCTGCAACACTGTTCTTAGGTGCACCACATGTTCTTCTTGTGTCTTGGAGTTTATAAGAATGTCATCCACAAACACCACAACAAACTCATCTAAGTACGGGCTAAATACTTGGTTCATCAAACTCATAAAGACAGCTGGTGCATTCGTTAGTCTAAATGGCATGACAACAAATTCATAATGTCCATACCGGGTCCTGAAGGCTGTCTTCGATATATCTTCTTCCTTCACTCTGAGTTGATGATAACCGGATCTCAAATCAATCTTAGAGAACACCGTATAACCTTTAAGTTGATCGAACAAGTCATCAATCCTAGGTAAGTGGTACCTATTCTTGATGGTCACCTTGTTCAGTTCTCTGTAATCCACACATAACCGCAGAGACCCATCTTTCTTCTTCACGAACAACACCGGTGCTCCCCAAGGTGAAACACTAGGTCTAATGAACCCTTGGTCCAATAGCTCATCGATTTGCACCTTCAACTCCTTAAGCTCATTCTGCCCCATTCTATAGGGTGTCTTTGACACAGATGATGTACCAGGTACTACATCAATTCAGAAATCTACCACTCTTTGAGGAGGTAGCCCCGGTATGTCTTGGAACACTTCACCAAACTCAGATACTACCACAATGTCTGCGATAGTTATTTTCTGATCCACCGACTCCACATGTGCCAAAACTCCTGATCTCATGGCATTATCTGAAACATAAGGCGTCCCCAAGAGGTGTAGGAATCAATCCTAGCATCTCTACTACCGAACTAGGAATAAATGAATGCGATGCTCCCGTATCAAACAGTACTCTAGCAAGGTAGTCAAAAAGTGATAATGTACATTCCACCCCTGCGTCTCGCTGACCCACTGCGAACACTCTAGCTTGGCCCGCTGGTAGCAGTCTCTGCGGCCGTTCCTGTCTACCCTGAAGAGGTCGGGTACAATCCCTAACTGGTGCTGCCCTAATAGATAGAGGTGTTGCTTTTGCTGGAAACTGGTAGTGGGGTCTTGGCCTCTTCCATGACCTACCCGGTGGCCCTGAGTGCTCGCTACCTATACAGATTGCCTTGCTTTTTCCCTTTGCATCTCTACTTCCCACATCTCCTGCTTGAGTCTTATATGCTTGCTCCAAGCTCATGACACTCTCAAATATCAACTCCTTAGTAGTCAGGCAAAGAACTGATATCATGGTCTTGTACTTCTGTTTTAGCCCTCGTAGATACTTCTGAGCTAAAGAGGTTGTACCCATAGGCCTGACGTACCGGTACAACTGCAAAAAATGAGCATCGTACTCTCTAACGGTCATGTCTCCCTATACCAATGCCAGAAACTCCAGCTCTAAGTTCTCCTGTACTGAGGCTGGAAAATACTTCTCTCGGAAAATGGTAGTGAAACCTCCCCATGTGAATGTAGACACATCCACTGTATGTCTCATGCTCTTCCACCAGTCTAGAGCATCACCTTTTAGAAAGAATGTAGCTATCTTTCTCTTCTCAATCTCTGTGCACTCTATCATCTCAAAATAAGTCTCCATACCCTCGATCCAATGGTCAGCTACCATATGATCTAGTCCTCCATGAAAGGTCGGCGCTGACAGTGCACTGATATCCTTGATCAGCTTCAACACTCGACCATCATCACTAACCGGAGTAGCAGGCTCAACCTGTTCTTCCTGTGGAGCAGCCTCCTCATAAAGGTTCTCCACGTTGCGGACTCGGCCTGCGGCCCTACCTCGACCTCGGCCTCTCGCCCGTCCTCGGCCCTTATCTGAGTTCATCACCTTCAAACAATGAACACTTAGTCAATACTTGTGAAATCTCGAATTCAAACCAAACACAGATTCAATAGATATCAACATGAAATTCCAGAATAAGATGAATCATCGAAGTATCATCACGATACTCCATAGAGGACCAAACCATAAGGTATAGCTCCTAAAACACTCTCGCGTACCCGACGACATATCAATACTGAGGAGCATGTGATGGGTGCCCGCCTGCAATCGGATCATCGCTCCCGGATGATATTGATAATCGCCAAATACGCACGTAGGCTCTGATACCAACTGTAACGACCCTAAAATTTCGAGCTTAAAAACTCAAAATTTCAAAGTCGAAAAACACCAAAACAATCTCAACGAATCGAAATTATTTTAAATGCACAGCGGATCATTACTGAGTTCACAATACAACTCAGACAACCAATTATTACAAACCAGATTGTAAATCAACATTACATAAAATGAAAATGTAATAATTCTCACAATCTCTCACAACTCACAAATAAATCCTCAACAGTAACCTCACCACACTCAAGATAATGAACAACTTCGAGTCTCCGGAGTCGTCCTTCGATTCCCACTAATCGACACCTGCAGTAGTATCCCCTACACCATCGAATTGGTGCACCGGGATTGTAAACACAAACCCGGTAAGCTTTACAGCTCATATGAGTAAAATAAAACAAATATAAATCGCATGACAATATATACGACAATCCACAGATCAAAAAATATCAATGCACTCATGAGTCAATGGACGGCCCATCTGGTTGTCCCAAAAATATGAAAATGATAGTGCTCATGAGAAATTGGGCAACCCCTCTGTTTACCCAAATGCATTTATAATACAGGTACTAATGAGCGCTGGTACACCTCTGTTACCCCTCAAGTAGTACACCGCCGACGTTGGGCAACCTCCTCGCTACCCAACGCCCAACATTGGGCAACCTCCTTGCTGCCCAACGTCCGACATAGAGCAACCTCCTCGCTACCCGATGTCAAAAATATGAGTACTCATGAGTCAATAACCCACCTGTTACCTCTCATGCAGTACTCCGACAGACAAACTAGAGCTCTAACTGTATCGTAACTTTCGCCCGGCCAAAGGCTAGGTTCCGACATGCCACACTCTTCCGAAGACATAAACACGTACAATAATCTACTCATTATTGTACAAATTTGCATCACATGCTCAATATATAATTCTCATCACCACTGTGATCATAATTCATAAACGAAATCCTAACAGTATATAATATAGCAAACTATATATATATATATGTACCTATTTACCATTTATACAATATATATATATATATAATCCACTTTATTATATACATGTCATATTTCTTAAACACGTCCAAAGACAAAACGATTTAACAATTCTCAACGTTAAAACCACGCACAATAATCTACTCATTATTTGTACAAAACGCCTCACATGCTCAATCGATAATTCTCATCACCACTGTGATCATATTCACAAACGAAATCCTAACAGTATATAATATAGCAAACTATATATATGCACCTATTTACCATTTATACAATATATATATAATCCACTTTATTATATACATGTCATATTTCATTCTTTAATATTTTGCAAAATGTTAAATCTCCGCGAGGGTAGATTCGTAAATAAGTGAGATTTTACTCAGCTTATCAACTCGAGCGTAATTCCGCAATTTCCGAAGATAATTCTTTTCCTTGATTTATCGATCACCTTTGAAAAGAAAAGAAAAGAAAAGAATTTAGAAACGTTTCGTAAACCTTTAAATGCCGAAACAGTAATAATCGGTTACTGTTCAGCAATTTTCGGTTTTACGAATTTACTGTTCGCTGAGTACTATTCACTGTGTGACTATTCATGTATATACTATTCATGTATTACTGTAAAAATACACATACAATACGTATTTATGTACGAGTACATTCTGTTTACGTATTTCTGTACGTATAAATACTATTTAAATGTACGTACTGTCTCAGTAAATAAGAATTACCGAATTACCCTTCCAAAATTACTTTTTACATTTACTGAAAGTAATTTACATTTACATTTACCGTACGTAAATAAAATTTACATTTAGCGTACGTAAATCACCTTTTTACATTTACCGTACGTAAAAATTAAATTACAAAATTACCCTTCGGAAATACTGTTCACGCGCCGCCGCACGTGGCGTCGCGTGGGGTACACGCGCCACCTCCGGCAGGCCGCGCGTGGCGCTCACAACGTTATAGAAATCAAATTCGCAAATTCGTTTCCGTTTTGTAAATTCGCAAGAAATCAAATTCGTTTAATTGAATTTCACAACTTTATAGAATTCAAATCAAACCAAATATTGTTTTGAAAAATAGGGTTATTACATATAGAGAACACAGATTGTTCTTTCTTGCGGATCAAGTCTTGAGAACCTCCTAGTTGATTGGATTCACATTCGTTATTCAACTCAGATTCTATACAGCATTAGTCCCCTAAATCTATTCCAATATGGCAGGTAATTTTGCTCTATGATAGATTTTCCCCAAATAACCGGTCCACGAGCCTAAAGAGTAGATAATACAGGAGTATTATTTTAGGCCCAAACAACCCTTAGACGGAGAGATTTTTGGAATGGGAACAAAGTAGAAGAGGTTTAGTTGTTTGGTAAATTGTGACAAATATCTTGTTCTGCAATACACTGAAGAACTAACGTTTACTTCATTTGTTAAAGATGACTGTACAGTTGTTTGGCCTAGATGGGATGTAATAAATATTTTTTAAGGGTAGTTCCTGTTTTTTTTTTTTTAATAGAGTTCTGCTGATATTCATATGTGTTAGCCTTTGTCTTCTTTTAGTTGTGTTTCTGGTGCACCTGTGTTTTTTTTTCCATCTATTGTGTAAATTGCAGTTCATCTGTTGTTTCGAAGATGCATGGAAATTAGGCTTTGTTTTAACTGTTTATGTTTCTATGCAAAAAGCTAAGGAGTTACACAGAACTTTCTATCGTTGCGGGCTTGCAGCCATAACCATCCCAGATATTCTTGAGCACAGAAATGGTAAAAGTTGTAGATATATACAGGCTTTAGTGAAAAGAACATGAAATTAAGGTTTCTTTATCTTTCCTTCTATTGCGATCAAACCTATAACTGAATTGGTCTACAACACCAACTTAAGCTATATATGGTAATCTAATTAGAATCTCGCGATCATTGGCAAACGTCGCCAAATTATATGGGCATGCACGCATGTGAGGGCAGGAAGTGTTGCAGAAGGCATTTGTTGTAAGATCAATAACCCAGGGACCTAAACCCTAATTAGGTTGATCTAGCACATATATAATATGCTCTAGATATGCCCACATTTCTACTCGCGGATGCCGGAAGACTAGTCATCTATTAATAAGAGAGCTTCACCGTCAAAAAAAAATTCAAGTTTACTTGCTACTTGCGTTCGAATCTTTTGCTTCCAGATTCGTGCACATCTTTAAAATGGATATATGACATGGGGATGTGAGTTTCTATTTCTGTGATCCCCAAGCTACGTTCATAGAAGGACATCGAAGTGTGATTTTGGAACATCGATGCTTGATTATAGACTATGAACAAAAAATCACAAGTAAGCCAGTAGTTACTTCAGTTTTACGCATGCAAGTGCTACTTTCAAGACTTCTGCGTGATTTTGAAAGGTGATTAATACAACCATCCCTATAACCATCGGGTTGCATTATATTTGTTTACTCCATACTTGAAATCGTCACAATCGTCTTCCAAGCTAAACATCGTTCTCTATACATCGTTCTCTGTATTGTACGTATACATCCGATCCCATCATCTCTTTGGGTCAGTTTTTATGTGTATTTTCATCTGAAAAGCATAAAAGACGAGCCAACTAACTTTCAATTCATCAAGCGTACGTAATTAAGTACGTGACCATGGCAAAATCACATCCAGAATTAGTAGAAAACAAATGCAGCAGCAAAGTAGCTCTTCAGCACAATCTCAAACATCATCACCAGCACGAGTTCTCCACAAATCTCTTCATCTTCATCTTAATCCTCCCTGTCTGCGTCACCCTCTTCGTCATCTTCCATATCCAGTCCCTGCAAACTTTACCTGACTCCTCATCGTCGTTGCCTTCATGGTCTTTCAATCTCAAGCGTCAGTGGCAGAGAGTCACCAACACCACAACTACCATGGTGGAAGAGGATATTACCTCAGTGCCTCCGACCAACAACTACACCGACGAGCTCATCAACAAACTCCGGAAGTCAGTCACGTTTCTCCCGCTCAAGGACTTACGTTACGCCAACGCGGCCATCGTTGGACACACGTGGTTCATGAGCTCCATGAACGACTCGCGTGACCAAGAAGGCGAGGTCCAGTACCAGCACTTCCCTTCACATTCCTCAAGCAACAGACTCCTCTGCCTCAAAGGCCACGACAACCACGACGGCTCCTGGAACTCTTACGCTCTCGCGTGGCCTGAAGCGCTTCCCCACAACGCAACCCTAATGACCGGCCTGTCCTTCATTTCCTACAACCAGTATGACTACCACAACATATGGCATGGCATTACCGCCCTCATGCCCTTCGTGGCATGGCACAAGAAAAACTCCTGCCCCAAACCTGAGCGGTGGATTTTGTACCACTGGGGGGAGATGAGATCCTCTATGGCAGTGTGGCTGAGTACTCTGATGGAGGCTACTTTCGGAAAGCTTCCTTTAGTGGAAATGTTTGATGGGGTTGAGGAAGGGACGGCGGTTTGTTTTGAGGAGGCGGTGGTGATGAGGCACAATGATGGTGGGATGTCTAGGGAACAGAGAATGGAGGTCTATGATCAAATGAGGTGCAAGGCCAGGGCTTACTGTAATGTGAGCTCAGAAGAGGAAGACCGTCAGAAGGAGATTGGAATGACTTTGTTAATGAGGACGGGGCCAAGATCGTTCAAGAACGAGAGTGTCGTGGTTGATATCTTTGAGAAAGAGTGTGCCAAGGTCGAAGGTTGCCGCTTAATGGTGGCTCACTCCAATAACCTGACTTTCTGTGACCAGGTATGCATACAAAATGCATTTTTTTTAAAAAAAAATTCTTGTTTTTTTCCGCAGCTACTTACTTATTTCTTGTTTAGCGAGAAATGGAATGAATATGGGAATATATGTTATGCATACTGAATATACTGCCTCATTACGATTGGAGTTTCACTCTAGCTTCTATCATATCTCATGCATAAAAGAAGAGGCTTCTTTCATTCAAAAAAAAAAAAAAGAGGCTTCTTAATGTGCGGGGTGCGACTGTCAGTTTCTAGGTCACGCCTTCGCAATTGAAGCCATGCTCTTAGATGCAACTATGATAACAATTCTCATAAAGAAATGAAACGCATGGACATGTAAATGTTCATATATTTTATATACAACTTAAACCATAGAAAAAACTCATTAACTAAATGAAAGAATTTTCGAGGATGACCAATTGGGTAAACGTAAATCTATTCCAAATGTACTATCTAGAGGCTAGAGCTAAATGATACATGTTCATAGTCGATCATGCTCTTATTTTCATAAACTTAATTGACTCATAAGCTTGATGGATCAAACTAGCTATAATATACATTTGTTAACTGATATTGATTAATTAATGATGTTAATTTTCCAGGTGAAGCTAATGAGCATGACGGATATTTTAATATCCCCACACGGCGCCCAGTTAACAAACTTGTTCTTAATGGACAGAAACAGTAGCGTGATGGAGTTCTTTCCAAAAGGTTGGCTAAAACTAGCCGGTTCAGGGCAATTCGTCTTTTTCCATTTTGCAAGTTGGTCGGGTATGAAACACCATGGTACATGGCGAGATCCGGAGGGCGAGATTTGCCAGTACAGTGACGATGATCGCCGCTGCATGTCCCTCTACAAGAATGGCAAAGTTGGATACAATGAGACGTACTTTTCCGAGTGGAGTAGAAATGTACTCGACGAAGTGAAGAGAAGGAAGTTGGAAGAAGCAGATAAGGGTACTGTAAGCTTTACCGGCTGTATTTGTGGTTAAGTTTAACGTGCATGAATTGATTCACAATGGCTGAAATTGTATATATTCCTTGAGTGGCACTTTATAATTATCAAACTTCATCATTCTCTTCTATTTGCAAAAATTCTCCCATGCTTAGAGTTTTGTTGCCATACATGGCTTAAGCGACTGAAAAGTTTGGTCGCCTTCTTCCGTCGCCTATATCTTGGCCTCAATCGTGCATACATATGCGACGAAATAAAATGAGGCGTGGCTTAGGTGACTAGCTAGTAACATGGCAAAATAATCTTCGTCCCAGTATCATTTGGTTCATTCATCATGCATTTACCGCGGATTGGCCTTTCAGCTATGATTGAATTGAGATTACTAGCTAGCTTCGGTAATACAGAATCACTCTCTCATGGATCTCAGTGAACCTTTTCGGCCAATACCGAATTGAAGTAACTTTTTTCATCCATGTTACAATTATATATTTATATATCCATTTGAGCATGAAGAACTTTATAATCCTTAAAGTTCATTTCAATTCAATATATGCAATAATACAGGCTGGGCTTCAGCAATTGAAAATTAAGTCGCGTGCTTTATAAATTTGGTAATATTTTCGTCTCTTGATAACGCATACTTGCGCGACGAAACAAACTAAACATTGAAGGCAACCACATCTTTCTGTTTGTACGAAAAATTAACTACTAAACATTGAAGCTTCTAGAGCTAGCAACCGCAAATGGCAATGTATTACACCATCAAACAACAAGGCATTCCTTACTTCATGTGGAATCCTATCAAGCCAAAGCAGATCATTGGTACACCTAAGTCTGCGTCCCTGTAACGACCCCAAAATTTCGAGCTTTAAAACTCAAAATTCTAAAGTCGTTAAACACCGAATAATCTCAAATAACTCGAAATCATTAAAGTGTAACAGCGGATCAATTCTGAGTTCTCAATACAACTCAGTCAACCAATTATTACAAACCAAATTTATAATCCATACATAAAATGGAAGTGTAATAATCCTCACAAATCACTCACAAATCTCACAAATGAAATTACACAACATCTCACACACAAACCCACGCTAAAACCTCACCACAAGTAGGATAAGAACGACTTCAAGCCTCTGTAGTCGTCACTCAACTCCCACTAATCAGCACCTGCAGAATGATCCCCTACACCATCGAATTGGTGCACCGGGATTGTAAACACAAACCCGGTAAGCTTATAGCTCGTATGAGTAAAATCACAATACAGTTCGCATATCAAAATATACGAAAGATCACAAACAACAAATATAAATGCCCCCATGAGCCAATGGTCAGCCCATCTGGTTGACCCAAAGAAATATGAAATAAAAAGCTCATGAGGAAATTAAGTAACCCTTCTGGTTACCCAATGCATTTATAATACGGGTACCAAGAACGCTGGTACACATCTGTTACCCCTCTCGTAATACACCGTTGATATTGGATAGCCACCCGCTACCCAACATCCAAATACACCGAGTACCCATGAGCAAATAACCACCCGTTACCTCACATGCAGTACTAAGGCAGACAGACTAGAGCTCTAACTGTATCGTAACTTTCGCCCGGCCAAAGGCTAGGTTTCGACTTGCCAAACACGTACAATAATCTCACATCATATTGTACCAAAAATTCAGGTCCGAAGACAATTCACATTTTAACAATCTCAATGTTAAAAATCACGTACAATAATCCCACATCATATTGTACAATTCAAATCACATGCTCAATATAATCACAATAAAATCATAACAGTATATTATATAGCAAACTATATATATTCGTACTTATTTACCATTTATACAATATATATATAATCCACTATATCTTATACATGTCATATTTCACTACACATGCTCATTTCTCACTTCCGTCATCGAAATGACTATTTTTAATGAATTACTAACAGTACGTAGTTTAATGAACTATATATATATTATGTACCTATTACCATTATACTATATATATGTAGTCCACTAAATTATATACATGTTATAATTCATTTGATAAACACACTTGCAAAATGTTGAATCACCACGAGGGTAGATTCGTAAATTCAGTGAGATTTTACTCACCTTATTGACTTGAGCGTAATTCCTCAATTTCCGATAATAATCCCTTTCCTCGATTTAGCGATCACCTTAAAGAGATAAGACAAGCATTCAGAATCGTTTCGTAAACCTTTAAATGCCAAAACAGTAATAAACAGCTACTGTTCAGCAATTTTGGTTTATACGAAGTTACTGTTCACTGTTCACTATTCACGGTTACTGTGCAAATATACGATTAATACGTATTTCTGTACGTATAAATATTATATACGTATTTCTGTACGTATAAATATTAATACGTATTTCTGTACGTATAAATACTATATACGTATTTCTGTACGTATAAATATTAATACGTATTTCTGTATGTATAAATAATAATACGTATTTCTGTACGTATAAATAATAATACGTATTTCTGTACGTATAAATATTAATACGTATTTCTGTACGTATAAATATTAATACGTATTTCTGTACGTATACGTACGATTTAAATGTAAATACAACTCAGTAAATAAAATTTACTAAATTACCCTTTTACAAATTACTTTTTACATTTACTGAAAGTAATTTATAATTACATTTACCGAAGGTAAAAATTAATTACATTTACCGTAGTAATTAAAATTTACATTTACATTTACCGTTACACAGTAAATTACCAAAATACCCCTTTCAGTCAAAACTATTTACACCGCCTCACACGGCGGCGCGTGTGGCACACGCGCCACCTCCGGCCGGCTGCGCGTGGGTTCCACGCGCCGAGGCACACGCTCCCGCCGTGCCTAAACTCTCCCCCTCCTCCACCTCTATCCTCCTACGGCCTCCGCCGACTCCTAGGCTATCCCTAGCCTTCTCACGCGCTGCCTCTAGGCGGCGGTATCTCCTCCTTCTTCTCCTCCGCTCCCCCTCTCCGATCTACTTCAAACTTCCCCAAATCATTCATAAATACAACAACAACAATCCAACAATCGATCTAACCAAAACCCTTACCTAAATCACGAATTGAAATCGTTGAAGTTCCTTGGTAGATTCGGACCGCCTGCGTTTTGCGTCCGAGAGTCACGCCGAGCTTCGCAGCGTCGCCGGTGATGCGTCGTGCTCGTGGGGTGGTCACGTCGTGGTGGTGAGGTCGTAGCTGCCGGCGGTGAGGTCCCCAAGCTTCAATCTGTCGCGTGGGATCGGGGGAGAGGCGAGAGGGAGGAACTCGGGTTCATGAGGAAGAGAGAGGACCTCGAGAGAGAGAGAAGAGAAGAGGGAAGGAAGGAACTCGGGTTCGAGAGGGAGAGGTGAGATTGATCGGTGAGGGGAGAGAGAACCGAGTGAGGGAGAGGAAGAGAAAGTCGAGAGAGTGAGGGAGTGAGAGAGAAGAGAGCGGCGGGTTGAGAGGGTGAAGGGTTTCCAAATATGGGAACCCTAGTTGCAACCAATTACTTATATACCCCCTCCCAAAATCGGAAACCAACTTCCGTCGTTAATAACTTTTACGTACGTCGTCCGATTAGGACGCGTCACATATCCACGAACTCGTATCGACGAGCTCTACAACTTCCGTGAAGAAAGTTTTCACAACCGAGCGACGAAATAAAAGTCGATAAATTCGTTCGGAAACGTAACGTTTTCTTATTAAACGTTCTCGGAACGTTTCCGTTCCCGTTTCGTAACGTTTGCAAGCAATCATATTCGGTTTAAATCAAACTTCACAACTTTATAGAATTTAATTCAATTCAAATAATGTTTGAAAACGAGGGTTATTACAGTCCCAGTTTAGCTTACACATCCCGGATTCTGCTTCTAATGGTAAACACCCGTAAACTCTAGGCATCAACAAGAACACGAATCCATAGTTCCAGACTCTTCCACGATCGTGTCTTCCATTCCAGGCCATATTATAAATTCCCATTGTATTCTTTACGAGCATGCAACTCTTTTGGTAGACACACACTGAATCCATAACTGTAGTGTCCCCTCATTTGGAATCAACCTCAATTAAATGTGTCATAACTAATCAAGGAAGAAGCGATGACTTTGATGAAGAACACTGAAACGAAAGAAGTGAAATTTAGAAGTTTGAGAAGAGATCGGTATAGCTGAAAGAAATGGACATCCCCATTTCCTGGTGTTCGTGTATGACACGGAAGATTAATGCTTTGATTGTATCTGGAGAAGAAACAAGAACAATAAAAACACTCGCACAGTCGCACATTACCTCGATCAGACGAACAAATTCCCCCAAAATAATGCTTTATATTGAAACAAGGCAGAACAAACTTAACAATTTATAGCTTTTAATCGTATTGTAATATTAATATTATCAGAACTATAGGTTACGTCTCGATCGAGTCTCTTCAAACATTAACTGCTATAATGTTTAAGGCATGAAGTCCAAGTGTTTGGACAAGGATCAACCTCAATCGCCCTATTTTGCCAGATATTACAAAATCGACAATCCAAGTCTCTTTGTCCTCTTAAAATCCAAGTCTATACGGCTACTTCATTTCTATTTCAGGCGGAATAATTCAAAAATGATTGGTGATGATGATAATTTTAATGAATTTGCGCAATTCTATTCCATCCAAAAAAATAAAGTGATATGCTTCCATTTCTTCTTGCTTGCATATCTCCTAGATATAGAAGGTGTACATATTAGCTATATAGGTTAAAATCTTGACACGATAAAAAGAGTTTACAATGTTTTACGGTCAGAAACTGTGCCATTTCCAACGTCTTTTTTCTTCGGCATTCTACTAACAAAAAACAGTTGCTCTTTGTTTGCTGTCAAGTGATTCAGCCCCAAAAATTCGAGTGTTCTCTATAAAAGGTGACAAACAACGTTCCGTTTCAAAACTCTCTCTCTCTTCTTCAAAATACTGGAGAAACTGAATCATGATCAGCGGAAAGGACTTTTATGATGTCCTTGCGAGCATTGTGCCGCTTTACGTGGCCATGATCTTGGCCTACGGCTCGGTGCGGTGGTGGAAGATATTCACCCCGGACCAGTGCTCCGGAATCAATCGCTTTGTGGCGGTTTTTGCCGTTCCTTTGCTTTCATTTCACTTCATAGCTTCCAATGATCCCTACGCCATGAACTTTCTGTTCATTGCGGCGGACTCACTGCAGAAAGTGACGATTCTGGTAGTTCTACTCCTCTGGCAGACATTCTCCAAGCGCACAGCCTGGAGTGGATGATTACCCTGTTCTCCCTCTCCACTCTCCCCAACACTCTCGTCATGGGCATTCCTCTATTGAAGGCCATGTACGGCGACTCTTCGGCCACTTTAATGGTTCAAATCGTGGTGCTGCAAAGCATCATATGGTATACTCTCATGCTTATCATGTTCGAGTACAGAGGAGCGAAACTCTTGATCTTGGAGCAGTTTCCTGAAACAGCCGGGTCCATAAACTCATTTCGGGCGGAGTCCGATGTCGTTTCCCTTAACGGACGCGAGCCTTTGCAGACTGATGTCGAGATAGGAGAGGATGGGAAGTTACACGTCGTGGTGCGAAGATCGTCAGCGTCGTCGTTCAGGTCGCACGGGTGGAATTCCTTGAACTCTGGCGTGACCCCTCGGGCTTCAAACCTAACCGGCGTTGAAATTTACTCCGTTCAGTCCTCACATGAACCGACGCCGAGGGGTTCCAGCTTCAACCAGACTGACTTTTTCACCTTGCTGAATGCCGGCAAGGCTCCTAGCCCTAAACATGGCTACACCAACAGTTTCCAAGGCCTAACGCCGGGGACTTCAAATTATGATGAAGATACGATGAAGACGAGCAACAAAAAGAGAGGGGCCAGAAGCATTAGCGGTGAGCTATGCAATACTGGATCAGTATCTCCGTATCCACCTCCGAATCCCATGTTTCTGGGGTCTATGAGCGGCGGACCAAAGAAGAAGGACAGCCGTGACACAGTTGCCGCTGCCGCTGGTGGTGCAGTTGCTGATAAGGAGCTTCATATGTTTGTTTGGAGTTCGAGTGCTTCACCTGTTTCCGAGGGCAATCTAAATCACCCAGTGAACCGATCTGCATCTAGTGATCTTGAGAGCATTGATCCTTCCAAAGCTTCTCAACATGATCATCCAATTCCTGGTTCAACAGGTGAGCAAATAATGTTCCTTAATTGTAATCTCACCTCCAAACCATATTTGTTATTTAGTAAATTGCTAGCAAAGTTCTTACATCAACATGCAATAAGTTTAGTTCAGTTGTGGCAAAAGAAAACAACCAAATTTCCATTCCCTTCGTTTGTATTTTGAGCTCTGTCTTTGGCTCTTCGGCTTTCTGGCTTCTAATGAAGTTATCCAAAAAGTATAATTTCCAGGGCGGGAGATAGGACTTCAATGAAATGTTTTCACTTACTTAGTTACTGGCCGTAACGTTGCATTTTTTTATGATCATTGTTGATTTGCCATGATATGTGCAGGCATGCATCAGTTGATTCAAAATATGAGTTCCGGAAGCAAAGTGAGTGGAGATGGTGTGCTTCAAATAGAAGAAGGAACAATGCTTCCGGCAAGTGCGCATCCATATAGTAGCGGTCAGAAGATGAACAAGGAAGACGGAGGTGTGGCAAAGAAGCAACAAATGCCTCCTTTAAGTGTCATTGCTAGGCTTATATTCATCATGGTTTGGAGAAAGCTAATTAGAAATCCCAACACCTACGCCAGTATCCTTGGTCTCGCATGGTCACTCATATCATACAAGTACCTCTCTCTCTCTCTCTCTCTCTCTCTCTCTCTCTCTCTCTCTCTCTCTCTTAGTTTCAAACTCCATCTTTCAAGTACACAAGTCTCAAAAGAAGTGTTTCTTGTGTGAAAACCATGATAGTATATGATAGTGAATATGATAAATACTGATACAAAGATATCTTGTACCCTCAAGTTTACCTCAACCACATCGACTCTTCCCATTAAAAATAAACAACAACTCAATTGAACTAATTAATATTTTCAATTTTCAGGTTGCACATCCAAATGCCCACAATTGTAAGTGGTTCCGTATCAATATTGTCTAATACTGGCTTGGGAATGGCTATGTTCAGTCTAGGTACGCAGCTTCTATTGATTGATTAACCACCCCTCAATGTGTTTTCTTATGATCGATATCCAAATCTTGTGCCCTTACATAAGTCCTTTTTTTATTTCTTTTCTAAGGTTTGTTCATGGCTTTACAACCAAAGATCATAGCTTGTGGAAAATCAGTAGCAGTATTTTTAATGGCTGTTAGATTCTTGATAGGCCCCGCGGTGATTGCTGCATGCAGCTATGCTGTTGGCCTTCGTGGAGTACTTTGGCATGTTTCAATACTTCAGGTTAAACAATTCATGATCAATCTTCAAATTGTTCCAATCGGAAAATCTTAGTTAGTTAATTGACAATTTAAGATAATATCACATACAAGTTAATTTACCATGTTTCCCTCTTTCTATAGGCCGCTCTGCCTCAAGGAATCGTTCCATTTGTATTTGCCAAAGAATACAATGTGCATGCAGAAATTCTTAGCACTGCGTAAGTATTTACATTTCTGGAGAAAAGCCTATAAAATTATTAAATGAATGAAGGAATTGGATATATTCTAACTTGTATTATGGTGTTTCGATTATTGCAGGGTCATTTTTGGAATGCTTGTTGCCTTGCCTGTCAATATAATCTACTATATTCTTCTCGAACTCTAGCTTCTGGCAATTTGATCGAGGACACAAGAAAGACTGTATATCCAATTCAGGCTTAGGTAGAATAGTGAATGACGAACAAGACATTTAATATGCTATCAAGTATAAGAGATCTAAATTTTGTTCGTCATTTACGGTTTCTTGTAGCCAACATAAACTGAATCCGAACTCGATGTGGTACTAGAGTCAGACCCGCCAATGATGTAATCAAGCCAATGAACTCAAGTAAAAAGCAGGAGCTATGTTAGAATTCGCTACCAGTATGGCCGGTTATAGATAAATAAGAGACGGACCTATTTGTATTGCTGTCTTCCAACTGAAAGAGATTGAGAATGATTCTCTATCCTTACTTAGGAGTTACATGGTTAACTCGGTTTGAAAATACAAAATTGAACAAGAACGAGTAATAGCAGCGGAATATGTAGAAAAATTTTATTTTTTTATTAAATAAACGATATTACAGTGATTACACCTTAATCAATAATAATATTATTCTCAAAAGTAAAAATACTTTTTACTTGATAGTCATAATCAAGTATGAAACAACCTCACTAAGATCGTTACTTCAAGTGTCGATACAATCTCACTAAGATCGTTGTAGTCACACAGATAATCAACCTCACTAAGAACGTTGATGTTGTCACTAAGGTATTCAATTGAGTCACAAGATCTCCTAGCACTAATTTTTTCTTTATTATGAATTTCTTCTCTCTAGATTCACATTTTTTTCTCTTCACTCTTCCATGTGTGTCTATGGGGCAGCACTCACTGTGTTCAACACCAACCCTAACACCACTTCTTTCTATATATACAACTCACCCATAATCACCCATAATCACCTTTCTAAAACCCACGGCCCAAGTCTTCATAACACCACTTCTCTAACTAAAAAATTTCTCAAATTCTAAGATCAACAGTTCATTATTTTCAGACTCCTCAGAACTTGATTTAGGATTTTCTGTAACACTTCAAGCAATATTTCTAGAATTCTTACCTTTGGGTCTTTCATCCTCTTCAAGCTCCATCTCCTAAGCCTTCAGGTTTCCAATAAACAAGTCCACAAAATATGTGTTGATATTATATTGTTCCTGAATCGTCGTCTTTTTCATCTTGTATGACTTTGGAAGAGACCTTAATATTTTTCTTACAATATCAGATTCCTGTAAAGGTCTTCCAAAGCTTTATCACAAACTATAGAGATCAGTAAAACGACTATAAAAATCATCAATAGTTTCTTCATACACGCATCAATTTCAGAATAATATTGTTGTAAACTTTGTTCTTTTACAGTATCATTACCTTCATTTAAAACACAAAGTTTATCCCAAACTTGTTTGGCTATAACGCAATTCTGAACTCTTTTCTTTTTATCTCTGCTCATTGATGCGTAAAGAGCATTCAAAGCTTTATGATTTCCTTCACTAGCTTTGATTTACTTGTCAGTCCACTCATCTTCATCTTTTAATTCTTGCTTAGACGATCCTTCAGGAGCTTTTGAATCAACTTCTTTGATTGGAGATTTACATCCACATTCTACACTCCTCCATGCATGGAAGTCAATACCATATATAAAGGATCTCATTTGAAGCTTCCATTGAGCGAAATCCATACTTGCAAGCAAATGTGGTTGATTCAATCCTTGACGTTCCATCTTGAGCTAGATCTACCGGACACCTCCAGTATCTGCTCTGATGCCAATTGAAAATACAAGATAGAACAAGAACGAGTAATAGCAGTAGAATATGTAGAAGAATTTTACTTTTCTATTGAATAACGATATTACAATGATTACACCTTAATTAATAATAATGTTATTATCAAAAGTAAAAATACTTCTTATTTGATAATCACAATCAAGTATGAAGCAACCTCACTAAGATCGTTGTAGTCACACGGATAATCAACCTCACTAAGAACGTTGATGTTGCCACTAAGGTCTTCAATGGAGTCACAAAGATCTTTTCTTTATCATGAATTTCTTCTCTCTAGATTCACCTTTTTTTCTCTTCACTCTTCCGTGTGTCTATGGGCAGCACTCACTGTGTTCAACACCAACCCTAGCACCACTTCTCGCTATATATACAA
This sequence comes from Argentina anserina, assembly GCF_933775445.1. Taxonomy (NCBI): domain Eukaryota; kingdom Viridiplantae; phylum Streptophyta; class Magnoliopsida; order Rosales; family Rosaceae; genus Argentina; species Argentina anserina. Next base: position 5,181,434 of record NC_065875.1, read on the forward strand.
CTCACCCATAATCACCCATAATCACCTTTCTAAAACCCACGGCCCAAGTCTTCATAAAAATAGGAAAACCTACTCTCCTATACAAATCAACTAGAAGGGGAAAAAAACTACAAATATGGAATATACCTTTTATTATAGATCCCTTTTCTATATCAAATTCTAATAACCATCTAACTAAATATATATTCCCATACATATAAATAATCTACCCTTGGTGAATCCATCAGCATAGACTCTTCTATGGTAGGAAAAACAAACCTCATTCGTTTCCTAGACCAACTAGGAAACTCCATCAATTCCTCCTTTCACCGATCTGATTCCGTTATGAATTCATGACTTGTCCTCCACTCCTTTGGATTTTCATTAACATCATGGAGGCCAATTCCGTGTACGTTCACGGTTTTAAACAATCTTACGTAAAAAGTGTTCTAATTAAAAAGAGGCGCCATAATCGTTTAGACGCTCTTTATACTGTCCGTGGAACAGCCGTCCGCTCGAGGAACGCCTTGCAATATTTTAAACATTGGCTATCAATGCCATTCTTATATTGGATAAGCTCTTCAGGGTATTAATGGTGATCAACTAGGATCTTCTAACTCTTTTTAGAGTCATGTATGTGGAGCCATGATTCTCTCTAAGAAATACAATTATGCGCCTAAAACAAACAAGATTTACTCTCATGAGGAATGGGTCTTGCTAGTCATCAACTTTCTCTAAGACTACATATTCTTGAGCAATCTTTTAAAAAAACGTGCCTGATATGCGCCTCAAGGTGTAAAAGGCGCAAGCCTAGAGGCCATAGCCTTAGATGCCTAGGCGCAGAGGCGCACTCTAAGGCGTTAAAGACACTATAAGGCGCGTTTTGAGGCGTGAAAAGCCTAAACCTCAATTTTTTTCTGTTTTTTAATAGACAATATTTTTTTAACAAGGACTTTTTGGGTGTTTTTAAATAATTTGAGAGCTTTAAGTCTCCGCCTCTTTCTTTCAAGGGATATTAACCCTTCTCTCTCTTTTAGTCTCAAGACAAATATCTCTGGTGATATTCTAATTGACGATGATGACAATGATTTTAAAGCTTGAAATTAGTTTAAACATTGTTCTTGTTTTTTTTATTTTTTTATTTCAAGAATAGTTTAGTACTTTCATATCTGGGTTTATGTTATGCAAGGTGATTTTGAATTAATTGCATGGTTTTGATATGTATTTGTTATGAAGGAATAACAATTTATCATGTTTATTTTGATTACTAATCATCTAATATGTATAAGACTAATGAATGCACAATTATAAGTTTTTATTCATACGCCTTGGTGAGACTCTTCCGAAAACTCATCGGCTATATCTTAGCTTTTTAAAATATTGTTCTTGAGATATGTAACATCTTTGCGAGATATGGGCTATGACCGATGATTTATCTGCAAATGGATATAGATTCTTTAATCTACTAATAGAATTTCTCTTGATTGCGGAACATCGAAGCGTAGTTTAGATGGCCCCAAAACCAATCGAGACTCATGTTTCCCATGAGGTCCATCACAACCCAAACTAACAGGCTCTAAAAAGTGAGTTGAGCAGAGACTAACAAGCAACATGAGTGGCATTGTACATTATCTATATACAAATTTGCTCATAAAATGAGCCTATAACAATAAGAGTAATTATTCTGTATACCCAAAACACCACGTGTTACTGTCATGTGATACACAGCCAATCATATTACTTCATGGTGTGGTAAACATGCACACGGTGAAAGTGAAAAATATTATTTAAATATGAGTAACTAATCAGAAACAAACACAGTAAAAAATGGACCGATAACATTAAAGGGTACATTGCGTAAACTATGTACTTGTTACATATTATAATTTTTCCAACAATAGCGTAACCGACTGGCTAAGTAATTTCTTGGTATCAGAATACCGGCTGCCTGAGACCAAAGTTGATGTACACTTGAGTCATCGCCAATTCACCATAATCAGATTTTCCACCGTGGCCTCCACTTGCCACTAGTCCGAAACTAGAGAAGACGATCGTGGATAGAAGATTATGCACGTAGAAATGTTAGAGGACTTGTCTCTATAATTCTTTTCTCACTTTTAAAAGGCTGTATTTGTAATTGGCAAACAATCAAGGATCGTCGACTTGGGTTACAAATGACGGTGATAGTCCAAGCCTCTCTCTAGATGTTCTCCGAGCTCTGAAACTCTCAGTGCGGAGCTTATTCCATCGACGGCTGTGGCGCTCCACAGCATGAAATTCACCGCGCGTGTTAGGCACGCTTAATTTGTTTGAAGCAACAGGCGACATGCCCCTAAAATTTACCCTCACGTCTGTTTCTTTTCCCTCTTTCATATGTGGGAGAAAGATCGAAACGGATCCCTCAACTATGAGTCTCCCTCAATCTTTCTTCTCTATTTCAATTACTTTAGAACCAACAACCTCAACTATTTTCTTCTTCGTGTTTCTTCGGTTCTTCTTGTGCTTCGATTTAAGCCCAAAATGGCTTGGTGCTTGGAGAAACTCGACGCCGCCGTATTTGAAGTTGCCCAGTTGGGCTACTGTTTTTGTAGCGGAACAAAGACAAAAATAGGTGGAAGATGAGATTCTCGAAGTGGGTTTTTGCTGGGCTGGTTTGTACTGCTTTGGTTTTGGATTTTGGATCTGAGGAGGAATTGAGAGGATTTCATGTAGGTAAACTGTAAGACTTCATTTTTCGATGGAAATTTGTATTTGCCACATTGGGTTTGGTTGCTTAGTGATAGTGTGTACTGCTATCTAAATTAGTTCAATTGGACATGCCTGTTGGATGTTAGGTTAGCTCTACAAGTTGTTTGTTCTTCTTAGTTTTGATTTTTGATTCATAGTTTTGATTCGGCATTTTGAGTGTTGATTGTGTTGAGTTGTTCTCTGTCTGCAGTGATTACTTGTTTAAGCTTTTGCTGATTGGAGACTCCGGGGTTGGGAAGTCGTGTCTTCTTCTGAGGTTTGCTGTAAGTCACTAAGTTGTCGACACTCTTGCCATATTGTCTCTATTGTGTTTCTGGTATACCGCTACTGATATGTGTATCTCATATCTCTAATGGGAGAGTTCAAAATGAGTCTATACTCTGCATCATTGGTTTTACATGCTGGAATCAAAAGTAAATCGCTAGTTTGTTTAATATTTAGTGGTTGAAATGAATCTGAGACATATTGTTTTTGATGGCGAGTTCTTAGTTTATGCTTCCTCAAGTACAATGTAGCCGATCATTTCTTATTGACGTAGCTGATTTGTGAAGATTATTGCTGACTATATTCTCTATCTGATGATACATGATGATTCGTATCTGTAACGTTCTTTCTCACTATTTCAGTTCAGCTCATTTCTTCTTCTTCTCTTTTTTGTACTAGAACTTTCGTTATTATTGTCCATGCTATTAGAATATTGGTAGCTATAAAATTGGTGGCAATTTATATTGCATCTGAGCCCTAGATTCTCAATACTCAGTACCAAACCGACTTTGAAACTCTCCAACTATTAGCAATTAAATCTTGTTTAGGTTCATCTTATGTTTATGTACTTCTAGACTGTAGCATTGACATGTTTTAGCTACTACAATGCTTGGAAAATTGTATTTGTTAGGGGCCTCATTGATCTTTTCCACTTTGTACCTACTTAAAGTCTCAGATGTATATATAAATTCATCCCAACTGGGAAAGCGGACAGAGTAAGATGTTATCACATCTCAGCTTCCTTAAACTCCTCAAAGCCATCATCACCATTTAGGAAATAAAAGGGAAAGGTTTAGTCACCTAATTCAAATACGTTTTGGTTTATTTTTGCATGAGGCAAATCCATATATGCTGCTACAATTTTGTGCTTCTTCAAAGGGGCCTGTGAGACTTCAAATGAAGAGCTTCTAGGTAAAAATGGACCACTAATGCTCAACAGTCAACTTCTGAAAGAAAGACATACTAAAAACAATGCTTGAAGATCGGTTTGTTATTTACCTAGAGAAAGATCTAGAATGAGGTTTGGAATCAAAGAGGAGAACTCCTTTTTCTATAGTGTTAAGCCTTCCAAGAAGAATAACAACTTGCAAGTTGCAATCCATCATGACTTGCGTGTTTTCTGAAGTGCATCTCACTCCCTAACCCTTGCACCATATAAGCTCGGGTGGCATTGAGCAATGTTAGTTCAATACTCGAATATGCTTGATCCTGATACTAGAATAAAAGTTCTACATAACAGTGTCTAGGTATAGCTACTAAAATTCTGCAAAGGAGAATCGTGATTCAAGAATATATTTTGTTTGTATTTATACTTGTGGTTTTGCATATCAGTTTGGAGACATGTTTATTCCTGAGTTGTTTACAATAAGTGTTATTATAAATAATCTGTCTGACTATATAGACTACAATGAGGAACTCATTCAGTTGATTTCTTATTATGCTCTGCTTAATAAAGCTATATATCAAATGAGCTGAGGGCTTATTGCTTTTTTCTACTTCTTCCAAGATTTGCTTAATCTCAGAGTCTTGACATCCTTTTGTTTGGTGATTATTATACCCTTGTTAGCATAAACCTAAACATGAATAATTCCATTTGGTTTTAGGGAAAGAAAGGAATTTGGCTCAAATTGTCGGTAAAGAGAGCTGAGCTTGTTACAGTTGCTATTAAGGTAACTTCTCTACACATGACTGCAAGTTATTAAACTATTCTTTCTTGAGATGGTGTTCACTAGAATAATTTTTCTTTCTAAATTGCACAATGCTTTGTGTTCAAGCATATAGAAAAGAATGTTCTAGCATAAGAGTGATGCCAGCTATTTTTATTTTAAATCTAAACTACTTACTAAAAGTATCGAATCTGTGAGTATCTGAGATAAGTTTTTTGGTTTCAGGAAGGATTCCAGTACCACCATGCAGAACGAGGATATGCGATGTTGACATACTGGATCCCAGAAGGACCTTGCATGCTTCTGGCTAATGCTTCACATCCCATAACACCCTTATAAAAATCTTATGTAGATTGGTGCATGTCTCATATTATATATTGATTGCGTTAAATTTACTAGGCTGCATGACACAACTAGTAGACACATGAGATATTCGTAAAATCTATCAATGTCGAAACGCATTAATTTTTTATTCATATTACTATATGGAAGTACTGTGTCCTGTGTTTTAAAAATTGGACGATTTGGTTATAGTTTAGGCCTTGGTCAACGCTGTCAACACAAATTCCGCCTTAAAATCTTGTCACATTTCGTTCACTCATGAAAATATACCACCAAAAAATACAATAGCTACTACTAACATGTTATAAAGCTACTACGAAAGAATATCAAAGCTACTACCAGTCAGGCACAAAGCTACTACCATGGAACTATAAAATTACTACTGTCGAATTATAAAGCTACTGCACATTTCTTACACTTGTAACATTATGAAGCGACTATATGATGGAAATGTCTAATGCTGAATTGACACCACACGGTGTGATCGTTACATATAATTACGCATATGGTCAAAAAATTATCGAATTTTAGGCTTGTTTGACCGTCGGTTTGTCTGGTCGACCTAAAACACTAATAATATGCCCTATTGGTAGGCCTATTACTAGGGGCCGATGGCCGAATGTGACTTACATGTTCAAAACCACGTAATATTACTGAACGAGTGTGTGGTCGAATCGAAAAAAGGAATTTCGGAAGGCTCCTGTCAAAGGGTTTCCGTATAGTAAAAACACATGTTTTTGTGTTGACTCGTGAAATTAACAGTCAAATGAGGTCTAAAATTGATGAAATATTGACAGGGAACTCTAATAAATATGATGATCATATCGGCCGGTGTCTATCAACCGTATTCATTATTTAGGTTATCGATCACTGAAGTGGTCACTAATATAGTACAACTTTTATACTACACTTGAGTTACACTTGTAACATTATGAAGAGACTATATGATGAAAATGCCTCGTGCTCAATTGAAACCACATAATGTGATCGTTACATATAATTATGCATATGGTAAAAAAATTATCGAATTTTGGGCTTGTCTGACCGCCGGTTTGTTCGATCAACCTAAAACGCTAATAATATGCTCTATGGGTTGACCTATGACCAGGGGCCGATGGCTAAATGTGGCTTACATGTTCACAACCACATAATATTACCGGACGAGTGTGTGTGGTCGAATCGAAAAAATAAATTTCGGAAGGCTCCGGTCAAAGGGTTTCCATTTAGTAAAAACGTGCGTTTTTCTATTGACTCGTGAAATTAACAGTCAAACGAGGTCTAAAATCAATGAAATTTTGATAGGGAACCCTAATAAATATGATAATCATATCAGCCAGTGTCGATCGACCGTATTCACTATTTAGGTTGTCGATCACCAAATTGGTCACTAATATATACAACTTTTATACTACACTTGAGTGACACTTGTAACATTATTAAGAGACTATATGATGAAAATGTCTGCTCAATCGACACTACACGATGTGATCATTACATTTAATTATGCATATGGTAAAAAAATTATCGAATTTTGGGATTGTCTGATCGTCGGTTTGTCCGGTCAACCTAAAACGCTTGTAATATGCCATGTGGAAAGACCTATCACCGGGGGCCGATGGCCGAATGTGGCTTACATATTCACAACCAAGTAATATTACCGGACGAGTGTGAAGTTGAATTAAAAAAAGGAATTTTGAAAGGCTCCGGTCAAAGGGTTTCCGTTAAGTAAAAACACGTGTTTTTGTGTTGACTCGTGAAATTAACGGTCAAACGATATCTAAAATCGACGAATTTTGGATAGAAAACTCTAAAAAATATACTTATCACATTGGCCGGTATCGATAGACCGTACTCAAACAAAAATTGTCAATTATCGAAGTATCCCTTAATGTAAGTTTTACTTATTAAAAAAATATTTTTCAGATTCGGTATTGGTTTTACTTTTTAGGCTTTAAAGAAAGCCCTAAGCCCTTTTCTAAAACCCAACAACTCTGGCCCATATTGCTGGCCTAAGACATTATGTATTTAACAAAGGAGTTTCTCTCTCTTCATGGACAACCTCTTGCACTAACACCGAGACTGCGCTCCGCCATGCTGCGCCGCACCGCCCCACCGTCCAACCAAATGGGGCTGGCGCATCACCTCCTTCTTCTTCCTCTCCTTCTCATCTTCAATACCCATACCTTGCATGAGGTATTTGAGCCGTGTTTTTCCCAAATCGAATTTGAGGTAATGTTGAAGAATCAAAGGATTTCTGTCGAAATTGGGTCTCCGGTAAGCTTCTTTGAATTCCTTTCGGTAAGCTTGGCTTTGTACCTTGATATCCTAGTCAACCAAACCTTCGATTTCATCGTAATCGTAGAAGAGTATGCCGTATGGGAGGGACTTTTCATGAGGAGTATGAGGATGACATTGGCGGTGGCTATGGTGGTGGGAGTGGGAGGAAGAGGAAGGAAGGGTTTGAGGGTTACGGTGGGTACAGTGGTGAGCCGGAGTAGGTGGCGGTGGTGAGAATGAGGAGAAAAGGTTGGATTTTTGTTTTTTGCGGGTTTGAGATTTACTGGGAATGGATGAATGGTGGCCTTGGCGGAAGGCTTTAGATCAAAAACAATCCAAATCCCACGCGCACAAAACAATTACTGAATTTTTACTGATGTAACTGGACCAACCACCTGCAGACACGTGTCCTTATTACCTGCTGTGACCATAATTCTCGCGCTCAGTGCCATTTCCCTCGACAATTTCACTTTTTATTGTGGCTTAAAATATTGTACTGTTTATGTGAGGGGACTAAAGAAAAAAAATGTGAGGACTGCTCGGTTTAATTTGATTCTATCTTTCTCAACATTTAATTTTGTTTTTTCATTATCTGGGAGATCTTGCTTACTCATGGTTTAATATGCAAAAATCAATAGTAAATGGCCGGGGACAGGCTCCTTGCTGCTACCGCGGATCACTGTAAATTGCTCAGAACATGTGCCTCAACGACTACAGTGGCGCTTGCCAAGCCTCATCTCTTCTTCGATCAACACACTTACACACTCAAACCCCTCAAGAATCCAACCCATCCACTCACATTTAGCCTAAAACCTAATCCTCCTTGTCAATAATCAATGTTTATATCAACTTAGAATTAAGAGTTTGAAATAATTTACATGTAAAACTACTCCTGTTTATTGTTTGCGGGTCAGAATAATCTGCCACTCCCACCGTTCTTTTCTGCATTTCACAGACACTAGACAAGTTCTGAGTTAAAATATCATTTTGTTCTTTGTTTGTTGTCGAGTTGCTTAAGCTCCAAAAACACAGAGAGTTCTCTATAAGAGAAGACAAACGACCCTTTTACTCCTCCTCTCCACCTCCCTCTCTTCTTTCTCATCTTCAAAATACTCAAGAAAGTGAACCATGATCACCGGAAAGGATATTTACGAGGTCCTAGCGAGCATTGTGCCGCTTTATGTGGCCATGATATTGGCCTACGGCTCGGTCCGGTGGTGGAAGATCTTCACCCCGGACCAGTGCTCCGGCATCAATCGATTCGTTGCAGTTTTTGCCGTTCCTTTACTTTCCTTTCACTTCATTTCTTCTAACGATCCCTACGCCATGGACTACCAGTTCATCGCGGCGGACTCACTGCAGAAGGTGGTGATTCTTGTGGCTCTATTCCTATGGCAGACCTTCTCCAAGCGCGGCAACCTCGAGTGGATGATCACTCTCTTCTCCCTCTCCACTCTCCCCAACACTCTCGTTATGGGCATTCCTCTCTTGAAGGCCATGTACGGTGACTTTTCGGGCGGTCTCATGGTTCAAATCGTGGTTCTTCAAAGTGTCATCTGGTACACTCTCATGCTCTTCATGTTCGAGTACCGAGGAGCTAGACTTTTGATTTCAGAGCAGTTCCCCGAAACCGCCGGGTCCATCACTTCATTTCGTGTGGACTCCGATGTTGTTTCGCTCAACGGACGTGAACCTTTGCAGACGGATGCCGAGATTGGAGACGATGGGAAGTTACACGTGGTGGTGAAAAGATCGACGGCGTCCTCGATGGTGTCATCGTTCAAGTCGCACGGGTTGAACTCCTTGAACTCGGGCATGACTCCTAGGGCTTCAAACCTGACCGGCGTTGAAATTTACTCGGTTCAGTCGTCCCGTGAACCAACGCCGAGGGCGTCCAGCTTCAACCAGACTGACTTCTACGCTATGTTCAACGCCAGCAAGGCACCGAGCCCTAAACACGGTTACACCAACAGCTTCCAAGGGGGGTTCGGCGATGTTTACTCCGTTCAGTCATCGAAAGGCGTGACCCCGAGGACTTCGAATTTTGATGAGGAGATGATGAAAATAAGCAACAAGAAGAGAGGAGCCAGGAGCATGAGCGGTGAGCTGTTCAATGCCGGGACCATGTCTTCCTATCCGCCTCCGAATCCCATGTTTTCGGGGTCTACCAGTGGCGGTCCAAAGAAGAAGGACAGCGGCGGAGCCGTTGCCAGTGCAAGTAGTGGTAGTGGTGGTGCAGTGCCTAATAAGGAGCTTCATATGTTTGTTTGGAGCTCGACTGCTTCGCCGGTTTCCGAGGGAAACCTTAAACATGCAATTAACCGAGCTGCCTCTACGGATTTTGCGGGCATTGATCCAAAGCCTTCACAACATGATCATCCAATTGCAGGTTCAAAAGGTGAGCAAATAATGTTCCTTGTGATCTCAACCCAAAACCATATTTGTTATTTAGTGATTTGCTACGCAAGTTCTGACTCCAACAATTTCAAGTTTAAAGTTGAAATCAAATCTCATTTTTACAATTCAAAAGAATACAAATTATCAATTTTCATCACGGGATCGATCTGTTTGGTAGTGTTTTTAAAATATACACTGCACTAATAATTCCAAGGTTGAGTCAATCAAATTTGGTCGACAAATAATGTTCTCACAACACTTCTTGTGTATGTTAATTAGTATATTCATATAATATTATTGAAATTACAATTAATGTCTCTTGAAATGTCCAGGGATGCATGAATTAATTCAGAATATGAGTCCTGGAAGGAAAATAAATGGAGATGGGGACCTTGAAATTGAAGAAGGAACAAAATTTCCGGCAAGTACATCTCCATATAGTAGCTGTCAGAAGAAGATGGACATGGAAGACGGTGGTGAGGCAAAGAAGCAACAAATGCCTCCTGCAAGTGTCATGACTAGGCTTATACTCATCATGGTTTGGAGGAAGCTCATTAGAAATCCCAACACCTACTCCAGTCTTCTTGGTGTTGCATGGTCTCTCGTATCATACAAGTACATCTCGCTTCCTTATTTTGTTACTCTTATAGTTCCAAATCGCATTTCACAAAGATTGGTCAAAAGAAGTCGTCTTACTTACATGAACGGCATGGTATTATTGATAGATATGGTACAAAAGTTGAATAAATATATTTTGCAGCCTCAGCTAGCGTTACCTCAACGACCTCATTTCATACTGATTTATATTTCTACGTACTATCCAGGTGGCATATCAAAATGCCGAAAATTATAAGTGGATCCATATCAATATTATCTGATGCTGGCTTGGGAATGGCTATGTTCAGCCTAGGTATGCATCTTCTATTGACTTATTGACCTCCTAAACTCTATAATATAGAAAATGCAAACCTTGTGTTCATCAATTTATTTAATTATATAATATTTTTTATTTTCAGGTTTATTCATGGCTTTACAACCAAAGATCATAGCTTGTGGAAAATCAGTAGCAACCTTTGCAATGGCTGTTAGATTTTTGACTGGCCCGGCAGTGATTGCTGCATGCTCCATAGCTGTTGGTCTTCGTGGAGTTCTATTGCATGTTGCAATTGTTCAGGTTAATCAAGTCAATCTTCAAATTATACCATACAGGTTTACTGTATTTCCTTTATTGGGGTCGTCTATGGTACATAAACGTATACCATACAAACATTTATAACTGATTGTAGAAAATTACAACACTGACAATAATTTAATTGCACTAAATTACAATATTGACAATAAAATTATCACATTCATTTTACACATTTACATATAATTGAATAAAATTACCATCATTACAACAATTTATTTAACAACTTATAAAATGTTGTAAGTGAAGTATTTATCATTAGTAGAACTACAATTATATAAATAATTATTTTGTATACCACAATAACAACAAATTTGTAATCATATTTGTAAATGTGGGTACCAGTGGGTACCTAAGAAAACTCTTCCTTAATTATTTTATTCTATCTCAATTGTTCTAACCCTAATTCACTGATCACATGTAGGCTGCTCTTCCTCAAGGGATTGTTCCGTTTGTATTTGCTAAAGAATACAATGTGCACCCAGACATACTTAGCACTGCGTAAGTGCATGTTTATATTTCAGAACAAAAATCCATGAAATAGCTAGAAATGCTCTAACTTGTAGTATGGTGTTTGCAAATTATTGCAGGGTCATTTTTGGAATGCTGATCGCATTGCCTATAACAATACTCTACTATATTCTTCTCGGGGTCTAGTTTCTGGCAAAATTGAAGGCAGAAGAAAGCAATGCAATATAATAGCTGTATATCCAAGTCAGGCTTAGGTGGAGGTGTGAATGATATTGAAGATATATTGAGCAGGAAATCATATGCATGCATGCAAGCCATCGGATTCAGTGTCGAGCACATAAAAGAAAGAAAGGAAAAATCATAACACATGATTCACTGCATAAGTGCCAATTGGGGATCTTGATATACCGTTTACTTCACTGGTTTTGCTCCACATCCAGTAACAGTAGTATCATATTATTAATTTTCGCTGGTTTAGATTACTTGGATAGAAATTAAGTAATAGAGAATGGACCTTAGAAAGCCAGGGAAGGTCAACATTTCCTCTCTCTTTTTTGTTCTTGGGGTGCAAATTTGATTTGTTTTAACTATTGACACACTAATTAATATCAATGTGGCCCCTTGCTTAACATTGACCTAAATCCAGGTAATATACCATATACTTGATCTAACTTCATTTATTTAAGGCAAAATGCCAGTTTGCACCACAAATTTAGCCATAATTATCAATTTACAACTCGAGCTTGCATTTGAGTCAATTTACCTCCTAAACTTGGTAAAAATAACCGATTTGCACCTCATCCGTTAAATTTAATGTTTTCCAATTTTCATCCAATTTTAAGTCACATGTCATACATTTGAGGGGCATTATTGTTATTATATATTTATTCATATTTAATAATGAAATAAATTAATAAAATTACTTAAGAGGAACACTTGCTACTATGTTTTTTTATTTTTTCGAAACATGTTATTGATTTATATATTTATTATTTTACGTGATATGGTATGTTAAAAGATATTAGAAAAAATATAAATAAATACATAGAAAATTAAAAATAAATATGTACATATAAAAATATATATACACAACACACTATATTTGAACGAGTGTGTATGTTGAATATATAATTCGAAGTATGGTTAAGTATGTAGAAAAAAGATGTAAATTAAAAATTTGATTAAAAAATTAATTTTTCCTTTTAAAGAATATTTTTTTTATTTTTAAGAAAAATATAAATAGAAAATGACAACATTAGCCCTCATGTGCATGACATGTGACACAAAATTAGATAGAAACAAATTTAACGGATATGGTTCAAATCGATAATTTTTACCAAGTTTAGGAGGTAAATTGACTCAAATAATTAACAATTTTCAGCCAAATTTAGGTTGTATTTTAGTAATTTTGCCTTTATTTAATTAGATCTATTAGTTTTTGTTTATGGGGTTGGATCGGCTAGCAAATTAAAGCGATCTGATTGATTTTTGTGTGAAATATGATTGACTTATTATTATGGTTCTAACATGTGCTGCTGACTATTATATCTGTTGGGATTAGTGGCCCTCGAATATTGAAACATACATATGCCGGAAGAAGAGTCAGGGAAGGTGTGCTACGTACTGGTTAAATTTACACATGCTATAAGCTTCTCTTGAGGAAAAAAAAGGGAGAAAACTATAAGCTTAATTAGAACGATCGATCGAATCATGTTTACTGTCCATTCTCTCATATCTCCAAAAAATTCCCATGGATGAGATTGCTAATTTCTGTACATATTTCTTACAAAGCAAATTTATGTCTCTTGATTATATAAGAAAATATCAGTATTTGAATCGAGATTAATGATTAAATCAAAGAGTTCATTTTAACCTATTATTATTAGTTGATATCAAGTACAGATAACACTATGCATCATGCATGCATGCATATATTTGAAATATTTTGAATAGCCATGCATGTATGATCCTCATGAATCGATCACATTTATTTAACCCGAAGTCTGGAAGAAGTATTATGGGTCATTCCACCAAATTAAACTATACCCTGCAGAACAGAAATTAAATAGAGTTCATATAGAAAGAATGCTGTCGACCAGCTTCAGTATGAAGTTTTCCTTCCCCTCTAGCTTAAAGTTGCTTGATCGATCATTAGGTGCAGAAGAAGGGGCATCCCTTTTGGATAATGATATTGTTATTTCGTTATGACTTATGACGATGTTACATAGTCGCACTTTCAATAGTAAATAACCTTTCGGAACGACTATATTTCTTAAAAATATTGGCCAAATATTTGTAGAATGAAAATGGCATATGGTCATGCCAATAGATTAGACAAAAACAGTACATGTGTTCGGTGTTTTGACATAAGATCAAGGTACCAAACTGGATCATGAACAAACGATAAGCATTGGGATTTTGGTCTAGATTCTATGGAAAAACGAACTAAATATCGGAATTGCTAAATATCGGAATATCTCACGTGGGCAGCCAAGAGGCTAGGGTGTCTAAATAAATCGAATTAGAGAAGCACATGAAGGTGTTCTCAGACATCATTGCAATAAACAAACAGGTTTGAACAGTTTCTGTAAACCCTAGAGAAGACACACCAAGCATCACACTGCAGCTATATTGGTGTGATGATTGTTTTCTAATGATTTCCGAGTTCCAAGGTTCTGGCTTCAGCAAATCAAACGTCTGGATAGTTTGCAAGAAGACCAAGTCAAACGGACGCCGGAGTTCACTGAAACGATCTCACAATTATGTATCCAGTCAAATCAATGTTGCTAGTTTCAACATTTCCTCTTATGAATTTTCGTTTCAATTCTATTTTCATGAGATAGATCAACTAATAGTGTGGGCTTTGATTTGAGCATATCGCTTCTCAGCCAGGACTAGTTTAGTGTTGCTGCGACTTTAATTTTTTTTACTTTTATTGTACTGTTAAAAAAAATAACTATGAATTATGAAGTACGGACACGCTCGGATACGCGAACTCACTTTAGACACGGTCCGGACACTCGGATACGCACCAACTCATGATAAAAGTAAAAGTGTTTATGGTGAGAGTCGAACTTTGGTCATCTAAGGCATCCAACAGCTCCTCAACCATTCCAACAGATTAAATTTTTGTTATATTTATGCACATATATATATATATAAGGAGAGAAACTCATGATAAAAATAAAAATGCTTGTGGTGAAATTCGAACCTTGGTCATTCAAGGCACCCAACAATTCCTCAACCATTCTAACAGATTCAGTTTTTTTATATTTATGCACACTTTAATATATATACATCTAAATACTTTCAAATTTTTAAATTAATTTTTTTAATAAATATATATATATATATTAAAATAATTTTAATTAACGTGTCAACCACGTGTTTGTGTCCAAAACATTTTTTATATGTTGTGTCTACGTATCGAATCATGTCCAATACGGACACTCGTGTCCGTGTCCGTGCTACTTAGGCTATGAATCATAACATATTTGTGTTTAGTAAATATTATTTTTATAAATGCTGTTGATAAATGAATTGTTTGGTAATTCTAAACAAAACTACCGTAGATATGGTCAACAAAAAATGACATGATTTTGTTTTAACATATTGAGAATGATTATAAATAAGGGTGTTATTTGAGAATTTACAGGAAAATATTAACATTTATTGAGCTTTGAGTAAAACAGCTTCTAACCAACAATATTCGGGTTGCTTCTAAAAGCTAATGTAGGTGACCCTATAAATTTTAAAAAAAAATCTGATTTTTCTAAAGTTATCAAATACTTTGAATTTTAAAAGTTGACCTAAAAGTTGATTTTTTTTTAGAAGTGAAGCTATAGCAAACTAGGCCTCAGTAATGCCAAGCAATATTGTATTTCTTGGCCACATCATATATCATATTAAATCAACATGCTTAAAATGTATGTTCAATATAATTAAGTGTAGTAGGGAAATAATTGTCCGGAACTTGCAGAGTGCCTTGGAGTCAAGCGGCGGCGGGCTTGACTAATTTTAGAGAGGCAAAGGCAAAACTTAGGTAAGTTTTAGGGTGGTAGTGGCGGGCTTCAGGCTCTCTTGACCGTGTGTTGACGACGGTGGTGTCCGCTTAGATAAATTAGCATGACGAAGTGGTAGTAAATTGACTAATTTTAGAAACGCAAGGTGGCAAATTAGGAGAAGTTAATACTTGGGGGTAGGAAGTTGGCAAGTTATGAAAAACTATGGTAGCAAATAAAAAGCTAATGGAGCAATTGTGTGGATAATTTAATGCAAGAATTAGTAACGAGGAATTGGAGATGGCCGAGTACTTCTAAGACAGGGACCTTTACACTAATGCAGCACTTCTTCTACTTCTATCTTGCAAGGTTGTACGAATGATTTATTGATGTAGACAAATGAAATTTAATGAAAGAAATTATCTTTATTAAATGATTAAATCGATCAAGAACCTGACAAAATTGCACACGTGGCCCAAAAGTCAACAAAGTTAGTGCGGATCCGAATAAAACTCGTGTCAGCACATAAATGAATAATTGTAATCGAAACTACGTGATTCCAACTTAAATCGAAAATTGAATGTTATTGATGATTCGAAATGGTAATCGGACATTTGATTCAATTAATAAATTCCTTAACGGTTATAATTAAATCAATTATTTTCTGCTTAAATTAGATATGAGAATAATTAATTTTAAATTAAACAGAAAATACATATTGATTTAATTATACAATTAAAGAAAAATTATTATTTTAGTGTCATTAAAATATTCTATAAAATAGAAACCTTGACACTATAAATACCCCTTCCAACATGAAGAGAATGTGACTTGAGAAGAAGAAAGAAAATTACTTGTGCAAGATCACTCTCGAGAAATCCCAAAGTCTCCCAAGTCCACGAAGAATCATTAAGCTACAAAATCGCTCGTTCTTCATCAAATTCAAATCCAAACTCAAGTCCAGTGAGACAGTTTTGGCCTCTCATTTGTGGAGACTTGTAGTAACGCCGGGACAGAAGACAATCACCTTGTCAAGTAGTTTGTTAGCTCGTTGAAGGGAAGCGCCTTTGAGTGGTATACAGACTTAGAGCCGGAGTATGTTGACAGTTTGGACCAGATGAAGCGCGAGTTCCTCAATCGATTCTATAGTACAAGGCGGACAGTGAGCATGATGGAGCTAACTAGCACGAAGTAATGGAAGGATGAATCTGCGGTCGACTACATCAATAGATGGCGCTTACTTAGCGTTGATTGCAAGGACCGACTATCAGAGGTGTCAGCCGTTAAAATGTGCATCCAAGGCATGCACTTTGATTTTCTATACATCTTGCAAGGAATCAAGGCTTGTTCTTTCGAAGAGTTGGCTACCCGAGCCCACGACATGGAGCTAAGCTTGGCAAGTCATAAGGGAAAGAATGAGTTCCTGGTTGACCAACAAAAACATAAAGTCTTCGGAAGCAGATTTGACAAGGTTGTGAAGAAGCCTTCTAAAGAATTAATGGTCATCAATACTGAACATATTAAGATCTCCACGCGGGATAAGAAGGAGTTCAATAAGGTGGAACCTCCTCGAACCTACGATAGGAGTAAACGCACATTGAAGGACATGGAGCGAAAGACGTACCCATTCCCAGACTCTGATGTGGCGGGCATGTTAGAGGATATGCTCGAAAACAAGATAATAGATCTTCCGGAGTGTAAGCGTCCAGAAGAAATGCATCGTGTCAACGATCTGAAGTATTGCAAATATCATCGTCTCGTTAGTCACCCTATAGAGAAATGCTTTGTTCTCAAGGATTTATAATGAATCTCGCAAAGCAAGGGAAGATTGAGCTGGACGTTGACGACGTTGCTGAAGTTAATTGCACTACCGTAACATTCGGATCATTCGAGCCAGTTTCATTCCCTTTTCACCCAATGAAAGCACTGTTCCAGTTCACAAAGGAGGCGCGTGAATGTGAGAAGACCAAAGAAGTTAAAGAATGTCATGCTTCCACGCCTATCCTCCAAGTTGCCTCTAATGCCGATGATGAAGGATGGATATTGGTCACCCGGAGAAGAACTCACAAAGGTATAATGTCAAATTCACCGATTGCCCAACCAAGTCATAAAAAATCACCTCCACGACGGGAGGAAAATGGACGAGGACGTTTTGAGACGAAAGTCGTTCCATATTTGTGGAAGCCTCTTCGCCGAAACTTGTCAATAGAGCACTTGCCTACAAAACAACCGGAGGTCTCTTCAATGGCCACAAGTTGTGAAGTCAGCTCCAAAGAAGACGAAAAGTCTGAAGCAAGAGAAATATGTTCAAGTCAAGTGTTAAAGAAAAATGAGGTGTTGAAACAGTTGGAGAGTCTACCTTTCCAACTTAGCCTCTCTGACTTGATGCAATTGTCAAAATTATCGAGATGCGCACTTGTGGAGTTGCTCATTGACGTAGGAAAACACTCCACAAGCATGAAGGAATGTGGCGCATGTGATGCATATTGTGATGCCATTCACTTCATGCCCAAGTCAACCATGTCTCAACTCGGCATTAACGTTGATGAGTTATCAAGCAATCGTCTCATCATCCAAGGTTTCAACCAAGGAGGACAAAGAGCGATAGGGATGATCAGACTAGACATGGACATCGGAGAGCTAAAAGCAAACAGCTTGTTCCATGTCATCGATGCAAAGACCTCGTACAACTTGTTGTTGAGACGACCATGGGTACATGAAAATGGCATCGTACCATCCACTTTACACCAATGCTTCAAGTTCTATCGCGGAGGTGTGAAAACCGTGGTAGGAGATACCAAACCATTCACAGAAGCCGAATCATACTTTGCGGATTCTAAATTCTACATAGATGAGGAGTCAATGAAAGAAGTCCTTCCGGTCGGAGTATCCTCTACGGGGAAAGCCGCTAAAGTTAGGGAGAATGATGTCAAATCAAAAGACATTGAGCTTCATGGTGAAGTGGCAACATCGTCTGCGAAAAGAAAAGTCAGCCATGCCTTTTCGGTCCTTCGCTATGTCTCGAAGTCTAAACGAAGGTAGGGGGAGTCTCCATTTGTGGGGACAAAGTCATAAGAGTATCCACAAAAATTAGAAGAGGAGGATGTGAAATTGTTGAGGGAGGAATCAACATTGCCATTAATAAAGGTGAGCAACTGAAATCCTACAAAGAAGCAACTAAAGGGGTTTGTCAAACCAATTCAAGGTAAGACAGAACATGGATTGTTTCCCAAGAAAAGAACAAGTGAATGGTTTGATCCTAACGCATACAAGTTGTTAGAAATAGCTGGATATGACTTTGGTTCGTCAAGGAAAAATGACAACCAAGCTACAGCAAAGATGACGGATGAGCTCGATGAGCCACAGAAGAAGTTAAGAGAGCAAGAGGCAACAATTGATTCTTCTAAAGCTGGTCTCGGTTTCACTTCGAGCAAGCCAATCAGAATTTTAGGAAGAAGAAGGGCGGAGCAAGCCAATGTGAAACATATCAGTGTCGAGGTAGTTGAAGAGAAGAGTCAAGAGGTTCAGTCAACCTCTCGCATTTCGTCATTCGATCGCATTCGTCCATGTTCCCGAAGAGCAACATCTGAACGTATTGAATGATCAATCACAAAGGTGTCGGTTTTTGACCATGTGAATATAACAACAAGTAGAGGTTCAGTCTTCAATCGCATCGGTAGTACAACCACTCAACCTTCCGTGTTCAAAATGATGTCAAGTTCAGACGAAGATAAGATAGAGTCAAACCTCATTTTGCGAAAGCCTGCATTGGAAATGATCCAAGCACCTAAGGAACAACAAATAAGTAAGAGGAAAACAACTTGTAGTCAAGCGGAGAGCAAAGAAATCTGAAATCTTATCCCGTCACGCATGAAGAGGCATTGTGTGTTGGAAGTGGATTCCACGGATCAACTCAAAGTGAAGCAACATACCATCATATTCACTAGCCAAAAAAGAGATAGCAACCTTGGTAATGGCGATGAGGATAACATTGTCCAAACCTCTTATCATGTCACAGTGGCAAAAGCAGATGCCGTAGAGGAAGACGATCATGAAGATTTTGAAATTGAAGTAGACGAAGCTCCTCCAGAACTTGAAGACGGGGGGCAAGCCACTATGGACGAACTTAAGGAGATTAACTTGGGAACAGAAGGAGACCCAAAACCTATTTTTGTGAGTGCGTCTTTAAGTTCCGAAGAAGAAAATGAATATCTTGATCTGTTGCTCGAGTACAAAGATGTTTTTGCTTGAATTTACAAAGAAATGCCCGGCCTCGATCCAAAGGTACCAGTTCAACGACTTGTTGTCAAACCGGAGGCTCGGTCAACCAAACAAAAACAAAGACACTTTCGAACAGAACTTATTCCTTAAATTGAAGCATAAGCTTATAAGTTGATTGCCGCAGTCTTCATTAGAGAGGTTTAATATCTTAAGTGGATCACAAACATTGTTCCCGTCAGGAAGAAGAACGGACAAATCTGCGTTTGTGTAGATTTTCGTGATTTAAATGAGGCGTGTCCAAAAAATGATTTCCCTCTGCCAATCATAGAGCTCATAGTTTTGTCATTCATGCATCGATCATCAGGTTACAATCAGATAAGGATGGCCTTAGAGGATGAGGAACTCACTGCATTTCGAACTCCTAAAGGAATTTATTGTTATAAGGTCATGTCATTCGGGTTAAAAAATACCGGTGCAACGTACCAACATGCTATGCAGAAAATTTTCGGTGACATATTGCACAAATATGTAGAGTGTTATGTTGATGATTTGGTTGTCAAAACAAATAAAAGAAGTGATCAGTTGCAAGATCTACGAAGAGTGTTTGACAAGTTACGCGAGTACTAGTTAAAAATGAACCCTTTGAAGTGTGCCTTCGGCGGCAGTTCTGGAAAATTTCTTGGATTCATCGTGAAGCACCGAGGCATTGAGGTAGACCAATGAAAAATTAAAGTCATCCAAGAAATTTGCACGAGCTGACAAGCCTCCAAGGACGACTTGCCTTCATCAGACGGTTCATATCGAACCTGGCGGGCCGTTGCCAACCATTCAATCGACTCATGAAGAAAGATGTTTCATTTGTATGGGATGAAGCTTGTCGCAATGCCTTTGAGAGCATAAAGAAATACCTGGCGAATCCTCCGGTGTTTGGTGCACCTGTCGCCAGGAAACCTTTTATCATTTACATCGCTGCTCAAGAGAGATCACTTGAGGCCTTTCTTGCCCAAGAAAATGAAGCCAAAAAGGAGAAAGCCTTGTACTACTTAAGTCGGACCCTCACCGGGCCTGAGCTAAATTATCTGCCGATAGAGAAGATGTCTCTTGCACTCGTCTTCGCCATTGAAAAGTTGAGGCATTACATGCAAACTTACACAATGCACTTAGTGGCGCGAGCCGATCTGGTTAAGTTCATATTATGTAAACCAATTCTAACCGGGCGCATGGCTAAGTGGACGTTATTATTGAACCAATACGACATCATATATGTGCCCGCTAAAACAGTGAAATGATAGGCATTGGCTGACTTCCTGGCAGACCACCCTATTCCAGCGGATTGGGAAATCTCAGATGACTTCGTGGACGAGGAGGTCTTCCTTGCAGAGGTCCTCCCTACTTGGAAGATATTTTTCGATGGCTCTTCTAGGGCAGACGAAGCAGTGGCTGGTGTTATCTTTGTCTCTCCACAAAAACAGATATTGCCTTATTCTTTCACTCATGGGGAACTGTGCTCCAATAATGTCGCAGAGTACCAAGCGTTGATCATGGGATTGCAAACAACGTTAGAAATTGAAATCCAGAGTCTCGAAGTGTATGGAGACTCAAAGTTGGTGATTGATCAACTGCTCACTAATTACGAGGTCAAGAAGGAAGATTTGGTACCTTATTTCCAACTCGCCACACAACTCTTGAAGGGCTTTGATAATGTTACACTTATACATGTGCCACAGAAAGAAAATCAAATGGCAGACGCATTGGCAAACTTGGCGGCGACTTTGGCATTGTCTGGAGATGAAATTTTGGACATCCCTATTTACCAAAGGTGGGTCATGACAACAAAGCCTTCACTCCAGTGTGCCAGTTCTCATGTAGTGTCAGTTTACACCATTGATGTTGAAGATTGTAGACATCATTTTATCGACTATCTTGAGCACAATAAGCTTCTCGAATATTCGAAGCAAAGGTGGAGCATCAAGTGGCGAACACCTCGGTTCCTCTACTACAAAGAAACTTTATATCGGAGGTCATTTGACGGGTACTCCTTCGATGCATGGGAAAAGATGAAGAAGTCAAAGCCATGGAAAATGTTCATTCTGGAGTGTGTGGAGCACATCAGTCATGACCAAAGTCACATTTTCAAGTAAGACGACTATGGTATTATTGGCCCACCATGGTCAAGCATTGTATGGAGTATGCACAAAAATGTCAAGCTTGTCAGTTTCATGCCAACTTCATTTATCAGCCACCTGAGCAGTTGCATCCGACAATTGCTTCGCACCCATTTGATGTCTGGAGAATGGATGCAATCAGACCCATCACTCAGAAATCATCGGCTAGTCATATGTACATTCTGGCAGCCATTGATTCTTTCTCAAAGTGGGCAGAGGCGATACCGCTCAAAGAAATAAAGAAAGAAAATGTTGTGGACTTCATTACGGGAAGTATTATAATCGGTGCAAAAAAAAAGTAAAAACTATAGATGGAGGTTCTCTCTTGATTCAAAACGCTGGAACATATATATAAAAAAAAAAGTCTTGTTAACACAAGTTGTTGTTGTCCTCGTCTTGTACCTGAATATAACAAAAACATGTTCTCAGGTGTCGATGAATTCTTTCAAATTCTCTTCACTGCACCACCTCTATTTCTTTTTGTTTGTTAATTGCTGGAGACCTATATTTGTTCATTGAGCACCATGCTTTGATTTAAATATTCTAGCATGAGAACGGTGCTTTGTAATTGAACCGCATCAGCACCAATGGCTAAGCCATACAGCTACAGTTGTTCTCATGTTTTTTCCTCTACTAAATTATATGCTTCGTTGTTATATCCAATTAACAAAGTTGGAACAAAGCTAGCAGTCCTCCACTCAAAGATTCCAACCATGTACCGACATGAAATCAGCAGAATTACATCCATGCATCGCAATTGAAAGTAAAGAGAAATCACAAAGCAATTTAAAGCAAAACTTGCTTTCGGTGGTGGAATCTCTATGCAATTAAAAAAAGCAAGATATTATATGTTTTTAAGCATCAGGCATCTATATGATGGAAATATTACTACAAAATTTGTGGAGCCTCGGAAGCTAGCTCCACAAATTCTCCAGATTAAAGTGCATACTTCAAGCTGCGCTTTCGGCACGTGACGACGACATGTCTGCAACACGACTTGAAGTGGGGACATTTGTAGACACATGAAATTTAATGAAGTAAATCATCTTCATTAAATGATTAAATCGACCAAGAACCCGACAAAATTGCACATGTGACCCAAAAGTCAACAAAGTTAGTGCATATCCGAATAAAACTCGTGTCAGCACATAAATGAATGAACGTAATCGAAACTACGTGATTCCGACTTAAATCGGAAATTGAATGTCATTGACGATTCGAAATGGTAATCGGACATTTGATTAAATTAATAAATTTCTTAACGGTTATAATTAAATCAATTATTTTCTGCTTAAATTAGTTATGAGAATAATTAATTTTAAATTAATCAGAAAATACATATTGATTTAATTATACAATTAAAGAAATATTATTATTTTAGTGTCATTAATATATTCTATAAAATAGAAGCCTTGACACTATAAATACCTATTCCAACATGAAGATAAGGGGACTTGAGAAGAACAAAAAAATCACTTGAGCAAGATCACTCTCGAGAAATCCCGAAGTTTCCCAAGTCCACGAAGAATCATTAAGTTACCAAATCGCTCGTTCTTCATCAAATTCAAATCCAAACTCAAGTCCACGAAGAATCATCAAGCTACCAAATCGCTCGTTCTTCATCAAATTCAAATCCAAACTCAAGTCCACGAAGAATCATCAAGCTACCAAATCGCTCGTTCTTCATCAAATCCAAATCCAAACTCAAGTCCACGAAGAATCATCAAGCTACCAAATCGCTTGTTCTTCATCAAGTCCAAATCCAAACTCAAATTCTCAAGATCAAGTGCATGTCACCCTTGAGCCAGGTTACATACGGAGATAGAATCAGAGGAGTTCACAAAGATTGAAACCCCGTGCTTGATTATCGATAAATCACATTTTATTTGTACACGTGTCTGCACTCTTATTTGTTTTCAGATTCTCGTTCTATAATTGAATATGGAACTGGAAGTGATTTTCAGATTGATCTCTAGCTAACCATAAATCTGCTTATAAATAGAGTTGTCTGCAATTTTTGTTGACTTAATTTTTTTTCCCCATATATATGGTACCTCTTCTAATTTTGATAAAGATTAGGAGAAGTCAAAAATAGAAACCCTCCTAAGTAAAAGTGTCTTGAATTACAAGAATACAATTGCATCCCAAGAAAGAGTTCAAAATGTGCAGTTCATTTCTTTGGTACAGAATGACGGTCGATGATCATAGTGTTAAAAGAACAATAGATAAAAGAGAAGGCTAACGCTAGGTGACTGAGACAAAGCTCCAACCAGAAACGCTGAAATGATAAGTATGATTAAGTTGTATCCAGTATGAAAATGTTTGACTCCAATTCATTGGATATATACATTGTTTGATTTGCAGCCAAGACAGTACTGAAGAATCCAGCACAATCTACAAAAAGGTGTCCTGTAGCAGGTAAAGTCATATGATCTGACTAACAACTAACACCAAACTCTAATACATGGTAAACGTGGAATGCGATCAATCTCTAAAATCAGAATTGAATAAAATTAGTCTAACAGTGAAAAACTGAAACAACGCCGAGGTTAGTGTTGAGTTAGATCTCCGCGTGTACCAAATTTGATGATTTTATGTTAGACAGATTCAGCCCCATAATTTCCATCACGGTTGCCATTTTCTTTACTCAGTTTGGATTTTGGTAATGTAGAGGCTTGTCGTGGGGATGTTCTGCCTGATTGCTGCCTCAAATTTAGGTAAGTGTATATCGACATTCCGGCGATTGCTGTGAACGCCCCACATATACTGGTCTTGCCAGGATTGGAACTAAACAGGTAGTAGTTTCCAAGAAGAATGACACAAGTTTTGAATTGACCAAGAACAACATGTGTAACAGCTGATGTAGCCCTGTCGAAAAACAGAAGGATAAAGAAAGAGGATGAGAACCAAAACAACCAGCCAAAAAAGTGCATGGTCCAGAAAGTAGTATATATATAGTGATGGATGAACATATGATTATATTTTTCCTAATATACATAACAGAATTATATAATCTTACAAGACTCTTTCGAAGTGGTTCTTATGAGAAAGGGAGTTGCTATTTTTTTTTTAAGAGGGAGCTGCTAGTATATATCATAAAGGTCATTTGTCAAACTTGGCTTGGTGTCTTTGGTCAGTTGTTAAAGCTACATCATTTTCTACATCAGTCCTCTACCTGCAGATGTTTCTAGATATAGGGACAAAATGTTGATGTGTTGCAAGCATGGATCAATCCTTCCACAGTCAGTAATAGCCATGTCGGATATAGCCTACAATGCATACAACAACCTCCTTTAGCTGTTGCCTATATCTATTAGATATACTCTAGAATTGTTAATTACGTTCCCAGGTCCATGGCTATAATGTTGTTAACTAGATTCTAAATTGGCTGGTTTGAGAGCCATTAAATACCATGTGCAGAAAAACAAGTGAAAAGGATGCGAGAGCCATGAAGTACCATGTGCAGAAAAATAAGTGAAAAGGATTTGCTCCATGATGTGATCATCATTTACTAATGCAACAATACACAATTAAACAGTATATAAATTAACAGCGCACAATTAATTAGTGTCAATGGAAAAAGCTACGCAAGAACAAAACAAAATACCCACTAGATATCAGAAAAACTCTTCAGACATTTATATTTGGAAAATTGCCTTTGGTTGTAAAAAAATGTAGTTAAATGTCAGTGCAGATACACCTCAAAGCAATTTAGATTTCTTTCATCAATATTGAAGATTTGATGGTAACCAGTTTTCAACTCCAGTATATGAATTTGCTCGTAGTGATCTACAGTATTATCTCTCCAATGAAGAAACTAAAGTATAAGCATGAGGAGACTAAGTATCACAAAATGACAGAGAACAGATAGCTGAGCAGATAAAAGACATAGATAGAGGTTAAATGGATGTTAAAGGAAGGTACTGTAAAATCGAAGAGCCGTAAACTTAACATATAGACTATGTATCCATAAAAACCAGTTCCTTATATGATATATGGAAACTCCAAATGCAAAGTAGATAAAATGCATCAAATAACCTCAGGAGTCCACATAATCTAACAACCCAGCAATCAGATCCTTACTAAGGGTTTATGAGTTAGTATGTAAGTTGAACTACAATATTGTACCCCATCAACAACTTTGTTCATTTTTTCAGAAACTGAAACTTTTACATGACTGATCTGGGTAAAACCAAACCTGACAATTTTGACGTAAATTATTTTATTATAAAAAAAAACCAAGCATGTCATTAAGCCAAACAGAAGAAGCAGATATTATTTAGAAATTAGAAGATACATACCCAAGAGCTAGAGCACCAGACCACTGAAGTAAGAAGCCGAGAATAGCTGACATGAGAATGGCCGAGGTGTTATTAAAGCTCCAATTAAAGGAGAGAGCACCAGGCGGATCCAACCAGGGTATCAACGCGATGAGAAAAAATAAAGTAACTGGCGTTGTCTTCCACATTAACCTATTTCATCACAATGCATTGCATTTTGGTTATGAAGTAATGGAGATTCTTTCATGTGGATATCAAAATAAAGGACATCCCAATAAATTTAGGAATCACAAATACAGCATAACTTACGCCAAGGCAGTCCAGTTCTCCTGCTGTTGCAGACTAGACCAAAGAATCTTGTTGATTGCACTGGGTATTATCCATGCTAATGCTACACAAGCACCAAAGAGATGGAATTGCAGATCCGTCACAGTAGCCACAGCAACACCAAGAGATACTACTGCAAGTGTTAGGACCTGAAAGTTGAGTTGGACATAAATAAGAACTTCTAACATATAACTTTTACTTGACTATAACAATGATCGAAAAACAAAATAATAAATATTGGAGTGGAATTTGGAAAGCAAGAGATCAATCAATTCCAGATACCCAGACAGATACAACTCATACAAGCATTTTGAATAACAAAGTATCATAGACCGAAAAGAATAGTTCAAAGTAAACCAGAAAGTAGGATGGTGTCCCTTTTCAAGCAGAGAAAGAATGCGGAAATTAGGAAATCATTTGGAAATGTGAAATGTCCAGGTTACCTCCACAGATTTGAAGTAAAATTTTTATATTGTACCACTCAAGGCGCTGGACACAAAACTCATGGTGGACAAATCAACTCCAATATTCTTTTAATGCGCCAATATATATTAGTGGAATTTTTATGCTTTAATAATGGTTGGCATGCAGTCACAATGCCAGGTTTTACAATCCATAAGAGCTTTTTTTTCACTGTTATAAAATATACTCATTCAAATTGGCACGTAGTATGCAGAACACAGTGAACATAAGGTTCACATACTCATAATAAGATGAAAATAATGAGGATAGTGATAACAATATGCTATCCCCGTTTCCCCAAACCTGCAAAGGTATAAATGAATCACCTTCTTTTTTTGTGACAAGTAAAACCAGACATGGATCATCTCAAATAGGTTGGTCTGCTACAGTTCACTTGCTTAACTGATACTTAAGAGGACCAAAAGAAAATTTATTACCTTGAGAAAAGACACTCTTTTATTGTAGAGTAAAAATTCTGCAAAAACAATCGATGGTGTAACTGCAATCTTGGACATCTGATAAAAGCCCACACTGAAAAAACAGATATATTAAATTCAATGTTCAAAAACAATATTATCTAGAGAATATAGTAATGAAATATCTTACCTATTGTACTTTAAGCTAACATTAGCAAGGCCGGTAGATAGAGCCATAACAAAACCAAGAGTAAATAGCGTAGTTAAGCGAGCCGATTTTGAGGGAGATGCAGGGAGGATAGACAGAGATTTCAGAATAGCCATCAATAACCAGCTTACAACGTAGTGGATAAAAGTGAGAAATATAGGAAACTGGAACCCAACAACTTTGAGTACCTGAAAGAAACAAAGAAAGTTACCAACTGAACTGCTGCAACTTAAAGATCCAATGAGGCAATTTAACAGATTGATTCAACATTGTAGAAAGTTTAGCATACTAACCAATTTGTTCATGAAAATTATACCAACAGCAACAACAAAATTGAATGTAAGAGCAGTTGCAGGGCCACATAGTTGCTGCTGTTGTCGCTTTACACCTTCAGGTGAGCGAAATACATTGAATAGAGAAGATCGCAAGTGTTCGAGAGCTTTTCCTGAGTTCATGAACAACAAAGTTGGAGAAGAAGAATGATTGATTGAGCAACATATTTCACATCCATATGTAATGTCATAATCTAACTGGTCTGCTTAATGTATAATCAATTTTACTTTCCAACAATTACGTAAATCACAGTGAGAAACCAAGTGCTTTCAGAATATAAATAAATTGCACAAATATTACTCAAATCACAGACATGTTTGCCTCTGCCTAAGGTAAAGAAAGCATTGGTTACTCAAAAGTCAAAACACAAAACAACAGTAATCTAAACTCTTTCAACTCAAAGAATATATACAAAAATCAAGGTGGAGAATCACAATTGGGAACCATATCATAAGCAATCACATCACATCAGTGATAAATTATACTCAAGGTTGGGAATTTTCACGAACAAAAGCAATGTTCTTACAAGGAAAGATTTCGAACATGCCACAAGCCCCATTAGTTCCATTTTACTTGACTTCAGGCAAATTCTTTGGTACTAAAACTTCAATTGATATATAAAAGCAGAATTCCTGTTCTTTGCATATCCAGTATATGAAATTTTACAGTAAATCAGCAATGTGCCCACATATCTCCAACTTAGCACAAAATAAATTCATTAAGACAAAAAAAATTTCAGAGTTGTTATAAGTTCAAATAAATTGCAGCAACATATTAAATGTACATCTTACACTATGGAGGGGAGATAATAATTAATCATTAAATAAAAACACAAGAAAAATCTATCAATAGAAAAACATTTCCAATGAATAGCTCATGCAAATGGGTCAATGTAGTTATAACTCATAAGTAAACAGGAATTAAAATCAACCAATGGAAACCAATCCAGCAATTAGCAAAACTGACATGCAAGCTAATAAAGTTATTGAATTGATCCCCCAAAACGAGCCCAGATCAACCAAACCAAAGAGTAGCCAAACTCAATCCAACAAAATCATGAAAAAAATTAACAATCCAAATGAGCCAAAAATGAGAGGAATAATTGCAAATGAAATGAAGAAAGCAAAAGGATACCTCTTTCACCAGCATCACTATCCTTGCGTTTGAGAATCTTCCTGACATCTTTCCTCCCAAAGAAATTGAACATTTTGGGTTCTGGGTTTTGCTAAAGCATAAACCTTTGGATCTCTTATTGAACTGGGAATGAAAATAAAGATGTAGTTTTTATTTGGGTTTAGAGTGAGAGTGAGTTGAAGTGAAGAGCAGAAGAGGAGGAGGATTTGAAGGAGGGGAAATGTGCATCCATTTAGGAGAGACACGTGGGT
Source organism: Argentina anserina (assembly GCF_933775445.1). Lineage (NCBI taxonomy): Eukaryota > Viridiplantae > Streptophyta > Magnoliopsida > Rosales > Rosaceae > Argentina > Argentina anserina. Next base: position 5,210,566 of record NC_065875.1, read on the forward strand.
TTACGGGAGCGGTGATAACGGATGTTTGAAGTCGTTTGTTGTTGTCTGTTTTAGTTTCTGTTTTTATCAGAGAGAGAGAAAGGTGTCTGAGAAATTGAGAGGAGAAATGAACTGTGAGGTTGTTGGGGGAGGAGGACATGATTAGGCCTGCCCCAAGTACCGACATCAACTGTTGAACTCTGTTTTTCGTGTTCTTTCACCTCTTACTTGGTTTTTCTTCATTTGTTTTGACGGATGACTGAAATGTCTATAATTTTTTCGATGCTTTCGCGAAAATTTTTATTTTTCGGTATATAGATATATTCGTTATATACTAAGCATTTTTCGATGAAAATTTTAAAAATTTCCCGATATATCTAAAAACTTTTAAAATTTCCCGTAATATTGTCACGTGTCAGGTCAACTTCAAATAATAATAAAATCACTAGTTAAGAGAATCGAACTTCTGATCCATCATTTTATAAGCACAAAGTTATAGTCAACTCTATTACACTAATTTATTGTTATATATGGCTATTTTTATTATATATTGCATTTCATGTATCAACATTCACTTAAAATTGAAATAAAACAAACTAGTTGTTGAGGAAAATCGAACCCCTTTGCTCTAGGAGGAAGTAATGATGGACCTGACCCTTATGGGGAAAATTCAACATGTCTTATTCACCATATTTATTCTCTAATGAAATGCAATTAAGTGAAAACATATGGACACAATCTGATGCACAATCTTCACAAAATTATGATTATGGTCAAAGTAGATATATGTTTGATCCAAACGGGAACTACCAGTACCACAACTCACAGTCAATCACCCACGACTCCTATGGTTGGCATATAAGTTAGTATATGCGAAATTAGAAATGTGATATATCATTTAATAACTATTCTTCACAATATACTCATGATTTTACTCAAAGACATGATAGTGAATATTTTGTACCTCATAGATCTTTTATGTGGTTCAAAATCACTCATGTAATTTCATGTTTAATATATCATATGTAAATAAAGCGTGATAAACTAGCCTCCTTTTGGGTAATATATATATATATATATATTAAGTAGATTTTTAATAATACTCGACGATTATTTTACTTCAAATTACTATAACTCATTATAAACTAATAGTTATATAATAATTTCTTATGACATATAGTAGATAATTATTAAATAAATATTTCTCAAAGTTTCATTCATAATTTACATGTTTTTATATAAATTTCTATTAATTTACTTAATTATTTTTTATAATTAAAATTTTCATTAAAATTTTTAATTTTCAGATTCTCGATATTTTCATTCTCGCTGAAATTTTAATCCTTAATTTTAACCACCACCCACGAGAAAGCTTCTAACTTTTTTAGTCTATTTGGGAAAGAGATTAGAAAATAACAAGGAATTATTGTTTTGGGGTCGATAAGAAGAATTGGATGTAGAAGTTTCATGAGTGATGAGTCACATCACCTGGAATTGAAGACATTCGGAGCATTCAGCGGCGGGATGTCCCCCCATACTCTTCTATCGTTCTTATTTGGAAGAATGAGACCCATCCACAAGGTTTCTTAAGCCAAAGTTTAGGCAAAACAACAGTAGTTTATCAAAATTTAAATAAGAAATGATATAATCATATTTTACGAAGCAAAACAAACTAATTACACGTCTATGAGACTCCTGCTGAGGAACAAGCTTACAAACAAACTATTTGTTTGTCTTCTCGCACAAAATCATTTTTTTAACTTCCCATTTGTCAGTCGCCCAATTATGGTACCAACAAAAATTCACTTCCTAGAAATCATTTAGGAGCCACCTCCTCATTCAGAAACGCTTGAACAAATTTTTAATCGTAATTGTATGTCAAAAATATAAACTCCGGAAACATTCTTAATTTGAAATGATCAGTCATGGACTATTTATCGATCCAATAATCAAAGGAGGTCCACCTCTATGCATGAGTGAGACGCCACCTTCACCATTAAGTGATGAATGAATGTAGGGGTGGGCACGAGACGTGATGAGACGGGATGAGGCTAATCGCACGTCTCGTCTCACTCAATAAATTCAGGACGAGATTTTTGTTTTTAAAAATTCGTCACATCTGGGATCGGGATGAGATCGGGCATATCCCACATTCTTGAACTTTAAATAATAAATATTTAATTTACTATAAATAAAATTTTAGAACGAATTATTGTAATAGAAGAAACATATAGATTGTTCCAAATTTCTTTCATCATCTACTTCGATATCATGAGTTTAATTATTATAAAATCAAATTAATCATTCGAATTATAGCGTTATAGATATTGTACATCAAAATTATAGTGTTATCATAAACAAGAAACATATATAATTATATATTGTATATAAGATTATATAGGTTCTGATTGCTAAGTTCATAGAAATTTACAATATACAAATCGTCTTTATTTATATCATATAACTTGAACCATATATTAATGAGAAAATTAACCGGGAGTTGTTTATTTATAGGATATGAACCAATGTCTAAGATTCATTCTTTGAAGTTAGTTCTTTCCTTATAAATGCATCTAAGATGTTCTCATAAATTATAAATATATGATGATGATGATGAAATATTTAATTGTTAAAATTCAAATGAAATTTAAAGCGGGACGGGACGAAGCGGGATCGAAATTATTCGTCCCATGTCCTGTCCCACTATTATGAAACGAGACGAGATCGGGACGGGACATACGTTTTTAGACCTCCGTCCCATCCAATCCCTATGAATTTTCGAGACGGGATCAAAATTTCGGCTTTTTATGTCCACTCCTAAATGAGGGTTGCAATGCTGAGCTGGAACAATTTGGCCAAACACCCTACAATGGAGCCCTTGCCTAACTCTATGGTCCAACACCAAAAACCAGCACGGCGGGTTCATTGTCGCCTGTCGTGGTCAACAACACACAGTATGTAGCCTTCCTAGGCATCCTTCATTATTCAAATCTCGTTGTCGATCCGAAGCCGCTGAATCTAACTCAAAGTTGTCGCCGATGGGAGTTAAAGTCCTTTACAAACTAGCCCTAGTAAACCCCAACCAACTGGTCTTGGATCAACAACACCAAGTGTTTGTACTTGACACCAGCCGGAGAACATCAAAGCGAGTCTTCTCAGCAACTACACCATGTTTCGAATAGCACCAGTTAGATCGAAAGTCAAACGGTCATCGATGAAAAACACCCAACACCGAGACACGTACTTTTCACTACTACACCAGTAACACCACATTACCTCACCTTTCCATGAGACTACGATCACAGTCATCACACGATGCCAAATAGGACGTCAAAACCGGTAAGAAGCTAAGGAGTTCTAGTTTATTCAACGAAACCCTACAATAGCGTCGTCGTCATTTTTTGGGGCATGCCTAAGTACTTTAACTAGTTACGAAGAAAAACAAACTCACTACAAGTTTATTGTAAACTAGTTAAGGAGCTAGGTAAACTTTGATGTGCTCATATTATTCTATTTTTATCAGTGGTGGACCCATGATTAAAAACTTGGGTGGACTTGAATTTTCCAAGAATATTTTTTTTATGTTGTGTGGGACTAAGGGAGTGAGGGACTAAACTCGCTGAAGCACTCGACTGTGGAGGGATGCTGGAGAGCACTGTCGAGACACCAGAGGAAATGACACTGTGAAATGCAGACTTTGTCGTTGTGCGTTGTTTTGTCATTGAAATTGAAGGTCGTGTGGCTGGGATAAGAGAGATTAATGCTTAGTCTTTAGTCTTATTAGTTGATTGGGCTTCACACCTTTTATTGGGCCAAGTTTAATTATTTAGAGGGTTATATATTAGTGTATATTTAGTGTATATATATATATATATATATATATATATATATACACACACACATAGCATTAGGAATTTTTTTTGACCGTGAGAAGAGGGTGGACTTGAGTACACTCAGCAATATACCTAGTCCATCCCTGATTTTTATATGCATCATATCCTTAGTTTATTTGTTCAATTCTCTAATTTATTATTGATTTATGTTATTTTAGTGTGTTTCTAGGTTTGTGTCAAAGAAAGATATAAAAAAAGTTAAAATGAGCTAACAAATATTAAATGACAATTATATTCTTCACTGTCAGAATCTGCATGTGCAGAACGTCCGACTTTGCCGAGCTACTGTGAGAGTTCAAGATCGAGTCACACCATGAGCCTTATACCATTGGAAAGATACAAAAGTCTATTTTTTGTAGGATTTACAGATCTTAATTTTGATACTGTGAGATGAAGTTATGAAACATGCCCGGGTTTGCTAACATTTATGGAGAACTCAAGTTGTGTTGCCAAGTGTATTTAATTTCAATACATCAAGGTCAATGATTCAGATGAAGATGCAAAGAGTACATGAATTCTGACTTTTACAAAAGATATTTCAAGGTTTTCCTATTCCATATCAAGTTAGGAGTTTGAAACCAAGTTTTATAAGGAAACTGAAGTCAAAGATGAGCAATAATCTTCCTTATATAAGGGAGCACGAATTTCATATGAGATGAGGTCTCCAGAGCACAATGTAAATGCCAAAGGAGCATAGACTATCTATCAATCTTCACAATTCCATTCTTTTATTATTTTTGTTATGTTTTTCTTAGTCGTAGTTTATTAAACCTTTTTCTAGAGTTAGGATGATGCATATCATGATTGTTTATGTAGTTTGATGTTTTATTGATGGATTTATAGTTTCTTTATGATGAATTCTTAGTCACTATTTGAATTGATGCTTTATGTTTAAGTTTTTTAATTGATCACCTTAGGGCTTTGCATCTAGTAATTAGAAGATGAATTTGAGGCATACCTGCAAATATAATTCAACTTAGCTTCTTGTGATTAAGAGTTTTGAATTACATTATTTTCGTATATGAAGTAATAATTTACATAATTCTCTTGTTTTCTAAAACGTAATGAGTCATTCATGTTAAATTTATGTCGTGGATAGACTGCATGCTAGGATATACAACCTCTGTCGTACCTAAAGAGTATCATGCACTTAAGGAAAACTATGGTCTAAGTGTTGTATCTGGACTTAAATACAGGAATTATCATCTAGAGATACAAAAGAATTCATTAGTTGCATTAGTACATAAATATGATTGTTATTGGTTGATTCTGATACCCTAGGTTCTACCTTGTTTTTTATTTATTTATAAAATTTTTATTTGAAAACTTAAAATCTATGTTCTTAGTTTAGATCAATTAAGTTAGGATTAAATCGATTCTCAATCTCTAATTAGAACGATCTCGTACTTATACACTATACTAACAACGATTCGTGCACTTGTGAGTTTTAATTAAAATTTCACAACAAACTTCTACGTACTCTAATGTTAGCCTAGGTACAAAAATATTGACTAAGGATGTACAATAGATAAAATTCTTGTTTTATTGATCTCTTTATATCATATTCGAAACATTTGATTTAAATATTTTGTAATTTTCACAAACAACCTAGTTATGCTTCGTTGTAATTTCCTATATTTCTCACCCAAAAATTTGAAAGTAAAATCATCATTTTAACTGCACACCAGACCTGCTCAGATCAACCCAACTAACTCAACTCCCCTCCCCTCCCCTCCCCACTTCTACACTCTCACATCCCAAAACCCCAGAGACCCGAATCCGATCCACCCAAAATGCCGCCCAAATCCGAGCCACCAAACCCAACCGCCGCCGCCGCCCACTCCGACCACTCCTCCGCCTCCATCGACCCAATCTTCCACCTCCTCCAGATCCTCCCCTACACCTTCCTCCGACCTCCTCGCCTCCGCCTCAAGCTCCCATCCCTCACCCTCCCTTCCCCCATGACCGTCTTCGCCCTCGTCCTCCTCACCTACTTCATGGTCGTCTCCGGCTTCGTCTACGACGTCATCGTCGAGCCCCCCGGCATCGGCTCCACCCAGGACCCCCGCACCGGCGCTGTTCGTCCCGTCGTCTTCCTCCCCGGCCGGGTCAACGGGCAGTACATCATCGAGGGGCTGTCGTCCGGGTTCATGTTCGTTCTCGGCGGCGTCGGAATTGTGTTGATGGATTTGGCGTTGGATAAGAACAGGGCTAAGAGTGTGAAGGTCTCGTATGCCACGGCTGGGATCTCGTCTGTTGTTCTTGCCTATGTTATGAGTATGCTCTTTATTCGCATCAAGATCCCTGGCTATCTTCACTAGCTACTTTTCTGTTTTGTCTTACTGATTCTGGAACTTGTTTTCGGCTCAAATTAGATATGCTTAAGTTATGCTATATAATTAGACTCTGATGATCATGTTATTGCTTGATATGAGTGTGAGAATATCACATTCATTTGTGGTCATCTGAGATTCCAAGACCTTGTAGTTTGGTATTGAGACTTGACAATTATGGTCTAGGACGCGAGATGCGTATTTGAAAATGTGATTTTTTGGTTGTATTGATGTGTTGCATTATGGTTGTATCTGTTTGCATTTTAGTTTCGGGTGATTTGCATTTGAATGGTGAGATGTAACTTTTAAGATTGCTGAAGGGGATAGTCTATAGGCCCGTGGCGTACGAAAGGAGAGATGAATATGAATGTTAGGATGACATATTGTCTTGAATTGTTTATGAGGTGCAGGAAGGATTGGTTAATGCTTAATAGTGCTATGTCCTTATAGTGCAAAAAAGAATAGGTAACAGTTGTGATTAGTGCTCTTAGAATCTGAGTCTTTTGAAGCACCAGTAGTTATAGCTCTGGGTTGGTAATGACGACAGGAGACTTTATTCTTCAACCAAAACAAATTTGCATACTAAACAGCTGTAGGAGTTTCCAGTACCTCTGAATTACCCCCTAAAATTTGAATGCTAACACTCCCACATCATGCCAATATCAGTACCTCTTGTTGAATAATATGACTTTCAGATGTATATGATGGTTTCTGCTTTTTAGATTGCTAAGGGAACATTGTGCACCTTTTGTGAGAGGGAATGGAAAACATACCCACTGGGACATTGGGCATCCACTGCCATCAACTCCTTCCCCTCCCTCTCTTCCTTTATGTAATTCGGATACCTGCTAGTTATATTGGCTATTTCTCAAAATCTTGAACTAATCACAGAATCCATTGCTAATCTTGACAAGCACTGCAGCCAGCTGCAACTGCTTAATATCACTTTGTGCGTGTTGCAATTAATTGTCTTGTCCTAAAAACTTCTTACATCTGTGCCTTACATTGTTTCCTTGTCCTGCTTTACGATATACAATAATGAATTGCATCCTTTTTCATGAAAACTACCTAAGCTTTCAATGCACAAAAGTAGAGTGGTGCAAGTTCAGGGTAATTAATTTTCAAAAACAATAAAGCAGCCTTTTCAACTGTGTATTGCAGATCAGATTAGGAGAGGTCTGCATTACTTGCTCATTTCCTCTGTCATTACAAGCTGATGGATGAAGACTTGATCAGTTCTTAATCGGGTTATACATTTTTGAATCTGTTTGTGTTTGCTTCTCTTTTTTGACTTGGTTTGGAACCATGGAAAACTGCTGCAAAACCTAGGTGATCTTCTAGCCTCTTTTCTACCCTCGCTATATCCACGGGACAGAATATCAATAAGAAATTTCCATTTTGAGATTTTAAAGAATGGAGTCTTTCTGTTTTGCCTCACCCCAGTCTTGAGATCACAGCTTCAAGGGTGGCTTTCATATATATTTTTTGAAATAGAGAGCTTGTGCAGGGGGACGTAAAGCCTGAACCCCTTATTACAAAGATCTGAAATAATATCATAAATCTCTACAAACAAGTACTCAATGAGGCACCAACTAGCAAATAGTGCGCTGATGGCTACTCTATTTGCTTTAATGTAGCGGTGATATACCGGAAAAACTACTCGACTACTACGAAGCATAGTTACCAATTGAACAACTTTCCTGCCACTAGGCGGCAATGACCATTTGACAAAACAAGGAATTCGCCGCTTATCTAGAGTGCACACACAGACACAAAGCCCGACATCACCTACACAACTATGGTGGGACCTTATTATCTTAAAACACCAACATAATCTCAATAAAACTAACAAAATAAAAACACATAGGATTGGGCCCAAAGGGGAAGCCCAAACCCAAACCTTATTCTTAAAGACCAGAAGACCTCGCCAGCAGCCACTCCTGTCCCCTACTCGCCTCAGCCATCGCCGGCGAACCATTCCATGCGCCGCCCACATGCTTGTCTGGACCGCCACCATCATCGTGACTCCATCCCCACCGCCACAAATATACGCATCGCCCCAAGCAAATAAGCCTCCTCATTGACCGATTCCAAATCGCAAAACCCAAACCGGATCAAAAAGATCCAAATCAGATCGCACCACCATGGAGTCGGCACAACCAGGCCACCGTCGTACGAGCAGAGAACTTTCCATCCAGCGAAAGGCTTAGCAAGGTAAGAAAACAAATGCAAGCCCCAACCCGATCTCCCTCCCTTACAAACAGCCTCTACCGATCCGATCCATCCTCGAAACAAGGGGACCAACCCACACCAGACCCACACGGAGTCCACACTGCCCGTCCGACGACGGCGATAGAGCTCGCCGCCGGACATGAGAGTGAAACTCGACCTCTCGACCCAGGCGCATCCTTTTACACTTGTAGGGGGGGGGGGGGGTGGCTTTCATTGTTTCTGCTGCTGCTGTTTTACTTCCCTCTTGGTTTTCAGTTTGGCTTATCTGCTACTTCCATGGAGTTTGATGACACATCAGACCAGTGGGAATTTTTATTGTTGGTTGCAACTTTGTTAGGGGAGTCTGGTATTTTTGGGTTGTTCACGATCGACAATTTAAGTGACTCAATATGGGTTTCATTTTTGGTATGATTCATTTAGGTTTTCAGACTCTACCTTCCGCAGTAATGCATCATGCAAAAATCTTTGCAGCTGGATCTAAAATGTTTAGAATTCAGTGAACAACTGGGGTTTATATTGGTGCGAATACGTAGATTAAATTTGTTCTGGCAGGCCGTAGATGACTAAAGCATCGAACAATCGAGTTAGAAGCCAATTTATCACAAAACCAGAGACCCGCCCTATGTGGAGGGAGTACCAAGCATCATAAACTGGGCCTACTTCAGGGTATACATGCACTCAATAATTATCGATCGGTATGCTGAATCATTTTATCTCAATCCCCACTCAATCCCCACTCAATCCCTCCCTCGCAGCTCGATCACATCCATACTTCCAAGCTATCTTGGTTCGGAAGGCCATGGCAGGAAGCTAAAGTCTTATTTTGGTCTGAAAGAGAAAACTAGGAGATCAGTTAAATAGTCGTTGACTCGTTGATGTTCCAGAAATGGACTTAGGTGTCAAATGGTGGCGGTCATTGAATCACGCTGCCAACGCTGGTGTGATGGGAGGCGAAGACGTGGTGCGATCACGATAATAAGTATATTATCAAATTTTCAGATCCAAATAGCATTCTTCAAACAAAATCAATCATTTACATACGTATTCACATATCACAAGTTAATCTTCCTTTACATATTCACAAATCACAAGTGAATATTCTGCTCCACATAATTTATCATCAAAAGGTTCAAAACTGTTTGTCAAACGTATGGATCTTATTTACTGATCAACGTACGCAGGAGCCTAATCACTACTATATATATATATATCTAAAGCAAGCTATTTGATATGCTCAAAGACATATACACAACAACCTACTAAACACAATAACCCCGATATCCTACATGGTACGTACACGACCGTCTTAGCAACACAATCACCAAAAACACACAATCGAAAACCTCATCCTCATGAGTCAGTGACCCACGTTTCATGCTTGACCATATAAAAAGAAAAAGAAGATGACTTATGTTCATGATTTTTTTTCTTAATTAAACACTATGTTGAGGACGATACTTCCCCTCACCGACTGAAGTAGTGACGAGGCGAGAAGAGACGGCGGGGAGAGAACATTCCCATATACCTCGGCGAAGCCAGGCCGTCGATGGAGCGATATTCAGGCATGATGTACCCATCTTTCTCATCTCGTGAGACACTTCTGTTAGCCCCGTTGAAGGTGCCATACTTCACCAGCTTCCCAACCCAAGATTTCTTCTTGGTTGGACTCTTGTGTCCACCATTCATTTTCTCACTCAGATACTCCTTCACAGCTTGCAATCCTTGCTCGAAGACCTCAGCCGGAGGCGAGACCATAGGGTTCCCCTCGACGATGAGCTTCTGGAGCTTCTTGAGGCATCCGAGGGAATCAGGGAGAGCAGAGATCTTGTTGTAGCTGACGTCCAGTTCGACAAGGGACATGAGGAGGCCAATGGAATAGGGTAGGGTTTCCAGGTACTGGAAGTTTTGGCTGACGTTGAGAACTTCCAGGTTAATGAGGTTCTCCATGTCTTCTGGAAGAGACCTGAGGCAGTTGAGGCGAGCATCTAACACCCGCAGATTGGTCAGGTGAGTGAGAGAGCGTGGCAAGAAGACAAGTTTGTTTGAGTTCACTGATAGCTTCTTGAGGTTGATGATTTCGAATCCAATGGTGTCTGGGAGCACGCTGAGCTTGTTGAAGTTGGCATTCAACTCTTCCAGTGCCCTGAAGAATTGTAAAACCACGATTGATTACTTCTATCATAAAACTCAGAGTAACAGTAAACTATTTCTATCAAACTAAGTGCACGTATAACCATCTCGATCGGTTGACAATACTAAAGTGATTTAAACCACATATTCATCATCCTACGTTGCTTGTCGTACGGTCTAGGGTTTCGCTATCTTTGAAAAATGTTACAAGTAGTCAAGCACTCATCCTCACAATAAAAAAGACTTTTGTTTCTCAATTTAAATTTAATTCCACTCACCATCAGCTCAAAGACCCTAAACATAGCACCGCGATGATAAGACTCCCGAAGATAAATATTTCCCGGAAAATAAAAAGATTTGATATTTATAGGTCAATTACTAGAGCCTTCCATGAGTTGCTTTCCTAGCTTTACTAGTTGTGTTATTATACTCAAGGGAGGGATTTATATAATTCGAATATCAATCTTAATCCTGATAGCGATGAGTTCACTTGGATGTAAAGGAAGAAGGAAGCAAACAAATCAGTATATAGAAAATGTTGTATTGTATAACAACAAAGAAACAAGGAAAGGATATGCTCTAAACTCTGAATAAATATTCAGTTTTCAAATCTAATCTTGATGTGGACTGGCTTGTTTGAATTTGGACTACCTTTTAAATAAAAGAATTTTACAAGAATAGGGTCACATCAATATTAGCAGATAAATATGACCGAAACTGTAATATGATGTCAAACGACTTAATATAGTGCATGCGACTTATTTTACCACAGCAGATCGATAAAGGGGATCCGTTATCAATTGAAACAGAAATGTCATGGGGTTGGACCATTCTATACCGTCATTTTCAATTTATGTCTTCATTTCACATGCAAGAAAATTTTGATTTGTATTCGAAGAAGATTAAAGCTTTTGGACGGATCTGTCTCCAATTTTCCAGAAGTAAAGAACAAAAATTATACAAGAAATATATTTGTATCGATCAAAGGGTAGTCAAATGGTTAATAGTTAATACTTGATGATTTAATAGACGAAAGTACAGACCTGCAATTCTCAATAGGTTTGGGAAGAGATTCAATCAGATTTCCTGAAACATTGAGAATCTTCAACTTTGACAAACACCCAATTGAGTTTGGAAGGGATTTCAGTTGATTTGAGTGCACGTCAAACACCACCACGTTTAGTAACCTCGCTGTCAAAGATTCTGGTATGTTCTGTACAATTAGAACCGGTCAGAAAATAAAATAAGTATGTATGAGACCAAATCAAACATGAAATCAGAAATGAATTAACACTAACACTCTACCTTCATTTTGGAAAAAAGAAAAGCAAATAACTATATTATTCCAAGACAGTGATCGATATCCTATGTATCAGTTCTCTCACTACCATGAACCATCCTTACATAAGGTGTGTAATTCATGAATCAAATCATCAGAATGAATTTCATTCTACTTTTTGTGTGTTTTAGTTCAAAGAGACATGGACTTGTATCAAATTACCTGGAGATTGTTGTTGGAAAGATCAAGCTTGCAAATAGTCCCCAGATTGAGAGAGGGATTAGGCAAGGCATCAAGAGACATACCACTCAAATCCACAATCTCAAGCCTCTCTTCTTCCGTTATCGATCTCCTCCTCACATGACCTGCCTTCTTCCTCACATCCATCCTCACTTGCTGCGGCTGCTGTTGTTGCTGCTGTTGCTCGTACATCATCTTCCCCGAGAAAGAACGATTGTATACGTAACAGATCAAATCCTTCCCGAGATAACAGATCGAAATGGGGTAGAGAACTAGAGAAATAGATTAATATATATCAGAAGCTTATTATTCTCAGCTAGAGAAAACCAGAGGCGCTTGTGTTTCCTCTTAGAGATAGATGTGTTTACGTGCTTCTAGTTTTGTTTGAGGAAAATGATTGTAGGGGGTATATGTAGAGACGAGGAAAGGACGTACGGAAAGAGAAGCTGCCACGAGGGCATGACGTATGTCAGCAAGTACTAGACCGTATGGTTAGGGAGGGGTTGCGTGGCCGTGTCTCCGACGAGAAAGTCAACTAGGGATTGATACGCCCAGTTATATCAGGGCTACCCGCCGTTGTCGATCTCTCACTCAATTTCGTTTTTATTATTTTAACAAATTATTGAAAAGTATCAGACAACAATTCAGTTTATAAATAATTCACTACTTAATTTGATAGAGCAAATAAAGATCAAAATTTACAAATAAATACCAAATGATGGCAAGTTGACACATGTTATAAAATATTTTACTTTTTTACTATTTTTTAACTCATAGTATTTGCTACCATCAACGAAGAGGTTATCTGCTACTGTCGATTATAAAAACTAACTACTACTGTCGACTATAAAAATTAACTGCTACTGTCGAATTAAAAATCAGCCGCTACTCTTAGAAGACACATGCTACTGTCGAATTAGAAGGTACATGTTATTGTCAACTATAAATCTAACTGATACTGTCGACTTGGAATGTATCTGCTACTGTTAATTATAAATCTAGTTGCTACTGTCGACTGAGAAACTAACTACTACTGTGGTTTTTGTTGAGTAAAATTCAAAATTTCAAAATTTCTCAAAACATATGCAATATGTTACTTAAATGAAAACCCATGACATAAAGAACAACTTTATATATTGACTTACCTCCAAATTACCGTTGGTTTGGCCGGAAAACTTAAATATGCTGGAAAAAAAATTAAAAAATGAAGAGAGATAAATTTGTTAGATCTAGGAGTGTCATTTGGTAATTTTTACCAAAATAAGGGTATTTTGGATATTTTATATTAATTAATTAATCAGTTTTATTTTACTTATTCTTTGAGTTTTGGGTTATGTTCAAATTTATATAAGAAATATAAAAAATAAATTTTTAGTTAATTTAAATATGATCAAATACCAATAAGTAATTTTCTATTATTATTTTTGCCCTATATTCTTATCCCCTTATTATTTATTTTTCGAGGGTGCATCGAATCCACAACTAGGGTTTTTGTTTATGGTTTTGGACTAGTTTTGTATTCTAATACACTATAAAATTGTCAACTGGGCGGCTAGGGTTCATTTTTTTATGTTCATTTGTTGGGAAGACAACAAGGAAATTAAGTAGAATATAAATCTTTTTTCTGGTTACAAGTAGAATATAAATCTTTAACAATCAAAAAAGGTTATGGAATGCAAAAAAATCCTGGTGTAACGTATATATCTTGAATTCCAAAGGTTTTCATCATGATCCGATCCTTATCTCCTACCTATTGTTCTTCCATTTTTATCTTTCACGATAGAAACGTAAATTTATAACTTTCTGTAAATGAATGGCCGTACGGGTTGGACGGTTATGGATCAAAGTACACTGTCAAATTATATTTGATAAGAGAGGTAGCTTATAAAAAAGATTCTCAATGTGATTACTCATTAGCTAGCTGTAACCAGCTGATAATATCTGTTAAAAAGAATTAATCGATGTCTACAACTCCCCCTTGTAACTTGCCATTATTTATACCCCTTCATTATGAAAAAAAATTAATAACCTTCTCAAAGGGCTTTAATCCTTTTTTTAATCAAATATAACAACTAATATGTTATAATGAGTACTCTACTATGACAAAATTGCTATAATACACCCTGAATTTGGCTTAAATTGTCAATTTACATTCCGAACTTGTAAATGCGAAAATTTACCTCCTTAACTTGGTAAAAACTGTCGATTTGCATCATCACCGTTAAAGTTAACATTTTTCATCCAATTTGTGGTCACATGTTATGCACATGATGGTCATTTTTGTTATTTAATATTTATTTCATTTTAATAACAAAAAACACAAGGAATTTAATATTCATTCACTCATTTACGTTATGATATTTTTTTTCTTAATATTTTTCTCCCGCTAGTACACTTAACATTTATCATCAACTAATTAAGTGAGGACACAAGATAAAACTCAAACCTTTGAAACGACAAAACCTTAGAAGTAAACTTGACGATTGTAATAGACTATAGACATAATTAATTTGTTTTAGTTCTTCACTTATGGTCGTAATTATGTATCGTTATTTTGGAAAAAAAATTATTAAGAAAGATAAATATCGTGACGTGAATGAGTGAGCAAATATAATTGTACAAAACTTAAAATTCATTGTACATTTTTATCATTAAAAATGAAATAAATATTAAATGAAAAAAATGTCCATCATGTGAATGGCATGTGACCATAAATTGGATGAAAAATGTTAAATTTAACGGTGAGAGTGCAAACCGACAGTTTTTGCCAAATTGAGGAGGTAAATTTTCGCATTTACAAGTTCATGGTGTATTTTGACAATTTTGCCTTAATCTTTTGATTGATTGATAGTCGTCTTTTCCTTTATTTATTTTTTTCATTTATCTTTCGAAGAAATAGAGCGTTTTTCTTTGCATGGCCTTATTTATATGATACACCTATATACAGTATGTTGTACAGTCTTTCATGGTCAACGGAAAAATTGCCGCCAATCCACCATTGCACGGTCAATCGGGGACAAAGCAGCCAAATCGACGGCATAAACACGGAAAATTAGTAGTCCATGCATCTTTTATCTATCAGTTTTACGTATATATTACCAATATTAATAATACATGCATATATTAATACTCCATGACCGTGTGCATTGTTGAAAAATTAGAAATCAGAAGAATATAACATCAAAACATGGGCATGACAATATATTGATATCACCCGAGAAAAAAAGTACATCACCTAGTCCGTGGTCGAATAGTTAGAGATGATAATGAACTAAGCTAAAAAAGCAGTCTTGAGAAAAAAGAGAAAAAAATGTTTTACTAATTAAGTATATGATGTTGGCACGGAAGGAACTGTTTATTCCTCATGCTGGGTAGAAGAACGCATCCAGACTTTTGAAGTAAGCTTAGTAATAGTTGAGCCCTATATCGTTTCAAATTGCTGTAATCGTTGGCATTTTACTAATGGTTTGAATACGGGAAATTTGGCTGAAGAGTGTCGAAGGCGGAACTATTTGGCTACCACGACTTTTACCAACACTCCTTCACCAAGTACGTACCCCCATTATTATTTGCTTAATCCCACATTTTTTCTGTGAGGAAATTAATCTGATGCATTGTGGTGGCAACAGAAAAACTTCAGCCATCGCACATGCATGTACATAATATATCAAGGAAATCTTATCTCTGCCGCATCCGATCGATCCATCTCATTTCCTTTTTAAGCTCGTACCAATGAACTTGTACAAACATTCTTAGTTTATCATCATTCTTACCAGATAATCTCTCATGAATAATCCCAGTTGTTGTCTACTTGACCTAGCCGTTAATGAACAACTTGAACTCAAAAAACCATCGATCAATTACTATATTGATTCTCCTTTAATCTAGCCAACTCTGCCATTATGTCTTCCGAGAATAATGGGGATTATTCCTCACACTCAATAAATATATTTGCACTGCATTTCAATAATGATCGATGCATCTGCCACTAATTTGACTTGCAATGAAAATTATCAGTGGCAGCGGCAATGAGAACAAATGGTATTGGTGCTACGTACATAAGTCAGCAATTGAATTTGGAAATAATAATTTTGTATTCAGAAGCCGCCCACAAGATTGTTAATCTGGTAACTCGAGTGGTTGTTTGATTTTCAGGTTTTTCTTTGTAGGCCGTACATTTAATTTTCCTGGAAAATATTTAGTGTCGTCCGACAACAGGATAACGATCGATGTGTAAGAGAAGGAA
Organism: Argentina anserina; assembly: GCF_933775445.1. Taxonomy (NCBI): domain Eukaryota; kingdom Viridiplantae; phylum Streptophyta; class Magnoliopsida; order Rosales; family Rosaceae; genus Argentina; species Argentina anserina. Next base: position 5,226,898 of record NC_065875.1, read on the forward strand.
CAAGTCATCATTCAATCAGGAATTTAGGGTTGCCCTCGCTGGAGATTCGGAGCTAAGCTAGCTTGTATATGATTTACGTACTAGATTTAAAATGTGAACAATGTCGAGCGATCCATCATGATAATGAGGGAAATTAATTAGGTGAGGAGAAAAAAATTAAAGTCAAACAGATCGAGCCTCTGTTTTCCCAACGAGGATAAAAACTCTATTAGATTCTTCATATTTGGTTAGGTCTGAAATGTTGTCATCTCTGGAAAATATTTGAGATGATCTGATCGCTCTACATACATGTACGGAGGATTCGAGATCTTCTCTTTAATAAGGTGATGCTGCCTAATTGATCTCCACAAGTACTATTAATCTTACAAATTACTAGCATCAGGAAAATATTTAACCACCATTGATTTAATTATTGTGTCATTTGTGTGATATCAATCATATATAATGTTGATCTTTGCTGAAAAATGTATCAGCGGAGTGGTTGCTAGACGAGGTAGGCTACTTGTACATTCGTAATTGAGTGTATACATCATATGTTTTTATATATCTAGCAATCTCGACAATCATATGAATATATATTTAGACCCGAATTGCAGCCTCTAAATCTCAGATCAATCCTCTATGTACGTATATATGCGCGCATACATGTAGGGTTGTGTCCTATATTTATCTAACATTTAACATTAGATATGATAAAATGGACACTCTTTTTTTTCGAACAGGTTGATTTTTCATTATACGATTTATGTGTTATAACAATAATTAGTTTCCGCATTGTCTACGTACTTATTATGAAGAATTTTACAGTTACTATTGTTTGGCTATACTGCCGCTTATTATGAAGAATTTTACAGTTACTATTGTTTGGCTATACTGCCGCGTATAGCAGAATTTTCCTATAAATGACATACCTTTATCATTTTCCTTAGAAGTTTAGCCGTTTGACAATGTCAGTGAGCGTATGAATCTAAGGATTGGAGGCTAAGAGAGGAGGAAGATTTCTAATTGCATGTACTCTGCATTTACCTAAGCGCAATGCAAGAACACGTTCTGATTCTTATATGATAGTGATGCGTGTGGTCACTGTAGTTTGCTGGCCGTATACAGCCAGAAATTAACCTGCTCTGTATAGAAATCATAGATAAGATAAACAGCGAATATCGTTATGAAAATCTAATTTCTGACGGAAAAACGAATTGGTTAGCTGGGCAAGGAACTGTTGTTGGCCAAGGTTGTTTCAACACCCAGTGAGTCTGACTTCTACTATATCAAAGTCTGGTGTGACGTTGTCAATGTGTAAACTTGAAGTTCTTTTTTTTTTTGTTCTGTGTAAACTGAAGAAATCAAGATGCAACTACGTTGACATTTTATCCTGATAAATAGCAAGCGAACAAATCGAGAATTTCAAGACAGAAACAAATAACTGCTTTGGAAGAAAATGTGACTGTGGACTATGATTCATTTCAATGTCAACTGTGTATGAGAGTAATTAAAAAAAAACGTATAAAACACTTGAAATTTAGGCATGCAATTCCGCCGGTTGCCTAGCTATGAGGACGATATTAAGTAGTAAAGCTTTAATTCGCCTCTTACAATAACAATCATCATGTTCATGCGATCATTGGACGTGGTTCATGTTCTTGAAAAGGAAGGTATATGTATTTTTAGCTTATGAATCTGGTATGTTTTTTAGGTTCAGGCTACTATGGGTGTGTTACTTTGAATTGCTTACTAATTAAAATTTTATTGACGTTGAATTCAATAAAACTATATTATTATATAGTAAAATTTTGTCATTCCACTTTACGCATCATCGTATTGCCTATGCTACGATGACAAAGAACATTAATAAAAATCAAGGTTCAAAAAAACGTTAGGCAGTATGCAGACGGCCGGTTACCTACTAGCGCTTAGACGGTTAAGTGACATTCTAGGCGGATTCGAATTATTAAATATTTATCTATTTTTATACATATTATACATGTATTTAAACTATTTATATGATTAAAAGTATATAATAATGCTCAATATTAATTTACAAAATAGTCTAAATTCAAAATTACTTAAGTTCAAAGTCTATACCAAAATATTAAAATAAAAGATAAATTGTAAAAGTAATGCAATACTAAATCTCAAGTTCTTCTTCTCCAAATCATTTACTAACTTTTTCGGTATCGGACTCAAACTCAATGTCTATTTTTCTTTCCTCATCTTCCATGTCATCATCCGAAATACAATATTCATCATGAAGTTCTTTTACTTCCATTGCGTTTTATTTTTTTATATTTACAAATCCACCGATTTTGACCACCGAGGAACGCCGTTGATAGCTTAGGATGCCTAGGCGGCTGCCATATCCCTTGAACACCACAGATAACCGAATAGGCAAAAAACATGGCAGTGACATGCCCCCTAGTGCCTAGGCAATCTAGGCATGCGCTTTTTAGAACAATGATAAAAACAAATTGCATTCTAATGATAGCAGTGCCTCATCTAAAGAAACATCATTAATAAAACCTCTACTAGCAGGTGAGCAAGTCGGTCTACAATGCAACACCATTTGATTCACGAAACAGATCAAATTCGAACCCTTTTGTATATACAATTAAATCTGTGCTCTCCTTTTTTTATTCCTCACTTTCCTTCTACAGTCTATTGCTGTGTTTTGCTCATTCGTTTGGGTTCTGATGAGAACTAGTACGGTATGGACGTATGGTCTCAGTATCAAATTCTTCATAGGTGATGAAAGTTTCTATGTTTGAGTTACTCTGAAGAAGTTCCATAGACAACGATAAAATGCATGTGTTTCAAGAGCATGATCAAGAGCACGCGGCGTGGATGACAATTCTCTACGCGCTCCCCGGTGGTTGGTAGCGCACGCCGCCGATTCATTCTCTACATTGTTATGATTCGGGACCAGAATGGCGCACACCGCTGATTCCATTTTATATTAAACCCATTCGAAGATTGATAAAGACACCCATTTGCACCTTTTCCTTTCTCTCTTCTCTTCTCTTCTCTCCCAATAGAGAGAAAATCTAGTGTGACAACTTCCTTGTCCAACGGCTCTCAAGTCCATTCTCAGTTTCAGTCGGTCGACAATGGGTTGCTATCGGACATGCTATGAGCAAGCATGTTGGCTCTCTGGTTCGTTGGGTGGAGATCTCAAGGTTGGTCGACATCCTATCTTCCTATTTGTTCTCAAAGTAGATTCAATTGCTTCTATATATAAGGCTCTATGTCAATCAATAAAATTACAATTATTCTCTCAAATTCATTTTCCGACACATAGATTACGTGAACCGACATTTTTCTAAGAAATCGAAAAAGTAGTTTAATATTTTTTTATTGAAATAGTAGAATGAATTCGAGAGAATAATTCATTATTGATAGACGTAGAGCTTTATATATATGCATTACATCAAAGATTCCGAGGAATCAGGGGAAAATATTATTTCTTATCTAATTAGGACAAGATACACCAAGTATGAATATGAGATGATTCTCATACAACACTCCCCCTTGTATCGTGATCCTAATGTGACATAGTGCAATACATCTCGGTAAAAACCTTGCCAAGCAAAACAAAAACCTCTTGAGTAAATTAAAAGCTTTGGTTGAAGGAGAAAAAGAGTACAACGCACTAACTACAAATGATCAATGCATGTGATGTAGACTCTCTCTGATGTCTACAAACTGATCTTTAACTCAATCTTAGAGCTCTGATAGACGACACAAACCAATGCGTCTCACATGCTTCACAAATGTAGATTTTGAAAGAGATTTAGTGAACAAATCTGCCACATTATCTTCAGAACGAATCTGATTAACTTGGATATTCAACATCCCTTGTTATTGATGATTATATAAGAACTTTGGAGAAATATGCTTTGTGTTATCACCTTTAATGTAACATAATTTCATCTGCTCAATGCAAGCAGCATTATCTTCGTAAAGACATGTAGGTTCAACTATAGTAGAACTTAATCCACTAGCCTCTCGAATATGAGTAATGATTTCTCGAAGCCAAATACACTCTCTGACTGCTTCATGCAATGCTATAATCTCAGCATGATTCGAGGAAATAGCAACAAGGGTTTACTTGATTGATCTCCAAGAAATCGCCGTATTCCCCATGGTAAAAACATAACCAGTTTGGGAAAGTCTTTTGTGTGGATTCGAAATGTATATAGCATCAACAAATCCTACCAACTCATCACTAGAAGTTGTAGGAAAGGAGGAATTGTATTCATATGCTGAGAAGTAGCACCTGCAACAACACTGGCGGCGGAGGCAGCGGCAGGGCCGTGTCCAGCTTTCCGGGAGTGCATGGCGGCGACATTGTGTCGATCATCACCATCAATTCTTGCCGGAATAACACTTTTCAAGTACATAAAGATGGTATTGATACCGGTGGAATGACGCATGGTTGGTGCAGAACTAAACATTGCCAACAAGTTCACTGAGAATACAATGTTTGGACGAGTACATTGAGATAGGTAAAGCAAAGCTCCTATAGAATATGGATATTCAGGACCAAGTATCTCTTCATCGTCATCTTTCAGACAGAATGGATCTTTCTTGGTATCCAGACTTTTTACGACCATTGGAGTACTAGAAGGTGCATAACTTTGTTCAAACAGAACCACCTGAGCATCTTTTAGACGTATGCAGACTGGTGTACAAGGATTCCACCAACTCTATGCTCAATTTCCAAACCTAAGCAAAACCGAGTCTTTCTCATGTCTTTCATCTCAAATTCTGATTTCAAGTAGCTTATCGTCTCACCAATTTCATTAAGATATCCAATTATGTTCATGTCATCGACATAAACAACTACTATAGCAAAACCAGAACACGCAAGGGCACAAATCATCATTCTATTATCCCTTCCCAATCAAGTATTCGCTCAAACGTGTATACCACATTCTTCCGGACTGTTTAAGTCCATAAAGTGAGCGTTGTAACCTAATGGCATAGGCATTGCGTGGATTACTTGACTTGGGTACTTGAAGTCTTTCAAGAACTTTCATGTATATCTCTGTATCTAGATTGCCATAAAGATACGCGGTCACCACATCTAACAGCTGCATGTCTAGCTTTTCAGATACCACTAGACTTACCAAATATCGGAAGGTAATGATATCCATAACCGGAGAATACATATTCTCATGGTCAACACTAGGACGCTGAGAGAATCATTGAGCAACGAGTCGCGCTTTATACTGCATGACTTCGCATTTCTCATTCAGCTTGCCAACAAAGACACATTTATGTCAAACATGCTTAACATTCGGCGGTACTTCAACTACCGAACCGAAAACTTGCCATTTATTCAGAGAGTCTAGTTCTGTCTGGATTGCTTCCTTCCATTTTAGCCACTCTCCTCTTCGTTGACATTCTTCAACCGAGTGCGGTTCCATGTCATCATCGTCGATGATTTCCTGTGTGACGGAATAAGCAAACACATTATCTATTTTCATGTAATTCCTATCCATTACTTCTAGAGAATTTAACCCGCTCAATAAGATTTGTTTGTTCTCTGATATCAACAATGAGTCTAAAATATCCCTCAGATCATCAAGTGTTGATTCATGGATATAGCTATAATCAAAGATAATCTTGAAGCTCGGATTATCCGAGTCTATGATGAGTGTATCAGTTTGTGCCTTGACTTTAGCTCGTTTTTTTGGCTGTGAGTCAGTGAAACCTTTCGGCCTCCCCCTCTTCTTGGGAAGAGCCATGACCATCGTCGTGCCTCCACCTAGGGTAGGCTCGGCCGAGCCTTTCCCTGGTACGGCCGCATCTTGCCTGAAATTCGGGACTTCTAACCTTGCAGGACAGTTTGCACCATGTATACTTGATCTCGTCACTTTTTCAATATCTGTAAAGGCGTCAAGCATCAAATCTGCCACCTTATGTAACTGCAAAATACATTGTACTTCAATCTCAGGATGAGATGTGCGAGGATCCCAATGAGACATAGTAGGGGTATTCCACGTCAATTCTCGATGTTTATCTTGAACATATATGTTCTTATCACCCCTTACATGCGTGACGTGTGTCTCATCGAAGTGACAATCTGTAAATCTAGCAGTAAAGAAATCTCTTATTTGTGGATCAATGTAGCGGATAATCGTTGGAGAGTTATGTCCAACATAAATTGACATTTGTCTTTGTGGACCCATTTTCTTATGCAGTGGAGGCGTAATAGGCACATCAATCGCGCAACCAAACGTGCGTAAATGTGAAATGTCAGGCTCATATCTAGTCACCAACTGGTACACACTAACAGGTTGTTTGGCGGTGGGTCTGAAACAAATAAGTACAGCTCCATGCAAGATTACATATCCCCAAGCAGTTATGAGCAAGTTACAATGCATAAATAAAGCCGAGCTATAATCTGTAACCGCTTAATTGTCGCTTCTGCCAATCCATTCTGAGAATGAACATGGGGTACATGATTATCAAATGTCTTCGAGGTGAATTCTTCTGCATTATCCAGTCTAATAGACTTAATCGGATGGTCGGTCAGGGTGGTGAGCTATGAGTTTAATTATTTGAGCAATGAGCTTCAGAAATGCAGCATTGCATGTGGACAATAGATCAACATGTGACCAGCGTGTCGATGCATCTTCAAGAACCATAAAGTATCAAAATGGTCCACATTTTGGATGTATTGGTCCACATATACACCTTGAATCCTTTGTAAGAATGGAATGTTCTGTGTATTATCAACTGCAATGGAAGGCTTTGCCTGCATCTTTACGAATGCTCCACAAGCTTTTAAAAAATAATTTATCGACATTAGAGATCGCAGAAAAGGCATCGCATAACTTTGTGGGCTCCATCACGGCCTTAGAGGACCCTGGAAAAGCCTTGGCAGGCCGAGAGGCCGAGCCATGGCCGGACACATGTGCTACGACCATGCTAGCATCATTCACGGCTTGTGGGGTTCCCACATGCCTGTTGGCTTTGAAAACTAGATGATCGTGTGAAGTTTTTAATATACGAATCATCATATCACGTCTAGGATGACCTAGACAATTATGCCATAGCTTGTAAGCGTCAGAATCACAGAAAGACTTGCTAACTGCATTGGATTTAATTGCACATAGTGTGGTAAAGTACAACCCACTACTAACACGCTTAAACATCTCTCAGGTGCGACGATGACATCCATAACAAGAGGTAACACATAGATACTCATTTCCATTAAGAACTTTGGTGTTCAGGTGATAATCGTTGGTACAAATATCTTTAAAACTGAGCAAGGTTCGGTTCCCCTCTGGTGTATAAAGTGCATCTTTGACTGTGATGGGAGTACCATTAGGTAGCAAGAATTGCGCTATACCACACCCTTGGATCAATTGATCAGTCCCAATGAGATAAGTCACATAGGATTTGTAAGGCACAAATTGTGTAAAGCTTGCTTATTCAGCAAAAATGTGTGAGTCGTTCCACAATCTACTAAGCATTCTATCTCGTCGGTTGACATCTACAAATAAATTGTAAAACATAATTAGTCTTTGAAAAGACAAGGCGAATGTTCTCTAAGAGAATAGAAAATGATAATATGAACGGTCAAACCAAATTGTGATCATTTAAACGTGCATAACAGTATCATAGATACTTAGAGAAATCACATGAGAAACTTATGTGTGCCAAAGAGTAAGCACGTTGCCATTTGATCAAGTAACTATGATCGGCAAAAGACAATAAAGTAGCACTGCAAGATCGCATGGCATGGCGGGGCTGCAGGGCCTAGGCGGGGCTGCAGTGTTGCCGTGCATGGGGAACTACAGGGGGCGGTGCAGGGCTGCGGGGTGGCTATGCGGGGGTGCTGCAGGGCGGATGCAAGACCGTGCGGGGCTGTTTCATGGGGGGACTGCAAGGAGGCCGCGTGGCGGTGTGCAGGGGTGCCATGCGGGGGTGTGCGAAGGGGTTATTGGAGATCTGCAGAGCCAACAGCAAAACTGCGTCGGTTCCGACGACGGTCCGGCAACTTTCCACGATATCTCCGGTGACTTTCCGGCCAATTTCCCCCAACAACTTTTCCGGCCGATTTCCGGCGCTTTTTTAGGCCAAAAATTTTCCGACCTGAAAAGTATTTTTCCATGTTAAACGTCTTGCAGGGGTAAACCGGGTGGCGGACGTAACATCTTGGTGAATTTCCAAGGCCGTAGCTCGCGAACCTGTTATAGGTTGCCACTCCCCCTAAGTCTCATGTGTTAGTTCAATTGTCGAACCATTAATTCTCAATCATCACCAAAAACCGGTGGAATTTAGTTCCATGAATCCTTCCGTTTATAGATTCCAAACCATTCATGCTTTAAGGAAAACAAAATAACGCTTGTATAAATTCTTATAACAAAGAACAAAAAACAAAACTTTTATTAATTGCCAAAATAATCATACATCAACATTGTTCTTGAAAAATAAACACTTGACTTGAAACACTCTTACTAACACGATACTGCCATTACAAATCAAACTTAAAGGCTTAAATAAAATAAACAATATAACGACAATCAATCAACATGGATCTTATTCAAAATCAGGAGTGGAATGAGCCTCATGACCGGCTTTCTCTTTCGTTTTTGTCTGAAAGTCCTCAACTTTGAGCTTGATGGTAACATTAGCATCAGGCATCTCCACATCTTCAACATAGTTGCCTTCATTGGACAAGTATTGCTTGTACTTCTTGTGAGCTCGAACAATCTCCTTAGGAGCACGGCATTGCTTATGAAAGTGCTTAGTTGAACCGCACTTGTAGCATGGAAAGTTCGGATTTGGAACCTTGGCCGAGTTGTCAGATTTAGGGGGACGGAAGGCACCACGACCTTGAGTTCAGGGGGGCCGCGGTGGCGCCATCCCTAGTCCAAGTCATGTTGCGACGAGGCCCTCTGTTTCCTCCAGTTTGATACGGTGTAGATCGATCGCTTGATTTCTCTTTACGACTTTTTCGCTTACTTGCCTAATGAGCTTCCGGAACTCTTTTCGTCCTTGGCTTTCACCTCATCGGACGCTTGGTCCGCCTTTTCTTTTAGAGGGTTGATGGCAGTAGTAAAATTCTTTCTGACAAACGTGATTTGCATGTCGGACACCCATCGATGATACTCAGTTCCATGAGAATCTAGGATGTCAAACTTTGTTCGTGTATTTTCAGGCATCTACAAGAAAAGTATTGAAGATGTTATTTTAGAATTAACGAAACAAGTTTGATTTAATAAAACTATTTCCAAACAATTGCACGGGTCAAATCGATGTGAATTTTGTGGCTATGACTGCCACGATCGAAATTTTTATTGTTCTTCCTTTTTTTCACATGTAGCTACACCAATGTCCAATGGCTATGAATGGTAACAGCGGCACTCCTTAAACTCGATATCAGGGGAGTCATATCCCTGTATCACCCGAGAAGAAGAAGAATTGGGTTGACAAGAAAAGAGAGTTTGAAAGTCCCCGATGTAAGACAAAATCTCACCAAAGTAATTTTCATTGAAAGCAAGAACATTAATTTATATATTTACCTTGAATTGCAAAAATCTTGAACTTTAATTTAGCTCGGCAACAATCTTGAAGCTTGGTCTTCAACATGGTGTGGCAGTAAAGAGGCTAGGCCACCGAGAGGCAGTGGCCAGAGAGGGGGTTAGGGAGGAGGCGGCGGCTCTAGGGGAAGGTGCAGCCGGTTGAAAAAAAAATCTAGGGTTTAGGTTTTTTTTTCCGGGTCCTAGGCCTAGGGTTTTCCGGAATAGAGCTACGTGCTTGATAACATGAAACAATAGAATGAATTCGAGAGAATAATTGTAATTTTATTGATAGTTATAGAGCCTTATATATATGCATCACATCAAAAATCCTGATGAATCAGAGAAAACGATATTATTCGTTATCTAACTAGGCTATACTAAATAGGACAAGATACACCAAATATGAATAGGTGATAATTCTCCGACAATATGTATTAAACTACACATCGCTATGAATTAAAAAAAATAATTTGTACATTAGAAATGTTCTAAATTGATTTTCATAAAACTCTTATTTTCTAACTTTAAATCTTGGGAGTTGATTTTTAGATCGCGAGATCTTGGCTGTCCATTTTCTATTTAAAGGGCCCATTCTCTCCCTCTATCTTCCCTACCTCGACATCTCTCACCTCTCTCCCTAAAGGCCTAAACCCAGAAAACGCAGCGGCTTTGCCGCAATACGGCAAAACTTGGCCGGCGGATCACCACCAAAACATTCCTCTTATTCTCCTCTTCAAAACCCATATCTTGCATGTCAGAGTTAAGCTTGATTTTCCCCAAACTGAAATCGAGGCAGTTCGACCAATTTGGAATATACCGGCGCGTCCCTCAATGCTCTTTTGGTAAGCCTAGACACTGCTCCCAATACCCAACTCGATTCTGCCTTCGATTTTGTCGATTTGAAGCTAATGTTGATTGCCCTGTTTCTGTGTTCATCCTCTCTGGCATGGTATTCATCTCTCTAGTGAGCTCTACCTCAACTCAAGCCGCTTGATAAGGATTGGAAGGATCTCGGAGCAGCAATGCAGCCCTAGAAGGCTAGGACTAGCCCTGGTGCGGTAGCAGCAGCTTGGGGAGGATGACCGGAGGTACTGCAAACACTGCCCTCATTTCGATATGGGATTTGTTAAGGTAGCTAATCTACCTCTTCTTCTCCAATTCTTGTAGTTTTAGGCTCCTAGTGTTGTTGTGAATCTTGTTATAGCTTTGTATGACGATTTTGGTTGAGATTGGAGAAAGTTTAGAGATAGGGTTTTGATTGGAGACCGATCGGAAGAGGAAGGCGTAAATTCCCTGATTTTTACCATTTCTTATTAACCCCATTTTCAGCCTGTAAGAAGTATGAATCTGCCCCTAACATCCTTACTATTTACCATAATGACATTGTGACAGTTTTACTATTTAACAAAACGACTTCTTACTAATTCACTATTTACCTATGGCTTAAAAAAATTACTTTGGTTTTATAAAATAATTTATGGTATAGAGTTTTAAAGCCTAAAGTTATAATAAGGTGTTTTAACTTAATAATACGGCGATGTAAATAGCGACATTTAATTCCGATTAAACGATTAACTTTGGTTCTCACCCAATTCGAGAATCAAAGCACACCTATTTAGAATTGTGTCGGAAATGATAAAGTGATTCGCCAATCTGATATTAGATGCATTTACGCCCTAAGGTGCTATAAAACGACAACTATCGAGTTTCCCAAAACTTAGTCAACGTCAAGGTTAACCTTTGACCTTTCCTAGTCAAACTAGGAGATTGACGGTTGCATTATTCGATTTACGTCATGTTACCTCTTTTGGTATCATCAAATTCATTAACACATTTAGTGATGGATTCAGGATTACTTCACCATTCGAATCATGTGGATCGAGGAGCAAAACATGTGGACTTCGGCTTACTAGGAATGCTCTATTTTATTTATTTTATTTTCTCATAATCTTATTTATCGTTATTCATACATTTCTTTAGTATGCATCTTGAGCATTTTACTCGAATTAGATTGTAAAATAATCTAGATACCTTATAAATGGTGAATTTAATCTATGTCTCGAGCTCCTACTCGAGACTAGAGAACTGAGTATTAATTTAATATTTATATATGAGTGGTACCCGTTGTTCTGATTCCCGGTACTGTTACTCATAAGTAACTAGTAGTTAGTACTCGGGCAGGTGAACCGTGGCACCTGTCACTAGGAATTAGATACTATATTTATCCATATAAAATATTTACCTATATAATATGCTGGTGATTCTGTTGTCCTAGTGTCCGACACTAACTATACTTCATCTATGGTGATTTCATTGACTTGATATCCGGCACCATGCATTGTTATCAGTGATTCTGTTGTTCTGATATCCAGTACAGTGTCTTATTTAGTATTGGCGATCTCGCTGTCCTAATGTCCGACACCATATTGTATTTATCGGTGATTTTGTTGTCTTGATATCTGGCACGGCGGAATCGTATATTTAATCGTGCATGGTAGCGTTGTCCTAATGTTCGGTATTGTGACCATGTTTATGTAGTACTTGACACTTGGTTCACCCGAGGGTGAGCCGAGGCACTATTAGGTTAATATTATCCTAGTAATGTTTACCATATTCTTATTATTTTGTTTTACCTTTTTATATATTTATCTATTTCTAATTACGTTTCCAACTACTCCTAGGAAAATGTGCAAATGATCGGAAACACGTCAAAATGAGTGGATTTAGCGCACATTATGGATTCGAGTGAAAGTTTTAAGCAAAAAAAGAGGAAATGTGGAGATTTCGCAAGAAAACAAAAGTCAACGCCGAAAAATGCTGGTTAAACTCCGACGATTAGAAGGTGGTTGCCAGAAATGGTGGTGGCTGAAGTCAATAAGTCATTGGAGCATTTGTAAATTGTGAATTGTTGATTTAAATATAAATTCAACTTCCAAATAGAATAAAGACAAATGAAGGGGACCATTTGAAGAACAAGATCCACAATTTGTACTTCCACATTTGTCCACCATCTCTAGTCATTCATCACATTTCATCTCCACCCTTCATTTGTGACCCTAAGGCCTTTAAATACCATCATTCTCTCCAAAAACAGATTGCACCCTTTTCCACACTAAAACTCCATCAGAACTTCATCTTTTCGATAGTTTTAACATAGTTTTCTTAGGCCTAAGTCATAGATATAAAGTTGTGTAGAGATAAGTGTAAAGTGTCTTAGGTTTTCACTAAAAACCAAAGAACTTTTAGACTTTTGATCAATCACAAAACTTGTTTTATAGATTTGGGTTGGAGTAAAGAGTTGTGATAGTGTGGGGGTTTTACCAAACCCATACATACTTCACTCTCTTCATTCTCTACTCATAATCATCATCAACCCTTGTTCTTTTTTCCTAAATTGTGTGGATAAAGTATGATGTTCATGAAGTTCTTCCTTTGTTAGAACTCATTAATACCATATTTAGAAGCACTTTCTTTCTTATTACATCTTTATGGGTAGTGAGCCTTTAGAGGTACGGTTTGGTATCATTTGTACCAAACCCTTGGTAATCTCTTATTTCTTTACTCTACTTCCCTTATTTCATTTTCAAGGGTTTGTTGTATTTAATGGGTTATGAGTAGTTGGATTTGAGGCTAGGCTAGCCCTACCTAAACTCATGTGCTAATGAATTCATTTTACTATTAATTGATGTTGATGCATGTTGAATCTATAAACTTCTACACTTAAAATGCTTACTAAATGTGTTGCTAGTTTTGTCACCTAGAAACGTGTTTACGTAATTAATGAATCGGAACTTGAACTTGACAACATCTTGAATTTGTGAGCATGGGTAGCCTTTAGGTGGTGGCTTAGTGTTTCTTACGGGAAATATTAAGTTTCTTGGATTTCTTACCTGGAACTTAATGATTGTGCCATGAGTGTAATTACTCTAAGGGGGTGTTATGCTTGTGGTACATAGCCTACGTGTATTATAAGGTAATATAGTTGAGACTATGGTTCTGTGATTTAATTTGGCTCCAAAAGACTTAGTTAAATTGCATGATTAGTTGGTTTCTTGGTAGCTTCACCAAAGCACTAGGGGGAAGTTTGTCAAACACGTTTATGCATTAATCTTGAATTACATTTGTGCATGCGTAAGGCTAGGTGCAATGCTTAAGTCTCTACTCCTCTTTTGATTCTATTTCTATATTTACCTTTCTCTGTTGTTTTTGTGCAAGAATTAGTTTGCTTACCTTAATTTTAAAATCAACCAAGCCGATTCACTACCACTTGTTAATACCATCTCCATGACTTTTAGCTTCTAAAAGGCTAGGTTGTGAATTTGTAAAAAGTTAGAATGCATGTTTTTCTTACGGAAATCTAGTTAGAGTTGAGTTTCCCCCTTGGGTACGATACTCTACACTTTTCTTTACTAAACTTGATCTTCTATACTTGGGAGTAGGTAGTTTCACACACAAATACACATAATCATACTTAAGTGATGCAACCAACATGTTTTTGGCGTCGTCGTCGGGGATTGAGTTAAAACTTAATTCATATTAGGTTGCCGTGGGACTAGAGAACCAAATTTTTTTAGTTTAATTTTTGTTTATTTTGTTTGTGTTTAAGTTGTGTAAATATTTACTTTATTTTTGAAATTGACACAAATACTTTGGATAAGTGGAATGATAGTTGTGGTGAGAAGAAGATAAATTGCAAGCATGTTTAAAATGAAAAAATAATCTTGCCTAATTATTATTTACTTATTACTTGTGCAAGCTCACATTCTAGTTGGTAAAAATTTGAAACTTTAAATATAAGGTACTCACTTTTGCTTTAGAATTAAAGGTTAATTGAAACTTGTAAATTTCAATGTAAATTAGATTAGGGGCTTTATCCTTGTACCGTCGAGTTTAATCACTATTCATCGAAAAGTTGAGTGGTAAACAACACCCAAAGATGAAATTTCTCTTCCATTTTACTAAGTGAATCGGATTCGGATTTTTTTAACGTATTTGTTTATCGCTTCTCCAAATAGGCGCACCTTAGTAGGATTATTATGTCTAGGTAAGTGGATAAGGATTTTATCCCAATCGTTGTGCCGTGTACTAAGTGGCCTCACTACTAAAGCCACACCTACGCTTACCTGGTCATAATTCAAAAAGAGTTACCGAAAAGATAAGTGTTAAGCTAATTAGTGTATTGTTCGGAACTACGCCAAACTACTTTGGAACTATGTCAAAACGCACTTTGTTTGGAACTACGCCAAACTTGGATTAGAATTACGCCAATTTCGTTACACTTGAGTTGGAATTACGCCAACTTGGAAAAATCCTTATCCTTTTTGCTTTATCACTACAAGTTTTGATTGGTTTCTAATTTTCTAGAAATTGTTTACAAGTACCTTGGTAAATTCTTTAAAAAAAGAAAAAAAATTTAAATAATTATTGTTGCAATTTTAAATTCTTGTATATATCTTGCATTTTGTTTTATTGCTATTTACTTACTTGATATTTAATTTGTTCCTTAGGTATTCCTTATCTCCTAAGTTTGAAAACGGTTTACAAACGGTTCTAGAGCCCAACGATCAAGAGCTCCCATTGGGATTGCACAAAAGTTCAAGGCTTCTTCATCTACTAGTTTATTTTCAAGTGATTCAAGTGAGAATTTGGAAAGTCCGAAATTAGTAGTTAATGACCTAGCTACCTTTGAGAGGTTGTTCAATCTAGACAAAGAGGCATGGAAATTGAATCCTAATCTTCGTCCGAGAATATACAAGATAGTCATAGTGAATGGTGAATCAAGTGATGAGTTGAGAGAGCAAAGGCCTATCCGAGATTGTGCCTTGTCTACACTTTCTACACACTCAAGATGCATAGTGATTCCTCCATGTGCATCATCTTTTGAGATCAAGCCTAGTTTTCTTCAAACCTTGCCAACATTATATGGATTGCCAAATAATGATCCATATCACCACTTAAGTGAGTTTGAGGATGCATGCGCAAATATCAAACTCAATGACATGACGGAAGAAGTGCTCAAGCTACGGTTGTTTCCTTGCTCCTTGAAGGAAAATGTGAAGATGTGGTTGAACAAGCTATCCTCCAATAGCATTGGTTCATGGGAAGATATGCAAAAGAAGTTATCATGAAGTACTTCCATCCTCAAAAGGCTAATGCAAGAAGAATCGAGTTGATGACCTTTAAGGAGGAGCAAGATGAGCTATTTCATGAGACATGAGAGAGGTTCAAAGATCTTGAGCTTGGTTGCTCTAATCATGGCCAATCCCAAGATATGCTTATGAGCCTATTTTGTCAAGGCTTGACATCGGAGACTCGAATGAAGGTTGATAATGCAAGCAATCGTGATTTCATGGACTTAGTGGCGGATGAAGCCTATCGAATATTAGAGATCCTTGCGGAGCGGTCTCAATTGTGGGATAATAACCCGCAAGGTCGCAAGCCTTCTTCTTCACATTTATCTCTAAGTGAAGCAACTCAACCGAAAACCGGTGGCATGCATGAAGTGAAGACATCAAGCTTGGATGTGCATCAAGAGTTTAAGAGGTTGGAAGAAAGTCTTAACAAAAAGTTTGACATGCTTTTGAGGCAAGACAAACAAGGAGACTGTGAGCAAGTTAATGAGGTTCAAGGGTCACAAGTGTGTTTAATTTGTGAATGAGTAAATCATGACACTCTATCTTGCCCTCATGGAGATTTTTTTCCCGAGATCATTGAAGAATGTAAGCAATTGACATATTCAAGACCGAAGAATTAACCTTATTCCAATACTTACAATCCCGGATGGAGAAACCACCATAATTTCTCATGGGGTGGGAACCAAGGCATGAATTGCAACAATCAAGGGAGTGACAACTATGGAGGTGCTAGTGGGAGCCAAGGCTTCTAAGGTAATAAGGGTGGGACTAATGGAGGTTATGGTGGCAATACTTATCCTAAGCCACCTTATTAAGCAAGGCCTCATTTTCAAGCTCATAATACTCAAATGCCGCATCTTCATCAAGTGGATGCTCCTAAATCAAGCCTTGAAGAGATGATTGCCAAGGTTTTGGCAAATCAAAATGAGCTTATTCAAAGTGTTCGAAATGATGTGGCCTCCACTACTGAAGGATTGCATAAGCTTGAAGCGCAAATGGGGCAATTGGCTAATGAGATGAGAGAAATGAAGCAAGGAGAATTGTCTTCCATGACCGAGAAGAATCCACGAATCAACCAATCCAGGGCCATAACAATTTTGAGAAGGAGGAAGGTATATGACAACAAGGTTACTCCTAATTATGACGATGAGGAGGTGGATGCACCAATGAAACCTTTGTTGAATCCTAAAGTGTCAAGAGTGCCTCCCGGGTTTCAAAAAAAGAACAAAGGCATGGAAGATACTTTAGGACATGATGGAGTGATCTTGGGGTATAGTGATGAGTATTTGAAGAGCCAAGACAAGTCTAGTGTGGGAGAAATGCAAGAAGAAGCGCCACTTCATTTTTCACAAGCGGTATACCAAGAGAATGCTTTGAGTAAGAAAGAGAAGAAGTCCATGGAGTGTTTTGATGTGTTCAAGAAGGTGGAGGTCAATATTTCTCTTCTTGATGCAATCAAGACCATTCCTACTTATGCTAAATTTCTCAAGGACTTGTGCACTCACAGCAGTATAAGAGTACATTGAAGAATGATGAGAATGTGTGTTTGAATGAGAGAATTAGTGCTGTACTTCAAAGGAGGTTACCGCCCAAGCTCAAAGATCCGGGTTCTTTTACTATTCCTTGCAAGATTAGTGAGAGACCATTTGAGAAGGCACTCATGGATTTGGGGGCTAGCATAAATTTAATGCCCTATGGTGTCTACAAAGATCGTGGGTTGAGCAACATCACACCTATACAAATTTCTCTCTAACTAGCCGATAGAAGTGTGAGGTATCCAAGAGGAGTTATGGAATATGTGTTAGTGCAAGTTGACGAGTTGGTCATACCGACCGATTTCGTTATTCTTGACATGGAGGATGTTTACCAAGATGATCTCCCTATTATCTTTAGTAGAGCTTTTATGGCCACAGCGGGGACAAAGATTAATGTGAAATTAGGTTTGCTCACCATGACCGTGTATGACACCACATTTGGGTTCAAGATCTTTGATGAATTAAAAAAACTCATGAGGCTGCAAAACGTTTACTCTATTGAAGTGAAGAAAAAGATTGATGACTTGATGGAGCACACTTTTAATGAGACTTCATCAAATGATGCATTTGAGTCGGCATTAGCACACTTTGGGATGGATTTTTGTGAGGATGAAACTTTGGAAGCCGGGGAGCACCTTAACACTGATCTTCCTTTGCCTTTGCCCACAAAAGAGGATGGTTATTATTCAAGAGATGAGGTTTGTGAGGTGCGTGCCACTATCAATTATCTCTCCATGAATGCTAGTCCTTCAGTTTTGAGTTCGGTCCCTATTGAATTGAAGCCTATTCTTTCACATTTGAAGTATGTTTATATTGATGATTCCTGCACCTTGCCCCACATGATCTCTTCAAGCTTGTCACATGAGCAAGATACCTTACTTCTTGATGTTCTTCGGAGGCATAATGGTGCTTTTGGATGGATCGAAGATTAGTGACATCAAGGAGTTGAGTCCCACTCTTTGCATGCACCATATTTACATTGTGGATGAAGCAAAACCAAGAAGGGAAGCTCAAAAAAGATTGAACCCCAACATGTTATAAGTGGTGAAGAATGAGATTATTAAGCTCCTTGATAAAAAAATTATATATTCTATCTCTGATTCCAAATGAGTGTTTCCAATACAAGTGGTGCCTAAGAAGGGAGGAATGACTGTGGTGAAGAATGACAAGGGTGAGATGGTTCCACAAAGAATTGCAAACACATGGAGGGTATGTGTCGACTACCGCAAGTTGATGCTGCAACAACGAATGATCACTTTCCACTCCCTCTCATTGATCAAATGTTGGAAAGGCTTGCGAGACAAGCATTCTATTGTTTCCTTGATGGCTATAATGGATATAATTAAGTCCCAATTGCCCCCGAATATCAAGAGAAGACAACTTTTACATGCCCATATGAAACTTTTGCTTATTGGAGAATGTCTTTCGAATTTTATAATGCACCCGCCACCTTCCAACGGTGTGGCATGGCCAATCTTGCCGAGTTGCTTGAGTTTGTAGAAATCTTCATGGATGATTGTTCTGTGTATGGGAACTCATTTGAAGAATGTCTTGATCATATCTCTCTTGTCATTAAGAGGTGTGAAGAGACGAATCTAGTGCTTATTTGGGACAAATGTCACCTTATGGTGCAAGAAGAGATTGTTCTTGGGCACAAAATATCATCTATGGGGATTGAAGTAGATAAAGCAAAGGTTGAAATCATTGAAAAGTTTCCATCTCCCGTAAATGTAAAAGGTGTAAGAAGCTTTCTTGGGCATGCCGGTTTTTACCGAAGGTTTATAAAAGATTTCTTCAAGATAGTGAAGCCTCATTGTGATCTATTGGCCAAGGAGACTCCATTTCTATTTGATGAAGCATGTTTGAAGGCATTTGAGAGGATTAATGAGTTGCTTACTAATGCTCCTATTATTTGCTCACCGGATTGGACTCTCCCATTTGAAATTATGTGTGATGCAAGTGATTACGCCTTGGGAGCAGTGTTGGGATAACGTAAGGAGAAACTCTTGCATGCCATTTATTATGCAAGCAAGACCTTGAATGATGCCTAAGGAAACTATACTACCACAGAGAAAGAGTTATTGGCGGTGGTATTTTCCTTAGAAAAATTCCGAAGAGAGGTTGTTTTCCATTGTTGAGAAGAATGTACCATGGTTTGCACATTTGGTTAACTTATTGGAAAGTGGGGGAAAATGATTCCCTAAGACCTTTGATTTCCATGCAAGGATGAGACTTATTAAAGAAGCAAGACATTACTTTTGGGATGATCCATACTTATTCCAACAATGCAAGGATCAATTGGTGAGGAGGTGCATTTCGGAGAATAGATGTCTTATCTTTTTGCCATGATCAAGCCTGTAGCAGTCACCATGGAGGAAACAAAACGGCCCAAAAAATACTTAATTGTTGGTTTTGGTGGCCTTCATTATTTAAAGATGCTCATTCTTATGTGAGCTCTTGTGATTGTTGTTAAAGGGTATGCAATATTTCCTCAAGAGACCAAATGCCTTTGAACTATATGCTTAAAGTAGAGATATTTGATGTATGGGGCATAAACTTCATGAGACATTTCCCAAGTTCATATGGCTATATCTATATCCTTATGGGAGTTGATTACGTAAGCAAATTAGTTAAGGCTGTGACCACCAAGGCAAATGACCACAAGGTTGTGCTCAAGTTCCTTAAAGAGCACATATTCACATGATTTGACACACCTAGAGCAATAATTAGTGATGGAGGCTCCCATTTTGTGAACAAGCCATTTGCGGCCTTATTAAAGAAGTATGAGGTTAAGCACAAAGTCTCAACACCATACCACCCCCAAACAAGTTTCCAAGTTGAAATATCTAACCGGGAGATAAAGAGCATCCTTGAAAAGGTGGTGTCTACAACTTGAGAAGATTCGGCAATGAAGCTTGATGATGCTCTATGGGCTTACCAAACTGCATTTAAAACACCTATCAGAATGTCTCCCTATCGCCTTGTTTATGGAAAGCCTTGTCATTTTCCGGTTGAGTTGGAGCATAAGGCTTATTGGGCATTGAAGACCCTCACTTTTGACATAGAAAAGTGTGGTGAGGAGCGGAAGTTAAAGTTTTATGAGCTAAAGGAGCTTCAGATGGATGGATGCCTATGAGAATGCAAAGATTTACAAAGAGAAAACTAAGACATTCCATGACCAATGGATCAAGACCAAGCATTTGGAGGTTGGGAAACTTGTACTTCTTTTCAACTCCAAATTAAAATTGTTTTCCGGAAAGCTAAGATCAATGTGGATTGGGCCATTTGAGCTTGTTGAAGTATTTAGTCATGGGGCGGTCACATTAAAGAACTTAAGGGATGGATCTACCTTTAAGGTTAATGGTCATCGCGTAAAGCCTTATCTAGAGGGTATACCAAAAGATGCTTATGCGGAGGTGAATACTTCGAGGACCCTCTCACCATTTGAGGAAACATTATGGACCTTGTTAATGTCTTTAAACTTAAACCCGTCTTGGCGGACTCCAAGGGTTAGTACAATAACATGGAGCTAAGGGATGGCAAGGCCTAACGGGGCTTTATGAGTTTTCACCATCAACAATTTACATTATGGTGCTACATGGGATCTTCAAAGAGTTTGCGTTTTCTTATCTTTCACTCTCATTTTTCTAACCATGATTAGTTGTGTTTGTATTTTCATGTTAATAAATTATGACATTGAGAGTTTGGATAGTCATTTCATCTTTGACCAATGGATAAAACACAAAAGATTTAGATTTTATTGAAATGATTATCCAAAGTTTAAATGTGAGGTGACTACCTTCTCTCTTGCTTTATTAGTTAGTTCTTTGAATGCTAGTTGTACCCTACTGATGCATGCTCCCCAAAACATTGATAAGATTTTAATAGCTTCATAACACATTAAGGCTTATATGATGTTGTAAGTGTGAGGTGCTTACTAGGCAATTGTGTTGATTAGTTTATGTTGACTAGCATGTGGTAGTTAATAAACATAATTTATATCTTATATTTGTTTCACTATTGTTCACGACACATTGAGGACAATGTGTGAATTAAGTATGAGGTGTAAGGCTAAGTAATTTCATTCATTTTTATCTCTTTTTTATGTTTACTTTATAAAATAAAATAAAATCCATAAAAATTGAGATATATTGAAAAATGCAAAAACAAGTTTGTTTGTGGTTTACTTGCTTGGTGCCAATAACAAAACAATCATCATATTTGGATAGATTGATTTTGAGCATGTTTAACGGTTAAAAATCAATGCTTTGTTAACAGAAGGATTGATTTTGTGCTCACATGTGTTTAGCGTCATATTGCCTATATCATTTTAAATACATTCATGTGTGAAAGATGATGACTATATTTGTTGGAACGATCTATGCCTATGTGAGATTTTGAGCCGATGAGAGGGCATACAAGTTTCTAATGCACTAGTTGTATCATTATGTGATTAATTCATTGTGCTTGCAATCTATAATGTGCTTTAAATCTTTCGAGACTTTTTTATCAAGGCATGAGTTGTTATTGGGTATCCACCAAGGCCAAATAGCTTTTATCCTTTCAAAACAAAATCCATTAGTAAACCAATTTAAGCGTATGTAGTTTTGTGTTAGCCCTTTCATTTATTTACCACCATAAATACCTACCCTTTTTAAACTTAAACACTTTTCACTATCCTCTCTAAGCCAAGTGGTAAGTAATGTGAGTCCTATTGTTAGTTTGGTGTTTGTAAATGAGTTTAAGGTATTTCAAAAGAATAAGTGTGAGGTGGGGTAGATTAGTCTTGTGTGTAGCCAAGAAAAAAAAATCGTGACTCTAGAAACATGTTCACAATATCAAAAGAATCACTCAAAATCAAATATGGACTAGGGTCATCGAAAATTAGTGCAAGTGAAAAAAATTGTTGTACAAAAAAGAAGTTTAAAAAAACAAGGAGAAAAAAAAAGGAAAATCCAAAAAAGAGTGAAGAGAACAATTTAGTAGTCTAGTTGTAGTTGAGTTTGTGGAATGAGGAAGTTACAAAGCACATAGAGTTGTGAAAGTGTATTATGAGATCTCAACAAGAGAATTACTTATTATGAGGCTTATAATTTGTGATATATTTCCTTTTATTTCTTAACCTCCCGTTTTAAGCCCTATTACAACCAAAATAAAAGACCTTGTGATCCGAGAGAAATGAAATGATCTTGTGGAGAAAAGATTGAAGATCAAGTCTATGGAAAATGTGTCCATTGAATTACTTTTGAGTGCAAACACTAACCAAAAACACTTGAGTGAAAATGAGTGTATCCATGTGAGTTTGATGGTTAGGCAAATGTAGTCCCAGTTAATCGTATATGAATGACTTTAAGGTGACACACATGACATATGCATATATATACTTTCTTGAGCATGACCTTCCAAATCCATTTATTGCATTTCAAAATTTAGTTTCTAATCATGCTCAATTGATATCATGGTTCTTTAAAGGAAATTGGTTGAATTCAAAATGGAAGCAAGTGACCCATTTAGTTTGGTTGTGTTATTTTAGTTTTTGTTTGCTTTAGGACAAACAAAGTCTAAGTGTGAGGTAGTTTGTTAGGTTAATATTAACCTAGTAATGTTTGCCTTATTCTTATTATTTTTTTTTACCTTTTTGTTTATTTATCTATTTCTTATTATGTTTCTTACTCATGCTAGAAAAATGTGCAAATGATCGGAAACACGTCAATGGAGTGGATTTAGCGCACATTCTAGATTCGGGTGAAAGTTTCAAGCAAAAAAGAGCAAATGTAGAGATTTCACAAGAAAACAAAAGTCAACGCCGGAAAATGATGGTTAAACTCCAACGATGAGAAGGTGGTTGCCGGAAATGGTGGTTGCTGAAGTCAATAAGTCAATAAAGCATTGATGAATCATGAATTGTTGATTTAAATTTAAATTCAAATTCAAAATATAAGAATACAAATGAAGCGGAGCATTTTAAGAACAAGATCCACAATTTGTGCTCTTTAAATTGTGGATTTAAATTTAAATTTAAATTCAAATTCAAAATAGAAGAAGACAAATGAAGGGTACCATTTCAAGAACAAGATCCACTATTTGTGCTTCCACATTTTTCCAACATATCTAGCCATTCATCATTTTATATCTCCACCCTTCATTTGTTACCCTAAGGCTTTTAAATACATTCATTCTCCCCAAAAACGGATTGCACCATTTACCACACTAAAACTCAATCAAAACTTCATATTTTCCATAGTTTTAACATAGTTTTCTTAGGCCTAAGTCATAGATATCAAGTTGTGTAGAGATAAGTGTAAGGTGTCATGGGTTTTCAACAAAAACCAAAGATCTTTTACACTTTTAATCAATCACAAATTTGTTTCATAGATTTGGGTTGGAGTAAAGAGTTGTGATAGTGTGAGGGGTTTTACCAAAGTCATACTCACTTCACTCTCTTCATCCTCTACTCATAATCATCCACAACCATTGTTCTTTGTTCCTAGATTGTGTGGATAAAGTACGATGTTCATGAAGTTTTTCCTTTGTTAGAACCCATTAATGCCATACTTAGAAGCACTTTCTTTTTTATTACATCTTTATGGGTAGTGAACCTTTAGAGGTACGGTTTAGTATCATTTGTACCAAACCCTTAGTAATCTCTTCTCTCTTTACTCTACTTCACTTTTGATGTATTTCATTTTCAAGGGTTTGTTGTATTTAATGGGTTAGTGAGTAGTTGGATTTGAGGCTAGGCTAGCCCTACCCAAACTCATGTGCTAATGAATTCATTTTACTCTTAATTAATGTTGATGCATGTTGAATCTATGGGCTTCTACACTTAAAATACTTACTAAATGTGTTGCTAGTTTTGTCACCTAGAAACATGTTTAGGTAATTAATGAATCAGAACTTCAACTTAACAACTTCTTGAATCCGTGAGCATCGATAGCCTTTAGATGGTGGCTTAGTGTTTCTTACGGGAAATATTAAGTTACTTGGATTTCTTACCTTGAACTTAATGCTTGTGCCATGCGTGTAATTACTCTAAGAGGGTGTTATGCTTGTGGCAGATAACCCACTTGTATTATAAGGTAATATAATTGGGACTAAGGTTGTGTGATTTAATTTGGCTCTAAAAGATTTTGTTAAATTGCATGATTAGTTTGGTTCTTGGTAGCTTCACCAAAACACTAGGGGAAGTTTGTCAAACATGTTAATGCATTAATCTTGAGTTACATTTGTGCATGAGTAAGGCTAGGTGCAATGCCTAAGTCTCTACTCCTCTTTTGATTCTATCTCTACATTTATCTTTCTTTGTTGTTTTTGTGCAAAAATTAGTTTGCTTAGCTTAATTCTAAATTCAACAAAGCCGATTCACTACCACTTGTTAATACTATCTCCATGACTCTTAGATTTCAAAAGGCTAAGGTTGTGAACTTGTTAAAAGTTAGAATGCATGTTTTTCTAGTTTTTCTTGCGGAAATCTAGTAGAGTTGAGTTTTTCCCAATCTCTTGGGTAAGATACTATACACATTCTCTTACTAAAACTTGACATCCTATACTTGGGAGTAGGTAGCTTCACACACAAATACACATAATTATACTTAAGTAATGCAACCAAGAGGCACCGATCACAAGGGATGTTGATATCCATGTGGTTTCCTTTATTTTATTTTATTTCCCGACCGTAGTGTTAACCCATTTTTTCGCATATGGATATCTTTATGTCTATTAATAACCAAACGTTATTATGGTTATCCCTTTATTACCATTTCCTTACTTCTTACTCGAGTGCTCGTTTATATGTTTTTATATATGAGAATTGCACCTTTATCTTATTTTCGTATGTTTTCAAACCCTATCTCGGTAGGGTATCAGCCCCAAACGGGTTAGCAAATATGAGTGGCCACCCCTGTTATACAGGTACGTAATGTAGAATAACTAGCTGAGAAGTTCAAGGAGCAGCTTGAGAAATGTTTGGTGAAGCAAGGTCGTAAACAAAGATAAAGTTTTTATTTTTTATTTTTTTCTTTTACACTTTATAAAAATAAAATTAAGGTCGAGTGGGCTCGGCAGAATTATCTCAGCCGTTGATTTGCTTTTGATCCAAGGGCTAGGAGGAAAACTTAGGACCTTGTTTCTCCTACATATAGAGCACAAATCTATATCAAAATCACTATAAATTCTTGCACCAAATAATGTCAAATAATGCATGCAGCAAATAAATGAGAAGATGTAAGAAAGTCAAAGAAGGCATGCAACAAATAAATGAGAAGATGTAAGAAAATTCAAACAAGGCTGCAATAATTAAGATTATTCCTGTCTTCCTAATTCAAAAGATGAAATTTGTTCAAAAAAAATTAGCATTAAAGGAGGAAGAAGACATGCAATTAATATCCAATCATTTTCGTAAACAGAATTCTGGCAGTGCAGATCATCCAACTTTGACGGGCTTTCCTGGACAGCTCACAATGATAGACAATGCATGATATATGGATGGTGCCGTTGGAATCACCTCAATATCTATTTTTTTTTAAAAAAAGTTATGGCCATAACAAGGCACAAAGGTCAGCTCTGCCAAATTGAGAAAATCTAGAAAACCTCAACCAATTTTGGTTTCAACTTTTGTGGACTTTGTGGCCAGTCTCCCTTGGGTTTATTTCTCTATATATAGCACCTCATTTCCACAGAAAAAGATCATCAACCTTGCTCACAAAACTAGCCAAAGCTCTGCCTTGCTCACAAAAAGATCATCAACCTGGCACCAAAGAATGTCAAATAATGCATGCAGCAAATAAATGAGAAGATGTAAGAAATTCAAAGAAGGCATGCAACAAATAAATGAGAAGAGGTAAGAGAATTCAAATAAGGCTGTAATAATTAAGATTCTTACTGTCTCCATAATTCAAAGGAAGAAATTTGTACAAAAAAAATCAGCATTAAAGAAGGAAGAAGAAATGCAATTAATGTCCAAACCTTATCGAAAACAGAATTCTGGCAGTGCAGATCATCCAACTTTGACGGGCTCTCCTGGACAGCTCACAATGATAGACAATGCATGATATATGGATGGTGCCAACCTCAATATCTATTTTTTAGAGAAAATTATGGCCACAACAAGGCACAAATGTCAGCTCTGCCAAATTGAGAAAATCTAGAAAACCTCAACAAATTTTAGTTTCAACTTTTGTGGACTTTGTGGCCAGCCTCCCCTGGTTTTATTCCTCTATATATAGCACCTCATTTCCACAGAAAAAGATCATCAACCTTGCTCACAAAACTAGCCAAAGCTCTGCCTTGCTCACAAAAAGATCATCAACCTTGCACCAAAGAATGTCCAATCCTTATCGAAAACAGAATTCTGGTAGTGCAGGTCATCTAACTTTGACGGGCTCCCCTAGACAGCTCACATTGATTCAGACAATGCATGATATATGGATGGAAAGCTACGGAAGTCTATTTTCAAATGCCGTTGGAATCACTTCTTCACTTATGTTTTCGGTTTAGATTCTTTGTGTGATATTGTGTTTCTGTTTTTGGCTAGTTCCGAATTTGTGGAAAACTCATATGTAGTATACGATTTTGCAAGATGTTATAAAGTAGTTCTGATTTTGTTTTCTATGATTTCTATGTAGATGTCGTGAGTTTATAATTTAATGATTTAATGATTCTATTTCTTGTGCGTTAACTATGTGATTCAAGGCGCTAAGTTAGTTTTGCATATAAGATTCTTAAGTGTTTTTGTTAACTTGTTAAAGTAAGTGACATGCTTGACTTGTTAGGAATCATTAGGAATTAACCATGATATGTTTGTTATCTAAGATGTGCTAAGTAATTAGATAAGAGATGAATCAATGAAGTGGTAAGATTGAGAATGACATGTTAGCTTGTAATTTGTAAGCGCTAAGATAGAATTACCAAGCCATGTTTCCAGTTAGGGATGCGCTAAGTAACCTAGTTCGGCATTAGGTTGTTACTTGTTCACTCAATACTTGTCCGCTAAGGCTCGGTGTTTGCATAGGATGAGATTTTGATTGCGAAGCTACTTGTGATGGTTTGTTTGGTGATGTTTGTGTGTTAGTTGGTTGATCACATGTATATATTAGTTTAGCTTTTTTATTTTATGTTTGATATGATCCTATATCTTTAAAACTTATATCTCTTTGTGAATTCGTTTTTAAATGTTTGTGATTCTTTGCCCTGGTGGATCCCCGGTTTGTGAACGATACACTCTTACTTTATACTACTAACGATGCTTACATGGTTAATATTGATGTCAAGTAATCGAACCGATCAAATGGCGGCGTTGCCGGTGATCCATCTTTATGGATCTCTAATCTTTTAATTTCGAGTTCACTATTCATATTGTAAATTTGTATATGCTTATCTTATTTTGTTGTAACATATAGTAAATAATTCTTAGGATGTTGTTTTGATGGTTGAATGAATGATTGTTGTAGGTTGTAAATCGAACGGAATTGTTAATATTAGCCTCAACCCCTCATGTTTTCTTCCAAAGTTTTTGCATGAGGTTGAGGGCGGCTTTTATTAACACTTGGAGATTTGTCTAACACCCAAGTTTGAGTCCAGCTAAGTAAGGGGCACGCTATTTTATTACCCTGGTGCATGAGACCAAAATTGGATCTCAGATAACTATTGACTGACATACATCTCGGTGATGGAGTCGATATGGAGTTCAATGACCACAAATGAGTCATACCACGTTCACTATCTCTAATTGAGCTATACGGCCTTCTGAAACAAAGACTTGATCTTATGTCTAGACATCAATACTTATGCCGCACGTCCACCTCGGTTTACTACTTAGAATCAATCGATCGTTCAATCATTGAAATGGCAAAAAGAACTTGTGAATTGTATGAACTTTATAAACGTAAAAAACTAACTTTGTAACATGACAACATAGTTGTCGTGCCTCTTCCATAAGTGTGCCGTGTATATGACCAAGGAAGGGCACGATTCATGTCTTCATTTTGTATTCCTCAATGCTAACCCTTTAACTTTTGTATTACAGGAATTATGCATGTCCGCAATATCTAAGAAAACACAAGAGCTCAAAGATCGTATTCAAGCACTTGGAGACTTACAAAAATCTTTCTCGAATGGACCCCTAGATTTCGAATCATCTCCATGCAATTCAATCTTAAACTCTTCACCCAGATCAGAAGAAGAGGAGGATCATTTCTTCCTCTTCATCTTCAATTCAGAGACATACACAATTGCAGACCGTGACCTAGTTCCTGCTGGTGCTCCAATGGCACTCAAGAATGCTTTCATTCCCACCACCCTTGAATCACCTTCATGCATTGCTTTCACTTCACCTAATGATCCCAACTTCTCCATTTCGGTTCAATTGCTTGGGCAGTTGCCTAAGTACTCTGGTTCCTCAATGGAAGACTCTAATGTTCACCTTAGGGAGTTCTTGGACATTTGCAAGCTCCAATCAATTCATCATATGTCTCAAGAAGGCTTGAGGTTACTTTTGTTTCCATTTACTCTTAAGGACGATGCTAAGTGTTGGTTGTACTCTCTGCCTGCTGGGATCATCACCACATGGGACGAAATTACTAAGAAGTTCTTGAAACAATTATTCCCTGCTCAACTCATGAAAAGACTAAGGAGGGAGATTTCGAACTTCACTCAAAAGGATGGTGATTCACTCTACGAGGCATGGGAGGAATTTCAGGAACTACAAAGGAAGTGCCCTCACCATGGTATTTCATTGGATGACTTGGTGCAATTCTTCTATGAAGGACTTGACACCACTAACAAGAGTATGGTGGATTCGGCATGTGGCTGCACATTCATTAACAAGATCAGTCAAGAAGCTTACACCTTGATTGAAGACTTGGCCGACAACAATCGCCAATTTAGTTCTAAGGATAAGAGAGGAAGCAAGAGTCGTGGGGTGTATGACATTGATACAAGGAATCAAATGGCTACTTTAAAAAAAAAGCTTGACGTTCTTGTCAAGGCATTCAATGGTTCGAGCATCAACGCTCAAGCGTGTGGCATTTGTTCATTCAATGACCACACCACCGAGAATTGTCCAAATGGTGCAATGACTGAAGAGGAGTTGAACTTCATGGGGCAACAAAGGCCTAGGTATGATTCTTATTCGAACACATACAATCCTGGACTTAGAGACCATCCCAACTTTCGTTGGAACAACAATTCTCAAGGTCAAGGACCTCGTCCTTCAGGTTTGTTTTTGCGGCCTCAAATACCTCAAAGTTCTGTTCCCTTTAACTCCAATGTTCATGGTTCGAATAATGCATCTGCACCGAAGTCACTTGCTCAAGGGCTACAAAATTTAAACTCTGCTACTCAAGGTTTGGTTACAGGTCAACAGGCTCACTCTAAAGACATAACTGAGCTTAAGAAGCAGATGGGACAAGTGATCGACTTCATGGGCAAGATCCATGAAGGAGGTAAGTTGCCAAGCCAAATTGAGCCAAATCCAAATGTGAAGGTTATGATGACAAGAAGTGTGAGGATCTTAGATGCTCCTTTACAGCCAATCAAGAAGGCTGTGCCTTCTAAAGACAAAGAGGCCGAGAATTTCAATGCAAATGACCTAGAGAAGGACACTGCCTCCTCTAAGGCCAATGATGTCGTGCCTCTGCCCCAAAGTAATCATGCCATGCATGAGACAAGTAAGGATCCTAACTCTAGTGGTTTGGTTTCAACTAATGCTCTTCCTCATGTCCCCTTCCCCAATAGATTCGCAAAGAAGAAGGAGGATGACTCTGATCAAGCCATGCTCGACATCTTTAAGAGGGTAGAAGTGAACATGCCTCTCATTGAATGCATTCAACAAATCCTGAAGTACGCTAAGTTTCTGAAGGAGTTGTGCACCAATAAGAGGATGACTCGAGAGAAGGACGTGGTCACAATGAATGAGACGGTCTCAGCCGTGCTACAAAGGAAGCTACACCTAAACTCAAGTATCCATGGATTTTTTTATATCCTTTGTACAATCGGTAACACAAAATTTCATAAGATAATGCTAGACTTAGGAGCATCGATCAATATAATGCCTTACTACATTTATGCTAACTTAGGTCTAGGAGATTTGAAAAAAGATAGTGTGGTTATCCGATTAGCTGATTGCTCAAACAAAGTCTCTTTGGGCTATGTTGAAGATGTTCTTGTGCAGGTTTCGAGCTTGATATTCCCTGCGGACTTCTATGTCCTTGACATGGAGCCAACTGAAGCAGATGACAAGGAGGTCCTTATTCTGTTGGGGCGTCCCTTTATTAGGACTGCAAGAACGAAGATTGATATGTTTAGTGGATCACTGACCTTTGAGTTTGACGGTGAAGTGATTAGCTTTAACATCTTTGAAGCCATGAGGTATCCCCTTTCGAAATTAAGTGATTGTTTTTCCGTTGACATTCTTGATTCCCTTGCAGATAACTATCTAAATACCTTAACACATGACGAGTTGGACCTCACCATTGCCCAAGGGGCCGGATTTGCAAGTGATGGCTCCAACATTTTTGAGTTGGAAGCCAATGATGTCGTGGCATCGTTTGTGCTAGAGAACGTGGCCTCTCTTGAGGTTTTGCCACACGTGAGGTAAGTTATGTCTCTCCTAGTCCAATTCTCCTAACCACTAACAAGAATCTTCCTTCTGTGGTGAAATCCCCAAAGCTTGATCTTAAAGTTCTTCCGGATCACTTGAAATATGCGTTTTTAGGAGATGAGGATACATTTCCTATGATCATTTCATCCGCACTCAACAAGGAACAAGAGGAGAAATTGATTGAGGTTTTTAAAAGGCACAAGACGGCCATAGGATGGACCCTAGCCGATATCAAGGGAATTAGCCCTACAATGTGTGTGCATCAAATTTTACTTGAAGATGATGTCAAACCGACTAAGGAGGGTCAGAGACATCTTCACCCACCAATGATGCAAGTTGTCAAAGATGAGATCACTAGTTACATGATTGTGGCGCCATCTACCATATTTTGGACAGTAGGTGGATCTCTCTTATTCAAGTTGTGCCAAAGAAGTCCGGAATCACGTGGTGAAGAACAATGATAATGAGTTAGTGTCTCATAGAACGGTGACTGGTCACTGTGTGTGTATCAACTATAGGAAGCTCAACGCCACAACAAGGAAGGATCACATGTCGTTGCCATTCATTGATCAAATTTTTGAGAGGTTAGCTGATCATTCTTTCTATTGTTTACTTGATGGATATAGTGGATACACTCATATTAGTGTTACGGAGGAAGATCAAGAAAAGACGACATTCACATGCCCTTTTGGTACATTTGCTTATCGTCGCATGCCTTTTGGTTTATGCAACGCTCCAGGCACGTTTCAACGTTTTATATATCACATTTTCTCTGAGTAAATTGGTTCTAAAATTGAAGTTTTCATGGATGACTTTTCTGTTTAGGGTGAGAATTTCGATGCATGTTTAGAAAATGGGGAACTTTTGCTTAGACGTTGTGAAGAAACTAGGGCTGGATTGGTTGGTATACCAGTCTTAATTTTCCAATACCATATACCAACCAATATATATTTGGTATGAAAAATCCACAATTTATACCAATCAATAACGTTAGTATACCAATTAAGTGGTACGGTTGGTACTCGGTTGGTACAGTTGGTAATGGGCTTGTACCAACATATTTAAGGCCCAAAAATTTAAAGGCCAAATCTAAATAAGTAATAACAAATAAGTGAAATAGCAATAGAATTCCAAAGTCTTATATAACTTCAACCAAATTACCAAATACAAAGTCATAAATAGAAAGCCAAAGTCCAAATAGTCAAGCTGTTAAAGTACTTATGAATTCTCAAAACAATTGAAAAAATAAATGATAGGTTTTAAATGTGATATATGTTGACATGTTGTAAGCTGTGATGGTGCTACTGATAGGTCTAAGCATTTGTACTTGGAAATTTGATTGAATCGATTCATTCATAATTAAATAAAGAAATTGAAGACGAGAAAAATAGTGTACTTAAGAAAGAAACTCAGAGAGATTAGATTAAAGTTAGTAGATTTATACGGTTTGAATTTATTTTTCAATAAATCTACGGTTGAAATTTAAAGATATATATATATATTTTTTCTAATTAAATAATTTAATATAATATAAGTCGGTAGGTACGATATACCATGGTATATGGAAAATTTATACCACCTACCTACCGTATTTTTAATGTTCGTACGGTATATTATACCATATACCGTGTATCAAGTATTTGGTATACCAATGTATTTGGTACGGTTGGTATACTAATTGGTTGGGCTGGTTTTACATACCATTGCCACCCCTAGAAGAAACTAACTTGGTTTTGAATTGAGAAAAATGTCATTTTATGGTTACGCAAGGCATTGTCTTGGGCCATATTGTTTCATCTAAAGGAATTGAGGTTGATAAGTCTAAAAAATAGATCTTGTGCGTCACTTACCCCTCCTCACAACTGTGAGGGATGTTCGATCGTTTCTTAGACATGCAGGGTTCTATCGTAGGTTTATCATGGATTTTTCCAAGATTGCGAAACCATTGAATTCGTTGCTTCAAAAGGACGTTCCTTTTCACTTTGATGATGATTGCAAGCACACATTTGAGACATTGAAGAAGCTTTTACCGTCGACACCGATCATGGCACCACCGAATTGGTCATTGTCGTTTGAATTGATGTGTGATACCTCCGACTATGCAGCTCGAGCCGTACTAGGGCAGAGGAAGGACAAGCAGCCTTATGCCATTTACTATGCCTCTTCAATGCTCAATGATGCTCAACAGAACTACACCACAACTAAGAAAGAACTTCTTGTCGTGATCTTTGCTTTAGATAAGTTTTGTTCTTACTTACTTCAATCCAAAGTTATTGTTTATACTGACCATGTAGCTTTGAAGTACTTAATGACGAAAAAGAATGCCAAACCAAGATTGATTCGATGGAGTCTCTTACTCCAAGAGTTTGATCTCAAAATCAAGGACAAGAAGGGAAGTGACAACGTTGTGGCAGACCATTTGAGCCGTTTAGTAAGAGATGTCGAACCCCTAGCCATTCAAGAGAGTTTTCCGGATGAACAACTCTTTCGAGTTGAGGTAAGTGGGCCATGGTATGCAGATATTGTGAACTATCTTGTTTCTAAGTAATTTTCAGATACTTTATCACATGCTCAAAAGATAAGAGTTAGGGCTTTAGCTAAGTATTACATTTGGGATGAACCATACTTGTGGAAACATTGTGTTGATCAAATCATTAGGAGGTGTGTCCCTGAATCTGAACATGATTCTATACTTACCTTTTGTCATTCTGAGTCTGGTGGAGGACATTTTGGTTCACGTAGGATTGCTCTTAAGGTATTAGAATGTGGTTTCTTTTGGCCTACGATCTTTAAAGATGCATATCATTTTTGCATGACTTGTGTTAGATGCCAACGCATGGGAAACATAGGTTCTAGAGATCAAATGCCGATGCATCTTGTCTTGACTGTTGAACTATTTGATTGTTGGGGTATCGATTTCATGGGACATTTTCCAAACTCTAATGGTTTCTTGTACATACTCATTTGTGTTGATTATGTTTCGAAATGAGTGGAAGCAAAAGCCACTCTGACTAATGATTCTGAGTTGTTGCAGATTTCCTTCGTTCTAACATTTTCTCTAGGTTTGGTATGCCAAGAGTGATCATTAGTAATGGATAATCTCATTTTTGCAACCGGATCAATGAGGCCTTGTTAAGGAAGTATGGTATCAAGCATAAGGTTGCTACGCCTTATCACCCCCAAACAAGTGGACAAGTTGAGCTATCTAATCGAGAGTTCAAGATAATTTTAGAGAAATCAGTTAGACCATCACGAAAAGATTGGTCTCAACAATTGGATGATGCTCTTTGGGCTTATAGAACCGCATACAAGACTCCTCTTAGCATGTCACCGTTTCGATTAGTCTATGGCAAGGCGTGCCATCTACCTGTGGAGCTTGAGCATCGTGGGCTGTGAAAGATTTTAACATGGACAATGACGAGGCCAGATTGCATAGGAAATTGCAATTGCATGAGTTTGAAGAGATTTGAAATGAGGCCTATGATTCGACTATGATTTACACGGAGAAGACCAAATCGTTCCATGACCGTATGATTAGGAAGAAACACTTTGTCGTTGGGCAGAAAGTTCTTTTGTTTCATTCTCGACTTAAGTTGTTTCCGGGTAAGTTTCGTTCAAGGTGGCTTGGCCCATTTGTTATTACTCACATTTTTCCATCTTGTGCTATCAAGATTAAGAGTGCAGTGAATGGAAAGGAGTTCACGATCAATGGACATCGCTTGAAGCCATACTATGAGAACTTTGTGGAGCATAACGTGGAGGAGACTTCTCTCCTTAAAATTATGGCAAGCAAGTGAATTTTTGGAGATAGTCTAGGCTTTGGACTATAAACTTAAGCCAATGAAGCAGCCACCAACGAGTGTTTGCATTTTCTTATCCCTTATCTCTTTTTAATTTTCATTGCTTATCATATTGTACATTGAGGGAATGTAAGTTTTAAGTGTGAGGTGGGGTATTCATCATTCGTTGTATTCTATTGTTTGATGCTTATATGTGTTTCGATTTTGTTGCTATGATTTTTATTTTGTTGCTTTGATTTTTGATTTTTTGATTTTTTTTTCTTTTCCGATTTTTGTTATGTTATGTTGTTTTGATTTTGTTTTGAGTCTTAGGTATGCCTTTAACTGTCTATGATGAGTTGATCTTTGAATTTATGGTGATAGATGATCACAATTTTGAATTGAACTTCATTGCTATTTGATGGTTAATCGATGTGTAGAAATTGTACGAACAAGTAGTATATGAGGATTTTGAAACTTAGGTACAAAATGAGCATGTTCCTTACTTGTTTGAATTCATATAACCTTTGTGAGTTTCGAGCCATATATGTGTCTTTCTTTTTGAGTTTTATCTATCTTTTCTTGGCTATATAACCTCATTACATCTATTTTGATCAATTCATATGTCATAGAGAATGCTAGAACTTACTTTGTGAAACTTCCAAAACTTTTATCATAATATACTCTGATTTTGAAAAGGATTGTTGGATCTTTTTAGGATTCCACCACTTTATACCAAAAAGCCGTATGCCTTATTTGTGCCGTGCTTGGGACACTTTAGTATTAACCCATTTGAGTCTACATTAAACCTTTTTTTTCATTACCAACATGTTGATATCCTTGTTTAGTATAGTTATATCTATACCTTTTCTTTGAGGCTTGGCAGAGCCATTTTAGTGTTAATGTGGAGTGATGATTCGATTCAAGTGTGAGGTTATGCTATGTATGTATGTGGGCCGTATGAAAATGGTGAAAGGAATGAAAAAAAAATAGAAAGATGCCGTGAGAAGAAAAAGAGAAAAATACATGGACACGGCTTGAAAGAAAAAAAATTATATATAAAGAAGTTACATCATAGCTATGTTTGATGTGAATTTGGAGTTGTGATGCATTTGTTGAAGGCTCAATGATGTTATACTTTAGCATTTGTTCGTTTTCACAATGTTTAAAGTGAAGAATGGGTCTAACATGATAATATTTGGCCCTTGTTTTATGAAGTATGGCGACATAAGGTGAATGATTCTTACTCTGCAAAGTCTTGAGGATGACCTTTGTGATTCATTCTTCCTAAAAAAATGATATCATTGCCGAGCCTAAGCCTACCTTTTATAAAGTTCCACATGATTCTTAAAAATGAGTAGCCCTTGATCTGTGGAGTTTGTTTAATGAG
The DNA here is from genome assembly GCF_933775445.1 of Argentina anserina. Lineage (NCBI taxonomy): Eukaryota > Viridiplantae > Streptophyta > Magnoliopsida > Rosales > Rosaceae > Argentina > Argentina anserina. The sequence goes on from NC_065875.1 coordinate 5,262,866, forward strand.
TAAGCATATGGTTTGTGTTCATTTGTGCATATGATTGGTATCTTTCATGAGGTTTTCGAATTCACTATGTGTTCATAACTCTTGTATGTGAAAAATTTTTAAGCATATGTCATGTTCTTGAGAGAAAATATTCTGAGGGCTTGTGAGTTGAATTTTGAACTTGTTTTGAACATGTCGAGCTTAATATCACATATGTTTTTACCATGTCTTACTTGTTATGCGAGATCTCATGTTTATTAACCATTGAATTCATTCTATCTAATTCGATTAAGTGTTAATCTTGATGCTATGAGTTTGAAGATCTCTGAGACAAAATGTTGAAGGCATTATAGTTGAATCGTTAGTTTAGTTGTATTGATTTTTGTTTTATGTTTTGGTTTTCTTTTTCTAGTGTTTGTGTGGGGTTGTTGATATGAGCACAAAGTCTGACGTTCTTAATGTGATTATACATTATTCTTACTCTCTGTTACTTCTTATTTAGTATGTTTTAGAGTCATTTTGTTAGAATAAGTGTCTAGGTAGAGTTTATATCGATTATGAGTGAATTGATGATGAAATCGTGCTTAATGTTAAGAATCCTTGTTGAGATATGATTTCTTGTTCGAACAGGATTCATCTTTTCCTATTTCTTTGTTTCTAACGTACTTATTCTTATTAGGAAATACAAATCCATATTGGAGAAGGAAAGCAATCCAAGTTGTGCAAGGAATAAGGAAATGCCGTGTGGCATTATTGGTTTCCTATTGGGAGTTGGATTCTAAAACCAAGTTGGAGATGGATTTCAAGGTGTATATGAAGATATTTTCGTGCATATAAATCAGAATTATTAAAGAGAATAAGATATTCACTTAAAAGCCTAATCCATGCAAAAATCAGAAAGCTGTCAAGATTCGTAGTCCAACTTCGACGGGCTCTCCTAGATAGCTAAGATCGAATTAGAAGATGTACCAAAAATATGGATAGAAATCTGTATGAGTCTAGTTTCTGTATGATTTAGAATCAAATCAATATCTTATTCTTACATGGAGATATGACCGAATCATTACTCGGAACTCCAGTGGGCTCGGCAGAATTATCTCAGCCATTGATTTTCTTTTAATCCAAGAGCTAGGAGGGAAACTTGGGACCTTGTTTCTCTTACATATAGAGCACAAATCTATATCAGAATCACCATAAATTCTTGCACCAAAGAATGTCAAATAATGCATGCAGCAAATAAATGAGAAGAGGTAAGAAATTCAAAGAAGACATGCAACAAATAAATGAGAAGAGGTAAGAGAATTCAAACAAGGCTGCAATAATTAAGATTCTTAATGTCTCCCTAATTCAAAGGAAGAAATTTGTGCAAAAAAAAATCAGCATTAAAGGAGGAAGAAGATATGCAATTAATGTACAATCCTTATCGAAAACAGAATTCTGGTAGTGCAGGTCATCCAATTTTGACGGGCTCCCCTGGACAGCTCACATTGATTCAGACAATGCATGATATATGGATGGAAAGCTACGGAAATCTATTTTCAAATGTCGTTGGAATCACCTCAATATCTATTTTCTAGAGAAAGTTATAGCCACAACAAGGCACAAAAGTCAGCTCTGCCGAATTGAGAAATTCTAGGAAACCTCAACCAATTTGGTTTCAACTTTGTGGACTTTGTGGCCAGCCTCCCTTGGGTTTATTCCTCTATATATAGCACCTCATTTCCATAGAAAAATATCATCAACCTTGCTTACAAGACTAGCCAAAGCTCTGTCTTAAACACTACTCATCATCCTCAAAGCCATTCAAGCCTAAAAACACTATCTTCCTTTCATTCCATTCGATCCAAAGCGTTACGCCTAGGATTCCATTCAAGTTGAAGTTGTGCTGCCTTGTTTTGATACCGCTAAGGAGATTTACAAATAACTCGTTACTTCTTCACTTATGTTTTCGGTTTGGATTCTTTGTGTGATGTTGTGTTTCTGTTTTTGGCTAGTTCCAAATTTGTGAAAAACTCATATGTAGTTTACGATTTTGCAAGATGTTATAAAGTAGTTCTGATTTTGTTTTCTATGATTTTTATGTAGATGTCGTGATTTTATAATTCAATGATTTAATGATTCTATTTCTTGTGCGTTAACTATGTGATTCAAGGCGCTAAGTTAGTTTTGCATATAAGATTCTTAAGTGTTTTTATTAACTTGTTAAAGTAAGTGACATGCTTGACTTGTTAGTAATCATTAGGAATTAACCATGATTTGTTTGTTATCTAAGATGTGCTAAGTAATTAGATAAGAGATAAATCAATGAAGTGGTAAGATTGAGAATGACATGTTAGCTTGTAATTTGTAAGCGCTAAGATAGGATTACCAGGCCATGTTTCGAGTTACGGATGCGCTAAGTAACCTAGTTCGGCATTAGGTTGTTGTTTGTTCACTCAATACTTGTCCGCTAAGGCTCGGTGTTTGCATAGGATGAGATTATGATTGCGAAGCTACTTGTGATGGTTTGTTTGGTGATGTTTGTCTGTTGGTTGGTTGATCACATGTATATATTAGTTTAGCTTTTTTATTTTATGTTTGATCTGATCCTATATCTTTAAAATTTTATATCTCTTTGTGAATTCATTTTTAAATGTTTGTGATTCTTTTCCCTGGTGGATCCCCGGTTTGTGAACGATACTCTTACTTTATACTACTAACGATGCTTACATGGTTAATATTGATGTCGAGTAATCGAACCGATCATGCAGCAACCGCCTGAAGTTACTGTTGTGTCAACGCCGCCTCCTCCGACTGCCATAGCTCGAGATTCTTTGAGGGTTTTGATTGTCTCAGTCCCAATAACATTCCCACGAAAAAAATCGAGCCAAAAAGCAGTGTAAGTACTCAAATCAAGAATTTCAATTTTCTAGGGTATGTGAATAGTGTCTATTTTATGTTCTTCGTCGATTGAACTATTTAGGCTTGGATTTAGACTTTGTTGTAAATTAGAAAGTTGTTGGAAATGTTGTTTAAATTGTGGTGGTGAATTTTGGTGATCATATGTGGTCACAAGAAAAAGTGGCGGTGCCGCCACTGTCGGCGGTGTGTGGTGGCGGGTAGGGTAATATTTCGGAGTAATGGTTTACTCTATTGTGATTTGGTTGTCAATACGAGCGTTTACATATGTCATTTGCATGTGTTAGGTTAATTCTTGAGTAAATTAGTTGTTGTTAAAGGTTTGGTCTTTGGGTGATTTGGAGCTTGTGAGGAAATGAGGGAGTGTGATGTTAATATTAGTGAGTTTGGAAGTTCCTTAAGAGATTTTGAGTGCTTTTGGTGGTAGAGAGAGAAAAATAGCACCATGCTATTTGGAATGGTTAGAAAGTTCTTTGGGGTTAAATCAGTTAAACCTTGAGGTCAGGTTTTACTAAGTGATTTTCTTGTCACTTAGGTGTTTGAGGTGGAAACAAATCTTCGTATTTGGTGAACTAGAAGTTGGAGAAAGTAATAAGATGTGTAAACCTCACATTTATACCAGCCATCCTTGGTAGTAACTAGACTTATTTACTTGTAATTTGTATATTTACTTTATGTTGTGAGATTATTATATATATAATTGGTGATATATATATGTATGTACTTCTAAATGGTGATGGGAATGTGCATATACTATCATTGAATATATATATATATTGTTACATTTTAATTGTGAAAGATATTGTGTATATTTTGTTGGTTTATATTGATTGTGGAGGATAGGACCAAGAGGGAATAAAATGTACCTCTCGGTAAAATGGAGGTTTGTAGATGGAATAATTGTATAGTTGAAGTGTTGTTTGCTTGGTTTGGCCGGAAGTGAAAAAAATGTACATTTTCGGCACATATTGTTGATATTGTGATTGTGTGTGTGTTTTTTGGCTGGAATGGAATAAAATGCTCCTTCCTACGATATTGTGTGTTTGTGTGATGTTGCCCAAGTGGCATGTGGTGTGTGTCAAGTCGTTTTGCCTTGTGGCGGCTAAAAGGAAATTGTTTAGTGATCATGGAGAAAGAGACCGGGAGGATAGGAAAACGTACATCCCGGTCAAGTGGATTTGGATGTGGATGTGATTGATTTGGTGCTGTTAATTGTTGAGTAGCTTGTAGTTGATGCCATTGGATGTGTGTGCGATGTCAGCTTCTTATTTCTTATTTCTTATCTGTATGTTTAAGTGATTTCCTGAACTACACTTTTTTATGCATGAATCACTATTTATTCTTCTGTGTTTATCTTCTATAGGGTGAATTCCTGAACTACGTTGTTATGCAAAAATCATTACCCTTCTCCTACGTTTTCTTTTGTAAGTGTAATCTCTTGAACTAAATTTTATGCAAGGATTATTACTATTGTATATTCCTATTTATTTATTTCATGAATTCCTGAACTACACTTTCATGCAGGATTCGCTATTTGTTTTCTTTCTTTTCCTTGCGTGCGTGGGTGTGGTTGTGTTGTGTCGGTTGGTTAGTGTATTACAATTTATCATAGGTTGGATTGATATATTGTACGTGTGGTTTTAACATTCGAGTTATGTTAAAATGTGTTTCTGGTCTTCAAACTCGATGATGTGTTTCTGGTCTTCAGACTTTGTTCTTTTTATGGGTGCGATGTGAGTGTCGCAGTAACCCAGAAATGGTGTGCGTGAGTTGGTATTTTTGTGAGATATATGATAATGTTGTCTTGAGAAAAATGATGATGTTGTTGTAAGATATATTATTAATGTTGTTTTCATGTGATGAATGTTGATGATAGACATTATTGTTGTATTCAGTTAAGTTATGTTGTTTTAAACTGTTGTTGTATATTTTGGGAGTATTCATGTTTAGTTTACTCATACCAGCTGTGAAGCTGACTGTGTTGTGTTTGCAATTCCGATGTACCAATCAATGGTGCAGGGGATAGTGTTGCAGGTAATACATAGCTGCCATCGGAGGATTGAGCAGCTAGGCAGTAGTTAGTTGTCTTGTAGTTGTTTTTATTTCTTGTTTTGGTAAGAGTCAAGAGGAATTATAAATTGTACATTTACTTGTTGTAATTGTGAGTTGTAATTCATTTTGTAAACTGAGTTCAATGTTTAAATTCAGGATTGATATATAACATCTGTAAAGTAATTTCAATTATATTGAAGTTATAAATTTTGAAATTTTATTGTTCAGAATTTAGGGATGTTACACAAAGAATGTAATGGATGTGCAGATGGAAACTCCGACGGAGGCTCTTGCTTCAGTGGAGTCGGTGTCCTCTAAGAAGAGGATAGAGAAGGATTGTGGTCCCTCTGTCGAGCATAAATAATTTTTGGATCGCATCGCAATTTTAAAAGAATGTGGTTGCTATCTTTATTCTTTCATCTACATTTCTTGTTTGCTGTAAGTTTGTGCTTCATGTCCATGAAAAAGTTTGTGAATTTTGGCTTTATTGACTAGTTATTGTATGATTAACTAGTTTGTTCTAGTAAAAAAATAGTTTTTTTTGTCAGTTTTCGGGTTGTTATCTTGGTTCCGCTTGCTGAAATACAAATTTACTAACGTTAAAGATATAACATATTCACACCTAGAAATGATACGCATATGCATCTAATTAAGTGCAAGCAACTCGAATTCACTTATCAAAATTAAACTGGCGTTAACTTTATGAAAACAATTCACCATTAGTACCTAAATTTTAATAACAAAGTCAATTTGGTACCCAAACATATAAAACTACCACTGTAGTACCCAAACTCATTATTTGTCATCAACGAGGTCCCTAAAGCCCATTAAAAATAGACAAAAATGACTTTTCTCTCAAAATCTAGTCAAAACCAAACTCCCTCTCATAAAGGACAGCAACAAATTTTCCATCGCTTTACTTGATTTCATGGGAAAAAAAGGAGAAGGGTGTTTCCCGATTGAAAGATGCACAAACCACAAATTAGAAAAATCAAAAACAAAGCTATGTCTTAAAAAATGAAATTTTCATTCCCCCAATAAAGCTCAATTACATCACAGTGAACTACTATGAAAGATTTACAAGACCTAGGGATCTAATAAATCTAACAACGTAACCCTACTCTTTCTTCTTTAGCTCATCTTCCCCTAACACACGCCTCCATTCGCAATCATCACAGAACCCCATCGTTCCTCAAAGCAAGATGGATGTCCCGGTGCTAGCAACCAACTCCAAAATCTAATCAACAAATCAAACAATTAGCTACACAAATCACACACAAAGAAAAACTCCAAAATTGAAAAACATACCAAAACAACAACGTACCAAAGCAACTAGACAAGGGAGCCACCGCCGACGCGCTGGGCATAGAAGCCGTTCTTGAGGAAATGGGCGACTCATTTGGACTCCTCTCCGGGTAAAAACATTTGGTCAAAAAATAGCCCATTGAAATTCAATACCATCGGCGCTCAAAGTAGTCATTGATATATAGCAAAGTTCAAACCTTGAATTATACCCAACATTCATATGGATTTCAATAGCATTATTACTTGTACCGCCTGTTCAAAGCCACCTCTTATTGTTCATGCTCCTTGTAGACAAAATGAACAGGGGCTCTAAAAGTACTAGATAGAACAATATGGTTAGGTTAGTGTTAAGCAATCACAAAAACACATAACGACATAAGATTTGTTAACTATAGTGGAAACCTTCCTCAAGGTAAAAACTACTGTGAGACTTTTAACGTAATCCACACAACATCAAATCCACTAATGATCAATAGAGATATAGGATACACAAGTAGAGATTCTTCAATACAATCTCTTTATGGGCATTACAAGCCAACTTAGTTAATACTTAATCTAACCTATGAAATCAATCTAGGTCTAATCTATGAAGGACTAAACACGCCTTCTTCTTAATCCTGAGATTGGACACGCTCAAAATTCTCTAGAGTTTTCACACATCTCTTGTACTTCAAGTTCTCACACAACTTTTGTAAATCGAGCTCTCACACAGCTCTATAGCTCTTGCATAGCTATTACAGTTTGACTAACACTCACACTGCTAGTCATCAACTCTCACTCAGTTGATCATCAAACACTTTAACACTGCTTTAAGAAACTCAAGTCACTTTTTTCAACACAAAGGTTTGTCACTAATCTCAATGGGTCACATAAATGCACATGAGATGAATGAATGATTTAAACCAACACACATGATCATAAAGATAATTGAATCTCAAATCATAAAGATAATTGAATCTCAAGTGCAACAATGCAAATAAGAAAAAAAATCAACTAAGCACATAATCAATTTTGAGAGATGCAACAAAGATTATAGCCTTCACAAGTAGAGGTTCTACAACACAACCTCTTTACTAGCATAACAAGCTATGGGATAAGCTATATTATCATGCACTACATCATGTATGAGAGATAAGAAAGAAAAATGTAAACTCAAAGGTATCATAAACTATTCTATATGCTCCAAATCTCTCAGCTTCACAATTTCTCAAATGCCTATTTATAGGAGAAGAAACTTCTTCCCCTCACTTAATGCATATCTCATACAAAAAAATAAATATATCAATTAACAAATCTACTATAATTTAGGAAAACATTTTTCCATTTTAAAATAAATTAATTTTAAGCAGATTAGATATTTTACAAAACAATGCATATAAGATATACTTATAGTCTGAATGACATGCGTCATGATTTACCTTGATTGAGATTAGTAACAATTTAAATCTTCAATCAAACTCAATCTTTGACCTCTTCTTTTATCACTTCAATTCTCATTCCTTTATTGCAATATCCTACCAAAAGAATACACAATGATAAACATGAATCTTGATATTACAATCTCATGATCAATAGAAGAATGTCATAATTACATTGAGACTTCTTCCCTACACAACATATAGATTAGGAAATTAAATTCCAATACTAACACCAATAAAATCAGTATTAATAAATGAATTCAATCAGATAATCAAGCACATAAAAACCATTTCACATTAGGTTTCTTTCCTTTCAGCACATATAAGTCCTAATCAAACTATAACTTCTTTTAAGCCCATCACCTTAATTGTATAAGATAATTTTAATTTTAACAAAATCAAGATTAAAGATAGAAAAACACAACCAACTAAGGAACTATATGCACATTGCACTATGTATAGGAATGCCAACATATATATATATATATACTTTCAGGCTAAAAAAGAAGGTTAAGAAGCCCAAAGAAGAAGAGATGGTTGGTTTTGATGATGCTTGGTGGTGGCGGTGGCCATGGTGGTGAAGATCTGGAGATTTTGGGGTCCAGATCTGTGAAGAATGTAAGAGACAAAAGAGAAGAAGGAGATGAGTGTGGTAGGTGGGCTTATAATTAAGTTTATATAATATAGAAGGGGTTTGAGGAGAAGCGCAATGTGATTAGTTTTGACTCGATTTTGAGAGAAAAGTTTTTTAAGTAAATTGACGGCTCCGTGTCGGAAAATAGTCTCCGGCTTCTCGTTAATAGTAAATGATGAATTTTAGTATCACAATAATAGTTTTATAAGTCTGAATACCATATTAATCTTGTCAACAAGTACTGATGTTGAATTTTTTTTTCTAACTTTATACATTCCCTGGCATACTAATGCCCACTGTTATAAACAACAAAATTACAGGGGAGAGCGTACGTAGTTTTTGACTGCCGGAGAGGATAGCAACGACGCTGCGTTAGCATCGACCCATCGTCTCTGTCGTACACTTTGTTTTATATTTCAACTCTCTTGATGTCACCTTCTCTGCACCCACAGTTCCTACAGACACAGTAATATATTTACCCCTGTTAAATTTCTGATCAAGAAAGAAACAATAGAAAAACCAAAAGCACCAGTTGCCACGATCCACGCTAAATTCTAAAAATATATAACAACCGGGCCGGTTTTGTTGAGAAAACTATCATCATGTTCCACGATCATCATGTTCCACATGACTTTTTGGCACTATATACATGTAGGTTGTAGGTCCCCAAGGCACCTAATTCATGAGTTGCAGCATTTTTTCTCGACCTATGACTTGGAAGTTGACTTCTTCAGCTTCCCTGGGTTGATCTGGGAACTGAATAAACTGATCGATAACTTCATGTCCAAACTAGCTTCAACTCCTTCTCTAATTGTCCTGAGACAATTTAATCAGCTTTCATAGAGCTGGCATATGGAAACTACGTCAGGAGGCAGGCGCTCAGTATACTTCAAGTTCAACTTGGAAGCAAAGTACTCGTCGGCCGATATGGCCGGCCATCCATCCAGTCCTCCAGTAGTCCAGTTGATCGATTATCATGTACGTATCCCTGTGTTCTTGTTTTCCGTATATATATTGTTTTTGGCAATTACATGCACACATCTCTCTCACTCTCGATCTGTGTTCTTTCAATGACACTGTTACACTTATACATCTTCCTATGTTTTCAGTGATTTGTGGAATTGCAAAATAGTTGCTCTGTCCTAATTGCAATTTTCTAAAGATATACATTGGGATGGGACTTGTTTCGTATCTAGAAGTAGCTAGCTCTATATATCTACAAACACACTGCACCACACACATAAGATACTCGTACAAGATGATATATAAGTGAAATTCTCTTTTACTTTTTTTTAAAATTTGTGAAACGAATTCACTTAGCATAAGCCAATCCGAGCACAAGGCTCATAACGATCACAAGTCTCATGCATAAGGGTGATAAGCCACCCCTAAGCATGCACTAATTAATTAGGCGATAAATGTAAAAAATTAATTCAAAAATTTGAAACTAAAAAGCGTCCAAAACAAACGGACATAACCAAGTTCAATAAAAAAGAAAGAAGAAATAACTCCTCTAACCCAAGAGTAACAACATCAAAACAAAACCGAGCAAAACATACCCGGCCTTGAAATAATCGCATGTAGCCCAAGGTTAGAGAAGGATATGTCCATAGGGTCCGAAATCCGGCCAAACTGGCATGAGAGAAGAGGCTAATGGGAAAATAGGCCTAACCTATCAGACAAATCAGCCCAATAAGCCAAGGCCGAAAAACCCACAAACCCTAATCACACACAGATCTTACCGGATCCTGCCCACCATGGGTCGGCGCTGCCAACTCAATCCGACTCCTTGGACGGTCTGAGGGCCATGACTAGACCTTTGGGACGACTCAAGACGTTGCCGCTGCTACGAATAACGCTTGTAAAGACGGAACGCCGCACTGGGTAACACCCATATTCTAACCACATTTAAATGTGTCTAATGCAAATTTTTTTTTAGTGTATATTTGCCATGCTCATCACTCACTACTAGCAAAAAGAGTTCTCACACTGATTTTAATCAGTGAGAATTGAAGGTATTTCACACGGATGTCAGTGTCAGAAAGCTATTAGACACGGTGCGCATACGGAATGTCTATCGGTGTACTTTGGAGGGGGGGCTAATAGCTATTAGGCACGGATTTTAAAGTCCGTGCGAATTGTTGACGCGGGCCCCATGAATATCCACGACCATACTCATTGTGTCCAACATGTTTTCAGTGTGAATAAATTTTTTTATTCACACTGATATCTGTGTGTCATACTACAATACACACTGATATCAGTGTGAGTAGTTATAATAGATTTTAAAAAAAATCAATATTGGCCTAATATATATTACCATACTCATATCTCTATCAATATTGAAACCCAATTTCTTACCAAGAATAAAATTAATTTGTAACAGTTGCACATGGAAAATTTCACAATGACAAACAACAAGTTCATAGAAATCTACCTCAAGAAATCTAATCTAAGTGATAGACTTGAAATACTGAAGAACATTCTTCAGAACTGTATAACACTTGTAGCTGGAGTAGCCTCATTCTCAAGTACCTGCAAAGTATGAGAACTCTAATCAGACCAATATTAGGACACATTATGAAGCTCAAATTCAGCAGAAACTGAGTAATAAAACTATAGGAATCCTATTCAAGTCTTTTTTAAAGTAATGAAACTGAATGTTGATAAAACCGGTCTTGAACAACTTCATTAGCTTGTTGTCCAGTGGTAAAAAGGAAGCCTCCAACCCAATCTCTTGTTCCTCCTTCGGTGATGTCTTAAATTGATACAACACCTTCCTAACTTGGAAAAGAATTCTAGTTCTTGAGATTATATATGAGAAGTATAACTTGGGAGTCTTGGATACAGAATTTTGATAGTAGAATAACAGATAAGCAGACAAATGTGTGCTTGTGCAGACGGTCACCCTAGAATTTAACATTTACTATGAAATAATACACTACATCACTACATATACTATAATCAACTAAAAATTTAAAAGAAAAAAAATTACTGAAAAGGTGGGGACATTAGTATTTGAGGAAAACATACCAGAAAACACAAAAACACAAATGAGCTCCTACAATAATCCACAGTATCACCAAACCATCTGTTGGAGAAAAAAGAACAAGCAAATGCACACATTTCATTTCAAGTCAGAGATACAGAGGTATTTCTTACCCTCATAAAATTAGTCTAGCGGAAACGCTTCAAGCTCCTAAATTCAGCTCCTAACCTTGAAGCCAAAACCATGAAATTCAGTTCCTAACCGGCTCGATTCAACAATTCAGACGAAACACAAAACAAATGTTAGTAAACAAATATTAACATAGAGGAGCTGATACCTCACAGGAACATATCTGAAATTAGCAACTTGAACAATTGGCCACACACCACCCTCCAAGATAAGGGCTGGTATGAAATCTCTCTTTAAATCTTCCTTCACTTGTTCAGCATTCTTGCCAGTTGAAAATCCCATGTACGTGAAAAACACCAACAAATCAAGGGGACCAAAGATAAGACTATCCATTGCCACTTTAGAGGCAACAAACCGAGCTGACTTAGGTGGTAGGAGAAGCTTCAATTGTATGAATTTGTCCAAGTTTTCATACCTGTAACAAGAAATGTTGTTAGCTAATAATTCTTATTTCCGGGTAGATGGATCATATCTCAGACCAGGTCCCTGAAGGCATAAGGAACAGAAAGAGTAAAACATACCAAAAATGGCCCACAGGTCCAACAAAAGCAAAGCCAAATGTACTTGTAATAGCTACTCGTTTCCAGTTAACTTTGAAATCTTCAGCTTTGCCATGCTACATAAGATACAAGATCATCATACATAGGCAGATGACGAAGATGGTAAAGGAAAAACTATTCCTAGTTATATCAAAATGGTTGTACTGAACTTACAACCAATCAAGTTCTTCCAGAAACTTTAGCTGCATTCTTTATAAAAGGCCTACCACTTGCTAAAGTTTTGATGTAAGAGGTTTAGGCCTACCACTTGTTCAGATACATGATACATTGATATGTTAAAACAAACAAAAGAGCTACGCAATTTGGATACGCATACTTACAAGGCTAATACAGAAAAACAGAAGGATCACTATACGTTGCACCTGACCTCAAGGACTTCAATTTTTGGGCAGTTCATGGAAAATGAGCAATTCAACCAAATGTAATCTCAAGGAATTCAGTTTCTTACCCTCATAAAATCAGTCTAGCGGAAACGCTTCAAGCTCCTAAGTTCAGCTCCTAACCTTGAAGCCAAAACCATGAAATTCAGTTCCTAACCGGCTCGATTCAACAATTCAGACGAAACCCAAAACAAATGTTAGTAAACGGATCGAAACCCATCTCGTGTGTGTGGCGGATTCATAAACTGAAAAATTGGGGGGAAGAATTTCTCACCGTGTAAAAAGAATTCCGAGATTTGGGGGTTTTGGAGAGGTGGGGGATTCCAAGATGTGGTCAACTCGAACACCATCGTCGAGAGAGTAGATCTTAGATACCTGCGACGACGATTGAATGTTATTTGGGTCTGGGGGTTGAGTTTGCTATCGTACTCGGAGCCCTATTCATGAGATCCGGATCTGCCGATCATAGTTGAATTTGAAATTTGGGATCGGCATCAGGTGATCTTCAACGAAAGAAAAAATCTCTCTTTCTTATGGTGTTTTAATTTTAGGCCCAAACGATTTTACGTGTATTCTTATCCCACACTGATTTTTGTGTGTATTCGTATCACAACACATATTGATTTTTGTGTGCATTCGTATCACACTGATTTTTGTGTGTATTTTTATAACACACTGATTTTTGTGTATATTCTTATTATAACACACACTGATTTTTGTTTATATTCTTATCACACACTGATTTTTGTGTGTATTGTTAGTCTAATGATTGTATGTGGACCCACGTATACTCATTTCACACAGTTAATTGTGTGAGTTGGTATCTCACACAGATTTATGATAGTCAGTGTGAGTAAAATCAGTGTGAGAGTTATTTTTGCTAGTAGTGACTTTTACGGATGTAGAGAAGTTGTAAACAGAAGTTGTGTGAGTGACACCGATACATTTAGTAAGTATAAGATCATGTTGTTACAAATTAAGTTCCATAGGAGTTACAAACTCGAATAATTCAAGGGCGGTGTTTTCAATTAACTATATATTTGGTTGATCTTTACAGATATATGTCTCCATTGGAGAGAACGAGTCAAAGAGCTAAGAAATGCACCTTCACAATCTCGAACCATATTGTACGTAGTACGTAGCTGCTAACCACGTAAACTTTAACTTCAATCCCCATATCAATACGTTAATTATGATCTATGTGGTTTTCTGCATTATGATGTTTAGCAGATTTGCCAGAAACAAAGTCGGATAGTCAGATAGTGAAAGTCAGAGACATTCTTCATAGGGTAACTATACTGGAAGCTCAAGACCTCATATCTACATTGAATCTGACCGCTAAGGATGGCTATGAGAAAGTACAAGTGTACGTATAACCGGAAACCATCGGTCATGGAGACCACAACGTACAGATTCAGGTGTGATCATTTTAAAATGGATTATGGATATCAGAGAGGTTCAAGAGCTGAAAGAGATTGTTCTGAAATAACATATATAGTTGGTACTTTAAAATGAGAAGTAGGCACTCAAGGAGCTAGCGCTACAACAAAGAGCGCAACGATTTTAACGTAGTCCCAGAGATTGCAGATATATAAATGCATGCAGCCTGGTAGATCGATGACGATCTAAGATTTGGTAACTTGAACCCAAGTGGTCGATCTATATCTGAATGGAAGTTGCATCTGAAATTCCACCAAAAATAGATGCGTGAACTATATCGGAACTGCCAAAAAGCAAGTGAGAATCAAAGATCCATGCAATAAATGTCAAGCTCGATCTATGCATGAATGCTGGGTGCAAGAAGATCAAATAAGCTGATCGACCAGAGAAACTTTAGATCGATGAACGAGGTACTACTTTAGTTAGTCTAAAAAGACCTTTGCCTCAAATCAACAACAAATCGGTTACGCTTGAATGCCGCAGACACCTAAATCGCAGATTCACTTGGAAGAGGTACTAGCTACTTTCTGCACACTCAGGGTGGGGTTACTTCGTACAAGGAAATTTACTCAAAGCATAAGAAAATATGTCTACTTCTCTCGATCCTCATCAAGACAAGGTACGTTAAACCTATCAAATTATTAAACAACCATAACTTTACATAAGTATATCTTCAATCAATACTACATGTATCTCCGATTTGTAACAATCGGATCATATTAGAGTGAATAAACTAATTAACACTTACACAAACACAGATATTAGAAAAGAAAAACAAAGGGTATGTCTCACATCATGCATACGATGTGATTTCGTAGCATCCTAACTTTTATGTATATTTTATTTCTATATCTAACTACTGAGTGAGGTTTTGTATTGAAACAAAAAAGGTTTACAAAGCCTGTAGAATAAAATTAACCATTTGTTTCAGGATGAAATAATTATGTATTATTGAATGATATGGGAGCCTATATATAGGCATTACAAAACCACAATCCCGTAGGATTCGGAGTCTTAATCTATTACGGAGATGCTAATCTATCTCCTAACAGGAAACCTATTAGGCTAAGACACATACAAGGGTAGAATAGTAATTCTCCCGAAACACTCCCCCTTGTGTCGCATGCCTAGGTTGCATGGTGCACACATCGTTGCCTCAGTAAAAACCTTGTCAAGCAAAATAAAAACCTCTTGGGTAAAAACAAAAGCTTGATCGAAGGGAAAAAGAGCACAACTCACCGTCTATATTTGATAGCATCATGTGAGGTAGACTCCCCCTGAAGTCTACGAAACAACTCCCCCTGATTAGTGCCATAATCATGGAGTACAAAGAACAACGTATACAACGTTCATTACATGCTTCTCAAACGTAGTCTTGGGCTAATGATTAATCATTAATCTAGCCACACATCCTTAGATCATACATGCTATACTTAGCCAAACTTAGATCTTAGGAAACAAGATTGCATAACAACTCAAAACAAGAGTTTGCAATGAAAATCAGATTCTCGGGTAGAATGACGTTCACTCAATTAAACGGCCATAACTTCTTCGTCAAAATAGGTATCAGCGAACCGTAAAATGTTCTGAAAAGTAGACACCCGTGGATTTCTAGTGACATAAGGTTCACAACCTCATCCGATCGGAGCAGTTCACAATGCTCTGTCGAAATTGATTGACTTGCAAATTTCCGGACAGGACTGTCCTACTTTGCTAAAACGGCCATAACTCACTCAATATGATAGATATGAACGAAAAGTTGATATCCCTTCAAAGTAGACACATAGACCTTTCCAACGGTACTAATTTCACCATATTTCATCAAGCGAGCTGTCCTGTAGGTCTTGTTGAAGTTGACTTACGAAACTGGACAGATTCTGATTTGTCACATTCAATATGTCTTTTGCAAAAAGAATGGGTGAATGGATCAATGAAGGACTGATTTTGGTCCAAGACGGAACCGTACGCATCCTCTACGCTACCAGTGTCGACTGATACACCAAGGCGTACGTTGATGTTGCTGGAGCTGCTGGCGGCGTTGGTGTGGATAGGATTTGTGTTGGTTCACTAAGTGTAGAACTAAACTCATGTCAAAGAAGCAATGCAAGTCCAATGACAATGCATAGGCGCATAGTTAATCACGTCATAATGAAAGCAATAGTGTCCCAACAACACTAGCATGCATGAATGTATAGCTCATTGAATCTCTTCATCATCTATACTTAGACGGAATAGAGAATCAAGAATTAGCTTCATATGAACACATATGGGTATGAGTTCTTGCAACCGATTGTACTACGTTCTCTCGAACGTCGCAATCTGATTACATAAGCTCTCCGTGGTCTGGAGGCATTTAAAGTCCCTCGGCACTCTCATATCTGCGTCAAGATCCCTTTACAGATATTCTATGACCACTATCATATGCTGCAAATCAGTTTTCATGGACACTACTACTGATCAAGTAGCGGAAAGCAATTATGTCCATAGCGAGAGAATATAACTCATCGTAGTCAATACTAGGATAATGAGACAATCTTTGCGCCATAAGTCCTGCATATATCGCATGACTTCATCTTTCTCATTACACTTACGAACAACGACCAACATAACAAGTCTAGTTCAGCCTGTATTTATTCTTTCCACTTCGGTCAAGTTGCTCATCGTTGATGCTTTACAACGGAATAAGAGCATAAGCGAATACATCATCAATCATGGGAGATCAATACATTAAACACACGCGCGCTGTATACGATCAATTCGTGAGAGTTCTATTCTTCTCTAACATCCACAAAATGAGTTTGTAGCGTCCCACAGAAACTTAGTTGATACACATGTTTAGAGGATATCTCTTGATGATGGGCGAAATACTTGTGCCTACACACTTCGCTTCTTTCTAGATTTGATTCTAGAGAATAATGGTCTCCCCCTCATCTAGGCAGGAGCCAAGACCGAAGCTATGACCCTTAGTAGTCCATCTTTGCGTTTGCCGCCCTTGTTCTGTGGTGCAATGCCACGGGCGCCGACAACACCACAGCGTACGATGGTGCCATCGCCGGCTTCCTTCCCACTGTCAGGGATGGTGCCAACGGTGCTAGGACCAGGTCATATGAAATTCTCTCATATTCTGAGAGTCCCAACCTTACCGGCACATCACAGCATTTATGTGCGATCTCGTCACTTTCGCAATATCGGTAAAGTCATTGAGCATCGAATCTTTGACTTTCTGGAGGTCGATAATGCGTTGCACATTTGCTCACTTTGAGTAGTGCAGGATCTTAATGAGACATAGTGCCACACCACGTCAATTCCTGGCGTTAAAACCAGAATGGGAGCATTCCATATCTCCCCCTAACGACGGGAAGTATGTCTCATCAAAGTGAGCGTCTGCTAATATCGCAGGATAGAGATCAACGGTTGTAGATTGGAAAATAGCGGACAAGTGTTGGTGATTCATAAATCATAACCAACCAGAATACTTAATCGTTTCAAGTAGACCCATTGAGATAACTACAATAGAGGCACATAAACAACTTTAACCAAATAGGCGTTAGTGAAAAGAACGTTGGGATCGTATCCAGTGACCATCTGGTACGCACTAAACGCTTGGCAAGTTGTGGGTCTGAAACGAATAAGTGTCGCTGCATGCAACATCATTACATATCTCCATGCAAAAATCGTCAGGTTAGAACCCATAACCAAGTCCGAGCTCTGCTAGATCGTGCGGTGAATGAACATGAGGAATAATATGTTCAACGACGATCCCAGTAGACATGCAAAACGAAATCATCAAAGTCGTGGAGGTGAACTCTCCAACGGTATCCAATCAAATAGATTTGAGAGGATAGGAAGGGTGGTGAGCCCTTAGGATGATGATCATAGCTAAAAACTTTAGCGAATGCAGCATTTCTTGTGGAAAGCAAAGCGACGTGTGACCAACGCGTCGATGCTCTTAACCTATACCATAAAAATACCGAAAAATGTCCGCATTCGGTTGGATAGGGTGCACTAATGTCACCTTAAATACTTCATAAGAATGGAATGTTCTCGGTTGGAGCATTAGCAAATAAGGACTTCCTTGAAATCTAGCAAAAGAACAAGCTTTGCAAAATGAGCGATGAGCATCATAGATTACCATGGAGGCATTAGAAAACACGGGAGGCATCACAAGATCCTGTGAAGGAGGGGATGCCGCCACCGACGGCCTTAATGCCATGGAGCCGCCGAAATAGGCAGGCTTGGCCTCACCGTGCATGGCACGGATAGTGAGGTGGTCCTCCAATTGCTTCGTGAACATGAAAAATATATGATAATGTGAATTTCAAAGAACTCGAATCATCATATCTTGTTCAAAATGACCAAAAATGATCATATCAAAACCGAGAAGACAGTAAAACCGAACCCATGATTCAAAGAATCTTGAGTTATATAAACTACTGCTGCAGGCAAGCAAAACTATGTTTGCAAGCTAACAAAGCTACTGTCGAAGCTTGAAAAAGATACTGTCAATGAAATCAGACAGATTTATTCCTCTCCATTCTTAACACAAATATCAAGATGAAAATCCATCATTGGCATGAATGGCCTTTAAAACTTAGCAAGGCACGAAGATATAGAACACAATCTCCGCACAAGATCCGTAAAACAACTACCTGCGCCGTAGGACAGTGTGGGTGGTTACGCAATTAGCAAGACACTCGATTTCACGGCGGCACATTCTCAAAATGAAGATTAAGAGAGTCAACAACGCGGTGAACTTCTCTACACAATACGCCGTAGGATATTGTAAGAGAGGGGATTGAAACAAATGGCAATCCCATCGAATGTATCACATGGCAATAGAACTACATTCTTCAACTCAAGAGTTGGAAAAACATGGTATTGGAGCAGTTGAATACCAAACAATTTGGGTGGTAAAAACCATCCAATTGGTGCGGGTGGTCACCAATAATAATAAAATCATTTGAGCTATGAAACGACTTGGAGAAAACTGGAAAATTAACCGGAAAATCATGTCAAATTAACTCAAAACCGGGTGAAATTTGGACTGGGAAAACGTGACAGCAAGAACTGCTGAAATATGCGGAAAACATGACGAGAAACGACGAAAAAAAACGTCGGAAAAACTCGTCGGAAGCCGGCGGCACCGATTGCCGGAAATCCGGCCGGCAGTGGTCGGACCTGGCCGGTATGGAGGCCATAACTTCAGGTCCGACAGGGAACGCCGTCCGGAACCGGATGGCGGTGCCGGAAATGCCGGAATATGGCTGGAAGGCGGCGAATACGCCGGTAAAACGTCAAAAAACGTTCCGGAAACGCCGGAAGAGTAACCGGGAAAAACGACGTCAATTTTGACGTTCCGAGGTCCGTTTTCCAAATTTCAAAGTCCAAAATCACAATGTAGTGCTATTGGGGTCCCATGTAACCCAAAAGCGGCCAAGTTAAAAACCACGTGAGTTGCAACGTTGACCATGCATGCTAAGCCAAGGCAAATAAAATTCTCACGAGTCAATCTTGTAAACAAGAAATACGAGAGATTTTATAGAATATGCCAATATTTAATACAACACAAACAAGCTTCCAATTCCAATAGACGACTTAAGCTAAAGTCGAGCAATAATCATGGCAATGCCAACGTCATACTTGAAAAATAGTAAGCAGAAGACATAGTCAAAAGTCTGTAACAACAAAATCTTGCATATCTGATTTGGCGGAGCCTTAGCCTGAGGCTCAAAAATGTGCTTACTTGAGAATGGAAGAATGTTACGTTTCCATCTCCAAAATTCCCTCGAGAAATAGATACAGGTGCCAATAAATGACATGTGTTTCTCGGATGTGGAGCATGTTTCAAGGTCAACTCTGGTAATACGTCGTCATAGACGTTCATTAAATCACTTTTAAGTGTGTCCCATAGAATTCATTATTTTTGGGATCTTTTTGTCAGCAAATAGTGCTGCATCAGAGTAATGAATCAACTCAAATAAATAAGTACGTAGACCTTGAGATTATCGTTTATAGACATGAGTTTAAGAAACTCAAACATTCAAATAACAGTCGCGATGGCGACGCATCCATAAGAAACGAGAGTTGTATAGGTTTCGAATAATCGAAACTATTCAAGTATGTAACCGGAATTAGAAGGGTTGTGATGTATATGGTCACAAAATAATCGATGCATATCGGCGATTCTCATGATCGCACCCAAAACAGTGGTGCACTCAGGCGACCACACGAAATCGATATCTTCCTTTTTAAATAATAACGTGACTCCCCCAGGACCATCACACGAAAAACGTCGACCAAGAGGGGAATCATATCCCTCTTTGGTCTCATCGGCGTTATAAGAAAGGCCAGAAAAAGGCTAATAGCGCCCGATAATTTATATATATATCTTCAAAAGCAGCAACTTTAAGAAAAACATACTTGTTGGTCTGCCAAATAGACCGCATATAAGTAAATTGCTTTACAAATCGATCGTCATGCATGAAGTTGCTTGTTGAATTCCTTTTTCGATCTTCGTCCGATGACATAAAAATCTTGGGAGGATACGATCGGAATCATATGTAGATGGCAAAAGTATCGTCCATCTCGGCATGAATGTCATCACCATAGTACGACGAGTGATCATTTTTCCTATGCAAGCACGTGAAACATAGTTAGAAAACGAAAACGTGCAAATAAACGATTTAATAAGCAATAGGAAAATAAAAAGGAAAAAAGAGAAATAGTTTAAAGGCCCAAAAGGGTAGAGAAGACGGGAGTAGCTTCTCTTGAGCGAAGAGTTTGCTTGTGCAGTTCGCGTTCATTGCGTATATATGCGGGAGGAGCAATTTTGAATCCTCTGATGCGGGGTTTTTCGGGGCAAAAAGATGTTTTTGCGGAGCGAATGCGGAGGATACCCTGCGGAGGCTGCGTGCAGGGGCAGCAAGGGGGGTCGCAGGGGCTGCATTGCAGCAGGGGCCGCAGGGCAGAATCTGCGTGCGGGGCTGCATGCGGCTGCGATGTGGGGGCAGCAGGGGTGCGTGCAGGGCTGCGTTGCGGGGGCTGCAGGGCAGGGCAGCGTGCGGGGGCTGCAGGGGCAGCATGCAGGGGCTGCGCGCGGGGCTGCGGGGGCAGCATGCAGGGGCTGCGCGCGGGGCTGCAGGGGCAGCATGCATGGGCTGCAGGGGCAACATGCAGGGGCTGCGCGCGGGGCTGTGCCGACGAGGAACGTCGACGGGAAGATGTCGGAGGCCGGAGACGACGGTGGCCGGCGGTGGCGAAGAGAAAAAATTTATAGGGCTCTAAAAGTTTAGGGTTTTAGAGCAACGTGCTGATAACGTGTTTCAGGATGAAATAATTATGTATTATTGAATGATATGGGGCCCTATATATAGGCATTACAAAACCACAATCCCGTAGGATTCGGAGTCCTAATCTATTACGGAGATGTTAATCTATCTCTTAACAGGAAACCTATTAGGCTAAGACACATACAAGGGTAAAATAGTAATTCTCCCGAAACACCATTAGATTTTTTTTATAAATCACATATTAGAACTTCTGGAGAGTATAATAATACAAAAAATTGTTTATGCTCATCGGTCATCCCTTCTAGAGTTTTAGTACAATTGCCTACTTTACCAAGCTCTTGAAGAAAAAAAAAACCAGTTAAGTCAACGAAATAAACGTAAAGTATACGCCTACACGGTTAAACCTAGCCGCCGAATTAGACTCAATTCCCTAAGGCCCAGGCCCAAATTCCTTTTGTAAAACGGGCTTCTCAGCAACCTCTATAACGGTTCAACCGCTTCCTCTTTTGTTTTTTTTTTTTTGAGTAAAAAAGGAGAGAAAAACACACTCGCCCTTTAAATTTCTCCTTTTCCGTCGACGTCGACGTCGACTACCACTAGGTACGACTATACGAGTCCTACCTTCATCAAATGCTGCCCACTCGCTACTTCATTTGCTTAAGTACATCGGTCGCCGCCGCACTGGAAATGACGGGTTTCTTCTCCGGCGTCTCCGCAACAGCTCGCAGATTGCATCCTCGCAGCGGTCCTAGTTCTCCGGCGGTCTTAAGTGCCTGGATAGAAGAGGACAGCACTGGACATTTTACGACTTGCGTTAACTTTCTGAGGACAAAATTAAGAATATAATATATGGGGGTACGTATAAAAATGATAATTACTGATAGAATATATTATTAATACTTACGTGCATGATGATTATGGACTATGGAGGAAAGGAAGGAGCTGAGAAATGATCATCAAGCTTTTACGGTCACTCATGGATACAGAAAACGGAATAAACCGTACGTCGCTGTCACCACGTAGTTAGTTGTAGGCGTGTTTTGATGTATAGCATTAATTTGTCCAGATACTTCTTTACTTCGGAGGGTTGGAGAACGCGGTGTCTGACGTAAGTACTAAACCCTACTCCGCCGAGAGAAGCATCTGTGTATGAAAGGGCAGTGCTATTTCTCATTTTCATTTGTTAAGTCTGAAGAAGAGAGTATCAGTTTCAGTTACGGTCAGTGTTCTTCTTCTGGAGAGGAAATCGACTAGCTACTACTCCTGGTAAGTGTAAATTCTGTTGCAGTTGTATATTGATTTCTCCGAGCTCAAACTCACTGATTCTCAGAGTGAAATATGAGATTTAGGGCACAGATCTAGAGAGAAAAACCCTAACCTGTTGCTTTCACGATCTTTCCTGTAATAGCTCAAGGAAGGATGAGACACTCAAGCGGGTTGCCTTATAACCAAAGCAACAGCGATTTGGAGATCGGTCTAACGGAGCTTCCTGTTGAGCGCGTGAACCGATGGACGGTACGTAGAACATCTTTTTCATCGAATTTTGTTGGGTGTGATAAGTTGTTTTTATATGTACGTACCTCAAATTTACTTGCATCTTATTTCGTTGCAAATTAGATTAAGCCACTGATTTTATATATAGTTCTCTTGTGATAGTGTGTTCATCGATCCTGCATTTCTGTGTGGCCAGCAAACTGGAGTTACTGTTGTCTGTTTAATTTAAGGGTTCTTATCTATTTTGTCCACTTTTAAGGCTACCTTATTAATTTATTTCTCATCCGGGTGTTGTATGCTTGATTAACTTGATTAGTGCTTTTTTTTAATGTTTACTTTTGATGGGATTGCTGCTGAGAACTTTTATGAAACAGGGGTTTCGATTCTAATTAGGTCAACTTTTCAACTAATTAGGCCATGAGCTTGTTAATACGCTTTGTGTATGTGTGTGTGAAGGTATATATACGTCGATCGATCTATTTATGAGTTCGATTTCGTAATTTCAACATGGACTATGCGTTCTCGCTAGCTAGCTGAGTTCGTGACTATTAGTTCGTCAGAGGGAGCTAGCTTTGGCTCATTCTCATGAACAAGGGAGGGCTAGCTTTCACATTATATATATATATATATACATAAATTCTTAGCTCCGGACGTCCGGATTTGTCCGTTCCGGTGCCCGTGACGCACGACGACAGGGCATATGGTGTCGGCGGTGCTCCCACTCCCAGCGCTCATGTCTGTACCGGCTGGAGCTCTAGCGCCGACCCACAGCAGTTGGAATCTGGAATTTTCTGAGCACACTGCAGAAAATTCCAGATTCCAGACATCGTAGGCCGGCGCTGGAGCTCTGGCCGACATAGACATGAGCGCCGGGAAGGAGAGCACGGTGACACCATCCGCACCGTCAGCACACATCACCGGTACCTGAACGAACGAATCCGGACGTCTGGAGTTGAGAAGCTCTATATATATACTGCAACTTATAATATTTCTGATTATTGATCCTCTGTCCTTCATTTCAAGATTCCATACTGGTTTTCATTACACTACTTCTGTCCTGCTTTCAAGTGCAATGAATATTGTGATATATGAAGCGTGGATTTCTAATGATAGCTCCTTCATGCTTAATTTGTTTCTAGATTAATACCAAACTGGTTTCCGTTATACACGTACGTACTCAATCATGATATATCAGCTAGCTTATGCTTTCAGGTTCATTTCATTTTGGATTTAGATTGGAGAATCAATATCGCATCATGCTTAGATTAGTACGTAGTACGTAGTACGTACACTTTGGGGGGGGGGGGGGGGGGGGCGGTTTCATAAAGCATATATATGGGGAAATGGAGAAAGGAGGCTAGGGAGAATATATCATAAATATATGAAATGAAATATTGGCAAGAGGATACAAATTGAAGTGCTTTGTACTTTCCATGCCAGTTTTTGTTTTCTGCATTAGTGATCGATCTCCCTACTCTCCCGGCCTCTACATTACTCCATATATATATGTTCCATACCAGTTATCTTCAAACTAAATGTACGGGCTTTTAGTTGTTAAAAACTAGGTCGTCCTACAAATCTCTTTTTCAAGATCTGTGCTATTAACTGGATTTTGTTTTTCACTTGTAGCAAGCCAAACTATGCCTGAACGCATTGTATCGATTCCGCCACACACTAGTCCTGAAAAGTGCAGAAAAAAAGCAGGCAGAACGGAAACTTAGAACACTGACTGAAGTCATACGAGTACGTTTTGTTATATGAAAGTATATATGTATTACCTACCTTGCTCTCTGCTGTATGATGTTTTGCTTAATTTTGTACCAGGCTGCCATTAAATTAAAAGATGCTGCAGATCACGTGAAAGGTATTCTTATATATACTGAAGCTTCTCCTTATCGATTAAGACTAATCTAATTTAGTGATAACAATTAATATTGTTTTATAATCAACTTGTTGCTTCTGGTCGTTAGGGACTGGTGAATCTTTTCCAATTGAACCAGATGCACTTGCTAGTTTGATGAGGAATAGTGATTTGGATGCTTTGCAGCAATATGGGGGGGGCAAGTGCAACAGAAAATGAATATCATACTTTGTTTAATTATCTTCATATAGGAGCTATTTAAAGATATTAACATCTTCTGTTACTTTACATCAGAAAGAAGGCTTGGCCGATTTAGTGAAAACAGATCTAGACAGGGGAATTTGTGGGGATGATTTACCCAAGCGGAGAATTAAATTTGGCGCAAACGTATATCCTACAAAACCAGCAATGAGCCACTGGGTAAACTTTGATATAGTTGTGCACTTTTGAATTTCCTACAGTTTGAATAAGAGAAGTAAAAGAAGAACTTTTACAATAATAGACATACAACTTATTTTTAAATCGTTTCCCTGCTGCGTACTATACTACAGAAATGTCTTTGGGAAGCTCCGTACGATTTCACTCGGATCGTTTTGGTGATAGCTTTTGTGGGTTCAGTTGTGATGGGTATTGTGGAAGAGGTGAGCTCTAAATCATACTCTCACATAGAGGTCGTTTGATTCACGGATAATTAGTCGTTGAATTTTGATGACCTTCATACCTTTTGTTTATAATTTGTTTCTTCAAACAAATAAGTGAATTTGTTTTCATGCAGCTACATACTAATTAGTTAGAAGCAACTCACATGATCTCTGACAAAAAAAACCTACGATTTGAGTATCTTGGCCGAAGGTTAAATACTAAATGAATCTTTAACAAGCTTGGTTAATGACGTAGTTCTCTTCAATTTCCTGCTGGCTATACCACTCTCTTTTATTTCTTGCCCACCATAGTCATGCATTAATGTTCTATGCCATCAGTTTCGTTTTGTTTCAATATTAACAATTATGCTTCACATCTCTTGTTTCTGTGTGCTACTTCACATGTAGACTAAAATACTGGGATGGCACGATGTATTCAGCGTTGCAATTGCAGCCGCCATGTTCATTTTTATCGCAGGTACGGTTTTAAACTTTTAATTAATCAATGTGAAGTATACTTATTACGAATTTCACTGATGTTTTCATTTACTCGCTCATATATACACCATGTACGTACTATGTCACAGATGGTATCTCATCTCACCTTTTTATTTGATATTTAGTTATTTACTAACCAAGACAAAGAAATATTAATTGATTATTGATTCCCTTCTGCTTCGATCTTTTTTCTTTTCTTTTTTATAAATATTTTGCAGTCTTATCTGACTATAATCAAGCTCGTCTCCAGCATATGATTATCAAGCAGAAGGAAACGAGAAACATAAACTCATTGAAGGTATGTTTCCATGTCCTCGATCGTCTTTATTCGTCCCCATTTTTCTGTCTATTGTTTGGTAGTTATTATACCTTTAGTTATCTAAGTACGGTGATGATCGATGGGATTTATTGGTATTCTTGGAGGGTTTATAGGTGAGGTAACATGGATTCATTGTGCTCTTTGTGTGTCATAGTGTGTATTTTGGAATAGGATGTATCAATACTTAGGGCACATTTACTTACTTAGAAACCCGGAATTGAAGACGGAAAGAATAAGAGACATAATAGAATTGTGTGTGATGACATTTTAATTCCATTCAAACATTCACTTATCTGATGGAATAATAATAGGAATGAGAGTGCCTACGATTGATATTGTTTACTTACGGTATGGATTTAGAATGAATATTGGTTTGATTACTTAAATGCTCATGGGCAATGCTATGTACGATGGCTAAGTAACATTTATGTAAAACTATTTTTACTTTACATTTTTATAAGTAATCGTTCTTGATATAAACATGAGCTTAACCCTAAAGGAAGCAATTCATGTTAAAGCTTTACAAAAAGTTCATCCCGGATGGATAAATTTCTAATCTCATTTCAGAATCATTCCTTCATTTTTTTAATTATATTACAGTAAACGTATCCTTAGTTTTATGAATTACTAACTTCGTTATGGTCTCACCGATTCACCGGTCTGTATAAATTTGTTTTTTAAAAGAGATGTTTTAAATACACATTTTATATCTCTTAATACATACCCAGTTATTTTAATTTTCACATAATCTGATTTAAGTAGGTTAAATAACCATAATAGACATATTACTTAGACGTTTCTGTTTCTATACCTCAGATGTCTTTTTTGAGTTCGTTCTATACTATCTCTTCTCCATAAATCATGAACTGAGTTTGGCTAATAAGATAATTTATATGAAGGACCTTATATGAATCATTTCGTTGAGGTATGTGTTCTATCTTCAAACTAATTGATGGCATAGTAGAATTTTTTTTTGATACAGATCGCATAGTTGAGTAGAGAGCTTGGGTTACAAGACTTCACTACTGTATAATAAGTTCATATATGATCAAATGTTTTCTAACAAAAAACGTGAAAGATTTAAAAAAGATCTATATAATAAAATAGATCTTCACTACTAAATAATAAAATATTTCATAATATATATAAAAGTTAATTTTGGTACTTTGGGGTGTGCATTTAGAGAAGAAGTAACATGAAATTTTAGATTGGTAGTGAATTAAGAAGTGGGTGTGTATTTTTTTTTTTTTGAATGTGGGATGGACATGAAGTTAGACTAACTCAGGCACATACCGTAATATGTTTATTAAATTTAAACTATGCATCGGGGAGGGGGACATAGAGCCAAAACTCCGAGCTACATGAATAGAATCACTAAGATCCTTGAAAAGAACATCCTGAATGAAGGAGTCTCCTCTAAACCATACTCATCCCAATCTCTACATCTAGCAAGGTAAATCTATTTGCCACACCATTTTCTTCACAACGAATATGTCTAAAGTGAAAGAACTGAAATGCATTGACATACCTCTTACAATCATTAAGGATACACCCAATATCAGAAAAGTCATCTACTATCGTATGCAATGTGTTACCAACTGAATGCAATCACTTTCTACCTCGACATGCTGCCACCCCTGCTCAATACTCAAAAGTAACCCCACACGCAGAGCCTCTGCCTCTATCTGGAGGGCAGACTGAGCATAAGGGAAAGGTCGAGCAAAGTAGGCCATACACTCCCCTTCCCAATTACGCACAACCAACCCCGTATGCACACAGTAGCTCCCATCAATATTTATCTTGAGTCTGCCGCGAGGTGGAGACTGCCATTTACTCGGCACCCTTTTCTGCTTAACAAAGCTGCACTCATGTTCCTTTTTATATTTATTGAGATAAGAATCCACCCATGCTGCCATATTGGGAGGGTCGAAACCCTTACTTTTCCAGACCACATTGTTTCTTTCCACCAACACAACCCACAGAGTCATAAAGAAGCGCTCCAACTTCTCCCCATTCAACACGTCAATCATTCCCCAAAACCACATATTATAGTAATCAAACCTTTGAGAACTAGAGGAAATGTTTACCAGATGATGCTTCCAAAACGGTTGGAGTGTGCCACTGTTTTTGAAAATATGCAAACTATCTTCATTCTCAGATGGAAGATATCGTCCTGTGTGAAGGTTTTCAAAGAGGTCTCGAGTCGCCGGCATACATTATCGGGAGATACGCTCCGACAATTGAAAATACACTTTCACTGTCTGCTTCATGAGAGCATAAGAGATTGATGTGCCCTAGTTTGATTTCCATCTTGGGTTGGTTTGAGACGGTTGATGTGCTTGTATTATCCTATAATTATATGCCTCATATCCTTGGTTTATATGTTTAGTTCTTTAAATTATTATTGATTTATGCTATTTTAGTGTGTTTTATAGGTTTGTGTCAAAAGAGAGAAGAAAAGAAGCTAAAATGAGCTAACAAATATCAAATCACAATTATATTTCTTCATTGTCAGAATCTGCATGTGCATAACGTCCAACTTTGCCGAGCTACTGTAAGAGTTTCAGATCAAATCAGACCATGAGTCTTATACCATTGGAAAGATACATATGTCTATTTTCTGTAGGATTTTACGGATCTTGATTTCAGTACTCTGAGAGGAAGTTATAATCGTTTGAGTCACGAGAGGTCAGAGCTGAAACCTACTCGGGTTTGCTAACATTTACGGAGAGTTGTGTTGCCAAGTGCATCCAATTTCAATACATCAAGGTTAACAATTTGATGGAGATGCAAAGAGTACATGAATTCCTACTTTTACAAGAGATATTTTTTAAGGTTTTCTCATTCTATATCAAGTTAGGAGTCTGAAACCAAGTTTTATAAGGAAACTTAAGTTAAAGATGATCAAGAATATTCCCTATATAAAGGAGCACGAATTTTGTATGAGATGGGGTCTTCCGAGCACAATGTAGATGCCAAAGAAGCAGAGACCATCCATCCATCTTCACATTTCCATTCTTTTGTGTTTTTGTTATGCGTTTTTCTTAGTTATAGTTTGCTAAACCTTTATCTAGGATTAAGATGATGTCTTATCATGATTTTTTATGTAGTTTGATGTTTCCTTGATGGATTTATAGTTTTTTATGATGAATTCTTAGTCACTATTTGAATTGATGTTTTATGTTTAAGTTCTTTGATTGATCATCTTAGGGCTTTGCATATAGTAATTAGAATATGAATTTGAAGCGTACCTGCAATATAATTCAACTTAGCTTCTTGTGATTAAGAATTGTGAATTACATTATTGTCATACTTGAAGTAATAGTTTGCATGATTCTCTTATTTTTCAGAATGTAATGAGTCATTTATGTTAAATTTATGTCGTACATGGATAACCTGCATGTTAGGATATACGACATCTGCCGTACCTGGAGAGTATCATACACTTTAAGGAAAATTATGGTCTACGTATCGTACCTAGACTTAGATACGTGAATTGTCATCTAGAGATACAAAAGAATCAATTAGTTGCATTGATACATAAATAAGATTGTTAGTGGTTGATTCTGATACCCTAGGTTCTATCTTCTTTGTTTATTTTATAATTTGTTATTTGAAAACCTAAAATCTATGTTCTTAGTTTAGATCAATTAAGTTAGAATTAAATTGATTATCAATCCCTAGTTCGAACGACCTACGACGATTCGTGCGCTTGCGAGTTTTAATTAAAATTTCACAACAACGGTTTGAAGAATGAATAGAAATAAGATTTTGCTAGTTTTCATGCACGCGCGATACACATACGGAAGGGCCGCGTTCGCGCATGCATTTATTTGTTTTCTGAAAAATACGTTGAATATATACGTAGTTTTCATTTTACAGTTTTGTGTGAGATGCACCTTAAGAGTGCTTTTTTTTTTTGCATACGGCAGTTGTACGTGCGAATTTAGTTCACATATGCACGTTGTTCTTCTCTTACTATGTGTTTATGTGTGTCATATAGCTCAGTAGTGCAAAATAATATTTGTGTAAATAACCCTACTCTTAACACAAACATTAATAAAAAAAATTTATGGCATATGATTCGATTTTCCTATTGATAGATTTGTGCTTGATTTGAGGTGATGCTCTCTTTGAATCAAATATATTTTCTTTTTTCCATTCATTTTAGTTTCATAGAGTAAAACCGAAGAGGCTCTTTGGAAAACCGCTTTCACAATAATGATCATGGTCATTCACCATCATAATTCATGAATGTAGTTCTATTTTTAGTTGGTGCCGAATTGCTTCTTTGGCATTTTGGCAACAGAATTGAAATGGTTATGTTAGTTTCCTACTTTTCTTTCTCCTTGTTTTTAATTCTGTATGAGATTATAGCAGGTGCTCCTCATTCTAACAGAAAGATCCCGGACGTGTCATTCAGATGATTCCAAATTGAACTCCAAAACCAAAACATTCACTTGCCCAGAAAAAAAAAACCAAAGCATTCAAACGATTCAAAATTGACCCTGGCTCATTGTTCAGGCAAGAATTCTGAACTCCAAAACTAACACACTGAATTTACAGTCATCATGATCTAATCTGATAAACAGTTCCCATAACTTTCTTTTAGGAATAGAAATCAAGACTCTTTTGGCTGAGCCCCATCTACAAACGTCATCTCTTCCATTTTCTGCCAAAACAAAATCTGTGTAATGACATAATTGAAGCACTAAAATCTTGTTAACCCAATAATCGTAAATTTAATCCAACCTTCTGTACCTAATTCACCAAAAAGCACCGCATTCCCATAAACAAAATTGCCTACTTTCTAATATCCAACAATCTCAATTGGATATGTCTAAGTCAAGCCCCAATTGTTCACCTCACATTTCCACAACATCAGTATATATATGAAGTTATGAAGAAGACATAACTTACTGGTTGAAGTCCTTCATCCCCATCAGGTCGATTGATATTTCTGGTGCAAAGATACCAAATGGTTAGTTCAAGAAATTATACTTTCACATAGAATGAGACCAAAGAAGATCAGCCCGAGCAATGCTTTGTTAGTGCGTGTTAGTGTGATCCACTTTAGCATGATTAACTTCATTAACTCCATAAATCACGGGAGTGATTCACGGAGGAAATCAAGGAAGCACTTGTAGTTAGCTTATATATAGGTTAGTTTGATGTTGTATAAATTTATATTGTGATGAAGGAAAATACTTATCTTGTTTCTAGTTGGTATCAGAGCCTTGTGATGTCCGTCTTGTGGAAAGCTTTGAATGAAGAAATAGTTGATCTGGTGGAGGTATGTGACACTGCGCAGGCTATATGGCAAACACTTGAAAATTTATACACTAATGACTCTGATTTCATACAAGTTCATGAGTTAATGTGCACCGCTTTGGCAATACAACAAGATGGGCAACCGGTGGCGCAATATTTCACTAAGCTAAAGAATGTCTGGGCTGAAATTGATATGAAACGTCCTTGCATGATCAAGAATCAAGAGGATATTGTTTGGTACCAACGTGAGAATGAGCTTGAGCGAGTTCACCATTTCCTGAAAGGACTTGATGCCTAACAATGCGAAAGGAGAATTACTCCGACAGACCGAACCCCCTAGCCTCATTGCAGCTTTCACATATATCCAGAATGATGAATCTCATCAAGAGAGTCTTCATCAGACACAAGTTGAAGTTTCCAGCCTTACTGTTCGTGCTCGCTTTCCTGCCTCACCGCTTCAGCGGGTCCCTCCAGCTCCACTTCATCAGCAAGGACCACCACCAGGCTTCGGGAATCAGCCCCGTCCTCCTTGCTCTTATTGTCATAGTACTACCCATGCTCGTGCGACCTGTTGGAAGCTGTATCCACACCTTCGGCCTAAGAAACCGAGTTATCGTCCCCCAGCAAAAGCAGTTATTCAAATCATCCAGGATCTCGATCTCTATGGTGTGGTTGGACATGATCATCATACCGCAGGAGGGGCAGTACCTACCGCATCCATAGCTGGTCGTGGCAAAATTGGTATGGCTTTAAATATTTCTACCTTTGTTGGTTTTGATACTTGGATTATTGATTCGAGTGCATCTGATCATATGACTTATGACAAATCTTATTTTACCGTATTGTCTCCTCCACCAGTACCATATGTTACTAATGCTAATGGTGAGGCATTCCCCGTATTAGGGAAAGGGTCAGTTCGTATTACTCCCACCATAGAGCTTCACAATGTGCTATATGTACATGTTTTATCTCATCATTTGATATTTGTCCCACAATTGAATGCTGATGCTAAGTGTTCTGTGACATTTTTTCCTATGTATGTGATATTTCAGGATCTTCTCACCGGGGAGTTCATTGGTCGGGGGTATCTGAGGGACAAGTTGTTTCATCTGGATCAGACATATGCGGGGGAGAAACCAGGGGCACAATTTCGGACCGCTTTAATCTCTACTTCTGACAAGCTAAGTGAAGTTTGGTTATGGCATCTTCGCTTAGGGCATCCATCTTTTAGTATTATGAAAAAATCCATGCCTACTTTGTTTTTTAGTGTGGATGAGTCTTCTTTACGTTGTGAGACATGTGTTTTGGGAAAGAGTCATCAGTCTACTTATTCTCCTAGTACTTCTAATAAAAGTACTTTTCCTTTTGAATTAATTCATTCTGATGTTTGGAGTCCTTCCAAAGAGTCTACTGTGTCCAGGATGCGGTATTATGTCTCATTTTTTTATGATTGCACCCGTCTTTCATGGATTGTTCTCCTCAAAATTAAAAATGAGGTTTTTCCAGCTTTTCAGGCCTTTTATAACAATGTCCAAACACAATATAATACCACAATTAAAATTCTTCGTTCTGATAATGGGGGGGGAATATGTGAATCATGTCTTTCAGGAGTTCTTTACCACACATGGAATTGTTCATCAAACCACGTGTCCTTACACACCTGAGCAAAATGGAGTTTCTGAAAGAAAAAACCGTCATTTACTTGATATGGCTCGGTGTCTTCTTTTTAGTGCCCATATGCCTCCGTCCCTTTGGGGTGATGCTGTCATAACTTCTGCCCACCTCATTAATCGTCTTCCCTCTCGTGTCCTTCAGGGAAAGGTTCCATATGAGGTGCTTGCATCTTATGTCTCCTTACCCTCTTTTCATAATCTTCCTGCTCGTGTTTTCGGTTGTGTTACTTTTGTCCATCTTCCAAAACACAAGCGGTCTAAGTTGGATGCCCGGGCCGTTAAATGTGTCTTTGTTGGGTATGGAGGACATCAGAAAGGATACCGGTGCTACCATCCACCTACTAGGAAGTACTATGTCTCTATGGATGTTACTTTCTTTGAGGACATGAGTTTTTCCTTTTCCGATACTGCTCTTCAGGGGGAGAATTCGTATTTTGAAGAGTTGTATCATGGGAAGGGGGAGACATACGCCAGTAGGTATGGTGAAAGGTTCAGGCTGAATTGAGATTATCAAAATATCAGCTACACAAGCACCATCGGATAATTCTGGTGTCATTACTCCAGAGATTCAGGAATCAGAAGATGATAACACAACTGCCCCTCATGTCTCTAATACTACTATTACACCTGACCAATGCTCTCCTGGTACGGAAGATCACTCATCTGAGGTTAGTTATTCTACTAGGACTAATACTAGTGAGGCTAATAGTCGAGAATATGTCTTACCAAATAGGTCTACTCGGGGTCAGCCAACAAAAAAATATGAACCTACCCTTCACGCTAAAGCTAAATATCTTGTGGCAAATTTTATGTCTACCAAAAGATTGTCTAAGTCATATGAATCATTTGTGAATCAAATATCTACTGTATCAGTGCCTAACAAAGTACAGGATGCATTGGGAGATCCAAAATGGAGGAAAGAAATGGAGGAAGAAATTGAAGCATTACAAAAGAACAATACTTGGGAGCTTGTATCTCCACCACATGGCAAGAAAACTGTGGGATGTCGTTGGGTGTTTACAGTGAAGCATAATCCAGATGGGTCAGTGAGCCGGTATAAAGCATGCCTAGTAGCAAAGGGGTTCACCCAGACATATGGCATAGACTATGATGAGACATTTGCACCTGTTGCAAAGATAAACACTATTCGGGTATTACTTTCTTGTGCTGCTAACCTAAACTGGCCACTTAGACAGTTTGATGTTAAGAATGCATTCCTCCATGGAGAACTTACAGAAGAAGTGTACATGGATCTTCCGCCTGGATATGCGTCCGCTTCTCCAAGTAAATTTGTATGCAGATTGAGAAAGTCTTTGTATGGTCTTAAACAGTCACCTCATGCTTGGTTTGGAAGATTCTCACAATTCATGAGGAAAATTGGCTACAGACAGAGTAACTCAGACCACACATTATTTCTCATACATCAACAAGGAAAGGTAACAGCCCTAATTATATATGTTGATGATATGGTAGTTACTGGGAATGATACTGTTGAGGTGGATAGATTACAGAAACAACTAACCACAGAATTTGAGATGAAAGACCTAGGTACACTCAAGTACTTCTTAGGCATTGAGGTTGCCAGAGGAAGTGATGGTATCTATCTGTGTCAGAGAAGGTATATCCTTGATCTACTAACGGAGACCGGTATGCTGGATTGCACTCTCATTGATACTCCTATTGAGCGGAACCATCGGTTAGCAGAATATCCAGATCAAGTGTCTACTGAAAAACCTCGTTATCAGAGGCTAGTTGGACGCTTGATTTATTTATCACATACGAGACCAGATGTTACATATGCAGTAAGTGTAGTGAGTCAGTTCATGCATAATCCCAGTGTGAACCACATGGATGCTGTTGTGAGGATTTTGAGGTACTTGAAGTCAGCACCAGGGAGAGGAGTAATGTTCTCCAATCACAGTAATATCCTTAAGGTTTGTGGCTTCACAGATGCAGACTGGGCTGGAAATATTACAGATCGGAGATCCACATCAGGGTACTTTACCTTTGTTGGGGGTAATCTTGTTACATGGAAGAGTAAGAAACAAAAAGTGGTAGCTCGATCTAGTACTGAAGCAGAATACAGAGGTATGGCTCAGGGAGTGTGTGAATTATTATGGCTTAAAAATTTGCTACAAGATTTGGGTATTAAGCATGAGTATGCTATGCAGCTGTACTGTGATAGTAAGGCAGCTATTGATATTTCACAGAATCCGGTGCAACATGATCGTACAAAACATGTGGAGGTTGATCATCACTTTATAAAGGAGAAGCTAGACACGAAGATCCTTAGTTTTCCTTTTGTTTCTACAGAAGAGCAACTTGCCGATATGCTCACAAAAGGAGTGTTTAAAACGGCTTTTTATGACGCACTTAGCAAGTTGGGCATGGTTGATGTATATGCGCCAACTTGAGGGGAAGTGTTAGTGCGTGTTAGTGCGTGTTAGTGCGATCCACTTTAGCATGATTAACTCCATTAACTTCATAAATCACGGGAGTGATTCACGGAGGAAATCAAGGAAGCACTTGTAGTTAGCTTATATATAGGTTAGTTTGATGTTGTATAAATTTATATTGTGATTAAGGAAAATACTTACCTTGTTTCTAGTTGCTTAAGTTGCTAAACTGATCTTACTTTTCCTTGGGCTCAGGGTTGAGGGCTTTCTTCTCTGCAGAAACGCAACTCCCTTTCCTCCCCATTTTCCAACATTTTACAGCGCACACTGTAAAGAACAATACATAAAGAAAGATTGAAACTTTCAATAGAAACATTAATGCAAACGATTAGAAGCCTAAACCCAAATACAATATTTGAAAAAAAAATCGAATAACCCAGAAAAGAATCAAACATTCTAATCCCTCTACAAATTCTAAAATGTGGTCGAGTTTTATGAACTTCCTCTTAGCTCCTGTGAAGAAAAAAGAGAAGATGTAATATCTAAATGAGAGAATGAGCACGGTTTCTGTGAACATGAAAAATCGAGAAGAAAGAGCGTCTTAAGATCGATCGAGAAGTAACGTACCTTTGGGGACTTTAAGATCGATAGACGAATTGTGATCAGTTTGGCAGCGTACAGAGAAGGTGAGACTGTGAGAGAGATAATATTCAATCTGTATTTCTAATTTTGGAGAAGAGAACTGCCTGTGGAATCGTGCGCAAACAGCGCCCAACATTTATCTCTCTCAACTGTGGAGATCGTGGGCAGCAGCCGTCCCCGTTTCATCTTCGCTCGGCGCTGGGAATTGTCTTCCCTTTATCTTGTACTCAACTGAACGCGGGAATTACTGCAGGTTTACATTTTTGCCCTTCGTTTATTTATTCATTTATGTCATAAATGCTGATTTGCACACTAAATTTGGTTAAAATTGTCAATTTACACCCTGAACTTGCATTTGAGTCAATTTACCTCCTAAACTTGGTAAAAATTGCCGATTTACACCCTGAACTTGTATTTGAGTCAATTTACCTCCTAAACTTGATAAAAATTGCTGATTTGCACCACATCCGTTAAATTTAACTGTTTTTATTCAATTTTGTGTCACATGTCATGCACATGAGGGGTAATGTTGTCATTTTCTATAATGTAAGAAAGAGGGGCAAAAATGTAAACCTGCAGTATGCTAAAACGTAACAAGTCTTGTATGAAAGAGGGGCAATTGTAGAAACTAAAACGTAACAGTTGCATATGCTAAAGATGAAGTCCCCACTTTTGGAAGAACTCCTTAAAGTACAAATCAGACCTTGTGATGCTCGGATCTTCTTTGTCTAACTAATGAATCCTCCTATAATTAATTGAGTCATTAATACAATTGGTTCTAACATTTTGACTAATTAGGAAATAATGCAGACGATACAATTTACACATAACTGTGATACAGTCTCGTTCATGTTCAACTACTATTTGAGGTAAATCCAAATGTAAAGAGAATCTTTTTAAAATTAAATTATTTTATTTTCAATTTTTAGATTTACACCCAATGGTGGTTGAGTATGAATTTCATAGTCAGCGACCGTGTGAACGGAACTGTATATGGTATGATAAACCTAGCAGTACTCGAAAGTGGAAACAGGTGAAAAGAAACCGTTTAAAACACAGGGAGTGAAATATAAAGCACATTACCCGTTCTAGCAATATTTTCCAACTTAGCAATTGTTTCATCCTTCTGTTTCTTCTTTTTCTTCCAAGAGACTGTTGAAAAAGTGAAGTTTCTCAAATTGAAGACAAAAACAATGTTTGGAATAATAGAATCATAGATCAGCTACCATTACACAAGTAAGACAATCGAAACCGAAAAATAATACATAAGTGCCCAATCTGACACTGGACAAATTCGCAGCTCTCTATTCGTCATGCCTTATCAAAATTCAAGGACCACGTCAAAACCCTTATAAGAACAAAATCAAACCCACTATACCTTTTGAAGCAAAATTCAGTAGATTGCTTTACCAATTGAACTCATGTCTCGTACTCCATGGCAAGAAAATTATTTCGTTTCTTCTAGCTTGAATCTTCACGCAACAACAACAGAAAACCGATGGCAACAGCAGACTCCCAAATCGGTGGAGGCGAAGGTTTTTTTCGTTACCTTAATTGGTCTCCTGACTAAATAGGAGTTTTATTTGATGGGAGTAGGAAGCTCATCTGAACTGGAGATTCGGAAGACGTGAAAGAAGGTATTTCTCTCTATCCCGATAGTTTTACTGTTTTATCCCTTTTGATATTTAATTATGCTTGGTCTAATATTTATCAGGATGGGCATTACTGTCTTTAAGCCGGTGGCAGTTCCATAAGGCATGTTGGCTTAATTAAGACCGATTTGCCCCAATCCTAAGATATGTTTTCGAACACGACCATTTTACTGATTGGCTTCGTGTTTCGCAAAAGAAACTGATGAAAAATTTCAATTCAGCATTGTTTTTACAATGCAGGAGGGGTGAAATAATGTCAGTCACCAAATTGCAGCAGAAACAGAATTTAAATTGCAGTAACTGGGACAATGACCGTATATTTCAATTGAGAGAAAAGCTGCACACCATCAAATAATCGATATGTTTAATATTAACAAACCATTAACAATATCAGTGATAAAACCATAAACACAACTGCACAAGTAACCAATCTAACTAATGTTTTTGTTCTGTTAGAATGGGGGGTCTGACAACGGCAGTAAAAAATCCCAAATATAATCACCTAATCAAAAAAAAAAGATTTGGAATTCCGTGAAACGTATGCTTTGCCTTGTTAGCCGAAAAAACAAAAGAGGAAGCAAATCCACAACCATATTGTTTTAAACT
Organism: Argentina anserina; assembly: GCF_933775445.1. Taxonomy (NCBI): domain Eukaryota; kingdom Viridiplantae; phylum Streptophyta; class Magnoliopsida; order Rosales; family Rosaceae; genus Argentina; species Argentina anserina. The sequence goes on from NC_065875.1 coordinate 5,301,052, forward strand.
ACACACCTTCCTACTGACTAACCTCAGTAACCTGGAAGACAGACAAGTGAAAATAGTAACAATAATCAGAAGCTGGTAAACAGAGATTCATAATAATTTGAAAATCAAAAACATATACTATGCTAAATGCTCTCACCTCTGTTCTCTCCCTTCGCCTACGGAATAGTTTGATGAATGACTTAAAGACAGCACTCCTGGTGACATACTTGTGGAAAGGCGTTTCAGGTACGGGAATAAACTTTCCAACAACAGCAAGAGGCCAACTGCAACAATTAAAAACATTACTGTGAACTTCAAATCTATGTAAACATAGAGCGAGAAAGCTATAACAATAGCACAAATCAGCATTCAGTCAACATCATTACAGTACTTTAATTATAATAATTACCTGATAAAAGCGATAATAACAGAAATCAACCAATGCTTCCAGTTTAACCGGACTGTTGTAGTGAACTTCCCCAGGAACTCGACAATGAGAATCTACCCAAAATACAAAGAACATTTTAAACTACTGCCAGTACCATTAAGCCCCTTAACAAGAACAACAGAGTTTAAGAGTCACCTGAAGTACAACTGTCATCACAATAATCCCCATAAAGAGGTAATTTTTGGTAATTCCCTTGAATATGTTGAATTCATCTGGCTTTCGTGCATTGAACTCGTTGAAAATCTGCAATTTGCACAACAGAATTTAATTCGAGTGGTAACATACCATAGCATAAAAAACAATAGAAAAAGATAAAAGTAGAACTCAATCATACAGCTAAACTTCCAAAACAACGCCACAAATGTTCTCCCATTGAACAGAGAAATGAACCACAAAAGACTTTGACACGAGCCACGTGTGGATGCCAGAATTGAACGGAAATATAAACAATTTAAAAGACTTTGACACGAGCCACATGTGGATGCCAGAATTGAATGGAAATATAAACAATTCAACAGGTAAGGACTTACTTGACAAAGGACAAATGTATTGAATATCAGTGTGTTCTTCACTTTGTCCGCATGCTCAGTAGTATCATGTTCAAGATGGAGAATACTTTTCCCTCCGAAATTAAGGATAAGAAGAACAATTATTTGGTAGATAGCCTGTATTAGAATAACAAAAATTATAAAACATCAGAGAATATAGTGCAGTAGAACACTTCAACGACAGGAAACTAACTTTGGTCAAGGATATCAAGAAAAGAACATGTACCTGAATCAATAAGTTCCTCCACATTATGTTAGTAATCAGTGGTTCCCTGTAACACCGTAATGATACAATCAGATGCGCAAAAAAGCATTGTTAGGTTTTTCTTATATGACATGAAGATCTAATCAATATGTGCTAATTGAAGTGGTATGGAAGGTGTTCACCATCAAAGAAGTCTTACCTTCGACCAACAGGAGGTCTGTCCATCAGATGATTCGTAGGAGGCTCAGTAGCCAGAGCTAGTGCTCCAAGAGTATCCATTATAAGATTTACCCACAGAAGCTACACAAACCAGAAGCAAAGGCAGATCACTAGGTGCACGCATGGAGAGATAAATGTGTGTGTCAGAGAGAGAGAGAGAGAACCTGAACAGCATTTAGTGGTACTTCACCAGAGGAAATTGCTGCCACAACATTGATAACAAGTGCGGCAACATTGACAGTAAGTTGGAATTGGATGAATTTCTGAATATTAGCATACACAGATCGTCCCCATCTAACAACCTACACCAATCAAGCAAATTTCAACCATAGATGAGTCAGCATTATACAATAAGAAATCAGAATCACAATAAAATTAACAACAATAATGATAAATACAGCCACAAAAAACAAACTGCATCCACCTCCGCTTATAGGTGAGAGAATTGATATCAAATCTCAACTCAGAATTGAAGGCCTCGCGCATATCAAATCTCATGAACACTAAATTGCTAAGTAGACAGGTTTAATTATGACACTGAACATAACTTGGAAACGAGAAGTTTCATATAAACACTAACCTTCACAACTGAAGCAAAGTTGTCATCCAAGATAATAATATCAGAACTCTCTTTGGCAACTTCTGTACCTGCAATACCCATAGCTAACCCAATATCCGCCTAGTCAAAGATTCCAAAATAGAAGATCATTATGATGTACAACACTAGGTAAAAGGGGGAATGCAACATCAAATACAGAAACAAAACAAATAAAAGTAATCAAACCTCATGCAGTGCAGGAGCATCATTAGTGCCATCTCCAGTAACAGCAACAACATGGCCTCTTCTCCTTAATGCTTGCACAAGCAGAAGCTTATCGTTGGGAGAGGATCGTCCCATTACCTATACATAAAATAGATAATAAATAATCATATTACAAATGCATGTGTCAATTAATCCAAGAAAATAAACTAGTGAATAACTCAACTGAGATTTTTGGAGCAACATCTTCTCTCTGCCTCTCAGAAAGCTCACGGAAGGCTTTCCCTTCAATTAGTGTTGGCTCACAGAGCTCCGATTCAGGAGTCAGTATGCCACACTCTAGTGCTATTGCCTTGGCGGTCTGCACGTTGTCTCCTGTAACCATCCGTACCTATGGCATACATAAAATTGGAAGGATAACTTAAAACGTAACCCAACCTGCTTTGATAGCAACTCTAATAAAAAGGAATTCACACAAACTAGTTATGAAACCCACTAGTAGATTAGTTTACAAAAGAAAAATGACCCATTGGATATCAAGGACCAGGAAATGACCCAAATAGAATGCACATGATCTATATCTAGAGTTTGGTCCCTGAACATCCCATCATTTAAAGAATGCTCATAGACAGTATATTATTGGAACAAGTTGATATACCTTAACGCCAGCCTTTTGGCATAGTCTCACCGAGTCCCCAACTCCTGGACGACATGGATCCTGCATTTTCAACATATTTGGACACAAGTTAAAGTAGGGTGGAAAAAAACAGCCAAAAATGAGCCTGCAAGACAATACCAGATTACCTCCCGCTAGTAGCAGAGATGGTGTTTTTTATGTAGTTATGAAAAAAGCATTATAATTGCATAAAAATGCACCGGATACAATTAATTTGCAAAATAGTAAAAAAACAAGGTAAAGGCAGAAACTAGAAAAATAATTGTATATAACAGTAGGACTCCCAATTACTTTTGGAAAGTAGCAATGCATCATTGATGTATCCATGTGAGTATGTGTAAACTTGTGGAGGCAGTACCTTAATACCGACAATAGCAAGTAAGACAAGGTCATCTGCAGGCAATGCCCAATCAGCCAATTGTTGTTCACCAGTTGGAACATTTTCCAATTCATATGGTAAATATGCTATAGCAACACAGCGCAAACTACGACCGGCCATATCCTCAATAGAATTCCTGAAAAACATACGCTGCGAAGTGCGAACAAAGGCATATCCTCTTAGAGGGTGCACTTGACAAAATTTATGAAGTAAAAAGTAAAACACCCCAACCATTTGAAACAGACAAATAAAGGCCTTATTTGTGCAACCCTTTGAAATGATTTAAATTCTGGAGAAGTTGCAATTTTTTATAGTTTAAAACGAAATTGAGATTACAAAACAAGCAAACATGTGAAATCACTCAGCAAGAAGTTAAACAAGTAAACATAATGGTCTGTATAATATATTTTTATATCTAGCTCAAGAAACACCACAGCAATTAACAGCAAACTGTTCTCTGAAAAAGCCAACCTTGTCATCATCCATTGCTGCCACCTGATCATTGCTGTCAAAGTATCTTGTGCATGAGGCCAAGATTATTTCGGCAGCCCCTTTCCAGTGTATATGAACTTCAGATTTTGGCTGTTTAGATAGAAACACAATCACACGAAGTTAATGGGGATCATATGATGCCATCTACTGGAATGAAATTCTAATAAGTCTCACTTCATAAGATACCCAAAATGCTCAACAATGGGTTGTGAAATCATTGCAGAACTGAAAATAAAACTATGTTCAAAAGTGCAAGAACAGCAACAACTAGCACGCGAAAATGTAGTCCTTTAGAAATCTGATGCAAAAACTCAATCAAGTAACTGAAACTAAAACTAATCGGTAAACTCTACCAGTTTAACTGCCACACCGCCTCGTTTCTTCTCGGAGTTGAATGGGAACACATGAAGAATCAAAGACTGAGACCTGGTGGCTTCAAAATTCATCCCAAGCTGCAAATAAGGTTCAATATTAAACAGTTATATAATGCTACGAACAAAAACAGAAAATATGAAATTAAAAAAAAAGGACGGGAAAGAACCTTGAGTGCCCATTGCAGAATTGCCTTCTCCGTTGGTGATCCAGTAACCTCTACATCACCACCAGTCTAACAAAAAAGTACAGCCACAAAATGTTAATTATTCAACAAAAAGTCGGAATAGCTTAATATCCGACGATACTAATACACAGAGAAGCAACAAATACTTCAATGCATACCTCAGGCACATAGACATTGCCCGTTGTATTCTGAGCAACCCCTTCAATAATCAAAGACGCCATATTTGGCGACAAGTCGGGTTTGCTATCATTGTTACTGACTTTCTTCAAACAAGCACATGACTCAACCACAGTCATCTACATTCAAACAAATCAAATACATTCAATATGGTTGATATCCAGCTCATCATATACAGTAATCTAACTAATAATAGGTAAGAATCGTCCCAAAAGTATGAAAAATATCAAGAAAAGAATCCGTCTTATATAGCCCACCTGGTTCAAAGTCAAGGTACCAGTCTTATCACTGCATATAGTAGTGGCGGAGCCCATTGTTTCACAAGCAGAAAGCCGACGCACCTGCATTTCAAATTCCATCATTAGTACATAAGACCAAAACTTCAGAATCAATAAAGGTATTGATGTAAAAAGGAAAAGTACACATACCAAGGCCTTATCTGCCATCATTTTTCTCATTGAGTAGGCAAGTCTGCAAGCGGCGAAAAATGGAATCATGAAACATGAATAAATGGTATTTAATGTAGTACAAAAAAAATGCACATCATGGAGTACTACAACCCCTTTGATGAGGTTCAATTACCTGAGGATCTAGATTTAATGACTCACAACCAGAAGTATTTCAAATTAATTTAGCATAATAAATTCAGCTCACTTACGTTAAGGTCACAGCTAAGGGGAGGCCTTCGGGAACAGCAACCACTACAATGGTGACCTATTATATATTTTTCCCATTAGTAAGGAACATGCACAAGAACATGTGTTGGTGAACAATTAGAAGGACACTACAGTCATAGATATTGACATACTGCAATAGTGACAATTTTGATGGCTCCATCTATGGCTTTCCCGAACTTTGTCTTCCCGGAAACAAATTGAGGAGTTCCATCTGCATTTAGTGTATGGCCAGTAAAGTATCTGCAGAAAAATAATAAGATGAGCATAAACCTTGTCAGTTTCTTTTGTGTACGAACACAGATACCAAATATGGGCTCGAATATATGTTGTTTCATGACACGTTGATATTATTGTAATTAAGGAAACAAAATACACACAAAATTAAGCATGAATGATCAGAAATTTAATTTATACAGAATAATTTTTAAAATAGAGAATATCCAAAACTAAGAATCGTCCACAGATATTTGTTTTGGCCCATTCAGTATCAGAGACACATTTGTGTCTGGATCTGACTGGGATATATCACATTTATTCCAAACAGCGAAGATTAGCCAAGATAGAAATTCACCTGACCAAAAGGACAATCAAGACGAGAAAGGCTACTGTGAGTCCCACAATACCAATGAAGGTAGCAACCCCGTTCAAGCGCACCTAATAAGAGTATATAATTTAGTACGGTTTACTAAAGTACAGTATTAAACAACAGTTCTATATTAATGAGGGAAAAAAAACTAACCTGCAAGGGTGTTTCTTCACCTGTGTCTTCCGAGATGCTGGCCATTAGTAATCCCCATTCAGTATTAATACCAACACTGGTTACCTGAAGATAGATAACAAATATTAGAATATTGAAAGTTCTTTCAGTACTATTCAGTATCCATCCCAACACTGGTTACCTGAAGATAGATATTTGTTTATATAAAATTATATTTCCACACAATCAAACTCACACATCAACTACCCTTATGAACCTCCCATAATTTAATAACTTTCTTATTATATCCTTTTCTTTTATCCAAAACCTGAGTCTTCACCTTATTTCAACTCCCCAATTCTAAATTTTTATACATGATGGTATTCCAAACAGAAATGACATTCCATCCGAAACCTAGCTTGCATTGCTAGTTGGAAAGTTGGGCCAACAAAGTACACTGGAGGGAGAAAAACTAGAATTTGCAGAAAAGGAAATGAAAAACATCAGAATCCGTACCAGCATAATACCATTTCCATCTGCTACTTTGCAGCCCGACATTAGAAATGGCTCCTTGGAGTCCTTGCGAACCTGCAAAAAGAACAAAATACAACTTATGAAAAGTGAAAAGGTTACAATATAACGATACAGAGAACAGGTATAGATGCTCACAATCTTGGACTCGCCAGTCATGCTAGACTCATCAATTGAAAGTGAATGACCAGTGATTAAAACCCCATCAGCAGGAACCTTGCAAAATAAAATCAGGTAGATTATGAATATTGAACAGCAAAGGTTATACAAACCGCCAGCAAGAAATACCTGATCACCAATGTTGAGGGGGATAACATCACCAACAACAATATCATATATTGAAACATCAACGCGCCTACCAGCTCTGATAACCTGCACATAACCCCAAAAAATGAAATGATACACAAATGAAAATATCAAGGTGACAATGACATGTAATGAGACGATGGTAACACACCTCAATTTGTATATTTCTCTTTTCCTCATTAAGATTCTGGAACTGCAGAGATTGTTTGTAGTCGCTAATTGCTGCAGGTAAAAAACGAATTCAAAGACTAGAACTCCCAATGTATAAAAACAGGATTCAAGTAATGCCACTCCCAAGGAAACCATAGCGAAAGAAAATACTGTTGAAGACCAAATTTTTTCACACTTATAAAACTTACAACACAAATTTCACTTAGTAGCTTATAACTGAATTTGCAGTAAACAAAAATAGCATCGCGTTAGAATGAATTTGTGCATCCTCTGAGATGGATGTTCATTTAATACCTGTCACGACAATAACTAGGAGAACTGCGAAAGCAATGCTGCCACCATCATACCATCCCTCCTTAATACCCTATCACAAACAAACACACATAATGAATAAATTATGCATCCTTCGCGACAAATGTCCGAACCACTCTTTTATATTATTTAATTTGCAAAATGCAAAACCAAAGCTCACCTCTGTTTTTATACCCAGAGCTAAAGAAGCCACAGCAGCAACCATCAAAATGATAAGAGTAAGATCTTGGCAAGCTTCCCAGAGAAATTTCTATCAGAGAACAAAATGAATGAATAAATTAAGTATAATAATACCTTGTTAAAGATGTACATAAGGTAATTTTATACACAGTAATTTCACATATTCACAATCAGCAACGAGACATACAAAAAAACTCCTTGGTTTTTTCTTGGGATATGTGTTGGATCCATATGCATTTTTTCGTTTTAGTAAATCTTCATCACTTCCAGGAATTCCCTTTTCTAAACTTGTTTTGAGTAAATCTCCGATGCCTTCAACCTGATGTAAAGAAACAAAACAATAAGACAAATGACAACATTAATATAAACATCCGGATAACAAGAGAGGTTCCTTGGTAGACTTACCCCGCCATATTGCTGCAGAGTAGTAAACTTATGATCTCTAGATATTGAAGCTAATTCTTCTTGTCCAATTGGAAATTCACCAGCAGAACTTGGTTTTGGTGGCACAGTTCCTGAAAATTAGAATTATCAAATCAGTCATAGATGGAACAGTATCACATTAATTTGTATAGACTTTACAAGTACAGATAAGAAAAAATTCCAATGGTACAGATAAGGGAAGTACCATTTTCCACTGCTACAGATTCCTTAAAAAGAAATGCAGCCTAACACAAAGAAAAACTAACATTAGAAAACAAATAGCAAATAATTAAGGTACAGTGTTTTTGAAAAGATAAAAAAATAAAAAATTACTCGTATGGCTTGGGCATGTGCTCTAATCTTCCTTAACGTCTGCTTTTTTTCTTCCTCCTTTTTCAGGTCTAAGGTGTACCGGAACCGACGAGAAGCATTTAGCACAAGTGCCGCTTGCTACAAAGAAATAAAACTCAGCTTCAGCCCATGTTTTGCTAAACAAAATAGTTGAATTTATTCACACACACAACAGAAACTTGGAGCATTAAAATCACAGGAAGATGGCATGTACTGATGCAATGAGGCATAAATGATGAAAAATAATGCACTCCTATGTAAAATGTAAAATAAACACATATCAGAATGGCTCTGACTAAAGGTATCAAAATAGGAGACACAAAACCAGGCATAATGCTTACTATGTCAATATTGATACTTAGACCAAACAATTATTTTCACCATATTTCATGAGTTACCACACAACTTAACAAAATGGACCTATACTTTTGTCTTTTATAATTCACGAAATTTTACTGATTTAATAAAAGAAAAACTACAAAGGAGTGGAAAAAGATGTCCACTATAACTACCAACAAGAATATGAAACATAAAGGTTACTCAACCAACTACATCAGTCCCCTTTGAGAAGCAGACATATGAGCTGCTTAACCCACATGATGTCAATCTCACCAACAGTTGATGTATCGCGCAGCTCAGGAAAAGATGAATTCCACAAGATACCTGATTCTTACGCCTACCTCCACTGGTATTTACCTCCTTTTCATTGGCAGCCATTAATGCAAGGTAGGGTATATGCCCTCTTTCTTCTGATGCACATTTCACTGTTTTACCTCACTACCCTTCGAAACTGGCAAATTGTACTCAGAAAATGATGTATTGCTCGTTAATTTTTAACAAGTGATGGCCTGTGAACGATGTGCTAACAAACCTAAGACTACATCACAATTGCGACTAATAATTCACTCAATGAGACTGCAAGATTCATTGAGAAGCCGGTATAGTTGAAGAGACATAACACCTCCGAAACCATAAAATCTCTGAAATCCTTCAGTATCCAAAGTGGAATCACGGTGAACTAACAGCGAAACCAACCCAGACCGAAAACGGCAATTGGAAACACCATACACTTAACAAGAATTAGCATAAAAAAAGTGCGAATCGAGAAAGCGAAAACTGCCAGAAATAGAAACGTAAACCAATTGAAGAACACACATGTCACAAGGCACATACGGCAACGAATTAGATACCATTTCATCACATAATTCACAGCAGATCAAAATATCGGAAAATCGAAAATCAAATCCAAACAAAAAATAGCAAAGAGATAAGAGAATCCATACCCTCCAGCGCCGGAGCCGCTCAACAGAAGCGTGCTTAGTTCTGGTGATTTCAAAAACATTGTTGTTGTTGTCCTCGTCGTCGCCGGAGTGGTTACCTCCGGCTTCCATGTCATAGTTGATTTTCTGGCTCGGGGAGCCAGTCGAATGACTCATCCTTCAAAAAAACCTGTCGCAGTAGAGATGGCACCGTCAGTTTTCCTCACGCCAAAACTCGTTCCTCACTCAGACACTTTCAGACAACACAGAAACCCGCCGGCTCCGACTATCTCACTCGCCGGCTTCCAAATCTGACCGACTCTCACTTCAAATCCCTCACGCAAATTTCAAAAACTCCGAATCACCTACATCCGAACCCATTCGAAGCAGTTACATCGCACTAGGCATCCAAAAAAGAATGATATGAAGGATATTGATTATATTTATACTATTTGAGAGAAACCAAACGCTTAAGCTCGACGAGCGTTCGAAGTAAAAAACTACTATGACTGAAGAAATCTACAAACTTTAGTAGCTACGGTGGTGGTTAAGAGCATACAAGATGAAAAGGAAAACCCTAGCTGATGGAGAAGACACGGTCCCGGTAAAAAGAGCCGGTTTATATACAAAGATATAGGTTCCTAAATTTTATTTGGAATCTTCGTAGAAGTAGAGACTGGAATATGAGAGGAACTAGAATTGTGCCGTTTTGGGTAAAAACGCGTAACGTTAATTGGAATGGTGTGGAGCGTCCACGTGCCCGTTGTTTTCACTATGATTGCAGGGGCCAAAGCGAGTGTAGTGGGTGTAAATCGTGGGTGACCGGCCGGGCCTGTGCTCTCTTGGTTTCCGTTGCTTGCTGGAGTGATTTTCCCTTTTTTAGCTTAATAAAGCTATTGCACTTGAGTGTTTTTCAGACTTATATAAAATTAAAATAAATGCGTAAATGTCTTATTTATGAGTTCAAATTTTTGACCTGAGAGGCTATCGGTTGATGTACGATAGAAGCAGGCACTCTTCGCATAAAGTCTTTGCTTTAAGAGTCGGTAAGGCTTTAGAGTTTAATATAAGAATTTGTAATTTGTCAAATCAAAGATGCATAAACTAGGTGTGCGTCTCTATCTCTACTATTATAAAAACAAAACAGATATTTAAAACTTTCACTAAAGTGAACTTCCGACTATATTCACTTATTATTTTCACTAACAATTAAACTAAATCAAATTTTAAATATATTAATTAAAAATTATTATTTATTCTCTAATTTTAATCACTCACTTTTTTACGTATATAACTTTCAACTTTCTCACACCCATAAGATATGGGTGATTTCTAATTACTATAAAACTGGCATCAAAAATTTCACCAAACGGTGAATTTTAGAAAATATGAACTTATGCCTTCCACTTATTGAATTCGAAGTGGACACTTTTCGTTTAAAGTCTTCACTTAAAGAAGAATCGGCTAGGTTATAGAGTTTAGTCTAAAAATGTGCATTTAGTCAGACCAAAGACGAATCAGGTGTGTCCACTACTTCGTCAAAAGGGATCGACACAGAACATATATTAAACATCATTAGTGTAGGCAATCTATTGCTTACACGATGTATTTTGCCCGAATGATCTCCTATCTTATCAAATTGTTCTGACCTACTTAGGGAATTTGATGACAATATATATATATATATATTTTTTGATTGAAAAGTATGTTCAGATGGATATTAAACCAACAAATGCACCAAAATTTTGGTACAATTTAGGCAAGAAAGTGATCAAAAAACCAAAACGGTTTAGGATGAACCATAACAAACTTTGCTTGGTCAAATTGATAATGTCTTTCTTATAACATTTATATATGTCAAAGATCTGGTCTTTCATGTATATATAAAATGGAATTTCATATATCTCGACTCGTGTCAGCACTACAGTGCAAATTTGTTTAGTTGAGGACGTGTCTGTGGTGATATGCAAGACGGCAGAGACTATACAAGTACGTGCCTTGTGGCAAAAGAACGTCGGCAGCATAAACTCATGTGGTGGCATTTAGTTCATCATCAAAAGAAGAACCAAGACAGCTCTTCTATATCAAAGACAGCTCTTCTACTCGCTGGCCCTTATCCTCCAATGATTTCAATTCCCACGTAAAGCTTAGTCGACGAGTATTTTGGCCGTTAACGAAAATATCTTCTTCTTCTTTTTTAAGGGTGAGCAAAGATATATCCAAATTGGGCCATGATGATGATGTCCCTTGTGGTAATTGAATTTTTCGGAGGGAAACTGGATTTAGGAACGGAATTGTGGTCCTTTTTCGACAGGTTTACACATGGCAGTCGAGAGAGAGAGATCAGACTATCAGAGTCTCTCTGAGGTATCATTGTCATGGTTAAAGTGTAGACATTCAGGGGCCGGGTGAACCTAGAAATGGAAATAGGAGGGTGGAATATCATTTTCGTTGGTGTTGTTGAACAAGCCCCTCCGAATCTCCGATAAAGTTACCATACTAATTAAGTTTAGGGTTTATGTGTTTCTGACGCAAAGAGTTGATAGCTCAAAAGCTATTTCGATGCTATGATGTGGGTTAATTAGTTGGTATATGCCATCATGGAGTTTATGGTGGCAAGTAGGTGAAAAGGAAATAAGTTCGTACATGGTCTCTACTTGATGCAGATTATGATTTGGGATCACTGGTAAAAAGTGTTTCTCGGTTTATGGGTGAGATAATTCTATTCTGGGATACCAGTATTTTCACTTTCTTCTTTTCCATCTTCACTTGCTACTTTTCTTGCGAATACCATCCTGGCTTTTTCTTTTTCTTTACTTCAAAGAATATTTCCAACAACGGTCGATTATTATAAGAATTATGTGCTTGGTCTGGCCGGAGGAAGGATGCAAGATCGAGATGCCTAGCTAGCTTTCAAATAGAACAAGATCAAATATTTCAGAGCTGGCCAACGACCACTCTGTCTGTTATAACTACCAATACGCACGGAGATGCTCTTTGCCGAGAAGTTTTTCATCGTAGTTGTCGAAAAAAACACGGTAGACGGTTTCTAATTTGTCGATCACCTATCGTTTCTGACGGACGTAGCGCCTAGCACTCATGCAAATTAAGACGATTAATTTATCATGCAGTGCTAATTATATCGTAAGTTTTGAGAAGGTAGTCAATATATCTGGAATTGGAGATTAAGAAGATCATCTGATATATAAACAATTGAGTGGTACTTCCGTACTAATGATATGACGCAATGACTACGGCCGGAAAAGAACTCATGCAGGACAGGCTAGGCCATGAATACTGATTTCTAAAGGCTCCTAAGCTAGATATATAATCAGGAAAATATAGGAATTGAAAAATGCTTCTGATTAAAAAGTTGAGTGAATGATCATAGGTACGTACCAGGGAGCAGTGTTGTTTCTCTTAGATCGATTGATCTGTAACCGTATAATATCTCCAGATAGAATTGAAGCAGCTCGACGATCGAGAACTATGGCGTCTGGTCGTGTTCTTCCTCCTGCTAACTGAGAATCACAAATTCGATCAATGAACGGAGAGCTTTAGAAATTAGAACCCAAGCGCGCGGTGTTTCCAAACATTTGAAGTCTGAATACTTATATATGCTAGTAGTCGACATAACCATATGATTACAGCAGTTTTTTTAAGGACTAGGCATCGGTTCTCTTGATGAAACGCATGACCAGCCGGACCTTTTGAGCTGGACAAAATTGAAAGAACACGTAATGATATCTCCCCCTTGAGGTCGACAAAAACGCGTACTCATGTGGCACAAAAAGTTTCGAGCATGTATATATTTTTACATGTTTTTTTCATTTGTACCACGCGTCAAGGAGTACTAAAAACAATTCAAACACAAGGTGATACCTGTATAAGAAGTTAATATACAGGTATGTACTTAGCCAGTAGTAATAATCCACATACAAATATATACTTATTTGGACAAAGAGGGTGATGCGCGGGCTATGACTTGACTTAATTGGATATCCTTCATCCAGACACATGAATAAACTAGAAAAGATGTTGACCGGTATCGAGATATATAGTTATATACAACGCAACATAGAAGAATTGAGAGAACTCCTACTTTATCTAGCTGATTCCCACGTCAAACAATTGATTAGTTAGGCTTGCATTTTAACGGAAATGGTGCCATTTATGTATTCTTTGGTAATATTGTCCCAATCAATCAATGGTGCATGTGAATTGGCATACTTAATTTGCTTACGGAAATATGAATGCCTGCCAATGTTGTATATGATGCAAGGGATAGGTGAGTCGAAAAGAAAGAATTATAATTTTGGCTTTGAAGCTTGATTTAATTATAATCCCGGGTCATAGAAAAAGAAGTACTTTTGGCTTTGAAGCTTGATTTAATTGGATCGATAATTCACTAACATACTGACGTCGCTGCTATGATCGAATGAAATCGGATAAGCTGGCCGATATAATTTTGATGATTACTGAACCATGATCCAATTAGAGGCTTCAAATTCACGTACTCTAGATCGAAAATGACTTTGAACTTTAGAACAGATCGAGTAAGAACAACCTGTAGACGATGACTCCTCAGAGAGCTATATATAACGTACGTACTCTTGCTTACATTTAATTATTAATATTATTTGGTATATATAATACGTAGTAGATCCTCAGAAATGAACTAACGCAGTAAGGCGCGCATGCATGCATGTTGCAAGATGTAATTAAATACGTACCAAAGCAAAACTTACGAGCATAATTTTCTTCTTCTATTGTTGGGTTGTTACTTGGCAGAACCTTCAGATCGAACAATGTAGATTCCAGTCTTCCGAACAGATCGATCACGGTGTCTATCTCTGCATATATCGATCAGACCGAGAAGATTGATGAAGTCTTATGATGAGATTATGACTGCACGTACATATATCCTTCCTCATTTAAAACTGATAAAAACAAGACTGATATACCAGCGAGTTATCTAGCGTGTGTTTGTGTTGTTTAGAGTTGAGAGAGCGAGCCACTGTACGTAAATATATAATAAGGAATTAGTACTTACTTCAAAACAAAGAAAATGCATGCACATATAAATTAGTTACAGAGCAGCACAATTATGAATTATATTTCGCGCTGAAAGTATCAAGAATCTATAGCATGAAGGGGTCCGGACCCCCCTTGCACTTAATCACTATGCCTTGTAAAATTATATGAAATTTGGTCTATATGCAACAACTGAACCCCCTTGATCAGTATAATTAGCAACAAGAAAAAGAGAAAATAAAGATACAATTGATATATATATATATATAGTACTGTTGCGCACTAATAATACTAATTTATAATAAGAAATATTGAAATGTTATCGGGATTTGAATATTTTGTAGTTCGTCATCCTAAATATCTATATTACTAAATTGTTTTATTTTAGGATATCTAATAATATAAGTTTAACATACTAAAAGTTTTTAATAACGATACATTTAACTCTTATATTTTGAACTTGGACCTCCTTCAAGTCTAAATCCTAGATCCGCCACTACTTACTTTTGACACAAATAATCATAAACAATAAATATTCCATTAGTCGGCCATTCTCACTATAAAGAGATATAACTAAATAAAAAATAAAAAGAACAACATAAAGAATTATTATGAATACTTTGTGGACTGCTTAATTTTGTGAGGGTCAAAGGATGCTAAAGTATAATTAGGGTCCAAAGCCTCAACGAGCCATAATCTTTCGTATGGCATCTCAGTGCAGATAATTAAGAATATAACTAACCTCTCGAGACGAAGGGAGCCGACCCTAAAGGAACGCGCGTCACGCGCTTGATAGAGATCGAAATTTCCATCTCCCTGTCCAGCGGTGAGCCTTGTCGCCGTCGTCTAATAGGTCTTGTCGACCCCTGGTGGTCGAGGTGTTCCCATCTCTGTAGCCGAGATTGGGTCGGGGTAGTGGCAATTGTGTGGGAAAGGGAGATCGGGTCGGTGGTCGCGGTTTGGGAGATTGCTCGCTGTCTTAGCCGACGGGAAGTGGTTGCGGCAGTGGTTTGGTGTTTGCGAGTCTATGGCGGCGTTTTTCGGGCATATCAAGCTTGTTCGACCTGGGTTGAGGCTTCATTGTTGAACACAGATCCAGGCCATCCTCAGCGTGGCATCTTTGGTACAACGAAGATGGTGGTGTTCCGGCAAGCATGGAGTGGTGGTGGCGGCGCAATGCGGGTTACAATGGTAACTACGGTGGTGGTGAACCGAACAGGGTCGGCAGCCTCCGATCTCTCTGTTCCCTTGAATAAGAGTTGGGTTTGGGCCCTATTCTTGGGCCTGACCCTAGGTAGTTTTATTGTTATTTGGTTTTGGTTATTATTTTGTTTACCTAACTCGTGCGTTTATTGGCGCATAATAAGTTCCTACATAAGTTATGTAAGCGTAGTCGGGCCTTGTGTCTATGCGTGCACCTTGAGTGCTTTGTCTGCTCTAGGTAGGCGGTGAGTTCCTTGTTTTATCAAATAGTCGTCATCGCCTAGTGGTAGGATGAGACTAAGTGTCGTCGGATTGATCGTCCGGTGACAACATAGTTGGAGAGCTGCTGTATTGGATATTAGGATATTTAATTGCTGCTGCTTCATCGCTGTTAGAGTCTCATATCTATTATCTTCTCTATTATGTCACCGCTGTTTTAAAGAAAATATAGTCGACATTAGAGTGGTACTCTTTGCTAGTTGGTGCCTTGTTGAGTACTTGTTTGTAAGGATCTTTGATATTATGTCAGGTCTTTGTAAGTAGGGGTTTAAGCTTCACGTCCTCCCCTTGTATTCGATAGTTTCATTAATGAATGCTTGAGAGTTTCCGCACTAGCCCTCCCATCAAAAAAAAATTAAGAATATAACTACATATATTGTACACACTAAATCACTCAGATATCAGATTAGTGTGGAAGATATATATACTTTGCTTGTGATTTGGTTTTGTCATATATATTTGCCGGTGAAGCAATAATTCAGAAAAATTATTATATGTATTTGGTACCGTCTACGTGGCAAACTCCTTTAATGTTATTGGTATATTTTTTATTATGTTTGTTTCTGATTATGTACTCATATTTAAATAATCTTATTTCATGAGTAATTATTATGTGTACCCGCCACACCACGTAACATTGCCATGTGGTGTACCTAGCAAATCATATTCAATTTTCTTTTCATCTTCCTAAGTTCATATTGAAGTGTCAAATAATAACTTTCTTATTGCATGCTCGGATACATCTTCTATGAACATACCATCATGGTAATTAAAAATAAAAGTTAGAGGCTTGTGTTAAAACTTAAAAGATCACTATCAGTTTAAGATACACAACATGAAGAAAAAGGGATAAACAACACATGCTATATACATAGTTCAAACCCATGAACTAATTTCATAATTATCGAATAGAAGATGACAGTAACTACCAAGGAGAAAATAATAGCCAAAATAATATGTGAATAATTAATTAACAGCAATCAAACTAAAACAACATACCTAAAAGAATTAAGTAATCTCAAACAGTCAAAAGTTGTGAGTCAGTAAACGAAGTGCAAAGCCAAAAGAATAAAAATGTATATATAAATTACTATTTGTTTCAGGATGAAAATTATGTATTATTGAATGATACAGGGGTCTATATATATGCATTACATCACCTGAATCCCGCAGGATTCAGAGTCCTAATCTATTACAGAGATGCAAATCTATCTCTAACAGGAAATCTAATAAGGCTAAGACACACAAGGGTAGAATAATAATTCTCCCATAACACTCCCCCTTGTGTCGCATGCCTAGGTTGCATGATGCACACATCGTTGCCTCGGTAAAAATCTTGTCAAGCAAAATAAAAACCTCTTGGGTAAAAATAAAAGCTTGATCGAAGGGAAAAAGAGCACAACACACCGTCTACATTTGATAGCATCATGTGAGGTAGACTCCTCCTGAAGTCTACGAAACAACTCCCCTTGATTAGTGCCATAATCATGGAGTACAAAAAACAACGTATACAACATTCATTACATGCTTCTCAAACGTAGTCTTGGGCCAATGATCAATCATTACTCTAACCATACATCCTTAGATCATATATGCTATACTTAGCCAAACTTAGATCTTAGGAAACAAGATTGCATAACAACTCAAAACAAGAGTTTGCAATGAAAATCAGATTCTCGGATATAATGACCTTCATTCACGTAAATTGCCACAACTTCTTCGTCAAAATAGGTATCAGTAAACCGTAAAATATTCTGAAAAGTAGACACATGTGGCTTTCCAGTGACATAAGGTTCACAACCTAATTCGATCGGAGCAGTTCACAATGCTATGTCGAAGTTGACTGACTTGCAAATTTCCGGACAGAACTGTCTTATTTTCCTAAAATTGCCATAACTCACTCCATATGATAGTTATGAACAAGTGGTTGGTGTCCTGAAAAGTAGACACATAGACCTTTCCAACGGTACTAATTTCACCATATTTCATCGAGTGAGTTGTCTTGTAGGTCTCATTGAAGTTGACCTACGAAACTGGACAAATTCTGATTTGTCACATTCAATGTGTATTTCGCAAAAAGAATGGGGGAACTGACCAATGAATGACTGATTTTGGTCCGAAGCGGAACCGTACATATCCTTTAGGCTACCAGTGTCGACTGCTACACCAAGGCGTACGTTGATGTTGCTGGAGCTGCTGGCGGCGTTGGTGTGGATAGGATTTGTGTTGGTTCACTAAGTGTAGAACTAAACCCATGCCAAAGGAGCAATGCAAGTCCAATGACGATGCATAGGCGCAGAGTTAATCACGTCATAATGAAAGCAATAGTGTCACAACAACACTTACATATATGAATCTATAGCTCATTGAATCTATTCTTCATCTTTACTTAGACGAAATAGAGAATCAAGAATTAGCTTTCATATAAACACATATGGGTATGAGTTCTTGCAATCGATTGTACTACGTTCTCTCGAACGTCGCAATCTGATTACATAAGCTCTCCGTGGTCTGGAGGAATTTAAAGTCCCTCGGGCACTCTCATATCTGCGTCAAGATCCCTTTACAGATATTCTATGACCACTATCATATGCTACAAATCAGTTTTCATGGACACTACTACTGATCAAGTAGTGGAAAGCAATTATGTCCATAACGAGAGAATATAACTCATCGTAGTCAATACTAGGATAATGAGATAATCTTTGCGCCATAAATCCTACATATATCACATGACTTCATCTTTCTCATTACACTTACGAACAACGACCAACATAACAAGTCTAGTTCAGCCTGTATTGAGTCTTTCCACTTCGGTCAAGTTGCTCATCGTTGATGCTTTACAATGGAATAAGAGCATAAGCGAATACATCATCAATCATGGGAGATCAATCCATTAAACACACACGCACGCTGTATACGATCAATTCGTGAGATTTCTATTTCTTCTCTAACATCAACAAAATGAGTCTGTAGCGTCCCATAGAAACTTAGTTGATACACATGTTTAGAGAATATCTCTTGATGATGGGCGAAATACTTGTGCCTACGCACATCGCTTGTTTATGGTTTTGATTCCAGAGAATAATAGTCTCCCCCTCATCTAGGTAGGATCCAAGACCGAAGCTATGACCCTTACTAGTCCATCTTTGTGTTTGCCGCCTTTGTTTTGTAGTGCAATACCACGAGCGCCGACAACAGCACAGTAGATAATGCGTTACAATCTCGTCACTTTCGCAATATCAGTAAAGTCATTGAGTATCGAATCTTTGACTTTCTGGAGGTAGATAATGCGTTGCACATTTGCTCACTTTGAGTAGTGCGGGATCTTAATGAGACATAGTATCACACCACGTCAATTCCTGGCATTAAAACCGGAATGAGAGCATTTCATATCTCCCCCTAACGACGGGAAGTATGTCTCATCAAAGTGACCGTCTGCTAATATCACAGGATAGAGATTAACGGTTGTAGATTGGAAATAGCGGACAAATGTTAGTGATTCATAAATCATAACCAACTAGAATACTTAATCGTTTCAAGTAGACCCATTGAGATAACTATAATAGAGGTACATAAACAACTTTAACCAAATAGGCGTTTAATGAAAAGAACGTTGGGATCGTATCCAGTAACCATCTGGTACGCACTAAAAGCTTGGCAAGTTGTGGGTCTAAAACGAATAAGTGTCGCAGCATGCAACATCATTACATATCCCCACGTAAAAATCGGCAGGTTAGTACCCATAACCAAGTCCGAGCTCTGCTGGATCGTGCAATGAATGAACATGAGGAATAATATGTTCAACGACGATCCCAGTAGATATGCAAAACAAAATCATCAAAGTCGTGGAGGTGAACTCTCCAACGGTATCCAATCAAATAGATTTGAAAGGTAGGGTGGTGAGCCCTTAGTATGATGATCATAGCTAAAAACTTAGCAAATGCAGCGTTCCTTGTGGAAAGCAAAGCGATGTGTGACCAACGCGTCGATGCTCTTAACTTATACCATAAAAATACCGAAAAATGTCCGCATTCGGTTGGATAGGGTCCACTAATGTCACCTTAAATACTTTGTAAGAATGAAATGTTCTCGACTGGAGCCTTAGCAAATAAGGACTTCCTTGAAATATAGCAAAAGAACAAGCTTTAGAAAATGAGCGATGGACATCAGAGATTGTCATGGAGGTATTAGAAAACACGGGAGGCATCACAAGCTCCTATGATGGAGGGGATGCCGCCACTGACGGCCTGAATGCCATGGAGCCGCCGAGAGGGGCAAGCTCGGCCTCACCGTGCATGGCATGGATAGGCACGGCCTCACCGTGTGGAGCACGAGTGAGGTGATCCTCCAATCGCTTCGTGAACATGAAAAATAGATGATCATGTGAATTTCAAAGAACTTGAATCATCATATCTCGTTCAAAATGACCAAAAATGATCATGTCAAAACCGAGGAGACAGCAAAACCGAACCCATGATTCAAAGAATCTTGAGTTACATAAAGCTATTGTTGCAGGCAAGCAAAGCTATGTCCACAGGCTAACAAAACTACTGTATAAGCTTAAAAAAGCTATTGTCAATGAAATCTGACAGATTTATTCCTCTCAATTCTTAACACAAATATCAAGATGAAAATTCATCATTGGCATGTAGGGCCTTTGGAAACTTAGCAAGGCACGAAGATATAAAATACAATCTCCGCACGAGATCCGTAAAACAACTACCAGCGACGTAGGACAGTGTGGGTGGTTACGCAATTAGCAAGACACTCGATTTCACGGCAGGACATGCTTAAAATAAAATTAAGAGAGTCAACGACGCGGTGAACTTCTCTAGACAATACGCCGTAGGATATTGTAAGAGGGGGGATTGAAACAAATGTGCAATCCCATCGAGTGTATCACATGGCAATAGAACTACATTCTTCAACTTAAGAGTTGGAAGAACATGGTATTGGAGCAGTTGAATACCAGACAATTAGGGTGGAAAACCATCCATTTGGTGCGGGTGGTCACCAATAATAATAAAATTGTTTGAGCTATGAAACGACTTGGAGAAAACCAAAAAATTAACCGGAAAACCATGTCAAAATAACTCAAAACCAGGTGAAATTTGGACTGGAAAACGTGACAGTAAAAAATGCGAGAAATATGCCGAAAAAATGACGGGAAACGAGGAAAAAATCGTCGAAAACTCGCCGGAACCGGCGGCGCCGATTGCCGGAAAACCGGATGGTGGCGCCGGAAACACCGGCAAGTGGCTGGAAGGCGGTCAAAATGCCAGAAAACGTTTCGGAAATGGCAGAACAGTAACCGGGAAAAATGATGTCAATTTTGACGTTCCGAGGTCCGTTTTCCAAATTTCAAGGTCCAAAATCACAATGTAGTGTTTTTGGGGTCCCATGTAATCCAAAAGAGGCCAATTTAAAAACTACGTGAGTTGCAAACGTTGACCATTCATGCTAAGTCCAAGGAAATAAAATTCTCACGAGATCATCTTGTAAACAAGGAATACTCAATTTTTTTTTTAAATATGCCAATATTTAATACAACACAAATAAGCTTCAAATTCCAATAGACGACTTAAGCTAAAGTCGAGTAAGAATCATGGAAATGCCAACGTTATACTTGAAAAATAGTAAGCAGAAAACATAGTCAAAATAGATTTAATAATCAAAAGTCCGTAGCAACAAAATCTTGCATATCGGATCGGGCGGAGCTGTAGCCTGAGGCTAAAAAATGTACTTACTTGAGAATGTAAGAATGTTACATTTCATCTCCAAAATTCCCTCAAGAAATAGATACAGGTGCCAAAAATGGCATGTGATTCTCGGATGTGGAGTATGGTTCAAGGTCAACTCTGGTAATACAACGCCATAGATGTTTATTGAATCACTTTAAGTGTGTCCCATAGAATGTGTTATTTTTGGGATCTTTTGTCAGCAAATAATGTTGCATCAGAGTAATGAATCAACTCAAATAAATGAGTATGTAGACCTTGGGATTATCCTTTATAGACACGAGTTTAAGAAAACTAAAAAATTTAAATAACAGTCGTGATGACGATGCATCCATGAGAAACGAGGGTTGTATTGGTTTCGAATAATCGAAATATTCAAGTATGTAACCGGAATTAGAAGGGTTGTGATGTATATGGTCACAAAATAATCGATGCATATCGGCGATTCTCATGATCGCACCCAAAACAACGGTGTACTCAGACAATCACACGAAATCGATTTCTTTCCTTTAAATAATAACGTGACTCCCCCAGGACCGTCACATGAAAAACGTCGACCAATAGGGGAATCGTATCCCTCTTTGGTCTCATCGGCATTATAAGAAGGCCGGAAAAGAGACATGCAGAAGGCTAATAGCACCCGATAATTTATATATATATGTTCAAAAGCGGGAACGTTTATGAAAAATTTACCTTTGAAGGTTTGTAGAAGACGGGAGTACCTTCTCTTGAGCGAAAACTTTGCCTATAAAGTTCGCGTTTCTTGCGTGAATATGTAGGGGAAGCAATTTTGAATGCTTTGATGCGGGGATTTGCGGGGCAAAAAGATGTTTTTGCGGAGTGAATGCATAGGAGACCCTATGGGGCTGCGTGTAAGGGCAACATGGCAGGAGGTTCCGGTGGCTGCAGGGGGTCTGCAGCGACGACGAGCAGGAGCGGCGGCTGATGGTGAGCGCCGACAGGAAGATGCCAGAGGCCGAAGACGAAGGCGGCCGTCGGTGGAAAAGAAAAAAAATATCTAGGGCTCTAAAAGTTCAGGTTTTAGGGCAAAGTGTGTGATAACGTGTTTCAGGATGAAAATTTTGTATTATTGAATGATATGCGGGCCTATATATATAGGCATTACATCACCTGAATCTTGTAGGATTCGGAGTCCTAATCTATTACAGAGATGCAAATCTATATCTAACAGGAAACCTAATAAGGTTAAGATACACACAGGGTAGAATAATAATTCTCCCAGAACACTATTAATATTATATGTAATATGTAGACTAATAAAGTGTCTTTCTTTTGTATTATTAAAAATACAGCAGCCTCCCCTATTTCTTCTCGCTCGATCTCATAGGGTTTTCTAGGGTTTGAGAGTTTCAAGGATGTGCGGTGAGCTCCCATCACTATTCCAATAGCTTCTTTGCATCCATGATTGCTAGATTAGCCTCTAAACTGTCGTTGAACAAGGCTGATGAACCAATGGACCTTGGGAACCTCCTAAGTCTGACAAAAGGGTTTGTTATGCCTAGGTTTTAACTTGGTTGGGAAGCTGAACACTACAAGGACGGTGATCTTCTACTCGTTTCGTGCGGCTGTTCAAAATATGCGGCACATGCACTATGGTGACGGTGGAGGTGGTGGTGCGCGGCAACAGATTCCTTTTCACGTTCACAAACATGCGTGATCTTCAACGGGTGAAGAAGGGTGGACCTTGGGGATTTCAGCGAGTCATGATCTTGATAAGATCACGTTCATTGGTGAAGGTGAATAAGAATCGGTCATTGCATGGAGCGAATCACGCGAGCGAACCACGCTCGGGAAGGAATTAAAAGCCACCAAAAAAAACCCTAGTTCTATTGAAAAACCCCACTGACGTCATAAATGTTTTCTCTCTACTAGGAAACCCACCAACCCAGGTTTCTTCTTCCTCCCTCACTCTCGCCACTCGATCTCGATTTTTGATTGGGATTTTTAGCTTGGGGTGGGGGGATGTTTTCCTTATGTTTTTCCTTCTTGTTGCTTCCTATTTTTTCCTTAGTGTGTTGTATTTCTATTATGTTTTCAGGCATCTCCATGTTGGCGACTGTCGGTGTGCCCTCTCAGATTTCGTCTCTGCCTCCCTCTGGCCGGGGTTAGTAGCACTCGATCTCCCTCCTTTCAGTTTCCTGCGTCACCCACCTCTTTGGCTTGGTGACAGGGTGTTGGTTCTCACTTCTTCCTCGGTTTAGATCTGTCTCGATCCGCTAATTTGACCTTCTGGCGTCATCAGCCTCTTTGAGGGGTGGTGGTGTTGTTGCCCTTGTTGGTGTGGTCTTTGGTGGTGGTGTGGGAGTTCTTGGTTTTTTTTATGCTTCGTTAGCTATTATGCAGTTTTTTTACCGCCTACTTCAACCGCGACACCAGTGTTGTCATCTTCTGGCTTTTGCTGAGCATCATGGGATCTCTTACTGGGCTCACTCTTTACCTTTGGGTTCTGGTTGTTAGGTCCTAGAGATGATGTTTGTATGTTTATTATGGATAATGACAATCGGCGAGTACCGAATTGGTATCTTTGTCATACCATATCTGCCCTCAAATAACACGTCTTTGGATTCGTTCCATGGCTCCGGGTAGGATGAAACTTCATGCCACTAATATATCCTAGTGGTAACATCTTCAGAAGGCTACGCTATACTTGATGTAGCTTGCGCTTTATGTCATACTGTTATTTTTCCAAGATGTCGCCTCATTTGTAAAGCAAATAGAGTCGTTGTAGTTACATTCTTGCTAAACTGTGCGTGTTAGAATACATCGATTTTGTCTTAACTTCTGATATTATTTCGGGAAGTTATTATAAATTATATTATACGATTTCATCAATGGCAACGATGTGAGAGCCGGTGTTTCTAACTCTATTTTCAAAAAAACAAAACACAACTTTTACCGTGTTCAACCGTTTGACCAAATAGACATGGGGGGGAGGGGCAATGAAGCCCTTATAAACAACATACGGAGGTCACCCAGATCCACTAGTTCATCATGGAGCTTGAGAGAGAGCTTGGAAGTCATGTGTACCATTAGGGGCGGATCCAACCCAGGTTTGACTGGGTTGGAGCCCAAGTGAGGTTATAGCCCAGAAAAAAAAAAACCAAACCCTCTATTAAAAAAAATTAAAAATTTAAAACAACTGATCAGCTGAACATGGCCTCTCATTCTCTCTCGCACTTTCGCGTCTTCTTCAGAGACTGAGAGAAGACATTCTCGTCTGCTTGACTACTTTTGCTCTTCCGCCTCTTCAGCCTCTTCTTCTAATCATCTTCTCGAGTTCTCGTTCAAGCCTCCCAGTCACCACTCACCAGTTATCACTGTCGCATGTCGGCCCGTTGCTAGGGATGGAGGGCAATGGGCATGTAGGGTTAGGGGATCAAAATATCATACCCATACCCAATTTTAATGACGTCCCCATACCCGCTCCAATCCCCGTTTGAAAGTAATGGGTATTCCCACTCCTCATACCCGCTGAGGATCTGTTTTCCATACCCGCCTAAATACATGTTAATGATATTTTGTTATATTATATAAAAATCCATATGAAGTATAGAAAAACGTAAAAATCTAAAATGAAAACTAAATATCATGATGAAATTAGTTTTTTTTTTTACGTTAATCCAACTTAAACCAATACAAGTCTAGTTCGAAATAAAATAATTGCTATAAAAAAGTTTTTATTTACATTAATATTAATTAATTAAATAATACTGGAAAATATATAATATATATTTTATTTTTATTAGGTGGGGATGGGGATGGGGATCAAAATACCATCCCCGCCCGTTACCCGATTTCATATTTCGAATATAGGAGATCCCCATACTCGTTCTCTGTTTTTACCCATTACACAACCTCATTAAGGTCGAATATCCGTAAATACCCTACCCGATGGGCAATATTGTCATCCCTACCCGTCACCGTTCGCCACTCCCCCGCGCCGCTGAAGCCTTAGACTACATGTTTAACTCTTTTCCTCTAATCTCTTTTAAAATTGAATCAAATTTTAGATTATGAAATGATTGTAATCTGATTTGGATTAGAATGATTAGAATCTGATTTGGAATTATTTGGGTAAATGGGTTTGTTGGTTAAAGTGTTGATTTAGAATGATTGGAAACTTGAAATCGAAATTGGGTGTTAGTTTGTACTGTCTGTTACAGAATGATCGATGACTATGAACATAGATTTGGTGGGTAGGTTAGAGATTTGGAGGTTATACAAACTAGGTATATGAGTTTGTTAATTAAACTATCGATTTGGAATGATTGGAAATTTGGAATCTGAATTTTGGTGGTATGTTAGCCGAATGAGAGATTGAGTATTTGCATATTTGGGTTTGTATGCTGTAAACCTGAAAACTTTTTTTTCGCCTTCGGCCAAAGTTGTAGTCCACACCATAGTAAAATCCTAGGTCTGCCCATGAAATTAATCCTGGTGACATTTCAATCTTGTATCCATGCCACCACTGTGTGCCATTGTTGAAGCAAGTTGAGCCATGAAATGATCAGGTGCTACACAATAAAACTTTTTTTCGAAGAAAACTTTAACTGTCACGGAGCAGAGAAAGTTTAAAAGGAAAAAAAAAACCTAGCTGCAGTGAGTGTAGAGGTGGCAAGTGGGCTGAAAAGCCCGAGCCTGTTATTGTAATGGGTCGGGCTGGGCCTAGATATAGCCCATGAGTCCGGCCTGATATGATAAATTCATGGGTCGGCCCGTTAAACACATAATTTTATATTATTTATATAAATATTTAAACAATTATGATAATGAGAATTGAATATTAAACCTTTTAAATATAAACCTCTTACGTATTTCATTATTTTAATTACATTTTGCCACAAATATCATCAAAATAGTGATTAAAAAGTCATAATTTTGGCATATGTAATGTTTTAGAAATAAGATTATTAAATGTGTTGTAGTATTTTATTTATTTTACTATTCTAAATAGTTATATAAAATAAATATTATAATTACACAATTTTTTTATGTTAACTATGTCTTATAAAGCTAATTGGCCGGGCCTTTTCTTGGTCCGACATGGGTCCGAACCCGATACGAAAAATAAAAATGCCGGTCCGAACACGGTACGAGTACAGTTTTTGTATATACGTGCACCTGGGAAACCCTTCGACTTTCATTGAGGATCTAATACGTACACCCTACATCTGGGACACCATGTTCTACGTACGATCTCTCACTCAACCCACCAAAGGGCCAGTATTGTTGTATATGCGTCAAGCACTACATCAAGTTCACATTTGGATATGATGATTGATATCTTGCATGGGAACAATGATCCATATCAGTACCCTGGCTAGCTAGCTAACAAGTGCGTACTAATTCCTTCAACAAGAGGTTTACTTTAAGCCTTCACACCAAATTTTAGTTTGCACATATGAAAACCAGTCTCCAGTAATGTGAGGTCAATCTTTACTTCAACGAGGAGCTCCATGCCACTAGGTTTCAGTAGCATTCATGATCTGTTCTATATAGAACTGATTAACAGATTCGTGAGAAGTCTCTTCGTTACCCACCACGATCTAACTCGACCTTTACCATGATGTATGTACGTTGTTCAGTCATCTGTAGTTTGATGTACGTAACCATGTAGCTGCAGAACCCTAGCTTAAATCTCAAAGCAGCCTTAATCATCTCCGCGGCCGCTTCAACAACCTCAAATATCTGAAAGATAGGTTGTACCTCTGGGATCCAACAAGAAAATCTTCAAGGATTGTTGTTGAAGTCCTTACAATGACAGTACGTGCGGTAACATTCGTAGCATGGATTAAATCTATTTTCTTTCTGGCCCTTAACCTGTTATATTCGCATATTCATAGTCACGTACCATTACTAATTGGACTTACACGTTCGTTTGTCTCACCAATTGAAGAAACTAAGCACCCACCACGTACACTTAGCAAGGGTCCATTAACTATACATAAAGCCAACCAAACCAGCTAATCTTGTACAACAGATACAGTCATACAGGTTATATGATGACCCAAAAATCCAATTATAAGAACTTTTAAAAGCCTTGAAGGAATAAAGAAATATAAAAAAGAGGTCAAGAAAATATTTGATTAATAGAAATTTAAACCAACGAACCAGAAGCCTAAACCGTAGACCAGTTGCTAAAATGTACGTGGAATTTATTTGTCGGTTGCTAAAGGAGAACTCACGCGTGAGTAAGTACGTAAGGTGGAAGGCTCAACTAAAATAGATTGTTCATTTAGTTCATTAGACTAAATAGATTGTATTTTGTTCATTAGACTAATGCTAGCTAATTGACTATTTCCAAATAATTGAAGAAAAAAACTCGGAAAATATGCTAAGTATGACAGATTCTAATTTACAGTAATGCATGCTATTCAAATTGGCTCGCATGAGTGTGTGACTTGAATATTTTATAATCAATTTTTTAGTGATGTAATGAGAACCATGAGATTGAAGAATGTTGGAATTTGATGATTTCATATTGATTTGCATAATATGTCTCTATTTTTTTCTCCGTACATGTATAGATTTTTTGAGTCACTCGCATTTCCCTCCGTAATGCATGCAAAGATTCAAAAAGTCAATACGACGCACCTCAATTTCAAAAGAAATGCATCAGTACGTTGACTATGGACAAAGTTAGCATCCATTGCTAGCTTAGATCATCTTATTCGTTTTTCATGTTCAGTACCCAGTAAAGGGATAAAGGCAGAGAAAGCTAAGCAAGCGTATACATCGTAGAAGGAACAAACCATGAAAGCAAAGCTTGATATATAAAATGGCTGTTGCAAAAGTTAAATTCTTACCTTATCAAGAAATCAACTGAGGAGGTCGCCTGAGAAAGCCTTTGGCAGTAATTGGAAGCAGAAGCTGACTGGACATGCAGTGAGTTAAAAGATGATAACGCGATCGAATCTCTTGGTCTCCCAGAAAATGAAGACAAGGATCAAACCTTGTTTATTTACTTGGATAGTATCATTGTAAGCTTCGTTTTGACACCAGCAGCTGATGCTACTTGAATTGGAACAGATAGAGAGCGATGACGAGCCTTGTGATCTCCATCGAATATTATTGTGCTCGAGCATTAGTGATAGAAAACGCGTTTTCACTTATATAAATAGAGGTTTTTTTTTTGGAAATATATAGAGACAATTGGAAGGCAACTTCCTAAGTCATTGACAATAATTTATGGTCCATGCATCATCGATTCATCGATCTCATCTTGGAAAATTGGATGGACATCTATCCTTCAATGAAGTTTCTAGGAAATTGCATCATGCATATCTATTAACAAAAAAAAAAAACAACAATCGCTTTGGTGTCAAATCCATCATGCTTCTTGATAGTGCAGTTCTATAAATTCATTAACCGAGGGAATTTATCTAGGAGAACGAGTTTTATTCCCTTACGCTTATTTAAAAAAATTAACCGAGGGAGATGTCCACATGACTAATTTTCACTACTATAATGCGAATGTAGTTTTAGTGTCAAATCTTCAATAATCTTTGAAAATGTCGACAAACATCATTTGCTATAGATAAATTAGTTTTTTTAAAGCTTAGCTATTTATATTGAAAGAAACTAGGTCAAAAGACCGATAACATTAGATGGGGGAGACCTATACCAACGATAAGAAACAACCGAATGGAGAGCTAACTGTGCAAACTTATGTGCAACAGTATTAGCATCTCGATAAACATGAGAAAAAACAGATGAAGGAAAAGAAGACAAATGAAACTGAACATCAGAAACAATGGTACCAAACTACGAATCATCCTCCCTCTCCTCCTGAACCACCTTCACCACCTTCAAGCAATCCGACTCACACCCAAAGTAGCAGACAGTTGCTGTCACACCTCAATTTTTTGAGGTGTAACTCATACTCTATATATGGAATGAATTTCCACAACAGAATATGAAAAAAGTTGGAAAAAGAAATTCAAATGACACCAATTGAAAGTAAACACTTTATTATTCAAAGTTCAAATATATTACAAGAATATACTCATCAAAAGGTCTATGTTTATTATAGAAAATTAAAGAGCAAGCAAAGCTTCACACTGCAAAACACTCTTGAACAATAACTTTAAACAACTTGTTCCTCACCTACAAAATTTTATAAAGGGGTGAGCATTTAAAGCTCAATAGGAGGAAAACCTCTTCAAATTAATTTTAGCCATGACAAACATATTGATGCAACTTTTTTTACTTCACATAGTTCATATATTAGAAAACACTAGGTCTACATGTCTCATACCATGTATTTTACCACTAGGGTAACTTAGAGTTTTCTTTTACATGAACTATTCCCTCATCATTCTCATGAGATATGGTACCTGCTGAGTTTATGGACTCAATTGCACAAAAGTTTGATCTTAACTTCCCTACCTAAGTGCCTTAACCATAGCACCATTCTTTCCTACAATTTATGTGTAGGTAGTAATATTAGTAGTACACACAATCAAACCAACATTAGAATAAAAAGCCAGCAGCAAAAGCAACCAACTCAAACAAGAAAGTCAAACAACATATATATACAATCATAGAAGATCCCCATTCCTCCTACCTTTGTTGATTTTCCACCTCAGGTCTCAAGCTCATAATAAAAGAATAAACCATAGAATCAATGTCATATAAATAAATAATTACACTGATACAAAGTTGAACAAAAAAGCACATCCATTGTTTCACCAAAAAATAGTTTTTAAATAACACAAAACCAATACTTTAGTTTCTTGACTTGAACACAAACATACAAAAAACTATACTAAACTAATAGAGTTTTGACCTCAAGTTCTTCTAAACACTTGTAGCTAATACTTTAACAAAACTCTGAGACTTGGAATCACTTTAAAACAATATTTCTAGAAAAAAGTTATGAATTTTCAGTGTTGAACTATAGTTTCAGGAATTTCGGATGACTCTCTGTGCAGGTTAACTGTTTGGCTACAAACGAATCCTTTAGACTGGGAAAATCATGTAGGTGTCTTCATAACAATTAAACTAGACATCAAAAATAAATTTTTAGAGTTTGAAACACCTGAAAGAGATTTTTCTACAATTAGTTATGCAATTTCAAAGTTCAGGTACAAAATCAGTTTTTCTGTAAACCAAAGTTTTTAAGAAATAAAATTCTGGAGTTCTAAGCAATCAAAAGTAAAAACTTGACATGGTTACAGAAGAGCTAAAACAACACAAGTTTCACAAAACCAAAACCAATTCTAACTTTAGAAACTCAATTCCAATCCAATATCTAAACATAGAAATAATAAACTATCAATCAAACTATAATTGTACAAAGCCAAGAACATCAAAATCTCAAATTTGCCCAACAATTATAGAACAAATGCAGTACCTAATCTCTTCCAATGCTCTCTATCCGGGTTAAACCTCTGAGAATATGGGCTTTCTATTTAAGGCTAGGTTGTTTGGGTCTTGGACCAAAATATGGGCTTCTAATATGTAAGGACCCAAAACTTATATTTATTCTAAATATTTTCAGAAAAACACATAATATATACATTTATGTATCGCACAAAATATATATTGATAGATTTTTTTTTTCTTCCAGTTGTCACAGTTGCTAACGAAGCTGAACATGAACCCCTTTACTGAAAACAACATCACTCTTTGCAAAATTAACTTTCTGACCAGAAACAGCCTCATAGTCAAACAACACCTCCTGAATATACAAGAACTCCTGCAATGTAGCCTTACCAAAGAGAAGACTTTCATCAACAAATAATAAGTGATTCACAATAAGAGCCCCAAGACACACCTGAACACCCTTAAAGGCACCTTCCTGAACACGTGCATCCAACAAAGCCGAGAACACCTCCGCACCCAGAAGGAATAAGTAAGGAGAAAGATAATCACCTTACCTAAGCCCTCGGGTCGGCTCAAAGGACCCATACGCCTTCCCATTGATTAGGAAGGAATATCGAACTGTACTAATACATTGTCGGGCCAACTGAATCCAGTGTGGAGGAAAGCCCATTCGAACAAGAACTTCCTCCAAGGAAACCCATTTCAGGGCTTTCCGCGGTGAAGGAGAAACTGGAGGAAGACATGTACCCTATGTCGCTAACCCTAAAGTAGTACAAAATTCTTCCAGCCGAGGTGGCAACGTTCTGGGGTGTGGCACGGGATGGAAAGCCAATAGATGGCCCAGAGGAGGGAGTGGCGATTAATGATCCCTCGGAAAAAGAGGTGGTAGCTGTGACTGATTCGGAGGAAGGGCGGGGGAGGGGGGGAATCCAGAGGTGGAGACGGAGCAACTTGACGAGGGGTTGGTAATTTAACGAGTCGTGCCGAAGGATGTGACCGAGAGGTCGGGAAAGCCCAGGGTGCAGGACATCCCGGAGCCATAAGCTGAGGCATCGGCCGTGCTAGCCGTGGCCGTGGAAGTGGGCATCGGGCCGAATGTGGTTGGGGCATAGGTGTGGGAGTGGGAGGCTGAAGGGAGCCAATGACACTAGAGAAGCCGAAGTGATGGGGACCCGAAGCGGAGAGCTAAGAGGGTGAGGTCCTCGAGCGACGAGACCCGAGTCGGGGTCATGGCCGAGCTGGCCGAGGTCGGGGAGTTGGCGCCCCATCTAAAGAGGATGCAAGGGACAATGATTCGGCATAGGTCCCAAGGGTCAATGATTCGGCATAACGAGGATGCATGTTTGAACTTCCACGAGGTGGAGAAGATAATCACTTGGGTAAGCATATTTTACGTTTCCAAACTTGATGGAATCATTTTGCTATGTTATGTTGTATTCTAGTCTAACCTGTGCCTTTGCAGGTAACGGCCGAAGTTTACGACGCCCGAGACTTCCTAGAGCCCCAATATCAGACGAAGGCGGCCGAAGACGAACATGTCATCCAAGAGTATGTCGCGGCGAATGAGTCGCTCATGGTGAGGGTGAAGGAACTTGAGACCGGTAGGTGGTCGATGCCGCCCAAGTAGATGAGGCCAATTGGGAGGTTGGGGAGCTGCATGTGGAGCTCCAGAAGGCCAAAGTTGTTGAGCTGGATGGGCTAAGGGTGAAGGAAAATACATGGAACCATGTGGCGGCGGCGCTGGAAGCCCGAAAGAAGGAGTGGAACGAGAAGTGCGGAATGGGCCGAGAAGCAGAAGCAAAAGCTGAAGGAGAAAGTGGTCGATCTCTCTTTCCGGAGACAAACAGCGAAGAAGGAGCATGTGGAGGAGCTAAAGAAAGAGAGGGCGGCGGCGTTGCAGTGGTTGAGTGAGGCCTATTTAGAGGGGTACAACGACGGGCGATGTGATGGGTTCAATGACGGGCGCTAAGACTTCTTCGAGTTTGAAATGGAGTGGGGCTTCATCAACCCGAAGAAGCCCGGAGGCATCTCCAGATTTTAGCCCCGGTCCCAGGGCAACATTCTCAAGTTGTGATGTCTCCAGTCGGGACCGTGCCTAGTCCCCAGTTGCCCACACCCCAAAACGCCCCGGCGCCCTCTGTGCAGACTTGAAGTCTCAGAGTCGGCCGTGGACATGGGAAAACTCTAATCAAGTCTCTGACGTCTCCTCAACGCGTCCAGCCGAATACCTCCGTGTCAGACTCCAGGGCCCCGACACGAGCGAATCCTCCGGCGGCATCGTCGGTACCAAAATTTTGTATGGTCGAGGCCGCAGTCAAGGGATGAGGTGAAGTTTCTTGGCGATAGGGTGGCCATAGCTTGTTTTTTTCTTCATTTTGTTTTTGTAAATGTACTCCTGGCTTGTTCATCCAAGTTATTTAATGAATATGAAGCTTCTAACACTTGTGTAATTATCGATCTTAATTTGGAGTTTTCATATATGTATCCTTCCATAAACTTTAGCCCACTGGGCCTAGTGTTGGACTATTGTGTACCTAGGCCCAAACTCAAAATAAAGCCTTGGTGTCAGTCCCCAATCATCTTCTTGAAACGTTCAACTACCTAATAAATGGCGATTGCAGAGTCAAACCTAAGGAAAACCGTTGGTCACAAATTCATTCAACATGTCTATCCATTTTATCTGATTATCATAATTAGGCGTAACTGGCAGCTTTAGTCCCTATGTTTCCTTGAGGAATCCTGGCCGTTGGATGGTGGTGTCTCCCTCTATAAAAGGAGATTGCCTCAAAGGCGAAAGACAACAAGTATCCATGGTTTTGAATATGTTGTTTCCTTTCTGGATTTTGAAGCATCTCAGATGTCCTAAATGTTTTCCTCCGGACTTTTTTGCATGTATCCATAGATTGATTTCAGACCCTCCTTCTAGCGCCAAATGTTACGGGAATTAAATCCGGTAGACCTAATCTTGTAGCCTTGCATTCCGATGTGTCATCTCAGTGGGACCTGCACACAACATAACCTTGTAACCTTGAAGCTGTAGATCGATGATAAGTTCAAATGGTGTGAATCATGGATCATGACATAACAAATGTGTTTGCCATCCTATTCAACCATGGTCATGATGCATGCACTCTGATATGCATTATAAGAATGAATGAGATCAATTATTTATATTGCAGGTTGGATTAAAGAACAATAAAGTCCTTCTGCAGTGCTGCTGATGTTTCTCGGTGATTACGCAGATTTATTAGCTGAAGAAGTTAATTCTGTAACATGTATGCCAACCGAAACATGATAGAAATTCGGCCACACAGAATATATATCTGCTGGCTGTATATCTGTGTGCGATCGATCATTCACAAACGTACGTCGACTGTGCTATAGTGGTTTGTTTATAGGAAAGCACTGACTTTGCTTGTTGATGAAGTTTAATTTTAAGGACTTTGTTACAGTTCTCTTCTTGCATAGTTGCACTTTAATGATTTTAATTAAGCCATTTCTGTTTCTGATCCCCATATTGGAGTATGAGTCTGATCTCTTATAGGAAAATATAGCCATGTAGGCGTCAGTTCTCCAATCAGACAAGTGCTCCATATCCCTGAGCGGGACGCATAAGCTTTCGGCGTATTGTCATATGAATTCAAATAAGTTAGAAAATTTTAGGTAATTAAACCGAGAATTAAATGATGAGAGGTTGTGATCATGTTTTACATCTTTCTTTTTCATCGTGAATAAAGTTTCCCGAGGATATATAATTTTTCTTGATGACCAAGTAATAGGCAACTGGTGACCATTTATTTTCCTTGCCAAAATAATACAGCGAGGAAATTTCGATTTTCAGCGACCAACTTTTTTTCTCGCAGGTCAGCTTCATCTGTTGTAGTGGGTACACTCTGACCCGCAAACGACCGACCAGGAGTCCAGGACATGAACTTATTTTCTTGCGTGCTCCATGTTCCATGCACCAGCTCCACCCGTACATTGATAATCATCCCTAGTTTTTCATGGCAATTTCCTTATGGATATCCAGCTCCATTAAAATGAGATATATATGTACTAACAGCTTTTCATAATTCCTACTTGCAGATGAAATATGATCCTAGACATATAGGGCCGCCATGAGTAATTCAAGGCCCAAGGAAAAAAAGAAACCTTAATAATTGTTTTTGAAATCAAATTCCTTAATTTTTACAATGGTTTTTTTTTTCATAATAAAGGAAAAATATCAAGAATTTAAAGAGAAGAATGAAAATATTGAAATTTTCTTGAAACAATTCAATTATGAAAACCGAAAATGATAATTTTATTTTTTTAAATATATTAAATTAAATTATTAATAAATAAGTAAAAAAGTAAAACTGTCACGAACCCGATGCAAGCGCACTGACTGCACTCCCCAAGGGCCGGCCATGTAGACATGACACAAAATGGTGTATAGACTTTGGAACTCAAGCAAGTCGGACAACATATATTGGTTCCAACTTCCAAGTCTCTTGTATATAGAGTGCGAGAATAGTATATGTAATTCATTTTTTATTTATTTATAGTTTTCGATCTTCTTTTGTGAACTGATAATGGCCCAGAAC
The DNA here is from genome assembly GCF_933775445.1 of Argentina anserina. Taxonomy (NCBI): domain Eukaryota; kingdom Viridiplantae; phylum Streptophyta; class Magnoliopsida; order Rosales; family Rosaceae; genus Argentina; species Argentina anserina. The sequence continues at coordinate 5,336,592 of NC_065875.1, forward strand.
GGCCGGACCGTCGTCGTGTATATATATATATATGCAGAACCCCAGCATTGGCATGCGGAAGTAATTGATTCAATGCAATGATATTATAAGCTATATCTGCCATTATCAATATAGTAACCCAACCTTTCTAAAGTTTTCCGTTGACAGAGACGACAGATAGAGCTTTTAGGTGGAACACAGTACGTAAGATCGATGATCTGTTTGAATTATGGCTAATTAATAATAATCTGAACCTTTTTCTTTCTTCATTCCAAAGTTTCTTATATGTCCACATAACTGAAGTTGAAAGCCTCAAGATCGACATCGATCCAGATCATTATGAAGAGTGCATGTTGATCGGACGACGTAATGAGTCGGTGACAACGGCACCGTCCAACCGTCGTAATATGGTTTATATATCGACTGTCTACACCAGAAATGCTCCGACTATTTAATATGTTTGGTCGGTCGGTTAGGGTTGGCACTTGATAACAATAATCAATTAGTGGTAGCAAGGCCTAGGTTTAATTGTCGACATAAGCAAGTGATCCACGAGGTATCGATCTCGATCTTCGAAGTCAAGTCAAGGTCAAGAATGTTGAAATGACGACACGAGTCATGTGAACAATTGGATGGATAAGATTCCAATGGAGCCCTGGACAACGCAAATCCTCGTGTAACTAATTTGAAGTGAGAGAGTATCCCCTGATTGGTCATTTGATCTTCTTTTTATTTATTTATTTATTTTATTTCCCGTTCTAAGACATTTTCTATGTGGAGTCTGAAGTCAAAACTAGCGGAGGAAAACCCTCTAATGCTCCACTGTAGTACACCGTTGCATACCAAAGCAGAGGGGTCAGTTCAGAAATCGGGCAGCAGAGTATCCCCACTGCCAAATGTAATTCCTCACGTATGAGACTAATCCATAACATGGTCCATTTGAATTTTTATTTTATTTGAACAAGCACCTGTGTGGGACATTCTCTATTTATAAATAGGCTCATTGTAGAACAAGCAACTAACTTGTAAAAAAACGAGCGACTAATATGAGAATTTTAAGCTTGTCGAAAAAATAAATTCACCTATAGACGTCAATTGGTGTATGAAAATACTAGTAACTAATATAGTCTCTCAAGTAACAACTAAATAAAGGGTCACAAGATGCAATTAACCAAATACAAGCCGAGGTAGGTAGCATATTGCATTGAACATAAAATCAGGTAACAAACTACATAATTCTCTTCATTGGAGCATACTGTCACGAGTTACTCTTTTGCTATGCTACTCATGCGGTCTTAGCAAGTCTCTTATACTAAGTCAGTCTTATTCTCGCAACACCTGGCTCGAACAATTAAAATGCAAAGAGAATATTTCTAAAAGAGAACTTGTATCAAGTAAAGAAAGCATACAAGAGTGTTACAAGTATGCTTGAAGGAAACTTATTTGATGCCTCAAATGTGAGGGGTGCTTTCCTATTTATAGGCCTCCCCATCATACCTCAATAGTTATAGAGAATTCTGAGACTATGTACAAGTGTAGTTGGTTTTAGAGAATTCTACATAAGTCTTACAAGTCTAAGTGATACCTTGAGTATTCTATAGACTTCTGGAGTGATTTAGGTCCTTGAGCCTCTCCAAGGTTCTAGAGAGTTCTAGAGATGTCCAAAGATTTCCAAACCTTCTAGAGACTTCTATGACTCTCTAGAGGCTTTTACGACCTTTCAAAATCTTTCATAACCTTCTATGATATTCCAGAGGATTCTAAAGTCTTCCGGATGCTTTCAGAATGCTCAAGTGATCTCTAATACCTTCCTTGAGCCATGCTCGCTTCAAAAATATCCAAGAAAATTTCTATGAATGTTGGCGGGGCATGACAATACGCTCCAAATGGCAGAGACACCACTATATCCAAACAAGCATACGCGTTCAACTATTCAAGGCATACGTACGTTGCTTGGGTCCCAAACCCAGATTTTGCATTTGTCTCATGTAGAACTATTTATCACCCTCATCCCCAAAGCTTTGATGAAATTTGAAATGCAAGCACCACTGCCTTGCTAAGAGTTCAAATAAGAAACTAGGGACAACACCTATCAATCTCCATACGAAATATGACCAAACGACCTTTGACTACAAAGATGAAACAAGATCGTTTAGGCCATCTTCAACCCATGCTTGTTAGAATTTAACACTTCCCTTTTCCAACTTTTATAGTTATGGGCTAAAAAGTAATTTTGAGAGGCTAGGAAGTAAGGTATTATTAAGGTTTGTAAGAGCATCTCCAATAACTTCTCCATATTTTCTCTAACATAGAGAAGAAAATTTCATAATCTCCAAAAAATTTATTTTCAAAGTCCAATAGCTTCTTTATTTTGCAGAATTTTGTATTTATTACAATAATAAAATATATAAAAAATTATTTAATATTTTTATATTGTTGACTTGGAATAAATTATTTAGATTTTTTATTGGTTGTAACCTAAGTTTAAATTATTAGAGAAAGTGCTATCATTTTATATTTAGTTATGCAAATTTTTGCCAAATTCTATAAATATAGAGAATTGCATCTTCTCTTTTATCTCTTTTCTCTATTTTGGATAATGGGATTAAGACGTTGTTGGAGTGAAAAATTGCCAATTTTTCTCCAAAATCCCTTTTTTCTCTAAAATGCATAAGTTGTTGGAGATGTTCTAATAATGTATTTTAACCCTTTGAGTAAGTACTTGTTTATTCAATATGTTCCATATTTTATCAACTTCTATACATTTTGATGATTAATACTATTAGTTTTAATTTTGATGATTAATACAATTAGTTATAATTTTTTAATTAGTAAATGGCATCTACTTGAATGGATAACCATTTTTATATGAAGCAAATAGCTAGTGTTGAATTCGTGATTAGTCTTAGGAAACAAGACTATGTTAGTTTGTATTAGACTTGCAATTATGCGGGCTGATCGCGAGCCTGAATGAAGTTTTTTATGTTCACCAGCCAATAATCTCGTTTAAGTAGTCTCTTGCCCAAATGTTGGCAGTTGATCTGATGAATTGACTCCTAATATTTTTGTTAAATAAAAACCAAATAAAAGCTCCAGCAGAAATATCTAGAGTGAATTTCTTTATAGTTACTTGCAACCAAAGCAATTGCAAGTCAATGGCGCCAAAGTCCCCGTCATGTTCGCACAAGAAAGTCTCTTCCAATTACAAGCCTCTAATTGTGGCAGCTTGCTTGGATTGAAAGCAAAGGGATCTGTCGACGGAAAGGAACTTCCGAAAGATCTCAGCTCTTTTGACAAGTTCAGAGCAGCGATCACGTACGTTTTGACAAACACAAAGCAACTTACTAGTGCCTGTCAATATCGATCAATCCATCAATTATTAATGTGTGCTTCATGCTCGATTAACGGAGGTACATTTTAACACAAAATTTCCATACGACCAAGACGCATTGTGACAATAGACATAAGATTGATGTTGAAGCCGGGTAACATGCTCATTTTTTCTCTCTTCAGAACGCGTTGGAGTTAAGTCTTCATATGTCACTACTTCCATTAGTTAATTTCTTTGTCGGTGGCATTAGAAACTTAGAAGAAAATTAATCAAGTAAATGAAAATAATGAGAACTCAGACTTTACAGTTCCAAACATGAGAAAGTCTTCTCATAATAACCTCTTTGTCATTGTAAGTGAATTAAATGTGTGACAATTTGCAAGAATATGATAAATTTCATTTCAATCAATAAGTAGCTTGGTTGTTGAGGAAAACCACCCCATTATAGAGCAAGTGCGAAGTTCTGACATTTAAATGCAATGAAAAAAAACTAAACGGAGTTGTTGATCAAGTCCGCTTGGCCCAAAATACTATAAGAGAATCAACCAAGAAATGATTACTTGGTTAGCCAACTAATGCGTTTATATAATGACTGATTGGTCGCGTAATCAACCTGTTTCTTCCAGATTTGGTGAGGAAGTTGAATCGCATGATCAGCTGATTTCTTCCAAATCTGGTGAGGGAATTGCTGAATGAGTTTCGTGAAGACCTTACTTTGACTAGATTTCTCACAAGGTAACATGAATTTATCCAACCAAAAACTCACTTAGCCACACCTGAAACTTTATCATCCACACCAGTGCTAGCTACTAGTAGGTAGACATGAGACAACTACCAGATTATGCGTCTTGAAACTCGTACTACGAACAAAAATGACACAGAGATATGCTCATTCTCATGTTCTCTGATCAATCATTTCTTCATTTGTTCCGAGTATTCTAAATAATGAACTAAAAATAAATTAGCAGACGAACCAATCACTGTACACCGCTGGTAGTGTAATATACCTTGTGACCACAGATGAGCAACACCAGACATGGAGCTCCATGAAAACAACTAATTGATAGATAACATAAGGCTATCATTGGGAAAATAACACATGGCCACCAATCTTGACTCATAAAAACGCTTGATATGAAGAGCTCAAAAGAAAAGAAAAGAGCAATTGGGTAGAATTGGTGCCCAGCAAACTTAGCCAGAACCGTTCATCTACTAAACTCTGTATCTGATAGTCAATCGAATTGAATGATCTAAGGAAGTCCGTTAATTATATCCTTGTAGCATCAACAAAAAATTACAAAGGGACATTTCTTGGTTGATGCCAGGATTAGAGCCAAAGACAAATAAAAGGGGAAAAAGAACTCGTAATATGCAGTACATGTAGTGAACCCAAAATTCATTAATGGCACCACCTTTACCATACAACTCCAGCAAGGCTAATTCTTCTGCATGTGTTCTCCAAAGCAACGAACATAAAAGCAAGCACTTCTTGAGCTTAGGCCGTGAAGACTTCCAGTCAATCTTCATCAGAATAATTGAACTTCACTGAGTGTGATTGTAGATCAATCTGCCCTCCTCTGTATGTTCCACGCTTCTTCTTGGTCTTTTCATGCCGAAAGTCCCTGCATGAGAGAGACATTAAGATAGATTATTAGGCTCCAATGAAAAAACATTGTGTAACTAGTGAGTAGACAGCGTATCATTCTAGTGTCTGCCAACTTCAGTTGATCTCTAAGATTTGTAAGGGAGATGTTGGTTCTAATTTCTCAATCCCTCTAATACATAGCTGTATGATCAGGTACTGTGATGTTTTATTTGGTAATACTGGTCACTTATTTTTTATTCTCAGCAAAAGACCCCAGCTAGTTCAAACTACCCCGTTCCTATGCTCTTCCCTTAATGTTCTATGCATACATTTCAGGTATCTCTGCAAGCCCATGCTAGTGTTGTGCTAAAAAGGACTTGCTCATTGCATTAGTAAATATATGTTAATGCCGAATTTTACTTATTAACATGATTTTCTGGATGTGTCATTATTATAAATGATTAAAAAAATGCGGTGCACATATGGAAACATTTTCACAACTTATCATAGAACCTTTTAATTATTAATATAGGGTTCAGATATTTTATCAAAGAAAAAAAGGGTTCAGACAAGCGGCCACTTATAATTCATCTCCTGAGTTCCTCTATCATTGTTTCAACTAATAACAATCGATTCCAACAATAATCTAATAAGAGATTTTCCAGCTGAGACAGGTTTCACCACATAACTAAGCTGCAAACTGCATGCGTTGATGATAAATATCATACAACTATATCTTTGAGTAACAATAACAGATGGATGGCAAACAGGACACATACCTTCCTTTTACTTGACCAAGAATTTCCTGAGCTTTTGCACCATAGCCAATCTCTGCACCATCCTGTACCGAAAGGATTAAGCTTCAGGAAAACCAAACTCAGACAGAATGAACCAAGAACCACAGAAAGTAGTCGGTCTCACACCTTTGCCCAGTAAGAGTTATCTTTAAGCTTCTCATCTGTGAATACCACATCATCCAATTTTACCCTTTGAAATGCCTTTTTTGGCTGCATTAAAATCAACATCGTTTCAGCCAGCATGCAATGTTGTCATAATATATGGGGGAGGAAGACAAACAAACATTGAGCCTCGATAGCATCATCATGTAAAAATCACAGGGCTGCAGAGTTTAATTTGATATCATCTGCAATGACCCATGAATGAATAAATACGAACATGAAGGAATGTGCATTTAATATGAACTAAAGTCACTAATACAACAGGTTAAACTTTGTGCCCCAAATTTGTCTTACCTTGAACTTCGATTAGATCAGCAAGTCTAAAGAACCCCGGGTTTTCCAAAAGTACAAACCATTAGATTGTCTCAGCAATATATCAAAAGTTCAAAACCTCTATTTCTCTAAAATTATGCTAACACACTAACATGCAACTGTCAGACAATTTTAATGAAAGCAAGAAAGAGTGTTTTGGCCAGGGGAACCAAACAATTTGGACCTAAAACCGTATTGTAGACTTAAACTTTGCACATATTACGTCTTAAATCTTTGACAGTACAAGTCCGTTCATCACATAGATGTTTGACCGGTAATGTATGTAGCATGGTAGCATTTAGACAACAGTCCAAAAGGGACATGTCATCTAGTATAGTAGTATTTCACTACCATCCTTTCCTCATACACAAAGGTTAAGAAATTACCTCAGTTGAACCATTGCGCTGCTTCTTTATGCTCTTCTGCATGGAAGACTTCTCAGAACATTCATCTTCTTTGCTCTTCCCAGGCACTGAATCATTTTCTTCACAATCCAATCTTTTCCGTTTTCTGGAGCTTTTGTTTTCCTTATCATCTGTAGCATCAACATCAGATATTTTGAAACCTTCCTTTTTCAAAACAGTGTCACTTGCATCTCCCATGGCGACTACCTCCTCATCCTTGCCACCTGAACTTTTCTTCTTATTCTTCTTTACTTTAGTTTTAACATCCAATAGGTTTTCATCTGCAATTGTTTCACTAATTTCATTGGCATCATTTAACTTCTTTTTCTTTTTCTTCTTATCCTCAAATTTTTCCTGTGTCTCTTCTACGCATACTTGTTCATCACCTTGATCGAGTACTTCAGAAATCTTCTTGTTTTTCTTCATGTCCTTAGGTTTTATAAATTTCTCTGGAGCTGGATCATTCCCTGTACAGATAAATAAAATCAGATAAAAATCCTGGTCACCCACACAACGAGAGAGAGAGAGAGAGAGAGAGAGAGAGAGAGAGAGAGGGGGTTTATAACATTTCAAGCGTACCATTCTCCTTCTGACTGTTTTCACTAGTATTGCCCTTATTACTGCAACAGATAAGTACATGTGTGTGAGAATACAGTATAAAACCGAACACGTCACTCCACAGACTTATCATTGAAATAAGAATAGATCAACCAAATGAATAATACTATGAAAGTCAGCCAAACAGCGTCAATTTCATCGCAGTTGACATCAATAGAAACTACAATATAGGACCCGAAACCTATGATTTCAGGGATAACGCTGCATTATAGAAATACCTTTATACATCACAAAACAGAATTTATTACAATTGATCTGATTGTACCGAAACTTTCATTTATTTAAACCAGATCTAAAAGATGGACAAAAGGTAAGATTAGCATCAGCGAATAGTAGTTGCCCATCTCCAAATTAGTTGAGATAACAAAGATCATTAAACAAATCACTTCTGTGCCACAGAACAAATGAAAATGCATTGAACTATATCCTAGTGCTTAACTGAAAATCTATAACATCCACATATAATGTGACAGTACTCAAAGTCTTGTAATTTATCAAGACATGAGTTATCCACAACCAACGGCGGTGTGCTGACACTTCAAATAATTACTCCCAATGCATTGGCAAACTTCTTACAATTAATGAATAGTGACCGTATTGGTACATACAATAACACAAGGTAAATAATTGATCAACCTACCACATTTCAGAATACTTGCAACACATCTCTTCCAAATCCAGTGAAGAATCCTTCATCCCATTTTTCTGCACAAGACACATTCTAGTCATATTACAGAAATTACCATAATGCAAACAGCTGCGAAATCATAAGCCAACACTTGTGAATATATAGTATCTAAAGAAGCAAACTTTATCCAACACTAGTATACAACTATTTCCCAACTTCATCTTTAAGGCCAAGTTAAAGTCTCCTTACATATTATATATGAAAACATACGAGTTCAAATCAGTATTCACCATTTAATTAACAAACCAAGATTAAAAAAGCAATCTTTTTGAGCCAAATGAATGAGAGAAGAAATAACCCACCTCGATTGGAGCTTCAGAAAGAAACTTTTTGAGGGTTTTGGAGAACCCATTGGCCTTGAGGAACTTAGCAACGGCGTGGAGGAGAGGACCCTTGTGGTCGGGAGAGCTGTTGGGGTTGCTCTGCTTCATGGGTAAGTTACTGTTTGCAAGGAGAAGAACTTGGCGAGGCTTGAAGGCAAGAAGGGAAGGGCTGAGAGTGTCCTGCGTCCTTGTTGGGGACTTGGGCATGCAGAGAGGCTTCTCACAAACAGCTTTATTTGGAGGGAGGGAGATGAAGCAGCTCTCTCAACTCTCAAGTGGGGGGTTTAGGAGGAATTAGGGTTTTTGTAGTTGGGAAATTACAATGTTGACACGATATTGCCTTTATATTGTACCTGTATTTAAAGACAATTTTAAAAAAAATTATTTTCAAGGAATACTTACTATAAAAATCACCTGAGCGGGCAAAACGGTCGCAAGGTAGAGCGCTTGGCGGATGTTAGCCGGTTTGTTCATTATAGATGTATAGTAGCATTTCAGTCACAATATATATAAGCATTTTAACTCCTACAGAGCCGCAGAGAATCGACATTCGTTGAACCCCTCATCCCTCTCCGGCGGCTTGCTCTAGCACCTAGTCGTCCATGTGTGGGACTTTGTTGCCGTCGTGCTCCAAGTGTGACTTTTTTCTTGGGGAAAGCGGTTGTGGTGTGTGAAATGAAGAGTGGGGATATGACAGCGATGGTAGTGTGGCGGCGTTGGCATGGCCATCTTGGTGTGGAGGATGTCAGATCAGTGTTAGGGCGATGTGGGATGTCATGGTAGATGCATTATGTGGGATGTGGGATGTTTTAGTAGATGCAGTAATGCTCTAGTTAGACATCGAGTTCCTTATTTGGTCAAATGAACGCAGTTTTTTACGAGCAGAATGAAACTTATGCCCAATTTAAGAATGTTTTTCAGGCTGTTTTTGGAATTGCTTCTGCTTTTGAGTCCGACATATGGTGTTTAGTAAGACTCTGAAAAGTTGTTTTTAGCCAAAATTGCTTCTCCTCAAAGCTGATATTGAGAAGTTACGATTTTGAGCTTCGGGAACTGCTTTTAGAGAAACACGGAACTACAGTAATTTTTAAAATGAAATATGGTTGTATGCCAATTTTGTCTGACTTTTATTCTGCAAATTACATTGAAACAGTAAACACACACAATCCCTTCCCCCTGCCCTTTTTTGCTGTCAACAATTTATATCGTTCTCTTCTCTGCGTTTGCTCATCGAAAATAAGGTCAAAGCATCATTCATTCTCCATCTCCTTCAATCTTTAAGGGGCACGTGGCAGCCTAAAGATCGAGACACTCCATGTAATTATGTAGTCTTGTTGTTTCAATTGGGTCCGGTGCACAATCAAGTTTGCTCAATACTTTCGATTTTCAATTGATCCAGAGTAGTGTTTCTTGGATGATGAAGAATATTGAGGAACAAATGTGGACCGGGAACTACGATGCACATAAACTTTATCGGAGGTCCGATTCCCGCTTCAGAATCAGAATTAGAATCAGAAGTGGAATCGCCCAGAAGCGCTCGAAACTGCACTCCTGAAAAAGAAGGTTTTGGAAGTGCGAGGGTTGAGTTTTTATAGTTTTCTTATCTTTTTTCCGGCTCTAATATAAATCTCTTTTAAAATCTTCATATTCTAAAGACTCGATAATTCATGAAGATAAATCAAAATCTAGAATTGAATGAAAACCTAGAAAATATATAGTTGAAGCCTCGTTCAAGCAGGTTGAATGAGATTTGAAGATTTGTTTGAGTTTTTAGTTTTGTGTGAGAGAACAAGGGCATATAACATTATAGATGAGTTTGATTTGGAGCAAGATACTGATTGAAACTAGATGAGTGAAAAATCAATGTTGTGGATTTTGGAGCTAGACTAGGATGAAGCTAAGAGAGAGAGAGAGAGAGAGAGAGAGAGAGAGAGAGAGAGAGAGAGAGAGAGAGAGAGAGAGAGAGAGAGAGAGAGAGAGAGTGCATAGTCGTTCAACTTTGGGGTGCGACGCTCATTGCAAAATGTAGATACATTTTAATTCCACATACTTGGTCAGTGTGATTGGAGAGATCCTCATATGTATGATGGATTAACTGAGAGGTGATGCGCATCATTTGTGGTTAACTACACTACTAGTATCATGTTAGTTATTGAAGTATTTGTGTTGTTTATTCTAGGTCATAACAAAATGTTTATTGAGTTCATTTTCTATCATATTGTTATTCTATAATGTTAGTAATTAATTTGTTGTTTTATATAATATATTTTTTGATATAAATATATATTATATTATTATGACACTTCTAAAACGTACACGCTTCTAAAAAAATCACTTTCGCACCTCCAAACGCTTCGTTTCCGCGTACCCGCACCCGATTCCATGCAGCTTAAACTGGAAATGGGTTGTCTTGAACTTTGCTCTTTTGCTCTGTTTTGGGTTTCACATTCTGTCTTCGCCAAGGGAATGGGTTATAGGAATTCATGATTTGAACTTTGCTTTCTTCCACCCGAAAGCAACTGTAATGCAGAGTTGCAGTCAGATTTGATAGGTAGAAGAAGAAAATTTTATTCCAGAATAAAATCTAAAGTTGAGTTCCCAATAACTTAATTTGGAGCAAGGATTCGACTTGATCAATCTCAAACAAGTATGGGTAATTAAGCAAGCTGCAAGCCATCATCATTAATCAACTCAAGCACATAGATAAACTTCAGTAATGATAACAATACCCTACCGTTATAATCAAGCTTTATAGGCAAGAGAGATATACTACTGAAGATAGGGAAATGAACCATGCAATGGGTTTCAGGAGGGAGATCATTAGCCAATTTTAGCAGGGGGAACCTGGATATTCTCAAAGAAAAATACGAATAAGGGAAATCTGGAAGTTTCAAGTAATTAAACTCATTAGGATAGTGAACAATCCAAGAAAACAAAATTATAAATTAAGAGAAGCTATTATTTTGAGTTCAGAAAGATGACACGTGAAATTATAAGTATGCATTAAAATTATATTAAGTATCCATGTCTAATTTAGTAATCATACATATTCACATCATTTTTGGAAAACAGTTTATCAAACACCTTATCTACTTTCTATCACAGCAAATTCAAAAATAATTTTGGCCATAGCAAAATCAAAAACAATTTTGGCCATAACAAAATCAAAAACAATTCTGCTCACAACACATTAATGTCAAACTAAGCCTTAGTGTTGCTTGTATTTTCCAATTACAACATAGTAGGAAAGCTTATAAACATAATAATATTATGGCTTTGCATGAGCATTATCTTTTTAGTAGATTGCAAAAATTGCAAAACAAATAATATAGCCAATGTTGTACGCAATACTAAATTATGCATATGCATGTTATGATGTATAGGTTATGATGTGACTTCTTATTTTATTTCAAGATGTTTTTACACTGCATGAGGCTTGGAGTTGGTACTATAAAAATGGTACAGAAACCGTTCATCCCGTACCGAATTCTGATGAATCGGTAAAATTTTCAGGTCCCGAACCTATATCTGTACCGAAAATATATAAATGGGATGGATCAGGTTCGATGAATCCGATACCGAATATTCCAGCCTAATTTGATATTTAGGTTCTATGTGTTTTACTTGACTTATGCGGTTTTATTAATCTCAACGGTGTGAGGCTGCCATTCTTAAAATCTATTTCAGGAAAATAACAAAAAACAGGTCTGTCAAGAATAAAAAGGTGACACATTCAGATAGTTTATGTAGTAGTACAAACTATTTTTCATATGCGTGTATTCTCCTCCATATAAACTCGTATTTGGAGAAGAATAACAGCGACTTCCCATCTTCTCCCAGGTTCATGCACAAATATTGAAATACTATCCAACCAGAAAATTTAGGGTGTTGACGACTTGGCGTACAGAAGTCCACACTGACATTCCATATATATACTTGTGCATCTCTATTTTCCGCCGCATATTCATTTCTCCCCATATCATTCGGGACCTACCCCCAAGTCTGGCCAAGCTCTTGTTGGCTCTAGGGGTGGACAAACTGACCCGAAAACCGAAAAAAACCGGACCTGAATCCAAACTGAATCCGAACAAACCGAAATCTGAATCAAACCAAACCGAAATCTGAATCAAACCGAACCGAAAATAAAAAAACTGAACCGAACCGATTCTATTTGGGTTGGGTTTTGGGTTCAGTCCCTTAGAAACCGAACCGACTCGAACAACCCGAAGTCAATGGTAAACGTTACAAAACGATATCATTTTGTCATATTTATAATTTTACATTATTATTTTTTTTTAATTAAAAAAATAGTGTGGTCGGCCTCACAGCCGCACATAATTTCTAACCTAATTGACCTAATGTATAAGAGGCGCATTATTTAGCTGTCTTGCTTCCTTCATAATGCGATAGTTTTATTTTAAACCTAATATAAATGTTATGATACATTAGTTGATACTTAGGAAATCGCCAACTCTAATTCGAAATATGATCGATCGACACCAGCAGATGTGATTGGTATATATATTTAGGGACCCCGTAAAAATTTCGTCCGTTTTGGACATGGTTTGACCGTTCGTACCTATGGTTAACTAAAAAAGAGGCGTTTTCACATATTGAAACCCTATTGACCGAGGCTTTGCAAAATATATTTCTTTAGTGCGACCGCGCATGGTAGATTACAAAAATTAAGTGATTTCAGATATGCAAACAGCTTTCGGCGTTCGCATATTTGTAATAGGTCCTCCCTTATGGCATAATAGTGGTGTTTTCGATTTACCAAAAATTCTGACGGTTAAATGAGGTCCGAATTGGATGAAATTTTTATAGGGTCACTAAATATATATACCGATTACATCGGCTGGTGTCGATCGATCCCTAGAAGTTTCCTTCACATAGTCACTTCATAATGCGATAGTTTTATTTTAAACCTAATATAAAGGTTATGATACATTAGTTGACACTTAGGTGATCGTCAACTCTAATTCGAAATATGGTCGATCGACACCAGCAGATGTGATTGGTATATATATTTAGGGACCCCGTAAAAATTTCGTCCATTTTGGACATGGTTTGACCGTTCGTACCTACGGTTAACTAAAAAAGAGGCGTTTTCACATATTGAAACCCTATTGACCGGGGCTTTGCTAAATATATTTCTTTAGTGCGACCGCGCATGATAGATAACAAAAATTAGGTGATTTCAGATATGCAAACGGCTTTCGGCGTTCGCATATTTGTAATAGGTCCTCCCTTATGACATAATAGTGGTGCTTTCGATTTACCAAAAATTCTGATGGTTAAATGAGGTCCGAATTGGATGAAATTTTTATAGGGTCACTAAATATATATACCGATTACATCGGCTGGTGTCGATCGATCCCTAGAAGTTTCCTTCATATAGTCGCTTCATAATGCGATCGTTTTATTTTAAACCTAATATAAAGGTTATGATACATTAGTTGACACTTAGGTGATCGTCAACTCTAATTCGAAATATGGTCGATCGACACCAGCAGATGAGATTGGTATATATATTTAGGGACCCCGTAAAAATTTCGTCCATTTTGGACATGGTTTGACCGTTCGTACCTACGGTTAACTAAAAAAGATGCGTTTTCACATATTGAAACCCCATTGACCGGGGCTTTGCCAAATATATTTCTTTAGTGCGACCGCGCATGATAAGTAACAAAAATTAGGTGATTTCAGATATGCAAATGGCTTTCGGCGTTCGCATATTTGTAATAGGTCCTCCCTTTATGGCATAATAGTGATGTTTTCGATTTACCAAAAATTCCGACGGTTCCGAATTAGATGAAATTTTTATAGGGTCACTAAATATATATAACGATCACATCGGCTGGTATCGATCGATCTCTAGAAGTTTCCTTCATATAGTCGCTTCATAATGCGATAGTTTTATTTTAAACCTAATATAAAGGTTATGATACATTAGTTGACACTTAGGTGATCGTCAACTCTAATTTGAAATATGGTTGATTGACACCAGCAGATGTGATTGGTAAATATATTTAGGGACCCCGTAAAAATTTCATCCATTTTGGACATGGTTTGACCGTTCGTACCTACGGTTAACTAAAAAAGAGGCGTTTTCACATATTGAAACCCTATTGACCGGGGCTTTGCTAAATAGATTTCTTCAGTGCGACCCCGCATGATAAGTAACAAAAATTAGGTGATTTCAGATGTGCAAACGGCTTTCGGCGTTCGCATATTTGTAATAGGTCCTCCCTTATGGCATAATAGTGGTGTTTTCGATTTACCAAAAATTCTGACGGTTAAATGAGGTCCGAATTGGATGAAATTTTTATAGGGTTACTAAATATATATACCGATTACATCAGCTGGTGTCGATCGATCCCTAGAAGTTTGTTTCATATAGTCGCTTCATAATGCGATAGTTTTATTTTAAACCTAATATAAATGTTATGATACATTAGTTGACACTTAGGAAATCGCCAACTCTAATTCGAAATATGATCGATCGACACCAGCAGATGTGATTGGTATATATATTTAGATACCCCGTAAAAATTTCGTTCGTTTTGGACATGGTTTGACCGTTCGTACCTACGATTAAGTAAAAAAGAGGCGTTTTCACATATTGAAACCCTATTGACCGGGGCTTTGCCAAATATATTTCTTTAGTGCGACCACGCATGATAGATAACAAAAATTAGGTGATTTCAGATATGTAAACGGCTTTCGGCGTTCGCATATTTGTAATAGGTCCTCCCTTAGGGCATAATAGTGGTGTTTTCGATTTACCAAAAATTATGACGGTTAAATGAGGTCCGAATTGGATGAAATTTTTATAGGGTCACTAAATATATATACCGATTACATCGGCTAGTGTCGATTGATCCCTAGAAGTTTCCTTCATATAGTCGCTTCATAATGCGATAGTTTTATTTTAAACCTAATATAAAGGTTATGATACATTAGTTGACACTTAGGTGATCGTCAACTCTAATTCGAAATATGGTCGATCGACACCAGCAGATGAGATTGGTATATATATTTAGGGATCCCGTAAAAATTTCGTCCATTTTGGACATGGTTTGACCGTTCGTACCTACGGTTAACTAAAAAAGAGGCGTTTTCACATATTGAAACCCCATTGACCGGGGCTTTGCCAAATATATTTCTTTAGTGCGACCGCGCATGATAAATTACAAAAATTAGGTGATGTCAGATATGCAAATGGCTTTCGGCGTTCGCATATTTGTAATAGGTCATCCCTTATGGCAGAATAGTGATGTTTTCGATTTACCAAAAATTCCGACGGTTAAATGAGGTCCGAATTGGATGAAATTTTTATAGGGTCACTAAATATATATAACGATCACATCGGCTGGTGTCGATCGATCCCTAGTAGTTTCCTTCATATAGTCGCTTCATAATGCGATAGTTTTATTTTAAACCTAATATAAAGGTTATGATACATTAGTTGACACTTAGGTGATCGTCAACTCTAATTCGAAATATGGTCGATCGACACCAGCAGATGTGATTGGTATATATATTTAGGGACCCCGTAAAAATTTCGTCCATTTTGGACATGGTTTGACCGTTCGTACCTACGGTCAACCAAAAAAGAGGCGTTTTCACATAATAAAACCTCATTGACCGGGGTTTTGCCAAATAGATTTCTTCAGTGCAACCCCGCATGATAAGTAACAAAAATTAGGTGACTTCAGATATGCAAACGGTTTTCGGCGCTCGCATCTTTGTAATGGATTCTCCTTTAGGACAAATTAGTGGTGTTTTCAGTTTACCGGAAATTCTGACGGTCAAACTAGGTCCGAATTGGATGAAATTTTTACATGGTCACTAAATATATATACTGATCACATCGGATGGTGTCGATCGATCCCTAATAGTTTACTTCATATAGTCGCTTCATAATGCGATAGTTTTATTATAAATCTAATATAAAGGTATGATACATTAGTGGACACTTCAGCAATCGATAACTCCAGTTCGAAATATGGTCGATCGACACCAGCAAATGTGATCAGTATATATATTTAGGGAACCCGTAAAAATTTCGTCTGATTTGGATATTGATTGATCGTCCATACTTATGGTCAAGAAAAAGGCGTTTTGACATTAAAATCCTCATTGACTGGGGCTTTGCCAAATGGAATTTTTTGGTGCGACCGCACACAATCGGTGACAAAAATTAGGTGATTTCATATATGCAAACGACTTTTAGTGTTCGCATATTGGTAATGGGTCTTCTCTTATGACATAATAGTGTTGTTTTCGGGTAAAAACCCATCGGGTTTGCGGGCCTCGAAGAGCTTTTCAGATCCACGGGCTAAATGATGAGGCATAAGTCAATTAGGTATGAAATAATCATTAGACTATTAGTTTTTCATCTTTATGTTAAATTTTGTACTTTTAAAATTAATACATAATATTACGTATTTTACATACGGGTAAAACCGAAAAAAAAACCGAACCGTATGGGTTGGATTGGGTTGTGGGTCACAGTCTCTAAAATAGAAAAACCGAACCGAACCGAACCGAATTTAAAATTTGAGTTGGGTTATGGGTTTTGTCCAAAACCGAACCGAATGGACCCATGTCCACCCCTAGTTGGCTCTTCCGCGGGCTAACGTTGCTCATCTTGTTCTTATTCGTCTTTTGTTTTCTTCGCCACCCGTTCAACTTAGAATTCATGTGCCGTATGCGAGGTTGGGGTCTTCTTCATTCTAGGCTGCTGCGACCACACCCTATGGTGGTGGTTTGATTGGCCAACCATGAGGCAAGCATTACCCGGAGACATTGTCTCAACTTTTTTCAGTCTTCACCACTTCGCAAAGTGACCTGAAGTTGCAGATCTAGTTTTTCGATACTTAAAACTTTGTCCCAGACGATGATGTTGTTTCCTTTTGTCCTTTAGTAGATTAGTGAGGGTATATAAAGACCGTGTTAGTCAAACCCAAACTCCCTAAACTCACCAAGATGGAGAGGAAGACCATCTTCCGTAAAGTCGACTCCCCCTCCTCCTCCTCCGCCGCGGAAGCCGTAGCCAATATAGAAGACCTCTTAATAAAAATCCTTCTCTTTGTGCCAGCTTCATCAGCTGTTTATGTCAAATGCTTCTCCAAATATTGGTATTCTCTCATCTCAAACTTTGACTTACGTCGTTACCACACTCTCCAAAACCTGAACCCAAAAGTTTCTGCTTTCATCTCCAACACCACCTAAGACTACACCTTCATGTCCCTCCATAAAAACCCATCATTTTGTCATGACCATCAACGCTCTATCAACCCTTTCAAAACTCTCAACAGCTTCAACAACTGTGCTCAAGGCGACTATAATGAGTTTGGATTGAAGATTCTTCAGTCTTGCAATGGCCTATTTCTCTGCATTCCGTCTCTAAACACATAAGACCATATCAATATCATCCCACCTTGGAATACTATTCTCTCTATATTGTCAATCCCACCACCAACGAATTCGTGGCTCTTTCACCTCCCAGGGTTGCGATGACTAATATTTTCGAGCGGTATGCTCTTGCATTTGACCCTTTTAAATTGACTCATTACAAGGTGGTCTGCATTAATACCATTTTCAAGCACAAATGGCTGCACCAGGTGGACGTTTATTCGTTTGAGACTCAAATTTGGAGGCTTCTCGAGACGCATTTCGCCTCCAGGGACGTTGATTTGCGCTTAGACAGCAGGAGCACGGAAGGAGGTGTGTACTGCAATGGCTTAGTTCATTGGATAAGAGAGACGAGACAGAGGTTTCGATTCGTGTTGGCATTTGGGGGGGGGGGGGGGGGGGGGTAAACAATTTGGTAAGAAAGAATGCGAATATGGTGTATTCCTATGACATAGATGAGGAACGCTTTGGACTTGACATTCCTAGCGCTCCTCTAGTTGAAGTTTCCGAAATTTGATCATAGGTATTTTGGGGAATCTGGTGGTCGTTTGTTTTTTTATTGATGTATATAAGGACTGTTCATCAAACAATCACTTATATATGGATTGTAATGCTGAAATTGATGTCATGGAGATGAGGAAGGACTACTATGGTTGGTTTGTCAAGTATCATGTCGATCTTGATCTGGTTGTAGCTACATTCTGGGGCTACTATGATCAGTTTTCTCGTTTTTATATCTTGTTTCTTGGTGAAGAGGGAAAAGAGGAACAAGATCAACAACACTAGGAGGAGATTTCTTCATCTCTTTTGTTCTACGTTCCTGGTAAGGTCATATCATATAATCTCATGAGTAAGGCCTTTAAGACATGTGGACTTGGACGTTAATGGCTATTTTCTAATAGGGGAAATAGTTATAGTTACATGGTGACTTTAGCTTGTCTCTGATGCTCTATCGATGAATCTAGAGGTGGCAAGTAGGTCGAAAAGCCTAAACACGGCATGGGTTCGGCCCGTTAAAAATCAGACCGGCATGACCTGAGTCCGTTAGTGGCTCGAGCACGATAAATTCATGGGCCAGGCCGTTAAACATATAATTTTATATTATTTATAGAAAAATTTAAATAATTATAATAATGAGAATTGAATATTAGATTTTTTAAATATAAACTTCTTGATTATTTCATTATTTTAATTATATTATTCCACAAATATCATCAAAGTAGTTATTAAAAAGTCATAATTTTGACATATATAATGTTTTAAAAATAAGATTATCGAATGTGTTATATTATTTTATTTATTTTACTATTTTAAATAAATAGTTATATAAAATAAATATTCTAATTACACTATTTATTTTAATTGTGTCTTATAATGCTAATGGGCCGGACTGACCCGGTTTTTGACCCAGGTTGGGCCGGAACCCGGCCCGACATGGGTTTGGGCCGTGGGCCGGACCGGGCATAATATTTAAGCAAATTGGCCCGTTTGCTACCTCTAGATGAATCTATCTGGAATGCTTCTTGCTATTGCTTGTAGGTTGTGCATGGAGAGGGGAATTATTACTCACTAATTTCAGTTGTATGTGGTAGATTTTTATGTGTGGTGTATATATAAACGACAATTCTACTAAGGGATCAATTTTTTTGGTATTTTAAAGAGATGGCTCATTAACTAACTTTTCAATTACATTTCTATATCTCCACCATTCAACTTTTAAGGTCTAATATGTAGATCATCTCTGTAAAATTTCAGCCAAAATAGTGATCATTAAGGTATCAAACTAGTGAAAGCAATAGACATTTCAAATATGAACCGTTCATGTCTTTAAGTTTAAATCCCAATTTTAAATGCCTTAAAGACCTTCAATTTTGCTAAAATTTTATATAGGCGATTTACACATTAGACCCTAAAAGTTAAACGGTGGAAATGTTGAAATGTAATTGAAAAGTTGGTTAAGTGACCTATTCCTTTTGAAATGAAATAATTTCTTAAGATCATAAGGTTGTTTTTACAATGTTAGGATGTCTAATGAGGATGGTATACTTTCAATCTTTTAGTACCGAAAGTATCACAGCCAAGTAGTTTTGAATTATTGGTTGTCTCTAAGTTTTTTTTTTCGTCTCTTTTATTTAATATGAATAAGTTTCAAGGGGGACTTCATTATGCTTCTAGATAAATGACTGTCCTGTATAGAATTGTTTTCCAGAAAGAGGTTGTTTCTAATTTCTAGAACAAACTTGTAAGTTTCATATATGAAGAGGGGGTTCATCACTTCATCTTACAGTATAATCCTAGTTTATTTCCTATTGGCTCAGGAATAAGTAAGATTGTATATCGTAGGAGTTAATTCTCTTCCCATAAACTGAAATTATTGTGTGCATAAGCAATTTGGCATTATTCTGCTGTTGGGTCAATTGATCGAGAACAAGCTTTTCCCTAGGTTGTACTTACTGCAAATATGGTACTTGTGTTAGTGGAAGAGAAGGTGATTCATTCAATTGCAGAAACGGGTCTGGTCATGTCTTTACATGTTTTGGAGGTTTGGATCTATGATGAAGGTTTCATTACTTAGGTTTGAACTGTATTAATCACTTTACATTTTATGCCCTATGTGAACTTGTGATTGTTTAGTTAAGAGTTCTCTGATTGTCTAGCTCATTTGAAAACCTAAAATCTTGTTCTCAAAGTTCTTTAGATTACTAGGTCTGAGTGGAACTTGTAATATTGTTATCTGATATGTAGATATACTAAGCATTCTAACTAGGATCCTTTCTAGTGTCTGAACATGTGAGTTCCATGTCAACTTATTCATGTCTAAGCTCGCAATATTTGAAGCCAAAGAATTGAGTCATTATAGAATACAGACTTACAGAACTACTTAAATCTATTCATAGAAAACCAACAAGAGAGTCGTTTTCACAGTTCTATGATTGATGAGGATGAAGAGTTTCATGTATTGATATATGGTCTTTCTGGTGTCAAGATACTTTTGTAGCTGCTCTTGCCTGTTGCTACTCTACTCTGTCATCATCTTCATCAGTATTTCTTCAAACTTCAGATGTCCAATATGCATAATCTATAACACAAGTCTATGATAACTTGCAACTAAAGACCAGTTTCAAAGAGAATAGAAGATTGTAGGTTGTATTAGGGGTTTTAAGCTCTAATTGTTGTTTTCTCCTTTAGTTATCAAAAACACAAAAAGGAATAGAAGATTAGAAGCAAATTATGCATTTGGACAAATTTATCAGATAAAGAAGCATTCAATATAGAGAACATGATCGAAGATTGAACTTTGAAGAAATCCTTACTACCAAGGAGCTGATAATAGAGTAAGGCGCACAGTAGCAGCGTAGCAACATTTTAAAGCAGAAAGTAAATAAACAGATATATATTCCCTTGAACTGTTCCATATCAACATATATATAAACGTAGGCAAACATTTGTTTAGTCCATGTACTTTTGGTCGGTCATTCATTTAGTCCTTGAAGTTTTAATGTTATCTATATAGTTCTCGAACTTGTAACTTTTAATGTAGAAAATTTACTCCGTTAATTCATCTGTTAATAGGATGAGGTGGCCGTTAAATGTCCTAAAAAAGTGTAATTACCAAAATATCTTTATATCAATATTTCCTTATATTTTCTTTAATATTTTTTTTATTGATTTCAATATATTTTTAAGAGATATGAATGTCTTTACTTGACAAAGTCATTTCCATTATTTCTTTGTGTCTTCGTATAAAATACACTTTTTTTATGATTTTTAATTGCCACCTCATCATGAAATGTAAGTCTGAAGAATTTCCAATCCACCACACCGTCTAAAATTTTCTTAATACAACCAAAACCCTTTTGATTGGAATGTTTATCATAAAAAACCACAGCCCTCAAATACTCATTATGGTTTCATCCACCCCCAACACATGTAGTGACTTTAAGAATAAACCATTTGATACAAGGTTTTTTTTTTCCCAATAATCTCCTCCCATATCTTTTTATTATTGTGGTCATATACTACATCACTACTATGTATCAAAAAACACCTATCCATATATTCCTTAAGCTCCCCATGAAAGACACTTAATTCTTTCACTACATGTCATAATTCAAAATATTCGACATTCACTCTTAATGTTTTTTTTGTGTGCTGCCAACAGTACACCTCTAGTAGTCCCAGTTATAAGACATGAACGTGTCACAACAGTTCTTAAGCAATCAAAGTATTCTGTATTAGACAAATAGATATTCTTCTTCAAACGACTTCTTGCAAAATCATTCACCCACTCTTGTCTTGACCCTGTAGCAACAAGGACTCCTTTTTTTTTTACTCTCTTCCTGACCCCTTTTTTGTTAACCACCACAATTCTGGCTTCTTTAACATTTGAACTGATTAATGTAACAATGGAGGCCTATTTGTCATCTGCAGTACTTACATTTACATACCACTGTCCAATAAATTTTTCACAAGCACTAATAGCTGTTTTGAATTTCAACGCTACGGATGGACAATTGTCAAAACCAATTGTGCCTCACTTATCATACTCATACACTGGTCATAATTCCCACAAATAGTCGCCAAGCTATATTCACCAACTGGTACCAGCTTCTCTCAATTGCCATTTTTCATCTTGTCCTCCTCACTCTTCACACTAGAAAGAGAAATTCTGTTGTGAGGCGAACGCACCACATGGATGTTAGGGCGAGCCAATCGATGAGTAACATGTCAGGTCTTTTTTTTTTCACGCCAGCAAGCTTAGAAATCATTGAGAAAAATGGCTCCAACTTAAAAGTTGAATGTTAATTATCCCACTGAGTTTAAGCTAATTAGGAGTCTATGACTTTAATCTTGGAATAACAAACGATCAAGACCTCTTCTCTTCCACCCATACCCCACCTAGATTTCATCATTTTATTATTCCTCTCCGGTTCCACATTCATCAGTACTAGAATAAAATTCATTCTCATTAGATCAGGTATTATCTTCTTCTAGCTGAAATTTTGTTGTACATGTTATCTTTTTTGATCTCTTAAATTGCTTTAAGTGAATCATTTGAATGGGGCTGGGGAGAGGAGATTATTGCGATTAGAACATTAAAAAGGGTCATGAAGATGGGTTGTCTTGATTTATGCATTGGTATATTCTAAAATTTGTTTTGGGTATGTCCTTATTCTTTGCTAGTGTGAACTTGGTAATGTACACGGAAATAAGACATTGATTGTGTCAATGTTGTAGTTCCAGAATTTAGATTCATATGGAATTGAGATTATTATGTTTGATTATGGAATTGAGATTTTATTAGTCATAAAAAAGATTTTCTCATTACTCCCATAATATGAATAAATCATTTATACAAATTTGATGCAATTTGGATCCACGTTTTGTGGACCATTTTAGGTAAAAAATCATGTACAACTGATTAACATATATGTGCAGAATCCTCATTTGTTAATCAGATGGTATTGACATAACTAATTTGCTAATTAAATGAGATCTTTCCTTTAGCAGCCTGTGCTTATATAATTAATGGACGCATTGTGTTATAATTTTTTCTCTCTTACATTATGGATTTTTTTAATGACAGTGTTTGATCAATTGGCTTGTAAAAATGGATGAAGTAATTGGAGAAGATGAAAAACTCAAAGTGGGAATGCAAGTACACTCTAATGAGGAGGCTTTCAATATGTACAATTCCTATACTTTGAGGAAGGACTTCAGTGTTCGTAAAAGGGTATGTTCGAAGAGATTCAACAAATAACATCAGACAACGACATTTTTTATGTTCAAAGGAGGGGTTTGCACAAGACCATAATGCGTTTGAACCAACCAAACACAAAAAGTTGGAAACAAGAGTCGGATGTATGACTATGATATCATTGACAGTGAAAGATGGAATCTGAACAATATCATATATCAACTCAGAGCATAATCATGAGCTTGCAAAGCTTGAAGAAAAATCATTTCTAAGACCAATGAGGAACATAACAAATGCATGTGGACATATTTTTACTTCTATGAAAGATGTGGGAATATGACTGACGAAATCGTTTTCTTTCATGGAAAATGAAGTGGGTGGTCTAGCAAATGTGGGGTGCACTAAGAAAGATATCTATAACTACTTGTAAAGGAAGAAGGAAGAAATGATGGAAGCAGGTGATGCACAAAGCTTGTTGAATCACTAAGCGTAAACAAGGTGATGATCCAAACTTTTTTTACTCAATGCAATTAGATTAATATAGCCGAATGATGAGCTTTTAGAGGGATAGAATATAAAAGTTGGATTATGATGGTTTTGGTGATGTTATATGCATTGACACATCCTTTTGTATAAATAAGTATGATTTGATTTGTGCTGCATTAGTTGGAATAAATCATCATTGGAGAAATATTTTGTTTGGGTGTGCTTTCTTATTGGACGAGACTACGGAGTCATTTGTTTTGTTGTTTAAGACATTGGAAAATGCTCTACCATAAGCTACAATGTAACAATCTTGTCTCCAATCACTGCAGCAACGGTGGACCTATGCCTCCAAAATATGCAGTTACTGACCCGTGACGTTTTCTCTGCTTCATCATTATCAATGCTCTATATGAAAAAAAAACAATTCTTTTGTTAAGAGAGAACAAATGTGGCCTTCTTCCCACCTCATTTAAATTCTTTTCACCAAGAAGAAAATACAATCACCTAATAAAACCATAGAACGACAATTATTTTCACCATTCCAATTACAACCTTCTTGTAACGGGCATGTTAAAAGGAAGAAATCTATGTTGGAGCATATAAGGCACAACTGTGAAAGATATATATAAGATGCAGTGGTGATGACTTATAAATGTGTCTTCTCTGGTAGTTAGCACTTAGCAGGGGCTCACATGGACATCTTTTATATCAATAAATCTTTTGAGTTTTCTCAATTATCTTGGTGGATTTCAGAACTTCTCGTGGATTCGAGGAAACCTAGTATTATGGATTCGAGAAAACCTAGTCTTATGGATTCAAGGTTGTCGTTAGTGGATTCTAACATATTAGTTCCGCTGCATTAGTTGGTATCAGAGCAGGTATGACCTATCTCTTTTATCTACTTTGCTTATCTATGGGTGACGAACAACGTGGTAACAATCAGGTTATCATAGCCGATCTAGATGTTGATGCTGTATATTTTTCTACATCAATGGTTGTTTTATCTAATCAGCTCAAGGAAATCCACGAGTTGTTGGAAGAATAGAATAACAATCGCAGCAAAGATAAGGAAGGAGGATCAAATGGGCGAAAGAATACTTCGAGTCAAAATTTTAGAAGGATGACAAGCTAAGTAGCACGGACACGGACACGATTCGATACGTAGACAATGCATATAGAATTGTTTTTAGACACGGACACGTGGTGGACACTTTAATTAAATATTATTTTTAATATATATTTATTTAAAAAATTATTTTATAAATTTGAAAGTATTTAGAATTTTAGATTTATATATATGTCAAAATGTGCATTAAAATGATGAAAACATAACTTGTTAGAATGGCTAAGGACTTGATAAGTACATTGTATAACCACGGTTCGAATCTCACCACAAGCGTTCTTATTTTTATCACGAGTTTCTCTCCTTATATATATTAAAGTGTACATAAATATAACAAAAGTTGAATCTGTTGGAATGGTTAAGGAGTTATTGAGTGCCTTGGATGACCAAGGTTCGATTCTCACCATAAGCACTTTCATTTTTATTATGAGTTGGTGTGTGTCCGGACCGTGTCCAAAGTCAGTTCGCCTGTCCGTGCTACTTAGATGACAAGTTTTTGCCAATTTTCTGGTCACATACATAAGGAGAGTTTTTTGAATTGGCTTAATGAGACTGAAACATTCTTTGAAATCAAGATGATTCTAGATCATAAGAAGGTCAAGAGGGTGGGGTTGCTTCCCATATCGAGGGCACTGCCGCTGCTGATTGGTGGGATGGATTACAAAAAGCCAAAAAGATGCATGACAAAGATCACGTAAGAAACTGGAGAAAGATGAAAGGTCTCCTTAGAGAAAAGTTTATGCCAGTAGATTTTTCAATTAAGAAGGGTACTTTTAGGTGGAAGAGAACAAGATAAAGCGCTAGAGAGACGAGAATGGGGGCTCATAAAGAGAGAAGAAACAGATGGAGAAAGAGGGAAGAAAGAATGCTGCCACTACCAACGGCGGTGATCATGGACTTAATGATCCAGTGGCTAAGGCTGTGATTCAAGAATCCATAATCAGTGACAGCAGCCGTGATAAGGGTCATGATCAAAAGGGTGGAGCTCAACACCCTGATGATGTTCTTGCTTTTTCTCGATGTGTTCACAAAATAGACTCTTCACTTGAATAGAACAACAGTCGATTATGTTTATTATTAACAAGTTCTTTTTGCGCACCATCTTGCTTATGTATTTATAATAGGTTGATATAAACTGATACCAATCAGATTCCAAACATTACAACAACATGAACAGTTAACTTTCAAAATGTAGTTGGACCTAGTTTCTAGACCTGTAGATACTAAGCATGTTTGTACTAGTTCTTCAGTTGATATATACAAAAGGAATCTATGCAATTCTTCATTCCAGAGTGTCAAGATTACCTTTTTAACTATTGTGGATGATGTTCATCGATTAGTTATGTGCGAATTGCAAGAGTTAACATTTAACAAAGGTAAAAGGTCGACTCTTAACATCCGATTAGATGATTATCTATATGCTATGCAAACCAACGAGTCCGTTGTTAAAACTCTAACTACACAAGAATGCAGACCCGTGTACAAATAAATGTAATTTATTGAATATCAAGCGCGGGGTTACAATCTTTGGTGAACTCCTCTGATTCTATCTCCGTATGTGATTTGGCTCAAGGGTGACATGCACTTGATCTTGAGGATTTGAGTTTGATTTGGATTTGATTTGATGAAGAACGAGCGATTTGGCCGCTTGATGATTCTTCGTGGACTTGAGTTTGGATTGGACTTGGATTTGATGAAGAACGAGCGATTTGGCCGCTTGATGATTCTTCGTGGACTTGAGGTTGGATTTGGATTTGATGAAGAACGAGCGATTTGTCCGCTTGATGACTCTTCGTGGACTTGAGGTTGGATTTGGATTTTGATGAAGAACGAGCGATTTGGTTGCTTGACGATTCTTCGTGGACTTGAGGTTAGATTTGGATTTTGATGAAGAACGAGCGATTTGGTGGCTTGACGATTCTTCGTGAATTTGATGATTTTCGTGGACTTGAGAGACTTCGAGATTTGTCGAGAGTGATTCTTGCTCAAGTGATTTCTCTCTTTCTTCTCCAAGTCTAAAAATCCCCCATTCTCTTCATGTTGAAGGGCTATTTATAGTGTCAAAGTTTCCATTTTGTAGAATATTTTAATGACACTTAAAATAATAAATTTCTTTAATTGTATAATTAAATCAATATGTATTTTCCGATTAATTTAAAATTAGTTATTCTCATAACTAAATTAAACAGAAAATAATTGATTTAATTATGACCGTTAAGAAATTTATTAATTTAATCAAATGTCCGATTACCATTTCGAATCGTCAATGACATTCAATTTTTGCTGCAATTCGGAATCACGTAGCTTCGATTACGATAATCCGTTTATGTGCTGACACGAGTTTTATTCGGATCCGCACCAACTTTATTGATTTTTGGCCACGTGTGCAATTTTGTCGGGTTCTTGGTCGATTTAATTATTTAACGAAGATAATTTACTTCATTAAATTTCATGTGTCTACAAATGCCCCCACTTCAAGTCGTGATGTAGACATGTCGTCGTCACGTGTCGAAAGCGCAGCTTGAAGTATGTATTTTGATTTGGAGAATTTGTGGAGCTAGCTCGCGAGGCTCCACTAATTTCGTAGTAATCGTTCCTTATGACTTCCAAAATTTAATTCGACATGAAGGGAATTATTGAACTCTCCATCATGAATTAAATTGCTGTGGCTACTCTTCATTTAATCATTTTTTGCACTTTGCCTTTTCCTCCCATCAAATAGTTTTTTCAAACGGCGGTGCTTTCCAAGGGCCCAATTGGTCATGATTGAAGCAGCCACTACAGCAAAAAAGATAACCAGCCACCGTGCAATATTGAAACCCAACTACTGATAATTTGCGCATGTTACAATATTGAGTAAAAAACCAGGTGGCATTTGACAGCCTCCACTTCCATCAATCATAATTTTTGTAGTACGTTTGGTTCCCCCTATGCTTTATGTTGTCCCCCCCCCACACTTTAGTGATGTGAATGTGTTTTCTCATTATATTGTATGTTGTCCCCCACTAGTCTTCTTTATATGCTCCATTAGCTCGTCACTTCCTCTATCACAAATGTCTCATCTTGATTATCAAACACAGCTTGTAGAAGCATTTCATAAATGCAGAGATTCAGTGGTAAGGTGGTCTTCAAGAGTTATGACAAAAAGGTATAGAGACTCCGTAAACGCATGCTCCTTAATTAACTTCAAGCATTTAACAATTTCGACTGGGGTTGTCAAGGTCCTTCCATTTCTATCCTCTCAAGGTTGGTATTTCTGTCCTCTTAATGTTCTTCTTCAGTGATGTCGTTATCCGAGTCTTCCTCTTCACTAGATTCTCCTTCAATGCTTTCATCAAAACAACCTTTAGTCTTTATTTTCTAAGTTTTCTCTTTATAAATACATGTACCCTTATTGTCTGGACCATCACACACTGACACTACTTCATTTCTATTGCACGCCGTATATCATCAGCAGCAGCTTGTAAGGGAGCACGGTGTCCTCAGCAGCAACTTTCCTCTCCTCCACCGCCTTGAACTCCGCCAAGTAGTAGTGGTAGTCCCCTGTTACGGCTTTAGCATCTGCCTCACCAACTACGCCACTGCCTACTGCACCGGCCTCCTCCTTGCCCGCCTCACTCTCAAGAAGCTCGAGATAGTTAGGAGCACGAAGGCAGCGAGTGGGACGATCCTCTGGTTTTTTTTTTTTTGTGTTTGTTTTTTTTTTTTTTCAGGTAGCAGACTTGGTGACTTTGGCACGAGATGGATCATTCTTCTCAACGCTCTTAATAATCCCAACCGCAACAGTCAGTCTGACGCATGTCCCTCACAACAAATCGACCAAGAGGTGGGTACTCAAAGAAAGTGTTGACAACCATGGGCTTGGTGGGAAGCATCTTTAACAGTACCGGCATCTCCATCCTACACGAACATGGGCTCCTTCTCAATCTCCTTTTTGATCAAGATCTCACCGAATTTAATCAGCAATGTGGGAGGTGTGGCAGTCAGGACTAGAGCATATCCATTGAGGTGAAGTTAGAAGCCTCCTTGGCGGGGTCATCCTTGGAGTTGAATGCAGCAACCACACTTGGGAGAGAGAGAGAGAGAGAGAGAGAGAGAGAGAGAGAGAGAGAGAGAGAGAGAGAGAGAGAGAGAGAGACACGGATGGGAGACAAGAAGAAAGAGAGAAAGAGAGAAGGAGGGAAAGGAAAAAAGAAGAAGAAGAAGAAGAAGAAGTGGGAGACAAGAAGAAAAGGGTGAAAAAGAGAAGATGATGTCTGCTACAGTGCCCGTTCCGCTACAGTGCCAGTCAGCTACAGTGACGATTCCGCTACAGTATTGCTCGGCTCCAGTTTTTTTATTTTTTAGATCATGGTCTATTTTGACTTTTTTTTTCACATTCTTATTTTGACTCTTTTTTTTTTAGGATTTTGACAACAAATTTGAAGATCGTGGTTGATGTAGCCACTTGACTCCTTTCGAAACGCGTTGATTTTTGACGGATTTGAAGAACGTAAACGACCTAATCGCTTGACTGCTCTCAATTCATAGACTTGACGGCAGTCAACAAAAGTGGATTATGATTTACGCATCACTTTCACCATGGCGGCTTTCAAGAGTTTGAAGAACGTAAACGACCTAATCGCTTAACCGTTCTCAATTCATAGACCTGACGGCAGTCAACAAAAGTGGATTAGGCTTTACGCATCACATTCAACATGGAGGCTTTCAAGAGTTTGAAGAAAGTAAATGACTTGTTGATCCGGAACAGAAGAAGTGCCAAATCCGAGAGATTCCAGAACTGAGAGCCGATTTTGAAGAACGTCGGAGCAGCTTCAAGACAAAAAGAAGAAGTGTCAAATCAGAGAGATTCCAGAACTGAGACCCAGCTTTGAAGAACGTCGGAACAGCTTCAAGGGTTTGACCTAGATGTGACAGCTCACTTGAATGATCAGGATTTGCTCATCTTTTTTTTTTCAATCAAACCCTTATATTTTTTTTGATGTGACTGAACTTAAGACTGTTATTCTTAAGATGCCTACGTATCCTTCTAAAGAAGGAATCAAGTCATCACGTAGTTCAACGGTTTTTTTTTCTTACGCAGTTTAGGCTCGTGCAGACTTGGAGCATACTTTTTTTGTTTTTTTTGGTGTCTTATGCAGTTTAAGCTCGTGCGGACTTGGAGCATATATTTTTTTGTGTCTTGCGCAGTTTAAGCTCATGCAGACTTGGAGCATTTTTTTTGTTTTTTTTGTTTTTGTGTCATACGCAGTTTATGCTCGTGCGGACTTGAAGCATTTTTTTTTGTTTTTTTTGTCTTGCGCAGTTTAAGCTCATGCAGACTTGGAGCATTTTTTTGTTTGTTTTTTTGTGTGTCTTGCGCAGTTTAAGCTCATGCAGACTTGGAGCATATATTTTTTTTGTTTTCAAGCATAATACTTCTTCATGAAATTGCCGTTGATGGGACCGATCCTCAAACCGTCTTCCGCCACAATTTTGTAAGCTCCATTGGTGGAAACTTCTCTGACGACGTAAGGACCATCCCACTTTGACTTGAATTTGGAGCCAGACTTGTGCGTCATAATGATGGGTCTTCGAACAGCAAGGACTAAATCATCAACTTGAAATGACCGTGGTCGAACACCTTTGTTGAAGGCGTGTGACATCCGAGCTTGGTAGCATTCCAGGTGTTGTTGTGCATCAAGCTTCTTCTCGTCCAAAGCTTCTAACTCTTGAAGGCGCAACTTGACATTTTCCTCATTTGTGAGACCTTCTTGTAAAGCGATTCTCAACGATGGAATTTCTTTCTCTAATCATAACATGGCTTCGACACCATAGACAAGAAAATAAGGTGTAGCATTTGTGGCTTGCCCCCCCCCCCCCCGTCTTCAAGTTCTGGAGGAGCTTCGTCTACTTCAATTTCAAAATCTTCATGATCGTCTTCCTCTACGGCATATGCTTCTTCCACCGTGATATGATAAGAGGT
Organism: Argentina anserina; assembly: GCF_933775445.1. NCBI lineage: Eukaryota > Viridiplantae > Streptophyta > Magnoliopsida > Rosales > Rosaceae > Argentina > Argentina anserina. The sequence goes on from NC_065875.1 coordinate 5,367,486, forward strand.
TTGGATAATGTTATCCGCATCGCCATTACCGAGGTTGGTATCTCTTTTATGGCCAGTGGATATGGTGGTATGTCGCTTCATTTTGTGTTGATCCGTGAAATTCACTTCCAACACACACTGCCTCCTCATGCGCGACGGGATAAGACTTCGGATTTCTTTGCTCTCCGCTTGACTACAAGTCGTTTTCTTCTTGCTTATTTGTCGTTCCTTATGTTCGCATGCCTCCTTTGTAAAATGGGACGATTCTTTTATTGGGTGAAAATAAAGTGGTATTGGCTCGAACAACCCGAATGTTATGGTAGTGCAACTGACTTCAGCAACGTCGTCAACGTCCAGCTCAATCCTCCCTTGCTTGGCGAGATTCATGATCAGATCCTTGAGAACAAAGCATTTCTCTATAGGGTGACTAATGAGGCGATGATATTTGCAATACTTCGAATCGTTGACTCGATGCATTTCTTCTGGACACTTGCACTCCGGAAGATCTATTATCTTGTTTTCGAGAAGATCCTCTAACATGCCTGCCACATCAGAGTCTGGGAATGGGTACGTCTTTCGCTCCATCTCCTTCAATGTGTGTTTACTCCTATCGTAGGTTCGAGGAGGTTCCACCATATTGAACTCCTTCTTATCCCGCGTAGAGATCTTAAATGGTGCAATATTGATGACCATTGATTCTTTGGAAGGCTTCTTCACAACCTCGTCAAATCTGCTTCCGAAAACTTTATATGTTCGTTGGTCAACCAGAGACTCATTCTTTCCTTTATGACTTGCCAAGCTTAGCTCCATGTCATGGGCTCGAGTAGCCAACTCTTCGAAAGAACGAGACTTGATTCCTTGCAAGATGTATAGCAAATCAAAGTGCATGCCTTGGATGCACATTTCAACGGCTGACACCTCTGATAGTCGGTCCTTGCAATCAAGGCTAAGTGAGCGCCATCTATTGATGTAGCCGATCATGGGTTCATCATTTCGTTGCTTCGTATTAGTTAGCTCCATCATGCTCACCGTTCGCCTTGTACTATAGAATCGATTAAGGAACTCGCGCTCCATTTGGTCCCAACTGTCAACATACTCCGGCTCTAAGTCTGTATACCACTCGAAGGCATTTCCCTTCAATGAGCGAACGAACTGCTTGACAAGGTGATCACCTTCTGTCCCGGCATTACTGCAAGTCTCCACGAAGTGGGCAACATGTTGCTTTGGGTTTCCTTTACCTTCAAATTGTTGGAAATTTGGTGGCTGATACCCCCGCGGCATCCTTAAGCTGTCGATCCTCTTCGTGTAAGGTTTAGAGTAAGTGATGGAGTCACGAGAAGAACCTCCATATTGAGCCCGAATTGAATTGGTGATGATGTCTTGCAATTGCTGGAGTGATAAGGAACCAAGCGAGTCGCCATCGTTCTTGGACGTTTCTCCTTTTTCATTTACTTTGCTTCTACCAGGCGACCCCTTGGTGGAGTTCTCATCATTTTGATCTTCCAACTTGCTATAGAGTTCAGCAATTTGCACATCCTTTTCTTCAATCGTTCGGGTGAGCTTTTCAACCATCTCCAACAGATTGGAGAGTTGCTCCTCGACTGTGGATGCCCCCGTCACCAAGACCTGCGCATTGTCAGAAGAGGATTCACGTGTCATAGAATGAAAGTTATCGCCATATTCTTTGGGATTTCCATGGTATGATGCCGTGCTTGATTCATCATCAGAGAAAACGTCTTCTAGGATAGGACCATCTTCTTTGGGACTTCCATGGTATGATGCCGTGCTTGATTTATCATCAAAGAAAACATCTTCTAGGATAGGGCCATCACCATGAACGGGTAGAAGAGATTGCTCACTTGGCTCCTTCTCCTTTGACACTTGCTTCTTCCCGCTTTCAAAGGCATGCTCTATTTCTCCCAAGCTCTCCAAGGTGATGACTGGTTGACGAGGCTTACTAGCAAGTGCCATGAACGTCGTGGGTTGAGCTCTAGCCACGCTCCGGGTGACAAGGGCAATCGGTTCACTCTTTGATTTGGAGGATGTTTGCTTGGACTTCTTGATCAGCTCGGCCTCTCTGCTTGACCTCGCGGTCGTGGACTTGGATTTCTTCGTTGGAACGACTTGGTTCTTGGAAGCCATCGCACAAACAGATTTGATTTCTTCGGAGAAGGAGATGAGAGGCCAAAAATGTCCCACTGGGCGTGCTAATTTGTAGAACGCGAATCTGAAAACCAAACAAGAATGCAGACACGTGTACAAATAAATGTAATTTATTGAATATCAAGCGTGGGGTTACAATCTTTGGTGAACTCCTCTGATTCTATCTCCGTATGTGATTTGGCTCAAGGGTGACATGCACTTGATCTTGAGGATTTGAGTTTGATTTGGATTTGATTTGATGAAGAACGAGCGATTTGGCCTCTTGATGATTCTTCGTGGACTTGAGTTTGCATTGGACTTGGATTTGATGAAGAACGAGCGATTTGGCCGCTTGATGATTCTTCGTGGACTTGAGGTTGGATTTGGATTTGATGAAGAACGAGCGATTTGGCCGCTTGATGATTCTTCGTGGACTTGAGGTTGGATTTTGATTTTGATGAAGAACGAGCGATTTGGTTGCTTGACGATTCTTCGTGGACTTGAGGTTGGATTTGGATTTTGATGAAGAACGAGCGATTTGGTGGCTTGACGATTCTTCGTGAATTTGATGATCTTCGTGGACTTGAGAGACTTCGGGATTTGTCGAGAGTGATTCTTGCCCAAGTGATTTCTCTCCTTCTTCTCCAAGTCTAAAAATCCCCCATTCTCTTCATGTTGAAGGGCTATTTATAGTGTCAAAGTTTCCATTTTGTAGAATATTTTAATGACACTTAAAATAATAAATTTCTTTAATTGTATAATTAAATCAATATGTATTTTCCGATTAATTTAAAATTAGTTATTCTCATAACTAAATTAAACAGAAAATAATTGATTTAATTATGACCGTTAAGAAATTTATTAATTTAATCAAATGTCCGATTACCATTTCGAATCGTCAATGACATTCAATTTTTGCTGCAATTCGGAATCACGTAGCTTCGATTACGATAATCCGTTTATGTGCTGACACGAGTTTTATTCGGATCCGCACCAACTTTATTGATTTTTGGCCACGTGTGCAATTTCGTCGGGCTCTTGGTCGATTTAATTATTTAACGAAGATAATTTACTTCATTAAATTTCATGTGTCTACAGTTCACAAAATAGACTCTTCACTTGAATAGAACAACAGTCGATTATGTTTATTATTAACAAGTTCTTTTTTCGCACCATCTTGCTTATGTATTTATAATAGGTTGATATAAACTGATACCAATCAGATTCCAAACATTACAACAACATAAACAGTTAACTTTCAAAATGTAGTTGGACCTAGTTTCTAGACCTGTAGATACTAAGCATGTTTGTACTAGTTCTTCAGTTGATATATACAAAAGGAATCTATGCAATTCTTCATTCCAGAGTTGTCAAGATAACCTTTTTAACTATTGTGGATGATGTTCATCGATTAGTTATGTGCGAATTGCAAGAGTTAACATTTAACAAAGGTAAAAGGTCGACTCTTAACATCCGATTAGATGATTATCTATATGCTACGCAAACCAACGAGTCCGTTGTTAAAACTCTAACTACACAAGCACAAGTAATCGAAGTGAGAGAGAAAATTTATTTGGTTAAGCTTAGGATTACGCGTGTCGACCCAAAAGCAAAGGATGGGTCTAGGAATTAGAAATAACTCTTCTGATATGAACAAAAACATGTAGGTAACACTGTAAAAGTTGGAAGGATAAATTCTCCAAGGGGTCAGTGTCTGTTTTGGTTATTCCGACAAGCCAAGGGGTTGGTGGTTACAGGTTAGTTGTGGCATTTGTATGCAGAAAATGGTTTAAGCCTGCTTGGTAACCCGGGTGTTTAAGTTCTTATTTATCCCCTTGACCACTTGAGATTTTTTCAGATGCTGATGCTGCTGGAACTATGGATGGCAATATTACCCATCGGGTACGGTATTCACGGGTATTTGATTATAATTGGGTTGTGAAATGGGTAAAGACGGAGAATGAGTATGAGAATCTCTATATTCGAAATATGTAATCGGGTAACGGGTGGAGATGATATTTTGATCTCCATCCCCACTCAATAAGAATAAAAAATATATTATACACGTATTAATAGTAATTAATTTATGTAAATAAATTTTTCTTTTTATTGTTATTGTTCTATTTTGAACTACACTTGTACTTGTTTAAGTTAGACACACCATGTGGGTGTGAAAAACGAAATTTTAACTAAACTTATGAGGAGTGAAAAGTGGGATAGAATTAAACATGATGAGTTATTATCTATTTAGAATTTTAGACTGAATTCTTTTTGCTTTTCTCCTTTTATCCTTTATTTTTCTAATTTATATTTTGCAAAATACAATCATGTCCTTCAAACTATAACTAATTAGATTTAGGAGTTTAATAAATAGTGGGCTTTTTAGGAAGTTCAAAAATTTAACCAATCAACATATCAAACTCTCATTCTTGCTTTATTAATAGAACATTAATTGAAAAAACTAATTTTATCTTGATATTTGGTTTTCATTTTAGATTTTTACGTTTTTGTATACTTCATATAAATTTTCATATAATATAACAAAATATCGTTAACGGGCATTAGAGCGGGTATGAGAAACTGATTCCAACAGGATGGGACGGAGAATATCCGTTATTTTATAACAGGGATTTAAGTAGTTATGGGGACATAATTGAAATTTGTTACAAGTATGGTGTTTTAATCCCTGACCCTACCTTGCCCATTAGCTAGAAAACAAAGCTAGAACATCTACTATTTGAAGTTGGTGCCAGATTACAACTCAAATTATATTGAGATTTGAGTAAGTTTCTGCCATCAATTCTTCTGCTGCAGCTTGCAGGGTAACACTGTTACAGAGTTGAGACTTAAGGATCATGTCTACCCTTGTGGACGTTCAATTTAACAGTATTAATATGAATGCTGATGCCTCTAACAAAGAAAAAGATCATGGCTCATCACTTTTGGAAACGATTTGCAGAGGCCTAACCAAAAAGTAAACATTCAAGCACCAGTTTAAGACACATAACATTGCAAACACGAATTAATGAACAAATGGAAGCAAACAGTTCAAAACAAAAACAGAAGACAAATAGAGGAAAGAGTGCTGCATTTAACCAAAACTGGTGTTTCTGTTCAGAATTCCTCTGTTGCTAACGGCTGAAATTTACAAAGACGTGGAAACTCTAAGACAAAGCAGCTATGTTGCAGAGAGAGGAATTGGCCTCACCGCAATTTGGATTCGACGAAATGCTGTCTTTACTCTTTCCTTGAGGCCTTCATTTTCACTCTCAACTTCCCCAGTTTGTTTATTGAGCTGTGCCACATTTCCATCAACACTGATCACCAATTTCCCGTTATCTCCACGCTGCACATCCCCAAAGAGCGAGGTAAGAAGTGCGTGAATGACCCTTTCCGTCCTAGCATTCTCCTCCTCATGGTTTATGTCACCCGATTCATCAACTACCTTGGGGAGTTCTCGGTTGATAGCCAAAATTAGAGCCACAATCGAGTCACACACCATGTCACTGATCGGATCTGATATCCAATGAAGTGATACATGCTTATCTGTATCCTGCCTCAGTGTCACGCGATCATGCACTTTCAACGTTGGTACTCCAGATTCCTCATCCACAGAAGATTCTACACTCTCATATATTCGCCTCAGCCGATGATTTATCACCATGAAGCCAGTAGCGTACGGGATAGTAATACGCTGAGTGACATTTGCCGTGGACAGCTGTGAGAAAACATGAAGATCCTCGGAGGCCATTATCTGATAACTAAAACCTTTTTTTACCAGTAAGCCACTAACTTTTTCACCAACTTCTGGGGTTCTATCAGCAATCCTTCCAATGGCTTTCGCCATTTTCTGCGAGCTGAATTGCATTTCCACAGATTGACAATTCTTGGGTGTTAGTATTCTGGTACTGCGATCACGAAATTGCGTCAGTAGTTTGTCTTTTAACCTTGCCATCTCATGAGATTCTCCATGCACAAGAATGATGTTTGGAGGCCTCAGTTCCTCCAGAAAGGCACTTGTCTGAACAGAGTCTGCATGAGCAGAGAATGAAATGTAATGGATTGACATGTTGAGAGGAGCGGCAAGCCCATTAGTAAGGGTAACCTCCTTCGGTTCATTGATGATTGTCTTAGCAAGTGTCCCCTCAATCACATAACCTGGAATCACACATGCATTTCTCTTATCAGAACACCACAAATCAAAAAGCTGCCTTGACAACCCACTTTGAAGAGTACCAGGGCTTGCCATCACAACTGAGGGGCCTACATCTTTGAAATTCTCAATGCTCTTTAGTGGTGATATGTGCTTGAAGATAAAAGGATTTGACTTGGCATTGCGGATCCTATCATTCATTGAGAGAGTGTACGTCTCATAAACAGACAGACATTTCTTTGCCAGTGGTGAAGCATAATATATAGGAATGTTATGGAGCTCCGGATGACTGGACCAATACTCGTCAAGAATCAGGAGAAGTTCTTGGGCACGGCCAAGTGCAAATGCAGGTATTAAGACACGACCACCTCGAGAGATGGCTGTGTGTATAGCTTCAGTGAAGCGCTTCTCTCGGACATTTCGAGGTTGATGGTGCTGGACACCATATGTGGACTCGATAATGCATACATCAGGGGAGAACTGCGGGATCTCAGCAGCACGGAGGTGTCGATCTTCTTCACGTGAGTAATCTCCAGTGTAGAGGACCCTAACACCGGCAATATCAACCATAAACATAGCAGCACCAAGGACATGACCTGCAGTGTAGCACCAAAACCGGATGCCCCCAACTTCTACTGTTTGGTGGAAATCAATAACCTACAATTACCAAGCACCACCAGAAAAAAAAATGTTCATGAGAAACCAGTCTGTGTCTTGTTGACCTTTAAGGATCCAACAATAGATGTATCCAGCAAAAGGATGCCATCAGTATATTGTACTTGACAGAGAAGTGCACAAAAGTGTAAAACTGGCAAAGAGAGTTGTAGGTCATTTTGGAAGAGAGAGAGAGAAAGAGAGAGAGAAATAGTGAATATTCCTCAACCAGACTACTGGTCTTTTGCCCTGCAGGAATATATCAATGAGGAAATGTTCAAATCAGATTTTAAGGAACTTCTACCGGACAACTCAGTGGCAATCTGAGGATTTTTATTGAGGGAGCATACAACCCATATGAAACTGAGCATCATTGGAATCTTGTAATTCCAAATGTGCAACATAGAAAACAGTGAGACCAAATTAATGTTAATCTGTGATAGGTTATTCAGCTTCTTTTCTATTTTTAAAAAGAGCTTTATTTAAAAAAACACACAGAGCATAGGTTAGGTTATCCAGTTGCAATTTGTGAACATTAACAGGCTGAAGCAGAATACAAACATCAGGGGAAACAACTAACCTCAATTTTGTCCATAGAAGCATTTATGTCCTTCTCATCGAACAGCATATCTTCAACTGAAAATTTGCTGACTTTCACATAATCTTTCAAAAGCAAGTGGTAGATAGCTTTGGTTGCATATGTCATAAAGACTCGGCCCTTGAATGTGGTCTATCAAAAGTTTTAGATATATTAGTTTAATGAAAGAAAAAAAAGGGTAAAATTATATTCATAAAGTATGAAACATGCACCTTCTCAAGGAAGTAAGGCAGGGATGCAGCATGATCCAAGTGAAAACTGCAAGAAGAAAGTGTATTAGGTCAGTACATAGACGGTAATGAAGTGAGGTACATGAATTTTGCTCATACAAACTAACAGCGACAAACCAGAGGTCCAGGGCATTATGAAGCACATGAATTAAATGGCAAAATAGACGTATGCACATGTGTTAAAACAAAAAGTATGACATGTAAAAAAGGTACCAGCTGATCCAGAAAACACATCATACTCATGCATTCTCCGGAACAGCCTGTAAACACGATGCATGACTTCTCACATATGACAAAAATTATCCACGCTATTGCAGATGAGCATAATAAACTGATCATAAGAAGAAAGCCTATTTTGGTTTCCTTCTTTCTTTCTTTAAGTGAGTGGTCATCCTCAAGTAAACTTGGCCTTTCCTGCTTAGCAAGCAAAGAACCTACGCCACTAGACCAAACAGCCATGGACACTTTGACCATTGTTCAGGTGACTTCTGTTACGATCTCGGCATTCTTATTTTAACTCTACTCCTGAACTACAGTACTACATTATTGTCCAGATATTAACATGCTCAACACACCTCCAACCCGAATGCCTACATTCTCGAATAAATTAAGCTCAAATTGCTCACCGAATCGCATCGAAAGCTTAAGTAATCACAAATCAACAAGCAAAGCATTACTAGCTCCATCTTTTTTAGTAAAGCAACTCTACAAGATCAATCAGATTTCATTCTTGCCCCAATTCAACACAAAACCTAAGCAAACAAATCTCATCACCTAAACTAGTAACAATAATGAACAGAAAACCTAACATATAATTAGTAGTAGAGAAAATAAGAACCTACTGCGTTATGAGAAGGACATCGATGGTGGAGGGATCAATCTCATCGAAATAGGGCAAAGCGGCCATGCCGGAGAAGGCCGGGTGGATGCCGCAGTCGAACAAGACGGTTTTGCCCTTGTAGGACATGTGAACGCAAGAGCGGCCGACTTCGCTTCCGCCGCCTAATGGAGTCACGATGAGCTTGTCTTCCTCTTTAGCCGTCGACGAGGAAGAGACCTCGCGCCGCTTTATCCCCGCCGTCGTCGTCGAAGCCATTGCTCGTTACGGAGAGTGAACAGTGATTTTGGTGTTTTCAAAATCGAAGCAGAGGCGGTGAGGGTTCTGGAGGTTGAAGGCGAAGAGTGTTTGTGAGACGCTGAGAGATAAATAAAACGAAGTCGTTTTGTGGTTAGTAGGGCTTATGGAACTGCCTATGACATTATATCATAATTGCCCTCTGTTTATATAGGTGGAAAAAACTTGACAAAGGGTAGAATGGTAACTTAAGAAAATTTGACAGTTAGAGTTTATTCAAAAACTTATGTACTGCAAGTTTATTTGCTCTCAGTCTCACACCTCCTCCCACAGTCCCACGTACAGAAACCGCCGACGACGTGAGTTCCACGCATATCTATATTCATACAATTGGCAAGAGGCCATGAAATCAAACCTAGAATAAGGTTCATCAGAGAAAAAAACAAATTCAGTCATTCATTCAGTTATGCAATTCCAGTCGTCCAGATTTTGAATAATTACATTTGGGGTGAAACTATGATGATAAGATATCATTTTTCATTAGTTTTAAAATTTCTTATCTAATTATTGTTTTTTTTCTTTTTATGTGAATTTAGATTTGAAGAGATCTGTCTGAGAGAGTATATGTACGTGCCTCTTTCTTGATTGTGGCATGGCATATCTAATTAGTTTGCCTCGGGCATTTGCGATTGTGTTTTTGGGCTAGTTGATTCTTCTATCTGTTGAAAAAATGGTTGGAAAAACCATTTAAAACCAAATTTTAATTGATTAATTAAATTAAGTTAAATTTATAATTAATCAAAGATGAACATAGATTTGAGTTCTCCATAATGAGGGCTACAAGATTATATGTTTCTTTGTGTAATTTGGTTTGTGGGTAAATAAGAAATTGTCACTCAAAGATGGCTACTTAGAATATAATATATATGTGTAATTTCGTGCTATCATCTTTGTGTTATTACACCTATATGAGTCTTCCTAATTTATGGTAGTGAAGAATATAATATATATCAATTAACATGCACAAGTGTGAACTTGTGTAGAGACAAAACTGATTAGATCATCTTCCAAAGTATTGAAAGAAACAATGAACCCCTTGATCTGATTCATATAGATGTGTGTGATTTAAAATCAACGGTATCTAGAGGAAATAATAAATACTTTATTACCTTCATAGATGATAGCATGAAATATTGCTATGTGTATTTGCTAAAATGCAAGAGTGAGGCCATAGAGAAGTTCATTCTCTATAAAAAGGTTGAGAACCAACTCAACAAGAAAATTAAGGCACTAAGAAGTGACCGAGGGGGTGAGTATAAATCGCCATTTGCTGAGACTTGTGCTCAGAATGAGATTATACATCAAAGGACTGCTCCATACTCACCACAATCAAATGGTGTAGCAAAACACAAAAATCATACTCTAAAGGATATGATGAATGTTATGCTACTCAGTTTTGAGATGCCACCCAACATGTGGGGAGACGCGATTCTCACGGAAAATTACCTTTTAAATAAGGTGCCCAAAAGGAAAGAAGAGAAAAACTTCATATGAGTTATGGAAAGGGAGAAAACCATCCTACAAATACTTAAAAGTATGGGGATGTTTGGCAAAAGTGAAAATTCCTAAACCTAAAAAGGTGAAAAATTGGCCTAAAACAGTAATTGCATCTTTATTGGATATGCACATAACAGTTCGGCTTATCGATTCCTAGCCCACGATTCGAATATTCTTGAAATTCATAAGGATACGATAATGGAATCGAGAAATGCATCTTTCTTTGAAAATGTATTTCCACGGAAGTCTAGAGAGGAATTCAATTCTTCTAAACGGGCACGTGAAGACAACCGAGCCGAAACTGATGATGCTCAGGATCAAGAATCTGAGTCGAAGTCCGAATCTGAGTCTGAGGTTGAACCTAGACGAAATAAAAGGGCAAGGACCGCAAAGTCCTATGGACCTGACTTCTTGTCATATATGGTTGAAGGTGATCCCCGTACCTTCAAAGAGGCTGTTAGCTCTATTGATGGTCCTCTATGGAAAGAAGCAATCAAAAGTGAGGTTGACTCCATCATGCAAAATCACACTTGGGAATTAGTGGATTTGCCACCTGGATGTAAGCCTTTGACTTCCAAGTGGATTTTCAAAAAGAAATTAAAAGTTGATGGGTCAATAGACAAGTACAAGGCTAGACTTGTTATTAAAGGCTATAGGAAAAATGAGGGTTTGGTTTATTTTGACACTTATTCTCCTGTGACGAGAATAACATCCATACGGATGGTACTTGCAAGTGCAGCGTTGCACAAACTTGAAGTACACCAAATGGATGTAAAGACGGCTTTCCTAAATGGAGATGTAGAAGAAGAAATCTACATGGAACAACCAGAAGGTTTTTCTGCTCCTTCTCAGAGTAAGAAGGTGTGCAGATTGGTTAAGTCATTATATGGCTTAAAACAAGCACCAAAACAATGGCATGAGAAATTTGATAATGCCATGATCACCAGTGGATTTAGAATAAATGAAGGTGATAAGTGTGTATATATCAAAGACACTGAAAATGGATATATCATTTTATGTCTGTATGTGGATGATATGCTTATCGGTGGGAGCAACGATAAGATGATCAGGTCTACTAAAGACATGTTGAATTCTAAGTTTGACATGAAAGACTTGAGACTTGCTGATGTCATTTTAGGAATTAAAATTACGAAAACATCAGAAGAGCTAGTGTTGAGTCAAACACACTATGTGGACAATATTCTTGGGAAATTTGACAAGGAAGGTTCTGGAATTGTCAGAACTCCTGAAGATTTGAATCTACATTTGTCCAAGAATAAAGGTGAAAGTGTTTCTCAATTAGAGTATTCAAGAATAATTGGGAGTCTAATGTACTTAACAAGTTGTACAAGATCTAGCTTATGCGGTTCATAAGCTAAGTAGGTACACGAGTAATCCTGAAGCTATGCATTCGCAAGCGATTGGAAGAGTACTCAAATACCTAAGGTATACTCGTACCTACGGGTTGCACTACACATCATACCCAGCTGTTATAGAAGGGTTCACTGATGCGAACTGGATATCTGACATGAAAGACTCAAAGTCTACTAGCGGATATGTATTTACGCTAGGGGGTGCAGCCGTATCCTGGAAGTCCTCAAAACAAACAGTTATAACTAGATCCACAATGGAGTATGAGTTTGTAGCACTAGACAAATATGGGGAAGAAGCAGAATGGCTACGCCAGTTCATAGAGGACATTCCTAGATGGACCAAACTTGTGCCTGCGATTAGTATACATTGTGATTAGCAGGGCACAGAGTAAGATGTATAATGGTAAGTCTAGACACATTCGTCGAAGACATAATACCATTAGACAACTACTCTCAACTAGAGTTATCTCTATAGACTATGTAAATTCTAAGGATAATATTGCTGATCCTTTAACTAAAGGGTTAAACAGAGAGTTAGTTGAAAAAACATCGAAGGGAATGGGACTAAAGCCCATTGGAAATTAAAAATCACTACAGTGGATACCCAACCTAGCTGACTGGAGATCCCAAGATCTAGGTTCAAAAGGGAAAACCAAACTGTAGAGATTAGTTCGGATCACTGTGGGGAGTTCCCCAAGTCCATTCCTATGATAAAAACCAGTGATACCCGTAAAGGATGAGGTTAAGTTAAAACTTTTAATGATTCTTATGCGTCGAGAAATCGAGTATAGTAATGCGGGTTACTCTTAATTAAGAGATCACCTATGCAAGAAAGAAGTGGGGCCGCTTCTAGGGGAGTTAATGAGGGCATAACTCTTATCAAACTACTTGCAGAACCAGACGTGTGTTCCATGGCCAAAATGGGCACAAAAATGAGAACCGAAGTGTACCAGGGAGACTCCTGTGTAAAGTATGTTATCATTTACACAAATGACGAATAGTTCAAAGACATCGCGTCTACTATTTAGTTAGTAAAGTAAGCATACTTTTATAAGGGAAGGTTCAAAGGGTCAAACCTACCTATCCTATGCAGGTTTCAACCGTAGAAATCTATCACCAAATTCTATCGAGTCTTTGGTGGCCAATTTCATTCATGTGGGGAATTGTTGGAAAAATGGTTGGAAAAACCATTTAAAACCAAATTTTAATTGATTAATTAAATTAAGTTAAACTTATAATTAATCAAAGATGAACATAGATTTGAGTTCTCCATAATGAGGGCTACAAGATCATATGTTTCTTTGTGTAATTTGGTTTGTGGGTGAATAAGAAATTGTCACTCAAAGATGGCTACTTAGAATGAGGGAAATGTATTTGTCCCACATTGGAAAAGAGAAGTGTTGAAAAGACTTTATATAGAATCCATTGTGTATGGATTGTAAAGTGTGTAAGCCCCCTTATACCCTCTCGCGCACGCGCAGGGGGGGTGCAAATCCTAGGTCGCAAGGGAAACTCGTGTATGCCCGTGCAACCTGCGGACACGAATGCAACACCGAATTGAGGGTCGGAACGCAGATTCTTTTTACATTTCCGAAAATTCGGTTTTGACTTTTCAAATTCTCTTGACTGTTCATATTCTTCTTTTGTAACAACTGAGTTATTGTGTGTTATGGAGAATTATAACAGAATTGAAATCAATGTTTGTAACATTTGTAACTCATATATGTTATTCTTTGGTGATAGATAGAGGTACCTTTCGAGTTCGTTGAGGGTTCTAGTTAGTAGTGCAACTTTCTAGAATTGTTTAGTCGTTATATCCTGGGAGACAAGCGCCAAGCATCCTTGCACCGGTAGAGGAGGCGTAAACGTCTTAAGGACAGTGTGGTATCACACACGTCTCAACTAGTTCTTCCATCACAAATCGTTCGGTATTTTTGTTGAATTTCTTTTCGTGTTCTTCACTTCTGATTTATAATTATTTATAATTCAACTTATTAAATTATGTATGCAATATATCACTATCTACTGCTCATCTTTTTTTCTTCTTCGTCTGTTACCTCTTTTCAATGATTTTGATACAAAATGATTTATTGATTTAATACCACACTTGCAACTTTTTGAATATATTGTATGTTAGACGTGTTCTTCCGTATGATTGCTATTCAATGTTTATGAATACCGCTCTCAGTTGCTCTCAGTTCTTGCTATGAAAATTATAAGAAGAGTTCTTAACTTCTTATATCCATTTAAATTTTATTTTATTTTCTCTCATTATATCTCTTTGAGAGATGAGAGCACTATTTTATTTTCTTTTAACAATCATTAAAGAAAAACCTAACGCGTGTAGGAATGCTATATCCGATTTGATTACTATGTAACCAGGGCTTTGTGTTTGTGTATGTGTTCTAATAATAGTCAGATTCTTTTGGAGGAGATGAAAACCGTACCGGTGCTAAATCCTTGCCTGACGATTGGAGTTTGGATTACACACTAGAACTGCAATTAGTCATCCCTTTATATTTTGATCAATTGGTGTTCAACTTGACGCTCTCTCTTATTTGCGTTTCACTTATCAATATATCATTTTTTGTTCTAATTCTCATTTCATCTTCATGGCTGTGTGGTTGATGGTTAAATTATGATAGTTTAATGTAATTTATTATGTTAATCCAAGTTGGATTGCTTCTCTACATTCGTTTTCTCTGTCTATCCCTTCTGATAGAGAGACAAAATAATACAGCGGAGGAGCAGACTTCTACTTTTAAGTTGTTTAGGTGAATGATAGTAATCTAATCGATTTCTATTCTCTTTCCACAATGCACTCCAAGGAATAGAATAACCACACGTTCATCGATCAATGTTGTTGCTATATCCGATTCGGGGTACTTTCTCACACAAATTGCTAGATGATTTTACCAATCGAGGGACAAAGAAAATAAAATGAACAACGCACGTCCAGGTGTGGTTTTCTCACACATACATAGCGCGTGTAGGAAGGCCAGTTTCTATTTGAAAGATATTGGGTACTTTTTTTTTTTTGAAAAAATATGAATAATTTCATTAGGCATCAAGTCAACCAACTATTGCTGGGTCAGGTAGGAGCAAGCACTAATACAATATACAAGAACACGCTCTTTATTCATACAATGATAAGAGCACTGTGTGCGACGTTCTTAACATGTTTTTACCTCAATTTGTACTTTGCTTAACCCTTATTGTTGTAGTATTGAGTCATTAAGTCGTAGTAAGAGTCTTAGGCGGTATTGGATGTATTTTTGTGCTTACATGAGTTAAAAACGCATAATTGGTCTAGAGTCCTAGTTTGACTATGAATCTTTGTTAGGTTTCGAAACTAATTATCTATTACTTATGATTTTATTTTCTTATTTTCAGATTGGATTGAAGAGATAATTAAAGAAAAAGAGATGGAGCCAAGTCATGCAACAATTAAATAGAAGATGATCATTAAATGCATAAAAACATGGCATGATTTAGGGAATAAAACATGGCATGATTTAGAGAATAAAACATGGCATGATTTAGGAAATAAAACATGACATGATTTAGGGAGATAAAACATGACATTATTATAGAAAGAAAGAGGCAAGTTCAAACCCTCCTTCTTTCCTCTATAAATACAGGCTTCACCTCTCAAATAACATCACTTCTCATTTGCATTCAAGAACCAAAACTCTACCTCAAACATCCTTCACCAAAACAACAAGCCGTTCTCCTCCATATACCAATTCTATCTCCACTGAAATCACCATTGAAGATGATAGGAGCACAAAGTGTGACATTCTTAATGTATATATGCCATATTCTTATGCTTTGTTACTTCTTATTTAGTTGTTTTAGGTTCATATTTATCATTTCTATGTTCTAAGTAGAGCTATTTCGAATTTAGATGAATTGATGATGAAATTATGCTAAGTATTAGAACTCCTTATTGAGCTAAGATTCCTTACTCGACTAGGACTCTACTTTCCTATTTTCATTCTTTCCTATTCCTTAATCAACGATTTCTTTTCAGGAAAGACAAATCATATTTGGAAAGGAAGAAGAGTTGCCGAGATGCATTCCTAGTTGAACAAGGAAATCATATCCGAGTTGAAGAAGGAGAAGAGGAGGCCGACCTAGCTACTCCTAGTTGGACCAAGATTGTTGCCGTGCAGCCTAATTGTGATCTCCCTATTGGATTTGGTTTCCTACATCAAGTTGGATATGGAGTACATAAATCAAATCCATAACAAAGAGGATTTCAGTTTCCCAATTGGTTTCTATCTCCTTATGGGACGGCAAGAAGGCTTCCTAAACTCCTATATATAGAGGCTCGGCCTCTCCATTCAGATCATCATCAGCCCTACACACAAACACAAGCCTAGCTCTGTCGAATTCATCCCTCACCCTTCCAAGAAATCCTAAAACCGATTCCATCATTCCCCACCAATCAATAGCCTTCAAACAGGCTTGTGAAGAAGGTTTCATCCATAGAAGTCACGGCTATACACTTGTGGATTGCTTGATTTATAAAGTGTAACCATGATTCACTCTTGTTTAAATTCGGTTTTGGTTTTGTTCTTGTTCTTGGATGAAGCTTGCAATTTGTGTTGTGTAATCTTGTTTCAATTTTGTCTATGAAATAGCTACTTGATTCAATTTGTATAAAGGATTCGAAAATTATATTTTGGTTTTATGAAAGTTCTGTTTTGGTTTCTGCCGAGTTGTATGTATGATCAATTTCGATTTCTAAGTGTTATGACTATGCTTGTAGCATGATATTTAGGTTGTTGGATTAAAGACTTATGCTAAGAACATGCTTATTCCTTTATATGTGATTTTCGAATTGCATGGTTGTTGGTTAAGTAAGTGACATACTTGATGAATTCAATGTGCATGGATTTGGAATTACATGATGAAGATGAACATGTTAGATTTCGATTATGGCTGCTTGGTATTGATCGAATGTGTTATGTGTCTATGTGTTTAGGTTACTGCTTAGAACCCTAAATGCATGATCCATCCTTGGTTGTTCATTATATAGTCTCGGCATGATTCTAATAGGAAGTCATGAAGCTTGTTCGATTTCTTTTATATGAGTTGTTTTGGTGATTGTTTATGTGTTGGTTGGTTGATCACATGTATATATTAGTTTAGGTTTTATTTACTGTTTTTATGATTCAATCCGAAACCTATATCAACCTTTTTATATCTTTATGAATTCGTGTTAATTGATGTGATCCTAAGCCCTGGTTGGATCCC
Source organism: Argentina anserina (assembly GCF_933775445.1). Classification (NCBI taxonomy): domain Eukaryota; kingdom Viridiplantae; phylum Streptophyta; class Magnoliopsida; order Rosales; family Rosaceae; genus Argentina; species Argentina anserina. The sequence continues at coordinate 5,384,509 of NC_065875.1, forward strand.
CGGTTTGTGAACGATACCCTCTTGCTTTATACTACTAACGATGCTTACAGGGTTAAATATTGATGTCGAGTAATCGAGCAATCATAAGAAGACACACCTCCAAGGTTCCTACAACGTGTGATTCTCGCAACTCTTCTTCATGGGTTTGTTCGTTTTTGATTTTTTACAATACTTTGTCTATAAAGATTGTAGTATGATGTTTGTGTTAGATTATTGTTTTGTATTAAGAATCGAAATTTTCAAATTGTTTTATTAGATTATTGGTTCTTTGCCGAATTGATGATTCCTATAATTAATGAGTTTGTATTTCTATTATTGTGTTTTAATCATCTTTCTCATATTTTTAGATAATTTTCAGATATGTGCATATGAATTTAGTGTTTGGATGCAGTCTAGATTGTGTTTGAGTACTAGATTCATCAACCATATTGACACAAATCGAATCATGCCCTAAGTAGGTTCGGTTTGTGCTGATTAAAAGTGGTAAAAATTCTGGAAATTTGCATGTGAAACCATGGTGGGTGACGCCACACATGAAACATGTCTCAAACAAAGATTTGGTGCTTAAATGTAATCTTGTTTGATTTCTACTCTAAGTGTTATTGAATTCGATTGGATGCAAATTTAGATTAGGCCATAAGTCAATCTAAATGTTAAATGAAATCTTGCATGATTAGATGATTTCCTAAGGCTCTAATTGTATTGGTGTCTAAAAAGTATGTAATTGGTCGAATTAGAATGCATGATAGGTTTGAACTTGTAATTATGTGGTGTAATGATAAATTTGGTTTAAACTTGTTAAAGAGAGTCGATCATGTAAATAGTAATTTAGGTTTTATTTTAGTAGTTAATAATCAATCTCAAACCCCCCATTATTTGTTAACATTAAAAGTTTAGAGTTCCCTTCAATTCTCCGGAAAGAACGATCCATGCTTATTCTATACTAACAATGATGTTTTACAGGTTTATTATAGACGTTTTAATTAACGCTCTATCATACAACTACAAAATAAAACTGAAATTTCAAACATAACCAATAACCGGTTTAATGAAACTGAAAAAAACTAAAGAAAACAATAACTTATATAGTTACATACATGAGGTAGGACTCGCAACTTGATCATGTGTACCTTTCAAACCAAATAACGAGTGAAACCCTACCTCACATGAGTAGGGATCTTCCCTTGTTGCAAAAGGATTACTCCCGTGCAACAACTTTGTCCAGTACAAGCCCAACCCAAATGACATAAATAAATAAGGTAACCTAAAGCCCAATTCAAAGAACACAGGCCCAACCTTATTCTCGTCTCTATCTATTGGATTCGATTGGCGTCGTACTTGTCACGGGAGTCACCTACTGCCGCTCTATATGGCGACTTCCCAAGCCTCCAAACCATGACCGTGAGTGTGGTCCTCAAACCAATGGGTCTAATCTGCAAATTGAGTTCTTTATCCAACCTCCACCGAAGCCTCGTCGTCCGCCAAACTAGATGGAAACTTGCTGCAAATCAAAAGCGTTAAAGCAAGGGAGAACAACCCTGTCATATCCTAATAGGAGAGAGTAAAGATACACAAGTTGTGCAACACAACCTAGTCCAAACTCCCCACAATGACTCAAAGAAACCTCCACAGAACGAGATAAAATCTTGCAACTCTGGCACCTCTCGTCTTCCATCACTGAACCCCGTCCCCGTCAGAGGAGATGCGCTGCCACACAGTAGACGGAGAGCAAAAGCCGCTGCCGCCGCCGCTTTTACAAAACCTAGGGATTCGATATACAAAGCTCTGAAAAGTATGGAGCTCTTAAGAACGACTACAAATAACTACAACATTATTTAATATATTTGTATTTTCAATTGTCTTCATTTGCCTTTTTCAATCTTTTTTTTAATATTATCATAATCAAAGAAATTTGTCATGCAGAACCGCTAAATGTATGTTTCCTATACTATCCTTAATTTATCCAATTAGTTATATTTGAATAGGAGGTAAGAAAGTAGAATTAAAAAAATTACTTTATCTTACAAACTCTACCAAGAAACTGCACTTGTTCAAACAATAGTAAAATGGGTTGGTTTATGAATTATGAGTAGTAAAACAATAAGCACATATTTCTGCATGTGTCTTGACGTGTGCAAGAATGTTAGTTATTTATTAAAAGAATAAAATCTTATATATAAATCGGGCGGGAAATCCATACATCCATACTACCCAATGAATGCGCAAACAAGGCGTCCCTTGTGTGTTTAAAAACATTGAGGACTCCTTGTCTTTGAATTATATAGACAAATACTTATCAAAAATATGAGTGTAATTACCGTCAGAATACGAATTGAGTTTGATGAATCAATCGGGCATAATAGCTGGATCTTTAGGCACCAACAGCCTACAAGGCGAATTTTAAGTTTTCAAAGAAGAAACGAGTGTCGTATCGAGATAATGTGGTTTGACCGTGCAAGTCCCAGCAATAAGTCCATGAGTTGGTAGGGCAGTGGTTCCTCCTCAATAGATAATCCGTTCATATTTTCTAGCAGGAACATTTTAATTTGATGCTTTGAAAAATATATGATGGTACACGAGCTGCTCATTAAACAATCGTCTTTTTTTTCTTTTTGATTAAAAACTCTATAGTCGTATAACAGAAACAAAAGATTCAAGTAATCATCCCTTCGGTTATGCTTGTATTTTCAGCTATAACCTACAGTTTGCCTAATCTTAGATCCGCAATTAGCCAATTAGAAACTGGGTAGCGTAATTAAGTTGTTGAGTTCTCTTAAAAAAAATTTAAGTTGTTGAGTTGTAGTGAATCCTTGAGGAGTGGTCGGCGCAATCTGATTAGTCTCTGGTAATTTAGACTAAAATTCTCAGAACACGTTTACATCTTTTCCACGTGTTCTTTCTCATAAATAAATTATATAAAAATAAAATTTAAATTTAAAAATAGGCTTCATAATTGACCCAGAGACTTCTAGGTATGAAATTCAGTCTAGAGCTTTCCATAATGAAATATTATTCCAAGAAAAATAAAAAAAAGGGAACAAGTTGGCGGATAAGGATCTATTGAATTTGAATGCAGTGGGGACTTACAATTCCCCTCACAACATGTCTCATTACTTGCATCCAATGCAATAGTTTCGTACTTCCTGCTTACTGGTTGGCTCTAAAGGCAACGAGGCAGGCTGTTCCTGTAGTTTCAGAACATTGGCGACACATATGGAAGCTCAAAATTCCACTTAAGATGAGCCATTTTCTCTAGAGATTTTTGTGGAAAAATAGTGAATTTCACTATTTATTCAAAATTAATTTAATTAAAAGAATTTGAGTGGACACACTTAAATTTGTAATGATAAATATGAACTTGTATTCTCTGGTATTAAGAGCTACAAAACGTATATTTATCTGGTTAAATTGGTTATGGTGTGAATAAGAAATTATCACTATAAACGTGAAAGCTATTTGAATTTCGGAATGTGTGACGACTTAACCAATTTTATTTTGTAAACGTCAAATTCAATACGATTAAATTTTGTAACGACAGATTTAATGAGATTGAATTCTGTAACCGTCGAATTCATTGTGTAACCGTCGTAACACGAAATGAAATTCATTGAACTAACGGTCGTAACGTATAAAAATTCATTATGTAACCGTTAGAACTTATGATAAGAAATTCATTTCTGAATGCATGACAATTCATTTAGTGATCAGATTTCCTCTCTATAAATCGTGACATATTCCTTCATTCAAAAACATAATTTGAAACAGATACATGTGGTCTCTTTATCAGTGGTATATCATTCCTCATCCAAATTGTTTGAGATGTCCGTTATTTGATGCAACGCCCTTGCACGCAACATGGTCTTGCTCTTCATGTGTTGCGGTGTTGGAGAGGGTGAGCTTTTACTCCAAACTGAATCCGGGTATGCTGGTGAATTTTTTTGATTTTATTGATCATGTTATCTCAGTCCTTGCTATGGATGAGATGAAGTTGTTGGTAATAATATTGTGGAGTAAATGGAATGAGCGGAATAAGGTCACTCATGGTGAAAACTCTTGCCCCCCTGTGGTGATATATGATCAATGTGTGCGATTATGGGAGAGTTTGTTGGCTGTGCAGCATGCTAGTCTTCAAGCTCAATTTAGTGGGATCACTAGGCACGTTAGCACCATTTGGAGGCCTCCGCGCCCGGGTATTCTGAAATTAAATTGTGATGCTTCCGTTATTGATAATGAACATGTTGTTGGGGTGGGGGTTGTCTTAAGAAATAGCTTGGGCAATTTGGTGTTCATGGTGAGAGAGTTCATGGGCGCCTTTGACCTTATGCGGCTGAGTTAGAAGCTATAATTAAAGGGCTAGAGGTTGTAATACATAGAGGTTAGCAGCTAGGTGAGGTGGAAACTGATTGTCTAGCGGTTGTTAACTTGATAAATGATGTTGGTGAGTGCCTTACTGAAGAAGGCGTGTTGGTTGAGAGGGCTCGTGTGTTGCTTGTTGCGTTTGGAATTGCTTATGTTCCTCGAAGTGCTAATGGTGCTGCTCATTCCGTAGCTCAGTTTGTAGCCCTTGTAGAAGGGCGTTATTTGTGGTTAGGGGTTGGGCCTAGCTAACTGATGGATGTCATTTTGCATGACGGACCCGTAATTGATTGTAGTAGGTGGGGAATGAGTGGGGTTTCTATGTCCACCATCGATTGTTCCCATGTTTTGTAATTTGCTTATGTTCCATAGCTCAGTTTGTAGCCAGTGTAGAAGAGCGCTATTTGTGGTTAGGGGTTAGACATAGTTGGTTCATGGATGTCATTTTGCATGACGGACCTATAACTGATTATAATAGGTAGAGAATGATTGGGGTTTCTATGTCCACCACCGATTGTTCCCATGTTTTGTAATTTGCTTTTGTTTTGAATAAAATTCTAGATATCATTCTCATCAAAAAAAAAAAAGTTTCGTACTTCCGTTCAATCAAACTATCAAAGAACTGTATCCAAAGATTAAAAAAAAAACTATCAAAGAACTTGTCAAACACAAGAATATTTAACTTGCAGAAAAAGTTGGAAATGGTCATCTGCACCCTGGAAATATCCAGAACAGATTTTCCATAATAACACAAGGATTAAGAAGGAAAATGAATAAATGAAGCACTAATCATCCCCTCTAAACAGGATTTAAAACAAGCTTACATGAGTTACATCCTCATCATGGAAACTGAAAACAGAGACCTAAATTGAACATTGCAACTAACAAGTCAATGTCAATGGCGTTCAAATCAAGAACCCATTTTCCCACATCTATCAATCTTAATTTCTGTACAAATCCAGTTCTCCTAGCTAGCCATAGATTTCCTGAATCTCGTAGTACCCAAAAACCAGAATCACATCAGCAACACACACAGAAGAAGAAGAAGAAGAAGAAGAAGAAGAAGAAGAAGAAGAAGAAGAAGAAGAAGAGAGAGAGAGAGAGAGAGAGAGAGAGACCACTAAATAATATCTGGGTCTTAATCGGAGCTGGGTGCTTATTAGTTTGAGCTAGTAGTACAAGACCAGGCGCCTGGAGCAGAGAGAGCAAAAGAACTTCCTCTTGATCTTGAAACACATGGGGAGCAAGCAAAACTTCCACTGAGCCTCGACATCAACAGCTTCTACTTTGCCTCCACAGTGAGGACATGACCCAGGAGCTTGTTGCCTTCCCAATTCCTTCTCTTCCTCATCACACACATACACCAACCACATTTTTCTCATGCCTGCTGCAAAACCCTTTCCTCTCTTTGATGGTTTTGGTTAATCCGCAATTTGCTGAGCTGGGTGCAATGGAGGGATGGGGGAGTATTGTTTGATCTGGGATTTTAAAGAGAAGCTCTGCTATGTTGGGTCGGGGTTAGACAGTGAATAATTGAATATGAATGTGAAACTGAACATGGCAGAGTACTTATGGAGAGAGAGAGGGAGAGAGAGGGGGAGAGAGGGTCGGTCTGAAGAAAGGGAGACATCGAGAATATTCCTTTTTACTGAAATTAATTACATTTTCACCAATTACTATAGATGCATTTCACGGTTTCTTTTTCAAATAATTTCATACATTTCCAGTTATTTACAGTAAAAAATAAGTAACTACAACGTACGTATGTATTTTAACAACAACAAAAACACTGTATATGAAAATGTTACTTAAATTGTCATTAGGATTTCAATTTCTCTTAATTTCTCCAATAAATCTTTGATGGTAATACGCATCGAGTTCTTACACACAAAAAATTGTAAACACCTCTAAAAAGCATTTGGAATTTTCCTTTATGTGGCACGTGATTAGATAGAAATAACGACATACTATTTGTGAGGTCACACATCTAATAATCAATAGTTATATTTTTTTTGTCGAGTTTACTGTTTTAATCATTAAGCGTCACATTCAATTTAGTTGTTATCACAAAATCTTTGGTCTTCATTATCATATCCCTTGTTAGTTGTTAGGGAGTGCTTATGCAACCATTGGAAGTTCTCACGCGCTTCCCCTCTAAAAGCTATAATGCGTTGCAAAGTTACCACTTAGGTGGTCTTATGTGCGAAAATTTTCAATCACAATTTACGCAGTTTCACATGGCCGCTTCTACAGCTCAAATACAAAAGCTGATGATTGATATCTAGAATTTTTGATTCGAGGAATCGAAACCGAAATGTGAATCTCCCTCGACACATAATCAATGGCGTGAATAATTCAAAAGTGTTTTACTCATTTAGGAGCTACCTAGAGGATACCAAATGCAAGTAAACTTTTTCCTCATTTTTATTCCAATGGGCGGATTTGGTTTTGGTTCTTCATTACTCATGGTTGTTGCAATATCTACCCGTTCTGAGTTAAAAGCCTACGTCGCTTTCCTTTGCTGTGTTGGCCTTATTGCTTTCTCACCTATCAAGCAGTGGATGTGCGCCGGGGACCAGCCACCAGTCATAGTTTGTTTTCCCCTTTTTGGCGAGTTTGATTCCAAAGATCCAATTGCCCGATTCAATTCCAAGTGGCATTCCCAATCAGTATCTTGTTTCTCTTTTAAAATGAGACATACATAAAAATAATTATTAAAAAAGAAAATAGTACTCAATTTTTCATTGAGATTTTGCTCTTAATTAGCGGTTTCATTGGCTAAATCTTGTGGTTCCGTAATATATAAGAAATTATCAAGAGCCCCTTTTTGAGATATGATTTAGTTCACTATTTTTTCTCTTTTTCATGAATTTAGTGGATATTTTCTAATAGGAGTGAATCATTTAATTCTATAAGTAATTACCAAGAATATGATTGGGGGGGGGGGGGGGTTGCTAGTGTGTCTTCACAAATGTTAAATTAGGGTATCAAAGTATCAATTGAAAAATATAATATATACTGATTTAGAAAAAAAAAAGTAAATAAAATGTGAGTGTTGGGTCTTGAACCCAAGATTTTTGTAAACTTAGCTAAGAAAAGATAAGCTCTGTTGCCAACTGAATAAAAATGCATGATATATATATAACGATTTTAATCAATATTTATTAAAATTTTAGTTTTTAGTAAAATCTGACTTCGGGACCCTTACTGAATAAGGGGGCATTGTGCGACTGCACCAATGACACTCCCCCATGACCGACCCTGTATAGACTCGATCATGTACATCCCATTAAGGACTAACAAATATATGCATCTTGTGAAATAAGTAAGTGAGGTTAATTTAAGAAAACAATTAACTTGCATATTTGCTTTTCAATCTGATTAGATAAAATATAAGAAGTACATTATATATATATATAGTTTTTATCCAGAGTGAAGCTTCACTCTGAAATTACAGAGTGAAGTTCCAATTTTGGCACATTTTTCGGTCAAATTTTTTCACCATAAACGATTCAATATTTAGGTATGCTATTCAAGATCATCTTTACAAAACTTCATCCAATTTGACAATGGTTTGAGCTTTCAAAATTGAGATTTACACGAACGGTTCACGTTGAACAGTTTTAATTCATTCATTGATTTGATCTAATTTCAATACTTTAACGATGTCCGAATGAGATGAAATTTTGTAGAGATGATCTTGAATAGCATATCTAAATATTGAATCGTTTATGGTGAAAAAATTTGACCGAAAAGTGTGTTAAAATTAGAACTTCACTCTATAATTTCAGAATGAAGCTTCACTCTGGATAGATACTGTATATATATATATATATAGTTGTAACATAAGGTTTTGATTCTAGTTGGCTTAAGAGACAGGGACGGAGGATAGTAGTGCACTCTCTGGGCTGTAGCCCATGTCATTTGTTTTATCTAGTTTAATAGGTGTAATTAGACACAAATTATGCATCATATATATGGTAGCCCAGTCTCTTAGTGTCGCAAGAAAAAAGAAAGTCATTAAATTTTGATTACTTGATGATGCTACTCTTTATGTTAACAGCTTAGTGAAGTTTAAGCCGATCGATATGCAATAATCAACAATTAATATTCAATATGGCGTTCTTAAGGGAAAAAAAATTAAGAATAATTTTCCTATTTTACTCGATCAATTGATAAAGTCTACCCATTCTAAACAATTAAACCTACTATGTGTTACTATCAACTACTTGATTGAAGACCGATTACATAACAAAATTTTTAGTTGTTATATATAATTTTATAATTTTTAATTATAGATTTTTCATTATGAGTGTATTCAAAATGATAATTTATTTATATCCATGTACACATGAATTTTTTTTATCGATTACAGTTTAGCCCAATCTAATCCGAAATCTTGGCTCCGTTCCTGTAGAGATGATACTTTAAGTGTACTTATCAGGATATAAAGGGGTACATGACAATGCATATACGTTATCTAGTTTTAATTGACATATTTGAGCATTGTGCAAAAGATTTCATTCGTCAATGTTTAATAGCTCTCAACATGAACAACCAAGGTTGGTAAATCTTTTTTCTTTAACTAATTTTAATGTGTTTGTTATTGCTGAGACATTACAATGTATTCATAATCAATTACGGTCAAAGTTCAACAAGTACATCTGTAGACACATGAAATTTAATTAAGTAAATCATTTTTATTAAATGATTAAATCGACCAAGAACCCGACAAAATTGCACACATGGCTCAAAAGTCAAAAAAGTTAGTGCGAATCCGAACAAAACTCGCGTCAACACATAAATGGATGATCGTAATCGAAGCTACATGATTCTGACTTAAATCAGAAATTAAATGTCATTGACGATTCGAAATGGTAATCGGACATTTGATTAAATTAATAAATTTCTTAACGGTTATAATTAAATCAATTATTTAAATATGTTTAATTGAGTTATAAGAATAACTAATTTTAAATTAACCAGAAAATACATATTGATTTAATTAGACAATTAAAGAAATAATATTATTTTAGTGTCATTAAAATATTCTATAAAATAGAAGCCTTGACACTATAAATACCTATTCCAACATGAAAAGAGGGGACTTGAGAAGAAGAGAGAAAATCACTTGAGCAAGAAAAGAGGTACTAGAGCTCAAGAGAATGACCACTACTTCGACTTCAACACAAGAGTTCTCTGATGATGAATCGCACACGGCATCATACCATAGATGTCCCAAAGAAGATGGCGATAACTTTCATTCTATGGCGCATGAGTCCTCTTCTGACAATGCATAGGTTTTGGTGACGGGGACATCCACAATTGAAGAGCAACTTTCCAATCTGTTGGAGATGGTTGAAAAGCTCATCCGAACGGTTGAAGAAAAGGACATGCAAATCGCTGAGCTTTATAGCAAGTTGAAAGATCACGATGATGAGAACTCCACCAAAGGGTCGCATGGCAGGAGCAAAGTAAATGAAAAGAGAGAAACATCCAAGAACAATGATGACGACTCACTTGGTTCCTTGTCACTCCAGCAATTGCAGGATATCATCACTAACTCAATTCGGGCTCAATATGGAGGTCCTTCTCGTGACTCCCTCACTTACTCCAAACCTTACACTAAGAAGATCAACAACTTAAGGATGCCGTTAGGGTATCAGCCACCAAAGTTCCAACAACTTGAAGGTAAAGGGAACCCGAAGCAACACGTCGCCCACTTTGTGGAGACTTGAAGTAATGCTGGGACTGAAGGCGATCACCTTGTCAAGCAGTTTGTTTGCTCGTTGAAGGGAAACGCCTTTGAGTGGTATACATACTTAGAGCCGGAGTATGTTGACAGTTAGGACCAGATGGAACACGAGTTCCTCAATCGATTCTATAGTACAAGGCAGACGGTGAGCATGATGGAGCTAACTAGCACGAAGCAACGGAAGAATGAACCCGTGGTCGACTACATCAATAGATGACGCTTACTTAGCCTTAATTGCAAGGACCGAATATCAGAGGTGTCAGCAATGTGCATCCAAGGCATGCACTTTGATTTGCTATACATCTTGCAAGGAATCAAGCTTCATTCTTTGGAAGAGTTGGCTACTCGAGCCCACGACATGGAGCTAAGCTTGGCAAGTCATAAGGGAAAGAATGAGTCTCTGGTTGACCAACGAAAATACAAAGTCTTCGGAAGCAGATTTGACAAGGTTGTGAAGAAGCCTTCCAAAGAATCAATGGTCATCAATATTGCACCGGTTAAGATCTCTACGCGGGATAAGAAGGAGTTCAATAAGGTGGAACCTTCTCGAACCTACAATAGGAGTAAATGCACGTTGAAAGAGATGAAGTGAAAGACGTACCGGTTCTCAAACTCTGATGTGGCTGGCATGTTAGAGGATCTACTTGAAAACAAGATAATAGATCTTCCGGAGTGCAAGCGTTCAGAAGAAATGCATCATGTCAACGATCCAAGTATTGCAAATATCATCGCCTCATTAGTCACCCTATAGAGAAGTGCTTTGTTCTCAAGGATTTGATAATGAATCTCACCAAGCAAGGACGTGGCTGAAGTCAATTGCACTACCGTAACATTCGGGTCGTTCGAGCCAGTTCCATTCCCTTCTCACCCAATGAAAGCATCGTTCCATTTCACAAAGGAGGCACGCGAACATATGAAGACCAAAGAAGTTAAAGAATGTTCTGCTTCCACACCTATCCTCCAAGTTTCCTTTAATGCCAATGATGAAGGATGGATATTGGTCACCGAGAGAAGAACTCCAAAATGTATGATGTCAAATTCACCGATTGCCCAACCAAGTCATAAGAAATCACCTCTACGACGGGAGGAGAATGGACGAGGACGTTTTGAGACGAAAACCGTTCCATATTTGTGGAAGCCTCTTCATCGGAACTTGTCAATAGAGCACTTGCCTACAAAATAACCAAAGGTCACTTCAATTGCCGCAAGTTGTGAAGTTAGCTCCAAAGAAGTCGAAAAGTCTGAAGCAAGAGAAATAGGTGCAAGTCATGTGTTAAAGAAAAATGAGGTATTGAAACAATTTGAGAGTCTACCTTTCCAACTTAGTCTTTCTAACTTGATGCAATTGCCAAAATCAATGAGATGCGCACTTGTAGAGTTGCTCATTGACGTAGGAAAACACTCCACAAGCATGAAGGAATGTAGCTCATGTGATGTATATTGTGATGACATTCACTTCACAGATGATGACCTTCAATTGGGGTCTAAGCTATATAATCGGCCTTTTTTGTGACAGAGTACATGCGAGAACGGAAGTTAAATCGCATGCTCATAGACGGAGGGTCAGTAGTAAATATCATGCCCAAGTCAACCATATCTCAACTCGGCATCAACGTTGATGAGTTATCAATAAGTCGTCTCATAATCCAAAGTTTCAACCAAGTAGGACAAAGAGCGATAGGGATGATCAGAGAGTTAAAATCAAACACCTTGTTCCATGTCATCGATGTGAAGACCTCGTACATGATCGGTTCGATTACTCGAGATCAATATTAACCATGTAAGCATCGTTAGTAGTATAAAGCAAGAGGGTATCGTTCACAAACCGGGGATCCATCCAGGGTAAGAATCACAAATATTTAACAACGAATTCATAAGAGTTTGAGGATTTTGGGATATATTTAGGATCAAACATAAAATAAACCTAAACTAATATATAAATGTGATCAACCAACGAACACATAAGCAATTACCAAAAAAATAACATAAGAACAAAGGTAACAAAATCTAATCTCAATTAAGTTCATGCCGTAAGGTTCATTATACATCCTAGAATCGGTTATGCAGTTAAGTTCCTCCCAAGGTTCCTAACTCAATGACACTTTAACACATTCGAACTCAGTCCTAACCTCATTCGAAATCTAACATACTTATCCTACCATGCAACTTCAATGCCACGCATATTGAATTCATTAAGCATGTCACCTACTTAACCAACAATCATGCAATTCCAAAAATCACATAGAAAAGATAAACATATTCAAATGCACAAGTCTAACCGAACCTAGGCAATAATCGGTGAAGGTGACAAAGAACAAACAATTAATCAACTCCCAAGTATATAAATCGTTTATAACTTTGGATTATTACACATGCGACGTCAACTTCCGGGTATCAAACACACACGTAAGTAAGAACACACCGAAAATCATTTAAATAAATAAACAGAAATTCATGGCATAAAACCTAAAATCATTGAATTAAAAATCGAAAACCTTAATTCATGATGTCATTCAAAAGTTACAAATATCTCATAGACAAGAATAAAAATTACTTTAACAAAACCTAAACATAAATCATCCAAGAACAAGAACATAAAAACCTAAAAAAATAACATGAAGATCAAAGAGTTACACTTTATAATTCTCCTCACAAGGTTCCTTACAAAGGTAGCATGAGATCTTAAAGAGTATGGTATCCTAGGCTCCCAAGCTTTGGACAGAAAATATGATGAAGGGTGGTGAATTCGGATTCTATGGTTCTTGGTGAATGAAAATGTTTGGGCAGAGCTTTGGCAAGTCTTGTGAGCAAGGTTGATGATGTTTTTCTGTGGAATTGAGGTTCTATATATAGAGGAAGAAACCCAAGAGAGGATGGCCACAAAGTCCACAAAGTTGAAACCAAATTGGTTGAGGTTTCCTAGATTCGGCAGATCTGACCTTTGTCCCTTGTTGTGGCCATAACTTTCTCTGCAAAATAGATATTGAGATGATTCCAACTGGAAATTTCAACTAGACTTCCGTGGGTTTTCATCCATATATCTTGCATTTTCTCAATCATTTTAAGCTGTACAGGGGAGCCCGTCAAATTTGGATGATCTGCACTGCCAGAATTCTGATTTCTATAAGGATTGCATATCTTTTGCATTAATTGTATATCTTCTTCCTCCTTGCATGCTTATTTCGTTTGCACAAATTTCTTCCTTTGAATTAGGGAGGCAGCAAAAGTCTTAATTGTTGCAGCCATGTTTGATTTTTCTTACCTCTTCTTATTAAATTTGCTGCATGCCTTCTTTGACTTTCTTGCCTCTTCTCATTTAATTTGCTGCATGCCTTCTTTGACATTCTTTGGTGCAGGGATTTATGGACATTCCGATACATATTTGTGCTCTATATACAGGAGGAACAAAGTACCAAGTTTCCCTCATAGCCCTTGGATCAAAAGAAAATCAATGGCTGAGATAATTCCGCGGAGTTCACTGGACCTCCGATCAATGATTCGGTCATATCTCCATGTAGGAATAAGATATTGATTTGATTCCAAATCCGACAGAAACTAGACTCACATAGCTTTCTATTCATATAAGGTACGTCTTATAACTCGATCGGAGATATCCAGGGGAGCCAGTCAAAGTTGGACTATAAATCTTGACAGCATTTTCATTCTTGCATGGATTGGGCTTTTAAGTGTATCTTCTTCTCCTTTTTCCTTGTGGAACTAGGATTTATTTCCTTCTCCAACATGGATTTATATTTCCTAATAAGAATAAGTACGTTAGAAACAAAGAAATACAGAAGGATGAATCCTACTCGAACATGGAATCATATCTCAACAAGGATTCTTAACACTTAGCACGATTTCATCATCAATTCACTCATAATTGATATAAGCTCTACCTACACACTTATTCATACAAAAGAAACTAAAATATAGTAAATAAGAGGTAAAAAAGAGTACGAATAGGGCATAAACATATTAAGAACGTCACACTTTGTGCTCCTATCAGTACAACTTGTTATTGGGACGACCATGGGTACATGAAAATGGCATCGTGTCATCCACTTTACACCAATGCTTCAAGTTCTATCGCGGAGGTGTGACAACCGTGGTAGGAGATACCAAATCATTCACAGAAGCTGAATCATAATTTGCGGATTCTAAATTCTACACAGATGAGGAGTCAATGAAAGAGGTCATTCCGGTCTGAATACCCTATACGGGGAAAGCCGCTAAAGTTATGGAGAATGATGCCAAATCAGAAAACTTTGAGCTTTATGGTGAAGTGTCGCAAAAAGTCTCATCTGAAGCGGCAACATCATTTGTGGAGAGAAAAGTCAGTCATGCTTTTCCGGTCCTTCGCTATGTTCCGAAGTCTAGACGAAGGGAGGGGGAGTCTCCATTTGTCGGGACAAACTCACAAGAGTGTCCACGAAAATTAGAAGATGATGATGTGAAATGTTAAGGGAGGAGTCAACATTGCCATTAATAAAGGTGAGCAACCGAAATCCTACAAAGCAGCCACTAAAGGGGTTTGTGAAACAAATTCAAGGTAAGACGGAACATGAATTGCTGCCCAAGAAAAGAACAAGTGAAAGGTTTGATCCTAACACATACAAGCTATTAGAAAATGCTGGATACAATTTTGGTTCATCATGCGAAAAACACGACTAAGCTGCAGCAAAGATGACGCTTGAGCTCGATGAGCCATTGAAGAAGTTAAGAGAGCAATGGGCAACAATTGATTCTTCTAAAGCTGGTCTCGGTTTCACTTCGAGCAAACCAATCAGAATTTCAGGAAGAAGAAGGGCAGAGCGAACAAATGTGCAACATATCAGTGTCGAGGTAGTTGAAGAGAAGAGTCAAGAGGTTCAGTCAACCCCTCGCATTTCGTCGTTCGATCGCATTCGTCTAGGTTCTCAAAGAGCAACATCTGAACGTATTGAAGGATCAATCACATGGGTGTAGGTTTTTGACCGTGTGAATATGACAGCAAGTAGAGGGTGAGTCTTCAATCGCATCGGTAGTACAACCACTTGGCCTTCCGTATTCAAAACGATGTCAAGTTCACACAAAGATAAGAAAGAGTCAAACCTCATTCTGCAAAAGCCTGCATTGGAAAGGATCCAAGCACCTAAGGAACGACAAATAAGCAAGAGAAAAATGACTTGTAGTCAAGCGGAGAGCAAAGAAATCCGAAGTCGTATCCCGTCACGCATGAAGAGGCATTGTGTGTTGGAAGTGGATTCCATGGATCAACTCAAAGTGAAGCAACATACCATCATATTCATTGGCTAAAAAGGAGATAGCAACCTCAGTAATGGCGATGAGGATAACATTGTCCAAACCTCTTATCATATCACGGTGGTAGAAGCAGATGTCGTAGAGGAAGACGATCGTGAAGATTTTGAAATTGAAGTAGACGAAACTCCTTCAGAACTTGAAGACGGGGGGCAAGCCACTATGGACGAACTTAAGGAGATTAACTTGGGAACAAAAGGAGACCCAAGCCCTATTTTTATGAGTGCGTCTTTAAGTTCAAAAGAAGAAAAAGAATATCTTGATCTGTTGCTCGGGTACAAAGATGTATTTTTTTGGACGTACAAAGAAATGCCCGGCCTGGATCCAAATGTAGCAGTTCATCGACATGCTGTCAAACCGGAGGCTGAGCCAACCAAGCAAACACAAAGATGCTTTTGAACAAAACTTATTCCTCAAATTGAAGTAGAAGTTGATAAGTTGATTGTTGCAGGCTTCATTAGAGAGGTTTAATATCCCAAGTGGATAGCAAACATTGTTCATGTCAAGAAGAAGAACGGACAAATCCGCTTTTGTGTAGACTTTCGTGACTTAAATGAGGCATGTCCAAAAGATGATTTCCCTCTGCCAATCATAGAGCTCATGGTGAATGCGACAACTAGGCATGAGGCTTTGTCATTCATGGATGGATCGTCAGGTTACAATTAGATAAGGATGACCTTAGAGGATAAGGAACTCACTGCATTTCGAACTCCCAAAAGAATTTATTGTTATAAAGTCATGCCATTCAGGTTAAAAAAATGCCGGTGCAACGTACCAACGTGCTATGCAGAAATTTTTTTGTGACATGCTGCACAAGTATGTAAAGTGCTATGTTGATGATTTAGTTGTCAAAACAAAGAAACGAAGTGATCACCTGCAAGATATACGAAGAGTGTTTGGCAGGTTACGGAACACCAGTTAAAAATGAATCCTTTGAAGTGTGCATTCGGCGTCAGTTCTGGAAAATTTCTTGGATTGATCGTGAAGCACCGAGGCATCGAGGTAGACCAATAAAAAATTAAAACAATCCAGGAAATGCCAGAGCCAAGAAATTTACGCGAGTTGAAAAGCCTCCAAGGATGACTTGCCTTCATCAGATGGTTCATATCGAACCTGGTGGGCCGTTGCCAACCTTCCAGTCGACTCATGAAGAAAGATGTTCCATTTGTATGGGATGAAGCTTGTTGCAATGCATTTGAGAGCATAAAGAAATACATGGCGAATCCTCCGCTGTTCGGTGCACCTGTCGCCGGGAAACCTCTTATCCTTTACATCGTGGCTCAAGAGAGATCACTTGGGGCCTTTCTTGCCCAAGAAAATGAAGCCAAAAAGGAGAAAACCTTGTACTAATTAAGTCGGACCCTCACCAAACCTGAGCTAAATTATCCGCTGATAGAGAAGATGTATCTTGCACTCGTCTTCGCCATTCAAAAGTTTAGGCATTACATGCAAGCTTAAACAATGCACTTGGTGGCGCGAGCCGATCCAGTTAAGTTCTTATTATCTAAACCAGTTCTAACTGAATGCATGGCTAAGTGGGCGTTACTATTGAACCAACACGATATCATATATCTGCCCACTAAAGCAGTGAAAGGATATGCGTTGGCTGACTTCCTGGTGGACCACCATATTCCAGCGGATTGGGAAATCTCAGATGACTTCTCGGACGAGGAAGTCTTCCTCGCAGAGGTTCTCCCTACTTGGAATATGTTTTTCGATGGCTCATCTAGGGTAGACGGAGCAAGTGCTGGTGTTATCTTTGTCTCTCCACAAAAACATATATTGCCTTATTCTTTCACTCTTGGGGAATTATGCTCCAACAATGTCACAGAGTACCAAGCGTTCATCATGGGATTGCAAACAGCGTTAGAAATAAAAATCCAAAGTCTCGAAGTGTATGGAGACTCGAAGTTGGTGATTGATCAACTACTCACGAATTACGAGGTCAAGAAGGAAGATTTGGTACCTTATTTCCAACTCACCACACAACTCTTGAAGGGTTTTGATAATGTTATACTTATACATGTGCTACAGAAAGAAAATTAAATGGCAAACGCATTAGCCAACTTGGCGGCGACTTTGGCATTGTCTGGAGACGAAATTTTGGACATCCCAATTTGCCAAAGGTGGGTCGTGACAACAAAACCTTCCCTGTAGTGTGTCAATCTTCATGTAGTGTCAGTTTACACCATTGATGTTGAAGATTGGAGACATCATTTTATCAACTATCTTGAGCACAACAAGCTTCCTGAAGATTCAAAGCAAATATGGAGTATCAAGCGGCGAGCACCACGCTTCCTCTACTACAAAGAAACTTTATATCAGAGGCCATTTGACGAATTACTCCTTCGATGCTTGGGAAAAGATGAAGCGGTCAAAGCCATGGAAGAGATTCATTTTGGAGTGTGTGGAGTGCATCAGTCAGGACTAAAATTACATTTTCAAGTAAGACGACTAGGGTATTATTGGCCCACCATGGTCAAGGATTGTATGGAGTATGTACAAAAATACTAAGCTTGTCAGTTTCATGCCAACTTTATTCATCAGCCACTTGAGCCGTTGCATCTGACAATTGCTTCGCACTCATTCGATGTCTGGGGAATGAATGTAATCAGACTCATCACTCTGAAATCATCGGCTAGTCATATGTACATTCTGGCAGTCATAGATTCCTTCTCAAAATGAGCAGAGGCGATACCGCTCAAAGAAATACAGAAAGAAAATGTTGTGGACTTCATTACGGGAAGCATTATACAACGCTATGGTATACCACGGTGCATCATCACATACAACGCCAAGTATTTCTTGAATACCGCAACAAAAAAATTGAGCAAGAAATTCCACTTCAAGCTTCACTTATCTTCGATGTAAACGCTCCGGCAAATGGTTTGGCAGAAGTATTCAATAAAACGCTTTGTAACATTCTGAAGAAAACTATCAGCAAGAAGCAGAGGGATTGGCCTGAGAAATTGGGCGAAGCTCTCTGGGCTTATAGAACGACGTATCAGACAGCCACAAATGCTACACCTTATTCTCTCATCTTTGGTGTCGAAGCCGTGTTACCATTAGCGAAAGAAATTTCGTCATTGAGAATTGCTTTGTAAGAAGATCTCATAAATGAGTAAAATGTCAAGTTGCGCCTTCAATAGTTAGAAGCTTTGGACGAGAAGAGGCTTGATGCACAACAACACCTGGAATGCTACCAAGCTCGGATGTCACACGCCTTCAACAAAGGTGTTCGACCACGGTCATTTCAAGTTGATGATTTAGTTCTCGCTGTTTGAAGACCCATCATTATGACGCACAAGATTGGCCCCAAATTCAAGTCAAAGTGGGATGGTTCTTACGTCGTCAGAGAAGTATACATAAATGGAGCTTACAAAATTGTGGCGGAAGACGGTTTGAGGATCGGTCTCATTAACAGCAAATTCTTGAAGAAGTACCATGCTTGAAAACATCAAAGTATGCTCCAAGTCTGCACGAGCCTAAACTGCACAAGACATAAAAAAAGAACAAAACAAAACAAAAATGCTCAACGTCTGCATGAGCTTAAACTGCACAAGGCCCCAAAAAAACAAAAAAACCATTGAACTACGTGATGATATGATTCATTCTTTAGAATGATACGTAGACAGCTTGAGAATAACAATCTTAAGTTCAGTCACATCAAAATAAAAATAAGGGTCTGTCCATCAAATGATAAAACAAATTCTTGTTTCGCTGATAGTAAATTGAATTTCAAAATCGACTTATTACAAGATGATTGAAAAAAAAGAGCAAGTCTTGATCATTCAAGTCAGCTATCACATCCAGGTTAAACCATTGAAGCTACTACAATGTTCTTCAAAACTGGCTCATAACTTCTTTGTCTCTTCAATCTTGGTCGCAGTCAGTTCCGGAATCTCTCGGATTTAACACTTCTTCTGTTTTAGATTAACAAGTCTTGCATCGTGAAGAAAAATGTCTGCATCTAGCGAGTCCAACGTCTGCTCTAGCTTCTGTTGTTCTTTCTTCAAGTTCTCGAGGGACTCAAGCGTAGATTGACACTGATCAAAAGTATTTTGTCGAATTTCTTGGGCTGTTGTGATTTCAGACTCTCTCTGCCAATTTTTGGGCACTTGTGCCCATAGCGCATTTATGAGTGCATGCAAATCTTGTCGAGTCATATAGGGTAGCGCTCGTCATCAACTGCTCGAATTTGTATTTTATTGTTGATCGGTCGGCTTCATATTTGCTAAGTTCATTTGTCAACATATCATGCTCATTCTTCCCAGCAATAATCATCTTCAGAGAATACGTTGCTATCAGGCCTTCTATCTTTGCACAAACTTCCGCAGCTGCTCGCATGCGGATATCGTGGAGCCATTGACTTGTATCCACTATCTCAATATCGCACACAGAAACTTCATGAAATAATATTCTTTCTGAAGGCTTTGTACTTCCCGTGACCATGGACAAACCTGCATATATGAGGGTGAAAAAAATAAGCATAAATTATTGAAGAAATATGGGAAAATAATATATAAATATATTCGCGTGTACCTCTCTCGTCAACTAGTTGTGGTTCACTCTCCTCTCGCCGTACTTCTTTTTCTGGGAGAGTGTTAGCTGCGCACTTCTCAAAAGGAAATTGAATGTCGTCACATGAGCAGACGTCATCGAAATAACTGATATCTTCAAGCTGGGAGGAACAAAATTGGATCAAGTCGACAATAACTGAACTGTTGGATGTAATACATTCAACATAAAAAAATGAGACAAGTACAAAAGGAAAATAAATAAATACAAAAATTTTTTAGGTGAATACCTCAACGTGCGCGGGCACGATTTTTGAAGAACCAGGAATATCCCCAAGAAAATTGCCAGCAAGATCGAAATTGGCATTGGGATTGTAGTAAATAGAGCCAAGATCAGCATCATCCCTCTTTTGACGTTTGAAGTGCACATCACTATGAGTACTACTGCTGCTTCTGCTATACCTTCTGGATGTAGCAACCTTCTCCTTCGACTTAGGGCGAAAATCTGATGAATCTCCGATTCCTTCTAAAATTGGAGGAGGTGGAACCTGATAGTTATCAACCGGGGCCAAAGCTTCTGCGGAAACCAAAATTTGAAGAGGAGTTGTCGCACGATCGGATCCTTTAGCTTTTGGAGGCTCTTGTTGTGGCAAATTCACAATAGTTATCTTCATAGGCTTCTTGAAAGCATGGTGATGAACTTTGAACCATCATTGGATGTAGTCCTGAGTAACCATAAACTTTGTGATGTCGCTTTTCATAGGCAGGATTGCCTCACCCTTTGTGTCAAGCTTCGTCAAACTATCCCAAAACGAGTATGTCCGAACCAAAGTTACGGGTCGACGATCTCTTTGGGAACCTCTGGGAACACCCTGAACATATCTGAATTGTCGGCTGAATCGTTGAGGACTATAGGGTTCGACTACTCGCCAACTATCTTGCCGTAAGAAAACAAATCCGGAGAGATGACTAATGTGATAGGCAGAATCTGAATGAGGGGCTCCGTTGGTGTCAACGATCAGTTTGTGTACACTTGGAACTTTGGAAATCGTTCCATTTGCACATCATCACAAGTAGTAAACAAGGAACGGGCATGCCCATCCTCGAAATGTTTTGCCGAAAATTCCCCTGAAATATGGACTATTAAGGGCCTGAAGCGTTTTGGATGTCGAGAGAAGAAATGGTTTTAAATACGGGTACTATACTTCAAGTAGGAGATGGCATTGCTTGTATTTATGGTCTTGATGAAGTAATGGCAGGTGAATTAGTAGAATTGGAAAAGGGTACGATAGGAATTGCTCTGAATTTGAAATCAAACAATGTTGGTGTTGTATTAATGGGTGACGGTTTGATGATACAAAAGGGGAGTTCTGTAAAAGCAACGGGAAGAATTGCTCAGATCTCAGTAAGTGAGGCGTTTTAGGTCGTGTTGTAAATGCACTGGCTAAACCTATCGATGGGTGCCGAAATACTCGCCCAACCACCCATACAAGTAACGAAAATGAAGCGCAATTGGACAGCTTCCTGAATCATTAGAGACAGATATGGCATTCAAACCCTGATATATATTTGCCAATATGGGAACCACCAGAAAATATTTTTGACCTCGGGACATTCTATGAGTAATCTTAAAAACTCCCGGACGAATAAAACCTGCATCATTATTCGGGAATGCGAATAAACAAAGCCAACACGCATAAAAGGCAGAGAGGTAAACAGATTCCAGGCTTGCTTCTTCTACGCGAATTGTGAAAGGTCTTCCGGAGTTCGTTGACGAATCCCCGGAATGGCGCCAGATGGATTGTGAGTACTAGCGGGCGCGTCCTTCTTATTTTGTGTACTCTTGGTGGGAAGTCTCTTGTATCTCATCTGGCCTTTGTACCAATACCGTATCCACGTAGTTATCTTCACGTTGCTAGCTCTCTCTCTTGCACAATCTATGATAAGCAAGAAACAAATAACGACAGCTTTTGGGGATGCGAGGCTCTCATTCTTTACTCATTGCAGAAAACTCATCAATGGGTGGAATGACTTCGTCATAAAACCTTCTAACGATAGGGAAGCCTCCAATATGCTCAAGGTTCAAAATAGATATAGACATCTCCCTTTGCGATGTGTGCATAGTGTTTGTAGCAGGGCACCAATATTCACAAAAAGCTCGCACAATGGGAGCAACACGATCATAGCTGAATAATGACACAAACACTGCTCGATAGAGGCCCGTCTTTTTGATGTGGTCTTTGTTTCGGCTTAATACATATTATACCCACTCCCAGTAGCACTTTGTATAGGTAAAGTCGCCGGTAGTTCGAAACGCACCCCATCGCACATAGTTGTTGGATAAAGAGTCGTTAAGAAGCTTGAATAACACCTTAGGAGTATCTTTGTCACGATGTACATACTTCAACATCAAAACGTCTGAACTTAGCTCCTCGTTGCCTGACTTGAGTGGTTAGAAGCTGGCTACTTGGCAATTCACTGCGTAAGTCCACTGCGAGACGGGAGTTGAGCTGCCATAGAATGGGGCTCTAAAGGCGAATGACCCAGTGAGAGAGGGATATACAGATAAGGTGGTGCCATCTTGTTGCTCATCTTCAACATAGTCGAGGATAGTAATCGTCCCGTCCTTGAAACTCCTGAAAGCCGCCATGCTGAATGTGATGTGTAAAGCTTAAAACGCTTTTATTGAGTGTTGTCAAGTCTATGAAATGAGAGCAGTCAAACGATTAAGTCATTTACGTTCTTCAAATCCGCTAGAAATCAACGTGTTTCGAAAGCAGTCAAATGGCTAGATTGACCGCGACTCTCAAATTGTTATCAAAATTATACAAAAAAATATTTTTAAAAAAGAAGATCAAAATCAGACCATAATACTCTCCTAAATAAAAATAAATAAATAAATAAATAAAAAGAGATTGAAAGCAAAGATCATTAATCAAGCCAGAGACCTTTCAACCGAGGTAGGTGCCTACACGTGACGAATGATTGAAATCTATGCTCCCACAATCGTACCCACTGCTTGTATACATTTATGTATATATGTATGCCTTAATACTACTAGAACAATGACTGGTACTACAATGAGCCCTAACCATGATTGTTCAATGCAATTACTGGTACTACGCGTCTGCTCTGTTCTCACTACCCATTTTCCATCAGTCTTATCAATCAAGAAATAATATTGATTGTAGACACACAAAACAATCATGAAACAAGTACCGAAGATGATGAGTCCAAACAAAAGTGATCGGAGAAGCCAAACAAAACTCACTGTCACAAACATGAAGACCCAACAAATTTGAAAACCTCTTCCTTCCTTCCAATCTGAGACTGCCGCAAACCCCCTATTCATCTTCATCATCGGTGCTCTAACTCTTCCTTCACCGATCACCAAACTGTGAATTAATGAATGAATGCTTGCAATTCAAGAGAAAAAGGTAAGAGGTTAAAAAGTGACTGCAGTTCACTTTCAATTTGATGGCCAAACACATCATGAGCTTGGATCCTGGAGAACCAGAGACAGCATCTCAAGAAGTTGTATGTTACTTTCATGAAGGGTGTGGTTTCTGCTCCATTGAATTTACCAGGAACAGCTTACAGAAAAGCCTTGGAGTCTTGATCAACCATTATAAGGTTCATTGAGCGCAAAATGGAAGAGAGGGTGAAGGAGGGAACTGAAGAAATTAAGGTTGAAGATAGAAACTGAACAGCAATGAGCAATGAATGAAATGGTTTTTTCTTCTTCTATGTGTTGAACTAGCAGATTAAAAGGGATTAAATAGAACTTTACATGACTATGATCTAATGAACTAAACTAATATATATGGGACATTAGCCAACATCTAAGCAGGATAAAAAGAAAAGGAAATACATGGAGAATTTTTCAACCATTATAATTATTTTTTATGATTTTTCAAAGATTTCAAATCATTTAAAATTTACAAAAAATAAAAAAAAGACACGCAGCGCGTTGGTTGCCACCTATTTGTCTTCCTCAATTTATGTTTTGATTTTTAATTTGATTTCGCAACTTTAAAAATTCTTTTAAATTAGTTCATATGCCCAAAAAGTTCCACAAAACTTACTACACATTCTCAGTAGTGCGCTCTATCTACTCAAATAAAATTTACGAAAAATTACATTCGGATAACACGACCTCCCTTAGGAAAAAAAAAAAGAGAAAAAAAAGAGCTAATAGTGTTGATCAAGACCCAAACACTAGCGAAAACTGATAAATTTTCTACCACAACTAAAGTAAACTATGACGATGAGGTTAAATGTGTGTTATTGACGAGGTCATTCACGTTTGAGTATAATCGCTTTAAAATGTAATAGTTTTGTTTCAAACCTATTATAAAGGTTATAATATAAAGGTCATACGAGATCCAAAGTGAACTAAATTTGTACAAGGTCTCTAAATATAATTAATGATCATATTGGTTAGTGACGATTATTTCCAAAACGTTTTTTTTCTATATTCTCTCTTCATAATGTCAAAAAAGTTGTTAAGTATACTACTTTTAATTTTAAAATCCTTTTGTTTGTCTGTTTGTTGTAAAAATTTTATTTTTTAATTTACAAATATGTGATGAAATGAGGCATATAAACAAAGTAATTTGTCTTTCTTGAAAAATTGGCCAAGTTAAATAAACTTATTGAGTTGGTCATTGGTGGGACGCGCGAACGTCACAAAATTAACTTTGTAAAATGTCATCGTTAGTATAAAATAAGCATGAATCGTTCAGTCCAGGGAATTGAAGGGAACTCTAAACTTTTAGTGTTAACAAATAATGGGGGGTTTGAGATTGATTATTAACTACTAAAATAAAACCTAAATTACTATTTACATGATCGACTTCTCTTTACCAAACTAAACCAAATTCACAAATGCACCACATAATTACAAGTTTGGTTCTATCATCCATTCTAATTCATCTGATTACATACTTTTAGACACCAATACAATTATAGTCTTAGGTTAACATCTAATTATGCAAGATTTCTATTGGCGTTTAGGTTGACTTAGGGCCTCACCTAAATTGCATGCAATCAAATTTAACAACACTTAGGGTAGAAATCAAACAAGATTACATTTAAGCACCAAATCTTTGTTGGAGACATGCTTCACGGTTGAGTCACTCACCATGGGGTACATGTAAATTTCCAGAATTTTCAACTTTAATTAACACAAACCGAACCTACTTAGGACATGATTCGATTTGTGTCAATATGGATGATGAAGATAGCACTCAAGTACAATCTTAGGGACTGCATTCAAGCACTAAATTTGTATGCACATGTCTGAAAATTATCTAAGAGCAAGTAAAATAAGAGTAGAATACAACAATAGAAATACAAACTTAAATAATTATAAGAACACATATTCGACATAGTCTCAAAAAAATATCAAATACAATCTGAAAATTCTAAAACAAATACATAACCAATACTTCCACATAAACAACTTACAATCTTCATAAACAAAGAATTGTAGATTAACACAAATAAACGAAGCCATGAAGATGAGTTACGAGAATCACACGGTGTAGGAACCTTAGAAGTACGGCTGCAATACGTTAAACTCGGTGGAGATGATGATGGTTTTGGGGTGGACGTCTTGGCTGATTTGTGAGGGAAGTTTATGGTGGTGTTTTGGTAGAGTTTTGGCTCTTGAATGCTAATGAGAAGTGATGATTTTGTTTTATTAATGATGTACTATTTATAGAAGAGTTTTGGCTCCTTGAATATTATACCTTGGACTTTTTCTCCTCAATTTCTTTCACTTAATTTTGTCATTAGTGAGTGCAATCTCCTTTAATAAATTCTTTTTTTTCCTTTTTAGGTTTCACCTTTTTTTTCTCTTGCATTATCTCTTTTTATTCTCTTCATTTTTATTTCTCTATTTTTCTTTCACTTATTTTTGTCATTGGTGGGTGCAATCTTCTTTGATAAATTCCTTCTTTTTCTCCTTTTTAGGTGTCTCCTTCTTTCTTTATTTTTCTCTTTTGCTTCTTTTCCTCTATTTTTTTCTTCATTCTAGCTACACCATCTCATCTTTAAATATGAAAATAATAAAAGACAAGAATAAAGACAAGTAAGTTACGGAGTAGGAAAGTACGATTAGGAAAGTTACGGAATAAGAGTTTCAGTTCAAGTAGGATTTTCCCAAATTGTACGTTTCCTAGTCTAAAAATGATTCCTAATGCAAGTAGGATTCTCTATATATCACAAATGTTATAGAAATGCCGATTAATGAAGACTTCTAATTTAACTAGGTTTCATAGTTACACAAGGAATCATATTCTGTGTTTTCAACCTGTTTTAGCACCAAAATGCAACCAACGCCACCATAAACTCTTAACTTGACTAAATGACTCAATACTCCAACAATAAGAGCCAATCAAAGTACAACTAGAGGTAAAAACATGTTAAGAACGTCACACAAAGTGCTCTTATCAGTCATTCACGTTTGTAAATACATGGATTTCTTTTTTTAGAAATTCTCAGAGTGTCAACTCTTCAAATTGAGGTTACGTAATTAATGTACATGTCCATACTAGTTCGTAGTCATTCGTGGATTAATTTTATAAGCTACGTATTATTTTGGATTAAATACTTGTGACACCTTATACTTTAAGTGTAAAAACAGTTTTTCTTATTTTTAAATTTAATTAATCATATGTGCTATCAAATATATATAATTGTAATCAACACCAATCATCAAATTAATTGTACACATATTATAATCAATTGGATAATGCCTAAAATGACATGTGAGTGTCAGTACTCAAATCCAGTTAGAAACTTCTTCTATATTATGATGCTCTACAAACATACTTTGATTATTTTCTGTAACGACCCTAAAATTTCAAGCTTAAAAACTCAAAATTTCAAAGTCGTTAAACACTAAACAATTTCAATGAAATCGAAATCATTTAACAGGCACAGCGGATCATCACTGAGTTCTCAATACAACTCAGAAAAACCAATTATTACAACCCAAATTTATAATTCAACATTACATAAGATGGAAATGTAATAATCCTCACAATCTCTCACAAAACTCACAATAAATTCACACCAATTCTCACACTCAAATCCACGCTAGAAACCTCACCACAAGCAGGATACGAACGACTTCGAGTCTCCGGAGTCGTCACTCGATCTCTACTAATCAACACCTACCGAATTATCCCCTACACCATCGAATTGGTGCACCGGGATTGTAAACACAAACCCGGTAAGCTTATAGCTCGTATGAGTAAAATGAAAATATAATTCGCATATCAATATATACGAAAATCACAAATCAACAAATATAAATGTCCTCAGGAGTCAATGGACAGCCCATCTGGTTGTCCCTAAAACAATATATGAAATGGAAGTGCTCATGAGAAATCGGGCAACCCTTCTGGTTACCCAAAAACATCTATAATACGGGTACTAATGAACGCTGGTACACATCCGTTACCCCTCACGTAGTACACCGCTGATATTGGGTAACCACCCGCTACCCAATATCCAAAACAATCTAAGTACTCATGAGCCGATAACCACCCGTTACCTCACATGCAGTACTACGACAGACAGACTAGAGCTCTAACTGTATCGTAACTTTCGCCCGGCCAAAGGCTAGGTTCCGACTTGCCAAACATGTACAATAATCTCACATCATATTGTACAAACATCAAGTCCGAAGACAAATCAATATTTTAACAATCTCCATGTTAAAATCACGTACAATAATCTCACATTATATTGTACAAATCAAAATCACATGCTCGATAAAATCTTGTCATCGAAATGACATCATCACGATAAAATCATAACAGTACATTATATAACAAACTATATATATATATACTTATTTACCATTTATACAATATATATATAATCCACTATATCGTATACGTGTCATAATTCGTAAACACGTCCGAAGACAAAACGTTTAACAACACATATTAAAATCACGTACAATAATCTCACATCATATTGTACAATTTAATTCACATGCTCGTCATATAATTCTCGTCATCGAAATGACTAATTCTAATGAATTCATAACAGTATATAATATAGCAAACTATATATATAAGTACTTATTTACCATTTATACGAATATATATATATATTCCACTATATCATATACATGTCGTATTTCAATATTTAAAACTCTTGCAAAAATCTTGAATTCACCGCAAGGGTAGATTCGTAAATATGTGAGATTTTACTCACCTTATCGACTCGAGCGTAATTCCACAATTTCCATAGATAATTTTTTTCCTTGATTTATCCATCACCTTGAAAAGATAAGAAAAGAATTTAGAAACGTTTCGTAAACCTTTAAATGCCGAAACAGTAATAATCAGTTACTGTTCAGTAATTTTCAGTTTTACCAATTTACTGTTCACTGTTACTTTTCACTATTTACTGTTCACGTATTTACTATTTATGTATTAATATACAAATACACATCCAATACGTATCTCTGTACGAGTACATACTGTTTACGTATTTCTGTACGTATAAATACTATTCAAATGTACGTACTGTCTCAGTAAATAATAATTACCGAATTACCCTTCCAAATTTACTTTTACCTTTACTAAAAGTAATTTACATTTACATTTACCGTACGTAAATCATTTTTTTTACATTTACCGTACGTAAAAATAAATTACAAAATTACCCTTTTCGGAAACACTGTTCACGCCGCCGCACGTGGCGGCGCGTGGGGTGCACGCGCCACCTCCGGCAGGCCGCGCGTGGCCCGGCGCCACTCACTGTGGTTGCGCATGGGGCCCACGCGCCGACACCAACCAAAGCGCGTATGACGCCACCGCCACCCCAAAACCATCCTCATTTCTCCCCTCTTCCTCCCTCCGGTCCTAGGCCGCCCCTACGCCAACCCACACTACCACACGCGCCGCGTAATGCGGCGGTAGTCCACCCTCATCTCCTATCTCCAATCTCTACAAAAATCACAAACAACCAACAATTTTTCAATCACAATCACTCAATCAGTCGATCCCTTACCTCAATCGGACCCTTGGACCGTCAGATCGTCGGAGGAGGGCTTGAGATGCCGGCGGTGCCTATCGCGATTTTCGATCGCCAATCTTGTCACCGGAGGCACTAGGGGCGAGGAGAGGTGGTGGTGGTGCAGTACCTATTCCCTGGTCTCACCAGCGAAGTGCTTGGACATAGGGAGAAATCGCGAGGCTTCGGGATGTCGCGTGGGAGCTTATGGCGGCGAGGTGAGGAGCGTCGTGTACGAGGGTCGCTCGCGGTGAGGCTTGCGAGGGTCGAGGATGTAGCGGTGCCTGCCATGGAGGACTGGGCGGCAAGATTGCAGGTGAGGGTTTTTCGGGGGAAAGGGAGACTCGGGGAGAGTGAGAGAGAAGGAGGGAGGCGCGGGCGAATGAAGGAAGTGGGTTTTCTGAAAATGGAAACCCTACTTCACAAAGTTTCCTTTTATACCCCCCTCTAAAATCGGAAACTAACTTCCGTCGTTAATAACTTTTACGTACGACGTCCGATTCGAACGCGTGATGCGTCCACGAACTCGTATCGACGAGCTCTACAACTTTCGTGAAGGAAGTTGTTGCAACCGAGCGACGGAATAAAAGTCTAAATATACGTTGCGGTAACGTTACGTTTTTTAAATTAAACGTTCCGAGAACGTTTCCGTTTCTGTTTCGTAATTTCGCAAGAAATCAAATTCATTTTAATTGAATTTCACAACTTTATAGAATTCAAATCAAACCAAATATTGTTTTGAAAAAAATAGGGTTATTACATTTTGTACAATGTTAAGACAAGAAAGACTTCTACTATCATAACCATAGTTTGATGCAAAAATAGTTTCAAATTATTTATTTCCAACTTAATGTTAAGCAATTGTCATTAATTCTCCTCTTACTGCACAAGCAAATTAACAAAATTTCCAACAATTGGCTTAGGTGCTCTGACCAAAGGAAGAAAAAAGGTTAAAAAGTAATGTTTGGAACTAAACCTCTTGTTGTTTGACAAGAATTAGATTATAATTGGAAACATAGTGCAATTACTAGAAAGAAAGTTTTCAAGCAATGCATTCACTATCCTTCGCTCTGAGTTTGAGTTTTGAAGCACACCTACATGAGGAGAGCCATTCCATTTTACTTGTTTTACATCTGCTCTAAGTTCTCGCAAGCGTTAAACAAAATTACACATAACTTGATAGGGAGCAAGATCGTCATTCTCTTGTTTACAATTTATTTGATAATTTGTGTTGATTACAATTATATATATTTGATAGCACATATGATGAATTAAATTTACAAACAATAAAAACCAAATAAGAAAATAAAAAATGCATAAGAAAAGAAAGAAAAAAATCTGATTTGAATTGGGGGTATTCTAGATATTTTAACGGCTTAACGGAATTTTCTTATGGTCAACTAACGGAATAGACAACTGTTAAAAAAAGAAGGACAAAACTGTTAAAAAATAAGAGTTAAAGGATATACCGAATAAATTTGAAAATAGAATGACAAAACTGTTTTTACACCTAAAGTATAGGGTGTCATATGTATTTAATCCTATTATTTTATGCGAAAGTAAAAAAAACTTAGAATTTAGAAAAATTATCTCTCTTAATAAAAAAAATTGTTTGGCAAGATTCTAGCCCTTGGATATAATTCACATCTCACGGCCCAGCCCTTGTTTTCCTTTTTTTAATTTTCTTCTTAACATTCTAAACTTAGCTTAAATATCCTAAGCCCTTAGATGATTTAAGTAGGAATTAATCCTTACCGTCTAGAAAGAAGTAAGCATTAGTCAACTGAACAAAATTAGGTCAACTCTCTCTTCTTCGAGAGAAATGCCATTCTTGTGCCTCTCTCTGCTCTGTCTTCTCCCCAGCGCAGCTCCGTTTCCGGCCACCAATTGGCGACGAGTCAGGCTCAAAAACTACTTCCAAACAGTTTTTTTCTATTTATGTCTTCAATTATCACATGCATCGACCCTAAAAATAGATCGGAGGAGAAGAATCCGACCCATGTTCTATGCAATTCCGGCCAAAACTCTTGTTGCCGGTCACTTATTCTCTCGCATGAGCTAATAATCTTCATCTCCTCTGCAATACCTACATGCTTATGTACTTATTTTCTCAATTCGATAGTTTTTTATCCAAACCTCATTCTGGGTGTTTTGCCATGTCGGAGTTCTTTATTGGTCGTAAGTTTCTTCGACTTCCCGGTGATGTCTACAAGATAAGTTTGCCTTCATAATTCTGGTTCGCATATACCTTTAATTTCATGGATATGTGGTAGAATCGAGATATTTACTTTTTCGTTTTCACTGCCACCGCGTCCTCCGTCACCTGCAACTTTCTCCAGCATTGCTTTGGAAGAGATGGGTACTGAACTAGATGAGAGAGGGAAATATTGAATAACTTTTGTTGGCCGAACTTGATTAGATAAGAAAGAGGGGTAAAAGACGCCGGGGGGGGGGGACCATAACTGCTTATGTTTTGAAACAACAATGATTGCACAAATGGAGCGTGGTGTTCAGTAACTCACGAAAAAAAAAACTTTTTTAGTCATTGACCCAATTTTGTGGCTGTTGTGCTGCCACATCAATAAGATTAACTAAAAATGAACCTTCACCCAGTGAAGCGAAGAATTTTCGGATGCAAGGCGACTCTGCCACAACAAAGTGAAAATGTTGTCTGTATCCTTTTTTTATTCCTATTTTGTTATAGGTAGACATTGTGTTGTAAATAACAAAAGAGTTGGGATGCGTATTATTCTTACATTTTACTAAATACATGGCCCCAAAATTCCGAAACTACCTTAATCAAAAATGAAAATTCATAATTAAAGAATTAAGAGCATGTTAATATTAAAGATTAATAATAAATGCTTTTTGTACATAAAAAAATATGTCTCGTCTCATTTTTAAAAGGGAGAAATTTTAAATACACACCCTAAGTCTCTAAATACACACTCATACTCAATACACGACCAATTTAAATTCTCATTCCAATACTTTTACTAAATACACCACATAAAAGTACTTAAAATACCCTGAGATTAAGAAAATCATCAAATACCCTCACTATATTGCTATATAAGGCTACTATTTAGTGTGATTAATATATTGATTAATTTACATTGAAACATGTTGTAAATGTTCATGTCGATTCATTCTAAAACATCATAGGTAATTTATGTTGGTAACTGTTAGTTCTTGGGAATAATTATAGATCTGCAAATGTTATTCTCATATTTTTCATATATGAAAATGATAAACAAAATAAAATATAACACACACACACACACACACACACATATATATATATATACATCGTCGATCATCAATGTATTTTGATTAAGAAAAAAAATGAAGAAGATGAACTTTTTGTTTTTAGAATGTAAGAAGATGAAATTTAATGAAATGAAAATTCTAAATTTTTGTACATGAATTACCTTGTTCGGAATCTATAATAGAATTTTCTATTTTTGAGGTGAAAATTAAGGAATGAATTGATTATTTGGATTAATTTTCAGTCAAAATAGATTCTAAATTAAATTTTTCAGAAAATGTTCTTATTTTATTTGTTTCCAAAAGTAAATATTTTGTCTTTGATTATTTAATTTATTTTTGATTTTCTTAAGTTTTGCATATGCCTATTTTGGTCATTTGACATTCATGCAAAATGTTATTAGAAATATAAATTGATAGGGATGTGTATTAAGTGTTTAAGGGTGTGTATTTAAAACATCTTTTTTAAAGGGAGCATATAAACTCTTGATACATTTTATAATTGTATTCTTTTAATCAACCTCAAATTGCTCCGTTCAATGTTGGTTTGTTAACTTTATTTTTAAGCCTTTCACAATCATGGGAAGTCTATAATTTGTTTTTTTTAATATTGTTTTTGGAATTGTTTACTCGGGTTAAGTAATAAAAGCACCCATGAATAACAGGTGTATTTCAAAGTACATTAATTATTAAACATGACTTAACTTCCTTTTTTTTTGTCAAGGACATAACTTCCACTTGTAATAGTTTTCAAAAATAAAAATTCAATAAATCAAAAGAAATTAATTTTGAATCAGAAAAATATGTCGTATATATTAGCTACACATTGTTTGTACTACATACAAAAAAGTGTATTGCTATTTTTTTTCTTCTAGAAATGTAACATATCCATTAAATATAATATTGGTTGTATAAAAAAAGAGATGTGTATCTAACATAATGTAATGTGCAAATAAAATTTATCTCTTAGTTATTGCTCAAAACATTTATGATAAAGAACTAATAACTATTAAACACCAATTGAATAAGAGGAATATTTGATTGAACCTTTATTGTTAGAATTTTATTGACCAATATATATCTAATGGTACTACATAGCATGATATATCTTGGACATATTAACCTTTATTTTCGTAAGAAAATTCCCTTCAAAAATCAATGAGAGGTAAAATGCCCTCTCTCGAAGGTGATATGATTAATAGATTATTCAAAGATGGTAGATGAGGTGGCACAGTTTAGTTCCTTAATGGTGGAGATTCTCGAGGATTCGGACCACTAGGCACAACCCTTGAGACATGATATACTGGAGGTCGTTGAGGATTTGATCCTTTAGGCACGCGCGTTAAGACATTCAATGGTGGAGTTGGTGGAGACTCTAGAGGATCTGGGCCACTAGGCACAACTCGTAAGACATCCAGTGCTGGTGGTTGTTGTGGATTCGAACCTTTAGGCACACGCCTTAGGATATTAAATGTTGGAGGCTCTTGAGGATTTGAACCTTTAGGCACACGTCTTAGGATATCCAATGGTGGAGACGGTGGAGACTCTAGAGGATCCGGGCCGCTACGTACAAGCCTTAAGACATCAAATGTTTGAGGTTGTTGTGGATTTAGACCTTTAGGCACATGCCTTAGCACACTCAATGTTGGAGGTTGTTGAGGATTTGAACCATTAGGCACAAGTCTTAAGGCGCCATCAAAATTAGAATGAACCATAGGAAAAACATAACGACCATTAACATAGGAGGATAATAAGCAAAGACTGCACAATACGAATAAGTAAGTCTTAGCAAACTTCATTGTATTGTTTCGATGGTGATTACTTATGCTCTGCTTCGCCATAACAATCCTTTTTATAGGAGTTTTATGCATGTAATGTGATTCTTAAAAAAGAAATTATAATCACATTTTAATTACTATGATTTCAATTTTATTGAGAGTATAATATCTCTATATCTTTGGTATGTAATAATAGATATATTCTTTTATGTATAAAGTGTGATGGGCAAGATCATTATTGGCTTATAAATGTTTAATTTACCTTGTTCAATTGATTCTTTCATGCTCTTAAGGTATGAATCTCTAATATGTGATTATCATTACCTAATAAGTCTCGATTTTCACTGATAACATTGAATATTACAAATATAAAATGTCAATACGTACATTGGACTTGGACCTAGTTTATATATATATATAGTTTTATGGTAGTGTCATTTTATATAGGGCCAGATTTATGAACAATGGCATCCCCAACACATATATTCTTATGTTTTAGATACTATTATCAAAAAAAGGTAAAGTTGACATTTGCTACTTGAATTATTAGATAACGTAATGCAACTCATATCGATTGTATCATTATTGTTTTCAGATATATATTTATGTAATAGGATCACGCTGATGGGTAAACATTCAACTCGTAAGTACTCTTCCCTTTTTAGATAAATTGTATCAAAAAGTTGTAATATCTAGGTGAAGAAAAATCTTTTACCGGTCATAAATTTCATTAAAAAATACCTAACATAATCTTATAATATGTGTGCCAAGATGACAATTATATTTATAAATAGGGTATGGTTTAAGGGACACAAATTTTGATACGCGTTAGGAGCCATTAGATTATAAAATATTGAATGGATCAGATTCATAGTGTGAATGATGTCAACACCCAACCAAGTTGGAAATTACATGACATTACATATTTTTGTCATTAAATTGGAAGAAAAATGGTGTAGGCCTAAGGAGAATAAAACCTTAGCTTTTCTTTAACAATTATCAAATTAGTTGAAAATTTGCAGCGACTTAGTTCGGGGTCTTCTTTCGAATGTCATCCCTGGTAGCCCTCTGATGGTGGTGGTGTTGGTCATTGTCCCTAGAAAGCACTACTTACTAAAAACAGCTATATGGATTTTGATGGTTTTGGCTTTGTGAGGACAACTGGTTTCTAGAGCTGTGCAAATATTATCGTTCGCTTGATCTAGTTTCGGTATTCTTGGTTACTTCATAGCAGTGACGAGAGTCAACATCCTGTAAAAGCTAGGGTTCTTTTTTATGCCGTCTGTAGTGGGCCTCTTCCTTGGGTCTCAAGGAATTGGGTTTTCTACAGTAAACTTAATATGGTGGGTTGGCGCCCCAACAGTTGGTTAAGGTATCTTAAGGTCCAAGTAAAACTAGGGTTTTGGAGGTTTGATAAGAGAAAATAATAATTAGAAACAAAAAAGAAATATCATGTTCTTATAATTGAGCCAACAACAAATTGTGCCACTGCTCTAGTGACAATCTTCTTGGTTGCACTCACAATAGTAGTGTTATGCTTGACAGCGGTTAGAACCGCATGCTTGGATGGGAGCAGCTCCCTCCGGATTTCTCCTATGTGTTGAAAGAGTACCCAAAATCTCTGCATCCAATTCACAAATGGTTGAGGACTCCACACCAGAGGACGTCTAAAACATATAACAAGACATGAGTTCAACATCAAACACCAAGTCACAAAGACAATTTGTATACACATCCAAGCATTGGAAACCCAGCTTCCCACCAAATTTCACAACACATAAATATAAAAGAACATAAGACAATTAAGAACCTCACTGGTCTTGATAACGATCCCCTTGCGGATGAGAGATAAAAGCAGTGTCATTGGAAGTGCAGTGATGTTCAAGAAAATGCTTTGTTTTAGATTTTATTATTCATGGTAGAAGGAAGAGCAACATTGAAAGGTCATAGCTTTCAACACATGCTACATACACATGTACCTTACATTTGAATAATGCAGCTCCTTTTCTTGTTTGTTGTCTAAAAGGTAACTTATAGGAATATTTCGCTAAATAATAATGAAATTTTCTAATTATTGTTTTTATCAGTGATCAAGATCAAAGTTTCAACAAAGAAGAGAATATGTTGTTACAAAACTTTGGCAGTCAACAATCTTCATACACAAAAAATCGAATTGTTAAAAACATGAAATTTTGGCCAAGCAATCAAGAACTCTTAAAAAACAATATTATGTATCCAGATGTAACGAATGGCACGTTGCGAGTTGGTTTTCATACACTTACGAAGTCCACCAAATTAGCGAGATGTTTCTCAATTTTGAGACCCATATATCTATTTTCTTCATTCCCAACTTCAAATCCAAATACACAGCTTCACTGAAATTATCACACCACCCACAACTGATTCAGAAGATTCAAAAGCCCACTATATTAAAGTTTGAACTTGGTTATCAATCCAGCAATGATCTGCATAATTATAAGAGTACATGACCATTCTTACCCAACTGGAATATCTTAAACTCACTTGCACCACCGAAAATTGTAGGACTGAAATAAAAACCAATTAGATAGATTAGAATCCTACCTGAACGCAGTCCCTCAAAGATCTCAGATTGCTTTTTAATTAGTTCTTTTAGATGGACCGATTAAAAAAAGCAGAAAGAGAAAGAAATTTTCTTTTCAGATATCGCACGCTCTGTCCTCTGGAAACGAAGACGAAAGGAGACTGCAGAGCTCGACTTAGCTATTTTATATTGTGAGTGGAATGTAGTAGGTGTGAGTCTGAGTGTGAGTGGAATGTAGTAGGTATAGTGGAGATAGTGGAGTGAGTAGGTGGTTAGGATGAATTAGCCTATATATACCATTGTAATCTGTATATGAACAATCAATTCAAATTCAAGCAATTCAACTTGGTATCAGAGCATTGAGCTCTGTTTTTTTCTGGGATTTTTTCCCGTTTTTTCTTCCGGTCGGGTTCTGCCTCCATCTTTACCACCTACTGCCTCACCGGTTTTCCTTCCCCGCGCCCTCCGACGCTCTTCCCATCCGGCTCCCTCACGAGTCGCCCTGCTCCTCCGACGCCGGGCAAACCCGACCATCTCCGGTGATCTTCAGTACCCGACGACCTCCGGTTCGCACTCGACCCGAAGTAGTCTCTCCGCTCTTCGCCGCTGCTCGCCGCTCCTCGCCGGACGTCCTCAGTCGCCGCTGCTCGCCGAAGTATTTCCCCGATCGATCTCTCTACACCGACCCGGTTAGAGCTCGCCCTGGGCCGGCCCAAAAACCGCCCAGACCGACCCGGCCCGCTCTAGATCCGACCCGGTCCACGACCCGGCCAACAGATTCGACCCGGTCCTCCGACCCGGTACTCCGACCCGACCCGGTCCACCGATCCGACCCGGTTCGCCATATTCCGTCAGTGCATACTCACCGTCAGTGCAAATACACCGACGACAGATTGTTCTCAATTTTTGTTTTTGTTTGCTATCTTAATACCTTGTTTCTTTTCAATGGGTTCTGGACACGAAACTGAGGGTTCTCAGCTCCCGACCTTTGAAGTATCTGTCAAAAGTTCTGATAGTGGATCATTAGGGGGCACCAAACTGAACGGGACCAATTTCCGTAAATGGAAACGACTCAGGACTGCTCATCTTCGAGGCATGAACAAGATGGGACATGTAACCGGCATCACTAAGGCTCCTAGTCCTGAGGATATTGTTGCCTATAACAAATGGAACGACGACGGTCTTGTCATGTCCATCTTATGGAAAGCTATGAATGATGAGATAGTTGATCTGGTGGAGGCATGTGCCACCGCACAGGTAATATGGGAGACACTAACTGGCTTATTTACTAATGACTCTGATTTCATACAGGTTCATGAGTTAATGTGCACAGCTTTGGCCATACACCAGGATGGGCAACCGGTGGCGCACTATTTCACCAAACTAAAGAATATTTGGGCTGAGATTGATGTGAAACGTCCTTGCATGATTCAAAATCAAGAGGATATCATTTGGTACCAAAAAGAGAAGGAGCTTGAACGAGTTCACCATTTTCTGAAAGGTCTTGATGCAAAGCATACCAGTGCGAAAGGCGAATTGCTCCGAATGACCGAACCACCTAACCTACTCACCGCTTTCACCTATATCCGAAAGGATGAGTCTCAGCAAGAAAATATTCTTCCGGCACCGGCTGTCATTTCCAGCCTTACTGTTCATGCTCGATCTTCGGCACCACCCCTTCCGCAAGCAACTTCCGCTCCCCTTCATCGACAAGGACCACCACTAGGTTTCGGGAATCAGCCCCGCCCTCCTTGCTCTTATTGCCATGACACCAACCATGCTCGTGCGACCTGTTGGAAATTATATCCACATCTTAGGCCCAAAAGGCCTAATTATCGTCCCCAGGCAAAAGCAACAGCAGCTCTTCACTTAGTTCCGGAACCCGATATCTATGGTGTGGTTGGGCAGGATCATCATACTGCTGGAGGAGCACCTACCGCATCCATCGTTGGCCGTGGTCAAATTGGTATGGCCTTCAATATTTCTCACTCTGTTAGTTCTGATACCTGGATTATTGATTCTGGTGCATCTGATCATATGACTTATGCCAAATCTTATTTTACCATATTATCCCCTCCACCCGTACCCTATGTTACTAATGCTAATGGTGAGGCATTCCCCGTATTATGGACAGGGTCTGTTCGTATTACTCCCACCATAGAGCTTCACAATGTACTCTATGTTCCTGCTTTATCTCATCATTTGATCTCTGTTCCCCAATTGAACGCTGACGCTCAGTGCTCTGTGACATTTTTTCCTATGTATGTGATCTTTCAGGATCTTCTCACCAGACGGGTAATTGGTCGGGGGTATCTGAGGGGCCGGTTGTTTCATCTGGATCTGACATACGCAGGGGAAAAACCATGGGGACCGTCTCAGACCGCTTTACTCTCCACTTCTAACAAGCTAAGTGAAGTTTGGTTATGGCATCGTCGCTTAGGGCATCCATCCTTTAGTGTTATGAAAAAATTCATGCCTACTTTATTTATTAATGTGGACGAGTCTAGTTTATGTTGTGAGACATGTGTTTTGGGCAAGAGTCATCGATCTACTTATTCCCCTAGTACTTCTACTAAAAGTTTTCTTCCTTTTGAATTAATCCATTCTGATGTTTGGGGACCCTCGAAAGAGTCAACTGTATCAGGAATGCGATATTTTGTGTCATTTATTGATGATTGCACATGTCTCTCATGGATTGTTCTTCTTAAAAATAAAAATGAGGTTTTTCCAGCTTTTCGTGCCTTCTATACCTCTGTCCAAACACAATATAATGTCACCATTCGCATTCTTCGGTCTGATAATGGGGGGGAATATGTGAATCATGTCTTTCAGGAGTTCTTTAACACACATGGAATTGTTCATCAAACAACGTGTCCTTACACACCTGAGCAAAATGGGGTTTCTGAAAGAAAAAATCGTCATTTACTTGAAATGGCTCGGTGTATTCTCTTTAGTGCCCACATGCCTAAATACCTTTGGGGTGATGCTGTCATTACTTCCGCCCACCTTATTAATCGTCTTCCATCTCGTGTCCTTCAAGGGAAAGTTCCCTATGAGGTGCTTGCATCTCATGTCTCCTTACCCTCTTTTCATAATCTTCCTGCCCGTGTTTTCGGTTGTGTTGCTTTTGTTCATCTTCCACAACATCAGCGTTCTAAGTTGGATGCCCGGGCAATTAAATGTGTGTTTGTTGGGTACGGAGGACATCAGAAAGGATACCGGTGCTATCATCCCCCTACTCGGAAGTACTATGTCACTATGGATGTTACCTTTTTTGAGGATATGAGTTATTTTTCCTCTTCTGATACTACTCTTCAGGGGGAGAATTCATATTTTGAAGAGTTATAACATGGAAAGGGGGAGACAAGTGAGACAGTCGATGTGGTAACAGGTCCCGTTGAGATTACCAAAGTATCAGCCACGCAGGCGCCACCAGAGGTTGTTACTCAATCATCAGCCACACAGGCGCCACCAGAGGTTGTCACTCAATTGATTGAGACACCAGAAGCTGACAACACAACTGCCCCTCATGTCTCCCGTATCACTGTTTATACCCTTGACCAATGCTCTCCTGGTACAGAAGATCACTCATCTGAGGTTAGTCATTCTATTAGGGATACTAGTAGACAATATGTTTTGCCAAATAGGTCTACTCGGGGACAACCAACAAAAAAATATGAGCATACCCTTCAGACTAAAGCCAAGTATCCAGTGGCAAATTTTATATATACCAAAAGATTATCTAAGTCATATGAGTCATTTGTGAATCAAATATCTACTGTATCAGTACCTAACAAAGTGCAGGATGCATTGGGAGATCCAAAATGGAGGAAAGCAATTGAGGATGAGATGGAAGCATTACAAAAGAACAATACTTGGGAGCTTGTACCTCCACCATATGGCAAGAAAATTGTAGGATGTCATTGGGTGTTTACAGTGAAACATAATCCAGATGGGTCAGTAAGCCGGTATAAAGCACGCCTAGTAGCGAAGGGGTACACCCAGACATATGGCATAGACTATGATGAGACATTTGCACCTGTGGCAAAGATGAACACTATCCGGGTATTGCTCTCTGTCGCTGCTAACTTGAACTGGCCACTTAGGCAGTTTGATATCAAAAATGCATTCCTTCATGGAGAACTAACAGAGGAAGTATACATGGATCTTCCGCCTGGATATGTGGCCACCTCCCCAAGTAACTCCGTATGCAGATTGAGAAAGTCTTTGTATGGTCTTAAACAGTCACCTCGTGCTTGGTTCGGAAGATTCTCAAAATTCATGAGGAAACTTGGCTACATACAAAGTAATTCAGACCACACGTTATTTCTCAAACATCAACAAAGGAAGGTAACAGCCCTAATTATATATGTTGATGATATGGTAGTTACTGGGAATGATACTGTTGAGGTGGATAGATTACAGAAACAGCTTGCCACAGAGTTTGAGATGAAGGACCTAGGTACACTCAAGTACTTCTTAGGCATTGAAGTAGCCCGGGGAAGCAAAGGTATCTATATGTGTCAAAGGAAGTACATCCTTGATCTACTAACAGAGACAGGTATGTTGGACTGCACTCCCATTGATACTCCTATTGAGCAGAACCACCGGTTAGCAGAGTATCCAGATCAAGTCCTTACTGACAAACCGCGTTATCAGAGGCTAGTCGGGCGCCTGATTTATCTATCACATACCAGACCAGATGTTGCGTATGCAGTAAGTGTAGTAAGTCAGTTCATGCATAACCCCAGTGAGGACCACATGGATGTTGTTGTAAGGATCTTGAGGTACTTGAAGTCAGCCCTAGGGAGAGGAGTAATGTTTTCTAATCACAACAATATCGTTGATGTTTGTGGCTTCACAGATGCAGATTGGGCTGGAAATATTACAGATCGGAGGTCAACATCAGGGTATTTTACCTTTGTTGGAGGTAACCTTGTTACGTGGAGGAGTAACAAAACAAAATGTGGTAGCTCGATCTAGTGCTGAAGCAGAATACAGAGGTATGGCTCAGGGAGTGTGCGAGTTGTTGTGGATTAGGAATTTGCTACAAGATTTGGGTGTTAAACCTAAGAGTGCTATACAACTGTACTGTGACAACAAGGCAGCTATTAATATTTCACAGAATCTTGTGCAACATGATCGTACAAAACATGTAGAGGTTGATCGTCACTTTATAAAAGAGAAGCTAGACGCTGAGATCATTTGCTTTCCGTTTGTTCCTACAGAAGAACAACTTGCATATATACTCACTAAAGGAGTGTCCAAGAATGTTTTTTATGACTCACTTTGCAAGTTGGGCATGGTTGATGTGTATGCGCCAACTTGAGGGGGAGTGTGAGTGGAATGTAGTAGGTGTGAGTGGAATGTAGTAGGTGTGAGTGTGAGTGTGAGTGGAATGTAGTAGGTATAGTGGAGATAGTGGAGTGAATAGGTGGTTAGGATGAATTAGCCTATATATACCATTGTAATCTGTATATGAACAATCAATTCAAATTCAAGCAATTCAACTTATATATCAGTGGTAATATCAAGTAAAATTATACAACCCTTTGCTATATTAGATCACTAAATAATAAGTAATAAATTGCCAATAAGGTTTGAGTGCAGGGCAGACAAGCCATACATGGGAATGAGTTATAAGGTCACTGCAAAGTGTAACATTTAATCACTATCGCGCGCATGAATTCTATATGAACATATTGTGTGCGCATATATTGGTACTAAAGCGTTTGATCACACCAAACAATTAGAAAACTGAAGAAATTCAAGTTGAATGTTATAGGGCATGTAGTATGCTTCACTGCTTCAGGCATAGAAAGAAACTGATGTACTTGCATGGAGCAGAAAAACTTACGCAATTCAGGTTGAATGTTTTAACTGTACTGAATATTAGTTCAATTAGAGTGACAGTGAGTGAAGAAGAAACTTTAAGGTGGAATGGCCCAAACCCTAAACCAAGCAAGATAAGAGCCTGAATAATGCCCGATATAACCTGTGTTGCCAGAGGTGTCTAAATCCGGATTTCCTTATTTATGCCAGGAGTTTCTCACAGGTCTTTGCATCGCAACATGGTCTGAAGGTATATAATGGTTAACAGGTTTGGTAGTAAAATTGAAGCTGAATAAAGAAACAAGAGTAAAGACTTGTAGATATATGTGAAATTCACGAATTATTGCCACTATTGCCACCCTACAAACGACTATTGCCACCCTCCAAACTATTTTCTTCACCCTAGTGACCCTACAAGTGTGTGATTTATTGAAAGCTTATAATATCCAAATGTAAATTTACAATGTATGTTTTGTACTTCTGTTGCACCCTATACAT
The DNA here is from genome assembly GCF_933775445.1 of Argentina anserina. Classification (NCBI taxonomy): domain Eukaryota; kingdom Viridiplantae; phylum Streptophyta; class Magnoliopsida; order Rosales; family Rosaceae; genus Argentina; species Argentina anserina. The sequence continues at coordinate 5,427,412 of NC_065875.1, forward strand.
AACACATAAATTTCACTCTTCATCTTTTCATTCTTCTTTAAACTCGAAGAAAACTCATCATTCTATAGTTTTCATGTTATGCTAGAACGTTTGATGGAGTAGAGAAACCCTTACTTAAATAAAGATAATTTGGATTTTATTTCATGTTTTTTTCCTTTATGATTTAGGGTTGGGAACTAAAAATTATATATTTGGGGTATTGAGTATTTTCTCTTCAATATGATTTTCATTTAGACTGCCTTAGAATCCGCTTCATGCAATCCATGAACTTTGAGGTGTTTCCCACTTAATTCTTAGATGATCTTTCAGATTTATTTCTATAAAAAAAGATTGAAAGGGTTGAATTAGGTTTAGTTTGATATCAATCAATGTGGTATCACTGGTATGAGATGAACATATTTAGATGAATTCAAACCTATTTTCAAAATGGTTCGTATGGTGGCAATAGCTCATACCGATGAAGCTTGTTGTGTTCTAGTCTAAACCTCTTTTTTTTTAAAGCACGATTTGGATATTGAGGTATCGACTGATAGAGGAGGATTTATTCAATCACATAGTTTGGGCTCCTAGAATATGGCGTCATTGGGGCTTTCTATTTGACTGTATCGAAAGGCCCAATGAATTGAGATTTTCCTATTGGGTCATGTCATTTCAGGGTAAGCAGATCATTTATGATGAAAAATATTGGCTTTAAGAGATTGATTCAGAGGTATTGCAGAGTCAGTACCAGACACGAGATAGATCTTCTAAAAAATAAGGCCCGCCCAGTTTCATTTGTAATGGTACATGTCTTGTTTCAAGATTCAGCTACTCGAATTAATTCTATTTTATTTCCTTTATTTTTTTAATATAATTTCGATATAATAAATAAAAGTATATTTCTCTTAACTTTAAACTTAATAAAAATAAAACTCCAAGTAGACTTATTGGAGGGTCCTTTCCAACAGTTGCATTGGCATTACCACTATCTCACCTGGAGGCAACTCCCTCTTGAATTCAATTCCCTTATCAGTAAAACTTGGCAATATTTGGCAAAACAGTGTCAGTAACTGCTCTGCCAAAGCAAGCAACAAAGGATGACCGAGCGCAGGGCCGTCCCAATGTAAATTGAGGCCTAAGGCCGGAACTTTGAAATGTCTTAATTATTAATTATTATTTTTGTTAGATAAATCTTAATTGTAGTTATAAGGCCATGTTTCAGCAATTGAATTATAGAAGTTGAGGTTATTAACGTTCAATTTTTAGTTAGGTAGTTCTTAAATGTAGAATAAAACGTCAAAATAAGGCTCTAGTAGGAAGTTTGCTAGAGATATCTACAAAGCCTATTTTATATTTATATTATTTGGATAATCTTCAAATCTATCCGTATAAATAATTTTCACCAAATTCTCTTGTGTGAGTACCTTTTCATATAAATGAATATTTGAAAATGGAGGCCTCCTCTAAGTTGAGGCCTAAGTTTTTTGCCTTGGTTGCCTTGGCCGCCGGCCCTGACCGAGCGTGACAAAAAAAAGGTCAGAATTCAGTGCTGGAAAAGGAGTTAGGCTCACGCAATTGAATATTAGAATGGTAGGACTAAGAGAGAAAATGAATATCAGCAAGGCCGAGCTAAAGGGGGATGAATTGTTTATCTCAAAAAAAAAGCCAATGCTTAACCAAGATTAGCATTAGCAAATTACTTCACAATGTTCACAACTACGAACTGTTTATCTCACATAAGCCATAAGCGTGTATATCTTCCGATAAGAAACAATGTGAGGACATGCAAGGAACCTCATCCGTAGTTGAAAAACAGCTATATACCAGAATGTCTGGTTTCAATTAAACTTCAGTGCACAACCTCAATTTCACAAAGGCCAGGAGCAAATTTTAAGTCGTCAGAAGACCGCAACGAAACTCAGTATGCAAAAATTAAGCTCTTCCGTTTTCAATTAACTAATTGTTTGACCAACTTCAATCTAACCATAAGAATTATAGCTTCAACTTCATTAAGCAATCCGACATTGTGAAATTCAGAAGAAACAACAATGCCACATTCGTACGTAATATTTGCTAATTCATTTTCCCTCCTAAAACAGATTCTAATATAAAATACAAACTTATGGAATTGTTGATACTATCCTTCTCTTTGTGATGGTAGTTTAGAAACCACATCATCTATGGCTTTAGCAGAAGACCCCATTGCTTCACCATCCTCCCCTGCAGATCCTCTTATCTTCTCCATAATCTCACCAGCCTTCCTCCTCATCTCACCACCCTTCCCATTCTCATTGACCACCAACTCAATCACTCTCCTCACCTCCTCGGCCACCACATTACTCTTAAAACCCCTCGTCAGCTCCACACTCACTCCCATCTCCACCACCAACATCTTCGAGTTATACGACTGCTCCGCCGCCAGCGGCCACCCAATGATCGGCACTCCCCTGCTTAAGCTCTCCACCACCGAGTTCCACCCGCAGTGACTCACAAACGCCCGCGTCGCCGTGTGTGCTAGTATGTCGAGCTGTGGCGCCCAGTTATGTATCAGCAGCCCCTGCTTCGTCTCCCTCATTCGCTCCTCGAAACTCTCCGGCAGCCATTATAGTCGAAATTCTTCCTTTAAATCGTGACCCACAGGAGGCCTTATGACCCACACAAACGGCTTCCCGCTCTTTTCCAACCCTTTGGCCAATTCCGTAATCTGGGAGGCACTGATCGTGTTATGAGAACCAAACGAGATATACACCACATATTCAGAAGCATGCAAGTCCAGCCACTCGATACATTTCTCGGTTGAAACTCCAGATTTCTTACCGGAATGTTTTTTGCTGGAAATGTTCGAAGCCAATATAGACCAAACAGGAACCTTATGGTAATCTCGCAACACTTCCAATCCAAATGGCTCGAATTCTTCAACCGTGTTGCATATCCAATCAAAATACTTCATCGCGAGCGAGATCTTCGTCTAGAAAAATCTCGACCAAAAGTCAGTACCGTCGGTGGCTCTGAGAAACGGGTTCAAGTGAGACGGCGTCAAGCGACACCGTTTGGGGAACCCCGGAATGCGAAACTCTTTGTCGTCTGAAGACACTACGCTGAGGGAGATGTTGCCATAGTGACATGTACACCGCCGTGCCGTAAGGTTGGCATTGAAAGGTGGTAGAGGAGCATCAGTTTTGTGTACTCTCTTGTTTATGAGGAATTTCATTCTCCATTGAGTGTTGTGTGAGAGAGTTGTGTTTACCAGTTTACCGGGAATTGAAAGTGTGAGTTGAGAGAAATGTACAAGGGTTCAAGGGTTTTTGGTTTAGATATAAACTTTAAGTGAAACACCTTATATTTTGTTCACATTATTCTTGATAGTAAAGAAAGATCGGATCACGTCCCGTGGACGTACCTCAAGGAGTGAGGGAACCACGTTAATCTTATTTTTTTTAGTGTATTTGTTTTTTCCTATTATATTAGATTCTCGATATCATATTTTGTTTATCAATCCGTTGTGTGAATCCTAACAAAGTTCTATGTGTTTTTTGTGTTGGGCGGGAGGCCATACTCTTTGATGTGAAAGGGAAGCTCCGCCAAGTGGATGTTGTTGTACTTGTTGAGTTGTGCAGAACGAAGGTATTGAGCGTTGAGTGGCATGGTGGCGATGGTGATGGTGAAGCCAGTTCTGTGCTAGGTTTTATTGGCTAGGGCTAGAAATGGGATCAGATGGCCTTGAGCCAAGAATGGTAGCATCACTATGTGCTCCTTATCAAAACCCATCTCTTAAATTCTCTTGCTTCTGTCATTGAAATGGGTTCTCGAATTATTACTATATGAATGGACTCTGGCTGGCAAGCTATATAGATGCAATTACTCGGTTAGTGAGAGCTTTAGATCTTAGAATGTATGGTCATCAATGATTTCGACGTCTTCTGTTTGGTTGCATATGATGCATGCCCGAGATTTCTAACCAAATAGGGATCGAAAAATGATGGAGCCACCCGCTTTGTGTTTGGTCGATATTGAGGTGTTGAGGCCAATGTTTTAAAAAAAACTAGCCTCAAAACTCGCCTGAGACTTAAAAAGCTCAAGACTTAGTCGAAAACGCATCGCCTTTTTCAGAAAGGCGTAGAGACGCAAAAAAACATTCCACTAAGGCGCAAAAAGCGCAAAAAAACACGCACCAAGACACAAAAAACATGAGAGGAGCCACATCGCATAACCCAAAGAGATCAAAACTTCATCAATTCGATAAATTAAGAACACAAACACGTAGATCACAAAGTGGAGATGAGAATCTATACTAGGAACAACCTAATCGGTGGTTGGAAACGTCAGAAAACACTGCAAATTCGTCTGAAGGAAACCCAGAACAGTCGGTGCTTCCCCTATTCGATTCTCCCTTCTCCGGTGGCGGTAGGTCGACGCACGACATGGGGAGGACGGCGGCGAGGAGGAGGTCACAACGTGACCGGTGCGTTGGTTGGAGACGGCCTAACGGCGGCGGAATCACATCGGGAATGAGGTTGGGAGCACAATCTGTTTTTGGGATAAAATGAAGCCTTTTGTTTTTCTTCCCAATATTAATCATAGCCAATTTACGGATCCAATGACTAGGATTTAATTGATCAATTTCTACGGCCAAGATCGCACCGTAACTAATTCCCATTTTCCAAATACATTCCTTATATTTCCAAACCTTAGGAAATAATATTATATTAACTCTGGAACCCAAATAATTCTCCGAACATTTCTACATTCTTGTTGTAACGTATACTTTAATATCATGCTCTTCGATCAACAGATTCACTTAATCGAAACTCACAAATAATATTCTGGAGCATTTACTGAATTAATCACTGAAATCATAAAATAATCACCATACAATCTCAACTTAGCTCGTGAATAATTATGGGGCTTACAGTAGATCAAGTTATGTTGGTAAACGTTTTGAATTGTATGGTTCTAGACTTTTGCTACTTTACTTAAAATCTGTATGCATGACAATTGTTATGTTTTATAAGCTATTCTTCAAGTAATATGTATAAGAATAATAGTTACATTTAAATAGGTTTATTTATTATTTATATGTCGTAAGACTTACACCTTTTATGCCTTAAGCCTCTATGCTCTCGGAAAAAACGACTTGAGATACGCCTTAGTGTTCTAAAACATTGGTTGAGGCCAATTGAATTTGTTCAGATCTTGAATTCGGCCATGAGGAGGAATGAGAAGCTGAGAATGAACTATCTTTCAACTTTGATATATATACAGCATCGTAGTACATTAAATTTCGTAATTAAATTTCATGTTTCCTCTTGGAGTGATTCTCGTTTGTAACCTTACATTTACACGTGTCGTCGTCTGACTGATTGATAGTCGTTTGGTAATTACGAATCACAATATTTTTTTCAATGTAGAACGTATGGTAAGCATAGTGTATACGATATGAGATACAAGGTGAAAATTTGTTTAGTGCAGTCGTCATGTGCAGTGCACGTGTGCAATTAGATGGAATTGAGATTCATATTGACTTGAAATGAAAGAAATCTAGGGTTTATTGGAGGAATTGCAAGTGAGGCAGTGGAGGAATATCTGGGTTTAAAACACAATATATAGAAACAATTGTCTTTTCTCATTTGTTCAGATCTTGAATTCGGCCTTGTCGAAACAACAGAAGAAGCTGAAGCCGTGGTCAGATCCATCTTTGCCCCTGAGAAGAGATTAGCAGGTGACAGATGCTTCGGCTGGTTTGTCATTCTATGATTCTTTACTCTTTTGGTCGATATTCGATTCGATGCGATATGATAGTTTGATTGATCAAAGTGATTGTGTGATAAGATGCCAAGTCGTCGAGTCCGGTTTTGTATGGTTCCTATTGGCAGGGTTGGTGGGAGTATTGGTGATATGGAAGAGACTATTAACTATCTTCATGCTCAGACTGGATGAGCCAAGATTCAAGTTACTCGACATGCGCATGCCGACCTCAGCTGTCCCGCTAGGGAAGCGGAGATCATGGGAACTCAGGAGCAAATCTCAAAAGAAGGGCATTTCATTCATCAAATTCTTGCTGGGTAATGATATGCAATATAGAGTTTTGGGTAGGAGTCAGAGTCAGTATGGAACGAGAGATGAGCGATTCACGACTCAGTCATTGCCAAACAACTCCCCTGACTCACGTCTCTGTGGTTTTGGATTACAGAGATGAGCTTGGAAAGGAATTGAAGTGTACTAGTCCAAGACGGAGAATCAAAGATGTGAAGTTCTGTGTTTTTTTGCCATGGTTTTGTGCTCTACACGGACTTAGATGTCAACAGTAAATCAGATATAATAGATGATTGTGATTCATACAAGTTCAGATCATACATTTATAGGAGACATATTTAATATGAACACTTAACACAAAAGTCAATTACTACAACTACATAAATACAATATGTTCATAAGTCAAGAAGTTGTTGAGCTAACAATTGCATAAGTCAAGACGTTGTTGAGCTAACACTCCCCCTCAAGTTGGCGCATATACATCAATCATGCCCAACTTACCAAGCGAGTCATAAAAGTCCTTTTTCGAAATACCTTTAGTTAATATATCTGTCAGCTGGTTTTCTGTAGGAACAAAATGAAAGCTGATAATATTGGCATCAAGATTTTCTTTTATGAAGTGACGATCAACCTCAACATGTTTAGTGTGATCATGTTGTACCGGATTCTGTGAAATATCAATTGTTGCCCGGTTGTCACAATACAATTTCATGGTAGTTTTTAGTTTGACACCTAAATCACATAACAAGTTTCTCAGCCACAGTAACTGACATAGACCATGAGCCATACCTCTATACTCAGCTTCCGCACTAGACCGTGTCACCACCTTTTGTTTCTTTTTTTTTCATGTAACCAGATTACCTCCCACAAAGGTAAAGTAACCTCATGTCGATCTTATGTCTGTGATACTTCCAGCCCAATCTGCATCTGTGAAGCCACAAACTTCAAAAACATTGTTGTGTTTAGAAAACATCACTCCTCTTCCTGGAGCTGATTTCAAGTACCTTAAAATTCTCACAACAGCATTCATGTGATCCTCACTCGGATTATGCATGAACTAAGTTGTCACACTTCCTGCATATGTAACATCTGATCTGGTATGAGTCAAGTATATTAAGCGCTCAACTAATATCTGATAACGAGCTCGATCGGTAGGAACTTGATCTAGATATTCTGTTAAACGATGATTTTGCTCAATAGGGGTGTCAACAGGTGTATAGTCCAACATACTTGTCTCTGCTAATAGATCAATAATGTACTTCTTCTGACACATATAGATACCCTCACTCCCCCTGGCTACCTAAATTCCCAAGAAGTACTTGAGTGTACATAGATCCTTCATATCAAACTTTTTGGCTAGCTGCTTCTGTAATCTATCCATCTCAACAGTATCATTACCAGTAACTACCATATCATCAACATATGGTTTGTAATTAGGGTTGTTACCTTCGTTTGTTGGTGTTTGAGAAACAATGTGTGATTTGAATTACTCTGTTTGTAGCTAATCTTCCTCATGAATTGTGAAAACCTTCCAAACCAAGCACAAGGTGATTGCTTAAGACCATACAAAGATTTTCTCAATCTGCATATGAAGTTACTTGGAGAACCAGCTACATATCCTGGTGAAAGATCCATATACACTTCCTCTGTAAGGTCTCCATGAAGAAATGTATTCTTGACATCAAACTGTCTAAGTGGCCAGTTTAAGTTAGCAGTAAAAGAAAGCAATACCCGGATAATGTTCATCTTTGCTACAGTTGCAAATGTCTCATCATAGTCTATGCCATATGTCTGAGTGAATCCCTTCGCTACTAGGCGTGCTTTATACCGACTTACTGACCCATATGAATTATGCTTCACTATAAACACTCAGTGACACCCCATAGCTTTCTTTCCATGTGGTGGAGATACAAGCTTCAAAGTATTGTTCTTATGTAATACTTCCATTTTTTCCTCCATTGTTTTCCTCCATTTTGGGTCTCCCAATGCATCTTGCACTTTGTAAGGTACTGATACAACAAACATTTGATTTACAAATGATTCATATGAGTCAGACAATCTTTTGGTGGACACACAATTAGCCACATGATACTTAGCTTTGGCCTGAATGGTGGGTTCATACTTTTTTGCTGGTTGACCTCGAGTCGACCTTTGGTAAAGTATATTGTCTACTATTAACATCACTAGTATTAACTCTAATAGAGTGACTAACCTCATATGAGTGATCTTCTGTACTAGGGAAACATGGGTCATGGATAGAAGTAACAACAGGGGAGGCAGGAGGGACAGTTGCGTTGTCAGCTTCTGGTACCTAAATCTATCGAGCAACTGTACTAGAATCATCTGGTGGTATCTTCATAGCTGATGCATCAGTGATCTCAACTGAACCTATCTCAGTCTCTTCACGATACAGCTCTTTAAAATATGAATGATTCCTCTGAAGAGCAGTATCAGAAGATGTAAAATAACTTATGTTCTCAAAGAAAGTAACATCTATAGTGACATAATATTTTCTCGTAGGTGGATAATAGCACCTGTACCATTTTTGATGTCCTCCATAACCAACAAACACATATTTAAACGGCTAGACATCCAATTTTGACCTCTGACTTTTTAGAATATGGACAAAGGCAACACGACTAAAAACACGAGCATGGAGATTATGAAATGAGGGCAAGGAGACATGAGTTGCAAACACCTTATATGGAACTTTTCCATGTAGGACACTAGATGAAAGACGATTAATGAGGTGGGCAGAGGTTATGACAGCATCACCCCAAAGATATTTAGGCATGTGGGCACTAAAGAGAAGACAACGAGCCATATCAAGTAAATGATGATTTTTCCTTTCGGATACCCCGTTCTGCTCAGGTGTGTAAGGACACGTTATTTGATGAACAATCTCATGTGTTTGAAAGAACTCCTGAAAGACACGGTTCACATATTCCCCCATTGTCAGAATGAAGAACTTTAATTTTGGCATGGTACTGTGTTTGGACATTGGTATAGAAGGCGTGAAAAGCCGGAAAAACCTCATCCTTAGTTTTAAGAAGAACAATCCATGAAAGACGTGTGCAATCATTAATAAATAACACATAGTACCTAATACCCGACATAGTAGGTTCTTTCGAAGATCCCCAAACATCAGAATGAATTAATTCAAAAGGATGAACGCTTTTATTAGAAATACTAGGGAAATAAGTAGCTCAATGACTCTTGCCAAAAACACATGTTTCACAACGTAAAGTTGACTCACCCACACTAACAAACAAAGTAGGTATGGATTTTTTCATAATACTAAAATATGGATGCCCTAAGCGACGGTGCCATAATCAAAAGTGGAGATTAACGCGGTCCGGGACTGTGCTTCTGGTTTCTCCCATGCGTATGTCTGATCCAGATGGAACAACTTGCCCCTCAGATATCCCCGACCAATTAACTCCCCGGTGAGAAGATCCTGAAGTATCACATACATGGGAAAAAAGGTCACAGATCATTTAGCTTCAATATTCAGTTGTGGGACAAATATCAAATGATGAGATAAAGCGGGTACATATAGCACATTATGAAGTTCTATTATGGGAGTAATACGAACTTACCCTTTTCCTAACACATGGAATGCCTCACCATTAGCATTAGTAACATAGGGTACTGGTGAAGAGGATAATACGATAAAATAAGATTTGTCATATGATCTGAAGCATCAGAATCGATAATCCATGTATCAGTACCAACAAAGCTAGAAATATTTAAAGCTATACCAATCTTACCACGACCAGCTATTGATATTGTGGGTGTTGCTCCTCCGGCTATATGATGATCATGTCCGACCATACCGTAGATATCTAGTTCTTGGACCAACTGAATGGCTACATTTGCCTTATGACGATAATTAGACTTTTTAGGCCTAAGATGCGGATACAACTTCCAACAAGTCTCACGGGCATGGCCAATATCATTGCAATAAGAGCAAAGAGGACGAGGTTGATTCCTAAAGCCTGGTGGTGGTCCTTGCTTATGAGGTGGAACTTAATTTGATTGTTGAAGAAGTGGTGCTGGAGATCTTGCCTGAAGAGTAAAGCTAGAAACTTCTACTTGTGTCTGATTAAGGATTTCTTGCTGAGACTCATCCATACGAATATATGTGAAAGTTGTGGTTAGGCTAGGGGGTTCTGTCATTTTGAGCAGCTCTCATTTAGCACTGTTATGCTTTGCATCAAGACATCTCAAGAAATGGTGAACTCGTTCAAGCTCTTTTTTCTTTTGGTACCAAACAATATCCTCCTGATTCATGATCTTGCAAGGACGTTTCATATCAATCTCAGCCCAAATATTCTTCAGCTTGGTGAAATATTGTGCCACTGGTTACTCATTTTGTTGTATTGCTGAAGCGGTGCACATTAACTCATGAACCTGTATGAAATCAGATTCATTACTATAAAGGTCTTCCAAAGTCTTCCATATTGTTTGTGCAGTATCACATGCCTCCATCAGGTCAATTATATCTTCATTCATAGCTTTGTATAATACAGACATTACAAGACCGTTATCATCTTCCCAGTTAGTGTAGGCATCAACATCATCTATACTGGGGACTTTAGTTACCCCAGTTACATGCTTCATCTTGTGCATTCCTCTGAGATGAGCTGTCATAATTTTTTTTCTATTTACAAAAATTGGTTCCATTGAGTTTAGCCCCCCCAAAAGGAACTACTTTCAGAATTCTTGACAGATACTTCAAACTTCTGAACATCATTGGTCTGAAAACTTTCTTATGTTCAAGAACCCATTGTAAAAAAAAACAATCAACATATCAGTAGTGATGCAGCGGAAAATAACGATAACAACCTGCTTCAGGTGAACATGTACTATCGGTGCACTAGCACTGACAGGGAAAAAACATGTAAACTTGCACTATCGATGCAGTTGCATTGACAGTGAGAAAACATGTGAATCTGCACTGGCAGTGTAAATGCACTGAAAACTTGTTGAACACTGAAATCGGTCGGAATATTGGAATCGGGTCGTTGAAGGCTGCAGCCAGGTCGGATTGATTTCTTCCAAGGGGACGATGGCATCTGCACAATGGTGCTTGCTCGACAGCCTAGAAGCTTTTGAGAAATGAGCAGAACGATCCGGAGGCTTCGACTACGGGCCTTAACGACGGCCTAAGACACAGATGTCAGACGACCTGCTCGGAGAACACTGTCGAACTTCACACAGCAATACTGAGACCTTTAACACCGTCTGACAAAACACCAACGCCAGACGTACACAACACTGATTTGAGACAAGAAAATCCTAACAATGAGGTGTTACTTGAAAAAAAGAAAAAAGAAGAAGGAAACAACAACCCTTTTGGATCTGTTCTGATAACAAATCAGATATAATAGATGATTGTGATTTATACAAGTTCAGATCATACATTTATAGGAGACCTATCTAATATGAACAGTTAATACAAAAGTCAATTACTACTATAACTACATAAGAACAATATATTCATAGGTCAAGAAGTTGTTGAGCTAACTTCATAAGTCAAGAAGTTGTTGAGCTAACAATTGCATAAGTCAAGAAATTGTTAAGCTAACACCGTAGAGAATGATTCAACTTTGGAAAGCTCTGAGTTTTTAGGTGGCTTTTCGGCTGACTCCGATTTAGCTTTTAAGGTATGAAATTCTATCTTCTCATCATATTCTAGATGTTGAACTATTTGGTTTTCTGTTTCGATTAAGTTCTTAACTTATTATCCTCATTGTTGAGGTAATCTATCGGATTTTGATGGTGAATGACTGTTTTGGAAATCCATGTGTCTGGTTCTTGAGTTAGTTTTGTTTTGTGTTTCGTATATGAAAGCTTGAATTTCAGTGTTCAAAACCTTGTTTACGTCCATAGTTTGATTTCTATGTTCGTTTGGACCAAATTAAGTGTACTAGTCCTTCGTTCGATTTCTATTTTTCGGTTGTTATCTATACATGTGTTTCAGATTAACAATGAAGTTACTGGTTGCGGTATTCCTTAATCATTCTGTTTTCTGTTAAATATGTCCTCCTGGTGCTAATATTTATTTATCACATACCTCGAGATTTTGGAGATCAGGAGCTTGCTAATGCCTTTCAAGGATTTGGTAGAGTTTTGAGTGCCAAGGTTTTTGTTGATAAAGCAACCGGTGTCAGCAAATGCTTTGGTGAGATAATTTCTCTAGCAAAATTTGATTTCATGTGAGTTGGTGTATATATTGTTGTCGAAGCAGTGTATATTTGCAGAATTTGCAAGTAATGATTCATAAGAGGCTGCTCAATTTTCCATACCTGTCATGAATGGATGACAATTAACTGTTAATTTGCCAAATCCTATTAATTTCATACACATATTAGTAGAATTGTCTAAATAAGCCCGAAGGCCGAATGTGGCTTACATGTTCACAACCACGTAATATTGTTGGGCGAGGGTGTGCGGTCAAATCCAAAAAAAAAGAATTTCATACTATTAACCGTTAAATGTTATCAGTACATATTTTTAAACACCCTGTAAAAATTTGGTCAAATTTGTACAATTCTTGACCATCCGATCTTCTAGTCAACCTAAATAAATGTGTTTATCTATTAGAAAACCACAACTTCTAAATAGGGCTCCGAGATTGGATCGCACAAGGTGATTCTCCATAATTACGTGGTCTGCATATGTAAAGGAGGTTCGGCCTTTGCGTCCCGGAGGTAGGTCCACCCATATGACGTATAAGTGGTATTTTCGGTTCCTACGACGTTCGGACGGCCAAATGAGGTCCAAATTGAACAAATTTTTTACAGGATGTCTAAACATATGTAAGGAAAACATCCTACAGTCCGATTGATGTTCTAAAGTTGCATTCATATATTTGGTTCATATCGTGACACCTTGATATATAACATGATATAAATGTTATCACACATTAGTAGACAATTAGGTGATGGACAACCTAAGTTCGTGGTATTATCAATTGAACCGTTAGATGTGATCAGTACATATTTATAGCTACCCTGTACAAATTTGTAATTAAGAAAATCTCTTTACATTCTACATTATTTATATTATGCGGTTATTTCTATGTGCCATATGCTCATTTTAAAAGCTAAAGTACTGCAAGAGCTAGGAAACATATAGCTTTGAAAACATTGAAGGATATGGTAACTATTCCCCACTGGACATATATATATATATATATATGCTTTTAGTCTTGAAATTCCAGCTTCTTTGAAAAATATGAGTACAGTTTCCTCAATCTTTCATTATATCGTACACTGATTCTTAAACTGCAAGTTCCAAATCTAGTAAACGAGACGAGTTTTCTCTAAATGCTTATGGTTTTATTAGTTATCCAACACTTCAGGTATCCTGTAACCTATCTGTTTGTCCAGTTACCACAACCTTTTACTGAAACAAGTAGACCTTAGATCTCAAAATGCTTATGGTTTTAGTTATCTAACACTATTTAATTAGCCTCCTCTGAGAAGTAATATAATTGTACTAATCTTTCAGGTCAAGGGACAAGCAGAAGGTTTTGTTTCGACGTACTACAAGGGCGTAATGACGGTAATCTACCTCTTGTAGCATTCTTGGGACACACTATTAGTTGCGAGTTTTGTATTTATAGCCACGTTATGTCACAATGTCAAATTCTTGCAGTGTGATGATGAAACTTGCACATGCACCACACGAAGTCTTAACCTCGGCTTGTTGGTGATTCTGACAGTGGAACAGTCTGTCCAAATTATCCGCACTGCAATGGGCGTCATGTAAGAAAGGTGTGCATAACTAACGTGTCCCAGAAAAAGCAGTAATTTCCTCTGATTTCTTTCACTCAATTAGTTATCTTGGTGATGAATGTACCATGTACTAGTACACGGATGCTGATCTCTACAAACAGCTCTCATTTTTCTGTCACGTCTTGGATACAGTACGCTGCATAGAAAAGGAAAACTTGTTACTTGCTTCTGAAGCCATCTCTGTTATGAGCTTGTGTCTTTGTCCAGTCAGTAATTTACTTATCTGTTTTTGCTGCAACAGGATTGGCAGATGGAATCTAAGACTAGACTGGCGGTAGAGTTAGAGCTGTCTAAAAGTCGCCCAGTTGTGGCTTTGGCTGGCCCAACAGTTGAAAGGATTCGAGATCGCTGTGCTTATGGGTGGATACAGCTGCAAGATGTTTTTGTTACGGTTTAAACTGAGTAAATCTCAGTACTGAGCTTTTCTGGTGGGTCTGTGTTGTTAGGGAATGCGGAAAAATGAACTGAAGAATGGAAATCGAAATAACTCACAACCACAAGCGAAAATAAAATAAAAGAGAACACCGAGATTTAACGTGGTTCGGCAAAGTGCCTACGTCCACTGGTAGCAACAATAAAGAACCTCCACTATACGAAGAAAGGTTACACCGAGAGAAACACTACTTCAAGACTCACACTTGAAGGGATACACTCTCACATACTTTATTTTGCTACACACACAAAACTCTCTACTTGGAGTTTTCTCTCTATCTCTCATTCTTAATTACACACAAGATGATCTCTCCCTTATTGTTCTTCTATGTATATTGCACCACTTCTCATGCCTTTATATAGGCAAACATCTTTGTGCAATTCATGCATTTGCATGTAACATGCATGGAAGCAAAGTCAATCTTCTTCCTTGATTCATGTTCAATGTTGGCATGCTTATCAATGCATTCTTCTTTCTTTGTCAAACAAATCAACCACCTACCACCATAAGGTTGTAGATTTGTTTCTTACCTTCAACAAATGTTGCTCCAAGTTTCAACAAAACCAACTCCACCAATTAATGGGTCACCAAAGCAATAGGTGTGCTTGATTTACTCATGTGAACATCACATAGTTTTCACACCTTCATTAAGGAGGGATTGACCCTATCATGCGTCTCAGATCATCGATTTGGTTCATCCTGGTATTGTTCTTCATCCCTTCCCCGTGCTCTTTCCGTTTATGGCTTTGGTGTTTGGATTCCATTAAGTTTTGATCTCTTAGGATTCTGAGTTTTCTTCTGCTCGTTTCGTTCTTCGACGATTGACGACTGTTCTGGCTCTTCTTGGCTTGTTTCTTATCCCCCCTTGTGCTGGTTGGGAGCGGCTATCCAGAGTTGGTAAATCCTAGGAAGCCAAGGAAACGAGTCTCATGTTCTTCTGACCGAGTTCATCAAACAGAGCATCTGCAGAGTGATAGACTACATCAATATATATCTATATCTATGTAATTACATCCACACTAGGGAGTCTAATATTGGATATGTAACTTCTAGACCGATAGACTACACATTCAGTATGTTCTTACGCTATATGTCAAGTTATATTCACTATATATACATTTATATTCCAAATATATTCTTACATTGTTCACCTTGACGTAAATCTCAAAACAACCAGCTACGAGAGTGCACTAAAATAGATACAACCAAATTCTGAAACCATTCAGCTTGATTAAAGTTAAAACACACTACCGCACTGGCCACTGCCCAAAATTCTAATTTTTTTTTTCTATTTGTTTTTTTGTGTGGGAATGATCCTTTTTTTTTTTTACAATGGGCCTCAAATTTCTGAGGGCAGGCACTGGCCTATGCTTAACCAAGCATTCTTAAATAACATTAACAAATTAGTTTACGATCACAACTACGAACGGTTTTATCTCACATAAGTGATAGGTATATATATCTACAGTTTTATCTACCGTAGTTGAAAGTTGAAACACAGCTATTTCATTAAACTTCAGTGCACAACCTCAATTTTGGCCAGGAGCAAATTCTATGTCATCAGAACACTGCAACGAAACTCACTATGCAAAAACTAAGCTCTTCCGTTTTCAATTAACTAATTGTTTGACCAACTTCAATCTAACCATAATTAAGAATTATAGCTTCAACTTCATTAAGCAATCCCACATTGTGAAATTCAGAAGAAACAAGAATGCCACATTCGTAATACTTGCTAATCTTAATTCATTTTCCCTCCTAAAACAGATTCTAATTTAAAATACAGAGTTATGGACTTTTGAGACTCTTCCTTCTCTCTGTGATAGTAGTTTAGAAACCAAATCATCCATGGCTTTAGCAGAAGACCCCATTGCTTCACCATCCTCCCCTGGAGCTCCTCTTATCTTCTCCATAATCTCACCAGCCCTCCTCCTCATCTCACGACCCTCACCACTCTCATTGACAACCAACTCAATCAATCTCCTCACCTCCTCTGCCACCACATCACTCTTAACACCCCTCGTCAGCTCCACATTCACTCCCATCTCCTCCACCAACATCTTCGAGTTATACGACTGCTCCGCCGCCAGCGGCCACCCAATGATCGGCACTCCCCTGCTTAAGCTCTCCACCACCGAGTTCCACCCGCAGTGACTCACAAACGCCCGCGTCGCCGCGTGTGCCAGTATGTCGAGCTGTGGCGCCCAGTTGTGTATTAGCAGCCCCTGCTTCATCTCCCTCATCCGCTCCTCGAAACGTTTCGGCAGCCATTCGGGTCGGAATTCTCCCTTCAAGTCGTGACCCACCGGCGGCCTTATGACCCACACAAACGGCTTCCTGCTCTTTTCCAACCCTTTGGCCAATTCCATCATCTGGGAGGCACTGATCGTGTTCTGAGAACCAAACGAGATATACACCACGGATTCAGAAGCGTGTGAGTCCAGCCATTCGATGCATTTCTCGGTTGAAACTCCAGATTTCTTGCCGGAATATTTTTTGCTGGAAATGTTAGAAGCCAATATAGACCAAACGGGAACCTTAAGGTAATCTCGCAACACTTCCAGTCCAAACGGCTCGATTTCATCAACCGTGTTGCATATCCAACCAAAAGACATCATCGCGAGCGAGATCTGCGGCTGGATATATCTCGACCAAGAATCAGTACCGTCGGCGGCTCTCAGAAACGGGTGCAAGTGAGACGGCGTCAAGCGACACCGTTCGGGGAACCCCGGAAGGTGAAACTCCTCGTCGTCTGAAGACACACTACGCTGAGGGAGATGTTGCCAGAGTGACACGTACGCCGCCGTGCCGTAAGCCCCACCGGTGGTGAAAGCGATATTCACGGTGGCAGAGGTTTTGGCAACATTCACGGCCCACCCGAAAAACACGTCGGAAATTAAACAAAGTGGGGGCTTACCTTCCTTCTCGGTGATGTCGGAGACCATACGGCGAGTCGGAGCTTCTAGATGCTGCGACGCAACGAAGAGGTTTCCTATTAAATGGAGAGGCAAGTTCTCTGTGTTCTCTGTGTTGGGCGGGAGGCCATACTCTTGGCTGTGGAAGGGAAGCTCGGCCAAGTGGATGTTGGTGTTGGGTTGTGCAGAGCGAAGGTATTGAGCGTTGAGTGGGGTGGTGGCTATGGTGATGGTGAAGCCAGTTCTTTGCTGGATTTTCTTGGCTAGGGCTAGAAATGGGATCAGATGGCCTTGAGCCAAGAATGGTAGCATCACTATGTGTTCCTTATCAAAACCCATCTCTTAAAACTCGTTGATTCTCTTGCTTCCGGCACTGAAATGGGTTCTGGATTTACTTACTATATGAAAGGAATCTGGCTAGCAAGTTATATATATATATATATATATATATATATATATATATATATATATATAATTTCTCAGGTGCGGATTTGACGATTTCGGCCACCGGCGATGCGTAACGATGGCGCTGACCAGCACAGCTGTACTCCCCTCCTCTCGGCGCTCATGTCTGTGCTGGATGGAGCTGCAGTGCCGGCTTACGGTGGCCAGAATCTCAAAATCGTCATACGGTGCCCAGAAATTTGAAATTTCGAGATTCCGGCCAGCCCACGCTGGCGCTGAAGCTTCGGCCGGTACAGACAGGACCGTCTGGAGGAGGTGAGTGCAGCTGTGTTAGTCGGCGCTATCGTTACACGTCGCCGGTGGCCGGAATCGTCGAATCTGCACCTTGCGGACAGTGCGGACGTCGGCAGCCAATAAGCTATATATATATATATATTTATTTATTTATTTATTGGGTTAGTGATCGAGAGCTTTAGATCTTAGAATATATGGTCATCAATGACGTTTTCTGTTTGGTTGCATGATGCATACCCTAGATTTCTAACCAAATTAGAATTCTTCATCTCCAGTATAGGGAAATAAGATCAGAAGCTCAGAACTACCTTTCAACTTTGATATATGTACACTGGACTGTGATCAGACCTTCTTCCAGATCCAGCGTCGTAGTACATTGAATGTCGTAATTAAGAGAATTTCATGTTTCCTCTTGGCATTCAGCAGGACACCTTTTTTTTCTGAGACGGGACGAAAATAACTCCCCACCGTTTCTGTTTATGCGTCT
This sequence comes from Argentina anserina, assembly GCF_933775445.1. Taxonomy (NCBI): domain Eukaryota; kingdom Viridiplantae; phylum Streptophyta; class Magnoliopsida; order Rosales; family Rosaceae; genus Argentina; species Argentina anserina. The sequence continues at coordinate 5,445,763 of NC_065875.1, forward strand.
ACCTTCTCGTCATTTTCATCTAAAAAAATTGCCGACATGCATGCAGCAATTATATTCAGAACAAGTGAACAAAAAGTATATATATATCCACTATTTCCATGTGATTTTTCTTTTTTAATTAATACTATATGGGATACTATATATCCAACTATCCAAGTGATATTTGGCACATATGTTAACTCAATTTATCAGGAACCAGTGGATGCTATGTCGATTTGACTTGTGACTTGTGAGTGATCTTTCACACAGCTTTATAAAGGGCCGGTCCATACATGCACACTTTCAACAGTGTAGTGCTGAAGACCGACCATTAATCTCTGATACTTTAACAAGGTCACATTGATCGATTACATTATGCATGTGAATGTACTACGTAGCCTATGTTACGTTGATATGTTTAACACGGTTGCAATTATATTATATATATGTATGCATGTCTATTGTGATTTCTTAAATCAAGTTCATATGCAATCGTTTAAGTATGACTCGAATTCACAATGTCGTTAAATTTAGCTAATTCTTTTATAAGAAGGAAATAAAAAAAAAAGAGGATTTTATACGGAGGAAATTATCTAGCTTTTTGAGTCTGTATTTGGAATTGAGTGAAAAAAGAAACGAATTAATGTCAGTTTAAAGATTTTTTTTTTTTAGTATAGAATTTCCTTTTTTCAGACTTGTGATGTAATGTCCTGCTCAAATAAGTGTATCAACACAATAGCTGCAGTTTTTCAGACCCATATTATGCATTTTGTAAACCACTAGCTAGGGGGAGAGTCGGGAGACCTTCATCAAATGCTATAAACAAAATGCATTCATGCCCGAGAAACAACAAGTGAGGCCTCTTGCAGAGTTGCAGTATATATATACGTGTACAGCCTATCGACATGATAAAGCCTTTTGGTTTGGAAGCTATGTTGCTATGTTGCTATGTTGGGGCTCTAGGTTTGGCCAATGCTTGGAAGCTAGCTGAGCTCCATATTCAAACTTGCATCCTAGCAGGTCGTCCCAAACTCCCAATATGAATCGACGCTTACGTCGACACGTTAGAAAGACATTATTGTTTTGATGACATTATTTAGAGACATTTTTACTCTTCATGAGAGAATGAAAGATCTAACCATTGCATTCCAATTATTGAGAGATATATGAAAGGTAGCAGTCCCGCTCACCTGTGTGACTATATTTGTGGGACAAAAAGGGACACTCCCCTTACAACCGTTAGATTTAAATAAAATCGATCAAAGGGTTTAAAAGAACTCCAATGTTTGTTAAGAGTCCGCTCTTTTGAATAATCCACCATTAAGTCTTCGAGATTCTCAAATACTGGTTTAATCTTGATTACAATTGCGGAATAGACTCAAGTCAGATTATTAATGTCGTGGTATAATAGTATGTTATAGGATTACAGATAAATTGGGTTAGAGTTGTGGGAGGAGATTACTTTGAATAGATTGATGTGGGTATGGCAGCCATGGGTGAAGCCTGAAGCCTGAAGCCTTACAAAATCATGAGGGGGAGAATATGAACAACGGAAGCTGGTAAAGTTGTTGGATTAAAACATTTGAATCTAACGGCTGTGAGGGGAGTGTCCCTTTTTGTCATGCAAATATAGTCTCGTAGGTGAGTGAGACTGTAAAAGGTAGAGAGTACAGTAGAATACGTAGAGCAGATCAAATTAACATGCTTGATTTAATGGATAGAAAGAGAAAATAATTGTAACTTCTTTAATTTGAAAGCATAAATCATCACACATATATGTGATTATTTCTGAATTTTTTATTTTTATATCATCTTACGCTTGTAAAATGTTTGCCGATCATACAATGCTTGAGGCCTGAGCTATTGGGGTATTGTCTTGGGAAAGTATGAGGTCTCCCCAAACATGTAGCCTATGACAACTGCTTTGGTTGCCTTGGGCAATGGACGGCCCTACATCGTAAAAAGGTGGTGCTCATCTCTTCATGACTACACATTGGTCATTCATTTGACGGGTCCTGTATAGGTTGTGAGGTGCTAGAATTGGTACTTTTTGACGGTCCTGTTTGTAAATTAAATTACATGATATGAGTATAAAATTAAAAATCATATGCATAACAACTAATCGTTAATTTAGTGAATGAGATTAATTTACCATCTTCATGAACGATGACACTGTGATCCATTGTGCCTTAATCCGAAGTCACAAGGTGCTAGGCAAGGTCTTATGTTAGTCACTACTCTATGCTTTTTCAATAGACAAAAATTTACGCAAATAACTCGTAGTGATAACATGGACGTTTACCATCTATATATAGAGAATCTTTAACCCTTAAGAGTCATTCCATTACAGACATCTTGTAAGTTAAGTCATCTTATTTAGATTCCTGATTCAATATTGATTTGTAGTCTTACTTCTAGACTTAAATTAGGATTCCTTACCATAATGATATAATACACGAAATCATTAGGAACTAAATTTGATATTATCTTTATTTCCATGTAGAATTAGATTATGACATTAAATATGATAATCATATAATATGTAATATGTCTAAAATTGATCTAACACGGTTTTGTACGACGCCCTAGGCCTCATCATTTAGCCCGCGGAGGCCCGCAAGCCCGACGGGCTTTTACCCGGCCCGGCTCGCGAGAAAGCCCGCCAAAGCCCGCTTCCGTGGGTAGAGGGCCGGGCTTAAAGTAGAGGTGTGAAACCCGGCCCGCCAAAAGCCCGCAAGGCCCGTGAGGCCTGGCCCGCCAAAAGCCCGCAAGGCCCGGCCCGTAAAAGCCCGCCAAATAATAAAATATTATACATACATATTTTATTAGGTTTAGAATAAAACTATTGCATTATGAAGCAACTATATTAAGGAAATTTCTTGGGATCGATCGACACCAGTAGATATGATCGGTATATATATTTAGTGACCCTGTAAAAATTTCATCCAATTCGGAACTCGTTTGACCGTCGGAATTTCTGGTAAACCGAAAACAACACTAATATATCATAAGTGAAGACCCATTACCAAAATACGAACACCAAAAGTCGTTTGCATATCTGAAATCATCTAATTTTTCTCACCGATTGTGTGTGGTCGCACCAAGGAAACCAATTTGGCAAAGCCCCGGTCAAAGAGGATTTTAATATGTCAAAATGTATTTTTCTTTGTTAACCGTAGGTACGGACAGTCAAACAATATCCAAAACGGACGAAATTTTTACGGGTTCCCTAAATATATATACCGATCACATCTACTGGTGTTGATCGACCATATTTTTTGAATTTGAGTTGTCGATCGCCGTAGTGTCCACTAATTTATTATAACCTTATATTAGGTTTATAATAAAACTATCACATTATGAAGCGACTATATGAAGGAAACTTCTCGGAATCGATCGACACCATCCGATGTGATCAATATATATATTTAATGATCATTTTAAAATTTCATGCAATTCGGACTTCGTTTAACCGTTGGAATTTCCGGTAAACCAAAAACACTACTAATATGCCCTAAGGGGGGACCAATTACCAAGATGCGAATGTGGAAATTTGTTTACATATTTGAAATCACCTAATTTTTGTTACCTATCGTGCGCGGTCGAACTGAAGAAATCTAGTTGGCAAATCCCCGGTCAATGAGGTTGAAATATGTCAAAACGCCTCTTTTTTAGTTGACCGTTGGTACGAACGGTCAAACCATGTCCAAAACGGACGAAATTTTTACGGGTTCCCTAAATATATATACTGATCACATCTAATGGTGTCGATCGACCATATTTTGAATTTGAGTTGTCGATCGCCGAAGTGTCCACTAATGTATTATAACCTTATATTAGGTTTATAATAAAACTATCACATTATGAAGCGACTAAATGAAAGAAACGTCTCGGAATCGATCGAAACCATCCGATGTGATCAATATATATATTTAATGATAATTTTAAAATTTCATGCAATTCGGACCTCGTTTAACCGTCGGAATTTCCGGTAAACCAAAAATAACACTAATATGCCCTAAGGGGGGACCAATTACCAAGATGCGAATGTGGAAATTTGTTTACATATTTCAAATCACCTAATTTTTGTTACCTATCGTGCGCGGTCGAACTGAAGAAATATAGTTGGCAAATCCCCGGTCAATGAGGTTTAAATATGTCAAAACGCCTCTTTTTTAGTTGACCGTTAGTACGAACGGTCAAACCATGTCTAAAACGGACGAAATTTTTACGGGTTACCTAAATATATATACCGATCACATCCAATGGTGTCAATCGACCATATTTTGAATTTGAGTTGTCGATCGCCAAAGTGTCCACTAATGTATTATAACCTTATATTAGGTTTATAATAAAACTATCACATTATGAAGCGACTATATGAAGGAAACTTCTCGGAATCGATCGACACCATCCGATGTGATCAATATATATATTTAATGATCATTTTAAAATTTAATGCAATTCGGACCTCGTTTAACCGTCGAAATTTCCGGTAAACCAAAAACAACACTAATATGCCCTAAGGGAGGACCAATTACCAAGATGCGAATGTGGAAATTTGTTTACATATTTGAAATCACCTAATTTTTGTTACCTATCGTGCGTGGTCGAATTGAAGAAATCTATTTGGTAAAGCCCCGGTCAATGAGATTTTATTATGTGAAAACGCCACTTTTTGTTGTTAACCGAAAATTCCGACGGTTAAACGAGGTCCGAATTGGATGAAATTTTTACACGGTCCCTAAATATATATATCGATCACATCTATTGGTGTCGATCAACAATATTTCGAAACTAGAATTTATTTGTGACTTTTATTTTAGAATGTTTTATAACAATTCTTTTATTATTTCAAACCCTTAAATTAGAGTATTATATTGTTTTTTCTAATACAAGCCCGTAAGGCCCGGCCCGTAAAAGTCCGCAAGGCCCGGCCCGGTCCGCAAAAGCCCGCAAGGCCCGCCTTAGGTGGGCGGGCTTGGATCTTCGTATTTTTAAAAATACCCGGCCCACCACTTATTTAAATTTATTAAGATCCGGGCCCGTCACTCATGGGCCGGGTCGGGCCGACCCGTCCGGCCCGTCCCGTTGACGAGCCCTACGACGCCCGAGCTTCATTGTCTGCGTCTCTGCGACATCAACAATTATAAGGTTTACTACCCAAAGCGCCACCACATAGTTTTACTAGTTTCAAATAACCTCATTTACCCGGCCCAAACCCAGTGACCCGACCCGTGGCACAGCTCCACCAGCTTTCCTTGCCTTTCTGGCAAAAAATTCTGTTTGTTTTTCTTTTTCCTTTCTCTTCTGTGTGATTGTTTGTTTGATTCGTATTACCCTCTTTGCTCTTCTTCTGAGAAAGTCTATAGATGCTGATCAAAACGCTGCGTTTCGTCGCCGATCTTCTCCGAAATCCGTATTGGAATGCCATCAAATAGTTCGCTCTGATTCTTCTCTTCTTCTTCTTCTTCCGGAGAGAGAAAGAGCCAAATTCATCATGTGGTTTTCGTTTTGGAGACCCAGGGACCGATTCTCCTTCGACGAGCTCAGGTCTGCAAAACCCTAACATTCAGTTTCGCTCAATTCAGTTCTCAATTTCACTAGTTTCTAATTTGCTTAATTGTTAATGGTTTGGTTTGGGCTACTGAGTCTGCTACATTATTGAGTTGATTTAATTGGTAATTTAGATTAGAGGATCGAAATTACGGAGCAAAGTTGATTGTTTTTAGTGTTCTTGATTGTGGAGAGCGACAAGTCTAAGTGTACGGCCTCCCATTGTGAATGTTGGAGGTTTTGGTGAGTAAGTTGAGTTTAGATGAGGTGGTGTTGCAAGGTTGCGGGAGCCGTAGATGTCGAAAGCTTCGAATATTGGACTGTTCTGAGCTGTATAAGTAATGACAGATGGTATGTTTATGACGGCTGGCATAAAAAAATTAAAATTGAGAAGGGGGATTGGATCGAGTTTTTCAACTCATGCTGTTTAGGATGCTGCACCTGCTTGAGTGTTGCTTTGGGAATGGAATAGGAATTGTGAAGAAGCGTGTACTTTTTTCCTCTCCTTGCGGTGGAGAAATAAGTTAACTTCCGATATTTGATATGCAGCATTTGTTCAGAGCTACAAAAATGAATTCTGTTTTGGCGAAGCAAATAATTCATGATGATAATGATAATCCAGAGACTTTCAGGTCAAATGTGTACTAGGTTGGAATAGATTCGGAAACAACTACTCGGTGGAGGAACATGGGTGTAATTTCTCCCTGTTATAGTTTTCTCCTAATTACTTTCATGATGATTTTCCTTCATGAATGAATGAATTGAACACTGAAGAAGCATGTTACTCAGTTTTATATGTATATACGTAGAGTCCTCTAAGTTGGAGTGCATTTTCAATAAAGGATAGCCAACATTGGTGCGGCTTCTCCCGCCGTTCAGTCCAATGATCTGAATTGTCCGATTTTAAGGATCTTCAAAACAAGTCATGTAAAAGAGCAATAGATTGGGAATCAGTTAGGCATTTGGCTTTTGAGCTTATTATTTCCCATACATTCCTTCTTAATCTCAGTTGTCCCTTCATTGTTTTCCAAACCAAGAGTTCTTTCAGAGCATAATGTCGTATTTGTTATTCAATTATATGAGTGTTGCTGTTTTTAACTTGATTTTTCTCATTTGATATGTGATGTTGATAGTAGTTGTATTTCTATACTTGCGCAGTTGTGCTAATCAATATTTGCCTTCTTGGAGTAGGTATTTAACTGATCAGCTGGTGAAAATTCAAGTGGTGAATGACGTTAACAAGGTAATTGGACTATGTCTGCCTTTATCAGCATGTTGTTAAATTTCTCTCTCTCTCTCTCTCTCTCTCTCATATTGTACTAATATATGGTCTGTTATGAAGGATTTTGTTATTGAAGCTCTGAGATCAATTGCGGAGTTGATAACTTATGGTGACCAGCATGATACGACCTTTTTCGAGTATGACTTCTCAACTCGTACTGTATCTTGATCCGCATGATTTTTTATTAGACTTTAATCTTGTCCTGTTGCTTGTCTAGATTTTTCATGGAGAAGCAAATCATGGGAGAGTTTGTACGTATATTAAAGATTAGTAGAACTATGACTGTTTCACTTCAGTTGCTGCAGACAATCAGCATTATGATACAGAACCTCAAAAATGAACATGCTATATGTAAGTTTTGTTGTTAAGAAGAACATGATAAATTTTGCAGCAGCTAATGTTTCTCTAGTTGGGGTGATAGTTGATGGATTTGGTTGTCTTACCAATTATTATTATTATTTTTTTGCAGATTACATGTTCAGTAATGAACATATGAACTACTTAATAACTTATTCATTTGATTTTAAGAATGAAGAGTTACTGTCGTACTATATATCCTTCTTAAGGTTTGGTTTTGCTCCTTTTTTTCTGTCTTAAAAAAATGCTTATGTGGTTACCCGTCTTTATATTCTTTGATAAGTACCTTTTTGTTCTTTTGACATCTTTTGTTTGCTTTCTTATTTAATTGCATATGCTATGGTCTATGAAGAGCAATAAGTGGGAAGCTAGATAGAAATACGATTTCTCTGCTTGTAAAGACTGAAGAGGTAAGTAGTGTTTTGTTCTCATTTGTCGTGTTTTGATAGCACCTGCCTTCATCTTTCGAATGAAATTTGCATACTTTTTTTTAAAAAAATTTGTTTCAGTAAGCTGGCTACTGATTAATAAGGGTTTGAGCATGTGTATAATTTTAAAACCATTAACTTCAAATATGTAAAACTGAATTCTGAATTTGAATGGCACTAGTGTCGAACAGCATTAATTGTCATCGTCTGATGTCACATGTGCAATCGCAAAAAACCAATGAAGAAAAAAAAATACATGAACAATGGCTTGATCCTTTCTTCAATGTCTGCATCACCTGTGACCAAGATTACATTATAATTCCTATAAACAATGATATAAAATCATACATGTCTCAGGCAGATGCACCTTGAGGAATTTAGCATCTGAGTAAAATTACTAAAGTACTTATCATGCCTCAACCTTTGGACATCAATTGCGTATCCATTATAGATTCTAGACTAGTACCATTTTCACATTTCTAGTATTATTTGGTGAATTGTTGGTTACCCTAGCTTGTGAGTGCTGGAAACGAAGTGCTAAAATCTTTTGGCACTTCTAGGATGGAGTTTATATGACGTTATTCTCAAAGGATGACGGTTGAAGTTTTCATGTAACAATAAATATTCATTAGATTCCACTGGATCTGGGGAGTGAGAAGTCTATGGTTTCCATAGAAAGTACCCTATTGTGGACTAACATTTGATATGGTTTGGGTTTCCTTATTGTTCTAATTGAATCATTGCCAGTTGCTTGTATCTTGATTAATTTTCTCTTTCACAATTTTTTAAGTTGTAGTGGATAATAGCAGTCCATATATCTCTTTTTGTGCATCTAGGATGAAGTTGTTTCATTTCCGCTTTATATTGAGGCAATACGATTTGCTTTTCATGAGGAGAGTATGGTTCGCACTGCTGTAAGGGCTCTGACGCTTAATGTTTATCACGGTTAGTTTTGGTTGTTCTCTGTTTGCCTAATGTGGGGAATGATGTTGTGTTCAGTGCAACTTAATCTATGCCAATTTTAATATTGTTGTGATTTTTCAGTTGGAGATGATTCTGTGAATAGATATGTTACCAGTGTCCCTCATTCAGATTATTTTTTGGACTTGGTCAAATTTTTCCGGAAGCAATGCATCGATCTAAATGTATTGGTTTCTGACAGTACGACGTAAGAGTAGGAGTAGTATTCTGATTTTACTATGAGTATGCTGCATTTATCTTCTCTGAAGTATTTCATTTATATATCGAGACAGCAACCTTGGTGGAGACACAACCTCGTCAATTACTGCTGCTGTTGATGAGATCGAGGATAATCTCTACTATTTTAGTGATATTATTTCTGCTGGAATTCCTGATGTTGGGAGGTTATTCACAGAAAACATATTGCGGCTTTTGATCTTTCCATTGCTTCTACCCTCTCTAACGATAGAAGCTGTAAAGGTAGGGAAAACATACCCTTACTGCCTGCTATTTTATATTTTTTAATAGGGGATTAGTATTCTTTTGGTAGTTTATTGATAAGTGATAACTTTGGAATCCAACATGCTATTGACCTTTTGTAACTTATAACAGGAGATTCAAATTGGTGCTGTCACATCTTTGTATCTAATTTGTTGCATCTTGCGCATAGTAAAAATCAAGGATCTGTCAAATACTATTGCTGCTGCCCTATTCTGTCCGTTACAAGCTTTCTTATCCAAGTCTGGTGCTAAACCCAATGGCTACAAATCTGGTTATGGTGTTACCCATGAAATTCAGCCACCAGGCAGTAATAATCTAACTAAAGCAGAAGTAGGAAATCTACGTGTTGATTCGGAGAACTTGTCAAGCTCTCCCCAAATCCAGCACGTGGATGCCAGTGTTGCAACAGAAAATGATAGTTGTGATTGCCATTTGTCTTTGAGGTAATAAGATCTTTCTAATTACTGCTGATGTGTGAGACCTCTTCTTTTGTACATTTCTTATGAGATTACTTCGATGATTCTTTTAATGTCTGCTAGGACAAAAAGTCTATACTGCTCATTAAAAATTGCTCCCTGACTATGCCTTTTATATTGTTTTGGTTTTATCAGCTGCTAGAGAGATTTTATGATATGTTTCTGTTCTATCACCACGCCGATTGGAAAAAAGATGTTGGCAGTTTGTGTTTTGTTATACTGGCATTTATGATCTTGAAATTCACCTTATGGCTATGGATTTACTGGAATCTCTCTATGAAATAAGTTTCTGTCAATGAACACCAATCTCATTACACAACAGTAAATCTTTACACTAACAAGATGAGTAAATCTCAATTTTTTTCGTGAAGTTTTTGTTTGGTGCTTTATATATATATATATATATACAAAATTCTCAGCTGCGGACGTTCGCACCGTCCGTACGGTGCGGATTCGGTGAAACTGGTCACCGGCGACGCAACGACGGCACCGACCAACACATCCGCACTCCCCTCCTCCTGGCGCTCATGTCTGTGCCGGCCAGGGCTGCAGCGCCAGCCTACGGCGACCGGAATCTCGAAATCTTCGCACGGTGCCCAGAAATTTGAAATTTCGAGATTCCGGCCGCCGTAGCCCGGCGCTGCAGCTCCGGCCGGCACAGACAGGAGCGCCGGGAGGAGGGGAGTGTGGCTGTGCTGGTCGGCGCCGTCGTTGCGCGTCGCCGGTGGCCGGAATCGTTGAATCCGCACCATGCGGACGTCCGCAGCCGAGAAGCTCTGTATATATATATATATGTTTGTATTTATTTTTTGTTAACCTACAGTATTTTTTTATTGTATGATATGATTATCAATTTTTCTTAATGAATGCAAATTATCATTAGTTACTTTTCGATATGTGGCTGTGTATCCCTAACTTATAATTGAACATCTGTCATGTCCCAAGCAGTATTGCATGTTATTGTTAACTTGGTCAGTATGATGTATTTAATTTCCATGTTATTTAAAAGTGATGTTGGCCCATGTGTACAGGGAGGCTTTACTTTCTTTCCTTACAAGTGGGGACGATTTACAAGTTTCGGGTTCATTGAGTGTGCTGGCTACTTTGTTGCAGACAAAAGGTTATATAACTGTATTTCTGATTTAATCAGAACTACTTCTCATCATTGTTTTTTCAAACGAAATTCACAACAGCTTCTTGTCTCTGTTTCTTACTAAATCTTCACTTATATAGAATTGGACGAATCAATGTCAGATGCCCTGGGAATTCTTCCTCAACGCAAACAGCATAAGAAACTTCTGCTGGTATGCTTTTGGGATAAAAATTCTTGTCTTTTCTCTGTGTGCTTGCAGAATAAGTAATAATTAGAGTGACTGCCAACTAGTTTATTTCTTACTTTATGGCTTTGTGAATTTGCGGGAGTGATGGGTCCGTTTATCGGGATTAGGTGTGTATGAGTATTGTTAAGACAAAGTATTTTTCTCTGCAACTCTATAGACCTACCAATAGCTTATTTTGAATTGGTTTGATTATTTAAACTTTCAAAAGTTCAAAAACTGAAATAATTTCAAGTCCAAAATTGTAAACAGGAGCACCAAACCGAGCTGAATAGTTTAAAATCAGACGAAAACTATGCTTTGGCTGTTTTCTGTCCCAACCTTATAACAGAATAATATAATATGAGAAGCCCTTATTCAAGTACACACTAGTGTTGTTCCCCAGTTACGTTTCTTGTCGTATATTTGCTGCAATATACGTGAGAGGTATAATTTTAAATAGAAAAGCATAGGTTACAGCCTTACAAGGTGTCCAAGTAATTCCTTACTGGGGGAGGGGCAAATAAAGATACACATCGGACCAGCTATGTGCATCATTTTCTGAATTACTTGAGAAGAACATGAGATTTGTACCACCACTTTCTTTTTGTCATATGACTCATATGTACCGCTACACTCTGGTAACAGTCTAGTTAAATTCTTATGGGTCTCTGTATTCAGCTTGTTTTTTGTGTAGCTGTTAATCTACAGGACATCATATGATTGAAAATGTTGTTTCATTGAATAAATTCCATTATAATGCTCTGTGGCATTCTTGCAGCAAGCTTTGGTTGGTGAAAGCTCAGGTGAAGAACAACTCTTTTCTTCAGAAAGTGGCTCCTCGAGAAATGGAATTGAATTTGGCAGTGAGCTTGATGGCTGTTTACAAAAGCTTAAGGTAATAATGCTGAAGTTGTTGTATTTATCCCGCTAAAGCTTTTGTATGGATATGTAGAGAGACTACTGGCCACAGACTTACAGTTGTATAGTCAAAGCTGTGTTTCAATTGTTGAGAATGGGTTAGGAACTTAGATCGCCAATTGTTTTTCTAAAATGGAGCGAAGATTTCATTATATGTCAATAGATCAATGATATGGTCAATGATTATATCATAAAACTTAACCCAGTTTCTATAACTATTTTTGCATAATAAATTCTTCAGATCTGAAAGGGTCATTGATCTTGTATACAATGTAATTTAAGCTGTATAATTGTTTATCTGTATAACTATCAATTCTTCACCTGCTTTAAGGGTTTAGCATGTTTACAGCATTATGTATAATCGTAGTTTGTTTGTCGGTCGGCTAACCTCTTTTCTTTTTTCTTTTGTTTTTTCCTTGTAATTAACAGGAACAGTATGGAGTATCATGTTCCTTTCTGGAAGTGAGAGCTAGCCCTCGTGTACATAGATTTCAGGTACCTTGGGTAAAAACTTTTGAGTATTTTTAATGTTGATTAAAAAAAAACAATCTTGTTCACTTGTTTGTCTGAATGTGTGTACTCCCCAAAGTGTAGGTTCTTTCAAAGTTTTGTCAACCGTAGTAAGCTAAATAATAATGCATCACTGAAAGATCACTGCAATCACTTGTGGCTGTTCACTTAATTCAGAAGATTCTGATTTTTGTTCCATTTCTAAGGTCTGTTGCTGACTTGATGGGCTTAATCTATCTCTCCTCAAACACACGCACTCACTCAGAATAACACACCATCACTTTATTTATGTCCCCAATTGATGTTGTTCTAGTGTTGACTGAAAATGTTTCATACGAACCCACATACAAAAGTTGTCCAAAATAGTATCTAGGCTCCTGGACTTCGTGTCAGTGCAGCTGGATCCTCCAAATTTACGTTATATATTTGGGGCTATTGGTGATGAGAGGTCACAAGATAGCTAGCTAATTAATCCATAGTTTTTATGCCTCTCTCTCTCTCTCTCTCTCATTATTTTTGTTCTTATGCCACCCAGCTGAAATCGTGCAGTCTATATTTTCTCATCGAAACTTGAAACTATTGTCCAAGAGATTGGCATTCTTCTTCTCCTCTTTCTATTATTCCTTCTTTTCTTGATGACGTACCAAGTGAAAATATGATTCAACTGTTTCCTTGTTTTGCCTCCTAGACTTGGAACCACAATTAACCACAATTTTTTTTTTAAATCTTAATTAATCACAAATAAATAAACAAAAGAATGGGAAACTTGTAACCATGATATATTTCTATCTATTCTGGGGCAGGTGCTTGATGCATTGGTCAGTGTCTTCTGCCGTTCAAATATATCATCGGAAACTTTATGGGATGGAGGTTGGCTTTTGCGTCAGTTACTTCCTTATAGTGAGGCAGAATTTAACTGGCATCATCGGAATTTGCTGCAGGTGAGTGTGTTATATTTCCTTTCTCATACATGCATTTGTGTTGCAGCTAATGGAAATAATTTTAGTACCACCTCTTAAACAGCTCTTCTAGTTAAATAGGTCTATGGAAGGATCTCATAGTAACAGATGGATCTTGGACTCATGTTGGTTTGATCTAGTTGATTGAAATGTGACTACATTTGTGTCTTAGTGGATAGGTCTTCTGACATAACACCATTCACAGTTTCATATACTTTATGATCGTGATTTAGCTATGTTATGTTGATCTGTATTCCCTGTTTGTCTAATGCAGGAATCGTACAAGAACTCTGCTAGTGCTCTTATTGAGGAGACTAGAGGACTCTGGCCAGATATACTTACAACAGTCCTCTGTGATGAATGGAAAAAGTGCAAGAGAGGTACTTCCTTCTCACATGTGTAAGATTTGATGAATTTAAATTATAAAATGTGTTGGTGATGTGTGTGAATTCTCATAGGAATTGAGGCATCATCCCCTCGGAAAGAGCCCAAGCACATTTTGTTTTCACCTCCAAAATTCTTCTCTGGAGGTAGTATTGGAGACTGGTGTTGTGGGAAATTTAATTGGAGATTTTTGAAACCTTCTTCGAGTTAATGCCAATCTATTTTCTTACAGATGGTCTCACAAGTGATTCATCATTTGCTGCTGGTGAAAGGATGTATGAGTTGGTGAAGGTTTGTGTCTGTATTTTTATTGCTCTTTTTAAGTTGCTAATATCAGAGTATGTGCAACACTGGGCCACGACGGAGGTTAAAACCAATAAATAAATTTCTTGTTCTTTGACTTATAGAAACATTAAGAGTTATCTATCGATTAACACTCAGATCAACACTTAGAAAGAAATATCTGAAGGATACATTGGTCTTTTAGAACACTGCAAACAGTGCAAAGTGATAGGGAACTACTGTATAAGGAGTGCAGTTTTGGGAGGATCATCCTGTGGGCCCTCAGTATTCAGTTCAGGTTGCCATGAATTAGAAAGTAGCTAATGGAAAGTTGGGAATATGGGTTTTGAGTTTTGATTAACTTTTTTTTATTGAATTTTGAAATGAAGAAGCTCGTCTTGATATATTAACCAGTTGGGGAATGTTAGGTTCTGGTTCCAGATCATATTCAAAGGAAAGGTAGGCTGGGGATATTCCTACAAATTCTTCTTCAGTTTTCTCTGTGAAATACTAGAATATGAATAAACGGCATATAAGTAGCTTATGGAATTAAGATTGTCTCCCATTTGTGGAACCTGGAAGCACCTACCTGCTACTTCTCTTTTGACTTGTTAGTTTTTTTTATGCTTTGGAATTATTAATTTCTTTTCAGAATAAAGTAATTCCATTAATATGCTGCTGCTAATACCCATCATATTTTAGGTGTTTGTACTTCTACATCAACTTCAAATTTTCTCCCTTGGTAGATCTTTGCCTGAGCAACCTCCTATTTACTCTCCAGCTGACTTTTTAGAAAATTCCCGTGCAAATAGTGCTGGAATTGATGCTTCAGGTCCCAAGCCCGGTATCGAGTTAAGACTTGGTCAGTTCTCTACCCAACACATATCTGAACGTATTTTGAACTATACAAATTGTATACAGTTTACACAACTTCTAGTTCTTTACTAATCTACTGGATTGGTCTTTTTTTTGTTTCTTATTTTGGTGGCTTCTGTTATGCAGTTGATGCTGTGCCTTGTAGAATTGCGTTTGAGAGGGGTAAAGAACGTCACTTTTGCTTTCTAGCAATCTCTTTGGGAGAATCTGGGTGGGTTGTTTTAGCTGAAGAGTTACCCTTGAAACAGCATTATGGTGTCGTTCGAGTGGCTGCACCTTTGGCTGGTTGCAATGTATGTTACAGCTCTACTGCATAGTGTGTCCGCAATCCGTTCAAAAATGAATAATCATATAATTTGCTGTTAAAAGTTGAGAATTATGATTTGTTGATATATTTAATTGTCTATTTCCTTTTCCTGCAGCCAAAAATTGATGATAAACATTTCAAATGGTTGCACTTGCGGATCCGTCCATCTACTCTACCCTCAAAGGATCCTGTGAGATCCGGTGCATATGGTAAAGTGAAGACGAAAGCTTTGGTTGATGGACGATGGACTCTTGCTTTCAGGGATGAAGAATCTTGCAAATCTGCTTTGGCGATGATTTTGGAGGAGTTAAATTTACAAAGTACTGAGGTGAACAGAAGACTAAGACCTTTACTTGACCTTGAAACCGTTGTACAATCTTCAAACCCTCCTCTAGGTCCTCCTGACGCTTCCTCTTCTTATTCATCACCTTACAATTCCTTATAGCTTGTCCACCTTTTCTTAAGTTCTGCAAGAATAGTTTCCTTCACTTATGGGGTGGGAGTGTAGTAAGTCTTCGTCACCCTCTGTACATTGTTTAGCCAACCTTAGGTATACCTAGAAATGTAGAGTAGCACCTGTATTAGTACCATTCTTTTGTATATTAGCCTCCCTTGTCCTTTTTTGTCAAGTTTAGCAGTGTTTCCTCCCATTCTTTAGCAGCTCTAACCCTAAGGAAGGGTTTTAAGCTGCCTTCCACATTTTGTTATACTTGTACCAACATTGTATAAATGAGCCAATCCCATGGTTTGTGTATAAGAAAAGGTTGTGTGCATCTGTTTTATATTTACATCATAATAAGATTAGATGGGTTTGAGTAAACATGAGTGGATGACATGAGCTATAGGGGTTCACGTTGAATTGAAATTTTTGATTGATATCAGTTGAAGATGTTTAGTTTATCAATTCATCCATTGCTTTGGTCTTAGCCTAATCATTATTTGCTATAGGGGTACATTTTCTGAGTACAATCTGAAACTGTCGCACTATCAAACAATGGGCGTCAAGCTTGACTGGTGAATAGCGCTAGTGTCTGAAGTACACAGTTCCACTTTGGTCATCAATGTCAAAACGTTTAAGAAACCGAAAGCAGATGTCTCGATTATTTGAGCTTCTCCACTTCTTCCGTAACCAAAAATACGCATCTGCAGCGTACAGTTAGAATGTGGTGAGGTCAAAATTCAAACCAAGTACCGTCTCACATATCGGTTCGTTTTCTTTGCAAAATGATAGAGCGTTAATTAAAACGTCTATAATAAATCATGTAAAACATCATTGTTACTATATCATAAGCAGTGATCGTTCTTTCCGGGGAATTGAAGGGAACTCTAAACTTTTAGTGTTAACAAATAATGAGGGGTTTGAGATTGATTATTAACCACTAAAATAAAACCTAAATTACTATTTACATGATCGACTTCTTTTTAACAAACTTAGACCAAATTTACTATTACACCACATAATTACAAGTTGGAACCTATCATACATTCTAATTTGACCAATTACATATTTTTTAGACACCAATACAATTAGAGCCTTAGGGGATCATCTAATCATGCAAGATTTCAATTAACATTTAGATTTGTATGTAATCGAATTCAATAACACTTAGAGTAGAAATCAAACAAGATTACATTTAAGCACCAAATCTTTGTTGGAGACATGTTTCATGTGTGGCGTCACCCAACATGGTTTCACATGTATATTTCCAGAATTTTTACCACTTTTAATCAACACAAACCGAACTTACTTAGGGCATGATTCGATTTGTGTCAATATGGTTGATGAATCTAGCACTCAAACACAATCTTAGGGACTGCATCCAAGCACTAAATTCATATACACATATCTAAAAATTATCTAAAAGTATGAGAAACATTATTAGAACACAACAATAGAAATACAAACTTCAATAATTATAAGAACATAGATTCGGCATAGTCTGAAAAACATATAAAATACAATCTGAAAATTCTAAAACAAATACAAAACCAATATTTCCACATAAATAACAACTTACAATCTTCATAGACAAAGAATTGTAGATTAACACAAATAGACGAAGCGATGGAGATGAGTTGCGAAAATCACACGTTGTAGGAACCTTGGAGGTGTGTCTTCAATGGTGAAACTCGGTGGAGATGATGATAGTTTTGGGGTGGACGGCTTGGCTAATTTGTGAGGGAAATTTATGGTGGTGTTTTGGTAGAGATTTGGCTCTTAAATGCTAATGAGAAGTGATGATATTTGAGAGGTGAAGCCATGTATATATAGAGGAAAGATAGAGGGTTTGAAATTGCTTCTTTCTTCCTATAATAATGTCATACTTTAATCTCCTTAAATCATGTCATGTTTTATTTCCTAAATCATGCCATGTTTTATTCCCTAAATCATGCCATGTTTTATTCCATAAATCATGTCATGTTTTATTCCATAAATCATGTCATATTTTATTTCCTAAATCATGACATGTTTTATGCCTTTAATGATCATCTTCTATTTAATTGTTGCATGACTTGTCTCTATCTTTTTTTTTTTAATTATCTCTTCAATCCAATCTGAAAATAAGAAAATAAAATCATAAGTAAGAGATAATTAGTTTCAAAACTTAACAAGAATTCCTAGTCAAACTAGGACTCTAGACCAATTATGCGTTTTAAACTCATGTAAGCACAAAAATGCATCTAATACCGCCAAAGACTCTTACTATGATTCAATGACTCAATATTACAATAATAAGGGCTAAGAAAAGTACAAATTGAGGTAAAAACATGTTAAGAATGTCGCACAAAATGCTCATATCACTGGTTGAATGGTTGATAGATCACATACTTCTCTCGGCCTATTATCGACCTAGTCTGTTACTGCGAATTATGTCCATCCAAATGGGCGTCCTAGCCATTTGGATATCTTGCCATCAGCCATACCCATGTACGGTGCACCATTGCAGTCAAAAGCAATACTTGTTTTCGGTTAGTGGTGCACTGGTACATCCATAGCCGGTCCTTGGGGAGGGTAGCCAGTGCGCTTGCACTAGGCCTATGGCAAAAAAAAATTTTGTTTGTTTATTTATCAATAATTAAATTTAATATATTTTAAAAAAGTAAAGTCACGGCCTTCATACTTGTATTGTTCCAAGAAAATCTCACTATTTTCATTCTTCTATATTTTTATCTTAAATTCTTGATATCCTTTCTTCACGAAGAAGACCGACTGCAAGAATCAAAGAATTTGGTTTCACAAAACTTTATTAAGGGCCCATTTTTCTTTTTGCACCAGGCCACGAATCCCTCAGGGCCAGTCCTGGGTACATCCATACATGGATGGGTATTTCTTGATGGTATAGGTTTGGAAGTGAAAAAGATGCTCCAGTGGATTGGTTAATAGACATAATAGAATAAGAACAAGAATAATAAGAGCTTGCTTCATCATTTCAAGGTGCCAAAGCATTGGCAACTACTTCCAAATGAATAGGTGCCACTATAAGTTGTCTATAGACATAACCCAGTTTGGACAGGAAAACCATATCGAACTAGGAAATGATAGTTTATTTCTGAATTTTGCTTTCCATCCAGATTCTTTCTTATAATTTTTTAGATTGCAATGTTAGCCTTATGATGTAGAGGAACTAATCCGTTGGAATCCACCAACGGAAATCTTGAATTGATAAGACTAGGGTTTCTCGAATCTACGAGAAGTTCTAGAATCCACTAGGATAACTGAGAAAACTCAAAGTTTTATTGATATCAAAGTTGTCCCAATACAAAGAAATATGATGCTTATATATACATCAATAACCTAAAAAAATCAAAGTCATAGTCTAACATTGAAACCTAAAGAATCCAAATTAAAAAGGAAACAAATAAACCTAAATAAAAAGAGTTCTAAAAGGAAAATATAAATAGCCTAAAATACTAAATCCCGAATCAGAACAGTAAAATATCATTATTTGGCTTAAATTTGACGGGGCTCACTAAAGTGAGTCTTGTAGATCTCGTCGTTCTCATTCCAGATTATGCGTCTCAAACAGACATTTTGACCAAAATCTGCTCAAATTTGATTCGCAAATTAAAATCTGCAATTTCATACGAGCAACCCGAAAAGTCTAAAAGATCATCTTCTTAAATATTACAGCAGTTAGTTTCCTTAGAACGGGCGAATTACTTATTTTCAAATCATTCTTCATAATCGTTCGCTGCTTCCTTGCATTTATAGTATTCTGATTTAATTTACCCTCTCCTTGTCTTGTATCAATCTCCTCCACTTTGAAAGAACTTGACATTGAGTTCCTCTTAAATAAAGAAAAAGAACATGTAGATAACAAACCTCATAATAAATTAGACAATTGAACCGTGGCTTGTAGACACGATCTTTAGCAAACTCTGATGGCACCACCATGAAGCCAACTTCAAAGACCAGTTTGTTAAACGCATCTTGAACATACTTCTTGCATCCCAATATTAAACTGTTGAATAACCTTGTTTGAATAATTAAATTGAGACTGCAAATTTTCTTCAACAGTAATAACCATGTCAACAAATGTAATTTCTTTTTTTGCCTCTTCATTGATAAATTCTAGTGGAGCTTATTCCATTAAAAATTCATGGACAAATTCTAGAGTTTTGTAATCCACCCCACCAATCAAGGACAATTTCCTTGAGATGGGAAGCAACTGTCTTGACCTTCTTATAATCTAGAACTATTTTCATCTCAAAGAATGTTTCAACCTCATCCAGTCAATTCAGAAAACTCTCCTCGTGCATATGACTGGAAAACTGGCGAAAACTGTCATGCTTCTAAAATTTTGACTCGAAGTATTCTTTCGCCCAATTGATCCTCATTCCCTGTCATTCCCTCATCTGTAATTTCGTACGAGCAACCCGAAAAGTCCAACAGATTATTTTCTTAAATATTCCAGCAGTTAGTTGCGTTAGAATGCACGAATAACCTATCTTCAAATCATTCATCATAATCATTCGCTGCTTCTTTACATTTATATTGTTCTGATTTAATTTACCCTCTCTTTGTCCTGTATCACCTTATCAATTCTTCAAAAGGGTAAAAACAATCAAATTAGAGCCACAATAGTATATGAATGTTAAATTTTGTTAGAATTTTATAAATGACCAATAAAAGTACAATTCTAATCATTAATGTTAAGATAGATAAATGCCCCTTAACTAATTTGTAACAATTTTTTTTCTTTAAAAAGTTACAGAATAATGTAGCTGATAATTAATGCCTCGTTATGTAGCAATTAGTGAACAAAAGTGTGAGGGTCCAATAGCATTACTCATTGACCAAAACAATAGCATTACTAATTAAAGAACGGCCTACAATGGACAAAATGAAACTTCCGTGGACAAAATGAGACTTCCATCATTACAAACCTAACAAGTGACAAGATAAAGTTTCTCTAGAACTTCTCATAATCATTTGCAACTTACGCTCTCGTGGCCGTTGAAGGATGGCAAAATAATGAGTTAATGACACTAGCAAGTATTAAAATTGGAGTATTGGACCAATGAACACCTTATATTGATGATATTTATCCAAGAGAAATAAAAAATTTATGTCTTGAAATTAGAAGCTTATATTATTAGATGATTAGTCAAATTAGGCATGAAACTAACGCTTAGTGTATGAGAAATGACAGGTAAAAACCATTCTTCAACATAAACATCGCAACTCATTACAAACTAATATGCTTGCATTGAAACAAGCTAAGTACAAACTATGAAAATGTCACCTCCTAAGGCAAAATCATAAGAATATATATTAGTTTTTATGACTCTGAACTCACTCTCCCACTTAATAAGATAAAAGTCATAAGATTTGACTACTAAATCAAATGGTATTAGTCGATATATGATTTTTTTTACCTTATTATTATTATTCAAAAACAAACTCAAATATAACAACTAGTCTGTTTTGAGTCAAACTCACTCACGACATCTCATTTATAAAAGAGAGATTGATGCCACTAAATTAAAGGATATTGTACCAATGAATGACATTTTTGATTTAGTAAATCCTCATTCTCCATCTTACAGCAATGTTGTGGTCTTATCTTGTTGCTGACTCCCTCCCCAACATATGAATGTTTTTTTTTTGCTTTCTTTATTGGGCTTGAGATTATTCAATATGGTTCCGTGATCAAAAATGGTTCTTTTCTCTTATTACGGTCCACTAATTTTATGGGCCATGTGAGTGTTATTATGTTCCACTAATTGTATGGAAATCTAAGTCCACCATTCCCCTATTATAGACCAGCCTTTTACACTTCATAATGCTCGACGCCAAATAGCTTTAGCAATTTAGTGCAAGAATTTAATTATCATATCTTAACACTCGCACAGATAAAAGTTATGAACATATATCCAGGAAGACAGTTCCCACATCGGCCGTTCAAAACAATCATTTGGTTTTCTATAATGAACCCTTTCGGGTCAAAGTAATCTTATAGTATCTAAATAACAGAAATTTGTAGTCTAAAGAGAAATTGTATTATAGTGGAGATTGGAGAGTAATGTATGTTTTTTTGTGAGGAACCCCGAATGAAAGATGCCTGATTGCTCATTTGCTCGTTGGTATGAATATGATGACTGATATATGGAGGGTGATTGTGGTCAAAAGTATATGGGAACGAAAACTTATTTATATGATTACTTTGATCTTATGGCAGTTTACTTACTTTGAATAGAAGATGAAAAGAATGAGAGACATAATTGAATTGTGTGTGGCGATTTCAATTCCATTCAGATATTTTTAGTTCCGATTGATGTTGTTTACTTATCATAAAAAATTAAAATAAAAACTACTTTAATTACTAAAAAAACCCTTGATCATTTTAATCTGAGTATAACTGTAATATTCTGGAAATTTATAATTATAATTATTTTCAGAGGTTCATAAATTGGTGGTGATCTGATTATATAGTTCAAGGGAGAAAACGAAAGTGTTCGAACGATTAATTAGTCGGAAACGTTATTGTGAGGGGTCAAAAGTTGACTTTTTATTCGTTAAGAATCTCAAAAAACTTTATTCATGAAAGTCGTAGAGCTCGTCGATATGAGCTCGTGGACATGCGGTACACATAATATGGAAATCTTAAGAAAATGTTACAATCAACATAAGTTTCGGGTTCCAGAAATTTTAAGTATAAATAGAAAAATCCCCTTTAGGGTTTCTCTTTTTTTTTTTGCGCGCACTCATTTTCTTCCTTCTCTGTCATCTATGTGCGCCTCTTTCAGAATTGAAAATATTCTTCTGACCCGATTCGGATCTGACCGACCTGACCTAACTTTTCCGGCGGCTCCAGGCGACGAGGCCAGCCTAGATCTCTTCGTCTCTTTCTTGCGTACCTCTCTGTGTTGGTGGCTCATGCGGTTTCGCGCTGGTTTGCATGCATCAAAGGCCGAAAGTCAGTCCGACTCCCATTTCTAGTTTTCTAGTTGTTCCAGATATCGACACTGATCAAATTCTCTTCTCCTTCTTTTGGTGACGTTCTCTGTAGTATCAAATTGGCTCGTTTCAAGCTAGAGGCCACATTTCGAAAGACCAGGGCCGATTATAGTAACCCAAGTTTTGGCTACTTCATTTTCCTATGATGACTTCAACCCAAGTAGGTTAGCCTCCTCCTTCTGGTCCTCCTTATAGTGACCTCCGACCTCATTTTTTAATCACAAGTGCAAAATGATGTAGCAAGGATAAGGGTAGCAAGATTTTGACATTTTGGCGACGATGAAGCTCGAAATTGGAAAAATCGTATATATGGGTTCTCTTTTGTTGTTGTTGTGGAGGTTTCCTTGTCCAGTTCGAGGTTTGGGGGAAGTGTTTTTTAAATTGGTATATGTGGGCTCATAACAGTGCAGGGAGTGGTTTCAGAATGTGTTGGCTCAGCTTGCAGGTATAAGGTTGCCTATCTTGCCTTATTTTCATATTGGATATAATGGAATTATTGATTATTGGAGGGTTTTAGGCAATGTGTTAGACTTGTGAACTATTAACCGTATCGATGGTTGTTAGTTGCTTTATTGACTTATGCTCGTATCCACAAGTATCTTACTACTCACTTTATGGCTTGGGTTGACTATTGATCATGTTAGAGTCTCTCATGGTAGACTTTAATTTCATCGACTTGTCATTGCCATATCAATTTAGAGACCTTATGGGCTCTAGGGCCTCAATTGACTTAACCTGTAGGTTTTTAATTACAAGGGCTTTTGTCTTGTAGTTTATATTCTAAGTCAAGACTTCATTCTTTAGTAGGTGCTTGGTTAAGTGTGTGATGTATAATGACACGTGTTGTGAGATGACGCAATGGGATGTTAATATGAGTAAACCTCACTTGTCACAAAGTTTAATTTGAGTTGTTAATGAAGTTCATGCATCATTAACATGTAAAAATGGTTCTAGAAATATGTTTTGGTTTTAAATTACCTGAACTTAATCGTCTATGGTTCATGGGTATGTAAAATGATATTTTTAAATGAATTTTTTTTAAAAAGTTTTGGTGATGATGGACTATGGTTATTGGTTGAGAATGGAAATTGATATATGCATGTTGATATTGATATGGTATAGTCTATTTATTATGTATATTTAATAGTGATAATAATATACATATATACGTCGCTATATTATATTTTATATCCTTGAATGTGTTTGGTTGTTAAATGTTGGTGGATGAGATTGGAATTGAAGAAAATGTACCATCCGATAATTTGATTTATTGATTTTTAGTTGTTGTTATTGTGGCAGAAGAGAGCGGAAGGGAATAAAATATACCTTCTGGTAAATTAGTTTATTGGCACGACTTATTCATATTGTGTGTTGTGAGAGTCACTCGGTTATTTTTTGACAATATTATCATGTGGTTGATTGAATATATTGTACGTGTTGTTTTAACATATGAGTCTTGTTAAAACGTTTTCTGGTCTTCGGACCTGGGTTACATAACAGGAGGAAATTAAATTGGGAACCAAGCCTTTGGTTGAGTGATTTGTTACAATCAGTTAGAGCTCTAAGTTGTCTGTCGTTGTACAACATGAGAGGTAACCAAATGGGGTTTTCTGGGTCTCATGATTGCATGTTTTTAAAAGAAAATTTATTTGCAATATATTTTTGTTGGTTGTTGAGTTGTTAAATTCTCAAAATATGATTTTGTCATGTATTTCCCTTTGAGAAAGGGATATGGTGTTTTTAATGAAACCAACATGTGAGTTGTTTCTTGGTTTCATGATTTTAGGTTGAGTTGTTGGTTTTTCTTGTCCACTTCATTTTGTTGTATATTTATGTGAGTTCTTGAACTATGATTTACACAGGATTCACTAATTTATATCATCACTTGGTGCGAGTGTGTTACTTGAGTCCTTATATTAAGTTTTACTCATATGAGCTTAAAAAGCTTACCGAGTTCGTTGTTTACAACCTGGTGCACCAATTCATGGTGTAAGGTTATTTGTGCAGGTTATTATTCGTATTTGCGGTGAGAGAGTTTGAGAAAGTAGCGACCAGGGTAGAACATTGTAATTTGAGAATTTTCTTGTAACTAGTTCTTTTAACTATTTTTTTACCTTGTAGATATAGTTTTGTATAAGATGTAAATGTAAATATTTAGTTTCAATTCGAATAGTCATATTTTCAAATTTAAATTTTCAATATCCGAAATTCAGAGGATGACAATAACGATCTATATGTTCAAGTAAGTTATTGGATTATGTCTTTGAAATTAAAAATATGTTTCTTTTTTATGGTATACTATTTATATGGAGAAAATATAATTGAAGATATACATCGTGATGTATACCATTTAAGTTAAATTATCGAATATATTGGACATAAAATGTTAATATATTGTTGGGTAGTTTTGAGTTATTGAAATTTATGTGAGAATGTTTTAGGCATAAAAAGTTGATAACTAATGTTTCAATCCCAAATCTACCTCCCCTCCCCTTGGATTTTTTAAATCCGGATTATTAAGGATTTAAGTCCTCATGAGGAGGTGAGACCCACACCTATTACAATTTCATCATGTGCAAGTAAACGCTGAAATTCTCTAAATACATAATCATTCCCTCAGTTTTCCATTTCATTCTGCTTAAGTAAACATGCCCTTATATGAATCTATATGAATTGATTGATACTACATAACTCAACACCGAAATAAACAAATACAGTCGAAGCTTGAATATTTGACTATATTTGCATGAATGATTTTGTGATTGTTTAAAAATAATCTAATGGATTAGAAACTTGCTAGCATTAGAATATTATATAAAATGTAATTCATTTGTTTTAATGCAAAATAAGGTTTAAGGTGAAATTTTAAGATCGACGTTCCTAGTCATATAAAGCGCCGGAACATCTTTAGCAAACTTTGTATTAGCTTGTTAGTTATTGGACAAAATACTCGATATTTTACTCCTTCAAGTTTCAATTTCAACTAATCACTGCTTATACTTTCCAAATTCGAGCAATCTGGTCATTCTGTCATCTCTCCATCTAATTTGAGTGTTAAGTTGTTGCTAGGAAAATATAAATTGGATGGAACTTAACACCCAAATTGGATGGAGAGAAGATGAAATGATTAGATTGCTTGAATTTAAAAAGTATAAGGAGTGATCAGTTGAACTTGAAACTTGGAAAGAGTAAACTATCGAGTTTGTGATAATGTGAGAAGTGACCAATATTTTTTTTCTTAGTTATTTTAGAGAGCATGTTTTACTTTTCACGAAAAATAACAACTTAGCGCACCAGACTCTTTATTATAATTTCATTTTGACATTAAGTTATCTCGCTCTCCAGTTTGAGATCGAGATAGCTCACAGTTAAAACATTTAAATTTAGAACATTCATTCTATGTAATTATATGGAACTTATAGGGCTTGTTTAGAGATAGACGTCCGCAACTCCCCTAAACTAAAAATGTCTCTGTTTTTTCAACAATCATAAGCCGACGACGGCGTTTCTGTTGCTGGAGTAACATCATATGAATCTTGAAGGTTAGGTGTGTTGTGCGGAAGCGACCAACAATCTCACACACACGAGTCCAATAATACCGATACTCCCCACACTTTAGTTATTTGGTGGAGTTCGGGTATGAGCTTTTCCACAAAAGCCTCGACATTAGTGTGTGTGGATTAATCCATATAACCCAAAGATGACTCTTCACATTTTTCAATGTGGGATTCCAAATGGCTCAAATCTAATCCAATCTATTTCCAACAATCTCCACATTTGCGTGATTTAAGTCATCACCAATTGTTTCACGATCCGAATAGCTCCACCTCGACCACAAGCATCAATCCAAGTCCAAATCTTGTAACCCCAATTCAAATGGGAGCTCCACTAAATTTGATCGTACGAGACACCATGTCTCAAGCGCAACTTGGGCTCTAATACCAAGTGTTGTGTGGAAGAGACCAACAATCCCATACACATGGATCAAATAATGCCGATACACCCCCACTTTAGCCACCCAGGGGAGCTCGGGTATAGGGTTTTCCACAAAAGGCCTCGGCATTAGTGTGTGTGGTATTAATCCATATAACCCAAAGATGACTCAAATCTAAGCCAATTTATTTCTAACAAGGTGCCCATATCATATTCAAGTTTTGAATTGTACTGTGCTATTTTGGGCTCAAACATGGATATGAGGCCCACTCACGTTCGATTTGGGATTTGGGTAAGGGTCGGCAATGGGCCGGGCCGGGCTTTGACGATTTTTTTTCATTTTTTTCTGGTCGGGCCCATTATATTTTTTTTTATAAAAACAATTATAAAAAAAATAAAGAAAAAAATAGGATATGGTAATTATTTAACTAAATATAGTACAAAAAATATAACTAAATAATATAACTAATTAACATATATAACAAATAAATATAAATAAAATTATTAATTTTAAAAATGAATGAGCTTTTGATCGGACTTTTTAGGATCAGGCCGGACTTTGGCCTTAAGGACTCCAACCGGCTGGACCTTGGGCCGGGCCAATGCTTTGAACTCTCGGCCTCCACCCAGCCTTATACCCATAGGGCCGGGCTTTGAGGCCTTGGGTTGAGCTATCCACATGCCGCCCAAAAGCCCGTGGGCCAAATGATGATCCTTAGATTTAGGACCTAGGTGGGTTGTTGCTATTATTGTGAGATACCGATTTACATTTACCCAATATTGGTTTTCGTTCTTAGGCATTCATTTTTGAGTTTTTGACACCCTCAGTTACTCTCAAATTCCTAATGAGCATATCATCTCGATCTTATTGGTGATCACATGGTCGGATATGGTCGATCATAGTAATTGTTACAGTTACTTTTACACTACTTTTGAGACATATGCAGTGCAACAATGTCATGAAACATCAGTTACACAATTACTCCTTATTTTAAATATATTCGTGTATCTTATTATCTTTTATGATTTTTCTATTGCGTTTGTTAATCTGGTTATAGTTTTTTCTGATTTATTTCGACGTATTTGCATTACAAAATGTACTTTTTAAGTTTTATGTAATTTAATTATGTCCTATTTCTCCTTAAAAATAGAAACACTATTTATCAAATATATCCTCTTACTACATAGAGCCTCTTGCACGCGCCGCACCAACGGCACCGCAGGCACCATTTTTGGCTCTTGAATAGAACTAGAGTAACAAATATCTTCAAGAGATGCCCATCTATCATAGATGATCGGGTAATGCAATTATATGAGACTTTTATCAATTCAACAGATCAAACCCCGCTCATAGCAACGACGTTACTTTCTCGTGTTTTGTTTTGTAGAGGGTAAAAGGGAAAATAAAATTATACAAAAATCAAAAGAGGTGCATTTAGGAATTGTGGTGGTGCAAATAGAATCTCACTTATAAATATAAGAACAATAAAAATACCATTGTTCAGCAAAAGGTGTTATTTAGCAAAGGATCGTTCAGAAAAGATGGAGTGACTGGTGAGTGGAAATGGAACTCAGCTCCCTATTCTAAAACGTTCAACTTTGATAAGTTTTAACATGATCGCTTAAACTAGAACATAATACTTCAATTGGGGTTTTATATATGTCTCAAAAAGTAATCATTGCCTTGAAGGACATGGGCATTCTTTTCCCTTCCTTTTTCCCAACAAGTTCTTTAATCTCTATACTTAGTTGATATGTCATGAGGATTATTATACACTAATTTGGCATGACGATGCAATCATGGACAAAGATGAACGGTTGTACTGCACAATAAGCTTGATAATACTTAAGAAATTACAGAAAAGCCTGATGTCCCATTGATTAATGTGTTTTATAATCACTGAGGAATCAAATCTCTTTTAAGATGATGGTGTGAAACTGCGGATTTAGTATCCGCCTAAAGTAATAGATACATAGTGATATTGCATTTATCAAAGAAAGATATGCAAAATATGAATTGGATGAATAAAATTCTCTCAAAAACCTCAAAAGGGTTCTTGTGATATAGATGGCTCATGAGCATGCTCAAATTTGAAAGAGTACGTCGGGTTAATGGGTTCAATTTGATTGTACGGGTTGGGACCATTCAATCTGTAAGGCTGGTGGAATATAGAAACAAACAAACAAAAAGAAAGTGTTTGTGATTAAGATCGGAGAATAAGAGAAAAGAAATGTTCTACCAAAGAATGAAGCAAGGTAGACCTCAGATTGTTTAAATGTTTTATGTGATTATGCTAATTTTTCTAAGATTAGAGGCTAGAGCACGGCGTAATTGAAAATGAATCGTTTGTCATAAAGACGGGCCCTTACGCCCAGGCCCTAAAAAGAAATATTAAGTTAGATGCATGAAACAGAGTTATAAGAGAGTGAGAGACACGACAATGGGGTCGGTTTGAAACCCTTTGATGAATATATATTTTTTTTTAAAGATGTTGAGATTGCTAAGCATGCACTACAATGCTAAGGCAAGGTGTTTGATGAATCTTTTTAAGATATTAATTAGAGTAAAGATTATTTTGGTTAGTAAAACAAACGAGTGTGCGGACTTCTTCATCTTGTCTACAAGAAGATGGATTCATATGTCAATATCCGCTTCTAGCGTAACAACTCATCCTTCATCATATGTCTCAAAATCTTAACAGGCTGGTGATTATGAATTTTAAGTATTTATTTTTCAAATTAAATATTTGTGATACCTTATATTTTACACCTAAAAACAGTTCTGTCTCTCAACTTTCAAATTAAATTGGTTTATCTTTAAACTCATATTTGAAGAGTCTTATTAATTTTTGTTTTTCCAATATGAATGTAGGCAACATTTTTTTTCTTCTTTTTGTCACTTTGATGAATTTGTAGGCAGGTTGTTGATATAAGCATGCATGTTTTCATTTTTATATCTTAACTGTCTGGTCTGTATTTGGCCCTGGAGAGCTATATGTCTTCTGTTCTGTTTTGGGATTGCTGAGTTTTAGAGCTTTTCTTCCCCATAATTTGG
Organism: Argentina anserina; assembly: GCF_933775445.1. Taxonomy (NCBI): domain Eukaryota; kingdom Viridiplantae; phylum Streptophyta; class Magnoliopsida; order Rosales; family Rosaceae; genus Argentina; species Argentina anserina. Next base: position 5,475,307 of record NC_065875.1, read on the forward strand.
AGAAAAATGAAAATGAAGGGGGGGGGGGGGGGGGGTGGAGAACAGAATAATTTACATTGGAACAAGGCTGAAATAGAGAGAATAACATTGTTAAAAAGGAAATACACATCCTATTTTAGAAAATTAGCCTTAAAGTTACCCAAACATAGCCTTACTACAAGTATACCCAAACCTTCCCAACCCCCCAAGTATACCCAAACCAGAACCTTGCAAGTATACCCACACCAGTACCTTAGCTTCCAAGTTAACACACCCTTGAGATGGAGTCATGTTCCTTACTCACTCACTCAAGAAATTTGGATCTTCTTGGGAAGACAAGAGCCCAAGAAATCCTCCAAAATGCCTTCTTCTTTACCCCCCAAACATAGCCTTACAAGTATACCCTCTTTCCCGCCAAATATAACCGTTTTTAGGCTTGTTTGAAAAATGTCTTTTAGCCATTTCTCAAACAAGCTATTGGGAAAAGAACCAGACCCAACAGATATCTCCTCTAACACCCTTTTATCCACACTAAAACTAACCCCATTTTGTTTCCCATGTACACCCTCAAAGCACCCTTCAATCTTGGACAAGAAAAGCTCGGCGGCCTCTCGATCCCTAGCCGGGCTTCTGTTGAAAACGAAGAGGTTCTCGATTGATTCAAGGAACCCGAGTGGGGTTTGGATATCCGTGGCCGAGTCGCGTGTCAAATCACTTGAAATAGGGCTCACCTCCCCTGCATTGTCTTCGATTTCATTGTCGTCACCGGCTTTGCGGTTTAGATCAAGGTTACTGCTGAAGCTTGATTTCCTTGAGAAGTCCTTGCTATTCACATTCTCTAAGGCATCAGCCATACTTGAATCCTCCTTCTCTTCAAATCTTGGAGATTTGGCCTTGTTGTCAAGCTCCCACTCAGCTTTTCGCTTGTGGTCGAAGCTAGCTATCCCAAAACTAGAACTAGTACTTTTCTCATCAACTTTCAACTTCATATGGATCACAGAACCCGGGTACTCATTTCTTGTGGACTCACCCTTGGTCAAAATGAATATGGCTTGGCTTTGATTCCCATCTCTTCTACTCACTTCTCCACATTTTCCAGCCTCGAAACGATCAGCTAGGAATTTCAAGAGCTGTGCATCAGCCAAATCCACATCTTCTACCAACACAACAAGTTTGTCACTGGATTTAATGGCTCTTTTTAGTTTTTCCACTCCCGGGTTCATCTCTTCTTCTCTTTTGTTCATGTTGATATGTAAGAGTGAACCAGCAGATCCTAGAACCAACTCCGCTATTGCTTGAGCCAACCTTCTCTTTCCAATTGAGTCGTTCCCATCAATCAGAAACCAAGTTTCTGAACATGGTTTGGAGCCCATTATGGCTTCTACTATCGATGGAATGGATTCAGATTGCCAAGGCACATTGTCTTTCAAAAGCTTACACATGTCAGCTCTCTGTGTTACTGATTTTCCTGACTCAGAAAACATAGAGTTGCCGAGAGCAAGTGTGATCTTCACTTCCTTGTCTTCACTGAGCTTCAAAGAAGACAAGGTTGGTTCCACTACTTCATGCTTTTGAACCTCATTATTGAAATTGAACTCGATTACACTACACGATTGCTGTCTTCTGAACCGAGGCACCAGATTAGAACCATGGCCTGCAGGGTCTAAGGCTGGATGATCAGCAAAAGAGATGGAATTCAGATCCGGAAAGATGCCATTCCTCGTAGACAACCAAGGGTACGAAGAAGTACTATAAGAATGGTTCTTCCCGGTTAAGTTTTGATGGTTGTAGGAAGCAGGGCTTGAATGATTATGGTTATGCCTTCCTTGGTGCAGACTGTAGCATAACCTGTTCCACTTTCTCCTCAATTCAAGCACTTGATCCTGAAAGAAAAAAAAACAAATAAATCATATATCAGAAGCAATTTTATAATGAAAACTGATATGACAGTGTTTCATTCTACGAATATTAAGTCCATTTGGAACCTTATTCAATTTTTTTTTAAAAGAGATATTGACACATAATTTTGCTGAACAAATTTAGCGGTTCTAAATTACTGTCTGCCTAAAGTAGTGAAGTAGTGATACATAAGTCAAAAGTTAAGAGACAAATATTAGTTACCTTTTGACGAGCTTCGGTGCCATGTGGTTGAAGCCAGGCAGGCAATTTCTGCTGGCCAGATTTGAGCAACTGAGCCTCTTTCTCATAGTTTGAATTGCATTCTTCACAGCAAGGGAGCTTACTATGATCTTGTTCATGATCCTTGCTGCTGATGAATGGCTTTGAATCCAGCACTTCAGATGTGTTTTGAGAAAACATTGCTCTCGAATCATGGACACTGCAAGACATAAGTGCAACATGTAACAAATTAGCTTATTTATCGATATTAAATTTAGAGGAAGTATATAACTATAAGATAGCTAGTAGAATGTAACAGATGTTCCCACTAATCGTGGCTAATAGAAACGACATATACATTATACATATATCAGATGTTTGTCCATCGTCCTTTAGTATCTTGTTTACTTTTTGTTCCCTTGACAATTGGGACCAATTCATTTATCTATCCTTTTACCATACTCTTCTGTGATTTCTACAGTACACCCCAAATGTTTTGAGACCAAGACAACCAAAAAAACAAGGAAGAACTCATAATGTTTGTGAAAGAAAAAAAAGTTAACTTGGTTAAAAGGTGGAGTAATGAACAAGGAAATTTAACTTTATGGGTGTGAAATGGTATACAAGGAAAAAAAGGATCTTATAAACTTATTTTATGTTTTCATCTGTGAATTATGTAGTTTTGATCAGAGGCTTGTATATCCTGACAAAACAAGAGAAACAAAGCTACTGTGGTTTTGTACATCTGTCTCACTTTTCCTCAGTGGTTTCTTCTTTCATGCAGATTGCAGACCATGTATAGGCTGTTGTAGTCTGTGTAGTTTAGGCTCAGTAACAGAAATATACAAAGCAATTTTTTAAACTATCAAAGCTTAAAACAATGGAGGATCTTTATACATAACATTCATACATACATAAATATAATCTGAAATATATACCTGGAAGCATGGAGACTCAAACCAAGACCTCCTGATGGAACTGAAACAGTTTGAAGACCCCATTGAATCTCAAGAGAAGGTTGCCTCATTTGGCATCTCATGTATGTTTGATAACTAGCAGTAGCCATTAGCCAAAGCTTTGTCTTTGTGCTTGAGAATGAGCTGCTTTCATAATCTGAAACCAATCTGGAAATTTCTGAAACTAAATGCTCAACTGGGCTATACCCACAAGATCCTACTCCTTCTCTGTCATCAGTAATTGTCCACTTCAAGTCTCCAATGTAAATAATAGCACCACTGCCTCCAGAGTGATCCAGTTTCCTTTTGAGCTCTGTGATATTTGATTCCACATCTTCTCGTTTCATAAACCTCAAAGAAACATGAGGAAACTGAAACTTGATGAACTGGGTTGATTTCAGTTCCTCTGGAACCTCTGACCCTCTCTCTAACCTCCCCATGATCTCAGCAACAAGGCCTTCAGTAATGGACACAGAATCACCCACAATCACAGTGTTCCTTTTCTTACTGATCTTCCTTACCAAAACCTCAAACACCAACTTAACATCTTCCTTGGAGTAAGAAACAGATTCTGAAGGAGTACTGATGGAGCTGACATTGAAGGGAAGAAGTAACTTCTTTGGTGGTGAGGAAAAGAGAAGTGGGTTTTGATCAGAAGTGTAAGTCAAGAAATGGGTTTGCCAGAAATTGCCAGATGGAGTGATATGATGATGGTTTAGATTCTCAGGAGCAGTAGGTGAACAAGGAGAAGAGAAAACCCCACCAGTGCTATTATAACACTGAAAAACAGAGGAAACAGAGGAAACAGAGGAAACAGAGGAAGTGTCCTCTAAGTTGTTCTTGACCGAAGTACTTGAAAACCCAGCTTCCCTCATAACCCTGCTAACGCTAGGATCATCCAAGATTGAGATAATAAGCTGTTCAAGCTCAACCTTGATCGTCAGAAGCGGCTGCTGCTGATTCTGCTGCTCTATGCACCCTCTTCTCTGGTGGGCTTGTGCCCTCTTGAGAGCAGCAACGAGAGCATTGGATAGAGAAGGCTGCTGCTGCTGATGGTGCTGGCCGTGGCTGACCAACAGAGGACTACCGGCGCCGCCGCCTCCGGAGGGAGGAGTGGTGGGGAGGCGGTTGAGGGCCACATTGAAGCAGAGCTCCAGGGCCCTGCATTGGAGAGGGTGGTGGTGTGGCGGGTTGTGATTGGCTGCTGCGGCAGCTTTGAGACAGGCCCGCCTCAAAAGACTGGTTCTTGAGGCGAGGAGAGTGGCGGCCACGTGGAGAGGAGTGACCTGAGCATGGCCTCTCCGCCGTGCTAAGCTGAGAGAGTGCTTCAGAACCGAAGCAGCCTCCGCTGTGAGGGTCTGCTGCACCGCACAACCTCCTGAGCGCATCACTCGATCACAACCCACCCCCCTATCCCTCCCCTTGTAGAGTTCTTGAACTCTATTTCTTCACACAACACAAAAGATCAAATCTTTACTTTACCCGCCTCTTATATTTTCCTTAAACCTCACCCCCAACCCAATATGGCTATCTCTCTAACAGTCTAACCTGAAAGAAGAAGAGGAAGAAGAAGGAGAATGAAAAGAAGTACCAAACTTAAGATAGAGTAGAAAATGGAAGAAGAAGAAGAAGATGATGATGATGATGATGATGACGACTAAGCTTATGATAGAGTAGAAATGGAAGAAGAAGAAGAAGCAGAGGTTGGCTTTGAGTTTGAGCTGAGAAAACCAGGCTAGAGTTGAGAGTAGAGTAGCTTCTTTATACTTCATGATGTTGGGTATTTTGGTGTTCTTTATAAATTTATTTTCTTTGTTTGGGTTCTGCTTTTTTCTGCTTTTCTCTTTAATCTGCTTTGGGGTTACAGTTTGGAGACTGAACCCATCTTTTTATGATCATCACCCATTTGTTGTGTTACACACTACTTCTCTCAGTAGCAGAGCACAGATCTTTGTTTTGTAGGCAATTAGTACAATTAAAGATGGTAACTTTTTGAAGCATTAATTTTCACATATCTCTGTTGGAACTTGGAAAAAATCATACCAATCAAATATGCAATGCATTACCCACATTCATTATCATCAAAAGCTGCAAAAGAATTATAAGTGGGATTACAAAACACAAGAAGGAAACTTTTTTAGGTTTTTACACACTCAATGGTAAAACTATAGTGGTAAATCCCTTCTGGTAACTATTTCATTTAATTTTGAAGCAAATGGGAAGGGTCCTACTTCACCGAAAATTATCAGATGAGAAAGAAAAGTGAAAGAGAGAACTAAGCTTGAATACCCTCCTTTATTTTCTTTTTTCCCGCCTTTGAATGGAGAGACAGCCAGGAGAAACTCAAAAACAAAATTCTAAAGAGGTTAAAGTTTCGAAATGAAACAAAGCAGCTCACTGCAACACTCCTCTACGGTTTGTTTTTGTGTTCCTGTACTCGATCAGCTACTGGTTTTCTTTTTTAAATTTTCCATTCTCATGTTTGTTATAAATTTTATGGGTTTTTTCTTTTTACATGGAAATGAATTGAGAGCAGGACAGATGGATTCGGCTACTGTGCAGCATTGTATCATATGCAACGGGTACTATTCACTTATGATTTTATCTTAGGTATTGTTTAAGTAAAAATAATAATTTGACGGAGCATAGTGGATCTTGATTTCTGAGTTTGTTTATTTACGTACCACAAATATATAAATTCATCATATACTCGAAAGTAAATAGTTAATTTTTATCATTATAGCAATTGCAATACCTCTTAAATTTGAATTATTAGCGTTTGCTAAAATTTCTCATAAAGAACTTCAAGAAGAAAAAAAACAATATAAGAAGTTAATAAAATATAAGAATAACCTTCCCAGAAATACAAAACATTATTGAGATATTATATATTGAGTTCAACGTAGAATCTACGAAACTAAAGAAAATATTGAAGCTCTTCGAGAAGTCTTATGAGTATTGGTTAGATCCTCCCTAACTGGTATCAGAGCTTGTTTCGCTCAGAAACAAGTGAAGATCAGGCTTATACCACAAAATTGGCTCCTTTTATCCAATAAAAAAGAAGCCAAATCTAAAAATTATCAGTTTGTTTGTATTGAAAAAGCTTCTAATAAGTGGCAAATGTGTTTTCATTCAAAGCATATTCAAGAAAGCTAGCCTGATTGAATTTCTAGATTATCTATCTAGAGAAAAAGGCAATAACAAAATTGCAAAACAACTCGAAAGGTTTAATCTTCGATTAGATTAACTTGAAGAAATAAATTCTGAGTAACAAAGCTAGAAGTCAAGCTAAATTACCTCAAAGAAGGGCAATACTTCTCAGATATTGAGGAAAAGTTAGCTAGATCAGAGATTCTTTCTAATATTATCCACAAGCAAGCGGTAGAAATAAGAGACACTCAGGAAATTCTGAAAAAGCTTTTAGAAACTCTTGTATCCAGAATAGGATGAATCAAAGAGTATGTATAAAAGTAAGAGAAGAAGATGGTAGAGCTTTAAGCTTTTACCTCCGGACTGAGAAACTCAGCGAAAATGTTGATGCTCTTATACATCAACAAAATTACAGCATTGTTTATCTTCAAGAAATAGGTAATAACCTCGAATAACAATTTCAAGAGTTAAGCAGAAGAATCACAAGTCTACAAAATTCTATAGAAAAAATGAAAGAAACATCTGATAATATAGATGAAGAAGCATTAGCAAAGATTATTGCTAGTAAAATACATTCACCAAAAGGAGAAGGTAAACTCAAGTTTAGTAAACCTAAACTACTTGAGTGGAAAAAACCAAAATAAAAAAAGAAATATGAAGATGTTGAGTTGAATACTCAGTACAAAAAAGAATATTGTGCCAATACAACTCATTACTACACAAGAATTTGAGTACAACGAAATTTAATCTAGTGTCAGAGAAGCATCTGCCCCTAAATTCAAATTAAATGAGATATACAAGAGATGATCATTTCTATTAGATTCTCATAGGTTCAAGATCCTTGAACTAACAATCTCTGCTACTAGTGAAGAAACATACGTGAGATTATTCATTCCTAAATAAGTAAGTGGAGCAGTTCGAAGAGGATACTCTTACATGCATATTGGAGCCGTCCAGGTTAGTATTAAACTACTTGCTAGAGACGGAATAGATTGTTCTGTCTTATGTGTTCTACAAGATGACATAATAAAAGATTTTCAGAAGAGCCTGTTAGAAACAATTGAAGCCTCTTTGTGCAATCAAGTTGCATATTTCAATATTTTCCCCAATTTCACCACTCATCTAAGGGATGCAGTTCACTATCTTAGACTGAGGATGAAAATAGATGTAATTTCTATGAAAGAGGGAATGATTGAACTTGAAATAGACTATAAAATCTATTACAAGTTAATGTGTTCAACGGTTGCTCCCAACACAAAATTCATAAACAACTCAGAAAAAATCACTACAGCAATTCTTACCAATCCAAAAAATAATTCCCAGCAAAAGCATATCACAAAATGGCATGAAGTAACTTTCCCCATAGAATGTAAATTGGCACCTCTAGAAAAATAGGTGCATAGTTCAAATGTTTTCCATCTATGAAGACATGGGAAAATGATAAGTCTACGATTTAATCATAGACATCCCTTTGTAGGATATGAAGAAGGAAGTAACTCTGAATTTAGAGCTACAACCTTCCATGAAAAAGATTTTGAAGAAGAAGAAGACACAAAAAGACCTCTAAGAATGCTTTTAAAAAGGGTGATTAAGAAGGCTTTATGCAGAAGCAGAAACATGTGACTCCAGAGAGGAATTGAAAGAAATAATAATAAAAATTTCCCAAATCCAACAAGGGAAGAAGGAAAAGAGGAATATCTTTCCTTATCAAGAAGCCAAGAGTGAACCAAATGAAAGTCCAAGTGAATCCTCCATTGACACCAATCAGAGAGAAATAGGACATGTACCTCAAACGTCGACGATCCAAAATATTACAAATAATGTAACAAAATTTATTCGTGAAAATAAAGTAAAACTTTCCAAAATTTATTCTCAAAAAAATGCTAAAAAGAAGTGTAGATGCTGGCTCTGTAAGGGTGAATGTCATTATGCTAATGAATGACCTAAAAAATAAAAGATCCTCAAATGTATTAATAGCAGAATATGACGAAGCTATTGAATATGCAAACCTAAAAGGGTTCCAAGTCTCGTTTTTTGATGAAGAGAATGAGTCTATATATTCTCTTAAATACTCATTAGATAGCGAGCCATACAATACTTCAGAAGAATAATCTTCTGAAGAAGAGAATATGGGATATCGTCCTATATTCTTGTTACAAGTCCAAGATTGGAAACAAGAGCAAAAAGTTGATATTATCGGTATTTTTCACCCTAAACCAGGGGCGTTCATATGCGATTATTGTAATAGTTATGATAACAGTTCAATACCCATGAATTGTGAGCAGACATATGAAACATATCATAAGGAATGCTTCATAACAGAATTGAGAAGAATGACAAGAGAAAATGATACACATTCTTGTTGATCAAGAGTATGATATATTCTATGAAGAAGAGCGAGAGCAGACTCTCAAGCATGACTTTAAAAACGAAGTCGCAAGAATGAAGATAGTAACTTCATTAAGTATCCCAATAGTTCGAGAGTCGTGTCCAGTAATAGAAGAAGATGATGAGGAAAGGTTAATCAATCCTTTTACAGAACCTGGTTGTGATTCGCCAGAACCAGTAAAACAAGTACAGACAAGCGAATACAATAATTATATTACTGTAGGACTAAAGTTTCACAACTATAAGAAATACCATCTACATGCATTCATAGATAGTGGATCAGGATATAGCCTGGCCAGAAAATATGCTATTCCTAAGGAATACTAGGAGAATGCTAGAAAGTCAGCCACAGAATTAGAATTGGCAACCATGAGATATCAATGAGTTATCTTTCTTAAGAATGTAAAAATTACCTTAGGAGGAGGAAATTTTACGGTTAAGCGCTTCTGGCAATGTGAAGCCCAAGAAGCAGATTTGTTGATAGGAAATGATTTTCTCCTTCAACAAACAATCACTCAAACTCCAGCCATGATCGAGTTTGAGAAAGGTCATAAGTACTACTTGGAATACAGACTATCACACACGGTACGCATTACAGGAATGCCTTTACTAAACAATATCAGAGATCACAAGCGAAGAGTGGTGATTATAAGCCATAAATGCAGCCGGTTTTACTACTAAAAGATCAGCTAAAAGAATATCAAGAGATAATAGCATTAAAAACAATTTCAGAACACTTGGAAGACTCAGAGCTTGAAGAGAATCAACATAAATAGCATGATAGCTCTGATGGAGAAGAAGATTTTATAATGTAACACAACCTTAAGGTATATGCCAACATGGTTGAACAAAAGAAGGTTCCAACTTTGGCAGAGATAGAGAATCTACTGAAACTAGTTATCAGTGCAGATCCTAAACTATACTGGGATAGAGATCCAGTATACTATGAGCAAAAGATGTATGATGCAAATGTCATGCAAATGTCATTTGCCATGTAAAAACAATTCCTCATTATTGTGAGCAAGATAGAAAAGAGATGGAAACACATATTCAAAAACTTCTCGATAAGAAGTTAATCAGGCATTCCAATAGTCTTCATCATGCACATGCCTTCCTTGTGATAAATCATGCATAACAGGTATCAGGAAAGGCTAGGATGGTGATAAATTACAAAGATGTCAATAAGAAAAACGTCAAAGATGGTTACCAAATAACTCAGGTGAGAGTCCTCATCAACCGACTTAAGGGAGCAAAAATCTTCTCCAAGTTTGACGCAAAGTCAGGATTATGGTAAGTGGAAATGCATCCTGACTCCATAGCGTTAACTGCTTTTGGAACCCCTCGAGGTCATTACGAATGGCTAGTCATGTCATTTGGACTGAAGCAAGCCCCATCTATCTTTCAAACAAAGATGGATAATATATTCAAGCCTCATGCAGATTTCTGCATAGTATAACATAGATGATATTATGGTTTTTTCTAAAACCATGACTGAACATCTAAAGCACCTCGAGCAGATTTGCAAACTCATTGTCTAAAAGTAAATCATCCTTGGACAAAAGAAAATTCATCTTATCAAATGTGAAATAGATTTCCTTGGCATACATGTTAAGGATTGAGAGATTCGTCTTTAAGATCATATTGCCAAGAAAATTAGCCAGTTTCCAGACAATATCCCTAATGCTAAGTCTTTACAAAGATTTTTGGGAGTTGTTAATTTTACGAGAGATTTTATTCCTCAAGTCAGTGGACTCACTGCACTTCTTTCTCCTAAAACAATCTTAAAAAAGAAATGGTCATTCACGACATATGATATCAACAATATCAGAAGAATTAAAGAGCTAACAAAAAATATTCCCCCATTGCAATTACCAAAAGAGGGTGACATAATCATTTTACAAACATATGCAAATGATTATTACTGGGCGGGAGTTGTCTTAGCAATCACTCCTGATGGAAACCTAGAGAAGGTTGGTAAGTTCTTGTCTTGGAATTTCAATTCGGTTGAGTTAAACTATTCCACAGGAGATAAATAAGTTTTGGCCTTGATAAAGTCCATTAAGGATGTTGAAGCATACTTAGGAAATAAATTTCTAGTTAGAACATATAATAAAAAAGTCAAGAATTTTAAGAATTATAAACTGATTGATGCCGCTGATAGGGGCAGAGTTCTTAGATGGCAGATGTTTTTAGCACAATATGATTATGACGTTGAAATGGTTGCAGGTGACAGTAACTACTTGCCAGACGCCTTAACTAGAGAAATGACTATGTTTCAAAGAGAATGAAGAAATCCTAGAAGCAGGAGACCGGATCCGGAAGAAAAGCCAAAACCAGAAGAGAAAACTCTTTGGGAAATGTATAAGAAAGGAGACAAAATAGTTGGACCATTACATGACGGACTGGATACCAATACATAATTTCTTATGGTGCTGTTAAATCCAGCAAATCAGTTGGAAAACGAGAGTTAAGAATTCATGATGAGCAATCAAATATGTCCACAGGAAAAAAAAAAGATAAGTCAACCACTTTTGAAGATGAGAGGAAACTCTTAAATGAGTATTTATTGTATCCCAACACGGATGCTATCTATGATCAGTTCTATAAAAATGTGCCAAGAGACAGAAGAGTTCTTTTTAAGCCAGAAAAGAAGCTTCCTCAAGTTACCAGGATAAAAGGAATTCATGGTCAGCCGCTGAAGGTTGTTAACGGATATATTTTCAAAACAGAAAGGGTATTGTCTTTTAAACAGAAGATCATTGTAAACAATATTATTTATAATTTCTATGAAAACAATGAGTGTCTCATGCTTCAATCCCTTGAAGTATTAGCAGAAGAGTTACATGGATTTCATGCAAAAAATAAGCAAGTTACTATTGAAGAAAGTCAAGACCCAAGAGTGATCTACCTTGAAAATCCTGAAAGTGCCAAGATTCCTATTGCAGCCCTAAGTGAGGAAGATTGGTATAATTTTCATAATTATCTGGGAAATTCTAAGAAAAGAGACATTCTTACAGAAACATTAATGGTAGTCCATGGCCTGTATTATAGAAGATATCTTGTGGACGTGCAAGCTGAACATCCCCAGAAGCACAAACTTTGGCTTTTGAAAAATGGTTTTGTCTGTAATCTGTGGACAAAGTCAAATGAAGATTTACAGGGATTTTCTGCAATAATCCATGAAGTTGTTAAGAATATCAGACCGGATTGATGAAATTTGAGATTAAAATTTGTGTCCACACCTCCTGAGTGGACAGTAATCAATGGAGAAATGAATTACATCTCTCCATACCATCATGTTAGAATAATCCAAGGGGCTTCAAAGCATACTTTCGTCAAAAAGGACAATGGCAAGCCTAATCGAAGCATTCCCTGGATGAATAATTCCAAAAGATTATAGTGCAAGTCTCATAGCAAGCGGAGAAAAGATTATGGTTACTTGTTATGACCATCCTCTCCCTCAGAATGATGATTTCTTTAAGTTTTTAGTAAGAAAAGAAATCGACTGCACTCTAGCCACAACTACTTGGCTAGAAAAAATTGAGCATGATGAAAAAGTTCCTATATATGATTCGGATCTCCAATCAGTTCCAGAAGATTTTAGATCAGATGATTCATTTGATTTTGATGATGAAGCTCATCTCAACATAATAAATCAGATGGAGGACTGAGAAGTTGCCGACGCAAAATGACATTGAGTCTTGCTTTAATAAAAATGTTGTTGACGTATGAAGACACACAACTTTACTTTGATAAAAGTAAAGTTATCAAGATAAGATTCATTTTCGTCCACTTATTTCTAAATAAATTTCAAATATAGTTTGAAGCCGGAGCTTATAAAAGGAAGCTCACCCTTCTTGTGGAAGGCAGAAGTTAGAAGAGAGAAAAAAATTGAAGATTGTAGCATAGTCTCAGAAAGAAAGAGTGTCATTCTACCAAGTACTTTAAGAGTGTATAAATAGGTTGAGTGTGAGTGTGCTTCATAATTGTGTGAAATATCATTCTGCTGTATAAATATGGTGTGGAGTATATTTTTCAAGTAAGTTTGTATTTTAATTATGAGTAGGTAAACAGTTGTACCTGTTTACCTAAGAGAAATGCTCTGAGATTTATATTTATATTTATGTTCAATAAATAAAATTTTATCTGGTGCCCTAAACTCCGTCGCAAAAATATTTAATTTTTACTTGGATTTTTCTATCATTGCATATGAGCATTTAGATTTTTCACCTGTGTTTATTATACTCTATTAGAACTTAGTTTTTTGCTTTCTAAAACAGCAGTGATTCCGCCAAAAAAAGTTACCGTTTAGACAAGGAGGTCGATTCATAATAAAATAGTAATAAATTTTTACTATCTAGATTTTATACTTTTAACAATATTTACTTTTATTCTGTATGATTACTGTTTATTACTGTTCATCTGCATACATTAGAGCGGTATTATAGAATTTTCCATGACAGATGGGTACAAATTGATGTTTTGTTTGGCTTATTGGTTGTTCTCTCTTTTTCTCTTTGTCACGCCAATCCAAATCCTCGTAGCGAGAGAGACAGCATTGCAACCCCAAAAGGCAACCCTCTGTCTGCTAATCCTCTCGACCATTATTGCCTCCTCCTTTCAATTATTTCCCATATCGGTATCTCAGTTTTCTGCATACTTCAATTTCTACCTTTTTGCTTAATCCCCCATTCTTATTATTCCCAACAACCCACTTATTAGTCACTTGACAAGTTTCATTCTTTTATCAACTAAAGTAAATTTCAAAGATTAGATATCTTTGCCTGCCGTACAAGAAAAGTGTACACATTCTTAACTAGTGTACTAAACTGAAGTTCCATGCGAATTATCGAAATTTCAAGAACAAAAGTTGTAACATTTTGCTCGCGTTAATAATATATATAGGTCATTCCATTAAATGATCATTTTTTGTCTTTTAAAGACATAGGTTACTTGATCAAATTCTCAATTACATTTCAACATTTCCACCGTTTAATATTTAGAGTCTAATGTGTAGATCATCTCAATAAAATTTCAGCCAAAATGGAGGTGTTAAAAGTATTCAAACATGAGATTTAAACTTATAAGCATGAACAGTTCATGTTTGACAAATTTTGTGCGTCCATTGCTTTTATAAAGTTTGATACATTAACAATCATCATTTTGGCTGAAAATTTTGCATTAGTGATCCACACATTAGACCCTAAAAGTTGAACGGTAGAGATGTGAAAATGTGATCAAAATGTTGGTTAATGAGCTATCTTTTTAAAATACCAAAAAAAAAAGGACCCCTCATTGGAATGAGACTATATATATATATATATATATATATATATATATATATATACCTTCTCAGTTGCGGACGTCCGAATTTCAACCGTTTCTCCACGATCCGGACGCCAGTGACGTTGTTTTTTCTCGCCGGAGTGACACCACACCTTTGTAGACATTGCCATGATAAAGAAGAATGCGAAAGAGATCGGGGTCAGAGGTCTATGCTGCAACCTCACTCAAAACTTCACCACCAATCATGGTGGACTTCCGATCTCGATCTCTTTCACATTATTCTTCATCGTAGCAACATCTAGGAATGTGTAGTGTTACTTCGGCGAAAAGAAACGGCGTCGCCGGTATCTAAATTGTAGAGAAAATGCCAAAATCCAAACATAAAAGCCGTCCGAACATCCAGACCTGAGAAATCCCTAAAATGATCTAAAAGTAGAAATAGTAGAAGCTAGGTAGAGGTTTCAAATCATTTTCAATATCTTTTATGAGAAACTAATATCACATAATTCTTTTGTTTTTTTTTCCAACATAAATTAAGTGAGAGAGGATTTCTCTTCACAGAATCAGTGACTTCTTTTGCCTGGTTTTTGTGACTATCATCTTTTGGCACACTTTTTACTGAGATGATCAGTTGCTTTCAGGAATATTTAATTCCTCTTTCAGTAATTAGACTGGTTTGGGATAATTGAACTCATTTGATTTCTTTGACTTCCTGGAGTTCAGTTAATTAGTAGAGACAAAAAATGATCTGGCCACCATCAGTATAGACCAAACTATAATAAAGCTTCAAGTGAAATTAATTTCTACTTTCCTAGACCAAACTAGTTTCTGACATTTCTCCTTTTGAGAATGGAAACTCAAATGCTTTTATTTCTTTGCTTCTTTCTCCAGATATCGTAAGGGTTTATCTCAAATGGCAATCTAACTTGGAATTGGGAAGATCATGTTTTTCAAAGCATTATCCCAACCTAGACCATCGTCACTGCTATAGATTGATATATGTTTTTTTGGTTAGAAAAATGAATTACTTCATTGAAAAACACTCATGGAGAATGGAGAATGTCTGTAACGTATCTACTCTTCAGGTCCAGAGTGTCTACTATTTTTTTATGATAAAAAAAATCATTATATTGAAAAGGACCTCCACATGCGGAGGTACAGCACCTGGTAAAGCCAAAAGCCGTATTAGTTGCTATTTGTACCATCTCATAAGCTACACAACTAGCACTCTAGCAGTTCTCTTCACAAACTTAACCACTCTACATAAGGAATACACCTAAGAGGATATAAATCCGAATTATAAAATCTGAAATTAGAAAACCTAAATCCGAATTATTTAGAGCTCCACTATGAATTAGCATCTACTAGAATCTGACAATCCGACTCCACAATAAAAGGACATAAAGAATGAGATAGCAATACGTAAACCTGCTATCAACGCCAATAGCTCTCCATGCCGAGCCGGACTGGACTTGCCAACAAAGTAGGAGAACACCCCTAAACTCATTCCAATATGGTCACGAAAAACTCCTCCCAAACCTGTAGCTCCTGTTTGTAAATTAGAAATAGCATCCACATTTAATTTTACAAAGCCAACATGAGGTTTCTTCCAACTGGAAACTCGGGTAGGAACTCATGTCTTGGGACTTTTACGTTGGCTTTTGAAGTCTAACCACCAATCCAAAGTCGTAGGAACAAATTCTTCCCC
The DNA here is from genome assembly GCF_933775445.1 of Argentina anserina. Taxonomy (NCBI): domain Eukaryota; kingdom Viridiplantae; phylum Streptophyta; class Magnoliopsida; order Rosales; family Rosaceae; genus Argentina; species Argentina anserina. Next base: position 5,490,892 of record NC_065875.1, read on the forward strand.
CGTCTGCACTTCTTTATCCCACACCTTAGCATTCAGATTTTTCCAAATAGAATATATAAACATCATTTGAGCATCAAAACAAATCGGATACTGAGCATGTGAAAGAATAAGCCAATCCTCTACAGTAGTATCGGCCTGAGGGGTAGAAATTTGTGTCAACTGATACATAGTTGCAACATGAGGACAATCTCTAAGTGCATGAATGATAGTTTCCACCTCCTCATCACATAATAGACATTGTGTGTCAATATCGATACCACATTGACTAAGTCTATTCCGAGATGGTAGGATGTTAGAAGCAGCCTTCCTAACACAGATCTTTACTTTCTCAGGCACCTCCGCCTTCCAAATACGGTTCCAAAGAGCGAAACTCGGATTTGGGTGCATAGGATCCTCATCCAATACCCTCTTCCAGGCTAAATGATATGTTGATTTTAATGTAAACCGACCTTTTTTATCCTCACCCCAACTCCATCTATCATGATGTCTCTGAGCTAATTGGTAAAACAATAATTTTCTGAACAACATTAGCAAGAAATAATTCAAGTTGGAGATGGGGTCTCAACTAATATATGGGATGATCCTTGGGTTCCGGGAGAAGACTTGAGTAACTAGAGAACTTCTCAGGTCACTACAATCAACCAACTCTTTGAGCCCAGGTGCGTGGAATATATATTGATATATGTTGTTTTGACGAATTGTTGTAATATTAGTAAATATGAGTATTACATACTCCTAGTACCTAAGAAAATGTCCGTCATAACCTACCAATTAATACTAAAATTAGAGGTAATATTGGGATAAATATCAGAAGAATCTCAACGATATGAAGGAACTCAAATAAATCAATGAAAATATCATTCAAACAGACAGCGAGAAGATACTAAACAAAGTCTCAGAAACTCAAATCACTATGTTGATTAGATGATCACTAGATGACCACTGAGCCCTAATAATTTAAACCCTCGATCTAATCCACAGCATATATTAAGTTGATGTTAAGAACGTAAGGCTCCCACTATGAAAGTGCAACTGTGCAACGTATATATCGACGTATATTTTCAAAATTTTGCTTTTCGTTTTTTGACTTTCGAAATCTCATATTTGGTTTAACCTGCTGCATGCACGGATCTAGGGGTGGGATATGATTTGCTGTAGCCCACCTCTTTTTTTTAGATTGAAAAAATTAAGTATATATCAACTATGATTTGCTGTTTTTCTGGATTTATTTGTTCTGTTTTTTTTGAAGTTTATTTGCTCTGTTTTTCTGTGATTATTTATTCTGTTTTTTTAAGTTTTTATGTCAACACAAAGTACATATGTTAATTATTTTCACTGAAATCTCAGTCTTCTATCTTGTTCCAATAATAGACATAACTTATTATTTACATGTTGAAAATATCACTGCTATGTTATGAAGCTCTTAAAAAAAATTTGGCATTCGCACAAACTTAACACCTATTATTAAATTCTAGATCCATCCCTGCCTGCAAAGGTTTTTTGTGGAAGTAGCTAGTCTTTAACCTGATCTAGGCGTGCATGTCAAGAATAGCACCCAAATACGAGATGATAATTAGAAGGAGCTAGGAAGACCAAGTTCCCAGTTTCTCTACTGCATCATAACTCAAAAAGCATGGTTCTGGTGTACTAACGATATTTTTGACGATAGAAAACCCTATTCAAAGTTTCAAACTACCAGCAGAATATAACTTTGAGATCGAACTGAAAGTACCGCGTACCCAATACTCGAATCTTTGTTTCCAAATACTGAGAGTTTGTAACTACTATATATTGGTGATCTTTTATTGCCAGTATGTACTGTATGTTCATCTTTAATAGCTAGCTAGAAATGTATGGAGCTTCGCTTCTTCAAAGACTAAAAGCACTTTTTTTGGGTCAAGAGTGTTGCTGATATGGATCAAACAAGGTTAGATCGAAGTTTGAACTTTCGAGCTTATAGGTAAAACAATGAGCAGCTAGCAGCACAACCTTTCCAGTCAAAGTCATACATTTCGTCTAAGCTAGCTACCCAGTTTATATTAATTTTCATGCTAAATTACCCACGTAAATTGTCTCTACAAGAAGTAATTACTTCCTTTCCCACTTATCAATCAGCTTTGTCATATTTACATCCGCTCCATGATTGAAACTTCATATGCATGTTAGGTTTCGATCATACTGTAATGATCAAAGATGAAAAGCTTATAGACAGTAGTACAGAGTAATTGATAGGGTTGGGCCATTTCTGTTTGTTTAATGAGCACCCATATTTTAGCACAAGCTAGCACTACAGCTTTATATATACAATATAGATTGTGTAATTGATCGAAAATAAGCTGATGATGATGATGAACAAATGAAGCGAGATCTGTGAGGTCGATCGAAAGGGGGGTGGGTGCCCAAATAATTGAAGCATTATTCTTCAAAAGTGATCTTGAGAATTTGGTTTACTCTAGTTTGAAGAAAAGTATCCCCTTTACGAATTAATTGAGATTACGAAATTTCATTGTTGAGGAATGACAGCGTCACCTTATGATTGGGTTTGCATTTTGCCTAACACGTTTTCAACAAAGCAACAAAACTAAACCTAGCTGTGACTTAGATGAAACATTTTGGCCCACATTTGGAAAAGCCAATTTAGCCACAAGATTAATTGGGTTTACACATTAGGCATTAGTAATTAACTTGCTTGCTAAAGTCATCCATGCTCTTAAACAGTTAAACTAGCTAGTAAGAGTGACAATATGGAGTCGGTTAGGGTTAGATTATTGACCCCGGCCGAATGCGAACTCAAATGATCGCTACGTGTTTATGGCAAACAGAGAGATGAGAGTGGATTCCACGCACCAAGGTATTAATCAGTGCTAAGAGTGATATTAGCGCCATCTTAAGGGCCAACTTAAAAGAGTGAAGGTGAACTGATGAATTGCGAATGAAAAGCATGTGAACTTCAACCAGGGGCGGACCCAAGTGTTAATGTGAGTGGACTCAAGTCCACCCAGTTCTCATGGCAGCAAAAAAATTCGTAATGCTACCTCTAAAACCAGTAAACTTAGCCAAATTGAAGTTTTAGAAACCTAATCCTAAAGACCCTAAAGACTAAGTGCATTCTCTTCTTCTCTAGCATTATTCACAGCTACACATTAGGTGTATATGAGGGGTAAGGCTCTATATTCTTAGACTTAAATTTAGCTAGTTTATTTTCTTGCATTGCATTTGAGGAATAAGACTTTATATTATTCCTAATTAGGTGTATTTCTTGGTTAATAAATTTTCTTCCAAAGAATTATTATTTTTCTATTGGTAAACTTAAATCCAGCCTAAGTTCCCTGCGTCGGCGGACGATTTCAACTCTTCTCCACAGATCCCTAAACAGGTGAGTGCTACCAGTTTTATTCATGTATACATTAATTGCAACAACTTGAACGTGATAGGTCTCATGAGTGTTGTTGTTTAGCTAAGGGCTATAGCAATGGCCCTAACTGGAAGACCTAATCGAGCTAATTGACTAGACAGCAGCAGCAGCAGACTAGGAAAAGAGCATGACGTTGCGAGCAAAACTTGCATGTTACAGATCGAACAGAATGCAATAACTGAAGTGATAGCTAGGCTGCAATAGCTCGATAGTGAACAAAAATATAACCTCTCCCCTTTTTGAATTCAAGTAGTGGCCGAGAATGTTCAAATCATAAGGCAAAAGGAAAAGAGTAAAAGAAACAAGAATGTTGGTTCAATGGTCACAGAAACAGTGTTCTATAAGGTGATTGAGGGGACCCTCTATGATTCACGTGAACTATGAATCTACATAACATCTCTGCAACTGTTCAAACGACATGACTTCCGATTCGAAGTTAGCTTATACGTCAATATGAACAATGCTCGTTTCTCAATATTTCAACTGATATTGACATATTCTTCCCTATTTATACACGATTTACCGATAAATATGGAAGTCGAAATTAAAGGCATTTTGCCTTTGTTTTATGTAACACAAACAAAATGTAAGGATTTCCGACTATTATTGAGAGCGCGCGTCGCCTCAACAACACTGATCGGACATGTGAGCGGTCTAATTTTAAGAGTGTATAATACTTTCTTAAACCAACTATGGTTAGATTGTTTTAGTATTAAGCGAAAGGCATGAAAGGATTTAGAAGTGGTAAAATTTTGAGTCAAAGAGAGACTGAAAAAGTAAATAGGGGAATGGAGAGACAGAGAGATGTTATGAAGAGTTGAAAAGAAAGAAGGCGTGCAACTTTATACAATAAATGTCTAGAGCTTGAGACCCAATCCTATCAGATCATTGGATCAGAGAGACAATGCTTTGTGTATTTTGCTGCCCTTGCCTTGGCCTCTTTCTCTTTCTCTCATTCTCATCAATCTTTCTTTCTTTCTTTCCTTTCTCCCTTTTGCTTTTGGCTCTCCTCTTCCCTTTTCCCTTCTTTTCCAATTCCCCACTCCTTTTTTACGTACGCACATTTACATTCATTCCAACTCCCCTTTTCCTCGGGGACTGCTCTAGCTCCTTTGTTTCCATTTCTTTCTTTATAACAGTTATTTATTTATTTTTTGAGTGTTAACGTACAATTGCTCTATGGAGGATTAAAATCATTTTTAAGAGAGTTTATTAAGGCAGCAAGGATCACTTGAACCAACTAACTTGCACTAACATAGTTTAATTAGCCAACAGCAGATAAAAAAAGAACTGCAGTAAAAACAATTATTTTGGTTTGATAGATAGTGGGCACATAAACCTAAAAGAAAACCTCAGTAATGACCTCCAATTTCTTGTTTAATATGATTTGATTTCATTATTCCTCTCAAGCCCTCCTGAGTTCATGATTCATCTAGGTGGTGATAGATTTTTATTATGATTTCATGGCTACTGATAACTGATGAAGAATCAACATCTCCTCAGATTCTCTACAGCCCAAACTTCACAACAAAATCCCAGAAGCACCTTAATCAAACCCAAGAGAGTAAGGGTGGGCATAAAACCCGAGGACCGAAATAAAACCAGTCGAACTGATCTAACACAACCAGTTCGGTTCGGTTTTGTTGCTATTTTTAACCATTTTAGCTGTTTGGTCCGGTCTTTGTCTTGGCCGGTCCAGTCCTCGGTTCCAGTGATTTTGAGGTGAAAAATAACCGAAAACCCGAACATATACGTGTTCATATCTGTATGGATTATAGTTTAGTTTTACAAGCTTATTTTAAGATTCGATGTAAGATATTCTAGTGAAAAAATAACCTAAAAGACTAAAACTCTTATTCAAGCCGGTTCTTACCGGTTCGGTCTCTAACCAGTCTTGATTATTTAAGATAAAACCCAGTTTTAACTCGTCCTAATCAGTCCCAAGATTTTAAGATAAAAACCGGACCGAAAATACAACTTTTCGGTTCAGTTTTAGTCCCGTGAAAAAAAATGGCCGGTTTAGGACCGTGCCCAGCCTTACAAGAGAGCGAGAACATCGATAACGTTGAAGAACAAAGCAAACCCAAAAATAAAATTCATTAAAACTTCATCATGCCAAAACCATCAATCTACTCTAACTGAAGAGATTTGTAAAAGAGTTCTGGATATCTCCAACCAACCCAACGAACAATTACAATAAATTGCTCCCAGATCTGCATCTTCTTTCTCCAGATCTGGCTTTTCTTCCTCCCCATCTTCATTGCTTTTGTTGTTTACTAAACCTAGAATGATCGAACCACGAATCATCTATGTCATGTACTGTATCTGATTTTAACTTCTCAGAACTCTATTATTGGATTTCAGATTATTCGCAGATTTCTTTTGTGAAAAAAAATTGCAATAATTACACAGATTTAATTTGATAGGAATATCAAAGGTTTATGTTTTTTTAACAGTTTAGCTAGATTCTCTTGTTTTATTTTTCTTAACGGCGTTAGTTTTGATGTTAGTGTAATAAAAAGATCAGATTACATGAACGGCTGAGATTACATGAACGCCTGAATAAGTTTCCCATTTTTTAAGTTCCCTTGCCAGCAAATTAAATCACTTCATCTTGATGTCAACCAATTAAGCTATGTTTTAAAAAAAACAATATGGCATCAATAACCTACATTTTTTTAAAAGTTAAGTTAAGTGCATTAAGAAAGATAAAGTTTTCTTAGTCGTCGTTGTTCTATACAAACCAATATATAGCTCGCACTACGCCGAACACTAGCCTAGATCTAAATATGAGTGGATTTGTAGGTATATCAACCTCATTTTTCCAATATCATATATCAACCAACATATAATTGGTATGAAAAATTCACTATTTAAACAAACTAATTCGTACGGTTGGTACTCGGTTGGTACGGTTGGTAATGAGCTTCTACCAATATGTTTATGGCAAAAAAATTTAAAGCTCAAATCCAAATAAGTAATAGCAAATAACAACACAAATACAAAGTTTTATACAACTTCAACCAAATTACCAAGTACAAAGTCATAAATTAAACATGTTAAAGTCCAAAAATTATAAATTTAACAAAAATCTACAGTTGAGATTTATTTTTCATTAAATCTACAGCTGAAATATTTATGAATATATATAGTTTTTAAGAATATATATATATATATATATATATATATATTGTTTTGCATAAGTTGTTGTAATTACAATGATAGCCTAGTGGTACTTGGCTTCAACTTGCATGGAACAAAACCAAGTTCGACTCACCATGGATGCATATATTAGTGGTTTTTCATAAAATTTCGATTTCGGTTGGTACAGTATACCATAGTACACGAAAAATTTGTACCACATATCAATCATCTTTTGAAATATGGTACGATATATTATAACGTGTACCATGTACCAATTTGGTGATATACTAATATATTTAGTACGGTTTATATATAAATTAGTTTGAATGAGATTATGTATCATTGTCACCCCTAGATCTAAACTAACAGACTATACTTCCTAAGATTACATTACACACAATTATGGCACAATTAGTGCATAAACTATCCTAGGAAATACAAAGTGTTACATTAGTAAAGATACTAGACTCTAAAGAAGAAAAGAAGAATAAAAACTATAGTAAAACTACCCCCAGCCCAAAGACCCGAACCCAACCTAGAATCGGGAAAGGAAAAGCCCTAGTCTTCATATCAGTCACCACTGCTACCGGCATGATTTCCGGCGACCGTCTCTTCCAACACCACATATTCCCCATGACAACGAGATCAGAGACCAGGTCTCAACGGTCGGCTCTCTACTACAAGTCCACTACCTTGTCTGCCTCCTCAAACTCCTTCAAATCCCCTGGCCTAGTAAATCTTGTATCGTTGCCGCTTATAATCGCTACCCCTGACCGGTTTACTTCAAATCGCGCCTACCTAGCAAGTATTATATTTTTCGATCTTCAAACTTCGCGTGCGAGAGCTTTTAGCCCACGAACCACCACCTAACGTTTAGCGTCGGTGGCATCAGGCCACCCAGAGAAGGTGTGGCCTTGTTAGAGACGAGGACGAAGAAAAAACTTTCGACACCGCCACTCTCTCTGCTCGAAACCTAGGGTTTCGCTAGCTTGTCAATAACCTACAATATTGAAGATATTAGGATTTCGCTTTTTGTTTCTGCACGAAGGGGTAACCCTACTATGTTGTTTTTTTATTGGATCGAAAGAACTTCATTCATAATCGAAGGGTACAACTGATTCAAACAATGGTGGAGAGGTTTGCAACACCTCTATGATTGATGAAAGATATGGGACAGATTCCGATTCCTGAGATACTTCAGAGGACTCTCCTCAAGAGTAGTAAGTCCAGTTTTTAGTTTTTAGAATAAGTCTAGGAATGTCTGGGATGTAGTTTGAGGTCGACCTTAACAACATCATTTGGTACTTATTTCTCGGTCTTGTTTCTATTGGACTTTTCTTTCCTAAGGTTGTATGCTTGTATTAGTCATCAAATAAACAAACTTAGTTTGATATGGTTTATTACCAAATAATAGTTATATGTCACATCACAGTTTTAAGTTTAGACTCATAACCTCTTATCTAATGCGTTGTCGGCAATGAGGTATATAATGGTTATTTAGGCTACAACAATTTATAAAATTTATAATTTATCGTAAAAAAATAAAAGGTCGTACGTATTGCTTAGATATTTTCCTATCATGACTCATTATTAAAGTAGCCGAGGTTCACTTGGTAAATTATATTAGTAGTGTGTAATTTTCTATCGATTCACATTGATATTCTATTTGACCAATAAATTAAAAAAAATGAAACTCACACGTACTGTTATGTTAAATTACTCAAATAAAGAGCATCAGTTATGTCGATCAAAATTGTTGTTTCTGCATGATCTAGCTAGCTAGTGTCCGTGTGACATATAAACATATATACTACTTCGCATTTGATTATTCATTAAACTATCTGCTTATATATAGACCGACAACCTTAATCTCTTCCGAGCATGACCTAATAATATGTAACCCTTATACAAGATTATTTGGACCATATTGATCGAACTCAAATAACTTGCACGTGTGGATTGAGTACTATTTAATTATGGAACTTTTTCGATCTAAATTATATCATTGTACCGGCAGTAAATATGGTGTGCTACATTGTTTAAAACTGATCGATCGATCGATCGATCATGATGAGAAGCATAGGGCCGGGGGTTGCAAACTTGATATGATTTCTCTGAAGCTACAAATCATACCCTGAATCATTAATTTCATGCAAAAGTCCTGGAGTTAAGACATTAAATAAATTTTAAAGTAATATATTGAATGAGCTGAAAAATAAAATTTTCAGGGAAAGGATTGCATATATATATATGTATGTCAGTCCATTTGCAGAGTGAATATTCACTCTGAAATTACAGAGTAAAATTTCAATTTTGGCATATTTTTCGGTCAAATATTTTCACCATAAACGATTCAATACTTATGTATGCTATTCAAGATTATCTTTACAAAATTTCATCTAATTCTAACATCGTTAATGTATTGAAATTAGATTAAATCAATGAATGAATTAAAACTATTCAACGTGAACCGTTCGTGTAAATCTCAATTTTGAAAGTTCAAGTCATTGTCAAATTAGATGAAACTTTGTAGAGATGACTTTGAATAACATACCTAAATATTGAATCGCTTATGGTGAAAAAAATTGACCGAAAAATGTGCCAAAATTGGAACTTCACTCTGTAATTTCATAGTGAACTTTCACTATGGATATGAACTATATATATATATATATAGACATAGAATTAGAATACTTAGCTAGCTTGTGAAACTTAAGCTAAGGTCACTCTGATCAGAACTCTGTGTTTTGTGGCCAATGTAGTGCTGAAGTGGTTAATTAAGATTGAACAATATTGATACAATAGTAATCCACGGGGTATACTTGTCGTTATTTTACATGTAGCCTCATTCCTCAACACAGGCGCGAATCTAGGGGTGGGCTAGGATTTACTGTGTAGCACACCATTTTTTTAGAGTGAAAAAATTGAGTATATATCAACTATGGTTATCCATAAAAATTGAGTCATTTGCTATGTTTTTCTGGGTTTATTTGCTCTTTTTTTCTAGATTCTCTATCAATACTCATAATACATATGATAACTCATTTCACTTAAATCTCAGTCTTTTATCTTGTTTCAATATGCATAAGCTATCATTTTTATGGTGAATTATCACGGCTCTGTTACGAAGTCCTTAAAAAAAATTTTGACTTCGCTTAAACTGAACACACCATATTATTAAATCTTAAATCCGTTCATGTATCAACATTCGAAGTGTGTCACAGTGTACCGGAATTTGTTGATTGATTTATTTATATCATTTCTCAACTAGGCTTAGATTCTAGTAGTGATCGACAAATCTCGTAGGGTTCTCTTTCTCTAACTATTTATTTTAGTATTAACTAATATTCTGAAGTTGGATAGTATAACATATATACAGTTGTACAGTCAAAGTAGACAAATAAATGAAATAATCATCATCCACATAAGGAATACACCTTGAAAAGTTGTGAAGGAGTAAAAAGAGAGCTGCAGCATAAAGCTCTTGTTACTGAAATCTAAGAGACTAACTAAAGTAGAGTCATCAGGCACAAGATAGCAAAGAAAGTGAAAGAAAGAAAACATCAAAAAGATGATTTCAAAAGAAAAGGTATATGATCTGTTGATGATCAAAGTATGTTCCTGGGTTAATTGCTTAGCTTTCCCTTCTTTTCTGTATTGCAAATTTGCATGCCGATGATTATCATTACTGCCAACACCATCTATTTATATATCTTTAATTTCAACCTTTTCTCCCTAATCCCCATGAACATGTTTGAATATTTTCTCGATCGATCTCCCGGCCCCCTTTTTAATTTTCTTCTGTTTCCAAAGAAAGAATATCGTAGAGTTTGGAACAACATGCATGGTGACCTGTAAACCTTGACCGAAGATGAAAAAGAGATTCTGATCGCCAGTATATGGAGACAAAGTACTTTGCCGAAGAGATTAAATCTTAATACATACTCAATCTTAAATCTTAACACTGTCAGATTTTCTGTACGTAAGTACTATTCTTGCATTGATTAGAAATGGGAATAATCTACATGCATATTGCTTTGTTTCACAATATGAAGGTAATCAGTTAGCCTTATACCTAATGCTTACATCCAATTACGTACGTACATACGGTACATTACAAGCTAGTATGTTAATTAATCGATCGCCAATGCTGATGAAAATTAAGAATCCTAAATGTGATCGAGATGACATGACATGCTTAAATACCAAACTAATGCTAACAAGTAATTGCTATGTATATATACATGACACAATAAAAAAACTGATCAAAGACAAGATCGATCAAGACCAAACAAGAGCATCCGTAAGACTAGTAGTTTTGTACATTCGTAGGTGATGGAAAATTTTACAATGCGCTAATGTCATTCCACACCATGTTTGGAATTTGAGTACATTGGGTTAACCAAATTAATTTGAGTTTTCTTAACGTGTTGAAACTTGAAACGTAACCCAAGTTCCCAAATATATGACAGCGCCCCGGGCCCGGCCATTTTGTACATGTAGCCTGATAATATTCTCGTTCGGGCATTTCCTTCTCACATTATTCTGACAGTCAAAAGAAAAGAGAAACATGCATGCCAAAGCCACCCCAAAAGAAACACAATAATTGACGGACAAAAGCTTCCTCCCGATGTCTGATCATGAGAAAGAGCTCAGTTGATCCGATCTGATAATTGATATGGACAAAAGGCAAATGAGAAGCTAGCGGACATTTACATATATAGAGCATGGCTAGGGAAGTACGTACCATCATTCTAACTTGTAGGAATCTCTATAGGTCAATAAGGCCACAATACAAACAAAACCTGCCTGCTGAATCGAGAGCCTCAGACTCAGAGACTTGTGCTGGCTTCAAAATAGACCCTTCAGCTCAAACTGCTCTCTAGTATGGGATGGCATATGCACAAGAACTTAGATACCTATCACAATGTGTCATTTTTCTGAGTTGCTTGCTCTCGAATAGACATATCACGGAAAAGGAAAAAGCACACATGCCTCGGCCTAGCTTCTGGTTTACAGGCCAACCTTCCAGCTGTTTGCTTCACCAATTATCATATTGTACTACTTGAAAATTAATCAGTCAAGCTTAATCTAGCCATGCTTGTTCAAATTTAGTTTAAGCAGTGATTCTCCATGCTACACGCTGTTCAATCTTCTTTGACGATATGCAACGTTGCTGGGAATAGCAATAGAAAATAAACCTTTTGATCATGATATATGGTTGGGATTTTGTATACCAAGCTGGTCTGTAAATGGGAAAATTTCAAATGATGGGTTGTCTGATTGTCTCTTGTAAAGCAACCATATTAGTCCATATATATAAGGCTGAATCCAAAAACAGAAAGCATAGTTACAAACTTGAAGCTAGTGACGTATAACACATTATACTACAGACCCTACAGTAGCTTCCAAGCATGAATCGAGCTAGGTAATAATATTGGAACCGGTTGAACTAGCACACTGCTGCACACTTTTTACCGCATATTTTCAGGGAATATGATGTTTTTTGGTCGAGGTAAAGATATGACATCAATCTCAGTAAAAGAATATCAAAAGATGATCGATGATGACCCAAGTGGATCATTCATGACTCAATGTTTTACAAATGGATTAAAAGCCTATATTTTTATAATCTTTATTGATTAGGTTTATATCTTAATTAGCTTATTTTCTAATATATTTAACAAATAAAATAGCAGAAATTTTAGAAAACAGTGGTTTGCATTTGTAAAACTCTATGACAATACCATTAAATCCGAGATTTAGATGTATAGTGTACGTTTATAATCTCCTTGCTAACTCCTGACATCCTAATTGCTAATTGTACTCCTCATCCATGTTTTCCCCTTTTTGCTGGGCTAGCTACGCAATCTTAATTCATTAATTCAGTTACAAACTTACAATGTTAATACTATATATGATCGATGACATATAGAATTTGAATTTAAAAAAAGAACAAAAAAATATGAACGACAAGGGTACGTAGTTTGTAATTTTTCTGGATTGAAAAGATTCTCAATCAGTGCAGAACATATTGTCCAGACAGTAAGGGGGAATAAAACTTACAGGTGATTCCATAACTAGCCATATATAAATCAGACCAGTTGGCGTGACTTTGACAAAGATTTGAAAGGTATGCAGGCCAATGCGTACCTTGCATGGTGATGGTATATGCAAATCAGGACGTGCTGCTATATTTTCTTCTTCTTTTGAAATTAGAAGGCCGGCCACTTCGATCAGGGTTGTATATACAATTATACATGTATTGATTCCTCCAATCTGTATATATTTCACAATCAGATTTCAGAACTGAGAACTTCGAATCTAAAGGGTTTGAACAGAAAGATCATCCAAGATATGAATAATAGATAACTAGTTAATTATCATGGTTTTATATCCCTAATTCTGCATGTAACAGCACTAACTTGAGGAAAAGGAATTATACAGCTCCTTTTTTTGTTGGCTTACTATGTGATTCATACTGAGCTTAGAAAACTGATTGTACAGGCGATGAACTCCTGGCCGCGGGTTTTGTTCGAACAAATTAACATTTGGAACAATGAGATCGACTACTACATGGTCGATTCGTAAACTAAACTAATGACCTAGCTAATAGTCCCATGAAGTAATTAACTTTGTCCATTTGGCAATAACTTTGAGGCAAAAAGCTTGGGGAGGTCATCGATCACGTTATTCAATTAACACCAAAAGGTACTGCTAGCTAAGTGGTACAGTCTACAGAGAGCACTATTAGAGTCAAAAGTTTTCTTCGACCTTTTTACATCTGAATTTGGATCTCTTTATATATGCACCAGTAGTGTACTACTATGAACATTTCAATACCTCCATTCATATACTCTTTATTGAATGAATGAAACGTTGGGTATAGAATCGAAACAAACAGAGCTCTATCCGTATCTCACATTTTCAAATCTCTGAGGCAATGAGGCTTCGTTGGCTACTCCGTTCACAACTAGCTTCTGCTCTCTCTCTCTCTCTCTCTCTCTCTCTCTCTCTCTCTCTCTCTCTCTCTCTCTCTCTCAGTAAGCAAAAAAACGCTTTTTTGATTATGGAATTTAGGGTTTGTACCCGAAGAAGTGCACATGTATTGCATAAATCAAATGCAGACAATTGGCTTTCATGAATCATGAGAATAGAAGAGTGTGAGAATAAGCTAAGGGGAAATAACCCGATACCCTAATTGAACGAACATCCCCTTTATGTGAATTGTTTAGTCTTAGTGCTTATATGATGCAACAAAACACAAGTAACTCCTTTGGAGTTTGAAGAACGCATGCCTTCTGAAGCTGACACAAACATATTAACCATCTTTATCTCTCTGTGAAATACTCATTGATCATATACATGGCTCACCTTTTCAAGCTCTCCAGACATGGATTCTCTTTGCCAGTGCAAAAAGCCATCACCTCCTTCAAGAGAGATAGTACTAGATTCTATTAACACACTTTTTTCCTTTCCTCATCTTTTAATATACTCTCTAGCTACATAGTGTGAGTGACTGAGAAAGATTAGAGAGAAGCTAGCTAATATTAGTACTATATGTATTATTGTCTGCAACTTTAGTTTTGCATGGGAATTTAAATATAGGGATTTCCTTAAATATAAGGCCTTTGGGGTCGTTAGAATTTGAAGCTTTTCATAAACTGGGAGAGAGATGAGAAAGCCCTACTCCCACTCTTTCATGTCATCATTGCAAACTGAGGTGGTGGGGATCTCATGGGCTTTTATTTTTATTTTTTGCTTTGTTCGATCATACACACCTTTTTTTTCTCGTAAATAAAAGAGTTTCTTGGTAGGGTTGAAGGAATGTCTCTTTGCTTGGGCTTGTGAATTTCCTCGATCTTGATCGTTTTTGCCTCCACATTCCACTTATCTTAGATTTTGACCACCTCTCTCCATGTGTGTGAAATGAAGGAACATTCAGGCACAAGCTCTGCTTGTCTCTACTCTCTACACTAATTATTTAATTACTCACTGATTAATTTATACCATCTATGCATGTCTGTAAGTTTGATCTTTTATACCTGCACCAGCAGCGCTAGCATCTGTTTCTAATTCTCCATGATAGCCGTCAAGCATATGGAGGATAAACCACAAGTGGGAATCCCTCAACTCCATGCCATCAGATAGAAGATCTCATGATTTCTAATTTTCTATACCAAAGTGAAAAATCATGTACTGATCAAGGGCTGATTTAATATAATGTTCTTTGTTCATGCATAGGATGGATAATCTCTATTTTAAAAGTGCTGATGAATCAAGTCGTGGTTCATGACTACAAACTAACGAGGAACTTATATATATGTTAGACATTTTAGCTAGCTAGTAATATAGTATCAGTAGATTCAGCACTATGGTCTGTCAATTTTTTTTGCTTATGAGCTAGATGGTTCATGACTACTAGGCTACTTCGGTTGAACTGCTGGTGTTTCTGGCAAAGCGATCACTCTCTCTACGCTAATTTACCAGTACGAAACTAACTGGTCTGAAATTTTGATATTTTGAACTAGCTAGCTAGCAGCTAGCAGCTTGCACTATAGATATGGAACATGCTTGCTAGCTTTTCAAGATTAAATTATAATGATAAACGGTAAACTGGAATTCAAGAATTTTGGGTTGCAGACTTGCTTAGTGACTTTATTCTGACCTCAAAAGCAATAGAATATTTACTGTTAATCATAAACACATAGATCAAGCAGGAGGTGCATATATGCATGGCAGTATCACTAGTATGGTAGTTCAATAATTATATTTCAAAGAGAACTTTGAGGACTCTAATACTACCATTATGGTCTAGTTCCTTGCTTCCAAGCTGAGCATTCTGGAATGGTGGAACCTGCAATCTTTGTTCATTTATTACCTAAAGTAAAATCCTTTCTGCAACATAAAGAGAGGGAGAAAAACAAAGCGACTCCTTTTGTTGCAATTTCCAGTTGTGAATTATGCCCTCAGTCATGTAGTACTGATTACCAATTAACAGTTTTTGATTCCTACACAACTTTATACACATAAAAACATACACACAAAGCTGCATCTTCATCATGAATGTTTAATATTCTTCTATCTTTCTTCTTTATACACAAACTCAAGAATTCAAATTCGAGCTGATCAAAGGTCTTTATTCATAATTTCGAAGGTGTCTCGCTAGTCTAGAATAGTTATGGTCTTAAAAGGGAACGGAGATGGAAGAGGATAGAAAATACTCAAATACTGAAAATAGAAAGTTGGCCGGTAATACTTTCGTTTGGCACAAGTTTTGAATCATAGCGTACTACCTCATGGAATCTAGTTGATAGATAAACTGCATGCATGGTGAAATGCAGGTAGCAACAATGTGTTAAGTAGCTAGTCATTTTGACAAAAGAGGAGTATATCTAACTCTCTAAGCTACCTCCACTCACGAATACGGATCTGTGTTATAGCCAAAACGACCAATGAAGAAAGATTCAAGGTTTATGAAGTTTGTGATTTAAATTATAAGAAAAGATTAAGGGGCTGGAACAATTTTGGCCATAAACAAATTAACACACCAGAAACACTAGATACAAAGAGGATGATTACAAGTTAATTCTAATATTCTATAATCTATTGTTACATAACAAGTGAGGCAGTCAGTTCTCCGCACAGCACCCGCACATAAATGAATTGTCTTCAATACCTTGAGGAAGTAATCCACAAGTTGAATTATGGACTTGGATCTTATGTCAAAATGTGAGGCTTGAGATTTATCAAAATTTGAACTAATGAGATCCTAAGCGACATTTCCTTCAGTGGAATCTTTCTGGTATTCTGTCTAGTCCAGTTGTGGTACAACTCTAACCATATTACCGTGTCTGTGTCACAATCCTTAGTGGGTGGGCTTCTGTGTTGAACACCCAATCGTCCAACGAGATGAATGATGGAGGTGAAAACAAGAGGTAGAGATACTTGAGCGTTTCTGCAAGGAAGAAGGTCTGCATCATATTGTCTCTATCACCTCTACTTACCTGACATAGACAGCATGTACATTAAGCATGAGATGAACTTCCTAAATGGAAACAATTTCAGCCTGAGATGATTAGAATCACTAGATAATGGAAGTATAGAATATGTGTGTGTGCGCGCGCACCCGATCATCAGTGTAATACCTACAAACCTAAGAAAATAAGATTCACTTCCGACAGTTCTTACATCTTTAAGTCCACTATATCCTGTATCTGTACGAGAGTTATTTTCAAATGCTTGGAAAATGTTCCAACCCCATTCTTGGTAAGTCTTGTTCCCAGTTAACCGCCATAAGTAGAAAAGTGACTCAATTGTCTCAGGCCTCAAAATGTTCCATGTCGTTCCCACAACCATGTCCTACAAAAATATTCTGATATTAAGTTAATTTATATTTTTAAAATCTTAGTTTCAAGTACAAGGAGAATGGAAGTATAAGACCTGTCCAGCTGGAAAATTATAATTCTCCGCAGCCAATTTTGTAGGAGTTGTCTGATAGAAATTATAGCATGTCCATGCAAGCTATATGATATAAAAGTTCAAGACGTAAGCAGTCAGATATATCACTTAATCTATTGCGGCTATTAATTGTCCAAACTGGAATTGTAGAATGCAGAAGCTATGAGACACCGTTAACTAAGTTAATTAGATTACATGCCAAAAGCATTTCTGTTTAATTAGGTTTGGCAATTAACACTCAGGGTTGTCTGTTATAGTATTCCGCTCCATCCTCTGGTGTTACCCCTCTGGTGAAAGGGTAGTTTTTGCATAATAAGAAGGAATCTAATGAGGTTAGATTATATGCATAATATATGGTGTTATTATCATGTGATAAATAAATATTACTCCTACAGTTTTGTAGTTGCTATAGATCAGAACTCCAACACACTAAAGTTGATTTCACAAGGTTGTCATACATTCTTCTGCTTCTACAGCTATTGCCCAAACGCCAGCCCATCACTAGAAAGCTATTTCCATGAAGTTTCAGCTTCTAGAAAAAGTTTCTCCATAATCGCATAAGCAATTCCAATTTCTCTTTACAGTATATACGGCCTTCTATGGGCTTTCTAGTATCAAACCAAATGAGTATTCTGACTCGAGTTGTTCTAATGTGATACAATCTTCGAATTTTTAATATACAATGTGAACTTATTTTCTTACACAAAAGGCAAACCTCATTTTATGCAAAGAATGAGAATAAATTTTATTCATTAATTTCTGGTATAAATAAGTACTAGCTAACGCCTGTAACGACTGTGGAGCATAAAGTGGTGTTTGAATTTATACAGTTTACAGGATAACAGTCTTTACTTCAATATTACATAGAGTTTTGTTTCATTTAAAATTTTGGGTGATGAGTGATTAATCATGCTTATATTTTGCTTTCATGGAGGTTAGAAAAGGTGTCTACAGAAGAAAACTTCACCTCAAGATTACCTCTTCAGCAAGGGATAACATTTTTTCAGCTTGGCCAGGGTCATAACCAGAAGATCCTAAAGCCAGCATGCCAGGAGCAAAGCAAGCTAATTCATCCATCTGCATAGCACATATCCTTCCAAAATTTAATGACTTATTCGGCACACAGTAAATTTTGAATATTTATACACTACCTTGTCAATTAGTGAGCTTCCGATCTTCTCACATATGTATGCAAATGAGGATCGTGTTGTCCTCCGAATCAAGCTATTCAGACCTTTCATTGATGTCTCCCACATCTCTCTGAATGTAATTCATAGGCAAAAATTTGGTGAGAACAAAGCTTGACTGTGCTAGATGATATTACTGATTAATCACAACATATTCTCATGATTTATTTACATAATGAATTGAGGTGAGAGAACATTAACGGTACATGTCAGCCTCGAGGCAACCAACTGACAGGTATGAGTGTATGACTAGTACGAACATACTATGAATATGAAAATAATAATGTACATATTTTCATCATAATTTACTATGACATTAACATATTATAGTTGCCTATTTTTTCAAAAATCATTTCATTCGCATCAGCCAACACAGCGAAGTATCTGACACATATTGAGGTAGAGGGCTTCAGAATCAAAAGCAACAGGAACTACTCAAATAGAATCTTGAATTGGCAATTACCCATATACAGTCTTGATAAATGGTACAAGGAGTATCCAACCACATGACAAATTATCCTATTACTAAGATAACAAATGTTTTAACGGTTCGATCAAAGTGAAATGGTTGTACCTGCTAAAACAGCAAATCCTCTAACTAAGCAGCAAAGAGAACCATATATATTCTTTTGCGAATATTAAGAAGAGAAAAGCGAACCTATAGTTTATGGTGGTATGTAACATTGTACATTTTAACATACATATTTAGTCATTGTATGTGTAAGATGAAAGAGTGGCTGCTCAAATGGGAATCATACATTATAATGTTTTAGCATGTCTAAGCTTCTGACCTGTAGTGTTGTACTGCTTCTGTTTTGTTTCCTTGTATCCAAGCCTTGAGTAGATATTCATAGAAACTGCATCCACAAAGACATTGTGCAAATCAATTGAAAAATTATATGAATGACCAGAGTAGTGAAGATAAGATATACATGGTCACTATTATGTCATCTAGCAAACTCCTATAATTTGGAAACCTGAAAAGCATTGCAGAGATCATGACCTCTGACAGGTTTGAAACTCATGGGACTCCAGTAGGAAAAGAGCCGTCCATAATTGATGTTTTTCTGTCTTAACCCAAATTACTTTCCAAGTTTACCTTATTTCTATTGATGTCCCCTAAGTTCCCTATTCCTCACATTTTTTTATTAATATTGACTGTGATTCACAATACTATAAGAAATGAAGGTGAGAAAACTAGGCACTAGTTTGCACTGTAAGGATAAATCACTGTTCAACAGCCATATCTTATCAGAAACTGCAAGGACTCAATTAATAACATAATCATTGAATCCACCGCATAAAGGATGACATAGAGCACCATTGAATCCCTCCTTTAACAATGAGATATTATCAAACTCCAAATTACCATTTACCTATCCCCTAAGGCACCAAATGTGATTTTTGACTTTGACGTTGTTCCAGTGTGAGGATCAAGATATATAGGAAGCAATCCATCAGCAGGAAAGATTTTATGAAACTCTTTAATGACATATTCCACCTGACATTTCACCAGACAAGCAGTTTATACTTCGAAAATTGAGCAATAACTTAGTTCCTGTCATTTTAATTCTCTATTTACTGTAAAGAAATTAGTTTGAGATTAATGGCGTGATACCACTGGTAATGCTTTTCACACAATAGCAAGATAAGTTTTCTCTTGATTACAATGTCAAAACATAAAAGAGCACCTTTTGCTGGTACTTGGGGTCATTTGTCCTTTGAGATAGAGCAACAAATTCAAGTTGTTCTGAAGCAGCATCTGCCAGAATACTTTTTCCCTAGAAACATAGATGTTTAAATAGACAGAAGAAAAATTGGATGCTGTTGAAAAAAATACGTATTCAGCATATATGAACCCTACTTAAAAATTTGACAGTACACAGGACTCCACAAACTAGGTTATATCAAGCAAAAATCAACTAGAATCCTCTGCGCACTATAAAACAAAGACCAAAAGAAGAAAATAGAGAGAGAGAGAGAGAGAGAGAGAACAACATATCAGTAAATTAAGTATCAATTCATTATTAAATGGTTGAAATATCATGTTCTCTCAGGCAGTTGAAATCATGGGGAGCTAATCAGATTCAAACATCCACCATGGTCCTTAAAATGTTCTAAGCTGGTTGGTGAAGGGACAGTACTTCATTGGGGTATCAGGGTATTATTAAACAAAGAATAATCTAATTATGAAGCATACAAATAAGCTCATATCTGAAATGACAAGAAACATCTTGTGAATTCTTAATGTTTTAACTGCCACAACACGAGAAACGACTAGAGGTGAACAGAGAGAAATAGTTAAAAATGCATCCATGACCCACTTTCAATCCTTGAGTATGTGAAAACTATTAATAAGAACACAGCTTAACTATGGAAGCAGTCACATAACTCGGAAAGATGATCCCATAAAGTCTAACAAAGTCGAATAAAAAATATATTAAGTTTGATGCTACATATATTACGATGATGAAAAGTAACAATGATGCACGAGTCTCCTAACAAGAGGTTATCCATTCACTTTTCTCTGTTCCATACACCTTAAATTTTCTTGGCCATTTTTTATCCACTATATATATATGTACAAAATCAAACAATTTCCTGTCCCTTATCTTTATGAATTCTAGTTTAATCATGTATGTGTAATAAAACTGAATGCAAATGATTCAACATGAGACAAAATGCAAAAAAAGGACCAACAAAGCAGTAGATGTTTTGATAAGATAATTTAAGAAAATCCATCTGTAGACAAAATACTCCAAACTTACCCCTGCCCACTTAGGGTTATTAGCATCACCATACATCAAGTTGATTGTGTTGTAAGGGATTCCAGAAGGAGTATTCCATGCAGGCAGCAACCTATCTGCAATATCTCTAGCCTTGTCAAGGAAGAGTTTGTCACCAGACAGATCATATGCGCTAAGAAGTCCACCTATAACTCTAGATTTAACAAAACAGACACAAAAAAGTTAGTCAGAAGAGTAGGAAGTGAGAGGTAGAACAGAAACTACATAATGTAATCATCTTTTGTCTTTTGGTGCTTATCCAAATGAATAAGTTGGTTATTACACAAAATGAAATTAAACCTTATAATGCAACCTTATGGTTGTCTCAAAAACACTAGCCCCATAATTCTTGTTGAAATCCAATGAGCTCGCAACCCACCTGCAAGTTCAGTTATGAGTATCAACACTACCCGTTTTAAAGTGACTCTAATCTAATAATAATCTAAAAGGCAGAACCTTTTCGACACTGGGGAGCTCATATAACCGGTGAGGGATAACCAAGACAATTAGAAACTCACTCTCTAGCTCTTTGGAATTGCTTGTCAAGACCCATTATGTACAATGTATCAAGAGAATCCACCAGAGTTGCTCCTAGACCACCGAAACTGTCAGCAGCGTCCATCGTCTGTGGCTGTTTAAGAGATTCACTCAATTCAGATCACCAAAACATATATATTTACACCTTATCGATCTACCACATTGCATTACTCAAGCATATATACCTGCAGTTCATCATGACCCCATGCGTATTTCTCGTAACAAGTCCAGGCGTGAATCATAGCATCCCTGACCGCATTTCGCCGCTCTACATTGACAGGATCATCCTCCTCACCAATGCTCCAGCCTCTTAATTGCTTCTTCACATTTTCCAACTACAATTATATCAACCAAATTAAAAACGCCAATATTGTTGTAGTCTAATAAGAACAGTTTGCCTTACCTGATTCTTCAACATTTTGAGCTCCTTATTCAATCTTGACACGACTACCTATTGAAAATTGAATTCCACACATTAAGAACTAATTTCGATTTCTTAGATTTAAATGCAGGATAAGAAATGATTCACAGACCTGGTTCTCGAAACTGAGGGATTGGTGGTGGAAGAGCAGCCATGTGAGAAGCAGGAAGGAGATAATGACGAGTGCCGATCGGTATCTCCACCACCACGAAGGCGAGGACGACGATGAGGTTAAAGAGGGTGAAGATTTCTTTCCCATTTCGTATTCTTATTCTTATTAATATCTACTTAGTAATTTGATTGCAAAGGAATTTGAAGACTGAGATTTGAGGAAGAAATCTGATACGTTGCCCATCATAGGCACAGAGAGAGAGAGAGAGAGAGAGAGAGAGAGAGAGAGAGGAAAAGTCGTTAGTTGATTTGAACTAGTTGGAGGAATGGTGGAGCAAAGGGAGTAAGTCTACGTGGATCAGTTTATACTATATACATGTATTTTGAGATCCCAACTTCTACGATATACATGTATTATGCATGTCGCTTTCCTTATGGGTATTTGAGATCTGAAGTTCTGTACATGTATGTCATACACGTATTATCCAACAGTATGTGAAAACGATGGATATTAGATAAGGCTATACTTATGGATCATATTGCTAAATCATGCTGGATATATATGTCATACACGCATGTATAGAAGTTTGGCTTTTCGAATGTGTATACAAGAATGTATAGTAGAATTCGGTTTTTCAGATGTGTATATATAAGAATGTACAGTAGAATTCGGCTTTTGGATTAACACAAAGAATAAAGGTAGCAACTTAATTTTTTGTACTAGCTAAGTAGCTATGCCTGTTATTTTCTGGCATTTTTCATTTTTGGGAGGGAGTTCGAACCCTAATCGCCTGATACTAACCAAATTTTCCACCCTCCAAGTACCACTAGGAGGCTTTCTTAATGTTTTAAGCATTCAAATATTCTGCAAAATGAGGCTCCGCAATACCTCTAAAACTCGTGGTCACTAATAACGAAAATTCATCGACGACTCTTCTAATTGTTGATTGATTGGCTGTAACGCTTGTTGGTTTTTCTGGCAATTAAAGGTAAAAGCTTAATTGAAGTCTTGTATTTTGGTCTTCAAAATTGGTCATGATCACTTTCTCCTGATGATCAGCTAACTTACAAACTGGTCAGAGATACTATGTAGTTTACATCTGAACAACTAACATGCATGAAACGTCTCTAAGTTAGGGTTGAAAAGGCTGGCTGGGAGCTTAGGCCTCGAAAAATCATTTTTGAAGGAAAAAAAAATCATATTATTAGTTGAAGAAGAAGAAGATACAACAAAGGGAAAAAAGAAAATTACAGTTACATAGTTAATTCTCGTAGAGATGAATGCAAAAAGAAAATTTGTTAACTACTTAATCCGCTGCGTACGCCCCAAAATCTAAATATGAATCATCATTCCATACACCCATGGTACTTGGCTGCTCATCGTTCATTAGATGATTTAGCCCATCCATAAAAGACTGAGGCCAGTATGCACCACCACCCATAGCATCACTCGAGTTCCCTCCATATAGATCACCTTCCCCAGATGTCCTGATACCCTCTTCATCTTTCACTTGCTGCATCTGATTATTTTCATGGTGAAAGTTATGGTTCATTATTTGATTTATTTCATTAGCAGAAAAGGGATGCATCTGATATTGCTGCCCCAAATTTTCTTCCGCTGGTTGTGGTTCAGCTGGTGTATAAGCTTCTAATGGTAGTGGTGCTGGCTTATAGTATTGTTGGTCGAAGTCAATCCATTGTTCTAGTTCAGCAGCGACGTCCTCTGATGATGATGGTCCTGGCACATTGTTAGTGCGTGGAAGAAGACGTTGACGTTTCTCTTGCGGCTCTTCAACAACCGATTCGGGTTCCATGTTATCGCCTTCGTCGTTTTCGACATAGTCTTCAGGCCCCTCATCATCATCATCATCATCTTCTTCTTCTTCTTCTTCTTCTTGCTGCCTCTTTCTCTTCTTTTCCGGCAATATATCGTTCTTTCTAAGTAAACAAAGAACGTACCGATTCTGTATCACTTGCTTCTTGTTCATGAATTGAGACTCATCAAGTTCGTATTCATACATGATCCAGCCACCATGATGCTCGGACTTTTTATTCCTGTAGGTGTAGGTTTTCTTGAAACCAAGAAGAGTTCTTGTTTGTTGATGATTCTGATCAACAAGATATATCTCCTTGGCTGCGTCTTGGCCTTTCCATGTACCGCGCCCTATTTTTCTGTAATTGCGTGACGCTTTTGCACTCACCTTCTTCTTCTTGGTGAAGAAGTAAAGATCTTTGTTCCTTCTCAAATCGTTTGCTCTTTCTGCTTCGAATCTTTCCCATATACTCCATGGTTCTTCTTCACCATAAAAATCCACTTCACAGATTAGGGTTCCTTCTCCAGGTACCTCCTTTCCATTCACCTTGGGCTTAAGGTAATACATGAGTAGTTCATCCTCCGTGGGGCAAAACCTTTGTCCAGGAAGAAGCATATGATGCTCATAGCCACCCTCCATTGATGAAACTCGGTTGTTTCTGCCGAGTCTTGATTTCTTTCAAGAACCTGGACTGAATAAAGAGTGTGAAGACTGCAGATAAAATTTAGAAAATAAATGACTTGTACGGAATCCATAAAGAATCAGGGTGAATATATAGATATAGATATGAGTTTTTTTTAAGGGGACCAATCAGAGTCGGATAAGGATTACGAGTTTCAAATGGTTTACGAGTTCCAAATGGCCTCTTTTTAGTTTCATATTTTTCCCGGGCAAGGTTACTGCATAAATATCGTATGGATCGAATATCCTTCTTAGGATGTCGAATCCCCCTACTGAAACAAAACCCTAAAACTGTTCAAAAAAAAAAACCTAACGAATTAACTGTCTCCTAAATTGAGTTGAGCACGGACTTGTACTTGCCTCTGGCGTAACTTTTGAGTGCTCACAAAACAACGATCGAGTTCCTTTCTTCTCGAGTTTTTTATTTATATTTATTTTTATAAGAAGCTTTAGTTTTAATATTCATGTCGAGGCAAAAGGTTGGAGAACGTGAAATGAAACCAAAGAAGAAATTAGCTATCAGAGCTGGTCACGAAACAACGAATTTCTTTGTTGTTGATGAGAGCCTTTTCTGGCTGTTTTCGGGACTGGCGGATGCAACATGGAAAATTTGGAGTGCAGTTTAGAGCTTCCTTCCTTATCCCTTCTTGAGTGAAAACTTGGAATTCAGATTGGAGAATTGGTATTAAGAGGATAACATCACTATATGATCGATCTATTGAAAACATAAGTGAAAAATGTAACCTAAAATCGGAAAGGGAAACCAATTCCTCAACTTGAACCCAAATCACTACATTGTATCTGTTGTGCTACTTTGATCAGTTTGATGTACAAGAACAAGATTTCATCAACCTCTTTGTCCAAGCCATGAAAAACGGCCAGTCAAACATCTTTAAAGATCACCAACATTTAAAGCTGTACAAGCCTTTTGCATTAGTGCTGTGCAGAAAAGTCACAAGGGTGACAAGAATAGCTGATTTCATAATGCAAATGCTTTGTATTGGGCTATTGGCCCTCTAGCCCACATCTGAATGTAGTTTGCGCTTTAAGATCTCGTTGTCCTTCCTCAGCTTCATGAGCTTGCTCTTAAGGGTTTCAACCTGCCCATTTGAATTCGAATCTCCCTGCTGTTGAACAAGCTTTGACCTACTGACTAATACTGATTACATAAATAAAATCATTGGCAAGTTAGTTTTGGCAGGGGCAAAAAAAAGCATAGGAATTTGATCACAACGGCAATCTAGAAGCTATCTCACACTCACTTTCTTTCTCTAAATCCTGAAGTTTCCTATTCAACTCCATTTTCTCCTCCTGTTCAATTGCAAGACAGTCCCTCAAATCCTGGATCTCAAAAGCATCTGCTACAAGAAGCTTATCGGATCCATCAATATGAGCAATTTGTTCAAACTTCAGACTAACAGTTGTAATTTGTAAACAGCTGAACATAAAATTAACAAAGTAAGTTCCTTGAGACCTCACATTTTGTTTCCACTTCCAATTGGACTTGATCCAACCTGCTTGCCATAACATGCATATGGGATTTATGTGCAGCTAAATCCTGTCGAAGGTGATCAATGGTTGCTTCATTTTTCGCCTTTTCAACAAGAAACCCCCTGACATAATGCAAATGAGGATTAGTTTTTCTGTTAACAAATAAGCTCACACATTACGGTATCATACTCTGTTCAAACCACATGATTTCACCCCCTAATCAAAACTCCCATCGCCAAACCACACTGACAGCCCAATAATTTGACATACCTGACAAGAAACACTACTCATACTGTCATAAGTGAAATAACATCCAGATAAGCAACAAAAGCAGTCTGAATTCAGAGTAACTAGAAGTGACCCCGACTATTATAATTTATAAATAGCCATTCTTTATCACAATTTGCAAATTTTAGCTAAAATTTCGTACTTCAACAGGTTCAAGTGGTCAAACTCGTTTTAACAGCATGGTTTCACCCCTAATCAAAAACTCCTGTCGAAAAACCACAATGAAATCTAGCTCATACGTAACGCATCTGACAAAGAACATTACTCATACTGTCATATATAATTATAAGTAACATCTAGCTAAGTGTGTTCAATTAAAATTTAAATTCTGCATAAGTTACCCTCACTAATCAAGTATCTTAACCGAAATTTCATTCCTCAAGAGTGCTAATATTAAAACAAAATTACTATTTCGACTATTATTCCGGAAAAAAAATGGCAATCAAACGGTAAATCTCACTTCTGACCTAATCTGAGCCTCCAATTCATCGACCTTGGCCGCACATTCTTGCTTAACCAACTCCATCGCCTTCCGATGCTCTTCTTCTTTACCAAGGCACTCATCCCTGACTCTCTTGAGCTCTTCCTTTAAGCCCTGCCACGTGCTATGCCGTTCGAGCTGATCCGCTAGGTCGGTCAGCGACTCGGTGTACATTCTGGTCAACCGCTCATTCTCTGCAACGCAAAATCACTCTCCGATTGAATAAATTTACCTAGAAAAATTGAAATAGGGAACTAGACGAAGCGATGGAATCGATCACTGACCTAGTTTGAGATTGTTGCAGGTGAATTCGAGAGCCTCGCGCCTCTTCGCCTCGGCGTTGCAGGTGGACTTGGCCGACTGGATCTCGGCTACGCCGGTCTTGAAGTCCTGTGAAATTGAAGAGGTGGCGGTTAACAAATCGGAGTGACGTGGGTGCGGTTTGTGTTAGGGTTTTGAGAAATTGAGAGATGAGAAGAAGGTGGAAGGAGGACCTGGTAGATTTGGTCGACGGTGGAGATGAGAGAGTTCATCTCTTCGTCTGTGGTTGCCGCCATTTTCACTCTCACAACAGTCTCAGTCTCTTTCTTTCTTTCAATTACTGCGCTTTTAAAGCAAGTTCAGCGCCTTTTTTTCTTTGGTGCGGACTAGGCCGGGTCGGGTCGGACTGAGATTGTGGCAAACCACATTTGTGTTCTCCTACCTTGGAAGCATTTGCCGATGATGTTTTCATTTTATATGATCATGCATTTACTCAAATATGGGGGTTAAAATACAATCATATACCAAATTAAAATGAAATATAAACAATGTTGACGACAGAAGAACGATGTTACTTTTAAGACTAATTTTTACCATGTTCAACGACTCTTGGATGTAATTTCAACAATTAAAAATGAAATAACTCCGCTTAAAGGATAATTTTTTTTCACTGTTATACCCACTATTGACTTCACACTCAACTGACTCAAGGGTAGCATGTTTTCTGATCAAACATTGTGCGATCACTCCAACTATTCGTCTTTTTGTTTATATTATTCATTATTCATGTGTTAAATTTGAGCCAAAAAAAAAAAGGAACCGTGGCCGATTCATCATAATAGCTATATGAATTGACACTGCGGAAAGGAACACTAACATAGTGTAGACAAGTTTAAAGGCCCCCTTTGATTCATATAGTGGGAAAAGTCCAGACTTTATGTGGAAAGCTTTTGGTATCTTCAACAAGAGGTAATCAATCTGCAGTTCAAGTAAGTTTCAGACTTCTTTGTCACAACAAACTTATAACCTCAAATTACAAACAAGAGGTTTTGTTTACATGAAAGAAAGAATTCTAATGCAACTGTTTCCTTTTGTACATTCTTGAGTTGCACTGGGGGGAGGGGGCAATTCCCTTTTGGGACAGAAAGAAAGGTAAAAGTTGACAACACTACTGAGAGAGGATATACAACACACTACATTATGACAGTTCTGTACCTGCAAGGCTGCACTATTGTGATGGACGGTATTCCCACAAGAACTGCTCATCAATCTTGCTCAGTTTCTCATCATCAAGACGCTTCCATGTCCTAATCCTCTCAACTCCCCTCCAGCCTTTGTCCTCTCCTTTCCCGAGTTCAGCCAACATGACCCTAGCTCTTCTTGGCCACCCCGTCCGTCCATAACCATGATACCCAAAGCCCCCACCGTAACAGAACCAAACACCATCAAGATTCCCGCAGAAGTCGTTGGTATGATCATGTCCCATGAACACGGCTTTCACATCTCCCATGGATACAAGGGTCTGCAATACTCCCGGGTTCACTGATGAACATGCCACTCCTTGCTGAAACGTGCCAACAATGACTTTATTCCACAGCTGCCTGATCTCAGGAATTGGGATATGGAAAAAAGCAAGTGCCGGTGGTTTGTATGGAGGAAAAGCAGTTTCTGAGTGAGCTGGATCTGGACTGTGGCCCTGTTAGTACAACAACTACAACATGTTAATGAATTAAATCTACTCTGGGATAGTATGGGGTGTAGTTTTCAAAACTTGGGATATACAACGTAGGAGGTATTTAAATTAATTAAGGGAGAACTATATGGATGACTCTTAATGAAACATAAACTTCAGAAAACAATTTAGTTTCCGTGTATTTCTTATAAGCATCCTAACAATTTCAGATGAATCAGGAAAAAATGAATTGCAACAAAATGCAGACTTCATGATATTGACTGAGTTTAGTATACCTGTGAAACACCATGGAGCCAACGGAGTTGTGATTCCTTGATCCAACCATAAGTTCGTACTCCATTTACAATCTCTCGGTCTCCACTGTCAAGAAAGAAAAGGTTGAGGATGCTGCTATTTGCCAAGTAGGAACCTGGGGCACCATATACTCTCAGATCATAGTTTCCAAAGCCATCAATGTCTTGCATCCTTTCTCCTAAGGAATCTTCAGCTAATGGATTAACTTGTGAAAGTGAATAGTCCATAAGGGATAGAAATGACATGAGTTCTTCACGAACCATTGTAGATTCTTGGTCGTGATTTCCCAAAACTGCTGCCCACGGAATGCCTGATTCAGTGGCAGGACGAAATGCTTGAAGCATTGATTCAGCAGCGTCGATAGAGCTTGAACCAAATATATTGTCACCTGGTCACATAAGCTGAACCAAAGTCAATACTTGAGATGGAGAAGTCACTATTTCAGTATCGATTGAAGAAATTATATTAATGTGAGCCGAGGGCAAAAGCACATAAAAAGCAACCTACTTTAAGCTAATATGATGCCTATATTCACTCCAAAGCACTAAGATACCTGAAGAACTAAACTTACTGATCCAGGAAGCTGTCGGAACTCGGAACCCAATATAGAGATGTCTAACTTAACCAATCAGCTAGGCCTATTAGATACAGATCATAACTTGATAGAATAGCCTCAGACAAAATTCTAGTTTAGCATACACAGACTTTGGGGCCGTGAAATATAGATTTAGATTTTTGTGATGGAATTCCATAACCTGTCAATGAGTGGGTATAGAACAAATTTTCCAAGGTTCCAAGAGTAAAGTCCATACAGTTTCAATTACTTTTTATAATTTCACATTCTCAATTTGTAAGCACACTTCTATGCAAATGTGGTAAGAAATGGAATGTATGTCCTTAAACTCTAAAAAAAAAAACTTTCCAAAACATGAAAAGAAACTCAACCAGAGGCCATTTATTTTTTCTACATTTTAAGAAACTTCTGTTCATAGCTAGTTCTGAAAAAAACAGAGAAATAAATACAAACTGATCATAGCTAACATTTTAAGAAACCTAAGCACTACCAACACAACTGAAAATGAAAGAAGTTAAGAAAACCAATAACAACCTTAAAAGGAACAAAGTACCTGTAAAAGCAATGAAATCGGGCTTTTCAGCTTCAATCATTTTCCTCAGGAACAGCGACGTGTTATGATCCGAACACGTCAGAAACTCTGACCACAACACATCTCGGCACCGACTCAACCCTCCATTCCCATAATGCATATCCGCCACCTGCATTAACATATCTCAAACAAAACACACAAAATCCAAGTACTCAAGATCACAACTTGGCAAGTACAAGACTGCAAGTAGTGAAGATGAGTGATACATATATAGATATTTATACCTGGAGAATCTTGAAGGTGCCATCGGAGCGGAAGCGAAGAGGGAAATTCGGGCTGTTCTTCTTGAGTCTTACGGGTTGATGGCCTATGAGTAATCTGTGAGGGATTTGGGAGTGGAGGAAGAAGAGGAGGGCGTTGATGAAGGTGATGTAGAGAAAAGAGTGGTACCAATTCGGAGGGGACGACAAGGAGCCCATTGGGTTTTGTTTGTTTGTTGAGGTAGCTTGCTGCTATTGGCTGTTGCTGCGCAGCTTCAGACGGCTGAGACCGGCGGATGTTTAGAAAGTGATGCGACTCGTTGAATTGGGGTAACTCTTCTAAAAGAAATGAATATTGACTACTTGAATAACCTTGTAACGAACACTGTAACTACGGGTTTTAACCGCTTCTTGTAACAAATAGTTACATTACTAATTTTTAGGGCTCTGAATATATCGGTTTGGTTCGGTTCGGTTTGATTTTTTGTTCAAATCGAAACTGAACTATTTTAATCGGTTTTTTAGAAATTTAAATCATTTACCGAATTAAATTAGTTTTAACCAAAATAATCGGTTTAACTGAAATTCGGTTCGGTTTTGGTTCACACCTCATATGTAATTTTTTTTAAAATTTTCAAGAGGTGAGACTCGAACTCCTACTCAAAAATGATGTCACACACACTTCTCATTAATAACTATGTAAAGATTATATTTATTCTCATTTTGATAGATATTTTCAATACAACATCAAAATGTCAATGTTGGGATTTAAACTCCTGACCTATAATATAATAACCATGCGCTCTACCAACTGCCCTAGATAACCTTCTATGTTATGTATTGTTATTTTTTGTACAAATACCCATTATTTATTATTTTTTAAATCATTAAATTAAATTCGGTAGGTTCGATTTTAAATCGGTTGGTTTGATCACGTAAACCATTTTCAAACCGGTTTCGGGTTGTTTTTTTCATTTTCTAAACTACATCTCTTCAGTTCGGTTATCCGGACCATATTTTCGATTCGGTTCGGTCAGTTTTTCTTGTTTAATTCGGTTTATGCCCACCCATACTAATTTTAGGCGGACCTATGCAGCTCAGCTTAGAGAGGAATGGAAAATCAGAGGACCTATGCAGAATAATCTTTAGACGGTCCCTTACGCGGTAATGTAGACATAAACTGTATTTATTTCATCAATTTGATTCGACGGCAAGGTGTGTGTGTGTGTGTGTGAGAGAGAGAGAGAGAGAGAGAGATTACCATCACACATTTTGGTTAAAATTTTACATAAGTGATCAATGGAATAGACTTTAAACATTGAACAGTATATATGTTGAAATATAATCGAAAATATGATTGAATGACATATCTCTATGAAATACCCAAAAAGAATCTTTTAATGAAATAGCCCTGATTCACGACAAATCTTTGCTACAACGAGAGTTCTTGGCTTGAGAATTTAAGGTAACAACGTTGTTGGCATGAGATTATATGTGAGACATAACTTAAGATTTGCTAATTCAATAATCATGATGACTTCTCTTCACTCCCCAATTGGGTCCTTTACAAACAGAATTAAACATAACACATTGTTTGTTTGCACGGATATAGGTCTAGGATTTGATTAAAGTTTGCCAATCTGGTCTAATGGCCTATTTGGTGACCCAGATATTGTTGGGCCAGAAAATATAAATCTTGTCAGACCAAGATTACATATGGGCCGTGTTTGTTTTCCCAGATAAGTAACCGGATAAGAGATAAACATATCTATTCTGGCGTTTGGTAGATCAGATTGCTCTACGATTGGATTTTCAAATCTTGTCAGACTAGGATATAAAAATCATGTTGGAAAGCTGGGATATAAACAAGTCATGCAGGATTATAATTCAAAATGACGCACATCACTCTTTCTTTGTCTCCGCTTGAGATAAAACACTCAAACAGAGTAAGTTCTGCCGATCGACATGGCTTACCGAAATCCAAAAGCTTAACGGCGACGACGTCAGCAACAATCACTTGGCTTGTGGCCAGCCAGACCACGACGGAGAAATTGAGGACTTTAGAATAGATGTGTAGGAGGATTTGAGGAAGGCATAGACGTCATCAAGGTTTTTCAAGTGGCCGGAGTCAGAGACGATGATAGAGTCGGTTCTGGGAACCCGTTTTGCTTGCAAGATTCGAAGCTCTCGTCGATTCATGGTGTTGGGAGGTCGTGGAAGAGTAGGTTTTGTCTATTTTCCGCCATTGTTGATTAAGCTCCGACCGCTTGATGGATTTTAGCCCATAGGAGATTGAGAATTGTAAGAAGTTTGATTGAATTAAAGAAGACCGAACTGAACAGAAATCTACTTCTTCTATTATCTATTCTAGTTCTAATCCGTGAAACTAAACAAATGAAAGGATTTGAGTTTAAATTCAATCATATCCTAATCTAATCTGTTTATTATCATAGTCCAATCTTATCTGAGTTGCTAAAAGGGTGTCATTAAAATTAATCCGGTTGGACAGCGAGTCGCGCGACACCGCGAAAACCAGAGACACTTCTACTTTCCTCTACGGTATCTCAGTTCTCTCTTCGACAGAAAGGAAGCTGCGGCCATTTTAGGTTGTCTACGACAATCGCTAGTCTAATTTAGTTGTCTTTTAGGTAACACTTTGTAAATCTCGATCTGTAGTTCCTAATTTCTCTAGGAGATTCAATTTTGATGGGTTTTTGTTCCCTCACATCTAGTTTTGTGAATTTACTTCATGGGTTGTACGAATTTTGGTTAATTGAGACTTGTGTTCTATGTTACAGATTTGGGTTCATGGCACCAGGTTCCCGTATTCGTTTATCCTCTTGTAAGCTCTTTATCTCAATATTGTTGATATTGGTATTCTTCTGTCAAAGTAGTTTGATTATGGTTTTCAGTAATTTGATTAAAATCATGTGTATTGAGGTTCAATTTGTGGATTTTAAATTAGTTTGGAGGCACCGTTTTCGATTTCATTGTTTTCATGGTTATAGGAATAGTTTGGTAGAAGATTTACATTTTGTTGGGTTGAACTGTCATATATAAGATCTTTGTTTTACTTGATGATTCGATTCTTCTCCAAGAACCAGAGGATATAGACAAATTATAGGCCGGGGAATTCTAAGTTGATGATTGTGTACTTCTTTGTGTGTCGATTGATATTCCCTTGAAAAGTTAACTTTTAAAAGAGAGTTTCTTGTTTATGTACTTCTTTCCTTGTCGATTATCCCATTTGTCTCTTGTTGTTGAGACCTATGTAAAAACAACCACATGATCGTGCATCTATACATTGATAGTTTGTAGTAGCTAGTTGTTGTATTCGTTGGTTGCTGGCTCTATCATGCCTCTATGCCCCTGTAACTTGGAAAATATCTATGCTATCTATATCTTTGCTCTGTTGTGGATAAATGATTAGTTTATATCTTCCACCTTTACATAATTTATAGCGGGTTCAATTTATTTTGGTTTCTTTGATTAGAAAATCTGATGAATTATATGATATAAATTTCTTTTGGAGATATCTCCATGTGACTTGTCCAATGTGGGTCGTCTTTTTCACATTTAGGTAGCTATACATGTAATCATGAACAAGACTCCAGAATTTTAATCAAGTAGTAAGTTCCATTGTTTTGAGTCATCACATTTTGTGTACGTCGTAAAGAACAATCATGCACACTAGTAAAGAATTCACTAAAATGTTGAAATTGATGATCATGGTATTGGAGAGTTTGTTTGGGGGGGGGGGAGTAAAGAAAACATCTGGTAGCACTTGCAATAGAACCCACTCTTCTGTACTGCTGCATGCTTATAATGAGGTTGCATGCCTTGCACTAGCTTCCAGTGTATATTTAATCTTCTGATTAGTGTGGTTCGCATTATGATATGACTGATTTTAATTGTGTTTTCCATTCTTGGATGTAGAATTTGTTGAAATGGTTTCTACTACGAATAATGCATGTTCTGGTAACTTTCACATTATTATACTCATTGGTATTTTGATATGCAGCAGTACTCGAGGCTTTTGCCTCGATGTATTGGCTCCCTGTTTGTCTTGGCCTACTGCACAAACATTATGCCTTAGAGCTTTATCCCTCTTTGTGGGTTGTAGCATAAGGATAGGCATTGACAGAGCTGTTTTCCTTTGCTACTTTGCTTGTGTGATTTTTTGGATTGCGGGAGTGTTTCAATCCTAATTTAGGATGATGTTTAGTTTCCACTTTCTACTATATGAAGACTCTTATGAGTATCCAAACCAAAAGTAGCAGTGTCATATAGTTTAACATCCTTAAAATAGTTTGTTTTTGTCTTATAGTTAAGTCTTACTTCTCCTTTATTCCGAGTATGAGGCCTTGTATCAGACATATATCTCGATACTTGAGCTAAAATGTCCTACTGACTACCAAGGGCTGGAGTTGAAGACGATGGGATGCGAAGGCAGCGAAGCTAGATAGAAGTTGTGAGAATCTAAAAATGGAGCAGGGAGGTCTTTGTTCGTGTTATTCGTGCTTCGTGTCCCTGCATCCCTCCTGCTTAAATATATTTTAGAAAATTGTAATGACAGTTACTCCAATTTATATTGTAGTTATATATATATATATATATATATATATATATACACACACATATATATTAATATATAGTTCTCAATATTGTTATTGGATGCTTGGAAGAAAAAACAAATTGATGGTAAAAAGTTGTCCAAAATTTACACTACCTAAATAAAAATGTTATTTTTTTAAGGAAAGAAAAAAGAGAGATTTTAAATACACACCTCAAATCTCTTAATACACACTCATACTTAATACACCACATATTTCATACTACAAGAAAAATGACAAACGACAACGTCACAATAACAACATGCGCGTTTAAAGCGTTGTTGATTACTGTTTTCGACAGCATGCGCGTTTGTGCGTTGTGAAAAGTTATATTCAACCACATACGTCACTAATATGTTGTTAATCTAGTTTTCAACCACACATTATGCATGTTATTATTTAGAAGTCGTTGATTCAACATATTAGCAACTAGCAGAAAATACACATTATTAAGAAGTAATACGTGCGGTGGCGCGTGGGCACCACGTGCGGCTGCCGGAGGTGACACGTGAACAGTGATTTCTAAAACGGTAATTTGTAAAAAGTAATTTTTGTACAGTAAAAGTAATTTACGTACAGTAATTGTAAAAGTATTTTCTAAAAGGTAAATTGGTAATTAGTATTTACTGAAACAGTATTTACGATGGAATAGTTCATATATGAAAGGTAATACGTAAACAATACGTATATGAAAAGTAATACGTAAACAGTATGTATATGAACAGTAATACGTGAATAGTATTAACGTGAACAGTAAATTCGTAAAAACCGAAAATTGTTGAACAGTAAAACATTAGTATTGTTTCGGCATTTAAGGTTTTACATAACGTTTCTAATCACTTCTTATGCAATCTATGTGATCGATTAATCAAGTGAAGGAATTGCTTTCAGTATTGTGGAAAATACGCTCAGGAAAATAAGGTGAGTAAAATCTCACAGTGATGAATCTACCATTAGCAGAGATTTATAATTACGCTTATTTAAAAAAATTGAACTATGATATGTATATGATATAGTGGGTTGTGTATGTGTATAATTTGTAAAATCGATACATATATATGGGTTGTTATATTATATACTGTCATATTACCGTTTTCAAATAAGTTCATTTATAGCATTGATATTTATTTTATTTGAGCATGTCACTTAGTTTTGTACAATAACATGTGAGGATTGTTTTGTACGTGGTTTTAACTTGAGTTATGTTAAAACGATTTTGTTATCTTCGAACCTGTTGGCATGTTGGAACCTAGCCTTGGCCAGGCGACGACGATACAGTTAGAGCTCTAGTCTTCTGCCGGTGTACTGGCATGAGAGGTAACAGATGGGTTATCGACTTATGAGTACCCATATTTTTGGATATTGGTAACAGATGGTTGCCCAATGTCTGGCAGTGTACTGCATGAGGGGTAACATATGAGTACCAGGGTCTCATGAGTACCCGTATGATAAATGCATTTGGGTAAACAGATGAGTTGCCCGATTACTCATGAGCACTTATATTTTCAAATATTATTGGACAACCAGATGGGTTGTCCAATGACTCATGAGTACATTTATAATTAAATGTTTTCAGTGCTTTTCTTTTGTATTTATATGCGAGTTATATTATTGTTTTACTCTTACGAACTGCAAAGCTTACCGTTTTTGTGTCTACAATCCCGGTGCACCTATTCAATAGTGTAGATGATAGTTCTGCAGGTGTGGATTAACAGAATTGAAGGACTACTATGAAGATTTTGAAGTTCCTTTGTTTTATTTTGTGGTGAGGATTGAGATGATTTTACACTTTCATTTGATATAATGCTTGAATTATATGTTGGTTTTGTAATAATCAATTTGACTCAGATGCTCTATGAACTCAGTAACGATACGCTGTGACGGTAAGATGATTTCGATTTATTGAGATTGTTTTAGAGTTTTTCATGGCTTCGATTTTCAAGTTTCATACTTGACATTTCGGGGTCGTGACAGTTTTCACCTAATTCAAGTGCCTCCAGACCACGGAGTGTGATAACTTGATTAAGGTAGGGATAGTAAAATGAAGTGTTATGGACTCTTGAAGAACTAAGAGCCAAAATGCTACTTTCTGAAGCTCCTTGCTCAAAACTCAGGGCTCACCACCCTGACAATGCAGGAGAATTCATTTCGAAGACTTTTTATTGCATATCCAGGATTGGACATCCGCGTAACCCCATTTTAATTCTGCATGAATGGATGAGCATGAGTGACAATTAAGCAGTTAAAGCTCATAGCTAGGGCCCTCGTTACGCGTAAGTAATTTACCCATAATTGTCTGGGGATATGCAATATTGCATGCAGCTGTACTTAGAATGGAAAGA
The DNA here is from genome assembly GCF_933775445.1 of Argentina anserina. Classification (NCBI taxonomy): domain Eukaryota; kingdom Viridiplantae; phylum Streptophyta; class Magnoliopsida; order Rosales; family Rosaceae; genus Argentina; species Argentina anserina. The sequence continues at coordinate 5,528,278 of NC_065875.1, forward strand.
TCTTGAGAATACTAGGTCTCGAAAGTGATGACCATTATTGATGATTTTATTCATCGGTTGGCTAAAGGCAACAAGGACGTTAAACTAATGCCTACAAGTATTCCACGAATCAGTCGAAGTCATAAAGACGTGTTTCCGCCGTATGAACGATAATAAGTCTTAAGAGATGAAACTCTCCACATTTAAGTACGATATGTGTATGCATGTACTTGTTGTAATATATAGGACTCGACATCTCATTCGATTTAAACTCATAAGGTCAAGATAATGGCTGAGTACACCCACACACATGGCAATGCCTGATCACAACACGTTATGACATCAAATCATATATCCCAACACAAAAGACACTTTAATGAAGCAATGTCAGAATCTGCCCTGGTTTGTAGGTCAACTTCCACAAGACCTATAAGGCACCTCACTTGTTGGAAATGGTGAATTTTGTACCATTGGAAAGATCTAGGTGTCCACTTTCCAGGAACACCAACCATTGTACCATATCTATTATATTAAGTGAGTTATAGCTGGTTTAGTAAAATATGACGGATATGTCCAAAAATTGCAGCTGAGTCAATTTCGACGGTGCTTTGTGATTAGCTCAGAACGAACTAGGTTGTGAACCATGTATCACTGGAAAGCCATGAGTGTTTATTTTCCAGAACCTTTTACGGTTCATCCATACCTATTCTATCAAAAAAGTTATGACTGTTTAAGTGCGTGAAGGTCATATCACGCGTGAATCTGTTTTTCATTGCAAACTCTTGTTTTGAGTTATTATGCAATTCTCTTTCTTTTGATCCATGTACTGATAAGTTTACATGTCACGGCCCCGAAATTTCAAGTATGAAACTCGAATTTTAAAGTCATGAAAAACTCTAAAACAATCTCAATAAATCGAAATCATTTTAATGTCACAGCGGATCATTACTGAGTTCATAGTACAACTCAGTCAAATTGATTATTACAAACCAAATTTATAATTCAACATTATATCAAATAGAAATGTAAAAATCCTCTCAAATCCTCACCACAAGATAGAATAAGACAACTTCAAGTCTTCAGAGTTGTCCGTCGATTTCCGCTAATCCACACTTGCGGAATTATCCCCTACACCATCGAATAGGTGCACCGGGATTGTAAACACAAACCCGATAAGTTTTGCAGCTTGTATGAGTAAAACAACAATATAACTCGCATAAAAATATATACGAAACTCCACAAATATCAATCATAAATGCACTCATGAGCCATTGGATGGCCCATCTGGTTGTCTAATAATATCTGAAAATATGCGTGCTCATGAGAAATCGGGCAACCCCTCTGTTTACCCAAATGCATTTATAATACGGGTACTCATGAGTACTGGTACATCTCTGTTACCCTTCATGTTAGTACGCCGCCCGACATTGCGCAACCTCTCGCCACCCAATATCCAAAAAATATAGGTACACATAAGCGCCGGTACACCACTGTTACCCCTCATGTTAGTACCCGACAGACAGACTAGAGCTCTAACTGAATCGTAACTGTCGCCCGGCCATAGCTAGGTTCCGACATGCCAACACGTTCAAAGACAGGTTCACAGACCAAAAAAACGTTTTAACATCACTCAAGTTAAAACCATGTACAAACAATCATTATAAGATATTGTACAAATCAAATTGACATGCTCAAATAAATAAATATCAACGATATAATGAACTCATTCTCAAACGGAAATTACGATAGTATATAATATAGCAAACCATATATATGTACCTATTTTACCAATTATACACATACACAATCAACTATATCATATACATATTATAGTTCATTCTTTTAAATTTAGCGAAATCATGAATCTCCGCAAGGGTAGATTCGTCATTGTGAGATTTTACTCACCTTATACTCCTGAGCGTAATTTCCACGATTCCAAACTTGAATCATTTACTTGTTAGTTCCGTTGATTCATGCTCGAGCCGGATGATCAAGAATACGCAAGAAAGGCACTTCAAGTGTCGATCACCTAAAATAGATAAGAAGTGAACTTAGAAGCGTTACGCAAAACCTTAAATACCGAAACAGTAATAATATTTTACTGTTCAATAATTTCTGGTTTTTACGAAATTATTGTTCACGTACTTACTATTCACGTATCAATGTACTAATACATATACATTAAGTATTCATGTATGAGTACATACTATTTACGGTTTTCTGTACGTATGGTACTATTTACGTATTCATGTACATCATGTACTATTCAGTCGTAAATACTGTCTCCGTAAATAATAATTATCGATTTACCTTTCAAGAATTTTTTTACAATTACTGTACGTAAAATACTTTTACATTCACCGTACGTAAAATAAATTTACAAAAATTACTGTTTCAAAATCATTGTTCACGCGCCGACACACGAGGCGGCACGTGTGGTACACGCGCTACCTCCGGCGACCGCGAGTGGCGCTCAAGCGCCTCCTCACAGTGGCAGCGCGTGGAGCTCACACGCCGGCGCGCGTGGCTTGCCCACCGCCGCCCAAATCCTCTCCTCTCCTTCCCCTCTTCCTCCTACGGCCTCAGGCCGCCTCCCTGCCCTTCTCCTGCTACCTCACGCGCCGCCTAAGATGGCGGTATCCTCATCACCCTCTCCTCCTCCGATCCGCCACCAAATCATTCCACTTTTTTTCCTTTTTATACCTTTTTTCCAAAATCGGAAACTAACTTCCGTCATTAATAATTTTCATATACGACGTCCGATTAGAACGTGTGATGTGTCCACGAACTCGTATCGACGAGCTCTACAACTTTCGTGAAGGAAGTTTTTACAAACGAGTGACGAAGTAAAAGTCGATTCTCGCGTCACGGAAACGTAACGTTTTTCTAATTAACGTAACGTACAATTTTGATTGTGCTCTTTTTCCCTTCGACCAAACTTTTTATTTTACCCAATAGGTTTTTTTTTGCTTGACAAGGTTTTTACCGAGGCAACGGTTATGCACCATGACACATTAAGATCGCGATATAAGGGGGAGTGTTGTAGGAGAATTACTCTCCGTAATCTTCCGGTGTATCTTGTCCTAATTAGTATGTGTTAGTATAGTTAAGGAATGATATATAATCCTTGTATCTACATGATATGCAATGTAATGCATATATAAGGCCTCCTTATTAATGAATAAATATAATACATCTCCCTATTCGATGCGTATTACATTCTTCTGTAACAAAATGATATTTTTCGATGAAAATTAAGGAATTAATTGATTGTTTGAATCTCCCACTTAATTTTCCATCAAAATATATACTAATTTAACTTTCCCTGTAAATTTTCTTTTTTTAATTGTTTCTAAAAATAAATTCTTAGTTTTGCTTATTTAATTTATTTTTAATTTTTTGAATTATTACATGTACCTATTTTGATAATTCAACATACATGCAAAATATTATTTGAATTATTGATTGATAAAGGTGTATATTAAGAGTTTATGAGTGTGTATTTAAAACTTCTCAAAAAAAATATTGGAAAACTAGGAAAGAAAAATATTTAAAATGCATGTTCCAGTCCGCTAAAAGTGAAGACTACTTTTTCTCAAAAAAAAAAGTGATAGCTACCAAGTACAAACATGTGGGGATAGATATCTACAATCCAATCCAGTCAAAGTCTTAGCTGGATTTGATATCTTATCCAATCTAATCCGTGCTGCCGGACACTGGACACATTTTATGTGTAGGTAGGGGCCGTAGAGCCGTAGAGAGATGGATATAAATGAGCTTTTTTTCCCATTGTACTGGGAAGAATATATGTCCCGAGAAAATAGCAAAATTATATACATATACCCATATATAAAGGCAACTTAGGCAATAAAAAGACAAACAGAGGGTTGTTAAAAACTTAAAGCTACTACAGTACAAATCTCTCAACCATTTCTCAACTTTCACCATCTCATGGCGTGCCCCATGCCCCCATCTAATATACAGCACTTCAAATTTCAAACACAAACTCAGAATTAGATCACGAGAGCGACGAGTCACGAGACCAATGTTTTTCATGTTTAATTATTTGATCAGGAACACTATATTTAAACACGAAGGACCAGTACTTAGCATATGTCCATATCGATTGAAACTCAGTTTTTTGTGCTATGTTTAGGTTCATACAATTTAAGTTTCCTTCTCCATCTCATAATCAGTTGCTAGAAACTAAGCCGCCATGACTGATCTTATATAAGCATGAAACATTGCTCTGCGACTATTCTATTTAATCCCAGAAAGTGTACGTCAAAAATATTACTTCCAGGTTAGGATTAAAATTTCGCCGAGAACAGAAATATCGAAAATCCAAAAATTAGAAATTTCGATAAAAAATAATAATTAAGTAAATTTATGGAAATTTATATAAAAAATAGAAATTTTGAATGAAACTTTGAGAAATGTTTATTTAATCAATTATCTACGTACTATATGTCATAATAAATTATTATATAACTATTAGTTTATAGTGAGTTATAGTAATTTTTAGTAAAATAATCGTCGAGCATTATATATATGTATATATTCTCACATGAAGTCATCACGTCTTATTTACATATGATACATTAAACATAAAATTACATGAGTGGTATAGAACCATATATGAGGTACAAAATTGTCACTATCTTCATTATGTCCTTAAGTAAAATCATGATTATATTGTGAAAAATAGTTATTAAATGATATTGTCCCTTTATAATTTTGCATATACTGACTTATATGACAACCATATGGGCCGTGGGTGATTAACTATAGGTTATGGTACTAGTAGTTTCCATTCGGATCAAACATTTCTCGACTTTGACCATAATCCTAATTTTGTGAAGATTGTGCATCATATTGTGTCCATATATTTTTACTTGATTGCATCTCATTAGAGAATAAATATGGTGGATAAGACATGTTGAATTTCCCCCATAAGAGTAAGCTTCATCATTGCTTCCACATAGACCAAAATGGTTCGATTTCTCTCAACAACTAGTTGTTTAATTTTAATTTTAGGTGAACGTTGAGACATGAAATGTAATATAATCAAAAGAGCCATATATAACAATAAGTTGGTGTAGTAGAGTTGATTATAACTTTGACTTACAAAATGATGGATCGGAAGTTCGATTATCTTAATTAGTGATTTTTTATTTTATTTGAAGTTAGCTTGACACGTTGCGATATTATGAAAATATCAAAAAATTTCAAAAAATTTCAACGAAAAATTATTAGTATGTAACAGATATATCTATATATTGAAAAATAAAAAATTTCGTAAAAATGTAGAGAAAATTATAGATATTTTAATCGTTTCTTCCATATTTGAAGGAGCTAGTTCTGAATCTAAGTTCATAGGAATTAGGAAACTGAAAACTAGTGCACGGAGTCTCTGTGTACGTACTGCTCTGTAATAGTGTAATTACAAGAAAGGAGTTTGTTTGATTTTGGGGAAGAAAAACTGTAAGACTTGGGGTGCAGAGTGTTGCAATTGCTACTTTGTGAGTAGTCAAGTCATTACCGCGTGAAGCAATTACTGCGTGACGCTGACATGGCTGCGGCCTGCGGGGGAGTTGATGAGGTGAGAGAGAAACCATTTGGTGGCGACATAATAGGCAAAGCAATAGTGAGTGAGCGTGGGTTTTTATTTTTATTTTTTAAAAAGGAGTGAGGGTCATCTCTTTATAAAAGCTAAAAAGTTATATATGTTGCCAAATTTTTATCTTAATTAAGATTTACGATACGTGTGATATGTCTTATTTCTAATTGTATGTTTAAAAAGATAGTGATTTTACGAGTAAACTTGTAAGTTGTGATTTATGATTGATGATATGTGTGAAAAATTAGAGAGCCGATTTTCTTTCTTGGAGTATGTTATCTAATATTAAAGAGGGCAAGAGAGAGAGAGAGAGGTGCGGAGATGATATAAAATGTGATGAGATATCATATTTATTGGTTATTTTATGAAAATAGCATAATTGAGTAGGAATATTATGGTCATAAAATTTCGTAATTAATAGAGGAAAAACAGCCCGTAAGATCAATACAATGGTCTACGGTATTTGAAATTTAGTTCCTAAGATAGTAGACACAAAACAAAGAAACACAAACAGTTTTTAATTCCTCAAATCAGTATATCAAATATGGCCTTAATGTTTCTTTCTGTTTTTTTTGTTTGATACATTTGTTTCTTTCTGTTGTCTCACCACGGAACCCTTAAACCTAACATCAATATTGTATCTTCAATTCTTCATCATATGTATACATTAACCACAAACAAACTCAACACCACGCTTCGCCTGCAATTGTATCAGATAAGTTTCGGAGAGTGTATAAAATTGTGAAGTTCTAGAGTTACTTCACCTACATCACTTCGATTGTTGATATCAAATTCAACTTAAGCTAGAGTACCTTCGATCAAAAAAAAAAAAAAACTTAAGATAGAGTACCGGTCCAACCCGGTTGTCGGTATAGCAATTAGTTTTAGACCATCATAAGTCTTCACCTTCTAGCTAGCTATTTCCACTTCCACCCAAGTTAAGTTTATCCTCGAGCAAATTCACTCATTTTGCCATTTTGGCATTATGGGTTACTTCACTTGCTCTTAGGGGTGGACACGGGTCCATTCGGTTCGATTTTGGACAAAACCCATAACCCAACCCAAAATTTAAATTCGGTTCGGTTCGGTTCGGTTTTTCTATTTTAGAGACTGTAACCCACAACCCAACCCAACCCGTACGGTTCGGTTCGGTTCGGTTTTTTTTTTGTTTTACCCGTATGTAAAATACGTAATATTATATATATATATATATATTAATTCATCCAATTCAGACCTCATTTGACCGTCAGAATTTTTGGTAAATTGAAAACCACTATTATGCCCTAAGGGAGGATCCATTACAAAGATGCGAACGCCGAAAGCCGTTTGCATATTTGAAGTCAACTAATTTTGTTACCTATCGTGTGCGGTCGCACTGAAAAAATATATTTGGCAAAACCCCGGTCAATGAGGTTTTATTATGTGAAAACGCCTCTTTTTTTGTTGACCGTAAGTCCGAACGGTCAAATCATGTCCAAAACGGACGAAATTTTTACGGGGTCCCTAAATATATATATAGATCACATCTGCTGGTGTCGATCGACCATATTTCGAATTAGAGTTGACGATCACCTAAGTGTCAACTAATGTATCATAACCTGTATATTAGGTTTAAAATAAAACTATCGCATTATGAAACGACTATATGAAGAAAACTTCTAGGGGTCGATCGACACCAGCTGATGTGATCGGTATATATATTTAGTGACCCTATAAAAATTTCATCCAATTCAGACCTCATTTGACCGTTGGAATTTTCGGTAAATTGAAAACACCACTATTATGCCCTAAGGGATGATTCATTACAAAGATGCGAACGCCGTAAGCCATTTGCATATCTGAAGTCATCTAATTTTTGTTACCTATCGTGTATGGTCGCACTGAAGAAATCTATTTGGCAAAACCCCAGTCAATGAGGATTTATTATGTGAAAACGCCTCTTTTTTTGTTGACCGTAGGTATGAACGGTCAAACCATGTCCAAAACGGATGAAATTTTTACGGGGTCCCTAAATATATATACCGATCACATCTTCTGGTGTCGATCGACCATATTTCGAATTAGAGTTGACGATCACCTAAGTGTCAACTAATGTATCATAACCTTTATATTAGGTTTAAAATAAAACTATCGCATTATGAAGCGACTATATGAAGAAAACTTATAGGGATCGATCGACACCAGCTAATGTGATCGGTATATATATTTAGTGACCCTATAAAAATTTCATCAAGTTCAGACCTCCTTTCACCGTCGGAATTTTCGGTAAATCGAAAACACCACTATTATGCCCTAAGGGAGGACCTATTACAAATATGAGAACGCCGAAAGCCGTTTGCATATTTGAAATCAACTAATTTTTGTTACCTATCGTGCGCGGTCGCACTGAAGAAATCTATTTGGCAAAATCCCGGTCAATGAGGTTTTATTATGTGAAAACGCCTCTTTTTTGGTTGACCGTAGGTCCGAACGGTCAAACCATGTCCAAAACGGACGAAAATTTTACGGGGTCCCTAAATATATATACCGATCACATCTGCTGGTGTCGATCGACCATATTTCGAATTAGAGTTGACGCTCACCTAAGTGTCAACTAATGTATCCTAACCTTTTATATTTGGTTTAAAATAAAACTATCGCATTATGAAGCGACGATATGAAGAAAACTTCTAGGGGTCGATCGACACCAGCTAATGTGATCGGTATATATATTTAGTGACCCTATAAAAATTTCATCCAATTCAGACCTCATTTGACCGTTGGAATTTTCGGTAAATTGAAAACACCACTATTATGCCCTAAGGGATGATTCATTACAAAGATGCGAACGCCGTAAGCCATTTGCATATCTGAAGTCATCTAATTTTTGTTACCTATCGTGTATGGTCGCACTGAAGAAATCTATTTGGCAAAACCTCAGTCAATGAGGTTTTATTATGTGAAAACGCCTCTTTTTTTGTTGACCGTGGGTATGAACGGTCAAACCATGTCCAAAACGGATGAAATTGTTACGGGGTCCCTAAATATATATACCGATCACATCTGCTGGTGTCGATCGACCATATTTCGAATTAGAGTTGACGATCACCTAAGTGTCAACTAATGTATCATAACCTTTATATTAGGTTTAAAATAAAACTATCGCATTATGAAGCGACTATATGAAGAAAACTTATAGGGATCGATCGACACCAGCTAATGTGATCGGTATATATATTTAGTGACCCTATAAAAATTTCATCAAGTTCAGACCTCATTTGACCGTCGGAATTTTCGGTAAATCGAAAACACCACTATTATCCCCTAAGAGAGGACCTATTACAAATATGAGAACGCCGAAAGCCGTTTGCATATTTGAAATCAACTAATTTTTGTTACCTATCGTGCGCGGTCGCACTGAAGAAATCTATTTGGCAAAATCCCGGTCAATGAGGTTTTATTATGTGAAAACGCCTCTTTTTTGGTTGACCGTAGGTCCGAACGGTCAAACCATGTCCAAAACGGACGAAAATTTTACGGGGTCCCTAAATATATATACCGATCACATCTGCTGGTGTCGATCGACCATATTTCGAATTAGAGTTGACGCTCACCTAAGTGTCAACTAATGTATCATAACCTTTTATATTTGGTTTAAAATAAAACTATCGCATTATGAAGCGACTATATGAAAAAAATTTATAGGGATCGATCGACACCAGCTGATGTGATCGGTATATATATTTAGTGACCCTATAAAAATTTCATCCAATTCAGACCTCATTTGACCGTTGGAATTTTCGGTAAATTGAAAACACCACTATTATGCCCTAAGGGAGGACATATTACAAATATGCGAACGCCGAAAGCTGTTTGCATATCTGAAATCACCTAATTTTTGTTACCTATCGTGCGCGGTCGCACAAAAGAAATATATTTGACAAAACTCCGGTCAATGGGGTTTCAATATGTCAAAACGCATCTTTTTTAGTTAACCGTAGGTACGAACGGTCAAACCATGTCCAAAATGTATGAAATTTTTACGTGGTCCCTAGATATATATAACGATCACATCTGCTGGTGTCGATCGACCATATTTCGAATTAGAGTTGGCGATTGCCTAAGTGTCAACTAATATATCATAACTTTTATATTAGGTTTAAAATAAAACTATCACATTATGAAGCGACTATATGAAGGAAGCAAGACGGCTAAATAATACGCCTCTTATACATTAGGTCAATTAAGTTAGAAATTAGGTGCGGCTATGAGGCCGACTACACTATTTTTTTATTTAAAAAATAATAATAATGTAAAATTATAAATATGACAAAATGATGTCGTTTTGTAACGTTGACCATTGACTTCGGGTTTTTCGGGTCGGTTCGGTTTCTAAGGGACTGAACCCAAAACCCAACCCAAACAGATTCGGTTCGGTTCGATTTTTTTATTTTCGGTTTGATTTTTTCAAATTCGATTTGAATTCGGGTCCGATTTTTTCAGTTTTCGGGTCAGTTTGTCCACCCCTACTTGCTCTAGCTTTGATCTTTGAACTTTGAAGTCTGAAATCAAATATCCTATGTTGTGGAAGCGTACATCACCAATACTGTAAAAGCACGCGCCTTCTGCAGAGACTGACGGAGAGGTCTGAACTCTGAAGTACCAATAAGTTAGTCTTTCTCAAATAGTAGTAAATTTGACCTAACGTAACGCGGCCTTGTAGGTAGACCACATTTTTCATTTCCTTTCAGTTCCAACGGCTCAGATCGTACCAGAAGGTAGGTATCATGACTATCATCATTACCTTCTCTTATCCCCACGTGGAAAATTAAGTCTCCCACAGACCCAGCCACTTATAAACCCCCCCGAACTGGAACATATCATCCCCAGAAACTTGGAAATCCCTTGCTTTCATCCAACACTATCTTCAAGCTCTATTTCCTTCTTCGTCTCTCTTTCTCTTCATCACCATGGACAACATTGGTGATGAGTACAGGCATTACTGGGAAACCAACATGTTCCTCCAAACCGAAGAGCTCGACAGGTATCCCACAAAACCTAGAAAAAGAAAGATCATTAAACAAGAATCATGCATCGTTTTTGTTTTTCCCGGAAAGGGTTTCGTTTCCTGACACCAATTTTTCTGGTCATGGCAGTTGGGGATTGGGGGAGGAGGCGTTTTCCGGGTACTATGATTCCAGCTCCCCTGATGGAGCAGCTTCGTCGATGGCCTCCAAGAACATTGTTTCAGAGAGGAACAGGAGGAAGAAGCTCAATGAGAGGCTATTTGCTCTTAGGGCAGTGGTACCCAACATTAGCAAGGTGATCTAAATTATCTAATTAATTAAGTAAACCATGTGTTTACTTAGTTTAATGGTTGCTGGTGATTATTTTGTATATACTAACAAAAGGGTGGTTAGTGCTAATAAATCTACACCGCTCGTTTTAATTGTTTAAGGAAAAGATGGAGTGTTTGATGATGTTTAGGGGTTTGCTTCTTTGTTTTCTTAATTGATTTGGCCATGGTTTGTTGTGTCTGGACAGATGGATAAGGCTTCTATAATCAAAGACGCCATTGACTACATCCAAGAGCTTCATGATCAAGAAAGAAGAATTCAAGCGGAGATCATGGATTTGGAATCTCGAAAATCAAAGAAAAGTGTCATGTGTAGTTCTGATTTCGAACAAGAGCTTCCGGTCTTGTTGAGATCAAAGAAGAAGAAAATCGAGCAGCTGTATGACTCTGGAGGATCAAGAACTTCCTCCATTGAAGTCCTTGAAGTAAGTCAATCAACCCATCTCAGTCTTCAATGATTAATTTTGACGGTGTAATAATAGGTGATAATACACCTATATGTTGAAAAAAAATAACCTATCATTCATCGTTAAATAATGAATATGGGGCCTATTTGGTGCTTACACTCCTTACAGCTTAGGGTTACGTACATGGCGGATAAGACAGTGGTGGTGAGCCTGACATGTAGTAAGAAAACAGACACAATGGTGAAACTGTGCGAGGTCTTTGAATCTTTGAAGCTCAAAATCATTACAGCGAATATCACTGCCTTTGCTGGGAGGGTACTGAAGACTGTCTTCATTGAGGTAACTTTTGCTTATAGTTTGTTTTTAGTGGCCAATTGGATTATAGGAGTATAGGAGCAAGGGTTTTTTATCCTTAAATGAAATGTTGGGTTCCTGGGTAGCACCCGAAAACGTGCAGAAATGACTGATTTCACCTATATAGGCAGCAAGCCAAACTTGCGTATTTGAAACATGTTACATGTGATTGCTTTGATCCAACATGTTACATGTGATTTCACCTATATAGGTGCCCCATGCCATGGTCTTTGTTCTTGTTTGTGAATTGTGATAGTGATTGAGATGAGGTTATATACCTGTGTAAATTAAAAAGAAAAGTAATTCGTAGGGGTTTGAGTTTTGGTTTAGGCTACCACTCCTAGGTTTTGATAGCCTTTAATTTCAAGTCAATGACTGGGTAGTGATAAAATGCGTCACCAAATATTTATCAGGTTAAAATATAGGTTTTGGCACAATCAAATTGGATTATATCTATTTGTAGACAAATAATTTGTTCGGTTGACAGAAAAATCTTAATCATACTTTTTCCTCGTTGCATGAGTGATTCTTAATAGAGAAATCCGCGAAGATATAAAAGACATCAGGGTACGTAACAGTGGCTGACCTACGTGTAGTGGTGGGTGGACTACCTCAATATAGATGTTTGAGTTGTTAGTAGGCTTGGTTAACTGACATGAGTTGCATTTGAGCCACCCAAGTTGGATTCTAATTTGCAGCAATTTTGTTTTTCTCTTTTTCCTACTTCTTTTTTGGTGGATTTCTTATTATAAATATCATTTTTCTTACGTTCTCTCAATACAAACCCAATTTAGTTCGATTCCAATTTACAACAACTTCATTTTTCTCTCTTTCCTACTTCTTTTTGAGTGGATTTCTTATTATAAATATCATTTTTCTTACATCCTCTCAATACAAACCCATTAGGAGTAAATGACTCGAGGAGTGTACGATTTTAGATCTTTTTATTCTATTTGATATTATACTTGTCTAATTTTTTTGATCACTTTAATTGGAAGAAAAATTTCAAGTTCACTATAACTCTAAATCCTGGGTCCGCTACTGGTACGTAATATAATGAAGGGTAGAGAAATCAGTAAAGAAAAAGTGGGGCTATTCACACAATTTTTTTTATTTTTTTTATAGATGAGCCAACGAAGAAATCTATTTCATTACAAAATAAAGCTTGGAGTACTCAAATTGATTAATAAAAGATAGGGTCCACGAAGTCTTTTTTGATTTAAAAGACACACCATATGCAGGTTAACATTATATAACCTGTCTAAAACAGTAATAGAGGAGATCAAATTAGAAAGAGTTTAGGGTCCACTAGCACAATATAGAACACTTAAAAAAGTGTCATTATCTCCATTATGTGATACAACAATATCTAGGGCAATCAAAATTGGTGCAATCCAGAGTGTCCGAATAAAACCAATCGATGAACAAAAGTGAGAGATAGAAAAAAAAAACGACCCCATTTTGATTTCCACCTTAACATGTCTTTCCTTTTCTCTCCGAAAGAATTAGTATCTAACACTTGCTGCTACGGCTCAGGCTCTCATCTCAGCCTTTCAATCGTGTTCACTTTATACATTGCTTCTTCTCCTTGTTATGCTCTTTCTGCATTATTCTCAATCGATTTCGTCCACCCTTCTTAGATTGTTAGATAGTTATTCGCGCTAGCAAGTTTAATATCTTGCCCCGACGTCATAGATATTTGTTCTTCATGATGTTGATGTTGATGAAACTGTAAAACTGTGATTGATGTCACCCCCACCACAGACGTACGCTCTGGAACGAAATTGGACTGTACTGTGAGATTTTTTTTGGGATGAGATTTTTTTTGGGTCAGTGCTTTCACAAGAAGTGAAGAAACACATTTCCCATATGCTTAAAAGCTTATTTCGATGAACATCCTAGGCTCCTAGCCACAAAACAAAACTTGGGTAGTTGTTAGGAACAAAATATCAAAATCACGGTCACCTTTTCTGGTGAATGCATGTTCGGTTTTTCGTTTTCCTCACTTTGTTTCGTCTTTTGTTAGTCTTCTGGCCAGCGAGAAACATTACTCACACAATTTTCACGTTCTCAAATTTGTTCTCTTCACTCGTGGTTTTTTTTTTGGTCAATTTCACTCGTGGTTTCAAATATCTCATTCTTCCTTGTTTTCATTCGTATGTACAACTTCTTAAAATGGCTAGATTGCCAAAAATATTGAATTTGCTAGGTGACAAGTATAATCAAACACGCTCTGCCAATTATAGGATTTAGCGCTTTGCATATACAGCATGGTTAAATTTTTTTTTTTGTGTGTGATTTTGACAAACCATGCCAGATTGCCAGAACCCTTACGGCTCTAATCGATCAGCCCATCAGAATCAAATAATAGTTTATGCAAGATAAAATATTGGATAAGATACTTCCATATATATTAACGAACATTTTTTTAAGTGACTAGCTAAGATGTAATCATGTAAAGACAAGATCAGTATAATTACAGGAGCATGATCATCAGATAATCTGAACAGTATTTGAGGTAATTGCTTTCAATTATTGATTTGGAAACGATATATCGATAAGAAAATAAGGGTTTAAGTTGTGGCTGTTCGTTAAGGTTAATTCATATATGGTCCAATATATAACATCACTTTTGGTTTTGGATGTACTTTGCAGGCAGACGAAGAAGACAAGGATCATTTGAAGGTTAAAATTGAAACAGCTATTGCAGCTCTGAATGGTCCGCAAAGCCCCATGAGCATATAATGAGAGAACTTATTGAAGTCGATTTCATAATTTGTTGGGTCTCTCCTTGGTGCATGTTTTCATGAAGAGCCTTCGCTTTGGTTTTTGTTATGAGAAAATCGACATACTTTTGTTCATGGCTAGTGTTAAACAGCATGATGCACTTGCGACAACGAAAACATGTTTGAGAGCTCTAACTATTATAAAATGTCACTTGGAGGTTACTTAATCTGAAATTAACCCGGAAGATAAATTATTAAAACAGTAAAATTTTGCAAGACAATCCTAAATAATATTCTCTCCGTTAAGTTTGGAGAGGACGAAAACCAAACCCTAAGGTTTGCGTTGAAGGGCGGTGGCGTCTTTGTTTCTTGCATGCATAGGGTGATTTATGACGTCATTCTCTTCAAGAGGGGTGTCGGGTGATTGCCCTCTCGGGTTTTTGATATAGAGGTGTTGAAGTTGAGAGAGTTTGCGGCTTCGCCATGAGGAGGTAAGGTTCCGAGTTTCTTCAAGGCTTGCGACGTGCGGCGCAGACGAGGGAGGTGAATCGACTTCTATTGGGATATGTAGTAGCGCATCTGTGCAGTAGTGGGATTTGAATTTTAGATCGCAACAGATCAGGGTTGTTTGAATTTTGATTGGGCGGTGGCCTCCTTCTAGCAAATCAGTAGCGGCGGGGCCGGTCTTTTGAACTCTCCACCCGGTTGCATTATGGCTTACAGGCCGGCTAAGCCCCCAGATTAAGGTGGTGGCAACACCCTGACGGGTAGAATCCGGCCGGACATGCCTGCAGGCTGGGGAGGTATGTAGATTTTGGGCCTTCTTCTATTGGGATTTTGCCCGGTATGCTGGTCTCCTGAAATCATGTTTTCTCTTGTCCTTCACGTGGGCTTGGCTTGATTTTTGCACCTTAGGGGGAAAGATCCTCCCCTATTCCTAGTCTTTTGGTTCATCCAATCTTGGGTTCACAATTACTGTTTTGGCTCGAGTTTGGTTGTTCTATATTTTTTCGGTTTAGTGGAGTTAAATAATTTGAGTTTGATTTTAGTTTGAACTTTGGTTATATCCGTTATTTGGACGCATTTTAGTTTTCAAACTTTTAAATTTCGTTTTTTTATTTAATGCCTAGTATTAGTGCATGCATGAGGGAACATGTCACCTTCTATGTTTGATCTTTGTGGTAGTCAACGAGCCTCGTGCAAAGTGGCTTTACCAACCCACTATATAGGCACGCTGTCCTTGACACCGTTAGTTGCAGGGACATCCGTCTCTATTAAAGTGGTAATTTAGTCTTAAGCATTGATTCATCTTTCTTCGAAATCATATGCTTTGAAATACTCCCACATCTACCAGTCAAGTCTTTGATGCGTTTTTAGTGTGTATGCTAGTCTTGGTCCTCTCTCACCCTTAACCCGGCCAGATTTCGCCACCACCAACCGGAACCTCTGCTCCGGCGAGAGAAAGCGCTCTCACCCCCTCCTTTTCACCTATGAATCTGAAAATCTAAAGGAGCGGCGTGTCTTCTCCATTCAACTCAACCAAGGAGGGCATCAAACACCCTCGCGCCACCCATGTTCTTACTCTAAACCAACTCTATCGAGAACAAAGCACCGAGGGCTACGTCTGTTTCTCCCCTTTTAATACTTCAAGTTCTTATCTTGAGATCATGGAGAACCGTGCTCATATATTCAATCCCTCAACTCGACAGGTGATCGATTACCCTCCCCCAAACTTCACGCGTAAATTTCACAGTCTATGTCGCACACCACTTCAGATTGAGCTCTCTAACAAACGAGTACAAGGTTCTCCAAATCCTAAAATATCAGTAGATTTTATTTTTAATACCTTTTTCCTTGGTAAAAGTTCTAGATGGTGGCAGGTAGAAGTAGACGTTGCAAAGCTTCCTTTTAGATCCTCTCGAGTTTATATTTGATACTACCAGTGTCTCCACCAATGGGGCTATACATTGGCTGCACCCGACATTGAATTGTATAGTGGCTTTCGACATGAATGAGGCTCACCGATTTAAGGTTGTACCAATTCTTGATGATGATATTAATCTTTATGATCCCATCGCCAAAAATTGAGATTTCAAGACTTGAGGTGGGAACATAAAATGATGTCATTTAGTAATTTAGTAAAAATCAATAAATAATCTAGTACTAAACTACATGCACATTTAATCATTTAAATTCAATAGCCTTAATAATTATTTATATATATATATATATATATTAATATTCTTGAAATTATATGCGATTTAGTGTAAAGATAGAGCGAGTGAGAGAATTTTAATAGAATTAGCCATGAAAGAGAAAATTTTGATCTAAGTAACTAAATCATTTAGTATTGAAGAATTCTATCTATATATATAAGTAGTATATATTACAGATTATATATACATGAGAAAGAAAATGGTGCCTGAGGCGGCCGCCTCAGGTCCGGGCATGCATGATCCCTTTGCGAGACTAGATAAAGTTGACAAATATTTGGCTTTAATAAATAGGCGGAAGCAGAAATACAACATGAAGAGACTATGGATTTTGAAGGAATACAAAAACAGGTCTAGGTTAAGGAAGATATATTGTTTCCTAATGAACAACTAGTATGAGGCATAGTGGATCTTCGTTTGCGTCAATACAATATGAAGACTAGTTATGATGAAGGCATTGTACCTTTAGGTTACGTGATGCAGACTAGATTTGATTCGGCTCGACGAAGAAAATCATGAGACTGATTCGCAACATATAGCTCTCTCTCTCTCTCTCTCTCTCTCTCTCTCTCTCTCTCTCTCTCTCTCTCTCACTCTCTTACGCTCACTAACAGGCTCGCGCAGTCGCGCGCAAGTCGATTTATATCGGTGCTGCGGTGAGGGGGCCTGGTTATCTATACTCTGGAAAGCGAGAACGCCAAGAGGAGACTTGAAAGTTTCTGGGCTCATCCTCTTCCTCCTTTCCCAATGTATTAATGGGTTTGTGCATGAGGCGAAAGGAAGAGCAAGATGGTTGGAAAAGTGGAAATTAAGAACTATGCATGAGTTTCTGAGTCAACATCTATCTGGTGGTGGTGCAATCCCTTTTCAATAATTGAAGCAATTAACACCTATGTAGCACGGACACGGACACAAGTGTCCGTATTGGACACGATTCGATACGTAGACACGGCATATAAAATTTTTTTTGGACACGGACACGTGGTGGACACGTCAATTAAAATTATTTTAATATATATATATATTTATTAAAAAAATAATTTAAAAATTTGAAAGTATTTAGATGTGTATATATATTAAAGTGTGCATAAATATAACAAAAACTGAATCTGTTGGAATGGTTGAGGATTTGTTGGATCATTTGGATGACCAAGGTTCGAATCCCACCACAAGCATTTTTATTTTTATCATGAGTTTCTCTCCTTATATATATTAAAGTGTGCATAAATATAACAAAAACTGAATCTGTTGGAATGGTTGAGGAGTTGTTGGGTGCCTTGGATGACCAAGGTTCGATTCTCACCATAAGCACTTTCACTTTTATTATGAGTTGGTGCGTGTCCGCGTGTCCAATTCGGACACTCGCGTGTCCGATTCTACACTCGCGTGTCCGGGCCGTGTCCAAATTGAGTTCGCGTGTCCAAGCGTGTCCGAGCGTGTCCGTGTCCGTGTCGGACACGCAATACGGACCCTTGTCCGCATGTCCGTGCTTCATAGATTAACACACATATGACCCAAAGGCCCCGAACATAATAGTTAATCTTAAAACCTGAGAGCAACATTCAAGAATTCCATTTGATTACACTTGCAGGCTTACAACAATATATTTTGAAGCTTTCTGAGAGAGTAGGGAGAGAAAGAAACAGATATGAAAGAGACACTGAGCTGACAAAATTGCCCTTGATAATGTGTAGAAACTGTTTATATTAACGGAGTAAGTAGTAGAATCTAGGGGTGGGCATAAAAAACGGAAATCCCGATCCCGTTCCGAAATTTATAGGGACAGGACATGACGGAGATCTAAAAACGTTCGTCCCGTCCCGATCCCGTCCCGTTTCATAATAGTGGGATGAGACGTGGGACGAATAATTTATATCCCGCTTCGTCCCGTCTCATCCCACTTTTAATGAAAACTTAAAAATTCTTATATATTTGTATCAAAATGAAACTAATTTATGTTCTTAATAACTCCAAAATTATATCAATTCAAATAATAATAGTAAATTATAATATTTTGAACATAATATGTCTTTTTTTTTGTTAAAATTTCATTATTAAATGTTATTTTATTAATGAAAAGTAAAAATATAGGTTTTTATTTAACTTTATAGGAATGTGGGATTTGTCCCGCCCCATCCCGATCTCGTTCCGTCCCAACCAAGATTAATCCCGAGTGTGATGCATTCTTAAAAACTCTCGTCCCGTCCCGATTCAAAAGAGTGGGACGGGACGTGAGATGAGTCCCGTCCCGTGCCCACCCCTAATAGAATCTATTAAAAGTAGGTCAAGTTAAAATAATTTGTGTACTTAAATGATAATTTTTAAAGTTAAGTAACATTAATTCTCAGCTGAGCAACATTCATGTATTGTTCTTAAAAATTTTCATTTTAGTTCATTTTTAAAAACTTAGACTTACCCTTATCCGTGTTTAACAAACAAACCATAAGTTACATACCTGTAAGATGAACCCCATATAAATTTTTGTTTATAATATTTTTCTAGTACGCCTAACCAGCCCAAAACAGAAATCAACCACAAACCCAAATAGGATTGTTAAGGGCACCCAATCTCGTAGCACCCAGGCACTGCTGTCCTTTAGCCACCCTACAATGTCACGTCCAACAGGATCACCGCACCATTGGCATACAGTCACGTCGCCACTCAACTGTAAAAAGAAGCTAGATCGAGAGCATTGCCCAACAAAGATCCCCTAGCTCTCATTTAGAAATTGGAAAGATAAAAAAAAAAAAAGGAGAGACCGGATAACATCTCATGAAACGAAACTTATTTCCTACATTAAGGTGCAAGTGGACCAAATTTTAACAACCAATCACAATTATTTCTTTAATTTAACTGATATTGATATTGAAATTAATTCTGTTACAACAAAATCAAATAAAAATAAAGAGTCAAACATAATCAAACAGTGGTTAAATTGTCAGAATTGAAAACGCTCTCTCTCCATAAACGATTAAGAAGACAACCTAGCAAGTTGACCATGATCCTTGAGTCCCTCGACCATAGCCAAGTCATCACTGCTTAAACGATGAACCATGTCTCTGCTCCCTTCCGTACTTACATGAGTAATTATTCTGTGTACCCGCCACACCATGTGACACTGCCATGTGGTGTACCCAGCCAATCATATTACGTCATGGTATAATTAACATGCACGCGGTGAAAATGACAAAAGTTTATTTACATATAAGAACGAATAAGAAACAATCAAGGTAAAAAATAGATCAATAACATTAAAGGTGTATACCACGTGGGATATATGGTGGGCATATATAATAATTTCTCGTACTTACAACTTGGGTTCCTCCTAATTCATTGCCAACATTGTCAGAACCAATTATATTGTGGCACCATCACTTGGTGATAGATCGTTAATTAAAACGTCTATAATAAACCATGTAAAATGTCATCGTTAGTATAGAATAAGCAGAGATCGTTCTTTCCGGGGAATTGAAGGAAACTCTAAACTTTTAGTGTTAACAAATAATGGGGGGTTTGAGATTGATTATTCATTACTAAAATAAAAACTAAATTACTATTTACATGATCGACTTCTCTTTAACAAACTTAAACCAAATTTACCATTACACCACATAATTACAAGTTCGAACCTATCATGCATTCTAATTCGACCAATTACATACTTTTTAGACACTAATACAATTAGAGTCTTAAGGAATCATCTAATCATGCAAGATTTCAATTAACATATAAATTGACTTAGGGCCTAATCTAAATTTGCATGCAATCGAATTCAATAACACTTAGAGTAGAATCAAACAAGATTACATTTAAGCACCAAATCTTTGTTGGAGACATGTTTCATGTATGGCGTCACCCACCATGGTTTCACATGCAAATTTTCAGAATTTTTTTACCACTTTTAATCAACACAAACCGAACCTACTTATGACATGATTTGATTTATGTCAATATGGTTGATAAATCTAGCACTCAAACACAATTTTAGGGAC
Source organism: Argentina anserina (assembly GCF_933775445.1). Taxonomy (NCBI): domain Eukaryota; kingdom Viridiplantae; phylum Streptophyta; class Magnoliopsida; order Rosales; family Rosaceae; genus Argentina; species Argentina anserina. The sequence continues at coordinate 5,548,904 of NC_065875.1, forward strand.
TGCATCCAAGCACTAAATTCATATGCACATATCTGAAAATTATCTAAAAGTATGAGAAAGATGATTAGAACACAACAATAGAAATACAAACTCAATAATTATAGGAAACCATCAATTCGGCAAAAAACCAAAAATCTAATAAAACAATCTGAAAATTTCGATTCTTAATACAAAACAATAATCCCACACAAACATCATACTACAATCTTCATAGACAAAGTATTGTAAAAAAATCAAAACGAACAAACCCGTGGAGATGAGTTGCGAGAATCACACGTTGTAAGAATTTTGGAGGTGTGTCTTCAATTGTGATATCGGTGGAAATGAAATTGGTATATGGGGGAAAACGGCTTGCTGTTTTGGTGAACGATGTTGGAGGTAGTATTTTGGTAGAGTTTTGGCTCTTGAATGCAAAGGAGAAGTGATCTTATTTGAGAGGTGAAGTCATGTATATATAGAGAAAAGATGAAGGGTTTGAACTTGCCTCTTTCTTCCCTTAATAATGCCATGCTTTATCTCCATAAATCATGTCATGTTTTATTCCCTAAATCATGTCATGTTTTATTCCCTAAATCATGTCATGTTTTATTCCCTAAACCATGCCATGTTTTATTCCCTAAATCATGCCATGTTTTATGTCTTTAATGATCATCTTCAATTTAATTGTTGCATGACTTGGCTCCATATTTTTTCTTTAATCATTTCTTCAATCCAATCTGAAAATAAGAAAATAAAATCATAAGTAAGAGATAATTAGTTTCGAAGCCTAATAATGATTCCTAATCAAACTAGGACTCTAGACCAATTATGCGTTTTTAACTCATGTAAGCATAAAAATGCATCTAATACCGCCCAAGACTCTTACTACGACTCAATGACTCAATAGTACAACAATAAGGGCTCAACAAAGTACAAATTGAGGTAAAAACATGTTAAGAACGGCGCACAAAGTTCTCCTATCACTTGGCGCAAAATGATCGATCTCATCCGGGAACCTCTCAACCTTACGATCCCAACCTCATCCTCATCCTTAAACCCCACACCCTCTAAGTCTGGACATCGAACGCGTCATCATTGCCGGTCTCGGCACCAAGGGCATCATCCTTATCACACGCGTCAAGGGAGAATGCTACATGATATTTTCCTAGGTCCATATCTTCTCTATGATCGCGGCCTTCCCTGCCGTCAAATCCACCGTAATCAGCGCCGAGCTGTAGTTTTGTTCTGATGGTAGCGCTAGCCTGCAGTTGAGTTGGGTTTTTCATTAGATTGGAAATACCAACTGATGGTAAAAATTTAGGTTAAATTGATTACTCATTTATTAAAAAAAGCTTAACCCACATTTAAACTAACAATGTTATTTGACTAACAGTGTACAGGGCTTGCACATGAGTGGTGTAAGTGGACTTTAGTGCTTTAATAAGCTCCTGCACTACAAAGTCCATGAAAACCTTTTTCTTTTATTGAAAAGCCAGGTGTGGCTGCCCTAAATCTTAAAGATTGTTTTTTTCAGCATTAGGTCTCAAACTATTATGGCAAAGTCAATGTAGTACCGAGACTTAGAAAACTACAAATACAGTACCCAAACTCATAATTCGTTATCAACGTGATGCATGAAACCATTTTTAGTCAGTCACCGTTAGTTTCATCATGTGTCGCACAAATACCCCTAAAAATACAATTCATCATGAGTCCCCAAACTCTCGTGGTAAAGCCAAAATGATATCCATACTTAGAAAACTATCAATATGATACCCAAACTAAGAATTCCTTATCAATGTGATGTCAGAGACTATTTTTTGACACAACACCGTATGTGTTGTCATGTGTTGCACACGTGCCCCTTAAAGAACGGGTAAACATAACATCTGATAGGGAAGTGCGTGATCCCACTCACCACATGGGCGCCCTTTGCTGCAAGACGTTATCTGGTGTCTTTAAACATTTCTAGCGTCGTTTACTTCCTATTCTACAACCACCACAACCACTTCCCTCCCCACTACTTTCTCATCTTTAAGACCAACCATCCTGACAAGCTTTACCCTCAATACACCACCGTACAACACTCCCTCCCCATCGACTACTCATCCCTTATGTTAGTTGTCTTGTCCAGATTGTCAAATGGCTAGTTAATTTCTCTATATATCTAAAGATTTATAGATTATAGTCAATAAAACGATGTTATATAAACAAACAAATCTTCTCTTGTCCAAACATTGTTGTTAATTCTAAGAAAAACCTTATTTATGGCTCTCTTCGGTATCTCTTACAACCAATGTTTTGTCTACCGAATCGTCACCATAACTCATGTATTTCTTAACAGAAAACTCTGGTTCGAGTTATAAAAAACTATTCTTCATCATCCTCGGGTTGGGTTCCTTGTTTTGTTTACCGCTTCGATTTTATGTTGGTCATTCCTTCATCAGCCATGCACAGGTCGAGTTATTCTGTGTTCTCATCTGAAGTAGCTCAATGTGATGTAGTACGTTCCTTCTAAAAAAAAAAATTGATGGGGAGGGGCAGCGTTTTAAAATTCTCATGACACTATGCGAGGGGCATTGTGTTCCTACACTTTAAGTGCTTCTTGTTATGACTGATGGTGAAATATGCTTGCAAGGTGGTATAACTGCATGTTAGTTGCTAGGTTCTATCATGATATATGTCCAGGATTAGTAACTTTCTTGTGGGCGAAGAAGATGGCGTCCTAATTGGTTAGGATTAGACCCTTTTAGCTAATGGAGGATATCATTGATTATGATAGACCTGCGAATCTGCAATTGAAAGTTCTACTTGGGAAGTGAATGCAGGAGACAACACTTTCCATTCCACTCTCACCTATAGTTTATGAAGAAAAAAGAGAGGTTATGCAATACAGAAAAGGATCCAGATACTATGCACCGGTATCTGGATTGCAGAACGTCTTATTATGTTAGTGGATTTTCTACGAGGAATTGAGTTAATTTCAGTTTATTCCTTAAATTTTACACGTAAAATCAATTTATTCTTAAATTTTTTATTTTAATCAGTTTACTTCATATACTTTTAAATAACATCAAAGAAAGATAAAATTCAAATTTTTTTAATTAAAATCCGATAAAAAACTATCAAAAGAAGGCTTCAAATCATATATGCAAGACTAAAATAAAATTCACAATAATTTTACAACAACACTAAAACTTTAAAATTAGGTCTTATAGCATAATTATCGATATAATATATATAAAAATCTGAATTTTGTCATTTTTGATGTCATTTGAAAATATAAGAGGTGAACTGATTGAAATAAAAGTAAGAGATTAAGTGATTTTGTGTGTAAAATTTAGGGGAATAAATTGAAATTAATTTAATTGAGTAGAACAAATATGCAAGCAGACATGACAGAAAGCATGCATGGGGACACAAGTTATATATATCTTAAGTAGCACGGACACGAACACGAGTGTCCATATTGGACACGATTCGATACGTAGACACGACATATATAGTGTCTAACATGCACTCACTTTCTTAAGTTCCAAAGACTGCCCAAGATGTTTGAAGTCCCGGACTGATATTGTTTGGATCATCTACATCAAGAAGAAGTAGGTTTAGATAATGGATCAATTGTAAGGTAAACTTAATATTTTGGGTAGCAAAAGAGTTGAAGTTGTAAGTACTTACTAGGTGTAGCGTTAGATACAAAAAAACAGGCTCCAATAATAATGTAGCACAGCAGAAGAATCAGTCCTTTCAGTTAGTGAGAATTACCATCCTATGATAAATCAAGAAAATTAAAGACTCATGAGATTGGCAATCTTAATGTCGCACATATACACATTATATATGCAGTACTCAACAGATGTTAATCTTAGTACCTGCAATGTGAAGGCCGTGGCTAGGATTGATAAAGCAAGAGAGCCAGTCTCAAGGAGACTGAAAATTGAGATCCATATTAATACCCATAATCCAAGCTACGATGATACAAAATGGAACCTGCACATTCATATATAGTAAAGGGGTGTTCATAAACTAGTTTAACAGTAAACAAAAAGAAGAAATGATGCCAAATAAATTGGTATTGATGGTACAACAATCTGATTTCCTTACCACAAACATGGCAATTTGAGTTGCAGAGCCCAACGCGACTCCAAGGGTTATATCCTGCATTTGGTCAAGAAAATAATATGAATTAACATGTATTTGAACATTTGATTATGACTTACATAAAAGACATTTTTTGACCATATTGTAGATGCAAACTGAATAAGAGTTATTTACTCCCGATTAAATAACTTGGTTGACAGTATTATCGATAGAAATACACAATTATATACATGTAAAGAGATTGTTCATCAGTTACTAAACTCTACGTTTATAAAATCAAACAAATGGAGATTAATAATCTCAAATTAAAATGTGAGGCATAAATTTCCTACCAGGTTGTTCTTGAAAGCAAAAATCACAGCTCCTGCATGTTCTGCTGCATTGCCAACAATAGTCAGCAAGATTATGCTGATGAAGATCACAGACAACCCCCAAGAATCAGATGCTTCCTGTTCATCGATCATCAAATCACTTGGTCATTGATATGACAATAATCTCAATCAATGAATAATCTTGTGCAAAATGAGGCTCCACAATACCTTAAAAACCCATGGTCACTCACTAATCACGAATATTCATTAACAACTCTTCTCAAAACGTACACTACTGGATCAGAGTTGATGTTTTTAAGTGTCTTATTATTTCTTTATTTTACTTTTTTTTCACCAAAAAATTGTTTCTTTTAACAATTTCACCAAAAACAAATTGTCTTGAATTGAGAGAATGAAACTTCTATTCATACCTCCCAAAATGTTATTTAGACTTTTTTTTTTCCTAGATAGTTTTGACTTAGTCAATGCATATGAAATTACCAAAAAACAATTCTTAACTTATTTATTATAAATTACAAATGTAGATCATTATCCTTTATATTTATTACTAAAAAAAATCCCAAAATTGGATATCAAATTGCATAAAAAAAATTGAATTGATTGCCTTCTTTTTTGATAAACATCATAAGTCAAAAATTAAAGTTAAATTGCCAAAATACACCCTAAATTTAGCTGAAATTGTTAATTTGCACCCCGAACTTGCATTTGAGTCAATTTACCTCATAAATTTGGTAAAAATTACTGATTTGCACCACATCCGTTAAATTTAACTATTTCTATCTAATTTTGTGTCACATGTCATGCACATGAGGAGTAATGTTGTCATTTTCTATTTATATTTTTCTTAAAAACAAATAAAAATATTATTTAAAAGGAGGATTATTTTTTAATTAAATTATTATTTACATCATTTTTTTACATACTTAACCCTACTTCGAATTATATATTCAACATACCCACCCATTCAAATAGTGTGTTGTGTAGATATATATTTTTATATGTGCATATTTATTTGTAATTTTAATGTATTTATTTGTTATTTTCTAATATATTTTAACATACCATATCACGTAAATAATAAATATATAAATTAATAACATGTTTTGAAAAAAAACATAGTAACAAGTGTTCTTCTTAAGTAATTTTATTAATTTATTTCATTATTAAATATGAATAAATATATAATGATAATTATGCCCATCAAATACATGATATGTGACTTAAAATTGGATGTAAAACATTAATTTCAACGAATGAGGTGCAAATCGGTAATTTTTACCAAGCTTATGAGGTAAATTGATTCAAATGCAAGTTCGGAGTGTAAACTGACAATTATGGCCAAGTTTGGGGTGCAAATTGATATTTTTGCCAAAATGAAATGTAGATGATTAACATCAAATTGAATGTAGACGATTTAATGTATAAACTATATGAGTCATAAACTTTGATTTGAGTCAAATAACAAATTCGTTTAATAGAGGTTCGAATATTTCATATACGTTGATGTTAATTCTTGGTGAGTTGCATATATATATATATACATGTAGTAGTGAATGAAAAAAATTAGTCTACCAATTTTATTATGAATTTAGAAAATGAGTGGATGAGTGAATTAATTTGAGAAGATAGTTTGTGTGATTATTATATATTTTCCGAGTTGTATATAATAAATGAATTTGAAATAGAGTAGGAAAAAAAATTAATTAATAGTAATCTGATTTAATATACCAAATTAGATATTGAACATTTTAGGAAAACTATGTAGGTCTAAATGACATTTTAAGTATATATAAAATCAAAATAGAGGTCAACTGAGTAAAAAGATCTAAATACGTTTTTAGAGGTACGAATATGGAAAATTCTATTATGCAGTGGTGCACAATATGCAGACTGTTTTTTGTGTGTATGAAAAAAAATGTCAATACAAAAATTAACTTTAAGATGTCATGAGAACTATAAGATTTTAAAGATGATTATTTGCTGCATGGTGTGCAGCACTGCACCATAGACAAATCCGTAAGAATATAAGCTCCAAACGAGAATTTTAGAAAAGGGGAAGAAGAAATAGTGTGATTTGGCAAATCGAGTCAACCGACCAAAATCCGGACCAGACCTTCCTCTTCTATCTACTTATTTAAGTCTTGTTCTGTCTTGATCTACAGCATGGAAACCCTAACCGCCGCACAGGGCGGAGACGACGCCAACATCGGCGCGGCTATTCTTATGCGCTTCACCGACCCCAACAACGAACTCGACCTCGAAATCCGCAAACTCATCGTCGTCTTGTCCGGGCCCTTCCGCGGCCAAAATGCACCTCCTCCGACGCCGGTGACCTATTTGGGCGCCACGTGCTCCTCTCTCGACGTCGCTTCCGGTCAGATGCTCGACGCCCACCTCACAATTCTGTCCATAGTCATCCCAAAAGTCCCTGCTGCGTTTCTGATCACCAATCTCCGGCCGGTGTTTGATTCCGTCGCACGGCCTCTCCGGTCTTCGTCTCCGATTGACCAGAGCACCGGCTGCTTAGTAGTGAAATGCATTGCTCAGTTGTTCATCACCGTCGCAAACGTCGTCAGCTGGTCAGATGTTTCGGAACTTTACAGCTTCTTCCTCGACTTGGCTAACTTTGACGGCTTCCGGGTATTTTTTTCTTCTTGTTTATTTTTTGTTTCGTTGCATATTATTTATTTACAGAAATTTAAATAATTTAGTAGCAATGCAGAATTGTTGATGGGTGTAAATTGCTTGTAAGTTGTAATTAACAAAACTCGATCAGCAGTTGTGTAGTGTGTACATATTACTGGTGTAAAAAGAATCCCTTTCTTGAAATTAAGGTATAAGGAGTAGACTTGATGATTTACCGATAGAGATTGTTGTAATGTATGCTAACTGGATTACGAAACAGGTGAGAGAGCAATTACATGCGTGTCTTGCTGATGTCTTGCAAAGTTTTCAAGGAACACCACTACTTTACCTGGCAACCAAACAGATTACTGACTTGTTGAATAAGTATCCTCTGCTAGTGAACTATGATGAAAATACTAGTGAATCTGTTCCTTCCCAAGAAGAGAAGGCCTTGTTTACTCTGGAAGTTGTAAATGTATCTCTTTCCCTTTTGTCAACTGAGGATAGAACTGCCGTGCTAGTCTACTATAAGAGTCTCTTGGAACTAAACAAATTCGATGTTACATCAAGGATTTCTGATGGTTTGTATAGACTTTGTCTCGACCCATCTGCAGACCATTCTCCTCAACTGTTGCTTGATATAGTACTCTCCTTATGTCTTTTTGTCACCCAACATAAGATCATCCCGAGAACTATAGCGAGTTTTCTCAGTGCTGGAGTGACGAAAGTTTACTCCTATGATCGGAAAATGTGTGAAGTTAACCTCCCTATTGTGTTTGATGCACTCAAAGGTATACAGTTGATCTGCGTGCCCTATACCTCGTCTTTTAACGAACTTTGTTGGCATATAATTTCACTGCAAGTACCTTAGATATTTTTTTCTCTGACTCATTGACCTTCTTTATATTCGTCAGTTATATTGACAAGCCGTGGCGCAAGGAAGAATCATGATATAGTGCCTGCATTTAAGTGTCTGATTAATACTTGTGTTGATGAAAGCTTAATCAAAGAGGGTGTTCACTATGTGGTGATAAATGCAAGTGTGGGTGATGGAATCAAGTCGGAGCCAACAGTAATTGAAAACTTGTGTGCTACTATTCAAAGTCTACTCGGCTATCATCGATTTCATAAGGATCAAACCGAATCCCAGCAATCGAATCGCTTTTGTGAGACACAAGAAAGATTTCACAACTATAAAATCTGGTGCCGGGCATTTGAAATTTTTTCAACAATGATCGATAAATTAGGTGTGTTTCCTGTCTCTGAGATATTTATATTCTTAAGAAGTGTAGTATACTAATATCTGTCATCAACTCATCATACAGGACCATACTCTTCTTATTTGATGAGGGGTACACTGAAGACCTTGGCAGACATGCATTTGTTACCACACAAAGAATTCCCTTTCAAGGAAAAGGTGCTTGTTTTCCATATTATTATGTTTTAATATTTAAGGATGCTAGTATCACTTTTTCATGACTTTGTTTTAGTGTTCTCACACCTGAATTCTTCCAGGTTGAGCTTCTTCTGAAAAAGCTTGTTCAGATATGCGGGTTTGATGCTGTAATAGCTGTTATGCCTCAAGAACACAAGAAACTGCTTGTAGAGGTTAGTTGAGGGGAGACTGTTAGAATGAAATTTTCCATGGTATCCAATATTTCACATCTATTATTATTATTTTTTCATTAAACAGATCAATGAAATGGTTTCTAGACCTGTTGAAGTAATACCTCAAGTTCTGGAAGCAACTACAGTCAGGTATCACCTTTCTGACAACATTTTGACTCCTGCAAGATTTCGGAGCTTATGATCAATCTGTCCACTGGTTCTGTTTCTTACTTGTTTTAGTATTATTATCTAAAGAGTACAGCATGAAAAAAAAAGTAGGAAGCTCTTGCCCCTTGTGTCTTCATATTGTGGTCCTATTTGTGTGAAGCTGTTTTAATCTGCTTCTTGGTTTGACCTCCTTGAGCGTACTCTACCATATTTTGCTCAAGAGTAGGATCTAAGCATAAGCGGGGAAAGGTAAATCCTAGTCATTTGCTCTGTTCTACATTCTACAGAGATAGATCAGTAGTTCCCTGGGTTTCAGTACTTAAATTGTGTAACTGATGAGATTATTGTCTCACGTTGTCTAGATTAGAATTAAAGCACATGGAAGAAATCGTAAATCACACTGTAAATTGACTTTGCTCTAGATTTTGTAGTTTTAGCTGGTCTTCACTGTTACATAATTCCTCTGCTTTAGTAATTACGGAATTCTTTTGCTTTTCATGGTGTCTGGACTTTGGAGTCTTGACTGTTGAAGTCTGTCGTGTGTGGGTTATTCCCATTCCTTCTTTATTTTCTCTTATGTTTTTCCATTTGTAGATTTGCTGTAGTTTCGATAACACATGTTTCTTATACTTCCATAGAGTATGCAAGTTTGATGAGGATAAAGCTAGGTGTAAAGCTAAGAGGGAAATGACAAAAAGGATGTCAGATGCAGCTGGGATGGCAAAGAAGATGAGGCTGCAAGTTTAATAGTGTTATTCAGTTATTATCTATATATTGTTCTAGGAGGGTGGAAGCTAAACCATCATCTTATCTTCATTATGAGAGATGCTGGCAATCAAATCAGTTAATTACTTAATTATGTGACTTGAAGTCGTACCCCTTTTTTTTATTAATGTATTTGGTTGAAGCAATTAACGATTACAACCACCCTGGGATTCAGGCTAGGGGCAAAACCATGGATTATTGTATTTGCCTCCCTCTCGGTAACCACCAGATTTTTTGACTTAATTTATTTTCTTAACCCCAATAATTTGGCATGAAAGGGTTGATGTAAACAAAGGAAGAGGGTCTAGTTTAAGGCAGATCTATGTCATTAACTTATTTTACTAGAGTAAAAAAGAGCCGCTCCACCAATATCGGAGCGTGTATACTGAAACCATAGGGTTTTGGAAGAAGGGAGACGGCGGGTCTTATCCCTTCCGTTCTCTGGGTTCCATCATCACCTTTTCTTGGTGGGTAAGGAGGCGGTGCCTCGTTCGACGACTGGCTTGGAAAGACAACAAGGTAGGACATTGATTTTGAAGCTGGGAGTACAGTGAGAGGAGGCGCGGGTACCTGGTGCGAATCTCGCAGGCGGCGGCAGTAGGTGTGCTTCAAGGGTGGGTTAGGGCTGTGTCATCGTCCTCTCAGGCGGTACACAAGAGTTCCAGCACCATGTTCTCTTGGAAAGGCAGAGGCCACCGAACTGACTCAGTGGTGACGGTCGTGACGTCTTCTGGATCCAATGTAGATGACCTAAGTGCAAGGGTGTGGGTTGGGGATGTGGGCTGGGATTTTGCTTTAGTCTATTTTCCTTTCTTTTACTTATTTATGTTCGTTTTTGTGTTGATTTCCTTGTATTTCATTGCGGGCTGCTGTGATGTAATCCCTTAGAATTAAGAGAAGATCTCCACATGTGAGGTAGAATTTCACTCGTTTCTTAGACTGAAGGGTACACCTTGGATCACATGCCTGATGTCCAAGTTTTCAAATCTTTTGTCATGCATGTAGGTTATTGCTTTCTTCGGTTTTTTTCTTAAAGTTTCTTTTTGGACTAGATTTTGGTTTGGTTTGAACTTTCAGTTTTATTGGTAGTTGCGGGAATAATGAGTTTGTTCTTGTACGTTGTATGTGACCCCTCCTACTTGACATAGGAATACTTGGTCGTTATTGGCTTAAAACCTAATGAAGTTATTCATTCACCTAAAAAAAACTTATTTTACTAGAGTAATAGTGCCTAGGGTTTTTCTCTATCCTAGCCGCCTAACCAAAAAACCAAAGATCGTATCTTCCGTTGAATCATGCTTGTATATATACAGTGTAACTTCGGCTTTTGAATGTGTATATATATAAGATACAATTCGGCTTTCAGATGTGTATATAAGAATGTATAGTAGAATTCTACTTTCGGATTAACACAAACAATCAAGGAAGTAACTTATTTTTTGTACTAGCTATGCATATGATTTTCAGGCATTTTTTTTAGGGAGTTCGAACGCTAATCGCCTGATCCTAACCCAATTTTCCACCATCCAAGTACTACTATATATAGGAGGCTTTCTTAATGTTTTAAGCATTCAATCTTCTGCAAAATGAGGCTCCGCAATACCTTAAAAACTCGGTCACTAATCACGAAAGTTCATTGACGACTCTTCTCAAAACACTACTGGATCGGAGTTGATGTTTTTGATATGTCATTGTTGATTGACTGGCTGTAACGCTTGTTGGTTTTTCTAACAATTAAAATGAAAAGTTTAATTGAAGTCCTGTATTTTGGTCTTCAAAATTGGTAGCCTCGATCAGGTCACATTCTCCTGCCTGATGATCATCTAACTTACAAACTGGTACGTAATAGATAGTTAGATATATACTATGTATTTTTCATGTGAACAACTAAGATGCTTGAAACGTCTCTAACTTGGGGTTGAAAAGGAGTCTGGCTGGGAGCTTAGGCCCTCAAAAAACCATATTATTAGTTGAAGAAGTTATAACAAGGGGGACGTAATGCCTAAACCCTGTGAATTACGTACAGATACATAGTTAATTCTCGTAGAGATGAATGCAAAAAGAAAATTTGTTAACTAATTAATCGGCTGCGTACTCCCTAAAATCTAAATATGAATCATCATTCCATGGGTGAATGGTACTTGGTTGCTCATCATCCAGTACATGATTTAGCCCATCCATAAAAGACTGACGCCAGTATGCATCACCACCCATAGCATCACTCGGTTTCCCTCCATATAGATCACCTTCCCCAGATGTCATGATACCATCTTCAGCTTTCATTTGCTGCACCTCATTATTATCATGGTGAAAGTTATGGTTCATTATTTCATTAGCAGAAAAGTTATGTATCTGATATTGTTGACCCATATTTTCTTCCGCTGGTTGTGGTTCAGCTGGTGTATTAGCTTCTAATGGCGGTGGTGTGGGTTATAGTATTGTTGGTCGAAGTCAATCCATTGTTCTAGTTCAGCAGCGACGTACGCGTCCTCTGATGATGATGCTCCTGCCACATTGTTAGTGCGTGGAACAAGACGTTGACGTTTCTCTTGAGGCTCCTCAATAACTGATTCAGGTTCCATGTTATCCCCTTCGTCATTATTCTCGACATAGTCTTCAATCCCCTCATCTTCTTGTTCTTCTTCTTGCTGCCTCTTTCTCTTCTTTTCCGGCAATACATCGTTCTTTCTGAGTAAACAAAGAACGTACCGATTCTGTTTTAGTTGTTTCTTGTTCATGAATTGAGACTCATCAAGTTCGTATTCATACATGATCCAGTCACCATGATGCACGGGCTTTTCATTCCTGTAAGTGTAGGTTTTCTTGAAACCAAGAAGAGTTCTTGTTTGTTGCTGATTCTGATCATCAACAAGATATATCTTCTTGGCTGCGTCTTGGCCCTTCCATGTACCGCGCCCTACTTTTCTGTATGTGCGTGACCCTTTTGCACTCACCTTCTTCTTCTTGGTGAAGAAGTAGAGGTCTTTGTTCCTTCTCAAATCGTCCGTTCTTTCGGCTTCAAATCTTTCCTATATACTCCAAGGTTCTTCTTCACCATAAAAATCTACTTCACAGATTACGGTTTCTTCTCCGCGTATCTCCTTTCCATTCACCTTGGGCTTAAGGTAGTACATGAGTAGTTCATCCTCCATGGGGCAAAACCTTTGCCCTGGAAGAAGCATATGGTGCTCATAGCCACCCTCCATTAATGAAACTCGGTTGTTTCTGCCGAGTCTTGGTTTCTTTCAAGAACCTGAACGTACTGAATAAAGAGTGTGAAGACTGCGGATGGAATTTAGAAACTAAAGGACTTGTACGGAATCCATAATGAATCAGGGTGAATGTATAGATATAGAAGTAATTATTTTGTGTACCTGCCAACACCACGTGACACTGCCATGTGATGTACCCAGCCAATCATATTACGCTATGGTATAATTAACATGCATGCGGCGAAAATGACAAAAGTTTATTTACATATAAGAACCAATCACAATAAAAAAATGTACCAATAACATCAAGTGGGTACGCTCAGTGGCGGATTTAGGATTGAAATGTCACTAGGACTAACTTTATGCGAAGCGTAAAATTACTTTTATTTGGGAGAAGCGCAAAAAAAAATTTCTCCTTATATTAGTTATGTCGTTATTTTTCATCATAATGAAACTGTTTCAAATTAATCTCTACACACCTTTGTTTTATCTTTCATTATGTATCTATCTCGTCTGATGTTAATTAATAAACTTCACTACTTTGATTCTAATTTCTAAATAGGCAAATAAAATACTCAATAAGGCGACGGGCAATGACGAGTGATGAGTGGTGACATGCAAGTTTGAATGAGAACTCGAGAAAATGATTAGAAGAAGAGGCTGAAGAGTAGATTAGCAGAAGTAGACGAGAAAGTCTTCAGAGATTGAAATAAGAAGACGCGAAAGCGTGAGAAACAGAAAGAGACCCGTGATGTTTTAATTTTTTTTAATAGAGAATTGAGTTTTTTTTTTTGGACTTCATTTTCACCTGGGCTCCAACCCAGTCAAGCTAGGACTGGATTCGCCCCGGATATGCTACGAGTTTCAAATGGATTACGTACGAGCTTCAAATGGCCTCTTTTTAGTTTCATATTTTCCCATGCAACGTTAATATATGCATGAAGAATATCCAATTAAGGATGTCGAATCCCCCTTATGAAACAAAACCCTAATGAATTATGCTATGTCTGCTAAAGTAGTACTTGACTACTTGAGTTGAGCACGGACTTAATAGTTAGTACCTCTGGTGTAACTTTTAGTACTCACAAAACAACGATATCGAGTTCCTTTCTTCTTGAGTTTTTTTTAAAGCTTTCTTCTTGAGTTTTAATATTCATGTCGAAGCAAAAGGTTGGAGAAAGTGAAGTAGAACCAAAGAAGAAATTAGCTTTCGAAACTGGTGACAAAACCACGAATTCCTTTCTTGTTGATGTGAGCCTTTTCAGGCTGTTTTCGTGCAACATGGTAAAATTGGAATGCAGTTTTATCCCTTCTTGATTGAAAGCTTGAAGTGCAGTTTGGAAAATTGGTGTTAAGGGGAAAACATCAATACTATATCATCGATCTATTGACAACATAAGTAAAAAAAAATTTAAGCTTGAGGTTCCAAGAGCCCTAAAAAATGGCCGGTCAAACATCTCCAAAGATCACCAACATTTAAAGCTGTACAAGACCTTTTGCATTAGTGCTGTTGATCTACTAGTGAAAAAGAGTCACAAGGTAGACAAGAATGGCTGATTTCATAATCCAAATGCTTTGTATCGGCGCCATCTGCCCACATCTGAATGTAGCTTGCGCTTTAAGATCTCATTCTCCTTCCTCGGCTTCATAAGCTTGCTCTTGAGGGTTTCAACTTTCAACCTGCCAATTTGAATTCGAATCTCCCTGCTGTTGAACAAGCTTTGATCTAGTGACCAACACTAATTACCATTAAATAATCATTAGCATGCAAGTTTTGGCAGGGACAAGAAAAAGCACAGGAATCTGAACACAAACAGAGGGTTGTTAAAAACTTAAAGCTACGTACTACAGTACAAATCTCTCAACCATTTCTCAACTTTCACCATCTCATGGTGTGCCCCATGCCCCCATCTACACGACATAAAGCACTTCAAATTTCAAACACAAACTCAGAATTGGATCACGAGAACAATGTTTTTCATGTATATTGAGTAGGTCACCATGTTTGTGTGCTATCTTACCATATGTCCATATCGATTGAAACTCAGTTTTTTGTGCTATCTTTAGGTTCATACAATATAAGTTTCCTTCTCCATCTCATAATCAGTAGGTAGAAACTAAGCTGCCATCAGTGCCATGACTGATCTGATATAAGCATGAAACATTGCTCTGCCACTATTCTATTTAATCCCAGAAAGTGAATACGTCGAAAATATTACTTCCAGGTCGATTTGAGGTAGCCAGGTGTGAATCAAGTTCATATGAATTATGAAACTGAAAACTAAACTAGTGCAATTACAAGAAAAGAGTTTGATTTCGGGGAAAGAAAAACTGCAAGACTTGGGGTGCACAGTGCTGCAATTGCTACTTTGTGAGTGAGTAGTCAAGTCATTACCGCGCGAAGATTACTGCGTGACGCTGACATTGCTGCGGGGGAGTGGATGACGTGAGAGAGAAACCATTTGGTGACGACATAAATAGGCAAAGCAATAGTGAGTGAGCGAGGGTTTCATCAAATAAAAAGGCGAGACATGTTATATTTTTGGATTAAATACTTGTGACATTATATATTTTAGGTGTAAAAATAATTTTGTCCTTCTACTTTCAAATTTAATTTGTATATCCTTTAACTCTTATTTTTTAATATTTTTGTCTATTCCGTTAGTTGACCGTTAAAAAATTCCGTTAAGCCGTTAAAATGGCTAGAATACCCCCAATTCAAATAAGATTTTTTTCTTTCTTCTCTTATGCCTTTTTTATTTTCTCTTTAGGTCTTTCTTTTGATTTTTCTTGTTTTTAAATTTAATTCATCATATATGCTATCAAATATATATAATTGTAATCAACACAAATCATCAAATTAATTGTAAACATCTTATAATCAATTGGATAATGCCTAAAATGACATGTGAGTGTCAGTACTCAAATCCAGTTAGAAACTTCCTTTATATATGATGCTCTACAAACATATTTTGATTATTTTCTACAATGCTAAGACAAAAAAGACTTATCTTGTTTACAATTAATTTGATAATTTGTGTTGATTACAATTATATGTATTTGATAGCACATATGATGAATTAAATTTAAAAACAAGAAAAACCAAAAGAGAAAATAAAAAAGGCATAAGAAAAGAAAGAAAAAAAATCTGATTTGAATTGGGGGTATTCTAGGCATTTTAACGGTTTAACGGAATTTTTTGACGGTCAATTAACGGAATTGACAAAACTGTTAAAAAATAAGAGTTAAAGTATATACAGATTTAATTTAAAAGTAGAATGACAAAACTATTAAAAAATAAGAGTTAAAAGATATACAAATTAAATTTAAAAGTAGACGGACAAAACTATTTTTACACCTAAAGTATAGAGTGTCACAAGTATATAATCATATATTTTTCCACCTCAACATCCTCTTCTTCTTTTTCTTCTTCTTTGTTTCCAGGTTAACTACTCTCTCTCTCTCTCTCTCTCTCTCTCTCTCTCTCTCTCTCTCTCTAATACTGATGACTACCAAACTAATTCAAGAAACTCCCAAAAACCCATAGCCAAAGCCAAAGCCATTCTTGTCACCCTAACTCTTTGATATTAGTAAAGCTCCGACCTTTTTTCCCTAGAGGAGTCATAAAAAAAAAAGATTAAGGCATCAAAGACCTCACTCTTTCTCTCTAATACAAACAAACATTTCCAGATTAGTCTCCCCTTAAACCCATTGATGCCTCTAATTTTACTAAACCATGCCTTCTCATTCAACCCGCCATTTTTTTAGTTCACTATACTGAGTATGCTCCCTAAACTAGATGACAACATAAGCTTCATTCCCCATCTCATTTTTATTTCATTTTCATGGCAACAACTACATCTACATCTACTCCTACTACTTCTACTTCTCTCAAAGCTCACACCTATCAACAACAACCCACCAAGCCCAAATGCCGCAACAACAACCCGACCCAGTTTGGCATAGTTTTTTACCTGTTTTTGGGTTGATTTAACTTTTGGTGACAATTGATGATGTTTAGTAAACTTTTCTAAAGCTGCTTTCGAACAAGATGTCTTGACTCCGGAGGATCAAGAACTTCCTCCATTGAAGTCCTTGAAGTAAGTCAATCAACCCATCTCAGTCTTCAATGATCAATTTTATGTAGATGGTGTAATAATAGGTGATAATACAACAATACATATGTTGAAAATAATAACCTATCATTCATCGTTAAATAATGAATATGGGGTATATTTGGTGTTACAGCTTAGGGTTACGTACATGGGGGATAAGACAGTGGTGGTGAGCCTGACATGTAGTAAGAGAACAAACACAATGGTGAAACTGTGCGAGGTCTTTGAATCTCTGAAGCTCAAAATCATTACAGCGAATGCCACTGCCTTTGCTGGGAGGGTACTGAAGACTGTCTTCATTGAGGTAACTTTTGCTTATACTTTGTGTAGAACGAGAATCTGAAAACAAACGAGAATGCAGACACGTATACAAATAAAATGTGATTTATTTATAATCAAGCGCGGGGTTACAATCTTTGTAGACTCCTCTGATTCTATCTCCGTATATGACTTGGCTCAAGGGTGACGTGCACTTGATCTTGAGAGTTTGAGTTTGATTTGGATTTGGATTTGATGAAGAACGAGCGATTTGGTAGCTTGATGATTCTTCGTGGACTTGAGTTTGAATTTGGATTTGATGAAGAACGAGCGATTTGGTAGCTTGACGATTCTTCGTGGACTTGAGTTTGGATTTGGATTTGATGAAGAATGAGCGATTTGGTGGCTTGACGATTCTTCGTGGACTTGAGTTTGGATTTAGATTTGATGAAGAACGAGCGATTTGGTGGACTTGATGATCTTCGTGGACTTGAGAGACTTCGTGATTTGTGGAGAGTGATCTTGCTCAAGTGATTTTCTCTCTTCTTCTCAAGTCCCTTCTCTTCATGTTGAAAGGGGTATTTATAGTGTCAAGGTTTCTATTTTGTAGAATATTTTAATGACACTAAATTAATAAATTTCTTTAATTGTATAATTAAATTAATATGTATTTTCCGATAAATTTAAAATTAATTATTCTCATAACTAAATTAAACAGAAAATAATTGACTTAATTATAACTGTTAAGGAATTTATTAATTTAATCAAATGTCCGATTACCATTTCGAATCGTTAATGATATTCAATTTTTCAATTTACGTCGGAATCACGTAGCTTCGATTACGATAATCCGTTTATGTGCTGACACGAGTTTCATGTGTCTACAAATGCCCCCACTTCAAGCCGGGCTGCAGACATGTGATCGTCACGTGCCGAAGATGCGCTTGAAGTATGCGCTTGAAGTATGCACTTTGATTTGGAGAATTCGTGGAGCTAGCTTCCGATGCTCCGCAAATTTTGTGGTATTCTTTCGACTATATATTTTGATCAGATGAATTTAATTTTTGAAAATCTTTACATCCACCGCCACCACCGAAAGCATCAGAACAAACTAGTGTAGACATATTTAGGACAATGGTTTCTGAAACACCATTCTTATTGTCACCACCACCAACAATGAACCAATTTTCTCCAATTGGCACACCTGCATGTCCAGCCCGTGGAGTTGGTATCTGGCCTTGTTGTGTAGGTCTTTGAGTGGAGCTTGCAGATCAAGGACATGAAGATCATAAAACCAATTTGAGTGGAACACCTGCTTCAGAAATGTAATTATACAATGTCATACTTCAGGGACAATATCCGCACCAACCAATGTCATTCTTTGGCATGTACTTGCTTTTTTTTTCCCCTTTTGTGAATGATCTTTTTCAGAAGCCACCCACCCACCAAAAGCATCTTTGCTTGCTTTTATTATTTTGTGAATGGTCTTTTTCGGAAGCCACCCACCGAAAGCATTTTTCATGGGCTTATATTCCATCCTTGCAGCCTGTTTCTTCAACATGAATGATGAAGCTTTCTCTTTGGTGAAATATGAAAAGGAAGTTGCCTATATATATACTTGGGACATATACCACATTCATTCAATTCCATCACAGATGGACGAAGCTGGTACTCTTGATTTTCTAGTTTCCATTTACACGTGTCTACCCCTGGAATCTTTTCGGTAAGCTTCTACTGTCTCTTGTGCTCGATCTCTTGATGTGTGTATTCCAATGATTCTTGATCTCATTGTCTGTGCTTCCAGGCAATCTTGCAGCAATTTTAGACCACCTATTGCCAAGACTAGCATGGAGGTCAATAACAAGCTGCTCCTCAGCTTCATTGAGTAGCCCTCGCTTTAAGTCAGGCCGAAGATAATTAATCCATCGGAGGCGGCAGCTCTTGCCACAGTGGCGCAGACCCGCGAGCTTGGGGACGGCGTGCCAGCAGCATTGACCATGAGTGAGGATAAAATTCACCAGTTTCTTGTCCTTACTCACCATCCCTTGCAAATGATAATCCCCTAGGAATACAAGCAATCAAATCCAGCAAACTCTACTCCATCCCTGTCACAAAGTCGAGGTAAGTATTATCCTCAGTTGCATGGTAAAGCCATCCAGCTGCCCACATAAGCTCATCTCCATATCTTGTGGAATTATAAAAGTTCTGAATGTAGAACACATTGTCATCAACATGAGCATTGACAAGACAGTTAGTGATCCACTTCAACGAATCTTTAGCCTTGTCCAGCTGATCCACCTTATCCATATGATCACCATACTCAAGAACCGACCAAGACAGAACCGAGGTAGTGAACATCATCGGTCTCCGGCGTCGTATATTTCCTTCGACAAGTCCACTATCTTCATCATCTCCCTCGGCATCAGTTGGCTTAGATTGACACAGTGTGAGGATCTTCTTTTATACCAGCTCCATTGTTAGGTAAAAAACAGAAGGGATCGGAGCAGAGCCGAGAGGTCTGAGAAACATGTCAATTGTATAATTGAATCATTGAATGATTCAGTACGGTTGTACTTTCGTGCAACCAGTTTTTTTTACTGGTCTGACTTTGACATTTTTTTTAAGTCTAACTTTGACTTTTCGATTTTTTTCAGACTTTGACTTTTTTTAGTCTGACTTTGACTTTTGATTTTTTTTCAGACTTTGACCCTCCCTTTTTTTAGTCTGACTTTGACTTTTGATTTTTTTTTTCTGACTTTGAACACTTTTTTTTTGTAGGATTTCGACAATAATCTGAGACTCACGGTCAATCTAGCCATTCGACTGCTTTCGAAACGCGTTGATTTCTGGCGAATTTGAAGAACGTAAACGACCTAATCGCTTGAGTGCTTTCATTTCATAGACTTGACAGCACTCAATAAAAGCGTTTTAGGCTTTACACATCACATTCAGCAAGACGGCTTTCAAGAGTTTGAAGAACGTAAACGAACTAATCACTTGACTGCTTTCATTTCATAGACTTGGCAGCAGTCAACAAAAGCGTGTTAGGCTTTACGCATCACATTCACCATGGCGGCTTTCAAGAGTTTGAAGAACGTAAACGACCTAATCACTTGACTGTTTTCATTTCATAGACTTGACAACAGTGAATAAAAGCGTGTTAGGCTTTACGCATCACATTCACCATGGCGGCTTTCAAGAGTTTGAAGAACGTAAATGACCTAATCGCTTGAGTGCTTTCATTTCATAGACTTGACAGCAGTCAACAAAGGCGTGTTAGGCTTTACGCATCACATTCACCATGGCGGCTTTCAAGAGTTTAAAGAACGTAGACTACCTAATCGCTTGACTGCTTTCATTTCATGGACTTGACAGCAGTCAATAAAAGCGTGTTAGGCTTTACGCATCACATTCACCATGGCGGCTTTCAAGAGTTTGAAGAACATAAACGACCTAATCGCTTGAGTGCTTTCATTTCATAGACTTGACAGCAGTCAACAAAAGCGTGTTAGGCTTTACGCATCACATTCATCATGACGGCTTTCAAGAGTTTGAAGAACGTAGACGACCTAATTGCTTGACTGCTTTCATTTCATGGACTTGACAGCAGTCAACAAAAGCGTGTTAAGCTTTATGCATCACAGTCACCACGGCGGTTTTCAAGAGTTTTCTTCAAGATGCAAGGCTTGTTGATCTAGAACAGAAGAATTGTAGAACGTCGGAGCAGCTTCAAGTCAAAGAAGAAGTGCCAAATCCGAGATATTCCAGAACTGACTGGAACCGAGATTAAAGAGGCAAAGAAGTTACGAGCCAGTTTTTTGAAGAATGTCGTAGCAGCTTCAAGGGTTAGACCTGGATGTGACAGCTGACTTGAATGATCAGGATTTGCTCCTTTATTTTTTCAATCAAACCCTTATATATTTAAGATTGTTATTCTCAAGATTGTTATTCTCAAGATGCCTACGTATCCTTCTAAATAAGGATTCACGTCATCACGTAGTTCAAGGGTTTTGTTTTTGGTGCCTCGTGCAGTGTCAGCTCATGCAGGCGTGGAGCATTTTTTTTGTCTTATGCAGTTTAGGCTTGTGCAGACTTGGAGCATGCGTTGACGTTTTCAAGCATGGTACTTCGTCAAGAATTTTTCATTAATGGGACCGATCCTCAGACCGTCTTCCGCCACAATTTTGTAAGCTTCATTGGTGTATACTTCTCTGACGACGTAAGGACCATGCCACTTTGACTTGAATTTGGAGCCAGTCTTGTGCGTCATAATGATGAGTCTTCAAATAGCAAGAACTAAATCATTAACTTTAAATGATCGTGGTCGAACACCTTTGTTGAAGGCGTGTGACATCCGAAGTTGGTAGCATTCCAGGTGTTGTTGTGCATCAAGCCTCTTCTCGTCCAAAGCTTCTAACTCTTGAAGGCGCAACTTGACATTTTCCTCATTTTTCAAGATAATTATTTAACGAAGATAATTTAGATCATTAAATTTCATGTGTCTACACTTTGTTTTTAGTACCAATTAGATTATAGGACTATAGGAGCAAAGGATTTTGATCCTTAAATGAAATGTTGGGTTCCTGGGTAGCACCCGAAAACGTGCAGAAATGACTGATTTTACCTATATAGGCAGCAAGCCAAACTTGCGTATTTGAAACATGTTACATGTGATTGCTTTGATCCAATGTTACATGTAATTTCACCTATATAGGTGCCCCATGCCATGGTCTTTGTTCTTGTTTGTGTATATGTGATAGTGATTGAGATGAGGTTATATACCTGTGTAAATCAAAAAGAAAAGTAATTAGTAGGGGTTTGAGTTTTGGTTTAGGCTACCACTCTTAAGGTTTCATAGCCTTTAATTTCAAATCAATGGCTGGGTAGTGATAAAAGGCAAGTTCTGGAAAGTGATATAGGTTTTGGCACAATCAAAATTGGACTATTTCTATTTTTAGACAAATAATTTGTTCGATCATTATAATATTTGTGCGGTTGGCAGAAAAAACTTAATCACACTTTTTCCTCGTTGCAGGAGAGATTCTTGATAGAGAAATCCGCCGACATAAAAGACATCAGCGTACGTAATATAATGAAGGGTAAAGAAATAAGTAAAGAAGAGTGGTGCTATTCACACACAAATAAATATTTGTTTTGTTTTATAGATGAGCCAACGATGAAATAAATTCTGACATAAATCTATTGCATTTCAAAATAAAGCTTGGAGTACTTAAATTGATTAATAAAAGCTAGGGTGCACTAAGTCTTGTTTGATTTAAGAGACACCATATGCAGATAAAATTAGACGGGCATGTTAAGCACAATAGTTATATATAATCTGTCTAAAACTATAATAGAGGAGATCAAATTAGATAGAGTTTGGGGTCCACTAGCACAATATAGAACACTTAAAAAAAGTGTCATTATCCCCATTATGTGATACAACTGTTTCTAGGGCAATCAAAATTGGTGCAATCCAGAGTGTCCGAATAAAACCATCGATGAACAAAAGTGAGATAGAAAAGAAAAACGACCCCATTTTGATTTCCACCTTAACATGTATTTCCTTTTCCCTCCGAAAGAATTAGTATCTAACACTTGCTGCTGGCTTGCTGCTACCTCTCAGGCTCTCATCTCAGCCTTCCAATCGTGTTCACTGTATACATTGCTTCTTCTCCTTGTTATGCTCTTTCTGCATTATTCTCAATCGATTTCGTCCACCCTTCTTAGATAGTTAGATTCATACAAATCATGAAAACATGAAGACTATACATAAGACAAATAGAAAACTATCTAGCTTGGATACTATTATTCGGTCCAGCAAGTTTAACTTCTTGCCCCGACGTCATAGATATTTGTTCTTCATGATGTTGATGTTGTTGATGAAACTCGCATCACAGATGTACACACTGGAACGAAATTGGACTGTTCTTAGTGTAGATGAGATATTTAATTAGGTCAATGCTTTCACAAGAAACACATTTCCCATATGCTTAAATTAAAAGCTTATTTCGATGAACATCCTAGCCACAAAACAACCCTTGGGTAGTTGTAAGGAACAAAATATCGAAATCATTGGTCACCTTTTCTGGTGAAGAATGCATGTTCGGTTTTTCGTTATCCTCACTTTGTTTCGTTTTTTGTTATTGGAACATTACTCGCACAATTTTCACGTTCCCTCTCTTTTTTGGGTCGAAGACTGTTTACGTTCTCAAATTTGTTCTCTTCACTCGTGGTTTCAAATATCTCCATCTTCCTTGTTTTCATTCGTATGTACAACTTCTGAAAATGGCTAGATTGCCAAAATGTTGAATTTGCTAGGTGACAAGTATAATCAAACACGCTCTGCCAAGTATTTAGCGCTTTGCATATACTGCATGGTTTAATTTTTCTTTTGATTTTGACAAACCATGCCAGATTGCCAGAACCTATGGTTCTATCGGTCAGGCCATCAGAATCAAATAATAGTTTATGCAAGATAAACTATTGGATATGAATGATATGATACATGATGAAATAACTTTATCTTTATTGAATGATATGAAAACATATATATAGGCATTACAAAATCACAATTCCGTAGTATTCAGAGTCCTAATCTATTACAGAGATGCTAATCTATCTCCTAACAGGAAACCTATTAGGCTAAGACACACACAAAGGTAGAATATTAATTCTCCTGGAACACTTGCCCTTGTGTCCCATGTCTAGGTTGCATGCCACACAACGTTGCCTCGGTAAAAACCTTGTTGACCAAAACAAAAACCTCTTGGGTAAAATAAAAAGCTTGATCGAAGTGGAAAAGAGCACAATACACCAACTACTTAAAGATCTTAACATGTGATGTAGACTTCCCCTGAAGTCTACCAAACTCTAAAGTTTCGATAAACGACGAATGCCAATGCTCTTCACATGTTTCACAAAAGTAGATTTAGGCAAAGACTTAGTGAACAAACCCGCAACATTGGATTCTGAACTCACTTGATTGACCTGAACATTCAAGAACTTCTGTTGTTGAACGTTGTAGAAGAACTTGGGCGAAATATGCTTGGTGTTGTCTCCCTTGATGAAACCTAACTTTGTCTGCTCTATGCAAACAACATTATCTTCATAAATGCACGTAAGTTGATCAATTGTAGAAACTAATCCACAAGAATCACGAATACGAACGAGTGATCGTAGCCAAACACATTCTTTAATTGCTTTATAGAGAGCGATGATCTCCGCATGATTCGAAAAAGTAGCAACAAGAGTTTGATTCGTGTATCTCCAAGATATAGCCGTATTCCCAATGGTAAACACATAATCAGTTTGAGAACGAGTCTGGTGACGGTCAGAGAGGTACTCTGCGTCGGCATAACCAACTAACAAGTTATTTGGAGTGTTTGTATTGGGGAAAGGAGCTGTACGAGACTGGTTACTGCTCTCGACACCGTGCACGATTTCCACGCTATGGCGGCGTCGCTGCGGCGTACGGCGGCAAGGCCGGGGTCGACGATGACGGTGGTGTGGGGAGATACCGTGGCGGTGTTCTCTCTGCAATAGGGGTAGAACAATCCCATGCCAAGGGAACCTTTCAAGTATTGAAACAAATGCTTGATTCAATTCCAATGACGTAGCGTAGGCGCGGAGCTAAATCTAGCTAATAAGTTCACTGCGAAAGATATGTCCGGTCTAGTGCATTGAGCAAGATACAATAGTGCCCCAATTGCACTAAGGTATGAAACTTCAGGACTAAGAACTTCTTCATCCTCCTCTTTAGGACGGAATGGATCCTTCTTGATATCTAGACTTCAGAGGACCATAAGAGTAGACAATGGACTGCATAGATCCATATTGAAACATCGAAGCATCTTCTGCGTGTAGTTCGACTGGTGGACTAAGATACGGGCTTTGAATCCGCGACTTTCTGGAGGTCGATAATGCGTTGCACTTCTAACTCACTTTGAGAAGTGTATGGATCATAATGAGACATAGTGGGGACACACCACGTCAATTCCTGATGTTTATTTGGAATGATAACATTCCCATCTCCCTCTAACGACTAGAAGCATATCTCATCAAAGTGACAATCTGCAAATCTTGCAGTTTAGAGATCTCTGGTGGTTGGTTCTAAGTCTGGACAATCGTTGGGGAATTATAGCCAACATAGATACCTAATCGTCTCTGAGGATCCATCTTAGTAAGCAGTGGAGGCATAATATGCACATAGACGGCGCAACCAAAAATGCGTAAGTGTGAAATATTGGGTTCGTAACCATTTACCATATGGTACGTACTAAACGCTTGGCTAGCTGCGGGTCTGAAATGAATAAGTGTCACTGCATGCAACACTGCATATCCCCACGCAGAGATCGGCAAGTTAGTACCCATAACCATTGCCCGAGCAACAAGCTGAATACGCTTGATGGTAGCCTCTACTAGTGATAGGAGCACAAAGTGTGACGTTCTTAATGTGATTATGGCCTATTCTTACTCTATGTTACCTCTTATTTAGTATGTTTTAGTTTCTTTTGTATGAATAAGTGTCTAGGTAGAGCTTATATCAATTATGAGTGAATTTGATGATGAAATCGTGCTAAGTGTTAAGAATTCTTGTTGAGATATGATTCCTTGTTCGAGTAGGATTCATCCTTTCATATTTATTTGTTTCTAACGTACTTATTCTTATTAGGAAATAAAAATCCATGTTGGAGAAAGAAAGCAATCCTAGTTCCACAAGGAAAAAGAAGAAGATATGCACTTAAAAGCTCAATCCATGCAAGAATCAAAATGCTGTCAAGATTCATAGTCCAACTTCGACGGGCTCCCTTGGATAGTTCCGATCGAGTTAGAAGCCGTACCTTATATGGATAGAAAGCTGTGTGAGTCTAGTTTCTGTAGGATTTGGAATCAATCAATATTTTATTCCTACATGGAGATATGACCGAATCATTACTCGGAGGTCCAGTGAGCTTGGCGGAATTATCTCAGCCATTGATTTGCTTTTGATCAAAGGGCTATGAGGGAAACTTAGGACCTTGTTTCTCCTGCATATAGAGCACAAATATGTGTCAGAATCTCCATAAATTCATGCACCAAAGAATGTCAAAGAAGGAATGCAGCAAATTAATGAGAAGAGGTAAGAAAGTCAAAGAAGGCATGCAGCAAATTAATGAGAATAAGTAAGAATAATCAAATATGGCTGCAGCAATTAAAGACTTTTTCTGCCTCCCTAATTCAAAGGAAGAAATTTATGCAAAAGAAATCAGCATTAAAGGAGGAAGAAGATATGCAATTAATGTCCAATCCTTATAGAAATCAGAATTCTGGTAGTGCAGATCATCCAACTTTGACGGGCTCCCCTGGACAGCTCAAAATGATTGAGAAAATGCATGTTATATGGATGAAAATATATGGGAGTCTATTTTCAAATTCCATTAGAATCAGCGAAATATCTATTTTTTAGAGAACGTCATGGCCAGAACAAGGGCCAAATGTCAGATCTGCCGAATTGAGAAAATCTAGACCAATTTGGTTTCAACTTTGTGGACTTTGTGGCCAGCCTCCCTTGAGTTTCTTCCTCTATATATAGCACCTCATTTCCACGTAAAATGATCATAAACCTTGCACACAAGTGTAGCCAAAGCTCTGCCCAAACACTTTCATTCACCGTGAACCATAGAATCCAAATTCACCACCCTTCACCATATTTTCTGTCCAAAGCTTGGGAGCCTAGGATACCATACTCTTGAAGATCTCGTGCTACCTCTGTAAGGAACCTTGGGAGGAGAATTATAAAGTGTAACTCTATGATCTTCATGTTTAATTTTCGGGTTTTTATGTTCTTGTTCTTAGATGATTTATGTTTAGGTTTTGTTAAAGTTATTCTTATTCTTGTCTATGAGATATTTATAACTTTTGAATGACATGATGAATTAAGGTTTTCGATTTTTATTCAATGATTTTAGGTTTTATGCCATGAGTTTCTGTTTATTTATTTAAATATTTTTCGGTGTGTTCTTACTTATGTGTGTGATTGATACCCGGAAGTTGACGTTGCATGTGTAATAATCCAAAGTTATAAATAATTTTGATACTTGGGAGTTGATTAATTGTTTGTTCTTTGTCACCTTCACCGATTATTCCCTAGGTTCGGTTAGACTTGTGCCTTTGAATATGTTAATTTCTTTATGTGATACGTAATTGCATGATAAATTGGTATGTTAGATTTCGAATGAGGCTGGGGTTGAGTTCGAATGTGTTAAAGTGTCATTGAGTTAGGAACCTTGGGAGGAACTTAACTACATAACCGATTTTAGGATGTATAATGAACCTTACGGCATGAACTTAAATGAGATTAGATTTCGTTACCTTTGTTCTTATGTTATTTGTTTGGTAATTGCTTATATGTTGGTTGGTTGATCACATGTATATATTAGTTTAGGTTTATTTTTCTGTTTGATCCAAAATATATCTCAAAACTTTTAAACTCTTATGAATTCGTTGTTAAATGTTTGTGATTCTTTACCCTGGTTGGATCCCCGGTTTGTGAACGATACCCTCTTGCTTTATACTACTAACGATGCTTACAGGGTTAATATTGATCTCGAGTAATCGAACCGATCAGCTAGACCGTTCTGTGAATGAACATGAGGAACGAGATGTTCAACTTCGATCCCAATAAACATGCATTAATCATCAAATTGGAGATGAATTCTCCACCATTATCCAAACGAATGGATTTAATAGGATAGTCGGGGTGGTGTGCCCGAAGTTTGATGATTTCAGATAATAACTAGCAAATGCAGCATTCCTTATGGATAGCAAAGCGACGTGTGACCAATGCGTCGATGCATCAACCAATACCATAAAATATCTAAAAGGTCTGCATTCTGGTTGAATAGGTCCACAAATGTCACCTTGGATACATTGTAAGAATGTAATGTTCTTGGTCGAAGCTTTAACAAAAGGACTTCCTTGAAATTTAACAAAAGAACAAGCTTTGCAAAACGAGCGATTGGCATCAGTAAGTGCCATGAAGGCATTAGAAATAACAAGAAGCATCACAATCTCGATGCATCAACCAATACCATAAAATATCTAAAATCGGCCGTTGCCGGCTGAAGCTGGCCGGAGCTGCAGGTTCGACAGGGGACGCCAGCAGGAACTGGATGGCGGCACCAGAAATGCCGACAAGTAACATGTTGGATCAAAGCAATCACTTTATACATTGCTTCTTCTCCTTGTTATGCTCTTTCTGCATTATTCTCAATCGATTTCGTTCACCCTTCTTAGATAGGTAGATTCATACAAATCATGAAAACATGAAGACTATACATAAGACAAATAGAAAACTATCTAGCTTGGATACTATTATTCGCTCCCGACGTCATAGATATTTGTTCTTCATGATGTTGATGTTGTTGATGAAACTGTAAAACTGTGACTGATGTCACCCGCACCACAGATGTACACACTGGAACGAAATTGGACTGTACTGTGTAGTGTAGATGAGATATTTAATTAGGACAATGCTTTCACAAGAAACACATTTCCCATATGCTTAAATTAAAAGCTTATCTCGATGAACATCCTAGCCACAAAACAAACCTTGGGTAGTTGTAAGGAACAAAATATCAAAATCATGGTCACCTTTTCTGGTGAAGAATGCATGTTCGGTTTTTCGTTATCCTCACTTTGTTTCGTTTTTTTTTATTGGAACATTACTCCCACAATTTTCACGTTCTCTGTTTTTTTTTTTGTCGAAGAATTTTTACGTTCTCAAATTTGTTCTCTTCACTCGTGGTTCAAATATCTCCTTCTTCCTTGTTTTCATTCGTATGTAGAACTTCTTAAAATGGCTAGATTGCCAAAATGTTGAATTTGCTAGGTGACAAGTATAATCAAACACGCTCTGCCAATTATAGTATTTAGCGCTATGCATATACTGCATGGTTTAATTTTTCTTTTGATTTTGAAAAACCATGCCAGATTGCCAGAACCTATGGTTCTATCGATCAGGCCATCAGAATCAAATAGTAGTTTATGCAAGACAAAATCAAAAGAATGCAGGGCAAAATTGCCAAATAACTGCGTTGGTAAAGTATTTCATTTCTGCAATGGAAGTTAGTAACGTTTTTGAACGAGACGACTATGGCCATGTTAAAGCCATGTAAGGGCCACAACTAAGTACAACAGAATGAGTGTGCGGTTAAAGTCTTAATTATTACATGCATCGAGGAAAACATAACAATGCATGCATGGTACAATCAGATCGAGTTATTGTAATGCAGCTATGTTAATGCATGGTGTGGTGTATCTATATATAATATGCATGGTATGCAATTATGCATGGTGCTTGTTAATTGATGCAATTGCAAGATGTTAATGTCATTACGTTCTTGCACCAAAAATGCAAACAGAGAGATTGAGTGTGCAGTTTCCGGGATTGGAATGTCTGAGTCTCTGAGAAAGCTCGTATTGATTTACCTGCTGCATCTCTGGCCTCTCATTACTTATATCTGCTTTGGTAAAAGCTTCAGTTAAGTTGCTTGAACTTGTGCTCGTACCATTATTGTCTATATCCCCACCTACATAGCATCAATACAAAGATTTTTAAAAACAAAACATATGTGTAAATTTAAAAGCAGTGAACAATAAAAATATATAGTTTATCATAATTTTAAGGTATCTTTAATTCATACTTTTTTTTTAAAGAGGAGTAATCAATTGGCCGGAGGGTTTACAAAACTTGTAAAAACTAGGACATTACTTAATCAGAATTTAAATTATGAAGGCAGCTAGATGGGTCAATATATTGACTGTGGATCACCCCTAGGCCCTAGCTACTCTTGATCATAGAATAGATAGACATAACAATTGGAGGTACCACAAACATGCTCTGATGCTCATCTTACAAGCACATGATATTATTTGTAACAGACTCAACCATGGAAATGGCCTCTTCTCTTCAACCTCCAACTCGAACAATTCCTCCTCCACCACCCAACCACTCTCTTTAAAAGAATGGACGAGGTATTGGTACAAAAGCTTCATTGAGTACATTAGAAAGATCCATCGATATCGGAAATTGAACGCAGTATGCCACTACTTGGGACGACTTGAATACCTTGCATGAAACATATATATATATATATATATATATTTCCACTACATGCAACTCTTTGGTAGAATGAGTCCTTCTATTGAGACTTTTCAATTTTCTCATTTATCATACAGATCTTCGAACTATCCAATTACATATTCACCTCAGGACCATTTAATTGTGTTTTGGAACAATTGTTGAAGTTTTAAATATCATGTATTTTCAGTTAATTTAGTTTCGGCTTGTAATATAGGGACCACATTTTTGGGTAGGTACTATGTATATACGATGTATAGACAGCCAAAGACGGGTCGTCGATCAATGCTCGGTCAGACTCGTCCCATTTTCTTCTCTCATTGTTTTCCTCTTTTGCATGTATAACTAAGGGGAAGTTGGGACTACTTCGAGTCTACACGCATGTGAGTAGTAGCTAGTCTCTTTAACTACTAGAGCAAAAAATAATCGTATGATCGACCTTTGAAACATAATGACTTATATATTATTATATATAGCTTGTTCAGATTAGATCATTGAGTCATATAATTCCTTCGATCAATACTAACCTTTAGCTAGGAGATAGCTTCCAGTACGTATAGAGATAGGTATTCGAAACTGATATGGTCAAGGAAGCAGCTAGCTTGGGTATGTTCTTGGCAGCTGCCGGCTGTTTAATTTTGTGGTGACAATCACCTCATCACTGTTTGTTTTATAACTCTGACCATTGCATTATATCTGCATACATCACCCTACCTAATACTAATACTATACTCCTTCATGGCTTCATTACCCTAGCTAGTATATAATCCCAGTAAATATTCGTAATCTTTTCGATTTTATATACAGTAGTTTTCATGGTATGTATATATATATAAGTATATGACAAGCTGTCAAGCTATGACACATGGAAAACAATGTGAATGATATATGTTCAATCCCGTTCACCTGATGAGTAAGGGGAGATATGGACAATTACCTTTAGATAAACCAATTTGAAATTTAATAGTTGAGAAAAAAGAAGTTAAAATAAATAAAATATGTTTTTCTCATAATTTTTAATATTTTTAATTACTCTCTCTCTCTCTCTCTTTCTCCTCAGACTCTCTCTTTCCTCTCTTCCACCAAATTTCACGGCCTCTCATTCTTATTCTCCTCTTCTCAGCCCAAAGAGGATACTCACCCTACAACCCCTTCCCCTTATTCGCCTGGAACCGTCCTGTGGAAACCATCTTTTTTGCCTTCTGCCGCGACACCCCCGACATCAATCTCCGCCGCAAGTGCCTCTGCACCAAAGATGACAGCTTTGTCTCCCAACACTGCCGATTAAACTTCTCCCAATCTCCTCGTCTCCGTTTTGCCGGCCAAGGTTAGCTCTCTCTTCCTACACCATGTCTGATAAGAATACAAATATATGATTGTATTGAGTTAAAGATGAAAAACAATGATCTAAAGGTACTAGAAATAGGGAAATTTAGGGTTTTCAAGACTATCTCACAAGAGATTGACTGAATGTGGTTGTAGTGTGACTATTTCCCAAGCATGTTTCTACGAATTTGGAGCTTTTAGAATGGTCGTGTGTCATTTGTTTTACTCTTATAATAATCAAGCTTATTGAATAGTTAAATTGGAGTCACATGTTGATCTTAATGGTTGATTATTTATAGGCATAAATGCCGATTTACACCCCAAACTTGGCTGAAATTGTCAATTTGCACCCCGAACTTGCATTTGAGTCAATTTACCTCCTAAACTTGGTAAAAATTGCCGATTTACACCCCGAATTTGTATTTGAGTCAATTTACCTCCTAAACTT
This sequence comes from Argentina anserina, assembly GCF_933775445.1. NCBI lineage: Eukaryota > Viridiplantae > Streptophyta > Magnoliopsida > Rosales > Rosaceae > Argentina > Argentina anserina. The sequence goes on from NC_065875.1 coordinate 5,580,967, forward strand.
AGTAAAAATTACCGATTTACACCCCGAACTTGTATTTGAGTCAATTTACCTCCTAAACTTGGTAAAAATTGCCGATTTGCACCCATCCGTTAAATTTAACTATTTCTATCCAATTTTGCGTCACATGTCATGTATTTAAGGGGTAGTATTGTCATTATATATTTATTCATATTGAATAATGAAATAAATTAATAAAATTACTTAAGAGGAACACTTGCTACAATGTTTGTTTTTTCGAAACATGTTATTGATTTATATATTTATTATTTTATGTGATATGGTATGTTAAAAGACATTAGAAAAAATATAAATAAATAAATACATTGAAAATTAAAAATAAATGTGTGTTCAGAGAGAATTATGTGTGTCTTAGCCTTATTAGGTTTCCTGTTAGAGATAGATTCGCATATCTGTAATAGATTAGGACTCTGAATCCTACGGGATTGTGGTTATGTAATGCCTATATATTGGCCTCATTATCAATCAATAAACGGTTATGTTCTGTTCTATTACGTCGTTATTATTCTCGTTTTGTTCATCCTCCAACAATGTGTACATATAAAAATATATTTATACACAACACACTATATTTGAATGGGTGGGTATATTGAATATATAATTCAAAGTAGGGTTAAGTAGGTAGAAAAAAAGATGTAAATAAATAATTTGATTAACAAAATAATCCTCATTTTAAAGAATATTTTTATTTATTTTTAAGAAAAATATAAATAGAAAATGACAAAATTACCCCTCATGTGCATGACATGTGACGTAAAGTTGGATAAAAACAGTTAAATTTAACGGATGTGGTGCAAATCGGTAATTTTTACCAAGTTTATGAGGTAAATTGACTCAAATACAAGTTCGGAGTGTAAATCGGCAATTTTTACCAAGTTTAGGAGGTAAATTGACTCAAATGCAAGTTCAGGGTACAAATTGATAATTTCAGCCGAGTTTGGGGTGCAAATCGGCATTTATGCCTTATTTATACTTCATGTTTTTAAAATCTTTGACCAGTTGCAATGGTCTCGGCATTATGGAGGTTATACAAGAGCAATGGACGGGCAACGTGCAATTGCCTTATGTTCTTGAAGTTGAAGATGATATGAAGCCAAAACCTGGGCAGCAGTTCAATTCATTAGATGTAGCCTATAAGTTTTATAATGATTATGCATGTAAAGTTGGTTTTAGTGTCCGAAAGAGTAAGGAGACAAAGAAGAATGGTATAGTATATTGGAAACAATATGTTTGTTTCAGAGAAGGGGAAACTGATGAGACATGGAGAAATAACAATGAGGTTGAGGAAAGAGACTGTCGAAATACTCAAACAGGGTGCAATGCAAAACTAACCTTATGTCATGAAGTAATTACGTGGTCAAAACCTTCAAGGAGGAACACAATCATTCACCGACAACGCCAAGTAGAGTTCACTTGTTAACATCACACCGTAGCATGTCTGCAGCAAAAAACAATCTGATAGAAGACTTGACATGGGTGGACATTCCGATATACCAACAATTTGAATTATTAGAGGCACAAGCCGGTGGACATGAAAATGTTGGATGCATAGAAAGAAATTTGAGAAATGCGGTGCGAGATGAGAGAAATCTTGTCAAGTGTCATGACATTGACATTTTATATGAGCACTTCAAAGCTGAGCAAGAAAAGAATCCTGATTTCTTTTTGCATTTGATACAGATGAAGAAAACATGCTTATTAGATGTTTTTAGGTTGATTCAGGTGGGAAAAAAAATTAAATTCCCATTATGGTGATGCGGTTGTATTTGATACAACATACCACACCAAACGTTACTACATGTTTTTTGCTCCATTAGTAGGCGTGAATCACCACAGACAAACAGTGGTTTTTGGATTGCATTTTTGAGTAATGAGAATTTTAATTCCTTTGTTTGGTTGTTAAACACATGGTTTGTAGTAATGCCTAAAGGTGCTTCGAAGGTTATTATCACCGATCAAGATCAAGCAATGGCTAAGCCAATTGCTCATGTTCTGCCAAACACATTTCACAGATATTGTGTGTGGCATATTCTAAGAAAGTTTCAAGATAAGACTAGTATGAAGTTTATGAACAAGTACTATGATTCTTTCAAGGCCTGCATATGGGATTCAGTCTCTAGGGGAATTTGAAAGGAGATGGTTTGAAGAATTGCAGAAGAGTCTACAAACCCGTAATTCATTGTTTGATTTAATGTATAAATTGTGAGACAAGTGGATTCCAGCATATGTAAATAAGTACTTTTCAGTAGGCTGTCAAGCAACCAAAGAGTAGAATCTGCACATGCTTTCTTCAAGCGTTACTATAATCATGAAAACTCTTTGATGTATTTTGTCACACGATTCAATAGGGAAATTGATCATCAAAGACATCAAGAATTGGTTGAAGACCATGGCTCATTTGTATAACAAAAAGTATTTTCAATACTTTTAGGTTCAGCTCCATGATGGTAATAGTTGCATTGTTGATGTTGTAAAGGAAAATGGTGATCATTGTGTTTATAAGACTAAAAGAGTGTTTGCTCAAAACTGTAGAATGCGGACGCTTGTACATGAGAAGGTATCCAACATAGCAACTTGCAGTTGTAGAATGTCTGAATTTGAAGGAATTTCTTACGACTTTCATAAATGAAGTTTTTTGAAATTCCTAACAGATTAAAAGTCAACTCTTGACCCCTCACGGTAACATTTATGAGTATAAAATACTCGAACACTTTCGTTTTCTCCCTCGTACTATGTAATCGGATCACCACTAATTTAAATATTTCCGAACAATAATTTAAAAATAATTATAAAATTCCGGGATATTACACGTTCTTACCAAAACATCTACTGCTTTCTTGCGTTTTGTCTTATGTTGAATCATTTGCATACATTCTTATTACAGTTACATGATTAAAGAAGGACCTAAGAAATTGTTTGATTTTCTACACATATATATAGTGGGTAAAAAATGGCCAAGAAAATGTAAGGTGTATAGAACAGAGAAAATTGAATAGATAACCTGTTGTTTGGAGGCTTGTAGATCTGAACGTGCATCATTGTTAGTTTTCATCATTGTAATATTTGTAGCATCAAACTTAATATATTTTTTATTCAACCTTGTTGGACTTGATGGGTCATCTTTTTCTGGTTATGTAACTGATCCATAGTTAAGCTGTGTTCTTATTAAAAAATTTCAAATTCTCAAGGATTTGAATTGGGTCATGGATGCATTTTTAAGTATTTCGTTCTGTTCATAAGGCTTCTACTCATTTCTCTTTTGTTGTTATGGAAGTTGAAACATTAAGAATTCACTAGACATTTTTTTTGTCATTTCAGATATGAGCTTATTTATATGCTTCATAATTAGATTAGTTAGTGTTTGATAGTACCCTGATACCCCAATGAAGTACTGCCCCTTCATCAACCAGCATTGAATGTTTTAAGGACCATGGTGGATGTTTTAATCTGATCAGCTCCCCAATATTTTAATAGCTTGTAAGAACATGATATTTCAACCATTTTATAATGACTCAGTACTTAATTACTGATATTAAGTTTTTGTTCATTTGTTCTCTCTCTCTCTCTCTTTTCTCTTTTCCCTTTTTTTGTATTTGTTTAATAGAGAGCAGAGGACTCTAGTTGATTTCTGCGTAATATCACCTAGTTTGTGGAGTCTTTTGTACAGTCAAATTTTTGCATAATCTGATCACCTCAGGCTCACTGGCGACCAAATAATACGGATCGGAAGGCGAATTAAATTTGGTGCAGTAAAAAGATATTTCATGCTTGAGGTGAGGATCACCCCGTGTACGATACATATCACAGCATGCGGCACTTAGTTCATCCTCCCCATTGGTTGTGTAAGCCACCCATGACAAACCCTCAGGAGCACTTGTGGATGAGTACACCAAGACATAGCGGCAACAGCTGGGAATAAGGGGGTTGGATCCGGACGACATTGTTTTGGAAATTGACCTGAGGTGCCCCGAAGATCGAATAGCTTACTCTCTGCCTAAGTACTTTCTGCCTTACTGAGAGAATGGAGAATGAAATGGACGATGGAGTGGTTGAGTGGGGTCTATATATATACAATCATAATTTGTATATATACATGGATATATATATGTATAATGTATGTATGTGTTTTCTTTTTCGATTATTTATGTATGTGTTTTCTCTGTTTTATAAATAACATGAGAAAGAGTAGCAACTTCTGGGACCCTACATAATTACATGCAAGCGTACGTACATGTGTGTGTTCTCTTTTAAAAACCCTAATATGCCACCTTTTAACGGCTATTTCTTCTACTATACTAGTATACTGAAATAAATAGCATAGGTGAGGAAGCCTCGAGGTTTTTGTAATATCCCTATTTTTTTCTCCCTCTCTCTGCATGAGCGTCTTTTAAGGAGAAATTTTTCTTCTGACCCGACCCGACTTTTCCGGCCGACTCCCTGCGGTTTTAGGCGACCAGGCCAGTTCAGATCGCTTCGTCTCCTACTTGCGCGCCTCCCTGTGGTGGTGGATCATGGAATAGTACGCCGGTTTCCACGTATCGAAGCCCGGAAACCCGACGGTGACTCAGTTATGTTCTGCAATTTTCGGACGAGCTCCGGCGAGTTTAGGCTTCACTACCGGTCTCAAAACTCCTTGTCTGTACCTCGTCAACAACCCATACAAAGGTTTTGAGCTAAATCGAAGGATAAGAACTCGAACCAAGAAATTTCAATTCTAGGGTTCTTGATTTGGGAATTTTCAGAAATTTCGATATTGGAGGTTTTAAGCTTTGATTTAGACTTTGTTGTGAACTAGGAAGTTGTTAGTAATGTCATTTATATTTTGGTGGTGAAATTTGGTGATCATTGATGGTGGTCGGAAAATGGTGGCGGCGTGTGAACAGTAACTGTGAAAAATGTTTATGAACATCATTTAGCTGTAATGAAATCGTCACCTGATATTTTACGTATTGTTTTTAAGCATTTTATGATGATATTATGTGACCGACGAAACGAGTGAGGGAATCGCTTTCGGTGTCGTGGAAGTTGCACGCGGGAAATAAGGTGAGTAAATCTCACAATGATCATCATGATCAAAGTGGTGTTATAATTATTGAATTTAGTTTGAGTTGTTACCATAGTCATTACATCACTAGCTTATAAAAATTATTTTAAAATTTTGTTTTGGTTTAAATTACGTGAACTTAATGGTCTACGGTTCATGGGTAAGTGAAACACTATTTTAATAAATGATTTTTAAAATGTTTTAGTGATTATGGACTATGGTGAATGTGAGTAAATCTCACTAGAACAAGTCTACTTTTGGCGGTGAGTTCTATTTTTGAATTATTAAAAAGTGTGAATTGTGACATTTATATAATATAGTGGATTGTGTATGTGTACGAAAATGGTAAATACGATACATATATATGAGTTGCTATATTATATAATGTTTCGGTTTTATTTCAAATGTGAGATTACAATGTTGCAAAGAGTCGTTTGGTTGTAGTACAATAATATATGTGAATTGTTATTGTACGTGGTCTTAATATTGAATCTTGTTAAAACGTTTTCTATCTTCGGACGTGTTGTAGTACAATAACATGTGTGAATTGTTATTATACGTGGTTTTAACATTGAGTCTTGTTAAAACGTTTTCTGTCTTCGGACGTGTTGGCAGTAATCGGAACCAAGCCTTGGCCGGGTGTCAGTTACGATTCAATTAGAGCTAAGTCTGTCTGCCGGTGTACTGCAAGAAGGGTAACCAGATGGGTTGTCTGGGTCTCATGAGTACCCATATTTTTGAGTAATATTGGGTATCAGATGGGCTGCTCAGAGTCTGTCGGTGTACTGCATGAGGGGTAACAAATGGGTACTTGGGTCTCGTGAGTACCTGTGTTTTACATGATTTTAGGTAACCAGATGGGTTGCCCAGTGCCTGTCGGTGTACTGCATGAGGGGTAACAGATGAGTTGTGTGGGTCTTATGAGCACCCATATTTTTGTGTGATATTAGGTAAGAGATGGGTTACCCGGTATCTGTCGGCGTACTACATAAGGGGTAACAGATGAGTACATGGGTCTCATGAGTACCCGTGTTTTAAATGTAATTGGGTAAACAAATGGGTTGCCCAATGTTTCATGAGTACCCATATTTTCGGATGTTATTGGACAACCAGATGGGCCGTCTAGTGTTTTACCAGTACATTTATCTTTAAATGACATTGGTATTTTCTTTTGTATAAGATGTGTGTTATACTATTAATTTACTCATACGAGCTGCAAAGCTTACTGAGTTTGTGTTTACAATCCCGGTGCACATATTCGATGGTGTAGGGGATAGTTCTGCAAGTGTGGATTAGCATAACGTGAGGGCTTTCTCTGAAGATTGTCGAAAATATATTTCTTCTGTTTATAGTGAGGATTTAGTGAATTTTACATTTCCATTGGTTATGTATTATTCGAGCTGACTGAGTCATGTTGTGGACTCAGTTTCAATACACTGTTATTATATAGATGATTTCAATATATTTGAGATTGTTTTAGAGTTTTCATAGCTTCAAATTCGAATTTTTATAATTCGAAATTTCGGGGTTGTAACAATTTTTAGTCTCGATCTGGCCCTCAAAGTATTCCAATAACATGAAGGAGAGATATTCATCATGAATTAATAGTATCAACTAGCTTAGAAACGAGTATATGATTGTACACTTCGTCAGTTCTCTCAGTTTTGACCAATAGATCGATCTGTAGAAGAATCTCATAAACCAATGGATACGGCCGGGGAAGACAAAACCTCTAACATTGCATCTTCCAGCTAATTAATACACCACTGAAGTAAGAGCTGATTTTATTAGGAATCAAAATGTATATGCAAGAGGCCGTTGTTCTCTGATTTGCAAACGCTACAGACAGGATACATTGTCTCTAAGGTATAATCACCAATACATACTAACTAGTATATAATGAACATGCAAGACTATCCAGAGAAGCAGCAACTTCAAACCTAATATGATGGTCTGAAAGGTCATTCATCGGAATTTCAAGACCGATGAAATCATGATATATATCTTGTAAACCATGTCATCATCATCTATATTCAACCACGAATATATATATATATATATATATATACAGTCTTTATCCAGAGTGAAGCTTCACTCTGAAATTACAGAGTGAAGTTCCAATTTTGACACACTTTTCGGTCAAAATTTTTCACTATAAGCGATTCAATATTTAGGCATGGTATTCAAGATCATCTTTACAAAGTTTCATCCAATTTGACAATGGTTTGAACTTTCAAAATTGAGATTTACATGAACGGTTCACGTTGAACAGTTTTACTTCATTCATTGATTTAATCTAATTTCAATACCTTAACGATGTCCGAATTAGATGAAATTTTGTAGAGATGATCTTAAATAGCATACCTCAATATTGAATCGCTTATGGTGAAAAAATTTGACCGAAAAATATGTCCAAATTGGAACTTCACTCTGTAATTTCAGAGTGAAGTTTCACTCTGAATAAGGACGGTATATATATATATATATATATTTATTTATTTATTTATTTACTTATATACTAAGAGAGAGTTCGGAGCTATTCGGCTAATGAATAGTGCCAACTTCAACTGATCTGTCGCGCGCATTCCATTTTCTCCTTCTCTTCCGCAATTAATTTCAGCTCAAGCCTTCATGGTTCCTCTCATAGAACCTCCCTCCTGGCTTAGCGCGGCTCATGGAATTCCGAATATATCCTCATATATGTTAGCCGGCTTTCGTCTATGCTCTTCGTGTCCATCACCGCGCCCCTTCTTTCTTCTCTCCCTCCATTGCGATTTAACAAGAAACTGGGCATTTGTAGAAGAGGAGCAAGTATTACCTAGCACTTCCAGGGTAGGTTATGCTTTCATTTTTTCCCCTGTTTTCCGAGATTAGGAATCACCGACATGCTTTTTTCTGACAAAAAAAAGAAAGAAGTGAACCAATTGATTTCGTGCAGCAAGAAGGAAATTAAATCGATATCGTGGTGATTGATTGTGTGGGTAGGAGTCCTAAAATTTCCCAATTGGAAAATTTTGAGATTTGGTTTAATTGATTCACCCCCGTCAATCGAATTGGTGAATCAATTCCAGACAGGCTGAGAGAAAGAGAGAGGGAAAGAACAAAGAGAGTAATTTGACAGACTTCCTGGGGCGGGGTATCAGTTAGCAATTGCATGTTTGGCTTCTTTGAATTTTTCATTTGTTTAATGACTTAATCATCCATAAACCAGCACCACCAGGATAGATTATGCTTTCATAATTGAATATCCTGAAGTTTCCCAATTGCATAAACTTTAATATTTCATTAGATTCTTAGTGATTGATCAAGTATTCTGATTGTTTGGCTTTTCCAAATGATTTGGTTTGAGATTGAGAAACCTTAATGGTGCACCTCAAGGTGTTCTTCATGTACTTTTGCAATATAAATATAATCTGATTATAGTTCATTCTGTTTACAATTTCATTGTGTCATCATTTAGGCTATCTGATTTGAAATTTGTTCACTTGGTGACGGAGTTACACAATAAAAGCTGTCATAGTGTGAACGTGACAAAGTCCAAATTTTGGCTTTATAAATTCCTTGAATCAACTTGATGATGATGCCACTTTCCCTGCATCAGGTTATGAATTTTGCTCATTGTAACATCATTCGAAGCTCTATGAAAAGGAGGAAGTCAGTGTCAACAAGAGATTGCATTGTTGCAGGACAAGTTGGTGAGTTTTTCATGGGCTTGCGTGAATAAATCGAAAGAGTGGAAAGATCATTTAATAGTTGCTCATTACCCAAAGTTCCAAATGCTAATGTTGAATATTGAATGGTAAAAAGAAATTAGTTCTGAGATAGATTTGTTATTAGATTTTTCATATTTACAGTGTTGTTGTTTTGTTATTATATTTTTAACATATATTTGTTAATTGTTATGAAGATCTGAGATAAACAAATTTTTATATTGGTGGCCTGGTGGGTGTTTTTGATGGAGGGGTAATTCATTAATTGACAATTATTTTTCGTATTTTCTTCATCCTTATTTATTATGGAGTTTAGTGTTTCTAATTGCCTTTTCCTAAATTTGTGTTTGGTTGGCTGGTGATCTATGGGTTTTTTTTACCTTCTCTTTTCTTGCCGTTGTGTGTTCCTCTTCCGCCTGGATGTGTGTTCTATAATTAATCGATGTCGCCTGTTATTCTTATTCATGTTCATTGATGATGTTCATTCAAATTGAATTTATATATTTTGATGTTGCTTTACCAAAATTGCCTGGATGATAGCTGAAGGTCCGGTGATGTAATGAGAATGATTATGATCATAATTGATGTCAATCACTACTGTGTATTTGTACATATTTTCACCTGATGGGCTTCATAGTTTTGCTCTTTGGTTCCCGCAGATTCTAGTCAGAGGCTAAGGGAACAGAAGATGAACTATCTGTTTGCATACGTTTTGGTACACTAACATCTTCATGATCATTTCCAAAAAAAAACATCTTCATGATAGGTGCAACTGAAGTCAATGCTCTACATTTTTGGAAGAAGTCCTAATACGACGGATCAAAAGGGGAATATTTTTTTGTGGAAACTCCTCAACCTTCAATACACATCAGCAGCTCTTTAATTGGAGTGCTCAGGTATAGTAGTGTGCTTATATATTAGTGTGGTAGTGGTACTATTTTGTGAGCATAATACCAATGAAGATGTAACTGAAACCTACTAATATGACATGTACAATAGTCTCCTTATGTACAACATTGTGGTATTGCTTTCTAACATACTATGCTTATGTCATCTACTCATCTTCATGCTTTCATAATGTAGAACACCATAACTGAGAGCTAACCTACTTTACAAACTTCGACCATCAATTAGCTATGGAAAATAAATTTGACCATCAATAACCGCGCTTTGGCGCGGGCTCTCTATCTAGTATATACCTAAATCTCATCGATATATATCATTAGGAATGTACGCATAACATATCCATTCCTGGTAATTGCAAGTGAGACAACTCAATAGAATATTCCATATATTGCATCTAATGCAAACGTACTGATCCTTTGCTTGGGATTCCGATCTACTGAGAGTCATTGCACCATACTTTGGGGAAAAAATTTGCGTACAAACTAGTATGTACGCGTGCGTCCAAACTCTCGTTTATTTGCACACTTTGCGAATATAAATACATGATTTTAACCGTTTAAAAGTTTAGTTTATTCCTAAAGATCATTTCTGTAAAAGATAAACATAAACAAAAATCGTCTTCATAGTCGATTGCATTAAACAAATGAACGGTTATGGTGAAAGTTAGTAGTCTCATGATCAACCATCAATTTGTTTGATGTAATCGACTATGAAGACGATTTTTGTTTATGTGATATTTTACAGAAATGATCTTTAGTAATAAACTAAACTTTTGAACGGTTAAAATCATGTATTTATATTCGCAAATTATGCAAATAAACGAGAGTTTGGACGCACGCATACATACTAGTTTGTACGCAAGTTTTTTCCCTACTTTGGTACAGAAACCATTGCTGGTTTGGGTTGTTCTGATATCTTACCAACTGGGTCATTTACGGAAACTTATCATTTTCTGCTTAGGTCACTCCTGTTTCCATTTCTTTACTAGATCCTTAACTGCAATGTTCCAAAACCAAAACCAAATTAAAGGTGCATTAAAGGTGCTTGTGTAGCTTTAAATTTAGATTATATGTAGATTATAGTTAGTTACATACTTACATGTACATACATGCATGGTGTATTTTATTGCAAGTTGCTTAGGAGAGAGGGTTTGAGTCTTCAATTCAGATCTGATTTCTTATAATTAAGACTAGCACTAAAAAGGCCATCAGAGATCTTCAATCCAGGTTTCTAAATAGGAATATTTGTCAGAACAAAGGATTGTGTTGAATTAGGACTGACAGTACGTAGTACCGTTCCCAACTTCCCATATTAAGTTGCTTTGAATTCTTTAGTCCCCACCTAGATATATAAGACCAAGTAAGCATTATTCTGGCCATTTACATAACACTACTAGCAAATTAAGTTTTGACACTGATTTTAATCCGTGTGTAATGAGGATATCTCACACGGATAATTGTGTGAAAAAGCTAATAGTCACCGTGCGCATACAGATTGATTTTCTGTGCGGTTTGGAGGGGGGGCTAATGCTTATAACACACGGATTATACACATCGTGTGAGTTGTATTTACGGGTCCCGCTGTTAATGAAAAACTACAATTCAATCGGTGTGGGTTGAAAATACATTTTACTATTTCATAGAGTGTGCAATAACATCACATTTCACCCAAATTTCTGTGCAAAAAAAGTGACGGAATTCAAAAAAAAATTTACACAATTTTTATAAATTTATAATTCCTTAAATCATATTCTAAAATCAACATAATGAAATCACCAGAACTCATTCTCATACGTGCCTAATCGATCTCAAATTTATAGTGATGAATTTACTTCATTTCTAATCTCCCAAACAAGTTATCCCCTCTACAAATTGTGAATCTTGGAAGAAGAAAAAAACAGCAATATACGCAATTGATGTCCTGCCTCTTGCATCTCAATAGATTTGGATCTCGATCTTGTTCATGTCGTTGTCCCTCTTCTTTGGTTATGGTAAATCTTGAATAGAGCAAAATTTCTGGTAACAAGGAACACAAAAACAATATCAGAGCTGATAATACCCATCCATCAACACCAAAAAAATTTATGATCTAATAACAAATCGATCAGAGATCTATTAACAATATGGGTTAAAGATAATATACCTGGAGCCGATATGAATTTATTGAGGAAATATCACCCTCCTCTGCTCTTAATGATGGTTGTGGTGTGAGATATGTGAGCCAACAAAATCAGGGAGTTTGTGAGGGAGAAAGATAAAGAGAGGAAAGCTCGTAGAAGATTCCGGAGTGGTGATCCTAATGGTGGCTCTGCTGCTGCTGCCGTCTCATCATCTTGTGTGGTTGAGAAGAGAAAGAATGATATGAGAAGTCAACAGAGGAAGAGGGAGGGATTAAAATTGGGGGAGGAGGAATTTGGGGAAATTGCTAAAAACGAGGCCAATAGATAGAACTGAAGAGAGATTGAGAGATTATGTATTTGCGTTGGGTTGGGAGAAAGATAAAGAGAGGCATAAAGGCATATGTCGTAGTGTTCTCACAACACACTGATTTTTGTGTGTGTTATCACAACACACACTGATTTTTGTGTATATTCTTATCACACACTGATTTTTGTGTGTAATTTTATCACACTGAATTTTGTGTGTATTCTTATCACAACATACACTGATTTTTGTGTGTATTCTTATCACACTCTGATTTTTGTGTGTATTCTTATCACACACTGATTTTTGTGTGTATTCTTATCACAACACACATTGAATTTTGTGTGTTTTCTTATCACAACACACACTGATTTTTTGTGTGTATTCTTATCACACACTGATTTTTGTGTGTAATCTTATTACACACTGAATTTTGTGTGTATTCTTTTCACAATACACACGGATTTTTGTATATATTCTTATCACATTGATTTTTGTGTGTATTGTTAGTGTAGAGATTGTGTGTGGGTCCACATATACTCATTTCACACGATTAATTGTGTGAGTTGGTATCTCACACAGATTTATTATAGTCAATGTGAGTAAAATCAGTGTGAGAGTTTTTTTTGCTAGTAGTGTAAAGAGATCGAGTAACAAGATATTTGTCCGCATATGCTACGTTTTGTACTCCAATTGGAGAACCATTAAGTAGATCGTCAAGAAATGCATATATAACTCTGGTCAGCACTAGACACACCAGTAGAATTCTATTACCTGAGGTGTGCTACCATCACTAGTCCGTTCGTACTTACTTGAGCACTCTTGCAATCGAAGGATCTGCACTAAGCATATGTTATAGGAATATGTTACAGTACGGGATGTTAGAACATTAACATGTAACAAAATCATTTCCAGAAGTACCTCTTTACTCAAAGAATGAAGGTTTTCACGCTGATGTTGCAACAAAGCCATTTGTTGATCATGAGTCGACCAACATCATGATACCTAGCTATACCTAATTAAATTTATATTTATATATTCGTAGCCAAGTGCAGGACGTCCTGTTGACACCATCGAGCCCGCTGTAGAGAAGTAAAATGATGATTGAACCAAGTAGTACGTAACAAGTTTCTCTAATCAAGTTTTCCTCAATGTGACAGTTGAAGAAGTGATTGCAACTACTCCATCTGCCCCCAATCATGCATCAAAACATCTTATTATAACAACTTATTTGTTTGTTAAAAACAAACACAACACCAAGCATATTTATGTAAAAATGAACGTACATATCTTCATTGACCAAAAAAAAAAAGAACGTACATATCTTCGCAACGTACCCTTATAGGTGGTGAAAAGTGTAAACCTTAGTCCATTGTCCAAAAGGCCAAGAGGTTCCCTCCTAGTATCCTGTCCAATACTGGAGCTCATTAACTGCCGATCAGCAACCGCGCAGTTGGTATTCAACACGACAGAAATGCTCAAATGCATATCACCTCCCGAGAAATACCTAGACTGCAGAGCCTTAAACTTGCTCTGATATTAAATCGAAAACTTCATGTATAGTGCTTCATTCAATAAACAGTTTCATGCTGGTTTTTGGACTAAACCCAGTAACTCTTGAATTACTTTTACTATTTTGCTTTGTGTTCTAATCTAACAACTTACCCACTTGAGAACATGTCGTAATTCACATTGATTTTAGGAGAGGAAAAGTTCCACTTCAATGATTTTCGGCTCCTATGTGATTATGTGAAAGCTTTACCTCATTGAATAAGGTTTCAATCAATGTTGTTTTAATTACCCCCATATAGTCATATGTCAATATCAAGATATATATAATTACATATAAAAGAACTAGAAGAAAATCTAGGTTCATTTCAAGTTTCAAAGGATAGAATGGCTGATGGGGAAGGCATACACAGTCCATCTAGGTGACAGCTGGGTGAATCAATCTCAAAGATCAAGAGCCGTCCATTATTTATGAGCCTCGAAGATTATATGATAATATATCAAACACAACAACAAAAACATATAAATTCAAAAAAACATTATGGCATTGACTTCAATATAAATTGACTTGTCTTCTCAATTGGAATCTTCTTCAATATTTGTGGGATTGTTGGCAAACACCTCAATTGCTCTCCACCGAAGATCTTCTTCTAAATTAGGTATTCCCATTCACTGTTCATAAACTTCATCAACCGTCACATTTGCATTCTTCTTTAATGTTGAAATCATACTAGATGTCATTTCTATGATTGAAGAAGCCATTTCGGATACCGCCATAACAATTGTATCCTCTGCTTTCACTTTTTTTGGGTGCGGTGTAACTGTTGAAGTAGAAGATTCAGTTTTTCTCTTCAAACTATCATCTTGGAAACTTCCTCCTATTCCACAAATGCTAACATTGTCCTCGTCAATGTTCATAGTCTCACTTGGATCCTCAGCATTTTCAGCCCTATAACCGGTTGCTCTATCCTTCGCACACAAATCCACAATATCATCCCAATTGACAATTGTCTTGAATCGATACTTCGAAGCCTCAGGGTGTGTCTGTCATGAAAAACATGTGAAAACAAGATAATTCAGCTTCAAATATAAAACATGAATTTTCAAAGTGATAATCAATGTAGCTCAATACAAATAGTTTATTAAAGTAATTTGAAAAAAAAATGAGATATCAGAAACTTAGAAACAAGATCATACCTTTGCATATTCACTCCACACATTGTCGTCATCCACGGTTATCATCTTACGTCCACAATCCCAATTAAAACAACTTTGGCTTAAGATATCAGAAACTACTCCATATGTCTTTTTCCAGCCTTTCAGGTGGTTTTTGACATTATCTTTCGTCACAGGTACGTTATATATGGTTGACATCTTCAATGCAGCCGAAGTGAATGCTTCAGATTTCCACCCACCATCACCTTTGTGGCCTTGTTGTCTCTCACTTTTAAGAATATCAGCCAATGTACTATCCATTTCCGGATTCCATTGCAAGTATTTGCCTCCATCATCTTCTTTTTTCATACATTTTTGCTTCTTATCTTTTTCTTTTTTAACTTGCATTCTTAGATTACTGTTGAAAAAAATGAAGAGATTATGTAAATATGAGGTATCAACAAGAAACACCAAACTACTACAGTACCTTTATAAAGTCAAATTTAGCTGCAGTTAACAAAATCTGCAGACTCGTTCTATTTATAAAGTAAATTGCATGCACCGTTTCATTAAAAAGAAAACATCATATGACAACCTATATATATATATATATACATTCCCTATCCAGAGTGAAGCGTCACTCTGAAATTTTAGAGTGAAGTTCCAATTTTAGCACACTTTTCGGTCAATTTTTTTCACTATAATTGATTCAATATTTAGGTATGCTATTCAAGATCATCTCTACAAAATTTCACCTAATTCGGACATCGTTAAGGTATTCAAATTAGATTAAATCAATGAATGAATTAAAAATGTTCAACGTGAACCATTCGTGTAAATCTCAATTGTGAAAGCTCAAACCATTGTCAAATTGGATGAAACTTTGTAGAGATGATCTTGAATAACATACCTAAATATTGAATCACTTATGGTGAAAAGATTTGACCGAAAAGTGTGCCAAAATTGGAACTTCACTCTAAAATTTCAGAGTAAAGCTTCACTCGGACTATATATATATATACTGCTCTTCCAATGTGATCACTTACCGTATATTACTATTTAATGTACATCAAGCTACTGTGATTACAGTATCAGAATGGTGAGCATAAACAAAGAACCTATCATGTCAAAAATGAGTCTTTAGATTTGATGGACTTTCTCTAAATTGAGAAAGAAAAGGACTAATAACGGCCAAAACGATTTGTATATAACCTCCCTCAATGGCCAAATACCATCTCATCTAATTTTGGCTTCCGCTTAGGAAACTGAGCTGTTACTGCTAAGAAAGCATATGTAGCTAACTAACTATAAACCTAGAAAATAAATGTCATTGACATATGAACTTTACCAACATACGTGTGTCCTAAGGTGCAATTTACGAACATATCTTATTTATCTTCAATTTTAGAACTAGATTACAAATGAATTATAGTGTTTCTGTCTTGTTATTGAGCCATGATCAAGTTTGAAGAAGTTTGTACAAAATAACATTTATATAAGCTCTTCCCTCCGTCTCTGCCTTGCCAAAGTGAGCAGAGCTCAACATACAACAAGCTTATAACAAAACAACACATCTAATGCTCACAAATGTGGAAGTGTAACCATGATAAGTCAATAGTAATATACCATGTTCATATATCTCTAAGTGTTTATAAGATCATCCCAAATAGACAATTATCAATTTTTGTGTGTAACACTGGTGAAGGTAGGCATTTGGGGGCTTTTCTACAAGCAAGCAATCAATCAATACACTAAATTCAAATTCAACGCGTTTCAAAGATTTCCAGGAATCCAAATAAGGAAACAACATAATACGAAAAAGCATAAGGAAATAAACAACACGGTCCACACCAAAACTCATGCACAAGCTAAATCATTAACATCTACAATTCCATTGTAATTCAATCTATGAATTTAAAGAATCAAAATAAAGACGACGACTTTCTCAACCAAAGCACAGAATAAAACCCGACTCCGAAAGAACAAAAAACTCTTAGTGGGTCATCTCAAACGACTGTGAATCATCAGCAACCTTTTTCAAATGGGTGTGACCAGAATCCAAAACCTAGAACCCAGATTCGTATCCCATTACAAAACCCAGAACAAGTCTCAAGTACCTACAAGAACGATCGCCCGAATTGGAGATCTCAGTATGCCAAATTAAACGATAAAACCCTATATTACAAAGAGAAACACAAGCCCATGAGTGTGGAACAAACCTGAGAATGAGCGATGCCAAGAGTAGAGAGAGCGAGAACTCGAGAGGCGAAATGGAATTTTAAAATTCCACCTATCGAGGCGGAAGTCGAAGGAGGATGTTTTCTCCCTCAAAATCCCTTCTAATATTCCTTATTAAAGTCCCGGGTATTCAAAGTCCATCCCGGTTGTTTTTGCCAAACAAGGGATTTCTCCCGGTGGAATTTGAAATCTCTTAAAAATGTCATCTCCTTCTTCTAAGTCCCTTATCCAAACACATCCTTAGGGTTTCGGAAGAAGGGAGACGGCGGGTCTTATCCCTTCCCTTCTCTGGGTTCCATCATACTTTTTTCCTGGTGGGTAAGGAGGCGGTGCCTCGTTTGACGACCAGCTTGGAAAGACAGCAAGCTAGCACATTGATTTTGAGGCTCGGAGTACGGCGGGAGGAGGCGCGGGTACCTAGTGTGGGTAATAGCTACTGTATGTAATACCTTGGAATTAAGGGAAGATTCCCGCACGTGTGAGGTAGAATTTCATTTGTTTCTTGGACTGAAAGGTACACCTTGGGTCAGAGGCCTGATGTACAAGTTTTCGAATCTTTTCTCGCGCATGTAGGTTATTGCTTTCTTCAGTTTTTTTTTAAGTTTCCTTCTCGACTAGATTTTAGTTTGATTTGAACGTTCAGTTTTATTGGTAGTTGTAGGAATAATGAGTCTGTTCGTGTACGTTGTATGAGGCTTGCTCCTACTTGACCTAGGAAAACTTGGTCGTTATTAGCATGGAGCCTAATGAAGTTATTCATTCACCTAAAAAAAACATATTTTACTAGAGTAATAGTGCCTAGGGTTTTTCTCTCTCCTAGTTGCTTGACCGAAAAACCAAAGATAGTATCCTCCGTTGAATCATGCTTCTATATATATAGTGTAAGTTCGGTTTTTGAATGTGTATATAAGATAAAATTCGGCTTTCAGATGTGTATATAAGAATATATAGTAGAATTCTGCTTTTCGAATTAATACAAAGAATCAAGGTAGTAACTTATTTTTTGTACTAGCTATGCATATGATTTTCAGGCTTTTGTTGGAAGGAGTTCGAACCCTAATCGCCTGATTCTAACCCACTTTTCCACCATCCAAGTACCACTATATATAGGAGGCTTTCTTAATGTTTTAAGCATTCAATCTTCTGCAAAATAGGCTCAATACCTTAAAAATTCATGATCACTAATCATGAAAGTTCATTGACGATTCTTCTCAAAACACTACTGGATCGGAGTTGATGTTTTTGATATGTCATTGTTGATTACTTGTGTGTTGATCAGTTGATCACTTGTATATATTAGTTTAGGTTTTATTTTCTGTTTTATATCCCAATCGAAACTTATCAAAAACTTACATCCCTTTTGTGAATTCGTTGTTGTTTGGTTTGTGATTCAGTCCCTAGTAAGATCCCCGGTTTATAACGATACCCTTTTACTTTATATGACAAACGATTTTTATAGGGTTAATATTGATGTCGAGTAATCAAACTGATCACTTGATGTATTTATATTTTCTGTATCCATGTTAAAGGATTCACGAGACTCTAGCTTAGCCTTTTGTTATGAAAGAATCTTCCTTCTTATCTTAACATGAGAAATCCTTCGTATGATTTGTTCCAATTCATCTACTGACTCACAAGTCTCTTCTTGTGCGTATAAACTCTTGAGTTCTTCAAACTTGAGCATCTTCATAGGTCTTTTTGCATCCTTCCTCCAATAATTCTTCAAGAAATACCGATGGCCTAGTCCCTGAAGTGCTTCATTCTTCATAATTGGCTAATGAATGTCTATGGAACTGTAGGCATATCTTTCCTCCCATGTCTTCATAGATTGATGCTTTAGTATTCTCAATTTGCTTGACTGGAATAGTCAGATTCCACTCTCGTGGAAATGTCACCTCATTCCATTTTGTAACATGCTTATGCTCGGTATGATTTTTTGGATTGGTGAGGATGGATGTAGTAATTGGTAGTGATTCCTATACTTTTAAGGAATTTAGTAATTGGTGCTACATTCGAGCTCATGAGCTTATAATAGATTCGGTAGTCTATGGCAAAGTCTATCATTCCTTTTTTCATAGAAATTCCATCTGTATTGATTCTCAATCTGAAATTGTGCTGCATCTCTGAGATGAGTGGTGAAGTTCAGAAAAACATTGAAGTATGCGACTTGATTGCATAAGGAGGCTTCTACCGTCTCTAACAAACTTTTCTTGAAGTCTGTTATCCTGTCATCTTACAGGACGCATAGGACAGAGCAATATATCCCATCTCTAGCTCATAGTTTTATTCCAACATATACTGCTCCAATGTGCATGTATGAATAGCCCTTTCGAACTATTTCACTTACTTCCTTCTGAGTTATTAGCCTGATATTTGTTTCTTCACCTGTTGCCGGAATAGTCAGTTCAAGAATCTTGAACTTATGAGAATTCAAAAGGAAAGAACCTCTCTTATAGATCTCGTTGAGTCTGAATTTAAGAACTGAGGCCTCTTGTACACTTGATTCTATGTCATTGTACTCAAATTCTTCAGCATTGATGAGTTGTACATGAATTGTGCTCATTTTGATGAATACTGTACTCAACATCTTCATGTTCCTTCTCTCAACGGAATTGGAGGATTTCTATGTAAGAAGCTTAGGTTCACTAAACTTAAGCTTATTACTTTATTCTCTTGGGTAGGAAGGTAAGGTCACCTTGCTAGCTACATTCTGAGCTAGTTGTTCTTCATCGATTTTCTCTGTTCCAACTTCAGCTTTCATTTTTTCTACACTTTTTTTTGTAGATGGGAGAGTTTAAGGTTCAACAGCCTGAATTATTCTTTTAGCTCCATACTTATCTCTTGAAAATATCTAATATTATAATTTGCTGATGAATTATTACTTTTAGGTTTTCAGCAAGGACTTCTGAAGTAGGAAGATATAAGCGTTTTGTTTCTTTGTCTCTTTCCTTGACTTTTACCTCAACCATTTGGTTCATTCTATTCGGAAAATAATGGCTTTTAAATGCTCTTTCAGAGTTTCTTGAGCTTTTCTTAGTTCAAACGCTTGCTCTTGGATGTTATTAGCAAAGGTTTCTGTTTGAACTAACTTATTTTCTATGTCTAGCAGATATTGCTTTTCTTTGAGGTAGCCAAGCTTTATTTTAAGCCTTCCGATTCTTGTGTTTACTTCTTCAAATTGATTGATCTTGAGATGAAATCTCTCAAGTTTCCAAGCACCTTCTCTGCAGTCTTATTGCTGGATAAATGGTTTAGGAATCGTATCGAACTTGGCTTAGCTGGGTCAAATTCTTCAACTCATATCTCTTGCTGAAGATGAGAAATTTAGTCGTAGAGTGTATTAAGTACTCTACAAGCGTACTCTATCAAGTATTGATTATCTTGGATATGTTTTGAATAAAAACACTTTTTCCACTTATCAGAATCTTTTACAATACAAAGTGACTAATAATTTTTTTGGTTTGGATTCTCTCTTGTTATTTGAGAGAAGGCACTTTGTGGCATAAAACTTTTAGCCTACCTTCTTTTGAGCTCAGCAGACTCTGATACCAGCTAGGGTAGATCTAACCAGACTCAGAGGTCTCTGATACCATCTAGTGCTTCTTCAAGCACTATGATATTTTCTATAGTCTCGTAGATTCTACGTTGGACTCTATAAATAATATCGCAATAATTCATGGTTATTCTAGGAAGGTTATCTTTGTATTTTACTAATTTTTTGTATTTTTCATTTTGTTCTTAGAGTTCTTCCAAAGAAATTTTTGCAAAAGTTAAAAGTTCAAGTCTGGAAGCTCTTAAGTTTGCAATAATTATAAACAAATAATTGTCTACCTTCGAGTAGATGATGAATTTATATATTTGTAGTATGTTAGATAAACAAACTCAGGAATTAAAACCCACCATGCTCCATCTAAAGCTTTTGTTTTGTTTTTTTTACTTAAACAATACTAGGATAAAAATGCATATGTGAACAGTACTCAATAATGGTACGGTAGCTGCTTTATCTCATACAACAGTGTACAGTAGACAAACCCGAATATATAGAAATAGATATGAGTTTTTTTGTTTACAGAGACCAATCAGATTCAAATAAGGATTACGAGCTTCAAATGACCTCTTTTTAGTTGGAAGAAATTATTTAAAAAGGTCATTTCAAGGTTCGAATGTTAAAAAGTTTATCACTTGATAAAAAAGTATCTTTATACCATAGTGCACATTATAAAAAATGTTCATTGGTTTTGAAAGAAATATAAAATGTGGCTGTTTTTATTTTTATCCATGACCTTTATGCCCTCACTTGTTAAACTTTGATCTAAACCCAACACACATGTACACAGCCCCCCCCCCCCCCACACACACTCTCTCTCTCTCAAACCAATCATTTTGTTTCTGATTTTCTCCCTTTTCTAATTCTCATTGTCCGAGCAACGAAGAGAAGTGAGCTATAGGGATCAACCCTTGAAAATCTGAAGCCAAGAAGAAGAAGAAAAACACTGTCATCAATTGCCTCTTGTATCAAAACGTCATCAACGCTGCAGTAGAGGAGAACTAAACTGGGTTCATGTTTGTCAAGGACTTCCGAGTTGAGTCAGAAGATGAATTGTCCATAAGGATGGGAATAGGCTCAATGCTTCATTGAATTATTAACATGATTAATGAATTGAAGTAAATCCCTTTGTGGTGGTTAAGCTCGTCAACATATATACAAAATAAGGATTTCTAAAAAATGCACGGAAGGTGTTCGACGAAATGCGCGAGAAGGAATCTATAAATTTGAAAGACCAGATTGAGGTACATTTGAAAGACCAGATGTGAGGGGAGGTGGTCAAACTTTTCTTGATGAGTTGATGCTATGAGGGATGGAGTGTTGCTGAATTAAATTTGTTCCCAATGGTGATACAAATTATGAGAACTGTCAGTCATCGACACAGTTATTAATACCTATTAGTTACCATTATAGATACCAAGACAGTTACTCAATTCCAACAGAGTTACTAATATAGTTACCAAAATATTTATTCAATTCCAACAGAGTTATTAATAGTTACTCAATTTCAATAGAGTTACTAATATAGTTACCAAGATAGTTACCAACATAGTTATCAAGACAATTACTCAATTTCAACAGAGTTACTAATATAGTTACCAAGACAATTACGCAATTCCAACAGAGTTACCAATTTTGTTACCAAAACGGTTACTCAATTCCGACAAAGTTATTAATAGTTACTCAATTTCAATAGAGTTACTAACATATTTACCAAGATAATTACCAATATAGTTACCTAGACAGTTACACAATGTCAATACAATTACTCAATATTATATGTATATACTCATTTAACTATTTAAGTAACTGATCATGTAACAATTTATTTGGATAGACAATCAAACAATGATAGTTACATGACCAGTTACATGGGCTAGTGACATGGTAAAACATATAATATTGGCGTTGAATGGCACATTGCCAATAATTAGTTACATGAGTAATCACTTGACCACATATTTGGGCGGTTACCTACCTAGTATTTAAGTAGTCACATGGTTAGTTTTGATTCTCTTACTAAAGTTCTGATTAGACACACAAACCTACTTGGTCTTACATAGTTGGACACAAGTTCGATAACTCCATTGTTTAGTTTCATATTGTGGCTTGTTTCTTTTCATATCAATGTATTTTTGGTCAAGATATTGAAGTACAGTGTTGGGTTTAGTACCATGCGGCTACAGTTATCATTATAGTGACCTAATAGGTTAGACAACATTATCGCAATTATTGCTCTAGTTTCATTTTCAGAACCAACGATATGGCCAGTAGCTTGGTAGTTACTGTTCCAGTTGCCAATATAGTTACATGTCTATTTATATATATGGTTAGCTATATGATCAGTTACTTGAGTAGTTACATGACCAATTACATGAGCTAGTCACATAATCAGTTACCTAACCAGTTACCCATATAGTTACTTAACGTCAATATAGTTACCAAGATAATTATTATTGATGTTAATACAGTCATTCAAACATGTTAAAGTAACTATCATTCAATGTGGCATTGTAATTATCATTTTGCTCGTTGTGATTGTTGTGATTATACTATTGTGATTGACATCATGTCAACTGTCAAGTAGATTTTATGACTATTATTGTAACTATGTACAATCATTATATTTACACTTGTAACTACGCATGTAACTATCATTGACAAAAAGATTGAAGTTACGAAACTAGTTACATAAATAGCGCTCAATTACTTGAATAGTTACATAATTAGTAACTTAAGTAATCGAGTTACATTTCTAGTTAGGTAGTTACTTTGTTAGTTACATGACTAATTACCTTGTAACTTTCATGTAACTCGTAAACTAGTTACTTGAAGTAACATTATGAGAACTTAACAACATATACATGTAAATATTGGGTAACGGCAAGAGTCTCAGTAATCTAGCAGACGAGGGATATAATTTGGTTACCATTGGTAGTTACTCGAGTGCGCCTTTGGGTATATAACCATATTCTTGGAAGTAAGGAATAGAGCTGAATTGCTAAGTTGGTTCCTAGAAATGACAAAACAAATCATAATCAAACAGTTGCTCAACCAATAACATGATATACTGACACGGTTACTCACACAGTTATCTATCTAGTTACTTCACACTCACACAGTTACATATCTAGTTACTTTAGACTCACACAATTACCTATCTATTTACTTTGGACTCACATAATTACCTATCTATTTACTTTAGACTCGCATAGTTACCTATCTAGTTATTTCCATAGTTACCTATCTAGTTACTTTAGACTCACTTGGGTGTCTTTTGAATTATTGTAAGTACTACTGCTAGCCTTTTGTGTTGTTGCCCTTGTTTTTATTGTTTCTTGGTAATTTAAAAAAACAAATCAAAGTTAGATGATAAATACACACACTAGCACAGTTACCTATCAAGCTACTCAAACAGTTACAATGATAGTTACCTTTTTTGTAGTTATCTTGAGTGGTTTTACAGGAGCAGTAGGCTTCTTTGTTGTCATTGCACTTTTTGTATATTGTAAATGTTTAAAGTAAATCATAGTTAGATGATACATACACTAACAATTACATTACCAAAGCATAATAGTTATGCTAACAGTTCCAAGTACAAAATGAAGCTATAATGACACTTACCATTTGGATTTGGATCATTCATTCGCTTTGAGCGTTGCTCGTGATTTCTATCATCATCATCATCGATACTTCGTATATCATTTCTTTTCCCCATTTTGAATTTCTACTACACAAACAAAGCAAGGCCATAGTTATATCACAGTTCTCGACACAATTACTTACACAATTACGTGTATAGCATAAAATTTCAGTTCTGAACTTACATAGTTACAAAAATGGTTAATGTTAAAAAAATAGTTATGATAAACCATTTTAAACCTAAGTTTAATTGATTAATTAAATTAAGTTAAACTTAAAATTAATCAAAGATGAATATAGATTTGAGTTTCCTATAATGAGGGCTACAAGATCATATGTTTGTTTGTGTAATTTGGTTAGTGGGTGAATAAGAAATTGTCACTCAAAGATGACTACTTAGAATGAGGGAAAGTGTTTGTCCCACATTGGAAAACAAAAGTGTTGAAAATGCTTTATATAGAATCCATTGTATTATGGGTTGTAAAGTGTGTAAGCCCTCTTATACCCTCTCGCGCACACGCAAGGGGGGGTGCAGATCTCTGGTTATAAGGAACTCATATATGCCCGCGCGGCTTGGAGACACGAATGCAACATCAAATTGAGGGTCAGAACGCAAATTCTTTTTGCATTTATCTTAACTGTTAAAATTCTGTAACAGCAGAGAGGAGATTTGTAACAGAAAACGTTTTTGTATTCATTGACTGTAACCTATGTATGTTACATTCTCTTTGAATTCCAACAACTATCTGATTCATTACTGATTGCAAATCCTCACTGTATAAATAGCCACCATCTTTTCATTGTAAAATCATTCCAAACACAATCAACTCTCTCTCTCTCTCTCAAACTGTTCTTAGTTTTTCTCTAGTGATAGAAATAGGTACTTTTCAAGTTCGTTGAGAGTTCTAGTGAGTAGTATAACTTCCTAGAATTGTTTAGTCGTTATATCCTGGGAGACAAGCGTCAATCATCCTTGCACCAGTAGAGGAAGCATAAACGTCTCAAGGACAGTGTGGTATCACACACGTCTCGACTAGTTCTTCAATCATCAATCGTTCGGTATTTTGGTTGAATTCAAATTGAATTTCTTTTATGTTTTTCGTCATTAGAATTTCATGTTCTATTATTATTTTATAGCTTCGACAGGTTTGAAAGTGGCCTTGCAAGCTCTAGCTTCTGCAACATTGCTCTTTGCTTCTGCATTCATAACTTTTCTTCTTGTTTCCTCTCTACCAATAGCTACACAAACACTTATATACGAAGGTAGATCTTCATTCATTAGAATAACACTCCTTATGTCCTCATACGCATGACTGAAGCTAGCAAGAAGATGAAGACTCTTAACTTCCTCAGCACGTTTCACCATAGTTGCAGAATCAGTTGTGTGAGGCATGTAGAGTTTAACTCATTCCACATATTGGTCAATATATCAAGAAGCCTAGTGAATGATTTCCCTCTTGTTGAACTTCTGAAATCTCCTTCTTCAACTGAAAGATCCTTGCAGCATTGTTTTCATTTCCATACATCTCCTTCAAGCATTTCCACATATTAAAGGTAGATTCAGAGTAGTTGTAGATCTCTCCAACCTCTGGTTCCATAGAGTTGAAAAGCTAAGACATAACTTGGCGATCCTTGTAGAGCCAAGCATCATAACCATCAGACAAAGGCTCTGGTATGCCAACAGTGCCATTAATGTAGCCTATCTTGGATTTTCCACCTAAAGCAAGAATCACCGCACGAGACCATGGAAGATAATTGAACTCATTTAGTAACTTGGAGGTTAGACGCTGATTAGTAATACAATCAACATGAGAAGGTAAAGCAGCGGAAATGGAGGAGTCATTGTGAGATGAAATGGAGGACTCAGCCATGATGATACTGAATCAAGAATTTCAGATCGAATGAAAAGGATAAAGAAGGGGATACGAGACAGGATACTAATCTACCTGCTCTGATACCATGAAGATATAATGGTCAAGAAGAACGTGGAGGTTTTGAGATTTTCTTGATGATTTAATTGAGGAAGATACAAGTATACCTAAAGGAGGAAAAAGAAAAACCCTTATATCTACAATTGATATACAACTGGAGGTAAAACAATATACAAGTACAACTAGAGTGTAGGAAGGAGGTGGAGACGCCCCAAGCGCAGCTGTGGTGCCGGACTCGACAAATAGGCAAGCTCGATAATTGAACTGCATACCAACTTTTCTTTTGCAGCAAACATGAAGCCGAAAAGGGAAAGAATATCAGATTAGGAAAGTCAACAGTCTAATTCCAATGGAACTATGCCAGCTCATAACAAATCCAATATTAACTAGAGTAGTAACTAGGATAGTTATTTCAAAAAGTACAAATATCTCAACCATTTCTCAACTTTCACCATCTCATGGTGTGCCCACTACTAGAAATAAGGGCTATGGGGACACTTAGTTTAGGGACAATTGAACTAGTGTCCTTAAATCTCTTCATTTGGGGACTTATATTAACATGTGTGCCAAATATTTAGTAGACACAAATCATGTGTCCCTATTTTAGCAAAAGGCACACTTATGTCTCCCAAAATTCTTGAAAAATGACTATAATTGTATATTGGGACACTTATGTGTTCCCCTTTTGTATAATTTTTGCTTGATAGTATACATGTATATACCCATAGTAGAATACATATTTTATGTTTAAAAGTAGTGTTATATATATTTAGTGACCGTGAATCTAGACCATTGGATTTCTAGAAAAGGGATATCAATAATCACTCGCTACATTCTCTTTCAGTCATCCATTTATCTTTCATCTTGCCGTCAAATTGCTGGATTGCTAGGCTTCTCTCGCCGATGTCGTTACCACCATCATCAATCTTGCACTACTACACATATAGTCTTCTATTGTATTTTAGGCACGGAGTTTTTCAAAAAAAAACATCATTAAAAGTTAATTCAATGACATTTTTTTAGAAAAAGCCATCAAATTTTCAAAATCTTAGCTTAAAAATATATTTACGGTATTTCACAAACGCCGTCGAATTGTTGAGATTTTAATAATGTTCTATGAATGTTATAATTATTTGTGGCTTTTTAAAAAAAACATCATGATAATATTATTAGACGGTGTATAACAAACACCGTGGAACATATATATGTTCATGGCGTTTACAAATGTCGTATATATATATATACACACAGTTTTTTAGAGTGCCTTTTATTCTCACATACACTTTTAAATAGGGGTGGACAAACTGACCCGAAAACCGAAAAAAACCGGACCCGAACCCAAACCGAATCCGAACAAACCGAAACCCGAATCAAACCGAACCGAAAATTAAAAAACCGAACCGAACCGATTCTATTTGGGTTGGGTTTTGGGTTCAGTCCCTTAGAAACCGAACCGACCCGAACAACCCGAAGTCAATGGTCAACGTTACAAAGCGACATCATTTTGTCATATTTATAATTTTACATTATTATTATTTTTTTAATAAAAAAAATAGTGTGGTCGGTCTCACAGCCGCACATAATTTCTAACCTAATTGGCCTAATGTATAAGAGGCGCATTATTTAGCCGTCTTGCTTCCTTCATAATGCGATAGTTTTATTTTAAACCTAATATAAATGTTATGATACATTAGTTGACACTTAGGAAATCGCCAACTGTAATTCGAAATATGATCGATCGACACCAGCAGATGTGATTGGTATATATTTTTTAGGGACCCCGTAAAAATTTCGTCCATTTTGAACATGGTTTGACCGTTCGTACCTACGGTTAACTAAAAAAGAGGCGTTTTCACATATTGAAACCCTATTGACCGGGGCTTTGCCAAATATATTTCTTTAGTGCGACCGTGCATGATAGATAACAAAAATTAGGTGATTTCAGATATGCAAACGGCTTTCGGCGTTCGCATATTTGTAATAGGTCCTCCCTTATGGCATAATAGTGGTGTTTTCGATTTACCAAAAATTCTGACGGTTAAATGAGGTCTGAATTGGATGAAATTTTTATAGGGTCACTAAATA
This sequence comes from Argentina anserina, assembly GCF_933775445.1. Classification (NCBI taxonomy): domain Eukaryota; kingdom Viridiplantae; phylum Streptophyta; class Magnoliopsida; order Rosales; family Rosaceae; genus Argentina; species Argentina anserina. The sequence continues at coordinate 5,609,175 of NC_065875.1, forward strand.
TATATACCGATTACATCGGCTGGTGTCGATCGATCCCTAGAAGTTTTCTTCATATAGTCGCTTCATAATGCGATAGTTTTATTTTAAACCTAATATAAATGTTATGATACATTAGTTGACACTTAGGAAATCGCTAACTCTAATTCAAAATATGATCGATCGACACCAGCAGATGTGATTGGTATATATATTTAGGGACCCCGTAAAAATTTCGTCCGTTTTGGACATGGTTTGACCGTTCGTACCTACGGTTAACTAAAAAAGAGGCGTTTTCACATATTGAAACCCTATTGACCGGGGCTTTGCCAAATATATTTCTTTAGTGCGACCGCGCATGATAGATAACAAAAATTATGTGATTTCAGATATGCAAACGGCTTTCGGCGTTCGCATATTTGTAATAGGTCCTCCCTTATGGCATAATAGTTGTGTTTTCGATTTACCAAAAATTCTGACGGTTAAATGAGGTCTGAATTGGATGAAATTTTTATAGGGTCACTAAATATATATACTGATTACATCGGCTGGTGTCGATCGATCCCTAGAAGTTTACTTCATATAGTCGCTTCATAATGCGATAGTTTTATTTTAAACCTAATATAAAGGTTATGATACATTAGTTGACACTTAGGTGATCGTCAACTCTAATTCGAAATATGGTCGATCGGCACCAGCAGATGTGATTGGTATATAACTATATATATTTAGGGACCCCGTAAAAATTTCGTCCATTTTGGACATGGTTTGACCGTTCGTACCTACGGTTAACTAAAAAAGAGGCGTTTTCACATATTGAAACCCCATTGACCGGGGCTTTGCCAAATATATTTCTTTAGTGCGACCGCGCATGATAAGTAACAAAAATTAGGTGATTTCAGATATGCAAACGGCTTTCGGCGTTCGCATATTTGTAATAGGTCCCTTATGGCATAATAGTGATGTTTTCGATTTACCAAGAATTCCGACGGTTAAATGAGGTCCGAATTGGATGAAATTTTTATAGGGTCACTAAATATATATAAAGATCACATCGGCTGGTATCGATCGATCCCTAGAAGTTTCTTTCATATAGTCGCTTCATAATGCGATAGTTTTATTTTAAACCTAATATAAAGGTTATGATACATTAGTTGACACTTAGGTGATCGTCAACTCTAATTCGAAATATGGTCGATCGACACCAGCAGATGTGATTGGTATATATATTTAGGGACCCCGTAAAAATTTCATCCATTTTGGACATGGTTTGACTGTTCGTACCTACGGTCAACCAAAAAAGAGGCGTTTTCATATAATAAAACCTCATTGACCGGGGCTTTGCCAAATAGATTTCTTCAGTGCGACCCCGCATGATAAGTAACAAAAATTAGGTGATTTCAGATATGCAAACGGCTTTCGGCGTTCGCATATTTGTAATAGGTCCTCCCTTATGGCATGATAGTGATGTTTTCGATTTACCAAAAATTCCAACGGTTAAATAAGGTCCGAATTGGATGAAATTTTTATAGGGTCACTAAATATATATAACGATCACATCGGCTGGTGTCGATCGATCCCTAGAAGTTTCCTTCATATAGTCGCTTCATAATGCGATAGTTTTATTTTAAACCTAATATAAAGGTTATGATACATTAGTTGACACTTAGGTGATCGTCAACTATAATTCGAAATATGGTCGATCGACACCAGCAGATGTGATTGGTATATATATTTAGGGACCCCGTAAAAATTTCGTCCATTTTGGACATGGTTTGACCGTTCGTACCTACGGTCAACCAAAAAAGAGGCGTTTTCACATAATAAAACCTCATTGACCGGGGCTTTGCCAAATAGATTTCTTCAGTGCGACCCTGCATGATAAGTAACAAAAATTAGGTGACTTCAGATATGCAAACGGCTTTCGGCGCTCGCATCTTTGTAATAGATTCTCCTTTAGGACAAATTAGTGGTGTTTTCAGTTTACCGGAAATTCTGACGGTCAAACTAGGTCCGAATTGGATGAAATTTTTACATGGTCACTAAATATATATACTTATAACATCGGATGGTGTCGATCGATCCCTAAAAGTTTACTTCATATAGTCGCTTCATAATGCGATAGTTTTATTATAAATCTAATATAAAGGTATGATACATTAGTGGACACTTCAGCAATCGATAACTCCAGTTCGAAATATGGTCGATCGACACCAGCAGATGTGATCAGTATATATATTTAGGGAACCCTTAAAAATTTCGTCCGATTTGGATATTGATTGATCGTCCATACTTATGGTCAAGAAAAAAGGCGTTTTGACATTAAAATCCTCATTGACCGGGACTTTGCCAAATGGAATTTTTTGGTGCGACCGCACACAATCGGTGACAAAAATTAGGTGATTTCATATATGCAAACGACTTTTAGTGTTCGCATATTGGTAATGGGTATTCCCTTATGACATAATAGTGTTGTTTTCGGGTAAAAACTCATCGGGCTTGCGGGCCTCGGCGAGCTTTTCAGATCCACGGGCTAAATGATGAGGCATAAGTCAATTAGGTATGAAATAATCATTAGACTATTAGTTTTTCATCTTTATGTTAAATTTTATACTTTTAAAATTAATATATAATATTACGTATTTTACATATGGGTAAAACCGAAAAAAAACCGAACCGAACCGAACCGTACGGATAGAAAAACCGAACCGAACCGAACCGAATTTAAAATTTGGGTTGGGTTATGGGTTTTGTCCAAAACCGAACCGAATTGACCCGTGTCCACCCCTACTTTCAAACCCATATTTTCTCACTCTCCGAAAGGCAGAAATTCTCTCTCACTCTCAAAAACTGTTTACCCCGATTCTCACTCTTTCAGCTAACTCTGGTCACAACTCTCAGCCCTAGCCCTCTTCTCGGCAGCACCCTAATCTCATCCCAATCTCATCTTGGCAGTGGCAACTACCCCAATTTTCAGTGTGCGGAACCCTAATCTAAGTGAATCCCTAATCTCACTCTTTGTGCGCGCTTCACTTTATACAGTCGAGCCGCGAGCTTTGGGGTTGGGGTTCGTTCAAGGGGTGAGGGAACGGAAGACCCAAGGTGCCAAGGAAGTAAAAAACGCGGGCTTGGCTCCGTGAGTGGTAGGACAGGGGGTCGGGGGATGTAAAGGGAGAAGACGAGAGCTTGAAGGTACTCTCTTTCTTCCCCTACTATTTACTGAAATTCATACTACACTACTACAATTTCCCCCATTAGCACCCCCTGCATGAGCACTAAAGATTTATCAGTGTCAAAATTGAATAGTGGCACACTGACATACAAGATCGGTGGGTCAATTTTTCCTGTCACCGACAATCAGTGTGTATTGTATAGAGTAGGTGCTTGTTTATTCGTTTGATACTGTTAATGGTGTTAAACTTGTAAATACTGCAACTAGATTAGCTGACACGTATGCTTTCATGAGCAGTTGTGATAGTTTGTAGCCGTCAGATTAGGGAGACCCGATCCCACACCCACACCCACACCCACTCCTTAATCTCTCGAGAACAAAACCAACCCAACCCAGATTTCTCTCATTCACAGTTCAAATTTCTAAACAAGATCTATCTTCTAGATCGGTTGCCCGCTCCAGAGCAGCCACAACGCCAACACGGAGGCCGCCGAAAGCGGCGAGATGGTCGAGGAGATGTACCAGAAGAAGATGTAGCTACTCAGCCCATCAGATCCATAGAGAAATACACCCAAATCTTCTGGGTGTTTGAGAATGATGAAATGGTCCAGCGCGTCGTCGATATTGCAGACATCAAGTGCTAGAAGAAGTACTAGTAGGTAAAATCTTGTTCGTATTTTAGGGTTTGTAGTTGATTATTGAATTGTTATTTGAGTGTTTGATTCGTGAATTTGAGCTCAATTAGGGTTTCTTTGTGGAACTGGATAGGTAACTGATAATTTTTTTTATCACATCTGACTTGAGATATTTGCTTTGTTTTTTCTTGATTCCGCTTGTATTTATTGCTTCTATTACCAGGCTCAAGAAGACTGCATCAATTATGGTGTGTGTATGGGCAAATAATTATGTGAGACATGCAAGCTGTTTGATGATGATGTAAGTTCCCAACTTTATCAAACTGTTTGACATGAGATCGTAGCATACTATTTCGGGTGATTGGAGAATTATATGGATGAGTGAGTCTATTCACTAACATGATGTGTGACCCCTTATGTAGGATTATGTTCTACCCCGTTTGTATTATGCTGGTGGGTTCATTACTGTGATTATTCCTTCTTATTTTGTGTTTAAAAGCAAACATGAAACCTTTTTCATGGATCATACCTCATAATTTTTGGTGTCTACTCTAACAGACATTTGCATGATTTACTACTTTCTTATATGGAAGTTCCTGCCCCTCGAAGACCTTATAGATGCAAATCATTGCATTGCTCTAACACGAATATATTTGGAAATTTCCAGCAGGTAGCACAACTGCTTTTAAATGAGGAGATTGTCAGAGTAGTTAGAGGATGCATCAATCCTGTAGGGACTGGCTTTGGGGGACATGTGATGGGTTGCATACTAGGCCTTCGAGTCTCTCCCACACACCGGTATTATCCACTTTTTCTTATTAAGTAGAAGTTGAAAGAGTCTTCTATAAACTCATTTCTAACTCAATAGCCATGCTGCTGATATTCAATATTGAAAATCTTGTGTTTTTTTAACTAAGTTGCAGCATAATGAAAAGTAAATCACCTGAAAGCCTCTTTTAGAATCATCCATATATTGTTGATAACTTGAATTTGAGCTTATTTGTCATGGTATGCATACTTTTGATTCATAACTTGAATTTGGTTCTCTCTTGAAATACTTTGATATTGCTGATGTATTAGCTCTTGCCATGCCATGACTATACATTGTTTGTGTCCTTGCTAAATTTGTTTTATTTTGTTATCAACAGATGTCACTGAACCATTGCTTGTCAAATATTCAAACATATTGTACAGGTCTTATGATGCTTTACGTGGAAGCCCTACTTTTCTTAAATTGATTCAGGTAGTTGCCGGCATTGCTTTTTCTGTTTGGGGTCTTGGGCCTCCGATCTTCATGGGGAGGATTATATTCTTTCAAGTATATAATTTATTATTCTTCAACCACAATTTGCTTTTACATAGATTGTTCATATCTTGAAGTGATTAATTCTCCCTGCAATTTCCTGCAGCATACTGGTAATAGTTGGAAGAAAAGTAATTGAAGTGATTTGAGGGGTTTTGTTTTCTCTTACAGGTATTGTGTCTTGCTCTTCCCATGCACTATGTGACAGTTTCAAAGCTTCTAAACAAGCTCGAAAGAGAAGGCGAATCAGAACACAGTGCGCAAGATGATTGACAAAATGGCACAAGAAAGTTTTGTTGAATCCAAAAGCAATTGAAGGCTAGGTGAGTAACTTGTGCAATTTCAAGTTGGAAAGTTTTGTACTCATCTTACTTATGCTGGATCATTTATGAACTGAAATTTACAGAAATAGTTTTAATATCTCTACACAAGGATTCAAACTTTAGTAGAGTAGCTGTAGTTGGTTTGGAGAGACAATGTAATAGTTTTTAGAATCTATTTTTAATTTGATGGATATTTACTTAATTGTTTTTTTTTTTTGCAAAATTATTTACTGAATTGATTTCATAAGGCCTAGTTTGCAATTATTGTTCATTGGAGGGGGCAGGTAGCAAAAAGAAATGAAATTTCTACCTATTGGGGACATATAGCTTAAGTGTCCCCATATGAGTAGTATTGTATTTGTACAAGAATATGGTATTTGTATACTTTGTAGGTTGAGAAATCATGAGTCCCATTGTGTTTATTTGAGGACACATGAATTAAGTGTCCAAGTTAGTAATATGAACACCTTTAAAAGACACATTTGCACTAATTGTCCCATTTGGCCAATAAAGACATATATGTCCCTATAGCTAACAATAGACACACATAATATATATCCCCTCAAGCCTAATTTCTAGTAGTGGCCCCATGCCCCCATCTACACGACATAAAACACTTCAAATTTCAAACACAAACTCAGAATTGGATCACGAGACCAAGGTTTTTCATGTTTATTGAGTTAGTGGTCACCATGTTTTATGTGTTATCTTACCATATGTCCATATCGATTGAAACTCAATTTTTTGTGCTATCTTTAGGTTCATACAATATAAGTTTCCTTCTCCATCTCATAATCAGTAGATAGACACTAAACTGCCATAACTGATCTAATATGAGCATGAAACAATGCTCTGCTCAAGGGCGGATCCAGTCATGGGCAAGCCTAGGCAGCTGCCTAGGCTGAGTTTTTTTTTATCACCTTGAATTTTGTAGTTTTGCTGCAGGTAAGCTTTATTTCAATGGCAGAATTCAGCAAAATTTGAGGAGGAAGACAACCTACAGTGTTGCAGGAGTCTTTTTTTTCTCGTGGTTATACACTTATACCTCAAGATGACGTTGTTTATAATTAATGTGAGTCTAACAACGTCGTATTGGATAAGGGAAAGGAAAAACAAGGACGCAAGGTCAGTCCTAGCAAGACTGAAAGTTCGAAACGACCCCAAATGTATTTAGGACTAGGAGAAGCTCTATCACAAGATCTTTAGATTACATGATTTGCAAAGATTGAAAAGGATCTCCCTAAAATTCTAAAACGATCTCCTCGAGAGCTTGAGACGCCAACCTCATTGATCTATTTCGTTTTCTAGTTCTATCAACTAAGTGTTATTCCATCATGCACCATGATTCATCCTATACGTCTCAACTCTATTTGATCATATTAAGCTTTTCCATTATTGTTTTAGCATTATTTGCTTATGATACAAACATTTTGGTCTGACATTCAATGTTTAATGACGATGTTTTGTTTGTTCGATTGAATTGATTCAACTATATATGCTTTCGAGTTTACCGGTTTCGTATGTGTTATTATAATATTTAGTGCTTACTAAATAATTTTTAGATTAGAACAATTGATTGACATTATGTTCGTTATAATTTTTTATTATATATAGAGAGAAAGGATCACGTCTAGACGTCTGCGGTGCACCAAAAGTGCGGACGTTCCCGTTCTGCGACCGGCAACGCGCAATGATGGCGGGGATCCATCGCTAGTCTATGGCGGCCGAAATCTACATATTTCCCTAAAACTTGAAATTTTATGGAAATGGGCAGATTCTAACTGCCGTGAGCCGGCGATGGAGCTCCGACGGGCACATACAAGAGTGCTGGGAGGGGGAGTGCGACGGGGACCATCTGCATCATCGTTGCACGTCACCGGTTGCCGGAACGGGCGAGTCCGCACCATGTGGACATCCGTTCTCTAACCGGTATATATATATATATATATTATACTTAATTTTGCCTACTAATAAAAATTTCTGGATCCGCCACTAGCTCAGCCATTATTCTATTTAATCCCAGAAAGTGAATGCGTCGAAAATATTACTTCCAGGTCGATTTGAAGTAGCTAGGTGTGAATCAAGTTCATATGAATTATGAAACTGAAAACTAGTGCAGGAAGTATGTGTACGTACTGCTCTGTAATAGTGTAATTAGAAGAAAGGAGTTTGATTTCAGGGAAAGAAAAACTGCAAGACTTGGGGTGCACAGTGCTGTAATTGCTACTTTGTGAGTAGTCAAGTCATTACCGCGCGAAGCAATTACTGCGTGACGCTGACATGGCTGCGGGGGAGTTGATGACGTGAGAGAGAAACCATTTGGTGACGACATAAATAGGCAAAGCAATAGTGAGTGAGCGACGGTTTTTATTTTATTTTTTGAAAAGAAGTGAACGAGGGTCCATCTCTTTATAAAAGGCAAAAAGTGATGTACGTTGCCAAATTTTTATCCTAATTAAGATTTAGGAAACTTGTAATACACCTATTTCTTAACTGTACGTTTAAAAAGATAGCGATTTTGCAAGTAAACTTGTAAGTTGTGATTTATAATTGATGAAATTCGTGAAAAATTAGAGGCGTGTTTTTTTTGGAAAATGTTATCTAATATGAAAGAGGACAAGAGAGAGAGAGAGAGAGAGAGAGAGAGAGAGAGAGAGAGAGAGAGGTGGAGAGATGATATAGAATGTGATGAGATATCATATTCATTGGTTATTTTATGAAAATAACATAATTGAGTAGGAATATTATGGTCATAAAATTTCGTAATTAATAGAGAAAAAACAGCCCGTAAGATCAATACAATGGTCTATGGTATTTGAAAGTTTTTTTTGTGAAATCTTTTTTTATTTATTTAACAAAAAAGGCAACAAACCTGACATCATATGTCTGATAAACTCCAATAAATAGGATAAACAAAAGCTCAATCTGGCATGTGTACACCCACACACGCAAAACCATAGATATAAGATAGTATTTGAAAGTTAGTTCCTAAGATAGTAGACACAAAACAAAGAAACACAAATATTTTCAGTTTTTAATTCCTCAAATCAGTATACCAAATATGGCCTTAATGTTTAATGTATCTTCATCATATTTATACATTAACCACAAACAAACTCAACACCGCGATTCGCCCGCAATTGTCTCAGATAAGTTTCGGCAAGTATTTAAAATTATGAAGTTCTAGAGTTACTTCACGGCCAGGTACTAACTATTAAGTCCGTGCTCAACTCAAGTAGTCAAGTATACTTTAGGAGACATAGCAGAATTCATTAGGATTTTATTTCATAAGGGGGATTCAACATCCTTAATTGGATATTCTTCATGCATGGGAAAATATGAAACTAAAAGTGGTTTTGATAATTAATGGCATTCAAATATCTAAAATGTTAATTAGAGCTCTTAATTTGGACTTCTGATAAATAAGGGCATAAGTAAAATGTGTACCTTTTAAATGTTAAATTATTATAAGTATGCTAATAACCCTAACTGAATCGTGAGAGTTTTAGACCATCATAAGTCTTCACCTTCTAGCAAGCTATTTCCATTTCCACCAACGTTAAGTTTATCCTCGAGCAATTTCACTCATTTTGCCATTTTGGCATTATGGATTACTTCACTTACTTGCTCTAGCTTTGATCTTTGAACTTTGAAGTCTGAAATCAAATATCCTATGTTGTGGAGGCGTACATCACCAATACTGCAAAAGCACGCGCCTTCTGCAGAGACTGACTGAGAGGTCTGAACTCTGAAGTACCAATAAGTTGGTCTTTCTCAAATAGTAGTAAATTTGACCTAACGTAACGCGGCCTTGTACGCAGACCACATTTTTCATTTCCTTCCCTTCCAACGGCTCAGATCGTACTAGAAGGTATCATCATTACCTTCTCTTATCCCCACGTGGAAAATTAAGTCCCCCACAGACCCAGCCACTTATAACCCCCCCCCCCCCCCCAACTGGAACACATCATCCCCAGAAACTTAGAAATCCCTTGCTTTCATCCAACACTATCACTATCTTCAAGCTCTCTTTCCCTCTTCCTCTCTCTTCTCTTCATCACCATGGACAACATTGGTGATGAGTACAAGCATTACTGGGAAACCAACATGTTCCTCCAAACTGAAGACCTCGACAGGTATCCCACAAAACCTAGAAAAAGAAAGATCCTTAAACAAGAATCATGCATCGTTTTTAAGCTTTGGTTTTCCCGGCAAGGGTTTCGTTTTCTGACACCAATTTTTCTGGTCATGGCAGTTGGGGATTGGGGGACCAGGCGTTTTCAGGCTACTATGATTCCAGCTCGCCTGATGGAGCAGCTTCGTCGACGGCCTCTAAGAACATTGTTTCAGAGAGGAACAGGAGGAAGAACCTCAATGAGAGGCTCTTTGCTCTTAGGGCAGTGGTACCCAACATTAGCAAGGTGATCTAATTAATTAAGTAAACCATGTGTTTACTTAGTTTAATGGTTGCTGGTGATTATTTTGTATATACTAACAAAAGGGTGGTTAGTGCTAATAAATCTACACCGCTCGTTTTAATTGTTTAAGGAAAAGATGGAGTGTTTGATGATATTTAGGGGTTTGCTTCTTTGTTTTTTTAATTGATTTGGCCATGAATTGTTGGGTCTGGACAGATGGATAAGGCTTCTATAATCAAAGACGCCATTGACTACATCCAAGAGCTTCATGATCAAGAAAGGAGAATTCAAGCAGAGATCATGGATTTGGAATCTGGAAAATCAAAGAAAAATGTCATGTGTAGTTCTGATTTCGAACAAGAGCTTCCGGTCTTGTTGAGATCAAAGAAGAAGAAAATCGAGCAGCTGTATGACTCTGGAGGATCAAGAACTTCCTCCATTGAAGTCCTTGAAGTAAGTCAATCAACCCATCTCAGTCTTCAATGATTAATTTTTTGTAGACGGTGTAATAATAGGTGATAATACAACAATATGTTGAAAACAATAACCTATCATTCATCGTTAAATAATGAATATGGGGTCTATTTGGTGCTTACAGCTTAGGGTTACGTACATGGGGGATAAGACAGTGGTGGTGAGCCTGACATGTAGTAAGAGAACAGACACAATGGTGAAACTGTGCGAGGTCTTTGAATCTCTGAAGCTCAAAATCATTACAGCGAATGCCACTGCCTTTGCTGGGAGGGTACTGAAGACTGTCTTCATTGAGGTAACTTTTGCTTATACTTTGTTAGTACCAATTGGATTATAGGACTATATGAGCAAGGGATTTTTATCCTTAAATGAAATGTTGGGTTCCTGGGAAGCACCCGAAAACGTGCAGAAATGATTGATTTTACCTATATAGGCAGCAAGCCAAACTTGCGTATTTGAAACATGTTGCATGTGATTGTTTTGATCCAACATGTTACATGTGATATCACCTATATGGTGCCCCATGCCATGGTATTTGTTATTGTTTGTGAATATGTGATAGTGATTGAGATGAGGTTATATAGCTGTGTAAATCAAAAAGAAAAGTAATTAGTAGGAGTTTGAGTTTTGGTTTAGGCTACCACTCTTAGGTTTTGATAGCCTTTAATTTCAAATCAATGGCTGGGTAGTGATAAAAGGCAAGTTCTGGAAAGTGATATAGGTTTGGGCCCAATCAAAATTGGACTATATCTATTTTTAGACAAATAATTTGTTCGATCATTATAATATTTGTGCGGTTGACAGAAAAAGCTTAATCATACTTTTTCCTTGTTGTCTGAACGATTCTTGATGGAGAAATCCGCGAAGACATAAAAGACATCAGCGTACGTAATATAATGAAGGGTAAAGTAATAAGTAAAGAAGAGTGGTGCTATTCACAGACAAATAAAACAAAATTGTTTTGTTTTATAGATGAGCCAACGATATGAAATAAATTCTGACATAAATCTATTTCATTACAAAATAAAGCTTGGAGTACTTAATTTGATTAATAAAAGCTAGGGTGCACTCAGTCTTGTTTGATTATGCAGATAAATATTGACGGGCATGATTAAGCACAATAGTTATATATAATCTGTCTAAAACTATAATAGAGGAGATCAAATTAGATAGAGTTTAGGGTCCACTAGCACAATATAGAACACTTTTTTTAAAGTGTCATTATCTCCATTATGTGAGACAACTATATCTAGGGCAATCAAAATTGGTGCAATCCAGAGTGTCCGAATAAAACCAATCGATGAACAGAAGTGAGAGATAAAAAAGAAAAACGACCCCATTTTGATTTCCACCTTAACATGTCTTTCCTTTTCCCTCCGAAAGAATTAGTATCTAACACTTGCTGCTGGCTTGCTGCTACCTCTCAGGCTCTCATCTCAGCCTTTCAATCGTGTTCACTTTATACATTTCTTCTTCTCCTTGTTATGCTCTTTCTGCATTATTCTCAATCGATTTCGTCCACCCTTCTTAGATAGTTAGATTCATACAAATAATTAAAACATGAAGACTATACATAAGACAAATAGAAATCTATTATTCGCTCCAGCAAGTTTAACTTCTTGCCCCGACGTCATAGATAAATGTTCTTCATGATGTTGATGTTGTTGTTGAAACTGTAAAACTGTGAGTGATGTCACCCCCACCACAGATGTACACACTGGAACGAAATTGGACTGTACTGTGTAGTGTAGATGTGATATTTAATTAGGTCAATGCTTTCACAAGAAACACATTTCCCATATGCTTAAAAGCTTATTTCGATGAACATCCTAGCCACAAAACAAACCTTGGGTAGTTGTAAGGAACAAAATATCAAAATCATGGTCACCTTTTCGGGTGCATGCATGTTCGGTTTTTCGTTATCCTCACTTTGTTTCGTTTTTTGTTATTATCTTCTGGCCCGCGATAACATTACTCGCACAATTTTAACGTTCTCTTTTTCTTTTTCTTTTTTGGTCGAAGAATTTTCATGTTCTCAAATTTGTTCTCTTCAGTCGTGGTTTCAAATATCTCCTTCTTCCTTGTTTTCATTCGTATGTACAACTTCTTAAAATGGCTGTATTGCCAAAATGTTAAATTTGCTAGGTGGCAAGTATAATCAAACACGCTCTGCCTGTTATAGTATTTAGCGCTTTGCATATGCTGCATGGTTTAATTTTTCTTTTAATTTTGACAAACCATGCCAGATTGCCAGAACCTATGGTTCTATCGATCAAACCATCAGAATCAAATTACAGTTATGCAAGACAAAATATTGGATAAGATATTTCCATATATATTAACGAACATTAAGTGACTTGCTAAGATGTAATTATGTAAAGACAAGATCAGTATCCTTACAGGAGCATAATCATCAGATAATCTGAATAGTCAATTATTGATTTGGAAACGATCAATAAGAAAATAAGGGTTTAAGTTGTGGCTGTTCGTTAAGGTTAATTTATATATGGTCCAATATATCACATCACTTTTGGTTTTGGATGTACTTTGCAGGCAGACGAAGAAGACAAGGATCATTTGAAGGTTAAAATTGAAACAGCTATTGCAGCTCTGAATGACCCGCAAAGCCCCATGAGCATATAATGAGAGAACTTCTTGAAGTCGATTTCATAATTTGTTGGGTTTCTCCTTGGTAAATGTTTTCTTGAAGAGCCTTTGCTTTGTTTTTTGTTATGAGAAAATCGACATACTTTTGTTCATGACTAATGTTAAAGCCTTAAAGGGTTCTCATAAAAAAGTTGCATTTGAGTTATGTAATTATGAAAAAAAGTCACAAATAATTTGTAAATTATAAAAAAAAAAGTCAATCTTTTACATCTCTTAAACTTTTACCCTCAAAGTTAATTATATTTAAAAATTTGGCACTAGTTTAATCCGCTACAGTTTCGCACAGACACCATATGTCTCTTCCTAATTCATCAATGTTAGAACTCCGACTTCAGACTCGGGCCATTGAACAGAAGCTTGCCTTTCCCTACTAAGCCTCCATCAATCTCAATGACTCTTCGTTTGCCGCACCACAACTTTTCAGCTCCAGATTCTGCGAGGTCAGCTGCCACAAGCATGGCGTCAGACCCATCGGTGCTACAAAAGCAACTACTCCTCCGATCTCCAACTCTAGAGGTCATCTTCTCCGCCACCACAATGCCACGAAACTAAACATCGGCTTTTGGAAGAGCAATTTTTAGGTGATGAAGAGATTAGAGAACCTATGTCAACCCATCCATGGCCTTCATCGCCAGGTACTCAATTCGATTCTTGGTGTGACAACAAGTGACAGTGATCTTGGAGAAGATGGGGGCGGTGTCAACAATAAGCTGTAGATTTCGGAACAAATCACATAGAATCTATTTCAAATTCAGCTGCTTATGAGAATATGGATCTGTCTTCTAAATCCAATTTCGACTGCTCTGGGAAGGATCAACCTTTGTACATTCATCAATCATCATCTTCTTCCTACCTAAAAAGATCGCTCTACTTCTGAAAGCTCCACAACATATCATTTGTGACTGGTAGTCACACACATAGTCACCACTATTTAGTCACAATATGTCGCAATTCAGGTGTGAATAGTAGTGTAGTTGATTAGTTATCCGTGTAATTGGTGGTGTAGTTGACACATTTTTTTGTGTGACTTATAATGTGACTAGTAGTGTAGCTTACTAGTATTTTTGTGTGCAACATCAAGGATTGTTAGTCACACACAGTCACCACTATTAAGTCACAATAAGTTTTGATATTTAGATCGTATTATTTGATTTGAGAAATTTAAGATCACATAACAACAAACAAAAGTTCTTTAATTCTACTTATTCTTTTCTTTCATACTTTCTTCTTTTCACAACATAGTCATAGAAAATAGTCACAAGTGCAGTCACACTACCAGATACACGGGCAGTCACACTACTAGATACAATGGTAGTCACAATGTCAATATTGTAACAACCAGTGTGACTACTTATATGACTTGCAGTGTAACATACCGAGAGAATTTGTAAATCTGCGAAATTATGTTAAAATTCAAAGTATAAATGTATTCAAAATCAAGAGAATAGCTAGATTTATAGAGCCTTGGGCTTCAGATTCGCCAGAAAAGCTTGGAACACCACCATGAACGGCGGCAGCCCCTTGCGTGGGTTTTTGCGCCTTGTGTAGTGCTCGGTTCGGAGTGAGTACGTATGGTATCAAATGAAAGATGGAAAATAGATTTTTCCAACGAACCATGTTCAAATCTATCGTCAGGCGACAAAGTTATGACCGAAATTAGAAGAATGAGAAAAAAAAAGACGAAGAGTAATAAAGGACAAAACAATTATGAAAAAAAAAGTTACTATTTTCTAATTTTATTTAAAATTTATTGACATTTTTCTAATTTTTATTTAAATGTGATGACCATTTTATAATTAGATTTTTTTTCTATTGACTTTATAATTTAAGTTGTCATTCGATACTAATATATAATTTGTCCAATATTAAATAGCATGATGCACTTGCGACAACGAAAACATGTTTGAGAGCTCTAACTATTATAAAAATGTCATTTGGAGGTTACTTAATCTGAAATTAAACAGGAAGATAAATTATAAAAACGACAAAATTTTACAAATAGTACGCTAATTATTAACCACTAATAATTTCTATACATTAAGTTTCAAATCAAACATTTTAGTATACAAAATTTGAACATCAACCCACTATATAGGCACGCCTCTCTATTAGAGGGGTAATTTAGTCCTGAGCACTGATTCATCTTTCTTCGATCTTCCCGACTCCAATTCGGATCACCTCTGCAAGTTTAAGTTCAATCCATGTGTTCAATAACATTTGTTATCATATAAAAGCAGCACAAGGTGACAACATGTTCTCTCATCTCATCAATCGCTCTCTTTTCTCCTTCTTCATCCTCTTATTATCTCACTCATTTCTCAGAATTTTCACACTTACAAATGGAACCAGACGATAGACTAGCTAACCCAAACGGCCAAACCCTCTCCCACCCTACAACCTGTCATGGATGATGGAGGAGAAATTTATAAGGGTTTCTATCCCTTCCTCTTGGGTATAATTATATTCTGGTACACTTCTTTTCCCTCAATGCTTGGATATACTCTGATGCTTTGGGTTTTTTGTGGTCCCTGAGAGCTCGCGCTCGCGTCACTGCTTGAAGAATATATAACAATGTCAATTTCAGAGATCACAACTCCTGATCCATCTTATGCTAAAGGGAATTGAAGTTGAGGATTGAGAGTTAATTAAGGTGATTTGGGAACGGAGTAACAGAGCATCGAATGAATTGAGTAAAAGGTGAAGAAAGGCTAAACGTGAACAGAGCTTCGAATCCCAATTCTGAAGTTCTCCAGACTTGCTCCCACTAACGGATGCTTTCCATCAGCAGACCAAGCAATACAAAGAACCCAGTTCTTATGTCCTGAGGAGAGGATAAACAGCACATGAATGAAATTGATTTATCTCACACCATAGCACGCCTAATGGAGTAAGTACCCACAAGCCTATGTGACAAACTTTAAGCATTTTAACATGAACAAACGATACTTAATTTTAAATGTACGCGAATTTTCTCTTCTTCTGTTCAAGCTACAAATAAATGTTATTCAGATAAGAAAAGTCACAATGATCTCAGATTCCAGACCTGAACATGTGTACAAAGGGGTCTGAGTATTGAGGTCCCATAGGCGGACAGTTGTATCACCAGAACCACTCGCCAACTGCATACCGTCAGGGCTATACGCAACAGAAAATACAGCTTCTGAGTGACCTGCAGTAACAAAAATAATAGATTTGATGGTGAACAATATAGATCCAAGCTGAATGTTAGTAACAAAAAATTGACTAGATAGAATGATTGATTGGCCTCTTCATGAAGCTTTAGAGCAGTTGAATCAGAAATAATTAGTTTGAATATCCCAATTTATCTTCCACGCCAAAACTATTTGAGAGCATGATTAATAAGTATTAAATAAGACGTTATTTTTTTTGGAAATAAATATGGCAGTACTAAAACATGGATACGAGAGAGACACTCCTACCATCAATTGTGGACGAGCAACGATTGACGGGGGGAATTCGGAAAACAGCCTGTGGTTGATACGATTTTGAGTACCTTCTCCCCAGAATCTGCAAGGGCAAAGAGTAATTAATAGGTAAAATATAGCAGCCACAAACATCTTTTAACTAACTCTTGATCTTCTCCGCATATTCGCCCAGCGACTCATTAAGCTCCTTATCTGCTATATAGAAAGTATAAGGCACCTTCTCCTTCTGGGAAGACACAAATCACAGACATATTACTTACAAAAGCATCACATAAGAAAACAAAACAGCAATTATATTAACATTATATTAAGCTACACATGAACCTTATATCAAATTGGGTACATTTTGCTGACTGAATTTGAAGCTCATACAAACTAAAAACATGAACTTGAACATGATCACAGCATGAAATACTGGAATTATATTGATTATTGCTTGATTTTTACACACGCCGATTAATCCTATATATAGCCTAACTATCAATCAATTACTCCCGTGGTTCACTTCGTGAATCACGCAAACACTCCCTCTCAAGTTGGTGCATACATATCAACCATGCCCAATTTGTTAAGTGAAACATAAAAGACATTTTTAGACACTCCTTTTGTGAGCATATCGACAAGTTCCTCTTCTGTATGAACAAAAGGAAAACTAATGATCTTCGCGTTTAGCTTCTCTTTTATAAAGTGATGATCAACCTCCACATGTTTTGTAAGGTCATGTTGCACATGATTATGTGAAATATCAATAGCTGCCTTGTTGTCACAGTACAGCTGCATAACACATTTAGGCTTAATACCCAAATCTTGTAGCAAATAAGATTTGTCATAAGTCATAGATCAGATGCACCATAATCAATAATCCATGTATCAAAACTAACAAAGTGAGAAATATTGAAAGCCATACCAATTTGACCACGATCAACGATTGAGGCTGTAGGTGCTCATTCAACGGTATGATGATCATGCCCAACTGTACCAGAAGAATACTCTCCTGCTGAGACTCATCCTTTCGGATATAGGTGAAAGAGGTGAGTAGGCTAAACAACGACAAGCGTGGCCCGTCGACCAACTGTACCGATATTGTCCCAACTTAGCCACCTCACAGGTGTTGGGTTTTAATCACAAAAGGCCTCGGTACAATTGGTTATTATCCACCGACTTATAAGCTTTCTTTTCTTTGTCACTTCTTTGATGTGAGATCTCTCCTCTCCAACACGCCCCCTCACGTGCAACCTAATTTTAGGTCTGCACGTGACAGATTAACATCCCACATATTGGGACAAAATAAACCAAGGTCCAGTAACCAACGACACTTGGTGACCATCCAATCGGAAACTCTCCGATGGCATGGTAATGACACCCATCTTGGGCCCATGACAAAGAGGCACCAAACTCAGGACAACGACAGATTGGAGGCGCGACTGGAGAGGGACCCGCTCTGATACCAACTGGAGTTATATTGATTATTGCTTGATTTTTACACACACCGATTAATCCTATATATAGCCTAACTATCAATCAATTACACTCGTGATTCACGCCAATAGAAATGTTGCAAAATGAAGTAAAAATTGAAACTTTAGTGAGAGAAAGAGAGGTGGGTCATACATTTTCAAGAAGCTGATTGACGATTTGTTCAAGTTGGAGAGTGCGATTGTGTTGAGGAAAATAGACCGATTGTTTCAATGGAGTGTCATTTGGGTCTGTCAAAAGGCACATCACCGTCTTCCAGTTGAAACAAATTGCTTGTAATTGCTTAATGAATTCATACACAGATTAATCATATATATAGTCTAATCTAACACTAATTACTATGTGATTCACGCCGGATTAACGCCGACACTCCCCCTCAAGTTGGTGCATACATATCAACCATGCCCAACTTGCTAAGTGAATCATAAAATGTCTTTTTAGACACTCCTTTTGTGAGCATATCGACAAGTTGCTCTTTTGTAGAAACAAAAGGAAAACTAATGATCTTCGCGTCTAGCTTCTCTTTTATAAAGTGACGATCAACCTCCACATGTTTTGTACGGTCATGTTGCACAGGATTATGTGAAATATCGATAGCTGCCTTGTTGTCACAGCACAGCTGCATAACACATTTAGGCTTAATACCCAAATCTTGTAGCAAATTTCTAAGCCATAACAATTCGCACACTCCCTGAGCCATACCTCTGTATTCTGCTTCAGCACTAGATCGTGCTACCACCTTTTGTTTCTTACTATTCCATGTAACAAGATTACCCCCAACAAAGGTAAAGTACCCTGATGTGGATCTCCGATCTGTAATATTTCCAGCCCAGTCTGCATCTGTGAAGCCACAAATTTCAAGGATATTATTGTGATTAGAGAACATTACTCATCTTCCTGGAGCTGACTTCAAGTACCTTAATAATCCATGTGGTCCTCACTGGGATTATGCATGAACTGACTCACTACACGTACTGCATACGCAACATCTGGTCTGGTATTTGTGATAGATAAATCAGGCGTCCAACTAGCCTCTGATAATGAGGTTTTTCGGTAGAGACTTGATCTGGATACTCTGCTAACCGATGGTTCTGCTCAATAGGAGTATCAATGGGAGTGCAGTCCAACATACATGTCTCTGTTAGTAGATCAAGGATGTACTTTCTCTGACACATATAGATACCATCACTTCTCCGGACTACTTCAATGCCTAAGAGGTACTTGAGTGTACCTAGGTCCTTCATCTCAAACTCTGTGGAAAGCTGTTTATGTAATCTATCCACCTCAACAGTATCATTCCCAGCAACTACCATATCATTAACATATATAATTAGGTTGTTACCTTCTCTTATTGATGTTTGAGAAATAACGTGTGGTCTGAATTACTCTGTCTGTAGCCAATTTTCCTAATGATATGTGAGAATCTTCCAAACCAAGCACGAGGTGATTGTTTAAGACCATACAAAGACTTTCTCAATCTACATACAGAGTTATTTAGAGAAGCGGCCACATATCCAGGCGGAAGATCCATGTATACTTCCTCTGTTAGTCTCTACATGAAGGAATGCATTCTTAACATCAAACTGCCTAAGTGGCCAGTTCCAGTAAGCAGCAAAAGAGAGCAATACCTGAATAGTGTTTATCTTTGCAACAGGTGCAAATGTCTCATCATAGTCTTGCCATCTGGATTATGCTTCATTGTAAACACCCAATGGCATCCTACAGCCTTCTTGTCATGTGGTGGAGATACAAGCTCCCAAGTATTGTTCTTTTGTAATGCTTCCATCTCTTCCTCCATTTTTGATCTCCCAATACATCCTGCATTTTGTTAGGTACTGATACAGTAGATATTTGATTCACAACTGACTCATATGACTTAGATAATCTTTTGGTAGATATAAAATTTGCCACATGATACTCAGCTTTAGCCTGAAGGGTAGGTTCATATTTTTTTGTTGGTTGACCCGAGTAGACCTATTTGGCAAGACATATTGTCTACTATTAGCCCGAATAGAATAACTAACCTCATATGAGTGATCTTCTTTACCAGGAGAGCATTGATCAGGGGTATAAACGACTGTACGGGAGACATGAGGGGCAGTTGTATTGTCAGCTTCTAGTACCTGAATCTCTGGAGTGACGACATCCGGTGGTGTCTGTGTAGCTGACACATTTGTGATCTCAACAGAACCTGTCACCATATCGATGGACTCACTCATCTCCCCCTCTCCATGATACAGCTTTTCAAAATGTGAATTCTCCGCTTGAAGAACAGTATCCGAAGAGGTAAAATAACTCATGTCCTCAAAAAAGGTAACATCCATAGTGACATAGTACTTCCGGGTAGGGGGATGATAGGACCGGTATCCTTTCTGATGTCCTCCATACCCAATAAACACACATTTAACTGCCCAGACATCCAACTTAGACTGCTGATGTTGTGGAAGATGAATAAAAGTAACACAACCGAAAACACAGCATGAAGATTATGAAAAGAGGGTAATGAGACATGAGATGCAAGCACCTCATAGGGAACTTTCCCCTGAAGGACACGAGATGGAAGACGATTAATGAGGTGGGTGGAAGTAATGACAGCATCACCCCAAAGGTATTTAGGCATGTGGGCACAAAAAAGAAGACACTGAGCCATATCAAGTAAATGTCAATTTTTTCTTTCAGAAACCCCATTTTGCTCAGGTGTGTAAGGACACGTTGTTTGATGAACAATTTTGTGTGTGTTTAAGAACTCCTGAAAGACATGATTCACATATTCCCCCCCCCCCATTATCAGAACGAAGAACTCGAATGGTAGTATTATATTGTGTGTGGACAAATGTATGGAAGGCACGAAAAGCTGGAAAAACCTCATCTTTATTTTTAAGAAGAACAATCCATGAAAGACGTGTGTAATCATCAATAAATGACACAAAATACCGCATTCCTGACACAATAGACTCTTTAGAGGGTCCCAAAACATCAGAATGAATTAATTCAAAAGGAATAATACTTTTAGTAGTAGTACTAAGGGAATAAGTAGATCGATGACTCTTGCCCAAAACACATGTCTCACAACATAAAAAAAATTCGTCCACACAAATAAAAAAAGTAGGCATGGATTTTTCATAACATTAAAAGATGGATGCTCTAAGCGATGATGCCATAACCAAACTTCACTTAGCTTGTCAGAAGTGGAGAGTAAAGCCGTCCGAAACTGTCCGCTTGGTTTTTCCCCTGCGTATGTCAGATCCAGATGAAACAACCGGCCCCTCAGAGACCCCCGACCAATTACCTTTCCGGTGAGAAGATCCCGAAATATCACATACATAGGAAAAAAGGTCACAGAACACTGAGCGTCAACGTTCAATTGGGGAACATATATCAAATGATGAGATAAAGCAAGTACATAGAGCACATTGTGAAGCTCTATGGTGGGAGTAATATGAACGGACCATGTCCCTAACACGGGGAATGCCTCACCATTAGCATTAGTAACATAGGGTACGGGTGGAGTGGACAATACGGTAAAATAAGATTTGTCATAAGTCATATGATTAGATGCACCAGAATCAATAATCCGTGTATCAAAACTAACAAAGTTAGAAAAATATTGAAAGCCATACCAATTTAACCACGACCAGCGATGGAGGCTACAGGTGGTCATCCAGCGGTGTGATGATCATGCCCAACCACACCATAGATATCTGGTTCTGGAACAATTGAATAGCTACTTTTGACTGGGGACGAGAATTAGGCCTCTTAGGCCTAAGGTGTGGATACAATTTCCAACAGGTCGCACAAGCATGGTTAGTATCATGGTAATAAGAGCAAGGAGGGCGGGGCTGATTCCCGAAGCCTTGTGGTGGTCCTTGTTGTTGAAGTGGAACTGAAGTTGCTTGCGGAAGAGGTGGCGCCGGAAGAATACTCTCATGCTGAGACTCATCCTTTCAGATATAGATGAAAGCGGTGAGAAGGCTAGGTGGTTCGGTCATTCGGAGCAATTCGCCTTTCGCACTGGTATGATTTGTATTGAGACCTTTCAGGAAATGGTGAACTCGTTCAAGCTCCTTCTCCTTTTGGTACCAAACAATATCATCTTTATTTTTGATCATGTAAGGACGTTTCACATCAATCTCAGCCCAAATATTCTTCAGTTTGGTGAAATAGTGCGCCACCGGTTGCCCATCCTGGTGTAATGCCAAAGCTATGCACATTAACTCATGAACTTGTATGAAATCAGAGTCATTAGTATATAAGTCGGCCAGTGTCTCTCATAATGCCTGCGCAGTGGCACATGCCTCCACCAGATCAACTATCTCGTCATTCATAGATTTCCACAAAACGGACATGACAAGACCATCGTCGTCGTCCCATTTATTGTAGGCAACAATATCCTCATGACTAGGAGCCTTACTGACGCCGGTGACATGCCCCATCTTGTGCATGCCGCGAAGATGAGCAGCTATAAGTCGTTTCCATTTGCGGAAATTGGTTCCGTTGAGTTTGGCGCCCCCAAATGAACCATTGTCAGAACCCTTGACAAATATTTCGAATGTCGGAACATCATGGATCTGAAAACCCTCCGCTTCGTGTCCAGAACCCATTGAAAAAGGATCTGTCTTCGGTGCACTTGCACTGTTGGTGAATATGCACTGACAGGAAAAAGCTGCAGAATCTGGCCGGACCGGGTCAGGTCGAGTTGACCTGGTCGGGTCGGGTCAAGTTGAGTTGACCGGGTCAGTTTGAGATGACCGGGTCGGGTTGCGTCGAAGCTGGGCTGGGCCGAGTCGAAGTTGGGCCGGGCCGGGTAGGAGCGAAAAGAAGCCGGGTCGGGCGGTGCGGAGAGAGGCCAACTCGAGATGAAAAAGAACGGTTGCTGGAGAGGAGCAGCGCCGGAGGAGCGGTCGAGCGGCGTCGGAGAGCAGCAGCACCCGAGGAGAGGACATGCAGTCTCCTCCGGCGACGTCGGGGAGGAGGGATGGCGACGTCGAGGAGCGCCGGAGGGCAGCGGGGTAGAGCCGGACGGGAGGAGGCAGCGATGAGCAGCGGGCGGTGACCGTCCGGAAAAAAGAGAGAAAAACCCAGAAAATCGGCTCCGATACCAAGTTGAAACAAATTGCTTGTAATTGGTTAATGAATTCATACACAAATTAATCATATATATACCCTAATCTAACACTAATTACTCTGTGATTCACGCCGGATTCACGCCGACACTTCCCAACTGCTTCAACTTCCACGCCCATTTCAACTATTTAGAAAATATCAAATTGGAGAAAAAGAAGGAGCCTTTGTTAGGGTTTAAGGTTCTCTCATCCAAATTTCAGGGTTTATATATGTTACTCTTTTTTACCCGAATGGGTTTTGCCCAATTACCCACCCGACTTACTCTTCTGTTTCTTTCTTTTTTCTTAGGAAATTGCAATTGCAAATAGAACCCCCTCTTCTTTTTCTTTTCCTCTCTGTCTTTCTAGTCTGTCTCATGATCGAGATCATCTTATGGATGGGCACAATCCATGATTTTTTTTAGTTCACTATTAATTTTGTTGGACAAATAATTCTTTACCCGATTACCTCCTGAGGTTACCATCCGAGTCTTTCATATGCATTCTCGTCTTGGCCTACTCTGTTAGGTTCGATTACAGTTATATATAATACATTCTAAAAGACTATAACTGCATAATAACTCCTAATTGATAACTATTAAATACCTACTGAACTGGGCCATAAGGCCTTATTCTTCCTACTAATATGGGCTTAACCCTACATAATAGTCTACTGGTAATTACAAATACAAAAGAACATCCTAACATACTCTCTCTCCCCGAAACCCTAATTTCGTTAGCACCTACCGTAACTACCACAGCGACAGCGGCAGACAGTTTCACCACCTCTTTTTTTTTTTTTAAATCAACGAAGGTGACGAGACTCCAACACCCACGGTTGGAAAAATGGTGAATTTCACTATTTATTCTAAACCAATTTAATTAAAGAAATTTGAGTGAACAAACTTAAATTTGTAATAATAAATATGAACTTGTATTCACTGGTATTAAGAGCTACAAAACGTATATTTATCTGGGTAAATTGGTTATGGTGTGAATAAGAAATTATCACTGTAAACGTGAAAACTATTTGAATTCCGGAATGTGTGACAACTTAACAACTTTGATTTTGTAACGTCAGATTCAATACGATTAAATTATGTAACGACAGATTCAATGAGATTGAATTATGTAACTGTCGAATTCATTGTGTAACCGTCAAACGGATGAAATGAAATTCATTGAGGTAACCACTACCAGAATAAAAGACTTAAGGTGGGTCGTGTAACGTCTTAGACGAGGAACTGTATCAAATTCTTCGTCTAAGTAGAAAATTAGCCGACGAAGACTCTTTCGTCCTGTTTATATCTACTTGACGAATAAGTTTGTCTTCTAAGATCTATTATGTCGAGTAGTTCTACACTTAGGTGACGAATATAGTGGTCATTTTGAATTTAAGTCGACGAAATTGTTCGTGATGTAAAATTTAAAGAGACTATTTTTGAGACGACGAAATTTTGCATTTCGTGAGGTATGCTTGTTTGCTTAGGCGACGAAACTATTAAAAACCTCATGTATCATAAATTGTTTAATGTATAAATAAAGAGCAGAAAAAAATTACTTAATATTTATAAATATATTTGTTCATACAAAGTAGGTAATATATAAGTAGTTGCCAAGTTTTACCCTAGGTCATATACAAAAAGAAGGAATATGCTAACACATACTCTTCACTGATATGATGCAGCTGCAGCTTCCCTAATCAACTATGAAAAAAATGCCAAGGACAAAGTCTATGACACTAGCTAGCTACCACCACCACTGAGGGAGTTTGTAATTGGCTGAGATGGATTGCTTGCAGTCCACATCTCCTCCAAACGCTTGATATGCTCCATGGCCTCTAGGTTCTTCTCCTTAGCCTTTCGGGCGTCCTCCTTGGCTTCTCGGGCCTCCTGCTCGGCTCGTGTGGGTCGCTCTTTGGTCTCTCAGCCTTCCTCTTCCAAACGCGCAGCCCTACTTAAAGCCTCTTGAATAATCGCATTGGTCGATATTGAGGATTGACCACCTGTAGTGGAAGCATTTGATGATTGAGAGGTGACCCCAAAAGTTGCTCTTCCCACACCCCAAACCTCTTTTTTGTTTCGTGGTCCTAATGAATTTTAAAAAAAACTTCAACTTGTGTCGGCTCATCAAAATAGTGTACAATTTGGTCATCGAGAACCTTAAACTCATCCCTCACTTTGGCTGTCACCCTATCAACCTCATGTCTGATCTTTTGCTGCATTTAATTTGAAAAATGCAGTTCAATGACTCCACTTGCATATATTGGTACACATATATATAATCACATTCATCACTACCACTTATATATTGCTGCACAGACATATCATCACATCTATCACTAGTTGATTGTTGCACACACATTTGTACCTATGTCAAGATGAAGCCACCATCCTATCTAAAAGACAAAACGAGAAAGACCTTTTCATATCAAAGTTACAAATGTCAAACTTAGTTTACTCTTTATTTTTCCAAATAACAGTGATATTTTCTTGATGTGAGACCTAATTAAATTACAAAAACTGAATACATTCATATGAACAAGCAAATGCATATAATTATTCACATATTTCAGGAAACAAGTGGCAACTTACTATATTTTTAATTGCTTCCGGGTGATCAGCAAGATACACAAGCTCGTAATTCTTAAGTAGGGCCATCGGTTTTCCCTTTTTCTTCAACTCAAGCGCCCCATAGATGAAAGGTGTCGGGCCTGTTGTGTGGTGCAATTTCTTCTCACCCCGGTTCTTGGTGTTGGCTTCTGATTGCCTCTGCATAATTTATAGAAGATATACAATGCACTTACTTAGTGGTTATCTCAAAATTATAACTGTTAAACATACTATTGAGAAATTAATAGTAGAACATAACATGGTATTTAGTGCACACATTTGCTAATCAATCTAAAATAGTAGCATATGAAAAAAATGACAGTAGCAAATTTGTTACAGTAGCAGTATCAAATTTGTTACAGTAACAACATCAAATTTGTTACAGTAACAACAGCAAATGTGGGACCAAACTTGATCATGAAATAGCAAATTACTTACAATGACAACAATTGTAGCCTTCACTAGTTGATCATGAAAGTAAATTAGAAAATCAAGGAAATTAATATACCTTGAACTCAGGAGATTCAAAGTGTCCTAACATCCACTTCCACTCCTCCTTCCTATGTTTAAACTCTTTTAGTATTATATTAGGGGTTTCCTTATTGCGGTTTGTTTTGATCCAACTCTTCCATTTACAGTAGATAGAGGCAGCATGGTCGTGGATCCACTTGACCATCTTCTTATCATTCCAATCAATGTCATAATATAACTGCAAGTCATATATAAATATTTCAGCCCAATTCATGAGTTTTAAGACAAAAACAGTTTCTTTAATACAAAACACATTGAAGACTTGGTTTTAGCTAACCTTGAGTTCATCTAGCAGCTTCTCCCTCTCTTCATCCTCGTGCTCCCACGAAGAAGGTTTTGTCATAGGAATAATGTCTCTCACAATGTGGCCTACATCATGAGTAAGCCAACTATTTTTACCTCTAGTGTTTGGTCCGTGCAAGAACTCGCTGTCGAAGACAAATTTAACCTTCTCACCATGCACTCTCCAATGGTCATAGGCTTTTATCCTTTCATCAACCCCCGAATGCGTTTTAGGGGTGGTGCTGCCACACAAAAAAAGGACAAACAATTAATCGCATGGTATACTTAAAGGGAATTCAAAAATAGGCTTAAAAGGATTTTATATACACTTAAACACATATTATTTAAAGATGAATATAGTATAGGATTACCTCCATCTTCATGAGGATGAGGTAAGCGTCGAATACTGTAGGTGCCTTCATCATTACTTTCAGGATTTGAATCTGATGCACCCGGGTTTGAACTGTCAACAGGGAGCAGGGGAGAGATAGGTGGTCTTGAACCAGGGGCCGGCGCTGTCCTTATTGGCTGTGAAGGGCCATTTACTAAGCTGGCCATCTTGAAGAAGCGCTCAAATGCCTCTTGTTGTTGTTTTCTCTTCCCATTCGTTAGCGGCATCTTTCCTGTATTTTCAATTATGGAATCACAATCACAAAAAAAAAAAACCAGTCATCCCACAGGAAAGTAAAGAAACAAGCATATATACAACTGTTGGAATGAGTCTGAAAAAAACATAACAATTCAGTTATTTCCAAGGATAACATTAACACATAAACACATATTTCCCACATCAACCAGCTGTTCATTTTAACAATAACAATCAAAACTTCAACTCCCTCTAATGTTTCAAATTTCAAACAATCAATAAAGCAATATCACAACCCTGATATAGAAAAAAAAAAGAGGAAACTACACATGTACATGTTACAAATGCAAGAACTTAGAATAGTTACATAGCAGAGGTCAATCAAGCATAGCTGAATAACAAAACCAAAATGAACACAGTGAAAGGGAAAGAACTGAAAAAAGAGGTACTCAACTTCGATATCTTTCAGTCCAAAAACATTACAAAAAGCTCCTTAAATCTCTTCAGTAACACATGAAAAAAAACTGTATAACTAACCCGGAAAAAGTTCGAAACATTGGTAAGATGAAACTGTGCGCAATAAAGTAACAGCCATAAGGAAAGAGGAACCCATTTCAGTTTGGGAAACCTAGATTTCAAATTCAAAGCTTAACTAGTTCATTCCGATTCGATTTAGTCAAAGAATATATGGAGGAAAGAACGACAACCCAATGATAGTGATTTCAATCAAAATAAGAAATCAATTGTAGGATTTTACCTTGTCTGGTAGACTCTCCCTAAAACCGATTTGATTCAAAGATTTGGGTGCAGGTTTCGATTCAAAGATTTGGGTGTAGGTTGGAGGTGACAGGATCGACCGCCATCAGCTTGTCGATGGAGGTGATCGATTTAGTTGCGTCACCGCTGGGTTGTGGACTGATGTGCTGCGAGAAGGTTTTGGGGATTTTGAGAATGAGAGAGAGAGTCGAAGTGTGGATCGAGTTGGAACTGACTGAGGATGAAAGTGTGATATAAATTTTAGGGGTTTTGATCAAGTATAAATTTTCGCCTCAAATAAAATGGGGGAAATTAAACCGCCAAATATTTTGGCCACATAGCCTACGAAAATGCCATTGTTCGTCGGCTATGTTTTTGTGAAGAGCAGACATTGTTCATGTCTAGGCGAATAGCTCAGAATAGGGCGAATGATACGTTTTCGGAAAGGGAACGGCGCCAGTAACCAAACATGTCTGCTTTTTCGGGCATCGGAGGTCGTTTAGGCCCTCAAAATCAGCTTTTAGTGTTTTCCAAAATTATTTTGGATTTTGTTTGTTTTGGATTTTATTTTATTTTAACCCATGGATTTGATTAGGATTTTATTAGCACCCTATGGTTTCGTTTTAGTATTTAAGCTACCTCCGATCTTGTGGTTGTATGAGACATATTTCATATTATAAAACTTTTGAGTTCTCTCAATTTTCCTAATAGATTCGAGAAACCTTAGTCTTGTGGATTCGAGACTACCGTTAGTAAATTCTAACGGATTAGTTTTACTGCATTATTTTTAATCATCGCTCTAGTGTATACTAAAATATTCATATATAATATTAAGGGTTTTAAATGTTATTAATAAAATATAGGAATATTAATTTGAGAAGTAGATTACACTTAATTAATATTAAAAAAAATAAAGTCATTAATTAATTGTCTTCATTCCAATCCTCATCTTCTGTATCATTTGCCTCTGATTCCGTTGTGTACGATTCATTAAAGATGTTGTCTTCTGAAGCATAAATCCTTCATCAATGGCACCATGGTCTCCCTGCCTATTTTGAGATGTATATTCATTTGGGATTGTGATGAATTGATCTCCTTGCACAAAGTGTAAGTGGTTGTTGATGCGAATATCATCTAAACCAAATATTTGAGATGGGGAAGACTCTTGATATGGTTCATGAACTTCGTCGTTGTCCTCTTCAGCATCAAGTTCTTCACCACCGGAAAGTGTGGTCTCACTCCATATATTCCTATGTGACATAAAGTTAACCACTTTCCAAGGAGGACCAGCTTTAGGATCATCGAGATAGAACACTTGTTTTGCCATGGTGGCGAGAATAAATGGCTCAGTGTCGTACCAGCTTGTCTCTGTATTCACTGATAACATACCATAATTCATCTTCGTACTCCTCGGCACATTCAGATTAGTATTGAACCATTTACACTTGAACAGTATAACGCTCATATTTCCATACATTAATTCGACAACGGCAAGTAGCACTCTGTAGTAGGGAAAGTTGTCCCCATGTACCATGACCCCATAGTTTTGGGTTTTGTGGTTTATATCTCGTTGAAGTGTTACAAACTTCACACCGTTGACAAAACATCCCGCATGCACACTGTGGTGGTTTGGCTGGCACGCCAAATGGTACAATTCTGGTAAGCACCATTTACTATTCTGTTGTCTTAGGCTTCTCATCTACAAAATGGTGTCATAAATACATTAAAAGTGAAATTATTAAATTATTAAAATGGACAATTATTTTGCAAGCTTGTTAATAAACGTACCCATGTTAGAAAGTAATAGTGAAACTTTCTTTTATGCGTCACGTTAGGCCTCCGATATTTTGGATTGGCTTTAATGAGCTTTAAATAATCATCAAGGAAATACTGAGCTTCTTTGGAGTGTTGTAGTACACACCAATGAGCTTCAGCTAGCTCAGGATCACTTAATCTCTCAAAATTTGGTAAAGTACCAAAGTGTCGTACCTCTTCTGAAACAACTGAAAGATTGAAGTGTTGTTTGGTACTAGCCATGGTTGAAGGTTCCACCCCATCACTATTTTAGAGATATAAGTTGCAATAGATCACACATTCATCTGCAATGCATGACTCCGCTATCGATCCTTCTGGGTTACTCTTGCTTTTACATAATCTTTTGTACTGCCTCAGTTGTCTAAAATTACACAATTAGTATAGTGTTGTTGTGAAGTGTAATTAAGGGCATAAAAATGATGTAAAGATTTGCACCTTTCTTGGGGTACATCCAGGCAAGATTTGTCCAGGAAAATGGACCATCAGGTGGATCATAATGACAAAGAAAGCGGGCGGAAAAACCCGCTCGAATTTGCACAAGATGTACACAATGTCTTCTTTCAATATAATAACTTCTAACTTCTTGAGCTCTTTAGCACATAGCTTTTGAAAGAACCGACACAGTACTATTATACGTTCCACCACATCTGGATGCAAATAGAGTTGAATTATAACTGGAAGAAGTCGTTGCAACAAAACATGACAGTCATGAGTCTTCAATCCGCAAAACTTATTTTCTCGCTCTCTAATCCACCGAGATATATTACATGCATACCCATGAGGATACTTACTCCTTTAAACCAGATGAATACATATCTCTTCAAAGTTGGATGCATAGTGTAAGGAGCAAGGGGTAATTTCGTCACTGACCCCTTCTTTACTGGCCACAAATATTCTCGTATTTTTAGCTTTTTTAGATCCTCGTGCGCTTTCACAGTATCCTTATTACTGTATTTATGACTGAGAGTTGTTCCCATAATGATATTAGCTACATTCCCCTAGATGTGCATGACATCTAGGGCGTGTCTCAATACCGATTTCGACCAGTAAGGTAAATAATAGAATCTACTTTTGTGTGTAAAACACATCATATCATCTAGGCGAGTTGTTCCTGTTATAGCAAGATCACCACTCAACACTGCAAAATCAAAGGAATTCAGCATCTCCAAAATTTCATCACCAGACCAGACTCGGGGTTTAGTACGAAACTCGAATGTGCCATCAAATCCTTCTACATCCTACCGCCACGAGTGGTCAATTGGAAGCCATCTCTGGTGACCCAAGGAACACACCTTCCCAGCATGCCAATCAGAATGAACTTCATTCAAGCAGACCAGACATGCTTTGTACCCATGCATAGCTTGAGACAACAACATCCCATAACCAGGAAAATCACTTATAATCCACATAACTGCTGCTCTCATAATGAATTAACTTCCACTGTGCCTCTCAAAAGTAAGGACTCCATTTTCCCACAATTTTAACAACTCATCGATCAATGGTTCTATATACACATCT
This sequence comes from Argentina anserina, assembly GCF_933775445.1. Classification (NCBI taxonomy): domain Eukaryota; kingdom Viridiplantae; phylum Streptophyta; class Magnoliopsida; order Rosales; family Rosaceae; genus Argentina; species Argentina anserina. The sequence goes on from NC_065875.1 coordinate 5,640,267, forward strand.
AAACACTTTCCAGGAGACTTAGGACCATGAATTAACAATGACATCATACTAAATTCCTTCTTCATACACATCCAAGGAGACAGGTTGTATGGCACAAGAATAATAGGCCATGTACTATGAGCCAAACTCATACTTCCAAAGGGATTGAATCCGTCTGTTGCAAGCCCGAGTCTTACATTTCGAACATCTGCTGCAAAATCAGGGAATGATCTAACAAAGGTTTTCCAAGCCTCGCCATCTGTAGGGTGTCTCAAAGTATTATCATCTACCCTTCTTTCCTCGTGTTATCTGATTTCACTTGAAGTGTGTCTAGACATATACAAATGCTTTAGCCTCGGAATCAAAGGGAAATGACAAAGCACCTTTACCGGAACACTGTTTTCCTTAATTGTACCTTCCTTCCACCTCGACTCGAAGCATATTGGACATTCATCAAGCTATGCTCTCGTTTTGTAAAACAGAACACAGTCATTCTTACACGCATGGATTTTATCATAGCCTAGGCCAAGGTCACCCAAAATATTGTGTACCTTGTAATAACTATCAGGGAGATTGTTTGGTTGAGGAAGCATATCCTTAACATTCTTCAACATATTGTCAAAAGCCTCATTTAACCACATGTTCTTCACTTTAAGCTGCATTTGTGACAAAATGGTCCCCAAAACAGTTTGAGGACTACCATCATATAGTGGAATCTGAACTCGTGCAAGTAGTCTAGTATACTTATCATAATCATGAGTGTTGGTGTACGGAAGCACATGAACTGTGTTAGTAGTTGTATCATAAACTGCCTCCTCCTCATGCGTTGGAACAAATGTAGGAAAACTGTCCTGTAGAATGTTTATAGCTGGGTTCAAATGATCAAGCTCGAAACTACCACCAGATGTTCTGTTATAAGTAGATTCATGATCAACTACTTCGTCGTGCTTACTCCATGTTGTATAACTACGCATTATACCATTGTTACTTAGGTGGTCATACATTTTTTTATCGTCTTCCACTTAGTATTGAGACATTTTAAGCACGAACACCTATGTTGTTTCTTTCCATCACCATGTTCATGTACAAACTGTAGAAAATCAAGCACTCCTTGTTGGTACTCAATGCTCTCCTTTGATAAATGTATCCAACTCTTGTCTTTGTCCATATCCTGTTAATTACATATGAGAGATACAACAAATAATCACAAATCAAGTGTCACAAATATAAAATATTGTATTTTCTTTGATCTTGTTCATCACCTTATGCCTCTAGTTAGGGTTCTAATGCAGGCAAGAGCACAACACATTTTTTCACATTTCGTATAATTTTTGAATATCGATTTTAGTCCTCGGAAAAGTTTGACAGCATCTCCCTACAGTTTCCAAGTGCACAAATATATATACCTAGCTAGATGCACATAAGGTACAGTATTGGGAGACCCTATCAAAATATATACCCACGATCGAAATCGAATACTCAAGAATTATACGAAATGTGAATCAAAGTCTTGTGCTCTTGAACTGTCCAAAAATAGGACCATTCAAGAATTATATATGATTCTTAAACGGGATTTGTAAGGAGTATATATATATATAAACAAAATCATAAATTAAATAACATAAATTTCATAATACAAAAATAATTCTTTATATTAACTAATTTAACTTAATTTATAATTAAATTGCATAAATTTTAAAAAATTTACACAAATCAATTAACTTCACAACAATCAATAATGAGTATGTATAATACACACAAATAACATAATCACACAAAAATGCAACCAATATATGCCAGGTATTGTTCATTGGAATAGTACTAATCAGAAAAAATGGATGATATGGTAAGAAAGAATCAGAAAGAGAAGATACCAAGCTAGAATTTGATGGGTAATGATAGACTAAGCTGAGGATAAACCCGATTTGAAGAATTGAATATCTAACACTGAAAATCGTCGGAAATTTGTGTGGGAGAACATTTTCATGTTCTTTCCTTTTTTTCACGATCTGAAAATAGAACCTGAACTTATAGTCATAATCTGACTTAGGTTAGGAACATTTTCCTCCCTTAAGACTTTTCATTCATCGCCTAAGAAATACATTTAGAGACAAAAGCATATTCGTCGTTTAGGACGTAAGTACACGACAAAAAAATTTGTTTGTCATGTAAAAAGCATATGCTTAAACGAGGAAATACTCTTTCGTCGCCTAAATTTCAATACATTATTTGAATTAATTTGAGTTCTATAAAGACATGAGTTTCAGTTTAAATGAATTTGACTTGTTTGCAAACGTTACGAAACGGAAACGGAAACGTTTCGAGAAAGTGTAATAAGAAAACGTTACGTTTCCGAACGAATTTATCGACTTTTATTTCGTCGCTCGGTTGCTAAAACTTTCTTCACGAAAGTTGTAGAGCTCGTCGATACGAGTTCGTGGATATGTGACGCGTTCGAATCGGACGTTGTATGTAAAAGTTATTATTGACGGAAGATAGTTTCCGATTTTAAGGGGGGTATAAAAGGACATTTTGTGAAGTAGGGTTTCTACATTCAGAAACCCTCTTCTCTCTTCTCTCTCTCTTCCCGCCGCCCTCTCCTTTTCTCTCTCTCTTTTCTTTCTTCCTTCCCGAGCTCTTCTCTCTTCTCTCTCTCTCTCTCTCTCGCTCTCTCGCACCCTCCCTCTCCTCACCGACGGCAGCTGCGGCCTCACCACCACGACGTGACCACCCCACGAGCACGGCGCATCACCAACGACGCCGTGAAGCTCGGCGTGACCCTCGGAATCCAATCCAATCCAACCAACGAAACTCCAACAACATCAAATCGTGTTTTAGGTATGGGATTTGGTTAATTCGATTGTTGGATTGCTTGTTGTTGTATTTATGAATGTTTTGGGGAAGTTTTGAAGTAGATCGGAGGAGGGGGAGCGGAGGAGAAAAAGGAGGAGATACCGCCGCCTAGAGGCGGCGCGTGTGGAGGCTAGGGATAGCCTAGGGGTAGTCGGAGGCCGTAGAAAGGTAGAGGAGGAGGAGGGGGAGAGTTTGGCCACGGCGGTGGCGTGACACGCGCCGTGGTGGCGTCGGCGAGTGAGCCCCACGCGCTGCCTGTCGGCGGGTGGCGCGTGTGCCCCACGCGCCGCCACGTGTGGCGGTGTGTATAGTTTTGACAGAAATGGTATTTTGGTAATTTACTGTGTAACGGTAAATGTAAATGTAAATTTTATGTACGTACGGTAAATGTAATAAAATTTTACCTACGGTGAATGTAAATATAAATTACTTTCAGTAAATGTAAAAAAAAAATTTGTAAAAGGGTAAGTTAGTAAATTTTATTTACTGAGATTGTATTTACATTTAAATAGTACGTATACGTACAAAAATACGTATTAATATTTATACGTACAGAAATACGTATTAATATTTATACGTACAGAAATACGTATATAATATTTATACGTACAGAAATACGTATTAATATTTATACGTACAGAAATACGTATATAATATTTATACGTACAGAAATATGTATATAATATTTATACGTACAGAAATACGTATATAATATTTATACGTACAGAAATACGTATTAATTGTATATTTGTACAGTAACAGTGAACAGTAAAACTGAACAATAATTTCGTAAAACCGAAAATTGCTGAACAGTAACCGATTATTACTGTTTCGGCATTTAAAGGTTTACGAAACGATTCTAAATTCTTTTCTTATCTTTTGAAGGTGATCGTTAAATCAAGGAAAAGAATTATCTTCGGGAATTGTGGGATTACGCTCAAGTCAATAAGGTGAGTAAAATCTCACATATTTACGAATCTACCCTCGCGGTGATTCAAGATTTTGCAAGAGTATTTAATAATGAATTACAACATGTATACAATTTAGTGGATTACATATATACTGTATAATGGTAATAAGTACATATATATATATATATATAATTCATTATATTATATACTGTTATTAATTCATTAGAAATGGTCATTTCGATGACGGAAGTTTGTGTATTGAGCATGTGTGGTGAAATATGACATGTATAAGATATAGTGGACTATATATGTATTGTATAAATGGTAAATAAGTATGAATATATATAGTTTGCTATATAATATACTGTTATGATTTTATTGTGATTATATTGAGCATGTGATTTGAATTGTACAATATGATGTGAGATTATTGTACGTGATTTTTAACATTGAGATTGTTAAAATGTGAATTGTCTTCGGACCTGATTTTTGGTACAATATGATGTGAGATTATTGTACGTGTTTGGCAAGTCGAAACCTAGCCTTTGGCCGGGCGAAAGTTACGATACAGTTAGAGCTCTAGTCTGTCTGTCGTAGTACTGCATGTGAGGTAACGGGTGGTTATCTGCTCATGGGTACTCAGATTGTTTTGGATGTTGGGTAGCGGGTGGCTATCCAATATCGGCAGTGTATTACGAGAGGGGTAACAGATGTGTACCAGCGTTCTTGGTACCCGTATTATAAATGCACTTGGGTAACCAAAAGGGTTACTTAATTTCTCATGAGCGCTTCTTTTCATATTTCCTTGGGACAACCAGATGGGCCGTCCATTGACTCATGAGTGCATTTATATTTGTTTGATTTGTGGATTTTCGTATATATATTAATATGCGAGTTATATTTTCATTTTACTCATACGAGCTGTAAAGCTTACCGGGTTTGTGTTTACAATCCCGGTGCACCAATTCGATGGTGTAGTGAATAACTCCGCAGGTGTGGATTAGCGGGAATTGACGGACCGCTCAGAGGACTTGAAGTTATTTATCTCCAGCTTGTGTGAGGATTTTGTGTGACTATCTTGTGAGGTTGTTGTGAGAATTATACATTTCCATTTGTTATAATGTTGAATTATAATTTGGTTTGTAATAATCGGTTTGACTGAGTTGTATTTTGAACTCAGAGATGATCCGCTGTGGCATTTTAAATGATTTCGATTTCATCGAGATTGTTTAGTGTTTAACGACTTTGAAATTTTGAGTTTTTATACTCGAAATTTTGGGGTCGTTACAACTTAGGGGAGGAAATACTCTTTCGTCGCCTAACTAACTACTTAGATGATGAAAGTTATTTTGCGTCATTTAATCACCTACCTAGACGACGAAAATTATTTCGTAAGAGGGGAGAATTATTGCGTCGTCTAACAAAGTCTTAGGCGACGAAGATTTTGCCTTTTTCTAGCTTAAGTGTTTTTTTCTGGTAGTGAACAGTCATAACGTTTGAGAATTCATTACGTAACGTTTGTAACGGTCATAACGTATGGAAACTCATTTCGTAATCGCTATAACTTATGATAAGAAATTCATTTATGAATTCATGAAAATTTATTTAGTGATAAGATTTCCTGTCTATAAATAGCGACCTATTCATTCTTCCAAAAAAACAATTGGAAATAGATTCAATCAGAGAACATCTCTCTAACAATCATCTCTCTCTCTCAAATTTGCTTCTCTTGTTCTGGTGATAGAAATGGTTCATTCCAATTCGCTTATATTATTGTAGTAGTGCAGCTTCAAGGATTTGCAAGTCATTGTATCCTGGGAGACTAGCGTCATTGAGTCCTTGCATCGGTAGATAGAGGCGTCGTAATTGTCTTTTATTCGTTCGTCATTGGTTGAGTCATCGTTTCGTAATCCTAAATTTTTGTTCCCGTATAATTATTTTCTAATTTATATTTATTTCAGAATTTAATTTACTATTTATATATTTGCAATATCGCTCCTTTTTATTTATATTCTTAAGACAATTATAGAGATTTTATTTTGCACCCACCACCCATCTCATTTTAACTTTGTGCTGCACTAACTACGTTCACTTTGGTGAACAAAGTGCGCGCCAAATGGCTTATTGATCTGTCTTCATCTTTCAAACTATGTATATAGTGGTGCTTTCGATCAGCCTGTTAGAATAGTACTCAATGTCCCATAAATCCCACAGCCCTAAAGTGCATTGTTCTGCCTCATTCCTCATGCACTCACCCCACATCCCATGTTACGTACATACCACGTACTTAAGGTTCAATCATCTTGCTCATGAGTATAAAGGATTAAAGGTGCTTCAAGTTTAACGGTTGGAAAAGGAATGCAAGGGTATGGATAGTTGGGTGTACTATCAGATTTAAAGCTTCAAGTTTACCTTTGGAGCAAGTTCATGGAGGCGCATAGAGGAAGCCCTTTGACCTTGATCATTATCGATCTAGTCCCTTTTAGTTCTCAGAATTTCTATTTCTGTAAGGGAGGGAGGTGTCTATGCCGATGGAGTCATTGATCTATTGGTGGACACAGGATGTGGTGTATGCCGCTACGATCATAGTGAATTCAGAGTGATGCCACTTCCACAACGCAGTCGTTTCTACCGTCGAGTCTGTCGTCCCAAGCTTGTCGAAGTGGGGTGGAAGCTTTGCTATAATAGGTCCTCAAGAGAAAGATGGAGTACGTTGTAGATATTGAAGGACTACCAAAATCAGGTGCATGTGGGTTAATATATGAGAGTACGATATATATATTGAGCGTGGTTGGTACCGTTGGAAAGATATCTCTTCCCTCTTTCATTTGATATTATATCCACTCCGAACCGATCACCGTACAAGGCGTAAAAATCTTCGCAAGGGGATGCTACCGTCTGTGGTGGTGCTCTAATGTTTTCTGGAAAAGCCGAAGCCGAAGGCTCCACAAATATAGCTATTCTCTTGATTCTGAACACATGCATACCGATTTCTTTTGAATTTTAATATATTTTCGCAGATTTACAAATTTTCTCTCGGCTTGTCATACCACCAGTCACATTACGTGTCACACTGGTAGCTACTATATCGACATTACTGCCATTGTAGCTAGTAGTGTGACTACTCTTGTATCTAGTAGTGTGACTGCACCTATGACTGCTTTATGTTGTGATAAGAAGAAAATATGAAAAAAGAAGAAGAAAATAATGAGTAGAATTAACGAACCTTTGTCTATTGTTATGTGATCTCAAATTTCTCAAATCAACTAATACGATTTCAATATCAACACTAAAATTGTCACATGGAAAACTAGCTAGCTACACTATGGGTCACACTACCAGTCACTCATAAAATTCGTTAGTATGTCACACTAGTAATTACAATATCGACAATGTGATTGGTGTTGTGACATCCATTGTAACATGTAGTGTGACTAACCTTGTGATAGCTACACTGTCATTCACACTACTACTCACAAAAAAAAGTCTCACTGCAATAGGAACTCTAATTAACTGTAACGCCCTATTTCCATCACCATCTTCTCTAACCTAACCTAACCCAAATCAACCACCGCCTCACCTCCTCTTTTCAAATATAGACATTGACAATATCACACTAGAAATCACACCTAGTAATTGATCACGTGCATAGTCACATAGGTAGCCACACATGTTGTCACAATGATAGTCGTGTGACTAGCAATGTGACTTCATGTGTGAGTAATGGTGTGACTCTTGTGATAACATATTTTTTGGACTACAAGCTCGGTGGACATCTGCGGCTACAACATAATCTCTAAATTCTCCAAAGCTATCACTAAGCCTTTTGTCATATCCAAATTTTCTACCTTGGAGATTGAATATGAGAGGTGCAAATCAAACCTAAACTTTTCGGATCCGCAACCACCATATCTCCTCCTCTCCAGCCCCTCCTTTCCATCCAAACTGAAAACCACCGATTACGTACAATGATTAAGATGCAATACCAAAGGCGGTGTAATATCTCAAAATTTTATATTACTGCTAGTTCGATTTTATAGTACAAGGGTGAAATCGAAGGTGTTCGAGCAAATTTTTACTGAGAAACGTTATCGTGTGGGCTCAAGAGTTGACTTTTTATTTGTTGGGAATCTCAGAAAACTTTCTTCATGAAAGTCGCAGAGCTCGTCTATACGAGTTCATAGACACGGACATGCATAATTTGGAGATCTTATGAAAAAGTTACGATCAACAGAAGTTTCGGATTCCAGAATTTTAAGTACAAATAGAACATTTCCTCTTTAGGGCTTCATTTGTGCGAACCTCTTTTCTCTCTTCACTTATCGCGCTGCGTGCTCCGTCAGAATCAAAAACATTATTTTTTTAACTCGACCCTGTCCCGGTTGACCCGACCCAGCTTTTCCGGCATTACCTGACCTTACGACCAGTCCAGACCGACTCGCCTCCTTCCGCTAAACTTCTCGGTGCTGGCGGTTTGCGCCACTTCATGCACATTTGTGAGATTTGACGCACCCTATTTGTGGTAGCGACCTAGAATTCAACCTGGTTTTTCTGACGGTTCGAGACATCGGCACCGGTCAAGTTCTTTCCCTCTCATCCGTGCGGGCCTCTCTATGGTGATGGCTTGCACTAGTTTGTGCTAGTTTGGGAGAAATGAAGCTTATAAGAGAGATGGCAATCCAGAACTTGATTTTTCGATTCCGATCCTTCCGGTGATAACATCGGCCCAGACATCATCGTCAGTTACTCACAAGGGTCTTTGGCCTCAATTTCTACCCACGTGTATCAATTGAAGCAATAATCGGCTAGGCAACAAAGCCTTTGATTTTCCTAGTTCTTGCGTCTAGGGAGCTCTATTTTGGTCGAGTGAGATAAATGACTCCACCCTTTGTCAATTCTTAGAAGTCTTGTTAAGCAATTCAATTTTAGAGCACTGATTTCTTAAACTTGGTGAATAGTGAGCTTGTAGAAACATTTTGTGTGGTTCTTGGCCGAGTTGCTTGAGACGCAGGTATGAAGTTGCCTATATTTACTTGTCTTAGGAAATATTGGTTGTTTAATTTGGGTTGCTTGGCGTGTGTAGATATGGGCAGCATGATGGGTATTCACATAGACACGAGTTTCGACGTGTGTTAGTGAGTCCGAGTAATGCACTATGAGCAATTGGAACTCAAGTTGTCATGGACTCGTCGTTATTGGGTTTTTGATATGCAAATCGATAGATTTTGGTTGCCAATTCACATGTTAGGGTAGTTTTAAGTGTTATGGTGATCATGTAGATGCAACCTTTCATTTGATCATTGTTATTGTGATCTAGAGACTCTTAGTATTTAGAACTAAGTTTAGCTTCAGATGATTTAACTTTAGGTGTAGTTTAGGTGAAAGGGGTAGAATCTTAATCATTGTTTTGTACATGAAAATAGTTATTGAGTTATGACATTGGTATGATTAGGACGTGATGCTTTATTTTGGAGTGGATGGGATTTCACAATCCGTATTTTGAATAGAAGACGTAGCGAGAGCAAATGTGAGTAAACCTCACAATAATTATCATGATCGAAGTAATGTTATAATTATTGAATTTAGTTTGAATTGTTAGCATAGTCCATGCATCACTATCTTATAAAAATTGTTCTAAAAATATGTTTTGGTTTAAATTACGTGAACTTGATCGTCTTCGGTTCATGGATAAGTAAAACGGTATTTTAATAAAATGATTTTAAAAAGTTTTAGTGATTATAGATTATGGTGAATGTGAGAGTGAAATTGGATTATGCATGTGGATATTGATATGATATAGTCAATTTATATATGGATATTAAATGGTAATAATAATATACATATATACGTTGTTATATTATATTTTATATCCTTGAATGTGATTATATCTTAATGTGGAAGAAGGGACCGGAATGACATAAAATGTACATTCTGGTAATTTCGTTTATTGAGTGTGATTATTTGATATTGTTGGCGGATGGGAAGAAAATGTATATTTTGGTAAATTGGTTTATTGTATGACTTGTTCATGTTGTGATGTTGTGAGAGTCGCTTGGTTTTGTACAATATTATCATGGGTGATTGGTTACGATCAGTTAGAGCTCTCGTCTGTCTGTCAATGCACAACATGAGAGGTAACCTAGTAGTATTATCTCGGTCTCATGAGTGCATGTTTTTAAAAAGGAATTTAATTGCGATATGTTTATTGGTTGTTGAGTTGCTAAATTCCCAAGTTATGATTTTGTCATGCATTTCCTTTTGAGAAAGGGATATGGAGTTTTTAATGAAATCAATGTGTGAGTTGTTTCTTGATTTCATGATTTTGGGTTGCCTTGTTGGTTTTTCTCGTCCACTTTATTTTGTAGTATATTTAAGTGAGTTCCTGAACTATGTGTTTATGCATGAGTCATTAATCTTTATCATGCATTTATGCATGTGTGTGATGTGGATTTTACATGTTGCTGCTTATATGTTATAAACATGTTTATTTTGAGTCAAGTTTACTCATTTTTACTTACTAGTCACAATCTATTATGGCATGGTACGAGTGTTTTAAGTGAAAGAGCACAAATGGAAGAAAAAAAAGTGAGATCATAAAAAAGTCACATTTTGGTAATCAAATTATAAAAAAGTCATCAATTATTTAGAAATTATAAAAAAAAGTTCATTTGAACATTGGTAATTAGAAAAAAGTCACCAAAGATTTAAAAATTATAAAACAGTCACTCATGTAAAATTGCTAAAGCATTGCCCATTAACTTCGTACAATTTAAAAAAAAATGCCATTGCTTAAACTAATACTCAGACCAAAACGACGAAGCCAACATCTTCTCCGATCATCCACTCCTCCAAATTCGAATTCCAAGTTTCCAACCCGTCATGCAGTACCACCACCGCCCATCACCACCAATCTCAGACCTCCTCGTTGCCAATCTTCGTCGGCCACAGCCCTCGCGCCATGTCGCCGATCTTCCCCGGCCGACCTCACTGAACTCACACCTTCTGAGATGAGCACATCGTCAACCCCACTAGACGCTACTAGGAAGACGGCTCCTCAGATCTACAGCTCGACGATGCTTGCAACCATCAATGTACATCAAAATCTGATTTCGCCTCCTAAGAGAAGAGATTACCTCTTCTGGATCTGAGTCTGATTCTTTGGATCTCCGCCATGGCCAGTGCTATCCTTGGCTTGAGGTCAACTATGGCAGTTGAGATGCTAGCGATGGTGGTGCTACAGCAATTATCGAGTCTTTGAACTTGGGGCCGACGTCGTTAAAGATGATCCCATGCAGTGGATATGCAGTAACGAGGAGGGAAGACCGACATGGAAAGAAGACTGTCTCCACCTATCACGCCCCCGAATTTTAAATAATAAAATTTAAATTCAAAACGTCACAACTCGAATCAAATCAAATAATTACATTTATAACTTGTACAAAACTTAATCTACAAGATAACTGCAACAGTTACAAAGAACTAGTTACAAGAAAATTCCCAAATTACAACCCTTTTCGCAACATCCCCAAACTCTCTCACCATAAACATGAACATCAACCTGCACAAATAACCATACACCATGGATTGGTGCACCAAGTTGTAAAACAATGAACCCGGTAAGTTTTTAAAGCCCGTATGTAGAGCAAAAATGTGAATAAACATGATTTCACCCTAACAAAATCTCGCCCTGCAATAGAGCATTAAATATATCAGTTCAAGTCATTCAAGACAATATAATATCTCTTAATTACAACCCTTGCTTCAAGGGAAAACCCTTTAATTCAAAATACGAAGTCACCGAGAGGTGTGTGTGTTTGTGTGGATTTTCAGCTGCGCCTGATTTGTTTTACAGGCTGCCTATGTACCCTGAGAGGGATCAAGCCACTCGTAGTTCAAATTTTGGTGATGTATTTGGGTGAATTTGGTTTAGAAAGAACCAGAGAATAGGTATAATATTTGGTTGAATCTAGATTTAAATCTGGATTGCCTACATACCATGTGAAGGGATCAAACCATTGTAATTCTTAGGCTTTTGGGATTCCAATGGGTAGATGACTCATTTGCTTGGAATTTGTGTTTGAGGCATGTGTGAGGGTTTAAAGTCTTCGAGCTTGCATTCGAGCATTTTGATAATTATTTTATTTTTTTAGTGCTTAGTGAATTTGACTGGTGTGTCAAGGATTCAGATTAGCTGAATTTGACTGGTGGAGTCAGAGATTCGATTTTGAATATGTGGTTGCATTTAGTGGGTCGCTAGATTGTCTATATAGCCTTTTTGAGGGATCAAACCGATCATAGTTCATACATTTGGCTTTCAGTTTTGTACCGACATTTGAGCTTGACGGATGTGTGTAGAACTTGAATCCATCAAGCGTATTTTTTATACTCCCAATTGGGTAGAGTGCTTGCCGGGCTTTGCAACAGGCCTCGGAATTTAGTGTCATTTGATTTGGGTACCCGTGTCGAGCTTTGTAGTTGGGCCTTGAGATTTGACTTGAGCTTTATACTACTTCACTTTGACTTTAAAGTTGATAGTTTGAGCTCGAGTTTTAAGTGAGATGTGGACCTTTATAGTACGGGCTAGGTACCAATTATTTTACTTGTAGAAGGCCCAAAGACATATGGCGACCCATCTTTATATTGATTTTCTTTTCTTCCTGTTTCCTCCTCAGAGCTCTTTATATTCCCTTGTCAATTGAAATTCAAAGCAACAAAAACTTGAAGGCGGAAGTGAATTAGCGTTGCACTTGAATATGGGTCCGTATGAGCTTCTACTGAGCATGTCTTTGAGAAGAGCCAAACTCTCCATTTTTAATATGGTGATTGCACTTGAAGCAAGCGCCACGATGCTCACCACATGTTCGACGAAATGCCGAAGAGGAACTCTCTTGTCCTTCTCGTGAATTTTGGGCGCTAGGGCATTGTTGACAACCTGGTAGATTGAAGCTTGAATTGGGTGAGAATCACAGTCTTTTGTTCTGCCATTGTATTCAATTTGTAAGCATAAACTGATTTCTATTCTTTCTTGTCGGTGGCGTTTGGGTTTCTTTGGAATTGTTGACGATTGCGAGATTGATTGATTTGGGCTTCGGGCATAAACAAGACTTGGTTGCGCCACTGCTAGTTTGAATTACAACAGATAAGACTTCCCTCTTGGCTCGGTGTGTGATATCCAAGACCACAATTTTGGTGTTTTGTCTCAATCCCATTAATCAAACATGATCTCAACTTGTTCAAAAAGCACCGCCTAAACTTGCTTTCATGCTTTTAAAATGGTGACACCTCTCCAAAGTTTTGGGTGGCTAGTATTTAATTCCAACCACACATTGATTAAACCTTCAACAATTCACGACACCCGTACCATAAACAACTGTTTTGTTTTATTTGTACTTTGTTAAACATTGCTGCTGTAATTTGAGAGGATCTTAAATTTGACAGACCCTCATTGTGCAGGCAGGCCGCAAGGCCAGAAATTGGCATTTTACAATTTGTCACAGTTCCAGAGATTCAATTGAGCAGTAGTTTTAAAGGGTGAGTTCTCAATTGTTTCAGTATGGCACCGCCAACCTCTTTCATTTTTGTATGGCACCACTTCAAGCTTTCGAAACAATATCAGATTAAAATTTTCTTTTCTTTTTGAGGAATTAATCACATTGACGTTTCTTTTAGATGGTGACCATGGAACAAGGTTTGTGGAGACAGAGCTCCGGCATGGTCATTGGAGACGCTGCTCCGGTGATCATCAGGACGCTGCCCGGAATTGTCATCGGGACGCTGCCCGGAATTGTCTTGTTTATATATTGCATCGTTGAGAGGCCTGTGAACACATTAGAGTGGAGAGAGTCTCACCCTTCACTTTTGTGTGATCGTCGAGGTTGGACTGTTTGCTTTTGAACTTCGTCCTCTTTTGTAGGGCTTCGACTATGTTTTCTCCTTCTTCTCTACTTATGCTACGTGGCTGCTCTATGCGTCCCTTTCACGTTGCTCTCCACTCCTATGCGTCGTCTCCTTGCTCTCCTTGTTCTCTGCTCTGCTCCTTGTTTCCGTCTTCTTCTTCTGTGTGTTTTTCTCCTTTTTCAACAATAGAGGAAGTCTTTATTTATAGAGGTCTTGTAGCTAAGTAATTGAGGTTGAGTTGATCTCGGCTCTCCTTATAATTGATTAGGACTCATCCTTTTGAGAACTGCTTCCAAGACGTCAACTTAATCTCAACTTCTTCTTAATTGATATGTTTTCAGCTCCGTAAGAGGGCTATTGGAAGCCTATGAGCGTTTGGACTCTATCATCTTCCAAACTTCAGAAACAACATTTTTTCATTTTCATTAGGAATTTTATTTTACTGAAATTTATTATAATTGTAATTAATTATTCTTTCCGGTTTCAACAAAAAAAAGAAAACCTAAACGATTTATAGAATGAATCACTTTTATTCAAAAGTAAAAGTTTGAATATATAGTACGTCTGACTTGGAAAAACTAGAGTTGACACGTTCAACAGTTTGAAGATCAAAGTCTAGGAAGCTCTGGCAGTGTTTCGCATTTCTTTCCTGGAAAAGGAGTGATATCGTGGTGTTTTAGTTTTCCCAGAAATTTCATTCCATATCTATACAGATCCAAAAACCTTTCGATCATCTTGTACGTGGCATCAAACTGTAAGGTAAATTTCCCAAGAATTCGTACACAACGATGAATATATGATTTCTTTTGAGTTTTCTTTAATGAATTAAGATTATGAATGATTTCTAGAAATTTAATTAAAAGAAGCTCCCCACAACTACAAACAGGTTTCTCGTTCGTTTTCTTTTCCTCTTTGTGGGTTTTTCCCAAATATGGATTTTCATTCTTCTCGATCATGCTCTTAGTTGTTTACTGCTTCGATTTTATTAGTTGGTCATTAGTCTTTCATAAGCCATGCACAGACGGTTATTCTGTGTTCTCATCTGAAGTAGCTAGGTCAATTTTGTGATTGGGAGTTGGGACAGACATCATGCTGGATATGGGTTTGAATGTTCATTGCTGCAGGCGTGCGGCTGACTTGAAAGTTAGCAACTTGGCATGGGATTGGTCGACTTGAAGACTGTACTCCTTATTGTATTGAGCTATGGTGTTGTGTCATTTACATGACACTGTGCCTTCTTGTTATTACTGTTTTGGTTAACTACCATTGCTACATGATCTATAATAGCTGTATGTTGGTCGCAAGGTACCGTGATATTCAGTATTGGTAACTATCTGTGCGGTCGATTGGGATGAAGAAGATGGACGTCAACGCGTCCTAATTGATTACAGATTAGAAATGGATAACATTGATAATGATAGACTCGTAACTGAAATTTTACTTGGGAAGTGAGTGGAGAAAACTACAGTTCTCATCCGTACAATAATAACGGCAAATAGAGGTCCTGCAATACAGAAAATGATCCAGACACTGCTCTGTGATTTTCGTAGAAAAGCTTTTTTTGTGAATTGGATATATAATGTTAACACAGATTAACTGCTATAGTAGAATTAGTGTAAACTTACTCGCTTGCTAGGCTGCTAGCTGACTTTTGTACATGTTATATATCCTAGAGGAAATCCTTGCTCTATCATGTCAGAAAATTTCCATGAGGAGGAACATGCAGAACAAATATGCAAGCAGACATCTCCTCCATTACCAGAAGGCCTGGGGACACAAGTTATAGCTCTCTTCACCAGTACTTTTCGCCAATCGAACAAGAAGGATAATAAGATTCCACCAAAAGTACAGGTAACAACACCTGATAAATGGGCTCAGAGTGCTCCAACTCAAGAACATACAAATATATCTGGTGATGTAATAAGAAAGGATAAGGATCAGAAGGATGTTGCACATATTCCAGGTAATAAGTTTTAGCATATTCAAGATCAAGCTGTTAGTATAATGTAGTAATATTGCAGTTTTATATCTAGTGCCTTTTCGAAATATTCGCTGACAAGTAAGCACCTTATCTAAAGCTAAAACATAACTTCCAATTTTTCATGGCATGCTCAAAAATATTACTCTTAATATTTGTGTTTTCTCGTTAGCTATTATAAACATCAACCTAGTTCCATACGTGACACTACATCTTGCTGCCCTGAATGGTGACTGGATATCTGCTAGAAATTTCTTGCAATTGAAGCCAGAAGCTGTGAGGGCTAAGATCACAAAAGGTTCAGAAACTGCTCTTCACATTGCAGCTGGGGCAAAACGTACACTTTTTGTTGAGGAGCTAGTTAAATGGATGACACCAGATGATCTTGAATTGAAGAATGATGTAGGGAACACCGCTCTTTATTTTGCTGCTGTCTCTGGTATCAAAAGGATTGCCGAGGTAATGGTGGATATTAATCCATCATTACCTCAGATTCGAGGAACTAAAAATCTAACACCACTTCATATGGCCACATTGCTAGGCCACAGAGAGATTGTGTGGTATCTATATGATAAGACAAGTCTGACGGAAGACGACTACATAGGGCTTTTAATTTCTGCCATAACAGCAGATCTTTATGGTAAATCATATAAACCTTTAGATAATATTGCTTCATTTCCTTCTACACATATGGCGTTGATCAGTAGTGAAGCTTTCATTTTAAGATGACAAAAGGACAATAAAATTCTCGTCCATGGTATACAACAGATGTCGCACTGCATATAATTCAAAAGCACCCTGAAATGGCTTTTGCTCGAGATGGAAATGGAGAAACAGCACTACATGTAATGGCTCGAAAGCCTTCAGCATGCTATAGTGGCAGTAAGCTGGGATTTCTGCAGAGATGGATAACTTCATGTAAGTACACTCATGATATTTTTTCAGAACAGCCTCTGTCCTGCCTTTTCTCTCTTAAAATTCTAATTGTGGTATGTTTTATAAAGTAGTTTCTCCAAAACAGCTCAAGGCAGCTTCGAAGCTCTCATGCCATTACATGTGCATAATGCTATTAAAGTTTGGAATTATAAAGAGAAGAAAGAAAAAAAATGAAAAAAGCCAAGTAAAAATTCAAGCCTGAAAATCTTTTTTAACACTTACCTAAATGATTGCAGATGTGGCTGTGGATATAGTGGAACAACACCCTTTAATAACTCTTGTTCAAGGTGAAATTGCAGAGACCAAACTTCACATAGTTGAGCGTTCAACATGTTATAGTGGAAGTCAGCTGGGACTTTGGAAACGATTCATATTATCTGGTATGTAAATGATGTTTGAGTCTTAACACCATGTTGAACTTTTGATTTACAGATAATGACTTGTTTGCTTTTGTTGTTTTATTCAGTACCATGTATCCAGGCCTCATACGACAAAAAGATGAATCATATGCAAGCAACTGAACTTGTGAAGCTGCTCTGGAAGAAAGTTTTGACACTAGAGAGTGATTCAAGGATATGTGATTTGATAAATGCGCCGTCTCGCTTATTATTTACTGCTGCTGAATTAGGGAATATAGACTTTCTCATTATATTTATGAGATTGTACCCCAGTCTCATTTGGCAAGTTGATGAACAAAATCGAAGCATATTTCATGCTGCAGTGATTCATAGACAGGAGAAAGTTTTCAGTCTCCTTTATGAATTAGGTGGTCTGAAAGACTTGATAGCTGCTTACAAAGATGTGTCCAACGATAATATGCTTCATTTGGCTGCCCGAACATCTGCAAGTCGACTAAGTACTGATACTGGGGCAGCATTGCAATTGCGAAGAGAGTTGACTTGGTTTAAGGTAAGTTTTCGTCCCAAGTAAATTTTTCTCAGTATTTGTAAGAAGCTGTCATTCTCCATGAATGGGAGGTTAGTGACAAACTTGTTGATCTGCCACTAGTCACTAGTAACATTTGGCCTGAATTATCAACGTTATACTGGAACTTAGGAGGTGGAGAAGATTGTCCAGCCATTATACAGAGAAATGAGGAACTCAGATGGAGAAACACCACAAAATCTTTTCACCAAGGAGCACAAGGAACTACTTAGAGAAGGACAAGAGTGGATGAAGGGTACAGCATCATCATGTATGGTGGTGGCAACTCTTATTGCCACTGTAATGTTTGCTGTCATCTCTACTGTTCCAGGCGGCAACAACAGTAACACTGGTATTCCCATACTTCTTAGATCAAGGGCCTTCACGGTTTTTGTCATATCAGATGCAGTATCTCTGATCTCATCAACCACTTCAGTCTTGAGCTTTCTGTCCATTCTTACATCACGTTACCATGAAGGAGATTTTCTCAATTCATTACCAAATAGATTGATTCTGGGGCTTGCCACTTTATTTATCTCTATAGCCACAATGATGATAACATTTGTTGCCACACTACTAATGGTTCTTGGCCCTGGATTTCATGATATGAAAATTCCAGTTGCTTTGGTTGCTGCAGTTCCAGTTGGTTTCTATGCATTACTACAGTTTCCCCTTCTAGCAGACATGATCAGTCATGCATATATTTCAATAGTTTCTTTTCGCCCATGCAACCACCTCTTGCATTAGATAACTTACTTGATGTCAGAATGTAAGTGTTACGACTGTAAGGTAATGTATTAGAGTGAAATTATGTGTATAGTACTAACATTGTGAATTTTAAATTTGGATGAGCTGTACCAAGGTTTGAAGGAATCATACAATATATTCAGAAGAAAATCATAGACTTTCTTATAGGTCTTCATTTGTATTCACTCCACCATTTACACTTCTTTCAATAAGTTTTCATTGTAATTTGTCTAAAAAATTCTGTGTTTTAACCTAACTGCTCTTCTCAGCTGGCTCAAATTGACAGTGGTTGATAGTAGAGCTTTAAAATTTCTCCTGCCATTTGAAATTTTCTGCCCACCCAGATTAGGGTGACATGATTAACAGAAAATAGCCATAGTTAATATCAACAGTTCCAATAATATCTCTGATAAAAAACCATCCACTTTAATCTCTCTTTTCTGGAATTGAGCATACTCCTTGAACATATCATTTTGACCTTGATTTGAGAACGCTAGGCGCTGTCAGCAATAGTGAGATTGCTTGCAGGGTTGAAAATGTGGCCGCATGGCGTATGCAATAATCTGGCATTGACATAGCTGTCTTAAGTATATATCCTAAGAAAATAAAACATTGGAAAAGAAATTGTTTTTGTTGCAATTCAATTATGAAGCTAAGAATGTGCTATTCACTCCAGCTCTATATATGTGCAACTCAGATGTACTTGTTATGCTAATATCAGTATGCGCAGGTGCAAACAGAACATCTCCTTCGATGATTGCATGATCTCCATTACTAGTAAATATGCTTCCTTTCCCAAGTGTTGCCACAAAAATAGAAGGACCAGGTACTGCAGGAAACTCTGTTGATTCTCCATTGGGAAGATGGAACCGATCAACCTCAAATTCTTCAAAAGGCGGAATGTACCTTGTTACATGAGAATTCACAGCAAATCCTCGCAGAATGTCAGGTAAACCTTGATTATATGTGAGCATAGAACAAAGAGTTTTGATATCTCGATGTTTGGGAGTAAGGCCAGCCCTAACTACATTGTCTGAGGTTGCCATGCACTCGATGCAGTCCCCAGATATATAGGCATGGGGTTCATTTGCTCCAAGGCATAATGCTTCTCCAGGATCAAGCTTCACATAGTTAAGAAAGAATGCAGATATCACTCCGACATCATTTGGATATTGCTTTTCCAATTGCAAAACTAGCTGCTCCTTTTCTGTCAACTGCCTCACCTGATCGATCAAAGAAATGTGACATCGAAGAATACATAACAATGAAACTATCAATAAATGAAAATTTAATTGGATTAACACCTGACTTCCTGTATGTAAACGACACTTCAATTTAGTTGTTATTGTTGTTATCATCTCCATGCTAGTTGACATGAGTTGGGTAAACGCTAAACGTAGAACAGACTTGACTTTATCCTCCCAATCTTCTTTGGTCATGCGAAGCACTTGGTTTGTGACCTCACTACCAACCATTTCTTCAATTTCAGGGACATTACCAATCACCTTCTTAAGCTCCTCAAAAGTGATGTAACCACAAAGAGCCTTGAAAATGTGTCAAGGCCAGCGCCATCTCAGGCTTATAATTATCATCCATGTATATATTTGGCATAGACTTGTGCAAAGCCTTGGCCAGTTCCTTATCTGGGTGTGCCTGTATTGACAATGCCTTTGCCACCGATTGCACCTAACATAGACAACCATACATGCACAATAATTCAATAGATCCGATCTCGATGCAAATTAAAAACAATTAGATTTTTCCAAGTAATAGGACAATCAGCCAACGTACCTCAAACAAGAATGGAAGATCAGAGGAGCCCCATTTTTGGACAACCTTGTGACCAAGCATGTCATTAGGGTTGCTAAAAATCCAGTCATTCAGAGATGGAGATGCCCCAGTAGTGGTGTTACTATTGTTCAGATCCTGATCAATCAAAAAGGAAAGTCCAGAGTCATGTGTTCCCATCCACATTTCGGCGTAAGGCTTTTCTTGGTCGATCTCAAAATGAGAGTTGGAGGCACACAACCTGCCCACAACAGAGTCTCGGCCTTTCTTACCCCAATCGTAGTTCATGACAGAACATCTTAGCCTCTGAACACTCCTCTGCCTCTGCTTTGGCTGTTGCATCTCCATGAATGAATTTGGCTGTGCTTGATTGACAAATGAATCAGGAATTAGACAGAGAGAAACTGGAACAGACTAATGTGATACTAGCCAAATATGAGATGTAGTGTATGTGATGCTTGTAGTCTTGTGGAAATGGTCATAAATATCATGTGGTCTCTTCAAAGCGTTTGAAAGGATTACCATATATGAGAATGAGAAAGGAATTTGGGTCACTTTGACCTCTGTGTTGTCAAAATTTCTGTATAAGTTACTTTTGGACACAGAGAAAATGCAATCTTCATGAGAATTTGGCGGTCTTAGGATGGCAAGAAACTCGGAAGAGCAATTGCAGAAGACGTTGACTATAAAGAGGATTAAGAACACGTTTATTAACGTGAAATGAAATTGTAAATAAAAGAATTGATTACAAAATAAGAGACTTATGTCGTTTACTAATACATATGAGAATTGGAATGAATGTGAGTCGTACCTCCTAATCAGGAATTGATTCCTGCTAAAACCCCTAACTTGATACCCAAGGAGGGAGGTCGGTATCAGTTTCAATTCCTCTGTCAATTCGGATATCAATTTTTGTTACCTCAATTACACTAATTGAATTGAATAATTTCCAAATTGTCCAACCCAAATTGAGATTATATAATATATATATATATACACAAATAGTATTGTTAAAACCCACAAATAAACAACCACATATATTATACGGAAGTACTTAATGTCAATTATTTTCTTTTTCTAATAATATTCTCAATTTTGTATCTTTTATTTACATAATTTATGATTGATAAATGAAATTTAGTTAGAATTGAATTTGTCTTATTGGGTGTAAAAAGAAAAAGAAAATTGGTGTAGGTGTTCTAATGGTAAAATTAGTGTAGCATAGCATTACTATTGATTAGTAGAGAAAATAAGTGACTTCATAGATATATAGGGTTATTTCAGTAATCAAATTAGTTGTAATTCTGATTCTGATGGTAAGTAAACAACATCAATCATAATTAGTATTATTTATGTTCTAATTCCATGTTGTAAGTAAACAATTCAATAGAATTGAAATCTGCACATTCAAACCCATTTCATCTCCAATTCCTAATGGATTTCATTCTTGATGAGTTATATTCCAAGTTAGTAAACGTATCATTAACTCAAATATTAGTGATGTGTCTGGATAGAGGAAAACAATGAAAAATTTAATTAAATTTCTGAAATTTGATATTCTTTATCTTGTTTGGGGTGAAACTTTTAGAGTAGTGCGAAAAATTCTATAGGAAAAGATAAAGAGAATTTGAAGCTTGTTTTCTCTGTTTATTTTCCATGAAAAAGATGTGTCATTCTTTAATTCCTAATTTTTTACATATAATTCTAACCTTTTTTAAAACTCTAGGGAATTCTTATTCCAGTTCCGTTCACACGGTCACTAACTGACTATCTTATAATAGGATTCCCATGAAAATATGATTCTGATGAAAATAACATTTCCATCAAAATAAGATTACTTATTGTAACTATGACTAAATTCTTAGAGGAATTTTAATTTTTAACTTATTGTAACTTCGACTAAATTGTACTGACTTTCATGAATTTGATCCTTATTTGGATATGAAAAAAACTTGTGTCCAACCTAGTATGTATGCGTGTGTCCGAAGTCTCATTTATTTGTCAAATTAGGGAATATAAATACATGATTTTAACCGTTCAAAAGTTTAGTTTATCACTAAAAATCAAATGTGTAAATAATCAATGTAAACAAAAATCTTTCGCTCAGTCGATTGCATCAAAGTCATGATGAAAGTTAGTAGTTTCATGATCAACTATCAATTTATTTCATAAATAACTTGGGTCCGATCTAATATGTATGTGTGCATCCGAACTCTCTCTCATTGGATACTTTTCGTAATGTAAATCAAAATTTTAAACAGTTCAAAAGTTGCATAAACCAAAAGATCATCTCCGCAAAAAAAAATTAGCATAAACAAAGACCATTAATTGGTCAATCGATTGCATCAAACAGATTGACGACTGGTCATAAGAGTGCTTACTTTCACAATCGATTGATCAAATGAACTTTGTTTATACTAATTTTTTGTAGAGATGATATTTATCGGTTTATTCAAAATTTGATGGTTTAGATTTTTTATTTATATTGCAAAAAGTATGTAAAATGAGCGAGATTTTAGATGCATGCGTACATACTAGATCGGACCCAAGTTTTTCCCACTCTTTATGCAACCGACTATGGAAATGATTTTCTTCACATAAACTTTTTGCATAGGTGATTTTTATTGGTTTATTTAACTTTTGAACGGTTTGAGTTTTTTATTTACATTGCGAAAAGTAATCAAATGATAGCGAGTTCGAACGCACACATACATACTAGGTTGTGTACACAAGTTTTTTCCACTGGCTATCTCCAACAAAGGTACTGTCCATGTTGATCAAATGTCAATATAGGCACGGCAATGGGGAAGTCTAGTCAGTCTTGCTACTGGTGTTTGTTTGAATATATGTACTTTGACACAATGAATAAGATAAGCTTACCCTATCTCTGTAGTACTTGAGGCTAACATTTTTGACATGTTTCAGAGCCGTCTTTGTTTTGTGTATGATGTCATCATCTTTCATCCCTTTTGTTGCCTCCATGTAAAAGTCAAGAATATTGATATTAATATTCTCAGTTCTTAGGTGGTGAAGAGCTTCAATTAATGAAGAAATTGAATGGTAAACACAATCCTAACGAGAGTACCATAAGCATTTTAGAAAGAGCAAAGTATATGTGATTATGGTTGTGTTTGGCGCAGCTGTAACTTATAAGAAGAACTAACTTATACTTATTTATAAGAATAAGTTGCTGATAATACTTATTTCCCCATGATTTTATATTTACCAAACAGCAAAACCTTAGCTTAGAAGCCCCGCCAAACATAGCCTATATAAAATTAATTACATACAAAATTTTATCTTTTCTCCTTGTTGATGTACCCGGACAAAATGCTTTATTCAATCAATGTCCTTGTTCAGATATTTTTGTGTAGCTTCCACCTTCTTTTTCCTTATCTCCTCCATTTGTTATCATTTTTATCCTCATATCTCTCATTCTTATTTCCTCCTTCTCTTTCAATTTGTTCTCCTTATTCTCTTTCTTTTCCATCTCCTTGTCCGAGTCTTGCACCTTTCTTGCTCTGACGAAGTTAGTCAAGGTAAATATGATCGTTGAAATTGGTGGTCTTGTATGTAGTTTATTCCCTATATGATGTTAGGTTAGATGAGTGATTAGCAAAGGCTGGCACTTTGTAATCATTGGGAATATATTTTGAGCGAGATGTAATATCTCTACTTATGTTTTTTTGTCAAGTGTTGAACCTTGATCCTATTAGTTCTATGATATCTAATATATATGAACTTTGCGGACAGTCTTAATATTATTTCATGACATTTTTTAGATATTTATTGTAATAGGGGTTTAAACTTTATATCACCTCTTTTTCATTAATGAAGGATTAAGGATAGCCGCACTACCCCTTTATAGAGTGATACATTTCATGATGAACTAGAATAATTTATCATCTTAGAGCTATATATGAACTAGAGAATAATTTCACTCAACACCTCAAAATATATTACAAGATAACTCTCCACAATTAAAGCTGAATGTGTAATGGTAAATCAGTTTGATTATTTATATTTATGACATTAAAATTTTTGTTAATAATGACTTATAATAGGATGGGTTGTCTCTCTCATATTTTAATAATACTTTATTTCACGAGATCATTTGTTGTTGCATTTTGCTAGCTTTTTACCTCACTTATTACAATTTGTTATCTTTATGAAATTGAAGTAGTTTGAAGGCCTACACCTCGGGACCATTTCTGGTCCCGAAATGTGTGTCGTCGATTTTTTTAAGGTTGTGACCTGAGAGGCAGATCCAGAATTGTTTTTGAGTCTAGGCTAATTTACTCCCTTATTTGCAATTGATTTTGTCAATATAACTTGTTGTTTCTATGTTAACTTTTTCTTTGATCAAAATGATATTTTAATACAATGACCTCAATTTGACCTCATCAAACTTAGCTTTGGAAAAACAATTATGAGAGGAAATAAGAATAAAAGTAAAAATACTAGGAGAAAAGAGATTTTAGAGAAAAATTAGAAAATAGAAACAAAAAGAAAAAGTGGGAAGAAAACTTTAAAATGTAAGAAGTGGGGAAAAATGAGTTGAAACTTGAAAGTCTCGAAGCAGGTTATGGGAGAGACATCCAGATCCTTAAGAGGACAATAAGTCAACTGAATAATTTGGTAATTCACTAACTATCTTATACAATTACTATAATAAACCAAAATTCTAATTCCATTTCTTATAATTTCTCAGATTTTAATGGAATGAATATTTTGGCTATATTCATATTCTACGTCTTATAATTAGCCTTCAATCAAAGTAGGAATTGGTTAGAGAACCAAATGTGTTAATTGACTTAGTCATTAACCAAAGAGCTGACTTTTCATATGTCACTCTTTTCAGAAAACTTCATTTAGGAAAGTCGTAGAGCTCGTCAATATGAGTTCGTAGATATGTGACACGCTTTAATCGGGCATCGTACGAGAAAGTAAATTGTAACGGAAGTTTAGTTTTTGAATTGTGGAAGGGGTAAAAGAGGGCATTTTGGGAAGTCTACAATCAGAAATATCAATTCAAACAAATCTCATTTCTCTCTCCTCACCCCCCGAGCTTCATCTTCTTCCTTAGCCCTAAAATTTCCAGCGCCGCCTGCCACCATTTTCAGCCGCTATGATCGACACCTCCATTGCCTAGAGAACCGCACGGTCGTGCCCACAAGGTCTGGGGAGTGGCTTAGCCTGTTCCAGCAGGGTGGAACCGCATCAGGAGCTGGAGGATTTGGCAGAAATCCTACCGTCGTCGCCTGTAATTTCTGGGTTTCAAATTAGCTTCAAACGACTGTCTATGCTCTTTTGGTCACGGTTGCATCAACTTGGAAGTTGTTTTAAGCTAAAACCCAAAAAAACATTACATCTACTACAATGGCGAAGGAGTTACAGTTGCACTCCAACAACTCTCCGGCCATTTCCGACGGCCTTGGGTGTAAAGAACTCCACCCCTTCTCTTTAATTTGCAAGTTTGGAGAGGGAGACAGTGAGTTTGGGATTTTGGGGTTAATTTTAGGTGTGAGGCCGTGAAGGTGGGTTTTGGTGGAGTGAAAGGTGACTTGTGGTGGTGGTGGTCGGCAGCTAGTGCTGTTGTGCTTGTTTTTGTTCGTGCAGTTGAGTGGTGAAGAGTTAGCTTTTGTGTGCTCTGTGTGATTTCGGTGAGGAGGTGAATCTATTGTATTTCCATGTTTTAATTTGAGAGATTGACACGGCCTTGGTAGTTAGGAAGAAATTTTCTAGTTAGGATGTGAAGATAGATCCTTGATGCATTCAGTTTTGTTGTTGTGAGACTTGGAAAGGTAGCACAAGTAAATTGTTGCCATTTTGGTTAATTTTGGGGTATGAGGCCCAGAGTTTAGTTTGGGTGATTGGAAAAGGAGAGATTATGATTCTTGCTTTGGTTTGTGAAGTTTGTGGAAGTTGTGGCCTTTTCGGTGTTGTGTGTTTTTGGGAGGAGATTTCAGTATCAAGCCAAATGACTTGAATTTTGTATTAAGTGGCTACTTGAAGGTGTTAATGGTGACGGAAGAGAGCACAAATCCCTTTAGGTATTTATGGAGTTTTGAGTTGTTTTTATTTAAGTTGGACTTTCTTTTTACTAAGTGAAGTTTTTTGCACTTAGGTGTTTGTGAAGCAAGTAAGTGATCTCACTTGAAGTTGCAAACAAAGTTTAAAGTGAGTAAACCTCACGTTTAAACTAGCTACCCGTGGCGTAGCTAGACATATTTTATTTTAATACTTGTTTTTATTTATTTAGAGATGGTGTATATATTTGGTAATTTATATATGTATATCTAAATGGTAATGAGATATGACCATATTTATCATTGAGTATGTAATGTCCTATTTATATTATTGTGTGATTGATATATTTATATAGTTTTGGTGATATATATATATATATTGGACATTTTAATTGTGAAATATATTGTGTAAATTTTGTTGGTTTATATTATGTGAAGGATGGGACCGAGAGGGAATGAAATGTATCTCTCGGTAAATTTGAGGTTTATAGATGGAATAAATGCATAGTCGAAGTGTTGTTTGACCAGAAGGGAATAAAATGTATCTTATGGTATTATTGATGGTGTGTTTGTGAGTTTGTTGGCTAAATACATGGAGTTGTGACTGTGAAGTGGCGTGTCCAATTTGTTTTGCCTTAGAGGTGGCCATGTTGGCAAAGGAAAAGTGTGAGTGAGTTGGTTTGGTGTGACTGATTTGGTTTGGCGTGAGTATGTTGGTGTGGTTGTGGATGTGTCCTATTTTAGTGTGTTAACATAGTCCTAGAATCATTAACCAATAAAATCGTTCTTAGAATATGTTTTTTTTTAAATTATATGGACTTGATCGACTATGGTTCATGGGTAAGTAAAACAATATTGTATTAAAATGGTTTCAAAAGGTTGATGGTTAGGGGGTTATGTTAAATGCGTGTTTGGGTTATATTTAATTGTTATTGATGTTTGAATGTAGATTGCTTGGTGTTGAGTGTATGGTATTGGTTTCTTGTCTCCTTTAATCTTATCTGTATATTAAATGATTTCCTGAACTACGTTATTATGCAGGAATCACTCATTATTCTTTTGTGTTTTCTCCTATAGGTGTGATCTCCTGAATTAAAATTTATGTAGGGATCATACCTATTGTATTTTCTTATTTATTTGTTACGTGAATTCATGAATTATGTTTTCATGCATGATTCACTATTTGTTTCTTGTTTTTTTATTCTTGTGTAAATGGGTTGCGGTGTTGTGTGTTGTGTGTGTTGTTGTTGGTGTTGTGGCTGTCATGTTGATGTAAGAGTTGAATGGTGTTGACTATTTTGGGAAGTGATTTCAAATTGTCGTAACCTCAAGTATAGATTAGTGAGAGTTGCATGGTGTCGTCTATTCCGGGGAGCGACTTCGGGTTGTCGTAACCTCAGGTATAGATTAGTGTGAGTTGGTTGATGTTGGTCTATTATGGGGAGTGACTATGGATTGCCGTAACCTCATGATTAGATTTGTGTGGTTGGAAGTGGTTGTCGATAGGTATTGTTGCTTGTTGTTGTTGTTGTTATTGTTGTTGTGTGGTTGTGTTGATAGCCTTGTTGTAAGATATTGTTGTTGTTGTTGTTATATATAGTCATTATTGCTGTTTTTATGATGAGATGTTGATGTTAGATTGAGTAATTATGTTTGAAGATTACTCATACAAGCTTTATAGCTTACCAGATTTGTGTTTGCAATCCCGGTGAACCAATCAATGGTGCAAGGAGTAGTGTTGCAATTGTTACATAGCAGTTGTTGGAGGGTTTGACAACTTGGCAGCTATTTGCTGTTTTTGTATCTGTTATTGATTTAGTTTTGGTGAGAACTGTGAGAGAATACAACTTTCCTTAATTACATTTCTGTAATTTTGAGAGTATGTAAATACAGTTTGTATTCCGAGTTAATTGTTTAAACCCAAGTTGGATATACAGCTGCTGAAATATTATTTAAATTATATTGAGGTTATTTTAGAGTTTTCACTTCCTTAATTTTGAATTTTTAATGTTCAGAATTTGGGGTTGTGACAATTACTTATAATATTATGGTTATGTTTGGACTGCAGCCAACGTAGCCCTTTAAATAAGTCCGCCCTTTAGAGTTTTGAGTTTTTTTTTGGTATGTATGCAAAATGGGTATGTGTGCTAAATCAAGTTTTAGAATGTATATAGAACGGAAAATTGGAAGCTTGAAATACATTCGCAAAAATAACTGCTTCTCTTATTGCTTTCTACCTGTAATAACCCGATTTTTCGGAATGATTTTTGGATCACTTTTGAATTTATAAAGTATGTGAAATTCATTAAACGTGTTTGTGCCGCCTTGCGAAGTCGGAAATTGAAAACGGAAACGTTAACGGAACGTTTATTTAGAAAAACATTACATTTCCGAGACGTGAACATCGACTTTTACTCCGTCGATCGTTTGTGAAAACTTTCTTCACAAAAGACGTAGAGCTCGTTGATACGAGTGCGTGGACGTGTGACGCGTTCGAATCGGACATCGGACGTAAAAGTTATTAACGTCGGAAGTTCGTTTCCGATTTTGGAAATAGTATAAAAGGAAGAAAAGGAGATTAGAAATCAGAAAATCAATTTTTTTCCAAAAAAATTAACTCGGGTACTGTTCACCCGAACTTGGGTACTGTTCACCCGACCCAAAAATCTTCTCCGGCCGATTTCTCCACCATCCGACGTCGCCTCGTGTCGTGCCACCTATCAAAGTGACGGGCTCGACGATCTCCATCTTTTGAGCTACGCCTTGCACTCCGTCGACAACCACACACGGTGCAGCAACTCGGATTTAGACCATGGTGTCAACTAGAAAGTTGTTGGAAATGTTGTTTAGGTTGTGGTGGTGAAATTTGGTGATGATTGGTGGCGGTCGGTGAACAGTAACGCCGCTTGAATAGTACTGTGAATAGTGATCTGTAACAGTAACTGTGAACAGTGATGTCGTATAAATAGGAAATGTGAATAGTGATCTGTAACAGTAAATATGAACAGTGCACGGTAAACAGTACTGTTAACATGTTTTGGCATAACAGTAACTATGAACAGTGTTTTGTCAAAAAACATTAACTGTGAACAGTGGTTTAGTAAGAACAGTGATTAGTAAACATGAATAGTGTTCTGTGAACAATGTTTTATGAACAACATTTAGCTGTGCTGAAATCATCACCTGATATTTTAAGTATCATTTTCTAAGCATTTATCGTGCTATTAGGTGACTGATTAAACGAGTGAACAAATTACTTTCAATGTCGTGGAAGTTGCACGCAGGAAAAAAGGTCAGTAAACAGTACTGTGAACATGTTTTGACATAACAGTAACTGTGAATAGTGTTTTGTCAAAAAACATTTACTGTGAACAGTGGTTTAGTAAGAACAGTGATTAGTAAACATGAACAGTGTTCTCTGAACAATGTTTTATGAACAACATTTAGCTGTGCTGAAATCATCACCTGATATTTTAAGTATCATTTTCTAAGCATTTATCGTGCTATTAGGTGACTGATGAAACGAGTGAAGAAATTACTTTCAGTGTCGTGGAAGTTGCACGCAGGAAAAAAGGTGAGTAAAATCTCTCTTATTTATGAATCTACCCTTGCGGAAATTCAGGAGGTTGCTAAATATTAAAGAACGAAATATGACATGTATATAATAAAGTGGATTATATATATATTGTATAAATGGTAAATAGGTACATATATATATAGTTTGCTATATTATGTACTATTAGGATTTCGTTTGGGAATATGATCACAGTGGTGATGAGAATTATATATTGAGCATGTTGATGTGATTTGTACAAATAATGAGTAGATTATTGTACCTGGTTTTAACGTTGAGAATTGTTAAAACGTTTTTTCTTCGGACGTGTTTATGAAATATGACATGTATATAATAAAGTGGATTATATATATATATATTGTATAAATGGTAAAGATGTATATATATATATAGTTTGCTATATTATATATTGTTAGGATTTCGTTTGTGAGTATGATCACAGTGGTGATGAGAATTATATACTGAGAATGTTGATGCGATTCGTACAAATAATGAGTAGATTATTGTACGCGTTTATGTCTTCGGACCAGTCTTCGGACGTGTGTGGCATGTCGGAACCTAGCCTTTGGCCGGGCGAAAGTTACGATACAGTTAGAGCTCTAGTCTGTCTACCGGACATCGGGTAGCGAGGAGGGCCCGATGTCGGACTTCGGGTAGCGAGGAGGTTGCCCGAAGTCGAACTTAGGGTAGTGAGGAGGTTGCCCGAAGTCGGACGTTGGGTAGCGAGGAGGTTTCCCAATGTCGGGCGTTGGGTAGCGAGGAGGTTTCCCAATGTCGGGCGTTGGGTAGCGAGGAGGTTGCCCAATGCCGACGGTGTACTACGTGAGGGGTAACAGAGGTGTACCAGCGCTCATTAGTACCCGTATTATAAATGCATTTGGGTAAACAGAGGGGTTACCCAATTGCTCATGAGTACTTTCATTTTCATATTTTCGGGACAACCAAATGGGCCGTCTATTTACTCATGGGTGCATTTATATTTGTTGATTTGTGGATTTCCGTATATATTGATATGCGAGTTATGTTTTTATTTTACTCATACGAGCTGTAAAGCTTACCGGGTTTGTGTTTACAATCCCGGTGCACCAATTCGATGGTGTAGTGGATAACTCCGCAGGTGTGGATTAGGGGGAATTGACGGACTGCTCAGAGAACTTGAAGTTATTTATTTCCAGCTGGAGCGAGGATTTTGTGTTACTATCTTGTGAGGTTGTTGTGAGGATTATACATTTCCGTTTGTTATATTGTTGAATTATAATTTGGTTTGTAATAATCGGTTTGACTGAGTTGTATTTTGAACTCAGAGATGGTCCGCTGTGGCATTTTAAATGATTTCGACATGTTGAGATTGTTTGGTGTTTAACGACTTTGAAATTTTGAGTTTTTATGCTCGAAATTTTGGGGTCGTTACAGTTGGTATCAGAGCCTAAGTGCGTATTTGGCGATTATCAATATCATCCGGGAGTGATGATCCGACTGCAGGCGGGCACCCATCACATGCTCCTCGGTATTGATATGTTGTCGGGTACGCGAGAGTGTTAGGAGCCATACCTTATGGTTTGGTCCTTTAGGGAGTATCGTGATGATACTTCGATGATTCATCTTATTCTGAAATTTAATATTGATATCTGTTTTGGTTGAATTCGAGACTTCACTTGTAGTGACTAAGTGTTTCAAAGTGATAAATATAGAAAAGGGCCGTGGACAGGGCCGAGGACGGGCGAGAGGTCGCAGCCGAGGTAGGGTTGTAGGCCGAGTCCGCGATGTGGAGGACCTTTGCGAGGAGGCCGCTCCACGGGCAGAACAGGATGACCATGCTGCTGTTGTTAGAGACGATGTTCGTGTGCTAAAAGTTTATTTAAGACATTAATGGTCTGTCAGCACCGTTACTTCGTAGAGGCTTGGATCATATGGTAGCGGACCACTAGATCGAGAGTATTGGGACTTACTTGGTGATGATTGAGTGCTATGAGTTGGAGAAGATGATGATAGCCACATTCAATTATTGATAGTTCGGTAGAGGAAATGTTAGGATTGATTCATACATCTCTGAGAAACTCATTATGTGTCACTTCGCTCTTTGAGTGTTCCACGAATTGGAGACAATGAAAGGCTTGTCCTATTGTGATTGGAAGTAGAGAGTTCTCTGCTTCGTTGATTGTGATCCCGGACCACACCTATGATGGAATCTCAGGAATTGGTTGGTTGAGGCCGCAGTGTGCGGTGAATGATTGTTGTAATATGGTGGGGTCATTCATAGACCCAGGAAACCAGTGTTTCGTTATCTTTGCGTCAAATCGGATAATGCCATGAGAGCTTGAGTCTTGGCACATGTTGAGTCTGTGGATCTGGGAGTCGCTATCACAGACATTGTTGTGATATTCGAGTATAGTGAGGTGTTTCAGGAGATACTGAGTTTGCCATCTTAGAGAGTTGTCGATTTCTTATTTACGAGGTACCTGTTATAGCACCTGTAGCGAAGGCGCCTTATGGGATTGAGACAGAACGAGTTTAAAGAATTGAAAGCGCAGATAGATGGTCTATTAGACCTAGGGTTCATCAGACCTAGTGTCTCACCTTGAGTTGTGCCGGTGTTATTCGTGAATAAGAAAGTGGTCTCATGCGGTTGTGTGTGGATTATAGGGGAATGATTATGGTGACCATCAAGACCATGTATCATTTACCTAGGATTGAGGACTTGTGTGATACGTCCTTAAGGTGGTGATACAATTATTGAATTGAAATTCACATTACGTCGTCGTTGAGTTCCAACTTATTTTAAGTCGGCCATAGACAATTGATGATACACATTGTTCTTGAACTGAGCAAGAATCTAAGGTGATGGAGAAATCTCAACATGACATCATGAATTAATTATTGCTAGATGAGCAATTAATTGAGAACGTTGATCATTCTTGAATTAATCATTTTGGTGTTGGGATCAGAACTTAACTAGGCCACAGGTCCAAATGAGACGTTATGGCGGCAAAGTAACTTTATGGAAGGTAAGGAACGAGATGACCTTAGCTTAGTAGTGTTTTAACGAATTTTTCGTGATAATCACCTTCCAACTGGTAAAGAATTGGTTGAGGACCAAAATTTGCTTTTCAAGTGCAAGTGGTGTTAGTGTTGGTGACTTAGAGGCTCTTTTCCCTCTATGCATCAAATTGTTTATTGTTGGATAAGGTGGTGTTGACTGAAGTGTTCAACAAGGGATAAATTTTATGATAAAAGGTTAATCAAGTATATTGTTTCTTACAGAGAAGTTATTTTGGCCGAATGCGTTGGCCATGAGGGTTCTTATTGAAAGTAAAGAAACAACTGTTTAGAGTGGTGGTGTAGCAATCATTTTGGGGTTAGTTTTGAGGAGACAGTGGACCCAATATCCGGTTCTGTTGTTGAATTGATTGCAGAACTTATTAGTAGTACAACGGTGATGGAAACCAATGCTTTAGATGATGTCACTGGAGTGTTTGGGTGGGACCGTATGTCATGCATTTGAGGCGTGTATGAACCAGGGGGTAAAGTATGTCTCAGTTGTGGTCATGTTGTTTTTTTTTGCGCCCAAATTTTCATGTTCCACTATCGGGAGATAAATATTTTCTTTACGAGTCCTACAATTTAAAGCAGGTAGCTGTAACTTATTGTCCGACGGTAAGTGGTGGTAAAAATGGAGGGATGCGTGATGCATCTCTCTCGTGGTGGTAGTAGAATTTATGTACTGCCATGTGCGTATAATGTTCGATTCTCAGGTGAACTGATTGAGAGTAATTCTTAATCCAAGGTGGTGTTCTGTGATGATTGTGAACTCAATGAGTTAAGATTTCTTTATCGTGTTGCCGATACAAATATGGTACTTGGGTGGGTATCATGCACGACAACTTTTTATGGTTATAATAAGATGATCATGAAAGGAGATTATTTTGTTGATTGGAAGGAATGGTAGGTTCGTTATTCTAGCGATGCATTGTGGTGAAGTCATGAAGGTATTGTCGTGATAAAGCACGTTTATTTAAAAACCACTATGTGTAATGTAAGTAGTAGGCATGTGTTAATCATTGATTTGACTCATGTTAGATGTTGAGAGTTTTGACCATGCTTAGTAGTAGGAGCTAACTCATGACGTGAGGATAGTCTATCAAATCGCAAGAGAGTGGTGAACTAGACAAAAGAGGGTGTCGACGCCTCCATGCTAAAAACATCATTATATTTCGGGAGAATGATTATATTTTGAGTAGCTCACATGCGACTATTATTGTTAGGACATGTGACAGATTGTTTGATGGAGGAAGTTTGAGGTAACGGAAGATAGGTTGAGAGCTTGTACGCTGGATTTTAAGGTAGCTGGGAAATCATTTGAGATTGATTGAGTTCGCCTACAACGACAGTTACCATTCCAGCATCGGCATGGTACCCTATGAGGCACTTAAGGTAGACCATGTCAATCACCTATCTGTTGGGCAAAAGTTGGGTGTAGTGAGATTTGGCAAGAAAGAAAAGTTGGCCGAGGTATGTTGGGCCTTTGAGATTCTCGAGAAGGTGGGAAAACTAGCCTTGCCTACTAGCATGTCGGACGTTCACAACGTCTTCTACATTTCCATGTTGAGGAAGTATGAACCTGATGTGTCGCATATGTGATCGATCATAACACCATTGAGGTGAAGGAAAATACCACTTTTGTTTTGAGCCGGTTTGTATTTTGAATAGATCCACAAAGAAGCTTTGGAGGAAGGAAGTGGAGCTAGTCAAGGTATTGTAGAGCCATCATGATGAAGGTGATGCATCATGGAAGCTAGGGTCGGATATGAAGACGAGATACCCACTGTTGTTTATTGAGTGAACTTGAATTTCGGGACGAAATTCCTTTTAAGGGGGGTAGAATGTAATAACCCGATTTTTCGGAATGATTTTTGGATCACTTTTGAATTTATAAAGTATGTGAAATTCATTAAACGTGTTTGTGCCGCCTTGCGAAGTCGGAAATTGAAAACGGAAACATTAACGGAACGTTTATTTAGAAAAACATTACGTTTCCGAGACGTGAACATCGACTTTTATTCCGTCGATCGTTTGTGAAAACTGTTGGTTGAATCACTTAAGTATGATTATGTGTATTTATGGGTGAAACTACCTACTCCCAAGTATAGAAGGTCAAGTTTTAGTAAGGGAAAGTGTAGAGTATCGTACCCAAGGGATTGGGGGAAACTCAACTCTAACTAGATTTTCGCAAGAAAAACTAGAAAAACATGCATTCTAACTTTTTACAAGTTCACAACCTTAGCCCTTTGGAAGCTAAGAATCATGGAGATGGTATTAACAAGTGGTAGTGAATCGACTTGGTTGATTTTAGAATTAAGCTAAGTAAACTAATTCTTGCACTAAAACAACAAAGAAAGGTAAATGTAGAGATAGAATCAAAAGAGAAGTAGAGACTTAGGCATTGCACCTAGCCTTACTCATGCACAAATGTAACTCAAGATTAATGCATAACATGTTTGACAAACTTCCCCCTAGTGCTTTGGTGAAGCTACCAAGAAACCAACTAATCATGTAATTTAACAAAGTCTTTTGGAGCCAAATTAAATCACAAAACCTTAGTCCCAATTATATTACCTTATAATACAAGTGGGCTATGTACCACAAGCATAACACCCCCTTAGAGTAATTACACTCATGGAACAAGCATTAAGTTCATGGTAAGAAATTCAAGCAACTTAGTATTTCCCGTAAGAAACACTAAGCCACCACCTAAAGGCTACCCATGCTCACGGATTCAAGAAGTTGTCAAGTTCAAGTTCCGATTCATTAATTACCTAAACATGTTTCTAGGTGACAAAAATAGTAACACATTTAGTAAGCATTTTAAGTGTAGAAGCCCATAGATTCAACATGCATCAACATCAATTAAAAGTAAAATGAATTCATTAGCACATGAGTTTGGCTAGGGCTAGCCTAGCCTCAAATCCAACTACTCACAACCCATTAAATACAACAACCCTTGAAAATGAAATACATCAAAAGAAAAGTAGAGTAAAGAGAGAAGAGATTACCAAGGGTTTGGTACAAATGATACCAAACTGTACCTCTAAAGGTTTACTACCCACAAAGATGTAATAAGAAAGAAAATGCTTCTAAGTATGGTATTAATAGGTTCTAACAAAAGAAGAACTCCATGAACACCATACTTTATCCACACAATCTAGGAACAAAGAATAAGGGTTGAGAAAGAGTATGAGTAGAGGATAAAGAGAGTGAAGTGACCCAAATCTATGAAACAAGTTTGTGATTGATCAAGGGTGTAAATGATCTTTAGTTTTTGGTGAAAACTCAAGACACTTTACACTTTTCTTTGCACAACTTGATATCTATGACTTAGGCCTAAGAAAACTATGTTAAAACTATGGAAAATATGAAGTTTTGATGGAGTTTTAGTGTGGTGAAGGAGAATGCACGAATTTGTGAAGAATGAGGGTATTTAAAGGCCTTAAGGTCACAAATGAATAGTGGAGATGTAAGGGGATGAATGGTTAGATATGGTGGACAAATGTAGAAGCACAAATTGTGGATCTTGTTCTTGAAATGGTCCCCTTCATTTGTCTTCTTCTATTTTAAATTTAAATCCCCAATTCATGGAGCACAAATTGAGGATCTTTTTCTTGAAATTGTCTCCTTCATTTGTCTTCTTCTATTTTGAATTTAAATTGTAAATTAAAATTTACAATTCATAATTCACCAATATGCTTCATTGACTTATTGACTTTAACCACCACCATTTCCGGCAACCACCTTCTCATCGCCGGAGTTTAACCGGCATTTTCCGGCGTTGACTTTTCTTTTCTTATGAAATCTCCACATTTACTCTTTTTGGCTTGAAACTTTCACCCGAATCCATAATGTGCGCTAAATCCACTCTTCTTGACGTGTTTCCGATCATTTGCACATTTTCCTAGCATGAGTAGGAAACGTAAAAAGAAATAAATAAATATACAAAAATATAAAGCAAAAGAATAAGAATAAGGCAAACATTACTAGGTTAATATTAACCTAACAAAAACTTTCTTCACGAAAGTCGTAGAGCTCGTCGATACGAGTGCGTGGACGTGTGACGCGTTCGAATCGGACATCGGACGTAAAAGTTATTAACGTTGGAAGTTCGTTTCCGATTTTGGAAATAATATAAAAGGAAGAAGAGGAGATTAGAAATCAGAAAATCAATTTTTTTCCAAAAAAATCAACTCGGGTACTGTTCACCCGAGCTCGGGTACTGTTAACCCGACCCAAAAATCTTCTCCGGCCGATTTCTCCACCATCCGACGTCGCCTCGTGTCGTGCCACCTATCAAAGTGACGGGCTCGACGATCTCCATCTTTTGGGCTACGCCTTGCACTCCGTCGACAACCACACACGGTGCAGCAACCGCCGGAAGTTGCTGCGGTGTCGGCGCCGCCTCCTCCGGCCACCATAGCTCGAGATTCTTGGGGGGTTTTGCTTGTCTTAGTCCCAGCAACATTCCCACAAAAGGAATCGAGCCAAATCGAAGTGTAAGTATCCGAATCAAAATTTCAATTTCTAGGGTTTGTGAATAGTGCCGAATTTATGTTCTTCGTTGTTTTGATTGTTTAGGCTCGGATTTAGACCATGGTGTCAACTAGAAAGTTGTTGGAAATGTTGTTTAGGTTGTGGTCGTGAAATTTGGTGATGATTGGTGGCGGTCGGTGAACAGTAACGCCGCTTGAATAGTACTGTGAATAGTGATCTGTAACAGTAACTGTGAACAGTGATGCCGTATAAATAGGAAATGTGAATAGTGATCTGTAACAGTAAATATGAACAGTGCATGGTAAACAGTACTGTGAACATGTTTTGGCAAAACAGTAACTGTGAACAGTGTTTTGTCAAAAACAGTAACTGTGAACAGTGGTTTAGTAAGAACAGTGATTAGTAAACATGAACAGTGTTCTGTGAACAATGTTTTATGAACAACATTTAGCTGTGCTGAAATCGTCACCTGATATTTTAAGTATCATTTTCTAAGCATTTATCGTGCTATTAGGTGACTGACGAAACGAGTGAAGAAATTACTTTCAGTGTCGTGGAAGTTGCACGCAGGAAAAAAGGTGAGTAAAATCTCACTTATTTATGAATCTACCCTTGCGGAGATTCAGGAGGTTGCAAAATATTAAAGAACGAAATATGACATGTATATAATAAAGTGGATTATATATATATTGTATAAATGGTAAATAGGTACATATATATATAGTTTGCTATATTATGTACTATTAGGATTTCGTTTGGGAATATGATCACAGTGGTGATGAGAATTATATATTGAGCATGTTGATGTGATTTGTACAAATAATGAGTAGATTATTGTACCTGGTTTTAACGTTGAGAATTGTTAAAACGTTTTTTCTTCGGACGTGTTTATGAAATATGACATGTATATAATAAAGTGGATTATATATATATATTGTATAAATGGTAAAGATGTACATATATATATAGTTTGCTATATTATATATTGTTAGGATTTCGTTTGTGAGTATGATCACAGTGGTGATGAGAATTATATACTGAGAATGTTGATGCGATTCGTACAAATAATGAGTAGATTATTGTACGCGTTTATGTCTTCGGACCAGTCTTCGGACGTGTGTGGCATGTCGGAACCTAGCCTTTGGCCGGGCGAAAGTTACGATACAGTTAGAGCTCTAGTCTGTCTACTGGACATCGGGTAGCGAGGAGGTTGCCCGATGTCGGACTCGGGTAGCGAGGAGGTTGCCCGAAGTCGGACTTAGGGTAGTGAGAAGGTTGCCCGAAGTCGGACGTTGGGTAGCGAGGAGGTTGCCCAATGTCGGACGTTGGGTAGCGAGGAGGTTGCCCAATGTCGGGCGTTGGGTAGCGAGGAGGTTGCCCAATGTCGGGCGTTGGGTAGCGAGGAGGTTGACCAATGCCGGCGGTGTACTACGTGAGGGGTAACAGAGGTGTACCAGCGCTCATTAGTACCCGTATTATAAATACATTTGGGTAAACAGAGGGGTTACCCAATTTCTCATGAATACTTTCGTTTTCATATTTTCGGGACAACCAGATGGGCCGTCCATTTACTCATGGGTGCATTTATATTTGTTGATTTGTGGATTTCCGTATATATTGATATGCGAGTTATGTTTTTATTTTACTCATACGAGCTGTAAAGCTTACCGAGTTTGTGTTTACAATCTCGGTGCACCAATTCGATGGTGTAGTGGATAACTCCGCAGGTGTGGATTAGCGGGAATTGACGGACTGCTCAGAGAACTTGAAGTTATTTATTTCCAACTGGAGCGAGGATTTTGTGTGACTATCTTGTGAGGTTGTTGTGAGGATTATACATTTCCATTTGTTATATTGTTGAATTATAATTCGGTTTGTAATAATCGGTTTGACTGAGTTGTATTTTGAACTCAGAAATGATCCGCTGTGGCATTTTAAATGATTTCGACATGTTGAGATTGTTTGGTGTTTAACGACTTTGAAATTTTGAGTTTTTATGCTCGAAATTTTGGGGTCGTTAGCATCACAAATTTCAACCAAAACAGAAATCCTAAGTTTATAAGATGGGAAAAGAGAATAATTTCAATGATGTATTCTATACATAGCTAGTTATGAAAACCAAAGGCGACCCAAAGAATTATCACCATTACAAATTGATCAACATAAATAATAACACTGGAATAAATTCAAGTATATATAAAACATGTTACATTACATTTGGGAAATACTCTATCGGACACAAATTTGGAACACATAATTCTATCTTTCCTAAAATCCAATTTGGGGGATGTGGGCAACACATTGTTCCAACATTTCTGTCCGATAATCGATATTTAGTGCTACTCAGAAAATATTTTTGCTCATATAATCATCCCATATTATTGAGTATATACATGCGTTTTAGTTTATTCGTTGTTATTCGTGAACAGTTGTAATTTTTTTAAATATTTTGTAGATCACAACATTGTTAAAAAATTTATAATACAACAAATCAAACTTTACCATAAGTTATTTAAAATGTTCCAAAATAATGATATCAATATTAATATAAAACGCTTCTATGGTAGTTGTGTGGGATTATCAAGATTTGTGGGAGTTGCATGGATGTATGGTGCTGATAGTAACAACAACTTAACAAGTAAGGCTATAGATATGAAGACATTGATTCAATTATATCTATTGTCTTTCATGACAAAAACAAACTTAAACACATACTCTTATACTTGTTGTGAGGTTTTCAATCAAATGAGTAGAGCCGTGAAACAGAATATTTAGAATGGATGAATGATTTGAAATCAAACTAAACTTGTAGCATAACGACTGATGAGTTTCACCCTACGATATCAGAGGGTCAGTGTGAAAGCACCAAACTATTTTATGGATAGTTGTGTGATGTTAGAGGACATAAGTAGAAAATTTAAATTGTATTGGATGACATTAATCAAATCAATGCATCAAGCACGACTATGGTTAATCATTGCGATATTTTGAAATTGTGATTCATTGCTATAAAACATAATTGAAAGATAATTTGTGCTTACTCTTTTCATTGATCTGATACACTTATATATATATATATATATATATATATATATATATATACAGTCCCTATCCAGAGTGAAGGTTCACTCTGAAGTTTCAGAGTGAAGTTCCAATTTTGACACACTTTTCGGTCAAATTTTTTCACCATAAGTGATTCAATATTTAGATATGCTATTCAAGATCATCTCTATAAAGTTTCATCCAATTTGACAATGATTTGAGCTTTCAAAATTGAGATTTACACGAACGGTTCACGTTGAACAGTTTTAATTCATTCATTGATTTAATCTAATTTCAATACCTTAACGATGTCCGAATTAGATGAAACTTTATAGAGATGATCTTGAATAGCATATCTAAATATTGAATCACTTATGGTGAAAACATTTGACCGAAAAGTGTGTCAAAATTGGAACTTCACTCTGAAACTTCAGACTGAACCTTCACTCTGGATAGGGACTGTGTATATATATATATATATATACAGTTTGATACAATTTTGATCCATAATTTAATAATTAAATTAATGATATCCCAATATTACGTTGATTTATTGTATGATATTTTAATTTATGTGATTACATTGTTTTAGATACCAATATAATGAATACATCAAATATGGTAATGTTGTTTAACATGTTGTGAGGGTCTTTTTTGAATTTAGTATTGACTAGATTAAAATCAACCCAAAAACATGATTAATGGGAAGAATTTTTGGGTGATTCAAATTTTATGAAATTGAAAGGAGCTTGATAGCATGAGCGTTGCGTTGGAGCTAGAAATGCACCGCAGTGAAAAGAGATTGAACGGGTTTTTATGATTGGTTTCTGTTACATTTGGGTTTTAAGTACAAGTTTGGGAGGAGATGTTACGAGGGTTAAGCATGAGAGCTTGAGTGTTTAGAGGGATTGTTGGGTTGATTTCTTGATCCCCATTCTTAATTGAACCTACCCTTTTAAAGACACATCTATGGGTCTTGAGGTGACTTAGAGGATAAGGTTTTTGGGTAGAAGGAGATCACATGTTTTGTGTAGGGATCCGAGTTGCAATGGTACTATACATGCAAAGAATTCACATGGATGAATATGAATTTGGGATGATATTTAGATGGAGGAAGACAAGCCTCTTTATGGTGGTCAATTTCATTCTTAACTGAAAACGACATGAAGAATCCCCGATTTTCAGGGGTTGTGATGTGAGGCAGATCGACAAAGAAAGAAGAATAGAGGAAATTGAGATATTAGGTTTATATTTAGTTTGGGTTGTAGGAAAACAAGCAGATTAGTCAAATTCTCTTATTTTCACCTCTCTCCTTATCGATTTAGCTCGTTGGACATGAATTTTGGGATAAACGAGTCTTATGTGTTACCGTAACCTTCCATACCACTCCCACTATTGTAAGCCCCAAAAATGCATGAATGTGGCTTGAGTCCACATATAAGGCATGTTTGCTTGGCTTG
Organism: Argentina anserina; assembly: GCF_933775445.1. NCBI lineage: Eukaryota > Viridiplantae > Streptophyta > Magnoliopsida > Rosales > Rosaceae > Argentina > Argentina anserina. The sequence continues at coordinate 5,681,924 of NC_065875.1, forward strand.
TCAAAATCGAGCATGAATCCTATTAAGATAGATGATATAATGGATGTATGATTATGCTCAATATCTTATTGCTTTTCAGTATAGCAATTAGTTTTGTGATTTTTTGGGTATCAAGACGTGTAATACTGAAATATTTTGGAGAAAGATATTGCATTCTATGCAAATACTTAAGAACCCTCTCTTATCTTAATTTCTTATTCAAATAGCCGTTTGTCTAGCATCATCATGTTTAACTATGTGGTGGTCGCATTTGATAACTCAACCCAAAGCTAAACTCTTTCAAATCAAAGGAGGTGTCAAAGGGTGGTGATTGTGGAAGGAGTATCCACGAATCTATTATTGATGAGTGCAACTACCAAATTCAACCAATTGTGACTGCTAGAAATAATCCTTCATCAGATAAATAAATCCATACCCAATCACCACTAGTCTAACATTCTAATTGGATGAGACAAAGTTTATTTGTTAAGTTTACATGTTTAGTATTGATAGGAGCACTTTGTGCAACGTTCTTAACATGTTTTTACCTCAATTTGTACTTTGCTTAGCCCTTATTGTTGAACTATTGAGTCATTGAATCGTAGTAAGAGTCTTGAGCGGTATTGGATGCATTTTTGTGCTTACATGAGTTAAAACGCATAATTGATTTAGAGTCCTAGTTTGACTAGGAATCCTTGTTAGGTTTTGAAACTAATTATCTCTTACTTATGATTTTATTTTCTTATTTTCAGATTGGATTGAAGAGATAATTAAAGAAAAAAAGATGGAGCCAAGTCATGCAACAATTAAATAGAAGATGATCATTAAAGGCATAAAACATGGCATGTTTTAGGGAATAAAACATGACATGTTTTAGAGAATAAAACATGACATGTTTTAGGGATTAAAGCATGGCATGTTTTAGGGAATAAAACTTTCCATGATTTAAGGGATTAAAGCATGACATTATTATAGGAAGAAAGAAGCAATTTCAAACCCTCCATCTTTTCTCTATATATACATGGCCTCACCTCTCAAATATCATCACTTCTCATTTGCATTCAAGAGCCAAACCTCTACCAAAATACTACCTCAAACATCTTTCACCAAAACAACAAGTCATTCTCTCCATATACAAATTCCATCTCCACCGAAATCACCATTGAAAACACACCTCCAAGGTTCCTACAACGTGTGATTTTCGCAACTCTTCTCCACGGGTTTGTTCGTTTTTGATTTTTTACAATACTTTGTCTATGAAGATTGTAGTATGATGTTTGTGTGGGATTATTGTTTTGTATTAAGAATCGAAATTTTCAGATTGTTTTATTGGATTTTTGGTTCTTTGCCAAATTGATGGTTTCCTATAATTAATGAGTTTGTATCTCTATTGTTGTGTTCTAATCATCTTTCTCATACTTTTAAATAATTTTCAGATATGTGCATATGAATTTAGTGCTTGGATGCAGTCCCTAAGATTGTGTTTGAGTGCTAGATTCATCAACCATTTATTGACACAAATCGAATCATGCCCTAAGTGGGTTCGGTTTGTGTTGATTAAAAGTGGTAAAAATTCTGGAAATTTGCATGTGAAACCATGGTGGGTGACGTCATACATGAAACATGTCTCCAACAAAGATTTGGTGCTTAAATGTAATCTTGTTTGATTTCTACTCTAAGTGTTATTGAATTCGATTGCATGCAAATTTAGATTAGGCCCTAAGTCAATCTAAATGTTAATTGAAATCTTGCACGATTAGATGATCCCTAAGGCTCTAATTGTATTGGTGTCTAAAAAGTATGTAATTGGTCGAATTAGAATGCATGATAGGTTCGAACTTGTAATTATGTGGTGTAATGGTAAATTTGGTTTAAGTTTGTTAAAGAGAAGTCGATCATGTAAATAATAATTTAGGTTTTATTTTAGTAGTTAATAATTAATCACAAACCCCACATTATTTGTTAACACTAAAAGTTTAGAGTTTCCTTCAATTTCCCGGAAAGAACGATCCCTGCTTATTCTATACTAACGATGATGTTTTACAGGATTTATTATAGACGTTTTAACAAAACGATCTATCAAGTATGAAAAATTATCCCATCAGTAAACTGATAAAATGAATTTAATAAGTAAAAGTGTAAGAAATTGTGGCTAAAGAACAATCCACACTAATCAAGAAAATAGAATCCCTTATATTATGAAACAAATATAATACCATTAAGGTGTACGTCCTAAACCCAATTTCGCTTACAAGATACGAAAAGAAAATCACCTTAAATGTAGGGGAGTGAAATTTGCACTCACCTTTTTGTAAACCACACTCCTCATGTTGTTTATTTCATAAATAACCCCTTTCTTCAACTCTTTTTTTGGGTATTATTCTTCAACTCTCTTTAAGATTGATTGATATTCCAATTCTGCGATTGCTGCATATTGCACAAGTGCTTTGCCCTCCTCCTCATCCATGTAATCAACTTCGACCAAAGCTCTCATCTCTTCTTTAGTGTTTATCATCACCTGATATTTTATTAAAATTATAGTTACCATGAATTTTCATGAGTGATATTTCTTAAAGGCATTGGATGTCTGGATCAATCAATGAGACTCACATTTATTCATTGATATTTTGGCGCATTTGCACTATATCGAGCATTGATATACCAAACCCATTTGCTAAAAAGTTTCATTGATACATAAAATCTATGGTTATTAAAAAAACAAAATAAATCAAACCCATGGAGATTTTGAATAAGGATTCAAGCTGGAACTGGTTCACTGGTTTTGTTCATCCATATTTGGCTTCTTGAGTGTTTGTAATTAATAAAGATCGGAGATGATATGGAAAATGGCCACAAGAGAAGAGACATAAAATGAACCGGTTGAGCATCGATCAAGTATCATTCCTACTCAACTCCTTGAAATTGAAGAAGCTCGAGAGAGAGAGAGAACCTCTCATTGTTCTCTACAAATGAGTGGTAGATAAGATGAGGGAATGCGAGTGTGGTTTACAAAAAGGGGAGTGTAAATTTCACCCCTAAATGCACATTCAAATTTAAATTATATATAGCACAAGAAATAACGACTCCCTAACCCAACTATTAGTCTAACATTGTAGTCACATTCAACAAACAAGAAAAAATTAACAATTTCATACCGTTAAATCTATTGCTCTTCATTAATCAAACCGAACCGAATCAAATCGGAGCGGACCGGACCGGACCGGATCAAACTCAGATGACTGAACATAAGAAACAATTTCTGTATTTATATTCCGGCTACATGAGGACTCTCTCTTCTAGTCTTTCTTCTGTTTCGTCTTCCTTCTCCAAATCTCCCTCCGTCTCGCTCTCTAATGGACTCTCTGCTAGCAAACTACGCCTCCTCCGACGAAGAAGACGACCAAAAACCCCACCACCTTCCTCCCCCTCCCTTTTCTTCTTCTCTCCCCAAACCCAAGCCTTCACCTTTCTTCAACTCCCTCCCTCCTCCAAAACACGAACCTCAAGACAAACTAGACTCCAAACCCACCTCAAGATCTCTCCTTTTCTCTTCTCTCCCCAAACCCAAACTCGAAGACATCAAACCCCCAAAATCCCAAATCCCTAACAAACCCATCTCCACTTCCAAAAGGGTCGTCCAATTCAAGCCACCCATCTTCGCCAATCCGACCCATCTCGACGACGACGATGACGAGAAAGAAGAAGAACAGAGGCGGCGCCGGAAAGCTTCCGAGGCGTCGTCGGCGCAGCCTCTGTCGGTGACGTCGTTCTTGTCGGCCATTCCGGCGCCGAGGAACTCAGCATCGCTGGGTGTGGGGAGTTCGGGTTTGGGCTCCGGGAGGAGAGCCATTGTCGAAACCGAGTCGGTTAAGGCCGAGAGCGACGCGGGTTTGGATCGGAGTGAGAATGTAGGTGTTTATGATGGTTCAGAATCGAGTTTTGATCCGAATGCGGCGAGCTATGAAGGTGGTTATGGAGGTGGTGGTGGGTATGCGAGTTATGAAGGTCGTTATGGTGGTGTTGAGCACAATGTGGATAGTGGGGTTCAGTTACAAGCTGGTGTTAGTGGCAGTGATGCTTTGGGTTACGGTGGGTATGGTGGGAATCATGGGAATGAATGGGCTGATGTGTCGCGAGCTGCCGTGATGGGTGTTTCAGGTGGGAAGAGAAGGAGGAATGATATTCCGATTGAAATACTTGAGGTGAAGCAGGATGAGTTGATGAAGAATCGGCCGAGGGAGGACCAAGCTAAGGCCACTGGAATTGCTTTTGGGCCTTCTTACCAGGTATGTATTTAATTTTGACTAATCAAACCCATGGATAAGTTGGCATCTGTGTTATTGCTGTGTTGACCATATTGTTTTTTGTCATTTACTAGTTTGTAGGATGTGATATCCTTAGAAAGTCTGTTGCATTTGTTGCGTTTTAGTAGATGCTAAGAGACTGTCTACTTTGTTTTTATTGTTTTTAAGTTGCATTTTATCTGCCGTTATCTGTAGATGTTGAACTCCCTATGCATTATTCCTGAACTATTAGGGGAATATAAGCTAGTAACTTAATGACCTCTGAGTGTATTTGCCAAATTCAATACAACCATTAAGTCGGTAACTGCGCAATCCGTAATAAGTTTTCAATGAGGAGGAATGTGGCAAGGAGGATTTCTGCCTTGTGGATAATTACTTTTGAGAATCTTGAGTCTGTTGAAATAAAGGTGATGAATGGATACCAGCAATGTATATTATAGAAATAGTGTAATTTTTTTACGGTTATTTTAGTTGCTTATGCAAATGTTTTTGCAAACTATCTGTTAATATACCAGACATGCGACACTAGAGTGGGAAGTGCTCCTTTTTGCATGTATGGTGCTGCTTAGTGTATTATTGTGCATCAGGTATGGCTTAGGATCAAGGATTCAGTTGGGTCTAAGTGTATGTCTGGACCATGGTATGTCGATTGACAAAGAAGGATTAGGTTCTGAAATTTTAGGAAGAAAGTTTTAAGCGAAAGGAATCTTTAAGGATAATCTGTCATTTTTAATAATGACTTCTCCTGGGGCAACACAACATTATTATATAATTTCAGTAATCAAAGCCATGCTAATTGCTAAGTCATCATCTGCATTTGAGATAAATTGACTATATAGTTTGTTTCACTTATTACTTTGCAGGATTTGATATTCTAGTAAGTGAATTGCATACTTGCATTTAATCAGATGATAAGGCTGTTTAATTGTTATTGTTTATAGGTTGCAGTTTATCAGCTGCAGATACCAAATTCTTTATGTATTGCTCCTGAACCAGTAGGGAAATATAACATAGTAACTTATTGACCTCTGCACCTAATTTGGCTAATGCAATACAATCATCAAGTCAGTAGTTGAAATTTGTATTAAGCTCAATGAGATGGGATATGGCATGGAGGGTTCTGCCTTGTGGATTATTACTTTTTGGAATTTTGAGTCTGCCGAAGTGTGCTGATAAAAGGGTACTAGCAATATATAAGCTAGTGTAATTTTTTCTGAAGAAATATAAGCAAGTGTATTACTTTACCAGATGGGACACTACACTGGGAAGTGTCCTCTATGGTTCTTTGTATTGGTCATCACTCATCAGGTAGGGACTTGGAACAAGGGATTGTCTGGACCTGGTATGAAGAGTAATATAGTAGGATTAGGACATTGAAATTTTGTAAATTAAGTTTCAAGGAAAAAGAATATTTAATAATAGTCTGTAATTTGTAACAGTGACTTCTGCTTAGGCAAGACAACAAGTTATATTTTTGATAAGATTATGTGACCATGTGGGAAGGAAACGGGGTTTGTTTTATGAAACTGGGATGTTTCCTTGGGATGCAGTGTAGGAAGTGTAGGGTTAATCAATTTGCTCTGTAGAAATATTCCAGTTAAGTGGTGCATTGTTTTCTAGATTGAGTCCAATGGTGATACATTATTATCATGGTGCATAGTTCTGTAGAGGCTTAGTGTCTATAGGTGGTTTGTAGAAATCGAGTCCATCTGTGACGTGTGTTTTCGGTTTGTCTTAATTTTGATTATGACATGGTTTTTAATGCAAGTCAACTTGCTGTAATTTGGCAAGTACATCTTTTCCGTACTGGTTTACCTTTGAATAATCTAACTTGTGTAATAAATAATACTTTGTCCTAAACTCACCATGGCTCTTTTTTAAGTTTTCAATTTAGTTACATTGCACATTTAATCTTGTGCTTCCCATAGACTGACAGCTTGTTCATTAGACTTTAGCTTGTAAGTTTTCGTTTTAGTTAGATTGAACTTCTTATCTCGTGCTTCCCATAGATTGGCAGCCTAATCATTAGTCATTACCTACATGAGTTGCATTTATCTTAGTTGATAGATGGAACTATGCAATAGTGCATCTTTCAATCTTACATTGAAGTATCACATAGCTCATATGTCATCACGCAGTTAATTGCTCCTTTTTCATATTGTACATAGAACTATCACATAGTAATGCCAAAATTTTAGAGAGATTCGGGATCATTCAACAGTTAAATAGCTGTACCTAATCAACTTTTATTCAGCAAGAAAAGGAACTTTGATTCATGTTTCTATTGATTGTGCTTCATTATGTCTCTGTTATTTCTATTTTTTGCTTAGACATTGACATCTTTATTTGTTTGTTTTCTGTTAAGCCTGTTTCGGCGAAGGGGAAGCCAACAAAGCTGCATAAGAGGAAGCATCAGATTGGTTCTCTGTACTTTGATATGAAGCAGAAAGAGATGGAACTTCAAGAGCGGCGTTCAAAAGGCTTTCTTACAAAAGCAGAAACACAAGCCAAGTATGGATGGTGATACTGGGATATATCTTAATCTCAAAAGATACTCTGGGACCAATTTGTTTTATAGATTATGTATTCTGACCTGTATTTTGAAGAAGTGAGATAGAAGGTAGGAACATTTCTCTTCATTTCTGTTTCATTAAATAACTAGCGTTGTATCATTGTTTTTTAATCAAATACCAATACGGTTTTCAAATTAATTAGGAACGAGTACAACTAAGGCCAGATGCAGTTATTACATACCTTTCCGCCGTCATCTTACAGACGGAATAAGAAGTTGTGAGAACAGATTCTCACAATGGTACATATGATAGTCTACACATTAGAGACAATTTAACCAACTCTCAAGCCTTTCATTTATCATAGAGATGAAGGCGAATCTAGAATTTATAACAAAATTAAATAAATAGATATAGACTTACGCTAGACCTAAGCCCAATAAAAAAAAAGAACAAAATAAATTGGTTTGGAAAACCCTAGCCAAAACTTAAATGACACAAGCCCGGGCCAGCAATGTATCTTGACCTAGGGCTCGTCAACGGGTCAGGCCTTAGTACATTTAAATAAGTGACGGGCTGAGTATTTTCACAAATATGAAGATCCAAATTCGTCCATCTAAAGCCGGCCTTACGGACCGGGCGGGGCCGAGCTTTGCAGGTTTTTACGGGCCGGGACTTGCGAGCTTGTATTAGAAAAAAAAACATACTACTTTTATTTAAAGGTTTGGAACAATAAAAAAAATTATTAGAAAACATTCTAAAAAAAGTTGCAAAAAAATTATAGTTTCAAAATATTGTCGATCGACACCAGTAGATGTGATCGATATATATATTTAGGGACCCTATAAAAATTTTGTCCGTGTTGAACATGATTTGACCTTTCGTACCTACGGTCAACAAAAAAAGAGGCATTTTGACATAATAAAACCCTATTGACCGGGACTTTGTCAAATGTGTTTTCTCGTTGCAACTACGCATGATCGGTGACAAAAATTAAGTGATTTCAAATATGTAGGCATTCGCATCTTAGTAATGGGTAATCCCTTAGGGCATATTAGTGGTCTTTTTGATATACCGGAAATTCCGACGGTCAAACGAGTTCCGAATTGGATAAAAATTTTACAGGGTTACTAAATATATATACCGATCACATCGGATGGTGTCGATCGATTCCAAAAAAATTCCTTCATATAGTCGCTTCATATGCGATCGTTTTATTATAAACCTAATATAAAGGTTATGATACATTAGTTGACACTTCGGCAATTGTGATCGGTATATATATTTAGGAAACCCGTAAACATTTTGTCCATTTTGGACATAGTTTGACCGTCCGTACCTACGGTCAACCAAAAAAGAGGCGTTTTGACATATTGAAAACCCCATTGACTGGGAATTTGCAAAATGGGTTTCCGCGGTGCGACCTCGTACGATTGATGACACAAATTAGGTGATTTCAGATATGTAAACGGCTTTAGGTGTTCGCATCTTGGTAATAGGTCTTCCATTAGGGCACATTAGTGGTGTTTTTGGTTTAGCGGAAATTCCGACGGTTAAATGAGGTCCGAATTAGATGAAATTTTTATAGGGTTACTAAATATATATACTGATCACATCGGCTAGTGTTAATTGATCACAAGAAGTTACCTTCATATAGTCGCTTCATAATGCGATAGTTTTATTTTAAACCTAATATAAAGGTTATGATACATTAGTAGACACTTAGGCGATCGACAACTCCAGTTCGAAATATGGTCGATGGACACCAGCAGATGTGATTGATATATATATTTAGGGACCCCGTAAAAATTTCGTCAATTTTGGACATGGTTTAACCGTTCGTATCTACGGTCAATAAAAAAAAGGCATTTTGACATATTGAAACCCCATTGACCAGGTTTGCCAAATGGGTTTCTTCGACCGCGCACGATAAGTAACAAAAATTAGGTAATTTCAGATATGCAAATGGCTTTTGACATTCGTATCTTGGTAATGGGTTCTCCCTTAGGGCATATTAGTGGTGTTTTCGGTTTACCAGAAATTCTGACGGTCAGACGAGGTCCGAATTAGATGAAGTTTTAACATGGTCCCTAAATATTAGTACCGGTAACATCAACTGGTATCGATTAATCCCGAGAAGTTTACTTCATATAGTTGCTTCATAATGTTACAATTTTATTTTAAATCTAGTATAAAGTTATAATATAAAAAAATATAAAATTTTAAATCTAGTATTATTAACATATATAATATTTTATGTATAATTATTACAAAAACAGATATATAATTGATATATGTATAATATGTTATATGCATGTATAATATATTATTTCTTGGGGCTTTTAAGGGCCGGGCTTGCGGGCTTTTGGCGGACCGGACCCACGGAAGCAGGCTTTGGTGGGCTTTCTCACGGGCTGGACCAGGTAAAAACTCATCGGACTTGCGGGTCCCCGCGGGCTAAATGATAAGGCCGATCAAACCTAATAGCGCCAAACATCGACGTTGCACCTCCACCTTGCCGCCACCCCCTGCTGTTGTTGCGGCTTGCACTGCCACACCACTGCCAAGATCACACCACCTTCGAACCAGAAAACCAAAGGCCCAGAGAACTCAACCCCGTTACCTGAATCTCAGCCCCAGAACTGACTCCGTCGAGAACCTATGATTCCATGCAAGTACAACAATCCTAACCCAACGTTCTACCATATCCAGCCAATCCACCATGTGAAGACCGAGGTTGCATCACCCAAAAGCAAGGAAACTCGGGTCAACTGCAAAATCTCGTTTGACAGCATAATCGGTTCGGTTTCGATTGCCCAAAGAGCCCATCTAGACCGCTGCTGCCACCGAACAAGAGGAGTGGAGAAAATAGGAGGCTTCCGCTCTTAGGGTTCTTTCTTGATTGTTTCACTTGTTTGATAGATGATTACTACCTAATATCAACTCAAATACTAGCGTTGTATCATTGTGGTTTCAGAAAGAAAGAAATAAATGTTTATACGGAAATGTGGATTTTCTGTTTTTGAGTAGTAACTTGCAATCCTGGTACAATTGTTCTAGAAACTGACGCTCTGACCTGTACTCAAGATTTCAAGGTGCCATATTTTTTTAATGATTTTCTTTCTCAAATGCCCAAAAAACAATGTGTTCAATTGAATCATGTGTATCAGGTAGGAATGGTGTCAAGCTGGATAATCTAAAATTCATAATCACATAATTCACAAGTGAGCAAGTGAACACAGGTCAAATCCAGAGTGATCAGGAGGTTTCCTGTAAGGGTGCTGAGAGGAGATTTCTTGCGGGTGTGGCCAAGCGGGTCAAGAGCATGTCGATTTCACTATAAAATGGGATTCGGATTTGTTGCTAACCGAAGGGCTACTAGATGCAGTATTGAAAGTGACTGCTTAGTAGCTCTGCAAGACATCAAATTGGAGGAAAGCGAGCAGCTGGAGTTTGGTAATCTCAATGATGACATCAAAGTCCTGATGGAAGTAATACCTGAGCTCATGTTAGCTTTGCTCATAGGACACAAATACAGCGGCGCAAACTATTCCGTGTTTCCAAACTCTTCGCTTCCGCGTACATGCACCCGATTCCACGCCGCTTAGCTACATTCCTCCTGATATGCTTAAGAATGTTTTAAGCTATGATTGTAGTCACCTTTATGTATGCAATGAAAAGACGTGAACACCGAACGCAACTTTACAAAATGCTTTGAAAATAATATTTTCCCCTTATATCCACATCGTATGGAGCATGCGGAAGTGCAGGGGAGGAGGCATCAAAACCCTGAATGAAAGCTGAATTCCAAAACTCCAGTGATCACTTCAAACGAACACAACAGCCAAATCAAACTACTTAAAAACAACGTGTTTGATATCAATGTGCTACAACAAAAGGTGAACAATAATTAAATCCTGTTATTAATTTACATTCTAGTGATTCTACGTATATACAATGAAAATGTGCACAATTAGATCAGTCAACTATTAAGTAGCTGCCTAGCTAGATCCTTATAGCTAACTTTCTTTTTCTTTGTAGGCTCTGCACCCGTATCAAATGGTGGCTTCTGATTATCAGCACTAGTCTGAGCAGTTTTCGTTCCAAGACCTAGAATTAGATCTACGGGTGGCTTCTCAGCTTCAGTACTCGTATCCATTGTTTGAGCGTTCTTTGTTCCAGGACCTGGAATCAGACCTACGGCTGGCCTCTCAGTTTCAGTATTCATATTTATAGTTTGAGCATTCTTTGTTCCAAGACATGGAATCAGACCAAACAACATGGCTTGAACTGGATCAGCTATATCTTCAAGTTTCTCCGGCTTATCTCTGTCTTGGCTATAATGCTTCTCAATCATTTCAATTTCAGGAATTTTATCAGAATGCCCATCATATCTAATGTCTCCAACAACCTCTTGTTCAGCTGCCTTACCACTTTGTAATGATGTAGACTCCTGTATTGCTTCCTTTCTTTGCATGTCTAAACTTCCGTCACCTACCATTCTATGTGTTCCTTCAGCGATATCAACATCTTCCTTATATGATGTAAGATCATGAGAATCACTCTCGTCTGACTCATTAAAAGATATTTTAGCAGGCTTCCTGCTAATACGTGCCCGTGTTCTTCGAGTTTGGGTGGCACCTATTTTCCCCCTGTTTGTATTTGTGCCAGCAGGTCTTCCTCTTTTCCTTTTGCTACCCTTCTCAGGTGAGCGCAATATCCCAGTGTGCTCTTGAGCTGCATTGCCTCTGTTTCTCTCTTTCTTAGAAGGAGCAGGAACCTTCTCGATTTCTACATTGTCACGCGGCAGTTCTTCTATTACCATGTCATGTTCACTGGAAAGAACAAAACAGAGTGAAAATTAAGATTAGGTTTAGAAGAATTGCTAGTTAACCTGACTGATTCTGAATCCAATATTATTTTCCCTTTGATAAAAAAGAAAAAGAACATAAAAATGAAAAAGAAAAGAAAAAGAAAAAAAAGAAAAGACTCCCTGTTCAATAAGGATTTACCTATTTTTTTTCTCACAGATGACAATAGCCTCAATAGTTGGTAATAGCTACAATAACTATGTTTTAATTTGAAAACTGTAGTATTCATGTTTTTTCCAAATGTTTCGTACTTCATCAATGAAGTGGACAAAGAATTAAAGACGTGATGAAATAAATAAACAAATAAATAAATAAAAATAAAAATAAAGAGGATTATAAGCAGATTTCCTAGCAATGAGGAAGTCACTGCACATTGACTCGGTAAAATATCGTGCCTATTTCATTGAGAAGCCATAAATCCCATATCTTCTAAGCTCACTGACTGCCAAATGAGAAGTCATTGGATATACTACATCCATGTGCATCTATTATTTGATAGATATTGAACTCTACATCCATGTGCATATATTATTTGATAGATATTGAACTCACCTCTCTACGATGTCATATTCTTCCCATCCATAGGGTTTTAAGCTATATGGTTCCTCTTGCAATCTTTGCTTCCTTCCCAAACAGTCCTCCAACCATTGCAGTCCAACAATATGCAACCTTTTGTTATGCAAAAAGTGTTTCTCTGCTTCAGTCAAACTGTGACAAAGAGAGAGGGATAACAAAGAAATAAGAAAGTTAGGACTGCATTAACATAACAGCTGTAATGAGGAAAGTGAGAACAACGGGAAAGGTCAGGACAGTGGCCTTCCAGTATCATTAACAAATTAAATTATACGCATTAACCATGTTGCCAAGTTGAGATACAAATAGATAATGACACTAAAAATCTTACTACAAACATATGCTTATTTTCTAATGCTTTCAAACAACCCAGAAGATTTGAGGTGTAAATAGATTGTCAAATTACCGAAAGAATCATGTCAACAATAATCATGCTCACATATCAAAATTATCGAAATGAAATGCCCGTGATCATCCACCATTGGAGGCACCAAACTAATCCATGATAGTAAAAAAAACTTAAGAGCCTTGTGTTACTGTGTACCTTTGCAGTAAGGTTTCAAATTTCACATCACACCCCTGAATTGACAAGAGTACCAAATGAGTGGCATCAGCAAGATTATCACCGACTCTGCCACCACCCATGAGAACTTCAATTTTCAACCTTCTTACTGTCACTCCTAAGACGAATTCCCAATCCGGTTTTCTTTAAGAAAAGATTAATAAGAAAAAACCAATGTCAATTGACATATAGAAACAAAACAAAGAATAATATAATTAGTGAGTCAAAAGAACATAAGATGACCGACAGATCTTACAGGGAATGAATTGATGAGTTAAAATAAATGCAGCAGCCATGAAATCGAGCCCATTTCTCCAAAGGACAGTATTTTTTCTTGTAATAGTTGATACGTTTGGTATCCTCGGACCTAGGCACATTGCTTAAGAGCTGCCAAGAGAAAAAAAATTTCCGTCATCCACTTAAAACCTGTATCATTTCAAGTTAAGATGTGTCCATCCCTTCTTCTCTGCTATACCATATATAATACAGCAAACCCACTGTTTTAACAGTCAATAAGAATTCTGTATTACCTGCGTAATGTCTGCAAGGTCAAGGTCCCAGAAATACGGGTCAGAAAACTCATCAATTTCTGCTTCTAATTTCTTCTTTGAAGACTCAGAAATGCTGAGGTAGTACCTTAAAAAAATGAAAAAGAATATGAAAAACCACCAAAAGAATCACATGTTTCAAACATGCAGTAAATTAGATAGTTACTTTGGCTGTAAAGAAAGGAGTTTCTTCTGGGAACAACAATCCAAGACCCAAGACAAATGAATGACATCTCCCTGACGTTTCGCTGCCTGATATTTGATACCTGTCAAATGAACAAGTATTGATTATATTTGCTAAGTGATTCGAGAGAGAGAGAGAGAGAGAGAGAGAGAGAGACCTTTGTTTTCCGCTGCAACACAGTGTGTGACTGAGTTATTCAAATTCATCGAAAAAGTACCCCCATTCTCAGCAACAATTTTGTGCAAGGAATCAAGTGTATGAGTTGGAGGCACATTGGCGAAGTCTGAATATGTCAAGGAGTAACACATGTAACCAGAAAATAATTTACAGTGCAGTAAGATACATAATTGAAAGATGAAATGAATTATGTTGTTTGTTAAAGTGTGGACCTCAAAGGATACAGAACATCATTTTTGAAAATATCAAGCTATCCTCCTTGATGCCAGAGACATCAGTCTGAACTAAATGAGAGGGAACGAGACACATATTTCTTTTGTCTTCCTTTTTAGTGGATCTCTTGGGTTTCTTTTTATCATCCTGCAGAACACCATAATCTGTCCCCTTTTGTGTGGTACCATTGCCTGAATCTACAAGCTCTATAAATGCTGCAAATACAAGAAACTGAAAGTAAACAGAAGCTCTAAACCATATGACAATTTATAGCACACCCCATCTTTAAATGCCATAACTGAGCATATAGAGATGAAACCTAAAGTACAGGTAAGGAATATACAAGCGAAACTAGAACTCCGGGATGCAATATCTAATAAAATCATATTCTTACATTGCACATCAAGGCACTCATGCCAAGGTTTATCGTATCTAATTCGATCAATACGCGGAAATCTCAGGCTGTATGGTGCAGCAAAAACCTACAAGAATTCAGCAGCCATTAGATACTTAGGCTTAGTCTGGGATTCAATACTCAAATATGGAATAACTCAGTTTAAAAAACAAAAACTCAAATATGAAATAAATCATAGTTATTTAAACTAAATTTTATGAATAAGCACCCTATAAAAACTTATCAAACAGATAATCACTCATAATTACAATAATAAGTTATTATTTGGCCCAACCTCAATATGAAAGTAAGCCTTTATGACAAAATAATAAAATTTCCAATGTATGGATCTTCCTAGTACAGCTTCATGTATATATCTAAACACAAATCTGGTGTTATTCAGATGATAGGACACACCTCAGACCTTATGGTTCGGATATCACTCGTTATGGAAAGGATTATTGATCTGCAATACAAATCAGAAAACACTTAGATAGTTAGATATTCTGCATAAATCAAATCATATACCCATAGTGAAAATAAAAACTCATACTAACTTCTCAGGGCTTTCAACCCAAACATCTGGTCTCTCTTTTGAATGGTTCGTTACTTCATAAAAACTTGGTGGGGCCTTTTTGGGGTAGTCATACTTCCTGACAGACAGACAGACAGAGACAGTTAATATAGATTTGCACAGATAAGAAACAATAAGACCCAACTCCTGCTACTTTGCCATAAGGTACAGTACTTTCCAAGAAATACAAGTAATTGCAAAAAAGTCCAAATTGCCACAGTTTCTCGTTCATGGTACAACAGTTGAGTCCTTGAATAGCAAACTACGGGAATCAACAATGATATCGATCTCTATTCCAAGACCTTAAGCTGAATGGCCATCAAAGAAATTATTACAGCACATGCTGTCAAGCTTGAAGCAATGAGCAATATCATGTTGCTCACTGGTTATTTCCTTGGATTGGTTGAGCTACAATGTGTACTTAAGTTAAAAAATAAAGTACCTTAAATAAGGCTTTAATTTGGTTTCCACAGCATCTAACTCCTCGTCAGTAAGTCCAGTACCCACTCTACAAAAGGATACAAATCTGCAATATAAGAACCCAATCAAAGAGTCATTTACCAAGAGTCAATAAAAGGATAATAAGCACTTATAAGATTCAGGTTTTATGGCAGTTAAAAGTATAGTTCCAATAACATGTAGCCCCAACAAACATGCTCATGATGTACCTGTTCTTTATAGCTTTTTAAATGTCTAAGAATCAATAAATTGATAGCAAGAAAAGGCCCTGTGAAGTATTAATGACACAGGTAGGAAAACAACCAGATACATACAGACCAACCTAAGGAAAACATCAAATTGTTCAATTAAAGAGTGGCAGCAAGCTAATCATGGGTCACCTTAATTCTTTCTAATCTTTAGGACAAAAAATTCAAGCTAAGGAACCCACCTAATATATAGCATTATATCTACATCCATGTATGTACATATGTTAAGAATAGAAGACACAATAGGAAATTCCCTTTGAATTATGTAAGAAAACGTTTTCTTGATTAAGAGTATAAAAACAATTCGAGCTAAGGATGCGACCCAATATATAGTATCATACTTACATCCACGTATGCACATATGTTAAGAATTTTAGAGGCATTACCAAATTCCCTTTAAAAGCTATCAGAACGATCTACAAAAGAATATATAAGGAAACATTTTCTTGATTAAGAGTATACAAATCCAAGTTGCAGGTCTAAAATTTAGTATTTGAAAAGCAATTCTTTCTGCATAGATACAGAATACATTGAATGATTCTACCTTCTCGGATATGTATTCGCAACTGGACGTTCAGCAAGACCCACCAAGAACTGAGCTACCTGCAACAATGAGAGTACTACCAATGGATTTCAATAGTTTACTATGAACACCTACAAACGTAAAGATCGGGATTGGTCCCTCGAAAGGTCCTTAAATCACGTCTTATCTCTCATAGTGACGACATGCACATCAGATACATGCATATCAATGAATGAGATGCATGCATCTTTCATCGTTGTCATCCACACATGGTCTAGACTAAGAACTCCACTTAGGTAATTTATTTAAGGGCCGTAAGAGAGAAATTTAAATTAGATGCACAAACGGATAGATTAGAAAATTTTGAACAGATTGCAAACTCACCTCTCCTCCACGACGCCCTGAACCATAGTATCCTCCTAATATAGGAAAATGAAAGGAATGATATGAGTTATACAATGTTGCTTCGAGGCAAATAAGAAATTAACAAAGTGCAAACACAGACCTATTATCAGGACATCCAAATCAGAACCAGCCCGAATGTAATCCGGCTTCAATTTCAACCACTTTCCACTACGATCACTAGGTTCCCATTTAGAACCAAGGTCCTTTAAAACAATCCCCTCATCTCTGAAATACAAAAATGATGTTTAAGCTCAAGGAATCAAATTATTACCATGACACATGAACATATCTATGATGAGATACACAAGACATTGAGCGCTGGAATTCCTTCCATATATTGAAGAAGACAAGGAATTGATTTTAGACATAAGGACAAAATGTGAAAGTTGCTACAGTTTTTGGTAATGAGATATTATACGAATGTGATGCTTTAGACAATTTTAAAGTAATTTTAGATAGTTTCTAAATCAGAGTTCTAGCTATATAGGCACAGCACCAAAAGCTGGAATCTGAAGAACATAGGATAAGCCCTGGGTTAAACTAGCTTGAGTGTAAACATCTATATATGTGATGTGAAAAATGTTATAGCACTACTATTTATGTGATTTAATTTATCATTGACATTAATAAATTCTAAACTCCTGGATTCCAACTGGAAACATAAGTGATGGCTATATACAAAAGAATTGTCAAATAGCAAGCTAGGGTACTGTTTTCAAAAGATACACACAACTGAAGCAGGATACCTTTGGGGAAAAAAAAAAGGAAACCAATGAAGAAAGATAAATGAGACAATAATCAAGTTTAAATACCATTACCAATTTGTTTTTCCCAAAAAACGATGTGATGAAGTGAAATTGTCTACTTTTTAACCAGATGCTGAAGTTATTTTGGGCCTGGAAGCTATAAGACAACTTAATATACTGTACCTAAAATGTATATTAGGTGCTTACCTGTTCTCGATGGTTTCTTTGAAAAACCTCTCAACATCATCCACAGAATGAACAATAAGGGACCAACAAGGTTCCCCTGCATGACCAGCACATGTCTATATAAGAGATTTAACAAGTAGTGTTGAATTATTTGACAATCTTAATAAACTCTAAGGAAAAACAAGTTGGTATTGCATTCACATGCCAGGTATTTTATAAAGGGGAGACGGAAGATGTCAACCATCATTCTATCAATCTATTGGGATTTGTGACAGCTGATAGTATCTAACCACCTAGTCACATCTATTAGAAAAGAGGAACAGGAAGTAGTCAGAGTGAGACAGAGAATATGCCTGGTCGCCGCGATATTAACACATACAAACATATCTTTGGATGCCTTCTAGAATCTGGTTCCAGAGGTTATGCTACAAAGTTCAAACAAAAAATGTACCCAGACAAGAATATAATGAATATGGTCCAGATGCACATAACGAAGTTGCTTTCCTGAATACTTAAAGAGAATAAATTGACTAAGATATCTATATATCATTCATGTCCGTGGACAATGAAGTTTGGTTATAACTCACAAGAACTCCCTGCAGACTGCACAAGATCAGTTTCTGACTATTGATCCAAATATACCAAAAAATTATGAAGACACTCTTACCTGAAGACCGGTGAGTGTTAAGGCCACCATTAGGTACTAAAATCTCTAAACGACCTGTCAAAGGCTTCACTACTTTCTGGAGAAGCCCATGCCGTTCCTTCAAGCTCTCGTGAATTACACTAGTATCTCCAACGTAAAGGACATCGAATGCAACATCTATACAATGTCATGTCAAGGTAAAAACTCATCTGTTTTCACAACTGACCTCCAATATGCTTGATTTGTGGTTTTCACCAGCTATTGCTTCAGAGTACTGCAAAAAAAGGATTCGGACCTCCTCAGCTTTAAACGAAAAGGATACAGCACAACTGCGCGAGGAGAGGATATTAAACGTGTCAGCTAAACTCCACTTTGGTTTCTATAAACTTGAAAATATATACGAAAATAATAATAAAGTCAGATTATAAACCTGTTTATCACTGTCAAGTCCATCCCTAGCTGCCTTTGCTGTTAAACAAGGAAAAAAATTAACAGAAAAGACAGAATGTGCGAAACATGAAATATAAAAGAAAAAAGTAAAGTAATTTCACTGAGGAACAAAAAAAAATCAATAAAAAGTTCAGAAAGAACCTATTTCTTGATTTGAACCAAACTCAGCAAAACGCTTTAAAGATGTGTCCCAGACCAACATCTCACCATCAAGAATACACCTAAAGTGATTACAAGAGTAAGAACAATTAAAAATTCACTAGAGGTAACTGCATGTGGTTGCTCATGCCACAACATTTATATATGGATTTCAGTAAGTAATTTCACAAATGGGTAATGAGAAGTCAAGAACAAGGCAACCACTAATGCATCAGATCATGTTGGCTTATGAGGAAATGGAAAGCTTTAGAGAGAGTCAAGCACTCTAAGTTGAGACAATGCCAGGCTTATAATGGCAGGAAAATACAAGAATTACTACAGCATACAATGCTTTAGTTTTTCTACTATGCCAAAGACCTGATTTTATGAAAATATTATTAAATATTACTGTATTTTACACCTACACTCAGGAGCCAAGAAAGGAATAAAATGGGCATACTCATACCTAATACATATTCTTTTAGGATACAAGAGATAAGAGATATACCTATCAGCCTGAACATTTTGTATAATAATTTCTGACATTGCATGTCCATATTCAGAGTGATCAAAAAAATTCCTGCACAAAAAAAAACTTATTACCAAACCAAAATATTTATGAGTATTTCAGTTAAAAATATATATCGATTCTGTATAGAAAACATAATCTGCCAATTGCCCTGGATATAAAATTTCTAACAAAGAAATTACTACTTGAGCAGTACTCCCGTATTGCAATCCTAATTTTACTAATCAGTGTGCTAGAAATTAGTAATAGCAACTAAAACATGTTGATCAGAATAATAAAATTTCCCAGATAAATATTTCTAGTAACAAAATTTTAGCAAGACTTGTAAATTCTGAATAGAGACCGTTACCTTGAGAAGTAATGTACTTCGGTTCCATTCTTATGAACTTGGATGCGATCACCGTCAAATTTACACTCAACAACAACTTCCTTTCCATGATACTAACATGGAGAACAAAAAAGAGACAATAAGTTTATACAGTATCCATATTATACTTGAATGCACATTTCTGTTAAGTGTGTATAATATTTGTTATTGTTTAAATGGAACCTTTTTCCATGCCGCAGTTGCATCACCAACTCTCATAGCTAGCTGCGGTCGCACAGCTTTTCCAACTTCAATGTCCTGCAATTTGTGCAGACTCATACTTAGTTTGTTCATTTAAGCATTTTCCAAAAAAAAAAAACAACAAACCAGAATACAATGAAAAGATCTTCTCTTAGGTACTTCAATAAGAATTTATCACATCAGGGGCAGATGTTAAAAAGAGATATCGTCATGCCATAAAATGTATGAAAGACATATATCAACATTGATTTAAATTAGTTACATACCTGTCGTTTATGTCGTTGATTTCTATCCCTCAGCTTTTCACAAACCAGTTTCAAGTCACAAGTTACATTAAACAAGTCTTCAGCATCTGGATGAAATTCTTGGAATATGCTCTTTTCACTCATTCCCAACTTCAGATCTGAAGAAAATATAGAAACATAAAGATTTGAAGCTTAAATAGATAGACGATAAGAAACACACAACATGGACCTCATCAGCGAAGACCTTTAAGGATGATCATGACAATCCACTTCATTTCTTGTGCATTCGTCTTCTGCACTAAAGTAGTAAGAATTGAAGTCTTCTCCCCCCTGTTCACATGGTTGAATCTATTTAGTAAAAGGAGCTATGTCTATATAAAATATATTGAAATCAATCATATATAAGAATCTAAGTTCCAACATATACAGTTCAATACATTACTCATCCACACAAAAAAAGTAAAGAACACAAATTCAGGTGGGAAAATTCTATTTAATACTTACATTATAGTAAGGTAGGATAAGCTACACAGCTACATTAACCAAACATGACTTCTGGTGTTGAATACTGACAACACAAGCTATATAATACAACATGAACGACGTATACACGCTATCAATAGCAACATTTAAACAATATGAAGAGACTTTCCGGTATAATCACGCAAGTAAACAGACAAATTTTCTTATCACTATGATCAAATCAAGACAGTATTCGCAATAAGGCGTCACATTGAACATTTATAAGCTCATCAACAACTAGAACTAATGCAACACACCTGTTTTCGCCCAACGCCAAACGATCCAGCAACTCATTCAGCTCCTTAATCGTCAGTCCACCAGAACTCAGTCCCTGTCTCCTTTGCAGCACCTACATCACAAATTTCAACAAAGCACCGAAACTGCAATCAACATTTACAGTTTAGACTCACTAAAATCAACTAAAATCCAAAATCGGAATCGGAATCGAAAACCGAAACCCTAACCTCGGCGGCGACGAGGGCGAAGTTACCGACATTGGCTCCGGTGCTGGCGCCGCCCTTGCGCCAATTGATGAGGCGGAGGGCGTCGTCGGAGTCACGCGACATGCCGAGGGCGTCGATGAGGCAGGTGGCGAGGACGGACTCCTTGAGGCCATAGCTGCCGCGCTCGCGGTCGAGGCCGGGGAGGATCAACCGGATTGCGGCGAAGTAGTCGGGGGGTTTGCAGAAGGCGTCAAGGAATTTGCGGAACTTGGAGCGTTTCAAGGCGGAGGTTTTGCTGCGTTGGATCCAAGTGAAGAGGCTGCAGAGAACACTGAACTTGGTCTGCTCCTCCTCCTCCTCCTTCTTCTGGTTCATCTTGAATTGAATCAATTGACGATGATGATGATGATCATTCGAGCGCTGGTTTCGAGTTTCCAAAACTTTTGAACTGTGGGGGAGTGTCTTCCTTTGCACTCTATTTGGTTTACGGATCCGGGTTACCCGACCCGGGACAGTAAGTGAATCGGGTAGGGCAATATTAGGCGTAGAAAACACACAATTGTTCATCTATAGAACCCTACCCGATTACAATATTAGGGTCCGTGTTCGAATAGTAAAGCCCAGCATAAGAAAATAGTCCCCAATGTAGGTAGCTTAAAGTAATAATAGGTCATTATTGTAGAAGGGTCGTAATAGAATGATTCTCATTTCCGCTTAAGTGGACTGATTTGATTCCTTAAACTGGTTGGTATCATAAAAGCAACAAAAAAAGAATTGAGAATAGTTGGATGTAGTTAGAGCTGAAAATCCCAAACATGAGAAATATACTCAAGGCCAGCCTTGTGTCAAAAAGATCTTAAGGCGAAAAAAACATTGGAGGCCCCTAGATTCCCAAATTCCAAGGGTCCCACTAGCCCTCGGTTCTTCTATTCTTCCATTTTTCTTCTTCTTCTCTAACTCTCTTCGTCTCTTTCTCTCTGACTTTTCCACTCTGACTCTCTTCGCCTCTTTTTATCTCTCTATGGCTTTCTCTAATCCCTAAAAGGCTACAACGGACTCACTTCTCTTTTTTTAAAAAAATATCTCTCCTTTTTAATTCACATATATAATTTAAAAAATTTGGAGGCCCTTTTTTTTTAGGCCCCAGGCGCAGGCCTGCTTCGCCTTGGCCCAAGGCCGGCCCTGAATATACTACACTGTTTTTGTAACATCCCTAAATTCAGAAGAAATTTAGAATTTATGAATGTTAACACTGTGATATAACTTCAATAAATGAAATTACGTTACAGCAGCTGAATATCATTGTTGGTCGTTTATCTAGCAATCAAAAGATAGCTAATTACAACAAATTAAACCCTGCAAGTGTACAAATTCAAGCATAATATAGCAAATTAGCAGGGGTCGAATCCACAGAGACTTCGTATCAATTGTGCTAATCAATTTTAATAACTAACCAAGCGACTAACTTAACGCACTCACACACAATCTGGGGGTTTTGGTTTGAGTTCTTGAAAAAAAAATCAAATGAACAAATAGATGAACGAATTCAACTATGAGTCAAACTTGGCAAACAATGAAGTGAATTAGCTAGGACTTCTATCCACCACCAAACTTGTAATTAGTCACAATAAGAGTGAAAATAAAAACATTGTTTCAGGATGAAATAATTGTGTATTATTGAATGATATGGGGGCCTATATATAGGCATTACAAAACCACAATCACGTAGGATTCGGAGTCCTAATCTATTACGGAGATGCTAATCTATCTCCTAACAGGAAACCTATTAGGCTAAGACACACATAAGGGTAGAATAGTAATTCTCCCGGAACACTCCCCCTTGTGTCGCATGCCTAGGTTGCATGGTGCACATATCGTTGCCTCGGTAAAAACCTTGTCAAGCAAAACAAAAACCTCTTGGGTAAAACAAAAGCTTGATCGAAGGGAAAAAGAGCACAACGCACCGTCTACATTTGATAACATCATGTGAGCTAGACTCCCCCTGAAGTCTACGAAACAACTCCCCCTGATTAGTGCCATAATCATGGAGTACAAAGAACAACGTATACAACGTTCATTACATGCTTCTCAAACGTAGTTTTGGGCTAATGATTAATCATTAATCTAGCCACACATCCTTAGATCATCCATGCTATACTTAGCCAAACTTAGATCTTAGGAAACAAGATTGCATAACAACTCAAAACAAGAGTTTGCAATGAAAATCAGATTCTCGGGTAGAATGACCTTCACTCACTTAAACGGCCATAACTTCTTCGTCAAAATAGGTATCAGTGAACCGTAAAATGTTCTGAAAAGTAGACACCCGTGGCTTTCCAGTGACATAAGGTTCACAACCTCATCCGATCGGAGCAGTTCACAATGCTCTGTCGAAGTTGACTGACTTGCAAATTTCCGGACAGAACTGTCCTACTTTGCTAAAACGGCCATAACTCACTCAATATGATAGCTATGAACGAATGGTTGATGTCCATGGAATGTAGACACATAGACCTTTCCAACGGTACTAATTTCACCATATTTCATCGAGCGAGCTATCTTGTAGGTCTCGTTGAAGTTGACCTACGAAACTGGACAGATTCTGATTTGTCACATTTAATGTGTCTTTCGCGAAAAGAATGGGGGAATGGACCAATGAAGGACTGATTTTTGGTCCAAGACAGAACCGTACGCATCCTCTACGCTACCAGTGTCGACTGCTACACCAAGGCGTACGTTGATGTTGCTGGAGCTGCTGGCGGCGTTGGTGTGGATAGGATTTGTGTTGGTTCACTGAGTGTAGAACTAAACCCATGTCAAAGAAGCAATGCAAGTCCAATGACAATGCATAGGCGCATAGCTAATCACGTCATAATGAAAGCAATAGTGTCCCAACAACACTAACATGTATGAATGTATAGCTCATTGAATCTCTTCATCATCTATACTTAGACGGAATAGAGAATCAAGAATTAGCTTCATATGAACACATATGGGTATGAGTTCTTGCAACCGATTGTACTACGTTCTCTCGAACGTCGCAATCTGATTACATAAGCTCTCCGTGGTCTGGAGGCATTTAAAGTCCCTCGGGCACTCTCATATCTGCGTCAAGATCCCTTTACAGATATTCTATGACCACTATCATATGCTGCAAATCAGTTTTCATGGACACTACTACTGATCAAGTAGCGGAAAGCAATTATGTCCATAACGAGAGAATATAACTCATCGTAGTCAATACTAGGATAATGAGACAATCTTTGCGCCATAAGTCCTGCATATATCGCATGACTTCATCTTTCTCATTACACTTACGAACAACGACCAACATAACAAGTCTAGTTCAGCCTGTATTGATTCTTTCCACTTCGGTCAAGTTGCTCATCGTTGATGCTTTACAACGGAATAAGAGCATAAGCGAATACATCATCAATCATGGGAGATCAATACATTAAACACACGCGCGCGCTGTATACGATCAATTCGTGAGATTTCTATTCTTTTCTAACATCAACAAAAGGAGTCTGTAGCGTCCCACAGAAACTTAGTTGATACACATGTTTAGAGAATATCTCTTGATGATGGGCGAAATACTTGTGCCTACGCACTTCGCTTCTTTCTAGTTTTGATTCTAGAAAATAATGGTCTCCCCCTCATCTAGGCTGGAGCCAAGACCGAAGCTATGACCCTTACTAGTCCATCTTTGCGTTTGCCGCCCTTGTTTTGTGGTGCAATGCCACGGGCGCCGACAACACCACAGCGTACGATGGTGCCATCGCCGGCTTCCTTCCCACTGTCAGGGATGGTGCCAACGGTGCTAGGACCAGGTCATATGAAATTCTCTCATATTCTGAGAGTTCCAACCTTACCGGCACATCACAGCATTTATGTGCGATCTCGTCACTTTCGCAATATCGGTAAAGTCATTAAGCATCGAATCTTTGACTTTCTGGAGGTCGATAATGTGTTGCACATTTGCTCACTTTGAGTAGTGCGGGATCTTAATGAGACATAGTGCCACACCACGTCAATTCCTGGCGTTAAAACCAGAATGGGAGCATTCCATATCTCCCCCTAACGACGGGAAATATGTCTCATCAAAGTGACCGTCTGCTAATATCGCAGGATAGAGATCAACGGTTGTAGATTGGAAATAGCGGACAAGTGTTGGTGATTCATAAATCATAACCAACCAGAATACTTAATCGTTTCAAGTAGACCCATTGAGATAACTACAATAGAGGCACATAAATAACTTTAACCAAATAGGCGTTAGTGAAAAGAACGTTGGGATCGTATCCAGTGACCATCTGGTACGCACTAAACACTTGGCAAGTTGTGGGTCTGAAACGAATAAGTGTCGCTGCATGCAACATCATTACATATCCCCATGCAAAAATCGGCAGGTTAGTACCCATAACCAAGTCCGAGCTCTGCTAGATCGTGCGGTGAATGAACATGAGGAATAATATGTTCAACGACGATCCTAGTAGATATGCAAAACGAAATCATCAAAGTCGTGGAGGTGAACTCTCCAATGGTATCCATTCAAATATATTTGAGAGGATAGGAAGGGTGGTGAGCCCTTAGTATGATGATCATAGCTAAAAACTTTAACGAATGCAGCGTTTCTTGTGGAAAGCAAAGCGACGTGTGACCAACGCGTCGATGCTCTTAACCTATGCCATAAAAATACCGAAAAATGTCCGTATTCGGTTGGATAGGGTCCACTAATGTCACCTTAAATACTTTGTAAGAATTGAATGTTCTCGGTTGGAGCCTTAGCAAATAAGGACTTCCTTGAAATCTAGCAAAAGAACAAGCTTTGCAAAATGAGCGATTGGCATCAGAGATTGTCATGGAGGCATTAGAAGACACGGGAGGCATCACAAGCTCCTGTGAAGGAGGGGATGCCGCCACCAACGGCCTTAATACCATGGAGCCGCCGAAATAGGCAGGCTCGGCCTCACCGTGCATGGCACGGATAGGCTCGGCCTCACCGTGTGGAGCATGGGTGAGGTGGTCCTCCAATCGCTTCGTGAACATGAAAAATAGATGATAATGTGAATTTCAAAGAACTCGAATCATCATATCTTGTTCAAAATGACCAAAAATGATCATGTCAAAACCGAGAAGACAGTAAAACCGAACCCATGATTCAAAGAATCTTGAGTTACATAAAGCTACTGCTGCAGGCTAACAAAGCTACTGTCAAAGCTTGAAAAAGATACTGTCAATGAAATCTGACAGATTTATTCCTCTCCATTCTTAACACAAATATCAAGATGAAAATCCATCATTGGCATGTATGGCCTTTAAAACTTAGCAAGGCACGAAGATATAGAACACAATCTCCGCACGAGATCCGTAAAACAACTACCTGCGCCGTAGGACAGTGTGGGTGGTTACGCAATTAGCAAGACACTCGATTTCACGGCGGGACATTCTCAAAATGAAGATTAAGAGAGTCAACGACGCGGTGAACTTCTCTACACAATACGCCGTAGGATATTGTAAGAGAGGGGATTGAAACAAATGGCAATCCCATCGAATGTATCACATGGCAATAGAACTACATTCTTCAACTCAAGAGTTGGAAAAACATGGTATTGGAGCAGTTGAATACCAAACAACTTGGGTGGTAAAAACCATCCAATTGGTGCGGGTGGTCACCAATAATAATAAAATCATTTGAACTATGAAACGACTTGGAGAAAACCGGAAAATTGACCGGAAAACCATGTCAAATTAACTCAAAACCGGGTGAATTTTGGACTAGGAAAACATGGCAGCAAGAACTGCTGAGATATGCCGGAAAAATGACGAGAAACGACGAAAAAAAAAACGTCGGAAAAACTCGTCGGAAGCCGGCGGCACCGATTGCCGGAAATCCGGCCGGCGGTGGCCGGACCTGGCCGGTATGGAGGCCGTAACTTCAGGTCCGACAGGGAACGCCGTCCGGAACCGGATGGCGGTGCCGGAAACGCCGGCAAATGGCCGGAAGGCAGCGAATACGCCGGTAAAACGCCGGAAAACGTTCCGGAAACGCCGGAACAGTAACCGGAAAAAACGACGTCAATTTTGACGTTCCAAGGTCCGTTTTCCAAATTTCAAAGTCCAAAATCACAATGTAGTGCTATTGGGGTCCCATGTAACCCAAAAGCGGCCAATTTAAAAACCACGTGAGTTGCAACGTTGACCATGCATGCTAAGCCAAGGCAAATAAAATTCTCACGAGTCAATCTTGTAAACAAGAAATACGAGAGATTTTATAGAATATGCCAATATTTAATACAACACAAACAAGCTTCCAATTCCAATAGACGACTTAAGGTAAAGTCGAGCAATAATCATGGCAATGCCAACGTCATACTTGAAAAATAGTAAGCAGAAAACATAGTCAAAATAGATTGACTAATCAAAAGTCCGTAGCAACAAAATCTTGCATATCGGATTGGGCGGAGCCTTAGCCTGAGGCTCAAAAATGTGCTTACTTGAGAATGGAAGAATGTTACGTTTCCATCTCCAAAATTCCCTCAAGAAATAGATACAGGTGCCAAAAATGGCATGTGTTTCTTTGATGTGGAGTATACATCAAGGTCAACTCTGATAATACAACGTCATAGACGTTCATTAAATCACTTTTAAGTGTGTCCCATAGAATTCTTTATTTTTGGGATCTTTTGTCAGCAAATAGTGCTGCATCAGAGTAATGAATCAACTCAAATAAATGAGTACGTAGACCTTGGGATTATCGTTTATAGACATGAGTTTAAGAAACTCAAACATTCAAATAACCGTCGCGATGGCGACGCATCCATAAGAAACGAGGGTTGTATAGGTTTCGAATAATCGAAACTATTCAAGTATGTAACCGGAATTAGGAGGGTTGTGATGTATATGGTCACAAAATAATCGATGCATATCGGCGATTCTCATGATCGCACCCAAAACAGCGGTGCACTCAGGCGACCACACGAAATCGATATCTTCCTTTTTAAATAATAACGTGACTCCCCCAGGACCGTCACACGAAAAACGTCGACCAAGAGGGGAATCATATCCCTCTTTGATCTCATCGGCGTTATAAGAAAGGCCGAAAAAGAAGACATGAAAAAACAGGCTAATAGCGCCCGATAATTTATATATATATGTTCAAAAGCAGCAACTTTAAGAAAAACATACTTGTTGGTCTGCCAAATAGACCGCATATAAGTAAATTGCTCTGCAAATCGATCGGCATGCATGAAGTTGCTTGTTGAATTCATTTTCGATCTTCGTCCGATGACATAAAAATCTTGGGAGGATACGATCGGAATCGTATGTAGATGGCAAAAGTATCGTCCATCTCGGCATGAATGTCATCACCATAGTACGACGAGTAATCACTTTTCCTATGCAAGCACGCGAAACAGAGTTAGAAAACGAAAACGTGCAAATAAATGATTTAATAAGCAATAGGAAAAGAAAAAGGAAAAAAGAGAAATAGTTTAAAGGCCCAAAAGGGTAGAGAAGACGGGAGTAGCTTCTCTTGAGCGAAGAGTTTGCTTGTGCAGTTCGCGTTCATTGCGTATATATGCGGGAGGAGAATTTTGAATCCTCTGATGCGGGGTTTGTCGGGGCAAAAAGATGTTTTTAAGGAGCGAATGCGGAGGATACCTTGCGGGGCTGCGGAGGCTGCGTGCAGGGGCAGCAGGGGGGTCGCAGGGGCAGCAGGGGGGGTCGCAGGGGCTGCAGGGCAGGGGCAGCGCGCGGGGCTGCGGGGGCAGCGTGCAGGGGCAGCGCGCGGGGCTGCGGGGGCAGCGTGCAGGGGCTGCGCGCGGGGCTGCGGGGGCAGCGTGCAGGGGCTGCGTGCGTGCATGCAGGGGCTGCGGGGGCAGCACGCAGGGGCTGCGCGCGGGGCTGCGGGGGCTGCGCGCGGGGCTGCGGGGGCAGCGTGCAGCGGCTGCGGGGCTGCGTTGCGGCGGCAGCGATGCGGCGGCTGCAGGAGGTGCGCCGGCGAGGAGATGCCGGAGCTTGGAATCGACGGCGGCCAGCGGAGGAGAGAGAGAGAGAGAAAAAAAAATAGGGCTCTAAAAGTTCAGGGTTTTAGAGCAACGTGCTGATAACGTGTTTCAGGATGAAATAATTGTGTATTATTGAATGATATGGGGGCCTATATATAGGCATTACAAACATATCTTTATGGTGAAAACATTCACAACCAAGTCATGGCATCTAACTATAGTTGTTTTATTATCTCTTGCTTCATACATTCCGTGTATGACATCTACAACAGAATTTAGATCTTCAAATGCAACTTAGCATGACATTTAGTCAAGCTAGCAAATAAAAACTCATTAAGCTCTAAGAGAATCTGAATGTCACAAGAACCCCAATACATAGTATCTGTAATTGAAATTCAAGAATTGATTTCCCAATGAATGCTACAAACAATCCAATTGCTGTAGAATAGAGCATAATCACATGAATATTTAGTTATACTCTTCAGCACATTAATCTAATTCAAGCTTCTAAGATGCGTCCATACATAGAAACATAAACAAGATTGCAATTTAATCTAGAGAAATCAAAATCACCAACCAAATATAAAACTGAAATTCATCTTAATTATGAACTGAAAACATGTCTGGGACTTCAAGTAAAGCCCTAACTACAAAAGAATTTAGCTACTCATGACTAAATGGAATTCAAATTCATAAATCAACAATGAAGAAATTGAAAGATGAGCAGAATATAAGAACCCGGAATCCTTGAAGCTTTTCATTCTTCTTCCCGTCTTTTTTTCCTGGTCTCTTTGCCTCCCAAAACTCTGATTATATAGAAGTGATGCACACATGGAGTAAAGAAGTGGAGTAATTGCAATTAAACTTCTGCCCATGCATTCATCATGAAAGTTTCAGTTTTCCTCTTTAATTTTCGTCAGTTTCAGCTTCTTGTAACTCTTGTCTTCAATTCCTCATCAATTGTTTGAGTTGGAAACCCACTCAATTGCCCCACTCTCTCTAACTGATCAAACTTTAAGTGAAAGACTAATTGGTGTGGCTGTTTCTGAGAAGAGAAGAGAAGAGAAGCAGCAGTGGTATGGTTTGATGGCTGCAGAGGAGATGAACGAAAGAGAAGGGAAAAGGTTTCTCTCCTCTTTTTGTTAAATAATTACCAATGAGTTGGCTGCACCACTTGGACTTAAAAGTTCAACTTATTAACCCAACTCCATCTTCAATCAACCCATGATTATCTAATTTCGTAACTCTTCTCGCAGCTGACCTTCCAGTGATTAAAATACCATAACTTCCTCTATGAAGCTCCAAATCACGAACCGTAAATTGCTCTGGAAAGCTAACATCCATATCTTTCCAACGGTACAAGGCTCATTCACTAATTCCATCTTGACTGCTCCCAGTAATTCGTCAAAGTTGACTGTTCAGAATGGGCAGACTCTCACAAATGCTTTGTTTTTGCTCTTTTTCATTCTATGACTACACAAACACTAAATAATGTTAAAGACACAATAACGTGCTTAAGAACATGCACAAGCCCAAGAGTTGGAGCATCTAAATGTGTCAAATAATGAACACATCAAAATAACCCAAACTTAAACTTTGCTTGTCCTCAAGCAAAAACTAACAAATTAAAAACCAAAAGGCACTAAAACAATGACGACACCTAATCCTTCCAATTGTACTCAGGGAAGCAATATGACATTGAAACTCAGGTTCTGAGAACGTAGATCAAAAGCTAATCAACTCATATGAGAACCAAGCTTAGAGTGTGTGTGTGTGTGTGTGCGTGAATACAGCCCAGGACCAATGCAATACACCAAGATCAAAATAGTGCACAATTAGAATCAAATTCAACTTCTCACAAGACATACTCTCTGTTTTTAACTCAATTTGAGGTGGTATTCAATATTAACACTCAATTCTCATTAAAACAGTTCTTACCATAGGCTTGCATGTCCACCAATTCTCCACAAGTAAAACACGCACATCAAAGGATCAAGAGGCTTTCAACATGGTTATAATGGGGCTAAGGAGTTGAAGTTTCATGAGAAGGAAGGAAAGACATGAATAAAATTCCCAGGAACTAGTAGAGCATGTTAGTAACAATAGGGCAGATTACATCATTTTGGCCCTCAATTTCACCTTTAGCAATAAATACTCTTCTAATCACTTTGGAACTTATTCCTAACATTACAGACAACTTCCTTTACTCACACAATCTCCAAATATCAATGCTTTCATTTTTCTGTCATTTTTCTCTTTCTCTCTTTTTTTTTCATTGACATATCAAGAGTACAACCACAAAATTCCCTCAACATTTAACTTCTCCATCAAAAACACACTTCATAGGAAAATCACCTCAACAACGTATTATGCGTGGTATAAGCTCCACTAGTTCCTTGGAAATAGGGAAGATACGTGTTTAAGGCTAAAATTGTTGAATCAGTGTGGTGAATGAAGAAATAGGAATTAGGCACAAAGGGCTGTCTAGGGGTCACATTCATAGGACAAAAACCATTTAGCTTTGGTGGTACAATCATATGCCTCAATAGATCCTTATAGATGCATGCAAACTTCGCCTCAAACGGTTTAATGCAAGTTCTAGAAGAACATATTATCATAAGATGCACACATGAAGGAATTTGAACTGATATGCAAGAGGAATCAATTCATTCAATAGGCTCAAAAACTAACTAATAGGATCACTGTGAGTCTCCTTCGATTATTCTCATGCTTCTCTCTCAAATAATGCATCACACAAATCAAGGGCTATTATGCATAAGATTCTAAGCATGTAACCCATATAAAATGATTAATCCCTGATCATGTTTAGACCTAAGGCAATGTCTAATCTCATTCACACATCACTCACAATTAGGTCCATGAATCATCATTATACTGGAAGGAACCTAGACAAAACAAATAACAAACTCTTTTTTTTAAACTGAAATTATAAAAATAAAATAAAACTACTAACCTAACACAAAGCCTTCTACCCCAAACTTGAATGAAACATTGTCCTCAATGTATAGAACTACAGAGCATGTTGGCAACAATGGATGGAGTACAATACAAAACACACTAGGACTAAGAAACATCATATTAGGGAAGAAAAACTCACAGAGCCTCAATGTCGAAATCAAGGACTTACCTTCTTCTTTCAAGCACTTGGGTTGCCTCCCAAGCAGCGCTAAGTTTACCGTCTCCAGCTAGACGTAAGTCACCAAGTTACTCAAGAGGTGGAGGTGGAGTAGCAAGGTTCATTCCCTCTCTTTGAATGTTATAGGCCTCATAGTATGGTTTGAGTCTATGACCATTCACTTTGAACACCTCTCCTATTTTTTTTTATTTTGAATTTCAACTGCACCATGTGGGAAAACATTAGTAACAAGAAAAGGGCCATACCAACGAGAACGAAGCTTACCAGGAAAGAGACGTAGACGCGAGTTATACAACAAAACGTTTTGACCAACTTCGAACGATTTCCTTTGAATTGACTTATCATGGAAAGCCTTGGTCTTCTCTTTATAAATCCGTGAGCTCTCATAAGCATCACACCACAACTCGTCTAACTCATTCAATTGGAGCCGCCTTGCATCTCCAGCTTCAAGTCGTAATTGAACTTCTTAACTGCCCAGTATGCTCTATGCTCAAGTTCAACCGGAAGATGACATGCCTTCCCATAAACCAAACGGAATGGTGACATTCCAATTGGAGTTTTATAAGCAGTCCTATAAGCCCACAAAGCATCATCAAGGCGCACGCTCCAATCTTTTCGTGTAGGACTCACGGTTTTCTCCAATATCCATTTAATCTCCCTGTTACTGATCTCAACTTGGCCATTTGTCTGAGGATGATAGGGTGTAGAGACTCTATGAGTGACACCATACCGCTTCAAAAGTGCTGCAAAGGATTTGTTGCAAAAATGTGTGCCATTATCACTGATTATTGCTCTTGGAGTTCCAAACCTAGCAAGTATATTAGCCTTCACAAAACTCACAACAACTTTGGCATCATTAGTACGAGTTGGAATTGCTTCCACCCATTTGGACACATAATCAACATCAAGCAATATGTAGCAAAATCCAAATGAAACAGGAAATGGTCCCATGAAGTCAATCCCCCAAATATCAAATATTTCCACAACATGTATAGGAGTCAATGGCATTTGGTTCCTAGAACTGATATTTCCCATCCTTTGGAATTTATCAAAAGTAGCACAAAATGTATATGCATTCTTAAATAAACTTGGCCAATAAAAACCAGATTCAAGAACTTTAAGAGCAGTTTTTTCTTAGCACCAAAATGTCCCCCACATGCAGAAGAATGGCAAAAGGTAAGAATAGAATTAAATTCAGATTCAGGAACGCACCTTCTTATGAGTTGATCTGGACAATGTTTCCACAAATATGGATCATCCCAAACATAGTACTTACTATTCTTAACAAGTTTGTCCTTCTCAGAACGAGTGAAGTGACTTGGGATCTGGTTGGATGCTTTGAAATTGATGATATCAGCGTACCAAGGATCTGCAACATGTACAGCAAAGAGCTGCTCATCTGGAAAAGAATCATGTAAAGGGAGGGTATCTTCCTCATTATTTGAACCTTCAACCAATCTGCTCAAGTGATCCGCTACCACATTTTGACTTCCCTTCTTGTCTCGGATTTCCAAATCAAACTCTTGAAGTAAGAGTATCCATCGTATAAGGCGAGGCTTAGCGTCCTTCTTTGTAATTAAGTACCCGAGAGCAGCATGATCAGAAAAGACAATTACTTTAGTTCCAATAAGATATGCTCTAAACTTTTCTAAAGCAAAAACAACAGCAAGTAGCTCCTTTTCTGTGGTTGAGTAATTCAACTGAGCATCATTCAATGTTCTTGACGCATAGTAAACTGCATGTGGAATTTTATTTTTTCGTTGACCGAGAACAGCCCCAACTGCATAGTCTGATGCATCGCACATTAACTCAAATGGTAAAGACCAATCTGGTGGCATCATGATTGGTGCACTGGTCAATAGCTTCTTGAGCTTCTCAAATGCCTCCACACACTCTTTTGTAAATTCAAATGGAACATCCTTTGCAAGAAGGTTTGACAATGGCCGTGCGATTAAGGAAAAGTCCTTTATAAATCGCCTATAAAATCCGACATGCCCCAAAAATGATTTGACTTCCTTGAAACTCCTTGGAGGTTGTAGGTTTAGAATGACATCCACTTTTGCCTTGTCAACTTCAATGCCTCTACTCGAAATCACATGACCCAAAACAATTCCTTGTCGAACCATAAAGTGGCACTTCTCCCAATTGAGCACCAAATTGCTTTCCTGACACCTTTGCAACACTAGAGAGAGATTGTGAAGTCATATATCAAAAGAATCACCAAAAACAGAAAAATCATCCATAAATACCTCAATTTTCTCTGCTATCATGTCAGAAAAAATGGACATCATACATCTTTGGAAGGTGGCCGGTGTATTGCACAAACCAAAAGGCATTCTTCTGTAGGCAAATGTACAGAATGGGCAAGTGAATGTTGTTTTTTGTTGATCATCTGGGTCTATGGCAATTTGATTGTAACCTGAGTAACCATCCAAGAAGCAATAATGACTATGACCATCAAGACGCTCGAGCATTTGGTCAATGAAAAAAGGCAGGGGGAAGTGATCTTTTCTTGTAGCACTATTGAGCTTCCGGTAGTCGATACAAACTCTCCATCCATTTTGAATTCGCTGCGGAACCAATTCATCATTCTCATTCTTCACAACTGTAATACCAGATTTTTTTGGAACTACTTGGACTGGACTCACCCACTTGCTATCAGATATAGGATATATAATTCCTACATCTAACAGTTTAAGAACCTCCTTTTTGACAACTTCTTTCATCACTGGATTAAGCCTCCGTTGTGGTTCCCTTGTAGGCCTTGAATCAATCTCAAGATGAATCTTGTGCATGCATTTTGCTGGACTGATCCCTTTGATATCTGCAATTGTCCACCCTATTGCTTCTTTGTACTCTCGTAACACTCGGACAAGCTTCTCTTCCTCAGTTTTACTCAAGCTAGCAGCTATAATTACTGGAAGAGTTTCTCCTTCTCCAAAATAAGTGTACTTCAAGTGCTCTGGAAGTGGCTTAAGCTCAACCTGTGGTGCTTTAATAGTAGATGGAACAAGTGCATTATCATGTAAAGGAAGAGACTCAATTTTAGGAACAATACCAACACATGGCTTCGTAGCCTCAAGAAAAGCCAAAGCTTCTCGCAAATCCTCATCTGTATCTTCAATGGTGCTCATGGTTCTAGAGTTATGAACTAGAGCTCTCTCTAATGGTGTTTCTCCCTGTGATGTATCATATGTATCCTGCACAATTTGATCAAGTGTATCAATTGAGAAACAAGCTCCATTATCATCATTAGGATATTTAAGTGCATCAAAAACTTTGAATTCAACAGTTTCTTGATCAATGGACATGGTAAGGGTGCCCTCAAACACATCAATTTTGGTCCTTGCTGTTCTCATGAATGGTCGGCCCAATATCAAAGGTAACTCTTTCCCATGAATGGGTACATCCTCCATTTCAAGCACAAGAAAATTTGCCAGAAAGATTAAATCGTTAACCTTTAGCAAAACATCCTCCAATAAACCTTTCGGATACTTGATTGACCGATCTGCTAATTGAATGCTCACTGAGGTTTCCTTAAGCTCACCTAAATTCAATGATTCAAAAACAGTATATGGCATTAAATTGATGGACGCACCCAAATCAAGTAAAGCACGTTCAAACTTATGATTTCCAATAAGACAAGGTATAGTGAAACTCCCTGGATCCTTAAGCTTAGGAGGCATTTTTCTTTGCAAAACCGCCGACACTTCCTCACTCAATGCTACTGTTTCATTCTCCTTGAATTTTCTCTTATTAGTGCAGAGATCCTTAAGAAATTTAGCATAGCTGGGCACTTGCTTGATCGCATCAAGAAGAGGGATATTAACTTGGACTTTCCTAAATGTTTCCAATATGTCCCTTGAAATCTGCTCCTTCTTTGATTCCTTAAACCTGCGAGGAAAAGGAATTTGAGATGAAACTGAATTTGATAAATTAGAATTAGAGCTTACCACTTGAGTAGGAGATTGTGTCACAGCCTTGTCTACATATGTTGTATTTTTAGGACCTATGACATTAGATATAGGGGCTGGTTCCAAATCCATTCTCTCCTCAACTACTTTTTCTTTCATTTCAACCTCTTTACCACTTCTCAAAGTAATGGCTTGAACCTGTTCATGAGTAGAAGAGGAAGAAGAATTAGTAGGATTGGAAATAACTTGACTAGGAAGCTTACTAGGCTCCCTTTGACTCAAGTGAGTAGCCAATTTCCCCATTTGACGTTCCAAGTTAGCTATGGCTTGATCCGTCTTTTGAAAACGCTGATCGGTCATTTGGATGAAGTTGTTTGTGCTTTGAGAAGTTTGAGTCAATGTGGTCAGCGCATCTCTTATCTCCTTCATCTCAAAATTGGGTGTAGGTGCTTTATAAAGTTGGACAAGTCCAGATTGTCTTCGGTTTAATGCAAGCTGCTGATTTTGGGGTTGTTGATGAACTTGAGTTGGGGGCTCTTGAACTGTATATGGTGGAGCTGCATTTTGCACATTCTGGTTATTGCTCCATCTAAAATTCGGATGATTCCTCCACCCAGGATTATAGGTATTGGAAAAAGGGTCATTCTTAGGCCTCTGATTTTGATAAGAGTTCACCATATTTGCCTGAACTGTATCGTCACCATATGCAAGAGGACAACATTCTGGTGTGTGGCCTGGATTGGTGCATATTGAGCATAGCTGTGCTTGAGGAACAAGTTGTTGCACAAGAGAAGTCAGTGCATTAAGTTGTGTATGAATATCAGAACCTCAAAAGCTTGTTTGGGTGGTGGTGATCTTCGATAATTGAATTGCTGAGAGTTGGCTGCAATGCCATCATACATAGCTCTAGCTTCAGTTGCATTTTTCCTCATTAATCCTCCTTGTCAGGCTGTAGCATCAACAAGCATTCTTTCTGATGAAAGCAATCCCTCATAAAAATACTGCATAAGAAGCCATTCTTCAATGTTATGGTGCGGACAAGATTTCAGAAGCTTGTTGTATCGATCCCAATACTCATGAAATGATTCCCCATCAAATTGAACAACACTCATAATTTCCTTCCGAATCTTATTTGTGAGCTGTGCCGGAAAGAATTTTTGGAGAAATTGAGAAGCTAAGTCCGCCCATGTAGTAATTGATCCTGTTGGTAATGAATATAGCCACTCCTTGGCATTTCCCTTAAGTGAAAAAGGGAAAATTCTGAATCTGATCTCCTTATCTGTTAGCCCTCCATACCTCAAGGTGTTACACACATAAAAGGTGAATGGTGCCACTCTTAAGCTCAAAATTTACTTCATTTTCTGGATACACAATGCAAGATGGTTGATCAACAACTCTACGTTTAGAGAAATCTGCAAGTGGCCTATTCAAATTGTTCACAACCAATTGGCCTGCCATATCTTTTTCTTCTGATGATGAAGCAAATGATGTTGGAGTAGATGTGACTGAATTAGAGGGACTTGAATGAGTTGATGGTAATGGTATGTTCACAGCAAGTTGGAAAAGTGCCCTCCTTTGTTCTTGTAATTCTCTTGCTCTAGACAACTTTCCTTGCAATGCGTCTCTATCAAATGGATGGTACTCACGGAACATGAGCAATTACTAACGTACAAACTGGTCTACCAAGCACTTCTCAGTGCTCAAAATACCAACTCGAATTTGTTAATCACTGCAGCAGCCCATAAATAACGTTGAAAACATGATCTGTAAAAGAAAAATAATTAAGTTAGCACAGAAGCTAGTAAAAAAAAAATAGATTAGCCAAAAGAAACAATAAGTCTCCCCGGCAACGGCGCCAAAAACTTGTTGGTCGTTTATCTAGCAATCAAAAGATATCTAATTACAACAAATTAAACCCTGCAAGTGTACAGAATCAAGCATAATATAGCAAATTAGCAGGGGTCGAATCCACAGAGACTTCGTATCAATTGTGCTAATCAATTTTAATAACTAACCAAGCGACTAACTTAACGCACTCACACACAATCTGGGGGTTTTGGTTTGAGTTCTTGAAAAAAAAATCAAATGAACAAATAGATGAACGAATTCAACTATGAGTCAAACTTGGCAAACAATGAAGTGAACTAGCTGGACTTCTATCCACCACCAAACTTGTAATTAGTCACAATAAGAGTGAAAATCAGAACATATCTTTATGGTGAAAACATTCACAACCAAGTCATGGCATCTAACTATAGTTGTTTTATTCTCTCTTGCTTCATACATTCCGTGTATGACATCTACAACATAATTTAGATCTTCAAATGCAACTTAGCATGACATTTAGTCAAGCTAGCAAATGAAAACTCATTAAGCTCTAAGAGAATCTGAATGTCACAAGAACCCCAATACATAGTATCTGTAATTGAAATTCAAGAATTGATTTCCCAATGAATGCTACAAACAATCCAATTGCTGCAGAATAGAGCATAATAACATGAATATTTAGTTATACTCTTTTCAGCATATTAATCTAATTCAAGCTTCTAAGATGGGTCCATACATAGAAACATAAACAAGATTGTAATTTAATCTAGAGAAATCAAAATCACCAACCAAATATAAAACTGAAATTCATCTTAATTATGAACTGAAAACATGTCTGGGCTTCAAGTAAAGCCCTAACTACAAAAGAGTTTAGCTACTCATGACTAAATGGAATTCAAATTCATGAATCAACAATGAAGAAATTGAAAGATGAGCAGAATATAAGAACCCGGAATCCTTGAAGCTTTTCTTTCTTCTTCCCGTCTGTTTTTCCTGGTCTCTTTGCCTCCCAAAACTCTGATTATATAGAAGTGATGCACACATGGAGTAAAGAAGTGGAGTAATTGCAATTAAACTTCTGCCCATGCATTCATCATGAAAGTTTCAGTTTTCCTCTTTAATTTTCGTCAGTTTCAGCTTCTTGTAACTCTTGTCTTCAATTCCTCATCAATTGTTTGAGTTGGAAACCCACTCAATTGCCCCACTCTCTCTAACTGATCAAACTTTAAGTGAAAGACTAATTGGTGTGGCTGTTTCTGAGAAGAGAAGAGAAGAGAAGCAGCAGTGGTATGGTTTGATGGCTGCAGAGGAGATGAACGGAAGAGAAGGGAAAAGGTTTCTCTCCTCTTTTTGTTAAATAATTACCAATGAGTTGGCTGCACCACTTGGACTTAAAAGTTCAACTTAATAACCCAACTCCATCTTCAATCAGCCCATGATTATCTAATTTCATAACTCTTCTCGCAGCTGACCTTCCAGTGATTAAAATACCATAACTTCCTCTACGAAGCTCCAAATCACGAACCGTAAAATGCTCTGGAAAGCTAACATCCATATATTTCCAACGGTACAAGGCTCATTCACTAATTCCATCTTCACTGCTCCCAGTTATTCTTCAAAGGTGACTGTTCAGAATGGGCAGATTCTCACAAATGCTTTGTTTTTGCTCTTTTTCATTCTATGACTACACAAACACTAAATAATGTTAAAGACACAATAACGTGCTTAAGAACATGCACAAGCCCAAGAGTTAGAGCATCTAAATGTGTCAAATTATGAACACATCAATCATTACCAAGTTTAACAAAACACTTGGATTACAAACTGTAACAAAACGTAATTACACGAATGTAAGTTGTAGAGTAATTACTCTCACAAGTCCTCACCAAAATAGACTAAAATGGACAGAAACAAAACAACGCTCTGCTGTCACGCTGCGGAAAACCGTCCACCTCTATTGTCTCGCAGTACCTGCAGTACTACCCCCTGCACCAATAATGGTACACCAAAATTGTAAACACAAACCTGGTCAGTCAAAAAGTTGGTATGAGTAAACTAAAAGAAATACTCAAGGATAATGTAACATATTTATAAACTCATAAATATATATATATATATATATATATATATATTAACAACATTATCATCACAACACTAACAACATCAAACTCGCAACTAAAGCCACAACAAATGCCACATATCGCAACACAAGCATAATCACAACTCACAATCACATCGCAACATATGCAGAACATTCTGGGTTAATGCGACCCTCAAGTTGCACCCAGAAGATTGACAGAAATACTAGAGTTCTAGATGATCATCCCCACAACCGGCCAAGCAGTGGTTCTGACATATGCCTACGCCACTAAGGCCACCACAAAGACATAGCATTGAAATACATTTTGCAACTTGGGGCGCCACTAAGGCTAAATCATATGTATTCATTTTCTTTTGTCAAACGGGCCGCCACTACAACACACACAAAGTCTTTTGCCTCAAAAGGGCCGCCATAAAGACAACACCGCAACCCTTAAAGCCATACACAACAATTATACCGGAAGGTACATTTTCTTCCATTCCAGTAACAACATAACAACAATGTAACTCAATAATGCCGGAAGGTACATTTTCTTCCTTCCCAGCCACACAACATATAAGCACTTCGACTATACAAATATTTCATCTAAAATCCTCTAATTTACTGAGAGGTACATTTTATTCCCCCTCAATCTCATCCTCCACAATTTAATATGAACCAACTAAAAATACACAGTATATTTCACAAACATAATAGCTTTATATACTTAGTGATAAATATATGCATATCATATTACCATTTAGGTATATGTACATAAATCACCAAATACATACACATTTAGATTTAAACCTCACAACAAGTAAAAAGATACAAAATGTAAGTTCACACGTCTAGTTACCGCCAAGGGTAACTAGACCAAACGTGAGGTTTACTCACCTTCTACGCTCCCGTTTTGCAACTTACAACCTCAAGTGAGAATCACTCACTTGGTTCGCTCCTTTCATTACCTAAGTGACAAAACATCACTTAGTAAAAGGAACTAAAAGAAACTAAAAACAAACACAAACTACTAAGGACACCCCACAAGAGCTTGATGCTCTCACTCGCTCTCGACACCCTCAAATAACCAAAAACTCACAGCAACACTGTGGGACTGCACACAGCCCCTCACCACTCAAAACAACTTCCCAATACTATTCTCTTCACTTAAAACACAGCCCCTCAACTCCAAAACAACTGCTCTAACAAACACACAACCATTTCTACAACTCAAGCTACTAACTAACAACTTAAATCCAACTTCAAAGCTCCTAACCGAAACCAACCAACAAACAACTCACTTAACCAATCACAAAAATAGTCCTCCCTTAACACTACAAAACCAAAACCTCACTCACATACTTAATCTCTAAACCCACTGCACAACTAACAACTTCACAATCGTCCACAAACCTACAACCAACTCAAACTCCTCTAACCGCAATACAGCAGCCTTGCTGCCGGCCTCAAAAACACACACCCAAAACTACAAAACTTACACTCACCAACTAGCTTTAACAAACAACCCACTGTCCTTAACTTTCAAATACAAATTTGAGAGAAAAGAGGGTATGCTTACCAGCTAGAATCGTCAGAAAAGGCAAGGAGACTGCCGGAAAAGCTTTTGTAACCTCCTTGCCGAACTGTAGATGTGGTGCAACAAAGCCACTGAGCTCCTCACTGTAACTGGTGCAGCTATAAGGACCAGGTAGGAAAGACCCCCTAGTCCACCTCTGTCGACGGCACATCAGCTTGCAGTCCCTATGTCATTCACTGCCGGAACTGCTTGTGTAGTAGCTCCGAGCTCAGGTGCCGGAGCAGCTTGCTTCTTCAACCGGAAGGAAGGTGGAATCAGCACAGTTCAAGGTACCCGGTGGTGACAGGTTTGTTGGCTGAATGATGAGATTGGAGGTGGAGAGATTTTTTTTTTTCTGGAAATGAAGAAGAAAGGGGTCAGTTAGAGTTTGAAGAAAATAACTGATGGAGAAGAAGAAGAAGGTAAGAAGAAGAAATATGTGAATTCGGTGGAGGGAGAGGGAGAAGATAAGTGTGAGAAGATATTTTCAAATCCTCTCCTCATTTTACCCATCCGAACAACAAACTTCCGTAATTAATTTCTCGCTCCTCCAACTTCTGAAAATTACGTGCTGAATATCTACAAACTCGTTTTGACGAGCTCTACAACTTTCATGAAGGAAGTTTTCTGAAACGAGCGATGGATTAAAAATCGACTCTTGAGTTGAATGAATTAAATCGTAAAACGACTTTATGGTTCTCGAACCAAATTCTACTTCAAATTAAGGTTATTTAAAAAACGTAAAATCTGGATGTAACTATAATATCATTTCATTAATCTCCATTTACAAGAAATGAATAACGAAATTCGGGTTATTACAGTTTGCAACATATAGTAAATGCATATAGGAAAATTTTTAGAATTACCTACCAGGCTACACGTACCACGTATGCGATGCCTATATTTACTTCATATGCATGCTACACTTTTACAAGCGTATGTACAAATTGTTGTCGTGTGATAACTGGGTTCGATTATACGCATGCATTTACATGTATGCGTACCTGAATCAAATGCTACTAGCTTTGTTGTCAGTGTTTTATATTCGGTTCACAAAAGATTGCAGCTTATTCTGATCACAAAAATCAACTGCTTGATTCAAACGCTTCGCTAACTGCAAACACAGCCAGCCTCTTAAACTAACTTCATTAGAGGACGTACATATTATTACACGTACAGAGAATGACAAATTCAACAAGCTAGCTAGCTAGCTAGCTAGTTAGCTAGTCTGATGTTTTAGGCTCACTTATACAGGCACGGGTTCGATGAAGAGAGAATCTACAAAACCCTTGAGCAATGATTTAGGATGTGTGAACACATCTTCATGCTTGTATAGAAGTTCACTAGAACGTGCAAGATTCAGAATTATCAGCAGTAGAGGCCTGGGGATAGTAGCATTGGAGTGGAGATCGAGCCATTCTTGATTCAAGTCTTTCCATGAATCAGAGACTTTCTTCGTTAGCTCGATTTTCGCTTCTTCTTCTGTGACACCATATTGGTTCATGTAGCATTCCACAGATGAGGCATGGTGTTCTCTCTTTTGCTCAAACTATACGTACATTATTTGCACAGAGTTAGCTATACGGTATAGAACATTTTCTAGATTTTAGTACATTCTATGCAAGCACAAATTGAAAGTACCTTATGGCCAACCATGTCATTCTGGAGTCTGGCAATTACAGAAGCGGCATTCAAGATCTTGGGGTCATTAAACACCCAATCCATGGAGTCTTTTGTAACGAGAGCTCCCATTCCAAGAAAGGATGTGGTTGCCATCGTAAAGAAGGATGCATTGCCTTCTACTGAAATATATTCTTCCATTGTTGGAGTGTATTTCGCCTTTAACCATTTGGCTTCCTGGAAGTAAGCTCTAGTTTGATATTTGAACTGCCAAAGAGAGTACCAAACCGCTCAATTCGATCATTAGTCTGTTCACAACTACACATGTTCTGTGATCAAATGGCTGAAAGATAAAATCATCAGATAAAAAGTATTACTGCTTCTCTCGCATAATGGATGCAATCATGATATGAGTCTCCCTTTTCTGCATGCTTTTCTTCAAAGTCACCGTACACATTCAGCAGCGCCTCATAGCACACTTTCATATAATCTTGCAGAGGATCGATAGCAGCAATGTCCCATCTGTTCAATTTAGTAAAAATAAAAGACTGCCAAGTGATCTTCTGATCGATATAGCATATATATGTTAGACTTAATGAAATAGTTTCTTGATCAGATATAAGTTAAACCTCGCAATAGCTTCAGTAAAGAGCTCCAGTTCGTCATATGTTCCGTAGATATCATAAATGTC
This sequence comes from Argentina anserina, assembly GCF_933775445.1. Lineage (NCBI taxonomy): Eukaryota > Viridiplantae > Streptophyta > Magnoliopsida > Rosales > Rosaceae > Argentina > Argentina anserina. Next base: position 5,725,795 of record NC_065875.1, read on the forward strand.
ATCAACAGTTGTTGCCAGGCAAACGTATTTGCATAATATCATCCTAGCAAAGGCATATTCAGGTTCAAAATAGACTATTAAAGCCCAAAAGTAGGCCTCAACTACCCTGTCTCTTACGAAAGGTAGCTTGTTTACAAAGTCCAAGTCCTTCCACCACCTGAAGTGAATTACACAAAAGAAATTAGTACTGTGAGAACGTACTGATAGGTAACTGAGAATATATAGATGTTGACCTTGTAATTTCACTCAGTTCTTTCTGGTGCACTTTCTGCAGACGGTTAAAATCCAACTTTGCAAGAGTGAGCAGAGTTTCATTATGTGAATCATCTTCCTCATAGATGGACAAAAAATGCCTTGCTTCTATCTTTTGAAAGCCCTTCCAAAGTGGCTGATATAAGGCATTAGTTACTTGTTTCAATAACGGGGAGCTCAGTCGGTGCACTGCAGACTCGAGAAGAGACCCGGTGAAGCTTAGTGCCTCATCAAGAATGTCCTCTCCATGAACCCTAAGATGAGTGGCTTCGTACAAACTTAACAGTCCTACTACATCACTCTTCAGAGATTCCTTAAAAGTCCCATTACTTTCCTTGAACTTGTTAAACATGTCTGCATGTTACCAACAGATAATGCATTAGATAGCAGTATCATATGCAATTAATTAACATACGACCTGCAAATAGAAATCTGTCTGGCTAGTAAAAAGAGTGCCATTAGAAACTAATGAAAAGCAATGTATGTCAAATTTACCACAGGAAACGTTGTAGCCCTGCTGTCGGAGCAATCGAAAACAGAGAGCGGCAGTGTATAGATCAGCATCATTTTTCAGAACTTCACTACCGTAGTAACCATTGTAAATCTGTCTCAATATTTCACTGATCTCATGATCAAAAAGGTAAGACATGCCTAGACGCTGAATGTTTTCAATCATCTCCAAACTTTCTGAAGTCTTGTTAACTGGAGCCATTAGCATCCTTTTGACTTCTTCTGTAAGTTCTTGGATATGTTGCTCAAGTTTAGTGTCAACTTTCTACAGATCAACAAATTGAAGAAAAAGAATAAACAGTAATTAAGTATCATGGCATGCATAGAGTCACTATTGATTTATATTACTGAAAATTAACTAATAGATAGAATAAACTTATAAGCTTGCTTGCATAGCTAGTGAACTGTATTATAGATATGTATATGTATACACAGGAGATTACCATAGAACCTGCATATGAGAGAAAATGGTCACCCCAAATGCTTGGAGTATAATTAGCTGAACGTCGCTTAACATCAGAAACAGCATTTGGGCTTTGAGCTTGAGAAGTAATTAAAACTTGAAGAGGCATTTTGTTTTCCGGCCAGATAACAAATATGGAAACGGTACTTAATCTGGCGTGATCAACTTGAGGATCTGTGCTGCTAAATTTTCTGTATATAATGTACTAGCTCCTAGCTATTTATAGCTGAAAGATCGATCGAGCATCAGCTGTTAGGCAACTGGGATTTTTCTTAGGTACTCACATGTATCATGTATGTGATACTTAATTACATTAATAAAATTATTGTCACTGATAATTTTGCTCAATTTGGTTGTGAAATGGTAATATATATAGATATATATATATATATATAGATATATATATATATATATAGACTCTATCCAGAGTGAAACTTCACTCTGAAATTACAGAGTGAAGTTCCAATTTTGGCACACTTTTCGGTCAAATTTTTTCACCATAAGTGATTCACTATTTAGGTATGATATTCAAGATCATCTTTACAAAATTTCATCTAATTCGGACATCGTTAAGGTATTGAAATTAGATTAAATAAATGAATGAATTAAAACTGTTCAACGTGAACCGTTCATGTAAATCTCAATTTTGAAAGCTCAAACCATTGTCAAATTGGATGAAACTTTGTAGAGATGATATTAAATAGCAAAGCTAAATATTGAATCGCTTATGGTGAAATTTTTTGACCGAAACGCGTGCCAAAATTGGAACTTCACTCTATAATTTCAGAGTGAATCTTCACTCTGGATATATATATATATATATATATATATATATATATATATATATATATATATATATATATATATATATATATATATATATATATATATATATCCCGAACCATAAATGACCTTAGTGCACTAAGCTAGTTCGAACTCATCTCAATCGGATAAAAAAAAGAAAGCAAATTGGCACGCATGTCAAGAGGCTAATCAAAGATATTACGTAAGGATCTCGTGTGTATGTATATATTCTCTTTTTTTATTAATTAAATATATTCATTCTGACAATAATGTCGTTTTTTTCAATAATTTTCAGGCACAATTATCAAAATTTGCACAAACTTGACGAAAACTGCCAATTGCATGCGTTCTGTTAAATTTAACATTTCAATCCAAATGAGTGTGTAATATGGTAAATCCAAAGAGTGGTATATCTTTTCTTCCTGACCTAATTCATCAATGTTCTTATCTCCTAGAATAAGAACTTAAGCAATAAGCACAAAGTTATAGCATATCCTCTAAGGACTATGATTGATAACTTGCGCCCGAAGTCATGTCTTGTACAGAGGGAATTCACAAGTCTGATCCAGCCACACAGAAATTAAGCTTCAGAACTCGATGCATTAGCCGTCCTTGATGGTTAAGCTGCCGTTCTGAAGTTTAATAAACTGACAATTAGGCTGATGTTAGTTATGAAAATGACTAACCTCAGAAAGCGTTCAAGTTTATCAGTCTAGATAGAAGCAAGCACCTTGATGGCACTTTTCTGGAGTAAGACTATCAATACGTATCAGAGAGCTAACTACATTGCAAAAAGTAGGGACCATTCATCTTGGAAGAACATCTGAAAAGAAAAAATCATGGAAGGGTGGATCTGCAAGAAGGTAATAGTGAAAGTCATGATTAAACAGGTGATAGTAAAATATCGACATATAGCCATGTAGTATGCATCTGTTTTTACAGACATCGAGAAAAATGTCATCTCGTGAATGGGGGTACTGTTTGCTTACCCAAAACTCTTGGTGGCTTAGGGAACAAGAAGACCTCAGACATGAATCGAGCAATGCTAGCCAAGACAAGCTAGAGACTCTTCCAACACGACTCAGGTTTGTGGGCTTAAATCTACTCTGCCAAGTACTTAAAGAAGATGTCATTATATGATGTAAATTATATGCCTCCGACAAATTGCTCATCCACCTGGAGAGGTGTTTCACACGGTGCCAAACTTCTAAAGCAAGGTTTAATATGGGTAGAGGGAGATGGGAAAAAAATGAAATTCTGGACACACTTGCCTTCCTATTGGTACCCTCCTTCCACAGGCTCTTTCAGGTACTTCTATGGATATTAATGATACTATCAGCCAATATAAAACTCAGCAATGGTAATAAGTGATAACATATACCAGACAGAAGCAAATTCTGTTTTATCCTTACCTAGATGAAAGGCTTTCAAACAGGAGTAGCTGTAAACTCTCACAGAGCTCACAAGCTGCATCTTTGTGCGATCCTCCACCCCCACCGTGCTCTCCAATAGCCCAGCACATTTGTAATGCCAACTCTTCCTATGATAAGTTAACTGATTTAGCAATAAGTAAGATACATGTCCACATTAGAAAAAGGGAGAAAATCAATTGACCTTTTCAGGGCTATCACAATCTAGTCCACTAAGCTTCTGCAAGCCTGTCCATGTTATGCTTCTGCAAGGATTGAAACAAATTGGAATTCTATCAATGAAGAAAAGTAGACAAAAGAAACTTGAGAGTAAAGGACTCTATTCTTATTTTTGCCCCTTAAACCGTGTAAGGTCTGAACTAAGACCAAAAAGAAAAATTCATTTCTTATAAGCCTTGAGTACCAAAGCAATGGTTGTTAATAGTTGAAAGCAGCACATATATACTATAAAAATTGAAACATATTATTAACATAAACTTTTCAACACTACCTTCAAAAGCGCAGTAGAATCTGGGGAGCACCTGAATGGCGACAAGCATGAATTCTTAAAGCCTCTCATGGACCTACGACAAAATTTATATTTTCACAGAAACAAGAATAACCTTGGAAGCTCTCATATGATATAAATTTACGATGATGACCAAAGTGACTCATAACTGAATAAGGGACCAAGTATTTTATGATCAGCTTTTATAGCATTTAGCAAGAAAATATTGTGAAATATACGATACTGACAATATCAATATGTCAAAGTTCAGTGCAGACTTATATGAAGCCCCTCCTGGAGCAGAAAAAGACACACGAATACGGAACTGCACAATTTTGAGGAAGTATATATACCTGATTGTTCAGAAATAATGAAACAGCTCCGCGTCATCAAAGAACAATAATATCCTAAGGGATACACTAACTCTTCGAGCATAGACAGAGGATCCACATGATCAGAGGGATAATAAATCAGTGCCCCTCTTTGCAGATTAAAAAGTAATTTAGCTAGTTTTACTGTCTTAAGATGGCTGAAGGAGCAATGATTTACAAGTTGTGGACTGTAAAAGGCTGTGTGCAGGTTCCTTTTTCATACTTCTCTTATCTACCATACCTCGTGTCTCCAAAGCATTGTCCCAAGCACCAGATGCAGCATAGATGCTTCCAAGAACAACATAGTCAACCGATTTCTCGGGATCAATATCACGAAGATGCATTGCTGCCACTTTTCCAAGTGACTTATTGCCATAGGTGCTACATGCCCCAAGAATGGCTCCCCAAAGTGAAGCATTAGGCTTGATATTCATATCCTGTATCAAATTATGAGCATCTTCTAGCAAACCTGCACGTGCACAAAGATCTACCAAGCAGGAGAAATGCTTAGCTCGAGGTAAGATGTTATATTTGCTAAGCATAGTGTTGAAGCATTCCCAACCTTCATTTGTCAATCCAGTATGGCTACAAGCAAAGAGAAGAGACAAGAACGTAACATCATTAGGCTTCAATCCCTCAAGATCCATCCTTTTATACAATGCAATAGCCTTTTCTCCACGGCCATTCCTTCCATATCCAGAAATCAGCGACGTCCATGAGATGACATTCTTTTCCTCCATCTCCTCAAATGCATGGCTGGCATCTTCAATTTCTCCACACTTTGCATACATATCAACAAGAGCATTTCCCATGGCTACATCAAGACAAGGTTGGTGTTTCAACATAAGTGCATGGATTTGTCTTCCCAAGATCAATGAAGCAACATTTGCACAGATACTAAGCATGGAGCACAAAATGACACCATCCAGTCTCATGTTCATAACAGTTAGTTCTTTGAAGAGGTCTAGAACAGCAACGCTGTAGTTACCTTCTCTTGCATATCCAGTAATTAGTGCAGTGCAACATATAATGTCCTTTTTTATCATACTCCTGTATATTCTATGAGCAGACTCTGCCTTCCCACATTTTGCATACCCATTGATCAGCGATCCACTTAAACTCTCGTGTGATCCAAAACCCAGTTGCATTATCAATCCATGCATTTGACTAATCCTCACCAAACCACTGTCTCCGGCCAAGACTCTCAAAACACTCCCAAAGGTGAAGCAATCAGGAAGCATGCCTAAAGGTTACACAAACGCAAATCAATAATATCAAACAAACAGAAAGAAGAGCACAAAAACAAGACTACCAGATACTGAAAACCCAACCAAAAGCATAAACATTCACCTTCTCTCATCATTGATCGAAACATTCGCAACGAGTCCTCACTAAAACCCTGAACAGCATACCCTCCAATGATTGCATTCCAAGAAACCAAGTCCCTCTCCGACATTGCCTCGAAAACACTAGAAGCATCCTCCATCTTTCCACACTTGGCATGTAAATCAACTAATGCACTTGTCACAAACAAGTTCTCAGCAAACCTCCCTTTCAAAACACACCCCTGTATCTGCATCCCTACTCTCAAAGCCCTCAAACCAGTGCATGCCTTCAATGCACTACCATACCCAAACTGATTAGCCCTCAACCCCGCCCGACGCATTTCCAAAAATACCCCCAAAGCTTTCTCATATCTTCCACTCTGAGCATACCCAGAAAGCATAGAAGTCCAAGACACCACATTTCTCTCAGGCATTTTATCGAACACTTTGCCTGCACTAACCACATGCCCGAATGTGCAGTAAAAGTTGATCAATTTGGTGTTCAAATGCAAACTTGAAGCAAACCCATTTGTTATCACATGGGTGTGAACCAAAAGACCTGGCCTTTCTACCCGTTCATCGATGCAGAGTTGCAGAATCTTCATGTACAAGCCATAGTAATGGTCTGAGTGAGTTGAGTTGGACTGGACAAGTCCCAGGGCTTCTTGAAGGTGACTCCTTTTCCATAATGCTTGCATAGTGTGTGACATTATGTAATTGGGTTTGTGTCACAATGGCTTTTAAGGGTTTTCGATGCTATATTTGAGTCTGACCATCTCACTTTTGGGGTTTTGTCTCCTGTCATGTGTCGTCTATTATATCTAGTCATGGTGCAAGTACCCAAAAGGCAAGGCTCCTAAAATAATGAAAATATGAAGGGCTTCACGGTTTGGCCTCTGAACACAGCTCTGATTCATCTACACAGATATTAGTGGCAACTGGCAAGACTCGATGCATTTGACGCCATTCCGAGTCACTTTGACTCCGATATCAGTTGTGTTCCATTCACTTTAAAAATTGAAGATGACCATTCTATGTCTAGATAGACCCAAACATGCTACGTTGTTTACACTTTCCTAATATTGTCACTCGGGAATTCATTAATCAAAGAACAAATCATGAAAACGAATACAGACCCCTCATGATATCTACCATTCACAAAAACAATTTCTTATTTCCTTGTTAATCGTGAAAACATCAAATTGAGTACTACTTACATCAAGGTATATGTGTATACAGCAAGTAATGAATAGGGATTAGAGAAGGTACTTTACAAGTTAAGGTACCAAGGCGCTTTACAAAGATAATGTACAGCACAGTATTATTTTGTAAATTAGGACTACCAAAACATACTAAAATTTCAATATGTTGCAAAATTTAGGCAACATTCACCTTGGAAGAATGTCTGAAAAGAAAAAATCATGGAAGGGTGGACCTGCAAGAAGGTAAAAGTGAAATTTGTGATGAACAGAACAGGTGATTGGCGAATATCTTGTAGCTGACTTGATGGTGAATAAAACTAGTACCACATGCTAGCTAGGATTCTTTATTTATTTCAGCATATAGTAAGGGGTGTATTTGTTTTCAGTTAGGTTGCAAAACCTATTAATCAGAAAAAGAACAAAGAAAAGGTGACATAGCATGTAGGATGGTTCCACTAATGAAATTAAGTAAATTGAAAAAGTTTTGATAAAAGATCCAGACCTTCTTGTTCACCAAGGATATAGAATGGAACATGTGCAATCATCTTTGTGGCGCCGTCGCTCCACTTGACAGTACCAGGCTTCTGCATTTGTCCATGTGATGGTCGTGAAGGCCCCAAAACAGACGAGGAAATTGCGGGTTCATTTATTAAACCCAAAAAATCAGAAGCTCGTCTCCAGACCCTCACATCTGATATCCGAGACCTAACTACCTGACGATACACAATTATGCATTGACTGTTGGTTAATGACAGATAATGTCAGCGGCATTTTCACTTGAAAAAGAAATTTCAACCCCCTCTTTAAACACACTAAAATTTGTATCTTTGTAGCAGAAAATATAGAGGCATTATTCAGGTAGGGAAAAGTTAGAGCTTGTGGTCAAAACTATGAATCAACCTTGCTCAAGGAAAAACGTGCCCTGGGCAACAATTCACGGTGATTGGTCGCCAGTTTTGCAATGGCCGTAATAACAAAACATAGAAGCCTTGATTGTGATGACTTTCTTGAAGTTTGATCATCTGAGTTTAAGGCAGAATCTTGCCGCAGGCCTACACGACTTCAAAGAGAACACGTGAAAAAAAAATCAGCCAATACACAACTCAGCAATAAAATAACATATACTAGACAGAAGCAATGTTGTTTTATCCTTACCTAGATGAAAGGCTTTCATACAAGAGCAGCTCTAAACTCTCAAAAAGCTCACGAGCTGCATCTTTGTGAGATGCACCACCCCCACCATGCTCTCCAATAGCCCAACACAATTGTAGTGCCAACTCTTCCTATGATAAGGCGACCGATTTAGTAAAAACGAAGATATGTGTCCACATTAGAGAACAGGGAGATTATTGACTGACCTTTTCAGGGCTATCATAAGCTTGCCCACTATAAGCTTCTGCAAGCCTGTCCATTATAGGCTTCTGCAAGGATTCAAATAAAATTGGAACTCCATCAATGAAGAACAATAGACAAGAGACACTTGAGAGTGACTATTACTTTTTTTGCCCTTTAACCATGCAAGGTCTGAACTAAGAGCCAAAAGAAAAGGGTATTTCTTACAAGCCTTGAGAACCATACCAATGGTTGTTAATGGTTGAAAGCAACACATATATACTAAGACAACTGGAACATATTAACAAAATAAACTTTCAACACTACCTTCAAAAGCGCAATGAAATGTGGGGAACGCTGGAAGGCAGCAAGCATGAATTCTAAAAGCCTCTTACGAGCCTACAACAAAATTCATAATTTCACAGCAATAAGAATCTCTGAATTGTGGAAGCTCTCAAATGATATAGATATATGATGATGATCCAAAATGACAAATAACTGAAGAGACCAAGACTTCTTGTGACCATTTAGCATTTAACGAGAAGACACTGTGAAATATTGGTATAAAATGAAGTACAATATACCAAATTCTGATTACTTTTACAATTGGATCATCATTCTCATCATCTTCCAGATTTGAAAGACATAAGTTTTTTGCACTCAAGACAAGAACAGATACTGGGTCCTATTTGAACATATATATATGAAATCAGAAGTATTACCACAAAAACAAACTCGCAGAAGAACACATAAAACAAATATTTAAAATACACACCTCATAAGAATAAACTTTGTCAGGGAAAATTGTACCATTCCTAGACATGAGTAGGGGAATCAATGCGCAGATCAAAGCTGGCATGAGAAAGAGAATTAAATATCAGGATACGATATAAATTAAGTAAACAATGAATTAAAAGCAGACTCGGAACTATATACTTCTAATTTCTTTTCCTTTTTCGGTCTGCGAGCTAGATTAACTTACAATTATTGACATCACGCAATGCTATAGCAAAGTACAGATCAAGAAGCCTCGGTCCCATCTTAAGTATATATTTCAGCCTATCAGATAGAGGGTTATTCATTGCAGCCTGTAAAGCTGCAACTATCCCAGGAGAGGTCAAGTGGCGCTCCTGAAATATAACAAATGCAATTTAGCATTTTTTAGAATATTTATGTATAAAATAACAATCCCATCACTGAGAAAAGCATTTGTATCTTTATTTGGATATTTCTGGCTGCTTCAAATGATGGGGACTCCCCTTTTCAACATAGTTCACAGTTTCACTCCACATTAAAAGTTGCATATAAATCCCCCAGCAAAAGTGTTAAAGATGTTCAGAACTTGACTGAGTTCCATTACAACCCATGATCTTATGAGACCATCTTTTATTTAAATTATGTTGAAATCATAAAATTAGTGTAAAAGATCATGTCCGAACTTTCATTAATTCCTTGTCAATACAAGGCAAGCAGATACAAATAGAGGCAATGCACTTTTGCTATCAAAGAGAGAAGAAAAACATATCTTACAGCAATGCCATCATTTTCATCCTTTAAAAGGTCGAGGAACAGAGGGTCAGCAACATCTATCGCATTGGTGTCCTCTGATTCAGAGTCTCCCCCTCCATCTGCAATTGTTGAACCAGTATAAGCTTCATCCATAAGCGCCAGCAGCATCTGCATCCGATAGGGGCAGGTTTTGTTAATTGCATCATTAATATGGGTGTGGAAAATCTCATGTAAGTTTATTGGTCACTAACCTCAGGAGCTGAACTCTTCTGCATTGAAGCTATACTATTTCCAACTAATGATCCTGAGCTCCTTTCTACTTTTTCCAATGCCACTACCAAAACTACCATAGTCGAAACAAAAAATCATGTCTGAAGTTTCTTAGAAAACTCAAGAAAACTAATCTATCAAATTACACCAACCCAAGACCAAAACAACAGGACATGCTGATTCGTTAGAGCTTTATCTTTTAATAAAAGGGAAGATAGAACCAAAAATTAAAAAGAAAAGTAAATCAATCAAATAACTGTGATCGAAAAGATATTTATACTAACTAAAGCACCTGTTTTTCATTATAACTAACAGCACTTGAAAAATCATAAGTTATTATTAAAGAATCAGAGTTGACAACTTTGTTGATGTATCTTAAATTTGATTGCCAAGATTTCTTTCATGGCCAGTATTTTGATCCCCTGCTAATAAAAAAAAGAACAGGATAAATGAACCAACTAAATCCACAAATTAGGGAGAAAGCCAACAAAGAATATATGCATTCATGATTCAAGCTGAGTGGAAGCTGTGCTAGGTAGAAAGTCAATATATGATGCACCTTCAAAGAATAACAGGAACCACCAAAGGATAAATGTGTAAGCAGAAAAATTAAACTCACTTGGCAAGTCCACTAAAGATGGAAATAATGGAAGAAATGACCCTGGAGACATCATTCCTGGAAACACCTTCAAAAAAGATTTTTCTAATCTGCAAGGCAAATCCCATATTTAAGAATTATTGGTTTCTCTTTCTCTGGATTTTTACATAGATAAATCATCTGTAAGCACAATTACTCCGCTGATTTCGTATTCACTAAACCATACAACAACTAGAAAGTATATTTGCAAAACATGCGTTTATGCATATGTCTGAGTCTATGTGCCATCAGATGACATCTTGGATCATATCAGGAGATGTGACACAACATTATCCCAGAAAATAAATTAACACACACACACACACTTACTATAACTATAACTACATGTGTGTGTGTGGATGTGGGTGTGGGTGTGGGTGTGTCTACATTCTAGAGAGAACTGTGAAGGAAATCTCTCTTGTAGATGTCCTCTTCAGAACAAGCTGTATGCAATTGTGAGTGTAAAACATAATATATCTTTCAGCACTAAATCAAATTACATATACAGACGAACTCACCGTTCCCCATTCCATGCAATCAACTTAAGCATCAAGGGAAAGAACTGCATTTCACAAGATTAATGTTAGATACATAACATCACAAAGCTATTTAACAATTTTCAATCCGGTACTTGCTGATACTTAAAGAATCAACGTCAACAGATCATAAAATACAAAACAGAGTTATTCTCGAAAAGTAAGCACAAATTAGAACAAGGAAAAAATATAAATGGAAAAGCACATGCAAGTGAAATATTTGACTACAGTGGCTTTGATGCTGTTTCAGTATATTTGAATTTCGAGAAGACTTACAATGATGAAGTTAATGAAAAGCTGCAAATATAAGGAACTATGCAGACCCTGAAGCAAGACATGTACCAATACATACAAGTCATGTTTATCAAATTTTACGACGGAAATTATGACAATGGTGATACAGTTTGTGTCATATACTCTCAAGCAATTGTGCATATATACACTTCAACTGATGGTTAATATATGTATGACTTGCCAGTAGCTGAAAAACGACTATGCAAATGGTATTTTTCATCCACCAGCTTTGTGTGGTCTCAGGAGATTGACTTCTTCATGCCTATATCGTAAGTTATCTCATCGGTTACATATGATACATATGTACTACTTTCTCGTACCCAAATGGCTAGAAATCATACCTGAGGCAGTAAGGTAGGGAAAGAAGTTGAGAGCTTTTTCTTGTTCACATTCAGAAAGTCAAGGGTCGCTTCTGCAACTACTGGATCTGCAAACTCACTGCAAACAAATTAGAAAATTTGAATGCCTGATGATCAACACGTCTATATTCAGATATTATACAGAAGAAATGGTAATTACATAAGCAACACAAAAACATCTCAACACAAAGTTCCAAGCTTTACAGATAATATTTCAATTAGGAATTTATTTAAATATGTAAACATATAACTTTATCATCCAATCAACAAAAGAATATAGAATGTAATTTGCAGGTCATTATGCTTGTTTGTTGACTTCCTCCTCTGGTGCCTGATTTAGCACTGCATAGACCCACACCATCTATCAACGGATATTTTTCGGGTCTGACATGATTTCTTGGATGACTATGAAGTTAAAAGGAACTATCCATTGTTTATAGCATTGAGACATGCAGAGAAGATGTTGATTTAGGTGGATGATGCACGTTAGCCTTCACTACCTCCATTATCAATTGACCCTAGTATTGGAGTAGCATATAAGGGACTGATATATGATGTTAACAAAGTTTTGAACCAGAAATTTAGTACATAAGAATGCTACTCATTCATTTTATGTTACATAATATCTAGTTAGCAGAACAGTGGGTTATAGAACTTATTTTCCTCTTCTGGAAGAAACTAACTGGTTAGGGATATATGGGCAACACAACCTTTTTTTATCTGATAAGACTGTATGTAAACTAATTACCAGGCACATGTCGTAAAAACTAAAAGAACAACATAATTTGCATCGAATATCATATCTGAAATGGAGAACATAATATTACCGGCTCAAGCAGGAACGGAAAAATGTCCTGAGACTGGGATCAGCATCGTGCAGAACCAAGTCTCCAAAATCAAGGCAAAATTGAAGAATGGCCTGGCAGAAAAATCAGAGGAAAATGTTTACTTTGCACACTACATTACACCCAATCCACACCGAAAAAAGAGGTCCACTATTTTATGGCTTACAAACATGCAAGTCCAAGAGACAAGCAACACATTTCCCATCCTACAAGGAAAAGTACAGGCCTATCATAACTCACTAAAAATCACACTATGGTTTCCCTTATTGCTAAATCACACAAAGCGCTATCGCGTCGGAAAATCAAATCAATATGAAACCTTAGGCATCACATACATAATCTGTTTAGTCTAATAACTCCACAAACACAACTAGATCAAGAGCACCCACATTTACTATTTACCGCAGCAGTAACAACAAGAACACAGTAAAAGGTAAAAGAGAGACACGAACCAGCAATAAGAGGCCATTAGAGGTGGCGCGAGATTCAGAGAGCGAAGCGACGGAGCGTTGAAAGAGCTTGTTAATCTGAGGATAAACCCTAGCCACCAGATCCTCTGAGTTCTCAGCTTTACACAACTCATATAGCTTCTTCACCTATTCCAATTCGCCAAAACACATCACAATTTCAATATCCAAATCACTCCTAACTATTACCGAGCTCACTACGGGGAGATGGAAGAAACGATGAAGAAGAGGACTCACGGACTGAAGAAGAGCGGGATCAGAAGCGGGATTGCCGGCGGCGTTGGAGTCCCTGGCGCTGTTTGATAGAGTTCTCAGGTAGAAATCCCAGTCGCGATTTTCTCCGTCGGCCATTTTGGCCTGGAATTCGAGAATCCAAAGAGTCGTTCTGGCTTCGCCGGAGCTAATCCAACTGGCTTTTCTCTTATACCATTAAAATGGGCAGTAACGATTTAGACGACATGTCGTTATTTTCTATAGTTGACGACAGATCACCAAGTCTTATAAACGACAGATCGGTGTATTTACTTAACGAAATATAATAATCTAATTCATAATTGTACACCAAGTTGAATAACATACACAGTTTTCGTACATATATGTCGTTATCAGGTTGCTCGTTAATTAGTTCATGGGGCAGCTTCTGGATCCAGTGATACGAGTTTGGTGGAGTTCTAGAAGAAGATCTGGTTTGCAGCAGTTCCCGGTAAGATAAAAGTTCATTTCTAGAAAGTTTGTTCTTCTATATTACTTACTATTGATGCGTTGCGTACCAAGAGAGTGTGTATACATAATGGTTGCTATTTCTATAGTGATGTTGATGAAACAGTGGAGCATTTGAGTAGAGATTGTTGCTTTGTTAAAGACTTGGTTTTTTCCTTCCCATAATTGAACTCGGTTTTCCAAGAGGTTTCTCCCCTTATGAGTATTATTAGTGATTGGCTGCTTTGGTGTGCTTCTGGTCTAAGTAGAGATTCTTTTGCTTTGTTGTAGATGTGGTCTGCTTGGAAGGAGAGAAATTAAAGAGTTTGGCAAACGAAGGCCAAGTCTTTTTGTCTCATGTGTACTTTCAGGCGAGAACTTATTCTCACCGTTTGTTTTTGATTCGGGTCCGGAAGGAAAAGAATGGTCGTCTGAGGCCGTTGTGGACTCCTCCTCTCGATGGGTGGTGGAAGCTTTGGCAGGTCGGTTTGCAAGTGGTTTTGCTAGGGAGGGAGGTCTGGCTCCAATTATTATTGAGTCTGACTACTTGAAGTTAGTTCGGGCTACCCAGAGTTCAGAAATGTTTGATGGCTCGGCGTTTAGTGTAATTGTTGATGATATTTGTTGTAATTTGGAAGGGTTGTCTTCCTCTTATTTTTCACATGTTTTTCGTGAGGCTAACGTGGTTGCTGCTCTTAGGAGTGGTATTTCTAACTGTTGGTTTGGGTATGACCCTCCCAACGTTGAGGATCTCCTCAACTCTATGTAATCTTTATCTGGTTCTAATATATCGTCCTTTCAAAAAAAGTCTTGTGTCATTATTCTTGGTTCAAAGAATCATTTAGTCTCTCTCTCTCTCTCTCTCTCTCTCTCTCTCTCTCTCTCTCTCTCTCTCTCTCTCTCTCTCTCTCTCTCTCTCTCTCTCTCTCCGACGACCCATAATTCATCTCTCTCCCTCCTCTGACGACTCACAACATTGGTATCCACCTCACTCTTATCAATTAACTCTCAGGATGTAGCATAAGAACGAGGTGACCAATATCTTTATCTTATGCAGCCCCAATCTGTCACGCCCCAAATTTTAAATAATAAAAAATTAAATTCGAAGACACGACAACTCGAATCAAAAACAATTATATTACACTTATAATGTTTACAAATCTTGAACAAATGGTAAAAGTACCATTTACAAGGAATTGATACAATACAATTTCTACAATACAACGTCCTACCCATGTATACTTCCCCGAACTCCCACACTGCAAAATATGGCGATCTTCACCTGCACATATAACCATACACTATGGATTGGTGCACTGGGTTATAAACAATGAACCTTGTAAGCTTTTAAAGCTCATATGAGTAAACTTAATATAAGGACTCAAGAAACACACTCGCACTAACTACATGATATAAATTAGTGAATCCTGCGAAAATCTTAATTCAGGAACTCACATAAATATACAACTAAATGAAGTGGAAAAGAAAAACCAACAACTCAACCCAAAATCATGAAACCAAGAAACTCACATTGGTTTATTTAAAACACCATATCCTTTTCTCAAATGGAAATACATCATGAAATCATAACTTTGGAATTTAACAACCAACAAAAACATATCGCAATTAAATTCCCTTTTAAAAACATGCACTCATGAGACCCAAATAACCCCACTTGGTTACCTCTCATGTCGTGCAACGACAGACAAACTAGAGCTATAACTAATTGTAACCAATCACCCAGCCAAAGGCTTGGTTCCCGATTTATTTACCTCATGTCACAACTGTGATCCAGGTCCAAAGACGAAAAAACATTTTAACAAGACTCAAATGTTAATACAACACGTACAATATAATCGATCAACCCATGATAATATTGTACAAAACCAAGCGACTCTCACAACATCACAATATGAACAAATCATACAAATAAACTAATTTACCGAAAAGATACATTTTCTTCCATTCCGATCTCATCCGCCAACAACACCCAATTACGCAACACTAACAATATAGAATATAATATAGCCATGTGTATATCCATATTGTTATTACCATTAAATATACATGTATAAATAGGTTATACTATATCATTAACAACATGCATAATTCAATTTCACACTCAACATTAACCGAAATCCAAAATCACCAAACCTTTTAAAATTATTTTATTAATTTTCATTTTTACTTACTCATAAACTGTAAACGATCAAGTTCATATTATTTAATATGAAAACGTATTTTTAGAGTAATTTTTACAAGTTATTGATACATGGACTATGTTAATAACTCAATATAACATTGTAATAAGTGAGTTTTACTCATCTTAAATCTCGTTGCGTCTTCTCTCATCATAAAAAATAAAACACTAAACACAGCAACCCACTCGATACCAAGCATCATCCACCTAGATCATATCAAGATCACTCCTCAATAACTTGAGGTATAATAACAATCATTACAACTTCACTTCCTTCTCTAAAACCAAAACTCGAAATTAAGCCACTAGAGACATACCTCCACTCGAGACTTATTAAAGTCTCTAACTCCCAAAGGTTACTATGTCGCAATCATAGTGAATTCCAATCAGATATACACGGATTAACCACCTAAGATATCCATTACCCAACTTAATTAGAATCGGAAACAAAATGACTTCCTCAAATTATAATTCTAAGTCTAACCTGAAGACTTGTCCTTTGAGACAATTCTTCCCCCGAGACCTACCAAGGTCACAGGAACTTTTGACAATATAACATAACCACCTAACAACCATTTAAAGTCTAGACTCTAAGGAATAGGAACTCGAAAATCTGATGCCCTAACATGCTCAAGCTACAACCAAATTCAACAATTTATATATCAAGGTACTTGGGCCGACGAGCGTGAGACATTAGAGCCACCAAAAGCTCTATAACAAGTTAAACTCGCTGCTACAAGCCACAACTTGGCCAAAGGCCCTCCCTCCACAACTTCTCACAATATTGGCTTATCACAAATCCAAGTATCCAACACTATATAATGCTCAACTGACTATCAAAAGCTACAATTATATATCTGCAATGCTTGTGTTGATGAGCATATGATTAAAGAGTGCATAAATACTCCAGAACAAGTCGAAATATCAACTCAAGCGATTTCACTCCCACTGATATCCAACTCCGAATTCATATGTCTCAACTCTCATCAACATGTACATCAAAGAATGAGAGCTTCGTACATACCTGGAGCCTCAACTCATTTGACCAAGGTCGTCAAACACTGCAGGTAAAGAGAACTGCAACATTAGACACCCTCTGCTCTTGGAATTAAGCTACAGGGTTTGCATCGATGAGTCAAATGGTGAAGTACCTCAACACATGGCTACTAGCTCACTACATCAATGCCAGAACGAACGTAGAGGTCGAGTTGTCACTATAGATCGTCAAAATAGTCAATGTGCCCAACACTGCCACCAATACTACAAGGTTTCGATTTCTAATGTTAGGTGAGAATGGAGGCCATAGGCTGATGCAGGAGTGACCAAAAGAAAGAGGGAAGATGTTCCAAGTCAGTTGCGCCACCGAAGACCACCGGAATTCGAAATCTCACAGTCGGATCAAAACCCCCCACTCTAATTTGTTGCTTCTTGAACAATTTGAAGAAAACCAACTCTATAGGGACGACGGCGAGGCGGAGGCGACTCGGTCAGGGCCAGTTGCGACCTCGGGCCACACTCAGAAGACGCCGAGAAAGCCTGGTTGGGTCGACGGGGTTCGGGTCGGGTCAGTTGCAAAATTTTGATTCTTCTGAGGCATGGCGTACAAAGAGAAAGGAGAGGAAAATAGTGTTGCAAAAATTGTGAGGAAACCCTAAGGAAAATTCCTATTTATAATCAAAATTTCTGAAACCCGAAAATTCTATTGATCATAGCTTCTTCATACGATCTCCAAATCACGCGTGCTGCATATTTACGAACTGGTATTGACGAGCGTTACGATTTTCGTGAACAAGGTTTTTTTGAGAAATCTAATGAATCAAAAGTTAACTATTTGATCACTCTTTAAAACGTTTTCGAGTAATTATTCGCTCGAACACTTTCACTTTCTCCCTCGTACCATATAATTAGACCACCCCAACTTAATAATATCTAAATATACGTAGAAATTGATTATAAATTTCCGAGATATTACACGATCGTTAAGCAGAAGAAGAAAAGAAGATGGGGAGCTAATTCTGATCTTAATGTTGGCCACTACGTACTCGGGATTGGGATTTCAGGCAGAAGGCATTCAATCACTGTTGTTGGCACCAATCTATGAAGGACTTAGTGATGAAGCAATGGTTCATCAACTCTGATTTTCTGGATGTATCCAGTAGAATATAACTAATACTCTTGTATTCAAGGCATATCTAACATTTGAGGACATTTGCATGCCAAGAGTAAAGTTTAACTTTTTGGAATTTGATTGGTGATCGAAAAACATGATTGAGGAATGAAATGGGAGAGTTTGGTGATAGAGGACTGAAAGTTGTGTCATTGGAGACATGCTCATACGATCACGTACACCCTCTCCTTTCTTTTCTTTTCTTTTTTAGAGAACAACGATATCACTCTCATAAGTTAATAAGGGTAATTATCAAACTAACCAAATGTACTTATCTTGGGTTAGATTATAAATCTCAAATACCATTATGATATTTTGTAAAGTAAACACACCTTAATTCTCAGTGGCCTATGATTCATGTATTGTTCATATTATTTTCTCTTTAATAAAACCTTACTTATATTGGAATATAATTAATCATAATGTGAGCAAGAGTAATGTGAGTAAAAGATGAATCGGTATAATTCTGGATAGTTGATTCCTATGCTCATCTCATCTCCTACGTAATCAAAATTTTGAGTATCCAGGATATATATACATAGACTCTGAATTCTCACAGGTTAGTGAACGTAAATATTTTTAACCACAATCATTTTGATTACTTTATGGACACTAATGTTATAAATATCGGGATATATCCCTGATATATCATTGATTTTTACAAAACGATACGATAAGTTGATTATCGGTCAACCCAATATATCAAGTCAAAGGGTAATATATCAGGTCAAACCGAGTTTGACCCGATATATCGGTGTTTTTTTTAAACGGCATCGTTTTGAAAAAATAAATGTAAAGGAAGGGAAAGAATCGTTGATAACATTCAATAACGAAAGAGTTCATGCATGATGAATGATCACCTCAATCTATTATTTAGACACTTACTTTATTAGTTAGTATTATTTATGTATTTTCATTGTCAAAATAATCAAATATTTTTCTTTTCTCAGGTTGATATGGTACAATTTGAAATATAAATTTTAATTTCTCAAGTTTATTTTCTATATTTTAAAGTATATTTTTATAAATATATTAAATTTAATTGAAATTAGAAAATCAAATAAATCTGATATATTCTAATATATCCCCGATATATCGTTTTTTTTCTCGCAACTGATACGATCCCAATAAACACTATTTAGACCATTGATGGACACGTTTACTTACTTGGAATGGAATTTACCTGGAATAAAAAATGGAATGAATGAGAGACGGAATGGAATTGTGTGTGGAGATTTAATTCCATTGAGACATTTTAGTTATGATTGATGTTGTTTACTTACCATAAAAATTAGAATGAAAACTACTTTTGATCACTAAATTACCTTTGATCATTTTAACCTGAGTATAAAAATTTATACTTTCAAGTAAATTATTGGATTGTGTCTTTGAATTTAAAAATATATTTATTTTCTTATGGTATACTATTTATATGGAGGAAAATATAACTAAACAAAAACACCTTGATGTATACCATTTAAATTAAACATGTAATAACTCGAATTTTCGATATCCATTTTTGTAAATTCTTGTAATTTATTAAAAATTGTCATAATAAATTCTGTAAAATGTCATCGTTAGTATAGAATAAGCAGAAATCGTTTTGTCCGGGGAATTGAAGGGAACTCTAAACTTTTAGTGTTAACAAATAAATGGGGGATTTAAGAATACTTTTCTAACTACTACGTAAAAATAAAACGTAAACTACTATTTACATGATTGACTCCTCTTTCGCAAAGTTTCACCAAAACAATCCTAACACAAAACAATTACGCATTTAGATTCAATTACACAGTCAGCACATATTTACATATTTTAGACACCGATACAACTAGAGTCTTAGCGGATATCTAGTCATGCAATATCTCTTTTGTATTTTAGGCTGAGTTAGCGCCTAACACCTAAATTATATGTAATCACATTCAAAAACACGTACCGTAGAATTGAAACAAGATCACATATAAGCACCAGATCTTTATCGGAGACATGTTAACATGGAGGCGTCACTCACCATGGAATACATGCAAATTTCCAGAAATTTAAACCCTTTTAATTGATACAAACCGAACCTACTTAGCGCATGATTCAATTTATATCAAAATGGTAGATAAAAATAGCACTGATGAGTGCTCAATTACTCGACATCAATATTTAACCATGTACACATCAGTAGTAGTATAAAGCAAGAGGGTATCGTTCACAAACCGGGGATCCAGCCAGGGCTTAGGATCACAACACTTAACAACGAATTCATAAAGATATAAAAGAGTTTGAGATATAAGTTTCGGATCAAAAACAGAAAATAAAACCTAAACTAATATATACATGTGATCAACCAACCAACACATAAACAATCACCAAAACAACTCACATAAAAGAATCGAAACAAGTTCTATGTCCATCTTTAGAATCATGCCGAGATTAGTCCATGAACAATTAAGGTTGGATCATGCAATCTAAGTTCAAAATCAGTAACCTATATGCATAGACACTTAACACATTCAAGTCTTACCACTCGGCTTCATTGAAATCTAACATGTTCATCTTACCATACAATCCTAAAGCCATGCATATCGAATTCATCAAGTATGTCACCTACTTAACCCCCAATCATGCAATTCGAAAATCACATAGAAAAGAATAAACATGTTCATAGCATAAGTCTTTAATCCAACAACCTAAATATCATGCTACAATCGTATACATAACACTTAGAAATCGAAATTGATCATCAATAAAACTCGGCAGAAACCAAAAACAGAAAATCTATAGAACCAAAACATGGATTCGAATCCTTTATATAAATTGAATCAAGTAGCTATTTCATAGACAAAATTGAAACATGATTACACTACACAAATCGCAAGCTCATCCAAGAACAATAAAACCCAAAAACCGAATTGAAACAAAGAGAGAATCATGGTTACACTTTATCAATCAATCGATCCTACAAGTGTAGCCGAGACTTCTATGGGATGGAACCTTCTTCACAAGCGTGCTTGAAGGCTATAGATAAAGGTGGGGAATGGTGGAATCGGTTTTAGGATTTCTTGGAAGGGTGAGGGATTGATTCGGCAGAGCTAGGCTTGTGCTTGTGTGTAAGGTTGATGATTATCTGAATGGAGAGGCCGAGCCTCTATATATAGGAGTCTAGGAAGCCCTCTTGCCGTCCTATAAGGAAGTAGAATCCAATTGGGAAGCTGAAATCTTCTTTGTTATGGATTTGATACATGTACTCCATATCCAACTTGATGTAGGAAACCAAGTCCAATAGGGAGATCACAATAAGGCTGCACGACATCTCTCTTGGTCCAACTAGGAGTAGCTAGGCCGGCCTCTTCTTCTCCTTCTTCAACTCGGATATGATTTCCTGTCTCACTAGGAATGCATCTCGACATCTCTACTTCCTTTCCAAATATGATTTGTCTTTCCTGAAAAGAATTCGACGATTAGGGAATAGGAAAGAATGAAAATAGGAAAGTAGAGTCCTAGTCGAGTAAGGAATCCTAGCTCAATAAGGAGTTCTAACACTTAGCACAATTTCATCATCAATTCATTCAATTTTGACATAGCTCTCCTTAGAACATACATATGACAAATATGAACCTAAAACAACTAAATAAGGAGTAACAAAGCATAAGAATAGGGCATATACACATTAAGAACGTCACACTATGTGCTCCTATCAAGCACCCAAACACAATCGTAGCGATTGCATTCAAGCTCTAAATTCAGTTGCACATATCTGAAAAGTACCTAAAACATATAAATGTAATGAAGAACACATGAATCGAATCACAAATAAAGAAATTGTTATAACATAAGGACTGTAAATTGTCATCTAATTATCAAATAAAATCTGAAAATCTATTAACAACATACAATACCAAAAACTAAACATAAACACAAACTCAAATCGTTCATAGGCAAACGAATATGAAACTACAAAGATCAACAGAACCATGGTGAAGGTTGCGAGAATCACACTTTGGAGTGGTTTTGGTGGGCTCTGTTCCAAAGGGACTACTAGGCGTGGATGTGGAATGTCACATTCTGTTGCTTAGCACTAAGGCCGTGAGGTGGTGGTATGAAAGGTGGAGAGGCTGCTAATTTTTGTAGGTGTGTATGGAGAGAATTGGACCGAATTTTGGCTTGTGTTTGCAAATGAGAAGTGATTCTCAATGTGAAGGAATGTCATGCTATTTGTAGAGGAATAAGGGAGAGGGACTGGTTGATTCTCTCTTTCCTTTTTTTCTTCTTTTCTTTCCTTCTTTTCTTCTTCTTTCATGTTTATGACCGGATGAATCTTCCCTCCTTTAAGGCTGCATACTTCTTCTTTTTTATCTCATTCAAAAACTAAATTACTTCTTTTTTTTCTTTTTTTTTCTCTCATTTAATTCTGAAAATAAGAAAAGAAAAGAATAAGGATAAAATAATTCACAAATGTTACAGAAATGTCAAATAATAAAACTCCTAACCCAACTAGGTTTTCTAGTTCGACAAAGAATGCTACTCTATATAGTACTCTCGATAATTTTTGCATTTTACACCCGTTTTAGCACCAAAATGCAACCAACGCCACCCTAGACTCCTAACTTGATTCAATGAATTTATACTATAATAATAAGAGCTAAGCAAAGTACAAATGGAAGTAAAAATATGTTAAGAACGTCGCACAAAGTGCTCCTATCATCTACGCCTTCTCGATAATTGACATTTCGAAACAGAAGTGTTTTCTGAATTCCAAAGTTGAAAAACGTTAAGTTCATTTGACTCAAGAGTTGACTTTTAATCCATCCCTTATCTTTGAAAACTTTAATCATGAAAGTTGTATAGCTCGTCAATACGAGTTCGTAGACATGCGGCACGCTTAAATTAGATGTCGTACGTGGATGTTGTTAGCAACATAAGTTTAGTTTCCGATTTTGGAATGGGTATTTAAGGACATTTTTAGAAACCTAAAAATTAGATATCACAATTAAACCAAAAGGCCGCACGACTTGCTACTGTTCACTCTCCTTCTTCCCCAAATCGACGTCGAACTTCTTCACTGTCAATCTCCCTTGTCCGACCTCCAATCACGTCGTTGCTGGTCTCATTAGAACCGCACGACCAACCGCTCAAGGTCTGGGGTAGTAATGCATAGTTTCACATCTCTTCAAAGCCGCACCAATGCTTGGAAGTTTTGCGTTTTCCGTCGCCGGTGAGTCCAAGGCTTGAGGCTACCTACAAACGATGATTCACAACTCTTGGATCACATATGCACGAGCTTGGGACGTCAAGTTGGGCTACAACCCAAGGCTGCAGCTACTGTGTCAAAGGAAGAGTTGCAACTGCGTCTCTAGCTCTTTCTGACCCTTGTGACAACCATTGCAGGTATAGAAACTCTTACACTCACTTGATTTATTGGTTAGGATTGTGTTGAGGCAGTGAGGTTAGGAATTTGAGGAGAAAGGGGTGCATGTGAGGTGGTGGTGGGCGGCAGTAGGTGCCATTGTGTTTCATGTTTATGTCATGTGTGTTGTTATGAGTAAGTAGAACTAATGCAATTCTCATGTTGGATCAAGTGAAACAATTTAGAACTATGTTGAGTTCACCTTAGTTTTGAAATTGTTAAAAATCCATGATTGTGAGCTAGTCACAACCTTGGTTTTAAGCAGTGGAGAAGGTTTCAGCAAGGGCTGGTTGTGAGCAGCTGTTTAGGGAGATTTTAGAGAGAGTTAGGTTAGTTAAATTTGACGTTGGTTTTATTTTACTAAGTGAAGAGTATTTCACTTAGGTATAGATGAGGCGAGAGAGCGAGCCACACTTGGTGTAGTTGAAGACGCAGCGGGAATAAGAGGTGAGTAAATCTCACGTTATTAATGTTACTTTTTTATCATTGACATAACGTAGGGATTTGTATATGTATATTTAATGGTAAATATGATATGCATATATACATTACTATATTATATGATGATATTGTCTCATTAAATATATGTGGAATATAGTGATGTTGTTTGTGGTTAATTGTTATTGTGGCGGAAGAGAAGAAAATGTACCTTCCGGTGGAAGTGTTGTTTCATGGTGAGTCTTTGTTGTTTTGCCTTAGTGGCAGCCTAAGTGGTGTTAGGCAAATGTCGGAACCACACCTTGGCCGGGTGTGGTGATGATTAGTTAAAGCTCTAGTCTTTATTGCCAATCTATTCATGGGGGCGATGATAGGGTCGTTGTAACCCCTAGAATGTAATTTTGTGAGTTGAATGGATATTTTTCATTCTTGTTGTTGTTGGTTATAGTGTTTTATAAGAGACTAGAACTAATGTAATTGAAGTTATTTTAGAGTTATTCACAACTTTGAAATTTGAAATTTTATCAAGGATTGTCACATTTCAATCCCAAACCCACCTCCTCCCTTTGATTTTCGAATCCGGGTTATTAAGTATTCAAAACCTGATGAAGAGGTGAGATCCACACGTATTACGATTCCATCACGTATAAGTAAACTCTGGAATTCTTTAAATCTATAATCATTCTCTCACTTTTTCATTATATTCCCCTTAAGGAAACATACCATATGTTTTCCGATTTACATATTTCTTATTATCAGTGATCATTCATTCTATTAAATTTGATTAAGTAAACATAGTAAAACACACTTATTAGAAGAAAGATGAATTGACCTTGAGAACAAGGACAAACATTTAAATTAATTGACTACAAATGAAATGAAAATTTCTTTCCAAATTGACAATTATTTAAATAGCCAAATCCCAAAAGATACAGTCCAAAATGAAGAACAAATTCTAAATTGTAGAATTTATATTTGACTGAAGATGATGTTATTGTAAATGTTGACTAATATTTATTAGAATTTAATTTACACATAGAACAATATTTATTAGAATTTAATTTTCATTAATTGTTTTTTTAAAACTAACTTAACATTAATCCCTAATACTAGAAAACATTCATTAAGAAACATGCATGTTAACTCTAGCGAGACTATAAGAAGGGTCTAAACAGAAAGAATTGTCTATTCTGATAAAACCTGATCATTTGGGTGCAACATACTGAGACAATCAACATTTACAATATATGGTACGTATATATACTATTGGCACTACACATCATTATTTTCCTCGATAATATTAACATTTCTTATTTTCTTTGCTCTTGTATCGAGAATATTAACATTTCTTCTTCTCTTTGCTCCATATATATACAGGGTCTTCCATCTCTACTCCACTCTATTGTTTTTATATGGATTATAACATCATCTTGTTTTATTATTGGGTATGGCCAAGATGGTATTCTTAATGTGCTTGATTTCGGTGCATATGGCGATGGCGTAGTAGATGATACACAAGTAATTAACCACGTACTTAATATTTTATTAAACTCATCATTCATGTTATTTATATGTGGTCTATAACAATAAAAATACATGAATTTAGAAATATTGTATAAATCGCTATAACTAATTGATACATTAAGCTTTCTATTTTTGAAGCCTAGAAAATTGTTATTATTGCAAATTGCTATTGTGATTCATATATAGGCTTTCATCAATGCGTGGACGAAGCTTTGTGGTACTGGCCAAATACTTAAAATCCCTACAGGGAAGACTTTTGTAGTGAAACCTTTCGAACTTGTAGGTCCTTGTAAATTCGGTAATATTGTAATTCAGGTAATCAGGTGTGTCATTATCATTAATTGGTAATTTCTTTAATTTTTTAATTATATGTTTAGCCAAATTAAATGAATAATTTATTATGATCAGATTGATGGGAATATTGTTGCTCCATCTACTATTCAAGGATGGGAGAACGTGTGCAAATTGAGATGTTGGTTATGTTTTCGAAACGTGAATGGTCTCATCATCAAGGGGATGGGACTTATAAATGGCAAGGGTTCAATTTGGTGGAACCAAAAAACCCAAAACATAAATGTAATAATTCTATCTTCTAATCAATTTTATCCAGCCCATTACAACTTAGAGTAAAGTAACAAATCAGTCTATTAGTTAATAGAATAATGTATGCCACAATGGTACGTACCACCACTAGAAGCTCAACTCTGATAAAAATATGTATGTGCATGAAAATCAGTTTTTTATTTATTTAGTAAAACCTATTAATTCGCCAAACTCTTACATAACTCACTGAAATTTGAACCTATGATCTTAATGTTATCCATTAGGCTATCTAATAATTCACCTAGAATAGGTCATCAACTAACTAGTCATTAACAAGATAATCCTCATTAGAAAGAGCTCATACGAACTATAGCTCAAAGATATGTGCATAAAAAGCAATCACTTTTCATTATTCATCATTATATATACTAAATAAAAATTGAAGATAATTTCTTATTCATTAATTGCAGGAGACTGACTTGAGTTGTGGAGCGCCCTCGGTAATTTTTATTATTAAATACTAATTGCGCTTTTCTTTTAAACTGAAATATTAATTAGTATATAAATAAATGATATTATGAAAACATTGACATGAGTACTCAGTTTAGCATTAGCTTCAAATATTCACTTAGAAGATCTATTTTTTCTTTAATACAGGCTATGCATTTCCACAATTGCAATGACCTTCAATTATATGGATTCACTTCTCGTGACAGCCCAAGAGAGCATATATTTATACACAGCAGCAATCGTGTACATATATCAAATATTCATTTGAATGCACCAGAAAACAGCCCAAATACAGATGGCATTGATATTTCTTTATCAAGCCAAGTAACTATACAAGATTCTTTTATCAAAACAGGTATTCAATTTGATATTACTCTAGATGTCCTCTTATTGAACCAATAACTTAAGTATTTTATTTATTACTATAGGTGATGATTGCATTGCAATTAAAGGAGGCTCATCTTTTGTAAACGTAACTCATGTGACATGTGGACCAGGTCACGGCTTTAGGTAGATAAAAACTTATTCTTTCGTGTCTATTATTCTAAACATAATCAAAGTTTTAATATAACCTAACTCTAAAATGTAATATGTTTTGGACATATACGGACTCATAACCTTTATCTATGTGTTTGCCATCTAACATTATTTCTTTTGTTTTTCGTTTTTGCTTAGTGTGGGCAGTTTAGGACAAGATCCAACTATTGCAGATGAAGTCGAACAAATATACTTTCAGAATTGTATATGTGAGAAAACTATGAATTGCGCAAGGATAAAAACATGGATGGTAATAACTTCTATCTAATGATGAATTACAAGTTTCATACACATAACACACATGTGTCATGCTGATGGTATTTTTGTTTTTCTTGAAGGGAGGATCCGGATATGCTAGGGAAATTTTCTTCAGACGAATGACCCTTATAGAGTCAAAAAATCCTATTTTGATTGATCAACACTACAGTTATAGTGCTAAATATCCAACTAAGGTAAGAAAGTTTATATATATATATATATATATATATATGCAGTCCCTATCCAGAGTGAATGTTCACTCTGAAGTTTCAGAGTGAAGTTCCAATTTTGGCACACTTTTCGGTCAATATTTTTTCACCATAAGCGATTCAATATTTAGATATGCTATTCAAGATCATCTCTACAAAATTTCATCTAATTCGGACATCGTTAAGGTATTGAAATTAGATTAAATCAATGAATGAATTAAAACTATTCAACGTGAACCGTTCGTGTAAATCTCAATTTTGAAAGCTCAAATCATTGTTAAATTAGATGAAACTTTATAGAGATGATCTTGAATAGCATATCTAAATATTGAATCACTTATAGTGAAAAAATTTGACCGAAAAGTGTGCTAAATTGGAACTTCACTCTGAAACTTCAGAGTGAACATTCACTCTGGATAGGGACTGTGTATATATGGAGTGGAATATGAATCATTATATTATCGTTATGGGTTTTTTTTATCAAATACACATGATATACTACAATGAGTCCATCTCACTTACAAAGAGATTATAACATTAGAGTTATTTGACCAAATGTTGGGGTAAAAGGTTTCACGAGACACGCCACATCATTATGGAATTAATATATACTTATATATAATGCAAATATGATCAAATGAAATATGTTTTTATTTAAAAATGAATTTGAATAGCTTTTCAAAAGAATATAAAGATATATTCCTTTATTGGATATTGACCATTAAAGAAATTATGCCAAGGGCATAAATATAAATATATTAATGAAAATCGAGACACAAAAAACATCATTTCAAAATAAATATTATGCTTTGTAGATACATGTATATGTAAGTAATTTATCAATAGAATGTTCATTCCATAGAGTATGACTCTATGAACTCATATTGTAATTCTGATTTCGAAGGATTATGTATTGAATAAATGCATGATTTGTGGTTACAATCAAGTTACTCTAGCTTCCATTTTTATGCATGATGAAGCGTCACAAATAAACGAATACATATGATATATTATAATATTTTTTACCACATTTATGCAGAATGGAGCAGTGAAAGTTAGTGCAATAACATTCATAGACTTCAGCGGAAGTTCATTGAGTGAGCAAGCAATAACATTAAATTGCTCAAATTTGGGTTGCTCGAATATTTTGATAGATCATGTTATCTTAAAAACTGCAACGGGAAAACCACTCTGGTCTCTATGCAACAAGGCTAGTGGCATTGCTAGGTTTACTGAACCTCATGTTCCATGCTTGTCATCGAAGCAATCTCCATCACCAATGATTGCACCAATATGAGTCACGCATTGAACCCAATTTATACTTAGAACAACTGTAACGCCAATAAAAAATTAAAGTTTCAAACTGTCATCTTTCAAACATTAGGTACCAAAATGTCTGATTGGTCAAACCTCAGGTCCCATAGAAGAAATTTACCTTTCACTATACTACTATTTTTCATTATTAAATATAAAAAAAATATATATTTTGAATTACATGTATTCGTATGTAGTAGGCACAGAAAAATATATTTTATAGTGAAAAATATAGCCACAAGAATGCAATTAGTGTTCTAAGGCATTCTCCAACCCATGGGCTGTTATGCCACAATTCCCACATTGTAGCATACTTCGTCTCCAACCCATGTGCTAGTGTGCTACAAAAGTGTGTCCGAGCTACTTCGGGTACACTAGAACACATGGGTCCCATCTCAAAAACTTTTTTTATTGTTAGTAAATAATTTCATAAATACATAACAACATTATTTAGTAAATATATATATTTCATTATTTGAAAAAAAATTATTTTTCTTTGTTAAAATAATATACTACAACACTAAACTCAAATTAAACTTGTATTTTTTAGTGTAATAACACTTGAAATATACAACAACAATACCGATATAAAACTAATAATTTTTAATGTACCAAGAAAAATCATTTATTAAAATTAACTAAATTACAAATAAAATCGACAAATAATAATCATTTAAAAAAGAACAAATAATTTCCAACTTTGCTTCTGTAAATAAGTATAATTAGAAATACATGCAAATAACTATTATTTGGATATATTGACTCATACACCGAATAATCATGAGTACTAGTATTTTTTACCCATTAAATATAATTTATGAAATTTAAATTAGTTTAATTTTCATTTAATTTTAATTTTTATAATACATTTATTAAATTTATTATTTATAAAAGTAAAGTTATAATTAAATGATAATATATAAATTAAAAGGTACATAACACCTTAAAAAATATTAAATGACTATATTATAGCACACTTGGGTTGAAGACAGTTGATGTCAAATCGATTAATATTACCGATTTAATGTGCTACAATATAACTGAGGGGCTACAAATAGCCTTTTGGGTGGGAGATGACTTAACAACAATGCATTGGAGATTTAGTGTTTTTGAGCTTATATAGATTCATTGATCCCGCACCATAGCAAAAGTGAGATTTGAAAACTCAAAATGTAGTGTATTTTTTTTAAATCAACGATAATGTCATATATTAAAATATAGGAAAAATAACAAAACATAGAACACCATCTAGGGCTTTGAAACAATTGAACCCTGCGAACCACTTAAAGTTTAGAAAACCCTAACTAACTTAATGCTAAGTAATCATGACATGAAATCATAGAAGTAACCAGAAGCTAGCCCTCGAATGTGAGATATCAATCACTTATTATCCAAAACCGGAGCCATCCTACTAAAAGGAGGTCACTCAAGAAGAATCCATAGAAACCACCCTCCTATCGAGGATTGTAGGACAAGCCTCCGAAGCTATTTTGTAGGGCCACCCTTTGACAGGAAAAAAATCAAAGATGCATCAGTCAGCCGCCGGGATCCTAAACTCGGCTCTGTACGGGCTTGAAGAACCAACTCTAAACCCTAAACTCAAGGCCTTTAAACCCTACCGCTATAACGTACAACAGATTAAAGTACCACAAAACCTTTTTTCTCTTGTACCACTGGGAAGTGCATAAGGCCCCGTCATGGAACTCGGAACCAAACAAATTCACCGACTCTGCTTAGAATGGAAGAACGAATCGTGTCACGACCCCAAATATAAATTGGGTCCGTCGAATTTCGTTAATCCACAACTGCGGAGTTATCCCATACACCATAGAATAGTGGCTAGTGTTGTCGAAATTCATCGTAATTTGTAACAAGAGGATTGATTGCATACAAATATGCAATGGTGTTTATAACAGGGTGCTGCAAAATTTACCCAGTAAATTTCTTGGCATACCCAACATACTTTGTACACCCACATAATTACTCGCTACACCCAATAACTTCCAATAATGCCATTCTTCTATCAAAACCGAGCAAAAGGGTAAATCACAGTTGAGATTCGTTCCATAAGCAATCATCTCCACTTCTCAGATTTCTTTCTCTTGCTAATTCAATAGAAAACCAAAAATTGAACAAATGTTATGAGGACTAGAGATATGAAAAACAATAAAGAAAAGGTTTTCAGACATTGAAGAACCCATAAACATTTAGATGAGATAAATTAAGGCATCTGCAATGAGTTCCCGAGTTCAATTGACAAAGGCAATCCTCTCTCTTTGTCTCTATTGTTAATTGATGATTCCAAATGAACCCAATAGTTCTAAATTGTACGATAGAAATTACAATGATTGACAATTATGTACTGTAAGATGAATACTTCCCAATAGTTGAATGGGTAAGCTTACAAAACAACAATTTGCATGAACCCAATATTAGGATTGTTATGTGAAGGTTCCAATGTTCCACAATTATCAATAGAGTTTGAATTTTGCTAGGTTTTTTTTTTTTGCCAAAGAAATTGCTGGGTTTATATTTCTAAGAGTATTCTTGGAATATAAAACCAAATTTGTTAGGACTGGGTATGCTAAGAAATTTGTTGGGTACATTTAATAGCACCCTTATATATATTATCACTAACTAGTCTTTGTTTATTTCATATTTGCTTCAGGATGAAATAATTGTGTATTATTGAATGATATGGGGGCCTATATATAGGCATTACAAAACCACAATCCCGTAGGATTCGGAGTCCTAATCTATTACGGAGATGCTAATCTATCTCATAACAGGAAACCTATTAGGCTAAGACATACACAAGGGTAGAATAGTAATTCTCCCGGAACACTCCCCCTTGTGTCGCATGCCTACGTTGCATGGTGCATACATCGTTGCCTCGGTAAAAACCTTGTCAAGCAAAATAAAAACCTCTTGGGTAAAAACAAAAGCTTGATCGAAGGGAAAAAGAGCACAACGTACCATCTACATTTGATAGCATCATGTGAGGTAGACTCCCCCTGAAGTCTACGAAACAACTCCCCCTGATTAGTGCCATAATCATGGAGTACAAAGAACAACGTATACAACGTTCATTACATGCTTCTCAAACATAGTCTTGGACCAATGATTAATCATTAATCTAGCCACAAATTCTTAGATCATATATGCTATACTTAGCCAAACTTAGATCTTAGGAAATAAGATTGCATAACAACTCAAAACAAGAGTTTGCAATGAAAATCAGATTCTCGGGTAGAATGACCTTCACTCACTTAAACGGCCATAACTTCGTCGTCAAAATAGGTATCAGCGAACCGTGAAATGTTCTGAAAAGTAGACACCCGTGGCTTTCCAGTGACATAAGGTTCACAACCTAATCTGATTGGAGCAGTTCACAGTGCTCTGTCGAAGTTGACTGACTTGCAAATTTCCGGACAGAACAGTCCTACTTTGCTAAAACGGCCATAACTCACTCAATATGTTAACTATGAACAAATGGTTGGTGTCCTTGGAAAGAAGACACATAGGCCTTTCCAACGGTACTAATTTCACTATATTTCATCGAGCGAGTTGTCCTGTAGGTCTCGTTGAAGTTGAACTACAAAACTGGACAGATTCTGATTTGCCACATTCAATGTGTCTTTCGCAAAAAGAATGGGGGAATGGACCA
This sequence comes from Argentina anserina, assembly GCF_933775445.1. Lineage (NCBI taxonomy): Eukaryota > Viridiplantae > Streptophyta > Magnoliopsida > Rosales > Rosaceae > Argentina > Argentina anserina. The sequence continues at coordinate 5,758,349 of NC_065875.1, forward strand.
ATGAAGGACTGATTTTGGTCCGAGATGGAACCGTACGCATCCTCTATGCTACCAGTGTCAACTACTACACCAAGGCGTACGTTGATGTTGCTGGAGCTGCTGGCGGCGTTGGTGTGGATAGGATTTGTGTTGGTTCACTAAGTGTAGAACTAAACCCATGTCAAAGAAGCAATGCAAGTCCAACGACAATGCATAGGCGCAGAGTTAATCACGTCATAATGAAAGCAATAGTGTCCCAACAACACTTACATATATGAATCTATAGCTCATTGAATCTCTTCATCATCTTTACTTAGACGGAATAGAGAATCAAGAATTAGCTTTCATATGAACACATATGGGTATGAGTTCTTACAACCGATTGTACTACGTTCTCTCGAACGTCGCAATCTGATTACATAAGCTCTCCGTGGTCTGGAGGCATTTAAAGTCCCTCGGACACTCTCATATCTGCGTCAAGATCCCTTTACAGATATTCTATGACCACTATCATATGCTGCAAATCAGTTTGGACACTACTACTGATCAAGTAGCGGAAAACAATTATGTCCAAAACGAGAGAATATAACTCATCGTAGTCAATACTAGGATAATGAGACAATCTTTGCGCCATAAGTCCTGCATATATCGCATGACTTCATCTTTCTCATTATACTTACGAACAACGACCAACATAACAAGTCTAGTTCAGCCTGTATTGATTATTTCCACTTTGGTCAAGTTTCTCATCGTTGATACTTTACAACGGAATAAGAGCATAAGCGAATACACCATCAATCATGGGAGATCGATCCATTAAACACACGCGAGCACTGTATACGATCAATTTGTGAGAATTCTATTCTTCCCTAACATCAACAAAAGGAGTCTGTAGCGTCCCACAGAAACTTAGTTAATACACATGTTTAGAGAATATCTCTTGATGATGGGCGAAATACTTGTGCCTACGCACTTCGCTTCTTTCTGGTTTTGATTCCAGAGAATAATGGTCTCCCCCTCATCTAGGTAGGAGCTAACACCGAAGCAATGACCCTTACTAGTCCATCTTTGCGTTTGCTGTCCTTGTTTTGTGGTACAATACCACGGGCGCCGACAACACCACAGCGTACGATGGTGCCATCGCCAGCTTCCTTCCCACTGTCACGGATGGTGCCAACGGTGCTAGGACCAGGTCATATGAAATTCTCTCATATTCTGAGAGTTCCAACCTTACCGGCACATCACAACATTTATGTGCGATCTCATCACTTTCGCAATATCGCTAAAGTCATTGAGCATCGAATCTTTGACTTTCTGGAGGTAGATAATGCGTTGCACATTTGCTCACTTTGAGTAGTACTGGATCTTAATGAGACATAGTGCCACACCACGTCAATTCCTGGCGTTAAAACTGGAATGGGAGCATTCCATATCTCCCCCTAACGACGGGAAGTATGTCTCATCGAAGTGACCGTCTGCTAATATCGCAAGATTGAGATCAACGGTTGTAGATTGGAAATAGCAGACAAGGGTTGGTGATTCATAAATCATAACCAACCATAATACTTAATCGTTTCAAGTAGACCCATTGAGATAACTACAATAGAGGCACATAAACAACTTTAACCAAATAGGCGTTTAATGAAAAGAACGTTGAGATTGTATCCAGTAACCATCTGGTATGCACTAAACGCTTGGCAAGTTGTGGGTCTAAAACGAATAAGTGTCGCCGCATGCAACATCATTACATATCTCCATGCAAAAATCGGCAGGTTAGTACCCATAACCAAGTCCGAGCTCTGTTAGATCGTGCAGTGAATGAACATGAGGAATAATATGTTCAACGACGATCCTAGTAGATATGCAAAACGAAATCATCAAAGTCGTGGAGGTGAACACTCCAACAGTATCCAATCAAATAGATTTGAGAGGATGAGAAGGGTGGTGAGCCCTTAGTATGATGATCATAGCTAAAAACTTAGCGAATGCAGCGTTTCTTGTGGAAAGCAAAGTGACGTGTGACCAACGCGTCGATGCTCTTAACCTATACTATAAAAATACCGAAAAATATCCGCATTCGGTTGGATATGGTCTACTAATGTCACCTTAAATACTTCATAAGAATGGAATGTTCTCGGTTGGAGCCTTAGCAAATAAGGACTTCCTTGAAATCTATCAAAAGAACAAGCTTGGCAAAATGAGCGATGGGCATCAGAGATTACCATGGAGGCATTAGAAAACACAGGAGGCATCACAAGCTCCTGTGAAGGAGGGGATGCCGCCACCGACGGCCTTAATGCCATGGAGCCGCCGAAATAAGCAGGCTCGGCCTCACCGTGTGGAGCATGGGTGAGGTGGTCCGCCAATCGCTTCGTGAACATGAAAAATATATGATAATGTGAATTTCAAAGAACTCGAATCATCATATCTTGTTCAAAATGACCAAAAAATGATCATGTCAAAACCGAGAAAACAGTAAAACCGAATCCATGATTCAAAGAATCTTGAGTTACATAAAGCTACTGCTGCAGGCAAGCAAAACTATGTTTGCCGGCTAACAAAGCTATTGTCAATGAAATCTGACAGATTTATTCCTCTCCATTCTTAACACAAATATCAAGATGAAAATCCATCATTGGCATGTATGGCCTTTAAAACTTAGCAAGGCACGAAGATATAGAACACAATCTCCGCACGAGATCCGTAAAACAACAACCTGCTCCGTAGGACAGTGTGGGTGGTTACGCAATTAGCAAGACACTCGATTTCACGGCGGGACATTCTCAAAATGAAGATTAAGAGAGTCAATGACGCGGTGAACTTCTCTACACAATACGCCGTAGGATATTGTAAGAGGGGGGATTGAAACAAATGTGCAATCCCATCGAGTGTATCACATGGCAATAGAACTACATTCTTCAATTTAAGAGTTAGAAAAACATGGTATTGGAGCAGTTGAATACCAAACAATTTGGGTGGTAAAAACCATCCAATTGGTGCGGGTGGTCACCAATAATAATAAAATCATTTGAGCTATGAAACGACTTGGAGAAAATCGGAAAATTAACCGGAAAACCATGTCAAATTAACTCAAAACAAGGTGAAATTTGGACTAGGAAAACGTGGCAGCAAGGACTGCTGAAATATGCCGGAAAAATGACGAGAAACGACGAAAAAATCGTCTGAAAAACTCGCCGGAAACCGGCGGTAATGATTGCCGGAAAACCGGCCGGCGGCGGCCGGAACTGGCCAGTATGGAGGCCGGAACTTCAAGTCCGACATGGGATGCCGGTAGGAACCGGGTGGCAGTGCCGGAAACGCCGGAATATAGCAGGAAGGCGGCGAATACGCCGGTAAAACGCCGGAAAACGTTCAGGAAACGCCGGAACAGTAACCGGAAAAAACGACGTCAATTTTGACGTTCCGAAGTCCGTTTTCCAAATTGTAAGGTCCAAAATCACAATGTAGTGCTATTGGGGTCCCATGTAACCCAAAAGTGGCCAATTTAAAAACCACATGAGTTGCAAACGTTGACCATGCATGCTAAGCCAAGGCAAATAAAATTCTCACAAGTCCATCTTGTAAACAAGAAATACGAGAAATTTTATTGAATGTGCCAATATTCAATACAACACAAACAAGCTTCCAATTCCAATAGATGACTTAAGCTAAAGTTGAGCAATAATCATGGCAATGCCAACGTCATACTTGAAAAATAGTAAGCAGAAAACATAGTTAAAATAGATTGACTAATCAAAAGTCCGTAGCAACAAAATCTTGCATATCGGATTGGGCGGAGCCTTAGCCTTAGGCTAAAATATGTGCTTACTTGACAGAGGAAGAATGTTACGTTTACATCTCCAAACTGCCCTCAAGAAATAGATACAGGTGCCAAAAATGACATGTGTTTCTCGGATGTGGAGCATGCTTCAAGGTCAACTCTGGTAATACAACGGCATAGACGTTTATTGAATCACTTTAAGTGTGTCCCATAGAATGTGTTATTTTTGGGATCTTTTGTCAGCAAATAGTGCTGCTTCAGAGTAATGAATTTTCAACTCAAATAAATGAGTACGTAGACCTTGAGATTATCGTTTATAAACATGAGTTTAAGAAAACTCAAACATTCAAATAACAGTCGTGATGACAACGCCTCTATAAGAAACGAGGGCTGTATAGGTTCAAATAATTGAAACTATTCAAGTATGTAACAGGAATTAGAAAGAGTTGTGATGTATATGGTCACAAAATAATCAATGCATATCGGCGATTCTCATGATCGCACCCAAAACAGTGGTTCACTCAAGCGACCACACGAAATCGATTTCTTCCCTTTAAATAATAACGTGACTCCCCCAGGACCGTCACACGAAAAACGTCGACCAAGAGGGGAATCATATCCCTCTTTGGTCTCATCAGCGTAATAAGAAGGCCGGAAAAGAAGACATGAAAAAGGCTAATAGCGCCCGATAATTTATATATATATGTTCAAAAGGAGCAACTTTAAGAAAAACATACTTGTTGGTCTGTCAAATAGACCGCATATAATTAAATTTCTCTGCAAATCGATCGTCATGCATGAAGTTGCTTGATGAATTCCTTTTCGATCTTCGTCAGATGACATAAAAATCTTGGGAGGATACGATCAAAATCGTATGTAGATGACAAAAGTATCGTCCATCTCGGCATGAATGTCATCACCATAGTACAACGAGCAATGATTTTACCTATATGAGCACGTGAAATATCATTAGAAATAAAAACGTGTCAATGAACATTTAAAGAATGAAATAGAAAAAAGGAAAAGGAAAGGAAAATATAGTATGAAGCCCAAAGGGCTATTGTGCTCGGCAGGCCATATGCGCCCAAAAGGGTAGAGAAGACGGGAGTAGCTTCTCTTGAGCGAAGAGTTTGCTTGTGAAGTTCGCGTTTCTTGCGTAGATATGCGGGAGGAGCAATTTTGAATCCTTTGATGCAGGGTCTTGCGGCGCAAAAAGATGTTTTTGCGGAACAAATGCGGAGGAGACCCTGCGGGGCTGCGTGCAGGGGTGCAGGGCTGCGTGCGGGGCTGCGTGCTTGCGTGCAGGGGCAGCGAGCAGGGCCTGCAGGGGTTCCAGGGCAGGGCTGTGTGCAGAGGCTGCAGGGGGTAGCAGCGGCAGCGAGCCGGGGCTGCGCCGACGAGGAACGCCAACGAGAAGATGTCGGAGGCCGGAAGTGGAGAAAAGAAAAAATTTCTAGGGCTCTAAAAGTTCAGGGTTTTAGGGCACAGTGCATTATAACGTGTTTCAGGATGAAATAATTGTGTATTATTGAATGATATGGGGGGCTATATATAGGCATTACAAAACCACAATCCCGTAGGATTCAGAGTCCTAATATATTACGGATATACTAATCTATCTCCTAACATGAAACTTATTAGGCTAAGACACACACAAGGGTAAAATAGTAATTCTCCCGGAATAATATTTATATAATTTGTACTAAACAAATGACTGCATTATTGAATGGAGTGTCTTGATCAAGTGATCTACGATAAAAATAGTAGAAACATATATTTGTACTGTGTTATGACCCTACGACCTCGACCAAATAATCTGACGAGCTCGATCTAAGTCATGTTTAGTTCACGGAATTATAGCCGGTATTTGTTTTCCAATGTTTTGAAGAAAATAAAATAGGGATAAGCTGGAAGTAAAAATGGTTCCCATTTATCAAAATAATTGTTGGGAAAGTGATTCCACATACCCACCCACCTAAGGAAAGAATTTCCCTCCCAAACCAAAATCATATATCCGGACTATATTCCTAGTCTTTTCAAACACTTAAATAAAAAATTGATGAAAAATAACAGGAAAAATTTAAGAATTGATTTCGTTTCCCTTTCATTTCATATTCCATGAACTAAACAAAATCTAAGAGAGCTATGGAGAACACACAGACTTTAAGTTGTGGATAGATCTGAAACACTTTTACCTAGAAGTTCCAAACAAGAAAAACAAAAGGACTAAGAGCTAGAACAGAAACCAACTTTTATAACTTTAGCAACAACACCTAAATCATTAAGAAAAGCAGTAGCAGCATGCAGAGGAGGGTGATCAAAACTGATCAAACCCAAGCCCCAAGGCATGTGTGGTACTGCATTTAGTCAAAACATCTCTCAAATACCGTTTGTGATTGGTGCATCATATGATTCATATATACATTTCCATCAAAACCAACTATTATATATATGGACTTCTACTGATATAATTAACTACAATATCCTTATCACTGAGATATAGCTTGAGCCAATCGAAACTCTTTTAATTAATCTTTCATATTATGTGGTTCAACCGGCTTCCTATCACCATATAACCATATAACAATAAAAAGTGAACCACATTCCATAGACAAAATGACATGCATTTTCGGACACAAGGGATCGGATCATTCGGATGGCCTAATTTGTTCCTTTATCATCAATTGTTCTACCGAACAATGCATTGCATACACCGGCCACTCGCACCCCTAAGTAATTGTTGTACGAATTTTCCATACGTATGAACCACTTATAGTGAAATACTGAGAGCATCCCTCATTTTACTGATTTTAGATACAAATTTCTGGTTAGAAAATGAAGTTCGACACTTCCCCGGTGCCCATGATCCAGAAAGATAAAACAGATATATAGTGGAGCTTACGCAACTTCACGCACGACCAAAGACATACAAAATGTTGCACAATATATTGAAGAACAAAACTCAGTTCCTAGATTTTCAACCTATCAAATTATTGATACTCGGAGTACGTTAAACAAGTCCTAACAATGAGAAGAAAATATTAGGAATCAAACATCATTAGAACAAGTCTCAACAGAGAACTGGAGCGAGTTAATGTTGCCGTTGTATGTGACCCTCATATTTTGTTGATGCCATGCTCCAAGTATAGTCTTCCCATTTCCAGGTATCAACGCCACACAAAAGTAGCCTCCTTGTTCATCATAAAAATTCACATATTTCGGATCCACAATATAATCCGCATCCTCAAAATGATATGTCATGCTGGTGAACATATTGAAATCTGGGGGATACTTGTAGCACAAAGCAAACCCTTGAGGCACTTTACCGATCCTCATAAGCTGCTGGAAAGAATTATAGTAGCTCTGAAATGCAGACATCACCTGTCTGTAGGCGTTGCATCCACCTACGACATTTTGATTTATCTGAGGAATCAGTGCGCCGGAGTCGATGATACAGCCACCTGAACCATCTGGCGCCGCTGCAAAGGTGCCCGGGGGAAACCCTAGCCTGCGAAATCCAACACTTATGTCCAACAAATTTAAATGAAAATAATGTGATCGGGGTGTTGGTACAAACGGAGTTATATAAATATTTGAAGATGGGTGGGGAATATCGTCCCCAAACCTCACAAGACTTGGTGCCTGCTGTGCTTGAGTGAAAGGTACCAAGCAATATGAGAAACGGTTCTGTGTCGTTGCACTCAACTGTGAAGCCAACGAATCCGGAGACAAGCTCAATCCCAAGACCCCTGAAATGGCACCACCTTTGGCAAATTGAACGTTTTGGGTATTCTTTGAGCAACCAAAAACAACTGGACCAAGACGTACAGTTGAGGCCGTGTCGACGGGGAATGTGAATGTTTCTATGGAAGCGATGCCTGAAGTTGATGCTCCTCCACCGTAGTTAATGTTGTAGACACATTCATTATTGACACATTTGTAGAGCGAACGGTCGCCCTGACATAAAGGGTGGCTGCAAGGAAGATTTTGATACGTGTTGGATTTACTCGAATCGAACATGGGAGTTCGTTGCGGGTAGCAATTTATGCAAGGCAGGCACTGCGTCCAAATTAGGCCACCGCCAGTATCTAGAAGAAGGTAAACTCCTGTGGTCGGAGTTCCAACACCTACCTGCACCATGTAGAAGAAGTTATCCCGAAGCAAAGTGAGACGTATGTTATCGGGGTGCAAGGTGGTTGCATTTGGAGACGAAGTTAGTTCTATATATCGAGCCCTAGCTCGAGAGAATTCAATGAGTCTTTCGATTCGTTGGAGTGTAGTGAGGTTTCCTGGGAATATTGGAGATTGGGGTGAGTCCCTGGGAATGAGCTTGAGGGTGAAACCATTAGGTTTCGAATATGATAGATGGAATGCAGAGATTGCAATGATGAAAAAGATTAAAATAGATCGGGGAGCTGCTGCCATTGTCGAATCTCTAAGAGTAAGTCTGTGAAAGTGAAGCATTTGGGAGCTGATTTATATTGAATCACTAGATACAAATGTGTAGAGGTCGTGTAAACACTTCCATGTCTTTTTTCCTTTGTGGTTAAACTATGTATAAGCTATGAAATCTTAACATTGAAGAGATTTAAGCGGTAATAGGAAACAGATTTAATATATTAGATTTTGGTATTTATGTCCATTTGTTATGCATGCATGTACACACATTTCCAGTGACATGCATGTACATACTTTTGTTTCAATTTGTGGTGTTGAGAAACATAACTTCTGTTCTCCGGCAAAAAAAAAATAGCGACATCATCTGCGTATTGGATTGTAATATCCCACATCGGCCAACGGAGAGGGGGTGATGCGCCTTATATGTACATACCCACCTCTATCTAACGCGAGGTTTTTTGGGGGCTCAACAGCTTCGGAGGAAAGGAGAACTCCAAAGTTAAGCATGCTTGGCCCAGGGCAATTCCAGGATGGGTGACCCACTGGGAAGGTGCTTCTGAGCTCCCAAAAAAAAATCGTGAGGGCTATGCCCAAAGCGGACAATATCGTGTTATGGCGGAGCGGTCCGGGTCGTGACATTTGGTATCAGAACCACTCTGCCGTGTGGTGCGAGTGTGCCGACGAGGGCGTCGGACTCCAAGGGGGTAGATTGTAATATCCCACATCGGCCAACGGAGAGGGGGTGATGCACCTTATATGTACATGCCCACCTCTATCTAACGCAAGGCTTTTTGAGGGCTCAACGGTTTCGGAAGAGAGGAGAACTCCGAAGTTAAGCATGTTTGGCCCTTGGCCCAGGGTAATCCCAGGATGGGTGACCCACTAGGAAGGTGCTTTTGAGCTCCCAAAAACAAAACCGTGAGGGCTATGCCTAAAACGGACAATATTGTGTTACGGCGGAGCAGTCCGGGTCGTGACATTGAGAGCTTTCGATATATATAGTAGGCTAGTAGCTGACTTCTAATTTACATATTGAGTATTTTCAATTTGAAAGTTGACTTGGTGCTTGTCATCCCGAATAGGGTAAATGAGCTGATATCGCCTAATCTTCTACGTAGTAAAAGTTAAATTTCGAGTATTGCGACTTGGGGACTATGAAAGACCTTGATTAATTTGGACCCGTTTTTTTTTAATGAGTTTAGTGGTAAAGGGATATATTAATTCTCTCGAAAATGATAAAGGAAGTTTCTTATATAGATAACATTTTGATGCATGCATCAGCATTAGTCCTTAGCATAAATGTGTGATAAGAAGATGCAACTTATGAGCAGGGTGAGCTCATAACGGAAGGATTGCATATCAGTGTAGGACTAGCTAGGGTTTGTTCTTGGGTTTTATAAAGCTATTAGCCCTCTTCTGTTAAATAAAAAACATACTTAAACTTGAATCGTGTCGAAAGATGATGGTGATCACGGGAATCATCAAGTAAAGGATGTTGCATCAACTACAATGAAACATTATTCGTAAGATTTAACTTAGTATCGAGAAATCTCAGATAACATTTTCGAAAACAGTTTTCAAGATAAAAATGAGAAAATGAAAAAGTAAAAATATCAAATTGATGTTTTGACTTTTCCTTTGTAAAAGATGAAAATATTGTGAAAATATTTCCAATTCTCATTTTTTTGTGTTTTGAGAATTATTTTAAGGAACACATTACCCTCTTTTCATTTTCAGAAATGAAAACATGGTTATGAAAACGTTACTGAACACCACATATATTCTTGTTTTCGTGTTTTCTTATAGTTATACACCAACTACAGTATATCCAAATTACACCAAAAATAAATCAAGCAAATGAGAGAGCGAGACAGAGAGGGTCTGTGTAATATTAGAACATTTTCTTTCCTTTTCAGATTTTTAAAAGGACGAAACTGGAAAGAAAATGAAAACTCTCTACATACAACAAAGGAGGAGGTAAGAATCGTTTCAAAAATAAAGTGAGGTATGAATTGAATTACCCATATGTTAACCAGAAAACCACTACAATAATAATTGAATGGTTCCAAGCACAACTTCCTTCTTGCTTGCTAATAGCCTAAAACCACGTTGGGAAAGAGTAGTTACTACTCGCAACCACCATGCAAGTGAAGAGATAGGCAAAACTAAATATTACTGAAAGATTTAAACACCAGTCACTTGTCAAGAACGCTCTAGCAAGGTAGGTCGCTTAAGGTAAGGTTCGTTGCTCTTCCCCAAGCCGTGAAACAAGGCTGCCAACGATCATGGACTCGTAGTAATACTCCCTTACTGAATTGTGAGTGTATGTATGCTTCAACGGAGCAATAAGATCACAGTATGAAAATGGAACCGAGTTTGTTTTGTTGGTTCGGTTATTTGGTAATGCTAGTTCAAAATTACAAACCTGAATCAACTTAATATGATGGCTCCAAATTTGATTCCAGTTCCACCATGTCATATCAGTACGATAAGCTTGAAGGGTAACAGAATAAGCTTATGATAAGTTTGGTTTGAAGGGTAACAGAAGAACATTTGTTATATCGATCAACATTAGAAAGAGTGAGCCTGATGACCATGAATTCCTGCCTTCCTGGAATATGACGGTGATAATATTTCTCATTCTATCACAGTAACCAGCAAAACTGCTGACTCAAGATCTCTAAACCTGTTTCAATATACTTTCATCTTCAGTTCTTCACCAAATACCACCACGGGAACTACTGAATATTGAAGCTCAGATGACTCCTGATCAAATAACTTCAGCATAGACTTCTTCATTTGAATAACTGAATAAAGGCTAGGTCACAATTTTCATACTGATTGCAATATCTAAACGAACAATCATGTATAATCAATCAGTAGAGATTGATAAGTTGGTCTATATTCTAATTCTTTCGGTTAGTGTATTAGGTTATATTATGCACGAGGTGTGCACTTAGATTGAAAAGCAACGTCCATATCCAGAGAAACAACTTGAACTACTAGCACCAAAACAACTAAGCAGCAAGGCCAGATAAACCCAATATATATGTTTCATGCAACAAAGAAGATGTATAAATGAGGCATCAGATACTGAAGACTGATGACTAATGGTATGTACTTTAGACTACTGGAGACTCGAGTTCCAAAGGTCGGCATTCAAAAACAAAACAAGTGATTGTGCTGACCTGAACGTGACAAAATTTGATGTAGAAACCGGCGCTATCTATTGATAGCTTGGTTTCAAGAATCTGCAATTGTTTGACTCAGCTTCCCATTAACATTCGGTCCTATGCCCCCAATATATAGAGATCAACTACCCATAGGCAACCAGCTCTTCCGGCAAATGCAATGGGCACGCTCTCATTAAGCAAAAACATGACATCTGAGAAAACATGAATACAGTCACTTTCATGATTAGAACTGCAGAACTCTACAGTTGGTTCAGTACTTTCAATATGTGCACACCCAGAACAAGAAAAAAAATGAAGACAAGAAAAGGAAGAGACTCAACGGACTCATGTTTGCCGATGATTCTGGGAACGGCTTTGGTAGCGTCCTTGAGAATGTCAGAGGCTATCACTGCATCTACTGGAACATTGGTGAACAGGTGCAGCGTCTGCATCTTCCTTTTGTTGTTCTTTTAAATTGAAATATTGAAAGCAGAGGAAGGATATGAAGAAGAAAGACTTGTGTTTAAGACTAGGGTTGATTGACTAGATTCCAAGAGCGGCGTGATAGATGACACATTATATCTTAGGTAGGGATGAGTTGCTGGGAGTGTTTTTCTTCAGTCACCATGCCTAGTGTTATTTCTACTGGTATCCACAGCCGCTATTGAGGTTCTAGAATTTTTTTTCTTATTGAGTTGTATGGAAATAACGAGGATAACACACGTTTAAATTCTCGTATGAACTCTCTCATAAAGATAACTGCTAAATATATAACATAGAAGAGTACACTTAACAGAATTGCTCCATCTAGAGAGAATTACTAAGGAAAAGAATAAAGCCACCGGCAAGCCAGTCTTCAAAATTCCAAAACATCCCCGAAGACGGTCGTAATCAGAACGTTGAGCCGTTAAAGCCAAAGAATGGCCGCTGCAACAGAAAAGATGAGAGCACCAGCTGATGAGTAAACAATAAGAGCAGCTCGGTACTCAAAAAGCATGGTACAAATAAGGGCTGAGTAACACTATCTATAAACATGGATTACAATTTCCATACTACTATCACCCATACAGGAACCAAATCTACTAATTAGAACGTATTGAATCAAAGAACTGAACTATTTAGTTATTCGTTTGATAATGCATTAGGTTTATTTACTGATTAGCACATTGAAAAGCAAACATTTATATCAAGTCAGCTAGTAAAATGCAGTTGAACAAGCTGTAAGCAGAAAATACTATTCGCAAAGCCAGAAGAACCCAAGTGTTTTATGCAACACGAACCGCTATATATATAGAATTTTGAAGGGCGAAACTGAGCAGTAGTGCAGCGGAGTAGCAACAGCTGTATGTGATTGTAGACTAATGCAGACTCATTTTTAAAGCAAAACGAAGTAACTGTACTGACCTGAACGTCATAAAACTTGATGTAGAAGCGGGAGCTATCGATGGAAAGCTTGGTTTCGAGAATCTCTGCAATAGTTGAACTCAGCTTCCCATTAACAGTTGGTCCAATGCCCCCAATGGAGATCAACTCCCCGTAGGCCGCCGGCTCCTCCGTGCCCGCAAATGCAATGGGCACGCTACCATTAAGCAAAATCATAACATACTGAAGAAGAACAGGGAGGTAAACATGGTGAGTACATAGTAACAGTATGATGTAGTTGGTTCAGTACTTTCATCGAACACCTTGTGTGCACACCCAGAAAGATAAAGAGAAAGAAGAAAGGGAGAGACTTAACGGACTCGGGTTTGCCGATGATTTTGGCGACGGCTTTGGTGGCGTCCTTGAGAATGTCAGAGACTATCACTGCATCAACTGGAACATTCGTGAACAGGTTCAGCGTCGGCATCCCTTTTTGGGTTTTCTTAGGTTTGTTTTGATTTCAAATATGGAGAAAGAAGAAGAAGAAGAAGAAGAAGAAGAAGAAGAAGAAGAAGAAGAAGAAGAAGAAGAAAGGCTGATAATTAAGATTGGGTGGTTTCAAAGGAGCGGTGTGTAGATAACACCATATATATCATAGGAAGGGCTCCTCTCTTGACTCTTGAGAATGTTGTCTTGTTTGGTTTGGTCACAGGTCACAAGTCACAACGGTGCTCTGGTGAACCTGGTTTATTTCTTTGTCTTGGCTTCTTCTGCTATCCCGGACATTTATTTATGATTTTTAACAAAATCCCAATACACTGATTTTTAATCGTTTCTTTTCCAGGTTTGAGCCAAAAGATTTATTATATAGAAAACTTGATTTTACCTCCAACGAATATAGCATTTGGTAAATGGTGCATGTCTATCAAGGCCATTTGAGTTTTCATTCAGGATAAGGTAAAGGAAGATCGAGATACTCATTTGGTATTTACTGGAATCCAGTTTCATCCAGTCAAGATTCAGTAGTAATTCCATTCTCTCTGGCTCAAGTTTATAAAACTATAAATTGAGTTCAACATGATTGTTGTATTCTTAGAGTGAGTTATGACCAAAACAATGATGCAGTTCTTGTTCGTTCCCATAATCTTCTACATTTCATTATTAGTTTGCAACTTTTCCACGTCTTATACCCAAAACCCACATCCATTTCTTTAACATTATTCGTGGTGGAGTTTAAGAGATATTATTAGAATTCCTGAATATTAAACAAATCTTTCTCTGATAAAATATTATTGGAATGGAGGTGGTAACTGGTAAGAATTCAGCAGTCTTTATAAGATTAAACTGGGAGATAAAGTTCAATTTAAGAAGAAAAAAAACAGGACTGCAAAATGCTCACTACTAACCTAAGCACACACTTTTTGAAACATGAGGAAAGTTTCTAGTGTTTTAGTACACTTTTTTCTATTATCCCCCCTTCAAGATTATCAACCTGAAAAGCTACCAACAGATCAAATCTGATGATATTAGATAACTGAAAGGGATCCCAACCCGCTCTGACACTTCACAAACACTACACCAAGGTGCATTAAATTTTCTCTAATCAGAAATAATTGGAAATAATTAGTCCAAGTAGAGAAGCCACCATTAGTGTTTCATTACCATTTTGATTCAAAGCCTGAACGTGCTGTAGCCTCCTCTCAACCCAGAAGATCCATAAGGTTGTTGTGATGGAACCGAATTTCCATACACATCATAAGGTAGTGAGGGTACTGATGAGGACGGGTAGGATGTAGAATCTAACTGAGAGTAGGATGACCTCAAACCGGTATCCATCCTGCCATAGCTGCTCGAAATTTGATCCTTGTTGCTGGTTGCTATAACTTCCTGCAATATATGGAAGACAGGACACTAAATGTTTAAACTGGAACCTATACTCAAATAGTTTAGTTGTTTCAAACTTGACAGAGACATCCACTCAGATAAAAAGAAATTTGAAAGCATATGAACTCTGCAAACCAGCAATGTCTAAACACAAGTTACACAACTGATATTAGTAATACCAGATTCGTACCAGTGTGATGCACATGTTGTTCATCACGCAAGTTATTAATGAATAAAGGAAAAACGCAGAACTTTAATTGCTATCACCTTTTTTAATCCTTTTATGTAATTCTGTTTGATAAGAAATGTGTTTTTGGCAAAACACATTTTGGTGAAACTTTTGAGTGCTGGCTTTAAAATAGTAAAGATGAGTGCTTCTGGGAAAGAAGGAACAGCTTATGAAACCTCCTTTTTCTTTAGGCTTTTAGCAAAATGAACTTAAAACGCCCCATTGGCAGTCATACCTGAATCAGTTGCTGAGCCGCCAGAACCTGTGATGAGGTGCCTTTTATTTCCACTGTAATTTCATCAGGTAGTCCCCTGCTCTCTTGTACAGTTAACAAGGCTCCACTACTACGACGAATATATTCAATACTCCTCCCTTCAACCCCAATAATATCCTCAGCATAAGACAGAGGAATTTGCATTGTTTGCGTAATCTGATTATAGAATGTGGAAGTGAGAATATTATTGACATAGAATAACAAAAAAGGCCCAAATAATGTCCTCAACATGGGACAGCAGGATTTGGATTGTTTGGGTTATCTGCTTATAGCATGCAGTAAGGACAATATTGTGTCCAAGAATTCATACATAGAACAACAAAATACAAGATTTCACTAGCATAAGCTCTCAAAGCTACAGGTTTCTTAATTCTCATTTCACGAACAACAACAGAAACAAAGAGTCCACACAGCCTGTTATGGCACTATAGTTTTTTAATCGACAATAAACTTTTGCAGCTAGCCCTAAATTAACATATTTGTCCTCAAATACACCGAGTCTTTTTTTTAACATACTTCATAGTGAGTGTATGACCCCAATATTAGAGCTTAAAGCGTGACGCATATTACTAATGATACTATGTAAATTAGATTTAGGATAGAAAAGCATAAAAAAAAGGGAGGAAAGTTGACTGGTTGTGTAATCGTGCAAGTCAAAACGTAATTAAGCATAATCAGGTTTAGGATAGAATAGCAAAAGCTAACGGAACATGGTTGACTGTGGCTGTGTTATCATGCAAGAGAAGACGTAACTTAGCTTTGATACTGCAATGTGAGAAGTTCAGGCTCACAAGGTGAACCAATTAGAGAGACGAACCTGAGTAACAATAGGAGCACCATGACGGCCCAGTCCTGAACCAAGTCCTGAAGATCGAAGTGAAGAAAGAGAAGCCTCTTGTCCATAAATGGAAAGTCCAGCAGATGGGAGTTGTGATTCCAACTGTGTCTCACGGCTGAGGAACAAAGAATCCCGTGTAGCTGTGAGAGGATAATTAGTGATACCTCCAGGTTGAGTTGTGGTATGAAGCAACGACTTGTCAGCCCAAGGATCCGGTTGACGTTCTTGAGAAATTGGAGCCGTGTACTGAAGATGCACCATTCAACAGTCAATACAAAACAATGCAAAGATATGAAAGAAAAAAAAGGATAAAAACTAAAATTATCGGAAGAACCTAGCTTACAGTTTTCTCAAATAGAGGAAGAACACTATGATCGACCAAAAACTTCCTCAGGTGAGACACTACTGCTTCTACAGCTTTAAGCACCTTTAAGGTTTCTCCCTGCATTTCAATGATCCTCTCATCAGCTGCAGCATAGAACGGAACCTCCTCTGCAAGAACAGATGTCAGGGAACAAATGCCTTGTTTAACAAAGAAAGAATATCATTCAAAGAGGCGATGAACTTCAACATGAACTGCAACTAGGGAAAATGGTATGGGAAGTACTGGATAGCAGAAAACAAAAATGAAAACTTGAATACAATGAGACATGATAAAGTAACAACATAATAAATTGTAGTCCCTATTGGAGGAAAAATATATATAAGACAGTACACTGATAAGACAATACACTGATAAGACAACAAATATAAGATGAGAAAACCACGGATTCTACTGAGACGAGAATCAATGATGTGAAGCACATTTTAAGCATACCTCCAGACAATACACGCACAGAAGCAGCAGTACTCTCCTGTATAGATTTAATTAACGACCCTTGTTTTCCAATCAAATTAATTGCTTGTGTGGATGCTACTAACATACGGATGGAACAGAACGCAACTCCAGCAGCACCAGCCAACTCTGCTTCGCCTGCATTCTCAGATAATCCAGAGACACGTTTGAATACTCTTATTACAGCATCCATTGCAGGGGAAAGAGGTGCCTCCAGCTCTTCCCTTCCAGAGATCAACACCTAAGAGAAAAATTGTTTTAAAACCATTGTGACATAATGATACCAACATTTACATCAGTCAAATTGCTAGATTTGGTGACATGTCTTGTGATGTCTGTAGGTCCATAATCAGTGATTATTTTCTTTTTAAACTAGGGACTCCAGATCTTTGACCCAACTAATCCCTAGGCTTCCCGCATTACCCCACAAGATTTGGGAACCTGGAAGCTCTAGGATTTTAAATTTTCCTACGTCAGTACCATGAGAGAAGATCGAACCCCAAACCACTTGGGAGCGAACCAAGTGACTGACCGCTAGACCAACAACTCTTTGGTCATATAACCGGTGATTTCACAGCAAAAGCATTAAGAAACCCAGTACAGATTTGATGGAAGGTTGCTAACGTGTCGTCTCGAACGCTAAGCACAAAAAAATTCAAAAGAAAGGAACCTTAAGCTCTTATTTTTTATAAACCCTTGAGAGAATTGCATATTTGTCAGATCTACAACCAGAACTGTAAATGATACTTTTGGATGGTATTCCCTTAACATAGAAATTCAAGTTAAAAAGTAAAATTATGACATATGTAGGCTAAATAACCTGTTTATACTAAGATTTATGTTGTACTTGTAACATTTTTGAGTGCCAGTATAATTTGATGATAAAGCCTGAAGTAAATACATCATAAGTAAACTAAGCAACTACATCATATGTAAACTAAGCAACTACATCATAAGTAAACTAAGCAACGGGCAAACCAGTTCAGTTATGACATCACATGAAATTGAATCCCAATTCCCAAGCAAGTTTAGAGAACTATAGCCAGAGAAACATTGACAAAACCACATTAAGGAATCAAGCTTACATGGGAAGAAAAGCATAGAGCTAGAGATTAGCTCAAGTCTGAAATCATGTGATAAAAAGAGATGCTAATTAGACAACTAGTCGTGGCAGCTACATTGGTAAAGGAGTTACTTTCCTAACACAATAATACGCCATGACAAATCTCTTATCAGGGGTTTAAATCTTTATCATTAATTTATTATCAATCAGATGGATCTCAAAAAGAAATGGATAGTTACATATGTAACTGCCCCTTTCGTAGTCAATATATCCATGTGCCCAATGCAAAGAACTCTATAGAACAATGGCACATCAGCATATATCAAATGGCATTAATGACCTTGATCTTAGAATTAAGATTCTCCACTGCTTCAGAATCTAGCTTTCCTAGAATTGATTAAGCATCTAACAAGAAAATACTAGAGTTCCCATCAACTTTTTCACATTATAACTCTATTATCCTACGGTTATAGCTACTGAGTTCCATAATTTCAATATAAATTTTCGATTTTTACGTACTCAGACAGGTCATCACCTCCAAAGCAAAATATAGTTACCTAAATCAATATGTTCATAGACAATGCTATAGCCCCAAAGCTTCATCCTGCCTAAATAAACCATCCTACTACCTAATAATCTAAACCTAAATTCAACTATACTCTAACTTCTGCTAATTTCAATCCTCATTATCAAAAATTATGCTAAGCAGGGCACCTGATTATGCATATAAACGAAGCAATTGATATATCAAACCCTAAATATGGAGAAAAAGGAAGCACGAAACTCACGATGCGATCAGCAGTCCCCGCGGCGCCGTCGAGGACGCGAATGCGAGCTCGAGTCTCCTCGCACATCTTCTTAATCAGCTCCCCCTTCCTTCCGATAATGCTCCCGACCTTGAGAACCGGCACGATCAGCCGGAAAACACAGTCGCCGGGCCACCCAGGCCATCTCTTATCGGCGGCGGATAAGGCGTCGCCGCTGGAAGTCGTCGCCGGAGCCTCGGAGTCCGATTTGGGGGCGGATTCGGAGTCTTGGTTTGGATTTTCGGTTGGGGCGGAGTCGGGCGCCGCGGCGGATTCGGGTTGCGGGTCGGGTTCGCGGGTGCCGTTCTCGGAGGGTTGGGCGGTGGCCATTGGATTAGGGTTTTAAGGTAGAGAGAGAGAGAGAGAGAGAGAGAGAGAAATCGGAGAAAGGGGTTTTGGTAAAGAGAGCGCCCAGTTTGTATTACAGCGAAGAAAAAGAAGACTTATATAGTATGAGGGGGAGTTGTTGGTAACTGTTTAGTCTCTTTTCCTATTTTTTTCCTAGAAAGGCAATGAGATATGTAGGACACGTCACTATAGTGCTTCCTGTATAAGGTACACTGTCCTATAAGTCTATAACATTATGAATTTATGATGCTTTTTGCAAAAATTCTAATGCGGCGCAATGTGAGATAAGGCCTTGATGACTTCATTTGTTTTATATGATGCTAGTTGCGTACCTGTTAGGCCGGATAGAAAGAAAAACATTAAAGTTTGTATTATTCTTATAAGAAAATCTTTTTATGTAATCATTTGTTTAATTTTTACATAATTGTCTCTATGTTTACTTGTAAGGCTAAAATATTTAAATCTGTAACATCTGGCGAGCCATCTATTGTCACGTACATTCTTATTATCTTAACTAGGCTTCATACACAGTGTCTATTTTGAAATCGTTAAAATTGTTCAAAATCATAAATTAAACGTTTTGATTCCTGCATAAGCATGTCTTACCATTCCTTTTTCAAATTCGGTCATAAACATACAACCACCAAATACAGACGATGATCTTGTGCTTAGGTTACAAATTTTGGTCATAAATTGTATAACACCATCAAACAATTACTTAGCATCACGTCACAAATTTACCAAAACTTATCTCACTTCACTTATAATTATTAGTTTCACTCAATTTAAAATTTCATTCATAATCCTAACGCGCAAATTACACCACCAAAGTAGCATAAACAAATACATGTCAATTTCAAATAATCATATAAGGGCACCACACTATGAATTAACACATACATAAAATCAAGAGTTGCTTGGAAACATACCTAGGCCGGTTTCGCTTCATCATCAAATTTGTCAGACCAATCTCCATTACTATTAGCCTAACCACCAACTGATCTAATCCCACCTATGTGCCATTGATACTCTCAAAAATGTATGTGGCCCGTACTTCATGCAGCAATATTGATGCCAATATGATCGTGTCACTTGTGTGTGCCTGGCTACCTGCCAAGAATCCATACAACAGTCATTAACACAGTCAAACCGAGAACAAAAATATATACAAAACCCAATATAAAAAAATGCAGACAAAATGAGCATGTAAATCAGAATATGAAAATATCCATTTGGATATCAAGTATGACCCCAAATGAATAATAATTTTCCCGTTCTTTTTGCTATTGAATTCGCTCTGGTGCTATGTTGATTGAGAGGGGTGAGTAATTATGTTCGTGTTGAATAATAATTACTCTCTATCTAACAGTTTTAGAGACTTAAGAAAAAATGATGTATTTCTCTCTTTGTGCAGCTCTATATGCTGGATGATATGAAAGGCTAGATGCAATTATGTGTATAAAGGTATCCCTTTATCTCATATGTTCACCATCAATCAAGCAATCAAACTTGCTACTGAGTACATTGAAGCTAAAGTCATACATGTACCTCATCCAATAGAGCAAGAGAGAGTGTATCTGAGATCATGGGCTCCTCCACCTCCTGATTATCTGAAAGTTAATTATGATGTTGCCTGGAGTAAAGACAAGCTTGCTGGTCTGGGTGTTGTCGTTTGTGACGAGTCGGGTCATTTTATTGAGGGATTAGCTGCCACTAGTTCTTGCCTCTCGTCAGACCAAGCGGAAGCTGAAGCTGTACTGATGGGTGTCAATTTGGTAGTCTCTCAAGGAAGAGATAAATTTGTTATAGAATCTAATTCAAAGACTGTGATTGATGGTTTAAGGTATAAGTCAAACAATTGCTGGAGAATTTACCCTATTCTTAGATGAATTTGGTCTCTGAGCAATGGAATCAGTGATTGCATTTGGAGCTAGGCTCCCCGTGAAGCAAATGGCGCTGCTCACCGAGCTGCCATGCTTGCCGACGAGACTGTGGGTCTGAAAAGATGGGTTAACCGACCACCACGGCTTCTTTTTTCTGTGTTGAGAAATGATGGTATGCCAACTCCGCCGATGGCATGATTTGTTGTTAAAGTTTCATTTTTGCTTTTGTTCTTACAGGGATTGATCTCAATCACTAGTCTACTTATCCTAGTTGAGATTTTTACCCTTGTTGTTTGTATTTTGTGAGTCCCAGGTTTTCTGGGTTCAGTTTAGGCTTTTGCCTTAATGAAGTTTCTTCATTATTCAAAAAAAAATGTTCGTGTTGAGATCGTGCGCTAACTGCCAACTCTCGTAATCCCGTGTAAATTCGTTTCAAGAGGAAAAGTTTTATCTTCTTTTCTTTGTTGTGCTATTTCCCCATTTATATCATTTCACTCTTGTCGTTGTATTACATAAAAGACCTTGTTTAATATTTTTACCTTTTGTACTCTTTGTATCCGTGGGAGATAATTTGGGAATTTAAAAAAAATTGGTGAAGCTGTTGATATAAAAAGAGGGTTTTCAATTATAATAGTGGAGATTTGAAGATGTTAATTGAAAATACTTGTTATTTCTAATATATTTAATCTTATTATTGTTTCTTTTCTTATAATCTTAGTATTTTTAATAGGGTTCTATTTGCACCTCTAAAATTAATGTGTATACCTCAAATATTTCTCTATTTCTATTTGATTTTTTCAACTCACATAAAAAGACCGATAAGAAAAAACAAATAAACATAGAAAAAAATTATTGTTTCATCTCTTTCTTTGTACGTACAACTATCAAGCTTTGATCTATGATTAAAAAAAATTTAAACTTGTTAATCAAACTGAGTTACAAAATTCAACTGGATATATATTCAAAAGTTTCTACTGTACCCAAGAATACGAATATTGCTCCAGGAGCCTAGTCATATTTCTCTCCCATAATGGAATAGTTGCGTCTCTCCCATATTGGGGTGTTTTTGGGACTCACCAAAGGTTTTAGCACAATATCACCCAAAATCATGGAAGCCACACGAACAAGGTAATACAATTATACAAAGCCTCGATCTCCCAGAATGAACCGACTTGAACCATCCCCAGCATATATATTCCTTTAATAAATCATTAAAAATAATTGAGCCTTGTCGTTGTTGTGTTTAGTCTGATTCAGTAAAATGACCGCTTATAATGGAGATAGATATAGCTGAAGGAGCGAGGGGGTAATTGCAGCGGCGGAGCCAGAATTTTTAGTTTACTGGTGCACAATTTCTTCAGACAAATAATAATGAAGATGATTATGAAAAGACTTGAAGTAATTTATTTACAAAATGTGTTTTTTTTATGAAACAATTTTAAAAAGTTACGA
Source organism: Argentina anserina (assembly GCF_933775445.1). Classification (NCBI taxonomy): domain Eukaryota; kingdom Viridiplantae; phylum Streptophyta; class Magnoliopsida; order Rosales; family Rosaceae; genus Argentina; species Argentina anserina. The sequence continues at coordinate 5,780,654 of NC_065875.1, forward strand.
ACTTCATTATGTAAGATCTTCAATAAAAAAACTAGAAGAAATATATTGGTATTCATCAATATTGAAACAAAAAAAATCAAATAAAGATACTTAATTAAAAGAAACATGAAATGAAATGAAAAAAAAAACCTTTGCTACCACAAGGATTTGAACCAGTGCACCAATAGCCTAGAAGAATAGATAAAGGAACCCAACCATTATACCAAACCATCATTTATGTTGACCGTAGAAGAACTAATTAGATAATCTACTTGTGCATGAGAGGTAGTAGGCACCAACGTGCCTCCGCCTCCGGGTAATTGGGTAAGGAAAAAGAGGTGTACTTAGAGTTTTGAGTTGAAAAATAATCAGGAAGTAATGGAGGTGCACATATAAATTTTAAAGGTGCAAATAGAATCCCCATTTTTATCTTTAAACAAGATAAGAACAAAGAAAACATAAAAAGTGAAGTATACAACTCATCTCTCTTGTTTCTCTCCTTCTTGCCCTAGCTTCCAATCATCGACGGGAGTGGGTTTTAGGGATTTGGCGACAAGCCTTATGAGAGTAGTACTCGCTGGCTTCAAGCATCAAGAGGGTTTTCCTCCTTCTTTTCTTCTTCTGTGATTGTGGAGGGAGGATCATATCTAGTATTTAGACCAGAGTTGGGTGGGGTGATCCATGAAGATTTTGCAACAGCGATGGAGGTTGTGATCTTGGGGTCGGCTCCTCTTTCGACGACTTTTGTCTTTGAAGACGGCCATGGTGGTTTTCTCTTTAGATTCTTCATGGGCGGTAGAGGCATATCCGACAAACGTTGGGCTGGTGTCGTGGTGTTTAAAGGTGATGTGGGGGCTGCTTAACCAGCAGCCTTGAACCTCATTCCAACACCAGCGATGGTGTACTACAGATGACGGCTCCCAGTGATGGTATAGTAGCTAGGTCAAAGTCAATTCCCTTGGGCTGATGAGTTGGCTTTGGGCTTTGGGCTTTGGACTTGGTCAGGGTTCTAGGGTTTTTCTCAGTGGGTTTTGACCTTGTGGATGCCCTTTCTACGTAGGATGGTCTCGAGTTTCTCTGAATAAGTTAGTCGTGTTTATAGGGCATTGTTTCTGGTTACATCTGGGCTGACGTTAGAGACTCATCATTGAGATGTTTAGTTTCTAGCTATATATTTTATAGTATTTCTAGGGTTATTGCTAGAAGTTAGTCATTTCACATACTTTCAAGTATCGTGACTTCCAAATTTGGAGCAGAAGTATGTTCATGTTGTTTTGTAAATCTTCCTTATTAATATATGACTTTTCGTCGCTTAAAAAAAATCTTTTAAACGAGGTGAAGAACACATGCACACTATGTTCAAATTAAGAAGAGCCAAATAACTCATTTCATGATGACATAATCTCTTAACATGATATTTTTTATCAGATACAACAACTATTATGTTACAACGAATCTGTTGTGAGTCGAACTCACGACCTCTCATTTACGAGGAGATATTTATGCCACTATACTAATTGGTACCGGGCATCTCTCTTAACATGATTTACTTTGATAATTTCTCATCTAAGTTTCAATTATAATAGGAAGTCATCTTAAATAATTGCAAGATTTCACATTAACTAGCCTCATACTTGTGCGATGCACGTGTTTTGATCGCATGACTTTGTAGAATTTTTTTTTTGAAGTGTATTCTTGAAAAACAATCATTTTATGTAATTTTGTTTCTTATGAAAGATAGTTTTGGTAAAATATATTGGTGAAGCATTTGTCTTTTTACAATATTGTCATTTTGTCTATATGTGAGGATAAAAATAAAAAGAGGTAAATCTAGCAGTTCACAATTTGGTAAACTTTTTGAGTGCTCGCTTAGTAGTAGAGATTAGCTTCTAAAATTGAATCAATTTTTTTATAATTTAATTCGTTTCATATTTTCCTAATTTGGTACATATGATTTTTTTTATAAAGGGCTTGTGCGACTATCCTCAAGCTTTTATTAATGAAAATATTAAATACAAGGGGGACATGAAGCCCAAACCCTTTATTATAAAGACCTAAATAATATCAGTAATCTCTACAAGCAAGTACTCAACAAAACATTAACTATCAAAGAGTATTACTTTAATTGCAACTTAATTTGCTTTGAAACAATAGTGACATAGTTAAAGCAAGTATAGATATGTAACCCTATAAAGCATATTCCCAACTATGTTGCCACCGGAAAATAAATCCGACGACATTTAGTCTCACCCTGTCACTAGGCGGGAACAACCATTTGACGAAACAAGTAATTTGTCATCTACCTAGAGTAGAAAGGCACATTAAGCGTACACACATACACGAAGCCTGACTATCCCCATGTAACTAATGCAGGGGTTTATTAGAGATATAAATAATTAAAGACAATAAATAAATAAACTGGTTAGAACCCACACCATGAGCCTAGCCCTTATTACCAAGCTAAAAAGGCCCAACATATGCTCAAAGGCCCACAACCAAACAAAAGCCAAGAAGGCCCAAAGAGAAGACCAGCCGTTGCAACGTCGTTGTACACAAAACACCACTGCTCCATCTGCCAGAACTTCGTGCTGCCACTGAACTTGGTCCTTGACTGTCGTCGGAGGTATTCATCGACAGAGAAACAACATACATCCTCCTCCACCGCCAAACCCACAAGACCCAAGTGCCCAGATCTTGAACAAAATCCATTAATGATCGGACGTGCAAGGTCTCTTTGTCTAGATCCCTCACTGACCTTCATGCCTGCTACTATAAGGACCAACAATCCAATCGTCGTCACAACATCATACCACCTCCGCCTCCACACACACTCGTCCCATGTAGTTGCCGCCACAAGCTTTGGTATAAACTCAGACCTAGTCTACTCCAATCTCTGATCACGAGCCTGAAGCATAACATCTACATCCCGCCCAATCACATAGGGCGCACGCCAGTGATGCTAGAGGCCAGTGTTAACACTGTCGTGCAGCCGGACGAGATACACAAAGGAACGTGACAAACTTCTCTCTAAAACCTAGCACGTAGGGCACATTCTAGTTTAGAGAACCTTTTTTTGTTGATGCAGGGTTGAGAAGGGGTATATATGGTTGTTTAGTCATCTTACATGACCACAATTTTCTTATTTTGAATTTAAAATATTATGGATATTTATTAAGTAATTTAGGGTACATGAAAGAACAAAATTAGGAAGAAAGGAGAAAATAAAATAAACGACATGAAGAAAGTAAAAAACATAGAGAAAAGGTAGGGTGGGGAGGCGTGATTTGAACCCCGAATCAACCCTACCATGGTGAAAAATGATATCCAGCCTGATACTTTGCCAACTTAACCAACTCGGGTTGCATTCAAAGTATCACATATAGAGATTCAAATGCCAAGCTAATTTTCGTCCGGACTGGCCTGCAACTTGGTTCCTCATATGTCTAACCATGGTAGAGTTCATTGATCATCTTCTCAATCTTATTTTAGTTTTACTTTGGTATGTCAGTAACAGGTCCGGCTCTTAGCATGTGCAAGAGGAGAACACTAACCATGGTAGAGTTCATTGATCATCTTCTCAATCTTATTTTAGTTTTACTTTGGTATGTCAGTAACTAGGCCGACTCTTAGCATGTGCAAGATGAGAACACGCACAAGGCCGCACATCTATATTTTGGGACCACATATATACACCTAGTATGTACTTCAATATGTAAAAGGGTATCTTTAAACAAACCTTCAACGATTCAGTTGGCAAGGGTTCGACTCACATTACTTCATATTATATTTATTTATTTCTTTTATCCTTTTAAGCCCTATTTTCTTCCTCATTTTTCTTCATCAGTTTTGTAGATCTAGATATCTCTATGACTTTGTCCATTTATGTATTTTCATCATTTTTTTTGTATTTCCTTCATACTTTTTTCTTGATTCGTTGGGAATAAGGGTCATCATTTGGCCCGCGGGCCTAAAAGTCCGTGAGTAACCCAGCCCAAGGCCCGGTCAAAGCCTAGCCTTATGGGTATAAGGTTGGGTAAAGGCCGAGGGTTCAAAGCTTCAGCCCAGCCCTAAAAAGCCCGCCCAAAGCCCATTTATTTTTTAAATTAATAAATTTCTATGTATTTATTTCTTGTATGTATTAATTAGTTAAATTATTTAGTTATATTTCTTTTTTTATACTATATTTAATTAAATAATTATAATATCATATTTTGTTTTTTTAATATACATTACACATAAATATAATAAGCTTGGCCCATAAAATCCCATAAGGTCCGAGCCCATGTGTAGCCCATGGACCTTGATTTTATTAATAAGCTCGGCCTGACCCTAAAAGTTTTAAAAAATGTCGTCGAGGCCCGGCCCATTGTCGACCCTTAGCTTGGGAGATATACTACTTATTCTTGATTTTTTCATATTTTTTCATCTATTTGTTTTTTTAATTAATATTTTCTTAAAAAGAAAAAGGCTATTGTTAAAAAAGAAAAAGCTATTGTTGTTAAATTCTAAATTTATATGTTTAGTCTCAAATTAAATAAAAATAACAAAAATATTGTATCTATTTGCTTGTATGCAACTAAAATTTGTAATGATAATTGCAACTAATTGTTTTTAATAATATATTTAGGCATATATTTATGTAATACCTTCCAAAAATGCTTTGAGACTGCCTTGGTCAGTAAATTGAATAATAATCCATGAACAGTTTACATTAGACGCTTTTGTACTTGATAACGATCTGTATGAGTTAATTAACCTATCTAGGCATGCATCTACTTAATGGAAAAATACGGACTTTGAACTAGGGTTGAGTTTGGTACAATACCACTCATATTTTGGTGTTATCATCTACCAACCACTGGTTGGTTTAGAGATTTTCACTACCATTACCACCCACCGAAGTCGGTATACCACCTTCTCGATATACCAACATGTTTAGTTTGTACGGTTGGTAATAGGGTTGTACCAACATATATTTGTCAATCATAAAAGCTGGAAATGTAGAACTGGAAACATAAAAGTAAGAACTATTGAACTATAATCAAACATTCAAACATTCAAACATAGTGAATTATAATTATAAGTATAAGCATAAGCATAATTTGAAACACAAACATCGCATCGAGTTCAATTACAAAGATCTAATGATCTAGTACAAACACAAACCAACATAATCATAATTTGAAACACAAATATCTAGTTCAATTACAAATTAGCTTGTCCCAAATAAAAAGTACAACTACAAATCAGCTTATCCATAATTTGAAACACAAATGACAACTTCAAAGTATGAGATTGAACAATTCTAAAAGTCTGAAACACAAGTGCACATTCATAATAGTACAAGCAACAAATAAACAGAAAAGTTTTCAAATGAAGTCCAATGGCAGATGAAGCAAAATGACATATCTTTTAGGTTGCACGACTGCTAAACAATAGTTTGGTTGGAGCTGCCAGTGTTGGTTGCTACATATGCTTCCTCAAGGCCTTGGTTAAAAGAGTTCTCTGTAAAAGAAAAAAAAGTTGTTAAAAGCACATAAATCTTCAATTCATATAAAATCTGTAAAAGAACAAAAAAGATGTACAAGTCTCAACCTTTTTCAAGTTCCTCCAACTCATAGTAAATCTTCAATTCTTTTTCAGTTGGGTCTTTGTACAAATTAGAGGGATCAGCTCTTAACCAATTACTGGTGCAAACAAGAGGTTCCACCGTTTTTAGTGTCAATGAAGCTCTGAAAGGATCAACCACTCTTGAATCTAAAACTGAATGCATTCTCAGATGGCACTGTTGAGCATGGAATAGCAAATATATCATTTGCTACCTTTGATAGAATTGGATAAGTTGCCTCATTGTCTTTCCACCACTTGTGAATTTCAAAGTCCTTGACAAAGAGACTGACATATCTATTAGTTAAATACTGATCAACCTCATTCCTTATGCATTGAGACTGCTCAGCCATTCTTTCCCTTGATATATCTCTGCTGATTTTCATCAAGACCTTCCAAGTCCTCTCCTTCTAAGGTTAATTCAGTTGTATTTAGCTCATCAGTGTCATTTGTCTCACATACTTTATATTCTTCATACATCTTCATCAATATCTTCTTCAAATCAGCTTTTATTGAAGAAATTGTCTGAGGACTTACGTTGACTTTTTGCATCGCTGCTTTAGCTCACTGTAGCTTGTACCTTGGGTCAAGAACATTAGGTATCATGATTACCTTATTCACAGTCTCAAAGCTTCCCCAATACTTGTTGAACTTGACATTCATTGAATTAGCAACCTTCTTTAACACCTCATCTCTTGAAAGACATGCCCTGTCAATTTCAGTTTGCAATGTTCTCATCTTCACAAACAATATGTTTGCAGTCATTGATATCCATGCGCTCAACTTCATAGTAGCATCATAAAATTTCTTCAAGAACACACATAAAGCTTTTGCATTTCTCCAATCATCATACTCTGGAGGTCCAACCTTAGTGTTCCCATTCTTGTCTTTCTCGTGGAAATATGCCTTAAATGCAGCATCTTCATCAGCCATCCTTGCAAACATAGTTCATACTTAAGAGTAGCTTCAAGCATTATAAAAGTGATGTTCCATCTAGTGGAACATTAGCATTAGCCTTGCATTGCTCCAAAACAGCAAACTCCCTGAACTTATCAAGCCTAAATGCTGAACTCCTAATATATTTAGCACAATTCCAGATAGCTGCAACCCCATCCTCTAACTCCTTCATTCCATCCTTAACTATCAAGTTAATAATATGGCAGACACACCTTAAATGCAAATGATCCCCATCAAACATCAAAGTCTTGTAACTCCTCAACCTTCTCTTTATATAACCCACATCAACGTCATTAGCACTAGTATTGTCTACTGTTATGATAAAGACTTTGGTGATCTCACATTGCCTCAAACACTGCTCCACTATTCTGCCAATATCCTCTCCTTTGTGACTGGTAATTATACAAAAGAATAATTGTACAAAAGTTTATGATTCTTTTGTGCAATTTCCAGTCATTGTCCAAAAAGTGGGATGTTAAGACCATGTAGTTAATGTTTTGTATCGATGTCCACGTGTCAGTGGTGATCGATATCCTAGTATCATTGGCCTTTAAACCACTCAATAGAATAGCCTTTTTATGATTGAAATTGTCTAGCACACCCTTAGAAACTTGCTTTCTATTCAAAATGGGCCATTCAGGTTCTAATTCATAACAAAATGCTATAAAACCTTCCTTCTCCACAAGCCTAAATCACATCACATCTCTTTTTGTTATACTTGTGGTATTTCTTTGCTCCAGTCACATTATCAGTATGCAACTTGGACTGTTTGGGATCGGTGTTCACGTAATTGGGGTGTAAGAGACATTTTCTAGCATGACTCCACATTGAACTAGTCCCATTTTCTTGGTTAAACACAACACTCTCTCATGACAATAGTTACATGTGCACCAACTTGGGTCTAATGTTTCAAAATTTGGGATCTTACATCTAGTAAAAGTATCCCAAAGAGGGCTTTTGTTGACAGGTTGTTTCATTTTCTGCCCAACAATAGGCTCAAATCCTAGATTTTGTTGTTCGGGTTCATGTGGTGCTACACTAAATAGAGGCATAGGGGGTGGGGATTCATATAAGGCTGCTACTGTTTCTACATTTGGTGCATATGGGATAGAAGGGGCTGAGCTACTAGCATTCATACTTCTACTCTGCGAAGTGTTTGAATCCATAGCTAAAAATAAAAAATAAAAACGAATTTCAGAAAAACATAAGAGAGAAACACCATGAATCCAATCAATCCATGATACACAAACGCATAAGAAATCAATCATAACAGAGATCTTCAAGACTCATAGTATCTAATTCAATGATTACAAAGCATATACAATTTGAAACAATTGCGTACATTCAATGATTCATAGTTTCATATTATCTATCAGATCAGACAAACATCATTTTCACTCGATTTTGAAGAGTAGAGACAATAACACCAACAACCATGAAAGAAAACTCACCATAATTGGAGAGTTGACCTTCGATTTTGAAGAGAAGAGCTTTGGGAGGCAGACTAGTCTCTTAGTCTCAGACTAATTCGAGTGTTCGAAAAGGAGGTAGAGAGAAATGAGAAACCCCAATTGGGGGAGCTAGGATTTAGAAAAAATCAACATGCAGATCTAATATTACATATATTCATTAAAATCTAACGACTGATATCTATGTATGAAATACTTCGGTACGGTACGAGAATAACATACTCTACGAAATACAGTACCACTACCGTACCACCTACACTGTTTCGGTTTGATATTGCCATACCGAGAGTTCGACTACTGATCATGGTGGTTCGGCTGGTACCTCGGTTGGCTGGTTGTGATTGGCAGAAATTTCCAGCCCTACTTGGAACCCGGCCATGTCCCCTTTGCTATTAAGGTCGTTAACTCGCTATGTGTTGTTTTGGAGAGGGAAATGTCTTGTCAATTTCTTGTCGAAATCTACATGTTAATTAATTGTTGAATGTTATGATCCCTTCATGTATATTCGGACATGGTCTCATTGTTGCAAGTCCTCTTAGAGCAAATGCAGCAATGGTCCACTCTGATGGGGTGGAGTGAGGGTTGGGGCAAAAAACAAATGCAACGATGATAAATTACTCCAGACTAAACATGGGACCTACATGGGGCCTACCAACCCAGGCCAAGAGTTGGGTCAATCCTTAGACCATGGATTAGTTTGGGATGAGAGATTTGTGGAGCCCAATTCTTTTGCATGTGCAACATCATAACATGCACAATGGGAAGAAAAATTCCAAATAAAATAATCATCTTTAAATTTAGGTCTCTAGATTTAAATCAATGGTCACAATTTTGTATTTTGATAAAAAAACTATTTTTTAATAAAATGTAAATAGTAATTGGTCATCGGATTGATCCCATTGGTGTATTGTTAAACTAAGGAATGAGGACCGATTTGACTGAATTGTGGATTAACCCGGGTTGAGGATTAGTCCAACCCACCCAAAATGGGTGCATTTGCTCTTAAAGACATATAGAACTAACTAGGCCTTTTAGTACGGGTTTACTTTCATTTTGTAAACGGGACTTGGCTAAAATTTTAGCAAATTTCGACGAGTATATTTCTACTAGAGCTGGATGTCACACCCCGCCAAACTTAGTCAAATTTTTCCTTGAGCATTTTTGAAGCAAACATGGCTCAATGAAGGTTGCGGAGAACACTTGAGCATTCTAGACACATCCGAAATATGACGGAACTCTTTAGAACTCTTTGGAAGTTCATAGAAGGTCCTAGAAAGCGTTGGAAGTCTCCAGAAGAATGGGAAAATCTTGGGACATCTCCAGAATTCTCTAGAACCTAGGAGAGGCTAATGATCATAACAACTCCATAAGTCTCTAGAATACTCAAGGTATCACTTACTTGTGTAGACTTGTGTAGAATTCTCTAGAAGCAACTATACTTGTACATAGTCCTAGAATTCTCTAAAACTATAGAGGTAGGATGATGAGGCCTATAAATAGCAAGACACCCCTCACATTTTGAGGCATCAATTAATAAGCTTTCAAGCATACTTGTAAACACACTTGTAAGCTTTTTTTGTTTAATACAAGTTCTATTTTATAGATATTCTCTTTGCCTTTCAATTGTTCTAGTTAGGTGTTGCGAGAGTTAGACTGACTTAGCATAAGAGATTTGCTAAGACCGCATGAGTAACATAGAAAAAGAGTAAGCTCGTGACATGAAACTTGCTACTACAATACAAATAATGCAGGCATCTATTCTGTTAGTCTTAGACTCTTAGTTTGTTTTTTAGGTGACTATTGCACACAGAGTAACTTAAAATCTTTCATTTACGAAAATATTAGGGTAGATTGCCGATTAAATTACCAAACTCCAACCAAAACACATGTTGAATATTAGTTAAACTAATTACAATTTCTACGTACCCGTCTTAAGATTAGAATTTGTTTGGAGTACGTATGATAGAGACAAGAGAGATTTGAATGTTTGATAGAGACTATAGAGATAAAGTGATGGTTATTACCATTAAGGAAAAACAAATTAATCAAGGTGAAGTGAAGTTGATGAATTCCGTGAAGACATTTGCTCGGTATATCGATCGTTCTCCATCATCATGTGTTGTTGAAGACAAAAACTGTTAAAGAGAAAGATAAAATGAATGCCTGAGCCATTTGAACTGGGTACAGTAGGAAAGGGGAATGATTCATAGGTTTTGTTTCGTGAAATTTCTAATCCTAAAACCCTTCAGCTCCCTGCTCTGTCTAGTTGAGATTTGTGTTTATCCGATTTCAAGGGCTCTGGAAATTCCAAGTCGGATTGCTAAGATAAGGTGTGGTCAGTCATTCTTTCCATCGAGAGGATATCATATGCTCTCTCATGTAGAGGTCAGAAAATCATGGACGTTCTCTTCCCCCTTTGGCATCTTCTTCCCATCCTCAAACCCTATTCTCTCGTTTCAAACCTTACTCCTTTTTCATGCTCTACCTAGCTAAACCCTAGATTGCGGTTTTTTCTTTCGCAAGTCGAACTCATACTGGAGCAAAATTTCATCAAAATGTAAATCGAATGTCTATGCACAACATTTTAGCTTAGTTCGCACATTGACTTGTTGAGTAACACAACTATGTAACTCCTAATGACAAGAAGTACACACGATATTTTGATTTAGTGTAAAATAGTAATTTTTTTCAAGTTTAATGGTAGGACTGTAGGAGAAGTGAAGAAACTTGCTCTCTTAACCTAGCTTTAGTTTGAAAGACTATGCTGCCCTCCATTATATTGACTTTTGGTAACTGTGTGCAGGGTGAATGATGGTCTTTGATTTTTAGTGACTCACTCTAGGACTTTAACTGATTGCCAGAGAATCTAGTGGCCTACTAATAAAGGGGGGCAGAGGCCTTTCTTACATTGCAGAATGAAGATGGCAGAACGAGAATTCTAGGTTTCCTTTTTTTTAACTGAATCGATATTTATGAGTAAAAAGTGAAAACTATCTACTAGGTATTCTTCAAGTGATGGTGATGAATGTACCTGGATATTTTGGGAAGTATCTCTGAAATGATCGATTATCTGAGAATCTGAGATACAGTACGTACAGATGATGAGGAAATCTACAAAGAGCCATAACATGTTGACTTCTGTCCTCCATCATTTTTGAAAAATCAAAAATATAGTGAAAGAGTTAAAAGTCCATTTTTTATTTATAAATATATATTCATTTATTTTATGAACCGTCTAAGTTTTAAGTACTGACGCCCCGGCCTGTGGTCATAGGCATTGGTATCGGCCTCGCCCAAGTTTATTTTTCAGAATTGAAAGTTTGAAACTAATATCAATAGTGTAAGTTGTTGATTTATAAACGTAATCAATTGTTGTTTATCTTATTATCCAGTCAGATACATGTGTGTGTGGGAAAATTATAGAAACCTAAACGGAGAGTCCATCCAATGATATGAGATAGTTGTGACAAAAACATGGTTTGATATTCTAATCTTCAAGTAAATGAACCTAATAAGCTCAACGTATGAATGCCATCTACCGCACATAGCAACCCAAAAGACACCAAAAAGGTTCAAATCATTGCACCATATGAGAGAGAGTTGGATCCAAAAACCCACCTTATTTCTTCTTGATACACGTGAATATCCTCCAGCCCATAAACCCTAGAAAATCTACATGCTCCAATGGTCTATTGCCACCTCAGCAGATAAGAAACCCTTTCCACAAAATCTCTAGTAACTTTGCAGGCTGGTATGGCTAAGGATCCATCCAAACAACACATCCATGCTTGTCCCATAGTTAGGATGAGAATATGTGGATCCACCTTTCACCACACGATCGATTCGATCAATCGAGTATCTTGGGTTAAAAGGACATTTACATTGTAGCATAATAACCTTAAATAGTAATCATCAATCGTTTTACGTTAAAATGACATTTACATACACGATCTTTTCTTCTGAATCTGTCTTAATTTATGGAGAAAACTTGCAAATTCTTGATTAATATAAAAAAAAAGAATATAATTTGACATTCGGATAGAAGGAATAACATTAATAAACATTTAATGCCATGCTTAACATACTTCTTCCCTTTTCACTTATTTGTAACTATTTTTCCTTATCCTGTTTCATTTTGTTCTTCTTACATGAAGATCTGAATCTAGAAAACGTACCATCATCTTATATATGATAAAAGTCTCATGGACCACTTTCACGGTACATTATTGGGTACTAGAATTGTTCCATATGCCCCCAAGTACTCGAATGAGTGAATGACTGACTGTAATTATGTACGTTACTTGTTGGTTAATATCTGTTAGACTCATAACTACACTGACTACGGGAGTACGGGTGTAGGGATCCAATGATCTATAGGGTTATCAGACAATTTACCAAAACAAGATAAAATATAGAAAGAAACACTAGAAAAATAGACTGGGAGAATAATTTGACAAAAATAACTAATGGGATGAAAAATGGCTTCAAATAATTAATTGAAAGATTAGTGAATTTTGTGAATGAAATATCACTCTCAATGATTGAGAGATTATAACAATAAGAGATGTGATCAATGAACACGCTTATACATTCTCAAAGAAAAAAGAAAAGAAAAGGGTGGTTGCATACTTGCATGTGAGTTGTAATCTATATATTCCAACCACAAGTGGAGACTGTGGAGTGAGACAAATCCAAAAGAAATTAAATTTGTATGGTTTTGTTGTGAGGGATTTAAGACCAGAAATTAATCACCAGGCACAACAAGTAATTAAGTAGTGAAATAACTCAAAAGGATGATATTCAATTAGTACTAATTGTACCCTAAACTTCATCAAAAAATTTGTATGCCATGTTTACCTTCTGTGTTTGGTTACAATCTTTTTGTAATTTGTTTTTGATGAAGGTTTTTCGTATTTTTATTGTTAAACTTTATAATATAATCTTTCCGGTCGGCAAATATGATATGAAATTGTAAAAAGGATGATTGAATGGAATAAAAAAGAAAAAGAAGATAAAATGATTGAAGCTTTGAAGAGGTAAAATAAAAAGAAAGAGAGAATGCTAAAGGCTAAAAGGGAAAATGGTCCCACGCCCAGAACTGCCGAAACTTGGCATTGTCTCTTCCCCTGTCTCTCATCTCCTTCACTCATACTTGGGCACTTCCCAGTCTGGAGACACAGCAAAATCTAGAGAGGGAAAATCCCAGATTCTAGAGTGAGAGTATCTCTTCCATATATTTACAGACTCCCCCCAACGGTTCTTTCTCCCTTTTATTTGGGTCTAGTTTAGCCTCGCGCCCTCGTGACCTCTTCCCTCGGCAAAACCCATCCACCCCTCTCTGCCACCCCCTTCCACTGTTTTTTGCTACAATTACTCCCTCCCCCGTTTCCTGTATTAGGCAACTTTCCTTTCTGAGATATTTCCCATTCGATTCCCCCAATTCCCAGTTCTCTTCCAACTTTGAATTCCCCCGAGTTCTTTCTTTCTCTCTTCTTGGTTTTGGGACTCCTCTGTTTCTCTGAGAAACTTGATTTGATTGGAGCCTGGTAGCGTGTTGTACTAAGCTGTTGACATGGGATTTTGATTCCTTGTTCTTAATTGCCGAGTTTCAAAGTTCGATTACTCTAGTGCCCCTGTTCCTGTTTCTATTATATTCCAAAAGCTTCTGGGCTTTGGCCTTTTCCCCAAGTTTCCCCCTTTATTTTTTCTTACCTAAAATTAAGACCCTTTTGGTTGGTGTACTTTTCAGTTCAGGGTTTAGGGTTTTTGTACCTATTTTCTTCTCCTGTCCTCCTCTAGTTACAAAAGCTTCTGGCTTTCTTGACTTCAATTTTCATTGAGTGAGTTTTAGGCTTCAACTCTTCATCACAGTTCAATGAGTTCAAGTCTTCTGCTTTTCTGGGCTTAAGGTCAAGTTGAATTTGGATACTAATATTCAATTTCGATTAGTGTTCCTTGAAATCACCCCCAAATGTCTTCGTGTTTTAGCGGTGGCGGAAGAACCTATGCATTTGAGCTTGACATAGTCAAATCCCCTTCTACTTCAACCCGGACATCCCAAACATCTTCACCTTCCTCCACCCTCTCGGAATCAAGCAATTCCGCCCTCGCAATCTCAACCCGAAAACCCCGAACCCCTCGGAAACGACCCAACCAGACTTACAATGAAGCCGCTGCATTACTCTCCACTGCTTACCCCAACATCTTCTCCACCAAAATCCTCACAAATCCTCGCAAATCCGCAAAACCCCACGACCCCTTCCTCGACTCCTCATCCTCTTCCGAACTGCTCCTCCCTTTTAGACTCATTGACAATTCCGCAACTTTCCTCCTCCACAACCCAATTCTCGAGAAGCCAAGCTCCCGATTCGAGCCCAAAGCCATCAATCCGTTCGAGAAGTCGTGCAATTCTCCCGGGGAATTCAACTCCCCGGTGAATTTCGACTCCAATCCCAACTCCTCCATGGAGATATGTGACGATTTCGACGCCGAGTCTATGCTGGATGAGGAGATTGAGGAGGGTATTGATAGCATCATGGGGAGTAGTACTACTAGTATGAACATAGATTCAGTCGATGATTGTTCTACTACTACTAGTAGTGACCAAATGATGATGAAATCCTGCTATGGCTACCCAATGGGGTTGGGATTTGGCGGGAACTTCGGGTTCGGGTTCAGAGGAGGAGTGAGGCCATTGAGGCAAGTCGACGATGGCGTGAACTGGTGGAGCTTCCCCACCGTCGACGTTCTTGAAATCTCGCCCAGATTCAACAAATCTCGGCCGTCCGTTCCCTCAACGTCACCGCCTAAATCTGCCGGGAAGAAGAAGAAGAAGATGGAGAAGCTGGCGGTGGTGGAGTCGAAGCTGACGCCAGTTAAGGAGAAGAGTCAGAGTCCGACGAAGAAGGAGAAGGAGGAGGAGGAGGAGCCGGAGTCGGAGCAACCTGGGCAGTTGATGCTGAAGCTGGACTACGATGACGTTTTGAGTGCTTGGTCGGATAAAGCATCGCCGTTCCCGGAGGAACTTCAGGGCGGCGGTGATGGGAACGATGTCTCTGTATGTTTCTCATCTCTCGCCAGCAAACCTTAAAACAGTTGTTGTCTTCGAAGTCTTCAAAGCCTTTGAAAATAAGTTCGTGTGTTTTTTTTGGTTCTGTTTTGTCGAAAATAACGAATAAAGTTGGTTCGGTTTTAGCAATTAATGCATGTTTTATTTACATAATTTTCTCTTAATTTAACTCTAAGTTTCAAAGCAAGCTCAAAACTTTTTATGTAGTGCAACACTGCAACGTTTATTCAGCGAGACTTAAGGGTAGTGATATCGGTCATTTTTAGTACAAATTAAAACTTTGATAACAGGGAGAAACACGTCGTTTATATGTTATAGTGTTTGTAAAAATCGTGTTTCTATAAATTCGAACTTACATTTTCTTCTTCTTTTATTCATATTCCATGAAATTTTTTTCTTCACTACAAGTCAACATTTCGATTTTCATAAAAAAAAAATATTTTTTTTTGTGATTTTGAACACATTTTTGAGGTGTAATAGTGGTACATGTGTCATGTTTTAAGCGATCCAAACTTCTTCTCAATCGGCAAAACAACAATATTTGTCACCAACCATAGTTTTAAAATTAAATTATCTATATAAAATTGAATATTTTTGTCAATTCAGTTGCTATTGCCGTGATGTCAAAAGCATTTATATCCAGTTCTTTATTAGTTTGGTCTTTTTCGTAGTTGCTTAATCTGACCAGTAAAATGACATAATTGTCCCTGTTTGGTGTTAATTTGTGGATCACTGAATGATTAATTTGTGGGTGTTTTGTTTTCGGGGCAGGCCAGGCTGGCACAAATTGATTTGTTCACAGACGCCGGTGGGTTGAGAGAGGCCAGCGTCCTCCGGTACAAGGAAAAGCGGCGTACGCGACTCTTTTCCAAGAAGATCAGGTACCAAGTCCGAAAAGTCAACGCCGATCGACGGCCAAGGATGAAGGTATTTTTTTGTGCAAATTATTTGTTTCTATTTTTATTTCATTCAAATTTCCGAAAAATGAGTTTTTCTTTCTTTCTTTAGAATGATTGAACAAAGCCAATTTCATTTTGAAAGGCATCTTAAGGATTGCTTGATGCTAGATGCCATGACAAACTTCGAATTCTGATTGGGAAGTATAAATAATACATGACAGAATCAATTAGAAGGGGGCATGATAGATGTGACCGTTTATAACACAAGTCACATGTTAAGTTGTCATATATGCAATCTCTTTTCCTATAATTTTGTCGGATATTTATATGTGCATCATGAGCAAACAAAATATTCACGAGTGAAACTTTTTAGGGTCTAATTAAACTGACGAGGTCTCTAAAGTTTAGAGTGGATCTTTTCTTGTTAATAGTATCGGCAACAAAATGTTCATAGTATCAGAGTAGACATATAATCAGACTACTTAGTCTTTAGAATTTGCAAAAAGGAAAAAAAGAAGGAAGTTATTGTTAGTCTTAAGGCCTAGTTGTAAGTTTTGGTGATTCTATGGTTTACAGTCTCACTCATATGGGTGTGTTCCTTGTTTTGTCGCAGGGTAGATTTGTGAGAAGGCCAAACTCTAGCACAAATGGTCAAAGAGACAAAAGGAATGAATGATCTTAGTTTAAATTGAGGCCATAACACACCTCTACACACCCTGCAAGTCCTCTTTTGTTGTATCATCAATTAGTTTTTCCAGTTTTTTGTCAATTTCTTCTCTCACTAAAAAAAAGCCAAAGAGGAGATGGAGACTAGCTATTTCATCAAGAAGAGGAGCATAGAGAATCCAACAACTTTTGGTTTTGGTTCTCATTTTTTATATGCTTCTCTTCTTGTTCTTCTAGTCTTTAAGCACTAGGACACTTAGTTCTAAGGTCATGATCGATACCTTTTTGTAGGTAGGGAGTTTTTGTTGGAGGCAAAAGTAACCATAGTTCCATATATGAAGTAATGTTCATTGAAAGTCATCATGGGTTATGTTGTCATGAAACTCTCTTACCTTTTCTTTACTCAAATTATCCGTAACACACATATCAAGCTCGTATAATTCAACTAAAGGTTTTGTTGGATTGAAACTTGACTTCAAAAATGATCAGATTATGTAATATCTGCTATGAAGTTTGCTACTCTGATGACATGCTCACTGTTAGCATTTTTGGACTGAGGAGGTAGGCAGTGAGTGATAATTCGAACAAGGAACTTGATCCACCGATACACCTGCATTACACCTCCAAAGAACTTGATAGCTTCCTTAATGTTATCAAGGAAGCTAAGTTAGCTAACCAAAGCTAAGAAATAAAAGAGTTGTTTAAAATTTTCTCCATTGATCAAGAATTTTGATTTTTGAGAATTCAGCGGTTCGAGTCCGTTTATCTCTAACTTGCGAATTTAGCGGATATAAAGCTATATAATAACACACTATTAGATAGGGGTGGACAAATTGACCCGAAAACCGAAAAAAACCGGACCCGAACCCAAACCGAATCCGAACAAACCGAAACCCGAATCAAACCGAACCGAAAATAAAAAAACCGAACCGAACCGATTCTATTTGGGTTGGGTTTTGGGTTCAGTCCCTTAGAAACCGAACCAACCCGAACAACCCGAAGTCAATGGTCAATGTTACAAAACGACATCATTTTGTCATATTTATAATTTTACATTATTATTATTTTTTTAATAAAAAAAAATAGTGTGGTCGGCCTCACAGCCGCACATAATTTCTAACCTAATTGACCTAATGTATAAGAGGCGCATTATTTAGCCGTTTTGCTTCCTTCATAATGCGATAGTTTTATTTTAAACCTAATATAAAGGTTATGATACAATGATACATTTGTTGACACTTAGGTGATCGTCAACTCTAATTCGAAATATGGTCGATCGACACCAGCAGATGTGATTAGTATATATATTTAGGGACCCCGTAAAAATTTCGTCCATTTTGGACATGGTTTGACCGTTCGTACCTACGGTTAACTAAAAAAGAGACGTTTTCACATATTGAAACCCCATTGACCGGGGCTTTGCCAAATATATTTCTTTAGTGCGACCGCGCATGATAAGTAATAACAATTAGGTGATTTCAGATATGCAAATGGCTTTCGGCGTTCGCATATTTGTAATAGGTCCTCCCTTATGGCATAATAGTGATGTTTTCGATTTACCAAAAATTCCGACGGTTAAATGAGGTCCGAATTGGATGAAATTTTTATAGGGTCACTAAATATATATAACGATCACATCGGTTGGTATCGATCGATCCCTAGACGTTTCCTTCATATAGTCGCTTCATAATGCGATAGTTTTATTTTAAACCTATTATAAAGGTTATGATACATTAGTTGACACTTAGGTGATCGTCAACTCTAATTTGAAATATGGTCGATCGACACCAGCAGATGTGATTGGTATATATATTTAGGGACCCCGTAAAAATTTCATCCTTTTTGGACATGGTTTGACCGTTCGTACCTACGGTCAACCAAAAAAGAGGCGTTTTCACATAATAAAACCTCATTGACTGGGGCTTTGCCAAATAGATTTCTTTAGTGCGACCCCGCATGATAAGTAACAAAAATTAGGTGATTTCATATATGTAAACGGCTTTCGGCGTTCGCATATTTGTAATAGGTCATCCCTTATGGCATAATAGTGATGTTTTCGATTTACCAAAAATTCCGACGGTTAAATAAGGTCCGAATTCGATGAAATTTTTATAGGGTCACTAAATATATATAACGATTACATCGGCTGGTGTCGATCGATCCCTAGAAGTTTCCTTCATATAGTCGCTTCATAATGCGATAGTTTTATTTTAAACCTAATATAAAGGTTATGATACATTAGTTGACACTTAGGTGATCGTCAACTCTAATTCGAAATATGGTCGATCGACACCAGCAGATGTGATTGGTATATATATTTAGGGACCCCGTAAAAATTTCGTCCATTTTGGACATGGTTTGACCGTTCGTACCTACGGTCAACTAAAAAAGAGGCGTTTTCACATAATAAAACCTCATTGACCGGGGCTTTGCCAAATAGATTTCTTCAGTGCGACCCCGCATGATAAGTAACAAACATTAGGTGACTTCAGATATGCAAACGGCTTTCGGCGTTCGCATCTTTGTAATGGATTCTCCTTTAGGACAAATTAGTGGCGTTTTCAGTTTACCGGAAATTCTGACGGTCAAACTAGGTCCGAATTGGATGAAATTTTTACATGGTCACTAAATATATATAATGATCACATCGGATGGTGTCGATCGATCCCTAAAAGTTTACTTCATATAGTCGCTTCATAATGCGATAGTTTTATTAGAAATCTAATATAAAGGTACGATAAATTAGTGGACAATTCAGCAATCGATAACTCCAGTTCGAAATGTGGTCGATCGACACCAGCAGATGTGATCAGTATATATATTTAGGGAACCCGTAAAAATTTCGTCCGATTTGGATATTGATTGATCGTCCATACTTATGGTCAAGAAAAAAGGCGTAAATTAGGTATGAAATAATCATTAGACTATTAGTTTTTCATATTTATGTTAAATTTTGTACTTTTAAAATTAATATATAATATTACGTATTTTACATAAGGGTAAAACTGAAAAAAAAACAGAACCGAACCGAACCGTACGGGTTGGGTTGGGTTGTTGGTCACAGTCTCTAAAATAGAAAAACCGAACCGAACCGAACCGAATTTAAAATTTGGGTTGGGTTATGGGTTTTGTCCAAAACCGAACCGAATGGACCCGTGTCCACCCCTACTATTAGATACCCAAATTTGCCAATTTTTTTTTTCTAATACAAAAGGAATTCATTAGACAAGCCTCTAAGACTATTATGCACACAGATTTTCCAATGTTTTTTGTTATATGGAAATGAATTCATTAGAGGAGCCTCTAGGGCAACCATTACTTACAGCATCAAAAAGTAAGGCATTCCTTGCTTCATCTGAAACCCTATCAATTACTGATTCACTAGTACAATTGTGTCGTAACTTCCCCAAATTTGCCGGTCTTTAACCTAATTTCAGTTGGCACTTATAAATTCACACACCCAAATATTCAAAAATAAAATTTTCCCTTGCAGAGAGTTGAACGCGGAAGCTCACAACCAATTGAGATTATACACCGGATGCAACGACGTCGTTGAGACTCACGAAGCCAATTTGGCTCTCATTCCGGTTACAAACTAACTCCATGTCTTCTATATACTTCTATAACTAGAAGAGTGTTTGTCAACCAAAACACATGTGAAAATACATGAATACGCTTGCACCATATGTTATTATAAAATTAAATTACATAATTATGGACAAAAAGGTAAAAGTCAAAATCAAAATAGAAAAAAAAAGATTATTTCAGATAACTCCCTCTGCATAATTTCTCATATCATAGATTAATTAGGTCATTATCCTACATATCCATCCAACTTCTTTATACAGTTAAATTTCCAAAAAAAAAAAATTGGTTTTGGTTTTCTACACACAACATGCGGCTGATGTTAGTACTCTTATAATCCAAACACAACTTCTTAATCAAAACATATTTTTTTTTACCAAAAAGTCCCTGATTTATTATTATTTTTTATGATAGTTCCAATCAACAGGTTTAAAATAGTAATTAAATAAATATAATAAATATAATAAAATATAAAATAAAAATAATGGTGGTTATCTAAAAACATTCCCCGCTACTTTGTAACTTCCTTTAAGACGTGCTTCTCCAATATCCCCTCAAGCTATTGTTATTGCTGTAGCTTCTTTGGGTAAGCATAGAAAGCTCCTCCGACCAATGCCTCCTCCAGACATCAAATAAAATGGATCCCCCGCCCCTAATTGGTGGAAATTGAATTTTGATGATGTTGTATCTTCCTCCTCAGCAGCTACTGGTTTTGTTATCCGTGACTCAAATGTCCAGCCTCTCTGCTCGGGTGCTAGAAAGATCTTCTCTAACTCCGTGTTGATCTCCGAAGCCTCAGCATTGCGCGATGGTCTTCTAGCTGCTAAAAACATGAACATCCCCAACATTGTTGTGGAAGGTGATTCTACCACTCTTATCAACAGTGTAAAAGGCAATTGTATTACCCCATGAATTATTGCCTCTTTGGTTCGTGACATTAAGGCAAGTGTTTTCATCAGAGTTCCATTGATCATATTTTCCGTGAAGCCAACTTCCTTGCTGACTCCATTGTTGCTATTAGCCTCTCCATTGATGATTCAAGAAGGTGGAATAACGTCCTTCTCAGGTCAACCCGGCCTTGTTGCTTGATTGTTGGTCGCCCAAGGGGCAGTTATTTGTAATTGTTTTCTTTTCTGATAAAAAAAAAAAACTTCCCTTCACACATTCACACACGTAGGGTGTGTTTTGTGCTGGTATATCTGATTCTTTCTCAACTTTGTGATCAATATCTCGGTTTTCACTGATTTGGTTCACAACCTAATACCATCATCGAGTTTAACTCATTCAGTACCCTTCATAATTCATACTACTCCACGGTAATTTCCTGGACTCTCATTTTTTTCAAGTAGTTTATTACCTGAAAGAATCGATCTTTCTGTTTATGATTCTGATTTTGTATCTGGGTTTTGCTTATATATAGTCTGAGTCCTTGATATTGATGTTATATCTGGTATATGATTCTACAAGTGTCTGGAATTGCAGCTTCTTGTGGATATTCGTGTTATTATTGTTAGCGTGATTTACGGAAGAAATCACGGACGTGATTTGTGGGATTTATGAGAATGTTTATTAGATTATATATATAGCAGATTATGATGTAATAAGATTGCAATTAATATAAGTACATACCATTTGATTTGGTATGAGAGCCGAGTCTCTGTTTTTTCTGGGTTTTTTGGGTTGCCGCCGTCTGTCTTTCCGCCGCTGACGACGCCTTGCTGCGTGGCAGCCGCGTCCCCCACCACGGAGGCCGTGAAAGTTAGGTATCCGACTAGCAACGACGCAGACGTTCTCGACCCGAATCCGACGAGGATCTCCGCCGCTTCCCTCTGCTATGGCCGTCTCCTTTGCGCTCCGGTGGTCACGTCCGACGATGCCTACCGCTAACGACGTCGCGCTCTCCGCTCCGACGAAGCCCATTTCTGCACACTATCCTATGCCCACCGCTCCGACCAACCAACGTCTCTCCTCTCTGGTGGTCTCTCTGCACGGTCGCGCTCCACCTCCGACACTGTCCTTTTGAAGGAAATTCGACGAATTTCCGCCCCGCGTTGGACCCGACCCGGCCCGCGTTCAACCCGACCCGCCTCGCGTTCGGTCCGACCCGAATTTTGTGGTCTTGGTTGTCAGTGTAGGTTCACCTACAGTGCAGGTGCACCCAAGACAGGTTCAAAACCGTTTTTTTTTGTGTTTCCGCTGCATCAATCCTGATTTTTTCGATTTTCAATGGGTTCTGGAGACGACACAGAAAGTTCTCAGATCAATAATGTTCCACAATTTGAAGTATCTATCAAGAATTCTGAAAGTGGTTCCTTTGGGGGCGTCAAAGTCAACGGAACTAATTTCCGTAAATGGAAGAGAATTATGGCCGCTCATCTTCGAGGCATGCATATGATGAGGCATGTGACCGGAGTAACTACGGCTCCTAGTAAAGATGATATTGTTACCTACACTAAGTGGGACGATGATGATTATCTTGTCATGTCAGTCTTGTGGAAAGCTATGAATGACGAGATCGTTGATCTGGTCGAGGTATGTACCACTGCGCAGGCAATATGACAAACACTGGAAGGCTTATATACTAATGACTCTGATTTCATACAGGTTCATGAGTTAATGTGCCGGCGATGCAACATGATGGGCAATCAGTGGAGCAATATTTCACCAAACTAAAAAATATTTGGGCTGAGATTGATATGAAACGTCCTTGTATGATCAAGCATCAGGAGGATATTGTTTGGTACCAAAAAGAGAAGGAGCTTAAGCGAGTTCACCATTTCCTTAGAGGTCTTGATGTTAAGCATAACAGTGAGAAATGAGAATTGCTCAGAAAGATCGAACCCCCTAGCCTAATCACCGCTTTCACATATATCCGTAAGGATGAGTCTCAGCAGGAGAGTCTTCATCAAGCACAAGTTGTAGTTTCCAGCTTTACTGTTCATGCTAGATTTCCAGCACCATCCCTTTCGCTAGCCACTTCGGCTCCACTTCATCAGCAAGGCCCATCAACTGGCTTCGAGAATCAACCCCGCCCTCCTTGCTCTTATTGTCATGATACTAACCATGCTCGTGCAACATGTTGGAAGTTGTATCCACACCTTAGGCCTAAAAGGCCTAATTATCGTCCCAAGGCGAAAACAACTATTCAATTCATCCAGGAACCGGATATCTATGGTGTAGTTGGACATGATCATCATACAACAGGAGGAGCAACACCTACCGCATCCATAGTTGGTCGTGGTAAAATTGGTATGGCTTTACATATTTCTAACTTTGTTGGTTTTGATACATGGATTATTGATTCTGCTGCGTCTGATCATATGACTTATGAGAATCTTATTTTACCATATTGTCTCCTCCACCAGTACCCTATGTTACTAATGCTAATGGTTAGGCCTTTCCTGTGTTAGGGATATGATCAGTTCATATTACTCACACAATAGAGCTTCACAATGTGCTATATGTACCAGCTTTATCTCATCATTTGCTCTATGTCCCACAATTAAACAGTGACGCTAAGTGTTATGTGACATTTTTTCCTATATATGTCATATTTCAGGATCTTCTCACCAGGGAGTTCATTGGTCGGGGGTATCTGAGCGGCAGGTTGTTTCATCTGGATCAGACATATGCGGGGGAGAAACCAAGGGCACAGTCTCGAACCGCTTTAATCTCCATTTCTGACAAGCTAAGTGAAGTTTGGTTATGGCATCGTCACTTATGACATCAATCTTTTAGTATTATGAAAAAATCTATGCCTACTTTGTTTTTTAGTGTGGATGACTCTTCTTTATGTTGTGAGACATATGTTTTGGGCAAGAGTCATCAGTCTACTTATTCCCCTAGTACTTCTAATAAAAGTACTCTTCTTTTTGAATTAATTCATTCTGATGTTTGGGGACCCTCCAAAGAGTCTGTTGTGTCCGGAATGCGGTATTATGTGTCCTTTATTGATGATTGCACACGCCTTTCATGGATTGTTCTTCTTAAAACCAAAGATGAGGTTCTTTTTCGGCTTTTCAAGCCTTTTATACCACTGTCAAAACCCAATATAATGCCACAAGTAGAGTTCTTCATTCTGATAATGGAGGGGGGGGGGGATATGTGAATCATGTCTTTCAAGCGTTCTTTACCACACACAGAATTGTTCATCAAACAACATGTCCTTATACACCTGAGCAGAATGGCGTTTCTGAAAGGAAAAATCGTCATTTACTTGATATGGCTCGTTGTATTCTTTTTAGTGCCCATATGCCTAAATACCTTTAGGGTGATGTTGTCATAACTTCCGCCCACCTCATTAATCGTCTTCCATCTCGTGTCCTTCAGGGAAAAGTTCCATATGAGGTGCTTGCATCTCATGTCTCATTACGCTCTTTTCTTCCTCTTCCTGCCCGTGTTTTCGGTTGTGTTGTTTTTGTACATCTTCCACAACATCAGATATCGAAGTTGGATGCTCGGGCAGTTAAATCTGTGTTTGTTGGATATGGAGGACATCAGAAAAGGGTAACGGTGCTATCATCCACCTACCAGGAAGTATTATGTCACTATGGATGTTACATTTTTTGAGGACATGAGCTATTTTACCTATTTTGATACTGCTCTTGAGGAGGAGAATTCATATTTTGAAGAGCTGTATCATGGAGAGGGTGAGACAAGTGAGCCAGTACATATGGTGACAGGCTCCGTTGAGATTACCAATGTGTCAGCTACACAGGCACCACCGGATGATGCATGTATAGTTACTCCGGAGAATCAGGACCCAGAAGATGACAACACAATTGCCCCTCATGTCTCCCATACTGTTTTTAATCCACCTAACCAATGCTCTTATGATACAGAAGATCACTCATATGAGGTTAGTCATTCTCTTGAGACTAATACTAGTGAGGCTCATAGTAGACAATATATATTGCCAAATAAGTCTACTCGGGGTCAGTCAACAAAAAAAAAATGAACATACCCTTCAGGTTAAAGTAAAGTATCATGTGACAAATTTTATATCTACCAAAAGATTGTCTAAGTCATATGAGTAATTTGTGAATCAAATATCTACTGTATCAGTACCTAACAAAGTACATGATGCATTGGGAGATCTAAAATGGAGGAAAGCAATGGAGGAAGAGATGGAAGCATTACAAAAGAACGATACTGGGGAGCTTGTATCTCCACCACATGGCAAGAAGGCTATGAGATGTTGTTGGGTGTTTACAGTGAAGCATAATCCAGATGGGTCAGTGAGCCGGTATAAAGCACACATCATAGCAAAGGGGTTTACCCATACATATGACATAGACTATGATGAGACATTTACACCTGTTGCCATGATAAACACTATTCGGGTATTGCTCTCTTTTGCTACTAATTTAAACTGGCCACGTAGACAGTTTGATGTTAAGAATGCATTCCTTCATGGAGAACTAACAGAGGAAGTGTACATGGATCTTCCACCTGGATATGTGGCTGCTTCTCCAAGTAACTTTGTATGCAGATTGAGAAAGTCTTTGTATGGTCTTAAACAGTCACATTGTGCTTGGTTTGGAAGATACTCATAGTTCATAAGAAAAATTGGCTACAGACAGAGTAATTCAGACCACACGCTATTTCTCAAACATCAACAAGGGAAGGTAACAACCCTAATTATATATGTTGATGATATGATAGTTATGTGAATGATACTGTTGAGGTGGATAGATTACAGAAACAGCTAGCCACCGAGTTTGAGATGAAGGACCTACGTACACTCAAGTACTTCTTGGGCATTGAGGTAGCCCGTGGAAGTGATGGTATCTATCTGTGTCAGAGGAAGTACATCCTTGATCTACTAACAGAGACATGTATGTTGGATTGCACTCCCATTAATACTCCTATTGAGCAGAACCATCAATTAGCAGAGTATCCAAATCAAGTGCCTACTGAAAAACCTTGTTATCAGAAGCTAGTTGGACGCCTAATTTATTTATCACATACCAGACCAGATGTTGCGTATGCAGTAAGTGTAGTGAGTCAGTTCATGCATAATCCCAGTGTGGACCACATGGATGCTGTTGTAAGGATTTTGAGGTACTTGAAGTCAGCTCCAGGGAGAGGAGTAATGTTCTCTAATCACAATAATATCCTTGAGGTTTGTGGCTTCACAGATGTAGACTGGGCCGGAAATATTACAGATCAGAGATCCACATCAGGGTACTTTACCTTTGTTGGGGTAATCTTGTTACATGGAAGAGGAAGAAATAAAAAATGGTAGCTCGATCTAGTGCTGAAGCAGAATACAGA
This sequence comes from Argentina anserina, assembly GCF_933775445.1. Taxonomy (NCBI): domain Eukaryota; kingdom Viridiplantae; phylum Streptophyta; class Magnoliopsida; order Rosales; family Rosaceae; genus Argentina; species Argentina anserina. Next base: position 5,807,161 of record NC_065875.1, read on the forward strand.
GGTATGGCTCAGGGAGGGTGAGAATTGTTATGGCTTAGAAATTTGCTACAAGACTTGAGTATTAAGCCTAAGTGTGCTATGAAGCTGTACTGTGACAACAAGGCAGCTATTGATATCTCACAGAATCCTGTGTAACATGATCGTACAAAACATGTGGAGGTTGATCGTCACTTTATAAAGAAGAAGCTAGACGCAAAGATCATTAGTTTTCATTTTTTTCATACAGAAGAGTAACTTGCCGATATGCTCACAAAATGAGTGTTTAAGAAGGCATTTTATAACTCACTTAGCAAGTTAGACATGGTTGATGTGTATGCGCCAACTTGAGGGGAAGTGTTAGCGTGATATACGGAAGAAATCACAGACGTGATTTGTGAAAATGTTTATTAGGTTATATATAGAGCAGATTATGATGTAATGAGATAGCAATTAATATAAGTACATACCATTTGATTATTATTTGCTGCATTAGAGAAGGTTTTTAGGTGTAATAAGAAGTTGATTATTGTGCATATGCATTTGCAGTATTCCACCCAAATAAATTGAGTTGATTTTAACTAAAAAAATCTACCGTTGCAGGTAATTGTCTATTTTGGTTTCGCTGTTTTCTGACGTGTTGCCTTTCTCTCTCTAGATGGCATCCCTTGGAGAAGAGAACCCTGATGATGATACCATTATGTTTATGGGTCTTGCAATAGAACAGGCAATGCACCAACTTTTCCCAAATAGCTGTAATTTTTAACTTAAGTATTTTCTTGGTCATTTACTTTCATTTTTTTTGGTTAACCATTTACTTTCATTTTAAGAACTAAAGTTATAGGTTTATATATCGTGGATGTAAGCTGACTTGGCTTCTAGAAGAGTGAAATTTATATCCCTGAAAAGCACCCAAAGTTGATTTCAATGATGGACTCGTCTGGCTAAGTTACTGTCTGCATTTCACTGAGGTATCTATAGTTAGGGGACCTAAGCGGCGCAAATTATATTTCCTGGTCCTCTTATAGGATGCTTGAGCTTGGTTTGGTTGCTCAAATGTGGTTGGTGCTATTGGTAGTTCCAAACTTCCAATAATCTAAGGGCATCTCTAAAAGACTCGCTATTTTGACAAAATTTGGCTTTTAAACAAAATTTATGATAATTTTTATCTCCATCAGACTAGTTATTTAAAAGTTAGATTTAACTTTAGCTAAAAATTCTAGTTAAATATTGCTGGGGAGGATAGAGAAAATAACTCTGGCTAAACTATATTTATGTGTTGAAAATTAAATTAGCTTAAGAACAACTATCACTGCTAAAGTATAACGATGATATTGGGTAGTTAAATGCTACTTTTAGCTATTTTTAGTTATCTATATAGCTAACACTGTTGGAGATGATTGAGGTTTCCTATTTATCAAAAGCAATTTACCTTCAGCTGATGAAATACTTGTCCTCATGCGGATTGCCTGGGTTGACTTTATTCTGCTTTATGTATGTATGATTCATAAGTTTCTGGTGTTAAGTTTGCTTCCACAGCTAATATTTTGTATTGCTTTATCTAGGCAAAGTTGGCTTTGGACGGTCTTGAAGTTCCTGTCGGGTACACCATTTGTATATCTTATATGTTCTTTGTGACCTTTTGATACTCTTTGCACATTTTGTTCTAAGTTCACCTATTAGTCATGTAATTGAAGATTTTAGGTACAATTCAATTGATCTAGAAATTTAGAATGATTGAAAATTTGGAATTCTAATTGTTTGTTAGAAATCAAGGCTTGGTGTAATAAGATGATTGCACTATTTTCTCTTATCTATAAATGTAATGACCCGATTTTTTGGGATCGATTTATTTAAATTGGTAGAAATTTATAAACTTTGTACGATTAATAAATCGCAATGTTTCGCCTCGCGACATTGTAAATCGATAACGGAACCGTTATCGGAAATTCTAATTAGGAAAACGTTACGTTTGCGCGACGCGAGAATCGACTTTTACTTCGTTGCACGTTTGTGAAAACTTCCTTCACGAAAGTCATAGAGCTCGTCGATACGAGTTCGTGGACACATCACGCGTTCTAATCGGACGTCGTACATGAAAGTTATTAACGGCGGAAGTTAGTTTCCGATTTTGAAAGTGGGTATAAAAAGAGAATTTTTGGGATTAGGGTTTTCATTTTCAGAAACCCTTCATATGCCTCCCTCTCGTTCTCTCTCTTTTCTCACTCCCCGATCTCTCTCTCTCTCTCACAGATAATGCCTCCGGCGATCTCCCGACCCGGGCCGCTGTGGTCATCACCGCCTGCCCCAGGAGCTCCGCACGGCCCACCGCTGTAACCCTCTATCTCGACACACCTCGCCTTGCCGCCGTGAAGCCGCGCGGCATCTCAAGTTCTCCAGCGATCCTCTCCGCTGTATGCGTCGTCGCCGGCGAGGCTAGGGCACGGGGGGCCATCTCGCCATCACCGCTCCTCGTCCCTGACGCCACCGTGCAGCGATTGGAGCTCAAAATCAAGTCGCCGCCTCACCCTCTGCTCAAATCCGTCGCCGCCTGGTTCTAGCACCTCCTGCGACACTCCGGTGGATCCAAGGCACGAATTAGGAAAGAGTGTGATTGAATTGATTGTTGTGATGCTTGTTTGTGAAATTTTGGTTGAATTGGATCGATTTGGTGGAGGATCGGAGGAGGAGGGGGTGAGGAGGATACTGCCGCCTTAGGTGGCGCGTGAGGTAGCGGGAGGAGGGCAGGGAGGCGGCTTGAGGCCGTAGAAGGAAGAAGGGAAGGAAATGATATGATTTGGGCGGCGGTGGGCAAGCCACGCGCGCCGGTTTAAGCGGTGTGTGGGCCCCACGTGCTGCCACAGTGAACAGCGCGTGAGCGCCACGCGCGGCTGCCGGAGGTAGCGCGTGTACCACACGCGCCGCCGCACGTGCGGCGGCGCGTGAACATTGAATTTCAAACAGTAATTTTTGTAAAATTATTTTTACGTACGGTGAATGTAAAAAAATAATTTACGTACAGTAAATGTAAATTTGTTTTACGTACGGTGAATATAAAATTATTTTACGTACAGTAATTGTAAAAATAATTTCTGAAGGGTAAATCAGTAATTATTATTTATTAAGACAGTATTTATGATTAATAGTACATGGATGTACATGAATACGTAAATAGTATGTACACGTATAGAAATGCGTAAATAGTATGTACTCATACATGAATACGTAAGTAATATGTATTTGCACAGTAATACATGAACAATAATTACGTGAACAATAATTTCGTAAAAACCAGAAATTGCTTAACAGTATAACATTATTATTGTTTCGGCATTTAACGTTTTACGTAACGCTTCTAAATTCACTTCTTATCTATTCTAGGTGATCAACACAACGAGTAAATGATTCAAGTTCAGAATCGTGGAAATTACGCTCAGGAATATAAGATGAGTAAAATCTCACAGTGATGAATCTACCCTTGCGGAGATTCATAATTACGCTTAATTAAAAAAAATGATCTAAGATATGTATATAATATAGTGGATTGTGTATGTGTATAAATGGTAAAATAAGTACATATATATGGTTTGATATATTATATACTGTCATAATTTTTGTTTGCGAATAAGTTCATTATAGCATGGATATTTATTTATTTGAGCATGTCATTTTGATTTGTACAATATCATGTGATGATTGTTTGTACATGGTTTTAACTTGAGTTATGTTAAAATGTTTTTGTGGTATGTGGAGCTGTCTTCGGACGTGTTGGCATGTCGGAACCTAGCCTTGGTCGGGCGACAGTTACGATACAGTTAGAGCTCTAGTCTGTCTGCCGGGTACTAACATGAGGGGTAACAGTGATGTACCAGTGCTTATGAGTACCTATATTTTGAATATTGGGTAGCAAGTGGTTGCCAAGTGTCGGGCGTCGTACTAACATGAGGGGTAACAGAGGTGTACCAGCGCTCATGAGTACCCGTATTATAAATGCATTTGGGTAAACATAGGGGTTGTCCGATTTCTCATGAGCATATATATTTTTTGTTATTATTGGACAACTACATGGGTCGTCCAATGACTCATGAGTGCATTTATGATTGATGCTATATGTATTTTCGTATATAATTTTATGCGAGTTATATTGTTGTTTTACTCATACGAGCTGCAAAGCTTACCGGGTTTGTGTTTACAATCCCGGTGCACCTATTCGATGGTGTAGGAGATAATTCCGCAGGTGTGGATTAGCGGAATCAACAGACAACATTGAAGACCTTGAAGTTGTTTTATTTTATCTTGTGGTGAGGATTGAGAGGATTTTTGTATTTCCATTTGATATAATGCATGAATTATAAATTTAGTTTGTAATAATCAATTTAACTGAGTTTGACTATGAACTCAATATTGATCCGCTATGACATTAAAATGATTTCGATTTATTGAGATTATTTTTGAGTTTTTCATGACCCCGAAATTTCAAGTATGACAATAAATTTCGGGGTCGTGATAATAAATTTTTGAATGCATAATTGTGCTTACACGAGTTAAAATGTATAATTGGTCTAGAGTCCTAGTTTGACTATGAATCCTTGTTAGGTTTTGAAACTAATTATCTCTTACTTATGATTTTATTTTCTTATTTTCAGATTAGATTGAAGAGATAATTAAAGAAAAAGAGATGGAGTCAAGTCATACAACAATTAAATAGAAGATGATCATTAAATGCATAAAACATGACTTGATTTAGGGAATAAAACATGGCATGATTTAGGGCATAAAACATGGCATGATTTAGAGAAATAAAACATGGCATGATTTAGAGAATAAAACATGGCATGATTTAGGGAGATAAAGCAAGTTCAAACCCTCCATCTTTCCTCTATATATACATGGCTTCACCTCTCAAATAAGATCACTTCTCATTAGCATTCAAGAGCCAAATGTAATAACCTGAAAAAATCATATATAATTTCCAATGAGTTCACATATATTATTAAGTTGGTCATTGTCTAATTTTATTAGCCGAGAATGAAAACGAAAGGGTTTGAAATATTAATTGTTCGGAAACGTTCAATTTGACGAGTCTAAGAGTTGACTTTTGACTCATTGGGATTCTTAGGAAACTTCTTACATGAAAGTCGTAGAGCTCGTCAATACGAATTACTTGACACGTGGCACGCCTAAATCGGAGTTCGTATGAAGAAGTTACAAATCAAAATATATTTGGACAAATTTGGAAAATAGTATAAATAGGGGAATTAAAGAGAAAATGGGAGAAAAATCAGAAATTCGGATCGGTACTGTTCATGGGTACTGTTCACCCCGAAAAAAATCTAGAAAATTCTCTCCCGAGCAGCCGACTTTGGGCCGCCAGATCTCCGCCGTCCGGCCACCGTAGAGCGGTGCACCGGTCACGTTTGAAAGGTTGCTGCATCCCCTGTCGATTGGTGGTAGCGCCACCCGCCATCTCGCCGCCGTTTATGAGCAGTGAAGCCCGGAAGTTCTCCCGAAAAAGCATATTTCGCCGAACTTCAACTCGTCGGATCTCCCTCCTCCGGCAACCAATCGGTACGATTCTTGTTTCATTTTGAAGGTCTCCTTCCATACTACAAACCCTCTAAAATATTTAACCCCAATCGTTGTGTGCTAGGAGAATCGAAAAAAAGAAATTCTAGGTTTTTAAATTGAGGCTTTTCGATTCTTGTTAAATTGAAGTGTTTAGGCTTAGAATTAGATTTTGTGGTGAACTAGGAAGTTGTTAGAAATGTCGTTTATATTGTGGTGGTGAAATTTGGTGATCATTGGTGGCGGTCGGTGAATAGTGACGCCACATGAATAGTGTTTTATAAAACAGTGTTCGGCAACAGTGACATGAACAGTGTTTTAATAAACAGTACTGTGAACAGTTTTCGGTAAAACAACAACTGTGATCAGTGGCATGGTAAAAACAGTTACTATGAATAGTGTTTGGTAAAACGGTAACTGTGAACAGTTTTTTAGTAAAAACTGTAGCTTTGAACATTGTTTTAGTAAAACATGAACAGTGTTATGTGAACAATGTTTTATGAACAACATTTAGCTGTACTGAAATCGTCACCTGATATTTTACGTATCATTTTCTAAGCATTTATCATGCTATTAGGTGACTGACGAAACGAGTGAGAAAATTACTTTCAGTGTCGTGGAAGTTGCACGCATGAAAGAAGATGAGTAAAATCTCACATTTACGAATCTACCCTTGTGGAGATTCAAGATTATGCAGAATTTTAAAAAATGAAATATGACATGTATATGATATAGTGGAATATATATATATATTTCTATAAATGGTAAATACATACATATATATAGTTTGCTATATTATATACTGTTATGATTTTGTGGTGAATATGTTCATTTTGATGATGAGATTTATATATCGAACATGTGATTTGAATTGTACAATATGAATGATAATTATTATACATGGTTTTAACATTGAGTTTTGTTAAAACTTGATTGTCTTCGGACGAGTTTTGTCTTCGAACGTGATTGATGTCTTCGGACGAGTTTTGTCTTCGGACGTGATTTATGTCTTCGGACGGGTTTTTGTCATCGGACGTGATTGATGTCTTCGGACGAGTTTCGTCTTTGGACGTGATTTATGTCTTCGGACGAGTTTTGTCTTCGGACGTGATTGATGTCTTCGGACGAGTTTTGTCTTCGGACATGATTGATGTCTTCGGACGAGTTTTTGTCTTCGGACGTGTTTATTTCTTCGAACGTGTTTGGCATGTCGGAACCTAGCCTTTGGCCGGGCGAAAGTTACGATACAGTTAGAGCTTTAGTCTGTCTGCCGGAGTACTGCATGTGAGGTAAAATATGGGTTATCGGCTCATGAGTACTCATATTTTTGGATGTTGGGTAGCAGGAGGTCGCCCAATGTCGGCGGTGTGCTACATGAGGGGTAACAGAGGTGTACCAACGCTCATGAGTACCCGTGTTATAAATGCATTTGGGTAAAAAGAGGGGTTGCCCAATTTCTTATGAGCACTTTCATTTTCATATTTTTTGACAACCAGATGGGCCGTCCATTGACTCATGAGTGCATTTATAATTGATGTTTTGTGATTTTCGTATATATTGATATGCGGGTGGTATTTGTTATTTTACTCATACGAGCTGCAAAGCTTACCGGGTTTGTGTTTACAATCCCGGTGCACCAATTCGATGTTGTAGGGGATAACTTCGTAGGTGTGGATTAGTGGGAATCGACGGACCGCTCAGAAGACTTGGAGTTATTTATTTACATTCTGTGGTGAGGATTTTGTGTGGATTTCTTTGTGAGGATTATACATTTCCATTTGTTATAATGTCGAATTATAAAATTGGTTTGTAATAATCGATTGACTGAATTGTATTTTGAACTCAGAGATGATCCACTGTGGCATTGAAAATGGTTTCGATTCATTGAGATTGTTTTAGTGTTTTTCATGACTTCGAAATTTTGGGGTCATGACAGTTGGTATCAGAGCCACTCTGCCGTGTGGTGCGAGTGTGCCGACAAGGGCGTCGGACTCCCAAGGGGGGTGGATTGTAATATCTCACATCGGCCAACGGAGAGGGGGCTTATATGTACATGCACACCTCTATCTAACGCGAGGTCTTTTGGGGGCTCAACGGCTTCGGAGTAGAGGAGAATTCCGAAGTTAAGCATGATTGGCCCAGGGCAATCCCAGGATAGGTGACCCACTGGGAAGGTGCTTATGAGCTCCTAAACACAAAACCGTGAGGGCTATGCCTAAAGCGGACAATATCATGTTACGGCGGAGCGGTCCAGGTCGTGACACCAAAACTCTACCAAAACACCACCATAAATTTCTCTCACAAATTAGCCAAGCCGTCCACCCCAAAACTATCATCATCTCCACCGAGTTTCACCATTGAAGACACACCTCTAAGGTTTCTACAACGTGTGATTCTCGCAACTCATCTCCATGCCTTCGTCTATCTGTGTTAATCTACAATTCTTTGTCTATGAAGATTGTAAGTTGTTATTTATGTGTAAATATTGGTTTTGTATTTGTTTTAGAATTTTCAGATTGTATTTGATATTTTGTGTTTAAACTATGCTGAATCTATGTTCTTATAATTATTGAAGTATGTATTTCTATTATTGTGTTCTAATTATCTTTCTCATATTTTTAGATAATTTTTAGATATGTGCATATGAATTTAGTGTTTGGATGCAGTCCCTAAGATTGCGTTTGAGTGCTAGATTCATCAACTATATTGACATATATTGACAGAAAAGTTGTACAAATTCTGGAAATTTGCATGTGAAACCATGGTGGGTGACGCCATACATGAAACATGTCTCCAACAAATATTTGGTGCTTAAATGTAATGTTGTTTGATTTATACTCTAAGTGTTATTGAATTCGATTGCATGCAAATTTAGATTAGGCCCTAAGTCAATCTAAATGTTAATTGAAATCTTGCATGATTAAATGATCCTCTAAGGCTCTAATTGTATTTGGGTCTAAAAAGTATGTAATTGGTCAAATTAGAATGCATGATAGGTTCGAACTTGTAATTATGTGGTGTAATGGTAAATTTGGTTTAAGTTTGTTAAAGAGAAGTCGATCATGTAAATAGTAATTTAGATTTTATTTTAGTAGTTAATAATCAACAATCTCAAACCCCCCATTATTTGTTAACACTAAAAGTTTAGAGTTCCCTTCAATTCTCCGGAAAGAACAATCCCTACTTATTTTATACTAACGATGATGTTTTACATGGTTTATTATAGACGTTTTAACCAACGATCTATCACAAGTATAAAGAAAGCATGGATTACATGAGTTTTTTTAGGGGGAGTCGGGCTTCGTGTCCATGTCTTCACTCTTTGTGCCTTTTCTGCTCTAGGTAGGCGACAAATTCCTTGTTTCGTCAAATAGTCATTTCCGCTTAGTGGGAGGGTGAGACTAAGTGTCATCAGATTGATCATCTGGTGGCAACATAGTTGGAGAGCTGTTGTATTGGATATTAGGATATGAAACTATTCCTTCATCAGTCTCATATCTATTGTCATCTCCATTATGTCACCGTTGTTCCAAAGCAAATAGACTCGTCATTAGAGTCGTACTATTTGCTAGTTGATGCTTTGTTAGGTACTTGTTTGTAGAGATCTTTGATATTATGTCAGGTCTTTAGAATAAGAGGTTTAGGCTTCACGTCCCCCCTTGTATTCGACAGTTTCATTAATGAATATTTGAGGGTGGCTGTTGTAATAACCCGAATTTCGTTATTCATTTCTTGTAATTTCATGGAGATTAATAAAATGATATTTTAGTTATATCCATATTCTACGTCTTTTAAATAGCCTTCATTCGAAATAGAAATCGGTTCGAGAACCAATAAGTCGTTCGACTTTTAACCCGTCACTCGTTTCATAACACTTCCTTCATGAAAGTTGTATAGCTCGTCAAAACGAGTTCGTAGACATTCGGCACGTAATTTTCAGAAGTCAAAGGAGTGAGAAATTAATTACGGAAGTTTGTTGTTCTGAGGGGTAAAATTGAGAGAGGATTTGAAAATATCTTCTCACACTTATCTTCTCCCTCTCCCTCCACCAAACTCACCTATTTTTTCTTTTTTTCCTCCTCCATCAGTTCTTTCTTCTCACTCCACCGACCCTCCCATTTCTTTTCTTTCTCAAATATCTTCATCTTCACCACCGAATTCATATGTTCTTCTTCTCCCTCAATCTTCCACTTCCAGCCTTGGAGCAGCTGTCACTGGACCTGTGGACATCACAGGGCATAGCAGTACCAAGATGAAGTGGAGACAAGTCGTCGTTGTCGCTTGGAGAGCTATGCCACTGCCTTGGAGTTTCAGCAGATCACACAGCCACTTGGGTGGTGTTTCCAGCGAGCCTAAGGTTCGGGTTCACTTAGAATCAGCATTGGCAAGTGAACTCGAGTCTTGGCAGTCCCTGGATTGCATCCTTACAAGTTTGGTGGAAGTTTGGGGCCTGAAACTTAAGCTTGTTATGACTCTTTCAAGAGGAAAGATACCAGTTGCAACTCAGCAGCTCCTTGAGGTAAATACCTCCGCCATTTCCTTTATCAATATTTTAGATGTAGTGGTGATGTGGGACTGTGCTAGTTTTGTGCTTAGATAGTGAGAGTTAGAGTCATGTGGTTAGAAGAGTAGTGGGAGGTGGAGGAGGCCGGAGGCACGGTCATGGTGTTTGGAATGAAGTTTTAGTCGAGTTAGAAATTTGTTGCAGTTTGGGGAGTATGAGGCAGCGAGTTACTGAATTTATTAATTAGGTTTGGGTTGGTGTTTGGAAGTTTAAAGTTCTTTTAAGTTTAGTTGAGTTTGAGTTTGGTAGAGAGGTCAAGATCTTGGGAGGGAAAGGTGTTTGGGATTGAAGGGTTGGTAGTGGAGCTGTGGTTGTGCTAAATGAACTTTTCAGGGAGTCTTGGAAGTATAAAGACAGTGCGGGTAAAAGTGTTTTGAGTTTTAATAGTTTTCGAGTGGAGTTAGAATGGTATGTGGACGGTTGGGGAGTTGCTGTTTTGGAAGTAGTTTGTGAAGTTTTGAGTTGTTTGGTTACTAAGTTAATCTTTCTTTTCACTTAGGTGGTTGTGGTACCAAGTGAGTGAAGGGGTTATGAGTTGCTTGCGGGAGCGAAAAAGTGAGTAAACCTCACGTTTGGTCTAGTTACCATTGGCGGTAACTAGATGTATAAACTTACATTTTGTATCTTTTTACTTGTTGTGAGATTGAAATCTAAATGTGTATATATGGTGATTCATATACGTATATCTAAATGATAATAGGATATGCATATATTTATCACTAAGTGTATAAAGCTATTATGTTTGTGAAATATATTGTGTATTTTTAGTTGGTTTATATTAAATTGTGGAGGATGAGACCGAGTAGGAATAAAATGTACCTCTCGGTAAATTGGAGGATTTTGAATGGAATATTTGTATAGTCTAAGTGCTTATATGTTATGTGGCCGGGAAGGAAGAAATGTATCTTCCGGCATTATTGTGTTGTGATTATTTTGTTGTTACCGGAAGAGAAGAAAATGTACCTTCCGGTATAATTGTTGCGTGCATGGTTTTGTGGATTGTGGTGTTATCTTTGTGGCTGTCTTTTTGAGACAAAAGACTTTGTGTGAGTTGTTATGCCTTAGTGGTGGTCAGTTTGGCGAAAAAAATAAATACATATGATTTAGCCTTAGTGGCGGCCCAAGTGGCAAAATGTATTTTAATATTCTGCCTTTTTAGCGTCCTTATTGGCGTAGGCATATGTCAGAACCACTCCTTGGCCAGTTATGGGGATGATCATCTAGAGCTCTAGTATCATTTCCAATCTTCTGGGTGCGACTTGAGGGTCGCATTAACCTAGAATGTTCTACATGGGTGGCCTTAGTTGTGTGTTATGATGATAATGTTGTTTTATATATATTTCTGAGTTTAGAAATATGTTACATTATCCTTGAGTAGTTCTTTTAGCTTACTTATACCAACTTTATAGCTGACCAGGTTTGTGTTTACAATCATAATGTACCATTATTGGTGCAGGGGTAACACTGCAGGTACTTCACAGTAGTAGAGGTGAAATGAGTGAGCAGCCTAACAACATGGTGTTGTTTTTGCTTCTGTTCATTTTCTTATTTTGGTGAGGACTTGTGAGAGTCGACTACTGTATAACTTACACTCGTGTAATTACGTGTTGTTACCGTTTGTAATCTAAGTGTGTTGTTAAATTTGGAAAAGATATTCAGCTGCTGTAACGTAATTTCATTTATTGAAGTTATATCAAAGTGTTAGCATTCACTAATTCGAAATTTTATTGTTCTGAATTTAGAGATATTACAGCCGCACTACCCATCCAATAAAAAAGAAAAGAAAAAGGAAAGCAGGGATAGAGATGTATGTGGTAACTGTTGGTGGAATGTAAGGGTATATGGTCATATGACTCAAATCTGCATGTTTGATTTCAATACCAAACAATATGATGATTGCATGGAAAAGTTAACTTAGCGATTTATGTATCCTCACCATAATGTATCGATCATTAGATCATCGTGAATTAGTCTTGAATAAAATTCTTCTATCTTGAATTAACAGATCTCTGTATCCTTTGCTTCTGATTCTTTTTCAAACTAGAAGCTTCTTCTTAAAAGTAAAAGTAGAAGTTGATTGTTTTAGAACTGCTTCAGAGTTCAGATTGAAAACAATATAAAAACACTGGCGGGGTACGTAACAACTAAATTATAATCTACCCGTTACAAAACAATTTGAGCCCACTTTTAAAGACACAAAGCTCGACCAACTCTGATAGGAGCCAATTGATCATCCAACACAAGATAATTAAAATTCCATAGAATTATAATCTTGTTGTAGGAAAAATGAATGGTCTACTCATTTCATTGAAACTCTCCTTTATATAGGAGTCAGAATTACAATAGAAATAAATAGTAATTATAATAGTAATTAAGACTGCATAATGGTGATTGATCTGTTACGTCCGTTGACCATAAACGTCATTAACTCATTCCGTTATTTATTTTAACAAAGGCACACTAATGATATTTTTCCTTCAACACTCCCACTTGTGACGAGTTGAAGATATAATGGTACATAAGATGTTGCCTCATTAAAAACTTTGCCAAGTAACAAAAACTCAATAGGAGAAAATAAAACCTTAGTCGAAGGGGAAAAGAGCACAGCACACATATGACATTTGAGATTAAAATATATGTGCTAGACTCCTCCTGATGTCTGCACCTCCCCATGATCTTTACATTAATCGTGGGAGCTTTGATAACTTTTTCATATTTACTTTAAGCATATCTAGCGACAACGTAGATAGTGTTCATCCTTATCATGTCGTATTTTCTTTTTTGTATAGGGACTAAATAAGCCTAGACTTTTAGGTATTGTTGTTGTGTGGGCGCAGAGCTATACAACGAATGAGAGGTCGAGTCTTTCATATTGTGTTTAAGTGCAATAATGCATCTTTGCACTTGTATAGGGAATCTCATTTCCCAACACTTATTCGTCATCTTTCAATTAGACAAAAAACGGATATATCTTTAAAGACATCGACTGATCATGGGAGCTATATAAGCCTCACTTTTAACCTTTAGAGTGCTTAAAGATGATTGATGGTTTAATCATCAATATTACAGTCCTCAAGATCCATTTTGAGACTGTGTCTTCCCAATGATCTTTTTCATTCTCGACTTAGGATTTATAATGGCGACATCTTTTTAGTTCATCAAAAGACTCTACAAATCTATATTGAATATGCAATAAAATAACACATATGATCCCTATTCATAATCAAGTATCTTACTTCGTGAACGTTTCAATTCCTTTTGTAATGCTACATGGTCTAGAATCATTTGTTGGATGGATAAAGTCTGTTCTACGACTTTCATTTATATCTCTTAATTTCGATCTCATAGAGATACCATATTTGACCATTCATAAGCTGCATTTGTCAATTTTTCAGAAAACTACTAAACTGATAAAGTAGTGGAGTGCAATGACATCCATTATGAGAATATCTCATTATGGTCCATTACAAATGAATGAATATTTTCTCGTAGTCGATTCCAGTGTGTTTAGTGAGAGACCTTGCGCCATAAGGTGAGTCTATACTCTTAATTCTCATACGCATCCTAACAAAGATATATGATAGGGTTTACACTTGCAGTGTCGGCTTCGCCTGCCCAAATACCTATCTCTTTGTTAGTGAACCTTAGTTCATGCTAGATCGCTTCTTTCTATTACGCCAAAATTACTATGTTAGTATTCCTCAATGAACTATGGTTCGATATCAAGACTCAATATCCTACATCCTCATGTGGTTTGTATTTGTAGAGATCTCTGTATTTGCAAGGATTTGTTCTAACATCATAGGCGTCCCCTAGTGATAACCAAAATCCAGGAAATTCTTATGAGGCGGATTTGAGATTATGGATCAGTGGATCTAATTGTGCCAAACTCGATTTCTTCCTTTAATCGAGTATATATCGAACATAAGGTGGTCTCTCACTCTTCCTTGGAGAGCCACAACCTATGACACCATTTATGCCACTTTATGGTGGCAATGCAATGCCCAATTCCTTTTGGGTGGCGTCATGTCCTCTTCTTAGGACATTGAACCTTGCAACCATATTTGCAGCTAATATCTGTGATCTAATCACTTTGTGCAATAGTGGGGATCAAGATGAGACACAATGGGGACAAACCACGACAATTCCTGTCGTTTCACTTGAACATTCTTTGTTCTTATCTCCCTCTAACGACGAGAAGACTATCTCATCAAAGTGATATTCCGCATGTTTAGCAGAAATATAGATTGCTTGTCAAGGTTGCAATATAACGGACTATCTGGATGCTCGTTTCCAATAAGAACACTTATTCACATTAATTGGCTTCACCATTATGCGATGTGACGTCGCAATTTGGCATGTAGGTTAATGTTTAGCTCAAGGATTGTAGATCCATGTCAATCCTAGCGAGCGCAAGTATTTCGATCCTTCGATATTATGGATTGTAATTCCTTTGACAATGATTAAGGTGATAGCCAAGAACTAGTGAGTAATAAGTTGTGTATGCAAAAAGTACATTACCCTAAACAGAAAGATTGGTGCGCATTATCATTTACCAATATCAAGACTAGTACTTTAGTCATTTTCCGTGAGACCAAGTGGGTCTATAACTAGTATAAGTAACATTAGTTTTTGTAGTGAATAGTGTGATGACACGTTACTAGCGTGTCGACACATCAACCAACACCATAAATTATTTAAAGTGTCCACAAATTGGTTGAATTAATCCACATAATTTTCATTGGATGCAATCCTTGAACATAGTGATGATACATTTCATTTGCATAGGATGATCTCAATCCAAATTTCTTTAAGAGATCGATAAGATTTGAATGATTAGCTTTATATACCTAATCACAATGGATATAAGAAGCATAATATGGTGTTAGTGCATATACTTGTGCATCAAACATTTCACGGTTCCGTGTTAGGGGAACAACGAAATATGAGAATGAAATCACATCTTCAATTCCTCCATAAAATTATATTTTAAGGATTTTCACAGTTCTTTGTTTCTTTTGTTCTGGCTTCTATTTATCCAAAATGTGAGTGTCTTGGTGTAACTTCTCTAATATATTGACACACATATCATGACCTGTGTATCTCAGTAAATCATGTTAAAGCCCAAATATGTCAAAATCCCGAAGGTCAATTTCTTTTGACGTTGTTGGATTCGTTAAGCAATTTCTTATATACTTGCTAAATGAACTTATGAACTTCTCTAATTGTCGATTACATCTGCAATCATTAGAGATAATGCAAATGAAGTCAATTATAATCTCACTAATTCTTTTCACATGAAATAGTCGTTGACATAAAAATATTTAAACCGTATGAGGGTCCGATTGTCTCTTGTTGGCTCTTGTTACATAACGTTCCAATGACGTATATAGTTAAGACATGAAAATTGAATATAAACCCAAATTCTTTAGAGTAATTTGATAGAATCGTAAAACGATATCACCATCTCATAATGCATGTACATTTTGAATCCCGAAGGATTATACATTAGCGATCATTATTGATATTATTATATATATCCACGGATATAGTACTATTATTTTTCAGTACTACTACTGTGGGGATCACATGATGTATTTCTTTCATTCAGTTATTCAAGTCATGTTATTATTTTGTGAAGTTGCTTTACTTTATGCGGTACTTCGCAAAGTCAAAATATTAAAAATCGAACCACGTATATCTCGATTAATATTCGAATATTCTCATTATTTCCTTGAGAAAAAGTCATAACCTTGGTTGTGTATCAACGATTGCATCAAGATTTTGTCCAATCCAAATGTACTTCAATACCAAAGTTTAATGAAATTTTGGCATATATAATAGTTATTATAATGATATCTTGGAAAATTAATGTCATACTGTAATTGAAGTCTGAAACATTTTTGAATTGACCTAGATTTGTATCGCTCCTAAAATTGAGGAGTTTTCTCCTTGTAGTTTGATATTGAATATACTTTTTTAAATTGCAGTACTCTCATTATTCTATACTCATTTTGTAAATTGACATTTCATTAATCATGTCATATCCCCTATGCATTTATCAAACGGTATATTGATAGTTATTATCAAATGCCATTGATCGATTTATATGAACCTACATGTTCATAATATTTGCTCATTGCTTTAGGGTTATTACTTCTTTATTATCCATAGTTCGTTCTAAGAAATTTTTTTTTGTCCTGAGAGACATTTTTTTGTCATTCAAGATTTTAAGTATGCTTTTCAAGTTACGTGAAGGAAAAAATGTTTGCATAATTCGATCATGGTTGAGCCTGGTTGGCTTGTAGGGGAGGTTGATACTCAAATTATTCAGATTCCAATATATGAAAATCATGTTGTGCTGGTTTAACCAACTATAGATAGAGTACCAGACTAATTAGTTTCGCAGTCTAAAATTCTAAATAGACTTACACGAAAATTAAACATACCAAAATACATTATGTCCACTTTGGAGCTTTATGAAGTTTCTTTATCACAGTTAGGATATACAATTTAATTAATTTCCAAGAAATACAAATCGGATTGCAAGACCAAGAATTGTAATGGTCGTATTTTTCGATGCTTCATGAAAATACTTTATCAGAAGAATATGTGTGTCCTCTCTTTATTTTTGAATTATAAAATTCTCATTAAATTTTCGTTATCATGGAAATGCTCATATAATATACTAAATAACATAATTATAAAAATTATATAAACATAACATATGCAGCAAATAGAGTATATCATTTAACATGGTTAAGTAATTTACAAAACTTAGGCAATTATCGTATTCATGATACATGCCAATGACCATGTCCAAAAATATATAATGCTTAAAAATTTAAATCATAGCATCATGATTTAATAACATGCTAATTAATTAAATTTTAATAATAAGCATAGCATGTAACATGGTTACATAATATACAAGGCTAAGGCAATTATTCTACTCGTGCCAAAGACCACGTATAAATATAATGCGTAAAATGTAAATCATAACATTACGATGCAATTATATGCTAAGCAATTAAATTTAAATTTGCATAGCATATAACATGTCACAATATTTAGAGACTACTTTCTCACGTAACATATATAATTTCATTTATATGAATGAAATGCAATAAAACCGACAATACTAATTTATATCTTATTTGTCTGTTTGCCAAATAAACTGCATATTTAAGCGATTCTTGATCTCATGATTTCATGTTGCTCGTCACATAGTTATGAATAAATCAGATGCAAAAAACAACAATATTTACATGAATAGTCACTTTAATCATATGTAATGAAATTGCATTTGATTTTAATTTAGCTTATATAATGAATGTAAAATGGATTTCTGATTTGCCATTTACACACTAAAATTGCTAAATTGTAGATCAATAATAGTGAATAGTAAATATGATTCATTGATCGATGAAATAATAAAATAATTACTTTTGATTTTTTACCGTTAGAGAGAAAATTTGAATTACTAAAGGTAAAATCATCTTATTTCCGCGAATCTACGTTGCGAAGTAACTCTCCTCATTCGATCATATTCATCGTGCAATTAAATGTCATCAAAATGAAGAAAAAAATGTATGATTAATTACGTTAATCATATATAAAATCAGTGAAAGTAAAATTAGATTACAGGAAATAAATATCTGGGGTTAAACCACTTTTAATCTTGAGGCAAAATTACTGTGCGTGCCTCTCTTTTACCAATTCACTGAATTACCAGAAGAGGTAAAAACCTCTTTTGCAGATTGGAACTAGATCGGGTCTGGTGAATGAAGACGATGGCGGAGAAGGCTGGGGTTGCCGGAAAAGGCAACCCAATCAATGCAAATCGGAGGACAGTTTCCAGATCAATAATCTGGGTGTCCGGTACGAAAACGATTTTCTGCTGCTTTTTTCTCTTTTGGCTAAAAACGCAGATGTAAAGCAAGTGTTGATAACGTGTTGTAGGGAAAATAGAATGGTTTACTCATTTCATTGATACTCCCCTTTATATAGGAATCAGAATTACAATAGAAATAAATTGTAATTACAATAGTAATTAAGGCTACATAATGGTGATTGATCTGTTACGTTCGTTGACCATAAACGTCATTAACTGATTCCGTTATTTACTTTAACAAAGACACTAATGGTTTTTTTCCTTCAACAAATCTGAATTACTATCTTTATCAATATCCAATTTTCATGAATCTTATTGAATCATGACTTGCTTTTATCAGTGTTTAATGGATATCCAACTTTTTATGAACTTACATGTTCATATGTTGGCATTCTGTCTATAACAGGTACTGATATACCAATTTTGAAGTGCAACACAACAAACGGGGTGTAGATGCCAAGTTACCCTCGGGCACATCACTTCTACTAGAGTCAATTTATACCGAACCACAATTTCAATATTTCAATTTTCTACGGCACAAATTAGACATACAAATTCAACCTGGTTAATGAGTCACGTTTTCAAGACCTATAATTGAATAACAACCAAAACATGCAATCTCAGTTTCATATATCCAAACCTTCTCTTTTCTGGGTTTAAGTATTTATTGGCTGCATGGTTTATAGATTGGGAATGTGGTTGTGTATTCAGTATCTGCTATTCTAGAATTGACCATTTTCAACTCGGAGAAAGACATTGTATTATTCTAAGATGAGCAAAGAGGCATTGAGCATCAGAAAAACAATTATATATGACTGCTCTTATCTGTAGAATGCTATATGAAAATCCAGAACATTTCAGAATGTCAAACCTTTTAGTTCTGCTATTGGAACATAAATGACTGTCTGTTCATGCAATGGAGGGTTTTTCAATTTCTTTGCCTTGGCTGTTTGAAACCTTTGTAATTTCTGTCTCATATTATCTAGCCTAACTTGGACTTTACATAGTCTCTCCATTTCCAGTTCTGCAACTTGAGACTCACCTCCACTTCCAGCAATAATGTTGACTCGCTTCTCCTTTGTTCTTCCTTTCCAAAGCTTCTTTAAGCTCACATCATCACTCAATTCCATGCCAACATCCTATATGAATGAAAACAAACACAGCAGTCAACTCTTTAGTAACCCAACTGTAGCACAACATAATTAGGCTCGAGCAACTAAATAAAAATGAACTTGGGTCAGAGTTTTACTACCCAATACTAACAGAATAACAACATAAAATAAATTGATGGAAGATCTCTGGTTTGTATGAGGTAAGATAAAGCCATTGAGTGATCACATTGATTTTAGAATCATATGTGATTAACAAAAACAAATACTAGGAATGTTACAACTCAGTTGGAATCTATTAGGAGAGATGTGAACGGTGATACCAAGATTTTCAAAACTCAAAGCACTAACGAGCAAGGATTTAGATTAGATCAATAGCTAATTAAACAAAGCACATACTGCACAAGAAGAATCACTTCGATATAACATACCAAGGATGATAGACTACATAAAACTAATGCAAATGATCATAATACCAACGATCCAAGAATATTTGGAAATATTATCAATTGTAAAAGGCCAAGACCTTGTTGCTCTTTGCAGGTGACAAACATGAAGATCCTTTCTGTTGATTTTTCTTCAGAGGGCTACTTAATGACTTTGGATGCTTTCTCCAGAAAGACTTCTTAATATTCCTTGGGGAATGGACCACAGTTTTAGCTGAGGTGTCATCAGAATCAGATTCCACGAGATCAGCAGCTTTTCCTGTCACATTTTCATATCTGGATTCCTTGTTCATTTCGGAAGAAGAAGTGTGAAGATCTTTAATTCCCTTTGCCTGTTGTGCATAAGCCTCATCAATATATAGTACAGAGGTTCCAACTAAACAGTGTATTAAAAAGGAAATGCTCTATTACAACACAAAATAAAGGCTAAATGGCCAATATGATACAAAAACCAATGATTGAAGAAAAATGAGCAAAAGTAGAATCGAAGATGAATGGATGAACAAAAGTACGGCTACTAGCTTACCTTTCTGGTTTTAAGAGCCAGGTAGCGTGTGTTCTTGAACCATTTACTGACCTGGAACATATCAACTCAAGAAGTATCAGAAAAGATGGGAATTGCAAGAAAATACTCAAATGCTGGAACGTCATATCATATGGTAGAAAACTATTGTCTAAGCATTTAGCTATTCTTGAGGTTCATTCCAATATTTCAAAATAAGTAAAAATAAAACCAATTCGTCTTTGACAGCATGATAAATGTGTGTCTACTAAATTAATTTTTGCTATATCCGACCTTGCAATACATAAGACCAAGCAAAACAAAAAAGTAGAAAAACATTCAAGAAGGCCCAGGCAATTGATAGGACACCAGCGACCATTACCTTCTCAGGATCAAGACCCAACTCTTTGGAAAGATTATCCTTGACAGCTTTAGGAGGAAGTTCATTTTCCGAAAAAACTTGGCGAAGCTTCTGGAAAAATAACAACATCAGAATTTCAGTATAAAGGAGGATAAATCAAATACTTTTAAAACTTATAGACAACTCTTCCTGATAGCGTTGAGGTAATTACCTCAATAGCACTGGGAGGAATCCGGAAACATGACCTTCTGCCTTGTTTATCAGTAGTTCGTTTACTTTTCACTTCTGTAGGGACAGGACCTGGATTTCTCTCACTCTCATACAGAGTCATAAGAGTGCTGGCAGCATCAGATTCTTTTTCTCGTCGCTTCCTTTTACCAGGACCCCAGTCTTCATCATCACTAACTTGTTCCAACACAGGACCATCTTTTCCAAACATTTCCTTTAAAAAAATAACATTACACAGTGAATTTATGACTTTCACCTCATACAGGAGTACCAAGTGAGGAACTGTACCAAATACCCATAACACACAAAACATTTTATTATAGACCAAGCGAGATTCATATCCTAATATTATGCTATGACATGCTCAATTCAAGAAGCTAAAAATAATATGCCAAGCATCCAAAGGCAATTACATACAATGTAACCACAAGCAATTGACAAGAGTAGAGAACAAGACACAAGATTTCAGTTTGCACATTAATTTGCTTTCTTGGAATTTAGAATAATACTCGTACTGGAACCAAATGAGGGCACCAGCTGAAGTTAAAGGCACAATGGGAAAAGTAATTTGATGTTTAATTATAATTAGAAGTGGCGTTTTCTGAAACTTTTACAGAACTTATTTTTGTTTTGTACTTTTAATTCCAGATTGAGCTTTATTTTATATTTATTTGCCTTTTAAATTTCCTTCTTAGAGAACAAGCCAAGAATTATGCATGCTCACATCATATAATTTCTTATAATCAACACTGCTTCTCTGTCTTCGGCCAGAAACAATATCTCCATCAGTAGATTCATCAGAACCTACGCTGGCGTCAGTTGACAATTCATCATCTGATGCATTGTCATCACTACCTTCCCTGCTGACGCTACAACTGTTTACATTTCTATCTGGGTTATAATCATCGTCATCCGACTCATCTGAAGGCCATTCTTCATCTGGATTTAGTAATAAATTCCCACCATCAGGGAAAGCAGCTTCCTCTTTGAAAACGTCCTATCATGCGAATAGCCTTAGTTACACAAGATAATAAAACACAAAGTGTAAGAAAGTTGAAATTTCCAGATGATTCAGACACTCACTAACCTGCCAAGTACTATCCATGGAAAAGCAGGTCCCAAGATGAGCGTTGACTACCTCTAGTATTTCCATTTTACACTCACAAAATTTGCAAAACCAGCCTTGATCTCCTCGAGGAACTAGAGATTGTGAATTTAACTTAAGTAAATTTATAAGGAAGGTTATTGAATTGTCACCAAGAGGTCTGTAACAAGTTTAGACGACTGAAAACTTACTATTTTCAGTATCCAGGGGAGGATCAAGACATTTTTGGTGGAATGCAGCATTGCACGTCCCATCACACAGTACAATATCATTATCAGGGAAAGCTTCGTTCAACTTGCACTTTGCACAGAATATCTAAACAGTAATAGAACTGGGACATCAATAACAAGCCTAAAACTAGAAATAAAATGATTAAAATCACTTTAATAACAGTGTCAAACAGAATATTACAGTATAAAAGACCAACAAGCAAAACCACTTCATTAGTGGGTTTATGTATAAAAACTGTCTGAAAATCAGACATTAGTCAAAAACTTGTCTCAAGATTAGCTGGAGGTTGCATAACACTAGCACTTAAAAAACATTACAAAAAAAAAATCCAAAATTTGAGGGCAGTGACGCATATACTTACATGCTCATGAAAAACAGATCCATCTGGATCAATGACAGAGTCTGCAATGCTTCCCACTGAACTTAGTGAATGTAGCTGATGAATAGCATCTCGGATTCTAAGCTTGCACTTCAAAATTTGATTCTCGGCTCTCTGTAGTTCTTTTTCTGGCTTAATCTTTTCTCTACTGGAGTGAAATATTAAAAGAAAATTAGATTAGAACAATTGATATCCCATTGATCATATAATTCAAAGCATCACTTGACATCATAATATGTGTAGAAGTAAAATTCTTCTTTTTACCTCTGACCCTTCCAACCTTCACCAGAATAAGCATCAATCAGGTTCTGCTCCAACTTTATTTTAATTAGCAGGTACCTTGTCCTTCTCTGCAAGCGAGCAGTTTCATCAAGATCCACTTTATTCTTTTTACGTTTCGTCTTTCTTCTTTTTCTAATTCTGGTTTCTCCATCAGCATTTTCCCCTTTCTGATTGGAGCCATTCATTGAGACCTTGTCATTCTGAAGCTTCAATGAAGATGACTTGTTTGCATTATTTTCATCACGTGCATTATGCAGTCCTTTTCTACTTGTCAATTTCTTACTTGTGTCCTTACTCTTTGTTCCCTTCCTTGATGAGTCGGCATTTCTTCTCTTCAAAAAGGATGAAGCAATAGTCGTTTTGGATTTTGGTTTTACCTTTTTCACATGGGAAACTTTGCTGCCTTTCTTAAACTTAGGTGATGATAATAGCTTTGACAGAGGAGTTGAGTAACGAGATTTTCCAGACTCCTGAACAGATGATTTCTTCCCAAGATCGTGCATTTTGCTAACCAATGTTTTAAAACTGGAAATTCCCCGAAAAAATGGCTTAGTATGGATGTAAAGAACCAAAGAAAAAAGAAAAGAAAAGGGCCGACACATGACAGTAAATAGTATGGTTTATAATTGTTGGCATAAACACATTCCACACACTTTGGCTATGAATTGACATTTTTCGGAAAAAACTCCGTGAGTCAATAAAGTGCAGCTTCACAAGTCAGCAGTGTGGCACTGAATACATGAACAACAGATCAAAAGTATTAATGAAACCAGCTACAACAATCACTCCAACTTCCACAGTGCATATTGATGCATTGAAATGCGTATTATCATAAAGAAGAACTCTTCTTTGAAAAGAAAGATAAATGGTAAGCAAAGTGGCCTTATGTTTCTCATTGTGCAAAAAATTGAGATCATAAACCAGTAAGGAATGTAAGCAAATGATCGTTCACAACTTCAATAACAAAAGTTCGACAGTATTGCTATTACTAATCAATACTAAAGTATGGCATTGGGTTATGACATTGAAGATCTCACTGATGAATGATGAAGATGATGATGACCCAATAATCAACCAACCACTACAACAAGTTTGTGATCACAACAAGGCACATTCAGAAAATACCCAGAAGAAAATCGACAGCAAAACAACCAACATTGAATTTAAAAGCAAAAGCACAAGGACTTTTAAGAATGGTGAAGCTATTAAAGAATTGAAAGCTCTCACCTTTGCAGAGATTAGAGATCTGCAAACTCCCGACTCTTGGAGCTGCTTACAAATACATGCTTATGTAAACAAGAGCAACGAGTTCTTGATGGGTTTCGGATTAATTGCTCATAGAGTTTCAAAATTTGAAAACTCTGGCTTTTGGGCTTCTTGTTTCTTCTTCTAAACGATGCTCTCTGAGTCTCAGGTCAATGCTTCACCGTCGATTATGGTCTTCCCGAAGCTGCACCCTAATAAAGCTGGCCTTTTATCATTTGCTTGGGAATGAATGATCAAATAATAATGGTGGAGCAAGTTTGGAACTTGATTGATGGGGAAGACAGAACAGGTTTGAGGTTTTAGTTTGGAACTTGATTGAAAATAAGTCTAAATCCGGCGTGTGGATTAACGGGGCTGCTTTAGATTTTACATACAAGCTAAAAGTGTTACAAACCCACCACCATTCACCATTCACCATTCTAGTGTGAGTTGTGACACGATTCGGCCATAAGCATAATTTCACACACACACACACACACATATATATATATATATATATCAAATTATCGTATATATATACTCGACTTCTCAACTTAGATGGCAAGCAAATAAAAGTTGAGTCCATGCCGAGGTAGACCAGCCACCTTCTCAGCCGTATGCATATAAACTTAATGTCGATGCTGCATGTCTTCCCAATCATACCAAAGGAGGAGTGGGAAATTATGGCCAATACAGAAGTTTTAGATATTCTACGCACTTTGAATTTCCACCACGTCCTTGTGGAGAGTGACTCTACGGAGGCTATCAGTGAAGTCATAATGACTGGAGATTATTGTCTATTGGCCAATGGTGGCCCGGTTGATGATATTCAGCAAACATGGAAGCATCTTACAAATGTTAAATTGCAGCATTGTCCTAGAGTTTGTAATGGAGTCACACATCGACTAGCAGATATAGGTTTTGATTCACATTTTAGTTCTATGTAGCTTTCGCAAGCACCTAGGATTATCTTAGACGTGCTTACCTACAGTGGCGGATCCAGGATTGAAATGTCACCTGGGCTAATTTCATGGGCGGACATGGGATTTTATGAAGTGAACTATAACTTTGGCCGAAGGCAAAAAAAAAAATTTCAGGTTTACAACATAGAGTGTATGAAGTTCATATAATTAAAGGTCAATTAAACATGTCGTTCTACAGTAGAACGGTAGAAGTGTAGATGAGAGCAGAGATAACTTCGGGCGGTCGGGCCTTTGGCAACGCGGCAGCAGGGAGTGGTGGTGACGGGCTCCAATGATTTAAAAGAAAAGTAGTCGAGTAGAGTGAAGAGCTGAAGAACATAAGAAATACGTCTGAGAGAGAGTGAAAGAGACTTCGTCTAATCGATTGGTTTAGTTCTTTTTTTTAATAGAATCATGGTGGTGACGGGCTTCAATGATTTAAAAAAAAGTAGTCGAATAGAGGGAAGAGCTGAAAAACAGAAGAAATACGTATGAGAGAGAGTGAGAGAGACTTTTGTACAATCGATTGGTTTAATTATTTTTTTAATAGAGGGTTTGATTTTTTTTTTTCTGAACTGTAATCTCACATGGGCTGAATCCGCCCCTGCTTACCTATGATTATAACTATCTTCATTGATCTTCAATAGATCTGTTTTTCTCTTCCAAAACACAATGGACTCCGAATTCTTAATGGTCGAATTGATTTTAGATGGCTTTGTAAAGTGTGAAATGATTTCAATATGGGAAAAATTAAGGGTTCTGGAAATTTGTAGGGAAAATATGTGTAAGGAAAAATATCTTACCATTCAAGCTTGTATTCATGTTATCAAACTGCTGCTCCAAGAACGATAGGAGAAGACTCTTATTCATGTTACATGTTAAGACATGGATGATCATGAAAATACAAATTACTTAAACCTTATAGGAAGAGCATATATCATAGACACTAGCTTGATGTGTAGTTAAACCTGCATATCTTATAATCCCTTACCAAATAATAATCACATTGACTGCAATCAACTCCCTGATACCACCAAATCATAATAGTGAGGATTACCTTCCCACTTAAAACTGCAAAAATTTAGTGTGCTCGGCGGGAATACTTAGGGTCGAAAACTGAATTCATAGGGGGGGCTTACTAACCGAGAGGAGAGGGTTTTGGCACCAATAATTTGCAGTGAACTGTAAGCGTGATCTTTATATAACAACTTGTCCAAACTCCAAAACACCGAGAATTCTGATGTCTTCTCTTGCGTCCAAACTTTTGAATGGATGAAGTTAACTTCATGTACCCAATTTCCTTGGATTCAGTATCTCCCAACTTCTGACTCATGAAATACAAGAGGTTTGTTCGCTTAATTCCATCAAAGCCTAACTTACTCAGATGGTGCCCCAAGAACTTTTCAGTCATTGTCACCTGTATACCCCATGAATCCATGATAGTGCACAATATGGCATTTTGCAAAAGCAGTATTATGAATAGTAGTGTCAAAACCAAGTAAAAAACGCACACGCCATGAATACATTGCCATATCCATACAGGTTTCCAGAATTCTAGATTTAAAAGGAATGCCTGATTTAAAACTGGATCTCACTCATGACTCAAGTTAGCAAATGAAAGGGGCAGCATCAACACCCAGTGAAATACTGCATAGGATTAAATTCTCCCACACATTTAGGAGGCAGCACAACAGTCGAATGACAATAGCAAAACCAGTAACAGAACAAATTAAATGACAAAGGTTGCTTATTCCTGGTAACCGCCCCTTTAATAGTCAAATTACACAAGTAAATGGTATGATACCCAATGTCCAAGTGAATTTATTGTATCACAATGATACGATGAACAGCACCCAAACCGCCTCATTAACCTGCAAAATTTATAAGTGAACATTATTTCCAAGAGCAAAAAGGGCAAACTAAACTAAGAGGTTTAAAGAGAGCAGAAGAATACTCTGAGTAACGCATTACAACATTTGGCACTATATAAAAATCATAAATATAGAGGGAGTTCAACATAACAAGTAGCAAAATTTCTAGCATAGTATAACATTGTAGAATAAGCATAACCAGAGTTCGTGAGAATGTAGTGCTCATGAAAAAGAAACCTGGTAGGCCGCACACAAGTATGTACAATATGTGTGTGCCTGTGAACAACTATATTTGTATTCCAAAGATCTGAAACGGATGTTTGGTCCTCATTTAAATGTCTTTGCACAAAAAAAAAAGTGAAAGAAGCCAATAAACCAACTAACTCTGATCAAGTACATAGTTAGAGACACATATGGTTGATGAAAGATGGAACTATCTACCATAAAAAAGGGTGTGGGGAAAAAATTTAGACAAGATATATAGGCCAGATTTTGAAGCATTATTCATTCATCTTAGAGACCAGTCTGTCCACTTTTTTATTTGCTCATCCTCATAACTATCACTCATGAAAATTAAAACGTCCACACCATCAACTCAAATCAAATTTCAGCTAAAATGGTAATGTGAAAGGTACGTGACCATTTTTTAAAGATATGATCGTATAATTTAGAAAAGAAAACACAATATTAAACTCCCCTGTTTACCACCGCATTGAATGAGAAAATCATAGACCAGAACAAGAGTCATTCCTCACAAACGTACCAATAGTAGTGATTGTGAACTTGTTCATGAGGTCAGGGACCAGGAGCACCAGACATTGGATGAGGATGAGTTGATGGATTAATCGTACTGCTTTTGTTTGCTACGAAGAATGATACTAGGTGCAAATAAAGTGCTGGGAACACAGCAATCTTAGTCGAAAGTTTTGAATTAAAACACCAAGTGGGAAGCTTGAATTTAAGGACATTGAGACAGCAAGTGAGAGCAGGGCACCGTAGGGATGAAGTGAGGGCCTAAGGTGAAACTTATAACCGCTGTAGGTAATAATTTCCATCTTTTTATCTACTTTAAGTGTAAACTTGCTACTTTGCATACAAAGTCTAGTACCAAGCAATTATCAGTCTCAACTTTGAAAATAAGAACAGCATAAAACGTCCAATCCTGATTCCACTTCCAACACTAGAAATCACATAAACTAAACTAAAATTCCACTCAACCAATCCACAGAAGATCACCAACAAGTAAATGCACAAATCGACGACAAATATAAATCTAACAAATAACAATCTGGATACACAAAATTAACAAACACACCGCCTCAGATGAAATATTACCGAAATGTACGGGGATTAGTGGCCGGCGTGTTCCTTGGCGTGCTGGGCGTGCTCGAGGTGGCGGCGCTCCTCGGGGAGAGCGACGAGGTAAGAGAAGACCATGCCGCCGAAGCAGACGTGGAGGAGAGGATCGACGGAGCTGGTCTGGATGTACTTGGCGTGGTAGTTGTCCAGGCCTTTCCCGACTGCCTTCTTCACGTAATCGGCGCTCATCATCGGCTTCAAGTAGCTGGGAAGCTCCTTCACCTTCAACCCCTTGATCTGGTTGTACAACTTCTGCGCCATTTTGCCTTGGAAACCCTAACCCTAGAAAATGATGGGAGAGAGATTTGAGAGGTGAGAGCCAGAGTCGCCGTGAGAGATCCACTGACAGTTTTGTATTCGGGAAATTTGGGCCTTCACACTGATAGAAACATTGGGCCTTGTCAATGTGGATCACTTTGTTAATCACGAGAGAAATTCCATTGGATAAATTACCTTAAATTAATAGAGATTAGTACCGCTACTACTATAAAGTAAAAAGCGAGCACCCAAAAAAACTGTGAACTTATTTCTACTGACAATAAATTATTAGGGGTGTTATGATTAATTGAAAAATATTAGAAGAAATTATTGAAAATAGATATTTTCAAAATTAAAATGTTAAAAAATACTATTATTTATCACTTGATTAAAAAAAACTTGATTAGAAGTTGTTCATAATAAAATTGTCTTTTCTTTTATAAGAAATGATAAAAAGATTTTTTTTTTCGTTACCATTATACCCTCCATTGCTAAACTTTGATCCATACTCATATTTCTCTCAAACTAAACCCAAAAGAATAGAGAGATGAAACAAGACCAACGATAGCTGATGCATCTACCGTGGACCTCAACTTCTCCTTCTTCTCCGACCCCACGACCTTTGTGAGCAACACCCCCACGTCATGCTCCTCCCCACCTCCATCAACTCTGCCGCCCACGTTGTCTTCTCCCTCACTCTCCAGCACCTCCACTACAAGGCCCTCTGCATCGATGTCTTCTATGTCAAGGAGTTCTCTACGTCTTTCCTCCTCAAATATATCTCCATACTTTGAT
Source organism: Argentina anserina (assembly GCF_933775445.1). NCBI lineage: Eukaryota > Viridiplantae > Streptophyta > Magnoliopsida > Rosales > Rosaceae > Argentina > Argentina anserina. The sequence continues at coordinate 5,836,293 of NC_065875.1, forward strand.
ATCTTATGCATTCACCCAATGATTGGCTCCGAAGCGCAAAAACTAGCCCGAAATAGCATACTTCAATGGTGTATCAATATCAATTCCATTTAATTCAGATGGATGGAGCACCGACGTGGTTGATAAAGTAAATCCCTTTGTGGAGACCAAGTTGATGAAGTTGCACACAAGGTGTTCGACGAAATGCCCTAGAAGAAGGTGAGAGGAGGTGTTGCCAACGGGTGAAAAATGTGGTCGTTGGGGCTGGAAAGGTGTGCTAGTTCATCTAAATATTTTACGCATTATAAGTCTTACATCGATATTTAGTTACTCACACAGTTACTTAATACTAATATGAACACCAGATAGTTATCAACACAATTAACTGGACAGTTACTCAATATCGATACAATTATAGACACACTATCATTGTGACTAACTAACTATCATGTTCATTATTTGAGTATCGTTGTAACTATCTGGTTGTGTAACTATCATATTTGACTTGTTTCTTGCTTGGTTAGCTTTTGGTTTTATGTTTCATCTAATCAGTTCACTCATTTGATAATGTATATTTAGTTGCAATAAAAATGCAACTTTTAGTTACTTGATGAGTTAATTGAGTAGTTACTTGTTTCATCAGCAGCTACATTGCCATTTACTTGAATAGTTTCAACTTTATGATCAGTTACTTTAGTACGTAGTTACATCACAAGTTACTTGATTAGTCACATTGCGAATTACTTAAGTAGTTAGCATACTTAAAATAGTAACATTAACATGGTTGATTACATGATCGTTTACTTGCGTAGTTACCTAACTAGTTTGAGTAGTCGCATGACTAGTTACTTTAGAAGTTATATGATAGTCACTTCTGTAACTATTCTAGACTTCTAGACGTTGTGAGTTGCGAGTTACTTAAGTAGTTACGTGGTCGATTACATAATTAGTTACTTACGTAGTTACATGACCAGTTACTTGAGTAGTAACATAGTAGTTACTTTAGTAACTGTTCTGGTAACTGTATTGATATTAAGTAACTATCTTGGTAACTATATTGACATTAAGTAATTGTTCTGATAACTGTATAGGGATTAAGAAACTGTCTCAAACTAGTCATGATTAGTTATCTGAGTAGTTATGTGATTATTACTCTGGTAACTATATTGGCATTAAGTAACGGTCTCGACACCTATATTGACATTCAGTTATTGTCTTGGTAACTTTCTATGTAACTATATGATAACTACGTTAATAACTTTGCTGGTATTGAGTAACTAGCATGGTCACTCTGTTGCCTATGTAAATGGTCCACATGTTGCGATGTTTGACTAATTATAAGACTCGTTATACTCTGCAAATAATCAGTTACATGGCCAATAATTTCAACATTTACAAGATCATTACATACATATTGCCCAATTACCTGAGTAGTTGCATGAGAAATTACTTGAGTAATATAGTTACATTAATAGTTACTTGAACAATTGGATAGTTCTATCGTCAACACTAAATCCATGAACCTGAGTAGTATAAGTGACAGCATCAATCTCATACTTCCTCTTCTTCATTTCAAAATGAAGCAGCACATAACAATGTTTAACATTTAGGGTTTAGGATTTAGCTTGCTAAATCTTAGACCCTAAACTCTTTAGCGTTTTGGGTTTAATATTAAAGTTTAGGGTTTATGGTCACACTAACTGTCACACTACCGATGATTAGTTACTTCGATAGTTACATGTCATGTTACCCGAGTAGTTACATGATCAGTTAACGAACTAGTCAAGTTACTTGATTAGTTACACGAGCAATTACACAAGTAGTTACACGACCAATTACCTAAGTACGTAATTCAGTTACATGAGTAATTACTTGACTAGATAGTTTGGTAGTTACATAGCTAGTATTTGAGTAGTTACATGGTCTGTTATATAACCAGTTACTTGGTCATGGCCTAGTGACATGGTTACGACATACAATTGTTACAGTGCTTGAGTAATTAAAAGACTGGGCACCCTGTAAATATTCAATTACATGAAGTTACATCAGTAGTGCATAGAAATTTGAGTAATTACATGAGAAGTTACTTGAGTAATTTAGTTACATATATAGTTAATTACTTGACTAGTTAGGTAGTTACATTGCCAGTTACATGACTAATTGCCACATAACTTCTATGTAATTCGCAAACTAGCCACTTGAAGTAACATTATAAGAACCTAACAAAATATACATGTAAATTGGTTAATTGTTAAAATCTAAGTTTTCAAGTGCACTCTGCTCCATGAAAATCACTGCAAAATGGGTGTCTTGAAAATGATGTCGATGTTTCCGCTACTATGTTGTATCTCCCAACATCGCACCTACAAAAAACTAATATCCACAAAGTTACAAAATAGTTACTTAATGGAAACACTATTGTATGTAACTGAATATTTAACCATTCACATAAATACTATGTAACTATTCAAACTGGCCATGTAAATACTCAAATAACTAATAATGCAACTATTTCAATAACTACCATATAACTACTCAAGTAACTAAACTGGCCATATGAATACTAAAATAACTAATCATGTAACTAAACTGGCCATATCAATACTCAAATAATTAATTATGTAACTACTACTGTAACTACCATGCAACTACTCAAGTAACTATCTACAACATCTCGCTGCACCGCAACAATAACACACTCTAACCATGTAACTGGCCATCTAGCTGGTTAAATCAATATCAATACAGTTACCAATATAGTTACTAAAACATGTTCTGAGAAAGTTACTCAATATCAATACAGTTACCAAGGTAGTTATCAATGTAACTTCCATGTATTTACTCAGGTAACTGGTAATGATACTACTAAGATCTTCGTTAAGTACAATGATAGAGCGTTTTGTTAAAACGTCTATAATAAACCCTGTAAAACATCATCGTTAGTATAGAATAAGCAGGGATCGTTCTTTCCGGGGAATTGAAGGGAACTCTAAACTTTTAGTGTTAACAAATAATGGGGGGTTTGAGATTGATTATTAACTACTAAAATAAAACCTAAATTATTATTTACATGATCGACTTCTCTTTAACAAACTTAAACCAAATTTACCATTACACCACATAATTACAAGTTCGAACCTATCATGCATTCTAATTCAACCAATTACATACTTTTTAGACACCAATACAATTAGAGCCTTAGGGGATCATCTAATCATGCAAGATTTCAATTAACATTTAGATTGACTTAGGGCCTAATCTAAATTTGCATGCAATCAAATTCAATAACACTTAGAGTATAAATCAAATTCAATTACATTTAAGCACCAAATCTTTGTTGGAGACATGTTTCATGTATGGCGTCACCCACCATGGTTTTACATGCAAATTTCCATAATTTTTACCACTTTTAATCAACACAAACCGAACCTACTTAGGGCATGATTCGATTTGTGTCAATATGGTTGATGAATCTAGCACTCAAACACAATCTTAGGGACTACATCCAAGCACTAAATTCATATGCACATATCTGAAAATTATCTAAAAGTATGAGAAAGATGATTGGAACACAACAATAGAAATACAAACTCATTAATTATAGGAAACCATTAATTTGGTAAAGAACCAAAAATCCAATACAACAATCTGAAAATTTTGATTCTTAATACAAAACAATAATCCCACACAAACATCATACTACAATCTTCATAGACAAAGTATTGTAAAAAATCAAAAACGAACAAACCCGTGGGGAAGAGTTGCGAAAATCACACGTTGTAGGAACCTTGGAGGTGTGTCTTCAATGGTGATTTCGGTGGAGATGGAATTTGTATATGGGGAGAATGGCTTGCTGTTTTGGTAAAGGATGTTTGAGGTAGTATTTTGGTAGAGGTTTGGCTCTTGAATGCAAATGAGAAGTGATGATATTTGAGAGGTGAAACCATGTATATATAGAGGAAAGATGGAGGGTTTTAAATTGCTTCTTTCTTCCTATAATAATGTCATGCTTTAATCCCTAAAACATGGAAAGTTGTATTCCCTAAAACATGGCATGCTTTAATCCCTAAAACATGCCATGTTTTATTCCCTAAAACATGCCATGTTTTATGCCTTTAATGATCATCTTCTATTTAATTGTTGCATGACTTGGCTCCATCTTTTTTTTTTAATTATCTCTTCAATCCAATCTGAAAATAAGAAAATAAAATCATAAGTAAGAGATAATTAGTTTCAAAACCTAACAAGGATTCCTAGTCAAACTAGGACTCTAGACCAATTATGCGTTTTTAACTCATGTAAGCACAAAAATACATCCAATACCGCCCAAGACTCTTACTACGACTCAATGACTCAATAGTACAATAATAAGGGCTAAGCAAAGTACAAATTGAGGTAAAAACATGTTAAGAACGTCGCACAAAATGCTCCTATCAACTACCCCACACTTGTCTTTTGCTAGTCCCTTAGCAAAATAAAACTAAATGATACACTATTGCCCCTAAATGATTGTCTCAGAATCTCAAAACACATAGTTTTCAAGTTTAAGCATTTGAATGTAAACACATAAATTCCAAGTTTCATAAACATGCTTCATAGTATGAATAAGTCAGATACGAGACAATAAACATTTAACATGTTTAGTCAATTCAATCCTCCTCACAAGGCATACTCTCTTCTTTTCACTCAGATTCATGGTTATCATTCACACATAAGTATATGCAAGAGAAAGGATATTAAGGCATCAAATAACTTGCATATTTCAACAAATGAAAGCACTTTGTGAATAACATAGGAAAACCTCATTTAACAACTAAGTGCAGAAATGGACCAAAACCATATGCTCAACTCTTGTGATCATCTCCACAAACCAAGATTTGCTCATTTTAAGAATCATTAGGATCATTAGATAAGGTAAATGTTTAGGTGTAGCTAAAGGCATGGAATATCAAGGAATCACAAAGGTAATCCTATAGACTTAGCAGAGTAAACATCATCCTTATGACACCACACACCATCAGGGGCCGAATATAACAAGTTGAGCACAATCATCATTCTAACCACAAAGTGAACATGGACAAAGGTCAAGTAAAAATTTTTAGACCTTCAATTACAACTCAACTCCAAATCACAAATGAAAGACAACATAACATTTTTTTTTCTTTTCTTGCCGAGTTCATCATTATCTTTTTTTCTTTCTTTTTCTTGTTTTTTTTTTCAGCAATGCTTGCTTAAAAGCTTGTTGATTTTTTTTTTTCAAATGTTTTCCACCCCACACTTATTTCATGTATCATCACAACATCATCTCAATAAGAATTCTGCCAAATCTATAGGACAAGGTAGAGGTAACTATACTAAGCATGGTGATAACATAGGTGATGAAGAAAAGGCTCAATGTAGGCTCAAATGTGGTTCAACTAAGGGGTCCCAAACAAGGCACATATAGGGATACATGGTTGTTTGGCTAAAGTGGTGGTATTCCTAGAAATGATCCATAAATCATTTTCAAAATCAGAGCATTTTATGACTTAAATGTTTCAACAATCACAAAAGTGAGTTCTAGTAAATTCTAGAGTCCATTAAAAGCTATGACACATAGTTATTGAATATGCAAAGAATAATGAGGTTCATGAATAATCAGGAAATTTCAAATTACATCTCATGAAAAAAAAAAGTACATATAAGCTCAAAAACTCACAGGTTGTTATGGACTTTAAACTAACCCAAAACATGTATGTCATAATCAATCAATCCAAATCTCACATGTTCATACCAAATCCACATCATCAATGAAACTTACAATTCAATTCGTATGAAATGCAAAACCATCATCTATGTATTTTAGAGACATAATCATCCTAGACTTTAGGGGCATCCTAAGACTCAATAAAGCAATATTTTTTTTTTTTGGATTTTTTTTATCATGACACAAACAATCAATGAACTTGCAACCCTACCCCACACTTAGAAAATTACATTGTCCTCAATGTAAGCTCAATAGTAAGAATGTAATTCACAAGCATAGAATAAGATCACATATCAACACATATACAATTCAACCATAAGAGTGAAGGGATTAGAAAATTCAAACTCCCGTAGACGACTCCTCCACAGATATGGTTGAAATGAGTTGCCTCCCATGCAGCGCTTGAGTTTTATAGTCTCTCAGCCTAGACTCTCTCATGTTCATTCTCCGTTAGGCGCATCTCTCACAATTGTCTCCTCATACGTGTGCTCCTCAAATGGCTCATAGTAGGGCTTAAGTCGATGCCCATTCACCTTGAATGTCTTCCCTGTTGTATCACTTTTAATCTCAACTGCACCATGAGCAAACACGTTAGTAACAAGAAATGGGCCAACCCAACGCGAACGAAGTTTCCCTGGAAATAACATAAGTCTCGAATGGAATAACAGAACTTTCTGGCCCACTTGGAACTTCTTTCCTCTAATCATTTTGTCATGGTAAGCACGGGTTTTCTCCTTGTAAATCCACGAAGCATCGTAAGCCTCATTCCTAATCTCCTCAAGCTCATTGAGCTGCAACTTTCGATGTAGACCTGCTTCATCCAAGTTCATGTTGAACTTCTTCACCGCCCACCATGCTCTGTGCTCTAACTCCACTGGAAGGTGACATGCCTTCCCATACACCAATCTGAATGGTGACATCCCAATAGGTGTCTTGTACGCGGTCATGTAGGCCCATAATGCATCATCCAACCGATCACTCCAATCCTTCCTTGTTGGACCTACAGTTTTCTCCAGAATTCTCTTGATTTCTCTGTTAGACACTTCTGCCATGCCACTTGTCTGAGGATGATATGGTGTCGAAACTTTGTGGGTTACTCCATACTTCTTGAGCAATGCCTCAATTGTCCGGTTGCAGAAATGAGAACCTCCATCACTTATCAAAACACGTGGTACTCCAAACCTGCAAAATATGTTAGTTCTCAAGAAACCTGCAACCACTTTTGAATCATTAAACTTGGTAGACTTTGCCTCCACCCACTTTGACACATAATCAACAGCCAATAAGATATACACGAATCCTCTAGATGAAGGAAATGGACCCATGAAATCTATACCCCACACATCAAAAATTTCGACAGTAATAATAGGAGTAAGGGGCATTTGATCTCTTGGACCAATCTTACCTGTCCGTTGACACTTATCACAAGAAACACAAAACATGTATGCATCTTTAAAAATAGTAGGCCAATAAAATCCACATTCAAACACCTTCAAAGCTGTTCTACGAGGCCCAAAATGACCTCCACATGCCTCATTATGACAAAAGTTAAGAATTGACCTATGCTCATTTTCTGGGACACATCTCCTAATGACTTGATCACTACATTGTTTCCATAAATACGGTTCATCCCACATATAATGTCTAGCCATTTTCTTCAATTTAGCCTTATTAGCATGCGAAAGTGTACTAGGAAAAGTCTTAGTAACTAAATAATTGACAATGTCTGCATACCAAGGCACACTTACCTCCATCCCAAAGAGTTGCTCATCTGGGAAAGTCTCACGTAGTGGCTCTCTTTCCTCATCTCGCACGATCCTACTCAAATGATCAGCCACCACATTCTCACTTCCCTTCTTATCTCGAATCTCAAGGTCAAATTCTTGAATCAACAGTATCCACCGGATCAACCTGGGCTTAGCATCTTTTTTAGTTATCAAATATCTTAATGCGGCATGGTCAGAATACACAATAACTTTAGAATGCAAAAGATATGATCGAAATTTTTCTAAAGCAAAGATTACAGCCAGAAGCTCCTTTTCAGTAGTCGAATAATTTATCTGGGCCTCATTAAGAGTCCTAGACGCATAGTAAATTACTGTAGGCTTCTTTTCTCTTCTTTGGCCCAACACTGCCCCAATTGCATAGTCTGAAGCATCGCACATCAATTCGAAGGGCAGGTTCCAATCCGGAGGACAAATGATGGGTGCACTAGTCAACAACTCTTTCAATTTCACAAACGCTTTCTCACATGCATCATCCCATATGAACGACACCTCCTTTTGCAATAGGGTACACATAGGTCTCGCCACCATGGAAAAATCCTTGATGAATCTCCTATAAAATCCTGCATGACCAAGGAAAGAACGAACCTCTCTCACAGTTGTGGGAGAGGGTAAGTGATGCACAATATCAACCTTAGCCTTGTCTACCTCAATACCCTTAGCAGATATAATATGTCCCAAAACTATCCCTTGATTCACCATGAAATGACATTTTTCCCAATTAAGAACAAGGTTAGTTTCTACACACCTTCTCAAGATTAACTCTAAGTTCTCTAAACATGCATCAAAGTTTTTTCCATAAACACTAAAATCATCCATAAAGACCTCAATGATATTTTCGATAAAGTCAGAGAAAATAGCAAGCATACATCGTTGAAATGTACCTGGTGCGTTGCACAAACCAAAAGGCATGCGTCGATAGGCAAAAGTGCCAAATGGACATGTAAATGTCGTCTTCTCTTGATCCTCCGGATGAATGCATATCTGGTTGTACCCACTGTACCCATCTAGAAAACAATAGAACTCGTGTCCAGCTAATCTCTCCAACATCTGGTCCATGAACGGCAAAGGCATGTGATCCTTGCGTGTTGTAGCATTCAACTTCCTATAATCAATGCACATCCTATGACCGGTCACCAACCTCTGGGGTACCAACTCATTCGCCTCATTTTTCACAACAGTCACCCCACTCTTCTTAGGCACAATTTGCACTGGTGAAATCCACCGACTGTCCGAGATAGGATAGATCACTCCACAATCAAGCAGCTTGATCACCTCATCTTTCACGATTTTCATCATTGGTGGGTGCAATCTCCTCTGAGCATCACGTGTAGGCTTGGCGCCATCCTCCAAAAGTATCCTATGAACACAAGTTGTAGGGCTGATCCCCTTGATATCCGCCAAAGTCCATCCAATAGCGATCTTGTTCCTCTTAAGCACATCAATCAATCTAGCTTCTTGCTGCTTACTCAGTGTTGATGACACAATAACTGGTAGAGTATCATTCTTTCCAAGGTACACATACTTCAAATGATCTGGAAGCTCCTTCAAATCTAACTTTGGGGCTTGTACCACAGATGGTAACAATTTATTAGTGGAAATGGGAATTGACAAGAAAGAGGGATACCTTTTGTATGGTTGAGCTTCAAGTTCATTCACTATTTCAAAAATTTTGGGCTCAAAGTTAGCCCACTCCTCTCTTGGGACACGGTCCCCATGCTTGTCAAATCCGGCCCCTTGCTCCATAGCTAATTGCTATGCTTCCAACGTCTCTGACATAACCTGTGCAATAGAATCATCCACAGAATAACACGAGTCAATGTCAGAAACTGGGTACTTCATTACCTCAAAAATGTTGAAGCTGATAACATTTCCATCAAACTCCATCGTCAAACTCCCATTTGCAACATCGATGCATGTCCTTGCAGTTCTCATGAACGGTCTCCCCAAAAGTAGTGGAGTTGTCTCTAATGGTGATACCTCCATGTCTAGCACATAGAAATCTGCAGGAAAAATCAAGTGACTGACCTGCACAAGGACATCCTCAACATACCCCTTAGGGTACTTGTTAGATCGATCTGCTAATTGGATAATCACATTATCATTCTTCAAAGGTCCTAATCCTAGTGATTGATAAACATTATATGGCATGACATTTATCGAAGCACCTAGATCAAGCATAACATTATCAAATAATGTGTTACCAATTTTACATGGGACAGAGAAACTTCCCGGATCCTTCATCTTAGGGGGTAGCTTCCTTTGTATGACAGCTGAAACTGTCTCATTCATCTTCACTACCTTTTCTTCCCTAATTTGTCTTCTTGAAGTGCAAAGCTCCTTAAGAAATTTCGCATATTTAGGGATCTGCTTGATACACTCTAACAATGGAAGGTTAACTTGCACCTTCCTAAAGACCTCTAACACCTCCTCATCAGATTTATCCTTCTTGCTCTTTGCAAACCTAGAAGGGAAAGGTACATACGAAATAGGATTAGTTTTAACTAATTCATTTGAGTTAGCATTTGTACCTTTGTGTGCTTCATGGATCGGCACACTCTCCTTCTTGGAGGTAGATGGATCTTTCTCCAAGACATTCATCATAGTCATCTCGTCACCCTCCTCAAGAACATGGGTTGTTTGGGCCTTCCTAGAAATACTAGGCCGCTCCTTTAGCTCGAGTCCACTCCTTGTCATGATAGCTTGGGCTTGCTCATTCTTTGGGTTAGGTATGACACCACTTGGCAACTTTCCTTGCTCAGAAAAACGGCCCATGAAGTCTACTACCTGACCCATATGCGTTTTTAGCTCCGCAATGTCTTTGCTATTCGCTTGTTGACCCACCACCAAAGTTTGAGTCACGGTATTCAATTGACTTTGTCCAGCAACTAAAGATTTCAACATCTCATCATAATTAGGAGTACTGGCCACGTTGGGAGGTGGAACATTGAGTAGTGGAGCTTGTGGTCTAAACAAACCAGCCGGACGAGGCCCAAATTGCATAGCATTCTGATGTGGCCTTAGTACATTCTCATTATTGGACCACCGAAAGTTTGGATGATCACGTAGGCCAGGGTTGTATGTATTCGAAAATGGATTGTACCTTTGACCTCCTTGATAACCAAGGGCATTGACTTCCTCATACCCTCCACTAGAAGCAACTTGAGGACACTGATCAGTAGGGTGCCCATCCGTACAGATTCCACAAACTTGAGCTCCACTAATCTTCATGAAATGATTCATCATCTTGGACAACTTATCAACCTTGTCCTCTAGAGCAGAGCTTGAACTCGAGTTAGTCTCATGTACTTGCCGTGTAGAACTAGCAGATGTTCCAAATTGTTGGTTGTTCATAGCTCTCTTCTCCAAAAGATCTTTTGCTACTACATTGCTCTTGTCCAAAAACGATCCACCAGCAGCTGAATCAAGGAACTCTCTTTCCATTTGTAGCAATCCTTCATAGAAATATTGAAGCAACATACCTTCTCTAATCCCATGGGCTGGGCATGATGCTACAAGAGATTTGAACCTCTCATAGTAATTGTAGAATGACTCATCTGGTCCTTGCTTGATTCCTGTTATCTGCTTCCTGATGTGTGTCACCCTTGATGAGGGAAAATACTTCGACAAAAACTCATTGACCATTGTTGTCCATGAAGTAATCCTACCAGCAGGTACCTCAAACAACCACTTTTGAGCACGATCCTCCAATGAATAAGGAAACGCTCTCATCTTTACAATCTGAATGTCTGCTCCTCTAGGGCACATAGTCTCACAGTTGAACTGGAACAGAGTGAGATGTTGATTGGGGTCATCTCCTGAGAGTCCATGGAACTTAGGCAAATGATGCAGGAACCCACTCTTCAACTCAAAATCACTCGTCTTGCCCTCCTCTGGAACAGGGTACGCTATGTTAGAGGATGATGTCCCCCCAACTGCTCCTTCTACTTGGCCATTTTGCTCTCTGATCGATGCCATTTCTGGTTTTGGAACTAAGTTTTCCTTTGTTCGGCTTTGAACTGTGGGCACTGGATCAAGTAAATCGAAATTCAATTGGCCCAAAGGACATGGACTTGTCAACAATTCTAACTCTGGATCCTCAAAGAACAATGGATTGAGCCTACCACAGCTTGATGAACCTGGAAATGGCGAAATGAACCCAAAGTCTCTTTCTTCTTGAAATGAATCTGACTCAATGGAAACGTTATCAAACTGATCTTGAGGCTGAATTCTTTTCAAGCGTGCACTAAACTCTTCGGACCAACCACTAATCTTGGACATTCATGAGCCTGAAAAGAACAATTATTAGTAACTTTACAAAGTATGAAATACAAGTATAAGTAAATACAAACTTTTTTTCACTTTCATTTTCTTTTCTTTGTTTGTTACTGATTGATTGTTTTTTTTTTGTTACAAAATCTACAAGTGTAAAGTATTACTAAGTCTAATTGATTTTATTCACACACAATCCTAATATTTAAGGTACGTGGAGCAGAGGAGCTAACTGTGCAATGGACTGAAATAGTCCCAGGTAAGGGTCTTGCTTTATCCGATATACCTTAAAAGTTACAATATCATTTTCTTTTGAAACTATATACATCTATTTATACAAAGTTATTTTCTAAGTTATAAAGTGAGGTGGACGTGCGGCCTAAGTACGTCGTCTAGACACAAACTCATTCCTTTGTTTCAGAAGGCTGGATAGCTAGAATCAGAGATAGTCACAAGGCAGGACTCATTTGTTGGACACCACGGGGGCCACATCCTTGAAAGGATGCTTTCCCAATCGACTCCATCACCGAGATGTATGTCAGTCTATGGGCCTCTGAGATCCAATTTTGTAAACCTTGAACCAGGGTAATGAAAATAGCATGCCCCTTACTCAGCTTGGAATAAATTTGTGTGTTAGACTGCTCGCAAAGTGTTAATAAAAGCCGCCCTCAACCCCAAGTGACCTTAGCAAGGTACAAATGGAGGGTTAAGGCTAATATTAACAAAATGGACTTTACCTATTCCGTTCACTTTATAACTTACAATAAACTAAGTATAAATAAACATTTAGTTTCCTTAAAAATTATCTAAGTGTAACAAGTATCTTATATGCATACTACAACAAAATTAAAACATTTATCACAAAAATTTTTTTTAAGTTTAATTTTTACTGTGCGTATTTTACTGTTACCTAGTACTGTTCACATACATTTATTTTTTATTTTTTTTAATTTACTATTTACTGTACACAAAATTTATTTTTACAAAGATAAATTTTTTTTTACTTTTTATTTTTACAATTTATAAGTATTTTTACATTTTTACACTTACAAAAAAAAAAGTAAAAAAAAAATTTACAGAGATTTACTTTTTTTTTTAGATGTAAAAAAAACTTGTAATTATTTTTACTGAATGTTACTATTCACCGTACTATTCACATGAATTTATTTTCACAAATATACAATATAATACAAAATTAACACTTCAAAGAATTGAGATTTTCTCAATTCCCCGGCAACGGCGCCAAAATGATAGAGCGTTTTGTTAAAACGTCTATAATAAACCCTGTAAAACATCATCGTTAGTATAGAATAAGCAGGGATCGTTCTTTCCGGGGAATTGAAGGGAACTCTAAACTTTTAGTGTTAACAAATAATGGGGGGTTTGAGATTGATTATTAACTACTAAAATAAAACCTAAATTATTATTTACATGATCGACTTCTCTTTAACAAACTTAAACCAAATTTACCATTACACCACATAATTACAAGTTCGAACCTATCATGCATTCTAATTCAACCAATTACATACTTTTTAGACACCAATACAATTAGAGCCTTAGGGGATCATCTAATCATGCAAGATTTCAATTAACATTTAGATTGACTTAGGGCCTAATCTAAATTTGCATGCAATCAAATTCAATAACACTTAGAGTATAAATCAAATTCAATTACATTTAAGCACCAAATCTTTGTTGGAGACATGTTTCATGTATGGCGTCACCCACCATGGTTTTACATGCAAATTTCCATAATTTTTACCACTTTTAATCAACACAAACCGAACCTACTTAGGGCATGATTCGATTTGTGTCAATATGGTTGATGAATCTAGCACTCAAACACAATCTTAGGGACTACATCCAAGCACTAAATTCATATGCACATATCTGAAAATTATCTAAAAGTATGAGAAAGATGATTGGAACACAACAATAGAAATACAAACTCATTAATTATAGGAAACCATTAATTTGGTAAAGAACCAAAAATCCAATACAACAATCTGAAAATTTCGATTCTTAATACAAAACAATAATCCCACACAAACATCATACTACAATCTTCATAGACAAAGTATTGTAAAAAATCAAAAACGAACAAACCCGTGGGGAAGAGTTGCGAAAATCACACGTTGTAGGAACCTTGGAGGTGTGTCTTCAATGGTGATTTCGGTGGAGATGGAATTTGTATATGGGGAGAATGGCTTGCTGTTTTGGTAAAGGATGTTTGAGGTAGTATTTTGATAGAGGTTTGGCTCTTGAATGCAAATGAGAAGTGATGATATTTGAGAGGTGAAACCATGTATATATAGAGGAAAGATGGAGGGTTTTAAATTGCTTCTTTCTTCCTATAATAATGTCATGCTTTAATCCCTAAAACATGGAAAGTTGTATTCCCTAAAACATGGCATGCTTTAATCCCTAAAACATGCCATGTTTTATTCCCTAAAACATGCCATGTTTTATGCCTTTAATGATCATCTTCTATTTAATTGTTGCATGACTTGGCTCCATCTTTTTTTTTTAATTATCTCTTCAATCCAATCTGAAAATAAGAAAATAAAATCATAAGTAAGAGATAATTAGTTTCAAAACCTAACAAGGATTCCTAGTCAAACTAGGACTCTAGACCAATTATGCGTTTTTAACTCATGTAAGCACAAAAATACATCCAATACCGCCCAAGACTCTTACTACGACTCAATGACTCAATAGTACAATAATAAGGGCTAAGCAAAGTACAAATTGAGGTAAAAACATGTTAAGAACGTCGCACAAAATGCTCCTATCATACAACAACATATAACTATAAATTAGTGGCATAATGTGTTAAGGTATCATTGCAAAAATGGAAGATTCCTCTATCGAGAAAACAAAGATCTCCAACCCCACCTACGTTCTATGATCCAACCAAGGTTCTAAAAAACGCTAGGCGTTAATCGGGCGGACAGCTAAAAACCAGCGCCAGAGGATTAATCGGGGATTAATCGGATTAATTGGAGATTAATCGGCCCAAAATCGAGGCGGCCAAGGATCCATTTAACATGTCCTGATGAGAAGCGTTGGATCCACTTTCCCATACCCATAGGCCTTCTAGTCTGGATAAGTAGGATGTTTTAATGTCCATAAACATAAGTAGATTTGTGTCTGGATATTGGGGTTTTATGCCTAAACATTATCAGCTCGACCTCCTATAGTGGTTTCTTCTTACTTAATTGAGTTATGATTGACAATTATTTTTGAATTTAAGTTAAAACTAGTGAATAATATTGAGGGTAATTAGTATCAACTGTATTTACATATTGAATTTTGTTTGCTCTTTAAAATGAGAGCCTTTTGTTTGATCTAATGGTTGAGAACAAAAGTCCTCCCTAACAAATTGGTCCTCATCAGTGAAAGCTCCTATAAATGACAATTAGATATAATCGCTTAATGTGTACTGAAACATGTATAGAGTAAGGTTTGAAAAAGCGTTAAGCGGTATGCATGAAGGTTTGAAACAGGTAGATAACTACATCCTAGCGCCTAGACGGCTAGGCGGCCTCCTAGACGGTTCGAATTATTAAATATTTATTTATTTTTTACATGTATTTAAACTATTTTTATGATTAAAAATATATAATGATGCTCAATAGTAATTTTAAAATTGTCTAAATTCACAATAACTTTAGTGCAAAGTCCATACAAAAATATTAGAACAAAAGATAAATTATAAAACAAATGCAATATTAAATTTCATGTGTTTTTAGGTTTTTTATTTTTTAGTCAACTGATTTTTGACCGTCTAGGCAACCATCTAATTGGCAAAAAGCCAAGGATAACTGCCAAGGTAAAAATCATGGCGGTGACCGACCTCCTTGCACGTAGACGGCCGCTTTTTAGAATAATGGTTCAGAGAATTGCAATGGACATTCAATTTCATTTTTGCTATTGATCTAAAAGTACTAGATGAAACAATGTGGTTAGGAACTTAATTAGATAATTTAAAACAATCACACAACTACACACGGGCACATGCTTTGTTAACTACAGTGGAAAAACTTCCTCAAAGTAAAAACCACTGCGAGACTTTTAACGTAGTCCACATGATATCAAATCCACTAATGATCAATAGAGATACAAAATATATAAGTAGAGGTATTGACACGACCTCTTTACTAGCACTACACGCTAACTTGCTCAATACGAAATCTAAACTATATAATCATACTAGATCTAATGTATGAAGGACTAAACATGCTTTCTCTTCAATCTTGATACTAAACACAATCAAGTCTCTTTTTAACTTCGATAGTCACTGATCTCAATAAGTCACACATATAAACATGAGATGAATGAATGTTTCAAACAAAAACCACATATTTTTTGATTGACCACAAAGATTATTTGATTCTCAAGTGCAACAGTGCAAATAAGAATCAATACTTCTGGTTAAGCACACAACCAAATATAAATGATGCAATTAAGATTAGAGCTTTCACAAGTATAAGTACTAACACGGCCTCTTTACTAGCATTACGAGCTAACTTGTGAATAGCTCTATTACAATGAGCACTACATCATATATGAGAGATAGGAGATGAAAATAAGCTCAGAGGTATCACAACCTATTGTATATGCTCCAAATCTCTAACCTTCACAATTTCTCAAATGCATATTTATAGGAGAAGAACCTTCTCCCCCTCACTTAAAGTATATTTCATACAAAAAGGAAAACATATCAATCAACAAATCTGCTATAATTTGGGAAAACATTTTTTCCATTTTAAAACAAAATAATTTTAAGCAAGTTAGATATTTTCCAAAACAAAACACCATTTTAAAAACTCATTTAAACAATATTAGGTATGATATGCATGAATGCAATTTACCTTAAATTACAACTCATGAGATAAATGACTAAGATCAATCATCACGGCTTGAATCTTCAATCTTTGACAAGTTCCTTTATTGGTTTGATTTTTCCTTTTTTATTGAAATAACATGCCATAAAAATTAATATCAAAATCTGATAAATAAAGAAACAATGTCATAATCACAATATGACTTCTTTTCTTACGCACCAACATAGTAGAATAAGAAATCTAATACCAATAAAATTAGCATTAATAAAAGAATTTAATCAGATAATCAAGAACATAAAAACCTATTCAAATTAGGTTTCTTTCCTTTTGGCACATATAAGTCCTAATCAAATTAGAACTTCTTTTAAGCACATCACCTTAATTGTAGAAGATAATTCTAATTCAATAAAATTAAAATTAAAGATAGAAAAACACAACCAACTAAGAAACTGCATGCACATCACATTTTTTTTTCTCTAGGGAATCTATTTTTTCTTTCCTTTTGGCAATATTAGTCGTAAAACAATACCAGTTGTCACTGGCCGACAACACCCTAGCCTTATTTCAGGCACATTAATGCGTATATGAATCGCTTCCAATCCGATTTTGTTTAATTATCGATTTGTGGGACAGTTCAGTGTTTGTGATTTCATAAGGTATTATAGCATCAATCCATCCAGACAACGCATTTTATGAAGAGGCACTAGAGTTATCTAATTGCTCTGAGAAAGGAAGGTAAGAGGTGAGATGGGGTCAGGTTAAATGATGATAAATGATGGTGTTATTTAAAGTGAGGGCATCTGGGAACACTCCCTCTTATGAGGAAACATATGACACTTATTTAGTATGAACCCACAAAACTCGCGTTTCTACCACTCGAAAACTGTATGACAAATGCAGCCAGCCTAAAACAACTATTTTGAATCAAAAAACACTGATTCTATCAATACAAGATGAATCTATAGTGCGAAAAACCTGCAAAACACTTTGCTATAGAAGAGTGCAGCCTGTTACTGTTAACGTAGCAAGCTACAACCTCAGATCCAGTCCATTAATTGGATAAAGTCCATCTGCGCCAAGATTACCTATGAATGAACAAACGATATAATTAGCATCAGAAAACTGGCTTATATGTTCGGCGGCAACAGACAACAAAGAAAACAGTAACCTACCATTGGGAACAAGGTTTGATGACAGGACCTTAAGCCATTGATTTCTTCTTCTCTTCCTCCAGCTGCTGCAGTTCAGTCAGTGTCTGAGCCCACGCTCTGTCTCTTGCAACAGCAGCCATTTTATTCTCAATTCTCTTAATGTTTTTCTTTCTTTTTGCCTCCTGCACCAGAGCTTTCCTCTTCTTTTTCTCAGACTGCATAAATCAAAACATAATCCAGATTAGAGAAAGATCCTACACAGAAAGGACTTAGAATGAAGGTTTGTGCCCCATGTATATGTAGACACCTGAAATATTCATTGACAAGAAGCTGAATATTATTAACAGAGAAAAACATAACAGTTGACAAGCAGCTTCATTATTTATTTATCGTCTTTCCTTTTTTTGGAATGAAAAAAGAAGGAAAGACTATAAATAAATAAAAGAATATAAAGACTATAGTCTTTCCTTATTAAAAGAATAAGTGCAAAGAAAAGCTTCGCTCAATTCACGACAGATGCAAGACAGAAAATTGCTTAAAGAAAATGGAGAAACAAATGCATCTGTCCTCGGTACAGTATCCCAGATCAGTAAATAACTAACAATGCAAATGTCACCAATAAAAATGTATGATATCCCATCTACAAAACTGCAAATCATAATGAAAGCAAAATACAGTGATGACTTGACATTTCTTTTGCAAGATAAATTATTTCTCACAGGAACATTTGCAAGGAACAGTGACATACTGTGTCAATAGTGCGCTACTGATAAAGGGTTAATATGGTCCATTTTATTGAACCAAAGCTTCCTCACCCACCTAGTCTAACTAAATCCAATCAACTGTATAAATGATACAAACACAATTATACATGCAGAAATTAAATACGAACAAGTGCAATTGCTTTAGAGAAAATCAAGTCCTGTATTGATTATAAAAATTGACCAATTTCCTGGCAAGACATACATACTTCTGCATACCATTGAAAGTTTCTACAACCAAGTCCTAGTTATTTTCATTGAACGATCTTCTATTTCTATTTTGTATATGACTGGTGCTTCCAAAACCAATATATATATATATATATATATATATATATATATATATATATATATATATATAAAACGACTACACCTAGGTAGAGTGTTGAGGAAGTTAAGAAATCACATACCAAGATAAATGCATGACGCTGCCTCATGCGTTTCTTCTCATTCCTCCTCTTCACACTACCTTCATTGGGTCTACTAGGCACTATTGGTTCACCAGGAACATACTGAACCCCAGCATATGGTCCTGCATGGAGATAGTTAATTAGTGATCAAAATTCCAACTAATTCATGTAATAAATTCCTAAACTTGTAGCTAAATCAATGACTAAGCATTTGCAACATTGAAGGCCGTATATGTCTGTTCGCACTTTTTTTTTTCACCAATCATAAGATTTAAAACAGAGAAACATATTCAAACAGGTTACTTTACTCATATGAGTGAATAGAAAATTAGAAGGGTGCTGAAGAAATTACCAGGAGGTCGTATGCTGGACCTCTTTCGGCGAGGCTTATCACTGGGTCGCCGTTTTGGGAATCGAGTGTCCGTCAAGCTGTGAAAACAGTTTAAAATCGGAAGGAACCATGGAGCCTGGCCACTGGAAACAAAGCGGAGCTCAGGCCTCAGATGCACAGGGTTAACAGCTAGTGACGTCACAGAGGAAGCCAAGGTCCGAGATATTAGGGTTCGTGATAGGGGTCGGCACAATGATCTTAGTGCTCCAAATCCCATTTTAACCACAGAAAACTGAATTAGATTTCAAGTATTGATCAAACTGATGAGTATTGATCAAGCTTAAAAACTCAATCTGAAACCAGAAAAAACATATTGTAAGCTAAAGGTTGAAGCAAAATCAAGGGATTACAGCCATTAGACATCACATAATCAAACCAAAATACATGTCATTGACTGGCCGATGAGATGTAAAGAAGATTTGTAGATGCACAACTCGACTGTGACTAACACATTGGAAGAAGAAAAAGTCAAATTAGTTCTGATAACAGACCCTGTGTTTCTTTTACCAACTCCCATACTGGTAACCCATACAAGATCACAAAATTATTCATGAAAGACTAAAAGAGTACACTTTCACTTATTCAATCTTCATTTCGATTCATCAAACACAAATACAAGTACAACTAAATAACCCAAAAACCATTGAAACTACAATCAGATACCGTATATATACATAGTCCTCATATAAATGCATAAAATCAAACCAGGGCACTATCCATTCTATTCACTCACAGCACTGTTACACAACAGAGTAGGATGCTTCCAACTGCTCAAACCCGATTAATACGCCATATATACACAACCCTCAAATTAAAATACACTGACCCAATAAAAGATACAAACTTTCATGACCCAATCCAATGAAATCAGACCTACACTGGTACAGTAGCATCCAATTCATATAAATTCAATTACCCTATGGAGAGGGAGAGCTTCTAACCGTGCGTCTTTCACTGGGTCTTTGTTGTATTAGGTTTCTAGCACCAAGTCATTTTCCCACATTTGACACAAAGATCATATCTTGCGCAATACCCAATAGTACAAGTCGATCATGTTTAGGTTAAAGCACAGAACATGAATAAGATTTCAAAAGCCCAAATTGAATTGAAGCGCACAAAGCTAAGATTTGAAAATAGGGAAAGATGCCCTTACCTTTAACAAGTATCCTGGAAAAGGTGCGAGCTTGTGTATTGGGAGAAGGTGTGGCTGAGACTGAAATGGGCGGTGGCTTCAGACTGACATGCCGAGTGAGGGAAACCAAGGCATAGAGCAGAATACTGAGAGATGCCGACTAGGCGACTTGAGGCCCAATGGTTAAAGTCTTAAGAGTTTCTTTTTCTTTTCTTCATTTACACTATAAATTTCTAAATGAATATTGTTGGTACGGTGGAATTGGTACTTTTACAGCAGAGGTGGTACAAATATTCAGCAATAATGTCAAAAAATAAAAGCATTATTTATTACTTTACAGAGGGCGTTATGTTATTCCTAGTTGAATAACATTATCTCTTGTTTTTTTTAAGAAACCACTTGGTTTATAAAAAGAGGATCAATGTCATAATAGTCATTACATATCTACTATCTTCAGATAGTCAAGAGGTTATGAAAATACTCATAATGATGCATAGCATATGTCTATTCATTCTACGTACTGAAGTTTTTTCTTAAGCGAATCTATAAAATATGTCATACAACATACCAATATAAACTCACGATAAAGGCATAAAACATAAAGATAGAGATTACACAATGCTAATCATATCGATAGAATTGACCTATCCCCAATCCTACAATTAATTACAAATAGAAAATGATCAGCTAAAACTTAAAAATAACAAATTGCACAAAAGCTAGCACCACTAAGACCCACCAAGAGATGAGTCCTAGGGTAATAATTCATATCCAAAAAGACTAGTCCACTCAAGCCCAGACGTCCATGCATGGCCCAAGCCAAGTCCACCTCCAGGCCACCAAGCAAACCACCACGATTCTGTCAAACTCTTGTCCCTGACCTACTCTGATTGCCGCACCCGACCATACCACCGCCCTGCTCGTGCCGTCGAGAAATCCTATCACCAACCCAAGGGCTCCTCCACTTCTTACAGGTTTTCGGCCAAAACTGAAGCCATACATTTACCATCCAAACGCTTGAGTAATAGATCTCTTGGAATCCTTGATCACAATCATCAATCCCTGTTCGACAGCAAGCAGCATGACACCAACAAGGCCAAGGCCACGTGGGAAGTCAAGGCCACCACCGCCGGACGAAGCTTTCTCTGTGTTTGTTGCTACTTGGAGTCTAGGGTTTTTTCTTCTTTCTACGGAATAGCCATTAGGATTGTTGAATCACATTACCTAGTCTAGATTCACACATTTTTAATGACGTTATACAAATGGTATGGTACTTAGATCTTTTGAATTATACTAGCAAAAGTGAGACCATGATGAAATCATCTACTCATGATCCCTTCATTGAATGACTAACAGACCTGATTACAAAAGAGGCGAAGATCATGAATTCATGATCCATATGACCCTATGGCCTTTGTGCTCTACCAAATGTCTATTCAAATACATACTTCGAATATCAAATCTGGTGCATGCATGGCACACAATTAAGGAAATCGTACGAAATAAAATGATTTCGATACAGATTCAAAAGAAAAGGACTATAGAATGATTATCTTTTTAAAGAATGATGAATTGTATTCCAATGGCAATCATCATACGACTAACTTATGTTTTGTCAGTCAGAAGCAAAAATGTCTAAGAGGGGGTACTTCATATGGAATTTGAGCTTCCACTTCCTCCATTTCTATATGGAGCGTGCACAACAAGGTCCTAGAAGCCTTTCATGAGAGGAGTAGAGATCATGCATGAGAGGTCTTTTGTGCAAATGTGGATAGCAACTCTAAATAACAAAATGAAAAATGAAAATGCACTAATTACATAACCTTTAAAAAAAGGGTATTAAGAGTCACATCTCTTTTCTCTCTCGTTTTGCTCAGTGATTTATGATTAGGGTTTTTTGTATCAGTCGTCAATTAAAAGCAACGATTTGGTCTCAGTAGTCTACGTATGTATCTCTATAGCGTATGAAAATAGGTGCAGTGGCAACGGTGGAAGGTCTGAAAGTTGTTGGTTCGTTTTTGTGTTCAATGGAGGATGCGTTCGGAGGTTTAGCTAGGGAGTAGGTGATTATTCTACCACCGATGTCGAACCAATGGAAATCGCAGAAGTTCCTTCTCGTGTGTCAGCTCCTGATCAATAAGTCGTATCGCACCGATGTGCTGATAGGCACGATGAAAGGCTTATGGACGCCGATAAATTGGAGTGGTGAAAGGCAACGGTGTCCGACCGTGTCTTGGAGGGATGTGACAGGGTAGTTTTTCCTTTTGTTCATGAGTGTGACCAGAATCGTGTTCTCGAGGGGAGTCCATGGCATTTTGAGAACGCTCTGCTTGCTATTGCATCATCTGATGGTAGGGAGGATCTCATGTCCATCTCTATGAGGTAGCAATTTTTTTGGATTAATTAGGGCATGGGGCATTCCTCCTTTGTTTACGGAAGAGGAGACTAGACGGAGAATAGGTAATGTTGTTGGCCTGTTTTAGAGGATGGGAAGTTCAGTTGATGGTCAATTCCTGGGGACAACATTGAAGGTGCGAGTCCAATTGGACACTAAGAAACCCCTTCGGTGGGTGGCGAAGATTCGGTTGCCAGGGCATGATTTTTCATCTTTTTTTGAGCTAGATTATTTGAAGCTTCCGCACTTTTGTTTTTTCTGTGGACGTTTGTCTCATGAGTCTACAAAGTGCGATCTCTATCTTATGGGTATGATCAAGGAGACATAATTTGATAGGATGTTGTGTGCTGAGACGAAGGATAGGTGGCTAAAGGAAAATAAGGAGTAGGAGAGACCGCGGTGGAGGAGAGTTTCAAGCGTGGTGGTACTAGATTTGGACTTGGGAAAAGAGGTGGAGGTGGTTGGTCAATACAAGCACCAGATTTTCCAAGTTTCAGGGATGGTTCATGGAAGAGAAGAATGGGAGGAGGATGAGCACTTGGCCCTTGCTAGTGAGGAGGGCATGGAAGTTGAAGGTGAAGGTAGTGTGGCGGAGGCTAAGGAGAGTCGTGGTTCCAAGCGGTGATGGCGATAGTGGTACCAAAGTTCGGTGACGAACCCTAGATTGTTGGCGCAAGAATCTTATATGGTTAGCTTACCTGACAATCTTGTGGCGCTGTCTTCTCAGCTCGGGGATAACACAAAAGGAGTTTTTCGCAGGGGTGATGAATCAATCAAGCAATTTCAAAATGAGTTAACTGCGGTGTTTGTGGAGTTAATTCACACGTCAACTTTGGGATTTCAAGATATGAATGTTTCGTTGAATAGGATTGGAGTAGATATGCGTGTCCCAACCTCTTTGCACGTGATAGATGGGAAAGAGGAGTTTATTGAAGTAGTGTCAGGTTTGACTTTCTCTTCTCTATTGGGCATGTCTTCTATTGGTTTTATTGTGGGCTCTCTTCCTGCAACTATTGAGAGTTCTTGGCCTGAAGTGGTGTTGTACCTAAATGGGAAGGGGCTAAAGTAATTTCTTCTAGAAGCTTAGTGCGGGTCGGGCTGGCTTCCGTGGAGCAGAGGCATGTTTCTCCTTTGAATGGTTAGTTGGGTGTTTGTTTGACTAGCATGCAGAAGAATGAGAACGTAGAGAGTTCTTCTATTGGTTTTATTGTGGGCTCTCTTCCTGGAACTATTGAGAGTTCTTGGCCTGAAGTGGTGTTGTACCTAAATGGGGAGGGGCTGAAGTAATTTCTTCTAGAAGCTTAGTGCGGGTCGGGCTGGCTTCCGTGGAGCAGATGTTAGACTAAATATGTGAATGACCACATGTTAACATCTCAAGCAAGAATTGATTCCACAAACATGGCACACAGAATATGAAAACAGAACATTGTGTATTCCTGATAGTGTAGAGACTCACCAGTTGAAGAACCTCCTAAGCCTGCCATTGCTACACGTTCTCTGCAGCTGCACCAAGACACTCTTCTGAATCACACACAAGAACACAGTATGGGGCTGAACTTAATGTTTTCTCTCCTATATGTGATCAGGGAATGTCTCTCTTATTTATACCGGTGTAAAACTCCACTTTGTGCTCACCCATAGAGAGTCCAAAGTAGACTGAAATATTATCTGTTAAGAGACCTAATTGATATCACAATCTTCATATTGAACAGGTTGTCAATCTGATAAGACTTCTAGATTTATCAAGAGATATATATCTTGATAACTACTGTAATAGGATTACTGCATATATAATTTCTGCTATTCAACTTGATTTAATCCAATTGAATTATCTGAAGTGGTTAAGATAATGTTAAGTCCATTTTATTTCTAACATTCTCCCACTTGGACTGATATTATCTTTACTGTATAATTGAACTAATGACTGAAACAAATAGCAACTGTAATGTGCACATGAATTATATAAAACCCTGACTTATCCAGCTTATCAAGTAAAAGTAACTATTGCAGAACTCAGAAACAAGTATGTTATAAGCAACAAGTTGATTAAGAGCCACTAACAAGGATCACAGTACTCTCATAAGCTATTGTGATAGTGAAATATGAAGGCTAATATATCTACCTGTAAATGCCATTCTTTCACATCCCTCTGTATGACTTTGTCAAAACAAAATCTCCAGCAACATAATGAACTCCAGTGAACATGGAATTGCTGGACTGATCTGAACTGCTTAAAGCATGAATGTTCACTTGTAAAACACACAATACTTATAAAATGGAATAAAAAACTTTCAGAATTCGAATTAAAAGACATGTATGATTCTGAAATACCTTAAATTTTATTGATTTCTTGCAGAACAAAGTACAAAAGTTGCAGTAATAAAGTACAGAAACTGGAACTAAATGTTACAGTGAGATAAAAATTCATAAATTGCTTAGTACTCCCACTGAACTCAAACATCATCCAATTTGGACAAAATTCCCATATTCTTTACATGTTTCTTGAATGTTTCAACAGGTAAGGCCTTAGTAAAAGGATCTGCAAGCTGTGACTCCGTATCAATATCTAAAACTATAACCTCTCCATTTTTCACTCTCTGTCTAGTACTGTAGAATTTTAGATCAATGTGTTTAGAGTTGCAGGACCTTTTATTGTTCTTGGTAAAGAACACTGCAGCTTCATTATCACAGAATATCTTAAGTGCATCAGAAACTAAGGAACTTAATATTTCAATTTGAATTATAAAATTCCTCATCCATAATCCCTGACACAGTCCTTCATAAACTGCTATATATTCAGCTTGCATGGTGGAGGTGGTAATCAATTTTTGTTTCATTGTTTTCCAAGACACAGCCCCTCCAGCAAGCATGAATACATATCCACAAGTTGATTTATTTGATTCTGGAAAACGACCTGCAAAGTCTGAATCTGTGTATCCTACCAACTCTAACTCTTTCTCCTGCCTATACACTAGCATATGAGACTTGGTCCTCTGTAAATACCTAAGTACTTTTTTCCCAGCTATCCAATGTTCATGAGTAGGATTAGATTGAAATCTAGAGAGGATGCCAACTGCAAAAGCCAAATCAGGTCTTGTGCAGACCTGAGCATACATGAGACTTCCAATAAGTTTAGCATACAATGTGCTATCTATATCAGAACTCTTCCCCCCAATTTTTGAATTTTTATTCTTTGACAATTTATCTCCTTTAGACATAGGAACTTCCCCAAAAGCACAGTTTTCCATATTAAATCTTTTTAGGACCTTCTGTATGTAGTTATTTTGAGAAAGTCCTAATAAGCCATGTGCTCTATTCCTATGAATTTCAATCCCTAAAACATAAGAGGCTTCACCTAAATCTTTCATATCAAACTGATTTGATAAAAATGATTTAGTTTCTTTAAGTAGCTTTACATTGCTGCTTGCTAAAAGAATATCATCAACATACAGTATAAGAAAAATAAAACTATTCCCAACTGTCTTGATATAAACACATTCATCAACAATGTTTTCTGTAAATCCAAATGAAGAGATTACTGAATCAAATTTTTTATACCATTGTCTAGAAGCTTGTTTCAATCCATATATGGATTTCTCAAGCTTACAAACTAAATTCTCTTTCCCAGGTTCCACAAAACCTTCAGGTTGTTGCATATATATGACTTCTTCTAATTCTCCATTTAAGAATGCTGTTTTAACATCCATTTGATGCAGTTCCATGTTATAATGAGCTACGAGTGCCATTATAATTCTGAATGAATCCTTGGTGGACACAGGAGAAAAGGTTTCATCATAGTCTATGCCCATTTTTTGTGTGAACCCTTTTGCTACTAACCTAGCCTTATACCTCTCTATGTTTCCATTAACATCCCTCTTAGTCTTAAAAACCCATTTTGAACCTATAGCTTTCTGATTTGGGTTAGGTCTTACAAGTTTCCACACTTTGTTTTGACTCATGGAAACAATTTCTGCTTCCATTGCTTTATGCCATTCTGTAATTTCAGTGCTCTCTATTGCTTGTTTATAACTTAATGGATCATTATCTTCTGCATCCAACTCTTGTAAATAAACAATATAATTGCTATTTTCCCCAAAATTTGGTTTTCTATGTCTCTGAGATCTCCTAAGCTGAGGTTGTTCTACAATTTGATGTTCAGCTTGAATTTGGTTAGGTTCAACTAAATGCTCATTTTGAGCATGGTTAGGAGCATTCTGATCTAAGACTACTGGTTCCTCGAAATTTTGATTTTGGACCGTAATTTCTGTATCATTACTTTGCATTTCATTTCCTGAATTAAAAGGTAAAAAATTTTGCACAAGAACATTTTCTGTATTTTCTGTAGTTTCCTCAAAAACTGCAGTCAAGTCTTCAAAACTTGTATTACAGATATCTTCATCCATGAACTTAGCTTGATGTGTTTCAAAAGTTCTGGTTGTTCTATTAGGTGTATAAAATTTATAACCTTTTGATTTTTCACAATAACCAATGAAATGACAACTTAAGGTTTTCTGATCTAACTTTTGTGCTAATTCTTTAGGTATTTTTGCTTCAGCTTTGCATCCCCAAACATGAAAATGATGCAAGCTTGGTTGTTTTCCTGTCCAAAGTTCAAATGGAGTCTTTTCTACAGATTTACTAGGGGCTCGGTTGCAAATATAATTTGCAGTCTTAAGAGCCTCACCCCATAGGAATTTAGGCAACCCTGTAGTGCACATCATGCTTATCACCATATTTATTAAGGTTCTATTTTTTCTTTCTGCCACCCCGTTTTGTTGAGGGTTGTAAGGAGTTGTGTACTGAGCCTTAATGCCATTCTCTTGTAAGTAAAGTGCAAAAGGTCCCTTTTGTTGGCCTGCTTCAGTATGTCTACCATAGTACTCCCCTCCTCTATCAGACCTAACAATTTTAATTTTATTCTCTAGCTGCAATTCAACTTCAGTTTTATATATTTTGAATGCCTGTAGTGCTTGAGATTTTTCTGATAAAAGATAAATATAGCAGTACCTAGAAAAATCATCTATAAAGGTGATAAAATATATGTTTCCACAGATGGTTATGTGTTTAAAAGGGCCACATATGTCTGTATGAATTATTTCTAATAGTGAATGACTCTTAAATGCATTTGTGTTTCTGCTGTGTGTCATTTTCCCTTTGCAACACTCTATGCAATCTGTTAAATC
The DNA here is from genome assembly GCF_933775445.1 of Argentina anserina. NCBI lineage: Eukaryota > Viridiplantae > Streptophyta > Magnoliopsida > Rosales > Rosaceae > Argentina > Argentina anserina. The sequence goes on from NC_065875.1 coordinate 5,864,347, forward strand.
AGAATAATCTAAAGGTGGTAAAATTTTATTCTTTTCCAATGTTTTAAGTCTTTCTTTAGATATATGGCCTAATCTCTTATGCCAAAGGTTAGCAGACTTGTTATTATGTATGGTTCTTTTACTTCCTGTAACATGGTTAACTGAATTTATGCTTTCTGCATTCTCAATAGCTAGAATCTCCTGTTTAATCACAGAACAATCTAATTTAAGGTAATTATTGCATAACAAACCACCACCAATGTATTCAGAACCTCGAAAAATTTTTATTCCATCAAAATCAATAACAAGTCTCAATCCAATACCAACCAAAAGACCTACTGAAATAAGATTCCTTTTTAAAGAAGGAATGTAATAAACATTGTTCAAGAAAAGAAAATTTCCAAATCCTTGTCCTAAATCTAATTTCAAGGTTCCAATCGCCTTAACTGCTACCCTGGCACCATTTCCCACACAGACATGTTGCTCACTGTTCCTTGGAGCTCGCCTCTTTATGATACCCTGCAATGAAGTGGTAATATGGATAGGTGAGCCCGAGTCTAACCAGTATGAATGACTATCTATATTAACAAAGTTAACTTCTAGGGAAAATACTGAATTAGGGTATGAGTCACCTTTCTTAATCATCCAGGCTTTAAAACCTGGACAGTCTTTCTTTCTGTGACCAACTTTCTTGCAAAAGAAACATCTGAACCTTGATCCATTCCCTCCAGCCTCTCCATTGCAACCTTTAACATAGCATTTTTTCTCACATGCCTTCTCATGATTCCCAGAAACTTTAGTTGGAACAGTTTTCTTAACTTTAAGTTTGTTTTTACCCTTCCATTTTGGCTTTTCAACTAAATTAATGGCAGTGGTTGGCTTGGACTCTTTCTTAATCCTCTCTTCCTCATTAACACAGACTGAAATGAGTTTGTTGAGGCTCCAATTGGCTTCAGATGCATTATAGGAGGTTTTCAGGTTACTGTAGGTGGTAGGTAAGGAATCTAGCACTTGAGCCACAACCTGGTCATCTTTAACTCCCATGTTTAAATCTCTAAGCCTAGCATTAATATCCATCATGCCCATAATGTGTTCTCTCACAGAGCCAACACCAGTAAAATTCATGTCATTAAACTGCCTAGACAGCCTAGAAATCTCAGCCTTATTGTTTTCCATGTAATATTCAGAGATAGCCTCTAAATAATCCCAAGCAGTCTCAGGTTCCTCAATTGACCCTCTAATAGAGTCTATCATGGTAGTCCTAATGAAACTCTTAGTCTTCCTATTGCTAGTGTGCCACTCTTTATAGATCCTTTTGGTCTCAGCATCATCTTCATCAGTAGGCTCAGCAGGAACATCCTCAACCATGCATAAATCCAATTGATTGGTCATGGTTATATGATAATCTATGTGCCTTCGCCAGTCCTTATAGTTAGTTCCATTAAGCAACACCACTTGACCAAGGTTAACAAAAGTAGAGCCTAAAACAACAAGGAAAAACATACATAAGCTACTGCAAGCACCATTTTGTGTGTTTATATATATATTATATATTCTGTAAGCTTCAGTCTTATAAAAACAGTCATGCATACTACCAAAAATTAATTGCTCAACCATTTTTCAAATCAGAAGCATGAAACTTTAATTTTCCCCATAGAGCTGTAGTTGATAGTGAATAACATCTTTGGATATAAAATTCATCATCCTAAAGTTTCTTTATCACCAAACCATGGTTGTTATATACCAGTTATTAATGAAACAGTCAAAACTTTGGTTAAGAAAAGTTCCAAGAATCTGAAAAGATATATAAGCCATATAAGATGCTGCATTAACACAAAACAACACAGTGAACATCTTCTTTGGAAGAACAGAATATAAGTGTTATGTTGAATTAGCTGCACAAGCTCAGTTTGTTAAATGAAAATTTTAAGAAACAATAAGAAAAAATTGCTTTGTGCAATATAGTCCATAAAGCTTCCTTTAAATCACAAACTAAATCAAAGGTCTTATTTCCAGTTCATAACCTCAGTAAAACCAATGATCTTCAACTATGATTAATTCTGCAGATTTTGTATATATATAATTTGGGAGATTACTGTAATATATATATATATATACTTCCTCTTAAAAATTTCTGGCAAAATCATAGTCATGCAGAAACACTATTCAATCACAGAAGCAATACAATTGAATCCATACAGTGCCTGAAAATAAACGTACAAGCCTCCATCTCCAGATCATGTCAAAATCAACCAATTCAGTTATCACAGATCATCTAAATGCCTAGCACACGTCAACCACAACGAATACTTTATCTATATGCCAACACTTCTTCATATGACCATCCACAAATGCAGAATTGAAGTTTTGACAAGATTCAGATTGAAGACTTACCTTTGCCTCTGCTACAGCGCTGCAATTTGTTAGCATAAACTCAGACAATAAACCCAATCTGGCCATATTTGCGCCTAAAAGGGTTTGAATCCCTTTACTGAGATTAATACTCTCAGTTGCGCTTCAATTCCCCCAAAAAACCCAGAAGCACGATTATGCAGGACAAGAAATTGGATATGAATTGGGTGCATGAATGGGTTATTAAGTAGGCTTAGAATCGATGAATGCGGATTGAGGATTTTTTGCCTACTTCCGAAAAATAGGGTTTTATTCTCTTATGTAGTTTTACTGAAACGAAAACAAAACAAAATTCTTTTATGCAGTTTGTGTTATTCTTGTTCTGCTCTGATACCACATGTTAGACTAAATATGTGAATGACCACATGTTAACATCTCAAGCAAGAATTGATTCCACAAACATGGCACACAGAATATGAAAACAGAACATTGTGTATTCCTGATAGTGTAGAGACTCACCAGTTGAAGAACCTCCTAAGCCTGCCATTGCTACACGTTCTCTGCAGCTGCACCAAGACACTCTTCTGAATCACACACAAGAACACAGTATGGGGCTGAACTTAATGTTTTCTCTCCTATATGTGATCAGGGAATGTCTCTCTTATTTATACCGGTGTAAAACTCCACTTTGTGCTCACCCATAGAGAGTCCAAAGTAGACTGAAATATTATCTGTTAAGAGACCTAATTGATATCACAATCTTCATATTGAACAGGTTGTCAATCTGATAAGACTTCTAGATTTATCAAGAGATATATATCTTGATAACTACTGTAATAGGATTACTGCATATATAATTTCTGCTATTCAACTTGATTTAATCCAATTGAATTATCTGAAGTGGTTAAGATAATGTCAAGTCCATTTTATTTCTAACAGCAGAGGCATGTTTCTCCTTTGAATGGTTAGTTGGGTGTTTGTTTGACTAGCATGCAGAAGAATGAGAACGTAGAGAGTTCTAATGTGGTGTCTTTGACCATGAATGCAGAGCAAGCTCAAATTGTTTCTTCCGTGATGGGTCTGGTTTCGATGCATCATGAATGCTTTGTGTTGGAATTGCCAGAGAATTGGGAATCCTTGGACAGTTACGGGGCTTAAAGGGATTGCTTCCATCAACATTCCCAGTTTGATTTTTTTAAGTGAAACTAGGTGTAATAAAGAGGAGATGGAGTAGGTTAAACATGAGTTAGGTTGGGAAAATATTTTTACGGTTGATCGCAAGTTTGTGTCGCGGAGGAATGGAAAGGGAGTTAGTCGACGTGGTGTTTACTTTGGAAAGATGATGTCAAGGTCTCGTTACAGTCCTTATCTAATCATCATATCAACGTTGTAGTGGGGGAGTTGGGTGATCTGGAGTGTTGGCATTTTACAAGGATTTATGGGTGTGGAGGAAGAGTGATCGTATTCAGACTTGGAACTTGCTTCGTTCTTTGAGTATGCAAGGTAATCTTCCTTGGGTTGTGGGGGGAGATTTTAATGAAATTTGTATGAGTTTTGATAAACTTGGAGGAGCTTGTAGAGGTGCACGTCAAATAAATGATATGTAAGATGCATTAGATTTTTGTGAGCTCCATGATGTCAAGTTTGTGGGGGCAGTGTTTTTGACTCATCGATGTCAGCTCCTAGTGACCTTACAATCTTAGTTGAATGACCTCTTACACAATGAACAAATGTTTTGGCGTCAGAGAGCAAATGTTTTTTGGCTTCGAGATGGAGACCTAAACACTAGTTTTTTCCACCAGAGGGCAAAGAACAAGAAAAAACAATTATATTGTTGGTTTGTTTAATGAGGCAAGGAGATGGTGTACGGATGAGGGTAAAATTAGTGGCATTTTGGTGCCTTATTTTCATAATTTGTTTTCTTCTGGTGCTAGTGTGACATAACGACTTATCCTGGATTATTTGTCAAACTCAGGTGATGTTATTGATAATGCTTCTTTGACTAGAGAATTTGAGAAGGATGAGATTTTTGCGGCTCTGAAATGTATGCATCCTTCTAAAGCTCCCTGCCTTGATGAGTTTTCTCGGTGTTTTTATCAGTCTTTCTGGGATCTAGTGAGTGATGATGTAGTTGCGGCAGTCATAAATATGTTTTCCTCAGAGGTGAGTTTACATGCTGTGAATAAAACTTTTATGGCTCTTTTTCCAAAGGTTCCACATTATATGAATCAATTAAGGCCCATTAGTTTGTGTAATGTTATCTATAAGATTAGGTCAAAGTGTCTTGCAAATCGCTTGAAGTCGATTTTGGATAATTTGATTTCTCCTTTTCAGAGTGCGTTTGTTCCTAGCGGATTAATCTCAGATAATTCTTTGTTAGATTTTGAGATTTCTCACTGTTTGAAGAAGAGGAGGAGCGGCAAAGTTGGATATTATGCGTTTTAATTAGACATAAGTAAGGCTTAGGACTGGGTGGAGTAGGGTTTTCTTGAAGCTACTATGTTGAAGTTGATTGGTTCGGCCTTCGAGAAGATTGCGACATAGAGATTCAATTTCGCCATATTTATATCTATTGTGTGCCAAATTGCTCTTGAGGAGGATTTACATGCATAATGGGTGGGAGCTGCTTTGCAAGGGGTTTCAATGTGTAAGCAAGCTCCAAGTATCAGTCACCTTTTCTTTGTGGATGATTCTTTTATTATTTTCAAAGCCGGCATGGCTGAGGTGGAAGAAGTTAAGTGCATTCTTCCAGAGTATGAAGTGGCATCTGGCCAACAAGTTAATTTTTCTAGAAAAGCGCTATTTCTTTTAGTAAGAATGTTCATCCATTTATGCAAGAGGGTATAGCTTATATTCTGGGTGTTGAAAAGGTGCAAAAGCATGATAAATATCTAGGGTTACCAACGGATATTAGCTACTCCAAATAAGAGGATTTCAAGTATCTGAGAGAGAAGGTCAGAAATAGAACCCAACGGTGGAGGGAGAAGACTTTGAGTTTGGCTGGTAAAGAGGTTTTGATTAAAGCTATTGCTTAATCCATTCCTTCTTATGTTATGAGCTGCTTTGAATTGCCGAAATATTTATGTGATGATATGCATTTGTCTCATGGCTCCGTTTTTGGTGGGGTGATGGGGAAGAGAAAAATAAGATTCAATGCTTAGCTTGGGAAAAGTTTTGTTGTTCAAAGTCTCAGGGAAGTCTGAGTTTTCGTAATATGCATGTTTTTAACCTTGCTCTTTTGGAAAAGTAAGGTTGGAGACTAATCCAAAATCCAGAATATGTTTTGGCTAGAGTCCTAAAATGTAAATATTTTCCGAAATGTTCTATCATGGAGGCTCTTACAAAAGAGGGTCAATCTTACACGTGGAAAATTATTCTCTCAGGTAGAGAAATGCTTAAGCAGGGTCTACGTTTTCAGGTGGGGAATGGGTTAAATATTTCTCTTTGGAACAACCCGTGGCCCCATAGACCTGTTTCTTTTAAACCGTACTCTACTGTGATGGAAGGTACTGAGGATATGATGGTCTCTGATTTGATAGATTCTGAGAACAAAGTGTGGCTGGTTGATATTTTGGAGGAGCTTTTCTCAACAGGTGAGGTAGATATAATTGCTCAAATCCCTTTAAGCTTGAGGGACACAACTGACAGAATAATTTGGCATCATGACCGAAAAAGGGGTTTTTGCCGTACATAATGAGTATCATGCTTTCTTAATCAAGTGGTTTTCATCAATGTGGCATCCTCTTCTCATGGCGGTATCGGTCGGGTTTCAAACATGCATTGGAATATGGTGTGGGATGCTAGGGTCCCCCAAAGGTGAAGCTATTTGTTTGTAGGCTTATTAGAGGGTGTGTCCCCACCAAAGAGGCTCTCCAACGAAGGCATGTGGAGATGAGTGAGGTTAGTTGTCTCTTTTTCCATGGTGAATTTGAATCTGACATGCATTTGTTCAAGCTTTTGTCTTGCTTTTGGTTGTATGGCACACTAAAAGTCAATGCTATGGACCATGTTGTTTCTAGTTTGATAGAGTAGATTCATTATATGCTTGAAATAGTGTCGGTGGATCAGAGGGATGTTTTTCTCATGTGCTTATGGGGTATATGGACTGAGAGAAATAATGTCCTCCAACATCTAATTTGGAATGAGGTCAATTTTCAGCCTATGAATATGATTCAGTGGGTGAGTAAGCATCTTGAGGATTTCCAGCAGGTTCACCAGAGAGAAGTGAGTAAGAAGAAGAGGCCGTTGACTAAGTGGGAATGTCCTCCACTGGGTAGACTGAATATCAATGTTGATTGTGCTTTTAGTAGCTTGAATGGGAGTGGTTGGGTCAGAGTAGTTGTTAGAAATGTAGATGACTTGAGTATTGCCGCTATGGTAAGATCGGTTCGGTATTCATACTCGGCTCTAAATATGGAAGCGGAGGCATGCATAGTTGGTTTATTTCTTGGGATTCACCAAGGTTGGATGGAAATTGACATTAAGAGCGACTTGGCTATTTTAATTAATGCTCTGACGAATGAGACGACATATTATTCAAACGTAAGTCGGGTCGATTATTGTAAAGATTACTTGTTTGCTTTTCAATCTGTCAGGATCATACATATCTACCGTGAAGCAAACAGTATTGTGGATAGATTAACACATTCTATTTGGCTAGAGGAGACTCCTACTATCATTCATGATGTTCTCTACGAGGATTATTTGTGTTGTAGTACTATAGCACGTAATTCAGGTTATGTGCCCCCCCCCCCCCCGTCCTAATTTTATAATAAATGAAATCGAACGTGAGGATGAGCCTTCCAGCTAGGCTGGGTCCAAACCCCTTAAAAAAGGTATTTGTCACTTTATAAAGTAAGGAATTATGGAAAGTATATAAAATTTTAGAGCTAGCATGTAGAGCTCAAATGCAACTAGCATATGTATGATTTTTTCCAAACCATCCCTCTCTCCCAACCTTGAGTTCTTTACTTTTTCCATTGGAAACTGTAGAATCTAACCCAAGAATAATAGCAGCGGAATAATAACAACAGTGAATAGTTGCGGGAAATATGAAAAGAGCTGCGGGTAAATAGTTCACGGTAGTAGATTCAACACAAGGGACTCACACTAACAACTAACTACTTGAGAGAATAACTGAGGAAGATAAATATTATTAACAACTTAAACACTGCTACATATCTCTCTTATTGAGATATCAAACAACACAACAAACTCTTCTATTTAAAGAGAGAGAATGACTTATGAAGAAGTTACAGGAAATCTCTAGAATGAATTATTATAATAGGACACAAGTACCAACTACTTATGAATACTAAAAAGTAATAACCAAAAGACTAGAGATAACTCAAATATACCAGTCATGATCTTGGGCCTGGACTTGGGCCTGAGCTTGGTTTACATTCGAAACCCAAAATATGAGTTTCTGAAGTTGAGAACTATGAATTGGTTGCTAGCTCACCTGTCAATGTGTGGTATACCATAACCTAATAATTCCATTGTCTTTCAGGCACTCCACAATATACACCAGCCTGTGTCTGTCATACCAACCAAAATGTTTGATTCCAATTTCTTCAATGACCAAAACAACCATCCCTTCCCTCCAAAATGTCACTATGTCGAAAGTGGGTGGTATATTTGTAAGTTGGCAAGAAGAAACAGAATAGACTGGCCATTTTCTTAATTTGGGAATTAAATCTTCACCAACTGCCACCAGCCTATAAGAAAGTGTACTGTTCGATCTAGGAAAAAGATCTTTCTCAGAGAACAATCAGCAAGCGCCGGTGTCGAACCTTAGATGGTTCAAACCTTCATTCTATGTTGTTGTTGGCGTGCCAGTACCTTTGAGTTAGGTACAACTCTTGCTTTGTTTGACAATTATCGCGCTCACAGACTGTCTTCTTCTCAAACGATTGCTCCGCAGTTGCTGATAAACCGCTGAAGTTCGAATGACCTATACACAACCGAAGTTGCTAGGTACCTTCCACTCCACCTCAAGTAGATGGCCGATCTTACTTTACACTGCTTGGGGAAAAGCAGAGCTTATAATGTGTCTTTGATAGCGGGACTCTCTCGCTGTAGGGATTTGATGACTAGTGCACACTTTTGTGTTTGCTAGAAGCTAGGCTAGCGACTCGATGGACTTGACTCTAGTTGCCGAGGTTAATCGGACTTGTTTACTACATGCAGCGCGAGGCGTACATCTGGGTAGCTCCGCTCCGATGGGAGACTTGGTTGCCGAAGCTAATCGGACTTTTACTCCGTTGGGAGATTTGACTATGCGGTTGCACGATAGTTTGTTTGACGTTGCGTGTGTTATTATGCACATTCGACCCCTTTATATAGAGAACACAGATTGTTCTTTCTTGCATATCAAGTCTTGAGAACCTCCTAATTGATTTGGATTCACCTTCCTTATTCAACTCAGATTATATACAACATTAGTCCCCTAAATCTATTCCAATACGGCAGGTAATCTTGCTATATGATAGATTTTTCCCAAATAATCGGTCCACGAACCTAAAGAGTAGACAATACCGGAGTATTATTTTAGGCCCAAACATTGCCCCCCATGCCTTGAAATTGAAGACCCAGCGACATTGAAAAGGACTAGAAGAACAACCCAAACGGTTATCTTTTTAAAATAATTCGAAATGCTTTATGTTCCCCCGTTGCCAACCGACGCGCGGCTTCGCCTCAAACCACTACAACCTTTCGAGCTGACATTCGCGAGAAACACCTACTGTTTCAGAAACTCAAACCAGTTTCAATCGAGCAGACGCGACTCTTCCCAGAACCCAATCGGTTTCAATTTCAGAAACCCCTTCAGTTTCTATATAAACCACGATCTCGAACTCTACCAGTTCATCCAGCCCGATTGCTCCATCATCAGAAAACCCAGAAAGCCCTTTTTCGAAATTCCTGATCTCTATCAACAATGGCACCGAGACCTAATCACAATGATGCCCAGGAAGGTGCAAGGCTTTTTCTCAGCTACCCAAACAACGAACCCAACAATCACACCACCATTGGAGTGATTGATGACAGCACCGTGTTCTTGGGCCCCTCTCTTGCCGTAATCCCAGAACACATCAATGGCGACTATCACCACCGCTCGCGAATTCCTCTGCTTGCCTTTAGGAACACCCCCGCCACTTTCAATGGATGGCAATTGCAAAATCATCACGGGTCCCCCGTTAGAGCATGGCCCATTGTTTCCTCAGCTATGCGAACATGGTATGAGGGTCGCCGTTTGATCAATTGATCCGTCTGGGAAGCAGCAGGAATCATGGAATGTATCGATCTTTCCTTCAAGCTTACTCAAGATGGAGGTAACAGATTTGCCATCATGACCGCTGCTTGCTTCTGGAATTCCGCAAGTAATACCTTCGATTTTCAATTTGGTCAAATGGGTATATCTCTGCTAGACATATATGCTATCTTAGGTCTACCAGTTGGTACCAAGCCTTATAGAGATCAAGATTATCTTGTTGTTGAATGCCTAGTCACAGCCACCCGTGCGGTTGGCATTTATCAATCGTATGGTTCCTGGCTTTCCCATTTTAATCACAACCATACCGCTAATGCTGGAATTGCCTTCTTGGAATTTTGGCTATCAAAGTTTATGTTCTGCTCCAACTCCAAGAAGATGACTAGGCGCCACATGCAACTCGCGACCCTCCTCTACAATGGCCAGACTATGGGCTTAGCACAAGTAGTTCTGGCAAAACTATATCGGATGATGCGTTCACTCACTATGGAACCTCTTGATTATCACAATCTCTCGGGGCCCATGTGGATTCTAGACCTCTGGATCCAGGTGTACTTTGCGCAATTGCGGAATGAAAATGCAAGGGACTTTCGTCTGAATCAAGTATTAGGAGAAGCATTTGTTGGTTTGGAGCCCAATTTCACTCTTCGCTATGCCGCGTGCTTCGAGTACTTCTACACCCTGTTCTTGACTCAGCACGGCTGTTCCTAGACCGTACTCACCTTGATGCCCTCTGTGGAGGCTTTTTAGTCCTTAGACGCTATGATGGGGACAGCCGGCATCTGTTTGAACAAGCTGTTTCCATGGCAGACCTGCCCTGGCACCCTTGCAAGGGAGTGGAACTCTATGCCCCCCATCTCTTCGCGAGGCAATTAGGCATGGCTCAAATGGTTCCATTCCCTCCCATTGAGAGTCTGAACTTGTTTTCATCATGGCGACGCCCCATGGTTCCCGCCACTGCCGCCAATCCTGGGAACCAGTCTCAGCTGCGACCTACGCCATTTCCTGTGATAGCAAGTGGAAGTATCCTTCGCTGCTTCCGCGTCGACAACACTTACCCCCAATGGTGGAAAAAGATTAATTCTGGCTAGTGGGAGCAACGATCGCGGGTCATCTTTCAATACATCTTCCGGGCTGGGCTCAGAAGATACTTGCAGGAAGATCCTGAGGTTCCCAGTGATGAGGATTTGCTGTGGACAGTAATTCCAAATGCCGCAAGAATTGTCCCCTCAAGGGTAAAATCCTAACTCTCCTTAGAACTCCCACAGTTCTATTCCAACTTGATTAAAAACCACTAACCGGTTCATGTTGCAGGTTTTTGAGGACACAGCTGGTGCTTCCTCCTCCCAAGGCTGTAAGGAGGGAGGATAATGGAATCTGACAACGACGAGGACGATCCTGACACCATAGACTTCAATCCTGTAAGTCTTCCTCCATATTCGATTAGCAATCTTAAAGGCTGTTGCAACTGTCGCCATTAAACAACGTCTGTGATCATCAGTTGAGGTACATTCTTTGTTCCAACTGGCTCATGAACCACTTTGACTGATTCTTATTTGATTTGTAGGTTCGCGAGGACCCAACCTCACGACCTCTATTCACCACTCAAGCTGCCGCAACCGCGATGAAAGACATTTCTGTAAGTAGTTAAACACATTGTTGCCCCCCAAGCAACACTTCATTGTTTGCTAGGATGTAGTTCCTTTACCTTATATTGTTTGTCTGTGAATCAATGATGCACTACATAGGCTCATGCTGAAGCTCAGCCACCTACCATGGGAGTCGCGACTGCTATCCAACAGGCTGTGATCGCGTATAGAGAACCAATTCAAGCTACTCCCCTCAACACGGTGGCGAGCACTCGGACCTTGGAGCCACAAACATCAATCAACCCAACAGTAGTACTCTCCCACTCCTCTTCAACTCAAAGTCTGGAGAATGAGGTAGGAGATGAAGAAGGTGTGACCAGCTCTCACTGAGAAGGTGAAAATGTGGGGCATTCCCTCGCGAATGCGGCCTCAGCGAGCAATAATGCTGCACCAACACCCCTTTCAGGAAACAATGTTCCTTCTTCTCAATCTGATGGGGTAAAACCCTTAACCACCTCTTGGTTTATATGTTTATGTTCCCCTTTGTAAACACTTAATTGTCTTATTAACTGTTCTTTATCCTCTGTAGGTTGTAGCAATCGCGACTACTTCCAGCCCGGTAATCGTGCTAACTGTTGGAGCCTCTGGATCGACACCAGTTGTTGATCCATCAGAGAATCATTCTAGTACATCTCTGGAAGACCTTCTAGATGATATGCTAGGTCCTGCCAGCCCCTTGACGCCCTTAGAGTCTCAAGAACTAGTCCAGGCCCGAGCACAACTTGCGGAGATATCTGCTGAGGATCTAGCTGATCCAGCGAGCCTGGCTAAGGTCCAAGATGCTCTTTGCTACCTCAAACTACACTCAACTGACCCCAGCCTAGTAGCGAAGGCTGAACAGGCACTGAGCACCATTCTATGCCTCATGGCAGAATGCCAAGCTTTGAGGAACCAATCTTAGAATCTGTTGCAACGCAACGCTGATGCTAGAAACTTCATTGCGCAAAGCCCTGCTCAACTTAAGACCAAGCTTCAGCATGCCAAGACCAGCCGTTCGCAACAAATTAGTGCATTGCGGCAACAAATAGCGGAGCTTGAAGCTTAGCAAGCTAGAGAGCTTAAGGTTGTGGAGGAAGAGATAAGAAGTACTATACCCCAAGTACATGAGCGCAAAAGGCAACTGGCAGCTTCTGAGGCTGAGGAAAGGAGGATAAACAACCTGATTTGTGATAAAGCCAATGACACTGGAAAACTTCCCCTAGATATCCGCCTTGTCGGACATAGAATGTAATTTGAACACCAAAGTATTTTAGTAGTAAGAATTACAGTTTATCTCTGTCTGCTCACCCTACTTGAGTCTCCTTGACCCGACAAAAACCCAAGCAAAGGCCCAAGGCCAGAGCCCAATTTAACTCACTACCGTCCAAGTTTGGACGCAAACTCTCGAAAACATGAGCAATCAATATCGGGAAACGCACAAATCGTTTCAGTTTGACCACTATTGCTGCAATAAATCCCGGGCGCGATCTCCAAATCTGTATCTCTAATCTCAGCCCTTGAATCCAAGTTTCTTCTGCTATAAAACGAAACCCTAAGGTAAGAACACACAACACTCTCTTCTGCAGCCTCCAACCATGTCTGTTCCATTTCTTCCTTTGAAACCCCTTAGGTTTCTTAAGTTTCATCCCCCAGATTTGCAAACTCTATAACAGCTTTTAAGAGTCTTATTCTACCCTCAAATGTGAGGTGGGAGTCTTATTCCACCCTCACATCCTCCCTTCTTTGTAGTTCAGCACTAGAGATCTGTCCTGCGTTAAGAGCTGTTCCTGGTGAAGGATTACAAGTGAGAAAGAGGAAATAACAGCCCTTCCTGAGCCCCGTTTATCGTTCTTTAATCGCCGAGCATCAAGAAGCAGGCATCCATTTTTATGACCAGAGACAATAGGTGCTTTATGCTCGTCTCGTACATCTTTTCATACGCGATGCGAGCTGTTGCATCTCCTATGTGCAATATCCTCCAATCTCCCTTCTTTGAAGGAGCACGGGGAGAAGTGTACAAATCAAGGCTCTGGAACCTTCATGCTACCACCAGTCTCCCAATTAGAACCTATGTTCGGCACCAAGCTGGTTCCAATTGGCCTTCAAGAGGTGCAGCTTAATCTCGAGTTTCTCGTGGTGGTGGGATGAACATGAGGAATCGTGAAGACCTTTCCACCTAGCATAGATGGTATCAGAGCTTGTTAAAGCTCACATGTAATAGTATAGGTCTTGTATAAAGTTTCTGGCCACAAAGCCCTATGAATAAAACACAACTTGATTTAAAAACACGTGTATTGTTTTATTACTGCGCAACAAAAGTTACAACACGATTATTGACCACAGGTATTGGTCCAATGCTGTTACACAAAAAATGTCGGAGCATGGATTAAGAAACTCATAAAGTTTCAGAAACTCGAAATTTTAGTTTTCCAAATTTCTGGGCTCGTGACCGTTAATAACAAGTACTACTTATCCATGGTGTTGCCCCCCTGTTTACTTGGTAGAAAGGATGGAAACCAAGGAAACACTAAGTCTGAACACCAGCTACTTTGCTTGCACCGCTGCCAGTGGATCTTCATACTCCCAAACACTAGGAAAGTACTTCTTAAGATGGCGACCATTCATGGGATTTCTGTGAACATTCCCATCAGTGTCGCGAAGGTAGTAAGCACCTTTGCCTATTACTCGATCAATCACAAAAGGACCTTCCCATTTAGCAGATCATTTACCACGACCATCAACTCGCTCACCGTAGGGCAAACAAGCTTTCCACACTAAGTCCCCAGCTCCAAAGCTGCGTCCTCTCGTGCGTTTGTCATATAGCCGTGCTATCTTATGCTTTTCTGCCATAAGGCTGTCGAGAGCTTCCATCCGACGAGAATCCAAGTCTTCATGTTCTTGATACATAGCCTGGACATAGTCCTTGCCAATCAACTGGTGTTGCTCGCGAACCCTCAGCGACTGAACATTAACCTCAATAGGAAGTACTACATCATGTCCATACATCAAGGCATAAGGTGTAGTACCGGTTGGAGTTCGTTTGGAAGTTCGATAAGCCCATAATGTGTAATCCAACTCGGTATGCCAAGATCGCGGAGTTGCATCCAACATTCGTTTAAGGATAGACATAATCACGCGGTTGCTAGCTTCTGCTTGGCCATTCGATTGAGCATAATAAGGACTGGAATGCAGAAACTTGATCCCATAGCCGGCTAAAAACTTCTGAGTCTTTTCAGCCATGAAACCTGCCCCCCTGTCTGCTACCAAACACTCTAGAATGCCATACCTGGTGATAATATATTTGAAGATAAAGTCAGTGATCACCTCTGAAGATGTCGTCTTGACTGGTATAGCCCGACCCACTTGGTGAAGAAATCTGTAGCCAGTAAGATGTGCTTGTGCTGTAAGGAAGAATTGGGATGAATCTCCCCAATAAAGTCTAAAGCCCAACCGCGACCTGGCCAAGGTTTAATTATTGGTTACAGAGGAACGTCTGGCACATGTTGGACTGGTCCATGCATCTGACATTCGATGCAACCTTGCTCAAAGTTAATGCAGTCCTTGAGCATGGTAGGCCAATAGAAACCATATCGGCGAATGAGCCATCTCATCTTTGGGCCAGCTTGGTGAGAACCACAATTGCCACAATGAACCTCTCGTAAGCACCTCTTAGCCTCAGCTCCATAGATGCATCGCTGATACAAGCCGTCATCTGCCCTGCGCAATAGTTCACCGACTCGAATGACGTAGTTAGTAGTAAAATATCTAACCCTCTTGTCCACCGGTGTAGAAGGATCAGTGAGGTACTAGATAATCGATTGTCGCCAATCTACATCAATAGTGTCGATCACAGCAACCAACCATTCATCGTTAACTTCTTTCCTTGCGATAAAGGAAGGTAATGTGCGTCTCTGAACCTTCAGAATCCTTTCGCGAACGCCATCTACCAAGTGAATGCCCGTAGCCAACTGTGCTAATTCATTGGCAGTGAAATTTCGTTCCTGAGGAATATAATCAAGCACTACGTCTGTAAATTGGTCTAACAATTCCAATGCTCGCTCCCAAAAATGGAGTAATGTAAAATTGTTGCACTTGTAGACACCCTTGAGCTGGTTAATGACTAGGAGTGAATCATCTAATACCTCCACCTCGGTTACTTCCAGATCAAGCAAGTTCCAGGCCAATGATGATTGCCTCATATTCTGCTTGATTGTTAGTGCACTTCCATTCTAATTGAAAGGAATAACAATGTCTTACTCTGGAAGGGTTAACCAATGCAACACCTGCCCCTGATAAATGATCAGTGCTGCTGCCATGAAAATACATAACCCAAGGCTGAGTGTGAACAAAGGAAACAACCAAGTTCTGGTCTTCGATGTCCTCCATAATAGGATGATGCAACAAAAAGTCGGACACTGCCTGTCCTGTGAGCGCCTTTAAGGGTGTATATTGTAAAGAAAACTCTGATAACGCCAAGATCCACTTGCCAATCCGACCCCTAAGCATAGGTCTGGTAAGCATATACTTCACTAAATCAGTTTGTGCCACCACCACTGTAGTGAAGGACAGCATATAATGGCAGAGCTTAGTACCAGCAAAGTACAAAGCTAAACACAACCTCTCAATTAGCGAGTATCTAGTTTCAGCCTCTAATAAGGTTCGGCTCAGGTAGTAAACTGCATGTTCAATCTTCTTGCCCCTCTCTCCATCACCATCTTGTGCTAAGAGTCCTGCTATTGAGTAGGGGGAAGCTAAGATGTATAGCTTCAACGGTATTCCAGGCAGTGGGGGTCTAAGAACAGGTGGATGAGTAAGGTATTCCTTGATTTTATCAAAAGCTACCTGTTGCGCGGGTCCCCACTGAAACTCTTGATCTGCTTTAAGCTTCAGCAAAGGAGAAAAAACTGCGGTTTTGCCAACAAAATTAGAAATAAAGCGTCGAAGGAAGTTTATTTTCCCAAGAAAACTCTGAAGTTCCTTCTTGTTCCTAGGTGCTGGAGCATCTAGAACTGCTTTCGCCTTGTCCTCCGCAACTTCAATACCTCGTTCATGCACTATGAAACCCAAGAAGTCTCCTGCTCGAACCCCAAAAATGCATTTAGCTGGGTTCATCCTGAGCTTGTGCTTTCTCATCCTGGTGAATAATGTCCTTAAATTCTCGATGTGATCCTCTTTCTTGTTAGACTTGACCACCACGTCATCTATATATACTTCGAGAATGCCCCCCAACACATCATGGAAAATTAGGTTCATCGCTCGCTGGTACGTAGCCCCTGCATTGGTCAGACCAAATGGCATATTGTTATACTCAAACACTCCAGTGAACCCTGGACATCTAAACGATGTTTTATGCCTGTCCGGTTCATAAACTGGAATCTGGTGATAACCGGCTGTACCATCTATAAATGATAGTAGTTCGTGTCCTGCGACTGCATCCACCAACATATATGCCACATGCATGGGATAGACATCTTTCGGTGTTGCAGCATTAAGATTCCTATAGTCGACACAAACGCGAATTTTGCCATTCTTCTTCCTTACTGGTACTATGTTCGACAACCAGTGAGAATATTTAGCTGGTCGGATAACACCGGCTTGGAACATGTTTTGAACCTCTTTCTTGACTGCTGCTGCTATATCTACACTCATTCGCCGTGCACTTTGTTGTACAGGCTTGTACCCTTCCATTATGGGCAAGCGATGGCAAACCAAATCTGGTGACAAGCCCGGCATGTCCTCAAATTTCTCAGCAAAACAATCGCGGAACTCTTGCAACAACTCTATCAAACGCTGCCTCAGTTCCTCATCCAAGTGTTTACTTATTCCAACCTCCATGGGCTCCTCTGTAGTCCCCAGATTGATCTTTTCCACTGGATCTTTCACTTTAGGTGGAGTGTCATCCAAAACTGCTGGTGCTAGTTGAATGAACTCCTCCTCTGCTCGAACCTCAGTTAAATCATCCTCAATGCACTCGACTAGCGCCACTGCCCCCCAAGCCTCATGTTCCTCTCTGTAAATAGACAAACGTTGGAGAAATGACACATAGGCCTGCTCTTGGTCCTTGGCCAGTGATGTAATCATGGACGATTATTTTTTGTTTTCACGATGAAGCCAGGTCTATTTATGTCTGTTTTAACCTATACTAAACCCCATCGCGTCAATTCTGTAGAAGTCACCCCAACTGGACGACCCTTGGTATCGATTCCGGCAACTCCTAAAGGCCTCATGTCACCATAATAGTACTCTGCATCCAAAATACAGGAAGCGACTGAGTATGGTCGATCATCTGCTTTCACTAGCTCTGCCTTATCAGTTGCGGGATCCCACATCAGCATCTCTTGGTGTAGAGTAGAAGGGATGCAGTAAGCTCTATGTATCCAATCCCTGCCAAGTATGATGTTGTATGGAGCGTTGCAATATGTAACGAAGAATGTCTGGAACAGCTCAGAAGGTCATATCTTGACTTTGAGGATCAACACTCCCAAGGTCTTAGTTAAGTTGCCAGCAAAACTCCTGACCTTAAGATTGCTACTGAGAACCTTTTCCTTTGCAATGCCAAGTGCTTCGACTGTTTTCACTGTAATAATGCTAATTGATGCACCGCCGTCGACGAGGATTTTGTTCACTCTCTTACCCTCCATCTCAGCTGATATGTATAAAGGTTTAATGTGTTGAGCCATGGTCGCTGTAGGCTTTGTGAACATCATAAAGAATCTTTGGAGCTCTATCGTCGTGTGAGATTTATCAGCTCCCTCTTTCCTCGTGTATTTCTCAACAGTTGGCACCTCTGTAGATGACAACTCTGCGACCGTACCCACCTCCTGGCCATGTGTCTCACCTCCAATGAATAGATGAGATGGCATCGGCCTTGGAAGCGCATACTTCGAGGACAAAGTGAACACCATGTTGCAACTAGGAACAGTATCTAGCCCCGGTATTCCTCCCTCGACGCTGTCTTCATGACAAAGGTTAAACATGTTGCAGTCTGGGGTAGCTGTTATTTCTTCATCATAACCGTCCTCAAGCTCGTCCTCTGGATCAAAAAATTCTAACCCTTGCTCATTACAACCTGGTTCTCCCACATTGTCGTCCGGAATTGACCCAGTTGGTATTCGCAGGGGGAACTTACTTCGGAGATACTCCGTTAGCGATTGCTCCTGATGGGCCTTTGGAGGAGTAACCACTGCCGCAACATCAACTACCTCTGTAACCACAAGTGCTGGTTCTTTTACTGTTGGAACCACTGGTGCTGGTTTTTTTATCTTCAACTTCTATTCAAATTGTGGCTTGATGTTCTCTGGACCTGGTTCATGGTGGCCTGGCTTACTTACAGACCTTTTTGGTACCCATTTAGATTGCGCAGGTTGTGCAACATTACTTTGCTGTTGTTTCTGCTGAGTAGAAACACCATGTACGTGTTATCTGCTTGTTGCTATGTCGTCGGTAGACGCGTAAGACAACCTATCATGGATTGAAACTCTTCGCTTTGGAGCAGTTTCCATTGGTCGTTCGATTCGATTATGAACGTTTTCCCTATGGCATGGCTCCTTCATGTGATTATCATTCCGACAAATGTGCATGTATGGCTTTAGACTAAGTTTTTCAACTGTCTCTCGCAACAGCCAAGGTGGCTGTTCTAGCTGGTCACGAGAGAGTTCTCCTCTATTATACGCTTCTAACATTCACTTGGCCCGTCCCCATCTTTTCTGTATGTTCCTCTTCTGAGTTTTTGTAGTTTCCATAGCTCTTCCATGCTCCTGAACATACCAGACATCCGGTTTTAATGACTTCGGTGCAGGCAGTATGTACGGCCGTTGTAGCGCCTCGCGCGAAGCTTGAGTTTCCGGCACATTCGCCCCAACTCGCTGCCCTCCAAGAACGTTCGCGACCCTACCAAGACCTGATTGTGGCCTTTTCAACACTTGAGCATAAGTGTCTATCTGAAATCTAGCTTTCTTGGGGTTCTCCCTCTCAGATAGATTTGTCAGCGAGCGAGGCCTCCGATGTCTTCGCGATTCCTCGCGTTTACCAACATTGTCACGGTTTTTGGAACACTCTTTCTTGCATCGATTGCAAAGGACATAAGTTTTTGCCCTTGCTACATTCTGTTCCTTGTCCTGGACAACGCTTTTTTGTTTACCCTGATCAAATTGCTTGGCTCTTGCAACCTCTTTCGCCACCGGCATTCCTTTCGTTGTTGTCTTCATACCCGGCTCGGGATCTGAAGCAAAAGACAACACTCCCTCATCTAACCACTAATGTATCTAGTCCTTGAACTGTATACAAATACGAGTATCATGAGTCCAAACGTTATGAAATTTACAATACCGTTTACCTTTAACTTTTTCCACAGTCGGGAACTCAGTCCATGGTACAATAGTTTCACCCTCAGCAATAAGCTTGTCCAAGATCTCATGAGCCAATGACGCATCATAAGTGTACTCAGCAAACTTGGAAGGGCGATGAGTCTTCAACGGTGTTGTCAATGGCGTAACTTCCACCATTGACACCGTAGGAAAGAGATCAATATCGACCCAAGCTGCAGCTCTTTTAGTGTCTACCCCAAGCATGCCTTTGTTAATCCAGGTCTGCAATTGATTCTTGAGCTTAACACAATCAGCTGTGTGGTGATTGAACAAGTTATGGAACTTGCAGTACTTCTTCCCTTCAATCTGTGATGCGGTAGGCATTGCAGTATCATGCTTCACTCTTCCATTCGCGAACAATTCATCCAGAATTTCCGGAGCCTTGTGAGCGTTATAGGTATACGAGTCGTACTCAGGCTTGGTGAATGCTGCTGTAGAAATCTTGACAGGGTCCCTGATAGGAGCACAAAGTGTAACGTTCTTAATGTTTATATGCCCTATTCTTATGCTTTGTTACTTCTTATTTAGTTGTTTTAGATTCATATTTGTTATATGTATGTTTAAAGTAGAGCTATTTCGATTTTAGATGATTTGATGATGAAATTGTGCTAAGTGTTAGAACTCCTGATTGAGCTAGGATTTCTTACTCGACTAGGACTCTACTTTCCTATTTTCATTCTTTCCTATTCCTTAATCGACGATTTCTTTTCAGGAAAGACAAATCATATTTGGAAAGAAAGGAGAGTTGCCGAGTTGCATTCCTAGTTGAACAAGGAAATCATATTCGAGTTGAACAAGGAGAAGAGGAGGCCGGCCTAGCTACTCCTAGTTGGACCAAGATTGTTGCCGAGCTGCCCTTTAGTGATCTCCCTATTGGACTTGGTTTCCTACATCAAGTTGGATATGGAGTACATAAATCAAATCCATAACAAAGAGGATTTCAGTTTCCCAATTGGATTCTATTTCCTTTTGGCACAGCAAGAAGGCTTCCTACACCTCTATATATAGAGGCCGGCCTCTCCATTCAGCAACATCATCAGCCCTATACACAAACACAGCCATAGCTCTGCCGAATTCATCCTTCACCATTCCAAGAAATCCTAAAACCGATTCCATCATTCCCCATCTATCAATAGCCTTCAAACACGCTTGTGAATGAGGTTTCATCCATAGAAGTCTCGGCTACACTTGTGGATTGCTTGATTTATAAAGTGTAACCATGATTCACTCTTGTTAATTTCGGTTTTGGTTTTATTCTTGTGCTTGGATGAAGCTTGCGATTTGTTTAGAGTAATCTTGTATCAATTTTGTCTATGAAATAGCTACTTGATTCAATTTATATAGAGGATTCGAAAATTGTTTTTGGTTTTATGAATTTCTGTTTTTGGTTTCTGCCGAATGCATGTGTGATCAATTTTCGATTTCTAAGTGTTATGACTATGCTTGTAGCATGATATTTAGGTTGTTGGATTAAAGACTTAAGCTAAGAACATGTTTATTCTTGTTTATGTGATTTTCGAATTGCATGGTTGTTGGTTAAGTAAGTGACATACTTGATGAATTCAATGTGCATGGCTTTGGGATTACATAATGAAGATGAACATGTTAGAATTTCGATTATGGCTGCTTGGTTTTGATCGAATGTATTAAGTGTCTATGTGTTTAGGTTACTGCTTAGAACCCTAAATGCATGATCCATCCATGGTTGCTCAACATATGTCTCGGCATGATTCTAAGAATAGGAAGTCATGAACTTGTTCGATTCCCTCTATGTGAGTTGTTTTGGTGATTGTTTATGTGTTGGTTGGTTGATCACATGTATATATTAGTTTAGGTTTTAGTTACTGTTTTTATGACTCAATCCAAAATCTATATCAAACCTTAAACCCTTTATGAATTCGTGTAAGTCTTGTGATCCTAAGCCCTGGCTGGATCCCCGGTTTGTGAACGATACCCTCTTGCTTTATACTACTATGATGTGTTCAGGGTTAAATATTGATGTTGAGTACTCGAGCATTCATCAAATGGCGCCGTTGCCGGGGACCCATAAGAGATGGATCCCTAACTTTTACTACGAATTCATTGTGAATATTGTACATTTGTATATTCTTATTCTTATTTCGTGTAACATATAGTAATGTATCTTAGGTTGTTTTGGTGCTTGAGTGACTGATTGTTGTAGGTTGTAAATCGAACGGAATAGGTAAAGTCCCTTTTGTTAATATTAGCCTTAACCCTTCATGCTAGCTCTCGAGTTTGCATGAGGTCGAGGGCGGCTTTTATTAACACTTGGAGATTTGTCTAACACATGAGGTTAAGTCCAGCTGAGTAAGGGGCACGCTCTTTTATTACTCTGGTGCATGGGACCAAAATTGGATCTCAGAGAACTACTGACTGACATACATCTCGGTGATGGAGTCGATAGGGAGTTCGCTCTCCGTAGTTCAACAAATGAGTCCTACCATGTTCACTATCTCTGATTGAGCTAAAGGCCTTCTGAAACAAAGACTTGATCTTGTGTCTAGGCATCCATACTTAGGCCGCACGTCCACCTTGATTTACAACTTAGAATCAATCGATCATTCAATCATTGAAATAGCAAAAAGAACTTGTGAATTGTATGAACTTGTGAAAACGTAAAGAACTAACACTTGTAAACTTGACATAGTTGCCGTGTCCTTCCCCTTAAGTGTGCGTGTGTATGACTAAGGGAAGGCACGAATTTTATGTATCCATTATGTATTCTTCATGGCTAACTCGTTACCTTTCATATAAACAGGTACTATGCATGTCCGAATTTTCTAAAAAGACACAAGAGCTCAAGGATCGAATTCAAGCACTTAGAGATTTGAACAACTCTTTCATAAGTAGACCTTTGAATTTCGAAACATCTCCAAGCAATTCAAACTTAAACTCTTCACCTAGATCAGAAGAAGAGGAGGATCTTTCCTTCCCCTTCGTCTTCAAGTCAGACTTAGACACAATTGCGGGCCGTGACATAATCCCTGTTGGTGCTCCAATGGCACTAAAGAATGCATTCATTCCCACCACCCCGGAATCACCCTCATGCATTGCTTTCACTCCACCTGATGAAGCTAACTTCTCCATTCCTGTTCAATTGCTTGGGCAGCTGCCTAAGTACTCTGGCTCTTCAATGGAAGACCCTAATGTTCACCTTAGGGAGTTCTTGGACATTTGCAAGCTCCAATCGATTCATCATCTTTCTCAAGAAGGCTTGAGGTTGCTTTTGTTCCCATTTACCCTTAAGGATGATGCTAAACGTTGGTTATATTCTTTGCCTGCAGGAATCATCACTACATGGGACGAAATGACTAGGAGGTTCTTGAAGCAATTCTTCCCTGCTCAACTCACGAAAAGACTTAGGAGGGAGATTCAGAACTTCACTCAAAAAGATGGTGATTCACTCTATGAGGCTTGGGAGGAATTTCAGGAACTACAAAGGAAGTGCCCTCACCATGGTATTTCGTTGGATGACTTGGTGCAATTCTTCTATGAAGGACTCGACACCACCAATAAGAGCATGGTGGACTCGGCATGTGGCTGCACCTTCATGAACAAGACCGGTCAAGAAGCTTACACCTTGATTGATGACTTGGCTGACAATAATCGCCAATTTAGTTCCAAGGAGAAGAGAGGAAGCAAGAGCCGTGGGGTGTATGATGTTGATGCAAGGAATCAGATGGCGACTTTAGAAAGGAAGCTTGACGTGCTAGTCAAGGCATTCAATGGTTCGAGCATCAACCCTCAAGCATGCGGCATTTGTTCTTTCAAGGATCACACGACTGACAATTGTCCAAATGGTGCAATGACTGAAGAAGAGTTGAACTTTATGGGGCAACAAAGGCCTAGGTACGATCCATACTCGAACACATACAACCCTGGACTTAGAGATCATCCAAATTTTCGTTGGAGCAACAATGCTCAACCATCCAATGCTCAAGGTCAAGGACCTCGTCCTTCAGGTTTGTTTGTGAGGCCTCAGGTACCTCAAGGTTCTGCTCCCTTTAACTCTAATGTTCATGGTTCGAATAATGCATCTTCACCTAATTATGATGAACTTTTGAAGTCTCTTGCTCAAGGGCAACAAAATCTAAACTCTGCTACTCAAGCTCTAGTTACAGGTCAACAAGCTCATTCTAAGGATATAACCGAGCTTAAGAAGCAGATGGGACAAGTGATCGATTTCATGGGCAAGATCCATGAAGGAGGGAAGTTGCCGAGCCAAACTGAGCCTAATCCGAATGTAAAGGCCATGGTGACACGAAGTGGGAGGATCTTGGATGCTCCATTGCAGCAACACAAGAAGGCCGTGCCTTCTAAAGGACAAGAGGCCGAGAATTTCAATGCCAAAGACTTAGAGAAGGATCCTGCCTCCTCTAAAGCCAATGATGCCGTGCCTCTACCAAAAAAAGATCATGCCGTGCATGACAAAGGTAAGGATCCTAACTCTAGTGGTTTGGTTTCAACTAATGATCTTCCTCGTGTTCCCTTCCCTAGTAGATTTGCAAAGCAAAAGAAGGATGACTCTGATCAAGCCATGCTCAACATTTTCAAGAAGGTGGAAGTGAACATGCCTCTTATTGAATGCATACAACAAAATCCTAAGTATGCTAAGTTTTTGAAAGAATTGTGCACCAACAAGAGGATGACTCGAGAGAAGGAGGTTGTTACAATGAGTGAGACGGTTTCTGCCGTGCTCCAAAGGAAGCTACCACCAAAGCTTAAGGATCCAGGGAGTTTTTCTATTCCTTGTACAATCGGAAACATGACATTTGAGAAGATAATGCTAGACTTAGGTGCATCTATTAATGTAATGCCGTATTATATCTATGAGGACCTAGGTCTAGGTGATTTGAAACGTGATAATGTTGTGATTCGATTGGCTGATTGTTCCAATAAAGTCCCTTTGGGCTATGTTGAAGATGTTCTTGTGCAGGTTTCGAGCTTGATCTTTCCTGCCGACTTCTATGTCATAGACATGGAGCCAACGGAGGCAGATGACAAGGAGGTTCCTATCTTGTTAGGCCGCCCCTTCATGAGGACTGCACGAACGAAAATAGATGTGTTTAGTGGATCACTCACCTTTGAGTTCGATGGTGAAGTGATTAGCTTCAACATCTTTGAAGCTATGAGGTATCCTCTTTCGGAGTTAAGTGATTGTTTTTCAATTGACATTCTTGATTCCCTTGCAGATAACTATCTAGATACCTTGACAAATGACGAGTTGGCACTCACCATTGCCCAAGGGGCCGGATTTACAAGTGATGGTTCTAACATTTCGGAGTTAGAAGCAAACAATGCCGTGCCATCCTTCATTCTTGAGAACGTGACCTCTCTTGAGGTTGCACGTGAGGTAAGCTTTGTCTCTCCTAGTCCAATTCTCTTAACTACTAACAAGAATCTTCCTTCTGTGGTGCAAGCTCCGAAGCTTGATCTTAAGGTTCTTCCGGACCACTTGAAGTATGCGTTTTTAGGAGAAGAGGATACATTGCCCGTGATCATTTCATCTGCACTAAATGAGGAGCAAGAAGAGAGATTGATTGAAGTGTTGAAGAGACACAAGACGGCAATAGGATGGACCTTAGCCGACATCAAGGGGATCAGCCCTACCATGTGTGTGCATCGAATATTGCTAGAAGATGGTGCCAAACCAACTAAGGAAGGTCAGAGACGCCTTCACCCACCAATGATGCAAGTTGTAAAGGATGAAATCACTAAGTTGCACGATTGTGGCGTGATTTACCCCATCTCGGATAGTAGGTGGATCTCTCCCATTCAAGTTGTGCCAAAGAAGTCAGGCATCACGGTGGTGAAGAACAAGGACAACGAGTTGGTGCCTCAAAGGACAGTGACCGGACATAGGGTATGTATTGACTATAGGAAGCTCAATGCGACAACAAGGAAGGATCACATGCCATTGCCATTCATTGATCAAATGCTTGAGAGGTTAGCTGGTCACTCGTTCTATTGTTTCCTTGATGGATATAGTGGATACAACCAAATAAGTGTTGCGGAAGAAGATCAAGAGAAGACTACATTCACATGCCCTTTTGGTACGTTTACCTATCGTCGCATGCCTTTTGGGTTATGCAACGCCCCAGGTACGTTTCAACGTTGTATGTATCACATTTTCTCTGAGTATATTGGTTCTAAAATTGAAGTTTTCATGGATGATTTTTCTGTCTATGGTGAAGATTTCGAAACTTGTTTAGAAAATGTTGAACTTGTGCTTAAACGTTGTGAAGAAACTAACTTGGTTTTGAATTGGCAAAAATGTCACTTTATGGTCACGCAAGGCATTGTCTTAGGTCATATTGTTTCATCTAGAGGAATTGAGGTTGATAAGTCTAAAATAGATCTTGTGCGTCACTTACCCCTCCCCACACGCGTGAGGGATGTTCGATCGTTTCTTGGACATGCAGGTTTCTATCGTAGGTTTATCAAGGATTTTTCCAAGATTGCGAGACCAATGAGTTCATTGCTTCAAAAAGACATCCCATTCAACTTTGATGATGATTGCAAGCATGCATTCGAGACCTTGAAGAAGCTCCTAACTTCAGCACCGATCATGGCACCGCCGGATTGGTCCTTGCCATTCGAGTTGATGTGTTATGCCTCCGACTATGCAGTTGGAGCCGTGCTAGGGCAGAGGAAGGACAAGCAGCCCTACGCCATCTACTATGCCTCACGAACACTCAATGATGCTCAACAAAACTACACCACCACTGAAAAAGAACTTCTTGCCGTGATCTTTGCTCTAGATAAGTTTCGTTCTTACTTACTTCAATCTAAAGTTATTGTTTACACTGACCATGCAGCTTTGAAGTATTTAATGACAAAGAAGGATGCCAAACCGAGATTGATTCGATGGATTCTTCTACTCCAAGAGTTTGATCTCGAAATCAAGGACAAGAAGGGAAGTGACAATGTTGTGGCGGATCATTTGAGTCGTTTGGTAAGAGATGCCGAGCCCTTGGCCATCCAAGAGAGCTTTCCGGACGAGCAACTCTTTCGAGTTGAGGTAAGTGAGCCATGGTATGCAGATATTGTCAATTATCTTGTTTCTAAGCAATTTCCTGATACATTATCGCATGCTCAAAAGAATAGACTCAAAGCATTAGCTAAGTATTATGTTTGGGATGAACCATACTTGTGGAAACATTGTGTTGATCAAATCATTAGGAGGTGTGTCCCTGAACATGAACATCAATCTATACTTACGTTTTGCCATTCTGAATCTTGTGGAGGACATTTTGGTTCACGTAGGACTGCTCTTAAGGTGTTAGAATGTGGTTTCTTTTGGCCTACGATTTTTAAAGATGCATATCATTTTTGCATGACTTGTGATAGATGCCAACGCATGGGAAACTTAGGATCTAGAGATCAAATGCCTATGACACCGATTATATATGTCGAAATTTTTGATTGTTGGGGTATTGATTTCATGGGACCTTTTCCTAGCTCAAATGGTTACTTATACATACTTGTTTGTGTTGACTATGTGTCGAAATGGGTGGAAGCAAAGGCCACCCGGACTAATGATTCTCGAGTTGTTGCAGATTTCCTTCGTTCTAACATTTTCTCTAGGTTTGGTATGCCGAGAGTTATCATTAGTGATGGAGGATCTCACTTTTGCAACCGGACCATTGAGGCGTTGTTGAAGAAGTATGGAATCAAGCATAAGGTTGCTACGCCTTATCACCCCCAAACAAGTGGACAAGTGGAGTTATCTAATCGTGAGATCAAGAGAATTTTAGAGAAGTCTGTTGGACCATCACGCAAGGATTGGTCTCAACGATTGGATGATGCTCTTTGGGCCTATAGGACGGCATACAAAACTCCCATAGGCATGTCACCATTTCGACTAGTCTATGGCAAGGCGTGCCATCTTCCCGTGGAGCTTGAACATCGTGCATGGTGGGCTGTGAAGAATTTTAACATGGACATTGATGAGGCCGGATTACATAGGAAGTTGCAATTGCATGAGCTTGAAGAGATTCGAAATGAGACCTATGATTCGGCAATGGTTTACAAGGAGAAGACTAAGACATTCCATGACCGCATGATTAGGAAGAAACACTTTGTCGTTGGGCAGAAAGTTCTTTTGTTTAATTCTCGACTTAGATTGTTTCCGGGCAAGCTCCGTTCTAGGTGGCTTGGACCGTTTGTTGTTACTAATATTTTTCCTTCTGGTGCTATTCAGATCAAAAGCATGGTGCATGGAAAGGAATTCACGGTCAATGGACATCGCTTGAAGCCGTACTATGACAATTTCGTGGAATACAATGTGGAGGAGACGTCTCTCCTTGATCCTACGGCAAGCAAGTGATGCTTTGAAGATACTCTAGGCTATAGACTCTAAACTTAAGCCAATGAAGGAGCCATCAACGAGTGTTTGCATTTTCTTATCCCTTAACTCTTTCTAATTTTCGTTGCTTATCATATTGTACATTGAGGGCAATGTAAGTTTTAAGTGTGGGGTGGGGTATACATCATTCGTTGAAGTCTAGTGTTTGATGCTTATGTGTTTCAATTTTGTGTTTTGATTTTCGCAATTTTAGTGTCATTTTAGTTCTGTTTTTCGATTTTTGAAGTTGTTTAGTTGTTTTGTTTTTGTTTTGAGTCCTAGGTATGCCTTTGACTGTCTAGGATGAGTTGATCTTTGAATTTGTGGTTGATAGATGAGCATGATATTGGAATGAACTTCATTGTTATTTGATGGTTAATCGATGTGTAGATTTTGTACGAACATGTAGTAGATGAGGATTTTGAAACTTAGGTACAGAATGAGCATGTTCCTTACTTGTTTGAATTCATGTAACCCTAAGTGAGATTCGAGCCATATACTTGTGCCTTTCTTTGGAGAGTTTATTCTATCGTTTCTTGGCTTTATAATCTCATTACATCTATTTTGATCAATGTATATGCCATAGAATTGCAATGAACTAGAGAATGCTAGAACTTACTTTGTGAAACTTTCGAAGCTTTATGTCATAATATACTCGGATTTTGAAAAGGATTGTTGGATCTTTTTAGGATTTCCACCACTTAAGCCAAAAAGCCGTATTCCCTATTTGAGCCCTGCTTGGGACACCTTAGTGTTAACCCCTTTGAGCCTACGTTAAGCCTTTTCTCTCATTACCAACATGTTATATCCTTGCTTAGTATAGTTATATCTCTACCTTGTCTTTGAGGCTTGGCAGAGCCGATTCTTGGTTGTAATATGGAGTGATGATTTGATTCAAGTGTGGGGTTGTGCTATTGTGTGTATCTATGCCGTGAAAAGAGAAAGAAAAGAAAGAAAAATGTATTGAAGCCGTGAAAAAGAGAAGAAGAGAAAAAGATATATACACGGCAAGAAAAGAAAAATATGAAAGAAAGTATGATGAAAGATCTCGGCATACATACTTGATTTATGTGAATTTGGAGTTGTGATGTATTTGTTGAAGGCTCAATAATGTTATACTTAGCCTTTGTTCGTTTTCACAATGTTTAAAGTGATGAATGGGTCCAACATGATGATATTTGGCCCTTGTTTTATGGAGTATGGCGACATAAGGTGGATGTTTTGCTCTGCTAAGTCTTGAGGATGACCTTTGTGATTCCTTTTACCCTGAAAATATGTCCATGCCGAGCCTAAGCCTACCCTTTTCTAAAGATCCGCATGATTCTTAAAATGAGTAGCTCTTGATCTGTGGAGTTTGTTTCATGAGTAAGCATATGGTTTGGGTTCATTTGTGCATATGATTGGTATCTTTCATGAGGTTTTCGATTTCTCTATGTTCATAACTCTTGTGTGTGAAAAGCTTTTAAGCATATGCCATTTTCTTGAGAGAAAAGATTCGGAGTGCATATCCCTTGTGAGTTGAATTTGAACTTGTTTTGAACATGTCGAGCTTAACTTCACCTTTGTTTCTGCCATGTCTTACTTGTTAAACGAAATTTCATGTTTATTAACCATTGAATTCATCGTATCTATTTCGATTGAGTGTAATTCTTGATGCTATGAGTTTGAAGATCTCTAGACAAAAAGTTGAAGGCATTAGAATGTTGTGTCGATAGCTTTAGTGTATTGATTTCGTATTATGCTGTGATTTTCCTTTTTAGTGTTTGCTAAGGGACTAGCAAAGTCTAAGTGTGGGGTTGTTGATAGGAGCACAAAGTGTAACGTTCTTAATGTTTATATGCCCTATTCTTATGCTTTGTTACTTCTTATTTAGTTGTTTTAGATTCATATTTGTTATATGTATGTTTAAAGTAGAGCTATTTCGATTTTAGATGATTTGATGATGAAATTGTGCTAAGTGTTAGAACTCATGATTGAGCTAGGATTCCTTACTCGACTAGGACTCTACTTTCCTATTTTCATTCTTTCCTATTCCTTAATCGACGATTTCTTTTCAGGAAAGACAAATCATATTTGGAAAGAAAGGAGAATTGCCGAGTTGCATTCCTAGTTGAACAAGGAAATCATATTCGAGTTGAACAAGGAGAAGAGGAGGCCGGCCTAGCTACTCCTAGTTGGACCAAGATTGTTGCCGAGCTGCCCTTTAGTGATCTCCCTATTGGACTTGGTTTCCTACATCAAGTTGGATATGGAGTACATAAATCAAATCCATAACAAAGAGGATTTCAGTTTCCCAATTGGATTCTATTTCCTTTTGGCACAGCAAGAAGGCTTCCTACACCTCTATATATAGAGGCCGGCCTCTCCATTCAGCAACATCATCAGCCCTATACACAAACACAGCCATAGCTCTGCCAAATTCATCCT
This sequence comes from Argentina anserina, assembly GCF_933775445.1. NCBI lineage: Eukaryota > Viridiplantae > Streptophyta > Magnoliopsida > Rosales > Rosaceae > Argentina > Argentina anserina. Next base: position 5,894,737 of record NC_065875.1, read on the forward strand.
TCACCATTCCAAGAAATCCTAAAACCGATTCCATCATTCCCCATCTATCAATAGCCTTCAAACACGCTTGTGAAGGAGGTTTCATCCATAGAAGTCTCGGCTACACTTGTAGATTGCTTGATTTATAAAGTGTAACCATGATTCACTCTTGTTAATTTCGGTTTTGGTTTTATTCTTGTGCTTGGATGAAGCTTGCGATTTGTTTAGAGTAATCTTGTATCAATTTTGTCTATGAAATAGCTACTTGATTCAATTTATATAGAGGATTCGAAAATTGTTTTTGGTTTTATGAATTTCTGTTTTTGGTTTCTGCCGAATGCATGTGTGATCAATTTTCGATTTCTAAGTGTTATGACTATGCTTGTAGCATGATATTTAGGTTGTTGGATTAAAGACTTAAGCTAAGAACATGTTTATTCTTGTTTATGTGATTTTCGAATTGCATGGTTGTTGGTTAAGTAAGTGACATACTTGATGAATTCAATGTGCATGGCTTTGGGATTACATAATGAAGATGAACATGTTAGAATTTCGATTATGGCTGCTTGGTTTTGATCGAATGTATTAAGTGTCTATGTGTTTAGGTTACTGCTTAGAACCCTAAATGCATGATCCATCCATGGTTGCTCAACATATGTCTCGGCATGATTCTAAGAATAGGAAGTCATGAACTTGTTCGATTCCCTCTATGTGAGTTGTTTTGGTGATTGTTTATGTGTTGGTTGGTTGATCACATGTATATATTAGTTTAGGTTTTAGTTACTGTTTTTATGACTCAATCCAAAATCTATATCAAACCTTAAACCCTTTATGAATTCGTGTAAGTCTTGTGATCCTAAGCCCTGGCTGGATCCCCGGTTTGTGAACGATACCCTCTTGCTTTATACTACTATGATGTGTTCAGGGTTAAATATTGATGTCGAGTAATCGAGCATTCATCAGTCCCTGGACATCTTCAAAGCCTTACACTTCAACGCTTGTCTTCCAGCTATCTCTACGGCAGCCACTTCATCATCTACCTCTTCAACCCACTGCTCTTCGTATGGATACGGTGTGTAGAAAGGATCTACATGCGAGTATATAGTGGAAACCCTCTTAGTTCCGGATGGAACTGCATAGCGTGGTTTCAAAGTTCCAGGGTGATAGGATACAGTTGAACCTTTCAGAACTGTAGCATTGTCCTCCATCTCCCTGAGGAACACTTGGTAGGAGCCTACCTTGTTCATTAAATCTGTCATGCTAGAAAAGTAGGCATCGTGATATTTGGCCCGCTGACGGGTCTCCAAACCCTTTATAGCAATACAAATAACATCATGTTCTGCGAGCGGTGTTCTGCACTTTGCTTGCTGAACCTTGATACATGGAAGTCAAAGATGACAAATCCACTTCAGGCTCAACACTTCCAAAAGTCATTTTAAACATTGTCTCAAGCATGGACCAATCTGAAATGGACCTTGGCGCTAACTTGGAGAACCACGATAGCGCAGGTCCTGACAGAGATGAACCAAAAGCCCTCATCTTGAAGACTGGATCAAATGCATATGGCCCACAATTGCTGTGGAAACCCGAGATATGCTCAGCTGCATTCTCAGAACCCTCTCCTGAGAAAGTCTGGAACTTGATTGGTCGATAACCCGAGGGCCAAGGACATGCTGTCACCCATTCCGGGAATGGACTTGTATAAGATATGCTCGCGGCAGCATGACCATGAATAATCCTTACACTCTCCTGGATCATCTTCTGAACCTGCTCCTTGGTAAGGATCTGACCCTCCTCTACTTCTTGCTCATGCTTTTCTCGATGCTCCTCTCGTCGCTCGCGATAGAACTGGTGTTGACGCTCTTGTCTTCCGCCTGGTTGAAGAAGTGCCAATGCCCTTTGTAAAGCCTCAACCTCGGGTGTGTTCGACCGTCTTGAACTTCCAAACGTGAACTTTCCTTTTTTAGCCTTCGTCTTCTTCTTCCTTGCGAGTTTGACAAGCTCAACATCTGATTTGTCAGCCTCATCACCTCTGGCCTCGTCCTCTTCACCGCCGTCATCGTTACCAACACTATCTTTCTTGTTGGACCTAGCCTTTTTGGTGGCATTAGGCTTGTCATGGTTTTGTTTCTCGTAAAGCCCGGCGACAGTCCGTTGGATTCCCAACGCCTCTTCCTGGCCTGCAAACTCTAAGTGAGCATTGTTCGCGTGATCGTTAGCACCCAGAACCAGCTTCTTCAATCTGTCGTTGGTCTCAGCCTGACGTTGACCCTGTGTCGACTGTAGTTGCGACACATTATCCAACGTTCTCTCAACCGCAATCATTCGATCGCCGAATGACTCCTCCAACGACTTCACTACCTTTGTCAACTCCTTGAAAGCCAGTTGCATGTCTTCCAGTGTCGCCATCACTCCAAATTGCAGTAATGCCTCAACCGCCGATAAACCTCTGCAAGTCGCTGTATTTTGAGGAACACACTGCGAGTGCTCTGGTTTCGAGCAAGGGGGATATCCTCGTGAGTAAGGATTCCGGCTTGCTATCTTGACACCGTCCCACTGGGCGTGCCAAATGTTCGAGCTGGGAAAAAGAGCTTCCTCAGAGAACAATCAGCAAGCCCCGGTGTCGAACCCTAGATGGTTCTAACCTTCGTTCTCTGTTGTTGCTGGCGTGCGAGTACCTTTGAGTTAGGTACAACTCTTGCTTTGTTTGACAATGATCGAGCTCACAGACTGTCTTCTTCTCAAACGATTGCTCCGCAATTGCTGATAAACCGCTGAAGTTCGAATGACCTATACACAACCGGAGTTGCTAGGTACCTTTCACTCCACCTCAAGTAGATGGCCGATCTTACTTTAGACCGCTTGGGGAAAAGCAGAGCTTATAATGTGTCGTTGATAGCGGGACTCTCTCGCTGTAGGGATTTGCTGACTAGTGCAGACTTTTGTGTTTGCTAGAAGTTAGGCTAGCGACTCTATGGACTTGACTCTAGTTGCCAAGGTTAATCGGACTTGTTTGCTACATGGAGCGCGAGGCGTACATCTGGGTAGCTCCGCTCCGCTCCGATGGGAGACTTGGTTGCCGAAGCTAATCGGACTTTTACTCCGTGGGGAGATTTGACTATGCGGTTGCGCGATAGTTTGTTTGACGTTGCGTATGTTATTCTGCACATTCGACCCCTTATATAGAGAACACATATTGTTCTTTCTTGCGGATCAAGTCTTGAGAACCTCCTAGTTGATTTGGATTCACCTTCCTTATTCAACTCAAATTCTATACAGCATTAGTCCCCTAAATCTATTCCAATACGGCAGGTAATCTTGCTATATGATAGATTTTTTCCAAATAACCGGTCCACGAACCTAAAGAGTAGATAATACCGGAGTATTATTTTAGGCCCAAATATGTACCACTATTCTATTTTTGGTTCATATATTTACCGTTAAAATATAGTGCTTCGATATCAAAACATATCATAAGGATGCGATTATGAGATTATAACGAAAATAAATAAAGTCATGAAGATCATATTGAGATATGATTGCCAGATTTTCAAGTATTTCACTCCTTCATGACTAATGAAACTATCACAACAAGCGGATAACTAATGATTTACGATTAATGTAATTGAAATAGATTATCACAGCAAGGGAAAATCTTAAGCAACATTAAGAAAGAGGAAGAATAGTGTCTTTCTCAATGAACATATAAGACTCAAAAGAGGGAAACACTACATTTCTTACTTTGTCGAATTGAAAAGTGAAAAATTTATGATTGGTACCTGACTAATGTCCCATTCTAAATTAAGGGTAATTTAGTTTTAGTAATTTCAAAACCGCACACGACGTCTAAAACATGATCTAATAATTGTACATGCCGTCAACTTCTCGGTTTGTTTCAAAAAAAGTCTGTCTAATCGGCAAGGGTATTCTTGTCTCTCATTCATATCAGCTTGAGGCTCCTCATCATGAGCCACCGGAACTGAAAGCTCTTTCCTTTCAGGATTCTTACATCTCTTACTTATACCCTTCACAAATTCCTCCAACGTGCGATGTCTCCAATAACATGCTCCCAATCTTTTGGAGCTCTTCATACTCCAACGACCTGGCAACCCCAAATCCATGAAACACAACAAACTCATCAATCTACTTAGTTGCACTGGCGAAAGCATCAAACGCCTTCACACAGTCAGAATACTTCATATCGAAAAACTTATCAAAGGAACTCACCAAAACCTCGCATATATCTGCATACAATTGAAAGATCTCCCTCCCACCTTGACCGGCCTCCTCAAAGAACCCAAAATCATCGTGTTGTTATTGGCCAATCCCATTATCCCAATGGCCCGATTGACATAAACCGATCCAACAGCCTCTGCAAATGCCATATCTTCCCGAAAATCCTCTTCGACTTCATTGCCCTCAACGGAGTCACAATTCTCTTATCTAATTTTCCAGACTCACTCACACCTCCACAGGACCTTGACCTCCTCATCCCTCCTCCATTATAATTGTCGAAAGATCTTGACCCCCTCATCCCTCCCCTTTTCTCATACTCTCTAGCCTCTCCTCCATATGCATACTCATATTTCGGCCTCTGCGACAGAGACCGGTAAGTTTTGAATCGTCATTGTCCTTCGAATTAGACCCCAAGTCCCTCGCCGGAGTAGCCAGCGCCACTCTTAAGCTCAAAGAGCATTAAACCAGGGAATATAGGAGGCCTACCGCACTATAATTTGGAGAGACATAAATACCCCTGCAAAATAGATATTAAACCGAGAAGTTGACGGCATGTACAATTATTAGATCATGTTTTAGACATCGTGGACGGTTTTGAAATTACTCAAACTAAATTACCCTTAATTTAGAGCGAGATATTTGTCGGTATCGTTTTTAAAATTTTCACAAGTGAAAAAGAAAAATGAGAAAAAGAAAAATAATATATATATATATATATATACATATTACAGTACAAAAGTACCCTTACAATAATAGTTCTTCCTGTTGCGCACATATTGGAGCCTTGGGAGGGGGGAGAGAGAGTCGTTGGTGGTTTTTGTTTTTGTGTTTGTTGTTGTTGGAACGACACGGCTTTACAGAAAACAAGAACATGATGTTGATACATCATCTTCATCTTCTTCATTCATCACGACCATGATCTCCTCCTTCTCTCTGATCTCTACCTAGGAGAGACTATGACTTAAGATCAATAGCCAACACTAGCTAGCTAGCAACATTAAGGTGTTGGTGTTGGTGTTCTTGGCAAGCAATATATTACAATACCATTTTTATTAATGGGTACATTCTCTGGCTTTAGAAAGGCTTATGGAGCTCTGAAGGATTCTACCAAGGTTGGCCTTATCAAGGTCAATAGCGATTTCAAGGTAACCTAACAGGAAGAGGAAATATATGACCTTGATTTCATTTGCTATTTCAATGTCTCAAATTTTGGTTTTCTTGATTTATGAATCTGTTTCAAGGATTTGGATATTGCCACTGTAAAGGCCACAAGTCACGTTGAGTGTCCTCCAAAAGAGCGTCATGTCCGAAGTAAGTTAATGCATCTCATTTCCTACATTTATGCATCTCTATATGTTTCCTTGGATGGTGAGGTATTGAATCTGTATGACAGAATGCCAGAAATGTAATGTGTTTGATTTATGTACATATAATTAATTTTTTTCTATTCTGTGTTGATTACCCTTGTATTGCATTAATGTCTTAATTTCAGAATCTCAAATATATGATTTGTGTTTTTTTTTTGGTTCTTCTGCATAGAGATTTTCTCTGCAACATCGGTGGTACGCCCGCGAGCAGATGTGGCATATTGCATTCATGCGCTGGGCAAGAGATTGTCCAAGACAAGGAGTTGGATTGTAAGGCTCTAGTTTTCTCTTCTTCGTGTTGTTGTTCATTCTTTCATTGTTCATATATAATTGACTAGGGATATGCATTTCCAGAACCTCCAAAGTAGGAAAAATGAAATATTATGTTTTAGTAGTTGTACTAGTAAAGCATAGCATGAATACGAGTCGATCACTTGCAGAGATGCTATAATCATTGAAGTATTTGTCCAGAAAATCACTTATATGGCTAATCATGATTTGATAATTGTACAGGTTGCCATAAAGACATTGATAGTTATTCATAGGACATTGCGAGAGGGTGATCCAACCTTTAGGGAGGAGCTTCTGAACTATTCTCAGAGAGGACATATGCTCCAAATTTCCAATTTTAAAGATGACTCAAGTCCCCTAGGTAAAACGCCTCTGCCTTATCTGGCTGGATTTGTAATAACATTTCATGAATATTGCAAATTCCCTTCTTAAACCGAAATCTACCTTGCAGCTTGGGATTGTTCTTCTTGGGTTAGGACATATGCACTCTTTTTAGAAGAACGTCTAGAATGTTTCCGGGTTCTGAAATATGACATCGAGTCAGAACGTTTGACCAAAATATCACCAGGATCAACCAAGGTATGAATTTTATGGAATTCTATTTGTGCTCTAAATGCTGTAATAGTGTAATATGATACTCCTTATCTCATATTGAATACGTAAATGGTATTTAACACATGAGAGTTGCTGTTTACTCTACCAGGTGCATAGTAGAACACGCATGTTGGGAGCTGATGAACTGTTGGAGCAGCTACCTGCATTGCAGCAACTTCTTTACCGTCTGGTTGGTTGCCAGGTAATGGCTGAGACAGAATAAATACTTTATTTTGATTTACTACTTGCTTGTTGTATCGAGTGATTGCCAATTTTGTTTCTTAAGATAGTTTTAAGTTCTAGTTCAAATTTTCCTCTCTTTTTTCAGCCTGAAGGAACAGCTTACAATAATTACCTTGTACAATATGCCTTGGCTCTGGTATGCATGATACTGATCTCCATTTTTCTCTGTGTGTTTAAAATCGTTTCTGCAGCCATTTTACTAGTTAGTGGTCAGTTTTAACTTTTAACAATGTTAATTTCATGTAGGTATTAAAAGAGAGCTTTAAAATATACTGTGCTATCAATGATGGAATCATAAATCTTGTAGATATGGTAAGAGGCTAGATTCTTATACTTCTTTTGCACTAAACCATTTCTCATATGATATTCAGACTTTTTTTTTTGAAATAGCTGAATCTATGTCACTTGTTCTGCAGTTTTTTGATATGCCAAGACATGATGCAGTTAAAGCTCTCAATATTTACAAAAGAGCCGGTCAGCAGGTATTCAGTGATTCATGTCTTATGAAACCAATTGTGTATGAGTCATGAAAGTATGTAAATATCTGTTTCTATATATTTTGATTGAATACATTCCTTTACGGTTTGGTGTTTTGCAGGCTCAGCATCTTGCTGAGTTTTATGAGTATTGCAAGGGTTTGGATCTTGCTAGAACTTTTCAGTTTCCAACACTGAGACAGGTTTCATGTGACACCTTTATTTATTTAAAAAACAAATTAGAAGAAGAAGATAGTTGACACCACATCAGTACATAGTCTCTGACATTCTTCTCATCTACATAAACAGCCACCGCCGTCATTTCTTGCAACAATGGAAGAGTATATAAGAGAGGCTCCTCAGTTCGGTGGTGTTCAGAAGAGACTGGTGAGTCAATGTCCTTAGGTTTAGATGTTTGTGTGCATGACTGTGTAGACTGCTATAAGATGATTTTATGAACTGAGGACAATCTGATATGCTCATTTTTCTTTTTTCTAATTTTAAGTCTGATACTTTTGTTCTGACAATAGGAGTACAGGGAGACAGAAGAGGAGCCTCAGAAACCTGAACCACCACCTCCAGAGCCTGAAAAAGAAGAAGAAAAAGTTGAGGAACCACCGGAAAAAGCTGAGGAAGAAGAACCCCCACCAAAGGAGGAAGAGGTGGTTGAACCTCCTCCTTTGATCGAAACTGATCTGCTGGTAAGTTATCATATGCCAAAATCATTCATGTTTTTCTTGATGTTGGGGTGTCTGAGTTCCACATTTTATGTTGGTTCATTCTTTTTTCTTTGTCAAGGGCCTAAATGAAATAAATCCAAGAGCTGCAGAAATTGAAGAAAGCAATGCTCTAGCTCTCGCCATAGTTCCAGAAGGTATGTTCCATTTCTTGATATTTGGTTGAGCCAATATCTCAAATGTGCAATGTGGGATTTGATGACTATTTTTGCTTTGCAGGGACTGCACCACAATCTGGAACAAATTTGAACGATATCGGCAGTACTACAGGTTGGGAGCTAGCCCTGGTAACCACACCAAGCAACCACACTGGCCCTGTAGTAGACAAAAAATTGGTGAGTCTTCTTTGCTTTCTCGTAGCTTATACTGCATTATTCGCTTTTGGTTTGAATGTAATGGTGTAGAATAACCAAGACAATAAATTGTATCATGCATAAGATAAATTCTAGTTAGTCATAACTCCTTACCTGATCACTCACCTTTAGTAACATGGGATAAACTTCCTCTCAAGTAGAATTTCGAGTCTGATTCACTGCACATTTTTCTTGGTTAACATCATCTTACTCTGCTTATTTATGGGTGTGCATGGTTTGGCGTTTGGATTAGGCCGGTGGGTTTGACAAGCTATTACTTGATAGCTTGTATGAAGATGAAGGTGCAAGGAGAAACCTTCAACTCCAGAATGCAGGATATGGTTATGGGGCTACGAGTCTGCAGAATCCATTTGAACAAGCACAGCAGGAACAGCAGCCTGTACATGATCCATTTGCAATGTCCAACAGCATAGCGCCGCCTACGAATGTGCAAATGGCGCTAATGGCTCAACAACAACACAACGTCCACCAACAGCAACACCAAATGCAGCAGCAGCATCTACAACAGCAGAACATGATGATGGTACCTCATCCATATTATTCTCAATATAACCAGATGCAACAACCCGGAGGCCCTTCAAATCCATTTGGAGACCCTTTCAGCTTCCCTCCTCCCAGTGTAACGCCAAACCAGGGAAACCAGCACCTACTGTAGAAGTTATCTACTAATTCATAATTTAAGTTCACTTCATTCCATTTTTTAAGAATTCCCAGTTCATTCTTTAATTCTTTGTAGCGAGAGTTTATTGAGAAGCTCATTCTGTGTACAGTATATCGTTCTGGAGGATCATTGGTATTGAAATGTATACCGATGGATGTGCTATTTTGATGCTGAGTAATTCATCAGCATTGGCATACCACTGTAAACAGCAACGTTTTAACATTTGAAGACTCTAACCTAACATGACAGCCCCAAGCTGAGACCAAGCGTAAACTGCAGTCTCACCGAATCATCAAACATTATAATTAATTGTTTCTTTGTTTAGCAACTCCATCCTAACTTCGGTCCGACTCCATTTTATAGAATCACAGATGACCATAATTGCAATTTGAACACCATATATTCATATACTGAAAGTAACAAAGAATAGATACGCGTAGATATCAACTCAAGTAGAATAAAGAGAATACAGTCCACTCAAATGTGCATAAATCGTTCTCAAGTAGAAGGTAGAAGTTTTCTCTGATCATGCATATTGAAACCTCACAGAAACTATTGCTGATTGCCACAACAAAAGCATAAAATAGGGTCTTTGAAAACTATAAGAAAGGCCTACAAAAGCTGATTCTCGACCCCAACAGACAGGACACTAGCTGTACAATTTCTCAAGAAAAATGAAACAGAGAATGGCTGTACAAAATTGCATTAGCTTGACTGACTCTTTAGTCTTTACAGCCAAACTTTGCATTTGTCAAACCCACAAGGGACCGCTTCCGAATCACAACCTTGAAATTATTGGAAAGAGCCTGTTCATATACGCAAATTCATTCTTAGAAGAATGTAGCAGCAGAAACAATCGAAGATAAAGAGAGAACGAAGGCACAAGACCACACACATGAGACTGTTTAATCAAATACATACACAACATGATATTCTCAGTGTAATCAAGCACAGCTTTGTGGATGCATACAACATAATTATCATTAAAAGTTCATTGACTACATTCAGTTTTGTTGTTGAGAATTTTTATTATCCAACTATACGGCAAGAGCACACAATGACTTAAGCGCAGAAGATAATAACTAGAATACATCAATAAAAGCAGGGAAGCTGATATTACCGCCACCAAGTTCGCCCCTTAAAGTCTTAAACCTTACTAAATAAGTTCAATCCATCTCCTGAAAGCCATAAACCAACTTCAGCCATAAAACGGGTGACAACGAACATCTTCGGTGGTGCTTGCCAGACACAAGGGAACTCACCCAAGTGACAGTGCCAGCAACAGCAACGAACAAACCTTATTCATCCTCAACGTCGTTCGTCAACACCTCCACATTCACCTCCACTTCTCCTAATTCTCCTTCCGCCTCCCCACCAACCATCGTTGTTCCCAAAGATTCACTACCTGCAGCCAAAAAATCACATTCACATCATTTTTTTCATCTCCCAAGCGCTGTAAATGTGATCAAAATCACCTAGCCAACATACTAAACTGATGATCAGCTCGAATAAACGAAACAGCGATTTCATCTAAAAAATATGAGTGATTTCCTAATAACCTCAACAATAATTACAGCAAGTTTTCGACAAGATCATATGCAACTAAAGTTCGTTTCTTTCTTTCTCAACTCCATACAGAAAAACTCAAAACTAATATCCACAACAAACCCACGTCATATCCTCACGCAATCCAAAAACCCATCTCAATTTTCACCTAACCCAATTGAAACTAGGCCATACCGTTGATGAAAAAGCCAGAGCATGGCCAACCCCGGTCGGTGGCGACGGAGAGGGACTCCTCATCGGAAAGCCGGTCGGCCAATCTGCCGACGAAGTCGCTAACGGCGATCGGCGAGCGTCGGGGTGGGACCCAGAAGGAGGAGCCGGGGACGAAGGGGAGCCAATCGGGGGTGGCTTTCTGGACGAGGATCCGCTGAACGATGTCGTCGAGCTTCTTGAGCATAAGGTCCTCGGACCCGCCTTCTGAAGAGGAGGAGGAGGAGGAGGTAGAGGAGGTGGAGGAGTTTATCTCGAGCTCGAAGAGCTGGCCGGATCGGGTCGAGTGGGCGCGGCGGAGGGAGGGGCGGAGCTGGAGAGTCCGAGTGAAGAATCGGGCCATTTTGGTTTTGTTGCTGTTGTTTCGAGGGTAAGGAGGAGAGAGAAAATGGGGATTTATGGGAGGTGGGAGACGTGGAGGAGGGGTGATGATTACGTGGACATCTCGCATGACTTGTAAGAATTATATGAAAAAACTTCATCTGGGAAATATGTTCGGCATCTCCTACTTGAGACCATGAGATACCTTGTTTGTAGTAGTGTTGTTTTTGCCCCATAACTTTTAATTAAGTTACCCATAGGTTGGCCAATATTGGTTTTGAGTATTAAGTTCCACATAAATTGTATGTATTAGGGCTGTTAATGTCGCGGAGGTCCTATTTATCCCATCCGCGAGCAGTTCCTCTAAAAACACCAAAATATGACTGTAAAATATCAAAACATCTCTCGACATCTTTCCTATATCCCTCCTGAGCCTTTGCAAATACACAATCCTTAGGTCGCCTAGGATGTGGAATTGTTTCCACGAAAGTTGCCCATCTTGGGAATATACCGTCGGCAAGATAGTAGCCTAAGCTGTGAACCCGGTTATTCACTTGAAACTGGATATGTGGTGCTCTACCGGCAATAAGCTCGTCAAACAACGGGGACTTTGCTAGGACATTGAGGTCATTGCATGACCCCGACATTCCAAAAAAGGCGTGCCATATCCAACTGTCATAAGATGCAACCGCTTCAAGAATGATAGTAGGGATGCGTTTTCTGCCACTATATTCACCGGCCCAACCGGTTAGACAATTTTTCCATTGCCAGTTCATACAGTTGATGCTACCAATCATCCCTGGAAAGCCTCTCTTTTCACCTTTAGCTAGAAGTCTTCTAAGATCGGCTGGAGTAGGAGCTCAAAAGTATTCTGCTGAGAACGCATCAACGATTCCTCTTGTAAATTGTTTAAGACATTCGATGGAGGTAGATTTCACCATTCGACAATATTCAGCACATTGATCGGCCCCGGCACAGTAGGCAAGCATCCGTAAAGAAGATGTCATCTTCTGCTCCGGAAGTAAACCGACTAGCTTGGTAGCATCTAATTTTTGTACAAAATATTAATCATAGTTGCAAAGAGCACAACGTATGCGGTTGAAAACCCCCTGACTCATACTGTAGCGAACTCAGAATGATGGGTCTTTAAAAAAAGGACGTTGGATAAAGTAGTCTTCGACCATACATTTACCTCGTTCATCCCTTTGTCGAGGATCATTTGGTGCACGACCTGGATGAGAACCGCGACCTCGAGGTTGGTTTTCTGCTTCATGGTGAGCAATTTTTGTTGCTATAATGGCGTTAGTTGACATCATTTCTTCATCATCTTCTTCATGAGATTTGCGGATACGTTCCAATAATATTTTCATTGTGTGGAAAAGAAATGAAAAGAAATTGAGAGGATTTTGTGATGGAAAGCTACAAGAAAATGTAATTATGGCTATAGAAGAATGAATGAAACTAAACTATTCGTCACAACTTTTGGGTGGTGAACAAATAAAATGGGTATAGATAGAATTAGTGATCACAATGCATGGTGTGAAAGGCTATGGAACTATGTTGTGTGAAAGCTATAGGAGAGTGGTAGCTATTTATAGATAAATTCAAGAATTTTTTTAATCTTTTTTTTGTTACCGTTATAATTTTTTTATTTAATTTTTCATCTCATTATATATTTTTTTTCAGGTTACATAATATCCTACCGTTTCCTACACAAATAGTTTCCTACCGTTTGAATGCAACGACTAGTTATTTGCTCCCATCATATTACAATTACAAATTAAATCAATGGTCCAGATTAAAAGACCGTTGAATTTAAAATTGAAAGTAGCTGCAACATGACTGACATGTGACAATGAGAAGAGAATTTTCATCTTCTAGGAGACAAAAGCATGTGTGAGACACGCATGCCTTTCCCCTATTGGTCCGTGTAACACATTTTGTGTGAAGTGCTTGGAATCAGGTTTCTAATCACATGGGTGATGCCATGTGGCCCTTGCAAAAGTAAACATGGTTTGTGGCGACGTGGGTTAAGAAAAATGAAGCCATGGGTCTTGGATCTGACCCAAGGGAAGTCTTAGTAGGACTTGGGTTAAAGATTTTTTCATGGGTGGAAAGTAGCTTTTTGATGTTGGGTCTAAGTGTGATGTGGATGATGACACAGGTCTTAAAAAAATGCAACCAGTGGACTTACTCTTAGGAACCGAACCATTTGGCCTACAGTTTTGTTTGGTTCCTTCCAGTATCTCTAACTTCCTATAGCTAAAACGTGTATAAACAACAAACTTTGTGACTTCCTATAACTTTAAATTATGTATATATAGCAATGCAACTTCATGATTATGGCATCATACAGATGTAGAAGACCTGTAACAAAGTAACAAACTCACAAAGCTACTGTCCAATAGTACTGTCATTACTTTATGCTTCATAATTATGGAATGGAAGCGTGGAACAATCAACATATGGATAGCAAAATAAGATAATTGTAGCAATTTAATCAGATATTCAAACAGTCGAACACTCAAATTAATAAATGTGAGCTACTTCATGATTCAGCTACTTCTTCCTGCCTCTGAGCTGCATCATCAACAAATACAATCTCATTGTCATCACTTCTAGAATTGTATTTATCAAAAGAGTCACTCCTCTATGGTCCAGACATTGAAGACCTGCACATTATTAGGAAAGCATTAGTCATACTAAAATTGTAACATAAACCCATTTTTCAATTTCCACTGCATTAGACATTTAAGACTGGTGGAGATCATAATTGAATAAAAGAAAACCCATGAGTTTTATGTGAGGCTTTTAAATAAATGTCACATTTCACAAACTTAATAATTTCAACTAAACTTTTACCTTGAAAAAACTTAACAACTTGGAGAGTTAACACGACTTAACACACAACACAACAAGTAAAGAAAATAATATTCTTGAGTGAATGCACCTACAAACGCAGAGATAAACTACAATTTTGTAAATTCAAGACCCCATATATGACTAATGCTTTCTCTAGAAACAGAGATCAAAACCCCCCATTTTCTGATTTCCACTGCACATTACTATGAAACAAGATTGAAAACGAGAGTTGTACACTTTATCTAGAAAAAATGCAATCAATTAAAATCAATGTTGCAATTAATGTTGCAATCCCAATTTCCAATTTCGATCAGACACTACAGACTGGTGGAGATTAGAATCTTACCTCAAATTGAAGAAGTGAGCATCCAGCGGGCGTCGCCGAAATTCAACAAGAGCAAGGTTGTGATCAATGAGAAGCTTAGGCGCGCTCATGAATTGACGGTGTCTGTTTTGTCAGCAAGGAAAGACTTGATTGCAAGGAGGAAGGTGACGGTTGACGGTTGACTGTTTGGTGCAGAATTTTACTTTCGGCGAACAGTCAGCATGCGGGAGGCGAACCCTTGCGGTTTGCCTTGTTCTTGATTGTGTATGCATTGGCGTGCCAGTACCTATGAGTCAAGTGCAGCTTGTTTCTACTTGTTGAGTGCGCTCACGTACTTCTTTCTTCTCAAACGACTGAGTGCAAGTGCTGACTAAACCTGCAAATAAGTATGAATAAGACATGCGGCATATGATTGCTAGGATTTTTCTCCAACTCTCTGTAAGATGGTCTGTTCTTACTTAAACTGCTTGGGGAATAAGCAAAGCTAAATATCAAGATTGTGGGGACGTTGTACTGATTTTTGTTGACTAGTGCAGACTTTAGGTTTTGCTATAAGCTAAGATAGCGACTCTGTTGCCAAGCTAAGTCGGACTTGTGCTACATGCAGCGAAGGTGCACACTGTAGCGATGCTTCGTTGGGAGGCTTTGGTTTTACGGCTGTGCAACAGTTTGGTTGAGTTGTCTGTGTTCGATTTTGCGCTAAAGACCCCTTTATATAGAGAACACAAGTCATCATAACCCCTTAGTTGATCAGGAAAACAATTCATTTCTCAACTCAAATTTGGATTCTTGAGTATCCCCGAAATCTATTCCAAAAAGGAATGAAAATCTGCTCTGCTAAAGACTTCCCCAAATAACCGGTCCAACGGGCTAAAAATTCAAAATAATTATTTAGGCCTAAACATTGACGATCTCGTGGTGTCTATCGATTATGCCAGGCTTGAGAAGCAGTTGGAGACGGTCTGTGAGGCAGGGATTTTGAGACGACAGAGAAGCTCAATGACAACCTTGTTACTACGGAGTTTGATAGGTGGAGGTGGCGGAGGAAGAGGCTGAGAGAGCATAAAGAGTGAATAGATGAGAGGCTGAGAGACTCAGAGTTGAATTGTGACTAGGGTTGAACGCATAGACATCTAAGTGATCTAACGATCAATATGCAATGACTTCAAATCCAGCGGTTCCTATATATTTTAATAACTGAAACCGAACTGAACAATTTGAATACAAAATGGTTCGGTTAAAGTCATAACTTCATTTTTTCACAAACCGAACTGAACCGGGTAAACCAGTTTGGTTCCAATGATTCCTTACAAAACCAAAACCGATTAACAACCCTAGTGACGCCTGGCTAGAAAGTTAGCAGACACTTAGACAGGTTGTTCACGGATCCCACATCGTCTGAGGAGAGTAGAATTTGTGTTTATATGAGAAAAGTCAACTTTCTATAATGAGAAGTGTGGACAATATCTCAGCTATGTGGATTGTGTTATTACATATTAGTAACTTAGATGAGTCGGGTTAAATCTGTCTTTGCTTTTAAAGTATGATTAATGTAAATTATAATGGTATCATAGTGGGTTACTCTCTAGTTGCGTAGCCAGAATTTGGGCTCTTTCGAGTTTAGGTTCTTTTGGTTTCTTCTGAGTTTGGGCTCTTCCAAATTTCAATTCTTTCGAGTTTATTATGTTGTCATCATAAAATAATTTGGGTTATTTCAAATTTCGATAAGTTGTTATATGTATTTGGGTTATTTCAATTTTAGTACATTGTAATATGTTCACGTGCTAAGTTAAATCACACCGGAGGACAAGCATTGGAAATGAGAGATCTCATATAATATATATATATATATATATATAACAAATAAAAATATAACTTATCATATGGAGATTTTTTTGTGTGATTAAAACACAACAGATTATTTTGACTAGCCTTTTACACGCGCATATGCCCTGATTCAATTTTCCACCACCTACTAAAATAGTGTTAATCACAAAATTTTGCTCTTCTTTCTCTTTTCTATTTACTTCTTGTAATTTTTATTTTACTTTTTTTTCTGTTACTATTTTATATTTTTAACATTCCGTATATTATTAATTTAACTTATCATTGATATGTTTTTTAGTGAAGTTATTGTGTGTCAATTAGTAGTACGGGAGATTTAAAAAACGCAACACATTAAAAATTGTTATTGTTTCATTCATACGTGGCTGTGGACGATTGGTGGATATAGAACCCTCCCACGTCATAAAACAAGAGAAGTCATATTTCATTCCTTTCAGAATGAACTGAAAGGTAAAGTACCAGGGAGAGGTTCGTATCGTACCCAAAGAGAGAGGCTGATCCGACTTCCAAAATGGCCGAGGATCCCGTAGCGTTGCCCTCCACCCCCAACCCTTCTTCTTCTTCCCCTAATTTGCCCCACGAAACTCTCCCTAAATCACAGGTTTGCCACTCCTCCAATCCCAATTCCCCAATTTTCAATTACAAAGGGTTTTTTTTTTTTATGCTTTGATCCTCATTATATTCTGCTATTTACATTAGGGTTGTTTTGGGTTTTCTTTATCTATATAGGATTCAGTGTAAAGAATTCACCTTTATGACTTTTCATCTACTTAACTATTGCATATCGTTTTTTGTTTTTGTTTTAATCAAGATGGGTTATAAGAATTCAGGCAGTATTTGATGTTCATGTAGTTTTACATTAACTGATTACAATGCTGTAATTCATGTGCGTGAATGTATTTGTTTTGTAATGCCTATGGTTTCGAACTTTCAATGTCTTTTGGGTTGCTGAAATTAGTGTTTGTGTGACTACTGTTTAGGCTCCGGCAGTCTCCTCCGGGCTACCATCGTATTGGAATGGTGATCTTCAGTTTTTTCCAATCATGTATCCGGCTCTTATTCCGGGGTTGCAGGATCAGGAACAGATGAACCGTGGAGCAGGCCTTTATGCTGTTCCAGTTCACCCGTTTACGGGACCAGTTAGTGGGTTTTCGTCTAGTACACTGATTCCGCTGACCTACAATGTGCCCACGTGAGAATATCCATGTTAAACTGAAGCTTGTTTTGTGATGCTTGATATTAAACACACATATCAGAACCACAACTCGTTGATGTTATTGTGCAAAAGTGTTCTTCGTTTATTCTCTTACTGTCACTGCATTGATGTGGTTAGAACTAGAGCAACCCTGGATGTCAGCACTGGTGGAGAGCAGCAAGGCCAGGAAGGACAGCAGCAGCCACAGCAACCCCGTCAGCAGCAACATCCTGGAGCTCCGAGACGGGTAATTGTAAGGAGATTTCAAATCCAGTTTCGGCTGGATCCGATTCTGATCCTGAAGCTGATAGCTTTATTGCTTTTGTTCAATCAAGATGGATCTAGACAAAAGATGGTCATCCTTATGATTTGCGCCACAATTGTTTATCTGTAAGTCACTAACTTATGACCATTTTGAGGAGCCATTCTTCATGTCATTTTTAGTGTGTTATATTAGGACATTGTAAATACGTTATTCTGAGCAGACATATACTTGGCTGAACTAAGCATGATAAATTGTCTGAATGGGAGCTAATATTAGGTGATGTTTGATGTTGCAGATATAAAACGGGCTCACTGACACCATTGATAGAATGGCTCTCTCGCGCAATGGATAGGGCAGCTGTGCCTCCCCAACCACCAAGACCTGCAGCCAGGGCTGAAAATGTTCCTGCTGCTGCAAGGCCGGGAAATGATAATGCTGCTTTGCCAGGTAATATGTTGCTTGTATGTGCTAAAATGTAACTAACGTTTTTGGATGACACTTCCACATGCTTCTTTACTATGACCTTTATAAAACATTGAGTTTCGATATCAAGAAATTACTGTTTAAAGTAATAAATAATATCAAAGGATATTTTTAATTGGGTGCTTCCAACATGTCCAATAATTTCTGCACTTCTTGAAAAAGGAGTCCTTAGGTATTTTTTTTTTCTTTGTGCTACAACGTGTACATACATGGTTAGGTTAGCTTCAACCCTTTCCTGACTTCCTGAAGAAGTCGGTAATCGGTACTGGGTTTCATTTGTCCTTAGTTTATTGCCATGCACTTCCAATCATTGAGAATGTACTGGGGTTTATCTTGTGCGTTTTGAGTTTTGTTCCGTTGGCTTAAGTAAGTTTTCCTTTGTTTGGAATGCTTCTGCTTTAAGAACCACCATATTAGCTTATGAGAAGCACCTCGTAGAACTCCATTAACGTGTGAAGTCAAACCAATCCATCGTTTAACTGCATAGTTTTAAATTGATTCAAGCGATTACAGTACATACAATACATATGGTGTCATGATTCTGTGCATTCCTGTGCTACAATATTTTCCTTCCTTTTGCTTGAGCACTTGCATTGAATGTTGTAGTAAAGAAGCAGATCTTTGTATATTCCCTGCTATGGGTATGCTCAGTGGTGGAACCGGTATTGGCACAGCTTAGGTCAAATTTACTAGAATAAGAAAATGTTTTTCTTATGCTTGAAAGATAAACCAACTTTTGTTCGATCCACCCAATATCATTTCATGCCATTTGAATCAAGGCCGAGGGGCCAAACATTCTCTATATGGTTTAAACTTATGCTCTCAAGTGTTGATTTGCATTATCTTATAGTGCATCCCTGTAACAACAATATGAGGCAAAGAGTTAAAGATCTCCGGACATTGTTTATTATTTTTCTTGATTTGGCTCTCTTCCTTGCAGTGGTACATGTTTTTATGAACAAGAAAATTATTGTTTTTGGTACTTTATATATCTGTGACACATAATTCTGCTTTATACTAACTGTAAATAATGTTTTCTATAACAAATGCAGATGGACAACCAGGAGTCGAGAATGAAAATCAGCCTGCAGAGGCAAATGAGAATGCACCGGAACCAGGAGCCAATGGTGGTAACCGCTGGTGGGGAATTGTTAAGGAGATTCAAATGATTGTTTTTGGCTTCATCACTTCACTCCTCCCGGGTTTTCATGATATAGAATAGATTATAGCCAGGGAAAGTTGCATGCCTTTTTACCCACATGAAAGTGTGTCCTTCTATCTTTATGCACCTCCTCTTCCTTTTGGTGTTCATTAAAACCAAAGAGGTGCAAGTTATAGCCCCAATTTAGCTTATCATTAACTTCCGGGAAACCAATGTATGTATGAGCACTGCAACACCATCGACTTAAAATATGTTATGTTTTGCAATGCTGGTGAGCCTTCTGGAGTCTACTGCTGGTTTTCTAAATCTTTTATTATACTTATGATTGAGAACATGTTTAATCAATTGAAATGTAATCGGAAAAAAAATCAATTAAATGGCTTGCCATGCACCAAAGCGAGTGAGTCTAACTGCTTATGATCGTCGCTTGAATAAAACACTCTTCTTGGTTGATAGGTTTGCTTTATATCACTCTTCTAATACATTGTTTTAGTGCCTCAAAAAGTCGGAAGCCTACAAACTGGCATTATCATACATTTAATTTGACAATGTTATTACAGAGCTCATATTTACACCCGTCTGTCACTGCCAAAATTTGGATGTCAGAAGAAAAAAAAGGCTGATAGAACTTAATTTCTTTGGCCCTAAGAAGATTAATTACAAAATGTATATACAGTTGACTATGAATAATGGACCTCACATTTCTGACAGAAGATTGCTGATTTTCCGAAGCTCCTTGAGAGCTGCAATGGCTGTTACTTGTCCTTTGCCAACTAATGTATTTTTTGAACAGTTCTCAACTGATCCCAGTTGAACGCCATGGTCTTGCTGGAAAGCAGACTCGATTACCTAAAATCAGGTGAGTTAGCAAATCAGAGCAATGCAGAATAAACTGGTGATTAGTGTTGTTGGAAGCAATCTGCTTTTTTGCCCTCAAACTGTGCAGTCAGACCTTTCTATATTCTTTCAATTACTACTTCAACTAAGAGAGTCTATCGTTACAGGGCTTTGTTATCATTATCAGAATAATCCCATTCTAATATGTAGTTATATCTGTTATTGCCATTTTATTAGCATCCTTCCTCTTTTAAAATCATATCCCATGTCATTCAACGGATAAAATAATAGTTTTAGAATAATGGAAGCTGATATTTGATAATGAAAACAAAGAAGTTACCTGTATCTGATCAAGCATAGAATCCCCAAGATTCCTCAAAGTACTAGTCCTATTCTGGTCCACAGTTTCCCCTTTGCAGCTAACAGAATTGGATGTTTCAGCCATAGAAGAGCTTGCTGCAATTTGACCAATATCACTCCTGGGAGATTTTGTAGTGTCATGGGCGTTGCTCCCCTTCTCCGATGTGCCTTCACCAGCTGCACTCCATCCCAATTTCCAAAACCTCGGGAATTTACCAGAAAGAACCTTTCTTTCTTTTCCCGTTACTGAATTCCTCGTTGAATGATTGGTTGACTCAGATGCTATAGACACACTCTCAGGTGGATCAGAAACCGGATGAGGTGAGCCTTCTGATACACTCTGTAGATTCACATCATTTGGATTATCATTATTTTCATCAACAGATAAATTTGATCCAACACTACTTTTCTCTGATTCAGGATCATCATTTGCCCCACTCAGAGGACTTGCTGGATATGAGCTTACAGGTGAGTTCTCTTCATCAGCTGGATTTCCATTCAAACATCTGTCTTCATTTGCGGAAGTAAGATCCTTACTGACACCATCTTTGTTAACCACAGTTTTTGAAGAGCTTTTGTCTTCATGAGAGACCAATTTCTCAATATCTTCCTCTGAGCTGAGCACTCTCGAGAGATCTTCCAGCAAATTTCTTCTAACAGTAAACCTAGGGGTCTTTTTGCCATTCTCACGCTTTGCTGGAGATGGGTCGGATTCTGATCTGGATAGGGTCAATCTAACTTTTTCAGTCCATCGCTTCTTCTGGCTGGGAACCAGTTTTTTCAAATTATCTTGCCTAAGTTCTTCCTCCCTCTGCATAACTCTCCACTTCTCTTCCCAGTAGCTTTCAGTTACCAAACTTAATGGAGTTTTTTGTGAAACGGAATCAATAGAAAGACTGTGACCTCTCACAGCCTTTGATTTACCATGCTCATATGGCCCCATATATGAATGAAATGAGGATGAACAATTCTTCTCCAAAGCAAGAGCCTGCAACGACGTTGCTTTCTGTATCAGTTTCTTTAAATCAATATTCTCAGGAAAGTTTAACAACCGTTGAAGACATGCAGTTGCATTCTCAGTCGCAAGAAGGGAAGATCTCAAATGAAGTAACATGGAAACTGCCAGGGCTGAAATTATTGCTCCTCTAGGTGAACCAAGAATTCTAAAGCTGGATCCTGCATCATCTTCACCCCCTTTGTCTAATTTAAGATTATCACGTATAAATATCTCATCCCAAATTATCAATAGATTTGCAAGAGAAAATTCACGTCCAAATAACACCCTTAACCAACGGAGTGCAAAATACTGGGGTTCAACACCAAGCTCGACAAGGTGGCTGTGTAGAGATGAATCAACAAGAGACAGAAAATGATACAATGCAGCAGATGCTTCAATGACAGGAGGTAAGCTAGTCTGAGATCCAACAGCAGGGGAGGGAGAGAAGAATTCAGCCATAGAAAGGGAACCATTTGCCCCACTCATCAAAGCATCAAACATGCAGTACGCATCATGTTCCATAAATTTCTCGGATAAGATAATACCCAATTCACCTTCAGCACCATAAGCATCACTGAGCATTACAATGGTCTGTATCTTGGGATCAAGCTCATCAAGACTTTTAACTTTTGATGCATCTCCCTTCAAGCTATCCTCATTTTCCATGGAATCAGGAAGGTTTTTTAAATCAAAATTGTAAGTCGAATCATTTTCATCATATGATAGATCATCAAATTTATCGGTGAAGTGATCCTCATATAGCTTCCGCACTTGAGATAGACCCTCCACATCAACATGTAGAACATACAAAAGGGGAGCCAAGAGTTCATGCATTCCTGTGATGAAAATGAAACAATGAACAGTTTAATTCAACAAGGAGAAGAAAGAGAAGCTTCCAGAGACAGAATAAAATTAGAGTCAAATGAAGTCATCACCTCCATCTACTTTTACTGTCTTCAATGAAAACAAAACAATATCGGAAGACTGGAGTGAAGAATAAAAGAGGAAAAAACCTATAAATTTATAAGAATGTGAAGACTGGAGTGTAATTGACCTTGTCTGTAACCACACTCTGGATGTCTAAGACACCACAATAACAAGATTCTTCTCAGCATGCCTTGGCATCCTGGTGTCTGGAAGTAGCTCCCATGTTCTGGATATAAGCGTGATAAGTCCTGGTCAACCATTTTCTCCAGCTCAGCATTCCGAAAGAAGCGACCCCAGGTACTTTCTGCATGTAAGATGCATATAGATCAGTAATTACATCACACATAGTTATTAGCTCATTTAGGCACATATTGCAACAGAGAAGCTCCTTCAGATTCCCGTTCTTATTGTTTTTTTCTTTTCTTTTACCTAGCCAATTCTTATAGTTACAGGTCAACGTGCATTCATTACCAATGAATTACCATGTCATCCACTAATTTGATTGGTTTTTGCATTTTACTCTAAAACATCATCTGACACCATACCAAATAAATCCTCTCTCTCATAACAGTCTGTGAATACATTACATGGCCAGGGTGAAGCTACTTCCCTTAGGACTCAGACTCGGTGAAAATCAGGTACTAAATGGTGCAGGCCATCAAATAAAGTTACATTTGAAAAGCTAATAAAATGATAAAGCAACTACATATAAAATAAGTGAAACAAGCTACTTAGTACACCTGCGTACTTCGAAGGAGCCACGGACTTTACCTGGGTTCTGTGACAGTGGATTATCCATGGCAAGATCAGGAGAACTACTCCCATCCTTAGGTGGATCAACCAGAAGGCGTCTTCTCATTCTAGCATATCTATTAAACATACAACGTTTACTTAGCACAGGAATAGGAAAATATATAACAAAAACCACTACCAAAATCAGTCAAATTTTGACATAATCAAGATCAGATATTTGTAGCTCATTTTATCTTTGGATCGATGAAACACAACTAATGAATTCCGCATGTACTCATCTAACACATTGACTCTACAAAGATCCGAGTATCGCAGTTTCCTGCTTTCACAGATAGTTTTCCAACTCACAAAACCACGACACAAAGATTACAACACTCCATTAACTAAAGTATGGAAACTCTATCTATGAAAAATATCCAACAATTGGATTTGTTATCCACATGAATCATAGAGTTCAGAAAAAAAAAACACAAAGCTCGAAATGCCAGCCAATCATCAAAATAGTATCTAGCAAAACCAGACATAAAATCATTAACTCACAACCAAAACATAGCAACAAAAATCACATAGATTACCTAATAAATCCAACCTTGTAAGCAACTAAGCATAGAGAATTGTTAGAAATGAGAAAAGGGGATACCTTCTCCGGCAATCAGCTGTAACTCGGCGAAGATCATCAACAGAAGAAGAAAGCGGCAAAATCCCAAGGTTTAATCGCCATTGCACTCCTCTCAGCTCCTTAAAACGAACATCCTCCACCACCACCTCAGATCTCTCCTCCGACGAAGACGATTCCGGCAATGCTGACTCAATGGGTCCCGGCGCCATATACCCAATTCCAATACAAGGCTGAAAATGATAAAAAGCAACAATCTTTGGGCCTAACTTTTTCTGGGTTCTTCTGGAAAAAAAAAAAGAGATGATTGTAGAAAAAGTAAAGATGTGGATGTGGAGGAGAGACTTGCGTCTGGGTTTAGCAGATGAGGATCAGGCTTACTTGTTCTAACTTCTAACAGATAAAAAGGGAAAAAAGAAATGATTTTTATTTTTACATATGCACACACACCCAATATTATCTTCAATCCACCAACCGGAGATATAGAAAGAGAGAATACCAAGTTTGTTTGTTCAAGCAGGAGAGAGAGAGAGAGAGAGAGAGAGAGAGAGAGAGAGAGAGATGTGTAGGAAGGGAAGGTGGGGTGGGTTGTCGTCTACTTTGGGTTCTATCTTCTATTATTGCTATATACTACAAGAAATGGAAGATACAGTTGATGTACAACCCATCTTGTTCTTCAAGGTTTTTCTTTTTTGGCTTGTCATTTTTTTTACTGAGCAAAACACCAAACATGATTCTTCTAGCATATTTTTGTTTATTTTTGTTTTAGTTCTTTTGAGCCTCCTTGTAACCCAAAAAAAAAACACCATGATTGGATTTATTCATTTTTGCTTTAAGTTGGGAAAGCACAATTCACTTCCTCTATGTTTGGTAATATACCTGTCATGCTTTGACTGATCTTATGCTTTACTTGTGGAGGGAGCTCTTCTTGTTGTGGTTACCATTTATGAAAATTGGAAATTATGAGGATGCTTCTAGTGTTTTTGATGATAAAAGGAGATCACATTTTCCTTCTTCTATTGTTTCCTTTTAGCGTCACGGTCATTTCAATAAAACGAGATTATGCATATTGACTTTCTTTTAACAGTAATTATGACTAATCTTTCTGCAATTTTGAAACCATAAGCAAGTGACGTTGGGTGGATAAACTGAGCCTTAGTTTGGTATTGTGGTTTAAGCAACATAATCACTTATATTGATCATAATTAGTAGTTTTTGTGTTTGATAAGTTTTTTATAAACTGTTTATTTGTAAAATTTAATGTAAAAATACTACGTTTTTAAAAAGTAGATGAGATCATGTTTATTTAAAACTGAATTTTTCTATATTTGAGTTTTTTCACTTCAAACCCAAACTGGCCTTAGTGCATTTTTAGTTGACTAAAATCACTGAATGACTGATGTTCTTAACACATTTGGCAATTTTACATGTTCTCTTAAATAATAGCTTACTTTTTTCGACACAATCAATTGTGAGATCTAAATATACAAATTTTATCAATTTTTTAATAGCTTTGTCCCCGAACATCTTGGAATAGTATGAGTTCACCTAGCATCATAAAATTCTTTGTTTACGACTCAGTTAAAGTTACTATTGACCTTCAAATTTTTTTTAAAGTTATTATTGATTCCTCAATGAATTATGGAAACATACAAAATGTTTGTCCAAAAATGTTGTACAACTCAATTATCTATGGTAGGGATCCAACAACAATACGTGTTTTTCTCTATCTTCTTTTGCAAAATGCTATAAGTGCATATGACTTATCTAGCCTTATATATTACAGTATTTTAAGTGAAGAAAAAAAAGACATTTAAGGCCTCTTCGGGTGACATCAAATTGATGTTTTTTTTTTGCTTCGTAAGAAGTGAAAATGTTTTTATTTTTTGACACTGAACGTTTTGAAAGTTATCTTACGGAACATGTTCCACCCTATTTTCATCACACACAAAAAAAGAGTATTATAAAATCATTATTAAACGCCACCTTAGCTAAAGCATAAATTATAGCATTAAATCCACGCTAGGAAAGATCATGGAGAAGTCGAATATGTCATATGGAAAATTAAAGGTATGTATCGATTGCAGTGTTTTTAAACAGTATACCCTCCCCAATTTTTCAACTTTGACATTGTTCTAACTTAACTAACTTACATGTGTTGAATTTTAATCACAAAAGACATTAGTATAATTAGGTATCATCCACCTACTTATAAATTGTATTTTATTTGTCTAAGCGTAAAGAATGGTGATGGAGTGTTTATAGGTTTCTCATATCAGAAGACTCGTTAGTGCAGGTTGGCCTACAAGAAGAATAGGTGGCAAACTGGGCGTGCTCGGGCCGGTCCATATATTTATCATGTCGGGCTCGGACCGGCATATTTTATTAAACATTAAGCTTAACCCGGCCCACGTCCCAAGCTATGTCGGTCCAAGAAGCGGGCCAACCCGGCCCCCTATTAACATTATAAGACATAATTAAAATAAAAAATATTATGTAATTATAATATTTGTTTTATATAACTATCTAGAATAGTAAAATAAATAATATATTACAATATATATCATAATCTTATTTCTAAAACGTTACGTATGTTAAAATAATGACGTTTTATTCACTACTCTACTTTAATAATATATGTGAAATATTGTAGTTAAAATAATGAGATAATCAAGAAATTTTAATTTAAAATGTCTAATATTCAAGTCTAATACTGATAATTGTTTAAATATTTATATAAATAATATAAAATTATGTGTTTAACGGGTCGGTCCATGAATTTATCGTGCTCGGACCGTGCCGGACTCAAAACGGGGTCAGACCGGGCCGGGCCCATGGGCTATTATATCTCGGCCCGACCCATTACAATAACAGGCTCGGGCCGTGCCGAGCCGATTTTTAATGGGCCGGCCCCTGCCGGGTTCGAATTTTCGGCCAATTTGCCACCTCTAACTAGAAGCAAGAACAAGCCCAAATGCATGAAAAAGCTTAGGGTGGTGCTTTTACAATGCAAAACCAAGACGATGAAGAACTAGAATCCAAATGGGATTGCTCCTATGGATGGTGAAGGTTTTGTGTATTGATGAGGTTTTCAATTGGTGATGCGATGGTTTCAGTAAACTGTGGATGTTGGTGATACTGTCGAGCTTGGGTTTTCATCAAGCATAGTAACTCTTTGCTTTAGTTATGAATAAGTCGAAATATGTGTTTGGTATGTACTCTGGTGCTTAGTTTGATCTTGGTTGGTTGGATCTAGGGGTCATCATGGGTCACATTAGGGTTGACCCTAACCCAAGTTTTAGGGCTTAGGATAGGGCCGCTTAGGATTTGAATTTAGTCAACACATTTTAGGGCCGGTAGGGTGGGACCGAGATTTTGATATGTAAACCTTTATCTGCCCTAAAAACCTATTACATTAGGACTACAAGGGTGGGTCTAGCCGGCTCTCTGAATAGGACTAAATAGGGCCAAAAATGGTCAAACATGGCCTTATTTAGTTTAAACAAAATTAATTAATTTATTTGAAGTTTTTCCTCAAATTTTAGCTTATTGGTTTATACATTGAATACAAGACTCTTTTTTATATATATAATCATATTTTACAAATATATACACATTAAAATTAACTTTTTACATTTATAAATATAAGTCTAGATGGTTATATTCATATATGATCTCTTTAAATCACTCAAAATCAATTATTGTTTCTCACAACAAATAAAAATATACCTTACAAAATGAATGACAAAAGATAATAAGTTGTTTTGTATATAAAATATGAGATACATATTTAAAATATTGATTATTATTAGAACCTAAAAGGGCTGAAGATGACAGGCTTTTAGGGCCGGGCAGGGTCGTAGGATAGGGTTGGGTTTCATTTGCTCGACCATTGTCCTACCCTATGTGAAAAAGGCTAGGGTCAGCTGTCGAGTCAGGCTTTGGGCCTAAAAAAGTAGGCGAGTTTCAAGAGGCCAAATTATAATGCCTAGCTAGACTTGTGAACTAGTATTATTTCACTTTAGTGAAATGTCACTAAATGTAAAATTTCACGAGTTTGGACTTCTTGATTTACCTAACATGGCTCTCTTTACATACAGCTGTAATTCCTGATGGGTCATGACTGTAATGTAATTTTTCTTTTGCTGAAATTGACAGCCCATGGTTATTCCGAAAATAAAAATCTATGATCTCATGTGTATCGTGCAAAATACTTTACATCTTGTATACAAATTCCACACCTAACTCATGAACTGTGGGCATACATACCATGATGTAGATAAATCAAATGTAAATGATTGGATCAGATTAAACAAGTAGCCCTTAGGTCCTTGTCACCTTCAAGAAAATCATATAAAAACCTTATTATAACTCGAGAAATCATTCTGCTACCCAACAAGTTAAGAAATTATTAAAGAAACGAGGGCATGCTGCCTATTAACTTGGAACCACTAAGGTGTTCACTTGTGTTATTATTGAATTCATAAACATATTTGGCGGTGTAATATATCCAGATTTAATTGGCCTGACCGCCTGACGGTTAAATTTTATTCTTTTCCGGCGTCGTCTGGAACTCTGGATTAAATATATCCTGATTAATTAAGCTTTGTAGTTATGGAGCTACTCCATGATCTCCATCCAAAACGAAAATGACCTCTATATTGCCGAGTTGTTTTTCTTTTGCATACCCCATTCTCAATCTATAGAGATTAGAGATGTATTGAAATAGGGCGGCTTTGGCGTTATTTATAATTATACTACTTCTGATATAATATAATGCATGCTCACTTACAATATAATTTTCAAAGAACTATATATGAAGACAAGTAAATTTGGTGATCGAAAACAAGTGTACAGGAATAACTATAAGTTTGTTATAATTCCAAGAGTTTTTTAGTTTATTTGATACATGTAATTAGCAAGATGCATATGTCTCATAGTTCCTTAAAATTAAGCTTTGTAATGATTAGTTGTAATTTTTTTATAAGCGAAGTGAAAACAATATCTGTAACAATTTCAAAAGAGTCTTAAGTGCACAATGTATAAGTACACAATCCAATGACTGATCAAGATCGGTGACTTTAATATAGATATGTGGTGATCAAAAACATATAGATAGTTGAAATTGCATCATATAATAGCTCCTACATTTAAAAATTTGTTTTTGAAGTTCCATTCATATTTACTTTTATTTCTATTTTGTGTTTTTGATGCATTATGGCATGCCTTCATACTCCTTAGATATAAATAGTCGTATTTCCTTAAACAATGAAAAATGGTTCTTAACAGAACTAGTCCTCAGTCAAATTACATTGATTTTTAATTAATTCAAAGAGCTTACAATCATTTATAATAATTAATATCGAACAACAAAATAACATCATAAACAGGATAATTGATTTGGTCACTGATGGCTGTTTGGCACCCACTTTTTCGATTAGGTAAGAAAATTCACTCTACATCACAACGGGCCGCACAGAAGTGTGTTTCTACAAAAAAAACCCTCAAAAACGTTGGTTCTAGAATAAGAGAATGTAACAAAATGGAAGTCGTAAACATATGCAAATATGTAAAAATGTAAAGGGTAGATTTGAAAATGGAGCAAATAATATTCTTGGCATATCCAGAAGTGACGTGGCTTAGACGTGTCTCTCTCTTCCCAATCATATCTCTTACATATGAAAATTACATGTCGCTTTCTTTAATTAAATAAATAAAGCACGTTTTTGGTATTTATACAATTAAATTCGAACATATGAAATGTCCCCCCCCAAGCAATTAGATTTGGTTGTAATATATTATCGTATGAGGGTGACATATAAATTTACTTTAATAAATAAATTGTAGTCCAGTATCACCGACCGACCAAGGAGAAAATTGCAATAATTCATCTTGAACATTCACAGTTTTTTTTTAAATTAAATTAAGCAATTAAAATGTGAAGGTACATATATTGGCCTCCATATAGTTGATGAAGATCCAAAGGTGTGGAGGACAAGTCATGAATATTTGATATGCAAAAAGAGAATTGAAGTTGTTTCCTAATTGGACTAGGAAAAGATTATGGTTTGTTTCTCCTACCAAATAAGTCTCCACCGATTTGATTATGGGTAGATTGATATATATTTGGGAATATATATTTAGTTAAATGGTGTTTGGGAATTGTTATAGAAAAGGATTCAAAATAAAAGGTGTATTCCATATTCATATGGATTTTTTCATTTTCTATGTGAGATGTAATAGGAAGGGAAGTTAGGTTTAATTCCTAGGGTTAGGGAATACATGTGGCTGCTATATATATGATGTATATAGGCAGTAGGTTGGGTGGCCTCTAGGAGATACACGAACAAGAAAAAAAGAGAGGAGAAAGAAGGTGAAACCAAAGAGAAGAAAATTCACAAAAAGGAGAGCTTAGTGCTAGGAGATCTGTGTGACTCCATTGAAGACCTTAGTGGCAACATCAACGTTCTTAGTGAGGTTGATCATCCGTGTGTCTACAACGATCTTAGTGAGGTTGTATCAACACGTGAAGCAACGGTCTTAGTGAGGTTGTTTCAATACTTGATTGTGATTATCAAGTAAGAAGTATTTTTACTTTTGAGAATAACATTATTATTGATTAAGGTGTAATCATTGTAATATCGTTTATTCAATAGAAAAGTAAAATTCTTCTACATATTCCGCTGCTATTACTCGTTATTGTTCTATCTTGTATTTTCAATTGGTACCAGAGCAGGTCACTAGACGTACTTAGTGAGATCTGTGGGATTAAAGATGGAACGTCAAGGATTGAATCAACCACCCATGCTCTACAGTATGGATTTCGCTCAATGGAAGCTTCAAATGAGATCCTTTATATATGGTATTGATTTTCATGCATGGAGAAGCGTTGAACGTGGATGGAAACCTCCAATGAAAGATGTTAATTCAAAAGGTACTGAGGGGACATCCACTGGTGAATTAAAAGATGAAGATGAGTGGACTGAAAAAGAGATTAAGGCTAGTGAAGGAAATCACAAGGCTCTTAATGCTCTATATGCGTCAATGAGCAGAGAAGAAAGGAAAAGAGTTCAGAATTGCGTTACAGCCAAACAGGTTTGGGATAAACTTTGTGTTTTAAATGAAGGTAATGATACTGTAAAAGAACAAAGATTACAACAATATTATTCTGAAATCGATGCTTTAAAAATGAGAGATGATGAAACTATTGATGATTTTTATAGTCGTTTTACTGATCTCTCTAGTTTATGTGAAAGCCTTGGAAGACCGTTACAAGAATATGATATTGTAAGAAAAATATTACGGTCTCTTCCAAAGTCTTACAGGATGAAAAAGACAACGATTCAGGAACAATATAATCTCAACACATATTCTGTGGACTTGTTGATTGGAAACCTGAAGGCTTGGGAGATGGAGCTTGAAGAGGATGAAAGACCGAAAGGTATGAATTCTAAAAATATTGCTTTAAGTGTTACAAAAAATCCTAAATCAAGCTCTGAGGAAGCTGAAAATAATGAACAGTTGATTTTGGAATTTGAGAAATTTTTGAGTCAGAGAAAGTCAAATTCAAATGAACAAAATAATCAGAATTCTAGGAGGAATTTTAATGGAAATAATAGGCGTTTTGAGAAACGTAAAGATAATTACTCACAAAAGAAGTATGAGTATGGAAGTAGTAGTAATAATAATAAGAAGTGTTATACTTGTGGTGGCATTGGCCACGTTGCTACTAACTGTGGAAATAAGAAATTTGATTCAGGTAATAAGGCTTACAAGTCCTCTTGGAGTGATGATGATGATAGTTCCCCAAAAAGGGACAAAATTTTTGCTCTTGTGTCTTCTTTCTCTTTAGATTATGCAGGTTCAAAAACTGAGAATGAAGAGGATCAAGAAGAAGATGAAGAAAACAGCTATGAGGATAATGAGATGTTTGAATATCAAGCAAAAGTTATCAAGGCTGCTGAGAAAATTTTAGAAAAGAATATTCTATTAAAGCAACAAGTGGAGAAGCTGGAAGGTGAAAAAATGGAATGGGAAGTAGAGAAACTGAACCTGAGAAAGAAAAGTGACAATGGTGATCATGTGCTTGAAAGAAAACGGCTTCTAGCAAAAATTCAAATGCTCGAGGATGAGGTAATCGAAAAAGACAATCTAATTGATTTATTAAACTCTAAACTTAGCAAGTTGCAGATTTTGCTTGATGGAACAGATAACAAGGTTGGAAAATTTCAAAATAGTTCGAAATCGTTATCTGACATTTTGAGTTCAGGGAAGAGCTACAATGATAGAACCGGACTTGGATATACTGGTAAGTCTAGCTCAAATAGAAATTTTAATTTCTCTATTAACTTTGTTCGTGAACAAACAGGCTCAAAGGCAAGTGACACATATATTGGAGAACATGAAAAAACTGAGAATATTCAGACTTCTTTCAATTCAAAAGTGATCAAGTCGAATGACATATATGAGAAAGATATTAAAGATATTCGAAGTAAGTTGGAACAACATGGTCAGTTTTTACGTGATATTTCTCACTTTGTTGGTTTATCTAAATCTTATAAAGAAACTAAGCAGGATGTGAAAAAGACTCAGAGATATCCAGGTAAGAAAGTCTGGAGGAAAAAAGAAGACCAAAGTCACATAAAAGCTTATTGTAATCTATGTTGTATTGATATAGATTATGAATCTGATGATAAAGAAACTAGAAATGTAATTGACTCTATAAATGTAACTGCTGATCATTATGTGGATTTGTCTGAATTATCTGATGATGGGTTACCAAGAACTAATAATACAAATGTGCAGTCACAGGGAGGATCAAGAGAAGTTGATAAAAGTTTACAACCTGCAACAAAATTTTGTACAGTTTTTAAACAGGTTCAAAAAGATCATTCAACTAGAGATGTCATTGGAGAAGGCGTTCGGACTAGAGGAATGACAATGGAAATTGCGTCACACAAAGGAGAAAACACAGAAAGCTCCGACACTGAAAATGTGGAAATTAACAAAGCTCTAGTAAGTTTTATTAAAGAGAAAGTTAAAGGAACTAATGTTGAAATTATAGGTTATTCTGATGCTGATTGGAGAGGTAATCTGCAAGGTCAGAAAAGTACTAGTGGTGGTTATTTCTTCGTTGGTAAGAATTTAGTTGCATGGCATAATTAGAAACAAATTTACACTCATTGTCTATAGCAGAAACTGAATATGTTGATGCATGTAGTTATTGTACACAAATATTTTGGATGAAAAATATGATAAGGATTATGGTATTCCGCAAGGAAAACGTGTTATATTATGTGATAATACAAGTGCTATTAGTATTTCCAAGAATCTTGTTCAACATACTTGAACTAACCATATTGATATATGTTATCATTTCATTTGTGAACTTGTTGATAAGAATGTTCTATCATTAGAATTTGTTTCTACAAATTATCAATAGGCAGACTTGTTTACCAAACCATTGGATACAAAATGCTTTTTGACCTTACGTAATGTCATTGACATTTGCTCTCAATATTGACAAATAACATATTTGGTGGGTACATATGTCAAGGTAACCTTTCTTTGTCCTTGATCTTATCTTACTATAGATGAGTTACTGCATTTTACCTGTTAGTTCTTTAGGGCTCTTGACATTGTTACTTTGGATCTCTCATCCAGTGTTCTCTGATATTATTTATGATCATTACCCTTTATGTTTGATTCTCACGTACACATACTTCATAGTGGTGAACATATCTGAGTTGAGTCACCTAATCAGGAGCCGGTGTAGTTGAATACATGTTATAGATTATGACTGCATGAAAAAAAAATGTGTAAGGAATTTGTGCATGCAGTCTTAGGCCAGGCTAGTTCTACATCTCAAGGAGTTGACTAACTACTCGACTCCTAGAGGAATGGACTGGTTTGGTCTCCCCGGAGAATATGATACTCTTAGGCCAGGCTAGCTCTCCTCTCCAGGGATTGACTAACTACTCGATACCTGTTGGAATGGGCTGGCTTGGTCTCCACGGTGAAAAAAAAATGTCTCAGCAATGTACTGAGCTTATATTATCAAAATAAGAAAAATATGAATTATGTTGTTATAAGGTGATTATATGGAGAGATAGGGGGGAGTGTCGTTTAAGTTGGCTTGCGCATTTAATCACTCCTCTATTTCATTCCCATTATGAAGTATATTCAAATGCACATCACACTTACTATTGGCTAATGATCATGGATATTACTCGATGATGCTTGTTTGTGTGGTTGATAAAGTGTATTGTCTTGCTCAACAAGAATGTTCAGGTCATTGTATTAACTCTTACTATGGTTGTATGATATGCTTGGACATGTTTGTGTTACTGTGTCATTGTGGTCTCTGTCCTGCCCCTACAAGTAGTGTTGAGAGCTAAGTGCATGTAAGGTCCTAAAGTGGTTTCTATCCTTAGAGTTGTCTGCTTATTGGTATTGTGTAGTTTCAAATTCTTCATGTGCAAAAATTCTTGATCTATTCGAGTGTAGTAATAGGTGTTGGGTTCTAGCTTATCCTTGTTTTGCATACACATGTCTATTTGAAAAATCATGTATTGTGTGTCATACTTTTTGCGTGAGTTTTAATTGGCTGCATGCATGAGTTTGTGGTAATTATGATTATCATTATATATTTTCTCTAGATTATTTGTAGCCGTGCAGTAGTTTATATGAGTTTTGCATGCAGTGCTATTTGTTAGAAGGATTCTCCGGGAAATATTCTCATCATATTCATCATGTGCATGCTTATCTATATGGAAGGATATCATCCCATATGTCATGTTTATTTCGAGATAACCATATGGTGCACCTTATTTCCTTTCGGTAATATATATATATATATATATATATATATATATTCATTCATTGCACAGTTCCTTACAGCTTGAGATCTTCATGTTTTCTTCCCTTATGCGTTACATTTCCTACCCCTTTTTGGACTCTCTTGCATGTATATCTTCTAGTCAAGGAAATAAAACCTGAAGCTTATATTGCTATCTCTTTTGTTCTCCTTATAGTGTGTTAAGTGTGCAGTCCTTTATCATGAGTGGAGCAAGGAGCACTCGTCATGAGATATAAGAGGATGATGTTCAGATGACTTTCTCCTCCTTTGGCTTCATCAACTTAGGGGGAGAATCAAGTCCCTACGACATTAGTGTTTATGTTTAAAGTTTGTTTATCGAAAAAAAAATTGTACTTACATTGTTCATGGTGGTTTTGTAGGTACTTGATGGTGAAAGTTGCATGGAAGGCCAAAGGGGGAGATTGAAGGTACATATATTGGCCTCCATATAGTTGATGAAGATCCAAAGGTGTGGAGGACAAGTCATGAAGATTTGATATGCAAAAAGAGAATTGAAGTTGTTTCCTAATTGGACTAGGAAAAGATTATGGTTTGTTTCTCCTACCAAATAAGTCTCCACCGATTTGATTATGGGTAGATTGATATATATTTGGGAATATATATTTAGTTAAATGGTGTTTGGGAATTGTTATAAAAAAAGATTCAAAATAAAAGGTGTATTCCATATTCATATGGATTTTTTTCCTTTTCTATGTGAGATGTATTAGAAAGGGAAGTTAGGTTTAATTCCTAGGGTTAGGGAATACATGTGGCTGCTATATATATGATGTATATAGGCAGTAGGTTGGGTGGCCTCTAGGAGATACACGAACAAGAAAAAAAGAGAGGAGAAAGAAGGTGAAACCAAAGAGAAGAAAATTCACAAAAAGGAGAGCTTAGTGCTAGGAGATCTGTGTGACTCCATTGAAGACCTTAGTGGCAACATCAACGTTCTTAGTGAGGTTGATCATCCGTGTGTCTACAACGATCTTAGTGAGGTTGTATCAACACGTGAAGCAACGGTCTTAGTGAGGTTGTTTCAATACTTGATTGTGATTATCAAGTAAGAAGTATTTTTACTTTTGAGAATAGCATTATTATTGATTAAGGTGTAATCATTGTAATATCGTTTATTCAATAGAAAAGTAAAATTTTTCTACATATTCCGCTGCTATTACTCGTTATTGTTCTATCTTGTATTTTCAAAATGACCGTCATATATGGGCCAAAGAAATCCAATTTTGAATCATCAAAAACACGATGCATTTGCTACGAATGGTTCAATGATCGATCGAGCTGCGTACGTACATGGTTCTTTTCCCCTATTAATGCAGTAACAAGACAATTCCAAGTAAATCTACTAAAACTTTAGATCTGCTCAAGGAACATCAACATCCTCTGGTGCCGATCCCTTTCTCCATCACCATTCAACAGATAAGCTGTTTCCATGTCGATCAAGAGAGAGCTAGCTAGGCCCCCATGTCGCAGCCTCCCCTATAGATTAGCCCTTATAGCTAAGAAATTGGTTAAGTAAATTTCCTCACCGAATTCGTTTAATTAGAGCGGAAACGAAACATGTTTAATCGGAAATAAATTTACCGACTACCATTTATTTGTCTATTTTGTGTGCATCCTTCTATGGTATGTATCCAATTACTTAATTATTATCTAAATATGAGTTGAGAAAAAACACATTACATGAATTTAAAAATGTGGATACAAAATAAATGAAGAGTGATCATCAAATTTACTTCCTATTTAATTGGTGAATAGAGATTCAACCATATGAGTTTTGCTTTTGGAATTGAATTAAGTACCGTTAATGGGTATGGATTTTTAAATGTAGCGATACCTGGGGTTTTTGGGATTGGATTGATTAAGATTTCAATTGCAAATAATGATCTTGGAATTTGCTGCATGCCCAGGTCAAACATTAGATTCCTACTGAATTTATAGTCGACCACTCGACCTAGCCTCTAGCTGTTATCTTGACGTACTAGGTGCATCGTAGTATATATGTTCCGAGAGGATCCTTGATGTTATCTTCTAGCTACGTGGAATAGTGCTCATGGTTAACCCTTGAGGTGGCGGGTATTATATTTGGTCGACATTGTCGACAAGATTCATGTCATATTTTGATCGACCTCGACTTGATTTACCATGAAGCAATTACATTTTGACGGTTTGACCGCGATCGAATCCACGGTAAAAGCTATATATTCTACGTACTTTGTCTACAACAATCATCACCTCGAGGAAATATCTCCTCTCTGTCGTACGTCTAGCTCGATCGAAAACATGCATGCTTTGAAAATATTTATCCCCACAGTACGTAGCCAAATGATTAAGCTTAAAACTGTACTGTAACAACGTAGTAATGCATAAATATAATTATATAAAAGAGAGTGATGGATAACAAGGCCTTGTCGATAACAAACCCAAACCCTAACAAATAAAAGAAAAGAAATAGAAGTGCTGCTTTGTTGGGATGCATGCAGCCAGCCTTATCTAAAAAGGAAAGTTTCTAATGTTTGATTAAGATCGACTAGTCGTACATTTCCTTATCTCTCAGCCTCCGCTTTTGATTAGGGTTTTGAATATATAGTATGTACATGACCACCTACGTGATGATCTCATCATTCTCATGTAATCCTGAATCACGTATGCATCAATACATGTACGTATTCGTTTTTGTGAAAAGAAAATCATAAAAACTGTATACACTAAAGATAGTATTTGATGAAATGGGAAAGAGATCGAAATTGAGACTTGAGAATTTTGCAGGGGTTTTGGGGCAACTGGGCAAGGAAAGGAGAAGTACGTCAAAATCCTACAAAAGCATTACAGTCTTGCCCCCACGTAAACGTTTCGGTGGAATGGCCACTGCATCGATCTGCATATATGCTTTTAAAGAATCTACGGACAGATTTTCTTGAGCTGAAGAAATTATTAAACTCATATTGCTTAATTTCCTTTATCGCCATGGAGATTGAAAAAGAGAAATGGTTCCCTGCTCTGACCACCACCATCGCCATCAGTGATCAGTACCTCTCCGATGCTCTTGATCACAGCCAATATTGGAGCAAGACAAGTACGTGATTAACTCTCCAGTTGTATTCCCACGTGTGAAAATAGTCTAAACCTAATTAAAGCGCAATCATGAAGATCGATCGAGTACGTGCATGCATGATTACATTTTAGAAGGCTAGCAGATCAAGTCAGCCCAGCAAAGCAAAAAAAAAAAATATATTGAAAAGTAACACGCCCAGGAAGGGTCCAAAGCACATTAAAATCCATGCTCTGTTTTTGAAAGAGTGCAGTCAATCTGTGAAATTCTCTCATTCTCTCAACCAGCTGCAAAATCACGCAGCTTTTGCTCAACTACTTAGGTAGCAAACCTTCTCTGATTTCTTTGATTTTGAATCTTGATTACCAACTTCAAACTGCATGCATGTTAGTTTGCTTGAAATTTGATTATCCAAAGGACTTTCATTCTCGGTGACTGGGTCACAATTTGGATTGAAATTTGATAGCCAAATAGAGACTAGTTAGGGGTTAGACTTCTCCATTTTCATGCTGCTTCACATATATTTTTGAAAATCGATACTTGTTCTTTCCAGTCTAGGGTTTAGACTTGAGTACGTTGCTATATTTGAGATGCTGCTTATGTCAAAGAATCAGTTAACTTTCCTCATATATGAACATGGACATGCTGCTGGTGCATGAAGTTTGGGAAGCATTTCTTTTACTACTTAAATATGTGAATAAATTGGCCGGTTGTGAAATTCTGAGATGTAGAAAAGAGTTATACATGTAGATACTGCACACGTAACTATATATATAATATATATATATAATATATATATGAAGACTATATACGTCTTGGGATTAGATAATTAAAAGATATATTCCAAGGGACATCTTATTGTGCTATACTTTTAGTACATTATATATCAAGGTGTGATGGGAGGCAATTAAAACTTGTGGTTGGGTTATTTAGCAATTAGCATACGCTTGTCCGGTAAATTAACTGGGGGAGAAATTTAATGCCAGACCAATTAATCAACTTCGTTTCTTTCATCTTTCACACAAGTTGGCCATAAAAACCAAACCAAACCAAAAGGGAGTGAGTAAGAGAATAAGGAAATGAACTTGACAAAGTTGCATGATTTTTCGTCTCTCTTTCTCTTACTGTTTCCCTCTTGGCGTGGAATTCACAAAGTTGAATGACTTTAGATCGACATTTCTTTCCACTGCACCTATATTTGTTTTTGTGGGAACATTAATACGTCGATCATCACATCAGGTAACAACGTGCACAAACGATTAATTTAATTTATGCATGCAAGAAGTGGAAAATTAAGGATTGGTGTGACCCAGGTTCAAGAAGGTTAGAAGGATGCAAATATACTGCT
This sequence comes from Argentina anserina, assembly GCF_933775445.1. NCBI lineage: Eukaryota > Viridiplantae > Streptophyta > Magnoliopsida > Rosales > Rosaceae > Argentina > Argentina anserina. The sequence continues at coordinate 5,933,692 of NC_065875.1, forward strand.
CGCCCCTCAGCTTCAATACCTTCGTCATGTTCGCACATATCCAACATTCATGATTGAACTCACTTTTGATGATTTCTTGTAGTTTGAAAAAGGGTTATCGTCTGCTCTAGTTATGCACGTACAGATTATGTAAAGAAATTTTATTGGATACACGTTATAATATATGTGCGCTTATCATTGACTTGTGCAGTTAATCACTAGGGATACAAGGAAAAGGGAAAAAGTAGCAGTAGAACAAGTAAAACCAAAAGTGAGAATGACCAAACGTATGAGGTAAAAGAAGCTTGAGAAGTCTCTCGATCTTGCTCTTGCTCTTCTGAGTTGGTCATTACATTGATACCCGTTTGCATAATTCCAACCGTATTGCTCTTGACGATGATGTTTGAGACTTAGTTTCTCAAGTCTCACCCTCATCTTAACCATTTCCATCTTCTCTCTTAGAACACTCATATTTGAATCAACGTTATTGCTGCTTCTGCGTGATGATCTTCCTGCACATTCATCCACCCATTATGACTTGATTATATACATAAACACTAATATTTCAACGCATTTATCTATCTACGCTGTAATGTGTAAATGTGTTGTTACCAGATTAAGTTTGTTTAAATCCGACTTCACAGGTTGATAGGGCTAATAGGTAAAGACTGATTGAGGTAGTACCTTCGTCATAGCTGTGAGCCTTTACTTGCGTGATCATATTCGTACGACGAATATTGCTGCTGTTATTCAAATATAGCTGGACTGGAGTATTATACAAACGAGGGAGAGAGGAAGCCATAGCCAGTATCTAGACCTTGTCTTATGGACTATATTACTGACAATATATACTGAGTAATCACGTAGGATCGACAGATTAATTTAAGATGGAAGAAAATTAAGTTAAAGATCGAAGATAGGAAATCTAACTGCAGGACTGCAGCTGAACGATATCAACGTACAGTATTCAGATAATGATAGATGGATTACCTTTCTAACAAATAAACAGGCTAATTGTTCTCTGGATTTGTATATCCAGAAGGGAAGAATGCAATGTCTAGTTCATTGGCAACTTCATATCTATAGAGAGCTAATATAGGATAGGACACAGCAGCAGGGTTTGTACGGGTCAACAGATTCGAGATGGCAGCCTTTGAAATAAATATAATTCTTCATGAGAAGCCAGACTAGCTAGTCAAATTATAATAAGAAAGTCGGGTACAAGAGACGTTTAAATAATGCATAACGACACTAATCCTCCCTACATTAATTAACCAAAGCGGTGGTCAAGCTTAGAATACAACCACAGACAACTAATTTGATCTGACTTTTGGCGTTATGGTTTTGGACATGTACAATGCTACTCACCAAATATAATTTTTGTTTGTATAACTATGATTATTACGATCAATTGGGGTGATGTAAATGATGCATGTTGAACATCTTTACATGACCGACTACACCATCTATATGTACATAATCATCTATTCGGTCACCAGTTGTATACTTGTATATCATGTAACCACGACACGATCGATGGACTAATGAACCAAGCGAGACTGGCAGGCGCAGAGCTTCTTAAGGCTAAGGAGAAACACCACCCTCATCCCTAAATCATAACTGTAGGTGGCGCATGGAGATGCAAGCAAGTGAACAACTTAAGCATGCATGTTGGCAAATATGCCAGCAAGAGGGTAACTACTAGTACTAGTAAGAAAAGCGATGAGCCAATTACCATGGAAAATGAGAGTCTAAACTAATATCTTTCCACTAAAATTTTGCCCACCATAACCTGGATGATACACAAACTTCACATGCATTAAGCATCAGTTATTCAGTTTTGATGTTCATCAGAAGTTTGACACTGCTATCTTCGATCAATCGAGTCTTTGCGGCTCATTAACTCACTTGTAACTAGTTGAAGAAAAGTTGCCAAAGTATTGTGAGATATTTGGGGATGGAGTAGTAGCGACATCACGCTTACGGCCCGTCCGAGCCCTACGATACCAAGAAAGCCCTAAAAAAATGCATCATCTTCGGCTGCCATTAGTCCATTACAATGTGATTGAATCTCTGAAAGAGGTATTTTGGGAGTGGACGGTTGCAAAAGAATGCACGAGAGAAAATTGCTTCCGTAATTATTCTATGTATTCGAAACACCACGTGGTATTACCATGTGGTGTACTCAGCCAATCATATTACTTCATGTTGTAATAAACATATCATGCACACGGTGAAAAATGAAAAAGATTATAGCAAACTACTAATAAGTGCCGGACAACATTTTGGTTTATAAAAAACTCATTTCCTAATTTGATGGAGCAAATTAGGACCAAAAGTTACAATAAGAATCCAATAATAGCAAGCTGCCACATGTCATATGATATTTTACTCTCTTTTTTTCCTCTTTAGCCCATCACATTTAGGAGAATTCAAAATTTATTCTCACTACTACATATCACATCTACATGTGTACTTGTTACTATCGACTAAGAGACTACCTGATATTGTCGACTAAGAAACTAGTTGCTACTGTCGATTATGAAACTAACAGCTACTATCTAATTAAACAACATGTTACTGTTGAGTATGAAACTAGCTGCTACTGCCGACTTGGAAGGTGCTACTGTCGGATGAGAAGGTACATGCTATTGTTGACTATGAATCTAGCTGCTACTGTCGACTATGAATCTAGCTGCTACTGTCGACTATGAATCTAACTGCTACTGTGGTTTTTAATAAGCAAAATTCGAAATTTCAAAGTTTCTAAAAAAATATGCAATATGGTACTTAAATCAGTTAAATGAAAGCTCATGTTGTAAGGAACAACTTTATATATTGACTCACCTCCAAATTGCTTGTGGTTTGGTTGGAAAATTTAAAATTGCCGAACAAAAAAAAAATGAGGAGAGAGAAACTTGTTAGATCTGGGAGTGGCAGTTTGATAATTTTCACGAAAATAGTGATATGGACATTTCAGCACTAATTAATTAATCAAGTTTATGTCCACTCATTTTTGGCTTACACTTATGTTCTAATTTATATATACAAAATATGGAAAATGAGTTTTTAATTAATTCAAATATTGTCTAGTACTACTAAGTAATTTTCTAGAAAGATTATCCAAATATAAATAACGAATCAGAAACAAACACAGTAAAAATGGACCAATAATATTAAGAAGGTACGCCATGCGGACTATATACAGGGTATATATAATAATTTCTTGTCTTGAGTAATTATTCAATGTACCCGGAACACCACGTGGTATTGATATGTGGTGTACCCAGCCAATCATATTACTCCATGCTGTGATAAACTTACACGCGGTGAAAGGGGAAAATATTATTTAAATATGAGTAACCAATCAGAAACAAACACAGTAAAAAATGGACCAGTAACATTTAAAAAGTACGCCACATAGATTATGTACCGGGTACATATAATATTTTTTCCCTATCCATATCGATATTTTCTATAATTTCCATTTTAAGAACTTTGATATGTCTTAGTTTAGTCCTTGGCGCCAAATCCGCCAATAGAATAGATGTTGCAAACAAGTTTCATGGTTAATTGAGGAGTGCTAGGGCGTCATAATATGATGTCAAATCAGACGGTACAATCTTACGTGACATGTCACGTCACATTGCCACATCAATAATTAAAATTATATAAAAATGTCATTTTAAATTAAAATACAATCATATCCTTGTTAATTCAATGGTTTTAAATTATTATAAAAATATTTTTTTGTTCTTTGTATCATTTCTCCTTTTTCATCACAATAATCTTTTTAAAATACAATTTAAAATTTTGAAATTTACGAAAATATGCTTGAAATATATATATATATATATGCACACAAAATATATATTTTTTAAATTTCAGATGATGTAAGGTAACTACAACATTTATATTTAGATGAAAATTTTTGTTGAGATTATTTTGGTTTTTTTTTTCTGAAAGGAAATATTATTTTGTCAGAGTATAATCGATTTAAGGGGATATGTAAGGTAACAAATATTATTTTTTCTAGAGTATACATATCTTAATTAATATCATATTTAATACAGTTATGTCGATGATAATCTTTCTAGTGACAAATATGTCAAGATGAATGACTTTCTTATTTAATTAACTTATATTTACGATTAATTAATGACTATAATTAATTAATACAATTACCATATAGACACTACACACGCATATATATATATATATATATATATATATATATTTCTCTATATTTCAAGTATACTTTGTATATATCGTATTTTTATTACATTTTAAAAGTATTTTGAAAAAATAAATGATATAATAGAGTTGTTGAATTAACAAAGATAATATTGTATTTTCATTCGAAAATGACATTTTATGATTATTGTAATTATTGACATTGTAAGGTGACTTGACATGCCACGTGGGATTGCGGTGCTGACACCATATTATGGTGCTAAAACATTTTAGTGGTTAATTTGCTGCAATTATAATGAACTTTATTTCTTGCCGGTCTGCTAAATCTCTATTCACTTTAGTCGAAGTGATAAAAATTCATCCCGCTTTGACAAAATTGCATCAGATCAAAGTAAGGATCAATATAGTAATTGATTATGATCTGCAGCAGGCCAGCAATATAGTGGGAAGGTAAGGATCAATCAGATACTCATAGTGCTTATCAAATGAGGAAGGAAATGGGAATTCGATCATGGTGAACATATACATATATATTAGGATACAACAGCTCATTATTCCATACCCGCTAGTGCACTCAAAGTTGATTGTGATTATAAGATGTAGTCCAATGGGAGGAAGATGAGTTTGTATGAGATGGAAAGGAGCTAGGAGTTTGATTAATAATTCAACAAATTTAATATAACTAAATCAGGTCAAAAAGAATAATATATGGTAGAGTGAGAGAGAGAATTATGTGAAGGTTACTTGGAATGTGACACCAACATTCCCGTGACGCAGCAGCAGCTGCCATCTGCATTTGATATTTATATATCAGAATATGATTGATCATGAGCTGCATACGCGCCCTCCGCCAGGATCACCGCCACCGCCACCACCAAAAGAACCTAAATATGAAAGAACAATCAATTAATAAGGTACTAGCAGAACCAGATGGATTTTATTTGTCACACGAGAACTGCTATTCATTCAAAAGCTCATACTACAAGGGAGGCTATATCGATCAATCACAAGGTTTCCTGCTTATTCACATGCAATACGTATCAGTTTATCAGTCTCGCATTTAGCATCTAGAATCATGGAAAGCTTAAAGTGGAATAAAATCTAAAGAATGTATTCATTTTTGTTAATTTTAAACAGGCTGTTTTTTAGAGCTCATATTATCCTAAATCCTTCTGTCTGGTTTCATTTTCTATGCTTTTTTGTGTTCGCAGTGTTCTATTTGAGGATCGGTGCCTATAAGGAAAATAAAAATTGTACTGCAATAAAAAACCAAGAAAAACCAAGCTAGTCGAGGACACCAGAGAGCTAAAACAATATTAATAATCTAAAAGTTGAAATAAATAAAGAGTAGACATGTTGTAACGTAGCTTCCAATACATACACTTTGTCTTGATTTAATTAAATTATCAAGTTTATGGCCGAACGCGGGCTCTAACAAGAATGCCTAAAGTCAAAACCGGATACAACTGGTTCCATGATCGATCTATGTCTGGCTACAATTATATATAAAGGTGAAGGTGATGAGGAGGACATGTTTCTCAAACTAACCTAGACATATAGAAATGGGCAACTACATCTCATGCAGGCTGTCAGCTAATACTGGAGGAGGAAAGCATTGCAGAAAATCAGGTGCAGTGACCAAGGTGGTGGTTCCGAGCGGCGAAATTAGAGAGTTGAATGAGCCGGTAAAGGCCGCGGAGGTGATGCTCGAGACCCCAAACTTCTTCCTGGTAAACACAAAGTGTCTCCATATGGGCAGGAGGTTCTCTGCTCTCAATGCCGATCAGGACTTGGAGATGGGCAGCGTTTACGTCATGTTTCCCATGAAGAGGCTCAACTCTACTGTCACATCGTCTGACATGGCTGCCTTGTTCCTCACCGCCGTTGCCACTCCAAAACCCAGACGGAAGCTTTCGGGTGGCAAGGTCAGGGTGCAGCCTGCTGACAATGATCATCATCACGATCAAACCCCGATCACTAATAAGATGGCGTGGCAAGAGGCAGTAGACGAGGGACCAAAGATAAATCTGGATGATATCGAAGACTTCTCGGCTCCAGAGTTCATGCATCGATTATCCATGAGTAGGTCTAAGAAGCCATTGTTGGAGACCATAACAGAAGAGCCTTTCAGTGTTTGTTCAAGGTGAATGAACCATACCAATCAGTAAAGATGATGTATGGTATTACGTATAAACTTAATATTTACACAGTTAATTTCAAAATTGAATCTTTTTACTGTTTCTATGCACTATGCACTTTTATTGGTGCCCTTAGCTTCCATCACCTACGTAAGAGCATCTGGTGTCGATGTTAACTCCTAGAATGATATACCCTCACAATATATAGGCCTGTAGCCAAATGTTATTTTGAGGTATCAAAGCGTAGTAATGAATATCTTGCTCGTGTTATGATCTTTTAGGGGTAGAAACTAAGTTTAAAGCTTGCCCGGTACCCCATACGACCTTGCCGAAGCCCTGCTATTCCTCGGGTCGTAGTTTTCCAAGTCTCTTTCAAGTTTCCTTAGTTTAAAATTTTCGATGTTTCTTTCCAGTTTGCTTCGTATTCTTTTCATCTTGCCTTTCCAGTTTGCTTTGTACTCATTGTACTCGATCTTTCCAGTAATGTAAGTCATGCGAATTTGGGGTTAGGAGCCGATGATGAAATTGATCAACCGCCACCATCAATCGTATTTATCACACAATTCTTTTTTCTTTTTTGAAAACCAGAGCTTGATAAACCCCCAAGGGGTGATGCTATATTAATTTACACAAGTCCAGGAACAACAAAGATTTTTACATTTGAAACACATCATTTCCTACTCCGACATGTACATTAGGAAACTTGGGATGTGAAAGCAGTGAAAAGGGGACTATATTTGATCTTCAGCTGCCATCTTCTGAAGCCACATCCATCTTCCTCGTCTGAGAATGAAACATTTCAGCTATATCAGAAGCCGGGCTACATTCATCTGGTTTCAATCAGTCACTGTGCGAATGTATCTTAGGAATCGAATGGAGATGCCACGTGATGGATGAACCAAACTGAAGGCGGCCTGGTGAACTGGAGACGCTGCAAAGTCTGCACATCTTTGTTCCCAAACAAGCTCCGGAGTAAACCACATATCAGGCACCTCAGCAGTTCTATAATAAGGTGGTCTTTTGCCCACGATCTTGTCACCAGGATAAAAGCTTTTCATCTGTAGTCGAACAAAATGAACAAGCATGTTACCACGCTGAAACAATAACCAGACTGCAACACGGAACCTTAGATCTGAGACACTACTAAATTCTTGTGCCACAGAAAATACTAACAAATTAATTGGTTTTTACCCTGTACCATCAAGAAACTATGTATTTTATGATATTTGTAGCACCAAGCAATATGCATGCACAATCTAAAATACCGACAAACATTTATCAAAGCACTAAAATTATACATTCATTTCTACACACCAAAACAAACTCCGTTATTGCCATAGGCGATGTGTTACAATAAACTTTAGGCCTGTAAAATGGATTGGGCAGGTCGACCCGACCCTAAGATATATATGAAGACTCATATGTTATCCAGCCCAAGACTTTTTCTACCCTAGGTGTAAAATGGGCAGGACAGGCCAGCCCTATCACAATATGTGAAGACCGAGCCCGCCTTTGGGTGGATAAAGTTTGGGCTTAAAAAACATGTCCATGACTCGACCTACATTTGGTTAGTGATTTTTAAATAATAAAATATTTTAATGTTCATTTGAACAAAATTTGATAGAGATAAGAGTTGAACTCATGAAACTCTTCTTATAAGAATAACACTTTGCCAATTGAATCAACAGACAATTAATTCTTAATATTTAATATTTTAAATCTAAAGAAGAAAAACCATTTATTACTAACATGTGCCGAGAATGAGCCGGGCTACGGGTCAGCCATATAATACACCATATGAGCAGGGCTTTTGGTCAGCACAAGGCTTGAAAAGTGTTACCCGTATCCTACCCATTCCAAAACGAGTCGAGTAAAACCTGCCCATCAATTTGGACCGAACTGGCCCACGACCAAAATTTTTGGACTAAGTTTGGTTATGCTGATCAGTCCTGGGCTTAGTTTACCAGCCTAGTTATAAATAGCTCCCACATGGTGTGCACGGAGTAGAAGGCAGGACCCATAAAAATGTTGGATGACTATCTATCACGAGACCCAAGGGCAAAATAATCAATCTAATGAGAGATTACCTACAACAAAATCAAAAGAAAATAAAAGAACGCTATCAAGTTTTAGGATACACAATTAGGAGGACACACGGGTCACTTTCATCATTTACATTTCAAACACAGAAAAAAAAACACTCATTTAGTCGATGAATCTCACCACCTCTTTCCAGATCTAAGCCAACAATAGTCTCTTGCGACCTTGACATTGTCCCTCATTGAATTGGATCATCATAGATCACGGGAAAGTCACTTCATCTTATGCAATTAGAAGCAGCTAGCTAACTTACCATGTGGATCTATGAAGCTGATAAAGAATCGTCCTTGTTGTAGAAGATGAATGCATCTATCTATAGAAGCACCTAGCTCTATTAGTATGATATTACTTGAAACTTGAGATTTGAGATGAGGATGAGAGAGAGGGACTAGATCTTGATAGATTCGATCAAGAAAGTTGAGCCGAGTATGATACTGGAGCACTGTGTTGGTTATAAAAGAAGGATGGAAGAGGTGAATCAATTAAGAAAGACCGTGCAGGGTGGAGAACTAGTGGAGTAGTGGAGTAGTGGAGTATCCTATGATGTCGTGGTTGCCATGCCCACGTGTGGGAGGGAGGAGATGGATTCGATATTGCATTATTGCTGAGATATAGAGAGACTCATATTCAACATATGCACATTGTTTTCTTTTCTTTTATTTTTTTATATTTAAAATAATATTTAATTAACGTTTCAATTACGTGTATGTGTCTAACAAAAATTTCATTTGTGTGTCTACGTATTGTATAGTATCCAATACGGACACTTGTGTCTGTGCTTCTTAGAGCTTTTCCAATAGAGATGTCTTTTGGTTTTGTCAAATTCAAAATTTCACATATTACATGGCAAATTTAACACATGAAAATTTTGGCAAATCTTAACTCCAATGGAAATGTCAACTTTGAACATTATTATAATGTTATGGATCTTTTATCTTGTTTTTATTTCTGTTGTTGATATTAATTTTGCTGGTGTTTTATGCAATTGTGCGATTGTAAACAAACAAAGCAAGCACTATGTTCATGCTTACTGCCGCATTGTCGATATAACTCAGATTGAAGAGGATTCAGAATTATTTGAAAGAAACAAAGATTGGTATGATGTCTACAACTGTATTTGTGATAGGAGCACAAAGTGTGACATTCTTAATGTATAAATGCCTTATTATTATGTTTTGTTACTTCTTATTTAGTTATTTTATGTTCATATTTGTTATTTGTATATTTTAGTAGAGCTATTCCGAAATTGGATGAGTTAATGATTAAATTGTGCTAAGTGTTAGAATCCTTATTGAGCTAGGATTCCTTATTTGACTAGGACTCTACTTTACTATTTTCATTCTTTCCTATTCCTTAATCGTCGAATTCTTTTCAGGAAAGACAAATCATATTTGGACAAAGAGTAGTGATGCCATGATGCATTCCTAGTGAAACAAGGAATTCATGTCCGAGTTGGATGAGGAGAGGAGAGGCCGGCCTAGCTATTTCCTAGTTGAAGAAGGAGAGATGTCGTGCAACCCTTTATTTTTTCCCAATTGGATTTGGTTTCCTACATCAAGTTGTATTTGTAGCACATGAATCAAAGTCTATATCAAAGAAGATTTTATCTCCTATTTGGGACGGCAAGACTATGTTTTTGACTTATATATATAGAGGCACGGCCTCATTGTTTATCATCATCAATCCTTGCATCAAAGAAAGCCAAAACTCAGCCGTCAAACATATCCATGTTACTACAAAGCTATTCAAGCCGTAAACACCACCTTGTTCATCTATATTCGGTCATAAGCCCTAAGTTTAGGATTTCCATTCAACTAGAAGCCGTTCCCTTTGTCTTGAAGCCCCTAAGGAAGATTGATAAAGTGTAACTCGTTTCTTCTCTTTCAATGTTTGCGATTTGCTTGGTTTTTGTTGTAATTATTTTATGTTTTTGGTTAGTTCTTAGATTGTTATGTAATGAATGGTTTAACCGATTTTATGAAGTAGTTGCGATTTCTTATTCAATGATTCTATAAGTATGTTGTGATTTTATGATGTCATAATTCAATTATTCTCTTTCTTGTGTTTTAATTATATGTGATTCAAGGCCCAAATTAGTTTTGCATATATGATTTTTCTAATGTTCTTGTTAACTTGTTAAGGTAAGTGACATACTTGACTTGTTAGTAATCATTAGATGAATAACCAAGGTCTGTTTCGATTCAAAGATGCCCTAGGTATTTCGAAAAGAGATAGATCAATGAAGTGGTAGGATTGAGAATGCATGTAACTTTAGAATTTTCGATGCCCTAAATTACATGAACATGTCTCGGGTTAAAGATGCCCTAACTTATTTGATTCGATCTTGAGTTGTGTTGTTTGAACTCTAATTGACCCCTAAGGCTCGGCATGCATATGATGAGAATAAGGTTTCGTTGGTTGCTTTATGATTTCTGTTTGGTGATTATTTGTGTGTTGTTGGTTGATCACATGTATATATTAGTTTATATTTTATTTTCTGTTTTGATACCAATCCGAACTTATCTCTCAAAACTTATATCTCTTTGTGAATTCATTGTTAAATGTTTGTGATTCTATGCCCTGGTGGATCCCCGATTTGTGAACGATACTCTCTTGTTTTATACTACTAATGATGCTTACATGATTATTATTAATGTTGAGTAATCGAACCGATCAATTTGACATAAAAACTAATCAAAACTTACAACTAATAACATTACTTGACAAAAACAAAAACAACTTAGATTCAATAAAAGCATCATCAACTACCACAAATGAATCACAATCAATACTAAATGTTTAAATCCAATAAAAATTGCACATTTAGGAGGGTGTATTGTATTTGGATTTGTGTGGACTTATTTTAATTGACAGATTTTTTAGAAAGTCCACGGACTTCTTAAAAAGTTCACAGATTTTCATAGAATTATTAAAATCATTGACTTAAACCACAAACTTTTGGCTGATTGTTATAGATTTATATAGATTCATGAAATCCATAGAATTCATATTAATCGAATTTTACATATTTTATATACTTGTAAAAAATCTAAACTATCTTTTTTGTTAGTAAAGAAAATAAGGTATGGTAACTGATTAACGTGCATGGAAATGATTGTTGGCCTCAATATTTTAGGCTTCAAAGGTCTTAATCTTATGTGACAAGTCTACTCACGTTGGCCATATTTGTCAATTACAAGCTTACGGGAACTTAATGCATGCTAATAAAATTTTCTATAGAATAATTTTTGTTCTCAGCAAATTTATTAGTTGTGTATCTTACTCTCAATTTTTTATAAGAAAGATTAACCCATCAAATTTAATCATTTTTCTCTTACGTACTTCTTTCGTCGTTATTGTTTTATTGTTAACATTAGACATGTGTCCACAAATGAGAATGAGATTTAGTAAGTACAACGATACAAGATAATAACATAACATAAAGAAGAAGATAACAATCAAAAGTTGAGTAACCATGTTGGGTTGTAAGAAAAAGAATCGGTAATGAAAAGAAAATAAAGAAAAATAATGGAGAATCAAATCTTTAAATAAAATGAGAAAGTCCATGGAAAAGTCCATGAAAATCTTTGGTCTAGAGGCTAGACAATTTCTGGATTGTGGAATGTATAATTAACATTGGAAAGTCCATGAGATTCCATAAATTTATAATTCCTTAAGTATGAATGATATTTTGAATACATACAGAATTCTATTCATTTTAAAAAATCTTAATTGAATACCCTTAGACTCTCATAGATTTCATAATGACTTTTTTAAATCCTGATTAAATATACCTAAACTTGTATGGATAATTAAAAGATTGTATCAAATACACATAGAATTCCAAATTTCATATATTTCTTTAAAATTCCCACTAATTCCATATACAATACACCTCATTTAAACTCACAAAAGTGGAGCAATTTCGATTAAACTGAGTGTGTTAGAGAGAGAGAGATATATATATATATATATTACTTATTGTGCCTCTGCACGAAAGGATAGTTCTTTGTGTCCTCTTATGCAAAACAAGAAGAACCCAGAAAACCAAACAAATTAAAACAACTCATTAAGGTTGAGAGAGAGAGAGAGAGAGAGAGAGAGAGAGAGAGAGAGAGAGAGAGAGAGAGAGAGAGAGAGAGAGAGAGAGAGAGAGAGAGAGAGAGAATGAGAAGAGAAAAGATGGTGTGTGTGAGTGACTACATACCAGTGAGGCCGATAGAGAACTTGGTGATGAGAGTGTCGGTGATGGCAAAGCCAAAGATGAAAGGCCAGTTTCGATTCCACTCGCACTTGAAGAACACAAGCCATGGATCGAACTTCCTTATCTTCTTTTGTTTCCCCTCTCAGACTAGTAGTTGGGTCTCGGTATGATGAATTTCGCTTTAGTTGTTCTGATTATGAAGAATTTGGGTTCGAATTTGGCTTTGATTTGTAAGAAGATGATGGATTTACAGCGAGAGAAGAGAATAAGGGTGGAAATTATGATTGAACCGGTTCAAAAGGTAGAAGAAAGGGAGAATTCGAACAGTTCCGACTGTGAAAGCATTTATGTCAAATCCACCTAGCGTCATGTGTATATGACTATTCGGTTGGAGAAGAGCTCTGACTGTCAAATTATAGCCGTTATGTACGTGTGGCAGAAAATACCGAAACGCTGGAGATGCTCTTAGTAATCAGACTTTTGTAAAAAAAAAAAAAGACCTAAGAGTTCTCGACTCCAAAACTTCGTTGGACTCACCGCCAAAACCAAGACAAAGATGCAGACCGACTGGCAGACCTCGCCGGACTCACCAACTTCTCCGATCTCCCCCTCTCTTTTTCTCTCTCATCCTCATCCGACAACTATGAGAGAGATCCTCCATTAAGCACAACCAATGGGGCAACTGAATCAGAGTTCTGGGAGGTCATCTTAAATATATTTCATATTAGATCACACAGAATCAAATTCTAATTCGCATCCTCTAAGTAGAAAGATGAACCTTCTGGATATGACTCTGACTCCTCCAAGAAGAACAATGAAGCTTTGGAATCCGATTGTGAAAGTGAAATGAAACATTTGGATTCCAACGTCGATTAATTTGGGGCTTTAAGTAGAAATGGGATGGCCTTGAGGGTAAATGAATACAACGACAATTACAAGACAATTTGCAAGAGCTTTACTGTGGGGATGGAGGTGGACGGTTCTCAACTAACATACACTCAAAAAGCTGAAGGCATGGCGGTGCGTGAAGGCAAAAAGAACAAGATGGGGATGGATACTATGACAGTCCCATCCAGATTGGTGGAGAAGAGAGTCTAAAATTTTTAACGGCCTTATGAAATGTTTTACTTGAAATTATGTGATTTATAATATAGCTAATTAATATTTCGTGTGACAACGTAAATGTCGAAACTGAATCGTATTAGTCTCTATAAAGTACTGAATATTGACGGTCTTGGCAATAAGGGTACCTAATGCATTTTGCCTCCGGCAGAGAGGGGAGGTAATTCAATCGAGAAGCTTAGAATGAATTGTTCATAGGATCAAAGCAGAAGGAGAGACCATGGCGGGTGAAACCCCAAACCCGCTAACCCTAGATTCCACAGACCTCTTCCAAACCGCGCTAACCACCTTCTTCTCACACCACCAACCCCCACCCCATCTCCTCCCTCCAATCCCCTCCACATTCCCCCACTCCAAACTCATCCCCAACACCCGCTTCGCCGTCGACGCCTTCCGCCACGCCGGCGCCTTCTCCATCTCCTACTTCCTCTCCCACTTCCACTCCGATCACTACACCGGCCTCTCCCCCAACTGGTCCCAAGGCCTCGTCTTCTGCTCCCCCACCACCGCCCGCCTCCTCACCCACGTCCTCCGCGTCCCTTCCCCTTTCGTCGTTCCTCTCCCCCTCCGCCAGCCTCTTCTCATCGACGGCTGCCACGTCCTCCTCCTCGACGCCAATCACTGCCCCGGCGCCGTCCAGTTCCTCTTCAAACTCCCCAACTCCCAAACCTTCATCCACACAGGCGACTTCCGCTTCTCCCACTCCATGCCGTCCGATCCTCTCCTCGCTCCGTTCGTAAACTGCGACGCCGTTTTCTTGGACACAACTTACTGCAATCCCAAGTTCGTGTTCCCGTCGCAGCAGGAGTCCGTTGATTATATTTGCAGCGTGATAGAGACTGTTGGAGGGGGCAAGGGTGTTTTGTTTCTCGTCGCGACATATGTGATCGGGAAAGAGAAGATTCTGTTGGAAATTGCTAGGAGATGTAAGCGGAAAGTCCACGTGGATGGTCGGAAAATGGAGGTGCTGCGTGTTTTGGGGGTTGGAGACAGCGGCGGCGTGTTCACGGAGGAGCAGTGTGATAGTGATGTGCATGTTGTGGGGTGGAATGTGTTGGGTGAGACGTGGCCGTATTTCAGGCCGAATTTTGTGAGAATGGAGGAGATTATGGCGGAGAGGGGGTATTCAAGGGTGGTAGGATTTGTGCCTACTGGGTGGACTTACGAAGTGAAGCGTAATAAGTTTGCGGTGAGGTCCAAGGATGAGCTGGAGATTCATCTTGTGCCGTACAGTGAGCATTCTAACTATGATGAGCTGAGGGAGTATGTGAGGTTTTTGAAACCGAAGCGCGTGATTCCTACGGTTGGCTCGGATGTGGAGAAGATTGACAGTAAACATGCTAGTAAAATGCAGAAGCATTTTGCTGGGCTGGTTGATGAGATGGCCAACAAGAAGGAGTTCTTGAGGGGTTTTCGTAGCGGCTGTACTGAGGTAGGTGGGGAGGTTGGCACTGATGCCAAAGATCACACGACGGAAGGGGAGTATTTGGAGGAAAGGGCAACATGTTCTGCTGTTGATACTAATGTAGGCTCTCCTACTGAAGTGTTGTCTACTCTCCAAGAACCTGAGTCACAAGCTCCCGTGCTGTTAACTGAGGAAAAGGAGGAGGAAATCGTTCAAGAACTTCGTGATTGTTTGCCGTCATGGGTCACACGCCAGCAGATGCTAGAGCTGATTAGGGGCTCTGGAGGCGACATTGTTGAAGCAGTCACTACATTTTATGATCGTGAAACAGAATTTCGTGGTCAAGGAACTGCCTCTACAAGTGCTGTATCTACATCCGAGACCAGTACACTTTGTGGCACTGCATCGCCGACGAAAGCAGGTTCTGTTTATGCAAATATTGACGTTTCTTCAATCCGTGATCATTTTATGCCCAACCCAAGAAATATTGTTAAAAGTGGCATTTCTCCTGGCAAAAGAGGGAAGAAGACTAGTAATAGGGTAAACAAGAAGGTAAAGTTACAGTCGAAGTTGGATTCATGTGGCCCAAAACAATCGACCATAACCAACTTTTTTAGAAAAGTTTTGCCTAATGTTGCAGAAAGTAGAGAGATTGGATCAACAGGTGAACAAGAGCCTAAAGATACAAAATTTCCTGATCATGGTACCCAATCATACGAGGATGCAGTAGATCAATTTCTTCAGATAATAGGTGGCAATGAATCATTGAAAAGCTATGCTGATACAATTATTAAAAAGGCAAATGGGGATATCAGCATGGCTGTGGAAATACATTATTCTGATAATGAAGGCAGGTCTGGTGAGAACGAAATGGAGATGGTGGCTGATGCAAAATCAATTCAGTCCAACAGTGGTGCAGACAATTGTTCTTCTAAAGAAAAGAAAGTTGAATTACGAAAAATAGCACTGTTGGCTGATTCATCTGTACAGCTGTCATCACCAGATAATGTAGGTGCAAATTCTGTGTCACTACCGCTGGAAAAATACAATCCTGTAGAGCATGGTTAGTGTGTATTCAGTTAGGACAGCTTACTGAACTTTGTATATGAAATAACCTTTCAATTCTTTCAGTGATGATCATGCATAACATATAGATTCTAATGCAGCATGCTGGAGCAATGGACATAATGCTCCATATCTACATCTTGCACGAACCTTTGACTTACTTGAGGATGAAAAAGGCAAGATGAAGGCTACTTCTATGCTTTGCAATATGTTCAGAAGGTCAGTTATATGCTTTGTTCTTATTTTGACCTTTTATTTGGGACTACTTTTTGATATTTCTTTGTTATTGTGGCACATTATGCTTGCAATATTTCTTCCTTCCAGTTTGCTTGCCTTGTCTCCTGATGATGTGCTTCCTTCAGTTTATTTGTGCACCAATAAGATAGCTGCAGATCATAAAAATGCGGTTAGTTGAACCTCCTCTATATTCATGTGTATTTATTTTTATTTGTACTACTCAAGTTTTGCGCCTTTATGGCTCGTATGTACATATCTTCATGATGGTAGTAACCTAAGTTCATGCATTCGTAAAAGTAGTTGTTAAGTTGATGACAGAAGTAAGAAGTTTAGGATTCAAATGTGACTGGATAAATGACAGAAGGTTAGGATTCCAATATTGTAATGGGACTACATGTGAGAAAGTTATAAAATATCATTACTATGTCATTTACTCTGGTTGAAGGTCTGGCGAACAATCTTTATGTTGAACAATTGTACTGTACCCTATGCTCTTTTGATGTTTTGTGTTCAGTGTTCTTGATGCATTTATTTATTTATTTTCCTCCCAATACTGCATATGCAGCATAATTTGTTTTTGAAATCCATTATTTTGGCTTATGACAAGAGTTAGGACTCGTGATTGCTTTCTTAGTTCCCTCTCCAGACAATTAAATTTTAGCAGAAAGAAAATATGGAAGGAAAAATAATTCTCACACGGATGATTGATACAGGAGCTGAACATTGGTGGAAGTTTGGTCACAGCAGCACTGGAGGATGCATGTGGGACAAGCAGATCTAAAATCAGGGATATGTATAATGAATTGGGAGATCTTGGTAGGATTCGATCATTCTTCTTACAGCATTTTTTTTTATTCTCATTCTGCAAGGTCTGAATATGTTATGAATGCTTTATAATTCTTAAAGGTGATGTTGCTCAAGCGTGCCGACAGACACAGACTTTACTTGCCCCTCCTCCACCACTTCTAATAAAAGATGTATTTTCTGCACTCTGGAAGATAAGGTATGAATGCCCCAATTGGTATTGGTTCACTACTGATCTATTAGTGTAAATATAGAATTGAAAATTACAGTACTTTCAGCTGGAAAGTGGCCTAACTAGGACAGAAGGTGTAGATTATGGATGAGTTGCTTTGCAGATCACCTGTATCTATGAAGTGACTCTCTGGCAAACTAGACTGAAACGTGCAATTGTTTTCACACTAGTGACATAGTTTCAGTAAAAATCTCTCTTTGTTTCTTTTGTCCCCAAGTTGCAATTCTTGAGTCTGTTTTTTTGCTCTTGTGCTTTAAATAAAAATGACAAAATGAAACAAAATCAATCTGTAGATTTTCTTTAAGTTTTTATTAAATATTTCTGGTGTATTTGAGTAGCCGTGTTGAAAATAATTTGATGAACCTGAAAATTTATCTTTGCTGACACTTGCAGTTACTTTTGCAAAAAGCGTCACATATTTCTCCCTTGGGCTGTTTGATGTGGGGTTGTTTAAGCAGCAGGGCATAACCTCAGATATTGTCTATAGTGCTTGAAGTCTAGAAATAGTGGCATTCAGTTACATAACCTGTATAAAGTATAAACACAAAAAAAAAAACAGAGAAAGTGAAATACTGTACTAATGATGATTGCATCCTTAAAATTACTGTGTTATGAAGAATTCTATGAATTTATTGGAATCTTTAGAGGCTCTTATATGCAATAACAGAAGATGGTTCTTATGGTGATTGTCTTTTTGACACATTTAGACTGTTTTGGCATGGACAGTGTTTGCGTAGCCCTCCAAAATAAGTTTTTATGTTCTGAAAATTCTGTTAATATCATATAAAATTTAGGTGAAGCATGTCTTTCTCTTGTGAATTTTTGAATTGTTACCTTAGATTACTCACATATTTCATTATGAATTTCTTATGTAGTGCTTATCAGTGTCCAAACAGGTAGTGGAAGCAGTGCTCGGAAAAGAAGCCTGATTGTGAATCTCATGCGTTCTTGCAGAGAGAAAGAGATGAAGTTTCTTGTCAGAACCTTGGTAACACTTTTTACAGGGCTCCTGTTTAATTTATATACATGAGCAGCTAGGTTTATTTGAATGACAATGTTCTTTTGGCAGGAGAATGTAGAGCATTAGGTGATTAGTAATATTTTCTATATAACGGTTGTTTGTTTCCTCCGAGCAAAATTATTGCAGTGTTCTACAAGGTGGTGCCTAGGCGCTAGGCAGCAAGAAAACACCTTGCTTTTCATTTAGGCCTCTGTGTTAGGCAGTGGACAATTAGGCGGCCGCCTAGATGGGCTGGGCAGCGGGCTAGGGCGCTAGGCGCTCTGCGTTAATTATATATATATATATATATTCTGGTGGGGTTTATTCTATTGTTGGTAGCAAGAGCCTCTAAGAGTTATGGGTGTGTCCTGAATTAGAAGTGTATCTGTTGTTTGTTGATTTGCAAGTCGGGTTGCTCATTACAAAAATTTTAGTAGTCTTTATTACAAGTGGGTCCCACAAGATCCAAGTTAAACATTTTATCTATATTTGACTATTTTAAGACATTATATATATTCTAATAATTAAATATGAAAGCCAAAAATCACCTAATCCTCGCCTTGTCACCACCTAAGCTGTCTAGGCGCGGGTTACCACCCGCCTAGCGCCTTAAGCACATTAATTCATTTTACGTTTTTTTAAGGTTGAACGCCACTTTGTCTGCTAAATGAAGTGGGTTGAATCTACCACTAATTAAACTTCTATTATCTGCATAAATTCATTTTATCTCTCCCTTACTGTGGCAGGAGGGAGTATTTTCATTCTTAGTTTGTCATGCGTGGCCTTTCAATTAAGTTGGTGCTGTTTATTTGATTGCTCAGGCCTTGCCAACTTTTTTTGTTTTTGGTAAAAACAGACCACCTTGACTACTTGAAGTATTCATTGTTCTACAGTTTTCACAACGTGAAGAACAAGCCCTGCCCTTGTGCAAAGAAAGGCAAATGAAATATATTTTTATTATTCCCCAACTGATATGAGAAATTGAATTATTTGTTTGTTTATATTTGGCAAAAATGCCAATTTGGACCCCAAACTTGGTCATAATTGTCAATTTGCACCCCGAACTTGCATTTGAGTCAATTTACCTCCTAAACTTGATAAAACTTGCCGATTTGCACCCTATCCGTTATATTTAATGTTTTCCATCCAATTTTAAGTCACATGTCATGCATTTGAGGGGCAGTATTGTCATTATATATTTATTCATATTTAATAATGAAATAAATTAATAAAATTACTTAAGAGGAACACTTGCTACTATGTTTTTTTTGTTTTTTTTCGAAACATGTTATTGATTTATATATTTATTATTTTACGTGATATGGTATGTTAAAAGATATTAGAAAAATATAAATAAATATATTGAAAATTAAAAATAAATGTGTACATATAAAAATATATATATACACAATACACTATATTTGAATCGGTGGGTATGTTGAATATATAATTCGAAGTAAGGTGAAGTATGTAGAAAAAAGATGTAAATAAATAATTTGATTAAAAAAATAATCCTCTTTTTAAAGAATATTTTTATTTGTTCTTAAGAAAAATATAAATAGAAAATGACAACATTACCCCTCATGTGCATGACATGTGACGCAAAATTGGATAGAAACAGTTAAATTTAACAGATATGGTGCAAATCGGCAATTTTTACTAAATTTAGGAGGTAAATTGACTCAAATACAAATTCAGGGTGTAAATTGACAATTTCAGCCAAGTTTGGGATGTATTTTGGCAATTTTGCCTTTATATTTGGTGTCTATTGGTTTCAAAACTTTACCATTTATTCTAGATACCTAGGTTGATCTTTGCCATGCATTGTTCTTCTCTTGGCAATTTAACCGACTTGAAATTGCTTCTTTTGAGTAGAAAATGGTTATGAAATTCTGAATATCATTTTCTGTATAGGTTCGGAACTTACGTATTGGAGCAATGATGAAAACTGTTCTACCTGCTCTGGCTCAAGCTGTTGTCCTGAATTCCTTCCATAGCTGTAATGACAAAGGAACTATAGAAAGTCTGAAGGATAAGCTTCAGGTTTTAGTCTCTATACTATGCAGTGTTGACTTCCATAATCATAAATGATGCCATCAGCTTTTTTTTATTAGATTATTTGTAGACTTTCATAATTGTGGATGTGATACTTATGTTTTCAGAATTGTAAATTTATTCCATATTCATGTGTTCTTCTCTGATATTTTTTTTAATTTTTTTTAGCGTCATTCAACAGCTGTAGTAGAAGCATACAATGTACTACCCAATTTGGTACGTCTTTGTAGTTGTCATCAAATTTTTATTTACTCTTCTACAGAAGGAACCCCCACCCCAGTCTCCTGTCTTTTTTACTATGCTATCTGATAAAGTGTGTAAGTCAAATGTCTTGGTTAAATTGTTGGTATTTTTTTTTAGTCTTACTGTTTGAGCGATAAAACTTACAATTTTTTTCTTTAGAAATTTGCTTAGCTATGTCTATAACTTAAGACTTGAAGGCTAGTGGTGGTTGTCAATTGTTGGCATGACTTTTGAACCCCAAACTTCGTATTTGATTGCAATTACGATATGGGCAATGTATGAATATGGGGTGAATGAATCTTGGACTGGAGTTGTTCAAATTCCTTCTTCTAGTTTATCTAATTATTATATTTTTGGTTAGAAACCAATTTCGGTGTTAGAGGATGGTGAAATTTTGATGAATCGGATCAGCAATAGAAGCCAATGGCAGCAGTTAGTGGCTCAAAGTTATATCATAGAATTAGCTTCATCTTCTGATGTCTCTTACATAATTATATTGACAAATAAATATGAACAGTTAACATAGCCTACTAATTATTCAAGTTGGATACTTTTGCTCATACACCTATCATTCCAGGATACTTGATTAATTAGATAAGAACATGTATATTTGAAATTTATGTGTGTATGTACAATTTTTTCATCCAAGAGTATGTCAGGATTTTGAGTTCTTTCTGTTAGATATGGTTTTCGATAAAGTTTCTTTGAATCAGTATTCCACATCACTCCGAATAACGTACAGTTTCCTTGTTAAGTTTTCCTTTTTCTTTCACGTAATTATGCAGTCATTTTATCTTTTCGAGGGGATATGCTGTCTTCCTGAATTTCATATTTCAATATGTGTCATGTGAATAACTGCATATAGGATTTGGTTGTTCCTTCTCTCATGAAAAGAGGCATTGGATTCTCTTCATCAACTTTGTCAATGGTTCCAGGAACACCTATCAAACCAATGCTTGCAAGGTTTAGTGCTTTTGATATTGATGGTGCTTAATAGAACTGATGCTAGTGCGGCAGCTTACTGTTTTTGTTGTTTATTTCCCAACGTAGAATCACAAATGGTGTTCAGCAGGCACTGAAGTTATTCCAAAATAAAGCTTTTACATGTGAATACAAGTAAGTTTCTGTGTCATCAATATGTGCTCTCTCTCTCTCTCTCTCTCTCTCTCTCTCAGGTGTGACTGTTTGGTTTCAATATCTGTTATCTAAATAAGTTGCAATAACAACTAGCCTTGGTGATATCTCTATCCACTCTATCAGAAGATGACTCAACTTTCCCTTTCACCCTGATTGTGTATATTAAGAATATATGCTCAACTGGCTATTGGCCATAATTTGCAAAATTGCAGATATGATGGTCAGCGTGCACAAATTCATAAATTAGTTGATGGCTCCGTGCATGTATTTTCAAGAAATGGGGATGAGTCGACTTCGAGATTTCCAGATTTGATTAATATAATCAATCAATCTTGTAAAGCCGATGCAGTAACTTTCATACTGGATGCAGAGGTAAATCACTAATTAATCAAAATAATTACTCAGATGTTTTTTATATTCTTTTTTGGTAACTCTAACTATAAAGAGGGATTGGATATGTTCTTTTCTGGTTTCAGGTTGTTGGAGTTGATAGGAAGAATGGTAGCAAGCTAATGTCCTTCCAAGAATTATCTTCACGAGGGAGAGGGAGCAGAGATGCATCAATAACATTAGACAGCATAAAGGTAAATATGTTATCTTCATCTCATGTTTTCTTAAACATGGGCAGATAAGATGTCAATGCTTAAATCTATTGGTTTGAAGAAAATATCTATCACAAAACTACCTATTAATAAAGACGTTATTACATATCTCTGGAGGTTTAGTTAGTGAACAAAGAATTTTTTTTGATTAAAAACACTGCTGAATTTCGTCTTTGAATTTCAATTCTTATTAGTTTGAACCGAATACGATATCAATTTATTTCTTATTGCGCAGGTCGACATTTGCGTGTTTGTCTTTGACATCATGTTTGCCAATGGGCAACAGTATGTATCTGAACTCCTTCAGTAGTCTCCATTTCTAGTGTTATCATGTGCAGTGAAAAATTCTATGACAATTAATAATGGATATAGTACACTTTTATGCTGCAAATTTATGCCAAATCATCTAATAAACGTAACTAATCTAGTTGAGCATTTCAGACCAAAAAAAACTAGTTTGGCATAACTTACTTGCTCTTTGGTAAAATATTTAACAGTATAGCCAGAATTATGTTAAACTCAGTTGACTAGTTATTTTCAATTGATTTGTAAGGTATGATAGTGATTTGGGATCATGCTATAAATCTTGTCATGCAGAATCTCCAATGGTAAAGTCTAGTTGAGCCCAACAAAAAGATTCAAATTAATTAGCATTTCTTCTTAACTATTATGAAGTAAAGCATTGCAGGCTCCCACGACTTAAAAGACCGTACTTGTATAGCTTTTCTGTTGTCAAAGGTTGAATTCCTTGAGTAATAGCATCAGAAAACCGTACTCTATCATTGTTGTCTTTGCTTGTATTGTCTTTTCTTTTTTCCCTTTAGCTTGTCTTATCGTGGATGTAATTGATTCTCATCACAGGTTGTTAAGCTTTCCTCTGAGGAGAAGGCGAAAGTGTATGCATTAAACCTTCTTTGCAGTATTAACGTTAATAATAGAATTCAGAATACTTAGGTTTATTATATTGTAATCTTTGGTGCTCCAAATTCTGTAGATATGAAAGAAATGTTTCAAGATGAAAAGTCTGGTTTCTTTGAATATGCCAAGGAAATGACAGTAAGTGCCTCTGGCTCAGTATCTTCACTATTAGTCTTTACCTTTGCACATAACTATTATTCATTGGCTAGAAATATCCTTCTTATAATCTTTCTGCTTGTAGGTTGAGGCAGATGATGCTTGTTCAACCAATGAAGCGACATTGACCAAAATAAACTCATTCCTTGAAGATGCATTTGCTTCCTCATGTGAAGGAGTTATGGTTAAATGTTTAGATGTTGATGCTGGGTATTCTCCATCAAAGCGTACGGACACTTGGTTAAAGGTTTCATTTTAAATATGTTAGAAGCATTGCATTTAATATCTACTTTTCTTGCCTGTGAAAGTAAATAAATTTTTCTTATTTGTTTTGTTGTAGGTCAAGCGAGATTACATGCAGGGATTGGGGGATACTCTTGATTTGGTTCCGATTGGAGCTTGGCATGGAAACGGGAGAAAAGCAGGCTGGTAATTACTTCTTTTCACCAATTAGATAGCAGTTTCATGTTCCAGAAGTTATTGTTGTACCAGAAAAAAAAAAAAGTTGATGTTCGTGTGATATGGAGGTTTACTTGGAGAGTACAGATATTTAAGCAGAAATAGTAGAAATGATTAGTTTTAATTCTTACTGATTTGTAGTTTCTTTTCATCCTCATTCGATAGTGATGTACCTGGAATTATTGAATTGCCCAAAATAAATATGAAGTGATTCATGCCCATGCAAAGTGGGGTCATCACTTTTGTTATCTTATTGAACTTCTCTCAAATGTTTCAGGTACAGTCCATTTCTCATGGCATGTTACAATCCTGAAACTGAAGAATTTCAAAGCGTCTGTCGTGTTATGTCTGGGTTTTCTGATTTGTTTTATACAGAGGTAAGTGCTTTGCTTATTTGCACGGTACTGAAAGAAGCACACCCCTATTGGGAATATTACTAGTTAGGTATCATGACCGATAGGGCTGCATGACATTCTGATCCCCTTATTGCGGCTTATTAACTGAAGGGTCATTTCTTTTTGAGTAGCATCTAAGTTGATTGTAACACATTGCCTACGGCAGTAATGGATTTTGTCTTGGTGTCTAGAAATAAATGTATAGTTTTAGTATTCTCTCACATGTTTGTCGGTATTTTTGATTGTGTATGCCTATTGCTTGGTGCTTGGTGCTTGGTGCTACAAATATACATAATTGCTTGATGGTACAGTGTAAAAACCAATTATTTTGTTAGTACTTTTCTCTGGCACAAGAATTTAGTAGCTAGTCTCAGATCTTGGATACCGTTTTGCGGTCTAGTTATTGTTTCTGCTTGTTAACGTACTTGTTTATTTTTGTTTGACTACAGATGAAAAGCTTTTATTCTGGTGACAAGATCTTGGGCAAAAAACCACCTTATTATAGAACTGCTGAGGTGCCTGATGTGTGGTTTTCTGCGGAGCTTGTTTGGGAAATAAGAGGTGCAGACTTTACAGTGTCTCCAGTTCACCAGGCCGCTTTAGGTTTAGTTCATCCATCACGTGGCATCTCCATTCGATTTCCAAGATACATTCGCACAGTGATTGATAGAAAATCAGATGAATGTAGCACGGCTTCTGATATAGCTGAAATGTTTCATTCTCAAACGAGGAAGATGGATGTGGTTTCTGAAGATGGCAGCTGAAAGCCACATCCCATGTTATCTAATGTACATGTCGAGTAGGAAAGTATGTGTTTCAAATGTAAATATTTTTGTTCCAGGACTTTGTAAATATAGGTTCTGGGGTCATCCAGGTCTGGTTTCAAAAAGAATTGCGTGACATATAGTGGATGGCGTGCGCGGTCATTGTCGATTTCATCTTCTCCTTTATCTTGAGTTCACAGGTGCTAGGCAAGGTGGTCGATTGGTATTTAGAATCCAAGCATAGCACATCGTCATTTCCATACATAGCACATTGTGATTTCCAAGCAAAACAGTACCAATGGGAGCTTTGGTTCGCCTAGAAAATGAGGAAAAAGGACAGTAATGCGATCCAAAGCCAAGATGAAAACCAGACTCGTGTTACAAATTTTGCGAGCATATCAAATTGCATGTTAAATACAAAACAGAATCTCTGCCTGATTGTTACATCATGTGCTCAGTTGTAGACCATGTACTTGGGCGTTGCACTGAATTTCTGGTACCCCTTGATGGCTTTGTTCACAGCTTCGAGGAAGTCTTCTGTGCCGTCTTCCTTCGAGCACGGATGGCATGCATTCCAGCTTCCGTGCATACACTTCTGATATCAGCTCCTGACAAACCGAAATCAATGTCATGAGATAGATCTCCAGTCCATTTACAAATAAAGAATCGCAAAATAAGGTGAAGAAATGATCTCATCAAAATTACAAAAAAAACTGGAGTTATTTTAACTGGTACTCACCACTTTACCAGTTGCATTTGGCCACAGTCGAGCCAGAAGATCAATTGAGCAAACCTAATATCTTTCACAGTTCATTGTTCGTGTATGGATCTTAAGTATTTGAGTCCGACTCTCCATATCAGGGAGGCCAAACTCCCATTACGATCCAATCTCCCAGGACAACAAGGCAGGTACGATCCAATCTCCCAGGACAACAAGGCAGGGTCAAGTGTGTCAGGCCTGAAAAATAGTACAGTACCACAGTAGAGAGCACTCAGACCAGGGAGTTCGTAAAGTTTCCTATTCCGTTCAGGAGGACCATTTCTAAATCAGCAATAGATAATATAGAATAGACCTGTTTATTAAAAAAGAAAAGAAAAAAGAATAGACCTGTTGGTAGCCATCAGAACTTTAATGTTTCCACGAGCATCAAACCCATCTAGGCATCTAGCTGATTAAAAATTCAAGCATAGTTCTCTGAACTTCATTATCTCATATGGCATCAACTTCATAAAAAAAGACAATGCAGGCCCCTTTTTTGAGCGTGTCATCTGCAAAGATAACACCAAATGTCTCGTTAACAAACTAATGCAAAATACTTCAAATTCAGCCCAGAAGTGACTCAACGTGAAACAGCTTCTGACCTGAAATAGCTAGCGAACCATCCTTGCTCCCTCACCAATATATTTCTGAACAAGTTCACTCCCAATGAGTGAACTGAGATGTCAGAGTCTTAATGAGTGGCATGGTCAAGAACTATAGCTGGTTCAATTTTTTTCCTCAAGTAAAAACAATCTATTCATCACCAGAAACAAGAAATAGAGAATGTTAAAGCAGAGCATCAACAATTGTGGAAGCCGGAGTCTGAGTTACAAGTCAAGTACAAATCAAATATGCGCTTTAATTTCAGGTTATATACGTATAAACTTAAGTGCTACGATAGTGAAGATACGCTTTGTGATTACTATTACTTTGCATTCACTAGGTTTTCCAATGGGGGGGGGGGAATGTGGGGGAAATGGTCTCTGAGTTGAAGTATATGATCAAAATAAGGTGATAAGGTTCAGATGAGTTTTGTTTTTTCAGGGTTGTGCAAATGTCAAAGGGTGACAAATTGACAGATTTTACGTACAGCTTGTTGTAGGCATTTCAGTCCAACATAGGTCAGGTTTTTTGCTCCCCTCTTTTGTTAAATAAATAAAAAAAGTTTCAAAAAAATTTAAGGATTAAAAAAAAAAAAGTCCAACCTAGGAGCTAACCATTGGGTAGCATGCAAGAAGCTTGATTAAGTTTTGGGCTTATATCTTTGGTGAATTGGTGATCAAACAGCATAATGTGACATGAATAACTACAGGTATAAGACAAACTCAGATTTCCATAAACCAATTACAGAACACTGCAATTAACATCAAGGTATCAAACCGATAATCAAAATTTGGGGCTTAATCCCCTAGTAATAACCAATTGATATTCTTGAAGCAAAAAGCTAAAGTAGTCAAACTCAGAACTGGAAGAGTGATCCTTACCCTAGTAATCGCAGTTATATCACGGAGAGGGTTTCTTGATGGTACCACCAAGAAGGCAGCACACTGTTCGATCCACGGCCCCAAATCCCTAGCGGCCTCTAAAATCCTAAGCATCTCTCTCTCTCTCTCTCTCTCTCTCTTGTAGTTGTCTTAAATGATTACAAAATTATTTTCACTTGAGATGCCTCTAGTAGTGATGAAATTCTTTGAGATGGAGTGAAGTGGTGATGAATTTGATTGTGGCCCTAGTGCAAACTATGTACCAAAAAGGGGTTACTCAGACTTTCTACATGAACTTCGTCACCCCAGGTATCCAGATTGAATTGCAGAATGCAGATGCAAGAAGCCAACACCATGGCTGAATCATTACGCGACAGAGACGCAGGAGTTTAGGGTTAAGCTGCCGAATTTAGTTTTGTGTCACCATATCCATGTACCACACAGTGCAAGATCAATGAAAGTGAAGAAGTAGTGATCGGATATTTTGTACAAAGAAGTAGATAGCATGGGATGAAAACGAAGTCGATTCATTGATAGTTTGATACATCAACGTGAAACAGATACAACAACGTGATCATGATCGTGATTCTGTTTGATTGATCGAATCCAAAAAGTGACAAAATCATCGAAAAAAAATCGATAGAACATCCAAAAGGTATGCGACCTTAGAGTTTTGTCACTTTCTGTTATTGGCAACAACATTTGTCTCCGTTCATGTAGCTGAAAATGAGGGCGTCACTTTCACTGTTCTATCACATTGTGAATTTGTGATGGTGAAGAAGATGAAGATGATGAAGAATAAGAAGATAAAACAGTACGTTCTTCAGAAACATGCATCCATTCATATAATAATTATAGTGCTTTGAATTTTAATCTCCCATAATTGCTTTATCAGTGACAACCAGCATTATTAACTTGATCACCCTAATCTTTCCAACTCGTTTTCTTCCTCCCTTTCTTATTATTTAACCCTCCATTTTTCCTGTCAAAGCATCATCATCATCATCACTAGTAAAAGTGTCATTTTCCATAATGTTCACCCTCCAAAATTAGTTACCGACTTACTTTGAACTCATGACACTTCATCATGTACCAAAATTAGTGGTGGTATCGGAAAGGTGGAGGATATTTGCGTGCGTTACATATGGTTTTTTTTTTTTTAGAACGGTGGAAGCGTTAGCATGAACTCCAGTTTCCGAACATGAATGCGGCATCCGAATCGGTTTTGAATCGTAATCTCGAATCCGGATACGGATCAACTTGTTGGGATCAAAATCTCATATTTGGTTGTCTTGTTTGCCTCTATATATACATATCATGTATGAAGGTACTTGTTTAAACTCTTATGTAACTTCTTAGAGTTTAAGGTATCAGAACACGGAGGTTCTTCCATCCACCCACTAGAGGTTCACCTCATATTTGTTAAACGCAAGTGTTACACATTTGCACAATAGAGTTAGTCAATTTTTTTTATATTTAACTCAAATTGTGGCTCATGTTATGTCACGTCATCAATTTTAATGGCATGTGAATATTTTACGGGGTGGATACAAGAATTTTCGATCAGAATGTCACAATAGTTCTAGTACATTGTCATATGGAATCGAGATAGAAACAAGAACAAAAAGATTGAACACAGATGAAAGGACCCACGAGAACATGCAACAAGAATCATGTAAAATGTACTATTGGGGATAACTAATTCAAGTGAATAATTGGCACATAGTTTGGATTTATATTTTTTGGGGCCATGCCTACACCGATCACATAATATATGCAATTGAAAATGGTCACATGTGATGTAGATTCACAACGACAATTCTGGTGGTGCCCAACTCTCACATGTTAAAAACCATTGCCAAAACCCCCTTTTTGTCCAATCCCCCAATAGAATACCAGAAAAAAACGAGTCCAATTTGCTAATTTCTCCAATGAGTTTTCAATTTCCAAACCAAGAAATGAGGTTGGATTTGAGAGCTCACGTTAGGAGATGGGTCCTTAATTGGTTAAGTTTTAGCCGATGTCTATTTGGGGTGAAAACGACTATGGGAAAAGATAGAGAGAGTGGTCGTTTTCCAGGTTTTGGAAGGATAATATGATATTTGGGGACTAATATTGTAGGGGTGTGTGGTGCATCATCACATGGAGTAAAGAATAAAGGGAAGAGAGGCATTATTATGATAAGGTGGGGATCATGCTAAGTTGCTAACAACAAAATTTATGGGTTGTTAGGGGGTGAAATTTTAGATCCCTTTTTCATCATAGATAGGGAAATTATGCAAAAAGTTATTTTCTCCCAACTCATCACATGTTACTTGGGACCAAGACCCCTCCTATTTCATTTATATTTATATTTTTTTATGTTGTAAATTTTGTTATTATAACAAAATTGGGTTTTCTACCTAAAGTATTCTAATTATATTTAAATAAACAGAAATAAGAATGAGCATTCATAAATGTAGAGTTGCTAGATGCAACATAAAACCTTTGGAGTTGGATGAAGATTGTTCATGACATTCAACATAGTAGTCTTTTAACATTTATGTTCAACATGTCCAAACTTTGTTATTAAGTAATGTGCAATATTTACAATGAAGCTACACTAATGTCGTACTAAAATCTGTTTTAATGACAAATGTGTTAAAACAGATTTTAATACGACAATTAGTGTAGTTTCATTTGAAATTCAATAATAACACATTTGTCATTAAAACAGATTTTAGTACGACAATTAGTGTAGCTTCATTTGAAATTCAATAGTAACACATTTGTCTGGAAAAATGACTAAGGAAATCAAGTAACAGAAAAAGAAACTCCTGACCTGAAATATATTTCCTTTTTGGTAAAATAATATATTTTCACATTTTTTCTGCTACATAGAAATTGATTGTTTGAAGTTATTTTGCTACATAGAATTAAAAAACAAGTAAGAAAAATGGAATCTCCCACCTGAAATACACGACAAAGCCTTTACGCCGCATCCGTCGCTTTCACACGATCGTCGAGGGCATTCCCGTCATTTCAGTACTCCCCTCCGACACCTTGCGCGCGAATGTTCCTCTTACCACGCAAACCCCAAAACTTTTGCCTCTCTTTATCCTCTCTCTAAAGATAAATCTTACCAAACTCTAATCCACCCAATTAATCCCATTAATTACACCATTCACCACCTAATAATCCCACTTTTACCGTTGATGCTCAATAACTATTCTCCCTCTTCTAAAGAAGAAATTTAGACTATATTAATCTCAATAGTCTAATAAAATCACTTAAAATTGCATACTCTTAGACTTTACAGAGAAATTATTATATATACTTGCCACATATCTCAATTGACATACTCTATTGTTATTGGTCAATTTTTTTTACTGTAATTGTTTTCTGATCGGTTCTTATATGTAAATAAACTTTTATAATTTTCACCGCGTGCATGTTAATTATACCATGACGTAATATAATTAGCTGGGTACACCATATGAAAGTGCCACGTGGTGTGACGGGTACACAGAATAATTACTCTTTTATAATCCAATGGATCAATGCCGTCTAGCGGTATTAATCCTCCTTATGTACATGGACAGTTTTGAGTTTGTTTGTTTGATAAAAAAAAATTACAAACCATACCACACTCTTATTTTCATCTTCTGGTAAACCTTTTAATCAGACAAAAAATACTTGTTATTTAAGATAAAATTTAAATTCACTAAAAAGGAAAATTGGAGTATAGTTTGTAAAATTGTTTTCAAATTACAGTTCCCTTTAATAAACTGGATTAATCAATATTTTTTATTACTAAAATGACCAAAACCCCTACATTTTTGTTAAATACAGAAAAGTCCCTGTGTCCATCATCTTCGGCTCCCCTGTCTGTCATCACTCTCTCCCTCCTTCTCCAATTAAATCCAACAACTAATAAAAACCCTAACCGACCTCTCTCTCTCTCTCTCTCTATCTCTTCACTCCTCACAGCTCCGATCAACAACCAATGCGATCCGCATTCTGATCAAAACCTCCCGCATTTCCAACCTCCATGTAAAACCCACACTCTCCTTCTTCTTCTTCTTCCTCCTCACCCGGATCTCTCTCCAAGTAAACTTCCTCTTTACTCTTTATATTATTCCTTGCTTGCTTTGCTTCGCTTCTAAAACCACCTCTTTTCGGTTTCAGACTAAATATTAGATTCAGTTATTATTTTTTTGGGTGATGGAGGCTGCTCTTTTGGTGGTTCCTTGTGATCTTGAAGCTACTTTGTTTTAGCTCTCTCTATATATATCTTCTCACTGTGAAAAGACTTGCCCACTCTCTCACTCCCACTCCCACTCCCACTCTTTTTTTTTCTTCCTCTGTGTTTCTATTGGTTTAGCTTACAAGATCTCCCCAGATGTTAGTCCTTTTATTTTCTATTTTATTGTAATTTTATTTCTTTTACATAATCTGGATTGATTGTGTGGTTTTGGACTTTACTTAATCAGCGTCATGTTTCCTTCTCCGGTCAAATTTTCGATTTCTATTGCTCTTCTCAATACGGAAATAATTTGATTTATTTTTTTTTAGAAAAAGAAAAAAAATTCTCATCCTATCTCCGAGAATCTAGTTAATTTTTTTTTCACTATTTTTTTTTTTGGTTCTTTTAGCTGGAAATGGTAAAAATGAAGAAGCTTAGATTAAAATTGACTGTGGTTGTCGATTTATAGTGGATTGATTATTTTATTGATTTTGGTGCGTTGATGATCATTCTCATTGACTAAATGGCAATCTGATGGTTTCAGATCTTTGTGGAGTGGTGGAGTTGACGTACTGAAATGGCGAAACTGAA
The DNA here is from genome assembly GCF_933775445.1 of Argentina anserina. Lineage (NCBI taxonomy): Eukaryota > Viridiplantae > Streptophyta > Magnoliopsida > Rosales > Rosaceae > Argentina > Argentina anserina. The sequence goes on from NC_065875.1 coordinate 5,965,961, forward strand.
GGCTATGGAGTGTCAGTGTGCCATTTTGGTGTTGCTTTCCCTTTTGATCATTGGGGAAGCCGATGTTTATATCGTGACGATCGAAGGAGAGCCCATTATAAGTTATAGAGGTGATGTTGATGGGTTTGAAGCCACTGCTGTGGAATCTGATGAAATAATGGACACCACTAGGTAATGTATACTCGCCTTTTTCCCCTTAACTATTTGGTTTTCTTGATGTTTACTAAACTGAGTGTACATTAATTATTGTTTTTTTACTCGTTTCGGCATATGCAACATGTTTGTATGCATTATGGTAGAATATGTACCAAAAGTTTCATATTTTGGATGAGAAGAATATTAGTCAACCAATTGTAGACAGATTGGGATGCTCTGACCATTTAAAGAAGCATTGAAATTAGGATGTCCCTAATTTTGCAAACTGACTCTGTGCCGTGTTAGGTTTGTGAGGTATCTTTGTTAAATCATGGAACTTGGTTGTATGTTGTTACAAATTTTGACTTTTTTGGTTGACCTTGCATAGTCTTGTGTACTTGTCAAATAAACAAGCTCATACTCAGATGACTGTAAAACTAGATTCTGGCTGTATATTGATGGTCCAATGTTGACTTATGACTCCAACGTCTTTACTTTGAAACATGCTTGGGTTACATGATGTTGCTTGCTCTCAGGACCTGCCGCTGCTCTTTCTCTGTCCTTTTCTGCTCACTAATTGTTGATGTAGTCAATTTTGAAGTCAAAACCATTTGGCGAAAGAAAATAGACTGTCTTCAGCTTGATAAAAGTGAAATTTTATCGATTCCACTTAGGAGTTGACACTGTCCGGCTAATTGGTTTTTCCATAAATATTATTAAATCATAGCCACTCAACAACTACAGAGGTTCTTCATCCTGAATGATTTATTCCTCTGGATAATAAATTAGGACTTGATACCAGTGAAATTCTGGCCAAATCCAGGATTTTAATGTTAATAATAATAATAATCATATCAGATTGATGAAGAGGTACTAATTTGATTGTATCATCTATGAAGATTGTGAAACTCTACAAATACTCTGTTTTTATTATGATAAGATCATCAGAAACATGTACAGACAAATCCATGCAGAATATTACACAGTTTTTTTTTGTATGAAATGACCAGATGGTTGAAATGCAGTCCAATCCGTGATCTGTCATTTCTCTTGTTTGTGTTTATTTCGGTGATCATTGTTTCCAAAGACTTACTAGATCTCGGAGACAATCATTCAACATTATCCCATCCTACATGGTTAGTGGCATATTAGTACTTAGTTTCAGCTATTTTATCGTAGCATATTGAGATATAATATCATGATATGCAAGCTTATATGCAGCTACTCACTTTTTTAGGGAAATTATGCAATTCAATATCATGAATATGGTCTGCAACACTTACTTTTTTATAGACATTGTGAGATACTTCGCTTTACCAGAGGATGGCTATCGCTTTGATTTTGAATGCAGACATAGACCGATCATTAGCGCTTAATACCTCATTCTTGCCTTTCATTTTGTCTTTATTCAGTGAATCAGTCTTGTCCTATGCCCGGCACCTTGAGAATAAACATGATATGCTTCTTGGAATGCTGTTTGAGCAAGGGACTTACAAGAAACTCTACAGCTATCAACATCTTATAAATGGTTTTGCAGTTCACATTTCTCATGAGCAGGTGAAACCTTGGTCCCGGCCTCTTTATATGTTTAATATTAATTGCACTATGTTGATGTGTTTTCTTGAATTTGGATTTTCTTACACTGATCCTTTTATTAGTAGGCAGAAACACTGATGCGTGCTCCGGGTGTGAAATCTGTGGAGAGGGATTGGAAGGTTCGGAGGCTTACAACTCACACACCACAATTTTTAGGGCTGCCAACCGGAGTATGGCCAACAGGAGGTGGCTTTGATAGGGCTGGAGAGAATATAGTGATAGGGTTTGTGGATTCGGGAATTTATCCTCATCATCCAAGCTTTTCTAGCTACCATAGTGATCCTTATGGGCCTGTTCCCAAGTACAGAGGTACATGTGAAGTCGACCCGGACACCAAGAGGAGTTTCTGTAACGGGAAGATTATTGGAGCCCACCATTTTGCAAAAGCTGCAATAGCAGCTGGGGTGTTCAATCCAGCTATTGATTTTGCCTCTCCTATGGATGGCGATGGACATGGAAGGTTAGGCCCCGCACTCCTGATATCTGTGCTGAACTAAAAATTTATGCTACTATGTGTTTGCTCTTATCATTCTGACTGAATGTTTAGTGTGTTTCTTAGATACAGAATTTTTTTTAGTTTCATAGAAAATAAAATTAAGTTTTACACGTAATTATGCTCAAACAAATCCCCCAAATGAGATCCACAGAGTTTGTCCTCTTCATTAGTTGCAATTGATGCACTTTATATTGCCCCTTTTTTATTTTGTAGCACAAATATTCGATTCTTTGTTTCCTTAACCCTTTTCTCCTAATGTTGATTCAGATTTATTCTGTGTTATGCTTTATCTCCCTCTCTTTTCTTTGTTTTCTAGTCACACTGCAGCTATTGCAGCTGGAAATAATGGAATTCCTGTCAGAATGCATGGCCATGAATTTGGGAAAGCAAGTGGGATGGCTCCCCGTGCCAGGTGAGGAGAAATAAAAAAAACTCATGATGTTTCAATTTATAGAGGAAGTGTTATCCATTCCTTTTAAACAGACATACAAATTTTCTGTGGTTCAGAATTGCCGTATACAAAGCTCTATACAAGCTTTTTGGAGGGTTTGTTGCAGATGTTGTAGCCGCAATTGATCAGGTATGCAATGGTACCCTGCTAAAACCCAAAAATAAAACAAAAGGGTGAACACTAGTAGTGTTGCTTCTTATGTATGTAAGTACAGGTATGTGGTGTGCGTGAGCAACTGAGAATTAGGATATACCCACTTATGTTCTGAAATTATGTTCCAAAAACTCCAGCAACCCATTAAAGCTGTTATATGATTTACTTATACACATATTCACATATTTACTCCTGTTTTGTATCGACTCCTTCCAATTAAAACTAAAAAGGAAATAAAATATTATTTTGGGATTTAATTGATTTTGTATTTCTGGATACAAGATGATTGTATGTGAACTGCTACCTTTTTGGGTTTATTCAAGATACAATAAGTACAATATTTTCTGCCAACCAGTTTACATTCTCCTGAGATTATCACTTCATTTGCATTTTGGTAGAATGGTTCTTTTTTATCTGAAATTTCATGAACAGGCTGTTTATGATGGAGTGGATATACTGAGCCTTTCTGTGGGGCCAAACAGTCCTCCAGCTACCACAAAGACCACTTATTTGAACCCGTTTGATGCCACTCTTCTTGGAGCTGTGAAAGCGGGTGTATTTGTTGCACAGGCAGCTGGAAATGGAGGACCTTTCCCAAAAACTTTGGTTTCTTATAGCCCTTGGATAGCTTCTGTTGCTGCCGCCATAGATGACCGAAGATACAAAAATCATCTCACGCTTGGCAATGGAAAAGTGTTACCTGGACTTGGGTTGTCACGTAAGTATTTGTTTGGGCGAGTGTGTGTACATAGTAATTTTTTCATTATCACTTGGCAGATTATTTGAAAGCACTTTCTTGCAAAGTACGTAGTTTCTTCTGAAAACGCTCCAAGAATATTGCAATTGCCAATAACAATACTTCAACCAACTGATATACAATTTCCCGAGGATAACACTAAGATCTTTTAGAATTATGATATGTTTTTGACGTTGTCAATGGACATATGAAATACTCTCTCAGATTCATCTTGTCCTGTACCATAAATTTTCAGCCATTAAGATGATGTAGTATAGCAAACCATGATTGCGTAACAAGGTGGTTTGGCTGACGTAGAAACCATATAGAGGCACAGCATCATGTCTAGTTACTGGTTCCATCACTTTTTTTAAAAAAAAAATAACACTCTGGAAAGGGAGAAGATATTGCATTCATATTTATTTTTAAGTAATTTTCCTGATTATGTAGAATACTGGGTCAGAAATTGCCCTTGGCAGTCAGCTCCCTAAATTAATCAAATGAAGCTACCATAATAATTAGCTCATCACCTGCTCTCTCTCAAGTCTATTTGATACACTTTACAGAAAACGTGTACATCTCAGTTCACTGAATGCACACGAACATATTCATACTAGTCATAGAGTATAAGTGTCCATGTTGTCCATTGGGATCTCAAGTGGAGAACTGTGATGTGATCTTTGATTTAGTTCTCAGGAGCATATTTTCTTAGATATCATATTGGAAAATAAACTTTAGAGAGGGAGAGATAAGTTGTGTAATCGCACTTCATAGGCTCCATGGTTATTTCTTCATAAGACTATTTCAACTTGCAGCAGTTGTCATGTGTTTGTTCCTGTACGTTGAATATTATCTAAATTGTCACAATTTATGATATCTTTTCTACTTTTCTGCCTTTCTAAAGCTGAACTACCCCCTTACCATTGGCCTCCTCCTTTTGCAGCATCTACGAATCCAAATCGAACGTACACACTGGTTGCTGCAAATGATGTGCTTTTGGATTCTTCGGTAATGAAGTTCAGCCCCTCAGACTGCCAGAGACCAGAAGTTTTAAACAAGAACTTGGTTGAGGGGAATATTCTTCTTTGTGGCTACTCGTTCAATTTTGTTGTTGGGTCTGCATCAATCAAGAAAGTCTCACAAACAGCCAAAAGTCTTGGTGCAATTGGTTTTGTCCTTGCTGTGGAAAATGTTTCCCCAGGAACAAAATTTGATCCTGTTCCTTCTGGTATTCCTGGGATTGTAATCACTGATGTTAGCAAGTCAATGGTAATCCCTTCAAATTTCTCTCCCTTAGAGTCCTCTTAATCATCTCAGAGTATGGTTTTCTTTCCACTGTAAAATTGATTAGAATAGGAATTGATGTAGCATTCTTCTTTTCGTATCTCAGGATCTCATAGACTACTACAACATCTCAACATCAAGAGATTGGACTGGTCGTGTTAAGAGTTTTAAAGCTATAGGTAGCATTGGGGATGGATTGATGCCTATACTCCACAAATCAGCACCCCAGGTTGCATTATTCTCTGCTCGGGGACCTAATATTAAAGATTTCAGCTTCCAAGATGCAGATCTTCTTAAACCAGATATTCTAGCTCCTGGTTCTCTAATTTGGGCTGCCTGGTCCCCAAATGGAACAGATGAGCCTGACTATGTTGGTAAGTATCAATCAAAGCACTTACATATTCTTTCCCCTAATATTCTATTACGATTAAATATTTTTCAAACTTTAGTTCTAAACTGCATTATCCTGTAGAAACTACACAATTCAAGGGCATTTAGATGTAGTAGGATTATATCAAGGGGAAGATTCTAGTAATTGCCTTTTATTTGTCAGATGACATAGAAAGTCATTGGCAATCATAGTTCTGCTTCTACAAATGCAATTTCTGACATCTAAAGAGGTTATTTTATTTAACCAGGGGAGGGATTTGCTATGATTTCCGGAACAAGTATGGCTGCACCACATATAGCAGGAATAGCTGCTCTTATAAAGCAGAAGCACCCTCATTGGAGCCCTGCTGCCATCAAATCATCATTGATGACAACATCAACAACTATGGACCGAGCTGGAAAGCCTCTCCAGGCACAACAGACTTCTGAAACACAAGGCATTAAGTTTGTGAGTGCCACTCCTTTTGATTACGGGAGTGGCCATGTTGATCCAAGGGCTGCTCTAGATCCTGGACTAATCTTCGACGTGGGTATGTATTCTTTTCCCATTTGTGTATGATTTTACTAGTCCGCAACTAACGTGAAAGTATGGATATATGTGAGAGGTTAAGTATAGGAAGAACTCCCAACTTCCCTTCAACTCCTGTAGGATTAAGAAATAACTCAAATGAGAATGTTCTTGTTTGATTTAATTCGATTGTTTTGAAAAAAAAAAAGAGAGAAAGAAGGGACTTTTATATCCTTGACAGGAAATAGGAACCATGAGTAGAACTATATTGTGCTGGTATATCAGGCTGGATGACATATATTGGGCACCTTGTCTAATGAAATCTAAATTGTTTGAATTACAGGTTTCCAGGATTACTTAGGCTTCTTGTGTACAACACCTGGTATTGATGCACATGAGATAAAGAACTACACAAACTCCCCCTGCAACTACACCATGGGTCACCCATCAAATTTCAACTCTCCCTCAATCACAGTATCTCATATTGTAGGAACTCGTACAGTTACACGCACAGTGACAAATGTTGCTCAAGAAGAGACCTATGCCATCACAGCCAGAATGGCTCCAGCAATTCACATTAGTGTCAGCCCTCCAGCGATGACTCTGAAACCTGGTGCTTCACGAAAATTCTCTGTGAGTCTCACAGCTCGGCGGTCGACCGGAACCTACAGTTTTGGAGAGGTTCTGTTGAAAGGTAGCCGGGGGCACAAGGTTAGGATCCCGGTGGTAGCTATGGGTTACCAACGGTAATTTTAGTTGGGTTAATTAAGAATTTTAACAATTATGGTTGTAATATTCTTTGTAATCTGTGATAATAAGTTGTGAGGCAAGGTGTATTGTCTGAAATATGTTTATCAGTGTGTGGAATAGCTGTAAAGGTAACTGGTATGGAGAGGACTACTAGTTCTTCCGCTCATAAGTTTTGCTGATTTATTGGGTACAAGGTTTTCCCTTGATCTTGTTTCAGGGTGGTAAACATTTTGTTTTCACTGTATCCAAAAGAAAGGGCAAGTTCTGAGATTGCGATTTTGTTTTTCTAATCTTAGCTAGAACAAACCCACTTTACACACACACAAAAAGAGGAACAAACCCACTCTCATGTTTTGAGTCCATTCAGCTCCTACTGCATAATCAAATATTCACCAACTTCTTTCTAGTGAGCCATGATGACCATAACTTCATACTTCAAAAAATTTCTTAGAGTAATGTTCAAAAGGTGCATCATCGAGTGATTGCAAAATACGATTAATTAGAGTGAACTTCAATGTATTATCACCTTCCCGTCAGTCTCTGCCTCATTGATATTTCTGCTTCTCTTCTGTAAGGAACCACTCTACTCCCAAAAGCAGTCTGCCTGGAGCTGTAGGCATTGTCCTCACTATGGTTTGAATGTGGCCAGACAATCGGTTTGTAATTCGAAAATACCAAATGATGTTGTCAAGCCATAATTGTAATGTTTAGTTAAGACACCATCTAAAATCTTACCGTCACATTATCACATCTGAAATCTCAGGCAACTCATCTACCTCATCTCGCGGTGTCACCCTAACCCTGCTTTTAGGGTTGCTAGTGAAATAAGCTCAGAACAGCATAAGGCACACCACATATTCAGATATTCTGAATCATCATCCTTGCATCATATCAAAGAGAGGAACAATGTAAACTGAAAAAAGATCTAAACCAATTAAAGCTGGAACACAAACAATCAAAGACATAAATCCTACATAGCACAAAAGCTTGGTTGGACGACCGATTCCCGCTTCGGAAGCGGAAGCGGGAGCAGTGGCGGATCTAGTGTCTCAAAACTAGGTGAGCAGAAAAATATTCATGGAGAAGAGACAAAAAACTAATAGGTGGACTGCTTGTAATTTACAATTTTACCCCAGTAGAATTTTTTTTTTTGAACGTGTCCCATTTTTTTCTTCCCAGCAGAAGCTGGGCTTGCCACCTGCTAGGTCCGCCTCTGAGCGGGAGCGGAAGCGCTCGGAAGTGCGATTCTGGAAAATGTGGGTTTGGGAGCGCGGCGGAAGCGTTGGCTTCCGAAATGGAAGCGCGGCAGAAGCGTTGACTTCCGAATTGGAAGCGCGGCGAAAGCGTTGACTTCGAAATTGGAAGCGCGATTCCTTCCCTACCTCTATTTCATCAATCAATGTCTTGAGACTATTTTTGTCATCTCATCTTCTTTCAATTTCGTTAAGCGATTAAAGATGAATAACATCAATCAATCTAATATGTGTCAGAAAGAAGGGGGAGAGCTGGGGGAGATATCAAGAAAATCTAGATGAGAGAGAGACAGAGAGAGAAGACGGTGAGTTGTGAATAGATGAAAAAAATCCAAATGAGAGAGAGATAGAGAGAAGATGAACTTTTTTTTAATCAATTTCATCTAGTGATGTCTCTTTGATTTGCACGTGCCCAACACCTTCACACTATGTAGTACATTCTTTTGTTTGAATTTTGAAATGAAGCTTTAATAATGCTATAATCAAAGATAATCATGGTTTAGAAAATAAGTTATTAATAGTTATCAAGTTATTTGAACACTAGATAAAATAATTAAAAAATAAAAATAGTATATAATATATATATATATATTATTTCGACGCTTTCAAAACACACCCGCTTCCTTAATTTTTGAAAAAAAAACGCTTCCGCGTTTCCAAACGCTTTGCTTCCACGTACCCGCACCCGATTCCATGCAGCCTAGCATAAATCCACGGCATAAATGCCGATTTGCACCCCAAATTTGGCTGAAATTGTCAATTTGCACCCCGAACTTGCATTTGAGTCAATTTACCTCCTAAACTTAGTAAAAATTGCCGATTTACACCCCGAACTTGTATTTGAGTCAATTTATCTCCTAAACTTGGTAAAAATTGCCGATTTGCACCCCATCCGTTAAATTTAATTGTTTTTATCCAATTTTGCGTCACATGTCATGTATTTAAGGGGTAATATTGTCGTTATATATTTATTCATATTGAATAATGAAATAAATTAATAAAATTACTTAAGAGGAACACTTGCTACAATGTTTGTTTTTTCGAAACATGTTATTGATTTATATATTTATTATTTTATGTGATATGGTATGTTAAAAGATATTAGAAAAAATATAAATAAATAAATACATTGAAAATTAAAAATAAATGTGTGTTCCGAGAGAATTACTATTCTACCATTGTGTGTGTCTTAGCCTTATTAGGTTTCCTGTTAGAGATAGATTCGCATCTCTGTAATAGATTAGGACTCCGAATCCTACGGGATTGTGGTTATGTAATGCCTATATATTGGCCTCATTATCAATCAATAAACAGTTACGTTCTGTTCTATTACGTCGTTATTATTCTCGTTTTGTTCATCCTCCAACAATGTGTACATATAAAAATATATTTATACACAACACACTATATTTGAATGGGTGTGTATATTGAATATATAATTCAAAGTAGGGTTAAGTAGGTAGAAAAAAAGATGTAAATAAATAATTTGATTAACAAAATAATCCTCATTTTAAAGAATATTTTTATTTATTTTTAAGAAAAATATAAATAGAAAATGACAACATTACCCCTCATGTGCATGACATCTGACGCAAAATTGGATAAAAACAGTTAAATTTAACGGATGTGGTGCAAATCGACAATTTTTACTAAGTTTAGGAGGTAAATTGATTCAAATACAAGTTCGGGGTGTAAATCGGCAATTTTTACCAAGTTTAGGAGGTAAATTGACTCAAATGCAAGTTCGGGGTGCAAATTGACAATTTCAGCCAAATTTAGGGTACAAATCGGCATTTATGCCTAAATTCACCAGAACAACATTACAATAAAACTCTCTGATCATCAATAACCAAATCAAACAAAGAAAAACCAAGCTAAGGTGCAACTTAAGAAAAATCACTCAAAAACCTAATTAAACCCAATTGTGATATTGAGACCACATAATACCAAGGAAACAACAAACATGACCCTTTTAAGACTTGGGGAGTTAAGAGAGGCTTGGCACGTGCGAAGACTGCGAGTAGTTTGGTGTTGGTGAAGAATCAGCAGCTCCCATCGAACTAACAGGTTTGGTTTCTCATCTCTCTTTCTCTATTCTTCACATTTCGATTGTGCTATACCAACCAAACCCAAATCAAAGAACGCAACTTTGGCCCTCTAACCATTCTCTGCAATCAAACCAACAACGGGATACCCATAATTCCCAACTCTAAGATAAAGATTCTTCTTTCTTCTTCTACGTACTGAAGGTGTTTGATGAAATGCCTGAGAGAACTTTGTTGCATTATATCTGACTGTTTTGGTTGGAAGCTTCTTGGCTAGTGTACGAAAGCCGAATGGAGGTTCAAGGGTTTATAGTGGTGACTGAATTTATACAATATTGACAACATTTGGGAGACGAGTAGATGGTCATAACTTTTGTTGGTCTTGTGTTGAGTTTTCACTTATTGATTTTACATGGTGGAAATGTGGAATATATGTTGCCTGTCTCATGCATTGGCCAATGTCTTGTTTTTTGATCTCACAATGGAAATGATATGTAGGATACTTACTTGCCGCTGTGGTGCTCTACAGAATGGGGGAGTCATCTTCATTCTTTGATACGATGATCAGTCATCTGCGTTCAACATCCAAGTATGAGCGTCTGTTTTCTCGTTGTTGACCTTACGTTGTTGTCTGTATATTCTTGTCTGTGTGAGTTGAAAACAATTTCTAATGACTCTCAACAGTATATGACTGTTGTGTCTGTTTGATTTGTTCATCTGGTTTCATAAATGACAGGCTTACAGCTGTTTATTCCTAGTAATTTGTTTTCGTGAGTTCTAGTTTCTAAAACTCACACATAGTTTTTTCTTGCCTGTAGAGTAAATATTACTTTGTAATGGAAAGTAATGAGACTTCATGTTATAGAGTGAAAGGAAGCAATTTAGCTTTACTTTTTCTTAACTCAATCAAATTACCAAATAACATAAATTGGATCCATACAGTGGGATCATGCGACGTAATTATGAACCAACCAAGGGCCTGGTTTTTGTCTCCTTTCAATCGTCTTATTTGTATTGTCTGTGCTATAAGGTATTACACTGGTTATCCAAAGGATCTCGGGCCATCAAGGGTCATCCATTTTACATCAGAACGTGAATTTGTCCAGCTCTTACATGAAGGTTATCCTGTTGTTGTGGCATTCACCATCAGGTCATTTGGAACCCTTCCATGTCACCTTGTTGTTTACTCAGTTTTAACCCTTTTCCAGTTTTTAACGTCCACACACTCATTTTAGAGTTTGGATGATGCAGGTGTAATCTAACAAAACATCTTGACAATGTATTGGAGGAAGCTGCAGCTGAGTTTTATCCACATGTGAAATTCATGCGAGTAAGTTATGTTTGAATCGTATAGTTATATGCAACGGTCCAGTGTAATAAGATATAACTAGTACCGTCATTTTTACAAAGTATAATTTTTCGTTTAAATTTTATGATGTGAAAGTGTGTGTGGTAGACTTGTCCGATCCTGCAAACATATTATAAGCACCATGTGACTCACAGTGATGCCTTTAATATTGGTGCTCATCCCAACGCATTCATGGAATCCGGATATTGAGAAAACCTATCTTGATATAATTTTGAAATCTTCATGTTCCTTAGGTTCCCTGCTGATTCATACTCTATATGGTTTACCTTTTCAGGTTGAGTGCCCCAAATATCCTGGTTTTTGTATCACGCGGCAGAAGAAGGAATATCCATTTATAGAAGTATTTCATAGTCCAGAACAAGTAAGGGGGAAATCTTTTTGTTTTGTATGCCTCTTGAAGTAGATTTAGTTGTTTGTTAATCTTCTATATAGATCTGCATATTTGTTTTTTGGGTTAGGTCAATAATTTCTTTCTTTTCTGTTTACTGTCTTTGATAATGAATGTTAGAATATGATATAGATAGACTGAGTGAGTGAGTAATGGTGAGGAGTTGTCCACTTTTAGCTTTAGAGACTCTTGGTGCCAATTGGTGAGTGCCTACTTTGAATAAGTAATTCTTTGGTCAATAATCAATATGCTGGTAGTAAGTGCTATAAATAAATGAAAAAAGTTATTGGAGTAGGAAAACAGACTTTGATTTGTTTGTGTAGTTTAAACTGGTAAATCAACAAATAAAGGGGCCTGATAGATATTGAGACAGTGTTATTTGTGAACTGTTTTTTCAAGAGATTTTTTAGGTCGATTTCCACAGAGATAAAATGGAAACTTCTTTCATGAAGGTTATCTTGTTTTCTAAGTGGAAGTTCCTGTTCCTCTTTTTTTTTTTCAGTGTTTTTCAATGTCATCAGATATGAAATAAAGCATGCATTCATTCTGAGTTTTGAATTATATTTTTAACTGGAAGTTACGAAAACATTGTGCCAGGGGTTCCATTATCTTTCCTCGTCAAAATTTTGACGTTGATATGCCTCTCAGGCACTACACCACTACTGAAATTAAATGAACATCATCTTTCTGGCAGGCATCTAACCAGGGAAAGGTTGCTGATCCTAACATTACAAAGTACTCTGTGAAGGTTCTACCTGTAAGATTTCAAGCTCGCTTATAAAATATAATGTTATCTCCTGAAAAGGTGGACTTTATCATATTCTTATCATATTTCTGTGGTCTATCACATAGAGAATCTTGAATAGCATCCTTTACGTGCATACAAACAACAATCATTATACTTTGGGATCTTGATCATGCATCAAAAGTTGAGGTTCATTGTCCTTGAAGTATTATCTGATTTGTGCGATCTTGCACTTTTCCAGTTCCATAACGACACCAGCGCCTATGGGTTTAGAGAATTTTTCAGGCGTAATGGAATACGGTCATCAAATCCACAGTAAACATCTGGTGAGGAGTGAGTTCATGTTTATCATGGTTGATCAGATTATGCTTAATTATGTATAATGAAAAAGAAAAACTTGGCACAGATGCAACAGATTGAAAATAAAGGATTAAGTTTCGCTGCTTTGTTTCAATCTGTACAGATATTTTATGTTTTAACAACTGTCATGTTTATCAGTTCTTGCGCTGGAAGTATGTCTCTCTTTAGGTTCCCTCCAACATTTCTTGTTTGAAATTCAGATCTAATTTCAGCAGTGTGAATGAAGCTTTGTATAGTTAATATCTTGACACTGGAGATTTGTGCAATTAGTTTTGGTGTCAATAGATAAAGAAGGGGCTCGTAAAATGATACCTTTGGATCCTTTGTCAAAATCCTGTTTGTTTTTGTGAAATTTGAAGGAACTCAAGGAAACTTATGAGAAGGAACTAATGAAGTCTGAAAATATATGATAAGTCTGGAAGATATAGTGAGTGGTTGATTGGCCGAAATCAAAAACTATTTCATGTTATAATCTCCAGTTTTGTCTTCCTTCACCTCATTTTGTTTTAGTTGTTCCCCTCTCCTCTCACATCCCTTCCTCATTTCCCCTTCTACCAGCCAAATCACACATTTAAAGCCATATATGTTGCTTTTTTTTTTCCTTGAGAAGGAAGTTGCCTTTCATTTCTTCTGTTTAAAGTTTAAAAAAGATACTGCCAGAAGTAAAACAGCAATACTGTCCTTGTTTTAAATGCTTGAGAAATTACATTTTAGGAATTTGATGATCACTCTCATGTAACATACTTGGAGATCTCTACTGCTAATGGCAGGAAACTTGTACTTTTGTCTAAGAATGAAAAGGTCTAAAAGAGGGTTGAAAGTGATTTAGTTGAGACCTTGAATTGGAAGAGGACAAGGAGTTTGTGAGTTCTGAATCAAAATTACATCACCGTGATATCATGTGAATCAATATTAGAACTGACCTTTTGTTGTATTTGGTTGCTGTCTATTTTATATGGTGCAAAGTACGTTTCATAAGACTCGTAAAACCAAATACTGCATAGCTATTTGTAGCACAGAAACAAAATGTCGGTGGGATGGAGGTTGGGATATGGGAATTTGGCATTGACATCCATTTTCATCTCCATCCGTATTTGCACATGTACACACAACCTGCCAGAACGCACCTTGTTCATCATGATCAGCCTAACCTCTCTACATTGTACTGCCCAGTTCTGTTATATATCAGTGTTTCTAAAACCAGTCTAAACTGGCTTCAAATCGTCGATTATTAACATCGGCTGTGAGAGCCGAATAGGGCAGTCATCTCGAACCCCCAATTTATGTACATTAGTCAGAAATCCTCTTAGTGTGTATAGTTATTTTCCACGCCCATACGATATCATGCTATGTTTGAATTTCCTAGCGAGTATGATTAAGATAGTTTAAGCTGCAATTTGTGAGGATTCAACAAAGCAGTGCATGGCAAACCTCCATATTAGACCAATATTTTGCAACTTTACGATCTTCTGTATGCTTTAATTAAGACTAAAGATCATCTCTTTTGTTCTGAACTTTACCATGTTCATACCATAAGCAGTTAAGAAGTCCGGGTTAGGTAATGACGCAGCTAAGTAAGCTAATCATCTGTCGTTTGTATCGTGACTACATTCAGACTAAGGGTAGGAAGCAAAGTCTCGTATACCTCATCACCTCTACCTCCAATATATTCGAGTTCAACGATACTTTTTATTTGAGAAATTCTTATTGATATCTTTATGATTTCTCTCAACATGTATCAATGTTTTTCTCGCCCAAACTTTGTAGCAATGATGGTGGAAACTGGAAAGAGCCCCTAGTGGAAAACTTGGACTAAAGCAACACTCCACAGTCAGGTCCTAATAGAATATCAGTGACCATGATAGCTCACTTAAAATATCAATGATCATGTCACTTGGTCTCAATTGAATATATGTGATCGCGCGAGTTAATTACACTCGGTTCTTAATTACAGTCTGTCTCTTACAGACTAGCTAAGTGTGCATTCATTATTATTTCCTAAAGCCTTCTGATCTTTTGACACTGCTAATTAAACTTCTCATAATTGATCAGAAACTTTTAAACCTTATTCCTAAAAACACATTTACAAAGAATGCAACATTGCATGGTTGGTGACTCAAGGGAGTAATTGCCAAGGAATTTTTGAGTTTGATTAAGTTCCTATTCATTGAAGTGGGGTGCATAATGCCATTGTAATACCCCCAAAATTAGTATCTAATTTCCAATGAGTTCTCGGATATTATTAAGTCGGTCGTTGTCCAATTTTATTTTACGAAGGTGAAAACGAAAGTGTTTGAACGATTAATTGCTCGGAAACGTTCAATTTAAAGGGTATAAGTGTTGTTTTTTTTATTCGTTGGGAATCTTAGAAAACTTCCTTAATAAAAGTTGTACAGCTCGTCGATACGAGTTTGTAGACACGTAGCACACGTAATTTAGAGATCATATGAAAAAGTTGTAATCAGTAGACGTTTTGAGATTCCAGAAATTTGAAGTATAAATTGAAAAATTTCTGGTTAGGGTTCATTATTGCAAGACAACAAAATTTCCTTCTCCTTCTTTCTCTTCCGCGCGCGCCTTCAGTATCTAAGTTCTTTTTCTGACCCGACCCAACTTTTCCGGCGGTCCTAGGCGGCGGCACTGGTCCAAAAATCTTCCTCTCCTCCATGCGTGCCTCCCTGTGCTAGTGGATTGTGTGGTTTTGTGCTGACATATACGCATCGAAAGCCGAAAGACGACCCGAAGACCCGGTTTTGATTCCAGCGATCTTTGACGGTGCAACAGTCCAAATCTGCGTCTCTTCTCCTTGCAATGTTCTCTGTGGTATTAGGTTGGCTCGTTTTGAGCTGAAAGTTAGAGTTTGAAGAGCATTGGTCGACGATTGCAACTCAACTGACGTTAGAGCAGCCCAATACCAGCCTTGCTACGATGTCCTCCTCCTCCTCACTTAGCCTATGTGGTAGTGAGTCACTCCAATTCAATCTCACAATTGAGATTTCGAAAATTCAAGTCACTGTTGCGGAGCAGTGCATTTTCGATGGTGAGTTGCTTCAAATTTGGCTTTCTGTTATTGCTAATGCATCCGAAATCAAATTTGCAAATGAAGGGTTGATCTTCTAGCGGCAATTTCTGACTGGATTTGTGGTCACTTCAGGTAACAAAATGAATTCATTTCCTTGTTAATGTGTTAGTTGTCTTGGATTTTCTAGGTTTGTAGTTTTGGGCAAAATGCCGCACATGCGATGGTGTCGGTGTGAGTAGCTAGTCGAGGTGG
The DNA here is from genome assembly GCF_933775445.1 of Argentina anserina. NCBI lineage: Eukaryota > Viridiplantae > Streptophyta > Magnoliopsida > Rosales > Rosaceae > Argentina > Argentina anserina. The sequence goes on from NC_065875.1 coordinate 5,981,894, forward strand.
TGCGTTTAGAGCAATTTGATTACTGCATATAAGATTGGTAGCTAACTGTTATAAAAATGATACATTAGGGAGCATGATATTATTGGGCGGTCGATTCGTGTGGACCTGACCTTCACAAATATTGAGTGTGTTCGACTAAGTTTAGCTTCAGGTGGCTTAGCCTCGAGTTCTAGATTAATTGGAAGAGGACATAGAACTTATTAGTTGTTTTGTACCTCAAGAGTTATTGAGTTGTGCATTGGTATGACTAGGACGTGATGCCTTGTTTGGAGTGGATGTGGGATTTCTTTCCATATTTTGAGTAGAAGACGCAACGAGAGCTAAGGTAAGTAAACCTCATTTGTTACAAATTTAATTTGAGTTGTTAATATAGTCCATGTATCATTAACTTATAAAAAAATATTTTAAAAATATGTTTTGGTTTTAAATTACATGAACTTAATCGTCTACAGTTTATGGTAAGTAAAATGGTATTTAATAAAATGATTTTAAAAGGTTTTGGTGGTCATGCACTATGGTTTTTGTTGAGAATGAAATTGGATTATGCATGTTGTTAACTGTATATGTATATGTATATTTAATGGTAATAACAATATACATATACACGTTATATTATATTTTATAGAGTTATTGTTAAGTAATTTGTTAATGTTGGCGGATGAGACCGAAAGGAAAGAAAATGTATATTCCGGTAAATTAGTTTATTGAATGTGGTTATTTGATAATGTTGGCGGAAGGGACCGGAATTGAAGAAAATGTACATTCCGGTAAATTGGTTTATTGACATGGTTTTGTTTATATTGTGTTGTTGCGTGAGTCACTTGGATTTATGTACAATATTATCATGAAGGGATTGATATGTAGTATAAGTTGTTTTTTAACATTCGAGTTGTGTTAAAAATATTTTCTGGTCTTTAGACCTAGGTCACAGTGGCAATTAAATTGAGAACCAAGCATTTGGCCAGGTGATTGGTTACGATAAGTTAAACCTCTAATATGTCCGCCGTTACATGGTATGAAAGGTATCAAGTGGTGTTATTTGAGTCTCATGAGTGCATGTTTAAAAATAGAAATTCAAGTGTGTTATGTTTTATTTGTTGTTGAGTTGTTAAATTCCCAAGTTATGAATTTGTCATGTGTTTTTCTTTGAGAAATGAATATTGTGTTTTAAAAGAAAACAGAGTGTGAGTTATTATCTTGGTTTCCAAATGAAGGTTTCATAGTTATGGTTGAATTGTTGTTTTCTTATTTCATTCATTTGTTGTATATTTATGTGAGTTCTTAAACTATGTTTTTATGCATGAAACACTAATTTTTATCATATATTTATGCAAGTGTGTTATGTGGATAAAAATGTCGTTGCTTATATCACTACTATAAATAAGGGTTATGGAGACATTTGAACTAGTGTTCTTAAATCTCTTCATTTGGGGACATATATTAGCATGTGTGCCAAATATTTAGTAGGCACAAATCATGTGTCCCTATTTTAGCAAAAAGCATACTTATGTGTCCCAAAATTCTTATACTTGTATATAAGGACACTTATGTGTTCCTCTTTTGTATAATTTTTTTTTGATAGTATACATGCATATACCCATAGTAGAATACTTATTTTATGATTATCAACTTCGGATATTAGTAGCCGTTGGATGAGACCTTAATTGATCAAATGCCCAATAGTTATAATAGTTATAATGCCTCTTTCTCTCGACCCAGATAGATCTAGGTTTTCTCTGCCCTCTCTCTATCTCTCTTGCTCTCTCCCGACTTGAGAGTTGAGATCTATGCCATATCTATTTCTTCTTCTAACCTCATTCTAAATCGGCCGTTGATCTCTCTCCTCTCTACTATATTCTATTGTCCTCTTGCCGATTCAGATGCACAACGCCATCTTTTCCAGTGTAGACGCGAATGGCGTCAGATTATCTTCTCCCAAGTCCTAGCCCAGGTGACGATCCCAATTTCAAAACTTAATAAGGATGATACAATGGTTTTTTTTTTCAGTTTCATGTATCTATTCATTGGATTTGATTGCCTCTGATGTTATGTATTCCCCTCAATTGATGTTAATTTTGTGGGTTGGATCTTTTAGGTTGAGCTATATGCTTCAGCATTCGCTTCTTTACTGGGAATTAGATCTTCAAAAGTTAGTGGCATCACCACCGTCATTGGAGTGAAACCAAACGAAGACTGAAGGTAGCTCTCGAAAATCAAAATTTTATGAGTCTTATGCATTAGACATTTACACTTGATCGATTGTGATGGTGTATAATATATTGTCATGTAGAGAAATGTGTTCTTGTTATAATATACCTTTGGAATTGTAGGGACTCCCTACTAGGGAGATTGACTTTGTTAAGGAAACACACTCTAACCAAAGGCTCTTATTGCAAAGGGAAAGGAAGAGAATGCACTCTATTAATATTAGAACCACCTTCAATTGCAAGGTGTAAACCTTTTTTTTATTAGGAACAATGAAGAACTATAGGTGAATTATTGACTTGGATAACATTTCCATTATATTAAAGATTCTAGTTATATTATCTCCATAACCTTGAATCATTATTTAAGGCTTCTCATATTTTATTCTCGTAATCGAAGTTTTGCTGGTTATTGATAGAACGTTAATTAAAACGTCTATAATAAACTCTATAAAACATCATCGTTAGTATAAAATAAGGAGAGATCGTTCTTTCCGGGGAATTGAAGGGAACTCTAAACTTTTAGTGTTAACAAATAATTTGGGGGGGGGGGGTTTGAGATTGATTGTTACATACTAAAATAAAACCTAAATTACTATTTACATGATCGACTTCTCTTTAACAAACTTAAATCAAATTTACCATTACACCACATAATTACAAGTTCGAATCTATCATGCATTCTAATTTGACCAATTACATACTTTTTAGACACCAATACAATTAGAGCCTTAGGGGATCATCTAATCATGCAAGATTTCAATTAACATTTAGATTGACTTAGGGTCTAATTTAAATTTGCATGCAATTGAATTCAATAACACTTAGAGTAGAAATTAAACAAGATTACATTTAAGCACCAAATCTTTGTTGGAGACATGTTTCATGTATGGTGTCACCCACAATGGTTTTACATGCAAATTTCCAGAATTTTTACCACTTTTAATCTACACAAACCGAATCTACTTAGGGCATGATTCGATTTGTGTCAATATGGTTGATGAATCTAGCACTTAAACACAATTTTAGGGACTGCATCCAAGCACTAAATTCATATGCACATATTTGAAAATTATCTAAAAGTATGAGAAAGATGATTAGAACACAATAATAGAAATACAAACTCATCAATTATAGGAAACCATCAATTTGGCAAAGAACCAAAATCCAATATAACCATCTGAAAATTTTGATTCTTAATACAAAAAAATAATCTCACACAAACATCATACTACAATCTTCTTATCTTCATAGACAAAGTATTGTAAAAAATCAAAAACAAACAAACCCACGGAGAAGAGTTGCGAGAATCACACGTTGTATGAACCTTGGAGGTGTGTCTTCAATAGTGATTTTCAGTGGAGATGGAATTGCTATATGGGGGAGGATGGATTGTTGTTTTGATGAATGATGTTTGAGGTAGTATTTTGGTAGAGTTTTGGCTCTTGAATGCAAATGAGAAGTGATCTTATTTGAGAGATGAAGCCATATATATATAGAGGAAAGAATGAGGGTAGTTGCATCTTTTCTCATATTATAATGTAATGCTTTAATCCGTTAAATCATGTCATGTTTTGTTTCCTAAAACATGATATACTTTAATCCCTAAAACATGCCATGTTTTATTTCCTAAAACATGCCATGTTTTATGCCTTTAATGATCATCCTCTATTTAATTGTTGCATGACTTGGCTCCATCTCTTTTTCTTTAATTATCTCTTCAATCAAATCTGAAAATAAGAAAATAAAATCATAAGTAAGAGATAATTAGTTTCAAAACCTAACAAGGATTCATAGTCAAATTAGGACTCTAGACCAATTATGCGTTTTTAACTCATGTAAGCACAAAAATGCATCCAATACCGCCCAAGACTCTTACTACGACTTAATGACTCAATAGTACAACAATAAGGGCTAAGTAAAGTACAAATTGAGGTAAAAACATGTTAAGAACGTCGCACAAAGTGCTCCTATCAGTTATATAACTATTTTTGGTTGTTTTAGATATGACGAAGCTGTATGTTGCTGATAATGAGAGTAGTTCCATCAGGGCACTTGTTCTATAAAAAGGAGGATCAAGATTGCTAGCTGGTGGTGACTAGTTTTCTTTACACAATTTGATTAAGGTGAGATGAATAACTTATCTAGTATGTACATCATAATGATAATTCTTATATATAGTTTGGGGATCAAGATGGAATAGATTCTGAAGTACTTCAACATCTACTAGGTATCTTGTGTATAAAAGGTGGTCAACTATATGTAGCAGCTCTCCCTCAGCTTATATGGGAAGAATTAATTGTAAGGTATTTCTCATCCTTCTCTACAAACCAATTGGCTCTGCCAAAACAAATTTAGTTCTTGTAGTCTTTATTTGTACCACTATAGATTATGAAGCTTGATACTTCAATACCTTTAAGCTAACATTGCAGTTCATATATAAATTTGGTAAAGTTACATCCTTGGAAATTTGTTAAAATGATTGATGATGTCATTACCTACCATTTCTTTCATGTTAAGTGTTCTACATCAGCTTTTGCTGAGTCAATGTAACTTTTTTTAGCCTTTTGAATTCAATTAATGAAGAAAACCTCATATCAGAAACGCTATGATTTTATTCACCTTTTATTTAACATGTCATACTTATGGAAAAAAAGAAATTTTCAATTGAACCGCTTTAATTGAGCATGTACATCTGCGAGCTTACTAATTTGAGTGCGCAACGATTTTGCTTTAGGCAATTGATTCAGGAAATGGCTTTGCGTTATGACTCCACCTTAACAGGGTATAGATATGGTCCGTTCTGCTCAAAGTTTGAGATCACTAAGGTGGGTTATTACATTATTATATTCCATGTTTTGATATTGTAATTTAATGTCATTATAGGTATGTATCTGCCACCTGACTCGTAGATGTATGTTTGATAAGTCTACAGATTAAAGTGTGAGATTAAACTCGTTGAAGTTATGAAAAAAATGGCAAGTGCTCATGAGGTAATCTTTGTTGGTGTCTTTATCATTTAATAATCTGTGGCTTTTCTTATGTTCTTGCTGTTAATACTTTGTTTCAGTCTCAGTCTCAGTGCTTCTGTGGATATGAATATTCTTACTAACGTAAACCATACAACAGGCTAGGGTGCCTCTATCATTTCATAAACCAATATGTAAGTCATACTGTTAGTTTATTGAGTCTGGTGATTTTTGTTTATAAAGTTTAGAAGCATTTCTCAAAGCATTGTATTAATTATTTTTAATTTCCTTGTTTTATTTTATTGTGTATATATCAATAAGCTTATCAAGAATGTTTGGTTGTTTTAGGAGAGGCGAAGTACCACTGGACCAGGTTCTAGTATGGGAGCAAATACTTCTGGAGTGGGAGTAGTAGAGGTATGGGGCAAGTACTTCTGAAGTGGTTAGATTCAAGTATCAAAGTTTAGTTAGATTAGTTTCAAGAACATAGGCTTGTATACAATTGTGGTGGTTAATTGTATAGTTGTTTTGAGAATGTAAATATTGTGTTTCAGATTTTGTTGATGTCTTGGTGAATATCTTGTTTCAATGACAAATATATACAGTAATGAATTTTTGTGATTAATATTACAATATTATATTTATTGTTATGATATATATGTAATTTTGAGTGGCAATTACTCCACACTATAGGGACAGGATCAAAAGGTAATAAAAGTCAAGTGAAGACACATAAAAGTGTCTCTAATTGGTGGTGTATTTATACACATTCATGGTATTTGTAATCTAGTTTGTGGTTTGAGATACTATGAGACCTACTATATTTGGGGACATATAATTTATATGTCCAAGTTAGCAATAGTAACACTAGCAAAAGGCACATATGTGCTAAATGTCTCTATAGCTCAATAGAGACATATATGTGTCCCTATAGGTATCAAATGGGACATTTGTTAGTTGTCCCCTTAGACTATATTTCTTGTAGTGATATTATAAGCATGTTTATTTGGAGTCAAATTTCCTCATACGAGTTTAAAAGACTTACTGGATTCGTTGCTTATAACTCGGTGCACCAATCCATAGTATATGGTTATTTATACATGTGATAATCGTCGTGTTTGTGGTGAGAGAATTAGGGAAAGTAGTGAGATGGGTATGACGATTGTATTTTGAAAATTTTCTTGTAATTAGTTTTCATAGCTATTACATTTATCTTGTAAATCAAGTTTTGTACACGATATAAATATATTTATTTTAAATTTTATTATTTAAAATTCAGAACTTGACAGCCATAATCAATAACCGCTGGAGATGTTCGGCATGTGGTTATATACAGATAACTGTGACCTCCCTGCCTTTGACCACACTCATCCTCCTTCAATAGCCGCTGCAGAAGGTTGGTTCTGTACTTGCAGTTGGCTAAACTAGGCTCCGCACGTAACCACGTAACACTGCTTCTTCACATTTTAGTGTTGTGAAGTTCCAGGTGTCAGAGAGAGAGACAAGCGGTGGAGAGAGCCCAAACCGGCCTCCCTCTTAAATTGAGGGGGGAGGGTAGCTGGATAGGAACGGAGGAGGATAGGGCAGTATGGAACAAACGAGACGTGGGACTTTTGTACAATAAAAACTCTACTGCGAAAGAGACGTGCCTCTAATTTATCTGTTCAAGTGATTGGGAAGGAGACTAAGAGAGGTCTCTAATCATCTTTCTGTTCTTCTATTATATAATGGGGTTCATGCGTACGAGATTACGAGAAAACTAGCTAGTTTGATGAGGTGATTGATTGACCAATTCGAGAAGTGTGGTTAACAAACCGCCGATATGCCCTAAGCACAAGAAGCGTCATTTGTACATAAAAAAAAACGGAAAACAGAAAAAGAATAAGCACAGAGTTCATGAACAATGTGATTCAGTTTAGTCTTGTGGTGATCGTATATTATATATTGTTTCAAGCACACAGTAAGGACGGCCAATAAACCCGACACGTTACTACATAGTACTTTGGTTACAACTTCAGCCTTGGTGAATTACTAATTTACTATACCTAGCTAGGAATCTTTTGTACATAATACACTGTCAATTAATTAGTAGGGATCATATTATTTTCTCTAATTTTGGTGCCTCTAAATGAAAAAGGATAACGGTAAGAATGAACATTACATGTTTTGTTACAAATTAAGATGAAACGTTTAAGCGCTTGCATAAAATCACATACAATAAGACAATTTTCCTTACGAATTTTAAAAAGACCCCCTTTTAAAATGTGATTAAGATTTTTAAATTAAATGCGGTTATTGCCACCCTATGTTGATTTATTAAAAGACTATAATAATCTAATCTAAAATTACATTATAGGACAATAAATTTGATATAAATAATGACTACACGACTACACGGCTAATGCTTTATGCTGATTCTTTTCATATTTATACTCTGAGCTCTCTTAAGGCCTTGAGAGTAATTGGAAGATCAGTGTTGTAAATTAATGACCAGTGTCACTCACGAACCTAAATATGTTATAATTAAAACTTATTTCACATGTCCTGCTCTTCCTTTGTTTCCCTTGAAGAAACATATCCCTTTACCTTATAGTGATTTCCCAAAACCAGTGGTCCAAATCCTAAGAGATCAACTCAACAAATGATCATACAATGATCGAAGAAACGATGAATGCCGATTTTGTCTTGAGAAGGCCAAAATGTGATTCATAAAAATCATCTACGTGTAAAACATTTGGGTGAAGACTGAAGACATAGGATTATGAAAGAGAGATCGAGAGGAGAATTGATTGAGTTTTATGACAAAAGAATTAGATTGATGAGTGATATGTAGAGAAAGAAACTGAGTATTTAACGGGTGAACAAAACAGTATTAAAAAAAAGACTAATTTAGATACCGTAAATGAGTGAATAAAGTAAATTTGAAATTTAAAAATTATATTCAGAGTGTAAAGAGAATGTACGGTGAATAAAATGGATTGTACGGTGGTAATAGTCATGCCCTTTTAAATTTCATATCAAAATCAAGAGGATCTATACAATTTCTTTACCAATCAACTCACCATCTATTTTTCCAATTCTGCTAGCAAAAGTGAGTGGAACTCTTCAACTTTCGAATATTATGTACTTTTAAAGAATTTTCATCTTTTAACCATCATCAATGCCCAAGCTGGTGGTAAGAGATTATCTATGGAACCTCTCATACTCAGATCGAATCCCACCGAGTCGTAGAGGGAGATGAAACAGTTTAACGTGGATTTGTTGTTTGGCCTAGAAATTACCGTATTAATCATGTTAATTTCTTGTCTTTTTTATTGTGTTTTTTTTTTCATGTCTTATGTTTTAGAAATTTAAAGAAAATTTTGAAAAAAAACTAAAACTTATTTAAAAATTTCATTTGATTTAGTGGCATAAACGCTACAATCATCATATATATATATTTTTGAATAAACTACAATCATCATATTAATTAAGCAAATAGTGCTTATGAAATTGTCAAACAAATAATACCAAAAATACCCCTAGATGAAAAATTCTAAACCAAGTAAAAAGAGAACAAAATAGACAAATTGATAAAAAAAACTTTGCATATGGTTCAACAGATTAATGACCACATTTTCAGGAGAAAAAGGAGGTACTATCTCATATTCTCATTCAGTTACATTCCCAACACGCTCACTCTTTCTTTTGTATTCCATGGAAAAATTAAAAATTGGCTAAACTATCATATAGGATGAAAACTGCAGCTAAATGGTGATAAAATCTCATATTCATATATGGCACTAATGATAGTGTTTCTTGAAGCATTGATTAAATAAGTTAGTGGGTATGCGCCTGCGACAATGCTAGTTAGTCATTACCGAAATATTGATGCAATAATTAGAAGGTGTTAATTAAGTAATTTTGTAAAGTAGTATCAGCACTCGGTTTGCGGAGCCTATAAAACCCCCCGTTTAGCCCGTGAATATCTCTCTCTCTCTCTATCTCTCTCTCTCATTTTCAGACCAAATTCAACTTCACCATTCTCTTTCCTTCGATCACATATCTCCGTCTCTCTCTTCACCATCTGCTACTTTCATCATCATCAGCCTCCTCAAATGGTACACATCTCTCTCACTTTCTTTCTCTCATTCATTCTGGTTTTCCTTGTTCTGGGTTTGTTTATTTTTGTATTATAAGTATTCACTCCCCTATCTCTCTCTTTAACCCGTAAACCATTGCTGGGTTTTGTCTCGCCTATCATTCTCTCCGTCTTCGTTTTCTTTCTTCTCGCTCAAAACCAGAGTTCGAATATTTCCGACTAAACAACGAAACAACATGATGAAAACACAAATAAAAATGATTCACCATTCATTTAGCTGCTGCAAATGATATATTAACATGAATACATGATGCGTTTGATTGGAGGAGGCTCAGACTCTTTGTATTATTTTTTGTTTGAATGATTTTGTTGTGTGTGTAAGTGCAAAGAAAATTGCTTTGGGTGGTGGCATCTTTTCATTTCTTTATTTCCCTCTTCTGCCACTTCGCGTAACGCAATGACTAGAATAACATGCACCATTCTAAATTGTAGAGCCTCCTAATCTAAGTTTTCACTTCATTTCTTCACCTTCTCGCCGTTTCCTTTTATTAAGCATAACTTTTCTGAAAAGTTTCCGGAAATTTGCTTCCAACAAGAGAAAGGGAACAAACTACCGGAATATTTTGTTTATTCAAACAGCAAAGAAAGATTCTTTCTTGAAAACGACCGGATACTTTAACGTGCGACATACTTCAAATTCTCCGTCATCGACATACGTTTGTGAATTTGTTGAAAATCCATGTAACCAGTGGTTACTTCATCCATAAGCAACTCGTAAAGTCTGTTTATCCTTTCGTTGCATTTACATGAAAATGTCTGAATAATGGGATAATTAAACTACAAAGAATCCTTCTCCAAGATGATCAACAATCTATGGTGGCCCCAAATCCAATCGGCAGAACCAGGCCAGGCGGTCTCAACGCGGTTCCTCAACTTAGTTTGAATGCTTTTTCTTTACTTCATATTAAAATTAGAAGAGAAAACTCAAATTTGATTTTTAATGCTTTGTCTGAAGTTCTTTTGGAAGCTTTGTACTGCAAGCCGGCAAAGCTGCAAGCTAATGCTCTCATTGGCATTTGGCAGCAGCTTAGGTTGGCTTTAACACTGCTCTTTACTATTGGATTTCTCCTAGGAATGTAGGATATATGATGTTTTCTGCCAAAGAAAAAAGAATTTAGGTATAGAAACAGCAAAATACCTAGGATATTAGTATATCGAAAAACCAAGATGGTCAGTCTTTAAATCATGCATTTCCCATGTTTGAAAGTGTATGATTGATAGTATATTGTTGATTAAAAATTTAGAATGTTCATATTGAAACTTGAGAATACCAATGTTGTGGCAGTTGTGCCACAAATATATGTACTTTCCTTATTGCTTGTCTAGTGGTAGCTAACACCATAAGAAGTAGCTTTCTCTATAATTTCATTTTGGATATCAAAACAAGGCAATCAAAATGCACTTTTCTTAAACTTGATGGATGTTCTTGGTGAAATATAACAAGTCCCATGGTTCAAGCTATACTCTGAAAGAAAAAGAGTAACGTTTAAAACTATTGCAAATTGTTTGGTGTATGCAGGTCTCAGAAGAGGACAAGACGAGAATTGTTTTCTTCACAAAGCCATTGTCACTAGAAAGTGAAACAAATGCTGATCTCAAAGCTCCTAATATACTTAAGCGCGTCTTAAGTCTATTCAGAAATGTACGGCCAGGATCAGATCTCTCTCGCTTCCAGGTAAATTAATTATATTAACTTTGGCTCTTTATAGGCTTCTATATGTTTTACTTTGGATAAGAAAATAAATAAATATCACTTCTATAGCAATTATCAGTAACATTACTAGTCTTTTTTCAGCACAGGCATGGTTAGTGGAGGGTTTTGTGGATTTTTTTTATTTTGACTGATAAGAAACTATACTGTCAACCTATGAAGCACGGACACGCGGCCAAGGGTCCGTATTGCGTGTCCGACACGGACACGGACACGGACACGCTCGGATACGCTTGGACACGCTCGGACACGCGAACTCAATTTGGACACGGCCCGGACACGCGAGTGTCGGAATCGGACACGCGAGTATCCAAATTGGACACGCGGACACGCACCAACTCATAATAAAAGTGAAAGTGTTTATGGTGAGAATCGAACCTTGGTCATCCAAGGCACCCAACAACTCCTCAACCATTCCAACAGATTCAGTTTTTGTTATATTTATACACACTTTAATATATATAAGGAGAGAAACTCATGATAAAAATAAAAATGCTTGTGGTGGGATTCGAACCTTGGTCATCCAAATGATCCAACAAATCCTCAACCATTCCAACAGATTCAGTTTTTGTTATATTTATGCACACTTTAATATATATACACATCTAAATACTTTCAAATTTTTAAATTATTTTTTTAATAAATATATATATATTAAAATAATTTTAATTGACGTGTCCACCACGTGTCCGTGTCCAAAAAAAATTTTATATGCCGTGTCTACGTATCGAATCGTGTCCAATACGGACACTCGTGTCCGTGTCCGTGCTACATAGCTGTCAACATTATTGATTTCCTTGGTACAAATAAATATGAAGTATAGATGTGTACTATCTATTGAGACTAAGGCCATTTAGTTTAGAAAGACTAGGCTCTTGCCCCTGCATAGTATATATGTAAGAGGTAGACACTGCTGGTGTAGGTTGGTCTTTACGGTTTAAGAATTAGGACCACATCATGGAATTTTATTTATTTAACAATTTATCCCACAGTAAAGGATTCTTGATTGTAAAATAGTCAACTGTAGCTGATCTTTTATCCTCCTGCAATTTCAGCTGTCACCTCTCTTTAACACACCAAAGTCACACCTCCAATGTTTCGGCGAATCAGTATACTGCATTAACAATGATATGTTAGGGAGTTGCAACAATGGGGAAACCCCAAAGGACAGGTTCACAGCGGTTGTATCATGGAGTATTTCTACTTTGCGTCCTGTGATATTTGGAATGGCTCCATTCAACCCCATTCTTGGGGAAACTCATCATGTGTCAAGGGGAAACCTCAATGTCCTACTTGAGCAGGTACTTGTAGTCTATTTACTGCTGATTATTAAGTTTTTGCTCACATACAGTTGAGAGTACAGAATGCCACATCCAAAATTCTCAAGCTTGTACGAGAATACATAAATTCTCAGAGCTCTGAATTTATTGTGAAATGGGATTAGAGGTGGAACTTGGATATTCCAACTTTAACTTGTGACACAAGCAATTTCTCCAAGCGCAAGTTCCAGTTTAGCCTCACCACGTGGTGAAGCTTGTTAGGAAATTACAAATCCCAAGTTGTGCACCTGATATTAGCTCTACATTTGCGAGTTTGTGGAGATTTTATCCATGGCTCCACTAGGATGTGATTGAATTTTGGGTTTTATTCTTGCAGATTTCACATCATCCACCAGTCACTGCACTGCATGCAACTGATGAGAAATCCAACGTTGAAATGATATGGTGTCAGCATCCTTCCCCCAAATTCTATGGTAATTAGATATCTTAATTATAATAAAAATATATATAAGAAAAATAAAAGTGTTAATGTGAAATAGACTCCAAACTAAACATTTCTCATCATGTCTGAAGTCTTTGAAATCTGAAAATGAAATCAGAAAGAAACAACACTCCCATTTCTTCAGCTTATATAGCTTTTTGTTTCCATTGCCAGATACCAGTCAACTGCATCAATTTAGATATGTGTGAATAAAAAGTTCCTCTTATTAACACCTCAAACAGATATTTTTATCGAGTGTGAAAAACAATATGATCAATATCCATGTCCAAACTGTGTTTTTTTTTTTCCTTTACTTTGTAAATTTATCTAGTGACCCTTTGACAAGTGATCAGTGTTTAGTTCTTATGTTCTATATATCGCAATTTGCAAACCTACAAACAGTTAATAAGATCTTTTCCAAAACATAAAAGAAAATATTCTCTTAGTTTAAAATATGAAATGCACAAGTGGTCAAGGATTTCATTTTTCTACACATTTTACTGATAGTTGTTTCTTCTTTTTTCTGTTGTGTTTATATAAGTATTACTTTTAAATTTCTGATCGAGAACCATTTTGCAGGTACTTCAGTGGAAGCTGAGGTGCATGGGAAAAGAGAACTGAAGCTCCTGAATCACGGAGAAACTTATGAAATGAACTCCCCAAAACTCGTGATCAAATTCCTCCCGTTACCTTCGGTTAATTGGGTTGGTGAACATAGGATCCGCTGTCAGAAAACCGGCCTTGAAGCTGAGTTGCACTATGGAAGTAGTTCCTATTTTGGTCTTAGGGGAAATCCTAGATCAGTTAAGGGAAAGATCTTTGATTCATCATCATTGAAGCTTCTTTATGAGATAGATGGTCAGTGGGATAGGTAATTCACTATTTCAAAGATCTCCATGTATGTAACAAATACAATTAGTCTCGTCTATTGCCTTTTTATATGACAGACTCGGTTTTGCCTTATATCTCATAGATCCTTGATTTCAAAACATTTCTAGACTGCTTTTCAAATGAATCATATTTTTGACCTTTGAAGCATGTTGCGACAATTGTGTCATCTAACACACTAAAGCCTATTGAGGATTGATGTTCCTGAATATATTCCAATGCAGAACTGTCAAATTGAAGGACGTTAGCAGTGGGAAAGAAACAGTTATATACAATGCGAAAGAAGCCATCTTAGGACTCAAGGCTCCTGTTCTTACAGATCCAAAGGTAACTAATTTCTACTTCTCCAACTTTAAATGCTTTGGCTTGAAATTCTGCAGTCAATTTCTCCTTAGAGAAATTTTTATGCATTTGGATGTTTGTTTTTAGGCAAAAATCTTTCCCATTTCTTATATGTCAAGTAAATGATTTAGGATAAGCGACATGTCTAGCAATCAATGTAGAAATATTGTTAAATTCTGTATATGTTTATACATGAAAAGCTGACTAAGTTTGATTGCTCATTTCATAAATGCGATGTTACTTGTGCACGGTTATAATAATATTTATTAAAACTACTAATAACATTACATTATCCATAGTCAGCTATGAGAGAATATGCAGGCCGTCATACGTTATCTATAGTCAGCTACAGTTCCATATATTAGTACTGTATATTTTCTGCTAATTTTCTTAATAGAAAATGTTTGGCTGTTCGTGGACCGGCATAAGTAATTGAGACATTGCTAACATTATATCATTTGCAAATTATTTATTGTTCATTTCATTTGAAATATAGGGAGTCTGGCCTAGTGAGTCAGTTGTGATCTGGGGTTTGTTAAGCCAAGCTATCCTTAACAAGGACTGGGGAAGAGCAAGAGAAGAGAAGACACAAGTTGAAGAAAAACAAAGGGAGCTAACTAGACAAAGAGAATCAAGAGGTGAAACTTGGGCTCCAAAACATTTCTTTGTGAAATACAGCAAAGAAGTTGGATGGGATTGCTCACCTATTCACAAGTGGGTCTCTCCTGCTCCCATATCTGTATCCATCTCATAGGTTATAATTTGCATCAAAAATCAGAAAAAGCTTATTGGCTTCAACACTTTCTTCTCTAGATTCATGGACTTTTTGCTGTGATGGTGGGACTGTTATTAGTAGCTAGATGTTGAACAAGTGAACAACAACCCACCTGTGTCAATTAAATTGCTTTGTTTCTGAATTACAAGTACATGAAAGAAACCTACCAAACCGTGTTGGTTGAGAAAAAATGGCACCATTTAATCGTGGCTGAAGAAAGTAGTGAAGTTTCAAAATATATAGGCAACCTGATGAGGATTAAATGTTTTGCAAAATCTTGGTGCCGTTCGAGGAAAATTTCTATGCAATCTGATGCGTTATGTCAATGTTTTTGAGCTCCTTATATAAATAGGTTGCACATTGTAATGAATTTAGTCCAACTATACACTGTCCATCAAATAATATAGGCTGCTACAAGTTGCCCCCTGCATCTTTAAATATCAATGGACGAAGTGGACCTAAAGAATTCATTGCTGTATTCCTATGACAACCAAACTTCATGTACATGCACACTACCAAGTTTAAAGTACAACTGCGTTTTGATAACAATTCCAAATTGGTGTATTGACTTGAACATAATGTGCAAAGAACAGTCTACTCTTAATAATCTAATCTGGTTAATGTATCAGAAGAGAAGGAGCCTCTAACTAATCATCATCCCACAAAAGAAAGAAACAAAGAATAGTTCGGAAGTTATCCAAAGGGCCTCTTAATGTTAGTTTAGGGGAAATATTTGAAAAAAAATCCCATTAATGGTTGATTCAAGAACACTTGCAGACAGTCTTCTCCCATGAACTATCAGCAGAAATCACTTCAAAGTAAGAATTTGAAAAATCCAGTTCGTTGGCCATGATATGAAGACAGAGATTTACAAACCATCAAAACCCAAATTAAGCAAAGCTTTTCTATATGATTTTCCCATAACAAAACTCCCATTACATTCAGAATATGAAAAGTGAAAACCAAAACACCATTCATGTCTTTCTTTACCACAATTACTATACTACTTCTATATACCTGATCATCATTTCATCCAATTCACTTTAGATATTTGGCTGCCTCCACATTCTTCTCCTGCAAATCCGACTCCGTTCTCCGGTTCAGCTGTCTCTCTGATATAGTATCCAACAGTGGCTTCCATGACCTTGCTCTTGTAGACCTCTGCGCACCATACATCTCCATCCGGCTAGGGCTACCCTCCGGCTCAATAAACCGGCCCGGACTGCTTCTCCCCGGTGACGACGAGTAGTTACTCCAAACTGGACTAGAGCAATGCATAGGACTCATCTGATCACCGGACCTCGACGAACTACCAGACCTTCCCAACCCTTCATTACTCCTTTTACTACCACTTCTTCCCAAAGCCGTTAACTTCCGGGCCACGGCAGCCAAGTCCATGGGAGAAGCATCACTCTGTAGTGCAGAATAGGGCAGCAAGAAGTAGATTTGGCCTTGCTGAAGAAGAGTGTCCGGCTTCAATGGCTTGTAGCCAGTTGACAGAAGCTGAGTTGGTGTACACACAAAGTGCTTAGGGGGCTTTCCGGTGAGTTCACTGACCTGAACTGGATGCTCGAACTCTTCGACGTAGCCGTTGAGATGAACCACGCGCACATTGGTCTGGGGTTCTTCTGGCTTTGGTATGCAAGACAAGCAAGCACCCATGTTTTGATTGTTCGGGAGAATTGAAGAAGGAAGAAGGAAGAAGGAAGAAGGAAGAAGGTGTGAATTATATATATATATGGTGGCCATGTATAGATAGGAGTTGAGAAATAATAATTCAAATGACTTGAATGGAAAACCTTTAGTTAGCTGCCCAGCTACAAATATATTCATAGAAAAATCAAAAATGTAGTGTTTGCTTGTCACAGTGGAATGTGTCAATTCGTATGAACGTGGAAACTATTACCTCAAAATTACCCAGAGTACATAAGTTTCGAGTTTCATTTCCTAAACAGATCGATGATCTTTCATATTTTGGTAATTGTCATCCTTAGGCTAAAAGAAGTAGTTGTCATTGCCTGAAGAAACATGAATAAATAGGGTTGCCTTCTCCGTCGGGGAAAGTAACTGAAGCTGATCAGTTCATTTTTGTAGTTGACCTATCCCAAGTGCACGTCATTCGATCTAGTATCATATTCTCTTTTGAACGGAGTATTAGATTCTTCAGAAACATTGAAATGCAATTAATTTGTTGAATGAGAAACCATTAATTTGATAAAGTCATCCTTAGAATTTTAAACAAATTAAGTTTGCGGAAGCTAGGGGTGATCCCTCCTCTAGTATCGTTCCTATCCTCTAAGTTTATATCTTTGATTTGATATGTGAGGAGAGATTCAAATGAGAACTTTATAATGAAGACTTAATAAAAACTTTTGAATAAATAATTAGATGATATGTTTTTTTTTTACTTTACTACGATGTTAAACTCGAATTTTTGTTTAGGGCTACAAGATGATACATATGTTCATCCAAATGATGCTTCTAGCTAGTTAATTTCAATCTCTAATGCCACACCTAACACAAGACCATGTCTCAGTTTCGAATTATTGCAATTCATGATCGATGATGATACAGAAACTTGTTGACCGAGTCGTTTAATCAGTCAACAAAATGAAATCACTATCCCATCTTATTCCATGAACTTTTTTGTTGGGTCTTCAGAAAGGTGACAAAGGGCCATGAATTCTTTGCAATTTTCCGATGACTTACATGTGACTTCTTTCCAAAGCTTTTCTATAGAGGTAACCGTGGGGAAAGGGCTTTGGCACCAGGAACTTCACAAAGCACATCGAATGTGACAAAAATTGTATACAATGTTAATGGAGATCATGACCACATATTTGCTTGTTTTTTAGCCTTTAACTCGATTACTGCTCACCCTACTTAGTACTTACAATGTCACATAATTGAAGTTCAACAAGTTGGTGACAAACTGACAAATCAAAACAAGCGTCGTTTACTGAGAAAGTTGGTAGAGCTGTCATGTCAATTTGTATTATTCCTATAAGCGTACGAGCGAAGGAATTGCTTTTTTTTTTCTTTAACTTGGAATTTCAATTTTTCTTTAAAAAAAACTTGGAATTTTTTAACTTGGAATTTTATTGACTAAATCAAGCCCGAATACAAATTTCTTATCTCAAATCAGTGTTGTGTACGTCTGGCGATGATGTTTTGTCAGACGGTGTTAAGAGTCTCGGTATTGCTGTTTGAAGTTCAGCAGTGTTCTCTGAGCATGCCGTCGTTGAGGCCCGTAGTCGAAGTCTCCAGATCGTTTGGCTCATTTCTCAAAAGCGTACAGGCTGTCGAGCAAGCACCGTTGTGCAAACGTCGTTGTCCCCTTGGAAGAAATCAATCTGATTTCCATATTCTGACCTGATTTCAGTGTTAAATCAGTTTTCAGTGCATTTACACAGCCGGTGCAAGTTCACATGTTTTCTCCCTGTCAGTGCAAGTGCACCGATAGTGCAGGTTCACCTGAAACAAGTTGTTATTGTTATTTTCCGTTGCATCACTACTGATATGTTGATTGTGTTTTTTACAATGGGTTCTGGAACATAAGAAAGTTCTTAGGTCAATGATGTTCAGAAGTTTGAAGTATATGTCAAGAATTCTGAAAGTAATTCCTTTGGGGGAGGCAAACTCAATGAAACCAATTTCCGTAAATAGAAAAGAATTATGACAACTCATCTAAGACGAATGCACAAGATGAGACATGTAACTGGGGTAACTAAAGGCCCCAGTGAAGATGATGTTGATGCCTACACTAAAGGAGAAGATGATGATGGTCTTGTAATATCTGTATTATACAAAGCTATTAATGAGGATATAGTTGACTTGGTGAAGGCATGAGATACTGCACAGGCAATATGGAAGACATTGAAAGACCTATATACTAATGAATCTGATTTCATACAGGTTCACGAGTTAAGGGGCACCGCTTCAGCAATGCAACAGAATGGGCAACCCGTGGCACAATATTTCACCAAGCTGAAGAATATTTGGGCTGAGATTGATATGAAACGTCTTTGCAAGATAAAAAATCAGGAGGATATTGTTTGGTACCAAAAGGAAAAGGAGCTTGAACGAGTTCACCATTTGTTGAGAGGTCTTGATGCAAAGCATAATAGTGCTAAGGGAGAGCTGCTCAGAATGACAAAACCTCCTAGCCTAACCACAAGTTTCACATATATCTGTAAGGATGAGTCTCAGCAGGAAAGCCTTAATCAGATACAAGTTGAAGTCTCTAGCCTTACTGTTCACGCAAGATCTCCAGCACCACTTCTTCAGCAATCAAATTCAGTTCCACTTCATAAGCAAGAACCACCACCAGGCTTTGGAAATCAACTTTGTCTTCCTTACTCTTATTTCAATGATACTCGCCATACCAGTGAGACTTGTTGGAAGTTGTATCCGCATCTTAGGCCTAAAAGGCCTAATTATCGTCATAACAAAAATGCAGCCATTCAGTTGGTCCAAGAACCAGATATATATGGTATGGTCAGACATGATCATCATACAACCGGAGGAGCAACACCCACAGCATCAATAACTGGTCGTGGTAAGATTGGTATGGCTTTAAATATTTCTAGTTTTGTTAGTACTGATATATAGATTATCAATTTTGGTGCTTCAGATCATATGACTTATGACAAATCTTATTTTATCGTATTATCCTCTTCACCGGTATCCTATGTTACTAATGCTAATGGTGAGGCATTCCATGTGTTAGGAAAATGGTCAGTTCATATTACTCCAACAATAGAACTTCATAATGTGCTATATGTACCCGCTTTATCTCATCATTTGATATATATCCCACAGTTGAATATTGAAGCTAAATGCTCTGTGACCTTTTTTCCATGTATGTGATATTTCAAGATCTTCTCACCGGATAGTTAATTGGTCGGGGATATCTGAGGGGCAAGTTGCTCCATCTGGATCAGACATACGCATGGGAGAAACTAGGAGCACAGTCCCAGACTGCGTTAATCTCCACTTCTGATCAGCTAAGTTAAGTTTGGTTAAGGCACCGTCGCTTAGGGCATCTAACTTTTAGTATTATGAAAAAATCCATGCATACGTTGTTTACTGGTGTGGATGAGTCAACTTTACGTTGTGAACATGTGTTTTGAGCAAGAGTCATCGAGCTACTTATTCCCCTAGTATTTCTAATAAAAGCATTCTTCCTTTTGAATTAATTCATTCTGATGTTTGGAGACCTTCGAAAGAACCTACTGTATCGGGTATGAGGTATTATGTGTCATTTATTGATGATTGCACACGTCTTTCATGGATTTTTCTTCTTAAAACCAAAGATGAGATTTTTTCGACTTTTCACGCCTTCTATACCATTGTCCAAACACAATACCATGCCAAAATTAAAGTTCTTCGTTCTGACAATTGGCGGGGGGGGGGGGGGGAATATGTGAACCGTGTCTTTCAAAAGCTCTTTCAAACACATGAAATTGTTCATCAAACAACGTGTCCTTACACATCTGAGCAGAACGTGGTATCTGAAAGGAAAAATCGTCATTTACTTGATATGGCTAGTTATCTTCTCTTTAGTGCTCACATGCCTAAATATTTTTGGGGTAATGCTGTCATAACCTCTGCCCATCTCATTAATTGTCTTCCATCTGGTGTCCTCTAGGGAAAAGTTTCATATGAGGTGCTTGCATCTCATGTCCCCTTGCCCTCATTTCATAATCTCTCTGCTCATGTTATTAGTTGTGATGCTTTTGTTCATATTCCAAAAATTCAGAGGTCAAAGTTGGATGTTCGAGCACTTAAATGTGTGTTTGTTGGTTATGGAGGACATCATAAATGGTACATGTGATATCATCCACCTACCAGGAAATACTATGTCACTATGTTACTTTGTTTGAGGACATGAGCTATTTTACCTCTTCTGATACTGCTATTCAGGGGGACCATTCAAATATTGAAGAGCTGTATCGTGAAGAGGCTGAGATAGGTTCAATTGAGATCACTAATGCATCAGCTCTGAAGAAACCTGTAGATGATTCTGGTACAGTTGCTCAGAGATTCAGGTACTAGAAGCTGACAACGCAACTGCCCCTCCTGCCTCCCCTGTTGTTACTTGTATCTCTGACCCATGTTTCCCTGGTACAGAAGATCACTCATATGAGGTTAGTCACTCTATTGGAATTAATACTAGTGAGGCTAATAGTAGACAATATGTTTTACCAAATAGGTCTACTCGAGGTCAACCAGCAAAAAAGTATGAACATACCCTTCAGGCCAAAGCTAAGTATCTTGTGGCAAATTTTGTGTCCACCAAAAGATTATCTGAGTCATATGAATCATTTGTAAATCAAATATCCGCTGTATCAGTACCTAACAAAGTGCAGGATGCATTGGGAGACCCAAAATGGAGAAAAACAATGGAAGAAGAGATGTAAGCATTACAGAAGAACAATACTTGGGAGCTTGTATCTCCACCACATGGAAAAAAGGTTGTGGGTGTTTCAGGATGAAATAATTGTGTATTATTGAATGATATGAGGGCCTATATATAGGCATTACAAAACCACAATCCCGTAGGATTCGGAGTACTAATCTATTACGGAGATGCTAATTTATCTCCTAATAGGAAACCTATTAGGCTAAGACACACACAAGGGTAGAATAATAATTCTCCCGGAACACTCCCCCTTGTGTCGCATGCCTAGGTTGCATGGTGCACATATCGTTGCCTTGGTAAAAACCTTGTCAAACAAAATAAAAACCTCTTGGGTAAAAACAAAAGATTGATCGAAGGGAAAAAGAGCACAACGCACCATCTACATTTGATAGCATCTTGTGAGGTAGACTCCCCCTGAAGTCTACGAAACAACTCCCCCTGATTAGTGTCATAATCATGGAGTACAAAAAACAACATATACAACGTTTATTACATGCTTCTCAAACATAGTCTTGGGCCAATGATTAATCATTAATCTAGCCACACATCCTTAGATCATACATGCTATACTTAGCCAAACTTAGATCTTAGGAAACAAGATTGCATAACAACTCAAAACAGGAGTTTGCAATGAAAATCAGATTTTCGGATAGAATGACCTTCACTCACTTAAACGGCCATAACTTCTTCGTCAAAATAGATATCAGCAAACCGTAAAATGTTCTGAAATGTAGACACCCGTGGCTTTCCATTGACATAAGGTTCAAAACCTAATCCGATCGGAGCAGTTCACAATGCTCTGTCGAAGTTGACTGACTTGCACATTTCCGGACATGACTGTCCTACTTTGCTAAAACGGCCATAACTCACTCAATATAATAGCTATGAACGAAAGGTTGATGTCTCTGAAAATAGACACATAGCCCTTTCCAACGGTACAAATTTCACCATATTTCATCAAGCAAGCTGTCTTGTAGGTCTCGTTGAAGTTGACCTACGAAACTGGACAGATTCTGATTTGTCACATTCAATGTGTCTTTCACAAAAGAATGGGGGAATGGACCAATGAATAACTGATTTTGGTCTGAGACGGAACCGTACGCATCCTCTACGCTACCAGTGTCGACTGCTATACCAAGGTGTACGTTGATGTTGCTGGAGCTGCTGGCGGCGTTGGTGTGGATAGGATTTGTGTTGGTTCACTAAGTGTAGAACTAAACCCATGTCAAAGAAGCAATGCAAGTCCAATGACGATGCATAGGCGCATAGTTAATCACGTCATAATGAAAGCAGTAGTGTCCCAACAACACTTACATATATGAATCTATTGCTCATTGAATCTCTTCATCATCTATACTTAGACGGAATAGAGAATCAAGAATTAGCTTTCATATGAACACATATGGGTATGAGTTCTTGCAACCGATTGTACTACGTTCTCTCGAACGTCGCAATCTGATTACATAAGCTCTCCGTGGTCTAGAGGCATTTAAAGTCCCTCGGGCACTCTCATATCTGCGTCAAGATCCCCTTACAGATATTCTATGACCACTATCATATGCTGCAAATCAGTTTTCATGGACACTACTACTGATCAAGTAGCGGAAAGCAATTATGTCCATAACGAGAGAATATAACTCATCGTAGTCAATACTAGGATAATGAGACAATTTTTGCACCATAAGTCCTGCATATATTGCATGACTTCATCTTTCTCATTACACTTATGAACAACAACTAACATAACAAGTCTAGTTCAGCCTGTATTGATTCTTTCCACTTCGGTCAAATTGCTCATCGTTGATGCTTTACAACGGAATAAGAGCATAAGAGAATACATCATCAATCATGGGAGATCATTCCATTAAACACACGCGCGCCGCTGTATACGATCAATTCGTGAGATTTCTATTCTTCTCTAACATCAACAAAAGGAGTCTATAGCATCCCACAGAAACTTAGTTGATACACATGTTTAGAGGATATCTCTTGATGATGGGCGAAATACTTGTGCCTACTCACTTCGCTTCTTTCTAGTTTTGATTCTAGATAATAATGGTCTCCCCCTCATCTAGGCAGGAGCCAAAACCGAAGCTATGACCCTTATTAGTCCATCTTTGCGTTTGCCGCCCTTGTTTTGTGGTGCAATGCCACGGGCGCCGACAACGCCACAGCGTACGATGGTGCCATCACTGGCTTCCTTCCCACTGTCAGGGATGGTGCTAACGGTGCTAGGACCAGGTCATATGAAATTCTCCCATATTCTGAGAGTTCCAACCTTACCGGCACATCACAGCATTTATGTGCGATCTCGTCACTTTCACAATATTGGTAAAGTCATTGAGCATCGAATCTTTGACTTTCTGGAGGTCGATAATGCGTTGCATATTTACTCACTTTGAGTAGTGCGGGATCTTAATGAGACATAGTGCCACACCACGTCAATTCCTGTCGTTAAAACCAGAATGGGAGCATTCCATATCTCCCCCTAACGACGGGGAATAATATGTTCAACGACGATCCCAGTAGACATGCAAAACGAAATCATCAAATTCGTGGGGGTGAACTCTCCAATGGTATCCATTCAAATAGATTTGAGAGGATAGGAAGGGTGGTGATCCCTTAGTATGATGATCATAGCTAAAAACTTTAGCGAATGCAGCGTTTCTTGTAGAAAGCAAAGTGACGTGTGACCAACGCGTCGATGCTCTTAACCTATACGATAAAAATACCGAAAAATGTCCGCATTCGGTTGGATATGGTCCACTAATTTCACCTTAAATACTTCGTAAGAATGGAATGTTCTTGGTTGGAGCCTTAACAAATAAGGACTTCCTTGAAATCTAGCAAAAGAACAAGCTTTGTAAAATGAGCGATGGGCATCAGAGATTACCATAGAGGCATTAGAAAACACGGGAGGCATCACAAGCTCCTGTGAAGGAGGGGATGCCGCCACCGACGGCCTTAATGCCATGGAGCCGCCAAAATAGGTAGGCTCGGCCTCACCGTGCATGGCACGGATAGGCTCGGCCTCACCGTGTGGAGCATGGGTGAGGTGGTCCTCCAATCGGTTCGTGAACATGAAAAATCGATGATCATGTGAATTTCAAAGAACTCGAATCATCATATCTTATTCAAAATGACCAAAAAACGATCATGTCAAAACCGAGAAGACAGTAAAACCGAACCCATGATTCAAAGAATCTTGAGTTACATAAAGCTACTGCTGCAGGCAAGCAAAACTATGTCTGCAGGCTAACAAAGCTACTGTCGAAGCTTGAACAAGATACTGTCAATGACTGACAGATTTATTCCTCTCCATTCTTAACACAAATATCAAGATGAAAATCCATCATTGGCATGTATGGCCTTTAAAACTTAGCAAGGCACGAAGATATAGAACACAATCTCCGCACGAGATCCGTAAAACAACTACCTGCGCCGTAGGACAGTGTGGGTGGTTACGCAATTAGCAAGACACTCGATTTCACGTCGGGACATTCTCAAAATGAAGATTAAGAGAGTCAACGACGCGGTGAACTTCTCTACACAATACGCCGTAGGATATTGTAAGAGGGGGGATTGAAATAAATGTGCAATCCCATCGAGTGTATCACATGGTAATAGAACTACATTCTTCAACTTAAGAGTTGAAAAAACATGGTATTGGAGCAGTTGAATACCAAACAATTTGGGTGGTAAAGACCATCCAATTGGTGCGGGTGGTCACCAATAATAATAAAATCGTTTGAGCTATAAAACGACTTGGAGAAAACCGGAAAATTAACCGGAAAATCATGTCAAAATAACTCAAAACCGGGTGAAATTTGGACTGGGAAAATGTGGCAGTAAAAACTGCTGAAAATAGGCTGGAAAAATGACGAGAAACGACGAAAAAATCGTCGGAAAAACTCGCCGGAAACCGGCGGCACCGATTGCCGGAAAATCAGCCGGCGGCGGTCGGAAACTGATTCTCACGAGTCCATCTTGTAAACAAGAAATACGAGAAATTTTATTGAATATGCCAATATTTAATACAACACAAACAAGCTTCCAATTCCAATAGACGACTTAAGCTAAAGTCGAGCAATAATCATGGCAATGCCAACGTCATACTTGAAAAATAGTAAGCAGAAGACATAGTCAAAATAGATTGACTAATCAAAAGTCTGTAGCAACAAAATCTTGCATATCGGATTGGGCGGAGCCTTAGCCTGAGGCTCAAAAATGTGCTTACTTGATAATGGAAGAATGTTACGTTTCCATCTCCAAAATTCCCTCAAGAAATAGATACAGGTGCCAAAAATGGCATGCGTTTCTTTGATGTGGAGTATGCATCAAGGTCAACTCTGATAATACAACGTCATAGACGTTCATTAAAGCACTTTTAAGTGTGTCCCATAGAATTCGTTATTTTTGGGATCTTTTGTCAGCAAATAGTGCTGTATCAGAGTAATGAATCAACTCAAATAAATGAGTACGTAGACCTTGGGATTATCGTTTATAGACATGAGTTTAAGAAAACTCAAACATTTAAATAACAGTCGCGATGGCGACGCATCCATAAGAAACGAGGGTTGTATAGGTTTCGAATAATCGAAACTATTCAAGTATGTAACCGGAATTAGAAGGGTTGTGATGTATATGGTCACAAAATAATCGATGCATATCGGCGATTCTCATGATCGCACCCAAAACAGCGGTGCACTCAGGCGACCACACGAAATCGATATCTTCTTTTTTAAATAATAATGTGACTCCCCCAGGACCGTCACACGAAAAACGTCGACCAAGAGGGGAATCATATCCCTCTTTGGTCTCATCGGCGTTATAAGAAAGGCCGAAAAAGAAGACATGAAAAAGGCTAATAGCGCCCGATAATTTATATATATATATCTTCAAAAGCAGCAACTTTAAGAAAAACATACTTGTTGGTCTGCCAAATATACCGCATATAAGTAAATTGCTCTGCAAATCGATCGTCATGCATGAAGTTGCTTGTTGAATTCCTTTTTCGATCTTCGTCCGATGACATAAAAATCTTGGGATGATACGATCAAAATCATATGTAGATGACAAAAGTATCGTCCATCTCGGCATGAATGTCATCACCATAGTACGACGAGTGATCACTTTTCCTATGCAATCACGTGAAACATAGTTAGAAAATGAAAACGTGCAAATAAACGATTTAATAAGCAATAGGAAAAGAAAAAGGAAAAAAGATAAATAGTTTAAAGGCCCAAAATGGTCGAGAAGACGGGAGTAGCTTCTCTTGAGCGAAGAGTTTGCTTGTGCAGTTCGCGTTCCTTGCGTATATATGCGGGAGGAGCAATTTTGAATCCTCTGATGCGGGGTCTTGCGGGGCAAAAAGATATTTTTGCGGAGAGAATGCGGAGGAGACCCTGCGGTGCTACGGGACTGCGTGAAGGGGCAGCAGGGGGGTCGCAGGGGCTGCAGGGCAGCAGTGCAGGATGCAGGGGCTCCAGGGGTCGCGAGCGGGGCTGCAGGGGTCGTGAGCAGGGCCTGCAGGGGCTACGATTCGGGGGCTGCAGGTGTCGCGAGCGGGGGTTGCGCCGACGAGGAACGCCGACGGGAAGATGCCGGAGGCCGGAGACGACGGCGGTCGGGGGCGGAGAAGAGAAAAAATTTCTAGGGCTCTAAAAATTCAGGGTTTTAGGGCAACATGTTGATAACGTGTTTCAGGATGAAATAATTGTGTATTATTGAATGATATGGGGGCCTATAAATAGGCATTAGAAAACCACAATCCCGTAGGATTCGGAGTCTTAATCTATTATGGAGATGCTAATCTATCTCCTAATAGGAAACCTATTAGGCTAAGACACACAAAAGGGTAGAATAATAATTCTCCCGGAACAGTGGGATGTTTTTGGGTTTTTACAGTGAAGCATAATTCAGATGGGTCAGTAAGTCGGTATAAAGCATGCCTAGTAGCAAAGGGATTCACCCAGACATATAGCATAGACTATGATGAGACATTTGCACCTGTTGCAAAGATGAACACTATCCGGGTATTGCTTTCTTTTGCTGCTAACTTAAACTTGCCACTTAGACAGTTTGATGTCAATAATGCATTTCTTCATGGAGAACTTACAGAGGAAGTGTATATGGATCTTTTGCCAGGATATGTAGCTGGTTCTCCAGGTAACTTCATATCCAGATTGAGAAAATCTTTGTATGGTCTTAAACAATCACCTCGTGCTTGGTTTGGAAGGTTTTCACAATTCATGAGGAAGATTAGCTACAAACAAAATAACTCAGATCACACATTGTTTCTCAAACACCAACAAGGGGTAACAGCCCTAATTATATATGTTGATGATATGATAGTTACTGGTAATGAAACTGTTGAGATTGATAGATTACAGAAGCAACTAGCCACAAAGTTTGATATGAAGGATCTAGGTACACTCAAGTACTTCTTGGGCAGTGAGGTAGCCAGGGGGAGTGAGGGTATCTATCTGTGTCAGATGAAGTACATCCTTGATCTACTAGCAGAGACATGTATGTTGGACTGCACATCTGTTGACACCTCTATTGAGCAAAATCATCGTTTAGCAGAATATCCAGATCAAGTTCCTACCGATCGAGCTCATTATCAGAGATTAGTTGGGCGCTTGATATACTTGACTTATATCAGACCAGATGTTGCGTATGGAATAAGTGTGACAAGTCATTCATGCATAATCTGAGTGAGGATCACATGAATATTGTTGTGAGAATTTTAAGGTACTTGAAATAAGTTCCAGGAAGAGGAGTGATGTTTTTTAAACACAACAATGTTTTTGAAGTTTGTGGCTTCACAGATGCAGATTGGGCTGAAAGTATCACAGACAGAAGATCGACATCATGTTACTTTACCTTTGTGGGAGGTAATCTGGTTACATGGAAAAGCAAGAAACAAAAGGTGGTGGCATGGTCTATTGCGAAAGCTGAGTATAGAGATATGGCTCATGGTTTGTGTGAGTTACTATGGCTGAGAAACCTGTTATGTGATTTAGGTGTCAAACCAAACACTACCATGAAATTGTATTGTGACCATCGGGCAACAATTGATATTACACATAATTTGGTATAAAATGATCGCACTAAACATGTCGAAGTTGATTGTCACTTCATAAAAGAAAAACTTGATGCCAGAAAACCAGCTGACAGATATATTAACTAAATGTCTTTTCGAAAAAAGTATTTTATGACTCGCTTGGCAGATATGAACTTGAATGAAATATAACAAACTCATCTATTATATATGATTGTGGTACACTCTCATTCAAGGTCTCTGTATCAACAAGAAAGACCCAGATAAAGCTTTGTTGGTTTTAAGCAATGTTTTTATATACGACGCCGAGGCATCGCCGGAAAGACCCAGATAAAGCTTTGTTGGTTTTAAGCAATGTTTTTAGATGCGACGTCGAGGCGTCGCCAGTGCGGCTTCGGGTAGAGCAACGGAGAAAAGCCCCGCAGGTTCAAACCCAGGAGGCGATGGAAAAGCAACTATCGGAGCGACGGAGCGAGCGGAGGAGAAGCGGAGTGACACGAAGAAGACGATGTAAATTTTTTTTTATGGGGGCCAAAACGACGTCGTTTTGGCATCCTCTGATTTAAGTCTCTCTCTTTTTTTTTTGCAGCAATTAAGGTCCATTTTGGATCCCATGGATACTGGTCATTAGAGAAATTGAATGAACTTTCTGTTAAAACCAAGTACCTGATGATTTAAAAATATAGCATTTCAAGTTTACTGATGGCAGCTACACCATCTTACAGAAATGGTGCAGAACTAGGAATAGGAAATCACTTCTTCTGATTGGTACAAAAAATCTAATCACCAAATCATTCCTTTTCTAGATACAACAAAATCGATGTGTTACTACTACTCGCGCGCAACTTCTTTACTAATCAATTGAGTTTCAGATATGATATGATAAAAGCAAATCAAAGTGGTAGCATATTAATACTGTTGTTTAGCCTAGGTTTGAACTACGGTATCGAACTCAATCTTTGCCCCAACAAATCAAAGTGAAGTGTTAAATGGTCACTAGCACCTAAATCTAGGTGAATAAAATGAGCTTTGGGGAACTAAACATCGGGCTGGCTGTTAAAAAATCCTCGGTCCAATCGTTCGGCAATAGTTCCATGAATCTGCTAGCTTTTTCTTCAATGAGCATGCCTTTAAATCCGTTTAACTCTAACTGATCATGGCACTTCTTGGCCGGCTGCCTGGAATATACACTGTACTACAATTGCAATGAGATGCTCGCTCACTTTTTAATTTTTATACAATATGAAGAAATATATTCATAATTATCAATATCTGAGCTCTGAGTCACACCAAATTCTACCAAGATTATACAATGATTTTGAATTGTATAAGTCATTTCTGTCTGTCTCTGAATGACTAGCTATTCTTATATAACATCAGAACTTAGTCATTCACCATACCTTCTTAAT
The DNA here is from genome assembly GCF_933775445.1 of Argentina anserina. NCBI lineage: Eukaryota > Viridiplantae > Streptophyta > Magnoliopsida > Rosales > Rosaceae > Argentina > Argentina anserina. The sequence goes on from NC_065875.1 coordinate 6,011,581, forward strand.
TGATATAAATAGGAATCATGAACATGTGCATAATTAACCAATGCCTTCGATCATCTGTTTGGCTATAAGCTAGATGCATATAAACCATCTGTTTGGCTATAAGCTAGGTGCATATAAACTTTTGGTTGGGCTGCTTTGATACTTAGAGTACATCCTCTATTATAGTGAAAAAAAAATCATTTATATGTGTATAATGTTGTTTAAAACTAATATATTTTTTTAATTAAATTAATATTTGTTGGAAATACGATTTAAGGCGATCGCTTTTACACGCCGATGCTCTCACCTTGTGAGGCTTAACCATGTCGCCTTTGTTTTCGCTTTCCCATATGAAAACATTGGTTTTAAGAGATTGCTTGAGTAAATATATAGATGTATCCTTCTTCTTTCACTTTTTGTTCGTTAATTTATAGATTTAGCTCTATATGGGATATGAGCAAGGCAATTGAGGTTGTGGAGTTGATGAAAGATGCTAGAATCAATTACCCATTTGACAATTTTGTTTGTAGTTCTGTGATTTCTGGGTTTTGTAAGATTGGGAAGCCAGAACATGCTTTTGGGTTTTTTGAGAATGCAGTAAAGGCTGGAGCTTTGCAGCCTAATGTTGTGGTGTATACAGCACTTGTTGGTGCTCTTTGTAGAGTAGGAAGAGTTAGTGAGGTTTGTGATTTAGTTTATAAAATGGAGAAGGATTGGAGTTTGATGTTGTTTTAAATAGTAGTTGGATTTGTGGTTATATTTCAGAAGGGATGCTAATGGAGGTGTTTCAGAAGAAGAGACTGATTGTAGATAAAGGCATTAGACCGGATGCAGTTAGCTATAATATACTCATAGATGGGTTTTCGAAGCTTGGAGATGTAGAAAAGGCAAGTGGTCTTTTGGAGAAGATGAGGCAAGGTGGGTTAGAACCCAGTTTGATCACTTATACTGCCATCATGTTGGGATTTTGCAAGAAAGGAAAATTGGAGGAAGCATGTGCTATTTTGAAGCTGGTTGAAGATTTGGAAATTGAAGTTGATGAATTTATGTATGCAACTTTAATTAACGGATTTTGCATGAAAGGTGATCTTGATGGTGTTTTCCGTCTGCTAGATGAAATGGAAAAGAAGGGGATACACCCAAGCATTGTTACATTTAATACGGTAATTAATGGATTATGCAAATTTGGGAGGACTGCTGAGGCTGAGAAGATCTCAAGGGGCGTATCTGGAGATACCATTACATATAGTACGTTGCTACGTGGGTATATTGAGGAAGAAGATATATCTGGGATGTTAGAAACCCAGAGGAGATTGGAGGAAGCTGGAGTGTATATAGATGTTGTTATGTGTAATATACTTATTAAAGCACTATTCATGGTGGGGGCAATTGAGGATGCTTACACACTGTACAAGGGAATGCCAGAGAGGGTTTGACTGCATATTCCATTACATACTGTACAATGATTGATGTATACTGTAAAATTGGTAGAATTGATGACGGATTAGAGATATTTGATGACTTTAGAGTGACACCACTTTCCTCAGTTGCGTGTTATAATTGTATTATAAATTGGCTGTGCAAGCAGGGAATGGCTGATATGGCCACAGAGGTGTTTATTGAACTTGATCAGAAGAGCTTGACTTTGGATGAAGGTATCTCCAAAATGCTTTCAAAGGCAACTTGTAAACAAACAAGTGCAACTAGAGTTCTAAACTTGGTTCACAGAGTGAGAAATTTGAGGCCAGGTATGTATGCTGTTATCAGCAATGGTGTGATCAGTTTCTTGTGCAAGAGAGGGTTTCATAAGTCTGCATTTGAAGTGTATGCAGTGATGAGGAGGAAGGGTCGGTGGCTACAAGAAACATTTACTATCTAATCTTGGAAGGGTTAATAAATGATGGAAAAGAGTGGCTAACTCTCCCTCTTTTAAGTATCTTTATTAAAGAATACGGACTAGTTGAACCTAAAGTAAGCCAGATTCTTGCTTACCACATGTGCCTGAAGGATGCCAATGATGCTCTCTGGTTTTTAGAAAAGATCACGGGCAGAACTACAGCCATTACTTTGCCTGTTTCTCTTTTTAAGACACTTATGATGAAGGGTAAACCTTTGGTTGCATATCAGCTTTTTATGGAGGCTGAAGATAGTGTTCCTATTCTGGATGCATTTGATTTATGCGCTCATGGTTGATGGCCTTTGCAAGGGAGGATATATTAGTGAGGCGCTAGATCTCTGTGGTGTCGCTAAAACTGAGGGAATCACTCTGAATATTATCACTTATAATTCTGTTATGAATGGATTGTGCCGTCAAGTTCATCTTGTTGATGCATTTCGGCTGTTTGATTCGTTAGAAAGAATTAATTTGGTACCCTCAGAAATCACATATGCTACATTGATTGATGCCCTTTGTAAGAGAGGGGTTTCTGCTTGATGCAAAGCAATTATTTGAAAGAATGATGCTTCCATTACCTTTAGCGAGGCACCAGATATCGTGCGTGCACCTGCAGGTATTTACTCTTTCATTGCTTTTAAAGATATTTCTTAACCTATCAGATTGAACTATTAGACATAGCTTATGACTGTATTAATTGTAGGTGTTCACTGTTTATTTATCTATGTTGTTCACCATTAATTTGCAAGTTGGAAATGCTGGTATTGTTGATCCGCAAGTCTTAGTTGAGTACATCCAAATATCCAATTGATAACAGGAATGTGTGTATGTTTAACATCGATGTATGATTTCAATCTTCTCACATCTCTCTCAACATGTCCTTAGTCTAGAAGTGACTTCTCCATACTGTAATATTAATTATCTTTTCAAATGTGTTGCATTGAACCATAATGGGCTATAACTAACTGTCTAAATCTTAGGTTCTATTTACCTTTTTTTTTCTGTTCAAATAGCAACAATTTGTTTGCTTGTACTTTTGTCTCTAACTCACCTGGTTGTTGATGTAATATTTAAAAGTTTATAGCGTTTCTTTGAATTTAGTAGAATTGGACATATGATGTAATTCATCTAGTCAAACTAGTGCTTGCCATGTCTTGAATTGTGTTTCCTTGAACTTTTTTTTTTTTGGCTATCACACAATCTCTCAGCTGCAATGCTTTATTTAGAAGTCCAGAAACAGAAAGTACTGAAATATAGAACTGTATATGATTAAAATTAGTTAGGCTGCGTTTGGTAGGGCTTATCACCTCTGGTGATTATAAGCTAAGCTCCCCATCATGTTTGGTAACTTGGCTTCTCCCTTCCAACTTCCAAAAGCTATGGGTTTTTATTCATATAAGCAGAAACTGCTCCCCACACCCTTTTAGAAGCAGAAGCCGAGCTTACACGCGGTATACTGTAGCGAAACTTAAATGAAATTTTCAAAATTCCTTTGGGTACCCTCAGCAACGTGATAGAATTACATGATGTACCAATCTCGAAACTCTTTCTCTTCCTCCACTAGAGTCGTATGTGATGAAACTCTGAAGCCATAACCAAGCATCTCTCTCTGTATTTCTCTATCGTTCACCTCTGTGATCCGCCGCTCTGACGACGCATTTGCCGGAATCGAGGATCCGAAATCCCACCGGAATTAGATCCATACCAGGAACTGATAGTCCGGCCGACCCGATCAGATCTTGTTTGGTATAGACCTCCCTCTCACATTTCCAGATTTCTCTCTTCTCTCTTCTCCGATCACTCATCGAACTATTGTTGTTTCTATTACGCAATTGCGCAACCTTTGACCGGAGCACTCGTCGATTTCCGGCGTCTGCATCCAAACAACCACCGGTGCGTTTTTGATTCTAAGCTTCTGATAGTTGATCATGTATTGATATGGTGTCTTTGATAGTGGGTTGTTCTTGTTTATTCATTTTCTTTGACTCAGGGTTTGAAAATTTGATTTTATTTCCTGTTGGATTATATGCTCATGTATGAATCTGATGGAAACATTAGATATGAACCGATTATTATGTTTTGAATTGGACAAGTGAAGTGCTTGATTAAATATGGTATGGGAAAATCATACTCAGTAGACTAGTTGACAATCAGGTTGGTTCTATGTGATTAGATATGGAATGATTGATTACCCAGTTATCATAAGTTTAAAGAACATGTAAGTGAGTATTTATATGCTTGCACTAATGTTTCTTGCTTGAGTGAGTGTTGCTTGCCTTCTTGCTGGGAATTCACTTGAATGAGTATTTATTTGCTTGGACTAATGTTTTTGGCTTGAGTATTAGTTGTTGCGTGATGGAGTTTTGTTTGCATGTAAAAAAGTTTGACTTGAGTGAATAATAATGTTTGTAGCTTAATTGAATATTGCTTGTTGGTTATTTAAGCATGATTGCTTGCTTTAATGATTTCCTATATGACATGTTTAGCCTGATTAAATAATAATGCTTGCAGCTTGATCGCATACTGTTATGGTTTCCTATATGACCTGTTTAGTATTTGAAATCGAGATTAGTTGGGGTAGTGATGTTTGGGCATGGTTACCAAAGTGAACTCTGGTAAAGAACTTCAATAGTTTTACTAGCTCTTTATTTTTCAGGGTTGCAAATATTTTCTTTTAACTGCTTGAGGAGATTTCTGAACTACAACTGATAATGTGATTGTGAAAGTTAGTAGCTTGCTCTCAGTGGTGGATATGGTTGTATAGGTGAAAAGTTGGGTTATTGAAAGGTATTGGAACTTGAGTGCTTGGTACATTTATGTTTTGTTTCTGGTTAGGACAAAATAGCTTGACATGGTAGTATACATTGGGTTAGTTGAACTGTGGCACTTTTACTGCTGCAGTGTTAACCTTTTGGAATCACACATATGACTGCCGTGTAAAAAGAAAGTCTTTGCATATTGTGTAAGAGGGTGCTTGAATGCTTGTACTCTTATTTAGCATATCTTTGAAATGTGTGTGTCTGTAGCTAGCGAAATCAAAGCCTGAAATTATACATTGCTTGCTTTGAGCAAGGCTAAAGTTGCATCATGTTTGAACTTCTTGCATTGAGTTGGCCTTTTGTAGTACCAAGAATAATCTTTTTTTTCTTTTGTATCAGTTTTTTCTTCTGTATCAGAGATCTTGAGAGCATCACAGTACTGATTTGGTGATTTGCTATCATGACGAATTCGGTGCTAGTAAAAGCATCAAGCAGATCTGTGAAATTATTGAAGGGAAAAGGGCAGACGTGAGCTACTTTTTTTTACAGATTGAGTTTCTATCATACTAGTGCTTCTTTTGGCTCATATCTAGTAGAATAACACAATAATGGAGCTGCATCGAGGAACTAATCATTTGTGATTTTTCTATTTATTTATAATTTTCTTACAGGGAGGATGATTGCAGAATATCTGTTGATCTTAATCAATTATTTTGATTCATTGCATGATGAAGTTCTTAATGGAAATTGATTGTTTCTTTTGTCACATACTGCAATTTCTGTAACAAGAACATTTCAACTCTGAGCTGTTACCATAGAAATGGGGAGTGTCGATGCCAACAAGCTCAAATTTTGCATTGACAGAGGGGGAACATTCACTGATGTTTATGCTCAGATCCTGGGTCAGCCTGATGGTTGTGTTTTGAAACTTAATATTTCACTGATCTTCTTTTTGTTAAAATGTTTGTGGTTTTTGTTTTAATATTTAGTGAGCATATGAATTGGCTTCTCAATTTGCATTTTGCAATCAAGGACAATGAATATTTTGTATTTTATGTGTTGGGAAAGAAATGACACTTGCAACCTCTGGTGTTACAAATGTATATAGCAGAAGTGGTTGTATTTTAGTTTGAGACCAATGATTATGTCCAGATTCATATTTACATTTATGTATTGAAAATATATACTAATCTTGAATCAATATCATTTATGTATTTGAAAGCTAAAAGAGAATATCATATATGTATTCTTATATTCTTCATTGTGGATAAGAATATAATCAATGCAAGTTTGTAAAATTTCTGAATATCTCTCTCTCATATGTATAACATGAGTCCCAAAACTCTTGTGGCAAGATCAAAGTACACAAACGGATTATTATGTAGTTACATGATCAAAATCAACTTGTAATGTTAAGAATATATCAAATTAATAAATTTTAAAACCATCCAATATTAATAATATGAAACATTTTACAATAAATTCATTTATCTTACAAGTCCAAAATTGTCATTTGAAAAATTAAAGCATAAGCCCGTTTGAGTTTAACAAAGCTCTGGTATGACTTCTTCCACTAACAGTCACTTATATAAGTCAGTTTATCAAACAGTCAGCTACTTCACTCATCAGCCACTTATTTTCAAAAATCAGCATAAATCAACTTTTTTTTATAAGCTGAGCTGTACCAAACACAGCCTTAGACTACCAGTTGGCTGACTAGCAACTTGTCATGATTTTCTTTGTCCAAAGCTCTGGAGTGTGGACAGTTATACCCTAGAGTACAAGTTATGGCTTGCAATAGAATACTGTCAAACGCCTTTATAATCGAACTTCAAGCCAGACAACTGCAATTGGTACTATGATGGTTGAGGACCTGTTACACGCTTGAACATCTGTAGCATTATAAAGATGGTATGGTAACCCTTCATATGCTTATTTTATTGTTGTTCAAGTATGTGAGCTTGTTGCTTAACAACATAGTTACTGCAAAAGTATGGTGTTGAACAATTATAATGCTTCTGTTGAAGGTCTGAAGCATTTGTTGGAAACACGCGAAATCAACGCTCAGGTAATTTAGCATCTTATTGTGCCTCTAGATTAGTGATCAAATCTATTCCCAGAACTTTGACGGGGAACTGCATACTTCTTTTCTTTTATTCCAATGCAAAAGGTATTATTATAATCAAGGTTATTAAATTATCGAGGTGAATATTGCCCAAATTGCTTATTTGGGACCGACAAACAGTATCAGATATTGAGGTTTCATCTGCTTTTTTGTATAATATAATTTCACTTGCTTGTTGATACTTGTTTAAATTTTTCTCTCTATTTTTTTTTTCAAACTCTCATTTCTGTTACTAGTCACTTCATTGTCACTATCTTGGTTCATATCTCCTCAGATTCCTGAATAAACTTGAGTAGTCCATATATGTAGAACACCTTTGCACATTGTCTATAAGGAAGCAATTATAAAATGTCTGGAATTCTTTTGGGGTCAGAGAAATTTCATAGAATTATTTGCTCCTGTTGTCTAACTGAGTAGTGCGATTGATTAAGCTACTCATGCTTTCTTCATCAAAATCATGACATGGTTTTCTGTCGGTGGTTTAGTATTCGGCAGAAAGATATCAACTCGGAATGCAGATGTGCTTCACTCATCATCATGTAATACTTGATATATTTATCTTTGCCAGCCATCCTTTTGTTTTACTTGCGTTAAGTTTGATTTTATAGATTTTAACCTATTTGTACATGATGTATGTTATCTTGATAGTAGTTCTATTGAATTTATCTTGATTAGTCAACATGTTGTTAGCGTGAATGACGGAGGAATCAAAGGCGTGATTCAAGAGCAAATCAAGGAGTAATTTGTGGTTGTTAGACTAAATATAGAACAAATCTGTGTATGAATAAATAAGAGCAATATATACAATTCAACTTGTATTAATTCAATTTGGTATCAAAGCCAATTTTTTCTTTTTTCTTTCTTGCTCTGTTTTTTTCTGAGTTTCTTTTTTTCTTCACAGCCGGTCGCCGCTGCCCTCCACCTCCTCCCGTCCGGCTCTAGTCTACGCGTCTACGTCGCCGCTTCCCCCCGACCGTCTTCGTGTCGCCGTCACTCCTCCGATGATTTCCGCTGTCTTCCAACGTCGTCGTAAACCATTTCTGTCCACAGTCGACGTCGCCACTACCCTCCTCTTTCCGGTTTTGCGCGTCGACATCGCCACTGCCCTCCGCCAGTCTTCCTGCGACCTCGACGTCACCACCTGCCCTACGATGTTGCCGTCACTCCTCCGCATTGCCGCTACCCTCCGAAGTCGCCGTAGCACTCCTCTGACGTCACCGCTGCCCCTCTGGTGTTGCCACTGCCCTCCGACGTCGCCATCACTCCTCTCCAACGCCATCATTCCCGACATACGGCCCTCTGACGCCGCTGCCCCTCTCCGACCCATTTTTTCGGCTCTTCCGGTTACTCTCCGCACCGCCCGACCCAGCCCGGCCACGATTCGACCCGACCCGACCTGGCCCATATTCGACCCGGCCCGGCCCGACCCAGATTCAACCCGAGTTGGCCCGGCCCAAATTCTACAGCCTTGGATATCAGTGGAGGTTCACCAACAGTGCAAGTGCACCTAAGACATATTCTTATCAGTTTTTTGTGTTTTTTCTGCATAATTCCTGATTTTTTAAATTGTTTTTCAATGGGTTCTATACACGAAGGAGAGAGTTCTCAGATCACTGATGTTCCGAAATTTGAAGTATTTGTCAAGAGTTCTGACAGTGGTTCATTTGGGGGCGCCAAACTCAATGGGACCAATTTCCGTAAATGGAAGAAAATTATGGCGGCTCATCTTCGAGGCATGCACAAGATAGGACATGTCACCGGAGTCACTAAGGTTCCTAGTCATGATGATGTTGTTGCCTACACTAAATGGGACGACGACGATGGTCTTGTCATGTCCATCTTGTGGAAAGCTATGAATGACGAGATAATTGATCTAGTGGAGGCATGTGCCACTGCGTAGGCAATATGGGAGACACTGGAAGGCTTATATACTAATGACTCTGATTTCATACAGGTTCATGAGTTAATGTGCATAGCTTTGGCAATACAACAGGATGGGCAACTGGTGGCGCACTATTTCACCAAACTGAAAAATATTTGGACTGAGATTGATGTGAAAAGTCCTTCCATGATAAAAAAAATTAGGAGGATATTATTTGGTGCCACAAGAAAAAGGAGCTTGAACGAGTTCACCATTTCTTGAAAGGTCTTGATGCAAAGCATGACAGTGCGAAAGACGAATTGCTTAGAAAGACCGAACCCTTTAGCATAATCACTGATTTTACATATATCTGTAAGGATGAATCTCAACAAGAGAGTCTTCATCAAGCACCGGCTGTCTTTTCCAGCCTTACTGTTCATGCTAAATCTCCAGCACCACCCCTTCCGCAAGCAACTTCAGCTCCACTTCATCAACAATATCCACCACGAGGCTTCGGGAATCAGCCCCGCCCTCCTTATGTAACGACCCCAAAATTGCGAGCCTAAAAACTCAAAATTCTAAAGTCGTTAAACACAAATAATCTCAAATAAATCGAAATCATTTAAGTGTAACAGCGGATCAATTCTGAGTTCTCAATACAACTCAGACAACCAATTATTACAACCCAATTTATAATCCATACACAAATGGAAATGTAATAATTCTCACAAATCACTCACAAATCTCACAAATGAAACTACACAATCCTCACACACGAATCCATGCTAAAATCTCACCACAAGTAGGATCCGAACGACTCCGAGCCTCTGTAGTCGTCACTCAACCTCCACTAATCAGCACCTGCAGAATTATCCCCTACACCATCGAATTGGTGCACCGGGATTGTAAACACAAACCCGGTAAGCTTATAGCTCGTATGAGTAAAATCACAATACAGTTCGCATATCAATATATACGAAAGATCACAAAACAACAAATATAAATGCCCCCATGAGCCAATGGTCAGCCCATCTGGTTGACCCAAGAAATATGAAATAAAAAGCTCATGAGGAAATTAAGTAACCCTTCTGGTTACCCAATGCATTTATAATACGGGTACCAAGAACGCTGGTACACATCTGTTACCCCTCTCGTAATACACCGTTGATATTGGATAGCCACCCGCTACCCAACATCCAAAATACACCGAGTACCCATGAGCAGATAACCACCCGTTACCTCGCATGCAGTACTAAGGCAGACAGACTAGAGCTCTAACTGTATCGTAACTTTCGCCCGGCCAAAGGCTAGGTTCCGACTTGCCAAACGCGCACAATAATCTCACATCATATTGTGCCAAAAATCAGGTCCGAAGACAATTCACATTTTAACAATCTCAATGTTAAAAATCACGTACAATAATCACACATCATATTGTACCACACATCACGTCCGAAGACAAATCACAATTTTTTTTTAACATTCTCCGTGATAAAATCATGTACAATAATCACTCATCATATTGTACGTTTTAAAACTTTCACGATATCACCACAATAAAAATCATAACAGTATATTATATAGCAAACTATATATATTCGTATTTATTACCATTTATACAATATATACATAGTCCATTATATCCTATACATGTCATATTTCATAAACACCTGAAGAATTACGTACAATATTCTCACATACTCATGCTCAATTTTCCGTCACCGAAATGACTATTTTTAATGCATTAATAACAGTACGTAATTTAATGAACTATATATATATTATGTACCTATTACCATTATACTATATATATGTAGTCCACTAAATTATATACATGTTATAATTCATTTGATAAACACACTTGCCAAAATGTCGAATCACCACGAGGGTAGATTCGTAAATTCAGTGAGATTTTACTCACCTTATTGACTTGAGCGTAATTCCACAATTCGCGATGCTAATTCCTTTCCTCGATTTAACGATCACCTTAAAAGAATAAGAAAAGAATTTAGAATCGTTTCGTAAACCTTTAAATGCCAAAACAGTAATATACGGTTACTGTTCAGCAATTTTGGTTTATACGAAGTTACTGTTCACTGTTCACTATTCACGGTTACTGTACAAATATACGATTTATACGTATTTCTGTACGTATAAATAGCATATAAGTAATTCTGTACGTATAAAAATTAATACGTATTTCTGTACGTATAAATATTAATACGTATTTCTGTACGTATAAGTATTAATACGTATTTCTGTACGTATAAATATTAATACGTATTTCTGTACGTATAAGTATTAATACGTATTTCTGTACGTATAAATATTAATACGTATTTCTGTACGTATAAATATTAATACGTATTTCTGTACGTATACGTACGATTTAAATGTAAATACTACTCGGTAAATAAAATTTACTAAATTACCCTTTTACAAATTACTTTTTACATTTACTGAAAGTAATTTATAATTACATTTTACCGAAGGTAAAAATTAATTACATTTACCGTAGTAAATAAAATTTACATTTACTTTTACCGTTACACAGTAAATTACCAAAATACCCCTTCAGTCCAAACTTATTACACCGCCTCACCCGGCGGCGCGTGTGGCACACGCGCCACCTCCGGCCGGCCGCGCGTGGGGCCCACGCGCCGACGCCAACCAAGGCGCGTGTGATGCCACCGCCGAGCCTAAATTCTCCCCCTCCTCCCCCTCTTCCTTCCTACGGCCTCCAACTACCCCTAGGCTACCCCTAGCACCCTCACGCGCCGCCTAGAGGCGGCGGTATCTCCCACCCTCCTTCACTGCCGATTCTTCCCCAATTCGAATCCAAATCCTCCCAATCACCCCCAAATCACCATACAAGCACACACACATCAAATCAACAATCATACCTAGCTCAAATGGAGGTTTCGATTCGTCGGTGATGACGTTAGGGAGGCCGACGCAGTCGATGCGAGTGGGGGTGAGGCCGTGTGGAGGTGAATCGGGGTTCAACCCTTATCGTGGAGGCTCCGGAGGCAAGAGGAGGATGGTGTCGGCGAAGGAGCTCGGGGAAAGAGTGATGCTCTCGGCGGTGAGGTTGAGCGCCGCAAGCTCAGGGGTTGGAGAGGGGAGCGGCGCGGTGCTTCCCAGCTAGGTGGTGACGATCACGTCTCCCTGTGAAGGGAGATCGGTGGTGAGGCCGAGAGTGAGAGGGAGAGGGATCGAGGAGAAGGAGAGAGGAAGAGAGAGAGAGAGAGAGAGAGAGAGAGAGAATGCGGCGGAAAAGAAAAGGGTTTCCTGTTATGGAAACCCTAGTTACAAAAATTTCCTTTTTATACTAGTTTCCAAATCGGAAACTAACTTCCGACGTGAATAACTTTTACGTACGATGTCCGTTTCGAACGCGTCACATATCCACGAACTCGTATCAACGAGCTCTACAACTTTCGTGAAGAAAGTTTTCGAAATCGAGCAACGGATTAAAAGTCGATATAAACGTTCGGAAACGTAACGTTTTTCGAATTAAACGTTACGATAACGTATCCGTTACTCGTTTCCTATCGTCGTAACCCATCACATCAATTCTAATTAAATTCCACAATTTTTAAAGAATTCAAATCCACTCAAATGTTGTTTGAAATTTAGGGTTATTACACCTTACTCTTATTGTCATGATACTAACCATGCTCGTGTGACCTGTTGAAAGTTGTATCCACATCTTAGGCCTAAGAGGCCTAATTATCGTCCAAATGCGAAATCAACTATTCAATTAATTCATGAACCAGATATCTATGGTGTGGTTGGACATGATCATCATACAGCAGGAAGAGCCACACCTACCGCCTCCATAGCTAGTCGTGGTAAAATTGGTATGACTTTCAATATTTATAACTTTGTTAGTTTTGATACATGCATTATTGATTCTGGTGCGTCTGATCATATGACTTATGACAAATCTTATTTTACTGTATTGTCCCCTCCACCAGTACCCTATGTTACTAATGCTAATGGTGAGGCATTCCCCATGTTAGGGAAAGGGTTCATTCGTATTATTCCCACAATAGAGCTTCACAATGTGCTCTATATACTTGTTTTATCTCATCATTTGATATTTGTTTCCCAATTGAATACTAACGCTAAGTGTTCTGTGTCTTTTTTTCCTATGTATGTGATATTTCAGGATCTTCTCACCGGATGGTTAATTGGTCGGGGGTATCTGAGAGGCCGGTTGTTTCATCTGGATTTGACATATGCAGGGGAGAAACCAGGGGGAGAGTCTCAGACCGCTTTACTCTCCACTTCTGACAAGCTAAGTGAAGTTTGGTTATGACATCGTTGCTTAAGGCATCCATCTTCTAGTGTTATGAAAAAATCCATGTCTACTTTGTTTAGTAGTGTAAATGAGTATTTTTTACGTTGTGAGATATGTGTTTTGGGTAAGAGTCATCGATCTACTTATTTCACTAGTACTTCTACTAAAAGTATTTTTCATTTTGAATTAATTCATTCTGATGTTTCAAGACCCTCCAAAGAGTCTACTGTATCAGGAATGCGGTATTATATGTCATTTATTGATGATTGCACACGTCTTTCCTGGATCGTTCTTCTTAAAACTAAAGATGAGGTTTTTCCAGCTTTTCACGCCTTCTATACCTCTGTCCAAACACAATATAATGCTACAATTAGAGTTCTTTATTCTGATAATTGGGGGGGGGAATATGTAAATCATGTCTTTCAGGAGTTCTTTAACACACACAGAATTATTCATTAAATAACGTGTCTTACACACCTGAGCAAATGGGGTTTCTGAAAGGAAAAATCGTCATTTACTTGATATGGCTCGGTGTATTCTTTTTTGTGCACATATGCCTAAATACCTTTGGGGTGATGTTGTCATCACTTCCGCCCAACTCATTAATCGTCTTCCATCTCGTGTCCTTCAGGAGAAAGTTCCTTATGAGGTGCTTGCATCTCATGTCTCATTACCCTCTTTTCATAATCTTCCTGCATGTGTTTTCGGGTTGTGTTGCTTTTGTCCATCTTCCACAACATCAGAGGTCTAAGTTGAATGTCCGGGCAGTTAAATGTGTGTTTGTTGGGTACGGAGGACATCAGAAAGGGTACCGATGCTATCATCCACCTACCAGGAAGTACTATGTCACTATGGATGTTACCTTTTTTGAGGACATGAGCTATTTTACCTCTTCTGATACTGCTCTTTAGGAGGAGAATTCATATCTTGAAGAGTTGTATCATGGAAAGGGGGAGACTAATGAGCTAGTAGATATGGTGATAGGTTCCGTTGAGATTACCAATGTGTCAGCTACACAGGCACCACCGGATGATTCCGGTGTAGTCACTCCGGAGATTCAGGTACCAGAAGATGATAACACAACTGCCCCTCATGTCTCCCGTACTGTTATTTATACACCTAACCAATGCTCTCCTAGTACAGAAGATCACTCATATGAGGTTAGTCATTCTATTGTGGCTAATACTATTGAGGCTAATAGTCGACAATATGTCTTGCCAAATAGGTCCACTCGGGGTCAGCCAACAAAAAAATATGAACCTACCCTTCAGGCTAAAGCTAAGTATATTGTGGCAAATTTTATATCTACCAAAAAATTGTCTAAGTCATATGAGTCATTTGTGAATCAAATATCTACTGTATCAGTACCTAACAAAGTGCATGATGCATTGGGAGATCCAAAATGGAGGAAAGCAATGGAGGAAGAGATGGAAGCATTACAAAAGAACAATACTTAGGAGCTTGTATCTCCACCATATGGCAAGAAGGTTGTGGGATGTCGTTGGATGTTTACAGTAAAGCATAATCCAGGTGGGTCAATGAGCCGGTATAAAGCACGCCTAGTAGCAAAGGGGTTCACTCAGACATATGTCATAGACTATGATGAGACATTTGCACATGTTGCAAAGATAAACACTATTCGGGTATTGCTCTCTTTTGCTGCTAGCTTAAACTGACCACTTAGGCAGTTTGATGTTAAAAATGCATTCTTTCATGGAGAACTAACAGATGAAGTGTACATGGATCTTCCGCCTGGATATGTGGCTGCTTCTCCAAGTAACTTTGTATGCAGATTGAGAAAGTGTTTGTATGGTCTTAAACAGTCACCTCGTGCTTGGTTTGGAAGATTCTCACAATTCATGAGGAAAATTGGCTCAGGCAAAGTAATTCAGACCACACATTATTTCTCAAACATCAACAAGGGAATGTAACAGCCCTAATTATATATGTTTAGGGTATGGTAGTTACTGGGAATGATACTGTTGAGGTGGATAGATTACAGAAATAGCTAGCTATAGAGTTTGAGATAAAGGACATAGGTACACTCAAATACTTCTTAGGCATTGAGATAGCTGGGGAAGTGATGGTATCTATCTGTGTCAGAGGAAGTACATCCTTGATCTACTAACAAAGACATGTATGTTGGATTGCACTCATATTGATACTCCTATTGAGCAGAACCATCAGTTAGCAGAGTATCCAGATCAAGTGCCTACTGAAAAATCTCGTTATCAGAGGCTAGTTAGTTGGACGCCTAATTTATTTATCACATACCAGACCAGATATTGTGTATGCAGTAAGTGTAGTGAGTCAGTTCATGCATAATCCCAGTGTGGACCACATTGATGCTGTTGTAAAGATTTTGAGGTACTTGAAATCAGCTCTAGGGAGATGAGTAATGTTCACTAATCACAATAATATCTTTAAGGTTTGTGGCTTCACAGATGCAAATTGGGCTGAAAATATTACAGATCGGAGATCCACATCAGGGTACTTTACCTTTGTTGTGGGTAATCTTGTTGCATGGAAGAGTAAGAAATAAAAAGTGGTAGTTCGATCTAGTGCTGAAGCAGAGTACAAATGTATGGCTCAGGGAGTGTGCGAATTGTTATAGCTTAGAAATTTGCTACAAGATTTGGGTATTAAGCCTAAGAGTGTTATGCAGCTGTACTATGACAACAAGGCAGCTGTACTGTGACAACAAGGCAACTATTGATATTTTACATAATCATATGCAACATGATCGTACAAAACATGTGGAGGTTAATCGTCACTTTATAAAGGAGAAGTTAGACGCGAAGATCATTAGTTTTGCTTTTGTTCCTTCAAAAGAGCAACTTGCCGATATGCTCACAAAATGAGTGTCTAAAAAGGCCTTTTATGACTCACTTAACAAGTTTGGCATGGTTGATATGTATGCGCCAACTTGAGGGGGAGTGTTAGCGTGAATGACGGACGTGCATGATAGAGGAATCATGGGCGTGATTCAATGAGCAAATCAAAGAGTAATTTGTGGTTGTTAGACTATATATTGAACAAATCTGTGTATGAATAAATAAGAGCAATATATACAATTCAACTTGTATAATTCCACTCATGTTTCCTTCAATCTCTTGCAGGAAACTGGCATGTCTTTTCACTTCACTTTCTTTGCACCAAATCTTAACCGATATTGGATATTCTACATGCTTAGGCTCTGCATTTTTATGGTGAGATTCTGAACTTTTTCATTATTGTTTCTTTTCTCCCATTACATTTACATTGCTTGATATAAAGGTCATGGCTTTGCTAGCATGTAATGGACATGGAGTTTGATAGTTTGGATTGTGCTTACTACACAGGACCAGAGGGCAAGAGACCAAATGCTGGTAAATTTAATCCAGTATGACAGTGGAATTTAGGTACGAGATTGGGGTCTACTAGTGCAACATGGCATCGTCTCGATTGTACATAAACTGCAAAATCCATATTTGGCAGGTAGGATAAGACAAAAAGACTGAAGTCATCCAATACAGTGTTTGGTAGTATAATTACCGAAAATTCTTCTATTCACTTTTATACTGTTTGAAAAGTCATTCTGTATCATCAACTTTTGTAGGATAAATTGTCCAACCAAAGGATGTTTGGACTTGCGCGTCCTGTGTTAGGGTCAGGTCCTGAGCTTGGATTCGATGTTCAGTCTGAGGAGGAAAGTTGAGCTCTGATTAGAAAGGTGATTTTGAATTTTCCAAAGGTCAGTCACTTTCCTGGAGGCAGATACTGATTTGCTCATTACCTTGAATTTAATTATCCACTGCTGATTTGATGAGAATGATTTGGGCAAGATTAATGTAGCAAGAATTCCAGCATGAATTACGGAGCTGAAGAGAAGTCTCTACCAGTTCTGTGGAAGGCGGGGTTGTAGACTTGTAGAGCTGCATGATGGAATACACAAAGTTATATGCACAATATGTGCATCTAACCTTGAACATCTTGGTCATGTTGCTTGTTTTGTATGTCAGATTGGGACTGTAGGTTATCAAATCTTCCTCCTCCTTTTATTTTAACTTCTTGTTTTCTTAGAGCTTTTCTGTCAGTTGTTCAATGATTGTTGGTTGAGCCGTGTGGCTGGGTCTGCTGCTGATTTATGATCTTGATTGTTATATGGGCAGACATAGTGTTTTCTGGTACTATCTAGTATCTAATCGAGTAACCTTTTACTGAAGATTGAAACCAAATAAAACCTTTTACTGAAGACAATGCTTATTTAGCATACATTCTATATTTCTCATAATATATAGCTGAGTTTGTACAATGGCATGACCTGAGGATCGAATATATTTCTTCCGGTATGAACAATGTATATAGTCCAACCTCTGTTTCAACTGTCTGCACTTGTAATCTCTAAAAGCAGATGTTATTGCAAATTCTTGAGCTCCAAGAGTCTTGACCATCTTTTATCAATCGAAGCCTTTCTTTCTCCACCAATAACTGCATATTATTGGAAATAGCCTTCCTTAGTTTTAAATTTCTTGTAAATTTCTGATGGAAGAGCGAAAAAGAATACTTACACTGCACAGTTGGATATGATTTTTCACACAGCTCTGAACAAGTATCCTGCAAAGCAAAAGATTTCTCAATTCATCAACACTGGTGTTCAAGAAGTATAGCAGCATGTAGGCATTGAGTATAGTTTTCACTAACTTTTATGGAGGTGGCGAGCCGTATTGAGTCTTGTACCAGTGAATCAAGTTCAGCTTCATTTCCAGGCTTCACATAGATCACCTGTTGAAGCAGCTGTGTTAAGATACTATATTTGTTGGCGTGGAAGATGAAGAGAACAAGTTTAGAAACTTAATGATGGATCATCGCCACCGATTTCAGGCAGTTGCATCGTGTTGTCGTCTCTGCTTGACGACAGAACCCACACATTAAACTGTGTGTCAATCTGCGCGATCACAAAAGATTAGTTCTGCAGAGTATGAAGTTCTATAATGGTGACTAGGGTCAAATCCTAGTTTGAGTCAAAGATCGATGATAATTCATGACCAACTCGAATTGAAACTATTAGAAAATTGCAGGTCATTACGGAAACTATTGCCAAGAATACCTTTCTGCGGTATGGAGAAGAGCAGTTGCTACATTTTCTGGTGAATGATGTTAATATCCTTCCATCAACAGAGAAGCCAAAACTAGCATGCTGGTGAACACAAGGGAAATTTAGTTATAATGCATGTCCTTACTCCTACTCTAACTGTCTTCTTATGGAATTGGTTAAAGCTAGATAGGAAGATTTGCATTATTCAGTTGGGATTTGCATCGCAAACTGATAACAAAGAGAAGGTTTAGGAAATTAATGTTTGTAGTTTCAAATACTTCAGTAACCTATCCTCTTAATTATTATATGCATAGTCGCATAGTACTGCTAAACAATACACAAGTGCCTTAGTACGTAGAGAAACATGCAATGGTAGTCTACATTCATGTATTGGTGCATTAATGTTCTGAAGTAGATCGCCTAGTAGTTTTGCCCCCACTATTTGCATATTTGTAATTAGTTGTTGGATTTCAATCCATCTAGAAGATTTTTTTTTTTTTTGTGGTCTGAATCCATCTATAAGATGATGCATATCTTGCAAGCTAACTAATCAATCTTATTTATATTAATCTGAACAGTCTTGATGACTTTAACGTACTCTTTTGTTTCTTTTGTTGCTATATAGCTAGGTTGTGAATCTTCGAATTAGAATAATTCTGTAAACCATGTACTTCTAATTTCTTTGGTATGAATAATTTGTACAAGTGGCAAATAGATCAAGTATGGTCATAGTAATGGGAGTGACCTTGTGGACAGAGAGGTTGACTGAAACTTGAGCATCCTTGGTAGTTCCATCATCATCTTCGATCAAATCTCCCAAACGCAGGTCTTGGAGGGACAGAAGGTAATCACATCCCCAATTTCCATGCCATCTCCCATCTGCTGTTGATATTCTGATCACACTGCGCCTACTGTTCTTTTTGTTAATCTGTGTTTTACCCCAAGTATAAGATATTGTAAGCTCATAAATACTGAAATACATATATATTGATGCCAAAAACATTGACTAGGTAAATTTGCACATCTGCAAAGTGCAACGGACTAGGCAACATGGCTATGACTGGACTTACTATCCCGTACGTTCTATGGTGGACTTGTGGACTTTGTACAGTTGAAACGGCTCCTGCATTTCAGCAAATGTCCGCAAGTCCATCTAGAACGGCAATCAGAGCAGTTGTATATAGAGTTATTGACCATCTTACACTTGAACAAATATGCAACGTGGACGTGTTGGGTACACATATACATTCAAGAATGAAGAACAAGTTTGTTCAGCACCATAGGAAAGCATGAAGGCAATCACAAAAGATGAAAGAGAAGAAGATGGAGACTTTAATTTGTTAGGAGTGGCAACATGAGGATGGTGTTGATAAGTAGTTTACCAGAGAGTAGTCGTTTCTTTTCGAAGAAGCTCGGATTGTGAAACTCTGAGAATACACCACTTTGGAGGATTTGGGATTTGCAGGAGTTTTACAAGGAAGCTTAATATTTCTGGCTGATACTAAATTAGCAACTTCTGCCATTTCTGTGAGAAGCATACAAGGTAGCTGGTGTAGGTCTGTAGGACATGCTTTTCTATGTAACCTTATCATCAGGAAGGGGCTGGCAGCTGTCAGTAAGACTTAAAAGTGATGACATATATTCATATAAACATGATTGGGATAATGAAGGTATATATTTATGACGCATACTGCAGTAACTGCACAAGTTATCAACAATTCTAAGTAACTGCACAAGTTATCAACAATTCTAAGTAACTGCACAAGTTATCAACAATTCTAAGTAACTGCACAAGTTAACGTGGGTTTTAGCCCGGTTAGGTTATGGTCTAAGTTACTAAATATTTGGAGTCACTAGAGAAGATTGAGAATTTGCCTCACTGAGTATAATTTTAATTTGTAGTACGACTTCACCCTAGACTGCGCATGTCGGACGTGGGATATCAGACAATGTCCATGTAGACATGGAAAATCCCGTGACAAATAACAGAAAGACGCGTGTACAAAATAATATAATTTATTTATGAATTTGAGGGTTACAATCTCTATGGGTATTCTTTTACATAAATGTCATCTGATTCAATCTCCGACAATGATTTAATTCAAGGGTGACTAACACTTGATCTTGAAGTAAATGGATTTAATTTGAACTTCTCGTCTTGTTGACGACTTGTAGAAGAAAGTTGACCAAGGGTCGTATAGACTTGATCTTGGTCGGACTTGAACCACAAGCAGTGTCACGTGGTGAACTTTCTTCGGCTTTGATAGCAGATGGATCGACACGTACCCTCCACGAGCTTGTTGACCCTTCATGAGCTTGTTCAAGCACTTGATTTTGGTTTGTTGCAGACTTGGAGATGAAGGTCGATCAATGGCCGTTAAGGCTTGATGTTGATAAGATTTGGGCCACGAGCGATGCCGCATGGGGATTTGTACTCCGTGTCGTCTAAAGTTGGTGAAGAGACCGACTATTTGGCAGTTTGATGGCTCTTCGAGAGTCTGATGAGTTTTTGACTTGAGGTTGGTGAAGAAATCGGCTATTTCGGAGCATGTTGATTCTTTAAGAATTTGACGACTTCATACCTTGCTTTGGTGAAGGAATCGGCTACTTGAGAGTTTGTTGATTCTTCTAAATTTGACGACTTCAGAGCTTGATTTGGTGAAGCAAATCGGCTATTTGGCAAGCTTGTTGATTCTTCAGGTGTTTGCTGACTACAAGGCTCGAAACTTGTGAAATAATCGACTATTTGACAGCTTGTTGATTCTTCGTGGGTTTGGAAGGCTCCTGGGCTTTAGAATGATTTCTTCGGTTTCTTCGTCGTCTCCGTCTATGCCTCAAGTCTTCCTCATTTTCTACTCCTCTATTTGGCCGAAATATCTTTCTTGATTTTGGAGAGGGTATTTATAGTGTCAATGTTTCTCCACATATGGAATGAATTTATGACACCGAATTAACTTTATTTCCTTAATCGTATAATTAAATCAATCATAATTACTCAATTAATTTAAATATAGTTATTTTCATAATTAAATCAATCAGATTTAAATAATTAATTTAATTACGACCATTAAGAAATTTTGCCAATTTAATTAAATGTCCGACTTCCATTTTGATGATCAATCTATTTTAATTGACACTGAATTGTTGAAGAATTTTAATACTTGATTTTAGTCAGAATTAAGGTATTTTATTCTCGACTATTTATTTACTTATTGTCGCGTGTCCCTCTCGGAACGTTGTCGACTGTCGAGCCACGTATGCAATTTGTTGGGCACATAGTTAATTTAATCATTTAATGAATATTTTATTCTATTAAATTTTATGTGTCTATAGTCTTGTAGCTAAAAATGAGTCTGTTGTTCTTATTAGATAAAAAAAATGGTGGTTAATTGAGTAAGTGATGTAAGTTATAAGTTATGTACAAGTAAATTTTTACATATATAGTACCTAGGATTGGGCATGGGACGGGACAAAATGGGGCTAATCATTTGGCCCACACGGTGGCGGATGCAGGAAAAAAATTATGTATGGGTGAAAAAAAAATTTGGAAGAAACAAATAAAACTTAACTGAGATAGAAGCTAGG
Source organism: Argentina anserina (assembly GCF_933775445.1). Classification (NCBI taxonomy): domain Eukaryota; kingdom Viridiplantae; phylum Streptophyta; class Magnoliopsida; order Rosales; family Rosaceae; genus Argentina; species Argentina anserina. The sequence continues at coordinate 6,033,167 of NC_065875.1, forward strand.
CTAAGTGATATTAGTACTTCTACATGATGAAAATAAATATTCAAATCCATACATTTCAACCAAAAAAAGGGAAAATGCATGTTTGAGCTATGCCTCAGTGATTACAAATAGAAGAGAGTTTTGTACGATGATCGTGAGCAAGCAAATGAAGTCTTTTACTATAAATGTTATGGGGTGAAATACTTTTACAGGTCTTCAACCTCCTCCACCTACGGCCTCCTTACCCTCGACCCTCCCCCTTCCTCCACTCCGACCATTCTCCTCACCCCACCTTCTCGGTTCACATTCGGGCCGGACTAGAATAATCTAGGCTCGGATGGGTACTACGTTGATAGCGAATTGTGAGTTTGGGTACTACATTGGTACAACTCAGAATATGGGTACTGCATTGACCTTACCACAAAAGTTTTGGTACTAAATACTCTTTTTTGTGGTCACATGTCAGCCGTGACGGAAATTGGCCTCAGACTCATTATTGATAGCGAATTGCGAGTTTAGGTACTACACTGGTACAACTTTGAGGTTAGATACTGCACTGACCTTGTCACAATAGTTTAGGACCTGATGCGAAACTTTTTTCTTATAAGAATAGTTCACTGTCTTAGGTCCGCCACTAGGCTCACAGCTTTGTATTTTTAAATTTTATCCCATAAGAATAGAGATTGGGACGGGTCTAATCTCACCATCTCAGATTTTGAATTAAAACATGTAATTCTAAATTCCTAAAAAGCATTATGCTAAAGAATAAATAACCTCCAAATTGACAGAGCATGAAAATTATGAAAAACACGTATATAATTAGGTGACATATTTCTATCACCAATCGAGTTTCTTCTCCTAACTATGATACTAATTAGGTCCGCCCTTGATACCTAGGTCTAAAATATTGAAATTAATATCATTTTCCTATGGATCATTGATATATCTTTAACATTATGCTTTTTGAAATCTAACAAAATTAAAAGTAAACCGATTTCAATTTTTCATGCTAATATAGACATAAAATTATCGAGGATATTGGAAATTTCGACCTTTAAAAATGAATATTTTGATGGAAACATTGAGGAAATATCGATCTTAATATAATTTTCATAAGAATAATTGAAATTATGACGACCTATTATATATAATAATTATTAAAATATGCACGTATTTGCCTCAATTTTATTTCAAATTTCAAAAGTTGAGGTGAGAATTTGGCCTTTAAATCACTAATATCTTGATAAATTCATGATTATTGCAAAATTTCTCAAGATTCTAAATATTTCGCCCGAGATTATGCTGGTATGTTAAAGATATATCAATGATCCATAGGAAAATGATATTAATTTCAATATTTTAAACCTAGGTATCAGGGGCGGACCTAATTAGTATCATAGTATCCACCCAAATTTGTGGGAGGAAAAGAAACTAACTTTTGTACTTCAAAAATCTAAATATAACCCTACTTAATTAACATATATATATATATATTAACATTAATCCATTACTTGATATCTATGAAAGTTTGTCATACCATATTGAAAGACATTGAAACTATATGGAAGGCTTGAGTTGGAAGAATGAAGACAAAAATTGAGTTAGTCCATAAGTTTGTTATCCAAAAGAAAGTCTAAATTGCCGGTAGTTTCAGCTGCATAACAATCTGCTCTCTAGCAGTCTCACACATTTGGCACACACTCTAATTCCTCAAAAGATAATGTCCTAAAAACTGTGTTTAGAGCTAATCTTTGAATATATCAAGCCCAGTTGTTGTTTCTTGACTTGTTACTCTTTGGTGATTCTGGTGCAGTTGCCACATTAGTCTTTATGTCCAATCCTCAGGAACAATGAGCCCTTGTGGCTCACCATCATTGCCTCATTAGTCTTTTCTTCTATCCTATTTTGTGCTCTCACTCAGATTCCTAAGTTGCTCAATCTTTTCTCATCATCCATGTTTAAGTTATAGTTCATCCTCGCCTCTCCACCTCTATTGTTATGCCTATGTACTTCAGTTTTAGTTTCATTTTCACAATCTCTACTACTTTCTTGTCTTCTTGTTCATAAATCATTAAAAAAAACTAAAGAATTCCCCTCCATTGGATATGAAATCACAAAAAATAAAATAAAAAATAATGTACCTTTGATATGTAAAAGATTTTGATAGCGCACTACTGGATATTCATTAATGTCCTGCAATTAAGACTTAAAATTACTGCCACACCATCACCTCGATTTTGTGTCATTTATGGTAATAGAAGTTGGTGATGTTTTATATGAAATAAAAACAAACATAACAACTCTTGAATTTGAATGCCTTGAAGAAGGGAAAATAGTGTTTGTTTAAGTGAAAGAATCAAAAAGTAGGGCGTAACATTCAAATTATGTAGGGATAAGCACAACAAACCTTCACATCGTAGCTAAAATTTAAGTGTTGTCTCTAGCAATAGTTGTCGATGAAGAGTAAGGACACACATGTTTTCAAGACAATTATGATCTACCAAATAGGTGCAACATTGGTTCAAAAGGTGGACATAACTCAAGTTGGAAAAACGTCACAAAAGTTTATACTATAAACATTTGGTGGCTCAAAATGCATTAAGCCAACAGAAAACAAGAAGATGGTCAATATCTGCAGTATGCGTTGCCGTGGATATGCATTAAGCCAACATATAACAATCACAACATACAGACTGCATTATGCAACACTTTTCTTAGTGAATTTTTTTTAAGTATAATATAGACACATGCACATGTAAAATTTACCTTAACATATTAAGAAGTCATTAGAATTTAGTTCAAAATGACCAAAATCTTTCTCAAGTTTGGACAGGATTGAAGGTGTAGGCCTCCAGAGTTTCCAATCCACCGCACCATCTAAAGATTTCTTAACACAACTAAAAGCTTTTTTATGCTCTTTATCACAAAAAACCACAGCCCTCACAATACCTTTCTTGGTTTCGTCCACCTCAACACATGCAGTGACTAATAATATACCATTTGATACAAGGTTTTTTTTCCAATTATCTTCTCCCACTTCTCCTCATTAATGTGGTCATATACCACATCACTACTAAGCATTAGTAAACACATATCCATATATTTCTTAAGCTCCCCATAAAAGACACTTAATTCTTTCATTACATGAGATAATTTAAAAAATAGAGATTTAAATTATCTCCATTACTTGATATCTATGAAGATTTGTCATTAGATGGAAACCTTTAGTTGGGAGAGTGAAGACAAAAATGGAGTTAGCCTATCAATCTGTTATTCAAAAAGAAAGTCTATATTGCCAGTAGTTTTAGCTTCATAACAATCTGCTTTCCAGTACTCCCCACATTTGTCTCCCACTCTAATTCATCAAAATATAGTGGAGTAAGACATGATCTTAGAGCTAATATATATATATATATATATATATATCAAGCCTTATTTTTTGGTGATTCAGGTGTAGTTGCCACATTAGTCATCCATGTCCAGTTCTCTAGAACAATGAGCCCTTGTGGCCTCACCACCATCATTGTCTCATTAGTCTTTTCTTCTATCCAATCATTGGCTCTCTCGAATCCTAAGTACTTGTTTAATCTTTTCTCGTCATCCACATTTCTTTTTCCCAAAAGTGATAGTTCAACCTTACATCTACAAGCTTTTTTGTTATAGTAATCAAGCCGACAGCTCAACCTCTATTGATATGCCTATGTTTTTTTTTCTTTTTAATCAGAAAGTGAAATTAATTTAAAACCAAAACGTAGATAGTCATATTACATAATCATAAAAAAAAAGTCTTAAGTCATACATAAAACATAATTATAGGAGGATTCGAGGATATTAAATAATCTAATAAGAAATAAATAAATTATAATTATTACATAAACCAATAGTAGATAGTTAAGTCATGATGACTTAATATTGACCTAAAATACATCTTCAATTAGGTTTTAACCAATTCCCCAACTGTGGCTTGTGAACGATTTTCTGAGCTTTTGCCTCCTTCAGAAATTTTTAGTCATTCTCCTCTTTCACCTCTTTGTTTTTCTTATTTTTCTTTGCGATAAATAGTCCAACTTTGTTGCATGAGTAATTTGCAAGCTATGAGAAAAGTAGCCACGCTTATCATCATTGCACCGATCATGGATGAAATCCATATCCATAATTACCATAGTTGTTGGTGTGCTTTTATTCCTACCATTTTACATGTTCTCTCAAATACTTTCTGGTTTGGTGAACTTGTGTGCAACAATGTTGAATTTTGCATGAAGAAATGCAACATAACCATTTGGGCCACTTTTCTCACCAATGAAGTCAATGATCGTTAGGAGTTTCGGGACATTAGAGGAGGAGGAGGAGGAACTGACCATTTGCTATGTATATGTTCTTCCGTTTCATTTTCACAATTCTACTAATTTCTTGTCTCCTCGTTCTTAAATCATAAAAAACAAAACCTTAAGATTTTCCCTCGTCTTTTCCCGGTTTGGTGAATTTGTGGGCAACAATGTTGAATTTTGCATGAAGAAAAGCAACATATCCATTTGGGCCACTTTTCTCACCAATGAAATCAATGATCATTGTAGGAGTTTTGGGACATTAGAGGAGGATGAGGAGGAACTGACAATTTTCTATGCCTATGTTCTTCAGTTTTATTTTCACAATTTATACAAATTTCTTGTCTCCTCGTTCTTAGATCATTAAAAAAACATTAAGATTTTCCCTCTATTATATATGGAATTACAAATAAAACTTTTTTGGTAACTAATTTGTCTTTGATATTCATAATATCCTTCAACTTTTATATACAACGACTCATTGATATTGATTTGAAATTCACATAACCTGCATTGTTGGAAACTTGTTGACATAGGCTTATACCCAGCCATAATTAGCATATTTAATCGCTCACTTAACACCCACAATGATATAGGAGAACCAAACACGTGGCAAAGACAACAGCCCTAGCTGCCGAACGAGCCCTCACACACTACCATCAGAGTAAGAAATCCAAGTAACATCTAGTTGTCGACGGTTCATGAGGTTTGGCCGGTTTTGGGATGAGCAACCTTTAAACATATCTTGAGTGCGTGCTAAATCCTCCCTTACCTCGCTTGTGCTCTCTCTGCATTCTAGATCGAAAGATTTCCCAAAAGAACAACTACCAATGACTCTTATTGAGAATTGAATCATCTTACACCTTGACAAGAAACTAAACGGAGTTGGAATGAATTCAATGATTCATATGTAGTTGTATCTTGTAATCTAACCTAGTTTTTATGTACAATTTAGTGTATATCTTGAGAAACTAACCATAACTACAAATCAATGAACAAATTTGGAATGGCCTTTAAAGGTAGCAAGCATAGTAAACTAGAGTGTCTCTCAATGCATCAAGTTTTCCCAAAGGAGTGAGATCTTGCAACCATCAGTTAATGCCGACATTCCATGGAGAGAATTTTGAGAACCTCAGCGGCACCTCAAGCAGGTTGCAACCATCTGTGCAAGCTTGGCTCCTCCTTACATTGACATGGAACTTATGAGACTCAAGACTTTTTCCTATACCATATAAGGTAATGCTAATCAGTGGTTCTTCTCTCTTCTTGAGGGAATGATCATTTCTTGGAACTCCCTCATAGATTCATTATTGAATAAGTACAAGAACCAGATTTAGAAAAGTGCAAACATCAGAGCTATTGAGTCATTGAGGCAAAAAAAAGAATGAAACATTGGGAGAGTACCTAGTATGATTTAACGAACCAGTGCTAACATATTCTGCTCATGAAAATGCATGAAACCATTATGTTCCAATGCCTTTATGATGGATTACTTCAAGAGGAACGAGAATTCATGGACAAGATTTTGGGGGGGGGGGGATAATTTGTGGAACTTTATGTGGAGGAAGCACAAGATTTTATTAAAAGGACAACTCGGGCTTCTGCTATGTTGGCCAAGGACTTCAATGATGAAAGGATAGTTCGTAGCAACAATGGAGCTAATGGAATTTTCCCTTACACCGCTGGAGTTGCAAGATCAAAGCTCACCCCCATATTCAAAGAAGATCAAAAAAGCAGATAGGGAAGAAGAGATCAACTCCCTTACCCCATCACGCTCTTGCAACAAAAGTGGTAGTGACCCAGAAAAAAAAAGTGATGGCCCTGCTCCTCAAGCGGCTGAAAGAAGTAGAAAAGAATATGAAGGACCTCCCATCGGCAAACAAACATTCTTTGCTGCTAGGACATGACTGTTCACTAGCCGTATCCAAAACACGACCGAACTTTCGCAGTCAAAGAGTGTAAAGATTATACCATACACTAGCGATTGATACCCGTTTCGGCACATCAATGACTGCAAGAAAGTAACCGCTAGCAGGAGTTCGACGATGCCACTCTATGTCACTTGTTCAGTGAAACGCTGGATGGCGACGCAATGAATTGGTTCTTTGAGCAACCCTAAACACCATGGACTCTTACGCGCAATTGACGATAACATTTCGGAACAGATTCATCCCCATGACAAAGGAAACAAACACAACAGATAGTTTGTTCCAAGTTAATCAAGAAGAGAATGAAACGTTGTTGACCCTTGTAACAAGGTGGTAGACAACCACATTGAAATGCAGAAATTTTGGATGGGGTAATCTTGTTTTGATGGAAATTTTATTTTGATGGGAATTCTATGTTCAATAATTCTTATTGAGAATTCTATTGTTTGAATAATATTCCTATAATTTCAAAATAATTGAAATTCAGTTAAAAAATGATTAGAATTAAATAGAGAAGATTGAGAATTTAAGAATGATGACACCTCTTTTTAATGAAAAATAAATAGTGAAAACATGTATGAAGTTCCCATAATCTTTTTCCATAGAATTTGAACTTTTGTAGGAATTTTACTTCAAACAAGATATTTTTACATAAGGAATATATCAAATTTCTAGAATTTAATTAAATTCGTTGTTTGTTTTCCTTTATCCAAACACATAATTATATATTCTTGTTTCTCCTTTGTTGGGCTGATTTGTGTCTTTAGCAGATAATCTCTCTTGCTTCTAGTGTCCTTTAGAAATAAATCAAGGTCGAGGCTAGGTTGTCTCCGGTATCTTCTACAATAGCGTCGTTTAGTTTCGGTTTAGTAGTTTTGGTGTTAGTTAGACTTATGGATTAAAGTTCATCGTTGTAGTAAAATAAACTAGCCTTCCACACTCACGTTGAAATAAAAGTAGTTATAATTAAACGCCATCTCTTTGCTCTCCCACGTCTCCATATTTCATTTGTTCTAATTGTTATGTTTCTTCTTGTTATTTACATTATTGACCCAAGTAAATATATTTTTTTCTCCATTTGTTTTATCTCAGATCATGCACATTTTATAGAGAGTTCAAAAAATTAGTAAAGTTGTTGACACCACAAATAAGGGTTTTCAATTATAGTAGTGGAGATTCGGCTCTTCTAAGTTTGGAAGTATATCACATATTTTTTTTGATTGAGTCAATAACTAAATGCTATAATGAGTCGAACTCACGACAAATGAGAGATTTTTTTTTTTGGGTCAAGAACGACAAATGGCAGATTATGTGACTAAATGAAATGGAACCGGCTAATATATGATATTTTTTTATTTTTTTTACTCGGTTTTATGAGTTTATGGAATAATATTGACAGATTAGTCCTCTTAGTCATTGATATTCTCTTTCTTCCCCTATTTCTTTAGGCAAAAGTAAAACACATCTCTCTCCTTTTATTTCTTTTTCAATGAGACTTGTATAAATAATTATCCTCTACTCTCCCACACACGGTGGCGCTCTGAAAACCCTAAAACCAGGTGCCTTCGTCGTCGAATTGGATCCCCTAAGGTACTTTCTCTTCTCTCTCTCTCTCTCTCTCTCTCTCTCTCTCTCTCCCCTATTCAAACTTCACACGACGCTTAGGCCTTTATATCACCGCGCTTCGTTCTCTGCTTCTCCAATTTCTAGGGTTTCTTTCGATTAGATTCATGAAATTCAAATTCTATTTTACTTTCGATTTCGAATTTTCTGAAAGACTCGCGTATTAGATTTTGATGTGAAACCGTTGGTGAAAATCTCTAGGTTAGTTTGAAGTATTATTCAAGTAGATTTTGATTTCAGTTCAATTTTAATGAAGACTGTAAGTGTTCGCAGTTGAAATCTCCGAATAACTAATCTCTGTGTGCTTCGAATTTGTTATTGTCAGGTTCTGATAAGCACCAAGAGTTTGATTTCATGCCATTTTGCTTGCTATAAGTGTTTGTGTTTCTCCGAATCGAAAAATGATAGGTTCCATATTGACCTTGCCAGCTCCTCCCACCGATGGAAACCTGGGGCCGCTGCCGCTTACGCAGCTGACGGAAGTGAAGTCCGAAGAGACGGAATTGAATGAGGAGCTGGACAGAGCCGATGCCCCACCGGCTTCAGTTGCGACGCATACTAGGACGATCGGTATCATACACCCTCCTCCTGATATCAGGAGCATTGTCGACAAGACTTCCCAATTTGTGGCAAAGAACGGGCCGGACTTTGAGAAGAGGATTATAGCTAGTAATGAGAACAATCCAAAGTTCAAGTTTTTGAAATCCTCAGATCCCTACCATGCTTATTATCAGCACCGCTTGTCCGAGTTTCGTGCGCAAGCTCAGTCCTCGGGGCAGCAGCCTTCTACAGAGGGTGATGATTCCGCGGCACCTGAATCAGCAGTCATGGCAGCTCCTGCGGCTGATGGGGAAGAAGGAACACCTAAGCCGGATCCATCTGCGCCGTTTAGAGTGGCGCGGAAAGTTCTTGAACCACCAGAGGCTGAGCAGTATACTGTTAGGCTTCCGGAAGGAATTACTGGAGAAGAGTTGGATATTATTAAGCTTACGGCCCAATTTGTAGCTCGAAATGGGAAATCGTTTTTGAATGGATTGTCAAACAGAGAGAGCAATAACCCCCAATTCCATTTTCTGAAGCCTACTCATAGTATGTTCATGTTTTTCACCTCTCTGGCTGATGCATATTCTAAGGTCCTGATGCCTCCAAAAGGTTTGACAGATAAGCTTAAGAATAGTGTTGCAGACATGACAACTGTGCTTGAACGCTGTGTGCATCGGCTTGAGTGGGAGAGATCTCAGGAGCAGGCAAGGCAGAAGGCTGAAGATGAGATAGAACAGGAAAGGATACAAATGGCGATGATTGATTGGCATGATTTTGTTGTGGTGGAAACAATCGACTTTGCTGACGATGAGGATGAGGATTTACCTCCTCCAATGACACTTGAAGAAGTTATAAGAAGAAGCAAGGTTACAGATATTGAAGAAGATAATGTTGAGCCTGGAAAGGAGGTGGAAATGGAAATGGATGAAGAAGAAATGCAGCTTGTTGAAGAGGGTATGAGGCAAGCAAGACTTGAAGAGATCAATGAAAGGAAGAATGATAATATGGTAACTGATGATCCTGAACCGCCGATGAGAATTGTGAAGAACTGGAAGAGACCTGAGGAGAGGATTCCTGCCGAAAGAGATCCAACAAAGGTTGTCATTTCCCCGATTACTGGAGAACTTATCCCTATTAATGAGATGTCTGAGCACATGAGGATATCCCTCATTGATCCAAAATACAAAGAGCAAAAAGAAAGGATGTTTGCTAAGATTAGGGAGACTACTCTTGCTCAGGATGATGAAATCTCAAGGAACATTGTGGGCCTTGCACGAACTCGTCCGGATATTTTTGGTACTACAGAGGAAGAAGTGTCTAATGCTGTCAAGGCTGAGATTGAGAAAAAGAAAGATGAGCAACCAAAGCAGGTCATATGGGATGGTCACACAGGAAGCATTGGCCGCACAGCGAATCAAGCCATGTCACAGAATATCAATGGAGAGGATCAGAATGATGTTAACAATCTTCCTGGTCCAGCAGCACCTCCTCCAAGGCCTGGTGTGCCTTTGATTCGTCCTCTTCCCCCACCACCTGGTCTTGCCTTGAACCTTCCTCGTGTACCTCCAAACACAATCCAGTATCCTGCTCCATCTAGTGGTGGCCTCCCAGTACCTCAACTAAGGCCCCCTGTCCAATATGCATCAGTCCGACCACCTGGACCTCCAATGCCCATGAATTCTGGCCAGCAGTCGCTTATGGTGAATCGGCCACCTCCTATGCATCCGTCAATGTCTATGAATGCTCCCAGTAATCCTGTACCTCCTCCACCTGGTTCTCAGTATACACCTATGCAAGTTCCCCGGCCTTATATGCATCATCCTGTTCCGCCACCTACAATGCAAATGATGCCTCCACCACCTATGCCTCATGGAATGATGCCTCCACCACCGCCACCTGAGGAAGCTCCTCCACCGCTTCCAGAGGAACCTGAGCCAAAACGGCAGAAGCTTGATGACTCCATGCTTATTGCAGAAGATAAGTTTTTAGCTCAGCATCCGGTATGAACACCTTCCGTATACTTGTCTTTTCACTACTGAAAATCCTTTGAATACTTAAATTCTTATTTACTCCATTTTTCTGACTGAATTGTTTCTTTTTCAATATTTGTTTTTTTTAAACAGGGGCCTGTTCGTATCACTGTGTCTGTTCCTAATGTTGATGAAGGCAATCTTAAGGGACAACTTTTGGAGATCACGGTGCAGTCTTTATCTGAAACTGTTGGAAGTCTGAAAGAAAAAATATCTGGGGAGATCCAGCTTCCTGCAAACAAACAGAAATTGAGTGCAAAGCCTGGCTTTCTCAAGGATAATTTGTCTCTTGCATATTACAATATCGGAGCAGGAGATACACTTGCTCTTTCATTGAGAGAACGTGGTGGTAGAAAGCGATGAACAGATACTTTCACAAGGCTGATTAAGGTTGTTGCTGGACATTCTTGCTACAATGAGAATATATCATGTTGGACTTTGTTAGTTTAACTTCTTTTGATGTTATATTGCAAAGTTTATGTCGGCCATGTATTAATAAGATAATTTTTTGCACTTATTATTTCTGTCTTTCCACTGATGGTAAGTCTCATATTTACTACAGATCTGATGTTTCGGCGAATTTCTATTGGTGAAAGGGAAGTATCAGTTCCTTTTGCTTAGCCAGAGCAAGTGATTTGCTTTTCATTTAATTATTGCTCCTTTTCTTAATGCAGTTTTTTTTTCCTATGGAAAGTATGTGCTCATAGTGGTATTATGATTTTGATATTCCTGGCAGCATTGGTATCAGAATACCTTTATTTATTATGAACTAATTTCAGTGTTCACTTCCGATTTGTTGCTGAAAGATTCTCTCGGTGGATGTTGGTATTTTAGGTCTTTTTCTTACATTTAGTTTCATGTTATTTAGTGAGTTTAACTGGACCTTGAGCAAAACACATTCCACAAACCCATGTATTCTTATTCTTAGTTATCACTGAAACAGCCGGTGGCAAAGCATTGGCCGGTAGAGTTGGTGTTTTCTGATTATGATTGTTAACTACAGGTTTGGACTATGGTATGTGGAACAGTTAGATGTGTATACTTTATGCATCTAAACCAGGTAAGATGTCATTCTATACCATCTGTTTCGTAAAATTTCTTATGTTTCCAACTCAGAAGATGGCAGTTCTTATGCATGCCATTTCTTTTTGCAGCCTGGATTTGGACCACTGGGTTTGATTGCAACACCATGTTAAAGGAACAAGCAGGATTATTTATTAAATTTTTTCTAGGATTATTACAGCAGCCTGAGATAGTAACTATATGAAGACAATCTGTGTTAAGCTAGCTATTGAGTTTGAATATTTTTCAACTGTTTCAGACCCACTGTTGTGTTCTACCCTTATATTTGTTTAGGATTGCCAGATAAGATTTTAATGATAGAGAATGTTGCCCTTAGGGGTTTGTGGATGAATTGGTCCAGTTGGCTTAACAAGTCACTTACCTGTGAGGGTGGCAATATAGTTTGTCTTTGTTTTAGTCTGTCTATGCTTAAGTTCGTTGGTCTTGTCTTTGTCACCTTTCTATTCTAGCTTCTTATATAGGCAGTTTAACTGTTACTTGTGATGGTAGTATTATCAAGAGAAGCCAATCTTCCAAAGAGCCTGCATTAGAACTTCAATTGGATTGTTGCCAAACAAACCTCTGGCAGTTCATAGGTCATTCACCCATTTCACCGTTTATGTTTGCAGAATGCCCTAGTTATAGGATCGATTCCTTTTCACTTCTCAGATATGATTATATATCCTCGCATGTTTATTTGAATCCTAAAAGACATTATACGTAAAGTTATGGACATTCCGTTTGTTTTTTTTTTTTGGCATAAAGGAAACATTACATTTGGTTGATGAGTGAGGATGCTCACCATTATTCTTTCTTGAAACTGAGAATGATAAAATCTTTTATCTAGTGGATTTCTGGGTTGTTTAGGCGCTTGGATTGAGATATATAAGAACTTCAGATATGTATTTTCTGGGACATATTAAATTTCTGTGGTCGCTGTTTCATATATGGGTTATCGTATTTGATGATGATGCTATTGCCTGGTACGTGGTTTTAGATTGCGTAGACAGGTCTCATTCTCGTGCATAAATCTTCGATTATGTATCCAGAGTTTGAGGCTTCGTTCTCTTCCTCCCTTGTTTCGAAGTTTGTCAAAGAGCCTCAGAAAATGTGATACTGTGATAGAATCATAGAAGTGCCCACTGCGATCTGGCCTGCATATTCCTTTCTTGGAAAACATGTGGGGCGATAATAAAAATTCGCGCAACCAAATCAATACCTCACTTCTCATAGAGACAAGGAGTCCGACTCTAAATTGTCTTTTGAAACCTGCCCACTCCATTTTGAATCAACACTACGTCTTTTCAGTACAATTCCTGAGAGGACAACATTGCCAATGAGAAGTGTTAATTGTATACTGTATTTAGGGGTCTTATTCTCACACTTGTTTTGCTTTAGTGTTGCCATCTTCTTGATAAGTACTTTATTCGTTGGCGGAAAATCTCTTCCCACTTGGTGCATATAAGATGTACTACCACCATTTTCTCATCAAATGTCACTCTTGACTGCAAGTCCCATGCTTTTATGTCTAGACCGAACTCTGACATTAAGAAGCGCTACACATAGAGAAGAAACGAAATGACATATGGCTATGATCCAAATGTAAGTTTAGACTCGCTTCCAAACCTTGAGAACCGATCCCTGAACTTTAGCCTAAAACCATATTCAATCAGAAGTCATTGGAATACCAAACACAGTACACTAGCTATAAAAATTCAATTCTAAATTTCCAATCAATCATGTCAAGTCTTGTATTATTATTGCCAGAACATGCACACAGTAGATGACATTTAGTCATCAAGATTCAAGAAGCTCACAGTCAATACTTTGGAGATAAACCTTCTTTGCTGCTATGTCATATGCAACATTATAATTTTGCTGTGCCAGAATTCCAATAACATTCAAACTATCTCCCTCACCCACCGCCATTTGCACAGCCATACAGACTTCATTTTCACTTACTACTTCGAAGAAGCTTGCTTTGTCCATAACCAAATCAACCCCTCCTGCCAAGTGAAAGGTCGCAACTGGAAATCCAACAAGGTCTTGGTCGATTGTTCCCTTGTAGCAAAGAGCTGTGGGAGAGTCAGGATCTTGGACACGTTCTAATTTTCCGTCCAGTAGTTTTTGCACTTCAGCACTTAGTACATCGTATGCAGCTTTAACCAAGTAGCTTACTGTTGTTCCGGAGTCGATGATTGTTCCACCAGTAAATCCAGTTCTGCTGAAAACTTTTGGATCAATTTGGAGGCGGGACTGGCCTAAGCTGATGCCCTCCAGGGTTAGATAGTAAAGTTCATCAATCATTTCAAGAGGGGTTGCTGACCCTTCTGTCTTTGTACCCTCACCCAAGATCAATTGGTTGTGAGGGTAGTTAGGGTCCCTTATGCTTCCAATGCAATAAGAAAATTTGGAGCCTAGCTTGGTTGTCAGAGATATTTGTGAAGCGCCAAGACCTAGCACTCCACTTATCTGTCCTTCGTAGGCAGCAACATTGATGTGTCCACAGCCGATAACAGCATCGGAGATGACGCTAAGCCCTTCGTCTGATGTCTGGAATGTGAGTTTTTCAGTTGCGATGAGTCCTTCAGCAGACGAGTTGTCGAAGTATTTTTGATTGAACCTGCATTGGTTTAAGAAATTGCACTTATCAGCAGGCTTTTCAAGAACGCAATCGGGAGATCCGCAAGGCAAGATTTTGTATGTGGAGGACTTGGAAGGATCAAATATGGGACTGGATTGTTTAAAACACTGTGTGCAAGGCAGGCATTGAATCCACAATAAGTCGCTGCCTGTATCTATCGTTACAAGCTGTGGAACTGGAGGTTCTCCAAATGAAAAATTTGCCATAAACTGTGCTGCAGTGTTCTCCGGAACAAGATGGGCACGGGTATCATCTACCACGAAAGCATTAGTACTCTTTGCTTTTAGGTATGCATAGCGTGCCGCAGAGCTCTTCACTGAGCGTGAAACAAGATCTCTAATGCTCGCGTTAGGGTTATAATAAGGAGACAAAACTGAATCATGGTGAATGAGTTTTGTGATAATGCCTTTTGGTTTTGTGATGGTGGAGACTGTTGCAGTGTTGGCTGGTACGTATAAAGTATGGAAGATTAAAAAGAAGGTGATAAGAGAGAGCTTAACAAGTTGTGCAACTGTGGCTGCCATAGCTACCTGCTGGAAGGTATTCTATGGAACAGGTGCATCTATATAGGTCTCGCGATTGGATTCTAAGGAAAGCATATCGTCTTAATTACTAATTAGGAAATCAGAAAATGGTAATCTCGATCGTGTGTTGTTCAAATTAAGGCAGCACTAATGGCTAATTGATGTAAATATGGAGAACAATCTGCATATATAGAAAGAAGCTTTTGTGGAGATCGAATCTGCATAGTTAACGCCATAACCTAAATTAAAACAATAATTGATCATTTCCAAAACATATTAAGATTTCTTTTATAAGTTTCTTGAATGTATTCATTCCGCTACTTTAGGGCTGAAATAATCACCCCAGTTCATTTCCTATATATGATGAAGGAAAATAAAGAAGTTCATGTATCTAATAATCGTCCAGAGATCTTTAGTCATCATGATTCAGGATTCCGAATTAACCTAAATTGGTGTGGACTGTAACAAGTTAGTTTTCAGACTCATCTCTTTAGGTGGGTTAAACCTAAAAAGTGCTCGAGCAGGGGAGGTTGCTTCTCTGGAATTCAATTTATTTAATTTGCAATCATGTCAATCTTTTTCGATCTAGAAACAACCCGCTCGAGCAAGCTAGTCCCTTTATAGTTGTATAACAAGGCGTCATACGATTACGAGTCCCTACCCGTCGAGCCTATTTACAAGGACAAGTTAAAGACCGTGACTCCTGAAAATGTAAAACACATAATGTTGTCTCCTGCAAAAGAAAGTTCGAGTATAAATATAGAAACTGGCCCGCACTGTGAGCTTAGATCTTTGCGTACTCCCTAGCTCTGGTACTATGTAGTTTCTATTTAATTTAACATATTTTGTTATCACAAAGACACAATCCACATATATATATATATATATCCAGAGTGAATTTTCACCATGAAATTACAGAGTAAAGTTCCAATTTTAGCACACTTTTTGGTCAAATATTTTCATCAAAAGTGATTCAATATTTATGTATGATATTCAAGATCATCTCTACAAAGTTTCATCCAATTCGGTTATCGTTAAGGTATTGAAATTATATTAAATCAATGAACGAATTAAAACTGTTCAACGTAAACCGTTTATGTAAATCTCAATTTTGAAAGCTCAAACCATTGTCAAATTGGATGAAACTTTGTAGAGATTATCTTGAATAACATACCTAAATATTGAATCACTTGTGATGAAAAAATTTAACCGAAAATTGTGCTCAAATTAGAACTTCACTCTGTAATTTCAGAGTGAACCTTCACTCTGGATAGAGACTATATATATATATAGTTGCCATTCTATATATGTCGACCATCGACGTCTTCGATTCTTACACAAAAGGTCACAGACAAGCTAACTAGGGTTTAAATTTGTTGGAAAAGTCACTCGTATATCAAATGGTTGGTGCCCTACGTACGCTTAACATGCAGAAACAAAGAGTTTGAAATCGGTTGGTGCTGCATGGCTACTATTAACAGACCATTCAAGTATTGATTTACTGTTAGCTATTTCCCCATACTAATATTTCTTAGACTGTTAATATATTGTAAATTTAGTAATACCTTGTCAAATATAGTACTGTATGAGAGATTAAAATTGGAGATCTGACTGGATTTAATCACCCATTTCATATCATTTCTTGTTAATAAACCCATGCAAGGTCGCAAACAAATACATATGCTCTTAAAAAATTGATGTATGTTGATCACGCCAAGCATCAAAACACGCAGAATATGAATATGAATAGATGACATTTAGTCATCAAGATTCAAAAAGCTCACAGTCAATGTCTCGAGATAAACCTTCTCTGCGGCTACGTCATATGCCACGTACATTATATTTTTTCTGTGCTAGAATTCCAATAACATTCATATTCCCAGCCACACCGCCCTCCCCATTCGCCCAGCCATACAAAACACGTCCTCAGTCCTCACTCATGACTTGGAAGAGGCTCGTTTTGTATCCAGAACCAAATCAACCCCTCATGCCAAGTGAAATATTGTTCCAACCGGAAAACCAACAAGGGTCTTGCTCTATTATTTTCTGATAGCAAAGAGCTGTGCCGTGGGAACATTAGGATTTGGCCATTTGGGGGGGGGGGGACACCTTCTAATATTTTGTTTGCTAGTTTTTGCACTTCAGCACTCAGCATCATATAAATCTTTAACCACGTAGCCTAGTGTTGTTCTGGATCGGAGTCGATGATCATTCCGAATCTGTTATATACTTCTGGATCAAATTGGAGGAGGGACTGCCGAGGCTCATGCCCTCTAGAGAGTAAGATAGTATAGTCCATTAACGATTTCAAGAGGGGTTGCTGCCCCTTCTATGTTTATACCCTCACCCAAGATCAATTGGTTGTGAGGGTAGTTAGGGTCCCTTATGCTTCCGATGCAATAAGAAAACTTGGAGCCAAACTTGGTTGTCAAAGATATTGTTGAAGAGCCAAGACCAAGTACACTCCACTTATTTGTCCATCGTAGCGAAGAACATTGTCATGAGCACAGCCGAGAAATTCATCGGAGATGGTCTTCGTCAGATGTCTCCAAGGTGAGCTTTTCAGCTGCGACAAGTCCTGAAGCCTTCGTGCCATCAAGGTATTCTAGATTGAATTTGCAGTTGTTTGAGGGATCACACTTGACAGTATTATGAGGCAATACAGTACAGTATGGAGATGTGCATGGCAAGGTTTTGTACGTGGAGGACTTGGAAGGATCAAACATGGGACTGGATTGTCTAAAAACACTTGGTGCAAGGTAGGCATTGAACCCACAAGACGTCGTCAAAAGTTGTCGAACTTGTGGCTTTCCAAATGAGAAATTTGCCATAAACTCTGCTTCACAGTTCTCCGGAGTCCGGAACAAGAGGGGCATGGCCATCACAAAAGCATTAGTGCTCTGTGCGTTATGTATGCGTACCGTGTCACGGAGCGTTTCACTGATTGTGAAACAAGATCTGTAATGCTTGCATTAGGATTATAGTAAGGAGACAGAGCG
The DNA here is from genome assembly GCF_933775445.1 of Argentina anserina. NCBI lineage: Eukaryota > Viridiplantae > Streptophyta > Magnoliopsida > Rosales > Rosaceae > Argentina > Argentina anserina. The sequence goes on from NC_065875.1 coordinate 6,050,824, forward strand.
GAATCTCGATGGATGAGTTTTAAGACAAAACGCTTTGGTGTTATGATGGTGGAGGCTGTGGCTGCAGGGTTGGCGATGAAGCATGATGTATGTAAACTGAAATAAGAAATAGTGATGAAGGAGAGCCAAACAAGTTGTGTAACAAGGAGAGCCCATGGCTACGAACCAGAAGGATTTCTATTGAAGTAAAGGGGCCCTAGGCCTAGCTAGGATTATTTCCCTACTTTGCTTGCTTTCCTAATTAATTAAGATTGATCACCTTATAAGAACAAGTCCATCCACATCACCCCAAGACCCGAGTAGAAAAATCAAGTTTCCACGCATAAAAAAAAAGAAGACCTCGGTCTTGCTAGGCTTCTCTTGGGTCAAACCCAGGATCAGACCACCATTTTTGTGACCCAGGTCTTTTCTACCATGTCAACCCGAGCCCACAAATGTTTTTAATCAAGATTATTCAATTCAGCTTATATTTGAATCTAAATGTCATGAATTAATAATCAGTTTATTTATAATGGTAATGAAATAAATATAAAAAAAATATGAAACAACATAGATTTTTTTCTAAATTTTTACCAAGGACCAAAAATAAGATTATAGACAACTTTGGATTATTCTCTATATATATAAAAATTCAATACTTACTATTTATTATATATATCATAGTTTATTTATAACCCCTTATTAATAACAAGGAAAAAAGTAATACAAAATTTAATAATTTATAAATACCACGTGGTGATCCAAGTCATTAACCAAACTAGTGGAAACTGTTGTCCAGTGGCAGTGACCTAGAGTGACCCAGGTCACACTTGTGACCCAAGTCTTCACCCACGATGACCTAACCGGTGGATTTGCTCTAAAAATCCAAAATGAAAATTAAGGAACACAATTATTTTCAAGGGAGAATAATCTGCCTTCATTGGTACGTGCATTGCTTTTCCTCATAATGTGGATTGGCTTTGTTTGCGACCTCACAGACTCATAGTCCTTTCCCTTCTAATTATCTTGGACCCTAAAGCCAAAATAGGAATATTATTCCGAAGGAGCTTGGTGCATTGGTACGTGTTAAGTGTGTAACTTGAATCCCATTTAAAAGCTAGAATCATTTTATTTTTACTGATGTTGGATGAAGTTTACAGGGGTATTTGACGCATTTACAAGATGAGCTCAGCACCGTAGACCATACTACGATCATGTTGGTATTTTGAGTATTACAAGATTTGATTGTTTGATCATGGCGGAATCAGAGTTTCAGATTTTCGGGGTTTGATTAGTTTGATCAGCTGATCAGCATTTGCGTTTTTTGAGTTAGAGTATTGAAATTGATCAACTGCACTCCCAAGGTTTCAAGACGAAAGTGTCAATAAGCTTCCTTAAACAGAGTCGCTACCAAATTAATAACTCCACCTAAATAAAAATGTTACAAGTTTCTGATTTCAAAATAAGTTTGGAAATCACCCAAATTGGTGAATTTTTCTTTTTTGTATAGAAACAGTGACAAAGAGTTTCGAGCATATATCGACTTTATATTTCATCGTTTACGATTCACCACTGCAATCCCTACACACTGCTCCAGAAATTTTACGTACGCACAGATAGAAGCACAAACATTTGTTAAAGCTTGAAATTCACATAACTATTGTATTTTGTATTTGCCACTTCAAAGTTTAGACTTCATCTTGTACAGGATAAACCACAAAGTGCAGCGAAAGGGACCCCAAAAAGAATTTCTGTACTAGAAATATAACACTGAGCACAAAATGAAGGGTTCAAAGAGAAACCATATACCCATACCATCCCTGTGGAAGCAACACTAGCTTGTTAGCTTCCAACTCTAGTTACCCTAACTGCTCTGCCGGCCTCCCCTCCCTTGCACTCAAGAACTGTGGTCGGGAACAATCGAGCCTTAAGAATTTGGCAATTTACAACTTCGTCAGCTATACTGGAACAAGATGAAGTGAAAGGGTCGATACCATCCAACCAAAGAATAGAGTAAAAAAATCAGGCTCAAACTGTTGTATAATTGGCAAAAAGGTGCAACAAGTTATTGAGACTCTCTGGATGAAACTTCCTTGCAAACAAGTAACATGGTCGTTGTATACCATTCCATAAGCACGGCCATCTTTGCACTACTTTCTGCAAAACCAAAATATAAAGGAGATTGAGTTATACCGGTTTAACCAAGCTATACAATTCCACAGCGATGAATTCAGAATCTACTGGATTAATACCTTTGCATCACTGGTTACATGGACGCTCACATCAACAGACTGCAGAAAACAAAACACTCAGTCAAATAACAAGATTACAAAGAAAACAGTACCCAGATGTCTTACTTTATGATGTAGTGAACCCAGATGTAAATCATGTAATGATAAACCAGAAATGCAAGCAACCACAATTACTACAAGAGAGAATTAATATGACATATCCACTCTGTCATAGCAAGCCACCAATGAGATCAGACGAGATCATTATTTAAACGAAGACTAAATTTTACTAGCAAGACGCATGCACCACAAGGATATCCAAAACTTTCTTCTTGGACTGTTGCATGAAATTGAACAGATGACACTATTGGCTGTAATGTCATGCAACATGGTACATGTATTAGGTGAAAAGAAGAACCAAGGATCAACTGTAACTGGCAGTCAATTTCATATAGCTTTGCACTACATAAGCAAACTATCATGTATGCATGCAATTGAATGTCTGTAATGAAGAAAAAACAAAAATATATGGAAGAAATGTACCGTAATATTTCTCAGAAGCTCGTAACTAATATCCTCAGCCTTGTATAACTTTGGGTGCCACTTTCTTTCAGACCAATCAACGTGTGTTACAGACCAGTTTGCAATTCCACCAGGATCAATTATCTAAAGGTAAAACAAACTTCCAATCACACAGATGCTAAAACAACATAACATGGAAGATGAAAATATTAGAGCAAAGATCCTCACATTAAAAAAGGTTGGCAAGTAATGTTCATCAGCAATGCAATTGCGCCCCTCCAAACCTGGCTGTAATCAGGAAGAACAATAGTACAATACATATCAGTGACTTATTATGGCCTCAAATAATACAATCTTATCTTTTAAGAACCAACCAAGCCTATAAGATACTTGCATGTCCCGCTGTGTGAAAGGGTGACTCATAACCATTACCAATGAAGCAATTAAAAATAGTAGCGGACAACTCATGCGTGAAGGTATTCTACTAGTGTACGATCGACTTTTAGAGGCAATTTGAAAATAGAAGAATATCAAGAGATAGAACCAGAGCGGGTATAATCTTTGGTCAAGAAATTATTCATCACCTTGCAGTAATCCCGAAACTTTGAGTAGTAAAGATTATCAGCCATTATAATAACAGCATGCTGACGCTTGACTGAGAACCACTGCAAATTTTTATGGAAACAGCACATTAGTACAATAATAATAAATAAAAAAAGAGAGATAAAGTTCACCAAACCAAGCTAAAGCGTATCTCAGAAGAAAAAGGAGAAAACTAATCCCCTTGCCACCACCAAACCAAGCTATAACGTAGGGAAAACTGTCTTACATCACGATCAATGGTCTAAATAGCGGTTATCGGCATCGTATCGGTTTTGTAAAATAAAAATATAACGGGGATATATCGAGATATATCGGATTATATCGGATTTATCGTTTTTGCTAATTTTTAATTAAATTTAATATATTTATAAACATATTCATCAAAATATACCAAATAAACTTGAGAAATTAAAACTTATAGAAGTAAATGTACTAAATAAACTTCATAAAAATATTTTTGATTGTTGACAATTAAAATACATAAATAGTTTTAATTAATAAAAATAGAGGTGATTGATCTCTCTTCATTGAATGCTATCGACGAAACTTTCATTTTCTTTAAAAAAAAATAATAAAAAGCACCGATATATCGTCATTTGACTTAATTTCTCGGGTTGACCGATATAATAGACGATAAGCAACTTATCGTATCGTTTTCTTAATATCAGGGATATATCGAGGATATATCGGGATATTTAGAACATTGATCACGATAACAGCACACATGATATATGTAAAGCACTACGACCTCAGAGAAAATCTATTTCTCATTAGCCACCACCTAACCAAGCTAAAACATAGAGAAAACACTCAAAACAGAAGTCTTACATGGATAACAGCATATATGCTCTATGGAAAGCACTATAACCTCACTGAAAATCTATTTCTCATTAGCCTACATCAAAATCCTTCAATTTGGTTTATACCACAGAATCAAAATTATTTTTCAGGAAGGTCCTATTGCACTACAATTAACATGTGCTAACAAGACCTCCTGGCAAGGCATAAAAACAGGCTAGTAAATCAACAAAAGGAAAACTATTCTTAATGATCCAAAACATAGGAACAATATCTGGAGCCTCAGTAGTATGGAAAATTACCTGTGCACCCTTTCTGAAGTCTTTCATCTCAATTTCAGGTAACATGTGTTCTGAGTACCTGCCATTTCCATGCGGACCAGGATCTTCAAAGCTGAAAACCAAATGACAAAGTTTATTAATTTGACAACTACGAGCAACAAGTTGTCTTGAAATCAACTGGAAGTAACTTATTCAAATTTTTAAATATACTGTTACAGAACAAATGTCATAACTACACTACTTCAGAATAATTTATTGTTCTAATCGAAATGCATTCATATAGTGGCTACCCCAAGAGGTAGACTAAGACATAAGCCCAAACAAGAGGATTTCACGTACCAGTCAACGTAGCTTATATTTGTATTCATCAGATAGTGATAGATATAGTCAAACGTATACAATGGTACGCAACTGCATTAAAAAAAAGAATTAATAAGAAATTAATAATAATAGAACTATAAGAGCTCGACAGAAAAAGAATAGCTAAAGCTACCTATAATTTGATCACCTTTCAGAAAGTAACACAAAGTGCTGGTTATCAGGATCTTGAAGAGCTGCTGCCAATAATCGTCTCTCTGCATCTACCATGGAAATTTTTCCCCAAATCACCTGCAAGCATGATCAATCATACATCTAATTTACTAGATGATACAAGACATTTATGATCAAACCACCATCAATACTTGTACAGTAAGTGATTATGCAGCAGAAAAATGCAGACATGAGTAGCAATCATATAAAATTGACCTAAGATTCTACTTATAATTGTTTTGTAGTTCTGTTGGTAGTTGGTACCAAATCTGATCTGATTTCCAGAAAAAGACTGATGTAAAAGGATTTTATGCAGTATGTAATCCCACTTTTCTTCTACATGTTACTGTAGTCTTACTATATGCATGACTAAATCTAACTCTTTACATGGTATTAACGCTAAAATTTCATGGATCCTAGATTAAAATTTATCAGGTATTAGATTGTCTGACGCACTTGTTTTATTATTTTAGGATTTAAACCAAAAGGCAAATCTTGCACACTACGTATTAAGAAATTGAAACTATTGATGTAATGTATGGGGTAGGATCTGTTGTTTAAACATATTCATCTGGCCCGAAGGTTACATGAGTGGCTATTGGTATTCAGTTGACATTGCATGTAAATAAAACATTTTGCAAAGAATGCAGTGATGGTGAGAAAATAAAGCAGGTTTTACCTGGTCACTGCGTATCTCTCTATTAGCAAAGTAACGGCTCAGATGAACTGCCTTTTCTTTAGATGCATGCACATAAACAGAGAACTTTCCCTCATGACCCTGTAAATAAAAGATGTATAAGCTCAAGTATACAACCAGCAGGGAGATGGGTCGAAGCAGGAAAAATATGAAGGGAAAGAAAAAGAGTCAACATTATTTGTCTGGTCAATAACTCGATAATGATTAAACCTTACATGGAAGAATTTATCCCAGAGCTTCTCAAAAGGCACAGCGCTAGGTGTGAGGAACATGAATGCTAGTTTCGGGTTTTTCGATTGAACAGGAGGTGCACTAAGAATTTCTTTTATCACTACCTGGGATGCAATCTCATCATCATTATATTCCCTTGCCGGAACAGGTGGAAGCCAATCCGAAATAGCCTTACAACCCCTAGAAGAAAATATGTAACAGGCGGCGCTGCTCTGTGGCGGGTAGAGAAAAGCACAAATGACAAAGATGCTAACCAACGACACCAAGACAATGATCCACAATGGCCTCTTCAAAGGTGGCCGATGGCGAGCACCAGAAAATATAGGAATATCACCCATGCCTATGCGCCAGGGATGGCCCGTCTTCATAGCCTACTGATGCATCTTTTGTCTATTGTTCCCATCTACCATTGCACAGTCAGACACAGATTTCGCACTACTCTAGCAACAACCCTTCAATTGAAGGGTGCAAATATTCCGCAATCTGCAATTACAATTACAGCATAAGGCTTACAATAGATTAGCAAGTCCGACGTAATTGCAAAGAATGTTAGATTTAAATTCAGCTAAATTCAAAGTGAGCAGAATCAAAAACCAAATCGAATTGAAAATAGTCAAACAATATACAAAAGGCTTAGGAAAATCATGCTAGCATTCCCACAAAACCAATGCTGAGATGGTGCCAAGTCCAATACAAATCTAATACCTTATCTATGCAACAATCAGAGCCGAAATCCACCAACAAAACAAAACATAACAAGAGCAACAAATCAATTCATTCTGGGCAAGGAGATGAAATTTGGACAAGGAAAAAGTCTAGTTTGAGGCTAGAACGCTGAGAAGTAGCCCACCAACCAAAACCAAACACTATCGATTTATGTAGGTCAACAATCGCAGTAAATAAAAGTCAAACCAACACCCAGATTTCAATCTCACTCCCAGTAAAAATAAAAACCATCAAAATCAGAACCCCGAAACCAAACACTGCTCCGCTCCAATCTCAAAACCCAAACAAACGGAACAGTACATTAGTTTGAAAAAAGTAGAACTAAAATCTGGCATTGGAGTTACCTGAGGGGACTAAGGATCTGAAAATCACATGAAGCTGTCGGAACCGAGTGTCGGAGATCTGGAAATCTGAAGGTGTTTTTGAATTGTGTTTGACTGTGTAAGATCTAGGGGAGATGAAAAAAAAAACAGACACAGTCGAACTCAAGTAGCCGAGAAACAGGGAGAGACAAGGAGGTAAGAGATGAGTTAAAAGGAAGAAGGAAGGAAGAGAGAGAGAAAGAGAAGTGGGATGTGTTTGTTTGATTCCTTAAGACGATTCTATGTTTCTGGTTCCAAAATTCTCTTCTTCTTCTTCTATTTATTCTCTTCTTCCCACAGAGAGAGAGAGAGAGAGAGAGAGAGAGAGAGAGAGGGGGGGGCCGAGGGGGAGGGAGTCTTAAACAGTCGTTTGCCTTTCTTCCAAACACACAAACAAAGCCGGCGATTCAATCACCCTTTTCTCTATTTTCTTTTTCTTTTTTTTCAATAGTTATAATTCAAGTGGAAGACTACTTTGTGCGTTCTCTGCTTACCTCCACTCCGCAGTCCGCACTCTCGGCGCGTGCCTTACGCGACTGTACCATTTTCTTTTTCTTTTTTCTTTTTAAGGGAACGGCCATTTTTTTCAGGGTTAATTCCTCTAATGATACATGATGTATAATTACTTGGATGTTTTGGTAATTAATGTATGAAAACGGACAATTTGATACTTGAAGTTCTCGTTTGAAAACCATTTTGGTACCTCCATCAATTTTGATAATATTTTTAGGGTTAATTTCGTCATTCTAGCTCAAAACTCATTAAATTCATTTCTTTCTATAATTGCCTTTTTGAAGATAATTAAATTGATATATTTACTCCACTTGACATCTACTTTGCATATATTGAAAATACAATCTTGTTCTTACTATATTTATTGCATCCTAATTATTTTCCGCAAAGGAAATAAATTGCCTTTATGCAATTTTAATTTTTTATTCATAACAATATTTTTTTAATTACTTATAACTAAAATTAATTTAGATTGATAGCTACATTATGAAAATTTATATACGTAAATTATCACAGGTGCTAAGTGGATGAGTTATCAAATTTTTGGTGATAATTTAGAAACAATTTGGAGGTAATATAAAAATAATGAAGTAAATTAGAGCTAGGATGACGGAAATAACCCTGAAAATATGATCAAAATTGACATAAGTACCAAAATGGCCTAGATTTGAAAACTTCAGGTATCAAATTGTCAATTTTCATATATCAGGTACCAAATTGTCCAAATAGCCAAACATTAAGTATTATATGAGGAGTTTATCCTTCTTTTAAACCTGCGGGTTGCAAAATCTAAGAAAAAAAATAAAAAAGGATCATTGTGTTTTCCTTTAAACTTACTTCCTTTCAATTTTTCTCTTGATACATGGTAGTCAATACTCACAATACGCAGATTATGTAATGTAATCAATAAGAGGCTTCTATGTAATATATATATATATATATATATATATATATATTTGTGTTACTGGAATAATAAAAAAATCATAGGCGTTGTCATGGTCGCATGTAGGCAGCCTTGTGCCACCTTGTATCGTAGCTTCATGTTGAAAGACAACATCCATTAAAATTGATGGGACTCCGAGTCTCTAGAAGATACCAAGCAAGAGAACCTAAGATGGCATCGCTTTTTCACCAAGGATGTCGATCATGTTGGAGGACCAGCGACTGTGCAGGAGCATCGCTTAGTCATTCATGCAAAGGCTAGGTTTGGAGGTGGCCGGAGAGGTCGGCGTCGAATAAATTTGGGTTTGAGGATGACTGCTTGGCTTGCTGGCAAAGCGCGAGGGATTAATGGATCCTCTTTTAGATGCGGCATTGGGCTCTCGACCGTACTCTCCAGTCAGGCGGATCTAGGCTTGACGGCATGGAGGTTTTCTCTGGGGTTATGTGTCATGCTCAATTGTTTGGTAACATGAACAAGGTCGGGTAGGGAGAGTGGAGTCATGATGCAGGCCAGCGTTGCTTGGCAGAGGCGGATCTGCGATGTGACCGAGACTGGGCCTAGGTCTAGGCCTTTGTCTCCTGGCCCTATGAAGCTTCTGGTGGTTGGACTGAGGCCTTCACCGTTGTTGCTTTTGTTTTTCCATTTTGTTTTTATTCTATTTTGTTTGCTTTGAACTTTAGTTTTTGGTTTTTTTCTTTTGCTTGGTTTGATTCTTGTATTCCCATGTTGATTATGTCATTCCTTGTGCATGGTGCTTACTACTTAGATAGGTGGGCGAGATATATGTCATTTGGCTTTTTGCCATGAATCTTTGTATATCATGAAAAGATGGTAGCATGTGACATGTAGAGGTATTCCCTTGACTTTTGTTTGATCTCTGAATGAAAGTATTCATCTTAAAAAAAAACTCACAATATGTGGGACAATAGAAAGTAATTTGCTTGAATGTCATTAACTAAATAAGAAATGACTGAAATGATGATGAAATGAACATGGGTTTAAGTAAGGTTGGAGAATATTTCCACTCTCTTATTCGGGTCGGCACTGTAACCAGCACAACCCCGAGACTGTTCAATTCTAATTATTTTTATACGTCTCCTGGGCACATCATTCCCCACTCCTTCCTATAATACTGGAAATCGTCTCTCTTTCTTCACTGAGAATGTGGGGCAACATGAATGACGATTTAGTTGTCTAAATCTATAGCAAGGTCAGTGAGGATGAAGATAGGAAATCATTCTCGGAGGTGTGCAAGCAATGGCCATAAGTAGAGCATCTTACTCGAACATCACTTGGGGCGCTGATGCATCGTCCCGCTAAATAAGCTTAAAAAATTCTCAAGCTTAGTCGATATAAGATTAGGGGAGGTTATCAAAATAAGGAAGATGAATAATAAAAAAGTATGGTATCATCTGATAGAGCGTTGGTTAGAACGTCTATAAAATACCCTGAAAAACATCATCGTTAGTATAGAATAAGCAGAGATCGTTCAGTCCGGGGAATCAAAAGGGCCTAAACACTTATCATGTTATTGGGGGATTTGATTTGGATTCTAAAACTACAACTTAAAATCAATCCTAAATTACTTATATACAATTGATCAACCATTCATCACCTAACCAAAACACGAATTCTACTCAAGAAACATGTATGACATGCATAGAACAACATATAGGCAGCGAATTATTTTGATTTTTTCTAAGTGCATTTCAATTCCAATTCTAATCAGAGTCTGAAGCGGTTCATCTAATCATTAAGACTTCTTAATTATTTAGAATCAACGAAGCGTTTAATCCTAAACATATGCTAAAAAGAGTTCAACATAACGAAGCGTACTAGTTAAACAACAAAGTAGCACATAAGCACAATAAGTCGAATTGGAAACATGTTACACAAGCATGGCGTCACTCATCTTGATTAAGCATGCAAATTCCTAGAACTATCACAACCCTAAACAAGTATCAATAATTGAAACACGAAGCGCATATTCAATCAATGAACACTTTGGTGAATGAAATCGCAACCTTAGGAGAACTATGGCCTTGACTTCCTCAAGCATTGATTTAGATGCACAAGTTCATGGAATTAATTGAAATAAAACCTAAATTATTTCGAAAATCCTACTACCCTAAGCTATTACACACGGCATACACACATGATCAAGAGTTCATACAATCAAAACATAAAACCAAATAAGTCTGAATTTATGTTCTTCATATATAAAACCGAAAATAACATCCAAGAATTGATACAATAAAATCGAAAATTGCAGAAAACCTAAATAAAAATTACAAGCCATGGATGAATCACACATTAGAAACCTTGAAGGATGAAGCAAAGATGAATTCGATTATGGAGAGACAAGAGGGGGAGCATGGCTTGGTGGAGAATGGATGAAGTTTTTGGCTCGAATTTTCTGGGTATTTTGGCAGGGTTTCGGCTTGGATTTATAGAGAATGGAGATAATATTTGTGAAGGGAGGCCGTGCTTTTTATAGAGGAATGAGGAGATGAGAGGTTGCTAGGGTTTTGGTGGGCTGATCCATGTATGCACGGCTGAGATCTTCAAGGCTCCCATGGATCGAATGGCTCTCATTGTTTCCTTGATTTAATTCAGCCTTTATCTCATATTTCTTCTAGGGTTACACGGCATGGGCTGGACTCTTTTTCCTTGGTTGATTGTTTGGCATGGCAAGACTCCTTAAATGCATAGATAAATTCCCTTCTTTTCCTCAATGAACTTGGACGGAATCATGTCCTTCTTTTCCTCTAATCTGTGTATGTGTGACTCCTTGTAGCTCACGGCTCCTTATTTCTCTCATGTGAAGATAGCACGGCTGGACTCTCCTTTTTCTTCTTGGATATGGGCTGAAAACATGAGTAGCTTCATCTTCAAGCTCCTTGCCGTGCTCTACTCTTTTCCAACATGGAATAGGACTCCTTGAAATTCTCCAATTCGTGCCTCTTTCTTTTCCCATGAATTATCTCTTTTATCTGAAAATAAAAACCAAAATTAATGAGAAGAAGATAATTCATTCGAAAATAATGTCTTAATCTAGACATTGTTGTCTTAAAAAAACACATGTAATAGATGAGCTCAACTAGATTAGGAAAGTTTCTAATTTGCAAAAAGGAAACTTACTAGAACAAGAAAGTTCATTTAGGAAAGTTTCGTAATAAGAGTTTGAGTTCAAGTAGGACTTTCCAAAATGATACGCTTCCTAGTCTAACAAGGATTCCTAATGCAAAAAGGACTCTCAAGATATCGCCAATGCGACCAAAACGTAGAAAGATGAATACTCATAATCCAACTAGGTTTCCTAGTCCTATAAGGATTCCTACTCAGACTAGGACTCTAGACCCATTCTTCGTTTTTAACTCGTTTAAGCACAAATACACATCCATAACCGTCCTAGACTCCTATTGTGACTCAATGACTCGATATTACAACAATAAGGGCTAAGCAAAGTACAAATGGAGGTAAAAACATATTAAGAACGTCGCACAAAGTGCTCTTATCATCATCCAAGTAACAACCGACTCAAAGTCATAGTTGGACATTTTTCCAAGCTCGAGACCTTGATGATTTGCTATGAAGCAGTTTCAAATGCCCAAAAAAATAGTATTTTGGGGACAAAAGGTATACAAGCTTTGCGAATAGTGTCCTAAGTTATCCACATTTATGTTTCAAGGGATGATGTTGGTAGGGAATGTTGAAATTGTTGTGCTTTCGAACTTGGTACATAACTTGAGGTCTTTGCATTTGAGTGGTAATAGTATAATCTCTAACAATACATTTAGAGTATCGATCAGGTCATCTTCGATTAGCACATTAGAGTTGAAAGACTTTAGTAAGTTCACTGATAACATGGATTGAGATTCTGAACAGATGGGTTTACCTCTGAAACCCTAAAATAATTGATCCTTTAGAGTTACCATTACATTACCAATAATGGGATCCAGCTTTTGGTCAAAATGTAGCTTGGAGCACATGTAGTTGAGCAATTTGTAATTCCAAATTACTGATGTTGGAGACGTGGCAATCTCTACAATCTAAACCCTCAAGGAACTAAAACTGAGTTATGTCCGGGGAATATCATATCGTATGATTATTACTCTTGCATGGTACTATTGTAACTTGGAAGCATTTTCATTATATCAAAAATTCACGATCCTATAACATAATCTAGTATTGAAGAATTTGCAGGTCATGAAAGCATCAAACACTTTGCATTGTTTGGTGTCTTTTTAGATGCCCATGATGTGCAAGAACTAGCATTTGAATGCCCCTTATTGGAGTCTTTGGTGTTAGACGAGGATGATGTTGACTACCTCGAATATCCACACAAGAATGATTTTAGGAAAGTGCTCACATTTGAAAAATCTCATCTTCCCTTTCCCCATATTATGCCCACAAGGTGGTGGTCGAACATCTCTATGTTTTAATCATTATTTTTTGTGATGTCAAATTTCAAATGTTTGCATTTTTTTCAAATAAATTGTCTGCGTATGCTTATGGTTATATGGATGATGTCAAGGAATTATTTTTCTATTTGTTTCTTTATAATTGAAAGCCGTTGTTATTAATGGGTGTTTTTATGTAAAAAAAATTAATAAAGACAAAAAAAAACAGGTAAGATAAGTCTACCACTCGGCATAGTTGCAACATATTGACTTGCACGTAATTTATTACCTGGACATTCCAAGTGTACATAGTGTTCCCACCATAAATGTGTTTTGACGGAATTTTCTCTTGCAACAAGATTTGCATATCAAATGTTCCCTAGATCATCTCACCAACCGCATGGATGCGGTTGATTGTAGCCTTCTTCTCTACTTCCATGGAGCACAAGAAGTATTCAGTTGTTCTTTATCTTGAAAATAGGTGATTACAATACAAACTATTGTCTGGTTCCTTCACCAAAACTCAATGTGTACAAGAAAAATTAGATTCTAAGGATATTGATATAAATTTAATGCGATGAAATTCTATTAGAAAGAGACTTACTCTATCAATCTATGAGGTCTTGCAGTATGACTTTATTCTTTTCATAAACCGAAAACAACAACTTGTTGTTTTTTCGCTTTTAGAATATCAAAATAGTCCACCATGCACTGTTTGAATGATCTTCCCTGATCCACACACTCCTCAACTTCTTGTCCTTTCTAAAGCTCCACATTCTGATACGACCACCGGTTGAGGGGGGAAGGGAGGAAGAGGGGGAAAACTATAGTGATTAGAGTTAAATGCTTCAATTGTTCATAGGTAACAAGAAAGGATTACCCATTTATTTGACAAGAAAGAACATATTTTGAGTACTAATGAGATATATGTATTATGTTGTTGTTGTTGTTTTTCCTGGAGCTGGTGCAGCTGTTTTCAAGCCTTCATTAATGATATAAATTATTATTTTTATCAAACAAATAATTTAAATATTACAACGAGTCTGTTGTGAGTGGAACTCACGACTTCCTACCTACAAAAATAAGACTAGTGCCGTTAGACAAAATGATATTAGACATATATATTATGTTGTTTGTAATAAATTTTTTTGTTTTTTTTTTAATAAACTCATAAAAAGCACATCATGTTTAGTAGGATTGACAGTGTTGGTATCATCATTCTAACATAATTTGTCCCTGCTAATGGTTTTGTCTGCAAACTCCAAAGATGTCATGTACAGATTTGTATCTCCTACCACATAATGCCTTTCTAATCATCCTCTCTGAAAAAGATCACATATAACAATCAAACAAGACCTTGAGGTCAAACTCACCATGTGTATCATCATCCGAATCAGAGCCTGCCTGCCTGCCTAGTTGAAGGTGCATCAAATTTCAGGGACCAATCGTCATTAAATCCAACTAAGGAAGATTGAGAGTCATTGTATAGAAGAACGTTTGGGACAAGGACATGGTCAGCACAGGGTTAGCATACACAAGTATGTCATTGTAGAGCTGAATACCTGCCAATTCCATTTCAAAGTTGTCAATGCACTTATTTGTTACCAACAACTCAGCCTCTAAGATAGAGACTTGATTTCTTAACGCCACAAATCATGTTTCATGCAATCCATTTTATCTTTGTTCACACTTTAGTAGCTTCATCAGATCATTATGTCGATGAATCACATCCTCCTTGTCGTTGTCGACTGTCAAGCCTTGATTGGTAGGAACGACTTACGGCAAAATCTACAAACCTTCAGCGGCGTCGCCGATCACCTTGATCATCTTGTTGTCGTCTAGATTTTGCTAAAGGTTTAAAACAAATTTTTATCTTTTTAGACGCATTTATAAAAATTATTTTTTATTTATATGGTCAAGCCTTGATCGGCCGGAACGACCGACAACAGATTTTGCAAGCCTTTAGCGGTGTCACACCAAGTTATCTAATTAGATTCTCAATGTAATACTGCATCTAAATATTTCTTGTAGATTCCCGATCACCTTGTTCATCTTAACAAAGCGAACCCTCGTAGATATTTATTCCTTTCTCAATCTCAAAAAAAAGGTATGTTGTTTGTAATAAGTTTTTAGCTTTGTTTTAAACTTTGGTGGAACCTTTTATCCATAAGACAGGCCCCAAAACCTTGCCAATTTTTTTTTGTGATATATGGGAATACATATATATACTATATGTTAAAATAATCACTCATCCTCCTCCTTCAATCAAGTCTTGGAATCAAGTCATTAAATGTATATTGCTAATCACATAGATCTTTTACATTTGTTATGCAAATCATTTGGATCTTGTAATTTTCATTTAATGTAAGAAGAGTCATATTTTACATAATATCCGAGATTTCTAAATGGTTTTAACTCTCTCTCCCAATGCAATTGATTATTGATGCATATAAATAATTATCATGACCTTTGAATTTAGATAAATAATTAATTCAATACTAGATTATCTATAAATGTTTTTATACTAAAACACGAGGGCACTATTTTTGGATCTCGCCTCAAGTCTTAAAATCTTATGTCTGGCCCTGACCCCTATTCAAAACAAAATGGACATTATTAAAAGGGCAAAGTCTACGTTTCAAGGGCAACAAATTCGGCATAGAAGCATTACTTTTAGGGGCAAGACACCATTATGTTCACTTTGGTAGATATAACAAACGAAGAAGAGGTCTAGGATGAATTATTCATCATATTTTACAACAATAAGAGCAAATAATTCATAAAGATTGAACATACTTTTGTACTCTTTGGTAGTTTGCCTCGTGCTTTTTGTAGTTGAAATAAATAGGCTTAGATATCTAAATGAAGCCAAGAGACAAAATGTTCAGTTAATCTCACTAATTTTTTTTTATCATAGGAATCTCACTAATTTGGTTTAGAAATTCACAGGTCAGATTTAGTAATTGCCTTGGGTAATGGGGCCAACAAACTTGCAAACGCATGTAGACACTCGATGGAAGCGCGTAGGGTGTGGCTTGGTGAGTGTCAGGCCTTCTTGTATTTACATACGGAGCACATACGGTTTCAGAATGTAGGTTTACTACATTACCCTTGTTGGGGATTTATCGCTCAATCGAGGTACAAGTCCAAGCAGCGGTCAACTTGTCAATTCATAGTACGCGCAGCTTACTAAGAAAGATCAAACATGACGTGGCGGGAGCTTATTGGGTAGTCTTCTTCTGCTTCTACATTGAAGTATTTCCAAATTCCTCAACAACAAACTTTTTTTCCAGGACGAAGCAAACTTTTTATTTCTTTGGAGAAAGGAAAACCTGATTTGCATATTGTGTTTGGATAAGGCAAAAAAAGAAAGAGAGAATTTAATTAAAAGTGAAGATTTTATAATTGCAAAAGACAATTTCCTCATTTGTCAACTATAAATTGAAATTTTAAATTTATGTAGAAAATTTAAAAAAATATTCGTTGTGTTGTAGGGAAAATGGAATGGTCTACTCATCTCATTGATAATCCTCTTTATATAGGGGTCAAGATTACAATAGAAATAAATGGTAATTACAATGGTAATTAAGACTACATAATGGTGATTGATCCGTTACATCCGTTTACCATAAACGTCATTAACTTATTCCTTTATTTGCATTAACGAAAGCACACTAATAATGTTTTTCCTTCAACACTCCCCCTTGTGCCGAGTTTAAAAATATAATGGTACATAAGATGTTGCCTCATTAAAAATATTGCCAAGTAACAAAACCCAATGGGAGAAAATAAAACCTTGGTCGAAGGAGAAAAGAGCACAACACACCTATTACATTTAAGATTAACATATATGTGCTAGACTCCCCGTGATGTCTGCACCTCCCTCTGATCTTTACAGTAATCATGAGAGTTATGATAACTTTTGCATATTTAATGATGCATCTTATTTGGTACGTATTTCTTTACGCCAAATGTGTAACGACGTGAATATAATTCATCTTTATTATGTCGTTTTATCTTTTCTTTATAGGGACTATAAACCTAAACCTTTAGGAATTGTTGTTTGCGTGGGCGCTAAGGTATACAATGAATGAGAGGTCGAGTCAAGTATATTGTGTTAAGTGCAATAATGTGTCTTTGCACTTGTATAGGGAATCTCATTTCCCAACACTTATTCGTCATCTTTCAATTAGACGAAAACAGATCTATCTTTAAAGATTTCGACTGATCATGGGAGCTATGGAAGCCTCACTTTTAACCTTTAGAGTACTTAAAAGCCGATTGATGGTTTAATCATCAATATTACAGTCCTCAAGATCCATTTTGAGACTGTGTCTTCCCAATGATCTTTTTCATTCTTGACTTAGGATTTGTAATGGCGACATCTTTTTAGTTCATCAAAAGACTTTGCAAATCCATATTGAATATGCAATGACATAACACATCTGATCCCTATTCATAATCAATATTTTACTTCGTGAACGTTTCAATTCCTTTTGTAACGCTACGTGATCTAGAACCATTTCTTGGGTGGATAAAGTTTGTTCTATGACTTTCATGTATATCTATTAATTTCGATCCCCATAGAGAAACCTTATTTCACCATTTATAAGCTGCATTTGTCAGTTTTTCGGAAACTACCAAACTGATAAGGTAGTGGAGTGCAATGACTTCCATTACGAGAATATCTTTTTATAGTCCATTACAAAAGAATATTTTCTTGTAGTCGATTCCAGTGCGTTTGTGAGAGACCTTGCGCCATAAGGTGAGTCTATACTCTTAATTCTCATACGCATCCTAACCAAGATATATGATAGGGTTTACACTTGCGGTGTCGGCTTCACCTGCCCAAACACCTATCTCTTTGTTAGTGAACTTTAGTTCATGCTGGATCGCTTCTTTCCATTGGGCCAAAATTACTACGTTGTTATTTCTCAACGAAGTATGGTTCGATATGAAGACTCAATATCCTACATCCTCATGTGGTTTGTATTTGGTAGAGATCTCTATATATTCAAGGATTTGTTCTAACATCTGAGGCGTCCCCCAGTGATAACCAAAATCCAGGAATTCTTATGAGGCGGATTTGAGATTATGGATCAATGGATCCAATTTTGCCAAACTCGGTTTCTTCCTTTAATCGAGTATATATCGAACATAAGGTGGTCTCCCCCTCTTCCTTGGAGAGCCATGGCCTATGACACTATTTATGCCACTTTATGGTGTCAACACGCCACTATCTATGGTGACAACGCAATGCCCAATTCCTTTTAGGTGGCGTCATGTCCTCTTCTTAGGACCTTGAACTTTGCAAGCCTATTTGATCTCATCACTTGTGCAATAGTGGGGATCAAGATGAGACACAGTGGGGACAAACCACGACAATTCCTGTCGTTCCACTTGAACATTTTTTGTTCTTATCTCCCCCGAACGACAAGGAGACTGTCTCATCAAAGTGATATTCCACATATCTAGCGGAAAAAGAGATCACTTGTCAAAGTTGCTATATAGCGGACTATCTGGATGCTCGTCTCCAATAAGAACATTTACTCACATTAGTTGGCTTCACCATTATGCGATGTGGCATCGCAATTTGACACGTAGGTTAATCTAGTTAAGCTCAAGGATTCTAGATCCGTGTCAATCCTGGCGAGCTCAAGTGTTTCGATTCTTCGATGTTATCGATTGTAATTCCTTTTACAATGATTAAGGTGATAGCCGAAAACTAGTCAGTAATAAGTTGTTTACGCAAAAATTACATTACCATAAATGGAAAGATTGGTGCGCATTACAATTTACAAATATCAAGACTAGTACTTTAGTCATTTTCTGTGAGACCAAGTGTGTTTGTAATTAGCATAAGTGTAACGACCCTAAAATTTCGAGCCTAAAAACTCAAAATTCAAAGTCGTTAGAACACCAAAAACAATCTCAATGAAATTGAAATCATTTAACGTGCACAGCGGATCATAATGAGTTCTCAATACAACTCAGAAAAACCAATTATTACAACCCAAATTTATAATTCAACATTACATAAGATGGAAATGTAATATCCTCACAATCTCTCACAAAACTCACAAATAAAACCACACCAATTCTCACACACAAATCCACGCTAGAAACCTCACCACAAGCAGGATACGAACGACTTCGAGCCTCCGGAGTCGTCACTCAATCTCCACTAATCAATACCTGCGGAATTATCCCCTACACCATCGAATTGGTGCACCGGGATTGTAAACACACACCCGGTAAGCTTATAGCTCATATGAGTAAAATGAAAATATAATTCGCATATCAATATATGCGAAAAATCACAAATCAACAAATATAAATGCACTCATGAGTCAATGGACGGCCCATCTGGTCGTCCCAAAGAAATATGAAATAAAACGCTCATGAGAAATTAAGTAACCCTTCTGGTTACCCAAATGCATTTATATTACGGGTACCAAGAACGCTGGTACACATCTGTTACCCCTCTCGTAATACACCGCCGATATTGGATAGCCACCCGCTACCCAACATCCAAAACAATCTGAGTACCCATGAGCAGATAACCACCCGTTACCTCACATGCAGTACTACGGCAGACAGACTAGAGCTCTAACTGTATCGTAACTTTCGCCCGGCCAAAGGCTAGGTTCCGACTTGCCAAACACGTACAATAATCTCACATCATATTGTACCAAACATCAGGTCCGAAGACAAATCACATTTTAACAATCTCCATGTTAAATCACGTACAATAATCTCACATCATATTGTACAAATCAAAACCACATGCTCGATAAAATCTTGTCATCAATATGACATCATCACGATAAAATTATAACAGTATATTATATACTATATATATATATATGTATTTATTTACCATTATTACAATACATATATACTCCACTATATCATATACACGTCATAATTTATAAACACGTCCGAATACAAAACGTTTAACAAACTTCATATTAAAGTCATGTACAAACTAATTCACATGCTCCTCATCGAAATGACTAATTTCAAATGAATTCATAACAGTATATAATATAGCAAACTATATATATATATGTACTTATTACCATTTATACAATATATATGTAATCCACTATATCGTATACATGTCGTATTTCAATATTTAATCTCTTGCAAAAATCTTGAAATCACCGCAAGGGTGGATTCATAAATATGTGAGATTTTACTCACCTTATCGACTCGAGCGTAATTCCACAATTTCCGAAGATAATTCATTTTCTTGATTTATCGCTCACCTTGAAAAGATAAGAAAAGAATTTAGAAACGTTTCGTAAACCTTTAAATGCCGAAACAGTTATAATCGGTTACTGTTCAGCAATTTTCGGTTTTACGAATTTACTGTCCAATACGTATCTTTGTACGAGTACATACTGTTTACGTACTTTTGTACGTATAAATACTATTTAAATGTACGTACGGTTTCAGTAAATAATAATTACCGAATTACTCTTCCAAAATTACTTTTTACCTTTACTAAAAGTAATTTAAATTTACAATTACCGTACGTAAATAAAATTTACATTTACCGTACGTAAATAAAATTTACATTTACATTTACCGTACGTAAATAAATTACAAAATTACCCTTCCGGAAATACTGTTCACGCGTGCGGTACACGTGTCACCTCCGGCAGGCCGCGCGTGGGGCCCACACGCCGACACCCCAAACGGCGCGTATGACGCCACCGCCACCCCATTTCTCTCATTTTCTTCCTCCTCTTCCTCCCCCCGGCCTCACGCCGCCCCTAGACCCTCCCACGCCCTCACACGCGCCGCCTAAGGCGGCGGTACCTCTCCATCATCTCCAACCTCCAATCTCCACCAAAACATCACAACTCCACACAAAAATTCAACAACAACATCACAACAAAAAACCTAGGCTATCCTCACCTCGATTGGAGCTCGAAAACCACCGGAGGCGAGCTTAGATGCGGCGGTGAGAAAAACAGAAACTTGGAGACGTACGAGCGGCTTCGCGACGGCGGGGCACGGGCTGGCGAGCTGGAGGGTGGCTGTGGGAGTCCTTGCGACGACGTTTGGCTGGGTGGTGCACGTCACGGCGGCTCGGAGGGAGGCAGATCGGCGAGAGAATTTTCGGAGGGTGAGAGAAGGAGAATCGGGGAGAGAGAAAGAGGGAGGGAGGCGGATGGAAGAGTGAGAGAAGGGTTTCCTGAAATGGAAACCCTAATCACAAAAATACCCTTTTATACTCGTTTTCAAAATCGGAAACTAACTTCCGACGTCAATAACTTTCACCTCTGACGTCCGATTCGAATGCGTCACATGTCCACGCACTCGTATCGATGAGCTTTACAACTTTCATGAAGGAAGTTTTCGCAACCGAGCGACGAAATAAAAGTCGATATATACGTTGCGGAAACGTAACGTTTTTCTAATTAAACGTTCCGAGAACGTTTCTGTTTCTCGTTTCAAAACGTCGCAACCGATCACATTCATTCTAATTAAATTTCACAACTTTATAGAATTTATATCAAACCAAAATATTGTTTGAAAAATAGGGTTATTACAATAAGTAACATTAGTTTTAATAGTGAATGGTGTGATGACACGTGACTAGCGTGTCAACACATCAACCAACAGTATAAATTATTTAAAGTGTCCGCAAGTTGGTTGAATTAATCCACATAATTTTCGTTGGATTCAATCCTTGAACACAATGAGAATACATGTCCTTTGCATAGGATGATCTCAATCCAAATTTCTTTAAGAAATTGATAAGATTGGAATGATTAGTTTTACATACCTAATCACAATGAATATAAGAAGCATAATATGATGTTAGTGCATATACTTATGCATCAAAAATATCATTGTTCCGTCTTAGGGGAGCGACGAAATCTGGGGATGAACTTACATCTTCAATTCCTCCATAAAAATAAATTTAAGGATTTTGACAGTACTTTGTTTCCTTAGTTCTTACTTCTATTTTATCCAAAAAATATGAGTGTCCTGGTGTAACTCCTTTCATATACAAACACATATAGCACGGCCTGGATATTCCAATAAATCGTGTCAAAGCCCAAATATGCCAAACTCCTGAAGGTTAATTTCTTTTGACGTTGTTGGATTTATTAAGCAGTTTCATATATACTTGCTAAATAGACATATGAACTTCTCTAATACTCGGTTAAATCCACATTCATTAGAGATAGTGCAAAAGAAGTAAACTGTAATCTCACTTATTCATTTTACATGAAAAAATCGTTGACATAAATATTTAAAACGTATGAGGCTTCGATTATCTCAGGTTGATCCTTGTTACATAAAGTGCCAATGAAGTATATATGTAAGACATGAAAATAGAATATAAACCCAAATTCTTTAGAGTAATTTGATAGAATCGTAAAATGATATCTCCATATCATAATGCATGTATATTTTGAATCCCGAAGGATTATATATTAGTGATCATTATTAATATTATTATTTATATCCACGGATATAGTACGATTATTCTTCAGTACTAATGTGGGGATCGCATGATGCATTTCTTTTCAGTTATTCATGTCATACTAATATTTTGTGAAGTTGCTTTACTTTATGCGGTACTTCGCAAAGTTAAATATTAAAAATCGAACCCAAAAACCGAACCGCGTATATCTCCGACGCGGCAAGAAGAACTTTATCGTCGCATATAACATAGGTAAATGGTATCTTTATTGAGAAAAATTCATAACCTTGGTTGTATGTCAACAATTGCATCAAGGTCTTGTCCAATCCAAAGGTACTTCAATACCGAAATTTTAGGCATATATAATAGTCATTACAATTATATCTTGAAAAATTAGTGACAGACTGTGATCAAAGTCTGAAACATTTTGAATTGACATCGATTTATGTCGCTCTTAAAATTGAGGACGTTTCTCCTCGTACTTTGATATTGAATATACTTTTTCAAATTGTCGTACTCTCATTACCCATATGCATTTTTTAAATGGTACATTGTTATAATGGCCATGAATCGGATTGTATGAATCTACATGTTCATAATAGTTGCCCTTTGCTTTAGGGTTATTTCTTCATTATTATCCATAGTTCGTTCTGAGAATTATTCTCTTTTTTTTCTCTTTCTAAAATACATTTATTTGTCTTGAGAGACATTTTTTTGTCATTCAAGATTTTAAATATGCTTCCAAGTTACGTGCATAGAAACATGTTTGCATAATTCGATCATGGTTGAGCCTTGGTTGGCTTGTAGGGAAGGTTGGTACTCAAATTCTTTAGAGTCCAATATATGTTGTGTTGGTTTAACCAACTGTAAATAGAGTACGAGACTTATTAGTTTCGCAGTCTAAAAGTCTAAATAGACTTACACGAAAATTAAACATATCAAAATACATTATGGTCACTTTGGAGCTTTTGAAGATGCTTTATCACAGTAAAGATATACAATATAATTAATTTCCAAGAAATACAAATCGGATTGCAAGACTAAGAATTGAAATGGTCGTATTTTTCGATACTTCATGAAAATACTTTATCACAAGAATATGTTTGTCCTCTCTTTGTTTTTGAATTATAAAATTCTCATGAAATTTCGTTATCATGACAATGCTCATATCATATGCTAAATAACAGATTTATAAAAATTATATAAACATAGCATATGCAACAAATAGAGCATATTATTTAACATAGTTAAGTAATTTACAAAACTTAGGAAATTTTCGTATTCATGATACATGCCAATGACCATGTATAAATATATAATGTTTTAAAAATGTAAATCATAACATCACGATTTAATGACATGCTAAGTAATTAAATTTTAATAATAAGCATAGCATGCAACATGGTTACACAATACACAAGGCTAAGGCAATTATTGTACTCATGCCAAAAACCATGTATAAGTATAATGCGTAAAACGTAAATCATAAAATTACGATGCAATTACATGCTAGCAATCAAATTTAAAAATAAATTTAAATCTGTATAGCATATAACATGTAACGATATTCTGAGAGTACTTTACTCATGTAACATATATAATTTCATTTATATGAATGAAATTCAATAAAAGCATCAACACTAATTTAGATCTTACTTGTAAGTTTACCAAATAAACTGCATATTTAAGCGATTCTTGATCTCATGATTCCACATTGCTTCATTGTCGATTAGATCATCACATTTCTCGCATTAATCGTTGTAGTGTAAGTGATACGTTACATACAAAACAATTAGAATTATATGATTAGGTCACATTTAATCATATATATATATATATTTAACTTACCATAACAATAAGTGGAAAGTTAATAATTAAATGGTAAATTGCATAATTAACGTATAATATTTTGGTAAAACAGAAATAATGAAATAGTGAATTAAAAAATCACTTTGTGGTAATTTTTTAAAATTACCTTTTAGTTTACCATCTCAGTAAATTCTGATTTACCAGAAAAGTAAAAAAATATTCCTTTTTTTTTTTTTTTCTGTGGATCGGATCGAGTAGATCCGGGTCGGGCGTGTGGGTGGGATTGACAAATCCGGGTCGATGCAATGAGAAGGAGAGTGGCATGTGACGCCGATCTGCGGTGGAACGGGGGGCGAGGCAGGCCGGCTTTTGGGCAAGACCCTCGCGTCGTCCTATCTAGGACGATCGGACCGTTGGGGCTACAGGGTACCGGTTGAATCGTCGTCGATGCTGGGCCTTCGCTGCTAATTTTGCCGTCGTTCTGGGTTGGACGACCAAGGTTGGGTCGCGCACAACCGGGTCGGAGCTGGGCTGGATCGCCAGTGCAGGTCGTCGTTGCAGCTTCAAGTCGCAAGTCGCCATTGTTTTCAGATTTGCCCTTGCTGGTACTTGCGCAAGCGAGGCGGAGGCAGATCGACGCCGACTAGGTTTGGTGCCCATAGTGGAAATCTGGGTGTCCAAAGCACAAATCGGTTTCTGCATATTTTTCTTCTTCTGTTGGTTTTGTTCTTTTTTTTTCTTCAGCAATGGTTGTGAAAATAAAAGGTGGGTTGTGGCAGAATTTTGCTAGGGTTTTGATCTCTCTCCTTTTCTTAAAAAAAAAACTCAATGGTTAAAGCCTCGTGCCGATAATGTGTTGTAGGGAAAATGGAATGGTCTACTCATCTCATTCATAATCCTCTTTATATAGGGGTCAAGATTACAATAGAAATAAATGGTAATTACAATGGTAATTAAGGCTACATAATGGTGATTGATCCGTTACATCCGTTGACCATAAACGTCATTAACTTATTCCTTTATTTGCATTAACGAATGCACACTAATGGTGTTTTTCCTTCAACACGTTGCTTAAATTCTCTACTTGAATTCCTTATAAAATATGTGTTATTTACAAATTCATTCTAGTGTTCAATTATCTTTCCAAAAAAAAAAACTTTTTTTATATTTCATCTCTTTAAGTTATTTCAAACTTTCTTAATCTATCACAAACTTCAAATTTCACATAAATATAACCAAATTAAACAGTAAAATTCATAATTAACGAATTTCAGATTGATGAATTTTAAGATGTCATCATTTATAAACTCATATCGATTTTACAATTTCCTCATCCAAACACATCATCAAAGTCAAATGTTAATATGTCAAAGTTGTTATTTTCTGAGAAGAGCTAATGTGTCAAAGTTATGACCAAACTTTTTGTGAAAGTTTATAAATACAATGAAAAATTCGTAAGTTTTAACTTGCGTTGAAATTTGTATCGGACTTCTTGGTCAAATTGATGAAATGAATGATTTAGCGAATAATCAAATATTCATCATAAATTTTTGAGCATATCGCAACCATAAATATATGACTTAGTGAGTACTCAGAACCTGATCGATTAGACCATACCATTAATGGAAACCGGATCAGCTATTTAATTCGTTGACTGAATCTTTTCACCAAACTAGCTATCGGTAGTCTTTTAAAGTTATAATTTTGGCAGCCAATGGCAAATCAATTGGAGTGGTTTGATCACTTTAATTGATGTGCCTATGGTTCTTTGTTGTTTTTTCTTTCTGGTAATTACCTAACTGGCAATAAGAAACTAATAACAGACAGTCAAGGGACTGCTTTTGCAACTTTGCGTGATAATGAAAATATAAAAATGGCGCAAATTAAGGGGTTTGCAAATTAAGGTAGCAAATTGAAACAGAAGCTATTGTAATTTGGTGATTTGCAAAGGTATAAATGGATTTTGATTGGGATCCATGTTCGACACAAAGCCTAGCTAGCTATCTAAAGGCACGTTGGTTCATGTGAGAGGTGAGCTGTGTTGATCAGCAACTGCGACCTGAACCCATGCCACAACGTTTCCTCTTCTGGGAATTATGGTCGATCATGTCTGATGAGACCTCTCCTTAGTCTCTTGGCCAATTGGCCATGCATGCCTGCTTCTGCCTGACTCATTCAGCAACGTCGCAGCTCCCTACTAGTGCTGCCGGGCGGTTGCTTGTTTTATTAGAGAAAAATGGGATCATATCTCACATTAATATTCCACATTTATAAAGAAATTAAGCAGGGAATGATCAACAAACACCGAAGTAAATTCCTACATTTTTCTCTGATAACTTCAGCAACTTGTATAAGAGCCCCAACGAGCACCAAAATCAACAAACACTAGCTTGTCGTGAAAATCGAGCGATGAGCGAGGTAGCTAGCTATTGAAAAGTATATTAATATCGATGTTAATCATGTTATGATACATTATCAATATGTTGTAGGATAATGAAACGAGAATAATAACAACGTAAAAGAACATAACCGAATCATTTATTGGTTGATAATGTGACATATATATAGACATTACATACGGAGTATCATAAAGAATTAGAGATTCATATCTATTACATTAAATCATAATCTACTCTAATAAAGAAACTTAAATAAGCTAAGACACACACAAATGTAGAATAATAATTCTCCCGAAACACTCCCCATTGTGTCACATGCCTAGGTTGCATGGTGCACATAACATTGCCTCGGTAAAAGCCTTGTCAAGCAAAATAAAAACCTTTTGAGTGAAAAACAAAAACTTGATCGAAGGAGAAAAAGAGCATAACACACCATTTACATTTCATAACATCATGTGAGGTAGACTCCCCCTGGTGTCTACGAAACTACTCCCTATGATTAGTGTCATAATCATGGAATACAACCAACAACGTATACAATGTCCATTACATGCTTCTCAAAAGTAGTCTTGGGTCAATGATTAATTATTAATCTCACCAAATATCCTTAGATCATACATGCTATACTTAGTCAAACTTAGATCTTAGAAAACAAGATTGCATAACAACTCAAAATAAGAGTTTGCAATGAAAATCAGATTCTTGGGTAGAATGACATTCACTCACTTAGACGAACATAACTTCTTCGTTACAATAGGTATGAGTGAACCGTAAAATTTTCTGGAAAGTAGACACCCGTGACTTTTCAGTGACATAAAGTTCATAACCTACTTCGACTGGAGCTATTCATAGTGCT
The DNA here is from genome assembly GCF_933775445.1 of Argentina anserina. NCBI lineage: Eukaryota > Viridiplantae > Streptophyta > Magnoliopsida > Rosales > Rosaceae > Argentina > Argentina anserina. Next base: position 6,078,156 of record NC_065875.1, read on the forward strand.
TTGTCGAAGTTGACTGACTTGCAAATTCTCGGACGAAACTGTCATACTTTGCTAAGACGGCCATAACTCACTGAATATGATAGATATAATGGTTGGTGTTTTAGGAAAATAGACACATAGACCTTTTCAACGGTACTAAATTCACCATATGTCATTAAATGAGCTGTCATGTAGGTCTCGTTGAAGTTGACCTATGAAACTGAACAGATTCTGATTTGTCACATTCAATGTGTCTTTCATAATTGAATGAGAGAATGGACCAATGAATGAATGATTTTGGTCTGAGATGGAACTGTACGCTTCCTCAACGCTGCCAGTGTCGATTTCTACACCAAGACGTACGTTGATGTTGTTGGAATTGCTGGCGGCATTGCTGTGGAGAGGATTAGTGTTGGTTCACGAAGTGTGGAACTAGACCCATATCAATAGAACAAATTAAGTTCAATGACGATGTATAGGCGCATAGTTAATCACATCATAATGAAAGCAATAGTGTCCTAACAGCACTAACATATATGAATCTATAGTTCATTGAGCTCTTCATCATCTTAACATAGGTGGAATAGAGAGTCTAGAATTGGTTTTCATATGAACACGTATGTGTGTAAGTTTTCGCAATCGATTTTACTACGTTTTTTTCGAACATCGCAATCCAACTGCATAAGCTCTCCGTGGTCTATATGCATTTAAGGTCCCTCGGGCACTTTCGTATCTGCGTCAAGATCCCTTTACAGATATGTTATGACCATTATCATATGTTGTAAATTAGTTTTCATGGACACTACTACTAATCAAGTACTAAAAATCAATTATATCAATAATGAGAGAATATAACTCATCGTAGATAATACTTAGGATAATGAGATAATCTTTGTGTCATAAGTCTTGCAAATATCGCATGACTTCATCATTCTCATTATATTTATAAACAAAGACTAACATAACAAGTCTAGTTCAGCCTGCATTGATTTTTTCCACTTTGGCCAAGTTGTTCATTATTGATATTTTACAACGAAATAAGAGCATAAGTGAATACATCATCAAACATGGGAGATCAGTCCAATTAACACACACGTACATTTATACAATCAATTGAGAGATTGCTTTTGTTGTCTAACATCAACAAAATGAGTCTGTAATGTCCCACAGAAACTTAGTTGATCGACATGTTTAGAGAAGATCTCGATGATGGGTGAATTATATGTGCATACGCACCTCGCTTCTTTCTGGTTTTTGATTCCATAAAATTTGATGGTTTCCCCCTCTTCTGAATAGGAACTAAGACTGAAGCTATGATCCTTATTAGTCCATCATTGCGTTTGTCGCCCTTATTTTATGGTGCAATACCATGGGCGCTGACAACACCGCAGCGTACAATGGTGTCATCGCTGGCTTCCTTCCTAATGTCTGGGTCGGTGCCAACGGTGCTAGAACCAGGTCATATGAAATTCTCCCATATTTTGGGAGTTCCAACCTTATCGGCACATCACAACATTTATGTGCGATCTCATCACTTTCGCAATATCGGTAAAGTCCTTGAGCATCAAATCTTTGACTTTCTAGAGGTTGATAATGCGTTGCACTTTTGCTCACTTTGAATAGTGTAGGATCTTAGTGAGACATAGTGTCACACCATGTCAATTCCTGACGTTACAACTGGAATGAGAGCATTCCATATCTCCTCCTCACGACGGGAAATATGTCTCATCAAAGTGACCGTATGCAAATATCACATGATAGAGATCCATGGTTGTAGATTGGAAATAGTGGACAAGTGTTGGTGATCCATAATTAACCAAAATACAAAAGCGTTTCAAGTAGACCCATTGAGATTACTACAAGTGAGGCACATAACCAACTTAACCAAATAAACGTTAGTAAAAAGAACGTTGGGATCGTATCCAAGAACCATCTAGTACTTACTAATTGCTTGGTTAGTTGTGAGTCTGAAACGAATAAGTGTCGATGCATACAACATTGGATATCTTCATGCAAAGGCCAGCATGTTAGTACCCATAACCAAGTTTGAGCCTATACTAGATTGTTTAGTGAATGAACATGAGGGACAATATGTTCAACATCATCAAAGGTCTTGGAGATAAACTCTCCAACATGAACCAATCGAATAGACTTGAGAGGATGGGAATGGTGGTGAGCCTTAGTATGATGAACATAGCTAAAAACTTAGCAAATGCAACATTCCTTGTGGATAGCAAAGCAACGTGTGACCAACACGTCGATGTTTCAACCTATACAATAAATACTTACAATGTCTGCATTCTTAGTTGAATAGGTCCACGAATGCCACCTTAGATACGTTGTAAGAATGTAATATTTTCTTATATATCTTTAGCGTAAGAGGATTTTTCTCATATTTAGCTAAAGGAATAGGCTTTATAGAACGAGTGATAACATTGAGAATTGCCAATGAAGCATTGAGGGAAATTTTGGTGTGTCACATTGCCTGTAATGGACGACCTAGAGCCTCAAAAACACGTTGGAGTCGTGTTCAGTTCAAACTTATGCAAATCGAACACTTTAAAGTCGTGGCACACCCATACGTATCATATACACATGATTAGAAGATCACAATTAGTGGTTAATTATGAATAATACATATTCAATTAATTTGGGTGAGAAAGCCACTAGAGCCTTTCTAATATCAAAACCTTAATTGATAAGGATGCCATGCCATGCATGACAACGGCCAAATCAATATTGTTTGAACAAGAATATCGGTAATAACCATTGTTTGGTTATCAAGATGCTTGTGGTCAGCCATGTATATATGCAAATGTGTAATATGTACACTTTAGACGAACAATTTTGGCTTCCAAATAAACCAAGTGCATGTAACATGAAGAGGACTCTGACCGACTTTGATCAAATTAACTTAATTGATGCCAAAATAATTTGGCTTGACTGTGCACTTCAAATCTTGCTATGTCCAATGACATGATAACCTTAATATTATAGGTCATGAAGATGAACTATAAGGTCATGTGACGTGCAAGTCACCGAAGGTATGCAAGTGGAGTTTGTATGGCGTCACCACAATGCTCCATTCATATGTTTTTTCCAATTTATTTCTTTTCCTGAAAGAATGGATGTCCTAAGTGAATTTCAAAGAATTTGGATTATCAATCTCGTTCATAATGACCAAAATGATCATGTCAAAACCAATAAGGTAGCGAAACCGAACCCATGATCTAAAGAATCTCGGGTTACATAAAGCTACTGCTGCAGACAAGTAGAGCTACGTCTGCAGGCTAACAAAGCTATTGTCGAAGCTTGAAAAAGCTACTGTCAAAAATGAAACCTGATAGATTTATTCCTCTCCATTCTCAACACAAGTATCAAGATGAAAATTTATCATTGGCATATATGGCATTTTAAAACTTAGCAAGGCACGAAGATATATAATACACAATCTCCACACGAGATCCGTAAAACAACTACCTGTGCCGTAGAATAATGTGGGTAGTTGCGCAATCAGCAAGACACTCGATTTCGCTGTGGTACATTCTCAAAATAAAACTAAGAGAGTCAACGACACAATGAACTACTCTAGATAATACATCGTAGAATATTGTAAGATGAGAGATCGAAACAAAGTGCAAATGTACCACATTCTGCAACTTATATGTTGGAAATAAAACATCCAAATGGTGCGGGTGGTCACCAATAATAAAGTTAGTTGAGCTAGAATAACGACGTAGAGAAAACCAAAAAAGATAACTGGAAAACCATGTCAAAATAAGCTCAAACTAAATGAAACTTTGGCAGGAAAACGCTTCAATAAAGAATATTAGAAATATGCAGGAAAATGGCCGGATTAGATCCGGACTTGTCGGAAAACTTGTCGTACATGGTATGGATCAAAACAACGTCAAAATTTAAGAATGGTTGTGTTGATTTCGAATGAATGAAATTATTCAAGTATGTAACAGAAATTAGAAGAGTTGTGATTTATATGGTCACAAAATAAACGATGCATAACATCGATCCTCATGATCGCACTCAAAACAATAGTGCATTCAGGCAACCACACAAAATCGATTTCTTCCCTTTGAATAATAACGTGACTCCCCTATGACTGTCACATGAAAAACATCGACCAAGAGGGGAATCATATCTATCTTTGGTCTCATCGGCGTTATAAGAATGGCCAGAAAAGAGACATGAAGAATGCTAATAGCGCCCGATAATTTATATGTGTGTGTGTGTGTGTGTGTTCAAAAGCAGCAACTTTAAGAAAAACATACTTGTTGGTCTGCCAAATAGACCGCATTTAATTAAATTGCTCTGCAAATCGATCGTCATGTAGGAAAGCTGCTTGATGAATTCCTTTTTTGATCTTCATAATGATGGCATAAAAATATGCAATCCTTTCTGAATGTATGTGAATGCGAAGCTTGCGTAATTCCAATACAATGTGTAGCGCGGTAGATTACATGAAAAAGATAAGAGTATGATTAAATACGTATTACCATTGATAAATCTACCGTAAAACAGTAACAATAAGTAGGAGTTACAACTATAAATAACTGTTTTACCAAAAGTAACTTTTACCATGGTAAAACACCTTTTTACCTTGAGGGCTAATTTGCCAGTGTGCCCCTCAGTCTATCGAGTACGTCTCAAACGTTGGCTGCTACAACACCGGAGAGGAAAAAAATCGAGTCGATACGTGTTAGATTGAAGCAGAGACTGGGTCAGCGGGTCCAATTTTCTTCGAAATTGGGTCGACGATGGAGGAAACCTTCATGGTCGCCGAACGGAAAAGCTCAACTGAGCCGGGGCTGAGCAACGTTGATCTAGGCAGAGGGTGCTAGGTATGTAGGCTCGAGGAGGCGTTGAACTCGAATCGGTCTGAAACTGAAACCAATATAGGGTTTTTTCTAGCTTGGAGCGACGCCAAGAGAAGTTGTTGATTGCCGAAGTTGGAAAGGAGAACGACACAGGGATCTGGATCGAGGGAGAGTTACGATCCAGAGCTCTCGATCTGCAACTCAGGGTCATTGATTGATGACAGAAGCTAAGATCGGGATGGCGCTAGGATTGGCGATGGAAGAGGTCGTGCGACGCTGCTGGGTTGTCGTCGATGGAGGAGCTCGTCGGAAGCAGGTCGGAGAAGAAGACCATGATCGAAGGGGATGACACTAGGGGTGCCCAAAACAAATTTATGGGTGCCCTTAGAACCATGTGAATTTGAGTTTTTTTTCTTTCTTTTCCAACAACAAATTGTCGGTATGGAGGTTAGTTTTCCGACGGTGCCAAAAATAGGAGGTTGACAGAGGAAAAGAGGTCAGGGCTAGGGCTTATTTTTCTGGTGGTGGCCTGATCACTCAGACACTTTAAAGTGATGGTAACATGTTGTAGGATAATGAAACGAGAATAATAACAACATAAAAGAACATAACCGAACCCTTTATTGATTGATAATGAGATCTATATATAAGCATTACATACGGAGTATCCCGAAGAATAAGAGATTCACATCTATTATATTAAAGCATAATATACTCTAATAAGGAAACCTAAATAGGCTAAGATACACACAATGATAGAATAATAATTCTCCCGGAACACAATATTCATTTTCAAGTAAAAAAACACTCTTGATAGGGTATACATATGTATAACTATGTGATCAATCGATCGTGGAAGAAAAACACGATCATGTATATATCTGGAGTAGATTTTCTATTTATGTAACTTGCCACGTACGATTATTTGTTGAATTTCAAATGATATTTTTGCTAGTCAATTCTACCTATATATGTTCTTGAAAAGTAAATCATATGATTCCAATGGATCCAGATCCCTCCTAATACTACCTAATGAATCAATCTCGACCCTCTATTATTATTTGACGGCTTTGATCAGTCCTCCTTTTTTCTCTTTCTCACTTCATTTTTCTCTTATACGTGACTCTCTCCTCTCTCCCCATTTTTTTTGTCTTTTCTTCTCTCTCTGATAGAAGTTAATCTCTGTCATTTGCGAATTTGTCTTCCGTCTTTCTTGCCCGGTCTCAATTAGCCTGGCATCTACACATACTCCGCTGATTTTGATTGCAGACCTCTGTCAACAGTGATCTGGGTTTGGTTACACCTTTACCTATGTATTTTCTTTCTCAAAGACAACTGAATTAATAATCCTTTACAATATTTAATTTGGGTGTTAGTGTTTTGTTCTCGACTTCTTGTTTTAGTTGGGTTATTGTTAATTACTTTTGGGTTATTATTACGAAGATCATTGTTGATTTTTCTTTTGTGGTATTTGTTAAATATAGATTTTGACAATGGAAGAGTTTGTGGAAGAAGATTTGTCATGGAAACCTAAATATGAGATGGAGTTTGATACTGAGCAAGATATCATATGACTTTTATAATGGCTATGCAAGTAGAAAAGGTTTTAGTATTAGGAGAGAGGCTTTGGCCATAGATAAATTCAACAAAATGACTTCAAGGACTTTTGTTTGTTGCAAGCAAGGTAAGATAGACGATTTAACTAAAACCCCAAGAGATGAGACAAGGACTGAATGTGAAGTACATATGGGCATTAAGTTGGTTCGGTATAAAGGCAAGTACTGTGTTTACCGGTTCTCTGAAGAGCATAATCATGTTCTTGTTAAGAAAGACTATGTGCATTTGTTGCCATCTCAACATAACGTCACAACTTTGGATAATGTGTTTTTAGACTTGACTGCAAGTTCCAGAGTTTCGCCAAAGGCTGCATTTGATTTAATGGGTAAGCAAGCTAGTGGTAGGGAGTCATTTGGATTTACAAAGCTAGACCAAAAGAATTATCTCCGAACTGTCTGACAAAAAAAATGAAATTTGGAGCTACTTATTTGATAGAATATTTTGCAAAGCAAATGTTGGAAAATCCATCGTTTTACTATGAAATGTAGTTGGACAATGAGGAGAAGATTACTAACATTTTCTGGGCATATGCTAAAATGATAATGGATTATGGTATGTTTGGAGATGTTGTAAGTTTTGATACGACTTACAAAATTAATGAAGCAAATCGACCATTTGCAGTGTTTGTTGGGCTAAATCACCACAGGCAGATGGTTATATTTGGTGCTGCTCTAATGTATGACGAGACTGCGACATCTTTCATATGATTATTTGAAACCTTTTTGAAGGCAATGTGTGGGAAGCCTCTACAAACATATTTCATTGACCAATGTGCAACGATAGCCAAGGCTGTATTAGGTCACACGCACCACCGACTTTGTGTATGGCATTTGATGAAAAATACTATCAAGAAAGTAGGTTTCTTATTCGGAAATTGTGAAATTGGTGGTGCAAATGGTGCTGAAAACTTGTGATGTTGATGGCGATACATGTAAAGGAAATGTATTTAATAAGTTTCTTTATCAAATTGAGGAAGAAGATGAGTTCTTACTTGCTTGGGAGTCCATGCTTGATGAACACAATGCACATGATAAAACTTGGTTGGCTGCAACCTTTCCAATAAGAGAAAAATGGGTGCATGCATATGTTAAATGGCCATGGTCAACTGGAATGCAAAGCACCCAATTGAGTGAAATAATTAATGCTTGTTTGAAGGGCTATTTGAAATATGATATCCAACTGCCAGACTTTTTTACTCACTTTGAGAGAAATGATATATGATAAGAGGGAGAATGAAAAAAACGCTGAATGTGGTATCTTGTTTCAAATTGTTTACTACAAAATATAAGACGTTATCTTGACACATGCAAGAGAAATGTATACCAAGAGGATATTTAAAGAATTTCAAGTCAAAATTTGAAGCCTCCTTAAAATCTTCCATAACCAGTTGTGTGTCTGATAGTCAAAATTATATCTCACAGTTGTTAGGGATGAGTTCACTAAGGAGCGGCTATGTTTGAGACTAAAGGTGTCATGTGTAGGCATGCCATCAAAGTGATGTTAGAAGGTATAGAAGCTAAACTAATAAAGAAGATTCATGAGCTGTATATCTTTGAAAGGTGGACTAAACATGCAAGTTGATAATTTTGTGAAAGACATGCATGGGCACGAGATTATAGAGTATCCAAAACTGGAACTAAATTCTCGAAATAGAATCTTGTGTTCTAACCCTGTCCGACTGGCATCAAGAGCATCTGAGAGTAAAAAGACCTATGCGCTAGTAATTACGGAAGCTGATAAACCACCAAAGATTTTTGAAGACATGTTACGTTTAGAAATAAACGATGATAAATATGTGGAACACCAAGACCAAAATGTATTGGTTGATTGCTCTAATAGTGTGAATGCTAAGAGATTTAAAAAGAAAGAAGCCACCCATCGTGGAAAACGCAGAGTTAAGGGGGACTTTGAATCTAAAATAAGCAATAGTAGAAAGAAACCTACACATGTTAGTTGTTATTACTTTGATTAATTTATTGTGTATTCTAACTATTTTTTCCTTTCATATAAGTACATTTTAAATAATTGATCAATGATAAGCTGCTAAAGTTCCAAAACATAGTGTTGCACAGAACCAATCTCCAGTACCTTCAATACATCAATCTAAAGTATAATCTTGTATTAGGTACTATTTTCAAGTACTAATATTGTAAGTATAGTTTCTTATCCTTTTAAATTATTGGTATTTTGATAGGTTATTGGAAATTCAAACAATACTATTGGCGGCTTATGTAGTCAATCTTCATTACCTCCGTCAAATTTATCTTAGGTATATTGTCCATTGCGTATAATTACTTTTTAAATGATAATGCAATTATATGATTAAGTAAGAAACCTTATAGGTACCTATTCACTCTCCTCTGAGGGCTGGTAATGGTAGATATATGACAATGTTGTATCATCCTTATAATGTGAGTCCTTGTTTGTATTACTGAGATTGTTTTGAAATATTTCTGCGTGTGTGGGTTTTTTTTTTTGCAATTTGATTATATTACTAAGAGTTAATATAGTTTCATGAGTTGAATATGTCGAATCAAATATCTTAGATGCTTTCTCAAGAATCCTCTAGACCAAGTTCACAAGCATTTTTTCAATCAAATATCATGAGATTTCCATCTAATGTGCAAGATCATAGAATATCTAATTGTGAGGAAAACTAAAGAATCTAGTAGTGCGGGACAATGACATTTTGATTTTGATTATGTAGGAAAACTAAAGAATTTGGAGAGTAGTCTTGCTCTACCAATTGCTCTAATTTTGATGTTAACATTGTTAACACAATGATTTCTTTTTGTTGGACATCTATCTTGATTGTTATGAAGGAAATAGTTATATGTGTGTGTGTGTGTCTTGATGAGTTCTTTGAGTTAATGAGTATTGGAGCATTGAGGTTTTTATGAGCTGCAGGGTTATGTAGGCAGTGATGCAGGGGTGCTTGAATGGTTGTGTTCAACCAAAGTAGTTAGTTCAAATCCTTGTAAAAGGTTGTATTCAACCATTGTAAATCTCATTGAAATAATAGATTGAAAATTCAATCATTCATGTTCTTATTCAGTTTCATTACATTCCATATTTCCTCAATGAGTTCAGTTCAATTATGTCTTCAATTGATCATTTTAAACACAAATTTGGGTAAAAATTAATTCTTCAAAAGCATGTTCTCCAAGGAATAAGAAACACCAAAATCATTCAAATTTGAAAAGAGACACAATTGCAAAGTGTGATTCGTCATATTTAGACTCCATATCAGAAATCTTAAACACACATATTTTCTTGTTGGTCAGAGTTAGAACAACAAGAATACAAACAAGTAATTCATATATAAAAGGGCAAACGAAAAGGACAGATCAATGGCAGCGACGCGGGCTTGTAGGCGGCGGCGGCTACTGGATTATATAGGTGGTGGGGAGCTTGGGGATGGAAGACCGATCTGCATTCATGAAAAAGAAAAAAATTAATTAAACAACCGGAGGGTGGAAGAGTTTGGGATGAGAGAGAGAGAGAGGGAATTGTGTGAGACAATGGTAGGAGAAATTTTTAATAGTTGGGCTCATCTTGACTGTTGATTGGTAATGGATGGCTAGGATTCGTTTATTAGGCAATATTAGGAACACTCTCATTAGAAGAGGATCCGGATCCGATTCCTATCCATGCCAACTTTTAGCAAGACCAAGCTATGATGTTCCGCTAAAGTCCTCCACCCACAGTCAACTAGCAAGTTACAATTTCAATCATTGACGGTAGCATGTGGTTGATTGAGATGGGTGATTCATATTTCTCATGCCTTCAAAATGGAATATATCAGCAAAAAATGGGATATAGTTTCGCTAATCCATGTGCCCCGGCCCATATCAATCAATATTTGCCTACTTATGAACCGGCGATATATGAAACGTACATGGAGGAAATTATCATTTGCACGTTGAGAGTTGGCAATTTACTAGTCAAATACTCGATCGAGGAAAGGGGTAATGGTGCAACCTCCCATTCCAGCTCCAGTATAATTCTAAAGAAGAAGAATCAATAATATTAATAATGGTCTTCACGTCTCTCAGCCAAACCCTTCATTTCACAAACAAATGCATGCATTTATCAATGTTAATTTATTAACTAATGAACCAAGAAATGAAACAACACAATGGACCTCGATATATAAATTGAAGATATGGGTAGAATATGTATATGATATGAAGAAGATGACTAATCATTCTGCAACCCTCATATTCTTCATTGCTGCTCTCATAGTGTACTCAGGTCTAAATTACTCGATCTACTACGTACAGCAAGCAAAGCTTAATTATATTATATATGATGCATTATTTACATGTCAAACGTTATTATTTCTGTATTAGATCAGTTTTTGTGGGTAATTCATATCTGTATGCACTGCATGATCGAACAACAAATTCAGAACGACTCTTTACAACGTACGAGTCAAGCTACACAGCTAGTTATCCTGGCTTGCATTGTCAATTTAAAAATCAAAACTAACTAGTGCTTATATGACAATTTGACAGGAATATTTGTGCGGCTTTCAATGTGCAAATTTTGCACTGATGGTTTGGGTGAATGTGACAACGATAAAGGTTGCAGTTCAGCTTGCGCCGCGAAATATCCCAGTGGCGAGGGATCTTGCGAGGTCGTAGAAGGTAATCTAAAGCTGTGTTATTGCTACTACAACTGTGAAGGACGTCAGCCACCGGCCACAATATGCAATGACAGCAGTTTGGGTGTGTGCGAGTGCGACTGTGACCAAGATTGCAGTGCAAAGTGTGCAGCCAAACATCCTGGTGGGCAGGGATCTTGTAGCGGCTTGCCCTTAAATAATGCGTGCCAGTGCTTCTACTTGTGCTAATTAGCATCATTTCTTACATACGTGAGCACAAGTACGATTCGAAGTTCAGAGGCATAATCTGTGTGTTTGATTTGAAGTAAGAAAAGAAATCATGGAAATTAATCTGCACGTTGAATTCGATCGAAGTTTGTTAATTTAGCGTAAGAGTTTAAGAAAACATGGGTTGATCATCTAGCTATGTCTTTCAGTAAAGATCGATCGACTTCTCTGTTGTGTCGATCATTACGTTGTCAGACTTGAACACCACCCGTTTGAGATTTAAGCAAACATTTAGGAATATCATCAACTAGTTGATACTTCAGTTTTACAAATTAACTCTGCGTAACACAAGCCTAAAAGTCTAGTCCCTGAACATGAACTCAACTGCATGCTTCACAGTTTACAACCACATTTTCTTACGTACAAATGATTGGTTTAATAGAAGAAGAAAATAAACCAACAGTTTCAAATGCATGAACTCGGAGTCATCATGAGGAGTAATTAAGTCAATTTAAGTGACTAACCATCTATCAATTTAAATACTAAGAACAAATATTCCTTTCATCATTATTTATCAATTTTCCTCAATTTGAACAAATAACAAACATTGCTTTCGTTTCAGCTGTGTGTTGCCTTTGCATGGGTTTCGAGTACATTGATCGACCTGCTCTTTCTCTTTTTCCGCATGACAGCTACTAATCCAAAGTAGACTCTTTGTGCATGTTTGGTACCTTGGACTAATGTGGACCTCCTTATTTCTTAAGACTATCCATACTCTCATGTGGGATGCCTTAAGTTGCACTAACTTTGTCTCATGTTTGGTGTTGTCAAGGATTATGGAGTATTACTTAAAAAATAGTGATGTCCAATGTTTAGTGTTGCATTGCACTGGACTACCGTAAACATCAATCCCCGGAACTAGAGCTGCTGGTGGAGTCAATCCTTGCATTATCCATTTTATCTCTAAGTCTTCCTTGTTCATGTCGAAACATTCAGCTTCGACGGACAAACAAATCAGTGGGGCCATGCCGGTACGACTTCCTGTTGTATATAATTTTTGTTACAAGGTTAGTTATCAATATGTTTGAGTGATCTAGGAAAATTTATCTTCTCTACTCTCAATTCATTAAACACTTGATAATTTAAGTGCTTCATTTCCAACCTCAACATAAAAAATAAAATTAAAAATAGAAGAGTTACACTTGAAATATACATAACATAAAGCACATAGAAGAGGTACAATCCCTTAAAAAAAAAAACAACAAGAAGAAGAGGTACAACAACAACATGCATTCAATAATATTTCAAGCAAGAAAGAATGGATCAGAGCCAAGCCATTCTTGCTGATATGGAATGCCTTAGTCATGTTGTGAACCAGAGCCAAGACATATGCCTTACCTAAGAGCTCTTACACTGTTGTTCTTGATATTTTGGTGCTTCAGTTTCTTGCCTTTTTTTACATTCTGAAAAATCTTAAAGATAGAGATGACAGACTAGGAAGGAAACCATACTTGGAAAATTTAATAGCTTATCTTCCCTCCCACTACAGCTTATCATTGTTGTCAGTGAAGTTACGGGCAAACTATATTACTGCATCTGCTTCAACACTTGTATTTTACCACAGTTAATTTTGTGTTCACATGTCACTGACTCTTTGTAAAAAATGAAGAAGTTAAAATCACTATGAATCAGGATCAAGATAAGTTTGAGAAGTTAAAAGCTTGCGTTGCAAAAAATAATATCGCGTCCAGTAGCAGCCTTGATCCTCCCAGATTCTAAAATTCCAAAATTAAACTACAAAAATTATTTTCTGAGCCTAAAAACCGCACAAGTCAATATGTCTGTTAGTCGTGTGAAAGCGGTAAAAAGCCCTAAAAAATGTAGCAAGCTAGGATTCAGAGTGTGAAGTCATGAAGCAGGTGGATCACGAAGACATACTGAGGACAAGAATCCAACTACAAAACTATGATCTAAAAAAGCCCAATTGCAAAAGACATAATTTAAGAAATGGAATTTGTAAACCACAAATTCAATTAAGGAAAACAAATAAGTATTTCAATCATGATATTGTTGTGTAAACACCATTTATCAGTACACCCATACAAAATCCTTAGAAAACCCAGAGACTCTAAACCAATTTTTAGGTTTTCTTTTTCTTTAACTAGATCAAACATCTATGTATATATCGGAGAAGAGAAAGAATGAATCAAGAACTGCAGAGAGAGATGTAGAGATCAATAGATTTACCTACGGTGTTGAGCGAAGTGCTGGTGTGGAGGCAATGGAGCGGCGAGGTGTACATCGACGAAAGAATCAGAGTGAGTCTATGTAGGTTAAGGAGCTCATTATGTAAGGGAGAGAAAAATGAGTACCTTATTTAACATTGTCTAAGGAGGTGAATTGAGAAGCACGGCCTTACCTAAGGCCATTTAAGTTTATACTTGTTGGCACCAAACATAGGACTGCTTACTTTTTAGGCCTTATCTAAGGCAATTTTGGTTTATACCAACCAAATGTGCACTTCATATTTAATCTTACTGACGGTCTCTGAACTTTTGTGACATGGTCAGTTTGATCCATGACCTTTAAAATTGATCAAAATGATCTCTCAACTCCTGCTTTGCTATCAACTAGATCCATCCAACCAAATTTCATTATTGTTTCGTTAATTTCATGTGTGAGCCCCTATAAATAGGCAAATGATGTTTGTAACATTCAGTCTCGATCGAAATCAACTTTTCGCCAAATTTAGAGTTGACAAGACGAGTTTAGGATTAAGAAAATGAGGACTCGATTATGAGAGATATTGAGTGGAAATAAGTTTAAGCCTTCACTTTAAGTAATATGTCTCATTTGTCTTTTTTTTTGTCCACGCATGATCCACATCATGAAAATAATGAAACAGTGACGAAATTTGGTTAGATGGATATAGTTGATAGCAAACCAGGAGTTGAGTGATCATTTTGATCAATTTTAAAGGTCAGATATCAAACTGACCATGTCATAAGAGTTCAGGAGTCGTTAGTGATTTCTCTTTTATGAATCAAAGGTTTAATTATCCCCTTAACAATATATATCCCAAACCTCTCGCCTTGTTTATGATCAATCTTAAAACAACACGAACTCCTCGCCAGTCCGAGTTGCAGCAACTGTACGAGTCTCCAGAATCAAGCAATCACCGTAATACGAGAGCAACTCAAGGGGATCGTAGAATGAACTTCAAGCTATAGAGCATTATCCACGACTCACTGACGCCAGAATCTCTCGTGACCCAAAAATCAGTAGAGTCACAAACACCCTTGATATAACGTGACACACATGTGACACATGAACCTTCCTTGCAAACCCCAACATTGCTGAATCTCTTGCCATCATCGTCGAAATCAGGCAGGAGAATTATCCTAAACTCCTGCTCTACGAAGTCAAAAGAAACCACTTCATCCGGTTCAAACATGTTTAGCCAATGAAGAGCATTATTCGGAAAGGTCCCCGAACAACCGAGCTCAAAACCGTAGCCGAATGGGTACTCAATCGTCTGCCAATGATAAGTCCTCAATGAGAAGATCTTCACCTTCGACTGATGATTATGAAATCATAAGTGGCTACCAAAACTTTGATGTCATCAATGGCTGACAGATAGCCCCCACCATAAAAGAGAGGCATTCTATCAGTTTATTTAAAACCAGGGTCAGGTAATTGCTTGAAGAATCCAAGCGATGGATTCCTGTCTTCCAAATATAGAAGGATTTACTATGACCTAATTGCTAATTTACTACCTTAGGATTCACCTTAGTGTCAATTTGCTACCAAATAAAGCTATTAATTTGCTACCATAGCTTTACATAACTTGACAATTTGCTACTCTAAGTATTAGTTTTGTCAATTTGCTAACCTTAAGCAAAATTTACTTCTCTGGGCTTTTTAAGATTATCTAATTTGTTTATTTGGAGTTCCAAATTAAGTCACTTATAAGGAGAACTGAGAATTTGATATGAAAAAATGATAACAAAATAGTTAACATGGGGTAGAAAATTGGCAAAATTAATACTTTAGGTAGTAAATTGGCTAATTATGAAAACTTAGAGTAGCAAATTCAGAATCGCAAATTAGCTAATAAGCAATTTACTATTAAAGGCCACAAATACCAAACGGTTGCAGCAGCCTAGTGGAACGTGTCGTTCTTCCGGCTGTGGCTGAAAAGGGAAAGTGATCTTTCTAACGGAGGAACGTTCTCCAAACGACGATGTATCATCCAATTGTAGGCATTCAACGACCTTCTTCTGTAATTAATGGTGACGAGGAGTCTGGGGGTGAGGATTTTGTGGTGATGAGCTGCTGTAAGTTGGGATTGGGCGGATTAAGGATTGGAGATTATGATGGAATGCAGGCTTTTTTTTGAAACAGAAGAAGTTCACTGGTAATCTAGACAAGATGTTCAGTATGATATCCTCGGATAGCTCTTCTGATTCCGCCATTTCGCACAGAATCGGTTGTGACCCGCTATTTTTAAGAAAATTTTAGTATAAATCAATGTATGTCATCCTATCATAATCTCCGATCATTAATTCCGTCATAATCCAGTCTCTAAAAAAAAGGCCAACAGTTTTCTAAACCAATGAACCTAGCTTCTTTATTTTATACACTCTGACACTCAGGTTCGTGTAACAAATCTTTCACTAGAATCTGAGACCAAATAACTTGAGAAAAGCTATATCATCAATGTTAATTAGCTTTAAAAATGGCATGCTAGCTTAATTTTACTAATTGTAATTAACTTGACTAAAAGAAGTCTCCTTGTAGGCACAAGCTAATTAGCCGTGATTGATATTCGATTCTTCGACAAGAATAGTGCATTATATTCAGAATCAATTTCGAATTAATGTCCATATGAATGAAGATTTCACATATTCTGGAGTTTTGGGGAGTAATTATTTTGTGTAGCCGTCACACCAGATAACACTATTATGTGGTGTACTAAACCAATCATATTACGTCATTATATAATTAACATATAAGAACCAATCAACAACAATCACAGTAAAAAATGAACCAATAACATTAAGAGGGTACACCACGTGGGATATGTGACGAGTATATATAATAACTTCGCACGTTTGGGTTACAAACTAAGCATAAGTTCCAATCTGATTCTCTTAATCAGGAAACAAATAATTATTAATGTTCTCTGATGTAGAAATGTTGTAAAATCACAAACAAGATTAATTATCAATGAAGAAAAAAAGGAATAAATAATTAAAGGAACAAATCAGACCACTAATGGCACGTTTACTTACTTGGAATGGAATTCATCTGGAATAGGAATCGGAAGGAATGAGAAACAGAATGGAATAATCGGGAGGAATAGGAATGAACCTAATTACGATTGTTGTTTACTTACGATAAGGAATTTGAATTAAATTTAAGTCAATTACCAAAATATCTTTTTTACAAATCAGATAAAAACTCTCTCTCATCACTATTTCCTTCATTTTCAGTGTCACATTATAATCATTTGTGTACTTTATGAACACTGTGACATTATCTAATTCTATATGGGAGCTTGGTTTGGTACATGTGTGTGATTTTAGTTACATAGATCATTATAATTTATAAAATTTGTTACGTAGATCACTTGATGATGCCATCTTTATTAGTTATTTTGTCAAATATCTATTCTGGTACTTAAGGTTACAATCAAATAAATGCTGCACTACTCAAGTTTCAGAGAAAAGTGAAAATTTAGCAAAATAACATCCATAGAACCATAGACTTCCGAATTTACAAAGAGTGAAATTCAGCAAAATAACATCCTAACATAAAGCACAAATGATAAACTAGTAGAGGCATCCATTCACTCCAACCCATATTCCAAAAGATAGATAATGTGATCTTTCTTTTCCTCAGCTGTACTGCTAAAAAACACCCTAAGCATGTCATGATCTTTAGCTAGTTTGTTGGTGATATGAAATACCTGCACCGGAGTTAAGAAGTCCATTTTCCTAATCTCACCACGAAGTTTGCTTTGCATATCAGCAATCTCCTTATCAGTTGAGAGAACCTCAATCAAACCTTCAAACTTTGGAGCCATGGCTGCAATGGATTCAGTAATCAGACTTTGGAGCCATGGCTGCAATGGATTCAGTAATCAGTCCGAATTTCTTTGTCATATCATCCAAAGCCCTTGCCTTTCTACGAGTGTTATTTGGAGCATTTGCTACATCTTCAGCTGATCTCTGATGTTTAGCACGTTGCTTAACACTTGGTGGCTGTGGTGGTGGTTGGGGAGGACTTGGTTGTGCAAGAGACACATATTCATTTTCAGTTTCATCACTTGTTGAAACATGTGAACCCTCATATTGAGAAAAATCTATATGCATTTCCATTTGCTCAAAGAAGTCATCGACACATACACCCTCTTGATTCACCCTTGCATCTTGCCCCCTAATTTCTTCTTCATCATCTTCAGCATTTCCAGCATTTGTTCCAAGTGCACGATCTTTTCCATATATTTCTCCAAGTGAATAATAATGTTCAAATGGTTTACCATACAAAGCTTTTGCATCTCTCTTGTTCTACAACAGTTGAAACATAGGATACTATTATTCAATGCACATATAAAAGTAAAATCACAAAATATACTAAGGAGAAAATTTACCTTTGCCCACTCATCAAATACATCTCTATCACACTCCAACATCATTTTTTCTACATTCCATCCAAAACCACTCTGAGATAATGCATCTGATAATACGATATATTGTTTCTTCAGTGTATTTATCCGTGATTCAATGTGTGGGTTTGCCAATATCCCACTGCCTAGTATCTTGGCTTCTATCATGCCTTGCAACTTTTGCAAGTAACCATTTTTGAAGCCAGTATCCGCACGCCACTTGTTATCATGGTAAAGTTCCAACAAAGAATTTACCAACACCTCATCTTCCTCTTTTGTCCAAAAACGTTTATTCTGACCACTTCCTCCTTTTTTTGATTGGCTTGAAGTAGCTTGAGAACTCATATTCAGTCGACTACATATTAAATAATAAACATAAACTATTTAGCAGCAATTTTGAAAAAATCATAGTTAAACCTAGAAAATTAATTTAGCAGAGATTAATTTTGAAATGGACATTAGGTTGTCTACTATAACTTTATGAAGACACCATAGTCAAATAACCAACCAATATTTGCAAGTTAAGCTAAAAGTCAGTTGGGTCAAACTTTGGAAAATCACAGTCAAATCTAGAAAATTCATTTGAAAAAGGAGATAGATGAAGTTGTCATACCTAACTGATTAACAAATGAGTACTTGTCTTCCTGGACTGACTAGACCTGGGAAGTAAAACAATAATCATTAATTTTAAGTGAGTACATCACAACCTCATAGATCAACATTGATAATTTGACATCTTGAACATAAGGAACACAATGAAGCCCAATACAAAGACAACTCATAATTCAAATTCCATGATTCAGTTGAAAGATCAGAATGATTAAAACAAGTACAACAACATTGAAACAAGCTCAATAGATTCAATCTATATTCATACATAATACATAACTATATAACTATGTCGACCTCCTATTTCCACGCCATATATTCCACATTTCATTTGCAAGATTTTGTCTCCACATCGTCCACTCATTTGAGGTCTCAATTGTATCAACATAGTCATCATCTTCATCATCTTGCACAGGCGGTTGCCTATCATATTCCTCTTCTATAGGATCTACAGCCATCTCTCTTCTTATAAAGTTATGAATCATGCAACACACATATATTATACGACGTTGTGTTACTATATCATAAAATGATGGACTCCTAAGAATTGCCCAACGCATTTTTAGTAGACCAAAGCTCCTCTCGATAACATTCCTAGCACTTGAGTGTTTCATATTAAAAAATTCTTGTGGCGAATCATGTCTGTTTCCATTCCTCCACTCATTGAGATGATAATGTTGCCCTCTAAAAGGTGCAAGAAAGCCATTTGCATTACTGTAGCCAACATCTACTAAGTAGTAATAACCTGGTTACAAAAAAATGTTATTTTTCTCTATAATATTATTTTAAGCACTGAATATTGTAATAAGTAGCATTTTGGTTTTGATAATTACCGTTAGGAACTTTTAATCCATTTCTCCTGCTCAAAGCATCTCTAAGAACACGAGTATCATGTGCAGATCTCTCCCATCCCGATAAAACATATATAAACATCAAGTCTTGAGAGCAAACTCCTAAAACATTTGTTGCTATCTCACATTTCCTTGTTATGTATCTTGGTTTGTCTTGTTTTGGAACTTTCACCCTAATATGTGTTCCATCTAATGCTCCTAAACAAGTCTACATTAAGGTATATGTAATAACAGTTTTAGTCTTAAGAACATAAAGCATATATTACTAAATAATTTTGTAAAATAAAATCATATGTACCTTAAACCACTTCCACCTAATATCTGTTGAGTCCTCAGGCACAGGTAATGGTGTTTTCCAGAAGTCCTTTTGGCATCGAATCATGGCTTTCAAACACTCGTGAAAGTACTTACTAATTGTTCGCCCTGACCTCATAAAGTATAGAGATATGCTACGATTCTTCTTATGGTGTGCAAGAATATTTAAAAACATGGCTATCATCTCCTCTATTGACATATTTTTGGTTGCTCTTAGTTGGCCTTTACTAGCTAGAATTTGACACAACTTATGAAAGGATTGTCTATCCATTCGCAGCTGATCAATACATATAGCATCACTCCAATAAACTAGAGAATACATGTACTCTACTTGTTTATAGAGTATAATGGATGATGATTGACTTGGTTGACGATGTTTTTTTACAGCTAAGTTGATATAAGCATAAGCAGCAACACACACAGTAAATAGTATTCGAAGGTGGGCAAACAATGCATTAATGGTGATAAGTATTTTCCTCTTTCTGGATAAACTTAGACGAGCCATATATATCTACATCACATAAAACCAATTATTCAATCAAGTATCCAAGCTATATAACAGATGATAATCAAGGAAAAACATTTAATAAAAGATTCAAAATCAAACATGGCTTGGAACAGCAGAGACAATCTTCATATTGTAATTTTCAATGCAAGGAAAGAACTTTCAATCGGACAAGTAATACCATTTACAAAATTAACAGATCCCAAATCTGATTTTTTTTAAAGTCTGATTATTATATAGGTGGAAAATGCTAGAGATCACAAATTATTACAGAGAAGCAATACCTTGTGAAGATGGTCAGCTCAAATTTGCACAATTCACCAAACCTAGCAATTTCAGTACCTAAAAATGGAGGTATAAGTATTCAAGCTTTCTCATCATAATATTAGCATAAGTAGTCATCAAATGGGTAATACACGATTGAGACATGCCCAAGTTCCTCACAAGCTCAATATTGGGTATCAAATTCTTAGATATATTTCCAATATTAAAAAAAGATTTGTGCTTCAAAATATACAAGACATGGTCATCAGAGAGCACCACACTCTTGAGGAAGCTACAAGTGGGCACAATAAGGTCTTTCAAGCTTTCTCTCAATATCCATGGGTTGTAGGACAATGTTCTTGTGCAGAAATTTTGATGTGCATAATTAGGACATTATTTTACATTGACCACTCAACATAAATATTTATTTTCCTAAAATTGGATGAGTGATCATAAAAGTGATAACAGATGGTATAAACTTGGTATGGATACAATACCAGGACATAAATTCACCAAATATGCAAAGTCATATACCATAGAAACCTACCTAACGTGTTCTAATAAATATGTACATCACAAAAACAAGAAATGTCATCTCCATCACTATACCAGATACCAAACCAACTGAGAAAATGGACGGAAGAACATAAATTTCAAAGATAATAGTAATTTTTTAAATTTTTGTTTATGTATCTTATGATCCTAAGTATTAACTGGATGATATAGAGAGGATAGTATAGGCATCAAAGAATGGAGGGATAATCTAGTGTATCGTCTACACGTGAAATTGGGACTAGACTCTCTGGAAATATCAGCATAAGCCTACAATAGACTAACAAAAGAATCTCCATTACTGTTGTAACTTTAAAATTTCTGAAACCATCCTTTCTTCTATACAAGTTGTTCAACATGATTTGAGTCTGTTCATACTTCATAGTGAGACAAATAACTTCCTATTTGTAGAGGCATTTACAGACCATATTACAGGACATAAATGCTACAGACCTTCCTCCCTAGCCCTTTCCCTAAAATTATTAGATCTTTTAGCATCTACCTTTTCTAATCAAGTTTTCATTGCTATTTTCTTTACTGTAATGGTGACAAAGGCATGGCTTATCAGCCTCACAGAGATGCAAGTATGTAACAATTATCAACAAGCTAACCATGTTTGACAAAGATATATGGCTGAGCTAATCTCCTATTTCTGATAGGAGCACTTTGTGTTACGTTCGTAATATGTTTTTACCTCCATTTGTACTTTGCTTAACCCTTATTGTTGTAATATCGAGTCATTGAGTCACAATAGGAGTCTTGGATGGTTATGGATGTGTTTTTGTGCTTAAACTAGTTAAAAACGAAGAATTAGTCTAGAGTCCTAGTTTGAGTGAAAATCCTTATAGGACTAGGAAACCTAGTTGAATTAGGAGTCTTCATCTTTCTACGTTTTGGTCGCATTGGCGATATCTTGAGAGTCATGTTTGCATTAGGAATCCTTGTTAGACTAGGAAACGTACTATTTTGGAAAGTCCTACTTGAACTCAAACTCTTATTACGAAACTTTCCTAAATGAACTTTCCTATTCTAGTAACTTACTTATTCTAGTAAGTTTCCTTTTTGCAAATTAGAAACTTTCCTAATCTAGTTGAGCTCATCTATTACATATGTCTTTTTAAGACAACTAATGTCTAGATTAGAACATGATTTTCGAAATACATTATCTCTTACTATTGATTTTCTTTTCTTATTTTCAGATTGAAGAGATAATTCAAAGAGATAAAGAAGGAGTTCAAATCCGAGTTACACAAGAGGAAGAAGAGTCCATGCCGTGCATATACAATCAGCTGAAGATAAAACTCACGGCTTGAGGAAAACAAGGAGGTTGTGTGCAACAAGGAAGCTTTCATGCCGTCCATATTCATTAAGGAGAAGAAGTCCAATTCGTGTGAAGCTTTAAGAGAATAACTAGGAGATGACGTGCCTTATCAATTCAGCAAATAAAAAGGAGTCCAGACGTGTGTAACCCTATAGAAACAAGGGGATAAGAGCTGAATTAATCCAAGGAAAAAGGAGAGCCATTCAATCTCATCATGGCAGCAACATCACAGTCGTGCATCCTCCATGGATCAGCCCAAAACCCTAGCAGCCTCCTCTCCTCCTTCCTCTATATATAGCTCGGCCTCCCTTCAGAAAATGCATCTCCATTCTCTCATAAAGCTAGCCGAATTGCTGCCTAAATCCATCCAGAAATTTCAAGCCAAAAACCTTCATCCATCACCACCAAGCCGTGCTCCCCCTCTTGCCTCTCCAAATCCGAATTCTTCTTGCTCCATCCTTCAAGGTTTCTAATGTGTGATTCATCCATGGCTTGTAATTTTTATTTAGGTTTTCTGCAATTTTCGATTTCATTGTATGAATCATTAGATGTTATTTTCGGTTTTATATATGAAGAACATAAATTCAGACTTCTTTGGTTTTATGTTTTGATCGTATGAACTCATTGAAATATGTATGTATGCCGTGCTAGATGAATAGGGGCAGTAGGTTTTCGAATTGTTTTTAGGTTTTATTTTGATTTATTCCTTGAACTTGTGCATCTAAATCAATGCTTCAGGAAGCCAAGGCCATGGTTCTCCTAAGGTTGCGATTTCATTCACCAAACTATTCTTTGATTGAATATGCGCTTCGTGTTTCAATAATTGATAATTGTTTAGGGTTGTGATAGTTCTAGGAATTTGCATGTTTAATCAAGATGAGTGACGCCATGCTTGTGTAACATGTTTTCAATTCGACTTAATGTGCTTATGTGCTACTTTATTGTTTAACTAGTACGCTTCGTTATGTTGAACTCTTTTTAGCATATGTTTAGGATTGAACGTTTCGTTGATTCTAAATAATTAAGAAGTCTTAACGATTAGATGAACCGCTTCGGGCTCTAATTAGAATTGGAATTGAAATGGACTTAAGAAGAATCGAAAATACTTGCTGCCTATATGTTGTTCTATACGTGTTATACATGTTTCTTGAGTAGAATTCGTGTTTTAGTTATGTGATGAGTGGTTGATCAATTTTATATAAGTAATTTAGGATTTATTTTAAGTTGTAGTTTTATAATCCAAATCAAATCCTCCAATAACATGATAAGTGTTGAGGCCCTTTTGATTCCCCGGACTGAACGATCCCTGCTTATTCTATACTAACGATGATGTTTTTCAGGGTATTTTATAGACGTTCTAACAAAACGTTCTATCAATTTCCACACAAGAGTTGAGATCTGGGTTTCTAAGAATTCATACCCTTTCAAAAGTGTTAAAATTGAGTTCAATTTCAATAAAGATTGAAACTGTATCTTGCGAAGATTTCAACAAAGTTCATGCCAACTTGTGATGTAGTCTAGAGAATATAAGAGAGATGATGATTGAAGAACAAAGGATAAGAACACAAACCTAGCAACCACATCGTTTCTTCAGTTCTTGTTTTTTCTCTTGTTGTGAAAATGAGATGGCTGCTGAGATTAAACATGCCATTACTCTAGGGTTGGGCTTTTTTGGGAAATCATGAGGATATTTTCGGAAGTAATTTTCCATTGCCTCACATTCCGAACTCTTCCCTTGTTATTACAATTCAGGGTCCTTTTCGGAATTCATTCAGGATTTTAGAGGTGGGCCCCACCACAAATCCCATTCCACTTTACAAGTAAACACCAGAATGGAATTGATTCCGGAGGAATACAACTCCATTCCGGGTAAGTAAACATGCCATAAAAAAAATTGATTTGGGCACAGTCAACGGTTTCCTCCTCATGCAATAAAGTTTGGGTTCGGGCTTCTCTTTTGGGCCCAACCCTATATGTATTTATTATTTTGGTTTTCTTTAGTTTATGTTGTGTGTTGAAGTTAATAAGTTCCTACATTAGTTGTGTAGGAGATGTCGGGATTCGTGTTCGTGTGTGCACTCTTTGTGCCTTGTCTACTCTAGGTAGGCGGCAATTTTCTTACTTTGTCAAATAGTCGTTGCCGCCTAGTGGCAGGGTGAAACTAATTGTCGTCGGATCTATTTTCCAGCGACAACATAATGGGAAAGTTGTTCAATTGGTACTTATGCTTTGCAATAGTCGAGTTGTCTTTCTGGTATGTCACCGCTACATTAAAGCAAATAGAATAGTCATCAGCGCGCTCTTTGCTAATTGGTGTCTCGTTGAGTACTTGTTTGTAAGGATTTCTGATATTATTTCAGATCTTTGTAATCATAGGTTCAGGCTTTATGTCCCTCCTTGTATTTAACAATATCATTTATTAAGGCTTGAGGGTAGCCGCATAAGCCCTCTATTAAAAAAAATTGATTTGGAAAATGATTGATATAAGTATGATATCGTTTCTTAACGAGGCTTGCAATAATTACATTACAAATGGCAATCGAGAAGATTTGTACGTAGAAGGCTTTTTTCTTTGTCTGTGATGCATTACAGTTTGGAGAGTTCATGGTAAAACCGTAAAAGAAAAGGGATAACTTTAGCTTCTATCACATTTTTTTAAGAAATAAATTCACAATCGGTACCCCAACTATTGTGGCAATGTCAAGTAGTATTCAAATTCTGAGTTGTACCAATGTAGTACCCAAATTTGTAATTCGCTATCAACGAAGGGTCTGAGCCCAATTTCCGTTACGGCTCCATTATCTCCGTCACGTGTTCAGCACGTGACCACAAAAAAAAATTCAACAGTGGTACCCAAACTCTTGTGGTAAGGTCAATGTAGTATCCCAATTTCTGAGTTGTACCAATGTAGTACCCAAACTCGTTTTTCGCTATCAATGAGGGGTACGTATGAGGCCAATTTACGTCACAACTTCGTCTTATGAGACAAAATAAAACAACTTAAATTGGAAACTCTTACATGTAAATATCTAGAATTCATAAACAACTTACAAATTGGGCAAAACACCAACCCATTCTCATTATACTTCGAACACCTCACTACCACGGTGCATCATCGAGGAGCTCTACCTCCTCTCATCCCCACCACCTCCTCTTTCACCACCAACATCATCTTTGAGCTCCTCCACCTCTCATTGGAACCCCCGATCTATCGACACGTCACGATTGCAGACCTTCACTCTGGGATTCTCGACCGCCGACTGCACAGCTTTACTCGCCTTGAATGTCATAGATGGAGGGAGAGAATGTCGTAGGTGGAGGAGATGAGGGAGACGATGTGGTGGCTCAATGCAGAGCTACCGAGATGGGAGAAGTCATCGTCATAGTTAAAGATATTGGAAGAAACTCAACCCGTACTGTTGCTTTGCCTCAAAATCTAAGCTCAGGAATAAAGTGTGGAAGGAGTGAGAGTGAAGTATTATGAGAAGAAAGGGAGAAAAGACAAGAAGTTACGATACGTGACCCAGAAGATGGAGCTGTGATAGAAATTTGGCTTCAGACCCCTCGTTGATAGAGAAAAACGAGTTTGGGTACTATATTGGTACAACTCAGAGTTGGGGTACTATATTGACTTACCACAAGAGTTTGGGTACATATGTTGAATTTTTTTTGTAATCACGTGCGGGACATATGACCGAGATAACGGAGTCGTAACGAAAATTGGGCTCAAATTCTTTTTCTAAATGAAAATCTGTTAACTCTTTATGGTAAATAAAAAATGATGGATTCTAAAAGTATCTTATATAATCTCCTTGAATAAATAGGGACCTCCATTTCCATATATTGTACTTCTTATTTTTATACGTAGTGAGTGTTCATATATTTAGTCCAGAATGCAACTGATAGCTTAGTTACTAGTTGATTCTCCAAATTATAAGCTGGTTATTTCCATGTGAGAAGGATTTTGTTTGTTAAGTAATAATAAAATAGAAACAATTTTGCGAGAAAGTTGTCATTACATGCAATACATTTTTCATTTTGATTAATTGATTTGATGATGATAAAGTTTGACATCGATGCTCTTTAATTTGATATTGTGATCTTAATGTTTCAAATAACACTTCTATTGAGGATTTTAGTGTGAATGGAGCCCTCATAATGAGGCCAGGATGTTAATTAGTAATTAGTCAGTTAGTAATTAGTTAGTTCCGATCGTGTAGTTGGGGTTATGTACCCAGAGATGGCAACCAAGCTACTCATAAGTCGCTAGACCTACTTTGTCCTATCCTTTTCCCACATTTTGGTGACATATGATTCCAGGGTGGTTAGTTCCTATTGTGAATCCTTATTCTTTTTTGTAAGGTTTTAATAAAGTTCTTTCAATGGAGTGTGGTACGACGATTGTTTGTTGGGTTTAATGAGACTATTATACACTAAGTCATGTCTTCTCTTTCCTTGGAATGAAATTTCAGCTTGATCAAAAAGAAAAGAATGTTGAAGGCGAAGAAGCCACTCTAGATCTACCTGATTAGCTTAATATTAAGATTTTACTAATACAATTGCTTATATAAGAGTAATTGTAATACTTCACTAATTCGTATAACCGAGCAAAATCTTAGAAATCATATTACCCATCTTACACCAATTCATGCGTCCATCTTCTGACAAGTGAACTGGCTTTGGATCAGTAGAAAGGGGTGGAGAGTGAGAGGAAGGAAATAATTTTAATGATGATAAAAAGAATTTATATCTATTTGGTTCATACCAAATAGAATCACAGATCTAGGTTCGGGTGGTAAAGTTGCTTGGACAGCTAGGGTTGATGTGGATATTTTTGGGACGGTGGTTGCCTGATGGGCCGGGGGAGGCGCAGATTTGTTGCCGGAGTTATGCTGGTTGATGTCAAGAAAATTGGGTGCCCGAGATACTTGTGTTTAAGGACAGATTTGTGGGCTTGGATCAAGCCATTATGCTAATGCGTCTCAAGATCGGGTCGAATTTTTTCTTGGTGTAGAACGCCGGTAAAATGTAGATATTCGGGTTGTCGAACGCTTTTTTTATATGTTTTGAGTTAAATTTGGACATTTGGTTCCTTTTTGTTATGAAACTAAGAGCTTGACTTGATTACTATTACTTATAAGTTCATGTTAGGATACAACCTATTTTACTGCTTTACCTTGATCATATCTATCCCTCAAGATATTCCCTAGTCTTAGTGACAGGTGTCAGTTGATATACTTGTGAGGACCAGCTGATAAATATATGATTTGTATCCATTTCCATTTGGAAGTACGAATGAACAAGAACAAACTTTAGTATTATCATTCTCTCTACATTTATGCCTATTTCATTTTTCCTGCACTGTTACTTTCAAGCTTCAATTCCTGCGTTTCCAATTTTGATCTTAACAATTTGGTATTCAGAGCCTAGGTCATGACCATTCGTGGATTACAAAACCCAACCCCATCCCTCCCTCTTCCAAACTCCACTATCCCTCCATTACCTCCACACTCCTCACCACCAGATCCGCCACCATCCCCTCCTCCGCCTCGGTTATCACTAGAGCTGTTGTAGGCTCAACATGAAGATCTCATCCAGTCTCAGTCCGATATCCAGATTCATATGAGTGCTAACTTTGAAGCCCTCAAAAACACTGTGATTCAGTGTTTGGCCAACCATCAGCCCCCTCCTGTTTCAGCAAGCCACATCCCCCACCACACTCTTCTCTGCCATACTCCTCTGTACTCATCTATGGTGCGTCTCCATCTTCCTCCCACCCCTCACCTGTCTCTGGTCCTCCTTCAAGTTTTGGGTCTACTTCCATCTCTACAACTTCTGCATCTACATACCCTCATTGCTCTAGCCTTTCCACCACCACTTACCTACCTACTCAGCAGCTACACAGCTTCACCACCTCTTCACCAGGAGTGGGACAGACTTCAACACACCATCATCCTACAAACCAAAACCATTATTTCACCACTGGTCCAGTTTATTCTACCCACACCACCCTACCCAATTTCTCAAACCATCTTCCTACATCTTACAGCTACCAAAATCATTACTCTCTCATCCGCCAAACACCACTCACACCACCTATTCAGGAACCATACAGACCGCCGAAGATAGATCTACCCAGATTCAACAGGGAAGATCCTATTGGTTGGCTTGCCATGGCTGAAAGGTACTTGAAGGTTCAGTGCATTCCCCAGAATGATCGAATCTCGCTCATTGGCTCCAATTTTGGTCCAGATGCCTCTATTTGGATGAATTACTTCGAGAACCGCAATTCTACGGCGTCTTGGGAAAGCTTTGTGGCGGCTTTCCTCGACCATTTTGGTGGAGGAAACACTAGAGATATCAAAGCTGCATTATTCCACCTTCAACAAACTGGTACTGTCGATGAATTCATCAGTGAATTCACCAAATTGTCATGTCGTGCCTCGGACTGGCTCGATAGTGAGCTGTTACCAATGTTCATCGGTGGTCTCCAACCCGATATCCGGTTTGATGTCGATGCCTTGGATCCCCAGACATTAGCCTTAGCCCAACGCCTTGCACTGCGGATGGAGGCCAAACTGCTACACAGTAAGGCGGTGCGTCATAAAAATTACGCGTGGTCCAGCAGCACCCACTCCACTAGTGGTCCTTTTACCCCTACTCCAGGACAAACAACCCAACGGCCCACGTATGCTGGCATTGTGATGAAAGGTGGCATGACAAACACGTATGCAAAACTCCAATTTTGGCTGTCCTTGAGTGTCCCCCCACAACACAAAACGCGGAACCGGTGCCAATTGAGACCCATGACCCTGCACCCAAGCCCGTTGAAACTTACCCACTGCATTCAATAACCACAACAAGCTTAGGGGACATGATGCGCCTTAAGGGTCGTATTAAAGATAGGGAAATTACAATATTTGTGGACTGTGGCGCAGCCACTTGTTGCTTGAACCCTGCAGTGGCGAAAGATTTGCACATTCCAATCAGTAAGGACAGCCCTTTGCGTTTCAAATCAGCTTCGGGTCACCCAATTCTGCCATCGGGTCAAGTAAATGATACCACTGTGCACATCCAAGGCTACTCATTCACATCATCGTTCTTATTGATACCGGTGGATAACTGTGATTTATTGCTCGGTGTGCCATGGCTGGACACACTTGGATTTATCGGCTGGCATTTCGCCGATCGAGTTATGATGTTTTTTGATGAAGGGAAGTTACAAATATTATATGGGCTACGTTCCCACCCTACCCCAGCATTGCAGATTGATGAGAGCACCCTTATGGGCCTTTTCTCTATTGAGATTGGTGACCCAAGCCCACCAGATCCCACCACCACTCCAAAAAACCAGCCCAATCCTCTGCACACAGTCTTGGATGAGTTTCAGCTCCTTTTTCAGCCCATTACCACCCTTCCACCCTAACGTCACATTGATCACAGAATTACCTTATTGGAGGGTACTAATCCAGTAAACGTGAGACCTTACCATTATGCCCATTCCCAAAAAACTGAAATTGAATCACACGTGCAAGAGATGCTAAGACAAGGCTTGATACGGCCTAGCACTAGTCCTTTCTCCTCACCGGTCTTACTTGTCCGCAAAAAGAAAGGAACTTGGCGATTTTGTGTAGACTATCGTGAACTCAATTCGGTTACGGTTAAAAACCGTTTTCCGATACCTCTTGTTGACGAACTATTGGACGAATTATATGGGGCCACAATCTTTTCTAAATTGGGCTTAAGATCGGGGTATCACCAAATTCGCATGCACTCGATTGATGTCGAGAAAACGGCTTTTAGAACTCACGAAGGTCACTACGAGTTCCTTGTCATGCCATTCGGTTTGTCTAACGCCCCTTCTACTTTTCAAGCTCTCATGAACGATATTTTCAAGCCTTTACTCCGAAAATGTGTGTTGGTATTCTTTGATGACATTTTGATCTATAGTATGAATATAGCATCACATATTACACATGTTCGGCAAGTATTTGCTATATTGCAGGCCAATAATCTCAAGCTGAAACCGTCTAAGTGTGCATGGGCCCAGTGCTCAATCGATTATTTGGGCCACACAATTTCAACTGAGGGAGTTTCTATGGACAAGTTCAAGGTCCAATACTTGTTAGATTGGCCGAAGCCTAAGAATATCAAGACACTGAGGGGCTTTCTCGGACTAGCAGGTTACTACAGGCGCTTCATCCAACATTTTGGAATCATAGCGCGGCCTTTGAATGATATGCTGAAGAGGGACAACTTTCAATGGTCACCAAAGGCAGAAGAGCCTTTTCGTGATTTAAAGCATGTAATGACTACAACACCTGTCTTGGCTCTCCCTAACTTCAATCTTCCCTTCACTATTGCAGAAGATGCTAGTGGAATTGGCATTGGGACAGTTCTCTCTCAACAACAACACCCTATCGCATTCTTGAGCAAAACACTATCTGCAAGGAACCAATTACTGTCCATTTATGAAAAGAAAATGCTGGCTATCCTATATGCAGTTGAAAAATGGAGGGCATATGTCTTAGGCAGGCACTTCACCATACTCACTGATCATCAAACAATCAAGCACATGCTTGATCAACGCATTACTACTCCAGCTCAAGAAAAGTGGATCACAAAGCTCCTGGGATATGATTTCAAGATTGACTACAAACCGGGCAAGTTCAACACAGTGCCGGATATCCTCTCTAGGAGTCATGAATTTTTGGCCGTGCTAAATTACAACAACCCCATCTTTGACTGCCTAGCACATGTGGAATCAGCTTGCTCAAGAGACTCTGAGGCTCAGACAATAATCAGTGCTCTCAAAGCTGGTTTGCCTACAAGAAAAAATTTCACATTAATGGGAGACAGACTGTGCTACAAGAACCGCACGTTTGTGCCAGCAACATCGGAGTGGAGAGAAAAGTTACTGACTGAGTTTCATTCTTCTCTAAGTGCTGGCCACTCGGGTTTTCTCAGAACTTACCACCGTATCTCAAGGAACTTCTCTTGGCCTGGAATTCGGAAGGATGTCAAGCGATTTGTGGCTCAATGCGATCAGTGCCAACGCCAATCATATGAAACCATCAACCTACCCGGCCTCCTTGATCCTCTGCCCATCCCAACCAATGTGTGGCTCGATATCTCCCTTGATTTTGTGGATGGCCTGCCAGAATCCGATGGAAAAAAATCGATAATGGTTGTAGTCGATCGTCTGACAAAGTACATCCATTTTATTGGCATCAAACACCCTTACACTGCTGCAACAGTGGCCGAATCCTTCACCAAGGAGATTTTCCGCCTTCATGGCATGCCACGAACGATTGTGTCGGACCGAGATCCAATTTTTTTGAGCAATTTCTGGAAAGAGTTCTTTAAACTTCAAGGAACTCAACTGTGTCGTTCATCGGCTTACCATCCCCAATCCGACGGCCAAACAGAGGTAGTTAATCGATCCTTGGAGCACTACCTGAGATGCTTTGTGGCTAACAAACTAGAGGATTGGTCCAACCTTCTCCACTGGGCTGAATGGTGGTTTAACACCACATACCACTCCACCATCAATATGACTCCCTATGAAGCCTTGTATGGCTCTCCACCACCCACTGTGACATCAAATTTGCTCGGATCGACCTCGGTTCAAACTGTAGACAAGCAACTGCGTACAAGGGATGAGTTATTGACTCTTCTAAAAGCCAACATGAACCTAGCACAGAACAGAATGCGTCAGCACGCCGATTTACACAGAACAGAGAGGGAATTTGCAATTGGGGACTGGGTCTACCTGAAACTTCACCCGTATCGGCAACAATCGGTGGTGAAATGACCGAGCAACAAGCTGGCACCAAGGTACTACGGTCCTTTCAAGGTCCTAGCAAGAATTGGAAAAGTAGCTTACCGTTTGGATCTACCTCAGCACTCTCGGATTCACCCTATTTTCCATGTTTCCCTTCTGAAGAAACGAGTGGGCGATTCAGCTTACATCTCACAAACCCTTCCTCCTTACTCACCTGATGGAACTCTGCAATGGGAGCCTGAATCTGTTCTTGACATGCGAGTACAGCGTGTGAAGAAGAAAAATCAAACCCAATGGCTGCTTAGATGGAGCGGCTTGCCTGTAGAAGATGCCACATGGGAGCCGGCCCAGTCTATTATGTCCAAGTTTCCACATTTTGCCAACTGAGGACAGTTGAATTTGCAAGGGGGAAGGACTGTTAGGATACAACCTATTTTTACTGCTTTACCTTGATCATATCTATCCCTCAAGATATTCCCTAGTCTTAGTGACAGGTGTCAGTTGACATACTTGATACTTGTGAGGACCAGCTGATAGATATATGATATGTATCCATTTCCATTTGGAAGTACGAATGAACAAGAACAAACTTCAGTAATATCATTCTCTCTACATTTCTACCTATTTTATTTTTCCTGCACTGTTACTTTCAAGCTTCAATTCCTGCGTTTCCAATTTTGATCTTAATAATTCAATTCGAAAGCATTTGATAATTGTTATGGAAGGTGGAACGCCGTTATGCTTACCGGCGCTTTAAAGAGATCTCAATCCAATAATAACAAGATTGATAACCTCTTACATTATTTACAAATTTATCGGTACATAACTCTATTAATTTTCTTTGTTTATTGCCTTGTCTTATCTGTGTTGTGTACACATTTATTAAAATCAAATATATTTTATAGAAGCGAATTTGCCTACCAACCTAAATTTGACTGGTTGTTCGTCATACATATCCTTTTGTATACTTACAATCATAGTGGGCGTTTGGCTACCCTTGATACATTGCAATGGTACCCAAGGGTATAGGGGAGTCTGATCGATTGATGTTCTACATTTTTTTTTGAGAATATTTTATTGATGTTCTACTTGAAAGAGAAAAAGACTGAAAATAAGAAAGATATTGCAAATTGTTACATTATTCAAAATTGGTACAGAGAGTGACTCTCTTTACTACTTTATATAAATCAATACCCTCTCTAGCTATCACTCTATTTGTGTGGTGTACATTTTATCCAGACGAAGGCCCTGAAGCACAGTTTCGTACTTTTTTACAGTCACACTTTTCATTCGACAAACAATGGCATTGTAATAACGTATTCTGCACACATTGAGCTGGTCTGCACCAATTGGATGTGCATTTTGGAGGTCCTATAGGACCCCTGGCCTCCACAGCTAACTGAATACCTACACAAAATAAGTTGCTAGCTTTTATGGGAAATATCTCTCTCTTAAGAAATTATATTTTTTCAGTGTTAAACCTAGATATTGATCGAGTAACCTAACATGCATGGTCTAAACGTGAAGCTTACAAAGTTTTCTAACCTAGCGCAATGACAAAGAGTAGAACCACAACCACAATGCTTGAAGAGAATTTGCCCATGTTTTGTCGGACTTGTAAGAGAGCAAGGATGTATAATGCTTCTTAGTTTTGTTGGAGTTTAATGGATATCATGTAGGCCAATTTATAGCACTGAAGGTGAAGCTCTTAGAGTAAATTACTAAATTTTGCATATTCAAACAATGTGGCCTAATACATTGACATGACCGAAGTCAACCCAATATTGATAATATGGTGCAATGTGCATAATTTGGTTCCATATATAGTATTCAAAATGCATGTTGTAGTAGATTTACTCTCCATATACTTTCTTTATATATCGTATCCTAATTAGTATAGTCTATCTAGATAAGGATTTGAGAGAGAGAAAACAAATATGGAGAAGAAATCTCTAATTATAGTGGAGTGTGTTACAAAAGAATGTAATACGTATCAAAATATGGAGAAACATCATATTTATTCTTTGATAAAAATGTCTTATATATATGCATTACATTGAGTATCCCGTAGGTTCATGGATTATATATCCTTCCTTATCTAGACTAACATATATTAATTAGGACAAGATACACATGAAAATTACAGAGAGTAATTCTCCTACAACACTCCCCCTTGTATCGCGATCCTAATGTGTCATGGTGCATAACCATTGCCTTGGTAAAAACCTTGCCAAACAAAACAAAAACCTCTTGGGTAAAATAAAAAGCTTGGTTGAAGGAAAAAACAACACAATGCACCAACTACAATGGAAAATAACATGCGGTATAGACTCCCACTGAAGTATGCAAAACAACTCCCCTGATCAGTAACTTAATCTCAGAGTTTAGATAAATAGTGTATACGAACGCTCTTCACATTCTTCAAAAGTAGCAATGGGTCAATGATTTGAATATCAAATCTCGCCAAACTTTCCTAAATCAAACATGTACACTTATTCGTACATGGATCAAAAGATTGAGAATTACATAACAATTCAAAACAAGAGTTTGCAATAAAAAACAGATTCACGCGTGGTATGACTTTCACGCACATAAACAATCACATTCTTCGATACAATAGGTATTGATTAACTGTAAAAAGTTCTGGAAAGTAGACACCCATGGTTTTCCATTGATATATGGTTTACAACCTAGTTCGTTATGATATGATCACAATGCTCAGTCGAAGTTGACTCGGTTGCAGGTTTTTGGACAGATTTGTCTTATTTTACTAAAATAGCTATACCTCACTCAATATAACAGATATGGTTAAATGGTAGGTGTCCCTGGAAAGTAGACACATAAAGCTTTCTAATGGTACCACATGCACCATTTTCCAACAAGTGTGTTGCCATATAGGTCCCGTGGAAGTTAACCTACGAATCTGGGCAGATTCTGACATCGCTTTATTAAAGTGTCTTTGTGTTAGGATATAGGAATTGATGTCATAACGTGTTGTGAACAAGAATTGACATATGTGTGGGTGCACTCAGCCATCATCCTGGCCTTATGAGTTTAAACCGAATGAGATGTCG
Organism: Argentina anserina; assembly: GCF_933775445.1. Classification (NCBI taxonomy): domain Eukaryota; kingdom Viridiplantae; phylum Streptophyta; class Magnoliopsida; order Rosales; family Rosaceae; genus Argentina; species Argentina anserina. The sequence continues at coordinate 6,113,363 of NC_065875.1, forward strand.
AGTCAGATATATTACAATAAGTACATGCATACACATATCATACTAAAATATAAAGAGTTTCATCTCTTAAGACTTATCGTCGCTCAAACGACGAAAACATGTATTCTCCTGACTTCGACTGATTCAAGGAATACTTGTAGGCATTGGTTTAATATCCTTACTGCCTTTAGCCAACCGATGAATAACATCATCAATAACGGTCATCACTTTCGAGACCTAGTATTCTCAATATCATTTCATTATAAGTACAACTGCATGCAATATTGCATATCTCCATATAGTTATGGGTAAATTACTTATGTGTAATGAGGACCCTAGCTATAAGCTATAACTGCTTAATTGTCGCTCCTCCTCGTCCATTCTGCATAATGAACATAGGGTTACGGGATGTTCAACATCTATCCTAGCTATGCAATAAAAAGTCTTCGAAGTGAATTCTCCTGCATTATCCAGTCAAAAAGATTTGATTAGATGGTCAAGAAGGTGAGCCTTGAGTTTTAAGCAAGGAGCTTCAGAATTGCAACATTTGGCTCTTAGTTCATCAAGAGTCAATCACACTTCATTTTAATATCTCTACCTTTATCAAGTTAACGCGCTCTATGGTCTGGAGGCACTTGAATTAGGTTAAAACAAATCAATTCAAGATCTTTCTCTACGTCTCTTAACTTAGTCCCAATAGAGATGATATGTGACCACAAGCTACAAATTCAGTTGTTTTGGAAACCACCTAACTGACAATGTATTATGAGAACAAACCGTCTCATATTTGATTCCAGGGCGTTTTGTCAAAGAGTTTGCGCCATAAGGTGAGTTTAAATCTTCTCTTTCTCACTACACCTAACAAAGGTATAACCGATAGGATTTACATGTGCGGTGTTGGCATTACCTGACCAATGTCCTATCTCCTTGTTAAAACTGGATCCTACAGCTTTTTAGGAGGTTGTGGCGGCGACGTAGGTCGATTATCACCATCAATTCCTGTCGGATAGCACTTTCCATGTAGGCCGATCTACAATGTTGGAATTTTTCTTCAACAGAGTATGTATGGTTCGACATCAAACTCATTCAACATCATCATTCTTCGAGAGCTCTCATTTTTGGATTAGTATTGACATTGAGGCGTCCCCCAATGATAACCATAATCCAAAAAAACAGACGATTGAGTATTATTGATCATAGATCAAGTTGTGCCCTAACTCGCATTCAACAAGCATTATCGAACTAATTGGTCTCTCCACACTTATGTGAGAGTCATGGCCTAGTGACACAATCTACCACATTTGTGGAGTCACCATGTTACCAATAAAGAGTGACTACATGTTCATTCGTCGAACATTAATCCTTACAGGCATATTTGCAGCATGTATCTTTAATCTCGTCACTTCCATTTATAGGAATATTAGGAAGATGATAAGGCACAGTGGGACAATCCACGACAAAACCAAGTCGTTGAGCTTGAACAAACTTGTTCTTCTCTCCCCTTAACGAAGGGGGACATGCTCATCAAAAGTGACTAAACAAGATCGCATGTTAAGGTCTTTATAAACGAACATAGGTGGAAGTTCATGTCTTATTCAAAAACAAATTTCAACATCAAATAACCCATCATTATGCGCTTGTGGAGGCGCAATTTGGCACATAAAATATGTGGACGATAAACCGTTAACATAATTCGTTAACAAACATGCATATTGTTAGACTTGAAACACTAACATGTGAATCGTTACAACCATAACGTCAATCATGGAGGTATGATTCGAATTGTTGATTCGTTGGAAGCCTAGGCACATCAACAACCAATACTGAACATCTATTTTACACTTCCTTGAATAGTTCACTAACTTTCCGAACCCTGAATGCTACGAAATTTTAGGAGTGAGTAAACATGGGTGTTAGGAATCCAATGCCACCGGCCTCACTGCCGGAACTGGTCGAAAATGTATCGAACCAACCGGAATACTCGCCAGAGGTGGTGACTACTTGTGTCGAGCGGTTCACCATGTTCTAGGTCTCCAAATGAGGTCCAATTTGTGAGTAGTTACCCTTGGATGTTAGGAATCAGTGGCTGCAAGTAGCACCCCAATATCCCACTTAAAAGTAGGTAAATCGGTCCGCACAATGACACGTCTGCGATATGTAAATCCTGAAATGTTAGGTTTTTTCAACTTTTGTCATTGTCTGGGTGCTCTATAACATCTAAGTATTATGGTTTGAGTTGAACCATGATATATGTATTACCACAATATATTTTATCCCTAAAAGTGAATCATGATAAGCCAATTTCGGCTTCCATCTTATGTTTTATTCTCTTTAGTGTAGGAGGGTGTATGTCACTCATAAATTTTAATTTTGCTAAAGAATAGGCTTGGAGATTGAGCATAATCAAAGAAGGATCATAGAGAGGGCTTATGCACTTATTAACGCATAGATAACATCTCCATTACTTTGGAGGAATTTTATTAATCCATTTAACTTTTTTTCTCAAAAGAATAGCATATACGAGTCATCGATTCATTATTCCGAGTCATAGCATCGTAAGAGAATACAATTCACACTTTTTCAACTCATGAGATGCGCTACATCATTAGAAGTGATACATAAGAACTCTTTCACAATGAGTTTGTTGGTGATAAATAATGTTAGCACAAGGATTGTCTTCAAGTAGCTTATTGTCTCACCAATTTTATGTTTAGTATCATTGTGAATTCATCAACGTAGACAACTACTATGACAAAAACCATTTCATAGGTTCAATTCTTCTCTTGATGCATAAAAACATGTGGCTTGAATCATAATGTCATAAGACATATAAACTTGCGCACTAAACCACGATTTGCTTCTTTTGTGATGATCTAGTCATAGTAGTCACAATGAATTAAAATACTAAATCTATTAGTAGCTTTCATTTAGTTATGCACTAAATATCTCTTTAACATATTCATAAAGAAGAATATAGAGACAAGTAGTCTTAGGTCAAGACATATAAATATCACAAATTAAAGCTCGGCAAGTGCTCTAAAGTAGTCACGAATGACCGCCTAAAGTTAATTAAGAGTTTTGGACACTCAAACGTCAATTACGAGTGATTTTGACATGCAAATATCATGCATATACACTATATATCCAAATACAAGGATCGGTGTTGCGTAGGCATACTCAAAAAGGTTGTCGGTGTAAAACAAATAGAGTAAAAAATGATAGGAGTTTGTGAGGAAGCCGTGCGAGGGGGCTGCGGAGGCTGTGCGAGGGGACCTGCAGGGATCTCGTCAGGGGGGCTGAAGGGCAGCTGCATGGGCTCTGTACGGCTATTGTAGGGGGTATGCCAATGGCCTAGGTGCCGAGCCAAGAGCTCGGTCAATTTTTTATGCCATTAGGGGTAAAACGAGGCGGAAAACGGAACATCTTGGCGATACTGCCAAGGCCGTAACTCGCGAACCTATTATAGTTTGCCACTCTCCTAATCTTGTACGAGCGTTAGTTTAATTCGAACTTTGTGAAAATCATCACCATATTTTTGAAATAGTGGATATAAAGTGCACATGACGTGTAACACTACAAATCATCACCAAAATAAGGTGAAAACATGTCATAACAAGACATCAATCAAGGCTTCATCATGTCAACGAGACATAAATATGCTACAAAAAACATTGTCGGTTCGAAATAAAGCCGAGAGCAAATGCTCATGGCTCAGAGTCCTTCGGCATTTTGCAATGCTAGGTTGCAAATTGTTGATCAAAATCAAATAGATGATGACCTAATCCGCCAAAGATTATGGAGAACCGAAACCAATGTATAATAACAATATCAAAGATCATATAAGTGTGCATTACGCCACACAAAGATCGTGTAAGTCTGGCTAATGCCACAATTAAAACCGTGGGCTTATTTAGGTAGTGCCATGTAGTATGTAATGCATTACATTGCATTAACATATTGCTTTCGGTAATGGAACCATAAATGCATCGAGACATTCTCGTATGTTCGTTTACTTGAACTACATGAGAGTTTTCTAGCCAACAATTGGATTGAGATCATGACCATGAACCAATTTTTTTAAAAAGTATCGACTAAGTAACATTAGTCACATAAACTTGGGAATAAACTGATATGTAGTTATTCAGACTATTAACCGAAGCATTTATGCTTCATTATTTTCTTTTTATACTGCAATGTATAATTGTTTTGAAATCCGTAATAGTGTGAAGATATTCTCATGTTCTTCCATATATTGAGTGTGTTGTTTCAAAAACTTATCATATCTAGCCTCTTGTATATGTTGACCATTATGTTTATGTCTTTCAATAAAACGATGTTGCACCAAAGGAAATTAATCCGGACTAGTGCATAACACATCCAACATGAAAATGTCAAATTTCAAGTGCATGTTGTGGTCAACAAGAATGAAGATTCATTAGTATCAATACGATACAACTTACAAGTACTGAATTTGAGGTCAAGTCTCATAGTATGGTAACTCAATTCAATAAACCGTGACAAATTCCGTCATAGTGGTATAAGTGACAATTTCAGTCACAAACTGGTGGTATAAGCTACAATTTTCATCGCAAACCAATGTTTGTCCTTTTCAAACTTGTAGCTACACACAACGGCTACGGATGCTAACAGCGACACTCCTTGCCGCTCCTAAAATGCGCTACCAGGGGAATCATATCCTTGTATACCACCTAAGAAGCGAAAAAATTGGGTTGAAAATGAAAGGGAGGTTGAAAGTCCCCGATGAAAGACAAAATTTAAAGGAAATTAAATTTGCATGAAAGCAACAACGTTAATTAAAACATACTTGGTTGTTTGCCAGATAAACAACATATAAGTGTTGCTCTTGCTTAATTTCAACATTCATGCTTGATTCCATATTTCCATGAATATGCGGCGAAGTGACTCTCACCATTGCATTTTGTATCGTCACGCAATTAATTTCATGGAAACACTGATGCAAGTCCTGCTGCTAATTGACTACAATTATGTTCATGTTAATGACAAACATCCAAAAATCTAATCGGGCCACAGATGCTTCAAAATCCCAATGATCCCATAAAAGGCCCAATAATAGCCCAGTTCTGAAACCCCAGAGCCCGCAGCAGTATATATAGCCATAAAACCCTAGCTCATTCAGAGCCGAACCCTCACTTTCACTCTCCCTCTCTCTCTCTCTGTCAAACCCCAAACCCCCTCAAACCCAATGGCCGCCGTCGCCGCCATACGCCCCTTGGTCTCCGTCCAAGCCGTCGAAGGTGACATGGCCACCGACCAGTGCCCCACCGTCGCCCTCCCCGACGTCATGAAGGCCGCGATCCGACCCGACATCGTCACCTTCGTCCACTCCAACATTTCCAAGAACAGCCGCCAGGCCTACGCCGTCTCCAAGAAGGCCGGCCACCAGACCTCCGCCGAGTCCTGGGGTACCGGCCGCGCCGTCTCCCGTATCCCCCGTGTCCCCGGCGGCGGTACCCACCGCGCCGGCCAGGCCGCCTTCGGAAACATGTGCCGCGGCGGCCGGATGTTCGCCCCCACCAAGATCTGGCGCCGCTGGCACCGCAAGATCAACGTCAACCAGAAGCGCTACGCCGTCGTCTCGGCCATCGCCGCCTCCTCGGTGCCGTCTCTGGTCACCGCCAGGGGCCACAAGATTGAGAATGTTCCCGAGTTGCCACTGGTGATCAGCGACACGGCGGAGGGAGTCGAGAAGACCTCGGCGGCGATGAAGCTGCTGAAGCAAATCGGGGCTTATGATGACGCCGAGAAGGCCAAGGACAGCCACTCGATTCGGCCCGGGAAGGGTAAGATGAGGAACAGGAGGTACATCAACAGGAAGGGCCCGCTGATTGTTTACGGCACCGAGGGGGCCAAGCTTGTGAATGCCTTCAGGAACATCCCCGGAGTCGATGTCATCAATGTGGAGAGGCTCAACCTCCTCAAGCTCGCGCCTGGCGGGCATTTGGGGCGGTTTGTTATCTGGACCAAGTGCGCTTTCGAGAAGCTGGACTCCATCTACGGGTCGTTTGATAAGCCTTCGGAGAAGAAGAAGGGGTATGTGCTGCCCAGGGCTAAGATGGTCAATGCTGACCTTGCTAGGATTATCAACTCCGACGAGGTGCAGTCTGTTGTCAGGCCTATTAAGAAGGAGGTTAAGAGGGCACCACTGAAGAAGAACCCGCTCAAGAATCTCAACACCATGCTAAGGCTAAACCCCTATGCTAAGACTGCCAAGAGGATGGCCTTGTTGGCTGAGGAACAGAGGCTTAAGTCCAAGAAGGAGAAGCTCGACAGGAAGAGGAAGATTGTTTCTAAGGTAGCTTTTCTGGCTTTTTATTTGTGTTCAAATGTTTTTTGATGACAAATGCTTATGGCTCTTTTATTGGTATACTGCTTTTTTGCTTCAGGTTGTATTTGGTGTGTTATCAGTTTTGTTGGTGGTGGTTGAATATTTATATTAGGGCAAATGTGTTGTGGTTTTCCATGTTTGCAAATATCATTGTTTTGTAGTTAAGTGCACCTGTATTTTTCAAGCTTGATTAAGTTAGCATATGCTTAGTGGCATTTGATTGAGGGTTTAGTTGTGTAGATGGAGGGGAAGATTGTATGGTTGGTAGTCTGTTTTGGGGTGTTTGATTACTTGGTGTTTGCTTATACTACCAAATGTTGCTGTATTATATTGTTGGTGCTGATGTTATAATTGTCAAGTTATCTTTGGGGGAATGATTTATGTTATGTTACACAAACTAGTTTTTCGGTTCTACATTTGTTATACATGCCCTACTCTGCTTTCTAAAAAAAAATGCCCAACTCTGTTCCTTGTTAACTTGGTGTGTAACTCTGTTATAACAAATGGATAGTGTGTGCTTAATGTTGTCCCATTTCTGTGAATGCAGGAGCAAGCTACTACCATCAAGGCAGCTGGAAAAGCATGGTACAAAACTATGATCTCTGACAGTGATTACACCGAGTTTGACGTCTTCCAGAAGTGGCTTGGTGTATCCCAGTAATTTTCTTTATTTTGTTATGATTTGGTCTTTATCTGTATGTGGGAGGAAATATGTTTTTCCTCTAAGATTTTGTCTTGCTGGAATCATATCACTAGTTATATTTTTCACTTTTGTTTGATGACAATGTTAGCTACTTTGGTTTGGTTATTTATTCTCCAGTTTAACTTCTTCTATGTGCTTATTTTTTTTCTTGAATATGCCATGGTTCCTTTATGCAATTGGTTGATAATAAGTTGGTGTTTGTTTTTGGATCAGATCTTACCACTGATTTTGATTGCTCATGAAAATACAAATATAAAATGCTACTAAAAGCAATGGCTTGTATGTGCCTCATAAAATACAAGTAATTTGTTAAGTTTTTTTTTTGTGTGGAGAGGTATTTTGCTAAGTTTATCGCGTGCAGATATGCAATTGTTGTAGCACCTGCATTGGGTCCAAATATGTAAGGGTGCTTGTTAGTTATACCGAGTCGTGAACGCCAGCGTACTCGGGTTCGTTGTATATATCCTGCCTTGAGACATTCATTCTGGTAGAAATCAATAGGTTCATGATTGAGATCCGTTTTATTTTGTTACTGTAAGGCTATAACAGGAACAGTGGTAGGAAGTACTCCGAAAATTACCCAACTGCTGGAAAATTGAACATTTAACATTAGGCTCATCTACTGGATTAAAAAGTCTGCCGTGTTAATGGTAGCACAAATCGCCTGTCTGAAGTTATATGCATGTTTAAACTCAGACGATTTGCAACAACCGAATAATGGTATCCATGTGTATCGGAGTCGAAAGTTTAGAAAAACAAAAGATTTGAAATCAAGTTGGATAAGTTAAAAATGAATTTTTTTCAGTCTCTTGTTAGAAAGTGATAAACTATCTTTGCGTTGAGGGCCTTCCTGTATCCTGTATGTCCTGCCTCCCTGGAGATATGATCATCTTTGTCCCTGGAAATTGGCATTTATTTATAGGAGTTTTTGAGAGCATTGATCGCCGTACATAAAATATTGCGAAGGAAAAATTTGCTGAAGAATCAATGAAATAGCGAAGCTTGCCGATTATATGTATTCTCCAATAATTTGAGACATTTATAGCTGCTGCTCCGGAAAATGATTACTTGGTAAAATTAGACGATATGCAGCAAAACGAATTTCTAATTAGGATGTATTCACACATCCAACGGTCATTATAGTGAAAACCAATTTGCAGTTTACATAGCTAAGCAGTCTCGATTATATGCTTCTATGTCCACAAAGGAAGAAAAAGAAGAAAACTGAACAGCGTTCTGTGAACGTAGGCGGGCCAATGATTATGAACATCTGAAAGCAATCCTTTCGACCTTAAACCTCTTGGCTGTAGAACTTTGCTGCTAACCAAGTGAACCTTCAAACCTTTTCTCAGTCTTTTGTTAAGTTGGTGGTGTACAATGTAGCTTCTATTTCTTAGTGATGAGAGTCCCCAAAGCATTAGATTTTTGATAACGAGAATATCTTCTTCTGCAGTAATGAAAATTGGATGTGAAAATATGTTAGGCTCAGAAATCCAAAGTACTACCAGGCATCAAATAAGTAACATGTTGCAAAATGATCACTAGACTGATAAAAGAATCATGTATAGCAGCAAACTGGAAGAACTTTACCGAAAGCCCAACAAGGTAGAACAAATTAGAAGACACTTCACTTAATTTCCGCATTGTCTGAATATATGACAATTAACAACAATAAGTAAATCATTAAGTAGACCTTCCATGGCTTCAACTTCTTTTCTCATGTCAGACTGTCAGTTTTAGATTTTAAGTTTTTGACATAGCTCTCTGTGATCTTGTAGTGTGATCTTAACCAGGACACTTTGTCATTCAATAGTTCGGAAGGCATCAGCTTATTCTCCAAGTTTCAGACCGTAAAGGGAGATGGTAAAGCAAGAAAAGCCAGCACAGAGACACACAAGCACACACATTTGAATTGTTATGCAAGCAAGACAAGCATGATATCATAGAATTCAAAATTAATAAACAGACATCTATATGTCAAATTTTGTGAACTTGGCAAAAGCATCACATTACCATGATCCTTCACTTTTAAGGATGAGTACGTTTGAGCCTGCGGCGTGTAGGAACTGTATGATATCTATGAACACTATGATTTACGCTTATTTGTCATTTTTCTACAGAACTTAACCATGGTTGCGTTAGTAACAAGGGCAGACCTTATAACACCTAAGAATAACATCCTTATAAACAAACTACAAATTTTGTATTACCAAAAGAGAATATAAATTCACTGAATCAAGCTAACCTGAAAATAGCGGAAGACAACTTAAACATAACACCTGCAGGCAGGGCCAGTAAAGCAGTGGCCTAAAATTAATTAAGAAAACAAAATGGTAGAAGTGAAAAAAAGTTAAAATTGCAGCGCCGAACTATAATGTGGTTGATGTTACAGTTAATATATATTGGTTTGATACCTACCAGAAGCCATTGAGTTTTATCATGTAACAGTATAAGAGAAGGAAAACAAAGAAAGAAGCACCAGTTCACATAGATATTTAAACCTGTTCCCCAGGTCAATACACCTCAAATACTTTTTTCACAGAGCTGATACAGTATTAAGCAGACGTACAGACAATTGTTCATTATAAAAGAAACTTTCATCCCCTTTCCACGCGTAATAACCCGAATTTTTAATATAATTACTTTTAATTTCTCAAAAATTAAGAGAATTGTAATTTGATTAAATTCATATTCTACGCCTTTTGAATAGTCTTCATTTAAAGTAGAAATTTGTTTAAGAACCAATAAGTCGATATTGGGTTAATTTCAATTAACTTAAGAGTTGACTTTTAATCCGTCACTCGTTTCAGAAAACGTCATTCACGAAAGCTGTAGATTTCGTCAATATGATTCGTAGACGCGCGGCATGCTTTAATCAAATGTCGTATGTGAATAGTGGTGATTTTATGTTATTTTGTCAATTGGACTGTTTAAGCTTGGATTTTATGTTATTTTGTCAATTAGACTGTTTAAGCTTGGATTTTATGTTATTTTGTCAATTGGACTGTTTAGGCTTTAACAATCCAATTGACAAAATAACATAAAATCACCACTATTCACAGACCCTAGAAAAAGAAATCATCGATTCTCGTTGTGTGTTTCGAAATAGATAAAACTATTTTAGAGGGTTGATATACATCCTACAAGCTTGAAAAAATAAAAAGAATTACCTTGATTGGTTGCCGGAGGAGGGAGTTCTCCTCACTTCCTCAAAACGAGACATCATCATTGTTCTTCATTTATAGGCTTCAAATAGCTCGAATATCTTCTAAACACTAACCTATATCAGTAGGGGACGAAAAGATGGTTCCAACGCCACCGGTCTCACTCAATTCCGTCGCCGGAGATATGGCCGGAGAAAAATCCGGTAACCAAGAGGGAAAAATTGCGTGAACAGTAACCGAGCTCGGTTGAACAGTAACCGAGCTGGGTTTGGAAAAAAAAAACTGATTTTCTTAATTTCTAATCTTCTCTCCTTCCATTTATACTCCTTCCAAAATCGGAAACCAAACTTCTGTTGCTAACAACTTCTACATACGACATCCGATTAAAGCGTGCCACACGTCTACGAATTCGTATTGACGAACTCTACGGCTTTCGTGAAGGAAGTTTTTTTGAAATGAGCGACGGATTAAAAGTCAACTCTTAAGTCAATTGAACTTAACCCAATATCGACTTATTGGTTCTTGAACTAATTTCTACTTTGAATGAAGGATATTCAAAAGGCGTAGAATATGAATTTAATCAAACTACTATTCCCTTAATTTATGAGAAATTAAAAGAAATGGTATTGAAAATTCGGGTTATTACACCAGGTAACTAGTAGTTCAAGATTTCAAATTATTCATAAAGACAAATTTGTGTTCATCACAGTTTTGCTTCGTAGCAGGTTTCATTTCATTTGGTTTCTGTAAAGATAGATCCAGTAGTCAGTTCATTTGCATCATGCTTCAATAGCCCAAGAGCCACCACCATGCGTTATATATGCAGCAACAAGTGTTTTAAGTGTAAATTCTTTAAGTTTTAGAACTTATAATGATTTCTAATATATATATATATATATATATATAAAGTTGCAAGTTATACCTCATGATGGTAAATATTTGCAGCTTTGATGAAATTTTTTCATACTGGGAGTACTTGTTTTTTATGTGGCTCCAAGGCAATGCATATGTTCGCTAAATGGGTTCTTGTTACCACTGTAGCCTCATCTATCATTTTCAAAAGCTGAGGTATGTATGGCTCAGCAGACTTCTTAGCTACCTGTTACAATATAGAAATGCCATAAGACTACATCAAAACGAAGTCATCTTATAAATCCAGTAACTTAAACCTCATGTTGGCTCACCCGGAATTGAAGATCTGCTCTTTCCTGTGCCTTAAAAACAAATTGTGCTACAGAACTCTTTGACGAGTGGTAGAAATCAACAGTTTTTGCAGCTAGTAGTTGAATATTTGGTTCAAGGTAGGCTACAATTTCCAAAGATTGTTTCTTCAAACCTGGTATCAAGTAAAGCAAAAATCATTCAGAAAGGCTATCGACTTGCAAAAATTAAATGTACATCCGCAATATGCCGAAAAGTGGAACACAACAAACGAATCATAAATTTATAACTTTGAGGTATGTTCTCATACTTTTAAAATTTCCAGCATATGGACGCTAAATTCCATGACTAGGGTTTTATCACAATTCAAGACTTAGAATTAAAGAACATAATCTCATTCATTAACAACCCTCAGAGGTGGACGCATCTGAAAATAATTATTAAGACATTAAAAGCTAATGTGAATAACTGATGCTTGCACATTGCCATTTCATTTTCCAACTTTCTCCCAATAATTCTCAGTTCCCACACTTGTAGAAGTGCCTCGTATGTATACATCTAATCCATGAGGGGAGTGTATGTGATCTGCAAACTTTTAATTTCCTACTCATAAAAAGTTATAGTTAAAAACATGTATAACCTGAAAAAAAAAAAGCTCCACATGTATCCAACTTTTACCAGCTCAAAACAAAAAGTTGACCAAGAACTAAGTCAGTTGTGCTGCGTTAAGTGCCTTAAAAAAGTAAAGACATAAGCAATATAATACATGTCAAACAATATAATACAGATTCATAAGCAAAGACAATCCCAAATTAATCGTGGAAGACTGATAAGAAATTAATGTTGAGGATGACATACGAATTTGATTGTTTCAATGCTGAGCTGAGCCAAACTCTTGACCTGAGCTTTCATTTCTATTAGTGCCTGAGAAATGCAAATTAGTGAATCAATGACTGAGTACTTAATCCAGTTTAGTACTCTAGCGTAATGAAAGAATTTTAGTGCCTTTTAATACACCAGTAACAACGTCTTTAATTGAAAGAGAAGTAGTGTTTGGGCCTAAAATAATACTCCGGTATTATCTAGACTACTTAGGCCCGTGGACCGGATATTTGGGGAAAGTATATCACAAAGCAAGATTATCTGCCGTATTGGAATATATTTAGGGGACTATCGCCGTATAGAATCTGAGTTGATTAAGGAAGGTGAATCTAAATCAATTAGGAGGTTCTCAGGACTTGATTCGCAAGAAAGAATAATTTGTGTTCTCTATATAAGGGGGGTCGAATGCGTAGAATAACACACGCAACGTCAAACAAACTATCGCGCAACCACATAGTCAAAATCTCCCAACGGAGTAAAAGCCCGATTCGCTTCGGCAACCAAGTCTCCCATCGGAGCGGAGCTACCCAGATGCACGCCTTGCGCTGCATGTAGCAACAAGTCCGATTAACTTCGCCAATTCGAGTCAAGTCCATCGAGTCGCTAACCTAGCTTCTAGCAAACCCAAAGCATGCACTAGTCAGCAAATTCCATTCGCGAGAGAGTCTTGCTATTAAATAGTATTTGTATATGATATAGTGGAATGTGTATTTGTATAAATAGTAAATATGTACATATATATAGTTTGCTATATTATATACTGTCATGATTTCGTTGTGAATAAGTTCATTTTGGTGACGAGATTTATGTATTGAGCATGTTGATTCGATTTGTACAATATCATGTGATGATTGTTGGTACGTGGTTTTAACATCGAGTTTTATTAAAACATCTACGTCTTCGGACGTGTTTATGTCTTCGGACGCGTTTTTGTCTTCGGACCAGTCTTCAGACATGTTGGCATGTCGGAACCTAACCTTGGCCGGGTGAAAGTTACGATACAGTTAGAGCTCTAGTCTGTCTACCGGGGTACTGCATAAGAGGTAACAGATGGGTTATCGGCTTATGAGTATCCATATATTTGATATTGAGTAACAGGTGGTTGTCCAATGTCGACGGTGTACTACATAAGGGGTAACAGAGGTGTACCAGCGCTCATGAGTACCCTTATTATAAATGCATTTGGGTAAACAGAGGGGTTGCCCATCTTCTCATGAACATATATATTTTCACATTATTAGACAACTAGATGGGCCGTCTAATGAGTCATGAGTGTATTTATAATTGATGTTTTGTGAATTTTCGTATATGTTTTTATGCAAGTTATATTTGTTGTTTTACTCATACGAGCTGCAAAGCTTACCGGGTTTGTGTTTACAATCCCGGTGCACCTATTCGATGGTGTAGGGGATAATTCCGCAGGTGTGGATTAGCGGAAATCGACGGACCACTCAGAGGACTCGAAGTGTTTTTATCCTATCTTGTGGTGAGGATTTTGTGTGAATTTATTTGATGATTTTGTGTGGATTTATGTGAGAATTTTGTGAGGATTTTTACATTTCCATTTGATATAATGTCGAATTATAAATTTAGTTTGTAATAATCAATTTGACTGAGTTGTACAATGAAGATCTCAGTAATGAGCCGCTATAACATTAAAATGATTTCGATTTATTGAGATTGTTTTAGCGTTTTCATGACTTCGAAATTTGAGTTTTGATACTCAAAATTTTGGGGTCGTGACACTATTTATATACATATCGATTTTTTTCAATCTATCCCTAATTTTAATCCTCAAAATTAATATTTATTGTATCAAGTATCAACCAATTAAATTAAAATTAATTCTATTAATATATCATTTAAAATTAATTGTATTAGTCATCAAAATAAAAATTAATTATACTAATTAATAAAAATAAAAATAATTGTACTAATCATCAAAATTAAAGTTAATTGTAATAATCAAATTTAAATTAATGGTATTAATAAAAAATTATGATAAAAATTAGATGTAGTTGATGATGAGAATTATGCCTCATCATTTAACCCACGAATCCGAAAAGCCCGTGGAGGTCCGCAAGCCCGATGGGCTTTTACCCAGCACGACCCGCGAGAAAACCCGTAAAAGCCCGCTTCCGTGGGTAGAGGGGCGGGCTTATATTAGAGGGGTGAAACCCAGTCCGGCCCACCAAAAGCCCGCAAGGCCCGGCCCGTAAAAGCCCGCCAAATAACAAAATCGAAGCCCAAATCATGGTCTCACCTGAAGAACCAAGGAGGCATCAGGTTGCCAATAGAGCCCGACCCAACTTCACCGCCATCATATCCTTCTAGCCACTATCGGTGCCGCCGATCCGGAACCGCCAGACCATAGGCGCCTTCCAACCATTCTCGTGAATGACAAGGAAATTCTCAATCGATCACAACATCTCTTGAGCAGATCCGATCGAGGAAAATCGATCCAGATCCGAATCTGATAAGACAAATCAAAACCCCTCCATGCCGCCACAAGAACGACCACCACACGCCTCTTCTGCCAACCCATCATCAAGCTCCGCCGCCAACCCAGCCGGTGAACATCAAATCTCACGTTGAGTTGTGATGCAATTCATCAAGGCATGTGAGATACCACAGAGATCTGAATGGAAAGGTACTTAATTTAGTTGCTATACCACACAACTCCAATGCGGCAATGCCGTCGTAATCACCCACCACTGATTACTGCCTTCCTGGCTAGCTAGCTATTAAGGTATTTAGATTAAAGTGCCATGACATGGGCTTCACTCGGTTCGCCGGAGGATCCCAAATTTTTTCCTTCCACCGATCATTGGAAGAGAGTACGATGAGATCATGCATGCTTGTCGTATGCATGATAATCTACCCAACCATGCATTTTTTCAACGGTCAAGATCAAGAGATATAAGAAGTTGCTAAGTCGTGATAACCCCTTTGTCAATTAAATCCACCCTATCGGCAGCGACTTCGCACATTCCTGCCATTTGAAGATGAAGTTAAATAAACAGTAAGTATGTCTGAGAAGAGAAGTAATGATAGCATAAACAAGTACTGAATTAGAAATTTAGAAGTACGTACCTCAGAGAAGTCGATTGTAGTCTCGTTCTGAACCTTTGTAATCTTAATGGAACAATTGTCAGGCGAACTTCCAATCTCGTATATCTCATATTCTCGTATATTTCATGGCATTGCATGGAACGAAAAGAGGCCAACATGGCCAAGAATGGATTGCCGACCACCGACAAACATACAGCGTTTGAAGGCATGTATCTATGATGCCGGCAATTCATCCTTGGCTTCATTATCCTCTCTTCTTTCCCAGGCAATGCTTTAGGAAAATCAGTTCTTATTGATATATAAATCTCAGTTTTCATCCCGTACTGTTTCTCATAGGAGCAATGGATCAGAAATTAGACCTAAATTGCCAAATCATGTTTATATCACGGCATCGCATGAAACGAATAGAGGCCAACATGGCCAAGAATGGATTGCCGGCCGCCGACAAATATATAACATACGTCATTTGAAGGCCTATGTATATATGACGCCGGCAATTCATCCTTGGCTTGATTGTACTCTCTTCTTTCCCATGCAATACTTTAGGAAACTCATTCCTTATAAATACACATCTGGGTTTTCGTTGTTTCTTGACTTGCAAATATTAGTGTGGGGATGAAGACCCATTATATAGCCCCAAGAAAAATGAATAAAATTAACAAATGAGCAGAAATGTACATATTCGATCTGTAAATGCATGTTGGACCTACTTTGAGTCTTTGAGAGACATGAACATGTGAGGCCCATGCATGAATTTTGTATCCCGAAATTAAAGATTTTCGAATAATATTAAACGATCTGGTCAGCTCTGTGATGTATATATATAACAACATATATCACATATGGACGTGCAAATCTCAGATGATGATTCGGAATATTGTGGGTTGACATGAATGTTGCATGGGCGATCAATTATTGAAGAATATAGAATCTGATCGAGTAGAGAGATTGGTCAAATTTAAGATCGACTGTGGCATTGTACGTGGGATCATCATCATCACATATCAATAGAATGATACAGAGGATCATAACATAACGCTTTAATTATGAAGAGATATATTGAACTCCATCCATTTTGTTCTTCATTGGTCCCTCAATTCTAGTCCCTCCGTTGAGCTCTTCGTATAAAATGTTCGAAAATTACGTACAAAGAGAAATGGACGAAATTCTTATAGAAAGAAGAGGAGTTTAAGTTATCAACTATAGGCGACACCTTTTTTTTCAAAGGGGTTTGGAAACTATAGGCAACATTTAAGCTAAGAAAAGTTGTGATGCGAATATAGTACCCTATTGGGCACTCCTCAGTAAATGGTGCATGTATATTAGGTGAGACGCCTAATTTTATCTTAGGTTGTTGTCTAAATGCGTACTGTACTTGTGTATTTAAGGAATTATATCCTCCCTTATGTATAATAAAGTTTTTTTGGGTGACTGCGTGGACCAGCCCTAAATTGTAACATAGAGTGTGGAATGTATAATAGAATGTGGATTTTACTCCAACGTAAATTCCATATTCTTTTTAATTCGACCTACACAGTTACACGTATTAGCATGTACGTCGTTGTTACTAACATGCTATCCAAAATGCACTTCATAGTTTGAGCCTTTTCTAACAAGTAAAAAAGCGAATGCATATGTGATGTATCTGATATACGCATATTACCCTTTATACATAAAAATATCGATCTCAGTAGCTTGAATTGGTGATCAGCTCACTTTAGATATGTGCTGATGAAAATCGATTAGCTAGATCGAACCACTTGGGAATGGTTTTTTTTTTTTAGAAGAAACATGAACTATCGACTTGGGAGTGGTTAGAGCATCTCCAACAGTTCATTTAAAACCCAAATAATTTCTATTATTGAAAAAAACATCAATTTTTACCTTCAACAGCTCTTTTAAACCGTTCTCTATAATAGAGATAGTGAGAAGATAGAGAAATAAAATCTCTAGATTTATAAAACTTTTAAAATATGTATAATTAAAAAAAATCTCTAAATTTTATTTCACAAAAAAAAAACTCTCCATCCTAAAAAATAACCCAAAAAAGAAATGATTTATCACTCATTTGGTCTTAGTATAAATTATGACATTATGAAATTCAATTTGGTTTTTATTTAATTATACGCATTTGCATTTAATTTTATACAATATAATAGAAGAGTTGTTGGGGTTGTGGTTTTTTTTTTTTTTTGAAATTTAGTGTTTTCATCTTTTATAATAAAGAATTTTAAGAGGAGTTGTACGAGATGCTCTTAACATGCCAAGTCATAATTGTAGAATATCAGCATCATATCGTTGATGTTAGACATTGTGTCAAACTGTATATCTATCCATTTTAGCTTTAGTTTAGAAAAGGAAAAACTTAAGAAAGAATAAGAAAAAGAAAATTTAACTCGAGCAGATGCCCTAATTATAACCAGAAAATTATGGAACTTCTTGTGTCTCTGAGATAAGCTTTTCTTAAAAGAACAGATTCCCAACCTGTGTGCAAGTCAACGCCCTTCTTTCCTTTATCAGAATTATGGGAAGCGATATAAGGAAAACTTCTGTACATGTAGCCGGGTGCCCTAAAATTCTTATAGATGATATGGAATATAGGAACCTTTCCAGTGTTCTATAAATACGTTACGAAGGCTCGACAATTAGTATATTAAAAGGAACTGGCGACCAAGAGAAGATCAGTTTGATCTTCTTCGTAATGTTCGGAGAGTCTTGCATGAAGAGGCAGAGAGTAGAGACAAGGATGACTTAATTGCCTGAATATAACTCATAGTCTGGGGAGGAAATTAATCTTCAGACAAGTCGCCCTTGGTTCACTCTTGCTCTCTTTTCTCTCATGTCAGATTCTCAAGGACTAATACTTTTTAAGTGTGTTATGTCTGAAGGTTCTGCAGTTAGTACAATGTAAGGAAGGAGATTAGTTTGATCTTCGATCTTCTTCGAATGTTCTCAGAGTCTCGCATGAAGAGACAGAGTGTAAAACTGAGCCAAGGATGATTTGCCTGATAATCTGATATATTATATGTCCTCATTACGCTTGGGACATAATCTTCTGACAAGTCATCCTTGGATCACCTTTGCTCTCTTTTCTTACCTGCCAGATTCTAGCTAGAGGACTAACTAAATCGCAGAAACCAGGCAGGGACTCGATTTCCACATGTAATTTGATCTTCAGAGCAATTCTTCATCGTCTTATACTCTTATTGCAACCTTTCTTGCCTCATCTTGTTTGATTTGAAATTTCGAATTAATGATTTTAATCTATCTTGAAGATGTGGTATGGAGACTTTGATCTCGTTCATGCATGGCTGGAGATTTGTGCAAGGTCGACCTTTCCAGTTTGACCACATATTTTTGCCTCCAAGTGATCGTAGTTAACGGTTTTTATATCATTGTAGAAGTCCTCAAAGTGTCGAGTCAATGTTGGTGAAAAAACCCTAGCTTAGCCAAGATCTTCCATATATTGTTAGCCGCGCTGGTTCATAAACCAATCAGGGGAGCGCCTATGTTTTCTAGTTTTCCACTTATTTCATGTGTCTAGCCTTCATTTTCACTACCTTCCTGAAACACAAACATCTGAGAACTGGATACTTGAAATTTGGCTACTTACACTAGTTTGCCATATATATATTAAAGAACAAACTATTGGTTACCCTCATACTATCACAAATTTGACAATTTACTATTTCAAGTTTCAATTTCAACTAATCACTCCTTATACTTTTTAAATTCAAGCAATGTGGTCATTTCGTCATCTCTCCATCCAATTTGGGTGTTCAGTTCCATCTAATTCATGCTTGCCTAGCCAACAACTTAACACCCAAATTGGATGGAGAGATGACGGAATGACTAAGTTGCTCGAATTTAGAAAGTATAAGTAGTGATTAGTTAAAATTAAAACTTGAATAAGTAAATTGTCTAGTTTGTAAAAATGTGAGAAATGACTAGTATTTTGTCCTATATTAAAAGTAGCTTTTCACAAGTGTAGTACAAAAACAGACAATCTTGTATACAAAAACTGCTTTCATACAAGGCAAATGGAATGTCTTAGAACACTATTTAACCACAAAACAAAAACAAAATATATATATATATATATATATATATATATATATATATATATATATGAAGGATGATTAAGAGAGGACATCCTTAAATTCTAAAGTGAGGATGTTTTCATTTCCGGCATGTAAATCAATAATTTAAACCAACCATGTATTACATACTTATACACATAAATCATAAGAAAAATTAGCCAAAACGCAAATAATTTAACCATTTGATTAGCACAATTTTTACTTATATGTTATCGAACGATCTACATTTATTTACACAATTTTGAATAATCAAATCATTATAGAATTAGTTGGTTTTTTGTAGACATCGTACTTGCATGAAAATCTAGATGATAAATGGTTGAAATAATCAAATTAAGTTATACACTTGTGTAGAATGATAACAATTCTTAGAGTCTTAAATTAAGAATGTCCTCTCTTAATCCTTCCTCTATTTTGGCAACCAAGATGCTAATAGCTGGTGAGAAACAGAGAGACTAAAGAGATAGAAGGCGCATCTATGGCAAACAAGAAGCTAATAGCTTTGCTAAAGAGGTACGAGTCGCAATTGTAAACCAGCGAGACAGGCATTTAATGTGAAGGGTACAATGGCATGACTTCCCCATGGCACCGAGGACATGAAAGTTGACTCAAGTAAGTACGTAACAGTGTACGTAGCACCATAACCAGAAAAAAAAAAAAACAGTTTTCCTCCATCGATCATATAGAATTCCACACACACAATCCAGAATTTAGCCCAAAATCGATCCGAAAAGAACATGATGGCAACCAGTTCTAAAATATCTTGCATTTCTTTAAAGGAACTTGTTATCTTGCAAGTTCTAGGATTACTGAGAATAGAACCAAGGTGCATCTTAAAAATTTATGTTGATGATATTTCTTAATTGTCAAAACGAGAGAAACTTAACCCTCAAGAAACCAGGACTTAGAACAAGGAATGAAATCAACGAATGCTCATTTGTATTTCAAGAAATACAAACTACATACAGATACCTAACTAAGAGAAAAAAAATCATAGTTTTTCCTGTAAAACGATTTAGGGCTGATTTAGAAGTACCCAAATTCTTGATTTGAAGTTCTTTATGTTGATCATCGGTTGTCTCTCTGTAATCCTTTCCTGTCAACTTCTAGATGTTCAGTGCCAGGCCCGTCCCAAGATATGAAACAAAGAAATAGTCGGTGGAAAAAAAATCAAGAATTCAACCAGAAGAATAAAGAAGTAAAGAACCTAAACTTGAACTCTGATCTTTCCCTTGCAAAACTTGAACCGGATTTGATCTCTTCTTTTCTCCAGTCACTCCCATCAACTCTCTCTCTCTCATAGTTTATCATCAATCAACTCGCGCCCAAATGATGAACATGAGGAATGGAGAGAGCGAAAGAAAGCAGAGATGAGCACTAGCTAGGGTTTCTGTTTTCCTTTCCAGATCGAGGAGAAGGAATTCGATCAGGTGGTAATGAAGAAGAAGCTTAGGCTGCTTAGCTATCAGTCTCGTTCATACGGTCAGTAGGTGACTATAAAATTCATGCTCAACCACCATTAGATGTAAATTCAAGGGTTGAAAGCAAACGAACTTAATTTTAAAAAGATTCTCCTTGTCTTTGAATTTATATCCAATGATAGTTGAGCATGAATTTCATGGTCAGCTACTGACCATGTAAACGGGAATGACTTAGCTATATATATAAGCCGCAACTCCTAGGGGTTTTTTTTTTGTCAATCAACTCCTAGGTTGTTAGGAGGGGTATATTTTCGGTTACTGATCCATTTCCTTCTTCGGCGGCTGATCCTCTATTCCCAAAAGCCTATTCCCTTCTCTGTCTCCCATTGAATTCTTGACACTTGACATTATCAGCCTAATCATCCTAACAGACTTTTAATCTATGCTAACCCCGTTAAACCCCTTCTAACCCTATTCTAACTCTTCTCTAACCCTATTCATCCTACTCTGTAATACAACTCAACTTACAAGTGTTGGCCGTCATTCCCTTGAACCTTGAATATCAATCAGTTACCAGTTGCATGAATCTTCCTACTTGATCAACAATTAGGTCAGTAGTCTTCAACGATTTTGGAGGATACATGTGCCCTGCCTAGTCTTGTTGAATTCTAGAATGAATAACCTCAGCCATTTCAATAGGCCTTGTAGCTTCTTCTGACTCTTCTTCATCACCTCCAACTTCATTAGTTTCCATTTCAACAGGTGCTTTAAAGTATATACCATCACCACTACTACCTCCAACTTCATTAGTTTCAACTTCTACATACCCATTCAAGTCTATACCACAATCGCTACTACCAGCAACATCCACATCCTTGAAAGAAATAAAAAATAATCAACACATTATCAGTCATTTTAGGTGATTGAACTGCTGTACTAGTAAGGTTTATATATATCAAACAACTGTCAAAGGAACAAAGAACCAAAACAATCATAAATAACTTGTACAACTAAAAGTCTGAATAGAAACAAGCTACAACTATAATCATCTATTTTTGAGTGTTTATTTAAAAGCCATGTACTCCTCTCTTTTAAAAAAAAAACAAGCATACTTCTTAGACCCCAAAAGATTTTACGTATACATATATATATATATATATATATATTTGATGGATGTATATATGTTTCAAAAAGAAGAAGACTCAACACTTACCTGTGTTGATATTGCCGAATGATTTGAGTTTGATGGAATCTGAAATTCAAGTTCCATGACCTGAGTAATTTGGAATCAGGTTAATATCATAAAAGCTTCCTAAAAAAGCTTGATAAAATTGAATGGGGACAATTGAATAGATCAATATAATATGACAATCAATATTTCTAAAAACAAAATCGTTGAAGACTACTGACCTAATTGTTGATCAAATAGGAAGATTCATGCAACTGGTAACTGATTGATATTCAAGGTTCAAGGGAATGACGGCCAACACTTGTAAGTTGAGTTGTATTACAGAGTAGGATGAATAGGGTTAGAGAAGAGTTAGAATAGGGTTAGAAGGGGTTTAACGGAGTTAGCATAGATTAAAAATCTGTTAGGATGATTAGGCTGATAATGCCAAGTGTCAGGAATTCAATAGGAGATAAAGAATGGAATAGGCTTTTGGGAATAGAGGATCAGCTGCCTCCTTCTTAAGGCAATCATTTGTTGGCGGCTATGGAATAATTGGATACAGCTATAAAATAGCTAGCCCTCGACCCTTTTAGGAAACCCTAACACGATTACCTACAACTTTCTATTGCCTATATAAACGTGGCTATCTTTTCATAACCTCCTGAATTCTTTCTTCGTTTTACCCAAAAAAAGTTTTATAAACCTCATAGCTTTCTTTTAGCAAGAAAGAGCAAAAGACTTGAGAGGAACAAAGATCTCTACTTCACCCAAAGAAGCAGACTGCAAGAAGCAGAAGCTCAGGGGCAAGCCGAACAGTTGGGACTCACTTGGAAAGGCCTAAACGATCATTCCAATTCCAATTTTTGGTCCTCGGCAGTTTATTTAGTTCATATATAGGTTATTCAATTTAGATTGATCTCTATGAAATCGATTCATGTATTTTTCGTTAAGGTTATGGTGATAATTTAGTCCCGCAATGTATATATTCATCTAATAATATTGGTGCGAGGGCAAAGGCTAGACTGGGTTCGGGCCCTCGTGGAACCTAATACAATTAAGTAACTAGCTCCTTCTTTTAGCCAAAAATCAAACACAATTTGAAACACCTACAAAAGAAGTAAACATAGTAGAGTAGAGTACAGCATGACCTATCGATAATTTTCTATAAAGAATTTCTCAATATACGTATGACGACAGTGTTTAGGTTCCAAAAAAGCCTAGGGCTGCTCAGCGCAACTAACTTGAAAAGCAAATATCAAAAGATTTCTGGCAAAAAAAAAAAAACAGATTTCCTCAACCTCTTTACAAAGTACAAAGAAAAATAACTTTTTTTAACTCAATCCATCTAATAAAAAAATTGAAACAACAATAAACCTGGACTGAGGACTGTAAGATCTCAGCAGTCTAATAAAGCCATATATTAAACAAAGTTGCAGGCATAAAAGAGTGTACTCTCATATACTTCAATTGAAAAGCATAACTACTAAAGATATACCAAAGTCAAGATTCAACAAATATACCACATACATACACAATAAAACTCCAAAAGAAAAAAGGAGGTACATGTCACATAATAAGAGAAGGATAAACACTTTTGTAGTCATGAAAGTAAACAGACATCGTTCAATCTCCAATATGAAATGGTGCAATCTGGAAGGTTTTTTCATGATGAGTTGGAAACAGGATCAGTTGTGAAGAATGAAACAACACTGGAACCTTTTGGAATTGAACTTCTACCCTTGAAATGGTGCAAGCTAGAGCGGTTCAACACGCGCATGACACTTACACTTACTCATCTTAGTAGGGTCTACCACTTTGAAGAACCTGGGTGCTAGTTTCACAAGCCATTTAGGGTCGACGGCTGCCACCTCACACATATCCTTCGTAGACGTAACCAACTCATGGTAGATGACCCAACTCATGATATAAACTGGCTGGTTCTCCACCAAAGTCCTATACCTTGATAGTTGAATTTTTCAATATAACTGTTACACCAGAGCGGATGTAAAACCCTTCTGAAGATCTGTCAGCTTCTTGCACTCCCTGAAATTCCATTCATAAACAGAGACATGAGTAGACCTACATCAATGTTCCAATGACCAGAAAACTGATCTAAAGATCAGCAGTCGCATTTAATCTACTATACCTCAGTGTTTGCAATAACAACATTCTTCGCGATTCTAGCATTTTTGTCAATGATGCAGTCTCTGCATATAACATCAAGATTATTATGAGTTTGAGCATCATCACGAGTGAAAAGGAAAGGGAGGTTAAGCAGCTCGTACTTGATTTTTGTGTTCTTTCCTATTCCGACGGGAACTCTTCCTTCAGCTAACAGTGAGAGCACTTCAGAATCGGTTTCATAGTAATCAGCACCAAGCATCACAGAATCCCGCATGTGTTTTGATAATCATAAACAACATTTCCAACTTAAGCTAGACATAATTAGAAAATGTAGAGAGCAAACCTTTAATTGAACATTTGCGTTTATCCGGGATCTAATACCGACTATACTGTGCTCTTGAGGGTCCTTTCTAGCACCATGGAAGAAAAATCCTGCCGTAACTGCCTTCCTGATCTGAGTAAAATTCTTTCCAGCCCTCACAACATCCAGCTTATACCTGAAGATCAAAACTAATAGTCATAACACAGTTTAATGACTTTAATCATCAACAGAGAATACGGCAAATTTATTGATCAGTGGTTTATTTATAAATATGAGATAACGGGTTAGAAACAGCAAGGGCACAACATATGTTATCTATGCACATACTAATTATTGTAATTATAATTGCAATGGTCACATTTGAGAGGATGATATTTAAGATACAAGGCTGTGAGTAAGAAGTTATGATACTTATTCCTCTGGAATATGGTGGCAACAATGTGATCTTAAGTCCTTAAGTTTCTAAATATGTATGCTGTGTTCTGTAGCCACTCGATTCACAATTACCTATTACTGTTCAGTATCACATACCTAGATTCTAAAGCACAAAGTACCCAAAAACTTTCAGAACAATTAAAAGGACAAGGGAGAAAAGCATGCTAAGATTGACATTTATGAATCATGATATGTACCAAGGATGCAAATTTACACTTTCTAAAACCAAGCAAAAGTGAACCAACAAAGAAAACAAACATATATCATGCTACCATGCTAGATGAATTAGAAGAACATACTCGTCCATGACACTTAGAAGCTGTTTCCTGACATCCTGTGCCCTCCTAAGGGATCGAGACTGAACGAAGTTCTCAAAACGCCATGGCCCAGAAAAGTTCTTAGCTTTCCAAGCCTCATACACTGAAAGTAAAGTCAGATGGTCACCCTCTGGCTGGAAAATTTGGCTCTCTTCTGATCAGCTTGGGCTTGTTTCTCCCTAGGCTTGTAAAATATATAGCCTGTCTGAATCATGGCAATCATGGTCAAAATCTCATCACTGCATCCAAGGTCCACACAGCATCAAAGATAGTGGTGGATCAATAGGAAACTCAGCCAAAGATCTTGTTTTGCAGTGGACCTTCTCTTATTCATAGTAGCTTTTCAGAATTCATCAATTACTATATGTACCAACCAAACTCCATCCAATATTTTTAGATATCCCTCGCGCCTTCATATTTTCTCTAAGCTCACTTACACTGTCCCAATTACCAGAAGCTGCTAAGTTATTAAAGAGTGAAACATACACCCCTGGCCGACTGTCAGGATTCGGCATAAAAAGTTCATTGGAAGCTAGCCTTGCCATCTCAACATCACCATGAACTGAGAAGCGCCGCCCAAACATCCGAACTGGGTTTCTCAGGCATACCCCTTGCAAACTCCCATGCCCGACGCAAACATCCAGCATGTCCCAAGAGATCAACCATACAAGCAAAATGCTCCATTGTTGGTTTTATTGAGTAGCCCCTCTTCATGCTTTCAAAGATCTCAAAGCCCTTATCAACCAGCCCAGCATGAGCGCAGGCTGAGAGAGCACTGAGGAATGTAACAAAATTGGGTTTGATTTGGTATTTTTTTTCTGCATTACACTGACCAGCTGCTCAAGTGGTTCACCAGGATATCCATTCTTCCCAGAACCATCAATCATCGAAGTCCACGGAAACACATTTTTTTGAGGCATGTGGTCGAAAATCATCTGCGCATCCTCAACTCTTCCGCATTTCGAGTACATGTCTAGAAGAGCACTTCCCATCTTTATGTCCACAAATAAGTTAGTTTTCATCAGCTGACACTGAACTTGTTGCCCAGTTTCAAATGCTGCCAGCGCATAGCACACCGCAATAAGACTACCAAATTTAAAGATATTATGCTGGAAATGTAACCGCTGCATGCCAATGTAAACCTCAATTGATTTCTTAGCCAAACCAACCAATTTGCTGTAACCTTCAATCATTGCATTAAACACCACAACATCTTTCCCTACCGTTCTCCGAAATATATCTTCTGCATCTTCCACATATCCTTGACTCATGTACCTCCATATCACCGACATTGAACACACAATATTCTTCCCCAACATCATATCCAACACCCTCCTCGCATATCCAACTCTCCTATTCTTAACATAAGGCTCCACAAGCGCCGTATAAAGCACGTCATCCCCCTCAACGTCCGACTTGATCATCTGAGCATGCACCACTCCATCAGGCCTTCACCCACACAAAACCAGCCTCCGAAATAAACGCAGCGACTCCTCCACATTGC
Source organism: Argentina anserina (assembly GCF_933775445.1). Lineage (NCBI taxonomy): Eukaryota > Viridiplantae > Streptophyta > Magnoliopsida > Rosales > Rosaceae > Argentina > Argentina anserina. The sequence continues at coordinate 6,140,085 of NC_065875.1, forward strand.
CGTGTTTGAGGTTTGCACTGATTAAGTAACTATAAGAGGAGAGACTTCTTTCAAGCAATTCGTCGAACACTTGGCGTGCGTATTCCGACGACCGAAATTTCAAGCAAAGGTTGAAGAGCTTGATGGAGACATTGTTACTGGGTCGGAATCCGGATTAGAGAATATGGGCGTGGATGTTTTGGCCCGGAGAAGGGTTGCCCGAGTTGATGTAGCTCTGGAGAGTAGAGGAGAGAGTGGTGTCTGGGTGAGGCGGGTGGGAAAGCTTTTTGGGTTTGGGTAGATAGCAACGCTGACGGTCTGAGTATTACTGTGGAATTGTATTAATTATACAAAATTACTACTTACTAGCCTCACGAAGTTATTAACTATCACCCCACCGAGCTTCAATGATGCAGTAAATGTTTTGCTTTACAATTACTGTGTAATTGTAACAACAAGATTGCATTTCCTTGTATAAAGATTGTTCTTCCACAATTTGAATATACTAGAATGAGTAGAATCGAGATGATAGAGTGAGTAGAATCGAGATGATTGTACACATGAGCTCATACGACAATCCCATGGTTAAAATACCAAAAGAAATGAGCTTTCAGAACACAAACGAGCTACTACTGGCTTCATACCAGAAATCAAATGACGGGAAATGAGTCCCGACATTGATTTCCACTAGCTTCAAAGGATTTACTGAAGTTAAGGAGTTAAGGAGTTAAGGATACGAAATACGAGTCTCACATCGTCGCAAAGCTAGGATTAGAGAATATCAAAATTCCAGCTAGTACTACTGTAATAATCTTTTTCAAATCATTAGGTAGTAGAGCAACTAGCAACATTAGACGTCTGATGACTCAGAGGACCATTATATATAACCATGAAAGAAACATATCACCTCAATCAAAACGTCACAAGTAACAATAGCTGGGTTGGAGAACCTTTCCACCATTCAACTTTCATCATATCCATCCATCTGCCCACTTTCTAATAAGCATGAAGGAAAGAAATGAATGTAAAAAGCATCAGGAAGGCAACAATGTGTTCTCCATCAGTTCAAACCATACCATATTCATCAATAAGAGAAGTCAATTCCCAGAAACCTCAACTAAACCTTGTTTCAGTCAGATCACAGTGACAGAATTGAGTTCAACAATTCATGCATACGTATATACATCTATTTTATAGTCAGAAAGAAACTGACTTCATATCACCAACCGTATAACATGTCTTGTCCATAAGCAGGAACAAGAGCTGATCAATCTCATCAATTAACATGAGCTTGAAAGTAAGCAACCTACTCAGGTTGGTTGCAGTAACACATAAGCATGTAGAATTTACCATAAATTTAGCATCTCATTCTTTCAAAAATGAAGACATAAAAGAAAATCAGCTATAATATGGGCATTATCTCAAACAAAACTACTATATTGCTGTCACAATTGTACCTGGGCAACTCTACATACATTAATCAATCAACAACAAGAATCAGTAAGTGTGGAACATTAAGCATGAAAGCATTGAATCAAGCATTCAAGCTGCAAAAAGTTGCCACTAGTAATTGAGTTTCACTTATAACTTTGGCATGTCATTTTTCATATTAGAAACAATTCAAAGCCTAAACATGCAAAAATGAAGACGTAAAATAAACTCAGCTATGATATGGGCAGGATACCAAACTAAACTACTATATTACAGTTACAATTGTATCTGGGCAACTCTACAGTAATCAATCAATAACAAGCATTGTTAACTGTAAATAAATAGATGAAAGCAATGAATCAAGCATTCAAGTTGCAAAAATATTGCAACTAGCTAGCTAGTAACTGATTTCACTTATATGCACCTATTTACAAACAAAAACAAAGCATATTTGGTACTATGTTTGTAATAACCCTAAATTTCAATACATTATTTGATTCAATTTGAATTCTATAAAGTTATGAATTTCAGTTTAAATGAATATAATTGTTTGCAACTTTACGGAACGGAAACGGAAACGTTCTCGGAACGTTTAATAAGAAAAACGTTACGTTTCCGAACGAAATTATCGACTTTCATTCCGTCGCTCGGTTGCGAAAACTTTCTTCACGAAAGTTGTAGAGCTCGTCGATACGAGTTCGTGAGTATATGACGCGTTCGAAACGGACATCGTACGTAAAAGTTATTAACGTCGGAAGTTAGTTTCCGATTTAGAAACTGGTATAAATAGAGCATTTATGAGATTAGGGTTTCCATAATTGGAAACTCTCTCTCTCCCTTTCGGCCCGCCCCCCTTCTCCTTCTCCTTCTCTCTCTCTCTCGCTCTCCCGAGTCTCCCTCTCTCTCCCTCACTGCCCACCGGCAATCTAGCCTCACCGGCTGCCGTGAGTCTCACCACCCACCCCAAAGGCGTCGCACGACCACCCTCCGTCACCCCTGGACGCGACGAGCCGCGAGTCGCCACACTGAAGCTCTCCGAAGACATTAAGCTTCTGCAGACCGCCGCCGTTCGAACCACCACTTCTGACGACTCAAGGGCTCGGAGGAGAGCACCTCAACACCGATCCTCACCCTTGACACCCTCAGTCACCGAATTAAGGGTCAAATCGCATTGGTTCGAGTTCATCCCGAAGGATAGAACATTGTCGGCGATCCGAGCCTCTCCGGTGCTAGATCGGAGTTGGTAGCTTCAATTCGAGGTATGGATGATATGATTGTTGGATTGAGTGTGTTGTTTGTTGAATTTTGAATGGTTTAGAGGCAGATCGGAGGAGGTGAGGAGGAGGGGATACCGCCGCCTAGAGGCGGCGCGTGGGAGGGCGTGGGTTAGTTTAGGGAGTGTCTGAGGGTGTGGAAAGAAAGAGGAGGAGGAGGAGAAGAGATTGGACCCGGCGGTGGCGTGATGCTCGCCGTGGTTGGTGTCGGCGCGTGTGCCCCACGCGCCGCCACAGTAAGTGGCGCGTGTGCCCCACGCGCGGCCTGCCGGAGGTGGCGCGTGCACCCCACGCGCCGCCACGTGCGGCGGCGCGTGAACAGTGATTCCGAGAAGGGTATTTTGGTAATTTACTTAAGTACGGTAAATGTAAATGTAAATTTTATTTACGTACGGTAAATGTAATTAAATTTTACCTACAGTAAATATAAATATAAATTACTTTCAGTAAATATAAAAAGTAATTTGTAAAAGGGTAATTTAGTAAATTTTATTTACTGAGATTGTATTTACATTTAAACAGTACGTATACGTACATAAATACGTATATAGTATTTATACGTACAGAAATACGTATATAGTATTTATATGTAAAAAAATACGTATTACTTGTATATTTGTACAGTAACCGTGAATAGTAACAGTTAACAGTAACACTGAACAGTAACTTCGTAAAACCGAAAATTGCTTAACAGTAACCGATTATTACTGTTTCGGCATTTAAAGGTTTACGAAACGATTCTAAATTCTTTTCTTATCTTTTCAAGGTGATCGTTAAATCGAGGAAATGAATTATCTTCGGGAATTGTGGAATTACGCTCAAGTCAATAAGGTGAGTAAAATCTCACATAATTACGAATCTACCCTTGCGGTGATTCTAAGATATTTGTAAGAGTTTTTATTATTGAAATACAACATGTATACAATATAGTGGATTCTATATATATTGTATAAATGGTAATAATTACATATATATATAATTTGCTATATTATATACTGTTATGAATTCATCTAGATTTGGTTAATTTGATGACAAGCATGTGAGCTTAATATGGAGTTTGTTTAACGTTTTGTCTTCGGACATGTTTATAAATTATGACATGTATAAGATATAGTGGACTATATATATTGTATAAATGGTAAATAAGTACGAATATATATAGTTTGTTATATAATATACTGTTATGATTTTATTGTGATTATATTGAGCATGTGATTGAATTGTACAATATGATGTGAGATTATTGTACGTGATTTTTAACATTGAGATTGTTAAAATGTGAATTGTCTTCGGACCTGATTTTTGGTACAATATGATGTGAGATTATTGTACGTGTTTGGCAAGTCGGAACCTAGCCTTTGGCCGGGCGAAAGTTACGATACAGTTAGAGCTCTAGTCTGTCTGCCTTAGTACTGCATGTGAGGTAACAGGTGGTTATCTGCTCATGGGTACTCAGATTGTTTTGGATGTTGGGTAGCGGGTGGCTACCCAATATCGGCGGTGTATTACGAGAGGGGTAACAGCGTGGTGTATTACGAGAGGTGTATTACGGCGGTGTATCAGATGTGTACCAGCGTTCTTGGTACCCGTATTATAAATGCATTTGGCTAACCAGAAGGGTTACTTAATTTCTCATGAGAGCTATTTTCATATTTCTTTGGGACAACCAGATGGGCCGTCCATTGACTCATGAGTGCATTTATATTTGTTTGATTTGTGGATTTTCGTATATGCATTAATATGCGAGTTTTATTTTCATTTTACTCATACGAGCTGTAAAGCTTACCGGGTTTGTGTTTACAATCCCGGTGCACCAATCCGATGGTGTAGGGGATAACTCTGCAGGTGCTGATTAGTGGAGATTGAGCGACGACTCCGGAGACTCGAAGTCGTTCGTATCCTACTTGTGGTGAGGTTTTAGCGTGGATTTGTGTGAGAATTAGTGTGATTTTATTTGTGAGATTTGTGAGTGATTTGTGAGGATTATTACATTTCCATTTTATGTATGGATTATAAATTTGGGTTGTAATAATTGGTTTGTCTGAGTTGTATTGAGAACTCAGAATTGATCCGCTGTGACACTTTAATGATTTCGATTTTATTGAGATTATTTTGTGTTTAACGACTTTAGAATTTTGAGTTTTTAAGCTCGAAATTTTGGGGTCGTTACAATGTTTTCAACTATCTGTGGAAAACAAAGCAAGCAAATTGAACATGTAATAGACCCCGAGAAGCCTTAATTAATTCAGATACGATATAATCCGCAAGGCTAAAGATCATCCAATTTGACCACAAAGCTACCTGATCCTACTCTCCAGATTTAAGTCATCAACTTTCTATTGTCAACAGATTATTACCCACAATATGTTTCACTCAGAGTATAAAGCTACTGAAGAATTTCACATAGTAAACACTACTCTATCCCACTTCCTCCCAGGACCAAATATAATAAGGGACCTTTCAAAGACAAACCGAACCACAAAAACAAATAAATCACCCTTTTTCTTAGGAACTACAATCTCCCCCCACCCCCAAGTAACTAATCTCTATTATCTACAACTCACTCCCACGAAAAACTCCCTTTCAGCTGTGGACCCTAGCATATGATGAGAAGACCATATCATATCTAATGCAGTTACACACTACCTAAAGATACAATGACATGCCTTCTTGATCATTAAAGGAAAAACATATTCTTTCATCAAAATCAAATAAGTATGAGAAGGGGTTGCTTATGATACTAGCTATAATGGTAGACAACATGCAACCTATCAATATTTTGTCCAACTTTTGACCATTCAGCTGGGAATTTGCATTTCCAGATTATAAAGATAAAGTTATCCAACATTACCATACTATATATTTTCCATGTGCAACACAATGAACTTAACATGATGGTGTAGTTTTAAGTCATTGTAATAGTATATATGAAATTTCAAAGACAGAAACTAGATAGTCTTGGGATGCTCTAAGAATTAAATAAAACAAAGCATTCAATCTATACTCAATAGGTAGCCTCTAGTAGCCAAATAAAAATTAAGGCTTTCATATATAATCTTCTAAACAATAAAAATATCCCTCAACCCTTCATACTTAAAAGTATTAATGCAATAAAATTCCCTACTAAACCAAACACAATAGCTCAATGTTCATAGAATCCCCTAATAAATCAAACACAATAGCTCAGTGCTCAGTGGAACCAATCAAGTTAATGTTAACAATTTATCTTATGAACTCCCTTAATTCAGTGAGTAGAATTGTTTACCTCATCTCATATGAGAAGTGGATATAGAATAATATAAACATTGAAACTTCATCGGTGAATGAATATGTATCTAAATGCAGGAAAAATTCAAAGATTAAACCGTGTCACAGAAATCAGAAAAGGAAAAGACAACGTTCTGTAACTAGGAATGGAGCTTAACTCTTAGCAAAATCACTTAGCATACATGCATGAGTTTATTGTTGGACCATAAGTTGGGCAAAATCACCGAGAGCCAATCTAATAAACATTAACTTCAATGAAAAATATCTCAGTTGTTTTCCCTACATTATTGCATCAAACCCAGATGCTTGAGAGGTGACATTCCAAGGATCCTAAGTTGTGCAGATTGCTTGAAAGATCAATCCCCAGTACTCTTTCAAGTTCACTGCTTTAGAGACACTTTGTATCACAATCCCTCAAAAATTGTGGAACTCATGTAAACAGAAATCCCTCAGATGATGTTTATCATCATTGGAATCCATAAACTAACTCTCAGCATTGGACTCCCTCATAACAAACATCACATACTCTAAAGCTTATAAAGAATCCGTAAACTTATGTTCTATCAAAGAGACGAATTTCAGGCTGAGTAGAAAATATATTTCTATATCACATATTCATAAGTAGGTAACAGGCAACATATTTTCTCCACTAATGAAAAACATTAGTCAACCCACTTAGTTCGCATCAGCAAGATAAATTCATTATAAATATCGTTGTGCGTCTACAAAGAGTAAAATCAGAAAATGAAACCTCCAAACACTATCATGTTTATTCTTTACCTTATAAGGAAACAATGAGTTTATCTTGAAATTCAAGCATGGCAAATATCACTTGAGTGATGGCAACATGTCTGCATAATGATTTATATCTCATAGGCAACCTTTTAGGGACCATTTTCGACAAGCATATTTGAAACTTACAGATCCCTTATTTGGATGGGGCCTATCGGCAAGCTTGATACAATGTTTATAATTAACAGGCTGAACTTGCAAGACTGATGAAGGAAAAAAAAATATCCCTCAGATTCTGGCTTGGACAACATGCTATCATTACATGTTTAAGTTGATTTTTTTCCCTCAAATTCAATATATCATGTAAATGTACTCTCTAGAAAGACATGAAACAAAGGACTTTAATTCATTAGATCATGTCAACATATGTTCTTCTAAGCAGTGACAAGACAAGGGTCTGATCCATATTGATGATCATATGACAACGACACCCCCTCAAATTCAATATATCATGTAAATGCAGTCTCTATGAGACAGACACAAAGAAAAGGCATCTCAAATTCTTTATATCATGCAAACATGTTCTCTTATAATCTCGGGTCTAAGAAACAAATGATATCTCTTTAATCACGCCTCACAAAATAAACTCATTCTTACTACCACCATGCATCCACATAGCTTGAAATCAAAAGGATACTAGTTCTTAATTGAGGTACCTGAGTAAAAGAGATGCATCAAAAGAGGGACAATGGTCAAAGACATCCTTGGAAAATGAAAATCTTGTTCTGCAACCTTTGATAACTATCACAGACTCAACTGGCTACTCTTTCCGTACAAGGCAACAAGGAGATTTTTAAAACCAAAGGCAACAGTTTCAGTAGTATGCCCAACACTACTGCATCAATGAGTTTGTTATTGGGTCTGAACCTCAAGTTGGGCAAAAAATAATAAGTGATTTCTAAGAAAGGCTTCCAACTAAATCTCAAAGGCAACCTTGATAAAATTGTTACTTGGTAACATTAATTAACTGCGGGACTGATCATAGAAGAAACCCCTTAGAATTGGAATGAAACACAATCCAAAAATGGTTTCTCAACCCCAAAAAGAGATATTTTAGACTGAGATTTCACCCATCTTTCTCTCATGTTACTGGGGGTAACTTTACCAAGCCAAATCGAAGGGACAAATCGAGGCATACCGATTACTGAAAGATCAAATTCACCGAGGCAAAATCATAGGGATAAAGAAACGCACAGCATCTGAAACCCACATCATCCGAAACCCCACTGCCTCAAATATAAATCTGAAATTGAATCAAGAAAAACAAAATTTAAAACCCTAGAAATCAAATTGAAGAGTCGATTAAAGATCATTAATTTGATAACAAAGGGGATTTTTACCTTGAGGAGGTGAACTGGAGGAACAGCGAGCCACGGCGGTGGTCGACGACACTGGAGCGGCTCTGGAAACCCAAACCACTTTAAATTCAAATCTCTCAGAGAAAAAGAGAGAGAGAATTGAAATGAGAGAAAGAGAAACTGAAACTTGGTGTTCTACATTCAGGGTATCTTGTGAGTTCACAATCATTCTCAGTTTTGGTATCCTCTTCCTTAGTTGCACTCTCTCCTATAACATTTTCTTCTCTAACACACTGTCCAACTTGATCAAAATTTCTTATCATCACAAACTCACCACTAAAAGTAATTACCCACCACCTCCCATTCCTTCCAATTCCACCAAAACTTCATGTGAATTACCTAGAAAAGCACACATGTTATTAGCTGAAAATTTTGGAGCATCATACGTACATTCATACCAAAGACTTAATCTGCAACATTAGAATATTGTAACTGCTGGAGATCTTACAAGCTTTTTACTACAACAAGGTGTATAATTCCATACTAGGAGCAACAACAAAACCACATAAAGGATTCATTTTAAAAGTATAACAAGCAGGATTTATTCATACCAAAATATCAACCCACTTTAATCAGTCTGACAAGATAATGATCTTTTTATTTTAAAATACGCAGAAATACAAGTGATCCAATTTTTACCATCACAAAGACAGTCTAGGCTGACGCCTGCATTCCCCATGCACTTATGTGGAGTTACAAGGTTTGCATCCCAAGCAGCAACCTAAAATGTGAAGCCAGATAAGGAGCTCCATGACCACTTCAAATTTTCAGAAAGGAACAAATTATCAATATGACTTCAAGCTTGTGATGTACAGTGAACAAAGCAATTTTCAGAAAGGACACTTTTTATGCATGAACAAGGTCCTCAATTTTCATAGTAACAGAGAAAACACGTGAATAGATACCAAAGCAGTTTGTAAGGATATGAATTAGTATGAATCCAGTACATGTTAAAATTGAAATTCTCATTCCGAGTTGGCTCTTTTGTACTGCCAGAAAACAATTATTAGTAAAAACAAAATTATTTGTGGTTGAAATGAGGAACATGTCCATGAATTTATGATTCCATATAATTTCTGACCGATAATAGTTATGCAGCAAAACATGAATAACTGAAAAGTCTCACATTTCCAAGATTATATCCTACTTCCCGATGTAAAGTAGCATCCAAAACCAAACAATTTCACAATCAAGAAAGAATATATGAAGTTTCATGGTCATATCTTAGAAAGCTTACCCCCACTTAATCTTGCTCTTGACAACTTGACCATCTAGTTGCATGATGACATATGAATTACTTGTTCCCAAGACGGACAACAAATATCAAACCAGATGAGCACAAACGCAAGGACAAAGATACTAGAATCCACATAGTATAGCTAGAGATGCAAAAGCACAACTCATCACAGTAACTAATCATTGTAATCTAATGCAGCAGGGGGATTGAAAACGATAACCAACCCAAGGATTCATGGCAGGAAGATCAACGATTTCTTCAACTAAACCAATAGTTGGCCATCATATATCTCACGCACAAACGATCTGCATTCACAGAAAGAGCACATTGGAACGAGCCATTCCTACTTGGGCACAAATTCACCTTGATCACATATAACTTAACATGTCTGATTATTTACACAAGGGAAATGATTCCATGCCTCTTCCTTCTCCCAGAACAGACACCTAAGGTCTGAGGGGATAGAAGTACCCGCATCCTATTCGAAACTAGACAAAGCTTTCTCATCGAATTTATTGCCAAGGTATTAGCAACCTAATTTCCCATTGTATTAGCAGCACTATACCCTAAACATTAAGAACGAAATGGCTAATCCAACAGCAAGAAGAAGGTTCAAATATGGATGCCCATGAGAGCCTTGTTAAAGATTCCCCAAAAATGCATTCTCACACACAGATGAGTTTACCGTAAACTTACGCTGACAATAAATCATGTGAATAATGCTATAGTACATATCCAAATATGTATGGAAATATTAGCTACGGACATTTCCCAACAGTATACAAAGCTTTCATACATTGCTGCATATTATTCACCTGAGCATTATGATTAAAATGCCATATATATAGCCAAAAAATTTTGGAAACCAGAGACAGGGTTTTCAAACTTTTTTAAAGCATCTAGTAAGACCAGTTTGGGAATTAAAACGATGTGAAGCCCAAACATCATTGAAGACCCACAGAGATAGAAAAAATCAACAGAACTCTACCAACATAAGATGAACATCAACCATGGTAATAACACAGAGTTCACACTAATAAGAGACTATAACAAAGTATGTCATAGGAGAGAAGATGTCCACTGAATGTGCTAGCTATACGTTCTAGCCCAAAAATCCAAATCAAATTGAAGAGAAACAACTCAAACATTATCCTGCAAAAGGCCAACAACGGGCACTTAAAGATGACCATTAAACCATTTGGGATGCATAATCAAAGGTATATTGAAGATTACCACTTAAAGATTACCTAACTTGTAAAGAGGAAATCAGGACGAGTTCCAACATATATTAAAGCAACGAGTTGTGATTGTGTTTAGGGCTAAAGACAATGGGATCATTCGTAAGCAGGAGAATTGGGGTGCACAAGAAAATTTCACTCCTGAAAACTAGTATAAATGGACACCTCCCTCCCAAAATAAATTGGATATTACACACCACCAAGCCTTGAAAACAGATGCAAAAGTGAGATTATATATGCATGGTCTAATCTCGATTTTAAACGCATTCTCAATAACACATGGACATCAACATGAGAATTTACAGCTCAAACCAGCTAGGGTACCAAACTCAGGTTTAAGAAACAAATGGCATCTCTTTTCTCAGGTCTCAGATACAGATTCATTGAATGTCATGGTGCATCCATGTAGCAACAATCTTTCTAATGTAAACTGACAAGACAACATGTTTAACAAATCAATATCGCAACATGTTTCCAGAATGCTTTAGATCTCATGAGCAATCTTTTACGGACTAATTTCAACAAATTCAGTAGTCACTTTGGGCAGAAAATCAATGGCAACTTGTTTCCGGAATGCTTTTAAATAATTGAATCGCATAACCAACCTTTTAGATACCAATTTTAAAACTTTCAAATACCTTCATTCCGATGGGATAAAATGACAACAACTAACTGAGTAGATGTCCAGTTCTCATCAGCTAACTTGAGTTGCAAGTGAGCAAGGCTGCTCACTGCTCAGGTTGGTTGCAATTTCAAAAAAACGTGAAGCATAAATGTAATGGTCCAAATATCTATATTAGAGACATTTCAAAGCCTGAACAAATGCAAAAATTTTGACAGAAGAAGAAGTTCACCTGGAATGTGAGTTGGAAATCAAAAGTGCTACAACAACAGTTAGAAGGGTATCCGGCAACTTTACATAATTAGCCAATTAACGACAGGACTTGTTAACTGTGTAACGTTACACATGAAAGCAGTGAATCATCAAGCAAACAAGATGTATGGGGCCAAAGAGATGGAACATATAACATTATCAAACTGATATGCACCAATTTACAAACAAAAACCAACAAAGCATACTCGGTTTTAGTTTTTAATCATCCCAGCAACCAAACCAAGAGAGTCGAACATCTAATAGACCCAGAAGTTTTAATTCAGAAACAATAAAAAATCATAGGCAGCATGTTTCCACTTTCTAAAATACTTTATATGTCCTAGGCAACCTTTTCAAAACCAATTTCAACAAATCCAATATTCAAGTTGGGCGAAAAATTAATATCAACATGTTTCCATACTGCTTTGAATAATTAAATCTCATAGACAACTTTTTACGAACCAATTTTGAAACTTTCAAATACAGTCATCCCAATGGGATCAAATAGCAACACTAGTGCTCAAGTTGGCGAAAAAAAAAACACTTGAACATGTTTGCAAAATGCTCCAAACACATAGGCAACCTTTCTGGAACTTATTTTGACTAGTCTTTTTGAAACATTCCAGATACCCTCATTCAAATGCGATCAAATGACAACTTTACATGAAAGTGCTGAATCACCGAAAAAGAGACATGCAACAAAAATAGCGCAACTAACTGAATTCAACTTATATGCACCAATTTGCAAACAACAATCAACAAAGCAAACTCGGTTTTTGGTTTTTAATCATTCCCAGCAACCAAGCCAAGAAAGTCGAATATCTAAAAGACCCTTAAGCCTTAATTCAGAAACAATATAACCCACAGGACTACAAAATTATTATGGCAACATATTTCCACTTTCCAGAAAGCTTTATATCTCATAGGCAAGCTTTAGGAACCATTTTCAAAAATTTCAAAATCAAATGGCATCATTAGTGCATCAAGTTGGGCAAAAAAAAATCACATGTTTGCAGAATGCTTTAAATCTCATAGGCAACTTTAAACCTCCGATAACTATCACAGACTCATCTGGCTACAACGCAACAATGAGATTATTAAAAACTCAATCTTTCAACATAAACCGAAATTTGAAAGGCAACAACAGTTTCAGTAGTAACCCCAATACTACTGCATCAATGGGTTTCAAGTTGGGCAAAAAAAATCACTTGAGGGTTCTAAGAAAGGCAACATGTTTCCGGCTTGCTTTAAATCTCAGAGGCAACATTTGAGGGACCGATTCCGACTAAATCTCATTGGAACTTCCAAAGCCAACCTTTAAGGAACCCTTAATCCGATAGGATCAAATAGCAATAATGATAAAAATTGTTACTTGGCAACATGCAGATCAAACCCCTCAAAATTGGAATGAAACCCAATTCAAAAATGGTTCGTCAACCCCAAAAAAAATAGGGAACACCAATATTTTGGACTGAGATTTTACCCATCTTTCTCATCATATTATTGGGGTAAAGTAACCGAGCCAAATCGAAGGGTCAAATCGAGGTCACATTAAAAATCGAAGCATCCAGATCACCGAAGGGTCATATTAAATCGAAGGATCAAAATCGAGGCAAAGCAACTGAACATGTAAACCCACATCATCCAAAACCCGCCGCCGCAGAGATATAAATACTGAAATTGAATCAAGGAAAAACCAAAATAAAAACCCTAGAAATCAAATTGAAGAGAATCAAAGATCATTCGTGTGAGATATTCCAACTGAATTGTAAGGACGAGTAATCAGAAATAGAGGGAATCAAACTAGAGAGAGAGTGAGACAGAGGGGGAAAGCTTTGACAATATTTACCTTGCGAAGGTGAGCCGGAGGCACAGCGAACCACGGCGGCGTTTGCCCGCACCGGAGCCGCTCTGAAAAACCCAAATAATTTTGAAATTCAAAACTCTCAGAGAAGAAGAGAGAGAGAGAGAGTTGAAATTCAAAACTGAAATGAGAGTTAAGAGAGAGGAACTGAAACTTTTGGTCTATTTATTCCAAACCTAAATAGAGCCGTTCTCTACGACGTTACGTTTGGGTTCAACCGTTCAAGTCCCTTCTCTGCCATTCACATTGCGACATCTGTGTCTCCGTCTAATTGAACCGTTATGTGTGACCCTTTCTCATTACTCAAAATTTCCAAAAAAGTGAGGCTAATGCCGCTCACAGTTGCATGACTTTTTCTTAATAGAGATTGTTAAAATTAATCTGAAATAAAACCTGAACAAAGGAAGTTTAGAATTGTGTAATGTAATAATAGGATGTAGATGAACAAAACAAGCTTAAAATTGAAAAAACATTATGTTGGGTGAACTTTTATTATTGAAAATGGGCAATTTAGGTATTGTAATTTGGTGAATAAAGTAATTTGGAAATAAAAAATATATACGTAGGGTGAAAAGAGAATGTGTGGTGAAAAAAATAAAATTGTGGAGTGTCAATAGCTGCACCCTTTCAAAAAGCAAACGTTAACTCCAAGTACTAATATTGTTGAACTTAATGTCTCATTATTGAAAAGACCACAAACCAAAGACACATTTGAATCTCCTTCGACTATTCTTGACCTTGTTAAATTGCTTATGTATCAGCAACAACATAACATCCTCTAAAATATGCAGGAGAGTACGAATTTACAACACAAAATCAAACCGTTTTCATTGCACTCGGAGCACCTCTTGAGCATGTCGTCATCCTCATCAAACACATTCATGCTCCCACTACAAGTCAAACACGGCACAACCCCCACACACAGATGTGGGTTTCCGAATGGGGAGACCTTGCAATATCTTTGGCAATTCTCCTATCTCAAACAGCTGCTTGATCACCATTCTACCCAAACTCCTCGGCAACACAACATTACCCTTACAAGTTGACACCTTCAAAATCATCAAAAACGTGTACCCATTAGTCATTTCCCAGACAAAGTCAGCCTCCGAACCAAGCATAGGGACTCCTCAACATCACTGTGTTTGAGGTTTCCATTGATTATGTAATTATAAGACGAGAGAGTCCTTGCAGGCAATTCGTCTCTCGTCGAACACTTGGCGTGCGTAATCCAACGACCCAGATTTCGGGTTGAGGTTGAGGAGTTTGATGAAGACATTGGTATTGGGTCGGAACCCAGATTTGAGACTATGTGCGTGGATCTTTTAGCCTGGAGAAGGGTTGTCTAAGTTGATGTGGCTCTGGAGAGTAGAGGAGAGAGTGGGTGTCTGGGTGAGGTGGTTGGGATTGTGTTGGCGGGAAAGCTTTGTGGTTTGGGAAGATGGCAACGTGGACAATCTGATTGGCAGTGGCAGATGCAAGGCAAGAGCTAGGGGGGCTCAAGCCCACCCCATAATTTTGGGAAAAAAAAACTTAGGTATATATATATTTTTTGTTATTACACTAAATCACTAATACTCTACTTTCTATATTCTTCCCGATATAATTCCTAAGTTCTCTCAGTCTCTTATTTTTTATCAACTGTTTGGTACTACACTAAATCACTAACACTCACTCTCTATATTCTTCCTGATATAATTCTAAGTTCTCTCAGTCCCTCACTCTCTATCAACTGCTTGATACTACACTAAATCACTAATACTCTCACTCCTCTTTATCCTTCCCGATATAACTCTCAATTTTCTCAGTCCACCACTCTCTATCAACTGCTCACTTCAGTGCATTCTCCAAATCTCCTTCATTCCATCAAAGATTCAAAATCTCACCTCCCTCTTAGTCTCTCCATTACTACTGCGCATTCAATTCTACACCTCACTCTCTCATACTTCATCAACAATTTGTAAGCTTATATAAGATTATTTTCAATTGGATTTTCTTATTTGACTTGATTATGTTTTAATTTGTTTCTAATCTTACTGGGTACTTTGGTTTTTACTTAGAGTCTCTGGAGGCTGGACAAAGTCAGGCATGGAGTGACAAATCAAACAATGGTGTATTGATTTCAAATACTAAATTGAGAATTTGATTATGCTTTTTTTTTTGTATGAACTCTAAGCTTTGTTAAATGATTATTGCTAAAATTTATACTTATTAATTTACAATAATTTAATTTTAGTTTTAGGTTATATTACTTCTATTACAAATTCACAATTAAGATGGAGTTTTGTATTTGGCTTGCTACTGTGTTTGCCCTGCCGTTGTGTTTGCCTTGCTATTGTGTTTGCATGTTTGCTACATTTTGTCTAATATAAGCATTGTTTCTTAATCTGTAGGTAGTCTCTAATAAATTGTTTGATTCAATGTCGAAGTCAAAGCAATGTAAAAACCTTACTAGATGGTATCCAATAACTAATGTCTCATCTTCAAGTTCAAATCTAATTTCTACTCTTTCTGTAGCTTCTCCAAACTTTGATGATGCACCATTGTCTTTAGAGTCTCCAGTCAATCCAGTGGATGATTCTAAAAAATAGTATGTTGATTTTGTTGACAATGAGATGGTGATCTATGACTTTGAAAATTTATCGAACTTTAGGATTAGATTTACTTAGTTTATTCTTATATTGTATTAATGAGTAATGATCCCTCAAAGTGCACTTTTTTCCCACTTAATATAAGTCTCTCACACCGCCGAGATTTTTCATATTTTTTTTTCGTTTCATAAAAAACTCAAGCCCACCCGAACTCAAATTTCTGGATCTGCCACTGCTGATTGGGTCTAGTCTTCCAACTTTTAATTTCGGCCGTTGGAAATTCGATTCAGCACCGAATCTGATATTGTTATAATCTGACAGTATGGGCCTTATATAAGTTTGGTTGAGGCCACCTTGTGATATGTTCGAATCTTGGAATATCATTTTAGATGACCAAGTAAAAATGGACTTAGTACGTGTTTGGTGCAGCTTATAAGTTAAGGTGATATGAATGTTTGGTAAATACATAAAAATGTACTTTTCTTATAAGCCATGACCTAAGAAGCACGGACACGGCAAAATGCATGCGTATCGCGTGTCCGACACAGACACGTTCGGACACTCCAAAATACGTAAGATACGTGTATCCTATTTGGATACGAAATGGATACGTGCGTATCCAAGACGGACATGCAAACAAACACGTCGGTCACCGGACTCTGCAACACTCTCGACCCCAGCGTTATCGACATGCCTCTACCGAACCTCGGCATTATCGACTGCGGACTCGCCATCACTACTACGAGTTTACGACCCCGGATTGGGCCCTGTGAAACCCTGGATTCCTCCCTCCTCCTCCTCCTTCTTCTTCGCCTTCACCAAATTTCCAGTATTGCTTTCGGCTTCTTGAGTCGCTTTTGGGTGAATGAACATCTTTGGTTGTTGGTAGATTTAAACTCTGCGGCCTCCACAGTAGAGATTTGGGAAGGATAAAGTCAAGAGAGGTGAGTGGATTGTTCTTCTTCTTCTTATGGGTTAGATGACGGTCAGTGGTTTTGTGGTGGTCATTTTGGATAATGAGGGGTTAAAGCCTAGCACAATAGGTGGGATTTAAGAAAGAATAAACTATGTTTGAAGGAAAGTGAAGCACATGGGAGACCCTCTGATTTCTCTTTGTTTTCTTTATTACTTATCGCATGTGCCCCGCACTTCCCAAACTAAAATTGCCTTTTCCAGAACTATGAAGGGTGAAATGAATGAAGGTCCACAACAGGTAACATATATGAACAAGTTTCTTCTCGGGAGCACAGTACATTACTTCATTGTTCTATGAGGTGTTGTACTATGCACATACTCGGATACGGTCGCGTAGTGCAAAGATCGGATCTTTGACAACCGTTAAATGATTTAATAAATATATGATTTTAATATAACAATAAAAAAATTATGCCCAAATTTAATATAACAATAAAAAAATTATGCAATTATATTTATATTAAATGTAATAATATTTAATTAACGTGTCAATTACGTGTCCGTGTCCAAAAGAATTTCGAGATGTCGTGTCAACGTATCGAATCGTGTCCAATACAGACACTTGTGTCCGTGTCCGTGCTTCATAGGCCATGACTGTTTTGGAGCTATAAGTAGAAGTTAGCAATGACTTCCTTTTCAAAATAAGTAAAAGTCGATAGAAACATGGAGACGATCGCAATTAAATGGTATTTTTGTAATGACGTTGGGTGCCTCATGAAAGCATAGAAATTACACGTCTACCTCGAAGTCAAAGAGACTCCTCCTCTTCAATTCAGTGTCTTCTATATCGACGTCGTTCCTTCATTGTGGTGCCATCTTCATCATGGAGGCCACCCAGAATTGGGTTATGAGTTGTTTATGATTATAATTTCATATGTACACCCAACAACATCCTTTTCTTTTTCATCTCAGTTAATTTCTCTGGGTGTTCTTGTATCCTAAAGTTTTCTGCAAATGTTCAATTCTGCTAATTATGACTCATCTCTTGATCAATAATGCTCTAAGCCTCTAATTATTTTGTATTAATTGGTAGACTGGTATTGAATGTGTTCTCCAATTGAATGAAACCAGTTTGTGGGTTCTAAATTCTAATGCATAATTATGACTGTTGATTGATATACAATATGAATTTTTACTTAACTCTTGCATACTGACCTTAAGAATTGGAATCTGACAGGTTTCCTTTGGATTGGAAGTATACATAATTACAACTAAGTGGTGAAATTGATTGTTCAGTTTGCATTTGTTAAACAAAGTCTTGCGGAACCTGTAGAAATTTGCAAATTGTCCAATTGTTTTACAATGGGTTTATTTCTAATAATGGTTTGAGAATGAATTCTTCTTGTATTTAGGTTAATTGAGCTTTTCTCAAACGTTTCAAGGAGGTGAATCCTTTTACTAATATAGTTCTATTCATTGTATTTGTTTGTCTATGATTTCTTGTAGTTGGATTGATTAACGTTCTGGGATTTGTATATAGTAAGTTAATAAGACATAAAATTATTTGATGTTTGAATTGGTCATTTCACGAATATAAGTATAAGTAAGTTTGAGTTTACTAAATACTCTGACACAACAGCTTTCATTAAAAGTCACTTATAAAAAGTCAGTTTATCAAACACTTAGTTATTTTACTTATCAGCAACTTATGTTAAGAAATAAATATAAGTCAATTTTTCTTTTAAGTCACTGCGCCAAACACACTTTAGGCTCCTTTCAACATGGTATTCGTGTTCTTGTTTCATATGAATGATTTAAGGATTATCGGCCAAATGGTAAATCTCTTTTGTATAAAATGAGGGATATGATATCTATAGCATCTAATATATTATTATTTTTAGATTCATGAAGCATCAATTTTCTGATGTGATATATATGATCATATCGCCCATATATTGATCTCACTAGCTTGGCCAGCTCATTTTTTGGTATGTGCGTTGAAAATTGATAGGCTAGATCCATCGATCCATCGACTTGTGTATGGTTGACATGCTGATCGTCATAATTGTAGAATATTGGTATCATATCGTTGATCTTAGAGATCGAGTCAAACTATCTATCCTGTTTTGCTTTAGTTTAGAAAAACAAAAGCTCTTGAGAAAGAACAAGAAAAAAAAATATAATAATAACTTGAGCAGATGCCCTAACTAGAATGGATTGCCGGCCGTCGACGTATAAATATATAACATTCGGCTTTTCAATGCCTATATATATGAGTCCGGAAATTAATTCATCCTTGGCTTGATCGTAGTCTCTTCTTTCCCATGCAATGCTAAAGGAAACTCATTCCTTATCAATATACATAACCCGGAGTTCATTGTTTATTGGCTTGCAAATGCCAGTGGGGATGAAGACCCTTTATATATATAGCCCCAAAAAAATGAATAAAATTAACTAATGAAGAAAAATTACAAATATTCTGTAAATGCATGTTGGACGGCCTACTTTGAGAGACATGAACATGTGGAAGCCATCAGAACATGCATAAATTTTATCCCAAAATTAAAGAGCTAGATTCGAATAATGTTCACGATCTGGTCAGCTCTATGATATGTTCTTATATCCAGATCACATATGGTCGTCCAAATGTCGGATGATGATTCGGAATATGGGGGATTGACATGCATGTTGCATGGCATGGGCGATCAATAATTGAAGAATATAGAATCTGATCGAGTAGTGAGACTATTGGTCAAATTTAACATCGAATAGTATGGCATTGTACGTGGCTTATCATCATCATCTTCTTCAGATATGAATGATATATACAAGATCATAACATAACGCTTTATGAAGAGATATACTGAATCCGCAAACCTAGCCCTCCAGGCTCCAGCCATATCGTTCTTCATTGGTCCCTCCATTGAAGTCCCTTCCTTGAGCTCTTCGTATATAATGTTCGAAAATTACAAAGATAAATGGTCAAAATTCATATAAAACGATCAGGAGTTTAAGTTATGATTAACATATTAAGTTAAGAAAAAGTGTTAGTTACTCCCACAAAGGCATGGCAATTTATTCTTTGAAATGCGACCTACACTGGGACGTCAATAGCATGTTGTTACGTACTGCCATATATGGTGTCCAAATTGCACTACTTTAAAGATTGAATGCCTTTTCTAACAATAAAGATAATGTTATATGATATATATCTGATTCATGCTTTATACATAGATCGATCTCACAGGCTTGGTCAGCTCACTTTTTGATATGTACGTGGAGATGAAAATCGATCGATCTAGCTCGGGGATGGTTGACATGCTGATCCTCATAATTATAGAATATTGGCATCATATCGTCGAGATCGAATCAAACTATCTATATATCCATTCCAGCTTATTATTGAACTACTTAATTGCGTCTCTGAGATCAGCTTTGTTCGAACATATTCCCAACCTGTGTACAAGTCAACGCCCTTCTTTCCTTTTCCAGAATTATGGGAAGCGATAGAAGGAAAGCTTCTGTACATGGGGGTGGTAAGGGTGCCCTATAAATGATGGAATATAGGAACCTTTCAGTGTCCTATAAATAGGTTATGAAGGCTCGAAAATTAGTATA
Organism: Argentina anserina; assembly: GCF_933775445.1. NCBI lineage: Eukaryota > Viridiplantae > Streptophyta > Magnoliopsida > Rosales > Rosaceae > Argentina > Argentina anserina. The sequence goes on from NC_065875.1 coordinate 6,160,520, forward strand.
ATGCAAGGAGCTGGCGCCGTACAAGAGGAGATCAGTTAATCTTCTTCGCTATGTTCGGAGAGTCTTGCATGACGAGAGGCGGAGAGTAGAAATGAGCCAAGGATGACATGCCTGATTATAACTCATTGTCTGGGGAGGAAATCTTCAGACAAGTCGCCCTTGGTTCACTCTTGCTCTCTTTTCTCTCATGCCAGATTCTCAAGCTAGGACTAATATATACTAGTACGTACGTACCTTATGTTAGAAGGTCCTGCAATTAGTACAAACTGTACAATGTAAGGAACTGGTATACATACAAGGACATCGGTTTGATCTTTGATCTTCTTTGAATGTTCAGAGAGTCTTGTATGAAGAGACAGAGCGTAGAACTGAGCCAAGGATGACTTGCCTGATATATGCCCTCATTACGCATCGCTTGGGATATAATTAATCTTCAGACAAGTCATCCTTGGATCACCTTTGCGCTCTTTTCTCTCATGCCAGATTCTAGAGAACTAACTAAATCACAGAAGGCCATGCAGGGACTCGATTTCCACATGTAAATATTTGATATGGACCTCGATTCCTCATCGACCTATTGCCACCATTCTTTCCTCTTCTGGTTAGATTTGCACTCGATCGTTTTTGTTGATCGACCTACAACTTAACCAGAGTATTCAACCGGAGAAGTGCTCAGTTCTCATCATCGATCCTCATTCGGTTTGATCGGGGTCAAAACAATCGTTTTTGTAAGTCCTATACTAATTCGTCCAGCAAGGCTAAGTTCCTATAAATTAATTACTCACGTTTGGCATAGTACTTTCCAATAGTCAAAACCCTATATGATTGTGGTTGAACATAATACATCATCACCTGAAAGTCCTTACGTACTTGAGCTACAGATAGGCTGTACGTGTCAAGAGTTTGTGTTCTTCATCCAAATTATCATCAAATTCAGTGCGTGGAATGCACCCATGGTTGAACATGAATACGCACATTAACCTCTCGTTGGCAAACTACGCACGTTCTAGTCGTTCAAGTTAAAACAATGTAAGAATATGTGATTGGACTATCCAATTAGAAATTTAATCGATCTTGAAGATGAGGTATGAACTATGGAGACTTTGATCTCGTGCATGGCTGAAGGTTTGTGGTGCTTCACCTGCCGGACAACTGATCATATATAGTTACAGATTTTGAGAATTTAGATATAATCATTTTTTAAGTCCTCAAAGAGTCGAGACAATGTTGGTCAGCCCTAATTTAGCCAATGGATTTTCAATCAGAATCTTCCACTAATAACCGCGCGTGGTTTACAAAACAAACAATTAGGGGAGTGCCTATCTTTCCATTAAGGGTTCTACTTATTTCATGCGTCTTCTTTTCCTTGGCACCTTACTGAAACACAAATATTTGAGGGCTGGATACTTGCATTATGGCTGCGTACACAATCTGGCTTTCTATTAACAAAACTGTACACAGAAACAGACAATCTTGTATACAAAACTGCACCTGTACAAGGAAAATGGAATATCTTGAACACAATTTAACTGCAAATGATATGATATAATCCACTAATTTAGCAACCAAGATGCAGCAGATTTGAAATAACAGCCGCTTTTTACTCAGGGAAAATTGAAACTGGTTAAAGCTCAAAGCCTCATCCCAACCTGAAGAAGACACCATTGAAGGTTTGAAGCAGCTGGTTATTACCTTCCTGCATCTTGGATAAAGAAAAAAATGTAGTTTTAGAGACCTGAAGAAAAATGTAGGTATTGTCTTGAGCTACTTTAACGCACATACTTAAACTCTTACCCATACACTTTATTACAATGGTTCAAAGTTCAAACACTGAGGGATTTAAACACTGTAAATGTTCCACTCAAAATATATATATATATATATATTTTTTTTTTCTATCTAGAATGAAGCTTCATTATGAAATTAAAAAAGTGCTGTTCCAATTTTATCACACTTTTCAGTCAAATGTTTTCACCATAAGCAATTCAATATTTATATATGTTATTCAAAATAATCTCTACAAAATTTCATCCAATTCGGACATTGTTAAGGTATTAAAATTAGATTAAATCAATGAATGAATTAAAAATGTTCAACATGAACTGTTCATGTAAATCTCAATTTTAAAAACTCAAACCATTGTCGAATTAGATTAAACTTTGTAGAGATGATCTTGAATAACATACCTAAATATTAAATCACTTATAATGAAGAAATTTGATCGAAAAGTGTGCTAAAATTGAAGCTTCACTCTAAATAGGAACGGTATATATATAGGAGAATTTTTAGGTGCGGACGTCAGTACCTTACGTAAAATACAGATTTATCGATTCCGGCGACGGCAGGCTTCAACGGCGGGGCGGATCACGACAACCGCACTCCCCACCTCTCGGCAGTCCCATCTGTGCCGGTCGGAGCTCCATTGGCGACCCACGGCGGCCGGAATCGCGAAATCGGCGGAATCTGTCCAAAAACTTGATTTTTGCTGATTCCGGCCGCCGTGGGTCGCCGATGGAGCTCCGACCGGCACAGATGGGATCGCCGGGAGGTGGGTAGTGCTGCTGTGCTGGTCCGCCGCGCCATTGCGATTTGCCGTCGCCGGAATCGGCGAATCTACACGGTGCGGACGTCCACACCTGAAGCGGCATATATATAGTATATGTTAGATAACAATTATTCAAACAACCAAGTGTTGGATCAAGACTTCACAATCCTCCACCCCCAAACTTCAGAAAGCAATGTTTCGGCCAGAAATACTAACACTGTTTAGTCTCTACAATGGACCAACTATTTATATGTTACTATATATTTTCTTTTAAACAAGTCTTAAGCAGCTCATACTTATCCTAACACAATCAGGTAATTCATTCTCTGTAGCGAAAAATTCAAACAGGATTCCAAACCCTATAAAATACGTAAATATAGTAAACTACAAAATGGCCTATCAATCAATTCTACAGTGAACTTAAGAAATCTATGATGAAAGTGTTTAGGTCCCAAAAAACTCTAGGTTCGCTTAGTGCAACAAACTTGACAAGCAATTATTAAAAAGGATTCTGGCAGACAGATTTCAGAAACTTCCACAACTTCTCTTCAAACATAGATGACTTGTATAACTCAATCCATCAAATCAAATTCCCCGGTTCCCATTACTACCACATCAGAAGATTGAAAAACATTAAACCTGGACTTGGGTCTGTAGGATCACAGCAGTCCCAAAAAAGCGATCCATTAAACAAAGTTGCAGGCATAGTAGTGTATTCCATATACTTTATCCGAAAAGCCTTACTACTAAAGATATACCAAGGTCAAGATTCAAAAAATAAAGTACCTCATACACAATAAAAACACCAAAAGAAAAATGGAGGTATATGTAATGTAACAAGAGAAGGATAAAATCTTTTGATATCTTGAAAGTAAACAGACCTCGTTCAGTCTCCAATATAATATGGTACAAAAGGTTTTTGAGTTGGAAATACTGAATTAGAAGCCGTTGTGCAGAAAGAAACAACACTGGAGCCTTTTGGAATTGAACTTCTGACCATTGAAAAAGAGATGGATCACGGATGACGTTTTGTTTCTCTCTCCCTGCACCAGATGTGATATTGGCTGTTAGAACTCTGCACTCACGGTCCACTTCCGTAATGTTTCAAACGGGGACCCAGATGGAGACTGCTGGAGCTGGGAAGCCTTCTTCAACCCCAAAATGGATAAGAAGAGAATGATGAAGTACGTTGTCTTGCAATCCATATACATTTGCACTAAAAGCAAAATCAATATGTTGAGTAAAATTATGCACGTAGTGAATCAAAATGTCACCCAACATAATTTCACTCATATTCATATAGTGATAGAGTTTTAATTATTTCGGGTTTGACCCATTCAAGACAGAATGTGTCTCTTAATTACAATCCATTGTTTGTAGGGAAATACCCTTTAATTCCATTTATGAAGAAACCAAATATATGGGATATGTGTTTATTTGTTTTTGCGGCTGCACCCGGAAATTTGAATGGGTTGCCTACGTACCCTGAGAGAGGGAGCAAGCCACTCATAGTTCAAGAATTCCAATGCGTGAATGACACATTGAAAGGCTATGATTTTGGAATGAGATTTGTGTTTGGGACCAATTTGGTGCAAGTGAACCAGGGATTGGATTTTGTGTTTGGGATATGGGTTTAAAGCCCATGGATTTGATTTGGATTTGATTTGTGATTTGGGAGTGGATATGATTTTCTGGTGTTTGAAGAATGTGACTACAATCAGTGATTCATTTGGGACTAGCCGAATTTAACTGATGGTGTCAGAGATTCTGTTTGGGCGAATTTGACTGGTGGTCAGAGATTCTATTTGGACATGTGGTTGCATCTAGTGGGTCGCTAGATTGCCTACGTACCCTTTGCGGGATCAAACCGACCGTAGTTCATAGAAGTTTGTTTGGATTTGGGGGCGAATTTGACTGATGGAGTCAGGGATTATGTTTGGACATGTGGTTGCATCTAGTGGGCCGCTAGATTGCCTACGTACCCTTTGCGGGATCAAACCGACCGTAGTTCATAAGAAGTTTTCGGTTTTGTATCGACATTTGAGCTTGATGGATATATGGCGAACTTGAATCCATTTTAGCGTATTTCATTTAGACACCTAATTTGGTAAAGTGTCTGTCGGGCTTTGAAACGGGCCTCAGAATTTAGTGACAGATTTGAGTTGGCTTGCTTCCATTTCTTTCGTAGGAGGCCCAATGGAGAAACTCGTTTGTTTTGCTACACTGAATATAATGTCGTCTGTAGAAAATGAACTCGTGCCCTTTTGCTTGTCACTCACTCTGGTCGTCCGTCAATTACGATTTTGAGTACGTAGTCATCTATTTTCCTTTGTCTCGCAACTGTTTGGCTTTGACATTTCAATTTAAGTGTAGACATGCATGCATTCCTCTTGTTTTGTTCTTTTGCCTTTAATTGAAACTTGTTTCATATGCAGCTATCTCGTCTCCACCTCTTTACTAACACAGTGTCACATAATCACATATACATATCAATCATTCTAAGCTCCTCGGCATATTGCTTTGTGCATTTTGTCATTTAACTGACGGGTAGAGACTTCATCCACCGCGAAGAGTAGAGTGACAAGCCGAAGAGGTGCGTACTGATGCTGTCAATCATGGTGCGTACTGATGCTGTCAATCATGGTGCGGCCAATTGTAGACTGAAGAGGTAGAACCACACAAAGAAGTTGCAACCAGAAGCTTCTATCAATGTATTGGACTACTCCATCCGTGCTGAGGTATGAACAATGATATTTGCTACCTCCATTGCATGATGATGACTTGTTGTCTCCTTTCCTGTATAGAGACACACTTGCCTTTGGTTCATTTCAGGTCTACTGTGCATTGACTGAGGGTGTGTCGATCCCTTGAATGCATGTTCCCCTGATGATAATAGACCCTCCATTTTGTGGCTGCAATTTAACGAACAAAGGTGACCCGAAAGCGGCACTTCTTCGACCATAACCCACTGAGCTTGCGTCAGTTTTGTTATCACTGGCCATGCATTACATTGCTATATGCTTTTACGACTGCAACGATTCCTTCGAACTCCTTCCTTTTGCTAGGTTGCTAGGTATCAAAAGGCAAGCGAGTATGAAAGACGTCATTTAAAGACGTCGCAGCGGCAGTACCACGTACATGAACCTCGTGGAGAAGCGTTTTCATTCTTGTGGACTCAAGACTAGTGCATCAGGGCCCTTAAGAAGCGAAACGAAGAGACGTCGTTATGGCTGGGATGAGGGCTTCATGGTGACTTTGTGTCTTTGCCCAAAAGCCGTTGATCAATAGCAGATGATTTGATTTGTAGAGAGAGGATAGACTATGGGAAACACATTTTCCTTTTGTCTGCGCCACGAGAGAATTCATTAGTAATTTCAGGTGATAACTACAACGTACAATTGTATACCTGTGATTTGTAAAGCGTCTTCCACGTTGCAAGGTGGTGTAGCTGTATGAACTCTCTTGAATGCTTTGACGTTTGCCCCTTTAATTTTCAAGAGCTTCTGTGTATCTTCCTCTACTCTCTCTCTCTCTCTCTCTCTCTCTCTCTCTCTCTCTCTCTCTCTCTCTCTCTCTCTCTCTCTCTCTCTCTGCCGTACGTTCTCCTTTCTTTTTTTTCCTCCCCCTTGTTGTGCAGCTTGTGCTCTTTAAATAGAGGCGCTGAGCAGATATCCACTGATCCAAATTTGAATTTTCCATGAAAATAGCTATTGAAGATCCCCATTGGGATTTGATTAACTAACCTATCTTCAATTTGAATTTGGAATCTCCCGTAGCTTTGTTTGTTATGCATTCTGTTAGAATGAGTCAATTACACAATCTTCTTCTGAATTTTGACTCCACCAAAAAACTTTTTAGATATGTATTCGTCAACTATTCAAAATGTAATTACTTAATCATATTTTATCATTCAACACAATACAAGTTTACGCTGACAGCAGGCTTGAAAAAAAACACAAATCATGCACGTCGTTTACTAAGACGCCAAGAGTTCGGTTCATGATATCTGTCATAGAGCGGTTCAACACGCTCTTGACGCTTGCGCTTACTCATCTTAGTAGGGTCTGCCACTTTAAAGAACCTGGGCGCTAGTTCCACAAGCCATTTGGGGTCAACGACTGTTACCTCACGCATATACTCCTTCGTAGTCATAACCAACTCGTGGTAGATGATCCAATCTGGTTGTCTCTGGAAGAGTGCACTGCTTGGATGAATATAAACTGGCTGGTTCTCCACCAAAGTCCTATACCCCTCCTGAGGGTCCTTTCTAGCACCATGGAAGAAAAATCCAGCCGTTATTGCCTTCCTAATCTGAGTGAAATTCTTTCCAGCACTCACAACGTCCAGCTTATACCTGAAGTTCCAAACCAATCGTCAGAACACAATTTAATCATCAACTGGGATTATGGACCAGTGATTATTTATAAATATGAGATGGTCAGTTACAGACAACAAGGGCACAGCTTAGATTATGAATGCAATTGATAATTCTTATTTTGATCGCAACAGAAGTACGGGTGCTTTATTTGACCAGTAAAGCAAGTGATGAAGTATGTCTGCTGTCCATTGCCTTTTAATCATTTATTAAAATACCAAAGATACTGATGTACTTTATCGGATGCAATAGTAGCCCTTTATTCCCACTATATCCAGGCCATATGCAATACAACATGATCTAATTTCTGTGACACAAGTTTGTTTTAAAATTTGATTATGACAATATATACATAAATATACTTGAGAAAAATAAATGGTATATACACATGTTAGTAACTAAAATTACTACATTTGAGATTATGCTAGTTAAGATACAAGGCTGTGAGCAAAAAGTTAGGACTTATTCTTCTGGACTATGGTGACAACAATGTGACCATAAGTTTCTAAATATATACACTGTACTCTGTAGTCACTCAATTCACAATGACCTATTACTGTTCAGTACCACGTATCTTGATTCTAAAACACAAAGTAGGTAAAAAAACACTCATCTTAATTAAAAGTACAAGGGAGAAAAGCATGCTAGTTTGACTTTTTCTGTATCATGACATGTACCAAGGATGCAAAATTACACTTTTAAAACCATTCAAGCAAATGTGAACCAAGGAAGAAAGAAAAAAATATGTCATGCAATTATACAAGACAAATTAGAAGCACATACTTGTCCATGATGCTTAGAAGCTGTTTCCTGACATCCTGTGCCCTCCTAAGGGATCGAGACTGAACGAAATTCTCAAAACACCATGGCCCAGAAAAGTTCTTAGCTTTCCAAGCCTCATACACTGCAAGTAAAGTCAGATGGTCTCCCTCTGGCTGGAAAAACTTTGCTCTCTTCTGATCAGCTTGGGCTTGTTTCTCTCTAGGCCTGTAAAATATATTGCCCGTCTGAATCATGGCAATCATGGTCAAAATTTCATCACTGCATCCAAGGTCCACACTGGCCAGTAGCATCTTAGATAGTGGTGGATCAATAGGAAACTCAGCCATTTTCCTACCCAGTTTGGTGAGAAGCCCCTCCTCATCGAGTGCTCCTAAACTGTATAGTTGTTCCATGGCAGAAATGAGTGCCTGGGGTGAGGGAGGATCCATAAAATCAAAAGACAGCAGATCATTTATTCCCATTGCTTTCATGGTAAGCGTTGTTAACCCAAGATTTATCCTCTGAATTTCTGGAACTGAAGTAGGGGACATCTCATTGCGGTATGCGCTCTCAGTGTAGAGGCGGTAACATTTCCCGGGCCCAGTACGCCCAGCACGTCCAGCCCTTTGTTTGGCTGATGCTTGTGAAATTGGGGTTATGACCAGTGAATCCAGCCCCTGCTTTGGGTTATAAACATTTTGCTTTGCAAATCCAGGATCAATCACATAAAATATTCCATCGATGGTTAGTGATGCCTCAGCAATATTTGTAGCCACAACTACTTTCCTCTTCCCAGGTGGGGCTGCCTCAAATATCCTTGACTGCATTTCACTAGGAAGGGCACTATAAACCGGTAAAATAATTAACTCAGGTACATTTTTACCAAGACCTTTCATCCTCTCAAAAAGTGACTGACATGAGAAATCAATTTCTTCCTGTCCTGTCAAGAAGAGAAGGATGTCCCCTTCAGGTTCTGTCAAGTGAATCTGTAGAACAGTGATTAGAGATGCATCAAGATAATCACTTTCTGGCTGCTTGGTGTAAAGTATCTCTACAGGAAAAGTTCTACCCGGTATAGTGAAGATGTTACAGTCAAAGAAATACCCTGAAAACTTCTCAGCATCCAAGGTAGCAGATGTGACAATTAAACGGAGGTCTGTTCTCCGCTTGATAAGTTTCTTTAACAATCCAAAAAGAACATCTGTATGGATTGTCCTCTCATGAGCTTCATCAAGCATGACCACAGAGTACTGAGAAAGGTTCTCATCAATCAAAATTTCCCTAAGAAGCATACCATCAGTCATGTACTTGATGACAGTATCAGGGCCAGTGCAATCCTCAAAACGAATAGCATAGCCAACTTCCTCCCCCAAACGACAACCAAATTCTTCAGCAACTCTCTTGGCTACAGATGTTGCAGCCACCCTACGTGGTTGTGTACACCCAATCTTACCCATTGTCGTGTAACCCGCTTCTGCAAGATATTGTGTTACCTGGGTTGTCTTGCCCGAACCAGTCTCACCAATGACAACAAGAACTTGATTGTCATGCACGGCCTTAACCAATTCATTCTTGAGCTTGTAGATGGGCAAGCTCTGCCTCTGTTCCTGAAGTGAGAGCTTTGATCTCTGCCCAAAACTGACCGTCTTCCCAAAAGCATCCTTCTTCCACTCAGGCATGTCATAGGCTGACAAACCAACACCTCTAAGCTCCTGTGCAAGGTGCCTCTCTCCAGTCTCTGGCATTGGATCTTCCCAAGGACGATTCAGATCCTTTGGGATTGAATCCAACATGGTTCTTTGCTGCTGCTCACGCACTTCTCTGCGCTCTTTAATAAGGGCAGATTGAAGTGCAGCTGCACGACTTAATGACCCCTCTGGATTCTTAAAGATTTTCACAGGTGACATATCTACAGAATACCTGCTTTGCCCTTGCAAAAAGGCTGGTTCGTCCTCATTTAGCTCAATCTCAAGTTCCTCTTCAGCTCCCTCTTCTTCATAAAGCATCCCCTCTGTTTCCTCATCATACATTGGATATTCTGTAACACCCAAAACACCTGAGGCAATCAGCTGTTTGGCTTCCCACTTTTCCGGTGAGCTCATTCTCTTTAATGGCCGGCGAGAATGGACAACATTGTTCTCTTCCACAATTCTAATCCCAGAAAGACCAGTACGTGTCACAGGCCCGTCATCCTTTGATACTGATGGGTTCGTCCTAAGAGCATCACCCTCTGACCTCTTCTTCAATGGAAGCAAATCCTTTCCAGTATGCTGATCAACATCCCTCATTGAAAGGCTCAACTTCTGACCAGAAACTGAAATCACCTTAACATAGACCTCTTGATCCCTCTTCACCACATCTTTAGCACTATTAATCCGCCGAGTTGCCATCTGTGAAACATGAACCAAACCCTCCTTCCCCCTGAAGTCATTGAACTGAACAAAGCAACCAGTGTCCATGACTTTTGATATTCTACCCTTATAAACCTGATACAATTCAGGCTCATCAGAATTCTGTAGTCCTTTCCCCTGATCCTCACCTCCTCTCCTGTTACCTCCATCTTGTCTAACATTTTCACCCTCCTCATACCCATCCCTCCTGTGCTTATCAGACCGGTCTGTATGCCTTCCCTTATGATAATCCTTATGAGTATCTCTACGCCTCTCATCTCTGTCATACCTCTCCCTGCCCCTTTGTCTCCTATCCCTATCTCTATCTCTGTCTCCATCTCTTTCCCCATATCTATCCTTATCTCTACCTCTACGCCTATCTTGTTCATGCTCATCACCCCACTCTTCTTGGACATTTTTCTTTTCCTTGGTCTCCATCTCAATTTCCCTCTGTATATCATTTATCCTATCCCTGTTATCAGCAATAGACAAAGCCTTAAACTTGGTCTTCTTACCTTGAGTATTACTCCCTATAATTGAGTCATCCTCAGATTTTGGCTTCGGAGGAAGAATTGCGTGAATGATAGTGAGAAGTGTGCGGACAAAGTAATCAGGCATCTCGGCACCATTTTCCTTCAATTTGGCATCAAATTCATCCACGCTCTCACAGTTTCGTCCCATCTCTGTTATGAACTCAGCTAGAACTTTATCCCCAAAGCCTAGATGAGATTCCAGCTCTGAACAGACTTTGGAAACTAAGGAAAGGTACTCGAGCTTCTTCAAACCATCATCAATGACAGCCATCTCTGAAGATGTGGAAACACTACAAGGAAAAAGGGTATTAGCTACAAACGGGACAGAGAACTGTTTAACAACTACAAGGAAAAACAAAGAACATATCAGAATAAAGAAAGTAACCAGATAAAAGAATGAGTACAAAGGGTGTAAATGTCTAGTTCCAATTGGTCACTAAAGTGAACACTTGAATATCCCAATATTGAATTTTAAGTGCCAGCTACCAAAATAATATTGTCAGAAATTCCTTCTGAATTTGTTCTAAAGGATAGTTAACCATTTATTAATTCATAAAACGCATTCCACGGTTATCAGGCAAAACTTGGATAGCCTACGGTACCTACTACTCTTTAAGGCGATTGGATAGCCAAAATAGATATTGTATTGACAGATAAAACATGAAACACCTTGCCAGAATGTGTTGGTGACAGGATGACACTATTCTTAAAGGCCATTGTGACTTCGTATTCAAGCATAAATAGCCTTTTATGTACTCCATAAGGCAACTACATATCTAAAGCAGACGCAGAAACACCCGCAATACTATAAAAATTTAGAGACGAATTACCTGCAAGTGTCGTGGTAAAATGTCTGCTCAAATGACCTTGTCTCTGGTACCTTCACAATAACCTACCACCTCAAGTCATGCCTGAAAACCACAACCAGTTCCAGTGAATAAGCACATAAATGAACTGAGAGCTAAAACCTTCTAACCAGCACGAAAAGGATTATGTACTGCCAATTTCTTGTTATAATCACTATGGCCAAACAATATCCTAATGTCAAATCTACGAAACATATACAGAGGTTCACAAGTACAGACAGGGCAGCATTTATCGAAATCATACATCTTTGTAGACAATAAGCAGTAATTGAATCCCTTAAAAAAGCCAAATATAGCATTTATCATTCTCTTTGTTTTCGGCTTATATAGATAGTAACCATGACAACATCTATTTAAATGAAAAACCCAATTAGTAGATGTACAAAAGAATGAAATGAATAACACAAAGTCCAGAAAAGCTGAAATTCTATCAGCCGAAATTTCAACACAACCCAGTTTCTATTTTTGTATTAAAAATTCAAACTTGGCAAAACCCCCCAAGCCAGCAATTCTGAATTGGTCATATATTTCAGTAAACAGCTACAATTGACTATTGATATGATTGTGAAAAGCCAAAGGTGTGATCTTTACTCAAACGCAGCTAGTAGTGTCCCTTGGATTCCGTAATTAAGTATTAGAGTGGAAGAATGAGAGAAGGAAGAGAGACAAAGATGGAGAGTACCTAAAGGAGCATAGAAATTCGAGCGATGGCGAGCTGTGGCCGACGGCGACGACAACAACGAACGGACGAAGGGTCTGGTTTGTCGTTGCAGAGAAGGGATTCAAGTGAAGATGACTCAGTGTCGGGGCAAAGGGCTATTTATACGATACTCATTTTTCGTTTAGGCAAACATTAAATTTAGTGCACCAAATTATAAGGTTAACCCAATATTTTGTCTTTTTTCATTCTCATTTTAATTTTTACTATTATAAAACGAGGACTGAAAAATTTCACTAAATTATGAATTGTTAAATTTACTCATCTATATTTTTTATCCTCACAAATATACAGAAAAACAATGTGATATACCAAAACTATTTTTCGTAGAAAACAGAATTACATAAAATGATTGTCTTTCAAGAATATACTTCAAATAAAATTCTACAAATCCGTACAATCAAAACATATGCATCACACGGGTACGAGGCTAGTTTTCTATAAATTAAGGAGATTTGAGATAGAAAACAACCAAGCATCAAATACCATTGTTTACCCCACCTAAATATAATCAACCGCACAACGCTAGCCTCATGTATTCTAATTGCATAGTCTCTCCTTCCGTAAATAAGAGATCGTGAGTTCAACTTACATCAGACTTGTTGAAAACTCAATCTCCCTCTTCACATCTCCAAAAATTGAGGCAAGAAAGAATATTCAAGCCATCGCGCACAAATCATTTATTGGGAAGAAAAAGACGGTCTCCCTAACCAAAAAAGGTATGGTTCAAGACTTGATGTTTTACATAGGTCTATCAATTGAATTTTTTTATTCATTGAGTGTCTCAACTTTTCTTTTCCTTCTTCGGTATAGTCCTCAAAATATTGGGGCTTTTATTGCAAATGGATAAGAGAGGGAAAGCTACCACTACTAGATAACCATATCAAAATTTTATTTTTCGTAAGCTTCAATCATCTGATGTTCTATGGTTCAAATTATATGTTGGCAGCCCAGGGTACCCACACTTTGTGTTTGGTACCATTTAATTTTTAACAAAAATGTATGCGGTTAAGTTGGTTTAAAACTGAAGGACACCTTTTTTTCTATTATGTGATTGAAAAAAATGGCCAGTTAGCCATGAGAAGAAAAACAATGGAAAAAAAGCTTTTCAAGTCTAAGTTTAAATAACAAAGCGAATTAGGCATATAGGATTTGAACTTCCTGGTTTTGCAGGCAATTAAAGAGGTGAATTTGTAACAGAATCTTAGCGATAAGAGATTAGATATGTCACGCCCTCAAATCCGAGACCACTATTATATGGAAATATGGTTTCCGAATTAAAGGTGTGACTTTAAAACCAATAAAATTTCCTCAATAAAACTGAAAAAAATATATGTCTAAATAATACTTTTATTAGAAAAACAAAATCAGAGTTATTTTACAATACAACGGATTTAGAAATACTGAAATTTAGCGAAGATAGATGAGTATAGCATTTATTGTCTTGAAATAGTATTTGACGGAAAATCATCATTTTATTTAGTAGATTCATCCCATTCCCCAAACATCTACTCATTACCTGAAAATAAGATTGTGTAGCATCATGGGTAACACAGACCCAGCAAGTACATAATACATTCTTATGATAATTTGGCTAATGAGAAATTCAAATATGAAAAACCAAATAAAATGTACCAAGAATCAGGTGTATTTGGTCACACGAATTCTTACTTATGCATATAGATATACATATCAGCATCAATATATTCAATCAATTGTGTGAATTTTCAAGAAAACTGGTAATTAATAATAAAGTCACATGTTAAGGTTCACGTTTACCCAAAACATGGATAAGCCTCAGCATACCGAGGCCAACACCAAACTATGTATACTTAAGGTCAATTCTCATATGAGTATAATAGTGCACTATCTGTAAGAACTAGCACTACAAAAACTATAGATAAATGGCACATATGTTTTGTGGCCTTTAGTGGTGTGGCCATGTAAAAAAAACTCACACTTTTCATGCAAATGTGGCTTTTGAATTATTATAATAATAATTAGCCACATTTGCATAAGAAGTGTGAGTGATTTTTACATGGCCACACCACTAAAGGCCACAAAACATATGTGCCATTTGCCCATACTTTTTGTAGTGTAGGGTCCAAGGCTAACTTACAAAGCACAAAACAATTTTACCAGCAATTCACTTAAGCACGGGGTAGTACTAATCACCCGGCTTCACACCTCCAACTCAATAACGTCAATAGAATATCACAAAGTTTAGTAATTAAGACAATATTTAAATACTAAAATATATATGTATAATCTTACACCAAGATATAAATACTTATCAATAACTCAATGTATGCATGAAATAAAGAAGTTAATAAACTTGAAAGTAAATGTGCAAATAAAGTAAATGTACTTTAAATTAAAAGTAATTAGATAATATTAGTTAGTAGTCAAAGGATTAGTAGTCATTTCTCTCATAATAAGGAAAGTCTTTGTCCAAAGTAGCAATTGTCATTCAAGTAATAGTGTCAAAGTCTGTCAACTTTCCGTATCGATAACTCAATCAATAAACGTCCAAATTAGGCAAGTGAGGAGTCTATGTTCAAGGATATTTCGTAAGGAATCTAATAGGATAAGCCATACAGTCTAGTTCAAAGTCATTGAGTCTAAAAAGTTCAAACATAGTAGCATTGCAGAAACCGATCATCAAGTTATCATCTTAGATGTTTACATAGTCTACTTGTAACAAAACATTTATCATTTCTTCTGAAACTTTCCAGATTAAAAGTAGAGATATTATACTATAATTTGATATAAAGTTTGTGGAAAATGATTAAGAAATGAGTGAGATATGAGTTTTCAAAGTTGTGAGTGCTACAAAAGATTTTCAGTGAGTTTATTAACTCTAACTTTGATTAGTCATAACTTCTCCATTTTTAAACCTTTTTGAGTGATTCAAAAGCCTAAATTGAAGAATGTTTCATATGTTATAAAATATGAAAATATATCTCTTACCAAAACATGGTCTTTTCCATTTTATTCTTAGCTATGCACTTTGATAAATCTTAAAAGACAAAATATTATAAGGATGTATGATGTACTTAACTTGAAGTTTCAGGGGTGAAATAAAGGTTTTGATGTGGATCCAAAATTGGATTAATTTAGTAAATAATAAACTTGTTTAAGAGAGAAAGAGTGAATGCTAGAATTTTAGCTTGAGAAACATTGGATGGTTGAGTTTTCTATCAACTAAGGAAACTCTAGACTTGCATGATTTCTGATTTTGAAGTGTGAAGAAAACTTGAGGCAGCTCACAACTATAAATAGGCTAAGAAGAAACACAAAAGTTCAATTCTCACATACCATTCTCAATAATTAATATTGAGTAATGATTTAGCTAGTTAGTGTGGTTGTTAGCAAACAAAAAAAATAGTGTGATGAGGTAAAATATAAAAATAAATAAGCTAGATTCAAAACATATTGGCATAAGAATTATGTATATATATATATATATATATATAGATATAACAAACACATTTATATGTGTTATTCTAAAAAATAAAGGAATTTAGTATATTACTATATTTCTTTCATAAGGGTTTCAATATATTTGCACTATCTAACACTAATATAATGCATAAAAGATAATACTATTAGTATTAGTCTTAAACTCGATTACAAAGTATCGAGTATACACAAGAATATGAGGTAACGTATTCAAATCGTGGTCTAATACTTACAAAAAGAAATTTTCTATCTTTGAAAGTATAGCCTTAGCATCATTGGTTTCTAAAGAGAAATATTAGAAGAAAAATTGAATTAATTCTAAGTTAATATAACTTTAGAGTATTCAATAGTAAATACTAAATTTCGGGGTATTACAAGATATTTGATCCCTAATGTTGTTTCTATGATCTGTTTGTTTGATAGGATTGTTGTGATTGCCTATTTTGAGTGTTAAAGGCTCCTTCTATGTGTGGATATAATTATTGTTGACAATTACACATACTTAAGAAGAGCTAGAGTGGAAAAATGGAAATATTTTGTATATATCCTCATCAAGAAAAGAGACTACAATAAGACATGAAAATGGTTGATAGATGTAAAATGCAGAATACAAATTGAGAATTACACGATAGTTGGAGTAGTCATCATGAGTGCCAAATGATTTACCAAAAACGAAGGTAAAGAAAAGCTCAACAAAACAAATATTAATTTCCTGGAGAATTTTAATAGGATTTTTAGTTCAAGGTGTATTTTATGTATGTTTAACCTACTCATTAATTGGAGTTGGGTGTTGGCAAAGTGTACTTTATGTGTGTTTCGTCACTTTTGTGTAATTATATTAATCCTAAATCCATTTGAATCTTACCAAAGATAATCTTAATCTCAATTGGGGTTTTCGATTATGAACAAAATTAAGAAGAATCAAGCAAATTAAAGAGAGTATTTGATGTCATCAACTTAGTGCATTTAGTAATTTGAACAAGAGGACAAAGCTATGTATATACTTTACTTATCTCCATATATATATATAACGAACGCGCGAACGCGGCTATTCCGCACGAGCATATATATTATAAAGAGTATAAATAAGGGTAAGATACAATAAATTAATAATAACAGGACAAATGCATATGATATATATATATTGTAGGAAACAATTTGGTAGTGATGAATGTTTTGGAATGCTAATCAGCGGTTACACACCAGCTGAGGTAAAATATATGTAGATGATATATTTCCATTTTTCCACTCTAGCTAGTATGTGGTCGGAAAAGAGTGATATTGTTGTAGTGTACATGCTACAGAAGATATTTACAAGAACATATGGAGATTTGCAAGAAGACATTTACATGCTACAACCTAAAAGTTTCATTGAAGATGCAGCAAAGGTATGCAAGCTTAAAAGTCCATTTATGATTTAAAGCAAGCATCTAGGCAATGCTATTTGAAATTTGATGTTGTGATCACTAGTTTTGGTTTTGAAGAAAATCAATTGGATGAGTGTGTATATAGCAAAATCAATAGGAGTAATTTTATCTTCCTAGTGTTATATGTGGATGATATATTACTAGCTAGCAGTGATATGAGATTGTTGAAAGGTACAATGAATAAGTTTGATATGAAAGATATGGGGGAAGCACACTATGTTATGTTTTAGGCATTGAGATAAGCAGAAATATATTGAAGGACATGTTGGGATTGTCACAGAAAAACTAAATTGATAAAGTATTGTAGAGATTTGGTTTGGAGAAATGTAGGTCTAGGACTGCACCAATTTCTAAAGATGATAAGTTGCACAAAGAGCAGTGTCCACATAACAATTTGGAGAAAAAAATATGGAGAATGTTCCTTATGCAAGTTTGGTTGGGAGTTTGATGTATGCACAAGTGTGCACTAGACCAGATATTAGTTTTGCAATTAATATGTTATCTAGATATCAGTTAAATGCTGGTTATAAACACTAGGTAACAGGAAAGAAAGTGATGAGATACTTGATGGGAACAGGAGATCATATGCTTGTGTATAGAAGAAATAAAATTGTGGAGTTGCAATTTGAATGTTACACATATGCTTCTCACAAGCAGGATATAGATGATTGGAAATCTACATCAGATTACATATTCATATTAAACATACAATATTAATTAAAAATTAATTTACAATATATATACGGTATCTCTATAGAAGATGTATTATTAATTAACATTTCAAATTTTATTACAGGGTTATAAGCTTCGAATTACAAAAAATAGTCTATTTGAAAATTATGGATAATGCAGAGATATTAAGATCAGGATCCGACTTTGCAGATATAGTCTTAGGAACATCAACGCAGTAAACCTGTAGAAAAGAATTGTTTGTTTTGAGCTTTTCATTTAGTTATTGTTTGGATTACAATAAAATTAAAAGCCAGTTGAGTCTAATTTGTGCTTTTACACTAAGTTTTTTTTTTCGAGCTTCCAAGTATTTTTATTTTGGTATAAATTTATTATATATTGACTTAACATGTGTAGGGCTAGCCGCAATGCATATGGAGAATGTCGAATGATGGCTAGTCCGTAGGCAATCCACTTAGGATTTAAGACCTTAACCTTTTCTTCGATCGTGGACGTATTTAGCGGTGGCTGGTTTCGCAGTAATACATTTTAAAAAAACAAACGCACAAATGCGGCCATTCAACAAGAGCATATGTTATATAAAAAAGTATAAATAAGGGTAAAATAAAAGAAATAAATAATAACAAGGACAAATGCAAATGATATATATATTGTAGGAAACAATTTGGTACTGATGAATGTTTTAGAATGCTAATCGGCGGTTACACACTAGCCGAGGTAAAATATATGTAGCCGTTAGGATTATAATTAAACTTATTATATTAATTAAAAATTAGTTTATAGTGTATATATGGTGTGTCTTTTTGGAAAATGGATTATTAACTAACATTTCAAAGATAGAACAAAGTTGACAATTTTTTTTGAATTGCGCACATCCTTTTCCATTTTCACCTCTTTTGCAACTCATTTTGTATTTCGCTGTCATCATATAATTTTGTTATCTCTATAAAAAAAGGTTTTTCAATTTACGCTTCTCTTTGGGAACTCACTTGTTCAACTCCAGCTCACCCTCACCTTATGTGGGTAGCAAATGATTTTATCATGTGATTTTACCCTCATCCTTATTAGATGGAGGAACTGATAAAAATGACCATGGATAAACATCGTGGATGAAAAAGATGATCATTAAACAAGATATTATGGAGCATGTGGAATCAACGGTCACCAACTTAGATTTAAACCTTAAAACAACAACAAGAAGAGATTATTGAGAGAATGAGAACATGCATGTCTTGATAAAAATATAGATGAACAGTTGCGGTAGCATGAACCAAAGATGCGAGAGATATTGAAAACTTTATCTAAACGTTACAAGAAGCTAATAAAACACAATAATAATAATATACGTGCCACGATTGATCTTAACAATTGATAAATAAAACCAAACAAGTTTTGATGAGGAAATGAGATAATGACAAGACAAGATGTCAATTGAGGATTATAGCAAATCATAAAAAAAAGTGAGCTAGTGATTGAGAATAAGGACTTGAAGCAAGGTGAATCACCAAAGAAAGTGGATTGTGAACATTAAGAAGCTGTAACTACAATATTACCTTCTTCGGAAGAAAAAAAATTGGTTGAGATGATATATATGTTACTATGAAGCACAGACACGAAGACGAGTGTTCGTATTGAACACGATATTTCAAAAAACATTTTCTACACGGACACGTAGTGAACACATTAATTAAAAATTATTTTAAATATATATTAGTATATATATACTTTAAAAAAATGAATTTGAAACAAGAATAAGTATTTTATAAAGAAAAAGACTTGTATCTATACCAGTGTGGACATGTGCATCTAAACTCCTCTAATTTCTATACATTTAATAGTATGAATATAAAATTTTAATCATTTAAAAGTTTTGTTAATCAATAAATATCACTTTTGTAAAAAAAATCAATTTAAACAAATATCATTTGCATAACCGATTGTATCAAACAAATAGACGGCTGATTATGAAACTACTAACTTTCACAAATACTGTTCATTTATTTGATGTAAGACTTAGCAAATAATTTTTGTTACAATTCATAATTTTCAGAAATAATCTTTATTGATCGTTTAAACTTTCAAACGGTTAACATTATGGATCACACCACTAAAAATATAAAAATAAGAGTGTATGGACGTGTACGTCCAGTACACGTCCATACTGGAATGGACATAAGTATTTTCCTTTTCTTAATTAGTTAAGCAAACTAGTAGCTTATATATTATTGTGTATTATTAAAAATGAGAGAAAAAGAAAAAAGGAGAGGTGTAGAGGTGGGAGAAGATTTAGTGTTTCAAGGAGACACTCATTAAAGTGATCTTCTTCTTCGACTATTCTTCTCTCTTTGAAACTAGACCACTACTGTTCAACTGACTTAGGCCACTGGACAACCACGAAATTACTCCTCGTACTTCTATTGCAAAGCTTGACAAGAAATTCCCACATTCAAGATGACTCCTAAACAGATCGAAGGAGGTAGTCCATGCGACTGATGGATCTTAACGACACCATCAAGCTCCATCGAGTTCCTGACTCATTCATTGCGTAGCTCAATCAACCTCTTTCCATTGTCCCTAGTTTGATTCTTCCTTCAAATCTCTTAGGCTTTCTCATCCATTGCTTATCTAGCCCCTTTTCATTGTCCCTAGAAAGCCGATAACAAACTTGCAAAAAGAAATCCCAAAAGAGTTTGATTCACCATTCAAGTTTCTTAGATTGGGAACTTTTTTATCATCGCTTTCAGAACACTAGAAATCAAAGAAACAAAGAAGAATATGTAGAGAAAACTGGGAAAAGTGATCAGTCGTGTCCGAAAACGGATACGTACGTGTTCTGATTCAAATAGAATATGCGTGTCTCAGTGTATTTCAACATGTCCAGATGTATCCATGTCCGTGTCGGACATGCAATACGCGGGAATTTAGCTGTGTCTGTACTTCATAGATATGTTATAACCTAAAGAGTGGACGGTGGACATGTACAAATTTAATTGAAAAGTTTGTCTAAAAATGAAATCCGCACTAAAAAAAAATAAGGGCGTGACCTCCTTAGCCAAGAAAGTCCGTAGAAAACAGAAGAGTTGATATAGGAGTATGGTGGATGCTAATCATGCTATAACCCGTACTCTAGGGAACCCATACACATTAGGCCATAAATGGATATGATAGTACGTTGTGTGGTTGCAATGGAGGGCATAATCATGCAGCGGATGATGTTAGTTCCAACGTCTTACATGTCAAGAAATAGAGCAAACAAGAGCTCAAGAAGGACTATACCGGCGCGGGTGATGTGCCGGCCGGCAAGTCATTCCTGGCTCATGTCTACTCTGTTTCTCTCCATGGAAGACTACACAAACTTCAGTCATCATCAAATCCTCATCTTTCCTTGACTCGGTAGCCAAACCCCAACTGAATCAACAACTTAATTAGAAATTGTGCAGCTCACTGAGACATTTATATAGGCAGCTGGGAATGTAATAAGTCGGGTGACACAGAATATTATTTATGTCCCCACCAAGCACCAAGTATACCATTCTCGCGATGGATAACCGAAATAATTGATTCGAACTGTAGGAGAATATAATCTTCAAATTCTGAGGGATTGAGGATTAAGTACACCTTATTAGATGTCAACGGGAATTGGTTCTCCTAGCTTACTTTGACTCCATAATGCTAGATTATGAGTACTTTTACTTCTTGAAAACGAAAACCTTTTGCCACATTTAACAAAGGAAATAAGAAGGTACCCTATTTTAACGTGCAATGTACTACTCCCACATACCAATAGAAGACACATGCAGTTATATCTAAACATGCAGGAGATAATTAAAAGAATCAATTTAGACTTGATAGGAGAACATAGATGTCTGTGGATCGGAATTGTTTTTCTGATTAGCTAGGCGATCGAATGAAAGCATTATCATCAGGACTTTATTCCAGATAGAAAATTCCATCAGTGGGTACATATGTGCTATATCTATATTGTTTCAGCTCCTTCTGAAGTTCTGCATGTGGTCGTGATCGATCAGCGAACAGATCTGCATGTACAAGTCAAACTCATTTACAACCTTAAAATGTGATATCGGGGAACCTTATCAGATTCCCTTATTCCGATTGATTATCCAAGTCGTAATTCAGGGATAGACATACAGCTTATGGAATCCGGTTCTTTAAATCCTTATGGTAATAATAATAACTATATGCATGCAGCTGGATAAAAAAAATGGATCTCTCACCGGAAGAGCTATTATATATATATATATATATATATATATAATCTCTATCCATAGTGAAACTTCACTCTTAAATTACATAGTGAAGTTTCAATTTTAGTACATTTTTCGGTCAAATTTTTTCATCACAAATGATTCAATATTTAGGTATGCTATTAAAGATTATCTCTACAAAAGTTTCATCTAATTCGGTTATCGTTAAGGTATTTAAATTAATTAAATCAATAAATGATTTTAAAACTATTCAATATGAACCGTTCGTGTAAATCTCTATTTTAAAAGCTTAAACCATTGTTAAATTAGATGAAACTTTGTAGAGATGATCTTTAATTAATAACATACCTAAATATTGAATTATTTGTGATGAAAAATTTGACCGAACAGTGTGCCAAAATTGGAACTTCACTCTGTAATTTAAGAGTGAAGGTTCTTTCTGGATAGAGACTATATATATAGTTGAAAAGTTGGTTAATGAGCTATCCCTTTTTTAGACCCCAAAAAGGGATAAGTCACTTGACCCACTTTTCGATCACATTTCAGCATCTCCACCGTTCAACATTTATAATATAATGTGTAGATCACATTTGTAAAATTTCAGCCAAAATGGAAGTGTTTAAGGCATTCAAAAATGTGATTTAAACTTATAAGTATGAACGGTTCATGTTTGACAGATTTGGTGCGTCCATTGTTTTCGCCAAGTTTGATTCCTTAACGATCACCATTCTGGCTGAAATTTTACACGGATGATCTACACATTATACCCTAAAAGTTTAATGGTTGAGATGTTGAAATATAATCAAAAAATTTATTAATGAGCTATCCCTTTTTTAGACCCCAAAAAAGAATCCCTTAGGGCCCTCGAGTGCTATTCTACTAAGGGATCCCTTTTTTGGGTCTAAAAAAGAGATAGGCCACTTAAACCACTTTTCGATCACATTTCAGCATCTTAACCGTTCGACATTTAGAGTATAATGTGTAGATTACATATGTAAAATTTCTGCCAAAATAGAGAGATTTAAAGTATTCAAAACTGGAAATTAAACTTATAAACATGAATGATTCATGTTTGTCAGATTTGGTGCGTCCATTGCTTTCACTACGTTTGATACCTTAACGATCATCATTTTGGCTGAAATTTTACAGAGGTCATCTACACATTAGACTCTAAAAGTTGAACGGTGGAGATACAAAATTTGTGATCAAAAAGTTGGTGAAGCTATCCCTTATAAAATACCAAAAAATGGATCTTTTAGTGGAATGGGCTCATAATTTAATTGAAATTGCAAATTAAAGATTTGAAAGAGAACAAACCCAGATCACCATACGACTACATTGCGTCTATGGAGCCCTTTCCAGTGAGGACCAAGTTGGTAAGGACTTGGTGAGGATTTTTAATTTTCACCCTCAGATTGAACGAACGGTTCTCATTTAAAAGAACAAATCAAAGCTGACCACACCCAATAACCCCCTTCTCTTCATCTCTATTAATAAAGACATATTATTGGTTCTTCTTTCTCCTACTCATCTCCCTTTGCTCAACTCACAAAACCCAGAAAAATTTGACTTTATAATCTGCTGCTATGATTGTCAAACATCTCTTGGTTTGATTCTTTAATTTCTTTTCCCTTTTGGATTCTCTAGCTAGTCATATGAGGATTTAGATTTTCATATTTATTTGAGATTTGAACCCAATCTGGGTTAAACATGATGCAGAGTTGCAGACAGACCCAAAATCTTACCAGGATTCGAATGACAAGCACATTTTTTGTGTGTGTTGAACATAACCGAATTGAAAAAGAATGGCATTTAGAATTATTTGATTTATTTCAAGTCCTTCACAAGACTTGGGAAATCAAATTGACTTGAGAAAAGTCCAACTCTCCCTCTACTCGTTCTACTTCTCAAACCTGGAAATCATCATCGTCATAAAATTCAATAGCCTCGCCGGAGCATTTAATAATATTAATACCACAAAGAAATTTCTGAGAAAGCAATAAAGAAATTGATTTATGTTTATGGGCAAAAAGATTATGAGGGGCTCAAGAACTGAGCAGACGAACTGATCTAAAAAGAGGAAAAGAGAAACCCATGGAAGAAGTATGAAGAGTTCAGAGAAGAAAGGGGTCTGTGACTATGAATTGGGGTTTCATTCGAGAGGGAGAGAGTGGCAGATAGAAATGAGTGGATTGATTAGGTGTGGTGAGCTTTGTTTTGCTTTTTGAAATAGGAACCTATGGATTAATTTGAGGGTGGAAATCAAAAGTCCTCACTAAGTCCTTAACAACTTGGTCCTCAACGGAAAGGGCTCCTTGCGTCTATACTTGGTTAAAAACCGAAACAGTACAACTATAAGACGTACATTTATGATCGATATATCAAACCTAGTATATATATATATATATATATATATATATATATATACGTGTGTGTATATGTGTACGTATCAGCCTATATATCAGGCATATATATACCAGCTACAATGCGACGTATATGAATATCGGATCCATTACGCAAATTAAAGACTTTGTCCATTATAATGTAGCTAGGTGAACCATCGGTTTAGATACCACGTACTCATTTTGCACACTATGAGGTGGTGGACATGGCTAAATCTGCACCTTATGTGGCGGCACTGGCAACTAATATGCATTGTTGTGCGACGTTGTATAATTAATGCCAATTTTCGATAGATTGAACTTTATGATCGAGTAAGTTCGAAGAACGAGATGAGTCATCACTCTCTCCATCTCTCCTTCTGTGTAGTGACTCTAGTCTGCTTCCTGAGGATTCTATACGTACAATAACCAATAATCAACAAGACATTTCTCCTCTAGATCGAGTTGAAGTAGGACCTCGATCATGTTCAACGGGAATCTTGTCCGATCCTGTTGCTCGATCAATTTCGCCTTTAAAGTTGGCTGGATTTGGAATATTTATCAGAATTATGGAGTGAGGAATCCATGCACCCATCAACTAGCTAGCTAGCTCCATCTGGAACCGAGTTAGTTAACTGGCTTGGCCTATAAATAAGTTGACAGGATAACAAGTTAATAGCAACAGAGAGCAATTCTAACTTTCTAAGTGTCTTGCATGAAGAGGTAGACAATGGAGTTGAGCCAAGAATGACTTGCCGCGACTGACCTCAGCTCTGAGATTTGGATCTCGGTCATGATCATATGCATGAGCAAGTTGTTCTTGTCTCTGTTTGGTTCTCTATCTTCTCATGTCAGACGTAATCTGGGAAAGCCAGTAGTGCTCCATCCAGCTAGCTTATTACATCTCATTAATTTTATGTTGTATTTATGTATTGAACTTATATTATTGCTAAAGAAAATTAGTTTATGCCAGTCATATATATATCCTTCTCTCACAAGAGGAATGGTACGTACGGCGGGCCCTAGCTAGGGTTTTCCCTTAATGTTTTCAGATCAACTTTCTATGTTAGTAATTTGCCGATATATTATTGTGTCCACTGCGTCAGCAGTGTTCTATCATAGAAATGTATATCATTACGATCGATGGGAACTGTTATACTGTACTATGCATGTCCTTGGCTCTAGCTTGCTATACTGTTGCCACTAGTCATATTTTCAATCAGATTTACTCTATCATCACCTAAAAGTGCATATTATCACGAAGATGCATGATAGTGCTATATACAAGAAGATTACAAAAGTACAGTGTTAATTAGTTTATTTAGGTTTCTTTATTGAAGTAGATTATACTTAAATGTAATATATATGAATCTCTGATTTTTCGGGATATTCTGTATGTAATATATATATATATATAAGTCAAATTATTAATCAATAAAAGATTATGTTATGTTTCATCGTGTTGTTATTATTCTCGTTT
This sequence comes from Argentina anserina, assembly GCF_933775445.1. Taxonomy (NCBI): domain Eukaryota; kingdom Viridiplantae; phylum Streptophyta; class Magnoliopsida; order Rosales; family Rosaceae; genus Argentina; species Argentina anserina. Next base: position 6,186,375 of record NC_065875.1, read on the forward strand.
CATTATCCTGCAACACTTCAAACATATATGTACTTAATTGTCGGAAAGAATATATATGATTGAGCATATATACACATATCGATCTATATATATTTGTGTGAAATACTTGTTACAGATTCTCCAATAAAGAATTAATTTAAACATTCTTCCCTGGAAAGGACAAGAAGATCGAAAAAACATACATACAAAACATGCATGGCAGAAATGTTCTTATTTCATATACACACACATATATATATATATATATATATATATATATATATATATATCTGGGGAATATTTTCAGGCACGGGTATAACAAACTTTAATGGTTCGATGAGCTCGGGTGTTGATCTTTGCCAATATATTATTTCATTTATTTGCAGTATTTGGATATGTCGATGAGCTCCATCTTTTATTCGTTTGATATTATACGCATGCTTTGTTTCAATTGATTAGGGGATTCCTGGACGACCTGGATTAATTTCGAACAGAAAATAACCATGTTGAAACCAAGTTTGGCGCGCACCATCATCATTCATCAGTATGATATGTGACCATATATAATTTGACTTCAAGTTCTTTCGATTATATATGTACGAGAAACTTATCTCGCTAGGATAATTGAGAGTGAATAAAGCTGAGTATTTCTTAAGAGACTGCATAAATGCATAAATATTTATTCATTTAACATATAAGTGTAATAACCCTATTTTTCGAAACAATTTTTGGTTTGATTTGAATTCTATAAAGTTGTGAAATTTAATTAGAATGAATGTGATTGTTTGCGACGTTACGAAACGAAAAACGGAAACGTTCTCGGAACGTTTAATTCGAAAAACGTGATGTTACCGCAACCTATATATCGACTTTTATTCCGTCGCTCGGTTGTGAAAACTTCATTCACGAAAGTTGTAGGGCTCGTCGATACGAGTTCTTGGATATGTGACGCGTTCTAATCGGACGATGTACGTAAAAGTTATTAACGTCGGAAGTTAGTTTCTGATTTAGAAAGGGGTATAAAAGGAAAACTTATCAGTTTAGGGTTTTCAAAATTGGAAACCCCCTTCTCTCTCTCCAAGCCGCGCCTCCCTCGAGCTCTCTCTCCCTCCGAACGACCCCGTCGGCGATCTCGCCCTTCAGCCCTTCGTGGCTCGCACCGCCGAGCTCAGAAGGATCGCGCGACCTTTCTCTCCAACCCCCGAGCTTGCGACGCGCTGGCTCGCCGCCGAGACCCCTCTCTCTCCGAGCCTCCCTCTGCATCGCACCACGATCTCCACCTCCATGCCGCCGTGTCGCTCACCGCCGGTCCCTGGAGCACCGCGTGACCCCCCGCTGCAACCTTCAAGCTCGCTGAGCCTCGCACCCGCTCGCCACTGCTCGACGACGAATCGAAGCCTCCACCGTATGATTTAGGTAAGGTTTGATGAAATTGATTGTTGTGTGTGATGTTTTGGGAGTGATTGGGAGGATTGTGAATCGATTTGGAAGGATTTTGGAGGAGAATTGGAGGTGTAGAGGAGAATGGAGCACCGCCGCCTTAGGCGGTGCATGTGAGTGGGTGAGGAGGTCTGGAGATGGCCTTGGGCCGTGTAGGGGCAGAGGAGATGGAAATGGGGAGAAATGGGGTGGTGGTAGCGTGATACGCGCCGTGTTTGGCGTCGGCGCGTGTGCCCCACGCGCTGCCACAGTGAGTGGCGCGTGAGCGCTACGCGCGGCCTGCCGGAGGTTGCGCGTGCACCCCACGCGCCGCCACGTGCGGCGGCGCGTGAACAATGTTTTCAAAGGGTAATTTTGTGATTTATTTTACGTGCGGTAAATGTAAAAGTGATTTACGTACAGTAAATGTAAATTTATTTTACATACGGTAAATGTAATTATAAATTACTCTCAGTAAATGTAAAAAATAAGTTATAAGGGTAAATCACGAGCCTCCCTCTGCATCGCACCACGATCTCCGCCTCCAAGCCGCCGTGTCCCTCACCGCCGGTCCCTGGAGCACCGCGTGACCCCCCGTTGTAACCCTCAAGCTCGCTGAGCCTCGCACCCGCTTGTCACTGCTCGACGACGAATCGAAGCCTCCACCGTACGATTTAGGTAAGGTTTGATGAAATTGATTGTTGTGTGTGATTGTGTGATGTTTTGGGAGTGATTGGGAGGATTGTGAATCGATTTGGAATGATTTTGGAGGAGAATCGGAGGTATAGAGGAGAATGGAGCACCGCCGCCTTAGGCGGCGCGTGTGAGTGGGTGAGGAGGTCTGGAGGTGGCCTTGGGCCGTGCAAGGGCAGAGGAGAAGGAAAGAGGGAGAAATGGGGCGGCGGTAGCGTGATACGCGCCGTGTTTGGCGTCGGCGCGTGTGCCACACGCACTGCCACAGTGAGTGGCGCGTGAGCGCCACGCGCGGCCTGTCGGAGGTGGCGCGCGCACCCCACGCGCCGCCACGTGCGGCGGTGCGTGAACAGTGTTTCTGAAGGGTAATTTTGTAATTTATTTTTACGTGCGGTAAATGTAAAAGTGATTTACGTACAATAAATGTAAATTTATTTTACATACGGTAAATATAATTATAAATTACTCTCAGTAAATGTAAAAAATAAGTTATAAGGATAAATCACTAATTAATATTTACTGAGACATTATTTACATTTAAATAGTATTCGTACTTACAGAAATACGTAAACAGTATGTACACGTACAAAGATACGTAATTGATGAGTATTTGTACAGAAATACGTGAATAGTAAATGTGAACAGTAATCCAGTGAACATCAAATTCGTAAAACCAGAAATTGCTGAACAGTAACTTATTATTACTGTTTCGGCATTTAAAGGTGTACGAAACGTTTCTAAATTCTTTTCTTATCTTTTTAAGGTGATCGATAAATCAAGGAAATGAATTATCTTCGGAAATTGTGGAATTACGCTCGAGTTGATAAGGTGAGTAAAATCTCATATATTTACGAATCTACCCTTGCAGTGATTTCAAGATTTTTGTAAGAATTTTAAATATTGAAATACGACATGTATATGATATAGTGGGATATATATATATTTGTATAAATGGTAAATAAGCACATATATATATATATAGTTTGCTATATTATATACTGTTATGAATTCATTGTGAATATGTCATTTCAATGACGAGAATTATATATTGAGCATGTGATTTAATTTGTACAATATGAGGTGTGATTATTGTACGTGGTTTTAACATGGAGTTTGTTAAACGTTTTGTCTTCGGACGTGTTTATGAAACATGACATGTATACGATATAGCGGATTATGTATATATTGTATAAATGGTAAATATGTACATATATATGGTTTCCTATATAATGTACTGTTATGATTTTATCGTGATGATGTCATTTTGATGACGAGATTTATATCGAGCATGTGATTTTGATTTGTACAATATGATTAGTGATTATTGTACGTGATTTTAACATGGAGATTGTTAAAATGTTGATTTGTCTTCGGACTCGATTTTGGTACAATATGAGGTGTTGTTTATTGTACGTATTGGCAAGTCGGAACCTAGTCTTTGGCCGGGCGAAAGTTACGATACAATTAGAGCTCTAGTCTGTCTGCCGGAGTACTGCATGAGAGTTAACAAGTGGTTATCTGCTCATGAGTACTCATATTGTTTTGATGTTGGGTAGCAGGTGGTTACCCAATATCGGCGGTGTACTACGTGAGGGGTAACATATGTGTACCAACGTTCATTAGTACCATATTATAAATGTATTTGGGAAACCAGAAGGGTTGCCTGATTTCTCATGAGCACTTTCATTTCATATATTTTTGGGACAAACAGATGGGCCGTCCATTGACTCATGAGTGCATTTATATTGTTGTGTTGTGGATTTTCGTATATATTGATATGCGAGTTATATTATCATTTTACTCATATGAGCTAAAAGCTTACCGGGTTTGTGTTTACAATCCCGGTGCACCAATTCGATGGTGTATGGGATAATTCCGCAGGTGTTGATTAGTGGGGATTGAGAGACGACTCCGGAGACTCGAAGTTGTTTATTACCCCGCTTGTGGTGAGGTTTCTATTGCAGAATTGTGTGTGAGAACTTGTGAGGATTTATTTGTGAGTTTTGTGAGAGATTATGAGGATTATTACATTTCCATTTTATGTAATGTTAAATCATAAATTTGGTTTGTAATAATTGGTTTTCTGAGTTATATTGAGAACTCAGTGATGATCCGATGTGCATTTATAATGATTTCGATTCGTTGAGATTGTTTTGGCGTTGTACGACTTTAATATTTTGAGTTTTTATGCTCGAAATTTTAGGGTTGTTACAATAAGTCTTATGGAATTGCCTAACCCTTGTATTTCAGCATTTCATATTAATTAATTTGCTGCTTAGTTGTTAATATGAGAAATGGAAACCCTAACGTGAAATAGTACGTATTGGTGTTTCATGAACAGATGGAGGAATACTGCTCCAAATTTGTTTGAAAAAAGGTTAAACTTAATTGAGCTACATAATAATATTATCTTCATGTAGATTTATATTTACACAAACATGGAGTGAGATCTAGTTAGGGCTATAAATAGCCGTCGAAAACTACTAGCTACCATGCATTACATTATTTATCATTAATTAGTATGTTTCTAATGTCCTTCAGCTAGTTCATGCTTATGCGCCAACTTATGGAAAGCTCCACTACGACGCTGACGAGCCCTGGGCTGTCCGCGCCTGGGAAGGTTATTATGACTTGGAGACAGTTGCTTTGCATGAGATTGGTCACCTTCTCGGACTTGGTCATAGCTTGGTGGAGAGAGCTATCATGTACCCTTACATCTCTTCTGGAGTTACCAAGCTGGATTTGGATCATGACGATATTCATGGAATTAGAGCTCTATACAAGTCTTGAACACTAAGCCAAAGTTGTTCTGTGTGTTTTATTTACTATATATTTATGTTGATTTTCTTGTGGTATTTAGAGCTTTTTGTTCTAGCTTACTCAGAGGTTGAAGCCTAAATAAAGGACTTGCCTAATTTATCTGTTCTGTAATTCGTCGGATACTAGTTTGATTTAAACCTAGGTAATTCATATGCGTCATCCTACTGTATTCCTTGTAATAATTTTAAGAGGACAACAGAAGTTTGCAACTAAGTAGATCGATCCAAGAGGCTTTAGATTTGTTTTGACGAAATGATCTAAACGAATTCCCGACCCAATTCTCAAAGCAGCAAACATGTTGATTTATAAGGTGAAAATGTTCCAATTTTTATAGAAGAAAATACAACATACATTTTGGGAGGGCAAAAGTTCCTAACATATACTTAGGGAGGTAATAGCCAACGAGTATCATACATTTTTAAAACTCAATTGCATAATGTTTAAGCTCTGTCATCATGCCCTAGTTTGTTAGCCATAAATTAGTTTCCCTGGTTGAATGCTTAAATGCTTCCAGAGAAAGCAAAATGGCCAATCTCAAATATCTTTCTTATTTCTGTTAGTCTAACTTATTCTATTGTCACTTCTGATAAAGAATCTTCAAAGCTAGGGCCAATACGTCCATGTCCACCACAGCATTCTTTCATGTAGCTCTTGCAGCATCCACCAACTTCTCTCTTTTCTAACATACAGGCATTGATTCCCATTGGTTTTGAACAACACACCTCTTTTTCCCTTGTTACGCCGCTGGTGCAATAACATAGGGCTGATGATTCTGTGTAATTACCGCTCAGTCTGCTCTGTGTAATATCGATAATCATATGAGGAGGTGATTTTTGATGTTGATGATGATGCTCCTCGCAGCTTGTTCTAGCTATTTCTTCAAAACCTTTACTGCAGCCATGCTCTTTGTTACAATGAGTTGAGTGGCAATGATCGGTACCCTTTGATCTCCGATTTTCCTCCAAAGAAGGAGAATGGTGGTTGCAGTCTTTGAGTTTTCTCCCATGGATCCCATCACCCTCTCCACAACTACCATGCCTTACAATCAAGTCAGTGCACCCATGATCTTCACATGAGCTCAAATTTTCAGTCTGTGAACAGCCATGCTTGTGATTAATTTGTGACTCCAGATCAGGATTATCACAGTTCTTTGCCTCATTCAAGTCATCATTTCTTGGGCAACTGTGAATCTCCTCCGAGTCCTCACACTTACAATCGTCAGCCAATCTTGCCTTCAGAGGACTAGGGTGGGAGTCTGATCCACAACTTTGAGAAGAGCACTTTGCAGGTTCACACTCTACTACTGTTTTCCTTTCCAAGCAACAATGCTGATTTTTGTGAGGTTGGCTTTGCTTTGTGTGAGTGTGGCTTTGCCTAGTGCTTCCATGGTTATGATATTTGCAGCTTCCATGATCATGGTGTTTCGCCTCATGGAAGTCACTACATTTATGATTGCCAGACAACATCAAATTGGAACTATGCCTACATTCTGATTCGCAGCTCTGAGAAGAACACCTTTCAGACTCGCACACTTCTACAACTTTGTGGTCAGAGCAACACTTATCGGTTTTGTGTGAGTGGCTGTGATTATGTTTTTTTCCATGACTATGTACATGTTTCTCCCCGTGCCTGTGAGTTCCTCGCAAAAGTAGCATGCTGTTTAATATCACAAGCAAGCATGTCCCAACATCAGCAAGAACTGCTGCCCAAACAAGTGGATGTCCTGCAAATGCTAGTGCAAGAATACCAGCTTTAGTACTGATTGATAGGAACACATTCTCGATCACTTTACGTTTGGCTCTTCTTGCAAGCTGGATTGCCTTTGGTAGTTTCCTGACATCGTTCGACATTAAAATTATATTTCCAGTGTCTTGAGCAAGGGCTGACCCTGAAATGCCCATAGAGATACCAATATCAGCCGTGGCTAAAGCAGGGGCATCATTGATGCCATCCCCAACCATGGCTGTTTTTCCTTCCAATTTAAATTCTTCAATGATTTTTGCCTTGTCTTCGGGCAGAAGTTCTGCGTGGACCACATCCAGAGATTGCTCAAGCTGCAGATCAGGTAAAGTTGCTATTCTTCAATATTCTTAGATTTCAAGGAAAATTCATTTGCAGTTTTAGAGCCAGTGCTCAGGCAGGTCCCAACGATATCACAGTTATCACAAAAAAATAAAAAGTATCACAAAAATCAATTTAATGACATAAACATTGTTGAAAAAATTGACTTCTTTGCAGGTTTCAGTAATTTACCCTATCATTTCAGCACAGATTTATTCATGAACCTCATGTAGCTAGTGTACAGTGCACATTGCGTGTGTGTGTCGATGCATATGAAAGCTAGGATATTAAATAATGCACCTGATCGTTTGCTTGCATAGCTGCAGCCTGGCTATCTCCAGTAAGCATGGCTGTTTTAATACCCAATTTCTTTAGCTCCCTAACAGCCTCTGCAGCCCCAGTTCGACAGGCATCGGACAGTGTAAAGATTCCAGCAGGGGTTGGTCCACAGTATATGTAACCTAGAGTCTTCCCACCCTTGGATCCTTCAATGGTTGGAACTGCCATTACAAAACATCAGCAGTTACAGCTTCTGAGATTAGAAGATCACAAAGAGTTGAAAAGAATAATGAGAACATATAACATGTAGGTTGACCAACTTGGCCTTGGGAAACATTAACCAAAGTATCGGACCACTTGCTACCTCTGAATACAGATTAAAGAAATTATGATGCAATAGTATGTAACTAGGTCTCACCTGTTTCACAAGACGCCCTCAGAGCTATTCTTTTGCTTCCAATATAAATATTGTGTCCATCTATCTTTCCATGGACGCCTTCCCCAGGAAAGTTTTCAAAGTTCTCCACATTTTCAGGGTTTGGCTCAATTGAAAACGATCTTCCATAATCAACAAGAGCAGCTGCCATTGGATGACTAGCTTTCCTTTCAATGCTTGATACCCTTCAAAATAGGTTGTTATGCGTATCAGTAGTAAACTAACAATCATGTAGACCTGTAGTAACATTAGTTCTGTTATCTGTATGCTGATATCAACTGGACATTTTCTTTCGACATGGAATAACGAATTGTAAATTTAAAATCATTTGAGTACGATAGAAGCATAGAACACTTCCAACATAACAAACTTGATATATTTAAACCATGTAAAGAATTCAGTAGTACTTTTGTGATATCGAAGTGCAGAACTGTAAGAAGGTGAATCAGAATCATGTGCGTGTTTTAACATTCTGATATATGGTTGTAGTCCTTACCAGTAAATCAATGTGTTCAAGCTAATGTCATGATGGAGGGATTGAAAATCCATAACCACAAATTCACCCCTTGTTATTGTACCAGTTTTGTCAAAAGCCATGATCTTAACTTTAGCAAGAGTCTCAATGAAGTCACCCCCTTTGATTAAAAGACCGGATGTAGCTGCTTTTGTAAGTGTGCAGAATGTCACAACTGGTGTAGATAGGATGAGAGCACATGGACAAGCACTTACTAAAACAACCAAAGCTAAGTGAAACCATTTGCTCCAATTATGAACACGTAATGCGGCTGGAATCACCGCAATGGAAATTGAAACGACTAGCACCGCTGCACAACAGTATCAGAAACTGTGTGATATTGTTCTCTATTAGTACTGTAAAGATGGCAAAAGAAGCTAGTGCCTAGCTAGGTGGAAATGTAGTGCTATGTTCTTGGCACCAGAGTGGCATGTTATGTTACCAAACTGTCGATTAGACCGATTACATTATCTTTGTATTATGGTAATGTCTCACATTCTAAATTTATAACTTGTCAGGTAGTTGGCATGATTACACTAGCACCAGAAAATAGAAGACTTGAGATATAAGATATAACTTCGCAGAAGAGGAAGTGTATTGGCAGAAAACTAACCTGGGGTATAAAATTTTGTACACTTGTCAATGAATCTCTCAGTTCGGCTTTTGCTGTTTTGGGCCTCCTCCACAAGCTTAGACATTTTAGCAACCACAGAGTCTTCAGCTAAGGCTGTAGTTTTCACACTAAGATAACCTTTACAGAAAATGCAAATTATTCAGTAAAAAAACACAGTAGACTTCTCCCCATTGAAACAAAAACACAGAGGAACAAAACATAGAAGGGAGATTCATGTTACCATTGAGATTGACTGTGCCAGCCCAAACAGTGGAGTCCTTTTCCTTGGTTACTGGATATGACTCTCCAGTTAGTGTTTTCTCATCTACCTCACCTCTACCATCAACAACTATTCCATCAATGGGAATAACTTCACCGGCCTTCACTGCAAGAAGTGTGTTCAACTTAACCTCATCAACATCCACAACTTCTCCCGTATCTGCTAACACTGCTTTCTGTGGAGCCAAACTCATCAACGATGACATCACTGCTTTCGCCTGAGTACACAACATGGTCATAAAGGAATTTCCATGCAGATGTTTACACATCAATGATCTACTAATGAAAATCATGAATCCCTCTGTAATACCATTCATCTGTTTGAACTAATGCAACAACTTTGCTAACCTTGTGGCCTGCCCTTGACTCGAGCCACTCAGCGATGGTGAAGAGAAATACAATTGTCCCAGCTTCCAGATAATCATTCAAAGCAATTGTACCAATCACTGTATGAAGTATCCACCGTATGAGTAGCCAATACCAGTATTTGTACAATGAACTAAATGATGTAACATTTACATAAACAAAAGTTCACAGACAATACCATATCTTCGAGTTTAGACATTCTACCTTTTCTTTTCGATTTGATAATGGGTTAAATAAAAAAATTATCTCCAACAGTCCAACATAATAAGCATATGAAAATTCCAAGTTACTATCAAGCCACTGATCTTTTCACTGTAATGATCGTCTTATAAACTTTATTTAGTTAAATTATAATATCTCAATCCCCTTAATGATTAGCTTAAGGTGATACTATGACATTAGCTTCCTACTACAAACCCCCATCAAGATTCAATTTTGTTGTTAATGGAAGAGGCGGTGTCCTTGTCCCTATGTGTGGTGTACATACCAATCCTTTCTAAAATGCAAACTTCAAACTAGAACTAACCAAGAAGAATCAGAGGGCTTAGCTAGTTATATATGAAATCAATGGTCTATTTTGCCTTCAAATGCAAGGGGTAAGTCTGAGTTCGGTGGGGCGGTGTGGGCAGCAGAATACGTTGAAGTAACCAAAGAGTTTAGCTTGACCGAATAGAGAATACCAGAAAGCTCGTACCAAAAGGCCAAAAGACCAAGAGAAAGGAAGATGTGACATACACAAGTCTAAAAGACTACAACTGTACAATACAGCCAAATTTGACCTAGAATTCTAACAAGTGTTACCAAAACATAGTATCTCTTTGAAACAGAAGTCCCATTTTATAGACAATCCATTTTTGTTTCTCTTCTATCCCCTAAATTGTTTTAATATTCGCAAAAATAAAATAGCACAAGAACATAGTACAATGATAAACATAAGAGAGTTTGTCAGCCAATATTCAGATGATAAAAGATTTTGAAATCAAATATTCAGAAAAGACAACTGTTCTACAAAATAATTTTCCTCCTAAATATATGTATCATTAGGGTGGGTTTGGCGCCTAATTACTGATAAGAAAGGAGAAGCGTACACCCTTTAATCCGATTGAAATTTACTCAAATGCATTATGACTCATCAATTCATTTGGCCAGTCACATCTAAAGCTTCCCATGTTCTCACAGAGAAAAATCAGGCAAATACAGTAGTAGGAGCAGATATTGAGGGACCATTTTCTCTTTAGGCCTTCGTGCCTTTTAATCGAAGTTTTCATTCAGACCCAAAAAAAAAAACATACCTGCAACAATCATAAGGATGTTGATGTCAAGCCGGAGATTTCGAATGGATGCTATGCCTTTCATAGCAATTGGAAAAATTCCGACAGCGACGGCCCCGAGAGCAAGCCAATGCAGTGGCCGGTATACATATTTGAGTAACGAAAGCAACAGAAATACACCACTGGCGATTGCATATGGACTTGGCCATTTTTGCTTGAAATTGTTCTCCGCTCCATACACCCTCACATTTGCTTCCAATCTCCCTTGGTTCAATGCCTTAACTGCATTACCAAGAATAACCCATCACCAAAACAACATTTTTGAAGAAACATTTCTCATCAATATAAAAATTTAGAACCTTTCACACAATTTTTTTTCCAAAGAAAAGAAAGATTTGACTGAATTCCCCCTCTGTTTATGTCCTCTCTCTCTCTCTCTCTCTCTCTCTCTCTTCCACGGAAAACAAGTCTCGGTGAAAGAAAGAGAGGGGTTTTGCAATTACAGAAGCAGAAGCGATAATCAGTGAAAGTGGAGGGAGCAGGAGAAGAAGGAATTGATAGGATGGAGGACTCGAAGGACTTGCGCGCTCAAGAATGAACTAGAGCTGGTCAAGTTGGTCACTTGGTCGCTGAGAGGACCTTGAGGGGGCACAAAGGTGATGCAGTGATGCTGTTACCGCCATTTGACACTTGCTTCAGTAGAAACACTGCCCTGTTGCTGCTTTTTAGGGGATATGAATATGTTGCAAGGATTTGAGTTCTTCCTGTTTTACAGTACTCAAACACGGCGGCTTAGCTCCAACGCATTTCCAATTCAGGGTGAGGAGGTCTGGTTGATTGATTTGATTGTGGAGTACTTTTTGGGGTGTAATGGAGGACTTGAGGAGTATTATGGATTATTGAGAGGCTAATTAATTTATGGCAGCTAGAAAGATTTTGCAAAGCCTTGAATGAGTTGAATCCTGATGGTCGTGCCATCCATATTATGGGTAAGCCTTAAAAGAGTTTCAAAAGGAAAGAGACAAAAAATGGCTAGCTTCAGTTCAGTTGAAGTATTGTATCAGATTAGTTAGAGAGAAGAAAAAGTATGAGAGAAAAAGAAAAACTAAACACAACTTGGAGAGAAAATCAAGAGAGTCGGGTCGTGTATGCAGCGTGATACCGTCTAGAGGGTAGTTTGGTCAATAAAACATAAATGGAGTGTAGAATGTAAATATAAGAGTGCAAATTTCAGCTCCATGTTAATGTTAAAATGTTGTTTCAAATGAGACTTCATTTACCAAAAGCTGCTTCCATTTTTTAATGCCTTGAGATAATATTTGGTAACTTCTTTTCGAAAACCAACATACAATGACATAATCAGACTCTTACCAAATATATAGGCATAAAAAGTTTATCATAAAAAACCTGGTGACTAAATATTCCGCTCTTATGAGGGCGCAACAACTACTTTTTTAGCATAGAATTTTGGCATGTTGTGCTCAAGACTCACAAAGCATGTGAATCATCACAATGAATATTAGGTAAAAACGTTCGTCCATGCGTAACATTCTACTAACGTAAAAAGAAAAATATGACACTTAAATGTAACAAAAGGTGATGGGGGAAGACAGTGAAGTGTGAGACATGAGTAATTGCTACACCCACCATGATAACTACACAATAAAAAGTTCCCATAGATTGTGAGATTTAGAAACATACTAAACTTTAATGTAAGTTACGAAAAACAAAACTGCATTATAATGCAAAGCCACGTTATATATCATTTGGTTTGAACTGTACGTTATTGATTCATGTAGGCAAGGATGCACATATTTGATTTGAAATAAAAATGTCCATTTTTTTATAAGATACAACGTTGAAGCATATCTTCCTCCCATCTTTTGGTTTTCTTAATAATTCATTCTCTGCTTATTCATCACTCACTAACAGAATAGTGGCATGTGTCACCGACTACTACACCTCAGCCTCATTCACTTTTTTTCGAACAGATTGATTTTGCTTTCTAATTAATCGTGTAAGCAAAGCACTATCAGAATTATTTGATCACTTTAAACGCACCAATTTTGAAAAATCGAAGACCAATGTGACAATCAATCACCAACTAGCTTAAAGCAATACCGGGAAAACAAAATACAAGAGCCACAAAATCAAGTAGTCCCAGCCTGGCTCCTAGGTGTCTGTGATAGTGAAAGCCTCATCTGGTATGATTTCCAGAATTTATAGAGAAATGGATTGATATAGATAGTTACTGTTTCTCTTTCTTTCTTCATAAAATCCTTTTATGTTCTTTTAAAAAAAACATGAAATTTACAAATGAAAAGAATTTGGGGAGAGTACTTTACCAATTTGAAGCTGTGAAATGAGGAGGCTATCATGAACAACAATCACAGTTCTTGTGGCAACAACCACAGAAACCTCTTTGACACCAAGAAGTGGCTTCAAGATGTTCTCAACTAAAGGCACTTCTGATGAACAGCACAAGCCCAACACATCAAAATAGCTTTTCTGCAACTTTTTTGTTGTCTTGTTTTGGTTCTGCTGCTCACTCATGGTGCTTAGATTCTCAAACCTCTGCAAATACAGAAAGAACAAATTTTTTATGGTGGGCAATCAAAAATGACCGTGAATAATAATAAAGCATTGGGCTTCTGGGGTGCTTGTTTCTATTGCAAGACATGATCTTTGTCTCCATTTGTGTCTCTGAGAGAGAGAGAGAGAGAGAGATGAAGATGCCAAGCAGTGCAGAAAACCCAGAGAATAGTGTATACTATATACAAGGAAAAGGCCAAAGTCTGTATCTTTGGTACAGAATGTGATAAAGATGGAAGCTTTAAGAGGTTTGAAAGAAGGAGCACACCCACCTTATAGTTTATCAAAGACACAAGTTTCTTCAAAATCTTTGAATCAGAAGAGTTCTAAGCAGTGTGAAGCAGAGCAGGGGTTGAGAGTTCAAGTAGGTGAAGCTTGTGGGGGTTTATATAACAAGTGTTGAGGGGATCATTAAGGACGTTGAACAGATAAAATTTGTTTTACATTTGTTTTTCTTAATGGAAATGATCAATAGGGTTGGGCTTTTCGGCCCAAAAACCCGAAAGTCCGAACCGAATAAAACCAAACGGACCGATATTAGAGATGATGAAAACTGAACCGATTCGTAAATGATGGGTCAGTCTCGGTTTCTAATTTTGTAAGGTCCGAAAGTCCGAATAGAACAAAAATTCAGAGATACTGTCATATGTCGTGATCTTATTTGTTCATGTATTTACATTAAAAATAAAATTAAAAACCTAATTGAGCCTCACTCCCTCTCGGCCTCTCTCACTCCATCTCCGCCTCTTTCAATCTCAGAGATTCAGACTCATCATAGTAAGTGTGATCTCATCTCCAGTTTATTGGTATTTTGATGAATTCGATATGTTCATCTCAGAATTTTGACTGTTGAGTTTGATAATTCTTACTGCTCATTGCGGGTTCATCTCTCTTAATTCATATTTGGTTGATTGTGATTGAATTTATTGTGTTGATTGTGATTCAATTTTGCAACTTGCAGACTTGTCGAGCTTTATGGCATTACCAGAGGCTGAGATTCATTGTCGAGTTAATTTAATCGATTCGAAAATTCTAACCACTCTGATTAAGTAGATCAAACCTGAAGGCCACTGATGGTTCTAGTGCTCAACTAAAAACAAAAAAGCGTAGTAGGAAGAAAAAGCTTATGCAACTGGTGAAGGTGGTAAAGGTGGTGAAGTTGCTTGTGACACAATCCACCCCAAATATCACTTTAATATCTAAAGTAAGTCGTGTGGGGATCACTATCAAATTAGGTATAATTTCGGCATAATCTTCCTTGAAAATAGCCAACCATACTTGTAGAAAACATACAATAACACACCAACAAATCCTCAACTCCAATAACAATTATCCCAACTATAGTTATACAACTTACAGAATAATCTCAAAGTATTAAGAGCAACTAAACGGAAAAATAGATACAAAGACCCGTAGGTTAAACAAGTAACCAACAGTCTAGAGACGAGGCATCGGCTCAAGTCTCAACTGCTACTACACGATCAGCTAACCTGCAACTGGGCATTTAAAACCGAAGAGCCCACGATAAAGTATTTAAAAATGTCAGAGTAAGTGGACAAAAACTAAATATTGAGTAAAATAACAATATATAAAATATTTCTCTAATTTCCTTTATTATAAAGAAACTAATGCATGCAAGTATTATTAAAATACGTTTAATAACATTAACCAATTTCGCATAAATGGACTAGTCCCCGCTAGTCAAAATAATTAGAAAGTGGAAAATATCAAATATGCGAGCCGACAAAATCACCAATCACCAACTCATATTTCTCAAAACAGCAGCGATCAAAATAATAATATGGTAGAACCAAACTCCATACACATGTTTATCACATCACTCACAAAACAAGTGCAAGACTACATCAACACTCTACGAGTCACCAGTGTATTCTCTCTCTTCCTGGATCTATCTCTGAGGTCCACTAGTACATCCAATCTCTTCTAGTGACTCAGTAACATCAATAACACTGCCGGTACATCCCCTCTCTTTTGATTTTGGAAATGGACTAGCCCCACTAGTCAAACTAAAATACCAAAGCCATAATGTAAGCCTCCAGGAAAATATGTACTTCCATACTCCCAATGCCGTCAGGCCCGTCACGTCACTTCAACAGAGAGGGTATTGAGCTATTGTGGTATTGCCGGCTATACCACATCGCCTCCTAGGCAGAAAGAGATATCACAAGTAATCTGCTAATTCATCATCTCTCTTCTAGCTTCAAATATGGTTCTCAACCGTATAAAAATAAATAAATAAATAAGATATGCTAGTTCATCCCATCTCTCCTAGCTTCATAATCATGTGAGACCGCTAGTTCATCCCCTCTCTTCTAGTATCCCAACATATCACATTCAGTCTCAGACACAAACCCCGACAACAACTCCATAAATATGATAATTTGGGATTTTTGGTATATATATATATATATATATATATATATATATATATATTAATTTCAACGCTTCCAAAACATACCTGTTTCCATCCGCGTACTCATACCCGATTCTTTGCAGCCTAGATCAGGAGCATAAAAGAGTTATCGAAGGACATTGAATCTAGGGTATAGTTAGATTGGAACATTGAGTATAGGGTATAGTTAGATTGGGATTGATATGTATCTAACTATCCCACGATAACTCTTTTATTCAATAGTTTCATTAAAACGCTTAAGGGCATGCAGTCTAACTTGGCTTTTACTATAAAAGTTAATGGAATCCAACCAAATAATCCATATAAGAATGAACAAATTTTATTTTTGGCGTATATATACATTACTTCATTGTTCTAAATTCTAATGACAGGATTAAGACCCGTACATTACAAATGTGATCCCCGTTGTACATTAATTTATCGGATTCACTCTCTTGATCGCTCATTCACTCTCTTGTTTATAATTCCGTTCGAATCGTATCACCTACAAGCTTCCAATCATTTGTTATTTAATTTCGTGTCCTAAATATTGAATCAAATGCTCACTTGCGTACGTTACCTTAATTGGTGTTTTATATGCAGGTTAAATTTCTACTGATTTTTAGTCGTTTGAAATGTACCGTTGCATGAATGTACATGAATTGGCTCATAAACAACGTCGTCTTCATGTCTACATATAGCCGACGGCCCAACGTGATCTTGCAGCAGGTCCTATTAGGAATACTTCATTATATTGAGAAATATAAATTGACAAGCAGATGTCTTAATCAAGTTAATTGACTTCATACTGAAATTAACGTCTTATATATTAATAGAGAAAGGACGAAACTTTGGTAAACATTGTATTCATCTTTCAAAAGAGATCGATTAATATTGGTTATACCGGAAATTATAAGAACCAAAGTTAATGGAAGTAACTTTTAGTTTTTAATCTTATCTACAGACCTGACAATTTACAAATATCAAAGATGATCTGATTGATCTCCAAACTAGGTGATATAGAACGAGCATGATGCTACTTTGATCCATCTCCTTAAAGTATTTCCTAGCAAAAGCAAACAAGCAAACTACGACGATTAATATCAAAACCAGCACTCAGCCAAGGTGAAAACCCCAGTAAAAGTGTAAAACATCTTCAAAAATTCTATTTTCACATTTTTATCGCGAAATGCAGTATCTTTCGGATATTTTAATTTAGTAAATTTTATAACTAAATCTACCCGAATGCTATATTGCTTGCAGCAATAGGAATTTCTGGTACGTTGTGAGTTGTGGCAATAAACGACGGGATAATAGTCAGAAGTACCTAAAGTAGTTCTTAAGATTGGGAGAAGCATCAAGTTTGGCCGGGTTCGAACCTTATTACAAAAATATTGAAACAAAGTTTAGTGGTTGTGTCAGCAATCCAACAACAATTTAAGATTATACCTTACAACCAATTATACAAGCTAAACAAGTAGCTCCATATGTGAGATTTGTTCAGTTTCAGCAATGCAGTTCAAGCCTCAGCTCTAACTAGTGAGATTAGCATCTCTCATTTTCATTGATGCAAGTCATTATGCATTATACCAGATCTTCTAGCCTTTCAGACTTGTTACTTGCCGTGCATATATTGTGTACTTGAGCCGGATAAAGAAATAAGTGATCAATTAGTTCGACGTATATATGTAAAGTTGTGTATTTGTAATACATAATTATAGAAAATACAAAAAAATAAAATTATTTTTTGTCTAATCTATACTCTAATAGTTAAAATCCACTCTGTCAACTAAAATGAATTTCAAATTACATAAATAACCTTAGACCATAGGGTAGTTTAAAACAGTTTTGAATCTTCTATTATTAAAGCCAGAAGAAAAATTAGATGGTTAAATTTTTAAAGTACCTAAAAAGCCTATAGCTTATTAAGTTTCACAAAATTAAACTTAATGTAAAAAGGATAGAGTTGTAAACCTACATAAACACAAACCGCGGAAGAAATCTCGCTGCAGTTACTACTACGCACTACTCCTACATTCCTACTCCTATTTGAACTCCCACATTCCCACGTTTTTGCAATTATCAGAGGTCTTAAATATGGGTTCCCACCTCTCCAGGGCCGGATCTGAGCTTTGTGGTGCCCAGGGCGGGTATAAATTTTGTGCCCCCATATGATAAACAATTTGTATAGAACACTCAAATTTTTAGGGGTTTGGAACCCAATGGGCGGCTCATCCCCACGCCGACTTTATTAAATAAAAAGAACATGATATAACAAGGGGGACATAAACAAACAAATCATCTAAAATGATGTCTTCTTGCATTTTTTGAAGCAAAATCATCAATTATCTTCTCATAGTCAACATTTGCTAGCATATTTCCTTCAATGGTTAAAATTGCTAACCCATTCAACCTCTCTTGACTCATAGTAGCCCTTAGATAAGACTTCAACAATTTCAGTTTTGAGAAACTTCATTCCGCGGAAGCTACAGTCACCGGTATAGTCAATAAAACCTTGTAAGCAATCATAACAGTCGGAAACATATCCGCTCTCTTTGCAAACTCCATAATTTCAATGGATGACCAAGGCTTATCTGTTTCATATGCCTCACTTGGCATCATCTCCTGCAAAATTTGTAACTCCATAAGCAAATATTTCGCATCAATGTCAGAAGCCTCACCATTTCTCAAAGCATTTTCAAGATTCAAACAACAACTTCTCAATTCATGATCATCCAAATAAGCCAACTTTGATGCATCAAACAGAACCAAAAATAGATTCAAATGTTTTCATTTGCTCAAACCTGCTTTTTAATTGAGAAAGAGCCATATCCACTAAAACAAGAAAGTAATCAGTTCTAAAGGACTCTAGAGCAGATTGTTGTTCCCTTTCAGTGTTTGGAATTTCATCAAAATGTTTTTTTTTCTGCAAACATGACGTTTTATAGGAAAGACGGGCTCTATTCCCATCAGTAGTGCTATTTCTTTAGCTTCACTCATGGCTGAATTTAACCCATCTTCCCTATACTTTTCAAAATAAGAAACAAGTCCCTCCAGATTCTTCACAGCAACATCAAGAAGCATATCTTTTGATTGTAACTTTTTACTCACCAAGTTGATCTTGTACAAAATGTCATGCCAAATGACCAAACTTAGAACAAAATCAAAACTTGAAAACTCACCATTTACCAAAGAACCAGCATCCCTACACACTTTACCATCATCACTTATTTCAGATAATTTTGTTAAGGCTTCTTTTATTTGGGCAACTTGAGTTTTGATAGCATTGACACTCTCTATATGACTTTCCCACCGTGTAGTTGACAAGGATTTCAAAGTCAAGTCATCAACATAATCAAGCAAAACACTCCATCGCTTTGTAGAATTAGAGAACACCGTGTAAATTGTTTGACATGTTCCAAAGAAAGTTTTTGCCTTGTGACAAGAGTTTGCCATATCACACAAAACTAAATTAAGACAATGACAACCACATGGCATATAAAAGGCTCTAGGATTTATATCAAGCAATCTTTTCTGCACACCTTGGTGTTTCCCTTTCATGTTAGATCCATTATCATAGCCTTGTCCTCGCACACAATCAATATCCAAATAGAGAGATTTTAAAGCTGCTTGTAATTCATTAAAAAGTCCTAAACCAGATGTATCTTCCACATTGAGAAACTCTAAAAAGAACTCTTCTATTTTTATTGTAGGACTCAACACATCTACACATCTTATGATTAAGGTCATTTGTTCCTTGTGGCTTGTGTCTGGAGTGCAATCAAGGATTACAGAAAAATATATTGCCTCTTTGATTTTGTTAATGATTGCACTCTTGACATTTGAGGCCAACATACCAATCAACTCATTTTGAATTTTATGGCTCAGATAATGGTAATGAATTTCTTTATCTTGAATGAGGCGAAAATGTTGTTTCATTATAGGATCAAATTCAGCGATCATTTCAAGCATGCCTAAAAAATTTCCATTCGAATCTTCATAAATTTTTTCATTTGTTCCACGAAAGGCCAAGTTATGTTTTGCAAGACATTTGACAACATCAATTATTCTGACCATAACTTCTCTCCAATGCTCAGTATCTTTTTTAATCAACTCTTGTAACTCTTTATCAATCGTTTGATTCTTTTTCAATCTCATTCGCAATCAGCCCATGTTTTCAAGTTTATGAGGTGTTCGGAACTGCTTTCATGTTTACTCAATATTTGACTAAGGTGTTTCCAATCTTTTATTCCTTCACTTGCTAACTGGCTTCTTGAATAAGCAACTTTGAATAACTTACAGCAAAAACAAAAAACTTTATCAAGCTCTTTTGAGTAGATTAACCATTTTCAATCGAAAGAATCACCATTTCCTAATTTTTGAACATAATGCTCTGAGGAAAAATGCCGACCTAAACATCCTTAGGAAAGTTCATAACAGCTTCCCTAATGGGTCCTTTTTTCCACAAGCAAGTCTTTCATTTTTGAATTTAGACTATCCCAAACCCTAGGATCAAATATATTCAAATCAGCCGGTGGTTTTGAAAATTCAGAACAATTGGCTCTAATTTCACCATGGCAAGGATTTTCATTATTTTCCATTTGGTCACTTTCATTTTCACCTAAATCAACAAGTTCATCAGTTACTTCATTCTGATCTTCTACAACTTCTTCATTAACTTCATTATGATTTACGACAGGGTCATTCTGTTCATTAACTAATTCCTCATCACGATTATCAACTGCATTTTTGTTCTTTTTAAAAACAAAATTATCCATAGCTCCATGTTGGGATCGATTAAGTGCTACTATACTTTTCGATCTTTTTCTTTTTTGAGCACCTGACTTTTGTTTTCGAGGAAACATTACTGATTCATAAAATAAACTCAACCAAGCAGGCAAGCACACAAGCTACTAACTTGCAAAACATCGAATCATGAATAATTGACATATTGACAATAAGCACAGAACGATGGAACCTGGAATCAGTTTTTTTTCTCTTCTTTTTTCTTTCTATCAGATCAAGACTGAATTGCAACTCCAAGTTTCAATTACACCTGTATTAATAATTGGAAAAAGTAGTAATAGATTAGCAATTGATACCCAAATTTTCAACGAATATCACAATGGAAGATAAAATTGCATATTAGATATTTAGATTGAACTATTATTTGATTATAATCCACAAAGCAGTAATCAAATGATCAATTTCAAAAGATGATTCCGATATCAAAACTGACAAAGTGACAAACATTCAATACCAATTTGAATTGTGTCTCAGCCTCTCAGGCTCTCAGCCCACACCGATTGAAACTTGAAAGCCGAAATATCTCTCGAATCACCGTCAAAGGACAAAAAGAAAGAAAGTAGAAAGATTGGGTAATTTGGGTGATGGATGAGAATGAGAGATTGGGAGAGGAATAAAACATTGAAGCCTCAAATGTGTACATAAAATTTTATTGGTTTTAGGGATTGGGAAGAGTAGAAGACGTTTTCGATCAAAAGAATAAGAAACATTAGAATTTAATTGCAGATTGGAGTGAATAGAATCGATGAACTCATCAAAAACCAAGAAGAAGGGGAAAAGACGAGAGTCCGGCGTCTGCAGACAAATTTAAGGATCTGAATTTTTTTTAATTAATTAAATATATAATTAATAGGTAAAATGAATTAAAAAAATAAATAGATGTGGTGCCCCACTCTCTTTGATTAAAGACTTAAAGTGGGCGGTCACACACTTTGCCCGTGTGCAAGGCTGGCCCTGCACCTCTCTTCATCTTTTTCTTTTTTTGAGAGGACTACCTCTCTTCATCTCGGAAGTCAGAATAGCAGAAGGAACCTTGGAGCAAGGGATTTCCGGTGTTCTTTCATGAATTGAGATTTTATGATGTTTACTTCCTACTCTTTTACTGGCTAATTTGTTTTTTTATTTGTGTTTGCACATACTTCGAAGCAATCCATTTGGTATCTCATATCTTTCCAACATTGATCATGTGGTTCTAAGTTCTCACATCGAACTCCCACATCGATTCACCAAGTTGGCTTCCACTTTCATGTTTTCCCATCTCACACCATGTATATGATTAAAAAAAATCCTCACATATCTATATCATTTGATGATTTATAGAAAATGCATAGTCGGACCAAGTTAAGATTATATATGAATAATTTCTAGGTGCACGTATAAGTGCGGTACTTTTGCACGCGCATAGAGCGTGCAGGAGATGCTAGTAATATATAAAGGCTATAACAGTAATCAATAAAATGATATGTGAAAATATAAATTAAAAAGAGAAAACTAAAATACTGGTGGATAACTTCCCACAATCTCACATCCTATTTCTCTTCTACTAAAATGAAAAAAAATGAAAAAATTAAAGAAAACTCTGTAATAACTAATTTTATATAGAGAACGGTGGTCGAGAGAATCTCGACCATCTCGACCATCTTTCTGAATATTTTTAACACAATTTAGATTTGTTCCCCCGCCTGTGAACAAGAAAGGTCGATCAAGTACCAGGTTTATATAGTTTATACATCAAGGAAAATCTATATTTGTTCCCCCTGCCTGCAATCATTGAAAGAAACAATAAGGCTCGCTCATAGGTCACTTTTATTTGCAACATCTTAGTGGCTCAGTGCATGCAGTCTGTTTCTTTTCTGTTACCAACTTTTTAAGAACTTATTAAGTATGTTTAGTAGGACATTTAATCTAAATTTAAGGAACATACAATGACCATGCCAACATTTGAACATTATCAATTTATAATGTTAAATGCTCATACATAATTACATATTAGGTTTTATTCTTGACACGGCCAATTCTACGAATCTCTTTTTTATTCTTGAATTATTTGGTTTCTATACATATTAGGCCGTCTCCAACCATAACTAATTCATACCTCAAATTCATATGAAATTTCGTTGATCAATATTGTTTTCTCGCCAGAAGAAACAGCAAAATCACTTTTGTATCAGATTTTCTGTTTAGTTTTTTGGGATATATATATATATATATATATATATATATATATATATATCTATCTATCTATGACATGCATTATTGATCTATCAAGAACCTCAAAAGTCGGTGTGAGTGGTACTCCCAATATCTCCATAAACAATTAATATCGTCACTCATCATGCCTGAGTGATAAAATGTCAATATGTGTTCCACCAAGAGGTAGAGACTCAAGAAAGTGAACAAAACCTTAGAAAAGCACGAAAGCAAGCAAGTGTGCTAGACGTGCCCGTCAAATATATAAAACCTTATCAATAGGTAACCTTTACATAATTTCTTTCCCTCGCGAGTAGCTGAAGCCAAACTACATTCTAAGTGAAGAGATGCGATATGTTAATGGGTGTCATATCCAATTATTCATTGCCAATTATCTTTGCATGATAGAGAAGAATGCACTAATTTGATTATTGAAATGAGCAATGTTTTGTGGGTACGTGTGTCCTCAACGAAAAGCTAGCAAAGCTTTTAGGGAAATTCTATGGTGCAGCGCTGCATACCATACAAACTTCTAATCCACCATTCATACATCTCACGGATTTCACGTGCAGTTTAAGACACCCTCTATCTACCGTCTGATTCGGTATATATGGTATGCAACGCTGCACCATAGACGAATCCTTTTAGGCTTCAATTCTCTCGCATGTACGTTTTGGTGAATATTCTCATGGCATATGTTTCATGAATCAGCACCAACCATCGACAAATAATCATGCATTTCAGTAATTATGGATCAGTTATGATGGGATCCATGAATATATACCTAATTACGTATCTAATCTGCGATATAAAGCAACAATTCGAAATTGAAACGATCGAGCGAGGTTAAATGATACAATTTGTGATTAAGGTAAAATATTCATAAGCTTTTTTTTTAAGAAGTAGATCATCCATAGGTTGATCTTACATCAGTAACTCACATAATGATAAGCGTATAACTGACGTAAAAATAAGTTCAAAATCGAGCTACCAGGTTCTTACTTCAACTTGAATGCAGATAAAACATGCAAGCATGTTCACAGTCCGGAAAATTTACCTGAGGAAGATCGATAAGTTCAAAATCGACCTATATATGAAAAATTATTATTTCCATGGTTTGACAAACTTATATGCATCGTCCGTCGTATATACATGAAAGCTCTTTCAAATTAAGTTCAAATCTACATATCTATTGTTGTGATTTGCGAGATGTCCGATTGTATTTAATTGTTTAGTTCAGAATAATCTAACATCGATCTCATTAATTATCTCTTAATTTCTAAAATACGTATTATTCTTTTTACTCGAGAATAAATCTCCTGTATTCTTATAACTTCTGTGATGAATGACTACAAATCCACGATCAGCACGATGCATGAAGGATTGCCGATCCAATTTCAATTAAATCATTTGATCAATTAGGTTTTTTAGATATCAACTGTTAAGGTAAAGCCACTGTCTTCCCAATTTAGCATTTGGAATAGTAAAAAATGGTGTCTTGATGGATGTAGAAACCAAAGTTTTTAAAAAGTCACCTCAAGGCTCGTGTGAAATTTAAAAAGCTTAAGACTATTTACATATATAACGCCTTTGTTTTTCGGTCTAAGCACCGAGGCTTAAAAAACTTACGTTTTTTACACCTTATGCTATGTTTTCACGCATTTTACTACCCCTTCAAAAAATATTTTTAGGTATATTTATTTATTTATTTATATAATGTGTTTAATTAAATGAAAACTATCCAAAACGTTTGGATTATAAATTTCATTATATCTAAATGCAATAGATTGGTAAGTTCTTATGTATATTTATTCTTTTTGTATGTGTATAATTATATATTTACACATTTAACTACTAAAATTTTATAACATAACGTTTACGCCTTATGCGCCTCAAGTTTTAAGGCTCAACACTGTAAAAAAAACACAGGAGTACGCTTTTGCTTTTTAAAACATTGGTAGAAACTATAACAGCAACTTACATTGTTGCTAAGTATCTTAGTTAATAAGAATACATATAGAGGTGCTTGGTTGAAGTTGATTTAGAGAGATTAAGTGAGAGAAGGAGCAGAGAGAAAGAGGGAAATAGATTTAGAGAGATTAAGTGAGGTTTCTCCTAAACACGTGATCTTTTTTGTTGTTGAAGTGTGCGTGTTTTCTCCTATTATAAGAGAGAGGGTTCTGTCATTTGGGCTCTCCTTATTGCAGAGAGATCAATTGTTGTATCTTTTTTCTATAATAGAAGTCTTTCTTCTGTTTGCTTAATTTTCTGGTGCTCCATTCACTTATTCAATTCTACTTTAGTTACAATTTAAGTGTCCCATACCACTAATTCCTAACACCAACAATATATAATTAAGACATTAAATCTTTAATCTACTCTGTCTCCAGTCTCCTCAAACTTCTATAATTGTAATAGACTAATTAAAATCCAGAATCGTTATCGGACAGAACGCAACGATGGCGTGGATGGTGCCAGCCCTGCTACCTCTCTCTCGGCAATCCTGTCTGTGCTGGTCGGAGCTCTATCGGCGACCCACAGTGGCCGGAATGGCGAAATTGCCAGAATCTGCTGAGAAACTTGTTTTTTTTTGTGTGTGCAGATTCTGGCTGCCGCGGGTCACCGATGGAGTTCCGGCCGGCACAGACGGGACCGCCGGGAGCTGGAGAGTGTAACTGTCGTGGTCTGTCCCACCGTTGTGGCATGCCATCGGAGAATCCGCACGTGATAATTTATATATATATATATATATATATATATATATAACGCATGTTTGTTTTTTACTTTATTATGCCTTTGCAGCTGCGTTTGGAAAAGGTGACAACCTCTATTCTGAGAATGGTTTCATGCATGAGTCCATCACTACACATGTTTGTTCCCTCGATCGCCTGCATGCAAGTACGAGAATAGGGTACCAAATCTGCAAATTTGTTTTCATTATAGCAATAACATAGATATCATACATCTTCCACCATCTGATATATAAGCTGCTGCAAGCTAAGACAGTTAATGTCTGTTTTCAAAAACAATTTTCTTTCTCCACGATAATTAAATTACTAGTCAGTCTCCATTGGCTGTGTACTGTCCATAATAACACAGTAATTTTTATGATCGGGCCACACTAATGACAACATGATGTCCATCTTTATTTGGAAATGACAACATCAGCTTTAAGGAACAGAGAAAATGCATTGTCGATCAATAGAGCAGAGATAGTAACGAATACAAGTGCTGAGAAAAACTTATCTGCAGTGCCGGATCTAAAATTACAACATGGGGATGTTTGAATAGTGGGGAATCTCAACAATTTGATAGAGTTTAATTAACGAATGAGATAAAAGATTAGAAATGAGATTGTACTTGAGAAATCTGGAGATTTAACGAGAAAATTATTACAAAATTGGAAAAAAATAGTAGAAGTAGACTAGAGGAAGTGAAGAGTAGGAAAAAATCAACATAAGGACAGAGAGGCTTAGCTAAGTAAAAATCACCATAAATCAACCTATTTTTCTTAAAAGCCTTTGAGTTTGGGGATGCTGGAGTCTCTTCAAAAAAAGGGATAGATCCGCCCCTACTTATTTGTATGATGATTTCCACCCTGGTAATGGACTAATGGGATCTTCATAATCAGGGGCGGCCCGAAGGGTGTGCCAAACTGCCAACTATGCGGCCGCACAAGGTCTCTGATTTCCGAGGGCCTCCAATATTTTTTTTCTTTTTGGTATATACATTTACTAAACCTATATATATATATTAGTGCAATACATGCACATATAACTCTCCTTAGATCAATTGGCAATCCTTGGGCTCTTTTAACTCTCTTATGGTAAGGGGTTCGAACCCCACTATATTCCGCTAGGGTTGTCTCGATTTCGAACCTTACTATATTTTTTATTTGTTTGTATTTTAAGACATTATTTCTTTTCTTTCTAAAAAAAATGTATACACTGTTTCATTTTCTTTCTTTTTGTGATCAAATTTTTCCCTTTGTATCTCTCCTCTCTATTCTTCATTTTTATTATTTCCGTCAATTCTTTTTAAATAAAATTTTGAAATCATTATGTAATATATAGAGGCCGGTTTAGGAGTGGACGGTCCGTACGGATGCGTTAGCGATTCCGGCGAAGCGCAACGACGGCGCGGATGGTGCCAGCCATGCTCCCCCCTTTCGGCGCTATTGTTTGTGTCAGCCGGAGCTCTATTGCCAGCCCACGGTAGCCGGAATCTGCAAATTTGCAGAAATTTTAAGTTTATGGGAAATTTACAAATTTTGGCCGTTGTCGGCTGGCGATGGAGCTCCGACCAGAACAGACGTAAGAGCTGGGAGGTGGGGAGCATGGCCTGCACCATCAGCGCCATCGTTGCGCGTGGCCGGTCGTCGGAATGTTTGCGCGTCCGCTTGATCGGTTCGATTACTCGAGATCAATATTAACCTTGTAAGCATCGTTAGTAGTATAAAGCAAGAGGGTATCGTTCACAAACCGGGTATCCAACCAGGGTAAAGAATCACAAACATTTAACAACGAATTCATAAGAGTTTAAAAGATTTGAGATATATTTCGGATCAAACAGAAAATAAACCTAAACTAATATATACATGTGATCAACCAACCAACACATAAGCAATTATCAAACAAATAACATAAGAACAAAGGTAACGAAATCTACTCTCAATCATGTTCATGTCGTAAGTATCATAGTTCATCTTAAATTCGATCATGTATCAAGTTCCTACTTGGTTCCTAATACATGGATATTATCGAGCTTAACTACTTGTTTTGCTACGAAATCTAACATACCAATTCATCATACAATTACGTATCACAAAGAGAAATCAACATGTTTAAAACACCTATCCAATGTCGAACTTGAGATCATAATCGGTGGAGGAACAAAGGGGACAAACAATTAATCAACTACTTGTATCAAAATCGTTTTTAATTTTGAATGATTAACATATGCGATATCAACTATTTGTCTTAATCACACATGCAATATAAGAACACACCAAAAATTAATTAAGAACATAAATTGAAACTCATGGCATAAAACCTAAAATCATTGAATAAAAATAAAAAAAACCTTAATTCATCATGTCATTCGAAAGTTACAAATATCTCATAGACAAGAATAAAAATAACTTTAACAAAACCTAAACATAAATCATCCAAGAACAATAACATAAAAACCCGAAAACTAAACATGAAGATTATAGAGTTACACTTTATAATTCTCCTCCCAAGGTTTCTTACAGAGGTAGCACGAGCTCTTCAAGAGTATGGTATCCTAGGCTTCCAAGCTTTGGACAGAAAATATGGTGAAGAGTGGTGAATTTGGATTCTATGGTTCTTGGTGAATGAAAGTGTTTGGGCAGAGTTTTGGCAAGTCTTGTGAGTAAGGTTGATGATCATTTTATGTGAAAATGAAGTCCTATATATAGAGGAAGAAACCCAAGGGAGGTTGGCCACAAAGTCCACAAAGTTGAAACCAAATTGGTTGAGGTTTCCTAGATTCGGCAGATCTGACCTTTGTCCCTTGTTCTGACCATAACTTTCTCTAGAAAATAGATATTGAGATAATTCCAACTGGCATTTTCAACTAGACTTCCGTAGCTTTTCATCCATATATCATGAATTTTTTCAATAAGTTTGAGCTGTCTAGGGGAGCCCGTCAAAGTTGGATGATCTGCACTGCCAGAATTCTGATTTCTATCAGGATTGCATATCCTTTGCATTAATTGCATATCTTCTTCCTCCTTTAATGCTGATTTCTTTTGTACAAATTTCTTCCTTTGAATTAGGGAGGTAGCAAAAGTCTTAATTGTTGCAGCCATGTTTGATTTTTCTTACCTCTCCTCATTTAATTTGCTGCATGCTTTCTTTGACTTTCTTATCTCTTCTCATTAATTTGTTGTATGCCTTCTTTGACATTCTTTGGTTCAGAGATTTATGGAGATTCTGATACATATTTGTGCTCTATATGCAGGAGAAACAAGGTCCCAAGTTTCCCTCATAGCTCTTGGATCAAAAGCAAATCAATGACTGAGATAATTCCGCCGAGCTCACTGGACCTCCGAGTAATGATTCGGTCATATCTCCCTGTAGGAATATGATATTGATTTGATTCCAAATCCTACAGAAAATAGACTCACACAGCTTTCTATCCATATAAGGTACGTCTTCTAACTCGATCGGAGCTATCCAGGGGAGCCCGTCGAAGTTTGACTATGAATCTTGACAGCATTTTGATTCTTGCATGGATTGGGCTTTTAAGTGTATCTTCTTTTCTTTCCTTGTGGAACTAGGATTTCTTTCCTTCTCTAACATGGATTTGTATTTCCTAATATGAATAAGTACGTTAGAAACAAAGAAATATGAAATGATGAATCATACTCGAACAAGGATCATATTTCAACAAGGATTCTTAACACTTAACACGATTTCATCATCAATTCACTCATAATTGATATAAGCTCTACCTAGACACTTATTCATACAAAAGAAACTAAAACATACTAAATAAGAGGTGACAAAGAGTAAGAATATGGCATAAACGTATTAAGAACGTCACACTTTGTGCTCCTATCACCGCTCTCGATCCTCTCCATATATAATATATATATCTCAGTAAAAAAAAATTTCGCACAAGGCCTCTAAGTTCAACGGACCAGCCCTACTCATAATGATCATCTTGTGGTTGTGTTCCTAGTGGCTTAAAACCATCAACATTTGATAACTTAGTGGCAATTATACTGAAAATGAACACACATTTGATTGATTTGAACCAGCGGGTCAGGGATTCAGCGACCATGGATGCCTTGTGATAAGGCATTTAGATGCAAATAGTAAGTTGCAAAATCATGAGCATAGTCGCATAGATACTTGTGAGGAAAACAGAAACCGGTTCTTCTTCATAAGATTTGAAATGTCAACCTGATTGACTCCGTAAGTAATTAAAGGTCATGATTTCCTTTCTCTATTTTCATTTTTTTGATTGTTTTTGTTCCGATTAAAATTGTGTAACTAGATCCTTTGACTAACAAGCAGCTAACTTGTTGATATAAGGATAGTATTTCCATTTTTGTTTTAAAGATCGATGAAACTGCAACTTCTTTGAATAAGGTTATAAGAGCATCCGCAGCGGCGAGCAATTTTGCCGGCGTGCTCGAGCAGGAGGAGGGACCAGCCGGAGGAGCTCGAGCAGGAGAAGGGGAGGCTCGCACCGGCGAGCAGGAGGAGGCGAGCTGCTCGCCCAGTCAACCCAGCCGCGGTGCTCGTCCGATCGCTCGAGCAAATTTTGCTCCGGCGTTTGCTCGATCGCCTGGCGGAGCCCACCGCCCGTGGGTGACGTCAGGCACGGGCGAATTTTTTTTATGTTAGGCGCGTGCAACGCACGCGCCAAAAAAAAAAAGCGAGCCAATGAATGGCTGCCACGTGTCAAGCAGATTGGCCAACGGTCCAATTGATCTGGGCCTTCCATTTTGAATCAGAAATTTCGATCCAACGGTCAGAATTAATTGGCAACGGCTACTATTTGATCATAACGGAAATAAACCCAAAAAATTGTAAAAAAATCCCCAAAATTTCAAAATTCTCCCAAAAAATTGCCTATAAATACTACTTCAATTTGTTATGAACTCACACCAATTTGTGCACAACAAATTTCACATCTTCCTCCATCTCCTCTCTCTTTTCGTATCTCCTCTCTCTTTTCGTTTAGCATTTTTTCTAAAACAATGGGCACCCATTGGCTTCCTTCCGAAGATTTACAAATGTGCATTTCTTTTGTCCGTCATAGCATTGATGAATATGACGGTAACAAACAAAAGAGGGACAAATTGTGGGAGACAATTCATGGCGATTATATGCAAAATTGGGTGCTAGCACCGGGTGAGAAACCTCCGAAGGAGCCAAGGACCTGAATCGCGCTCGCTTCTCACTACAACAAGTTCAAGCTACTCTTGCAAAAATGGGGCGAATGTTTGGCGGCATCACGACAACGTATAGCTAGCGGCACTTCGCTAATGGACGAAGTAAGTACATTGTGTTATCATATATTATAATTTTTATTTGATTATATGAATTAAATTATGTAATTTATATCTAATTTGTTTAAATATATAGCATTGTTTACATATTTAATTATTTTAATATATCTAATTTTATTTACATTATTTATTTTATTTTATTTGTTTAAATATGTAGCATTGTTTACATTATTTGTTTTAATATATCTAATTGGTTACATTATTTGTTTTATCTAATTTATTTAAATTATGTAATTAAATAAATACCTAATATAAGTTTTTTACATCAGGAACGACAAGCTCAATCATGTTACTATAATGCCAAGAAGAAAAAGTTTACACACTTTGAATGTTGAGAAGTGGTTAAAGATCATCCATCTTTCGTTGCGGTGCTACCTACTACTCCATCTCCATATGCAAGTAGTTACCACGGTACTCCTTCCGCAACTGAATCATCTCCAACCATCAATTTGGATGACGACCAATTGAATGAGACACCTCAAAGCAACACGGCAACTCCATCGAGTCCACCTAGACCAATGGGAACCAAGGCGGCAAAGGAAGCTAGGCGCCAAAAGAAACATGGTAAGACTCCTATTGAGCAACGGGTGGAGGTTTTGCATACCATTGCAAGTGACCAAGCATCATGGCATACCAAGAGGCTAGCCCATAATTATTCGGTTTTTTACCAACTTATTCGGTTTTTTACCGCGACGTGAACCGCTTGGTCGTGTTGATTCATCATCGTGTTGTGCTTCCGCCATGACCACCTGATTCACAAATGATTGCTCCATATCGTCATCCTCTTCTTGTTGACGTTGTCTCCGCCTGAAAAAATTGTGAAAGCTGAAAGGATTCATCAGAGTGATGAACAAGGAAATGTTGCTAAGCGTTTAGATTGAAGGATGAGTTATAATGAGTGATATTAGACGTTTTTATAGCAAATTGGTCGAAAATCTTATCAGAAATTTGGTCCAATTATTTTGCTGACAGTGACACGTGTCAATTCTCTACTAGTCGAAAATCTTATCGGAAATCTGCTCCAATTATTTTAGCGACAATGACACGTGGTAGTGACACGTGTCAATTATCTATTAGTCGAAAATCTTATCGGAAATTTTGAATAATATCGAGTCGATAATGACACGTGGCACATTATTATTGGTTGTAAATATATCCGATAAAAAAATTAATTATTTCACAACAAGACAAAATTGAATTGCTCAAGCAAATTGTAAATGGGTGTGTGAAAAAATCGATTTGCTTGAGCAAAATATGAAATCGATTTGCTTGAAGCAAAATTTGCTTCTGGCCCTACCATTTGCTTGAGCAAATGCAATTTATGGGTGCGGATGCTCTAAGGATCGATCGTTTGAAACGACCAGTGTATGCATAATTTTCATGAAGCAACCACATCCCAAGGAGTATATATACGTCTACGTGCTAATTTAGCTCCTCTCATGATTTCTGGCACTTGGAACTTTGATTGTCCACCCAAGTTGGTTTCGATATAAATGTGATTTTATCATTCTCAATGGTTGTAAACTTGTGATTACAAAATCTCACACACGAGTTTCCAATCAGCCTAAGTTAGCAAAACGTCTGCGGCATGTCTTTGAAAAGAGGCAACTATCAGAACTGTGGTGAAAAATGTTGCTGCAATAACCCAATAAGTGGCAATAAATTCTATAATTACCCAAAGCTTTGTTGCCAGCTTAGTAGTGAGCATGCGCTGGCCGGACTGGACTAGACTTTTATGCTGATTCAGGTCATCAGGTGTGGTATGCATTTCGGCATGTTCAGGATCCCAGATACTAATTTCCATTCATCGACTCCCTGTCTAACCCACAACTCCAATTATCTTTATGCCCCACCTTGAAGTATAAGTGAAGCTATGTATTATATTGAGAGTGAATGCAGTGAAGAATCATAGAGTACATGGGGATACCAACCTGGGCTAACCCACATTATTTTTGCTTGAACACCAACCTGGGCTAAAATATAAGCACGTCGTTCGGTTGTCGGAATGAATAGCATTTTTTTTTCAATCATTGTTTCTCTACAGAGCATTAATGTTTGGTATGTAACCTTCATCCTTCAAAACCTCACATAATACTTGAAGTACTTAGAGAGATCTCCACTAGATTATCGCCAGCGTGAAACTCATGAAGTTGATTCCCAGTTTCAATCCAGCTGCAGCCTGGAGTCTTGCTGACACCCCTTTGTCTCATAAACGCTCTCATCCTTGCTGAGTCATCCCACAAATTTAAGCCTTTATAGATGTTTGATGAGATAAATAGTTTGAAGGCTCCAGTTCTAGAAGCAGCTGTACTACATCTGGTTTTTCTGGCATTCTCTTGATGAAATCCCAAGCTTCATGTACGTGTCCTGCACGTGGACAAAAGGTCAGCACTGCAGGAGTCATGCTCTACTACATCTGGTTTCGAAAGTAGAGCATGAAATCAAACAGTCGACGACGGTTGTCTACTAGTTCAATATGAACACAATGTAGAAAGTACTGCGACAAACGTGATGTCATTTGGCCGAGCAGCCCCAGCATCTACTGTCAAATGCTCAAAAAGGGAGAGTGCTTCATGGGCTCCCATGGAAAGCAAGTGCAGATATCATGGCGTTCCAAGAAACCTTATCTTTCTGGGGCATGTCATCAAACACTCCTGTGCATTGGCCAAGCTGCCACACTTAGCATACATATCAACTAATGCAGTAGCAACATAAATGTCATGTTGAAAGTCCCTTTCAGATGCATATTTGTCGATCCATATTCCCAAATCCAGGGCACCAACTGCGGCACGTACAGACAACATTCCAACAATGTGATCTTATCAGGGATAACATCTGCTTCTTCCATGCCATCAAAGAGCACCATTGCTTCATTTGACATTCCATTTTGAGCATACCTGTCCAACATATAAAATAATATATATTTACCACCCGACTCAGCCAACAGATACATTTGTAGAGAAAGACATACATTAATGCATTCCCATGAAAAAACCTTCATACATAAGACTTTCTATGAAATTCCAATGCTGATAGAAGTCTTTTAAGAAAATACATTTCTTTTGATTTGCCAAGCCAGGGTCTGAACTTCACGTACACACTCTCAGTCTCCCTAGGAATCCTTCAGTGACCTTTTTCCATTAGTATTTATAGTCTTTACCCCTATCAAAAACCTATCAGCTAACCTCTGACCTCTATGATATTATTACATTCACACGTTCAACTTTGAAGGCTTGCAGCAGGGGAATTCTTACATAGAAATCCTATCTACACTCAGAAAAAAAAATTACTTTAACAGTTCAAAGTCAGGAATGGAATGTTTGACAAGACATCATATCCAAATTCGTTCTCTTTAAAAAGTTTTCCTATCTGCAACTCTGCAAGAACCTAAAAATTATTTTCTCCTCACTGAGTAAATCAATTTCAAGTACTATTATGCTACCATATCAGATCTTAAAATCTCGATGAATATTAAGGTACTTGAATCCTAACCCCAACCGTATAACATCAAAAAAATGAGCAAAAGAGAGCATACAATGTAATCATAGGATTCCAAGTAACGCGATCCTTCTTCATACCATCAAACACCCTCCTGGCCGAACACAAGTCACCACACTTCCCATACACCCAATCAACGCAGACCCAAATAAGAAGAATTCAACTCCGACTTCTTCTCCACAACAGATTCGAAATAAGCTGTTTCAAAATTAGACTCTAACAGCAGCCATGTACTCTGAGAGCAAACTGAAACTTGTCAAAGCTCAAAGCCTCAATCCCAATATGAAGATGACACCAGTTGTTACCTGATTGTTACCTTCCTGCCAACTTGGATGAAGGAAAAAATATGCAATTTTAAGGACCTGAAGAAAAATCTATGTTTTTCTTTGAGGTCAATTAAAGCATATACTAAAACTCTTACCCAAAGACTTTATCACGGTGGTGCAAAGTTCAAACACTCAGAAATATAATCACTGTGTATGTTAGATTAATATTATTCAAACAGTGTTGGCTCAAGTCTTTCATAATCCTCCACTCGCAAACATAATAAAGCGATGGTGTCAGCCAGAACTATTCAAACAGTGTTTAGCCTCTACCATGGACCAACTATTAAATATGTTGCTGTAAATTAATGTTTTTACAAATTCCACGAGTCTTAACCAGCTCATACTTATGGAACCTAAAACAATCAAGTAGTTCATACTTATGGTGACAACAATGTGACCTTAAGTTTCTAAATACATATGATGTACTATGTAGCCACTCGATTCACAATGATCTATTACAGTTCAGTACCACATCTTGATTCTAAAACACAAAGTAAGCAAAAACACTCAGCAAAATTTAAGGAACAAGGGAGAATACCATGCTAGATTGACCTAATCATGATATGTACAAAGGATGCAAATTCACACTTTTAAAAACCAGTCAAGCAAACGTGAACCAAGAAAGAAAGAAAAAATATATATTATGCAATCATGCTAGAGGAATTAGAAGCACATACTTGTCCATGATGTATATAAGCTGTTTCCTGGCCCAGAATAGTTATTGGATTTCCAAGCCTCATACACTGCAAGTAAAGTCACATGGTCTCCCTCTGGCTGAAAAAACTTGGCTCTCTTTTGATCAGCTTGCTCTTGTTTCTCACTAGGCCTGCAAAATATATTGCCTGTCTGAATCATGGCAATGATGGTCAAAATCTCATCACTGCATCCAATATCCACACTGGCCAGTAGCATCTTAGATAGTGGTGGATCAATAAGAAAATCAGCCATTTTCCTACCCAGTTTGGTGAGAAGCCCCTCCTCATCAAGTGCTCCTAAACTGTATAGTTGTTCCATAGCAGAAATTACTGCTTGGGGTGAGGGAGGATCCATAAAATCAAACGACAGCAGATCATTGCTTTCATTGTAAGTGTGATTAACCCAAGATTTCTCCTCTGAATTTCTGGAACTGAATTAGGGGACAGCTCGTTGTGGTATGTGCTCTCAGTGTAGAGGCGGTAACATTTCCCAGGCCCAGTACGGCCAGCACATCCAGCCCTTTGCTTGGCTGATGCTTGTGATATTGGTGTTATGACCAGTGATTCCAGCCCCTGCTTTGGATTATAAACATTTTCCTTTGAAAATCCAGGATCAATTACATAAACTATCCCATTGATGGTTAGTGATGCCTCAGCAATACTAGTAGCGACAACTACTTTCCTCTTTCCAGGTAGGGCTGCCTCAAATATCCTCGACTGCATTTCAGTAGGAAGGGCACTATAAACTGGTAAGATAATTTACTCGGGCACATTTTTACCAAGACCTTTCATCCTCTCGAAAAGTGATTGACATGTGTAATCAATATCTTCCTGTCCTGTCAAGAAGAGAAGGATGTCCCCTTCTGGTTCTGTCAAGTGAATCTGTAGAACAGTAGTTAGAGATGCATCAAGATAATCACGTTCTGGCTGCTTGGTATAGACTATCTCTACAGGAAAGGTTCTACCCGGTATAGTGAAGATGTTACAGTCAAAGAAAAACCCTGAAAATTTATCAGCATCTACTGTAGCAGATGTGACAATCAAACGGAAGTCTGGTCTCCGCTTGATTAGATTCTTCAATAATCCGAAAAGAACATCTCTATGCATTGTCCTCTCATGAGCTTCATCAAGCATGACAACAGAGTACTGAGAAAGGTTCTCATCAATCAAAATCTCCCTAAGAAGCACACCATCAGTCATGTACCTGATGACAGTATCAGGGCCAGTGCAATCCTCAAAACGAATAGAATAGCCAACTTCCTCTCCCAAATGACAAACAAATTCTTCAGCAACTCTCTTGGCAACAGACATTGCGGCCACCCTACGTGGTTGTGTACACCTAATCTTACTCATTTTTGTGTAACCCGCTTCTGCAAGATATTGTGTTGCCTGGGTTGTCTTGCCCAAACCAGTCTCACCAATGACAACAAGAACTTGATTGTCATGCACTGCCTTAACCAATTCTTTCTTGAGCTTGTAGATGGGCAAGCTCTGTGTCTGTTCCTCAAGCGAGAGCTTTGATCTCGGCCCATAACTGACAGTCTCCCCAAAATCATCCCCCTCCATCCAGTCAGACATGTCATCGGCTGGCAAACCAACCCATTCATCCTCCTCTGCAAGGTGTCTCTCACCAATCTCTGGCATTGAATCTTCGCAAGGACGATTCAAATCCTCTGGGATTGAATCCAACATAGTTATTTGCTGCTCATCACGCACTTCTCTGCTCTCTTTATTAAGTGCAGATTGAAGCACAGCTACACAACCCTGAAGTGTGCTCTTCAACTCCTTATCCACCTCAAACTCCTCCACCCACTTCTACAACCCCAAATCCCCAAGGTCCCCACACGCCCCGAGCACACTCACTAAAGTTATCTCATTAGGCTCAATCCCAGCCTCCCTCATCTCCCCCAAACAACCCCACCGCCTCCTTCACCCACCCCGTCCTCCCATACCCAGCAATCATCGTGTTCCACGACACCAAATCTCTCTCAGGAATTTCATCGAACACCCTCCGTGCACTTCCCCCCTCCCCACACATGGAATACATCGTAATCATCGAATGACAAACATTGTAATCACTACCCAACCCGGCCTTTACGACCGAGCAGTTCCCGGTGCGACCGAGACGAATCACGGAGAGATTCCAGCACGAAATGAAGAGAAATGGGTAGGTGGATTCGTCAGGAGAATGACCAAGGAACTTCATATGGTAATAGAGGTGGAGAGCTTGTGGGTACATGTGCCAGGTGGTGGTGAGGCCCCGGAGCATGACGTTGAAAGCGTCGGAGTTGGGTTGGGGGATGTGGGAGAAGACAGAGGTGGCGTAAGGGAGGTGTTTGAGGTCGATGAGTTTGGGGAGGAAGAGAATGGGTTTGTGGATGGAGTTGATGAGCATTTTGGGTGTGGATTTGTTTGAGTTCTTTGATGGAGGTGCATTGTTTCAAGAGGTCGAGGAGTTTTCCCGAGAGGGATAGGAATTGGTTTGAGGTGGAAGAAGTGTCGGGGATTTGAAAAGCGATTTGGCGGGGTTTGAGCATTGCGTTTCGTTGTGTGTGCAAGTGTGTGTGAATGCTATGCTTTAAGTTGTCATGTGGTATTATATTTTGGTTAAGCATGATTTATGAGAGGAAACTCGAGATAAAAGCTGAGGAAGCTACCATAAGAGAATGAGTGAATAAGCAGTGACAACGATACTTCCAAATTTGCCATGAGAGAAAACCAATAGCAGTCATGGCTGCAGGCAGCTCGCGACTCACTCTTCCCTGTAGAAGAAGGGAAAGAAAGGCTGCCAAAGCAAACATCCAACCTATTTAGACTCTGAATATCAACTCTGGACCCTGATTGATGAAACCGCCAAGCTTGTTGTACCCAATCACACTCAAAGAAAAGATGCTCAGCAGATTCAGGTCGTTATAGCTCCACTTTAAAATACAAAGTTAAGTTACAATTTTCGCACACTTTTCAGTTAAATTTCTTCATCATAAACCATTCAATAATTAGATATGTTATTCACGATCATCTCTACAAAGTTTCATCTAATTTAGTAATCGTATATATATATATATATATATATACAGTTATATATTTATTTTATTTTTCTCAGATGCGGACGTCCACACAGTTTGCACCGTGCGGATTCGGCGACGCGCAACGACAATGTGAATGGTTCCGGCCGTACTTTCCCTTCTCAGCGCTCATGTATGTGCCGACTGGAGGTGCATCATTGGCCCATGGCGGCCGAAATCTCGAAATTTCTGCACGGTGCTAAGAAACATGAAATTTCGAGATACCGACCGTTGTGAGCCAGTGCTGCAGCTCCGACTGGCACAAACAGAAGCGTCGGGAGAGAGGAGTAGAACCAGAACCTTCCGCGATGACGGCGCACGCCACTGGTCGCCGAAGTTGCCGAATTTGCACCGTGCGAACGGTGTGGACATCCGCAATTGAGAAACCCTATATATATATATATATATATATATATATATATATATATATATATATATATATATCCTATGCAACCAACGACCTGAATCGGTTGAGCATCTTTTCTTTGAGTGTGATTAGGTACAACAAACTTGGCGCTTTCATCAATCAAGGTTCAGACTTGATCTTCATAGTCTAAATATATATAGTCTTTATGTGGAGTGAAGAATAACTTTAAAAATTGAAACAACCCAGTCCAAAACTAACATATTTACGCGTTAAAATCCAATTATAACAAGCAAACCAATATCTAATCTAAAATAATTGTAGCTGCACCCAAACCTTGGTTGGGCTGCCTACGTACCCTTTACAATGGATCAAGTCATT
The DNA here is from genome assembly GCF_933775445.1 of Argentina anserina. Taxonomy (NCBI): domain Eukaryota; kingdom Viridiplantae; phylum Streptophyta; class Magnoliopsida; order Rosales; family Rosaceae; genus Argentina; species Argentina anserina. Next base: position 6,225,482 of record NC_065875.1, read on the forward strand.
CGTAGTTCAACTTAGTAAGGTATAGCACCATTATGATCAAAGAGACAAGTCAAGAATCTTATTCTCGAGTAATTAAATAACCAACACATTTAGTAAAACCACTTAATTAATCCTTACTCCTTAGGTTGAAAACAGAATCAATCCAACGAATGGATTTTCATGATATACAATCCAAGAATGCGTATTTTCAATTAATCCTAACGGTTCTTAACTTCACTGATTCAATCTCACAATCTACTCCTGAATCCCCTACACTGAGAGGGTTATTTTACATTCCAAAACGAGGTCGAATTCAGGCGCCGCTGCTACCGGCGGCCTCCGATCAATACCAAATTTCATCAACACAATCTATTTATACTATTTTCTAAAAATACCTCATACCATTTTTTATTCGTAACTTTTTCATACGAACTCCGATTTGGGCATGTCGCGCGTCTACAAATTTGTATCGATGAGCCATACAACTTCTGTAAATGAAGTTTTCCCGTACACAACAAACAGTCAATATTTAGAGTCTCTACACTTAGTACGACTCCCGATAAAGGTAAACGTAAAATCGTAAGGGTAAAAGATTCGGGGTGTATCAATTATCCTCTCCTTATAAAAATTTCGCCCTCGAAATTTACATACCTGACAAAAAGGAAAAGGGGTATGGTTGCCTCTCCTACCTTTCGTCTCCCTAATTTAAATGATGATCTCCCAGGTCATACCCGCATCAGAGGGTGGTCCCACCACGCATCGATCCAATAACACACACATCTCGGAATACGACTATTGTTCTTTATATAATTCGGAATGAGTACCTCTTAATAAAAGAGTTTGACTCGAAATATCCTCTACTTAAATATTGAATATTTCTAAAAATTGGGGTTACCCCACAAATGACAACCAAGCACCTCTACGACTCTTGCGATATCCTATCACGACTGTTGCATACCTACTACCCTGATATACTATAAATCATTCAATCTCAACTCAAAGGATTGCCAAGGCCACAAGAGATCCATTCTCTAAAAGTGACACCAAAGGATAAACAAAATCAATTGATCAATTCCTTAAACGATATTATGTTCCATACTTAAGCAATGCCAACAGTCCACACAGTTCATTTCTATGTTCTCATTACGGTGGTAGTGACGCAACTAGTGGCCAACTGAAATATGGTCACAACCAAAATTTCGACCAAATTACCGAATTAAGAATATGAGGGAAGGGGTAATGAGTCTTTATTATTAATACACCGAGAATAGTCCCCAACTGTCCACACCAAGAAATTTATTTAGATAAATAAAGACTCGTCGGAAATATCACACTCTACCTTGAGCTTTTTCAAAGTGACAAGATAGCAGGGAAATTGCCCTCAACATCTCGTCTCACGAGGAATCACTAAAAATATAAAATTAACCAAATAATCTAATTTTCAATATCCTTTAGCCCCCAACCGAAAAGGACACGAGTCCATGAAGATCATGACCTCCCGGGTCAAAACCGAATCAGCAAATGGTCCCACCACCCTACGATCCAATAGCAATGGCTCACACAATACAAGTATTGCAATACGTATCGAAATACGTACTGCTCTTATTATTCCACACAATCGAAAAGTTATAATTCGAACTACCTCTCGAGTCAATGCAAAAACATTTCTTCCTAAGAGTTCTCAACTCATAATTCATCTATAATTAATCGATTGTGTTAAATCGATCTGTTACTATGAAGCATAACATTCAACCAATAGGACCACTGTCAAATGGAGATTACCAAAATAACCTAACACCTAGGGTGACTCGTGCAGGGACCACTATCAAATGAGGCATATCGAAATTTTGGCATAGTCTCACATGAAAGTAGCTAACCTTACCTGCACAAAACGACACTTCTAATAATCACAAAACCACCTCAACACCTGGAGCCATCTACTCCTCCAGTCAAAATGTCCTCCACGATATTTAAAACAAATTCAGGCATCAACAGTAATAAATCACAACCTATAAAATTCATAAAGATGTCTATTACGCTATTAGATGTGAGGACACATAACATCGATTGACCCCTGGAGCTTTCCGCTCCTCTTAGACCACAACCACCAAACCCACTTTAAGACAACAAAGGTCATTAATTAACGAGAATCTCGTTCCTGAAGTAATTACTAAAATGTCGAAACTAACTTATTAATTTCTGAGATTTCCAATCTCGGATAAATATCCGATAAAATATAGAAAATAAACTAACCCTGCCAGTCTCCGAAAAGTAATAATCATACAATAGAAACAAACTAACCATGCTAGTCAAAATAATAACTCAATAACAGAAACTGGACTAGCCCCGCTAGTCAAAAAGATATCTCAAGTCATAAATGCAAACTAGCCCCGCTAGTCCAAATAATACTATCAGGTCGTATAATGTGGACTAGCCCACTAGTCAAAATAATACTTTCAGATCATAAACTATAAACTAGCCCCGCTAGTTAAATAATACTTTTACACAATTAAGGATCATTATAGAACTTTGACTAGCCCCGCTAGTCTACATAAATAATTAAGAATAACTAAAAGCCGACTAGCCCTGCTAGTCGAAACAATTGTAGCAAATAACAAAAAATGGACTAGCCCCGCTAGTCAAATAGGATAATCAATAAAAATGGGCTAGCTTTGTTAGCCTGAATTAAATATATAAGAAACACCGTACAATATGTCCCCCGGACAAAATATATATACATATATAAATATCAAGTTCTCAATACTATCACGTCACGTTCACGGAGAGGGTATTGAATCATCATATCATTGCCGGCTAAGTAACATCTCCTCCCATGCGGCATCACCTCCCAAGCGGGAAAATGATATAGTATACTAACATAGTCATCTCAAAGTGTATGGTCTCGACAACAATGAGTGAACTAGCCCCGCTACTCACAATGTAATAAATGAGGATAATCGTAAAAATAGATATCATTCTTATCCGTTGATCATGCCCCCTTTTTATGTTGCTAAAAGAGAGGATATCGGAAAGAATGAAATATGATTTCGTTGATCGTGCCCCTTTTATAGGATTAAAGGAGAGGATACCGGAATAAAATAGAAAATCATTCTTATCTGTTAATCGTACCCTCTTTATATAGTTAAAGGAGAGGATACCCGATTAAGAATAGATAGAACGAGTACGATTCCCAACCGTACGTAAAAATCTCAATATCAACCAAGAGAGTTTCAAAGGAGGAAAATAAAATAATCTGATATGTCCCACATGTTGTATAACTCTCAAATATACTCATAACAGTTCCGAGAATCTCATTCCCGGTTAAATAATCAATAAATTTCCAAATATCACAAAAGGCGTTATATAAATTTCTCAGATTTATTTCCATGAAACTAAATGGTTATATCATTGTACATAATCAAGAAAAATAATTAAAATCATATATTTTCCCGAGAATTCCATTTTCGGTAATTTCTCAACAATTATAGTTTTCCGGAAATCTCATTTCCAAATAACTAACAAAAATAATTATTCATAAATCAAAATTATAATTCCAAGATAACAAATAATTCAATAAATAGGTATGCATTTATTAAATAAACGTCCACTCACGGTAAAATCTGGCATCTAAATTTGATTATTGTAAACGTAAACCGGGCAACCTCAATTAATTTCAACTTACAACCCCATTTCCAGAAGAACATGGAGAAAAGCCGAGTCAAATTGATGAAACTCACTCATCTCGGTTTTAAGTGAACGCACGCATGAATCCATAAAAACCTAAGATTTCAGAGACACAAATTTTTCCAAAATAAACGTATCGGTCTCCCACATCTTAGCAAGCTTATCGGTCAGAGGATCATCTGATACCAAATGAAACGATTCGACCCAAAACTAACATATTTACGCGTTAAAATCCAATTATAACAAGCAAACTAATATCTAATCTAAAATAATTATAGCTGCACATAAACCTTGGTTGGGCTGCCTACGTACCCTTTACAAGGGATCAAGTCATTCGTAGTTCAACTTAGTAAGGTATAACACCATTATGATCGAAGAGACAAGTCAAGAATCTTATTCTCGAGTAATTAAATAACCAACACATTTAGTAAAACCACTTAATTAATCCTTACTCCTTAGGTCGAAAACATAATCAATCCAACGAATGGATTTTCACGATATACAATCCAAGAATGCGTATTTTCAATTAATCCTAACAGTTCTTAACTTCATTGATTCAATCTCACAATCTACTCCTGAATCCCCTACACCGAGAGGGTTATTTTACATTCCAAAATGAGGTCGAATTCGGGCGCCGCTGCTACCGGCGGCCTCCGATCAATACCAAATTTCATCAACACAATCTACACAACATTTCTAACAACTTTCTAGTTTACTACAAAGACCAAAACCAAGCCTAAAAAGACCATTTTATGAAGAACACAAAATCAACACGATTCACAAACCCTAAAGTTTCAATTCGTCGATTCTCTTACCTCAGTGCATGTTGGCTCGATTCCTTTAGAGGTTTTTCTGCTGGAAATGAGACCTTCAAAACCCCTCAAAAAACTCAAGCTATGGCGGCCAGAGTAGGGAGTTCTGATCAAAAGATCAATCGGCAATGGCGAAGCTTCTAGGCGACGCCGCTCCAACACGGGGGCGAGACAGGGTCGGCCACCAACCCAGATCGACGGACGATCGAGCTGGCTCTTGAATGGGACCGGTGCGCCGGTCTGAAGTGGTTGGACGACAGTGTTCCAGATAGAAGAAGGTGGAGGGGTCAGGTTAGGCTCGGGCTAGGGCTCGGGAAAGTGAGACTTTCCTCGACAAACAGTACCGCCAAAATTTGAAATTTCAGTTTCTTCCTCTCTTTTTTCCTGATTTTCACCTATATTTATGAACAATGCCACCAAAATTTGAAATTTGATTCGTAACGTTTTCATACAAACTCCGATTTGGGCGTGTCACGCGTATACGAATTCGTATCGATGAGCCCTATAATTTCTGTGAATGAAGTTTTTCCGAAAAACTTACGCATAAAAAAGTCAATATCTAGAGTCTCTACAATATCTAGAGTCTCTACGACTCCCGATAAAGGTAAAAGTAAAATCGTAAGAATAAACAATTCGGGGCGTATCAAAAGTTACAGAGTGAAATTCTTTATTTGACTCACTTTTCGACACAGTTCCAGCATATGTACTATATGTATGTTAAAACATAATGTAGATCACTCCTGTAAAGTTTCACTCAATTTGAAGATCATTTAAGCGTTAAAACATTATTCAATCACTGAACGAATCGAATCTATTCGACCTGAACCATTCGTGTAAATCACAATTACATAAGGTCAAACTTTACGTAATTTTGATTTACATGAATGTATAGATCACTCCTGCAAAGTTGCATCTAATTTGATAATTGTTTGACATTCCGTAATCGTGATTTACACAAATGGTTTAGGTTGAACAGATTCAATCTGTTTAGTGATATTTCAACACTTTAACGATTATCAAATTGGTTGAAACTTTGAACTATATTGATACACTTATGAATATTACTATTTGTTCTATTGAGAGAATGATCAAATCAGCTAAAAGATTCATCTAAATTAAGATACAAATCCCTCATATACAAATGACATGATGCGTTCAGGAATAAGCCTGACCTCCGATAGCCCAATTTTTGTCCTCTTACATATCGTTGTAGGATTGGCCATTTTATTAATCCTTTTTTTTTCTTCCGCTAATTGATTAGCCTTTGAATTTTTATGAGTCTTTTGTCCTTACGGTTGGCGTTCCACCTCCGTTGCGATATAAACTTCTTTACCACGCGTGAAGCTATGGGCCTATGAGAGCTTTCTCTTAGCACAATCCATATAAATAGAAAAGGAATCGAAGTTCATATAAATTATAAAAGGATATATCTGACGAATCCTGAAATGGTGATGGGTAATGATGTTCATAAGATCAACAAATTGATGTTCATTAAAACCGGTTATAACAAGAAGTGGTGAGACCCATTCAAGAGAGAGAGAGCTGAGTCAAAGTCTCAGAGAGAGGAGTAACAGCCCAGAACTTCTAAGGATTTTGGCAGGACAAAACAGAGAAAAGGAAAATCTAGTTTAGTCATAGATTAGGAAATAGACAAAGAAAAGAAATGTGGAATCAAACAGAGGGCATGAAGCTTACCACAAAATGCTGGACAAGGCTACTGGAACTAGGATAATCTCGTGACAAGAGGAAAAGCAATGGCAGAGGTGCAGTGGAGGCAAAACCCAGAAAATGGGAAATTCAAAGTTAAACCCAATTCGAGAAATTGAAGGAAAGAAACGAATTGGGTCGGGTATGAAGATGAAGAGTTGATCTTACTAATAAGTCTGAATAGCTCGTCGGACCTCGTTTATTTGGCGGAAATCTCCAAAAAAAACTTGAACTGTATTTTAATGATTAGCTTGAAATCAGAAGTGTGAGCACGATCTACTAATACAGTTGTGTGGAGGAGATGGAAAAGAATACGAAGACTTGGATGCATGTGTGATTCTCTCTAGACATGGCAGACAGAGGTGGTGGAAGTGGTTATGCGTTTTCTAGAGAACGAAAGAGAGAGAACAAGAGTAATGGTGAAAGTTAGTGAAAGTGGAGGGGTAATACTGTTATGCCCCAAATTTTTTACAATTCCTTACTATTTTACTTTTATCTTTTACTCAAATCGAGAGTCGTACTAAGTGTAACGACTCTAAAAGTTGAAATTTCGATGTGTAACTTTTTCGAGAAAACGTCATTCACGAAAGTTGTAGAGCTCGTCGATACCAGTTCGTAGACATGTAGCACGACTAAATCAAACTTCGTATGAAATATTTACGAATCAAAAGAGCATTTGGACATTTTTGGAATTTAGTATAAATAGGGGTGAAAATCAGAAAATGGAAAAAGAAATTCAAAAACCGGTTAGTGCCACTGTTCACGTGATTTTTCCTTGGAATTTCTCTGGCGTCGTTCTCCTCCGTCCAGCCACCAGTCGACTGGTTTTCCCCTCTAGGCTCGAATCGACCGGTTTGGAGCTTCAATTCAAGCTCCATCTTGATTTGGATTTCAGTGCATTGTTTCAAATTTCGAATGTGCTTTCCGGCCACTTCCCGACCGATCTAGACTTCAACACATGTATGAAAAATATTTAGTTTCGTGTGATCTACAACGGTTTTGTTGGGATCGAGTGGTTTTGGAGAGGTTGTGGAATGGTGGCATGTGGGGTCCACGCGCAACCACTGTGGTGGTGCATGCAATGGTTTTTGGGGCACTGAGTTGCTCTATCGAGTAGTGTTCATCGATATGAACCCGACGAAAGATATTTTGACAAATTTGACTATCGTTGGAGCTATAAAGAGTATTGGTAATAGAGAATTATGAATTTGTGATTGTGTATGAATGTGAATCGTTGTTGATATGTTACTCCTTGACTCAGGACGTTGTACGGACGCTTCATTTGATGAGGAACCTTACACCGGGTGATACTAGCTATATACCGGGTGATACTAGCTATATACTGTGAGTGTACCTTGTGTTTAAATATATATGCATGCGGCTTTATTTTCCGGGATCATTGTTTGATTGTTATGTGCTAAGAATGTGAATGACTTGATTGATAATGGAAATGGTATTGTGTGCTTGTAATGAGGTTATGATGTTAATTATTGTGTGATCGTTCGGGTTGTAGTTGTTGTGGTTTCAGTTGGTTGGAGTGATTGGCTTGATGGAAAGTTGAAGTATGAGTGGCTTGATCCCTTTACAAAGGGTACGTAAACTCAAGTTAGGTTGTTATAGTGGTATCAACATCGTACTAGAGGAATGGTGTGTTTAAACATTTAGTTAGTTGTTTATGAACATGATGATACTTTTGCGATGGGTTGATGTTATGTCCGGGACGGTGACTGTATATCGGTTTACGAGTGAGAAATGGGTTTATGTATGGGGCTTTTGTCGAATCATGTGAGGTTAGTGTATACAACCGGAAGAGAGGGGATGAACCGACAAAATCGGAAAAAAAGGGATGAACCGGCACCCGGAAAAGAGGGGATGAACTGGTAGAACGGGAAAAGAGGGGATGAACCGGAAGCGGTGTCTATGTTACCAAGTCGCTAGAAGAGAGGGAATATACTAGTAGACTCCCGATAAAGATTTAGAAAGGAGATGACTGGTAAATCGTCGAGTCTTATGTGATCTCATGTTTGCTTCCTGAGTGGACGTTATTTTAAAAATAAATTTACACAGTTCGATGTTTATAGAATGTTGTATGATTGTTATTGACCCCGTCATCTTAACGGGTTGGGTAGTTGATAGGAGTACAAAGTGTGACGTTCTTAATGTATTGATGCCCTATTCTTATGCTTTGTTATTTCCTATTTAGTTGTTTTATGTTCATATTTATTATTTGTATGATTTAGTAGAGCTATGCCGAATTTGGATGTTTTGATGATGACATTGTGCTAAGTGTTAGAAATTCTTATTGAGCTATGATTCCTTACTCGACTAGAATTATACTTTGCTATTTTATTCTTTCCTATTATGTAATCGTTGATTTCTTTCAGGTAAACTTGTTTCGATTTTGTCTATGAAATAGCTACTTGATTCAATTTATATAAAGTTGCGATTTCAAGTTTTGGTTTTATTATTCTAGGTTTCTGCCATGATATGTTCTTGAATGATTTCGATAGCTATGTGTCGTGATATTTAGGTTGTTGCATTAAAGACTTATGCTATGAACATGCTTATTATTTTCTATGTAGTTTCAAAATTGTATGATTGTTGGTTAAGTAGGTGACATGCTTAATGAATTCAATGTGCATGGCGTTGGAATTACATGGTAGAATGAATATGTTACATTTCGATTAAGACCGCTTGGGAAGAGTCAAATGTGTTAAGTATCTATGTGTTTAGGTTACTGCTTAGAACCCTAATTGCATGGTTCAACCTTAGTTATCCATGATAGTGTCTCGGCATGATTCTTAGAGGAGGATTAGAACTTGTTTTCGTTATCTTTATATGAATTGTTTGGTGATGGTTTGTGTAAGTGTTGATCGATCACATGTATATATTAGTTTAGGTTTTATTTTATGTTTTTATCTTTCGATCCGAATCTATATCAAAACTTATATCTCTTTGTGAATTCGTTGTTAAATATTTGTGATTCTATGTCCTCGTGGATCCCCGGTTTGTGAACGATACTCTCTTGCTTTATATTATTAAAAAGAGTGAACTGTGACATTTATATAATGTAGTGGGTTGTGTATGTGTACAAAAATGGTAAATATGATACATATATATGGGTTGATGTATTATATAATGTTACAGTTTCTATTTAAATTATGAGATGGTAATGTTCTTGATTAATTGTGGCGGATGATACCGGAAGGGAGATAACGTACTTTCCGATATAATGGATTATTAGGGTGACAATTTAAATGTTGTTGTGCAATAGTCGCTTGGTTGTAGTATAATAACATGTATGGATTGTTATATTGTACGTGGTTTTAACATTGAGTCTTGTTTAAACGTTTTCTGGTATTCGGACGTTGTTGGCAGTATTTAGAACCAACCTTAGCCGGGTGTCGGTTACGATTCAGTTAGAGCTCTATTCTGTCTGCCAGTATACTGCATGAGGGATAACAGATGGGTTGCTTGGGTCTCATGAGTACCCATGTTTTTGAGTGATATTGGGTAACAGATGGGATGCCTAGTGTTTGTCGGTGTACTGCATGAGAGATAACATATGGGTACCTGGATCTCATGAGTACCCATGTTTTTATGATTTTGGGTAACCAGTTGGGTTGCCCAGTACATATCAGTGTACTGCATGAGGGGTAACAGATGGGTTGTCTGGGTCTCATGAGTACCCATGTTTTTTAGTGATATTGGGTAATAGATGGGTTGCCCAGTGTTTGTCGGTGTACTGCATACGGGGGAATATATGGGTATTTGGGTCTCATGAGTACCCATGTTTTAAATGATTTTGGGTAACCAGATGGGTTGCCCAGTGTCTCATGATTACACATATTTTTAAATGATATTGGGTAACAGATGGGTTGCCCAGTGTCACATGAGTACATTGGTCTTTAAATATTATCTGTCATATTTTCTTTGTATGCGATGTATGCAAGGTTCTAAAAAGCGTTAGGCGGTATGCAAGCAGACAACCACCTCCTAGAGCCTAGACGGTTAGGCGCCCTCCTAGGCGGCGCTTAAGCAATTTTGAATTATTAAATATTTAATTATTTTTATACATATATTTAAACTATTTTAATGATAAAAATATATAATGATATTTAATATTAATTTTTAAAATACTTGAAATAGTCTAAATTCACATACCTTAAGTAGAAAATCCATAAAACAATATTTGAAGAAAAGATAAATAATGAAAAAAATGAAATAATACTAAATCTCAATCTATTTCTCTCCAAATTATTTCCTAACTCATTCAGTATCGGACTCAAACTTAATATTCATAAAAAAGATAAAGAGTGAGAGTTTCGGCCTCTTTTAGTTTTTTTTTAATGTCAAATGATGGTTGACCGTCTAGGACTAAATATGGCTGATTAGACCATCTAGGACTGAATAAGGCCGCCTAATTCATAAAACGCCACAGATTGCCGCCGAGGCAAAAAGCGTGGCGGTGGGTGACCTCCTAGCGCCTAGGCGGCCGCCTAGACCGCTTTTTAGAACACTGGATGTACATTATACTGTTGGTTTACTCATACGAGCTGAAAACCTTACTAGGTTTGTGTTTACAATCCCAGTGCACCAATTCGATGGTGTAGGGGATAGTTATGCTGGTGGGGATTAGCAGATTTGGAGGGTTACTCTGAAGATTTATTTCTTCTGTTTGTGGTGAGGATTGAGTGAATTTTACATTTCCATTGGTTATAATATTGAAGTATAAACTGGTTATGTATTATTCAAGTCAACTAAGTCGTGCTATGGACTCAGTTGTGGTACACTGTTATTATAAGATGATTTCAATATATTTGAGATTGTTTTAGAGTTTTCATGCCTTCAAATTCGAATTTTTATCATTTGAAATTTCAGGGCTGTGACACAAGGAATGGATCCCGTTTTGATCCTCGGAATGATGTCAACATCTTTAATCATGCTAACTTTTCATGGAGTATGTTCAAGATATTAATCTTACATATATTGTAGTTTTCAGGGAGAGTCGATATCACGGGGAGTATCCTAAAGCATATATAATGTTCTAATCATTGTGTACTCTTTTGTCTTTTGTCCAGGGCTATTTTATCCCAATGGGTTTTGTTATCTTGCAATGTTTTGATGAGGCACACCTTTAATATGATAATTCTATTGTTACTTCATCTTGAAGATGAATTTAATTGACATAAAAATATGCATTTGCACACCTTTTTCCTTCGATCATGGTTTTTTCCTACTGCGTTTGCAGGCAAGGTTTTGGTGTAGCAACTATTATGTATTTATCTCTTATGGACACGTGTGACCTCACTCGTAGCCTTCAATTCAACCCATTTTTTCACCTGCATCAACCCTACGACCTAAAACCTACTCCCTGCCACCAAACATCCAACCACGCACCGCCCTAGGCGGTAGCACGTGTACCACACTCTCCTCCACCCAAAAATTCAACAAAACACAAAACTTCGAACAACAAAAACATACATCACATGGAGTAGTACATTTTCATACCTGCAGCTAGCACCAAATCGGCCGGAAACTTCGCCGCAAGAAAACTTAGATCGAAGGTTGTATTCGACGGTGTTGTTGATCGATTCGATCCTCTTCACTGATGGAAATGTGACTGGAAGGAGGGGAGAAGATTAGCTACGGCGGCCTCGTGCCCCAGACTCGCCGGCGACGTCGGATTCGACGATGTCGAATCTGTGCGATCTCAGGTGCGGCTGAAACGTTGTGCGGGGTGGTGTGCCACCACCACAGATCGATGCGGCCTGGTCATGCATTACAAAGTCAACTATCGAGAATGTGTAGAATTTGAATTTACTCAAAACACCATTTTAATAAGTTACATGAATTTAAAAAAAATATATAATGAAAATTCAGGTTATTACGGAATGAGTCAATTGTAGGTCTATATGACAGTAAAACTCAAGTTGAATTTTTTTGTTTTTTGGCCGCATTCAAATCTTACTTTGAAAACCCAGAAAATCCCATATCTAAGATCTTTTCATTCTTCTTCAACCTCCATCTGATTCAATATGTATTACCATGATTTGGTCTTAGAGATTAAACCCATCCCTAATTTCATATCAAAACCTTTCCGACCACTATCCCTAAATTCATATCAAAACCATTCCCACCACCATCCCTATATTCATATCAAAGCTTAGGAAGCACGGAAACACGGGGGAAGATGCGTTTCCCGCTTCCGAAGCGGAACCACTACAGAACCGCAACGGAAACACGTTTCCAAAAAAAAAAGTGTTTTGAAAACGCGGTGGAAACGTGAGTTTCCGAAAAAAGTGTTTTGGAAACGTGAGTTTTTGATAAAATAAGGTTTTTATGTTTTTTGTTCTAAAAAATGAAGGGCTAGACCTACTTTCGTGAAGTCAAATGACTCATTTCGACATATTTTCAACCTCCCGCTGAGTCACCGACCCTCCCTCCCTCGTATTGATACTTAGATCTCTCATTATATTTATGTTATTTCGAATGTAGAACACTAAGTTATTTAAGTTATTTGAGACTTTAAGTTACTTAAACTAAAAATTTGTTATTATGTTTATTATTTTTTGTATAATATATATATATATATAATTTTTATTTTGACGTTTTCAAAATGTACCCGTTTTTTTAAAAAATTGAAAAAAAAAATGCTCCCGCGTTTCGAAACGTTTCCCTTCAGCGTACCCGTACCCGATTCCGTGCAGCCTAGATCAAAACCATTCTCACCACCACCATCCTTAAGATCAAAACCATTCCCACCACCACCCTAAATTCTAAATTCATCCTTAAGCTCAAATTATTGTGTTCTTTCTCCTATTTGCTCCATTCTGATCTTCAACTCGAAATCCATTCAAGTCGGAGGGCCCGACCTTTTCCGACGTCAATCGATGTTAATAGGAATAGTGGCGAAGCTGCAAATCTGGAAATGGTCTATATCCACCAGTTCATTAAAAAAAACGACATGGGTCTTGTATTTTTACCAAGTTATTCTCTAACAATTGTTAAATATTACCGTTATTACCTCGTGAACCATTGAAAAGCTGGACAATTTGGATTGGGTAAAATATTATTTAAATCGTCGGTGCCTATGTTTAAAGGTGCATACAATCCGTTTCCTAAATTTTATCCCAGATCTTAGTCAGAAAATTATGCACCAATATTGAAATCATGAAAGAATTAATAAAACGATTGCAAAAGTAGGAAGCTTTAGTTAAAGGATGATGGAAGAAAAAGAGGAATTGGGGCTGGGGCTGGGTCCGGGTAAGGGTTAGGTTTAGGTGGATAAACCACCTCAATTTTACACAGACTACGTATATTTTGATATATGTTCAAAAAGTGACACCAAATAATCTTGTGGACAAAGTACCGACCATCACTAGCACCAAAACAAAAAGATACAAAGTGAAACACACATTAATTGATACACAGTAATGAAATAGATATTTGATGTCACATACAAAGATTACAAATTTCTCATTTCCCCTGCTCTTGGATTTTTGCTTCAACTTGATTTCAAATCTCAACAACTTTTGTAACTGCATGTGAAAATATTAAATTCCTTGGTGTGAGTGTGGATTATCCCTCCCCTCCCCGTATCTTACAACTTGATAACTTAGACTAAGGGTCGGCAATGGGCCGAGCTCACTACCACCAGGTACGAGCCGGGTTTTAAGATTTTTTCCAATTTTTCGGGCCTGGCATACTAATGAAATCGAGACCCATGGGCTACTCACGGGTCCGGGTTTTACGGGTTTTTCCGGGCTGGCCCGTGTCCATTATATTTATGTGTAATATATATGTTTTATAAAAAAATAGGATATTGTAATTATTTAACTAAATATAGTACAAATAATAAGAAATATAACTAAATAATTTAACTAATTAACATATATAACAAATAAATACATATAAAATTATTAATTTTTAAAATTAATAGACTTTCAGGGGGTTTTTGATCGGGTCGGGCTTTGGCCTTATGAGCTCCAATGGGCCGAGCCTTGGGCCGGACCGAGGTTTTGAACCCTCGGCCTCTACCCGGCCTTATACCCATAGGGTCGGACTACCCACGGGCCGCCCATGGACTTTTAGGCCCCGTGAGCCAAATGATGATCATTAGCCCACTACCACCAGGCTTGGCATATACTTGTCCAAAATAAATTTGTCAGATTATAAAGTCATAGTGGCATTTACGTAATAGAAAATTATTTAGTGATACTAAACCACATTTGAATTAACTAAAAACTCACTTTTCATATTTCTTATACAAATTAGGACATAATGCCAAAACTTAAAGAATAAGTAAAACAAAATTGATTAATTAATTAATACAAAAATATCCAAAATACCATTATTTTCGTGAAAATTACGACTCTTAGATCTAACAAATTTCTCTCTCCTCATTTTTTTAGTTTTTTCCGGCAAATTTATGTTTTCCGGCCAAACCACCGGCAATTTGGAGGTGAGCCAATATATAAAGTTGTTCATTATGTCATGAGCTTTCATTTAAGTACCATATTGCATATGTTTTGAGAAATTTTGAATTTTTTGAATTTTGCTCACAGTAGCAGTTAGTTTCTCAATCGACAGTAATAGTTAGACTTATAGTCGACAGTAGCAGGTACATTCCAAGTCGACAGTAGCAGTTAGATTCATAGTCGACAGTAGTATGTACATTCCAAGTCGACAGTAGAAAATGTCTTCCAAGTCGACAATAGCATCTAGTTTTTAACTCGACAATAACAGTTAATTTTTATAGTCGACAGTAGCAGATAGCATCTTCATTAATAGTAACAAACACTATGGGTAAAAAATGGGTAAAAAATTAAAATATTTTATGACATGTGACAACTTTTCATAATTTGGTCCTTATTTTTAAATTTTGGTTATTATTTGTTTTATCAAATTAACTAAATTGTTGTCTTATACTTTTGAGTAGTTTGTTATTTACGTAAGTCAGTGTAAATTGAGGGCTGAGTTGTCAACTTATCCTGTCATATTTTGTTACCTTTTTCTTTTTTGAGTCGTGCAACCTGAAACCTTTAAATTTCTTTTGTTTTTTTTATTGTTTTCTTCTTCTCTCCCTCTTTGGGTTTTGACCGTTACTTTTTCCTCAACGTCTCTCTCTCTCTCTCTCTCTCTCGGATCAAAGCTTCTTCTTCTGCTGCAATACCCAGGTATATTACACCCCTCTTATCTATTGTTCTGATTCATTTGGGGTGTTCTGTCTCTGATCTGTAATTCTGTATTCATTTGTTACAACAGTCTTATCAAGCTGGTTTTTTTTTCTTTTTCTGGGTTTCTTCGATATGGAAGCTCTTTCTGCTAGTTTCCACCGGCCCCTATATTGTAGTTCAGTACTTCCAGAAGTGGGTTTTCTTTTAGAATATTGTATGTTCATGTTCACTAAAAGATGAAACAAGAGTGATTGGTTTCTCATGTTTATGATAGTATCAAGTTGTGAGCTTTTTTCTTCTCTGTTGAATCTGTTGAAAAATATTGACCGTGTGATTCTTAGTTGGAAATCTCTAGATTTCATAATTGCATGATAGCTTCATGTCTTGATTATAATGTTTCTGTGTGTGTGTGTGTAGCTTCTTCACCTTCTTGTGTCAATTTCCTATGAACCATAAGATTTCAAAGAGGATTTATTCAACATGTTTTACTAAATTGATTTGTTTGTCTATCTTCTTGTGTGCATCTCTGTTCAGATTTCACTTGGGCTATTAGTAATTTGATCTCTCTAGTGTCTCTCCAAGTCTCTCTTTTTGTTACTTTACTTTAGACCTTTATCTTCTTTTTATATACCCTTCTCTTATAACTTTTGAAAGTTGCAACTGAGGAGATCAAACTTCAACTTGAAAACCTTTATCTTCTGTTTGCATTGCTTTTGCAAATTGTTTTTGAATTTCTCTTTTTCATCTTCCTCGATTACCTGCTTTGAATCATTATTTCATTCTTAGGTTTGTTAGTTTTTAAATTTTAGCCTTATATAGTTATATTGTTGTTCCACAAGGCTATCACTTCAATCAATTTGTAAAAAAACTCAAAGAGCTTCATAATCCAATGAAGGAACAGTGATGAAAGATTTGTCTCTTCTTTTGCTGAGAGTTCTTTTGAGAATAGTTTCTTGGCATAAAGTTATGTGCATAGGACTAAGGAGGGCCAGGAGACTCTAGTGCTAGTACTTTAGTAGGCAGTTGTTGCATAACCTGGATATAATAGGTGTTTTCAGATGTATCGACAGATAGGAAAAGCCGTAAAAGAATCTCAGCTTTACTAATTGTGCATATGTTCTTGAATCGTCTTATGACTTGCATATAAAGAAAAGTACCCAAATCTTCCAAGTGGTTTTAGTCTATAAGAGATCTTAATTATGTGTATGTTGGTGCTGAAATTTGATTTCTCTGCAGATTATTTCTTCGTCTTTGTTGGAGTGAGGCTGTTAAACTCCTCTGTTAATCAGGCTCATAAATATACTCATGAATCTGGCAAGAAATACAGAAGACTACCCTTGTGATTTTGGTTTTGATCCGAGTCTGAAAAATTCATAGGCCGAGAGGAAAATTTAACAGAAAGCTGGAGATGGGATGTTCTACATCCAAGCTAGATGATGAAGAAGCAGTTCAACTTTGTAAGGATCGAAAAAGATTTATTAAACAGGCTCTTGAACAAAGAACACGATTTGCTTCTGGACACTTGGCCTATATCCAGTCCCTGAAAAGAGTATCAGCAGCTCTTCGTGACTATATTGAAGTTGATGAGCCTCATGAGTTCTCACTAGAGTCCTTCATAACCCCACCATTCACACCAATAAAGAATACTAGTCCTGGTTTTATCTGTGATAGTACACCTAAGATCAGGAGGATTTCATCAAAATCCTACTCACCTGCACAAATCCCATCCGGACCACATTCATCTGTTAAGGTACATTACTTAAGATCAGGAGGAAACCCAGCAGTGTCAGTGGAAGAGAGACCACCTCGATCACCAGAGATGGTCAGAGTAGAAGCTTACTCTCCAATACACCAGTATGGAATGGATGGTTTCTTTGCAATGCAGTCATCACCTATGATCTCCTCTTCATTTTTCTCCTATTCCCCCAACAACAGGCCCAGTATCCCTCCACCTTCGCCTCAACATTCTCAATGGGACTTTTTCTGGAACCCATTTTCATCATTAGATTATGGTTATCCCACTCGAACTAGTATGGATCAGACGGTCATGGATGATGAGATTAGAGGACTAAGACAGGTCAGAGAAGAAGAAGGAATCCCTGACTTGGAAGAAATTGAAACTGAGCAAGAGGATTGCTGTGATGAGAGAAATATAACACAAGAGAGGGCAAAAGTGGATCTAAATTACAACAGAGAAGAAGTTATTGTTGAAGACGTTGATGAGGATGAGGATGAGGATGAGGAGATGGTCAGTGGAAATGAAAATGAGCATGAAGCAGAAACATCCTCCCATGGTCATATTAGTATAGAGGTGCGAGCTCAAACTGCAAGACAAGTTGAAACTAGTAACCAAGGAAGGGCAGTTGTTGATCAAGAGGCTAAGGAAGAAACACCAGGATTTACTGCTTATGTAAACCGTAGGCCAACGAGTATGGCAGAAGTTATCAAGGATTTGGAAGCTCAGTTTGTGATCGTTTGCAATGCAGCTAATCAGGTCTCGGCGCTGTTAGAGGCCAGCAGAGAGCAGTGCCCATCATCCTCCAATGAACTATCAGGTTTTGCTTACTTGGCTTTAACATTAACTGTTACATGATGCCCTTTGCATCTAGGCGTTTTTTTCCATCTTACTATATTATATGAGGAGGCCTGTACTAGTTATGGAGATAAACGAATTGAACGTTTACTCTGACTGGAGAAGACCAAAACGTCCAGTTCAGCTTTCATATTATTCCATATCAATATAATGATATATGGCAAACTTATCTTTTTGCCACATTCACTGGAACTAATTTGCATATGACTGATAGGAGTATGCCAATGTGTAGTCAAGGATTGTCAATGTTTCATCAAACAACTCCTCATGTTGGAATCCATATATTCCTTTAAGTTTGAGGTTATTAATGGAAGTAATTTGTTGTTGTAGCCATGAAAATGCTGAACCCAGTGGCTTTGTTTCGCTCAGCATCCTCATCTCGATCAGCCTCATCCAGATGTTTAGTGACTTCTTCCTGCTCCAATGATGATGGTTATGAAAGCAGTAGTGACTTCTCAGAGGAGCCATGTATGCTTTCAGGTAGTCACCAAACAACACTGGACAGGTTGTATGCTTGGGAGAAGAAACTTTATGAGGAAGTCAAGGTATGTATCTAACAGAAACTGATTTAGCTTTTTTCCAAGGAGTATAAACTAAGCCACAGTTGAATGATGGTGATCACTATGGTTTCATTGGTTTGTCACCTTCTTACGGTTTGTCACCTACTTACGCAGTCTGGAGAAAAGGTGCGGATGACATATGAAAAGAAATTAATGCAACTCCGGAACCAAGATGTGAAAGGCGATGACCAATCTGCTATAGAAAAAACAAGGGTATCCATTAGAGATCTGCATACACAGATGAAGGTTTCGATACATTCAGTTGAAGCTATTTCAAAGAGAATTGAAACTTTAAGGGATGAAGAATTGCAGCCTCAACTTTCAGAATTGGTGCAAGGGTATAACAAAACATTAACACAATACTCATTAACGACACATTTTACACACAATGTGCAACACAAATCTAATAACTATGCACCCTTCAGGTTAGCAAGAATGTGGAAAGTAATGGTAGAATGTCATCAGACACAGAAACAAAGCCTCAATGAAGCCAAGATTTTATTAGCAGGCACACCTTCAAAACTGGAAGCTAAAAGGCTTTCGTCTTCCACTTCAGCCACTGATCCAAACAGGCTAGCATGTTCTGCAGCTAATCTTGAGACGGAATTGAGGAATTGGAGAGTCAATTTTCAGTCATGGATCACTTCTCAACGATCCTACGTACACGCATTAACAGGATGGCTACTCCGTTGCATGAGGGCTGATCCAGATACATCAAAGTTGTCATTCTCCCCTCGCCGCTCGAACGGTGCTCTTCCAATATTTGAAATATGCATCCCATGGTCCACGTTCCTGGATGCCTTGCACGAGATGCCAGTGTTGGATGGACTAGATTTCTTTGCAGCTGGTATGGGATCTCTATATGCACAGCAGGTAAAAGAGGATTTACGTAGAGCTCAGATAGGTTCAAAGAGATTCGAGTCAACCGAGGAATTGAGTGGGAATATGGAATTGGTGGAAGTTGGTCAAGTTGAACAGGTAATGACTGCAGATAAAATGGCTGAGGTTGCCATAAGGGTACTTTGTGCTGGAATGTCAGTTACTATGAGCTCACTGACACAGTTTTCTATTGCTTCTGCTGGGGGATATGCTGATCTTCTGAATCAATGCAAAGGCTAGAGCTGGAATGTGAATTTAGAATTTTATGGGGTAGCTTAGGAGGGGGGTTTCAATGTAATTACGATAAATTCTATATGTAAGTTATTAGAGTAGAGTTGTTGCCACCCTAATCCTTAGTTTGGCTGATACAAACGTTTAATCTCCACGCAGAAAAGGAACATAAATGCTGGCTTAAACTTTAAACACGGATATAGCCACCAAATACCAACGAACTCTAATCCCTATCTTCTTCTTTTTTGGTCCAACTGGTAATTCAATAAAAAAGGCACAAGGGCCACCGAATAAACAAGCCAAGCTACAGCAAAAAAAAACACAGCAAGTAACAACAAAAGAAGAAAATTACTAACAAAAGAAAAAAAAACAAAGCTTAAGGAGGTCCAGGAAGACCATCTGCCAACAGAATGTTCATAAGAGAAGTTGGGGGAGAAACATCCCAATCCAAAGAGTACAACTTCGAATATGTGAGTTTAGCAGCAGCATCCGCCAAGCCGTTTGCATCACGAGGAACCCAATTTCAAGTGACATAAGTAAAAAATGGGAGTAGGGAGTCAGCTTTTCTAACCAATGTAGAGATTTCCACCTTGAGCACACGGAGGGATTAGCAAAGACACTGATGACTTCCTTACAGTCTCCCTCTATGATTATGTTTCTGAAATTTTTACCCACAGCAAGATTCAAACCTTTAAACACGGCACCCGCTTCCGCTTCCACAGCAGAATTAAAAGAACCTAGAGAATATGAGCCAACTATAGAATGGCCAAGACAATCCCTAGTGCAAACGCCGAGACATGCCAAAGAACTTCCGTTCTTCCAAGAAGCATCAATATTAACCTTCAAAAAAATTGTACGGGAGGGGACCAGCTCTTGCTAAGCATCGGGGTAGTAATAAGACCTTCAATGAGGTCCTCTGAGGAGGAAACAACCTTAAGCCACTAAACTCAAATTGATACTCTTAGTTGCTGCAAGAGGATTAGGGGAGACACCTTTCATCACAGCTTTACATCTCTCCTTCCAAATTCCCAAAAGATGAAAACCAATCAAGTGTAAGAAATTATCATGGCCTTTAGAGAGAGCAGCTTCATTCCTCTTCAGTGACATAAGCCAACAATCCAGCGTGGAAATGTTTTCCTTCGCAATGGCATAGCCTAGGGAACCAAACCAAACAGCCCGGGTCCAAGGACAGGTGAGAAGGCAGTGCTCGACCGATTCAACCTCCTCACCGCACAGAGCACAAGTAGGATTAGAAATTATTTTTCGGTGGAAAGCATTCCAGTTGGTGGAAAGAGCGTTGGATCACGCTCTCCACATAAAGTTGGAAATCTTGGGAAGAAATGAGGGCTGCCAAATCAGCTTCCAAACTTTGGGATCAGTAAGGTGCGAGAAAGAAGCTTTCATGCTCGTTTGGAGCCGAATAGGCTTACCGATAGCCACTCTTAACCGAGTAAGCACCATTTCTACAGCGGGGCCAAACTAGCTTATCTTCATCATCATCCAGGCCAATTGGAAGAGCCTTGATAATCGCAATGTCACTCTGCTTTAAGAAAGGTTCAAGGTGCCCAATATTCCACTCTCTATCCTCTGAAATTAAATCTGAGACCGCTAAGGCTGTGAATCGATTTGAGGTGATAGTTGGTTCTATCACTTTTATGAGGCCATCATCATCATTAGGAACCCATCTATCACTCCAAACATCAATCTTTTTTCCATTACCCACTTGCCAAAAGGAATTAGGTTCCAGAACATCCCTTTCTGCCAAAAGGTTGTTCCAGACCCAAGACGGCCTTAAGCCTTTTCTCGCTTTCAGAAAATCAGAATGGGGGAAGTATCTCGCTTTAAGGACCCTTGCCCATAGAGAGTGTTGGTATTGAAAGAGCTGCCATCCCTATTTCGCCAAAAGGGCTTTGTTATAAACCTGCAAGTTCTTGAAACCCATGCCGCCATCAAACTTGCTTTTACAGAGAGAATTCCAGTTTTTCCAGTTGACTTTTTCCTTGTTCTCATTGAAACCCTACCAGAAGTTTGTGATATCTGAGTTAATAGCTTTACAAAGAGAAATTGGCATGAGAAAAAATTGACATCGGGTACGCCGGAACCGCCATTGCCACTGCCTTAATGAGGACTTCCCTACCTGCTTGAGAGAGGACATTTGATTTCCAACCATTCAGCTTCTGCTTGATCCTCTCACGAATATAATTGAGTGCATCCTTTTTCGAGTTTCCTCATAAGGTAGGAAGCCCAAGATACAGTCCAGGTTTGGTGGCAATAGGAATGCCAAGCTCAGAAGCCAACTGATCCCGAATCAAGCCGGGCGTTTTTGGGGAAAAATGGATCGAAGACTTGCTAAAATTGATAGATTGGCCAAAGGCTCCGCAATAAGAGTCCAGAACCCTTCGAAGAACCATACAATTACTAGAGGTGGCTTTGGTGAAGATTAAGTGTCATCAACAAACATGAGGTGGGAAAGTCCCGGACATGAGGGACTTAGCTTAATGCCTTGTAACTGGTTCTTGTTCACATCCTCCGCAATATTAGGAGATAGAACTTCCCCCACTAGTAAGAAGAGGTAGGGTGAGAGGGGGTCTCCCTGTCGGAGGCCTCTTGTATGGTCCTCATATTGAATAAATCTCACCGGTGTTCAAAAGTAAAAACTAAAAAGTGATAATCTCTGAAGTGTACTGCAGTTCAACCCTATTCACATCCCAAAATCCAGAGGGCTGAAATTCATCATATTTGAATCATATTCACATTGAACAAAATTTACACCAGAGTGTAAGCTTGCTATGAAAGATATAATGTTATGTTATATCAAATGAAATGTATATCTTTCAACCCTCATTTCTAGGTTTCTAACTTGAATGTTCTCAATAAATCATACACTGTAAATGGTGTTTATTTTCCCAATTTCTAACCTCACCAAACTACAAAAATGAAAGAAAAGGATTATAGGGGAACTTATCCTCATCAAACATCATGCTATTGGGCAAAAATGCTGGTGTAGAGATTACAAATCAGACAAAAGGATGATAAAAACCTTGTTTCTATTCATCGAGATCGAAGCCTTCAGCATCATAATCAAGCTCATCTTCAAGTCCATCAACTTGACTCATGAGAGTGACAAAAACTACAACTGAAACCAGCTGCGCTGCCAAAAAATATTTGGCCCTTCTCTTAAAATCTTTCTCCTCCTTTGTTTTTTCCCTTTTGGGTTTGGTCTTGGGTCTAGAACCTGATCAATAAAATAAGCATAACAGAAGATTTTTTTAGTTAAGTTACAAAGAAGGTGACCCTGATCTAAGATAATCTTGCTCCAATAATTAAATAAACTTGAATCACATAAGCATTTAAGGGTTCAATTTAAAACAAAAATGCATGCTAAGTTCTAACAGTCAATGACTTGCCTCTCATTACCAATGTATCTTTTAGACACACTTCATGTCCCTACTAGTTATGTCTTTCATCAAGTGTGCAAGAAAGCAGGTATCCACATGATCCAAAATTACAAAATGCAGAGATGCCTAATAGAGCCTTCTCATACTAGTAGCTTTTGTATACACAGTTAGTCACATGTTTTCTAGAGAAAATATGTATGTTTTTTTAAAGAAAATAAGACACGATCTGCTAGTGGTCAAGACCAACTTTACTGTCAAATCACATATAAATAAAACTAGGGGGTAATGACCTTATTCGGCATAGGCGCTTAATAAATTAAGAATTATATACTATCCAAGATAACTTAAAGATATATAAGACTTGAATGGTAAGTGTATGAAAGTATCTCACGCCAGTTTGAAGGACCTCCTCTCGGAGCCGATGATGAAGGGTTTGCATGGAAGTTTGGGACGGAAGATGATGTTCCTGCATCAATTAACTCCATCTTTATCCTACTGGCATACCCAACAAGGTTCTCATGTTCTAAGAACTTGCTTCGCAGAATTGATGTTTCCTAAAAGCATATGATTGAAAGCAGCGTGAAGATACTCCCAAGTAAATTGAAAAAGGAAAAATAACAGCATAACAAAAAAATGAAAAAAGAAATAACAACTACACATGCCTTCAGAAAATAAAAATAAAATATCTAATATAGGATTGAAATCATTCTTTAGACCAACTCCCACCATAGGTTTAAAAGCCAAATCCATAGCTAAATTCACTCCCAGCATTTAAACCAAATCCCAAGAAAAAAAATTGGCTTAGAAATTTGGCTTATGGGTTTCAGTTTTTTTATTTCTCCAAATTTTTGCCCACAATTTTTTGTGATATCATAACCTTGACATACAAAATCAGGACCAGTCACCACAATGAAATGTGGTAAGCATGTCTCACAATCTCTGATGAAGAATAGAAGCAGATTATTTTAAGCCCAGATTTCGAAATAAGTTCAAAGAAATCTAGGCTTTTACTATTCTGATTATTATATCTTTAAGATTCTTATTAGGATATATCTGAGTATTCTAGATCTTGGTCTCTATATATTGAGACATTTGTAGTCCTTTGTATCCAGATTTGAGTTTATAAGAATTGAAAGTTTTTGCTTCTCTTCCCGTTTGTGTGATGCAGCCTAACCTGAAGTGTGATGCCTAAAACCTCTGGTGTGATGCCTAGAAACCCTACTGGTGTGGTGCTTACCCATATTCTAATTCCCCTATCAGTCCAAGTACTTATACAAACCCTAGCCTACAATTCTTGTCTGCTTGTCCTGCATCAATCTCACATTAAAACATGGTATGGGAAACATCAAAGCAGGTCTTGAAAAGTAGGAGCTATTAAAAATCCACAGGAATAAAAGGGGACAACATGTATTATTTCAGCCAATGAACAATTAACAAAGTTATAAATGACATCATCTGTACGAAATGTTGCTTTGAATATTACACTTCAAATTTAACAGCAGATTGGGTCAAGTTCTGTTATGAATGACATCTGAGTGTCATTCCAGAAAGCTTATTGTCAGCTAAAACTGTGTCATATATACAAATAACCTGATCCTATAGTCTCAAAAAAACATCCACGACAGATAAAAATATTTCAACCCTAGTTTTTCAATTCATTTGATACTCTCAGTTATGCACCTTACTGATGCTACAATGAAGTCTAAAATTTTAGCAGGCAACTCGTTTACCATGAATTCAAAGTTTCAAATTGATCCAATTAAACAACGGAGATTTTATGTTAGTTGACTTACTGGTAATGCTTGAAGAGTAATGAGCGCCTGGCTCAGAAAGACAGCATCCAAACTCGATGGCCTGGTGCAGGTAAAAATACACAGCAGGTTGTATTAGTTTCCAGCTCACTTTAAAAGTATGTTACAAAATGAAGAAGTTGAAGACTTGTCCACAGGCTTCATTGTAAATGAACAAGAGTATAAGAGACTCAGAAAATCACCTGTTTTCATACAGAAACATCTGATCCGCCAGTCTACTAGACAGAGCTCCAAACACCATGCTGGCTCTCTTGTATATCTGTCCATTAAAATTTTCAATTTTCAGAGAAACATAACAACATAATTTTCATATACACATAACAACATGCTTTTCATACAATAGAACAGAAAGAAAGGCAGAGACGGAGAAAGAAGAAAGAAGGGGATGGTCTAAGACCAGTGGAAATAAAGGACCTGGTGTTCGATTTCATCAGCATTGTCGCTAGTAATCCCAAATTGCTGCTTTACATTGTAAACTTGCTTCAAGAACAAAACTTTCCCTATAGGCCACGGTAGATTCGAGCTATATATACTTTGTGCAGCAGCTCCATCGGTTCCCACCCAGAGCTCGTACTTGAGCGCATCACCAAGCCAAGAGTTAACCATTGCCTTCATCGATATCCATTCCGAGACCCCCTCAAATTCACTGTCCAAATCCGCAATGCCATCTTCTTTCAGTCTCTCAATGACACCGCTCTTCTCATTATTATACGCCACGTAGTCCTCACCCAATTCCACATAGGGAATCTTATCTACGACCCAACACAAAAATACACCACAATCAATAACACACTGATTCCATTGATCCTATTGTTCTATCACACTCATATCCATATCTCAAAATACAACTATACTCGATACGCAACATAATTTTGCTAAGTGATAATCACATTGCACATTCCTAATTACATTAAAACTGAATCCTGAATCGAACCCACTAATGTATCAGTCACATGTTTAATTAAGTTGAATGAAAAACCCAAAGATCAGCATAAAGATTGAAACTTGAAGAGAAATTAAAGCCCAATGGAAGTTACCAGAATCAGGGTAGGTGAGATTGTAGTCCAATTGAAAAGGGAGGTTGGCGAATTTGAGGTAGAAGAAGACAGGGAGGCATGAAGGGCAAGCAGTAGGGAGGCCAAAGCAGGGCTTCCGAACCACGAGAGTGTAGTCTTCCATGTTCAAATCGATTAGGGTTTTAGGGCTTGCGAACCCAGAACAAGAGAGAGAGGTTTCTCGAGGGTTTTGGAAGTTGGGGTTTTGAGGAGGTTCACTGGGGTGGATCCGGGTCGATCACAATGGATATGGGTCGCTCTAGAATTATTATATCTTATTATCCAAGTCAGGAGTTGACAAGAAACGCCACATTACAAATAATTCTTTAGAATATATATATATATATACAATTTTTATCCGGAATGAAATTTCATTCTGAAATTACAGAGTAAAGTTTAACTTTTAACACATTTTTCGGTTAAATTTTTTCGCCATAAGCAATTCAATATGTATGTATATTATTTAAGATCATCTCTACAAAGTTTCATCCAATTTGATAATGGTTTGAGCTTTCAAAATTGATATTTACACGAAGGTTCACGTTGAACAGTTTTAATTCATTTATTGATTTAATCTAATTTCAATACATTAATGATGTCTGAATTAGATGAAATTTTGTAGAGATGATCTTTAATAACATACATATATATTGAATCGCTTATGGTGAAAAAAATTTACTGAAAAATATGTCAAAATTGGAACTTCACTCTGAATAGAGACTATATATATATATATATATATATATATATATATAATTCAGTGTAGCCTACCGTGCCAAAGAAGCATTCGAAGTTGAGTCAACCTTTGGAGTTGGGGTTTTGTGGCTCTCTATAAGTCTAGTGTACGTTGAGTAATGTTGATAAAGATTTCACATTAAGCTCTGATATCTAAAGTTGATATTCGATCAACAAGAGAGAAAAAAGAGATAGTGAAGCTAACTTGAAGAGTTTCTAATTGCATGTAGTTATGTGAGTTTTTTCTTATAGGGAACATGTGGCCGGGTATATGCTAATTGAAAAAACATGTAGGTATATGAGTTGCTTTAATTTGTTGAGTAATCAAGTTTAACACTTCATGCAGCTCCATGATTGAGCCGAGGAGTATGAGATGCTACTTCAACCGGGAGATGTTTTTCTCTACTCACATACGCGTACGTTTCCTCGTGATGCCATGTATATTTGTTTGTCTACTCAAACCCTCTATTTTCAGTTTAGTATAAACAATGTATGCTCGTTATGAATGAGATCACAAAATCCTTAATTAGTTGCTCACTTCTAGCTTACTAATTTCTTTATAAGGTTCACTAATTTTTGTTCAATATAATATTTATTAATAATACGAAAAAGATAAGAATTACAAATCAAAAGAGTCGATAAACTTATTATATATAAAATACTCTAATTGAATTGCGCTCTATCATGCTAGAATATTTTCTATATAATATTTATTAATAATACGAAAAAGATAAGAATTACAAATCAAAAGAGCTAATAAACTTATTATATATAAAATACTCTAGCTGAATTTCTAACAAACCGACTAACCACTGCCTTTAAATCAATACATTCTACATATTTCTTTTCAATGTAAAGCATTATAGAAACAACAAATTATCCCTTATTTGAGTTATTTCTAAAATCTATAATTATTATAATTATAGGTCAATTTCACAACACACAAACATAACAAGGGTATACTCATTCCGTATTCAATTTATTTAATACTTATAGGGAATTGAATGTGAGACAACCCATTACAAGTACTTATCGAAAGAAAAAACCATTATAACATACGTTTACAAAATCAATAGTAAAATGGTCAACTCAATCACAGAGAGAGATAAGGAGACTTTTGACGAATATAAAAAAAAAACTTTATGAGGGCTCTAAGACATGTGGGAATTGGGTGGTTGTACATTTTTGCCCAGCGGGAAAACTTTTTTGGCCTGACATATGCTTTCTCTTCGCGGCGGCTGCTAGGCACACCGTCACTACGATCCGCCTGTCTTCTAGCTTACGCCTATACTGTTGTTCTAGTTGATGATTACCACGTTTACTTATTCCAAGTTGTAATGATTACATTAAGGAGATTCAAAATTAGTGTTTCAATAACATATTGCTGATATGCTATTGAAGGAGAGCAACTTATTGATACAAAAGGTGTTGTGTGGCACTATAAAAGCCAAAAATGAGGAGAGGAATTGAATAAGTACCACATTATTGACTCGTAATACACCCAAATTAAGACGTATTGATTTATCCATTCCGACCAGTCGATCACCATACACAGTCCACTATGCACCAACAAAACATCCCCATTACATATCAAAAGCAATGACTAATAGAATGACAAATATAACCAACATAAACACCACTTGTCCGAAAATTAAAATAAAAAGGCTATCAAAGTCATTCTCTTTAACATTGTAAACTATCATTTTCTTTAATATTGTAAACTATAGTTGTCATAGAGGTTTCCTTGTTTATAAGAATTTTTTTATATCGGAAAAAAATGTACAAATGTGTGAGTTTGAAAATACTAATGAGCAGCTCGCTAACTTATGACCATCAGTCCATCAATACCAACTAATTGGAGCAATATATACACCACTCAAGCACAACTATATCAACGCTTTATAAGTTTATATAAGAATTCAGCTTAATTAGGTGAAAAATTAAAGAACAATCTCCTGAGTAATTCACTCACATTCGGTTGCAAAAATCATAAAAAGTGAATCTCCTGAATCATGGTTTTAAAAGTTGTTTTTAGTTTAACAAGCTATCAGAAACTTGACAAATAACCCTAAGATATGTTTCGGCATCAATGCATATGAGTACTTTATGCGTTACTATTTTACGTATTTTCAGACGAAATAACTTATGTTAATTTAAAATTTTTCTCATGGGAACATTTGAAATGGAAAAAATTCCTTTTCAGGAAAAAAAAAGATAATCCGAGATTATAAAATGTGAAACTGTAAATTTATCAAAGTTTGAAATGAATTCAAGAAATTGGTTGAAGGAGCACACAACCTTATCGAGAGAGAGAGAGAGAGAGAGAGAGAGAGAGAGAGAGAGAGAGAGAGAGAGAGAGAGAGAGAGAGAGAGAGAGAGAGAGTTGGCTCTTCTTTTCTTCGCTTTAAAGTAACTCACACTCATCTTCATCAGAGCTTTAAGGGCACGTTTGTTACCCCGGACTATCTAATTCCGGATTAAGTCTTTGCTTAATCCCGGACTGTGCTGACTCGGATTAGGGTACAGTAATTTCTGACCCATGTTTGGTGCAGTCTCGGACTAACGAACAGAACTAGCAAAATAATCCAGTCTCATGTTTGACGAACCACCAGATTAAATAATTTTTATTACTGAAATCTTGTTGGGGCCTTGTGCCACCATGTATGTAATGAGAAGTTCATATGTCATTTCATGTATATCATAAAATGCCTGGCTGGAGGAGTGAGTAAGTGAGTTGTCTTCTGATATTGGTATGGCATTTATCCCATAATTATATATTCCTAGGCATGACATGCATGCCTTAACCAGCTCATGTGTTTGATGATTCAATTGCTAATAACAATGTGTCAACCAACTGAACCGGTTGCAAATGTGCCAGAGGGGGAGAAACCATCAGTTAAAGCAGTTGAAGAGGAGAAAATAGCAATTGAAGCAGTTGAGAAGGAGGTGGAAAAGACACAAACTATTGAAGCAATTGAAAATGAAGAAGCAGAGGAGGCACACACTAGTGAAGCAGTAGCTGAGAATGAACCAGAGAAGACAGAAGTTATTGAAGATGACAAGAATAAATCAGTGGAAGTAATAGCAATTGAAGCTGTTGACAACGAAGCAGACAACACACCTGTAATACAAGTCCACCACTAAAAGTTGAATTCTCATTTAGCATTTTTACATGTCAAGCAAGTTAAAAGACATGAATGCTTATCTAACAATACAAAAGGAGCTCAACTAACTTGTTTCGGTGGTTTGTCCCCCAAAATGTGTACAGTCAGAAACTAAGTGCATCTAAAATCAGTCCTTGCAGCAGCAACATCAACATTAGCAAGCATTTTGTCAACATATCTTTTCCTCGCTTCACCACGCAAGGAAATGAACGCAGAAATACGTTGTTGCTTCTCTAAGATATATTCCACGGCTTTAATTTGGTCATCAATAGAAAGTCCCATATCCTCAAGTTCCTTAGCAATATCATGTCGGTCTTCATTACCTTTCATTATGGCATCTGTAACCATTTGCATTCTTTTTCCAGATTCAGCAAACAAATTATCCAATGCAAGCATGACTCGATCCTCATCATTCCTTTTCCTCTTTTTTTTACTGACTTGGGACTGCTGGCTACATTCCTTGTTTATTGACATGGGACTTGTGTCATTATCAAGATCTACACCATCACCATTGTTGCTATGATCCTCCACCATTTCAGCAGGGACTTCAGCTGCACTACCATTTGCACGATCCTTCCCAAAGATGTTGGCTAGTCTCTCAAACAAGGGATACGATTTGTTTCTCCAACCTGCTGCATTTTTGTTGTTCTATGGCATAGGAAGAAAATGAAACAACCAATGAGCAGCCATGAAAATCAGTAAGAAACCAAATGAAACAAGTTATATCATTCAATGGCCAATCATGCATAAACATCATTACCTTCACATAAGTCTCCCACACTTCATTACTATCAACTTCCACACACTTTTTAACATCATTCCATGCAAATCCACTCTTGTTTATCATGTCATAGATGATGCTATAATCCTTCTTAAGTTTCTTCAACTTTGATTCTATGTGTGGACTAACCTTCAAATTGGAATTAGGACATAAATCATTAAGAGCATGCTCTATTTTCATCATTGTACCAGATTTGAACGTTCCCGTATCACAACGTTGTCCACCAGCAATAATTGCATCAAGTATGTTCAACAAAGATTCCTCTTCAAAGCTGGTCCATTTGCGCCTTTTTTGGTGTTCAGAGTTTTCACCACCACCTTCCATACTGAGCACACATACAATAACTAACCATATCAGCAAATAAGCAAGACAAAGCAAACACATAACTATAGCAGCAAATAATTGAGAACTCAGCAAATCAGTCAAATAAAACAATCAGCAAATAATTCAAACTATGTCTACAATGTCATAATCAATAATTCAAGATATAAACAACATTTGCAAACATAAAAAATCCATCACATAAATAACTAATACGTTCTACAATGTCATAGACACAACAACAGCTCTTGCTACAATCTAATCCCTTGCTTCCCTAGCAGCTCTGTCATCCATTGCAGCTCTTCTATTCCTTGTTCTATTTTCTTCAACTTCAGCAGCTCTTGCAAGGGCCCTAGCAACCCTTCTTCTTGTCCACTGATTATACATACTTAAAGCTATTTCATTCCTCCATGCAGTCCACTGATCAGAGGACTCAACGTTGTCAATTATATTGACATCTTCCCCGTTTTGCGTCTCAATAGGAAATACTGCATTCTCCAGTGGGTCCACAGACATTTCTCTCCTAATCAAATTGTGTAAAAGACAACAAGCTGTAATTATACGACATTGTGTCTTTATTGGATAAAATGAATGACTTCTTAGTATTGCCCATCTTCCTTTCAGCATTCCAAAACAACGTTCTATCACATTTCTTGCCTTTGAATGCTTCATGTTAAAGTATTCCACATGATCCCTAGGCAAATTTCCACCATCCCATTCTGATAAATGATACCTTGTTCCTCTATATGGTGCAAGAAATCCCTCACCATTCGTATAACCACCATCTACAAGGTAATAATAACCTAATAGCCACAATATAAATTCTATTAGTGTGAGTCAAGGGAAGGAAACAATCTGAATTTTTTTTTCTAAACCTAATAGCCTTACCGGTGGGAACTCTTAATCCATTAGGCCTAGTGACTGCATCATGAAGAACCCTAGAGTCAGATGCCGACCCCTCCCAACCCGGTAAAACAAATATGAATTGCAAATCACGAGAACAAACAGCCAACACATTTGTAGCAACTTCACCCTTTCTTGTTCGATATCTTGGCTTGTCATTTGCAGGCACACGTACTCTAATATAAGTCCCATCTAGTGCCCCCAAGCAATTCTATTAAAACAAAAGTAAGTTTATGAACTGCATTGACACAAAGTATAATTCATGCTTTAACAAAAAAACAGTGGAGCCCTATAATAAACAAACCTTAAAACACTTCCATCGAGGATCTGTGCATTCAGCAAGAACCGGATCGGGTACCCTCAACAAACTCTCTTGCAATCGTAAGACACCTTGTAACACTGAATTGAAGTACCTACTAACTGTCTCTCCAGATCTATAAAATCTACCTCTAATCGTACGATTTTTCACATGATGGGCAAGTGTATGTACAAAACAACACACTTGCTCTTCCACTGACACCAAACCATCATTTTTAATCCTCCCATCTGTGCGCAACAATTCACACAATAGACCAAAACACCTTCTATCCATTCTCAATTCGTTTACACACTCACTGTCACTATTACCTATGATACTATCTAAATAAGTCAAACGTGTTTGATGTCTTATCAATGAACGATTATTTAAGGCATGTGTTTAAGCATGCCTTCTCCTCAAATTAAACAACATTTGCACAAGCATAGTGCAAGCACACATGGTTTGTAGGTGCCACAACTCCACCAATAAGAGCAACAAAATTTGTCTTCGATCCATTATCTATTAATATTCACAGGAACATAATAATCAATGAACTATTCACATAAAAAGGAACATAATAATCTATTCCTAATCATTACTGATAGAATAATTACCCCACTGACTAATTACAACAGTGGAGCATTCAAGACTTCAAATTTTATAATTTTTGATGTAAAAACCTGTAGTTTGTAGAATTAAACCATACAAACCATATCCAGTAGTTATATATAGCTCTTAAAGCAAGCATAGTATTCGAAATGCATCCAGTAGTTACCTTCTTAGCTTCTTGTCTTTGTCTGAAATGCACAAAATCCCTCTGTTTTTGTTTTGTGCCTTCTTTCTGCTGCTGCTGAGATTGGTGGTAACACCTGTCAAAGAGGTATTTATACATAGCCCAATCAGTATCCACAATCTGAAGTTCTTCATACAAGACATTTATACATTGCTGAAATTAATTTTTAATCAATGAATAGAATTGGCAAACTGAATTTCTTGTTTCAAATTTCCAAAAACCTTCACTGAAGTGAAGACCAACTAAAACTGAATCTCAGGAGCAGGACCAATCTATTTATATAATCCAACAGAACAAAAATAAAAATTAAATGTAAAGCCAAACTAAGAATGAAAAATCTGTTTGTTTCCTTTCTATAAGGTAATTATATCATGCATTTGCAGCTAGGATCAACTGATATACTGAAGCAAGTACCAGCTTCTAGCTCTATTATTTTTTCTGGGGTGTTCCACTTATTAAAGAAAAAAAACAACAAATAACAAGGGCATTTGTTTTCTATAACCTGTGGGGGGTAATTTGATATGTACTATACGTTTCATTGGCCCTTCAATTTTTGTGGGACTGAAAACTATACTACTGCTACAATTTGACTTCTCTAACTCCTCCCCAAAATAGAAAATATCATTAATTTTTGGCATCTGTATAATGTATTGTTGTTCTGTGCTTCTGTATAATGTATTACTGCTCTGTGGTACAAGAAGAAACTTCTGCATCCTTGCTCATAACCCATCTTAGTTATATAATTCTAATTTACACACAAAATAAAAAAATATAGAGAATAGACTATTTTTATTTAGAGCTAACTAAAAAGCAGTTATTAGGGTTTAGACTTCCATTGTTTGAGAATAGTTCCATAATTCTTACTAGTAATCATGCTGCCAAAGGCATTTTCCTGCAACAACAAAAACACCTTGCTATATGATTTTGCCTTTGGAACCTTATAAAACCACAATCATTTATGCAAGCCTTATTTGGGATATGTCCTTTTAAAAAAAAAATTTTTGCTGTTTTCTGGATATTTTCAGCTCTAGTGTTTCAACATGTTTGAAGAATGATTCCCAAACAGTAGGTGCTCATTGGATTCATCCATATATAACACAGACCATGATTAAACTATTTTACTTTCAATATTGTTTATTCTCAAGACAACTTTGTCAAAGTCCTGTCAACTTGTACCATGTTTGATTCATATTCCATGGGGGGAATTGTTTGGATTATACATCCTTATAACTTTTAGAAATCAAGAGCACATCCCATGGTTTATGATAATGATTTTGATGCAGGAACCAAATATGAATTAGACTGCTAAATTAAATTGGGAGTTTATCATTATTTAGTTCTGTTTTGGTCTTTGTATATTCCTGCTGTTTTGGATCTTCATTATCATTTATCTATGCTTTTATTGGACTGGTTGTTACCTAGAGTCTTTGTAGACAAATTTTTCACTTAATTTCCAGTAGCATATAAAGAGTTTCTTTGGGAGTATTTAGCCCAGCACTCAAATATATCATTCCTGCCTAATCTTATAGCTTTTACGTCTATGCTATTGTTTGTTTCTATAATATTGATCAATGGAAGTCATTATCTGTACACTTTCCAAATGTTGATACTCTTACCACAAATCAAAAATATATATGATAACCTTATGTAAAAGTTCTGGCTTATTTAAGAGTCGGTTAATAATTAACCTTTGCAGTCTAGGAATGCTCCAGCAGTTAGTTTAGCAAATGATAACCCAAATCAGAAACCAAATTATAACCCAAATCTGAAGCCAAATCATAACCAGATCAAACATTTCCAATGGAAGATAAAGATTAAGAACTAACCGGAGATGAGTCAACGATGGTACCAAGCAACTGGATCGGACGACGATGCACAGGATGAAGGACCACAAGTGCTCGGGGATCTGCCAAGAAATAGATGAATCAGTTTCTATGATAATCCAGATGATACAGAGAGAGAGAGCGAAAGAGTGAGAGAGAACCTGGTGAGAAAAATGATCTAGACGACGTGAGAGTGATCCAGAGTGAGGAGGTGAGGCGAGGAGGATCCAGAGTGAGGAGGCGAAGCAAGCCGAATCCCGAGTGAGGAGGCGAAGCAAGCCGAATCCCGAGTGAGGAGGCGAAGCAAGCCGGATCCCGAGTGAGGAGGCGAGGCGAGCCTAGGCAAGGTGAGGGCAATCTAGACTGAGGAGGAGATGAGGCAATGGCGAGGAGAGAATGAGGAGGCGAGGTGAGAGTGACTGAGGAGGCGACGTGAGATTAGGGCGAAATGTGTTAGAGAGTCCGCCCAAAATCGGGGCCTCTCTGTAATCCCGAAATTAAGAGACGCGCGGATTAGCTAAGTTCATTAAGGCTTAATCCCGCGTGTTTCCAAACACAGGTTTCGGACTAATATGTTTCACTCCCTAATCCAATCCCGGTTAATCCGGTGTAACAAACATACCCTAAATACTTAAATAGCCGGTGAATTTAGCCCTAGGCAAGGTGAGGGCAATCTAGACTGAGGAGGAGATGAGGCAATGGCGAGGAGAGAATGAGGAGGCGAGGTGAGAGTGACTGAGGAGGCGACGTGAGATTAGGGCGAAATGTGTTAGAGAGTCCGCCCAAAATCGGGGCCTCTCTGTAATCCCGAAATTAAGAGACGCGCGGATTAGCTAAGTTCATTAAGGCTTAATCCCGCGTGTTTCCAAACACAGGTTTCGGACTAATATGTTTCACTCCCTAATCCAATCCCGGCTAATCCGGTGTAACAAACATACCCTAAATACTTAAATAGCTGGTGAATTAAGCCAAAGACATCATTTTTTGGTAGACCCATCTCTCCCTCTCTCTGTCTCTCTAAAGAGAAAGAGAATCTAGGGTTTGTTTTGTGCAGTGAATCTCTCGCATCAGCTCCTGGGTGACGGGATATGTTCCTATTTTGGTGTCAAGCAAAGTCCACTTCATTAGGGTAAACCCTTTTTCCCAAAAACTCCAACGTTCCCTCTTTCTATCTTTACGGCAACTATGGCTTCCACTACTTGAGAGTTTGACCTTGCTCTCCTTTCATCTCTATGAAAGTCTGAATTGTAAAGGTTGTGTCTTCCATGGTTTTGGTTGTTGAAATGGTGGAAAGTTTTGAGCTTGGGGGTTTCTTTCTGGGTTATCTCTGGTTTTTTGTTGACCCTCTTTGCTTGTGGTTGATATGGTTGGGTTAGGAACGTGGGGAGTTAAGAGATTGTAGAATTGTTCTGGGTTGTTATGGAAAAAGTCAAAACTTTGAACTTGTTTTACTTTTGTTGAGTTCAAGTGTTTGAGGGTTCAAAGGTTGGTGCTTTTCTTGTCTGTGTTGTTCTCAGCGTTAGGTTTTTTAGTCTTTTGGTTGATACTAATGAATTGCTGCTGGAAATTTTGCTACTTGCTGTTTGTGGAAATTATAATTCTGTTGTTTGTTGTAGTTTTCTGTTTCTCTGTTCGAGCTGTTGGGTGGCCATGGATTAGTAGTTTTGAGTGCATCTGCTAGTTCTCTAGTAATTTTTTAGTGCATCTCCTAGTTCTTTACGATGAGAGGTAGTCTTATAGTTACAGATTAGTTTCAATATCTCTGCTTTTGGAGAACCGTATGTATTGTCTGGCACTGTGGATTGCATATTCCGGCAACTGTTGATACTTTTGTAAGAAAAGGCGTCTCTTGGGGATAAGCAATGCTTATGAGTTTTGGAAAGTAAATTCTTGGCATGAAAAATTAAGGAAGGGAGCATTTTAGGAGATTTTCATCTCAAACCTTATCTTGTTCCGTGTTTATGTCTCTTTGTCACGTTTCTAGTGTCCGTTTGGTTTGCTTAATACTAGTCACTAGTACCTTAAACTTCGTACCATGTTCCTCAACAGATTGATTAACATGCTCGTTGGCTCTTTGTGTTGATAGGGGACCATGTGAGATCCTCATATAATCATAGGAAAGTGTTGGTATAGTAATCTTCCAGTAGAATGGCGACCGAGAGTCCAATTAGAATGTCAGAAACTGGTGGAAATTGGGCTTCCCATAACAAGCCAGCAAAATTTGCTCCATCATCTGCTAATATGACTGCTGAGGAGTTGGAATTGCTTCTGAGAGACCATAGGTTTCTTAGCAGCCGAAAGGATGTTTCCCCCAATCGAAGTGGAAGTGCACCCCCAAGTATGGAGGGTTCATTTTTGGCAATTGATAATCTTTTATCCCAGCAGGTCTCAAGCATAACTGGAAGCTTGGCAAGTCTATCTAGTGTTATTGAAAGATGTGAGTCTGAGGAACAATTGCGTTCTGATCCAGCTTATCTGGCTTATTACTGTGCCAATGTCAATCTGAATCCAAGACTTCCTGCTCCACTTATCTCATGGGAGAATCGACGTCTGGCACGCCACATCGGTAGTTTCAGTCCAAACTTGGGAGTGGTAGATGACAGTGGTAATGGTTTGTTTCATATGTCTCCAGCACCACTGCCAACACACCAGGAAGAGTCAGAGGATGATCAGAGTCCCCCACAGGCTTTGAATGATTGGGTAGATAAGACAAATTCTGGAGACGAAGCAGCTCAATTGACAGGACAACAGAAAAATGTGGGTGATTATTCTATTCACTAGTGTTTATAAACTCCCAAGTTTTATTCATTATAGTTTTTCTAAGTGGTTGTTAAGTTCATAGCCCTATCTGTTTTCTTTACAAAATAGCTTCTTGTTTTTTTTATCTCATGACAAATGAAATACCATATGGTGAATTGGTTTAAGTGTAAGTGCTGGTAGCTTTTAGCTTACCTTCATTTAAGTGCCATGGTTGTTGATGAAAATTTGTATCT
This sequence comes from Argentina anserina, assembly GCF_933775445.1. Lineage (NCBI taxonomy): Eukaryota > Viridiplantae > Streptophyta > Magnoliopsida > Rosales > Rosaceae > Argentina > Argentina anserina. Next base: position 6,263,181 of record NC_065875.1, read on the forward strand.
ATTTTCAGGAAGGTTCTTGTGGATCTACTTCACCTGTAGATAATCATTCTCCTACCTTAAGCAACGGGTTTCCTGGGGACTTTAATCGGGGTGCCGTTCCCAATTCCTTGCATCATCTCCCTGTTAATAAGATGAGTCCAAGTAGGTGCACTGTAGATGAAGAACGTGCAGCTGATACAGTGCTTCCACTAAACACTGAATCCTCATCCAGTCCTGTTGCAACTTCAATGTCTCATGTTCATACCAGGAGCACAGGTGCTAATGATGTGGGTGTTACCCCTGTTGAATCTGGAATGAAGTCTCTCAGTAAATCAAACATGCCAGAAAATCAAAAGAATCAAGTACAGTGGCCACATAGCTACCCGAACACTTCCCTGCAATACCAGATACAGCAACAGCAAATCAATTTATGCCAAGTTCAAAATGCCACATCTCACATAACTCCTCAAGGGGTTCATTACACTTATGCTGGCATGGATCGCTATCTCCCTCATATCTCCAAGTTCGCAGCAGATGCACAGCCAGTGCTCCAGACATCAGGGTTTGCACACCCACTCTATGCAAATTTCGCAGCTTACACAAGTGGAACACATCCATATTACTCAAATTTTCAGGCACAGAGCTTTGTTTCTCCACAATATGTAAGCGGATATGCTTTAAGTACCCCTGGTTATTCTCCATATGGTGGTGGATATCATCCTGCAGGGACTGTTCCTGTTGTTGTTGAGGGAACTGTGGGTTCATGCTTTAATGCTCGAACATCTGTGGGAAGCATTTCACCTGGGGCTGATTTGCAACATATGAGCAAGTCATATGGGCAGCTTGGGTTTCCTACACAAACTTCGTTTACCGATCCTATGTATATGCAATACTATCAACAGCCATTTGTGGAATCATATGGTGTTCCTGGTCAGTATGCTTCTTTGGCATCTAGAGGTGGTCCTGATTTAAACAAAACATCCAATCATGGTGCTAGTTTGGATAACCTGAAAATCCAACATCAAACGAATGGTGGGCCAGGGAATTTGAACTCACAAAGAGGACAAGTAAGTGTCAGCTATTATGGAAACGCGCCAAGTGCCGGTGTTTTGATGCAGCACCATAACTCCCCCTTAAATAGTCCTGCTCTGTCAGCATCATCCATTGGTTCAGGAAGAAATCCTGGATTATATCATGGGCACCTAGGCTCTGGGAGTCTTCATGACACCAAAATTTATAATTTTCTTGAGGAGTTGAAATCTGGCAAAGGCCGCAGATTTGAGCTATCTGATATCACAGGACATATTGTTGAATTTAGGTAAGCTTTATTTTCTTCTCAATTTTGATTTCTTTAATTTTCTTAGGACATGATAAGTCATCATGAACTTCTGTGCTCCAGCGCTGATCAACATGGGAGTCGATTTATCCAACAGAAGTTAGAAAACTGTAGTATTGAAGAGAAGGCTTCTGTATTCAGAGAAGTTCTCCCACATGCTTGTCAATTAATGACTGATGTTTTTGGTAACTATGTGATTCAAAAGGTATGTTTCTGATTATTATTTCGTCTCTATGTTCTTAAGGGTGATCATTAACATGATTTATAGATTAGTTTTTCCTCTGTCTCAGTTTTTTGAGTATGGAAGCCCTCAGCAAAGGAAGGATCTTGCCAATCAACTTTCAGGTCAAATTTTGCCCCTAAGTATGCAAATGTATGGTTGTCGTGTAATCCAAAAGGTATGCAACTGTAATAAGTGTTGCTTTATTTACTAATGTCTGGGTAATGAACTTCAAGTTGTATATACTTGTTCTGAAGAGTTTACACAATTATTTTAAGGGGTTTCACTAGTTGACTTGCCTGAATCTTACCTTGATCTGTGTTTGCTAAATTTTTCCTTTGTACTGCTGAAGAGGTCTTTGATATCAAGTGCCCCTGTGACGTTTGTGTCAAACTGAGATTCCTCTGGTAGTAATTGCTTAAATTTGTAATTTTTTTGGGTACATTATCCATCTTTCATCAGTCACTCTTGGATTTTTAGTGACTGCAGGTGGTATGGATTATTGGATAGTACTCCTATTGTTTATGTTTGAAAATAGTATAACTTCGCTGTCAAGCAGACCCATGCATATGTTGTGCTTTATTTCTATATCTGGAATTAATTGCTATGGTCTCTTTGAATAATTTCTTTTGGGATAAGAAGTTACTCTACTTGCTTAACTATCCTCTTTCTTGGGTAATATGCTCAATCTCGTAAGTTGAAAGAGCCAACTATGAACTATACAGGCTACAATTAGAGGCATATTTTCATCCTGTGGTAAGCTGCAACAGTATTTGTCCAGCTCTTTATTCTGTGATCACCTTTTGGAAAGTGATTGCTGATAAACTGTAGTTGCTCAGATATCATTTTCATGGGTGTGTTTTTTTTTTTCTGATAAAGTTAAATGAGCCATAATGAGCTGTTTAGGCCAAAGTTAATAGCATATTTGCACTTATTGTTTCTGATAGTACTCCTATTGTTTATGTTTGAAAATAGTATAACTTCGCTGTCAAGCAGACCCATGCATATGTTGTGCTTTATTTCTATATCTGGAATTAATTGCTATGGTCTCTTTGAATAATTTCTTTTGGGATAAGAAGTTACTCTACTTGCTTAACTATCCTCTTTCTTGGGTAATATGCTCAATCTCGTAAGTTGAAAGAGCCAACTATGAACTATACAGGCTACAATTAGAGGCATATTTTCATCCTGTGGTAAGCTGCAACAGTATTTGTCCAGCTCTTTATTCTGTGATCACCTTTTGGAAAGTGATTGCTGATAAACTGTAGTTGCTCAGATATCATTTTCATGGGTGTGTTTTTTTTTTCTGATAAAGTTAAATGAGCCATAATGAGCTGTTTAGGCCAAAGTTAATAGCATATTTGCACTTATTGAAAAACTGCCAACAGCTTATGGGTTGTGCGATTGGAATTTGAAGTTATGTGCATTACATAATTGTCATCTTAGTATGGTGTTCTTCTGCCAATAACAATAATCTAACTTATCTTTGGGGCAGGCACTTGATGTTATTGAGCTTGAACAAAAAGCAAGGCTTGTACGTGAGTTGGATGGACATGTCATGAGATGTGTTCGTGACCAAAATGGAAACCATGTCATACAAAAGTGTATTGAGAGAATCCCAACAGAAAAGATTCCGTTTATAATTTCTGCTTTCCATGGTCAAGTTGCAACACTTTCAATGCATCCCTATGGTTGCCGTGTTGTACAGGTATTGCTAATGTTGAGGGGTTGGAGTACTTCTGTAACTCGGTTATGGTGCAAAAAGTTGAACTTGGATCTTGTTTTTGTTTCATTGTAGAGAGTTCTGGAGCATTGCACAAATGAGCTGCAATGCCAGTTTATAGTTGATGAGATTTTGGAGTCTGTGCGTGCTCTTGCTCAGGACCAATATGGTAATTATGTCTCGCAGGTAGGTATTCGGTTATTGTGATTCTTATTCCATAACTCCAGAGTTTCTTTCATTTGGAAATGTAATCAAGTGTACAAATTGGAAACTCAGTCTACAATGGTAACTTCTTACTTTATGGCAAATTTCATGCAGAGTTTCAATTCTAATATAAAAAAAATGGCCATAAAGCTGTCACACATTTTGTTCACGTATCTTGTCTTGTCTTGTCTTGTTTTTTTTTTTTGAGTATTAACTGTTCTGCCACATAGACTGTAGCTCTGTCTGTGTCTTTGTGTAATTAAGAAATTCTTAAGCAGATTTGTTAAACATGTACTCAGACACACATTGATGTGCACCTATCTATAGATGCATACATATCATTGTGGGAATAGGCCTTATACTATGCATGCGTAGAGGCATACATAAGTGTGAAATGAGGGTGGTAGACACTGAAAAACGTGATATATTCATTGTCTTATATCTGCAACATCTTATCCCGGCTAAATTATTGGGATGTGAGTTATTAAATGTCTGTTTATATTTGTTGATTAAATTTTCTCAACCATTCAATGATGATTCTAATATGTATATTTTTTTAATGTTTGGCAGCATGTATTGGAGAGGGGAAAACCTCATGAAAGAAGCCGAATGATTAGCAAGTTGTCGGGTCATATTGTACAGCTGAGCCAGCACAAGTTTGCATCCAATGTTGTTGAGAAATGTTTGGAGTACGGTGACGCTGCAGAACGAGAACTGTTGATTAGGGAGATTGTTGGCCCTAATGATGGAAATGATAATTTATTGGTAAGAATTCTTGATTGATCATACAGTCCTGGATATCAAGATCATTACATTTAGCAAACCAGAGTAAACTCGTAACTCAAACAACCTTGGAGCCCCATTCATTGCTCATAAGTCATAACATCCTGATGCAATTGTGCCTGATAAAGTGATGATATTACCATGTGTTTTGGATTGCTTTGAGAAAATGAAGCCTTGTCCTTGAGTTTGTAGTTTTTGTCTTTCGATGGCAGCATAAGTATGGTTATTTGCGCAGTTGCTGCCATTTGTTCCATATTTTGTGATGCTTTGAAGCTCCCATTCTAAGGCCTAAAGACCATGTTTGATTTCTGTTGTAGGTCATGATGAAGGACCAATTTGCTAATTATGTGGTTCAGAAGACTCTTGAAATCTGTACAAACAGTCAACGGACAATATTGATTAATCGGATAAGGGCTCATACGCATGCATTGAAGAAATACACTTACGGAAAACACATTGTTGCCCGGTTTGAGCAGCTATTTGGAGAGGGTGCGTTTTCTTAAATTTTATATCACTCATGGTGTCAACTTTTAACTATGAAGTGGCTGTGAACTTAAATGTCAAAAAAAGAAGTGGCTGTGAACTTAAATCTCAAAAAAGAAAAAAGTTGCAGTGAATTTCTAAACAATGTGTGAAGTGGCCTTTGCTGCATTTGGTTATAAAATTTTAATTTCCGTAAGTTGGGTTTTTTTTTTTTGACTGGGAAGTATTCAGTACTCTGGATTGCATCCTTCTGGGTCCATGTGTTCGGATTGCTAGTAAATTTATATTTATAACATAATAATATAGGATTGCTCGACTTTGACAGGTTTCTTGTTTTGTATTGAATTTTGCTACTATAAAACTAACTCTTTGATCATATGGAAAGAAATACATTAATGAAACCAAGGAACATGGAACGAACTTTGGAAACTTAATGGAAATTCATACTTAAAAAATTTATGTGACACATTCGATGGCCAACAATCTTCTCGGCAATGATCATAAACTTTGTTCTATGCCTACAGAAAATCAATCAGGATCCTGAAGCTGTGAGGTGAACCCTCAGTGAATTTGTGGTTTGTTTGATATCCCGGCAATTGGAGATAATATCACATGGTTGATTACCGAGGCATCCTATATATGGTAGCTGCTACATGGCCAGGCTGCTTCAGCTCAAGTTCTCACGTGCTTCATATTTATGGTTGTAAGTTTGTAAATATATGGTTCCAGTGTAGCAGTATTGCCAGTACATACTAGGGATGATTTGTTTGCAATGCAACTGATTGGAGTAATTTGAAAAATCTTTCCCTCATGCTGTAGCATGTCCGGTAATGTTGATGTGACAATGCTTCATGTTCATCACTCCAGAAAAGCGTGACATAATCTCGTTTTTATCTCTTCTTAAACCGACTTAGAGCATCTGTTTCTAAGAGTGTCTTATGATTAATTTAGGCTGGTGTCTGTGAATTAGTCCAATGTACGTCTAAATATTTGGAATTAGCATAAGATATATCAATGATATTGTTATATGGCAGCAACTCTACATTGAGAGAAATGTGTTAAAAAGTCGTTATTATCAATGTAAGCTAGCTGGAAACAAATCTGTAAATTTTATGAATGCACATTTAGCTGCATTAGCATTTCGCCTTCTGATGCATCTGCCATTTGCCTCCCTATCGTGGTGTCCACATTAGCCTTGTTCAGTTTGTGCATCCACATAAACTCTAGCTTCCTCTTCCCTCACCTTCAACCCAGCATCTACAGTTCTACCTCACATGTCCTTGTTACATTAGATATCAAGCAGACTTGTGGCTTCACCGAAAATGGGTTGTTGTTGAAGGTCTAGCTACGTCTGTTAGTTTACAGCACACTTAGTAATGCCGGTCTAGATCTTGAAAATTGAAGCAACTCCATGAGCGCTACAGAGGAACCTCAATGCTTTGAGATTTGGTGGCGTATAGAGCGAGACTAAGAGATTAGCAAACTGTTTGCTGGAGAGTGATTGAGAAGAGGTCAAGTCCTTTCCATATTTTAGTCAATTTGATTCAGAAGTCCACCTCTGTTGATCGGTGAGTGGTGGAACAGCTTTAATATTAGCTAATCGCAATCGTTTGTACCTCAAAACCCTTAATGATGTGCTTGTCATTTTCTTTATGATTTCTTTGGGAATGTTGCTGTTTATTATGAATCTGCTTTGGTTTTGTGTTACCATTGATTTGGTGTTTGGTTCCACAAAAGATCTTAAGATAGATTACCCAGTTGAAATTTGGTGTAATGTTTGCTGCTGACTGCACCAAAGTTAGCAGAAACTGTAGATTGATTTTTCTTGAATCAACATAAGAAAAGGACACTTCTTGGCTTATAAAGTTGACCACTTTGTGGTTAAAATTTGCCCATCTGCTCTGTATGTGTATTGGTCCCAATTTTATAGCGTCTGGCTCCAGAGAAGAGATAAATCTGAACTAAAACTACTAAAAGGATGACAGTTTTATTAGATTTTGCTCAACATGTGTGGGTATTTACATGAACATTCCTGCTTTTATTGTCTTACCGGAATTTTTTGGTTATCATGTGCTAGTATATAAAATGTTATATATATACCACCGCACAAGCCAAACTCGAATGAAGCTGAAAGACCGTTGCAAACTCCGGAAAAGCTCGCTCCTTTGGTTCCTTTATTAATCCACTGGAACTAGCGAAGGAGTTTATGAGATTAAGTATTAATTATAACATGAAAGAACAAGGATAGAAATTAAGTTAGGCAACTAGCTTTCTTTAACATTATGCTTTCACCCATTAAAACAAGTCATTTATCTTACTGCAGTTGAAACACATCTCATCCTACCTGGTTAATGCCAACGGAGGTAAAAAGGGTGCAGCTGGTACGAGCAAATTTGATGACCTTGACGTTCTCTTGAATTTGTGGTAGCATTTGATGTGATTACTTTTGGCTGTGGTCTTGAAATCTATCTTTTGTTGACTGGAATACCTCCACGATCTAATCCAATATCTCCTGCAGATATTATGAAGCAATATTTAGAAGAGTCGCATTGTTTTCGAGGAAGTTCATGAACTTAGACATGGATCCACCAAAATGAGTTCTTTTGGAAGGGAAAGCAACATCATTCTCTTAACAGCACATCGTTCCATCAAATTTTATTGCTAATTTCTGGTATAGATTCAAATTGTAACGTATTGCTCGAGTACAAATATGCATTGATGCACAGATTTAGAGATGCTTTTAACTGAGCATCTCAGGATCTCATAAAAAATCTCTGAACAGAACAAAATGCTTCTGGAATTGTTTCTGAAACTAGGGAGCCACCCAGTCAAAAGGCCGCTAAACTTGTAACTTGCAACTGATACATAGAGGCCTGGTGCCAGATCAAAAGCGAGCCTTCCGTTTCCGACCAGTGTACCTTGTGTCTGGAGGAACAACATTCCCTTTTCTTCTCATCTGGTCCTTCTTTTTCAGTAACCAATCTCTCCCCTTACCTTTCTTTGTTGTTCTCTGTTTTTTCCTTGGCCTGTGCCTGTCTGAAATGGACACCTGCTCCACAAAAATTAATATCACATCAGGAATTCATGAAGAAATTATGTGAGCCCAGTTAAACACAAGTTAATCAGAAAAACAAAAGGTAGTATAACAAACTTACTGTCTGATTTTCTTCATCTTCACTACTATCTTCATCAAAGGAACTATCTTCATCCTCACTTTTACCCTCAGGAACTGATGAGTTGACAGATGGCGGACCACATGTGAGGACTAAGTATTCTTTTCTTTTCTTGGAACTGTAACAAATTATTGATAAGTTAATGGCGTAAATGATAGATTCAGTAGGAAATGGTTCTAGAATGAGATTCAGGTGTTTCAATTTCCATGACATTTGACTGACTTTATCTTCCTTCAATAAATATTTTGTCAAAAAGGTCACTCATGCGGTTATTATTGGTTGATGTGCTCATATTCACTTATTTTGCAAATTCCTAATTCTCCTGAGAGTCACTGTCCTATCATGAGAACTAGGGACCTGTTTCCTAACGGAAAAACTTTAACTAATTGCAATTACAGCAGTCCAGAAGTGCTTGTTCAGGAACATATCAAAGAAAAAGACCGAAAGTCAATGAAGTATAGTTTATAGGTTCCCATGCTGCATAGAAATATGAAGTTCATGCTTATATGTAATTTTGTTGTTTAGATCTTTTCGAGTATTAGAAGGTACATAATCAAGGAGCAGCAACAGTGCTTTTGTTGTTCATAAATGGGATCATGCATAACTGTAGCACCAAGTTAGCCACATCCTCATTAATTTGTAACGTACCTGTTGGGATAATCAACGACAATACCACCAGAAAATCCAGCACGCATTGCAGAGCTCACAATCAATTCCCGCTGGTCTAGATTTTCTGGATACATTTGGAATGCAGCTTTTGCTCCCCTAGCTAAACATCTATACAATGACCCAAAGAAAGCCCTGCAAAGATTTAGAGCCAAAAGTCAAAGCCACGCCAAAAAGAACAAGAAGGTCCTGGCAAGTAATTAATTAGATTCCAAGGACACCAATAAATGATAAGCACTTGATAAAACAAAAAACAACCACAACATACTTCAATCTTAATCGGGGATTATGTGAGGACTTGTCAGCATTGCACAACCACTACATTGCCAGAACATCAAAAATTAGAATTGGCCTCTGATAAGTCATCAAGTTGCATGAAGTTATCAATACAATAATAAGGTAAATTCTTTACATTCCTGGCAAGGGGCACATGCTAACACAGCAGGCATTTGAAAGAAGAACCTAGCTAGAACATTCACTCTTAATCATCATCATAGCTGGTAACAGAGAGCAAAACTAACCTGAACAGCCGAGATACTTATAGCACCATCAATAACTCCCGAACGAAGTCCCAACCCCTGAAATAAAATCCAACCACAAATCAATTCCAGGTTGAATCATAATGGTATCTCTTTTCTATACTAATCCCACACACAGTAAACCTAAACAACAGGCACCAGAAATGTTGCAAAAAGGCCTATGTTAAATGACAATATAGGATTGAAGCTTTACCTGGCCCATGTCCGCAAGCAGAAGGTCACCCTGAACCTCATTTTCCAGTGCAACATCTACATTTGATTTGAACAAAAATATTAAAACCAAATGCATCACTTACAATCAAAATTCACGAAAATATAAGAAACCCAAAAAAAAAGTGAGCCTTTCACATACCAAGCATCGATTGAGAGATATCTAAACCAATCCAGTGATGCCCAGAATCAGACAAGGTCTCCCCGCTAAGCCCAGAGCCACAACCTGCAAATCAAACCTCAAAGCACTCAGCTTTACATCATTAAACTCCGAAAGGTGAGATTTTTAGGGTTTAGGAGAAACGCACCGATGTCAAGGAGCAACCTGGGGACGTCATCTTGGGGCAGAGCAAGAAGCTCGAGGGCCCTGTCGGAGAGCTCGGACTGAATCTCCATGATTCTGGAGTTGCGAGTGTACTTGCGAGCTTCGTCGTCATTGTAGAATATCTCCGGCGGGTTTTGCAGCTCCGGCCGAGACATGTCTTTGGTTGTAGAGAGAGAGAGAGAGAGAGAGAGAGAGAGAGAGAGGCAGAGAGAGCTTAAACCCTAGCAGTCTCGTTGGGTTTAATTTAAAAACCGGACCCAAACATACACACACGTGTGAGAAGAAGAGTACTTGGACCGTACAACATACGTAGCTCTGCTCCCGGTCTGTATATATGCAGAGCTTTTCCAACAGGACTAGTTGAGCACACGTCCTACTCCTATGCATGAGTTCTATCAGAATCCATTAGAATGCCAATTACGAACATGAGATGGCATTTGTTAAATGTTTTACAAATGTCTCCATCAAATCTCTGAAGTATTGGTAATAAGAATCTTCGCGAATTGTTGTTGTTCATGTATATATGTAGTCAATCAAGGAAATTACTATTGCAAAAGTTTCGCAAATTCAATATCTCATAAAATTTAGCATGCATGATGATGCATTAGAAGCTGATAGGTTCTGTCCTATTGGCTAGACTAAACAATAACATTGGGTCATTTAGGTGTAATATCCCGAAATTTAGTATTTATCACAGAATATTCTAAGGTTACATCAACTTAGAATTAATTAAATTCTCTTCTAAATATTTCCTCTTTAGAAACCAATAAAGCTAAAGTTTATACTTTCAAAAATAGAGAATTTCTCTTTATATGTATTAGACTATTATTTAAGTACTAGAGTACGGGCCTATATTTCTTGTGTATACTCGATACTTGTAATCGAGTTAAAGCTAGTATTAATAGTATTTTTTATCATGCACTATATTAGTGTTAGATATTGCATACATATTTACAAACCTTATGAAAGGAATACACACTAAATTTCTTTACTTTTTTAAAATTTGAACAACACATACATAAATGTGTTTATTATATATATATATATATATATATACATATTTTCTCATATGCAGACATCTGCATGGTCCGCACTGTGCGGATTCGGCAATTTCGGTGACGCATAACGACGCGCAGATGGTGCCAGCCGTGCTCCCCCTCCTTGCGCTTATGTTTGTGTTAGCCAGAGCTGCATGATATATCGTTTTATTAAAACGTCTATAATAAACCCTGTAAAACATCATCGTTAGTATAGAATAAGCAGAGATCGTTCTTTCCGGGGAATTGAAGGGAACTCTAAACTTTTCGTGTTAACATATAATGGAGGGTGGGGGGGGTTTGAGATTGATTATTAACTACTAAAATAAAACATAAATTATTATTTACATAATCGACTTCTCTTTAACAAACTTAAACCAAATTTACCATTACACCACATAATTACAAGTTCGAACCTATCATGCATTCTAATTCAACCAATTACATACTTTTTAGACACCAATACAATTAGAGCCTTAGGGGATCATCTAATCGTGCAAGATTTCAATTAACATTTAGATTGACTTAGTGCCTAATCTAAATTTGCATGCAATCGAATTCAATAACACTTAGAGTAGAAATCAAACAAGATTACATTTAAGCACCAAATCTTTGTTGGAGACATGTTTCATGCATGGCGTCACCCACCATGGTTTCACATGCAAATTTCCAGAATTTTTACCACTTTTAATCAACACAAATCGAACCTACTTAGGGCATGATTCGATTTGTGTCAATATGGTTGATGAATCTAGCACTCAAACACAATCTTAGGGAATGCATCCAAGCACTAAATTCATATGCACATATCTGAAAATTATCTAAAAGTATGAGAAAGATGATTATAACACAACAATAGAAATACAAACTCATTAATTATAGAAAACCATCGATTCGGCAAAGATCCAAAAATCCAATAAAACAATCTGAAAATTCTAAAACAAATACAAAACCAATATTTCCACATAAATAACAACTTACAATCTTCATAGACAAAGAATTGTAGATTAATACAAATAGACGAAGTCATGGAGATGAGTTGCGAGAATCACACGTTGTAGGAACCTTGGAGGTGTGTCTTCAATAGTGAAACTCGGTGGAGATGATGATAGTTTTGGGGTGGACGGCTTGCCTAATTTGTGAGGGAAATTTATGGTGGTGTTTTGGTAGAGTTTTGGCTCTTGAATGCTAATGAGAAGTGATCATATTTGAGAGGTGAAGCTATGTATATATAGAGGAAAGATGGAGGGTTTGAAATTGCTTCTTTCTTCCTATAATAATGTCATGCTTTAATCCCTTAAAACATGGAAAGTTTTATTCCCTAAAACATGCCATGCTTTAATCCCTAAAACATGTCATGCTTTAATCCCTAAAACATGCCATGTTTTATGCCTTTAATGATCATCTTCTATTTAATTGTTGCATGACTTGGCTCTATCTTTTTTTTTCTTTAATTATCTCTTCAATCCAATCTGAAAATAATAAAATAAAATCATAAGTAAGAGATAATTAGTTTCAAAACCTAACAAGGATTCCTAGTCAAACTAGGACTCTAAACCAATTATGCGTTTTAACTCATGTAAGCACAAAAATGCATCCAATACCGCTCAAGAATCTTACTACGACTCAATGACTCAATAGTACAACAATAAGGGCTAAGCAAAGTACAAATTGAGGTAAAAACATGTTAAGAACGTCGCACAAAATGCTCTTATCACTGCAACGTCAGCCCACGACGGTCGAAATCTCGAAATTTCCGCACGGTGCTCAAAAACTTGAAATTTCGAGATTCCGACCGGCACTGATAGGAGCGTCGGAAGGGGAGAAGTGCGGCCAACACCTTCCAGGCCATCGTCATGACTCATGACCCACCAGTGATCGGAATTGCCAAATCACACGGTGTGGACCATGCAGATGTCCACAGCTGAGAAGTATGTATGTCAACCCATATGCCAATAAGTATTTGAGAATATTAGCTATGTTACAGAAAAATGTAATACACATCGAATAGGGAGAAGTATCATCATTATTCATTGATAAAGAGACCTTATATATAGGCATTACATTGAGTATCATGTAGATACAATGATTATACATCATTCCTTAACTAGACTAACCTATACTAATTATGACAAGATACACTGGAAGATTACAGAGAGTAATTCTCCAACAACACTCCCCCTTGTATCGCGATCCTAATGTGTCATGGTGCATAACCGTTGCCTCGGTAAAAACCTTGCCAAGCAAAACAAAAACCTCTTGGGTAAAATAAAAAGCTTCATCGAAGGAAAAAAGAGCACAATGCACCAATTAAAATTGAAGATAATATGTGGTATAGACTCCCCCTGAAGTCTACAAAACAACTCCCCCCAATCGGTAACTCAATCTCGGAGTTTAGATAGATAGCGTATACGAACGCTCTTCACATTCTTCAAAAGTAGTAAAGGGTCAATGATTTGAATATCAAATCTCACCAAACATTCTTAAAATCAAACATGTACACTTATCCGTACATGGATAAAAAAAATTGCATAACAACTCAAAACAAGAGTTTGCAATGAAAAACATATTCACGCGTGATATGACCTTCACGCACTTAAACAGTCATAAAATCTTCGATATATGAACCATAAAAGGTTTTGGAAAGTAGACACCCGTGGCTTTCCAGTGATATATGATTCACAACCTAGTTCGTTCTGAGCTAATCACAAAATTCCGTCGAAGTTGACTCAGCTGCAGTTTCCGGACAGATCCGTCCTATTTTAATAAAACCTCTATAACTCACTCAATATAATAGATATGGTCAAATGGTTGGTGTTCCTGGAAAATAGACACATAGAGCTTTCCAATGGTACCAAATTCACCATTTTCCAACAAGTGAGCTACCTTATAGGTCCCGTGGAAGTTGACCTATGAACCTAGGCAGATTCTGACATCGCTTCATTAAAGTGTCTTTTGTGTTGGGATATATAATTTGATGTCATAACATGCTGTGATCAAGCATTGACATGGTGGGCGCACTCAGCCATCATCTTGGCCTTATGAGTTTAAATCGAATGAGATGTCGAGTCATGTATATTACAACAAGTACATGCATACACATATCGTACTTAAATATGGAGAGTTTCATCTCTTAAGACTTATCATCGCTCATACGGCGGGAACACGTCTTTTATGACTTCGACTGATTCATGGAATACTTGTAGGCATTGGGTTAACGTCCTTGTTTCCTTTAGTCAACTGATGAATAACGTCATCAATAATTGTCATCACTTTTGAGACATAGTATTCTCAAGATCCTTTCATTCTAAGTACAGCTGCATGCAATATTGCATATCCCCATACAGTTATGAGTAAATTACTTACACGTAACGGGGGCCCTAGCTATAAGCTTTAACTGCTTAATTGTCACTCCTGCTCAGCCATTCATGCAGAATGAACATGGGGTTACGGGGATGTCAAATCCCGGCTATGCAATAAAAAGTTTTCGAAGTGAATTCTCTTGCATTGTCAAGGTGGTGAGCCCTGAGTTTTGAGCAAGGAGCTTCAAAAAACAACATTTTGGCTCTTAGTTCATCAAGAGTCCATCACACTTCATTTTACTATCCATACTTTAATCAAGTTATCGCACTCCGTGGTCTGGAGGCAATTGAATTAGGTGAAAACCAATCCATTCAGGATCTTTATCTACATCTCTTTAAGTTAGTCCCAACAGAGATGATCTGTGACCACAAGTTGCAAATTCAGTTATTTTAGAAACCACCTAACTGACAAGGTATTATGAGAACAAGCCGTCTCATATTTGATTCCAGGGCGTTTTGCTAGAGAGTTTGCGCCATAAGGTGATTCTAAACTCTTCACTTTCTCATTACGCCTAACAAAGGTATAATCGATAGGATTTACATTTGCGGTGTTGACATTACCTGACCAATGACATATCTCTTTGTTGAAATGGATCCTATGACTTTTAAGGAGGATGTGGCGGCGATATAGGTCGATCATCACTATCAATTCCTACCGGATAATACTTTCCATGTAGGCCAATCTACAATGTTGGAATTTTGCTTCAACAGAGTATGTATAGTTTGACATCAAACTCATTTAACATCGTCATTCTTCGAGATCTCTCATTTGGATTAATATTGACATTGAGGCGTCCCCCAATGATAATCATCATCCAAGAGAACAGACGAGTGAGTATCATTGATCATAGATCAAGTTGTGCCATAACTTACATTCAACACGTATATCGAACCAAGTGGTCTCTCTACACTTTCATAAGAGCCACGGCCTAGTGACACCATCTACCACATCTGTGGAGTCACCACGTCACCAACAAAGAGTGACTACATGTCCATTTTCGGACATCAATCCTTACAGGCATAGTTGCAGTATGTATCTCTAATCTCGTCACTTCCATTTGTAGGACTATTACGAACATGATGAGGCATAGTGGGACAAACCACGACAAAACCAAGTCGTTGAACTTGAACAAACTTGTTCTTCTCTCCCCCTAACGATGGGGAGATTGGCTCATTAAAAGTGACTAAACGAGATCGCCTGTTAAGGTCTTTATATAAGCGGACATAGGTGGAAGTTCATGTCTTATTCAAAGACAAAATTCAAAACATCAAATAACCCATCATTATGTGCTTATGGAAGCGTAATTTGGCACATAATATGTGGATGATAAACCGTTAACATAATCCGTTTACAAACATGCAAATTGTTAGATTTGAAACACTAACATGCGAATCGTTACAACCGTAATGTCAATGATGGTGATATATATGGATACCGTAAAACAAGACACGCTACAAGCCGTAGCTTATGGTTCGAATTGTTGGTTCGTTGGAAGTCTAGGCACATCAACAACCAATACCGAGCCTCTGTTTTACACTTCCTTGATGGTTCACTAACTTTTCAAACCCCGAATTCTACTCAATTTTAGGATCAAGTAAACACGGGTGTTAGGAATCCAATGCCACCGGCCTCACAACCGGAACCGGTCGGAAAGGTACCGAACCGGCCAGAATACTCGCCGGAGGTCAGTGACCACTTGTGTCGAGCAGTTCACCATGTTCCAGGTCTCCAAATTGGCTCAAATTTTGTGAGTAGGTATCCTTGGATGTTAGGAATCAGTGGCCACAAGAAGCACCTCAATAGTCCACTTAAAAGAAGGTGAACCGGTCCTCACAATGACAAGTCCGCAATCTGTAAATCTCAATATTTAAGGCTTTTTCAACTTTTTGTCATTGTGTTGGGTGCTCTATAACATCTAAATGTTATGGTTTGAGTTTAACCATGATATATATATCACCACAATATATTTTATCCTCAAAGTGAATCATGATAAGCCAATTTCGGCTTCCATCTTATGTCTCATTCTCTTTAGCGTAGGAGTGTGTATGTCACTCCTAAATTGTGCTAAAGAATAAGCTTAGAGATTGAGCATAGTCAATGAAGGATCATAGATGAGGCTTATGCACTTGTTAATGCATATATTACATCTCCATTACTTTGGAGGAATATTATTGATCCGTAAAACATTTTTGCTCAAAAGAATAGCCTAAATGAGTCATTGATTTATTATTCTGAATCATAGTATCGTGAAAGAATACAATTCACACTATTTTGACTCATGAGATGCGCTACATCATTAGAAGCGATACATAAGAACTTTTTCACAATGAGTTTGTAAGTGATAAATAATATTGGCACAAGGATTATCTTCAAGTAGCTTATCGTCTCACCAATTTTTATATATGGTATCGTTGTAACTCATTAACGTAGACAACTACTATGACAAAAACCATTTCATAGGTTCAATTGCTCTCTTGATGCATAAAAGCATGTGACTAGAATCATGATGTTGTAAGTCATTTAAGCTGGAGCACTTAAACTGCTCTTGATTCTATGTGTGATGATCTCGTCATCATAGTCACAATGGATTAAAACTAAATCCATTAACATATGAGAAACTTATGTGTGCCAAAGAGTAAGCACGTTGCCATTAGATCAAGTAACTATGATCGGCAAAAGACAAAAAGTGGCACTGCAGGGTCATATGGCCATGGCGGGGCTGCAGCGCCTCGACGGGGGTGCCTAGGCGGGTCTGCAGTGTCGCCATGCAGGGAAGCTGCAGAGGCCTTGCAGGGGGAACTTCAGGGGTGTGCGGAGGTCGTGCGGGGGGCTTCATGGAGCTGTTCGGAGGGGCTGCAAGGGGTCTGCAGGGCCGACAACAAGGCTACGGTGGTGGGTCTGTCGGCTTTCCGGTGACATCTACGGTGACTTTTCCCAACCAATTTCCGGCTAGTTTTCTGGCCAAAAATGTTAAACATCTTGCGGAGGTAAACCGGGCGGCGGACGAACTATCTTGGTGAATTTCCAAGGCCGTAGCTCACGAACATGTTATAGTTTGCCACTCCCCCTAAGTTTCATGTGTTAGTTCAATTCGAACCTTGTGAAAACATCACCATATTTTAGAACCGTGGAAATATAGAGTGCATTACATGGCATGTAACACTGCAAATCATCACCAAAACACAAGGTGGAAACATGTCATAACAAGACATCAATCTTATGCCACAATTAAAACCGTTGACTTATGTAGGTAGTGTCATGTAGTATGTAATGCGTTACATTGCATTAACATATTGCTTTTGGTAATGAAACCATAAATGCATTAAGACATTCTTGTATGTTCGTTTACTTGAACTACATGAGAATTTTATAGCCAACAATTGTATTGAGATCCTGACCATGAACCAATTTAAAATTGTAAAGACTAAGTAACATTAGTCACATTAAACTTGGGAATAAACGGATTTCTAGTCATTTAGACTATTAACCAAAACATTTATGCTTCATTATTTTCATTAAATAACCGCAATGTATAATTATTTTAAAAATACGTAATTCTGAGAAGATATTCTCATGTTCTTCCATATAATGAGTGTCTTGTTTCAAGAACTTCTTATATCTAACTCTTGTATATTTTCGACCATAATGTTTCTGTCTTTCAATGAAACGATGTTGCATCAAAAGAAATTAAACTGGACTAGGTGCATAAACACATCAAACATGAAAATCCCAAATTTCAGGCACATGTTGCGGTCAACAAGAGGGAAGATTCATTATGTATCAATATACGACACAACTTCCAAGTACTGAATTGGAGGTCAAGTCCCAAATTATGGTAACTCAATTCAATAAACCGTGACAAATTCCGTCACAATGATATAAGTAACAATTGTCGTCGCAAACCAATGTTTGTCTTTTTTTTTTCAAACTTGTAGCTACGCACAACGGCTACGAATGGTAACAGCGGCACTCCCAGCCGCTCCTAAAACTCGGTACCAGGAGAATCATATCCCCTGTGTACCACCCGAGAAGCGAAATAATCGGGTTAAAAGTCCCCAATGAAAAACAAAATTCAGAGGAATTTAAATTTGCATGAAAGCAGCAACGTTAATTTAAAACATACTTGGTTGTTTGCCAAATAAACAGCATATATATTGCTCTTGCTTAATTTCCACGGTCATGCATGAATCCACAAATATACGTCGCAAAGTGACTTTCGCCATTCGATTTTGTATCATCATGTGATAAATTTTCACCAAAAATGAAAAGATATGGTTAATTTAATTTTATCACATAAATAAAACAGTAAAATTGAAATCAAATTGTTGAGGGTGAAAACTACTTTTTACATGGGGCAAAATTACCACCCCTATTTTTACTATTTACCGAGAGGTAAACTCTGTCTATACGAGTCGGGTCACGCCACATAGATCCGGGTCGGATCCTACAAACTGGGTCGCGCTTGGCTAGTCTGCAGCGCTGGTCGACGGGGGGCAGAGTGCCGTGACGACATGCGAACGTAGCCTTGAAGGCGCGGGGCTGCACTAGCAGCGCTGGATTTGATCTAAGCCGATATGGGCGATGTCGGGTTTGTCGTCGATTTGGGTCGTTGGCGACCGGGTCGTGGAGCTGTTCTACCGTTGTGGCATGGAGGCGGCGACGAGGTTCTGGACGGAGCAAGGTCTCGGCGCTTTGCTGCGTTGACGCTTGGCGGCGCTGAGATGTGCTGCCGACGATGGGTCGTTCTCTATCGATTGGAGGGGATGGGTGCCCAGAGTGAAATTCTGGGTGCCCAAACTCAAAACTGATTTTTGGTTTTTTCTTTTTTTTTTGTTCGTATTTTCTGCGATTTTTCTTTAGTAGAAGGAAAATTTTCTTCATCTTCCGTCGAATTTTTTCATGACAGAAGGAATTTTACGTCTTCTTCTGTCGAATTGTTTTCATGACAGAAGGAGATTTTTCAAAATTAGGGTTCTAGACCTAGGAACTCAGGGTTAGAACTACGTGTTGATAACGTGTTACAAAAGAATGTAATACGCATCGAATAAGGAGAAGTATCATTATTATTCATTGATAAAGAAGATTTATATATATGCATTACATTGAGTATCATGTAGATACAATGATTATATATCCTTCCTTAACTAGACTAACTTATACTAATTAGGACAAGATACATCGGAAGAATACGGAGAGTAATTCTCCTACAACAAGCTAGCTGATTTTTATGTTTTTTCCCATCATACTATTTGATCTTCTTTGTGAACATTCACCTAACTGGCTAGACTATCACTCCAAAATTAATATTGTCTCCTAAGTCAAGAAAGATAGTTGAGAATTGAATTTTTGTGTTTCTTCTTGGCCTATATATATTTGTGAGCTGCCTCAACTCTCCTTCACACTTCAAAATCAAAATCTATGCAAATCTATAGCTCCTTAAGTTGATAGAAAACCTATTTAATGCTCCTCACACTAAAATTCTAGCCTCTACTCTCTTGAAAAGTTCATTCTTTGTTAAAGTAATCCAACTTTGGATCCACATCAAAACCTTCATTTCACCTCTGAAACTTCAAGAGTAAGTACGTTTTACATCCTTATAATCCTATGTCTTTTAAGATTTATCAAAGTGTATAACTAAGGATACAATGGAAAAGATCATACTTTGGCAAGAGTTGTATTTTCGAATTTCATAAAATCTGATTTTGTCTAAGATAACAATAGAATTAAATTCTTTATAAACAAATTCTTCAAGGGCTTTTGAATCACTCAAAAATGTTTAGAAATGAAGAAGTTATGGCTAATCAAAGTTAGATCTATCAAACTCAGTAAAAATCACTGGAGCACTTATGACTTTAAAAATTCATATCTCACTCATTGTCGAGTTCAAAGGCTTTAAACTTCAATCTAATGAATCTATGTGAAACAAACACACCTATAGTTCAAAGGCTTTCATCTTTTGATCATTGTTGAGTTCGATTATGAAGAAATTGGGAACAAGAACACAGAAAATTTGAGAGAGATTTTCTCTTGATTGATATTCTTTGATAGATACAATTGGAAAGAAATACAAGAACATGTATGAATCTATGTAGCACCGACACCGACACCGCGACACCGACACGGTGCGACACGGAAAATCTTAAAATCCTAAATCCCGACACGGCGTCGACACGATAATTTATATATAATTTAATATATATTAATGTGTAATATATATATATATATATATATATTAATGTTCTTCTTTTTCACATCTAGCAGATTCTCAAAATTAATGTTATGGCTTAGGGCTTAGATTTAAAAAAAAATCAAAATGCTAATGTGGCGTGTCGAAAACAGTAGGTGGCGTGTCGGTCAACGTGTCGGGCCGTGTCGAAAAAGCCACGTGGCGTGTCGGACACCGTGTCGTTGTGTCGGGCAGTGTCATACACTCCGACACTTCAGCCTTTGAAGTGTCGGTGCTTCATAGGTATGAATTATCACACGTTGAGAAAATAAAGCTAACAACTATTAAAACAACTAAAGCAAGATTAAAGCAGTGAGAGTATGATGCAGCAGAAGACAGTGCCTGTAGAGCAAAGCCAAGGGGCAAATGTCACATCTTCTCAACAAGAAAAACTGAACTCAATTAACAAAGCTAGATTAGGCTAACTGAGTTTCTTCAACAGATTATGAAAGCAAAATGAAGGAATGATTTATAGTATCATAATGGGACCAGATGTTGACAGCATGAATTTTCTGCTCCAGTTCTCTAAGTTATGATTGGATATCTTTTTGGGACTAGCATGATTCAGATATTAATTTGTTTTCATTACTGTAGTTTCTGAAATGAGTAAGCCAAAGTGGATCTGCTCGTTGATTTATATGCCATGGACTAGATTGTGCATTGTTAAATGTTATCTCAGGATCATTCATATTAGCTTCAAGTAGATTTCTATTTTAACTTACTGGTGCCTAGTTGATAAAATTCTGGCAAGAGATCATTTATCAGTTGTCATTAATTACTGAGTTTGGTCGTCGCCAGACCCCAAAAACAAAATAGCATTTTTTTGGTGATGCAAGCTAAGATTTGGGAAAGATGATGATTCGCTAACAACAAGGGGCTAGGGTGAAGTGGCAGAATGCACGCAGGTTCGATTCCATCTACAAAGGTTGCTAACCTTGCTGTAAGCTCTTTATACATATTATGCTGAAACAAGCTAGAGATCGATATATGTATCTCTAAAAGAAAAATATATTCGATTACATCCGGATGTTGTTGCTTACACATGTTTGATTCAAGGAGTCTGCAATATAGGCAGGTGGCAACAAGCTGCGAGATTTTTGAATGAGATGTTGAGTAAAGGTATTTTTCCCAATGTACACACCTTCAGTGTCTTGGTTGATACCTACTGTAAGGATGTGATGGTCGTGGAAACTGAAAGAGTGGTACAAATGATGATTCAAAGAGGTATTCAGCCTAACACGATCACATACAGTTCGCTTATGGACGGTTACGGTTTGCGAGGCTAAATGAATGAGGCCAAGAAAGTCTTTGATCTAAGGGTAGGAAGGGCTGTATGGTTAATGTTCATAGTTGCAGCATACTGATAAACGGATATTGCAAGAGTTAAAGGGTTGATCAGGCTTACAAGATTTTCAAGGAAATGACTTGTTGGGAGCTTGTTCCAAACACTTACTTTTAACACTCTTATTGACGGTTTCTACAAAGCAGGGAGGATAGAAGAGGCAGAAAGGTTGTTATCAGATATGCAACGTGGTGGCCAACTTCCAGATGTTTGAATTGATGCTGTTATACTTGATGGCATGTGTAACAATCAACAACTTTCTACAGCACTGGAATTGCTTAGAAGATGGAAGGCAAGAAGTTGGAACTAAATATTGTTATTTACAATATTATCATCGAAGGCTTATGCAAAGCTGGGAAAATGATTCTGCAATAGATATCTTCTGTGTTTTGTCGTCAAAAGGAGTACAGCCTGATATGAGGACAATCAATATATTGATTCATGGATTTTGTAAAGGAGGCTTGTTAAGTAAAGCAGAAGATTTGCTTAGGGATATGGAAGAGAAAGGCTTTTCTCCTGATGGCTGTAGTTATAATGTACTCGTCCGGCGTTTTATCAATAATAATGAGGCATCAAGGGCTAAAGGATATATTCGAGAAATGCGTAAGAACAGTTACTTTGCAGATACATGGCACAACATTGTTAACTTTCGAATTGATCTTGTCTGAGGATAGAGAAGTTTCTACTTTGCTGACATTGTTAAAGAATTCATGGTAAAGTTCATCTGAATATTTGAAAAAGAACTTTCCTGGTACAACATGAATTCTTGAACCTGCTGATCCTTTTTTTTCTTTTTCTGACCAAAGAAGAGTTGTGGTGTTACTTGCTAGCTCAGGATTTAAAAGCACAGTGCTATTTTCTGGTTTCTATCTAATTCTATCTTTATTTTTTTTCATTCATCTCCTCTTGTATATGGAGAGGAACGTTCAAAGTTCCACCACCAGAGAGGATTTAGGTGTTACTTGTATGTGCATGTATATAATTATGATAATCTCAAAATATTTAGTTGCTGGGAACCGGCATATCTGAAGAATTACAGCATTGTCGTTCAACTGGTACACAAACAAAAACTGACACTGTAAATATTCCTGTTTTCTAGTTCATATGTCTTAAATATGTCCTAAAGGCAATTGTGATTCAATTCTAGTTTATCTAGCAACTTCACATAAACAAGGACACAAAGAAAACTGAAATGAAGACAGAGCTTGAATTTATCAAAATAATACATGAGTTCCCTTTGGCACGTTGTACAGATACTCTATATTGATTCCAGGGTACCTAATTTTTGAGGTAGGTTCTGTCAAAGCCAAAGAAGTCCACAATATATCAACTCCTGCATTTTCTAGGCATAGCAGGAAACTTCAAGACAGAATTCTGTCTTTTTTGACAAAAGAAATTATTAACTATGATATATCTACAGTTCCAGAGGCCAAGATGAATGGACTGACTGAAACAGTCCGGGGAGTTCAACTCTCCAGAAATTGGAGGAAACCATTATATTCAAGTACACAGGAAAAATATGTAGCAATTGATGCAGGGTTTTAAAGATAATTTAGTCTCCCATCTTGACTAGGAAGAGAACAGCAATGGCAAAACGAAAAGCTACTCCAATTAGATGGACTACGGAAACAATCAAACCGTGCAACAAACAACAGAGCCTGTTTCCCAACCAACTTCTCATTCATCACTTGTCAAGTCAGATTCAGATTAAAGTCCCAAATTCCACATAACACAAAACTACAAGAGCGTTATGATCTGCAGTTCAAACCGTAGATTATTTATTTTGAAAATTAGGAAAGATATCCACCAAGCACAAATCAAGTTACTTCGCAAATAACAGTAAGAGTAATTTGATTCTTCAAATCTCATTACTCAAAAATATTCCCACCTCTCCTTCCAAGTACCTTTAACTTGGCTACACTAAAATGTAATCGTCAAGCATCTGACTCTGGACTCTTGGGTAGTGCAATTCTTGTCGAATACACTGCTGCTTTGGATTCATGGGCTTATAGCACAACTATTTGTTGAAATGAGTAATGATGCATATCGAGCATAAGATGAAGCAGAACAAAAGGAACATTAAAACATATGAAAATCTGAAACAAGTCAACAACACGTTCAATACTATCATTTAAAGATAGTGCATCCAATTGTCAAACATAAACGACCACAACAAAACTGAGCAATTCACAATAATCCAACACTAGGTGCAAAATTGAACAGCAAGCCTAGACAAACTACAACTTATACGACTTAATCAAAGAGGGAGAATCCCATGTCATCATCACTCTCCTCCTTCTCTTCCTTCTTCTCCTCAGCTGCTGGAGCCTCGGCAGCTGCAGATGCACCGCCTGCTGGGGCTGCTGCAGCAGCACCTCCAACAAAGGCACCACCGCCGCCGCCGCCACCAATGATCACCTGGTGTAACAAAGCTCAAAGTTCAAAATATATTCCACAACACACCCAGCTATCAAACAGGCATAAAAAACAAGCTAGCATCACCTAGCAATCAATTGTTTTAACATGTCAGCTTAAATTTCTAACCGATCACATCTGCACCATTATTGAGAACCATAGCCGAATACAACCTAATCACAATAGGGGAAGGTGCTCCCTATCTGAGCAACAGTTTCGGCAAACTTAACTGGCATCCTAATCCTAAACCAAACACGGTCTTTGTTTTACAATCAAATCATAGCCGTAGCTTATTTCAATGCCAACCACGCATTGAATCATCAAATTAGTTTTACAAATCCAATACAAGACGAATTGGAGGAATCAAAGTTTTGGATTGGGATAAGATGAAGGACCTGGAAGACAGCAGAGGAAGGAGTGACGGGGGAGTAGGAGCTCTGAACGCCGCCGGAGCTGTCAGAAGAGAGAGCAGCCTGGACGAGCTTCCTCTGAAGTTCATACGAAGAAGGAGCACAGGCCTCAAGATCGCCCTCGTATTGCTTGGCACTCCATTCTCCTCCTGAGCTCTTGACGACGAAGGTGAAAACTCCCATGGCGAATTTAGAGATCGGGCTGCGTTTTCAATCTGGGTAGAAGATACATGGAGACTGGAGTCTCTGATGTGTTCGTCTTTTTATACGGGGCAGAAACCCTAATTCTGGCTATGGAAAAGACGTCTTTGGCCTTATTCTCTTCACGTTAATTACTCTCCGACTTGATCACGGTAATTAAATTGAAGGAAAGTAATTAATCCTCTGTTTTCTTACTTTTACTCGTAGGAATAAGATTAATAATTTCATATATTGATCGAGGTCTCCTACTTACCTAAAAAGGAATTTGCGATTTATATACTCTACAATATGATAGATTTCACATGTAAAATTCCGGCAAGAAAATCTGCCAAATCCAACATGCACCAAAGTCTAAACTCTAAAGGGACGTTAGCAACACTTAAAACAAGTAGGACCAATATGTTAAGTCTCTCAGAAATCAAACATAATAAGTCCCTCTTGCCTTCATCAACAAGAATTTCTTTGCAGTCAAACAACAATGGAATGAGCAGGTATAAAAGACTAACATGGACTGGATGTTCATATTTGAGTTTGATCATGTAAAAGATCAACTCTCCTAGGATTACTAGCACTGAATAAACCTCTAGAACCCATGGCAACTTGCCCCAAACCAGATTTTCATCTTCATCAACCAAGTTGTTTCTCTTCAGTGACCTCTTTAGCTCTCAAATTGCAAGAGAAAAAGTAAAGAATGTCGTTGCTATTGCCCCATTCGTAATTTTAGGATTATGCTTATTTGCATGAAACTCCAACTAGCTGAGAAACACTTCCAAGCCAAACTTGACTCTAAAAATCACTCAATCTACCTAATTTTGTTCCTCTCCAAGCTTCTCATTGTTATGGTCAATCTTCCCTTTGTCATTTTGAGCAGCTAGCTCTATGAACTTTTTAATAGTAGTGTCCTTATCAACACCCTATTTTTGGACTTCAATTGTCAATTCATTCACTTGTTTCACCTTGTCTTCCATTTCATCCTTCAACTCTACAATTTCCTTTTTAAATCCATTCTGAGCGACGTCCCTTTCCTCCACCTTTGCAATCGTATCCTTCAACTTATTCTCCAACCCTGCAATCTCATCCTTCTAGATATTCACAACAGTATTCATTTTATCCTTCATTTCCTTCAATTCTGCAATCACTTTCTTCTGGATATTAACAATCAATGTTTTAAAAGGCTAAGGCGTAGCTGAGGCATTCGAAAGAGCCTCCTCGTTGAGGCAAAAGGCGTAAGCCTTATGAATAAAATCTCTATTGTTGTGCATTCATTAGTCTTATACATATATAATGATTTGTAACCAAAATAAACATGAGAAATTGTCATTCGTTTATAACAAATACATATCAAAACTATGCAATTCATCCAAAATCACATTGTATAACATAAATCCATATATCAAAGTACTAACTAGTCTTGAGATATAAAAAAAAAACATTGTTTCAACTAACTTCAAGCTTCAAAATTGTCATCATCATTAATTAGACTATCACCATCCAACACCTCCAACACCAACACCTCATCGAGGCTTACAGAGGTTGGGAGAAGAGTTAACGCAAGAAACAAAGACGATGAAGTCCTTTTAAAGTCTCAAAAAATCTTAAAACCCTAAACATGCATTGTTAAAAAAAATGTTGTCTATTCATAGAAAAACAATTTGAGCCTAGCAACGCCTAGGAAACCAGTGCTAAGGCATTTTTGCTTGCACCTTTATGCCTTTAGGTACGACGTTCTTTTAAAAAACATGTTCACAATGGAATTCAATTTATCCTTCACCTTCTCTAATCCTACAATCTCATCCTTTTAGATATGCATAATGGTGTTCAGTTTATCCTTCACCTGCTCCAGTCCTGTAATCTCATCTTTTTAGATATTCACAATGATATCATTATCCTCCACCAACTTTAAATTCTTACGCTCCAACCCACTCACAACGACTTTCTTCTCAAATCCAAGCCTTGAAACCTTATCTTGTAGCCTTTGGAACTCTACTGGCATTTGAAGCTTCAATTTTTTTTCTGGAGAGCAATATATGAGTGTTAAAATTAGTATAATGTACATATGAAAAACATGAAAAATCAATACTAAATTGTGAAGATTAACTCAAAGCGAAACAGAACTACTATAAAAGGTATTGACATGTGAATATAGTATATAATGCATATCTAAAAAATGAAAAAGCAGTATTCAACGGTGAAAATCAACTTGAAGCGAAACAACAGTACTATACCATACATAAAATTGAAGAGAAGGTTCACTACAAATATAGACAGACCATGAAATAAAGTACACTTGTTTTCATAGCAACTCTTGACAAAGTAAACATAGAGAAATCATAATCTATATTGATAAGGATGAACTGTCCATTTCTTATACTCTTTAAGAGACTATCAATTGCATAACTTAGTTTTAAATTCTATCTAGTGAAAGATAATCTTGAAGAACAATAGCATACAAAGACTATCATTTGTATACTAAATTTGGAAAAGTGCTCAATGCACATAAAAAATCTAAGGAAAGAAACACTAAATTCGAACAACTTTGCTGTTTTCATAAACAAAATCGTTACTCAAACAAATCTTCACAAATACTAAAGTCTAATTCATTGAAAACTGAGTCGTACATGCTTCTAGCCGATGATTGAACAGTTCAAGTTGGACAACATTAGTATCAAACAAGTAACAAAGCAAGAGCAGGATCTTGAGTTCTTCCTTAGGCATTATGATGAGAACAATAACAAGCTGTTCAGGATTAGAGATGTTGAGCTACGAATAGAATCGACTACTGTTCAGAAGTTGTTCCATCTGCCTAGAGCAGGGCATGTGATTGAGGACTTGTCATCCATGTTGGGAAAAGTATCTAATTATTTCCCATTTGCTGATAAAGAGACCATTAAATGAGTTTTGATGGCGGATGAACTGAAAAGAGAGTTGCGCAAGCCAAAGAAGAAGCATGGTGCATCAAAGATAACATCGTTGATAATGATGTACTTGTTGACGGTCTTCTTCTTCTCCAAATCTTGCACTCATCTTGATCAGAAGCTCATATTGGTGTGTGAAGACTTGGTAGAAATTAACACATACAACTTGTCTTAGGTGGTCATCAATGCTTTACACAATGGAATCAAGAAGTATACACCGTTGATGTCACAACCCTGAAATTTCAATTGATAAAAAAAAAATCGAATGAAGTCATGAAAACTCTAAAACAATCTCAAGTATAATGAAATCATCTTATAGCAACAGTGTATCGAAACTGAGTTCACAGTACGACTCAGTCGACTTGAATAATACATAACCAGTTTATATTTCAAGTATTATAACAATTGGAAATGTAAAATTCACTCAATCCTCACCACAAACAGAAGAAAGAAATCTTCAACAATCTTCAGAGTAAGCCATCAGAATCTGCTAATCCCCACCTGCAGAACTATCCCCTACACCATTGAATTGGTGCACCGAGATTGTAAACACAAATCTGGTAAGTTTTTCAGCCCGTATGAGTAAATCAACATTATAACATACATCGCATACAAATGAAAAATAACTGATAATATTTAAAGGCAAGTGTGCTCATGAGACACTGGACAACCCATCTGGTTGCCCAATATTATTTCAAAAATATGTGTACTCATGAGATATTGGGCAACCCATATGTTACCCAATATCATTTAAAAATATGGGTACTCATGAGACCTTGACAACCTATCTGTTACCCCTCATGCAGTACACTGACAGACACTCGGTAACACATCTGGTTACCCAAAATCATTTAAAATATGGGTACTCATGAGACCTAGGTACCCATATGTTACTTCTTATGCAGTACACCGACAGACACTGGGCAACCCATCTGCTACCCAATATCATTCAAAAACATGGGTACTAATGAGACCCAGGCAACCCATCTGTTACGCCTCATGCAGTACACCGGCTGACAGACTAGAGCTCTAACTGATCGTAACCGACACCCGGCAAGGCTTGGTTCCGATTTAATGTCAAAAACGTCCGAAGACCAGAAAACGTTTTAACAAAACTCAATGTTAAAACCACGTACAATATAACAATCAACACATATTTATGTACACAACCAAGTGACTCTTGTACAACAATATAAATATAGTCACCACAATATAATCTCATATTTGAATTAAAAACCGTAACATTATATAATATAACAACTCATATATATGTATCGTATTTACCATTTTTGTACACATACACAACCCACTATATTATATAGATGTCACAATTCACTCTTTTAAGAAATCGTAAATATGAGTTACCGCCAAGGGTAGACTTCTCATAGTGAGATTTACTCACTTTATTTCCTACGTGCAACTTCAACGACACCGAGGGTGATTCCCTCAATTGTTTCGTCGGTCACCTTATAGCATAACAATGTGCTTAGAAAACGATACGTAAAATCACATGCGATGATTCATTACAGCTGATCAACTGCGCGTGAGCTTGCTTGCGGCCACAAATTCCACCCCTCTTCCCCCCTGTTTCCTTCTATGGCCTAAAGCTGTCTCTCCGCCGCCCCACTTCCCCCCACGCGCTGCCACAGACGGCGGCACGCGCACTACGCCCACCTCCGCCCAAACTTCCTCAAATCCACAAACATCCAACAATAAAAATGTAGATCACAAGGAGGGAAACACACTTGTACCTGCGTCGCAACCCAGATTGCCAGAAAATGGTTGGAAAGTCGCCGGAAAGCTTCGGCAGCTCCAAGCTTGTCTCCGTTGTTAAAACCTCCGATTTTGAGCTCCAAATTAATGATAAATCCAGCTAGGATATCGAAATCAAGAAGATATGGTTCGGAACTCACCAGCGACAAAGCTTGAATCGGCGACAGAAGTTGCAGAAATCTTCGATCGTCGGTGTGGCTTCTCGGTGGTGATGGGGGTGCGTCACCTCCACGGGTTGGAGCAGCAGGTCGTGCGCTCCTTGTGAGTCCGGCAGTGAAGGCCACGGTGGCCGGAGGTGGGAGATCGGCAATGGTGAATTTGATGAAGGAGGGTCGAGGGAGGGAGAGAGAGCTGCCGGGGGGGGGGGGGTTTGTTTTGGGAAATTAAGTTTTCCCCAAAAAATTCCTTTCATACATTTCTGAATTTGGAAACCAACTTCTGTTGATAATAATTTTCACATATGACGTCTGATTAAGGTGTGTCACATGTCCACGAACTCGTATCAACAACCTCTACAATTTCTGTGAAGGAAGTTTTAGGAGATGAGTGACATAATAAAAGTCGACTCTTGAGCCAAAGAAACGTAACGTTTTTTAACTTAAATTTCCGAAATCAGTTTCGTTTCGCAAGATATAGACGAGAAGGCGTAAAAATGCGATTTCTCAAATTACCAAGCTTAATAATCTACAAAAATTATATGAATTAATCTTGAAAATTCCGGGTATTACAGTTGAGGTCGCAAATTTACAATGGATGTACAACATTGATACTTTACTGGTTCCTTGAGCACACAAGGGTGAGGGGAAGGATATCAGGGAGAGAGAACTTCAGACCAACCTTTGGGCTTTGGAATATAAGGGAGATTCTCTCTGCCGAAGAATGGAAGAAAAACCCTACCTTGAACAGAAATTATAAGCTATGTTACAGAAGAAGCTAGAGTTACTCGTACCAAAATTTATGCAAACTTTGTTGCTTGTTTTCACCTATAATTGATCAACAAATGATAGTGTTAAAGAACAATGTTTATATCTAAAACTAAACCAAATCTTGATCATGCATACTCAAAAAAGCGTAGAATTAACAATGACGGAGAGAGAGACAAACCTAAATTACTCCCCTTTAAATTTCTCACTGAATTCTCGAACTGATTGTAGAATAAGAAATAAACAATACAAAATATGAGGATTTGTGTAAGACTTCTTAGAATTATGCAAGAAATTAAAGGAACTTGAAGGACAAGCAGAGAGAGAGAGAGAGAGAGAGAGAGAGAGAGAGAGAGAGAGAGAGAGAGAGAGAGAGAGAGAGAGAGAGAGAGAGAGAGAGAGAGAGAGAGAGTTCTACCTTGATTCCTCAGTAGATTTTTCTCAAAATTATTGAGCTGATTCTTGAAATTGTAGAATGATAATTGCACGTTTTCTAACTTGGAATGAAATTGAATATTGATTCTGGATGGGGAGAATTTCATCGGCTACTAAGAGCATCTCCAACAACTTCTTTTAAAATTTTCTATTATAGAGGATGAAAACACCAAATCTCTAAAAAAAAATAGGCGTCAACTCTAACAACTCCTCTATTCTACTGTATAAAATTAAATACAAATATGTATAATTAAATGAAAATTGATAGATCGTTAATTAAAACGTCTATAATAAACCCTGTAAAACATCATCGTTAGTATAGAATAAGCAAAGATCGTTCATTCCGGGGAATTGAAGGGAACTCTAAAATTTTAATGTTAACAAATAATAGGGGTTTGAGATTGATTATTAACTACTAAAATAAAACCTAAATTACTATTTACATGATCAACTTCTCTTTAACAAACTTAAACCAAATTTACCACTGCACCACATAATTACAAGTTCGAACCTATCATGCATTCTAAATCGACCAATTACATTCTTTTTAGACACCAATACAATTAGAGCCTTAGGGGATCATCTAATCATGCAAGATTCCAATTAACATTTAGATTGACTTAGGTCATAATCTAAATTTGCATGCAATCGAGTTCAATAACACTTCGAGTAGAAATCAAACAAGATTACATTTAAGCACCAAATCTTTGTTAGAGACATGTTTCATGTATGGCGTCACCCACCATGGTTTTACATGTAAATTTTCAGAATTTTTACCACTTTTAATCAACACAAAACCGAACCTACTTAGGGCATGATTCGATTTGTGTCAATATGGTTGATGAATCCAGCACTCAAATACAATCTTAGGGACTGCATCCAAGCACTAAATTCATATGCACATATCTAAAATTTATCTAAAAGTATGAGAAAGATGATTAGAACACAACAATAGAAATACAAACTCAATAATTATAGGAAACCATCAATTCGACAACGATAAAAAAATCCAATAAAACAATCTGAAAATTTCGATTCTTAATACAAAACAAGAATCTCACACAAACATCATATTACAATCTTCATAGACAAAGTATTGTAGAAAATCAAAAACGAACAAACCCATGGAGATGAGTTGTGAGAATCACACGTTGTAGGAACCTTGGAGGTGTGTCTTTAATGGTGATTTCGGTGGAGATGGAATTGTATATGGGGGAAAACGGCTTGCTGTTTTGGTGAAGGATGTTTGAGGTAGTAGTTTGGTAGAGTTTTAGCTCTTGAATGTAAAAGATAATTGATATTATTTGAGAGGTGAAGCCATGTATATATAGAGTAAAGAGGGAGGGTAGGCTTGGTTTGAACTTGCCTCTTTCTTCCTATTATAATGTCATGTTTTAATCCCTTAAATCATGCCATGCTTTATTCCCTAAATCATGTCATGTTTTATTCCTTAAATCATGCCATATTTTATTCTTTTAATGATCATCTTCTAGCTTTTAGGTTACATATGCATGGCTCCATCTCTCTTCTTTTTACTTAATTAAACTTCACATTTATTTCTTCCTTCTTCTTTTCTTTTTCCCACGGCAATGACTCAATCTCTTAATTCTCTCCACTTTTTTTATCTCTTCTATTTAATTGTTGCATGACTTGTTGATGATAGGACTCCATGTGCATGAGTTCTCCTTGTTTTCCTCTAGTATTATCTCTTAAATCCAATCTGAAAATAAGAAAATAAAATCATGAGTAAGAGATAATTAGTTTCGAAACCTAACAAGGATTTCTAGTGCAAGAAGGACTCTCAAAATATCGTCAATGTGACCAAAATGTAGAAATATGAAGACTCCTAATCCAACTAGGTTTTCTAGTCCTACTCAAACTAGGACTCTAGACCAATTTTGCGTTTGTAACTTATGTAAGTACAAAAATGCATCCAATACCGCCCAAGACTCTTACTACAACTCAATGACTCAATAGTATAACAATAAAGGCTAAGTAAAGTACAAATGGGGTAAAAGCATGTTAAGAACATCACACAAAGTACTCCTATCAAAAATCAAATTGAATCTCATAATGCCATAATTTATACCAAGACCAAAGAAGGAGTGATAAATCATTCCCTTTTTTGGGTTATTTTTTAGGATGAAGATTGAACTTTTTTTGGTAAAAAATAAAGTTTTAGAGATTGTTTTCAAAATTATATAGGTTTTGAAAATTCTACGAATATAAAGATTATGTTTCTCTCTCCTCTCACTTTCTCTATTATAGATGACGGTTTAGATGAGTTGTTTGAGCTCAATATTGATGTTTTTCCTCTATAATAGAGATTATTTGGGTTTTAGAGGAGCTGTTGGAAATGCTCTAACACATCAAGGAATTAGATTTAATGTGAGTACCATCTCCTCATCAGGAATAGATTCCTAAAAAACCCCCTAACTTAATACCCAAGGGGGGAAGTGGGTATCAGAATCAATTCCTTCATCAGTTCGGGTATCAATTTTTGTTACCAAACCTACCCTAATGTAATTAAAAATATTTCTAAATTATCCAATCCAAATTGAGAATATATATATGAATAGTATTGTTAAAACATAATAAACAACCACATATATTCTACAGAATACTTAATATCACTTCTTCTCTTTCTCTAATAATAATCTCCAATTTTGTTCTTTTATTTACATATTATATGATCGATAGGTGAAATATAGTTAGAATTAGATTTGTCTTATTGGGTGCTAAAGGAAATAAAAATTGGTGTAGTGACCTTTATATGTCATTTACTAGTAAAAATTCATGTAGCATAGTAGCACTATTGGTAAGTAGAAGAAATACAAGACTTCATATATAGGGGTATTGTAGTAATCAAATTAATTTAAATTCGGATTCTGATAGTACGTAAACAATATTAATTGTAATTAGTATTGTTTATGTTTTTAATTCCATGTTATAAGTAAATAATTCAAGAAAATTAAAATCTCCACATCCAAATCTATTATGTCTCCTATTCCTAATAAGTTCCATTACAAGTTAGTAAACGTGCCAAAAATGAAACAAAACAGAGAAGAGAAATTGTGTAAGCCTCACTGAATATTAAGTAAGAAATCAAAGAAACTTGAAGAACAAGGTGAGAATTTGAGAGAGAGAGAGAGAGAGAGAGAGAGAGAAAGAGAGAGTTTCCGGTTTATAGGGGGAATGAGAAGTTGATAAAATTAGTCCATTTCCTTATGTGTGACCAGTTGGCCTTTTTGTCCCATTGTGTTACCATCTATTATCTTACCTGAATCATTTTGCATGCATGCGTCTCTCTCCTAAGTAAGTCGTAATGTAATAACCCGAATTTCGGTTTTCATTTCTTGTAATTTCATGGAGATTAATGAAATGATATTTTGGTTATATCCATATTCTACAACTTCTAAATAGCTTTCGTTCAAAGTAGAATTGTGTTCGTAAATCAAAACGTGTGATTCGATTAAATTCAATTGACTCAAGAGTTGACTTTTGATCCGTCACTCGTTTTCGAAAACTTCATTCACGAAAATTGATACGAGTTCGTAGACACGCGACACGCTTTGATCAGAAGCCGCATAAGTGAGATATTTTTATTTGGAGTCTGACTTGGAAGAGGTATAAATACAGGGGGTGAAATTTGGAAACTAAAAATTAGATGTTTCATTTGGTTTCAGCCGAGTCTCTCTCCTCCTCCTAAAACTCCCACCGCCTCTTTTCTTCATCAAATCCCAGATTTCATTCTTTCCCCCGATTCCTCATTTCTAGCCACCATAGCCTTCGCCACTGGATACATTGGCACCACGCCAACGTCTCTTTCAACATACCCAAGAATATCATTGCGCCACCACTTGTGTCAGGAGCTACAACGCCTAGCAGATCCGGCAGTGAACAACACCGTCGTTGCAGGCTGCTGTGTCGCCGGCAGGAGGGAGCTTGGGGTCTTGCTTACTTCGTCCTTGAAATTGCATAAGGTTGAGTGAGGAGCTGGGTAACATTTCTGTGCCACAGCTGCAGTTCGGCAAGGGAGGTGACAGAAGCCTTCCGGCGGCCCAACTGTAATCTTGACCGTTATTTTGAGTAAGGAATTCCATCTTATCATTTGGTTGCTGTTGAGTTTGAGTTGGTGGAGGTTTGTGAGTGTTTTAATTAGTTAAGTTTTGGGTAGTTCCAAAAGTAGAGTCGTTGTTAAGGTGAGATGTGGGTTTCGTTTTGGAATGGAAGTTCCAATGTCAAGTTTAATTGACACGTTAGGGTGGTTAAGGAGTTTAGGATGGTGTAAGGGAGTTTGGCTTGTGTTTGACTTTAGGATCTAAGTGAGGGTCCTAAGGAGGTTGAGAATTCTTGTGAGTCGATTTTACTCTATTCGTTTATTACTAAGTGAGGCTTTTGTCACTTAGGTGATTGAAGGAGAAAAACGAGTAAATTTCACGTGACGTGGTGAGAAGTTGCAAGCGGAGTTAAGGTAAATAAACCTCACGTTTGTCTAGTTATTTTTGGCGGTAACTAGACGTGTGAACTTACATTTTATATATTTTTACTTATTGTGTGATTGAAATATAAATATGTATATATTTGATGATTTATATACTTATATCTAAATGGTAATAGGATATGCATATATTTATCACTAAGTATATAAAGTTACTATATTTGCGAAATATATTATGTATTTTTAGTTGGTTTTCATTGAATTGTGGAGAATGAGACCGAAGAGGAATAAAATATACCTCTCGGTAATTTAGATGGAATACTTGTATAGTCAAAGTGCTTATATGTTGTGTAGCCGGAAGGAAAGAAAATGTACATTCCGGCGTTATTATATTGTGTGGCCGGGAGGGAAGAAAATGTACCTTCCCGCCTTATTGATTTATATTGTTGTTTTGTGGTTATCAGAATGGAAGAAAATGTACCTTCCGGTATGATTGTTGTGTGCGTGGCTTTGTGGGTTGTGGTATTGTGTTTGTGGCGGCCCTTTTGAGACAAGATTTTGTGTGAGTTGTTCTGCCTTATTGGCGAAAGAAAATGAATACATATGATTTAGCTTTAGTGGTGGCCCAAGTGAAAAAATGTATTTCAATGTTCTGCCTTTGTGGCGGCCTTACTGGCGTAGGCATATGTCAGAACCACTCCTTGGCCAGTTGTGGGGATGATCATCTAGAGCTCTAGTATTATTACCAATCTTCTGGGTGTGATTTGAGGCCGCATTAACCCAGAATGTTTTGCATGTATTGCGATATGATTGTGAATTGTGATTATACTTGTATTGCGATATGTGGCGTTTGTTGTGACATTGATTGCGAGTTTGACGTTGTTAGTGTTGTGATGATAATGTTATTTTATATATATTTCTAAGTTACGAAATATGTTACATTATCCTTGAGTATTTCTTTTAGTTTACTCATACCAACTTTATAGCTGATCAAGTTTGTGTTTACAATCATGGTGTACCATTATTGGTGCAGGGAGTAGTATTGCAGGTACTTCGCTGTAGTAGAGGTGGAAGGAGTGAGCAGCGTAACAACAGAGTGTTGTTTTCACTTCTGTTCATTTTCCTATTTTACTGTGTAATTACGTTTTGCTACAGTTTGCAATTTAAGTGTAGTTAAACTTGGAAAAAATATTCAACTGATGTAACGTAATTTTATTTATTGAAGTTATATTAGAGTGTTAGCATCCATAAATTCGAAATTTTACTGTTTTGAATTTAGGGATGTTACACGTAATCTATCGATCGCTACTAAGAGTCGTTATAGCTACAGCCGTCATTTATGTCACAAGGAAAACTTGTTTACCAACTATAAGAGCTTCTCGTCTATGGATGTTCGCACGGTGCAGATTTGACGATTCCGGCCACCGGCGAGGCGCAACAACGGCGCCGACCAGCATAGCCGCACTCCCCTCCTCCCGGCATTCATGTCTGTGCCAACCGGAATCTCGAAATTTCAAATTTCTGGGCACCGTGCAGAGATTTTGAGATTTCGGCCGCCATAGGCCGGCGCTGCAGCTCCCGGCCGGCACAGACAGGAGCGCCGGGAGGAAGGGAGTGCGGCTGTGCTAGTCGGCGCGTCGCTGTACGGTGAGGACGTCCGCAGCTGAGAAATTTTGTACCAACTATTAACTTTCTGCCAAGATACTTGCATTGCTGCTGCATATGGTTAACATACATACATACATGTTACTGATTAATCGATATTGTCTAACCCTATTTATAAATTTAATGAACTAACAATTAAGCTGGGTAGGCTGCTAATTGGGTAACTGCTTCATCCGTACGTACTGGCATCCTGCAGATCGAGCATTGAGTTTCTAATCGGGCATTGCAAGTGCCAAGTGGCAAACAAAAATGCCAAATGATTTCTCAGTTAACTACTGACTCATGATATCTACATTACTTCGATAAGCTATATACCATTGCATTGGCCTCCTCGTTGGCATTGTAACCAAATAACAAAGGAATAGATTTCCCACCAAGTTAAGTCAATGAATCCACAAAGGAAAAAACCAAAAGAGGCCGAGCTAGATTTCATATCAAAAATGAAGAACCATGTAGGGGCTACTAATGATTTGGGAAGATTGACGAGACTTTGAGAGAGAAATTTTCTTGTTTAATTTATTTACAGATCAAAGACAAATAATTACAGAACATCATAACCACAACCAAACACATCAATGTACGAAAAATTCAATGATATTAGATATCAATAGCGAAACAATGATTCTTTCCCTTATAAAAAAAACCATGTTTATATAAATGAGCGACAACTGCTAGTACACGCACTAGGTTCTTGAACATCCAAAAACAATGGGGTTCTATTCTATCAGTCCTTTCGTTTCAGTATGGGGGACAACTTCATATCCAATTCCCAATGACTTTCTCCACTGCCTTACGAATCATTCCCTGTACTCCACCTTCCCATTCTCACATACCAAAACCACTCTTTTCAATCTGTTCTCTTCGCATACATTAGGTCACCAGTTCTTCAAGCAAAAGAAAACAAATTCATTTTCGATGTGATCATTCTCTTGGCTGGAGCTGTTCCTACAATTCTCTCAAGCTAAAAGGCAGCAAAATGAAAATTATATCATTAGTATCCGCCGCATCAGGGAAGGAAGTTAGCAAGAGAAGAATCAACTCAATATGTACATCGTTTGTTGAAGAATGATAATAAATGCTCTAATATATATGTTAAATTTCTTTTATCCAATTAAAGATAACCATATTGGAATTTGATTTACTGGATTGATCATTAAGCTTTTAAATATTCACACATTCTAAGAAGATCAGCCAGCAATCAAAGAGAGATCCTGTATTTCAAAAGAGATGCGAAAATGTTACCCGGAGGAGATCAAAAGGAGAAAAGAGCACAGTGCATGCCATGTCTTGGGATCCATCAACCATATTAACAACCTGCAAACAAAACCACTGGGACGAAGTTCAGTAATTAAACCCACGTGATCAACAGTAATTTATTTAGTCATGTTTTCTTGATTTGGTGGGAGTTCAATTGAGCTGCATAGATAGAATATCCATGCTGACCTCAGGGTAAAATTCCTTCCTCTCTGGTAATGAATAGATGATTAGATTCTGAATTCCTCGGATCTATCCACGACCACCAAAAAGAAAATTGGTTAAAGTTTGATACAAGCCCATCATTCTTACTGGGCTATATTGATATATTAGCATTTTGACAAGAAAACACATTACTCCTACAGTACCTTATATCTGTGGTAAAAATGTGATCTCTCTGTATAGAGCATGATCTTTCTCTTCCCTTCAAAGAACCAAACCCGTGCCCGGGAAATATCTTTTTGATCCGAATATCTGACGAGAAAAGCAATTGCATTAGTATAATAGCAACCACAAGAAACTAATCGACTATAATTTAGTATTTCAGAAAAACATATAATGATCATCTAAAAGTAAAGAGAACAGATACTCACTCATGAAGCAGACAGAAGGAAGCATTCTGCGACTTCAAAAAATTCCGAACTCGTACATATTCAAAGTAAGAGCTGATAAATATCATTATCCCACCCTGAGTTAAAGGTAGATATTACTTACCAAGAAAACAAAAAATGAAAACACAAAAGTAATAACCGTTGATCCTGGGATTAAAATAATTACCTCAACAGAGTTTTTTATCTTTGGGAAGACCTGAAATAGATGATCAAGTATCTCAATACGAGGGAAGAACCAAAAAAGAATCAATTTGTATGTACTGTTACATAATCATAGCTTTGATACATTAGAGTACTTTCTTTAATCAGTCCAATTCTTCAAGTCCAAAGATTTTTAGTCTAGGTATTGACTATTGAAAGAGCAAATGGCGACAAATCAAAAAATGATCTTTTTAGGCTTTTAATTGGTTTAGGCATTAGCCAAAGAACTTGAAATCATATTATCCAGGTGAACTTTCAATAAGTCATTTGACACTAGTTACAGTTCAAACATATCATTAAGAATAGCTATTAATTCGAAGTTCTTTTTTTTTGGAAAGTTAAATGGAACTCTAGAATCAAGTTATTCTCAACACTCAAATTAATAAAAATAAACTATATTTCGCTTAGTCTCATGACATTGAGAAACTTTTTTAAGATAGCATAACAAACCTTAGTAGCAAAATGTTCAAAACGAGCATCATCAATATTCATTATTTCATCTCCCTCAAACCGCTGAAAAATCTGTAAAGGTTGAAGAGTGACAGAATGCATTATTTGATGAACTCTAGATCTACTTATAAAAACAACTGAAACAGAATAAAAATGAAACCTAATACCATACAGCTTCAGAAAGCAACTGAATATTGTGGCGTACAAATCTTTTACTAGGTATTCAAATTACACCAAAGAACAGAAAGTATATTTCATTGTCTTTATGCTGTTTAAAGATTGAGGAACAGCTATCTAGCAAGACACATGACGACCTTTGGTATCATAACAGGAACTTGATATCAAATTCCACCTCCACCAGGTAGAACTGTGTCTCAAAAAGTCAATTTTATGTGACCCTTAATCTCAAATCCCAAACAGGTTCGCAACAAACTCATAAACATGATAAAGTAAATAATATATTCATTTTAGAATTAAAAAAATAAAACTAACTTTAGTTTATCAATGAGAATGACAAACATTTCAATGTTTTCATTTTAGACCATTTAACCACTCATAATTTAAAATGAAGCTTGTTTTAGATCTACTAATGGGACATACTAACAGGTTGTAAAAAGAAAAGACATCGTATAAGAGGACTACCTTCAACTTATTTAAGTAACTACTTCTGTTGAAATTATATAAGACAGATCTGAGTGACTCAGTACCATTTTAGTAGTTTCAACTCAGGAGTCCGGACCATTCGATCATAAATCATAGATGATGAAACATAAGCGATATATTAGTGAAACTTATTATATAATCAATATTTGTAAATAGCATAATTATACTCGTTATTTTAGTTATTGAGTTAAAGCATAATCATTAGAAAGTGTTTGTAACATGTAAACAGGAACATTTGCAATCTAGAAAGTTCCAATTCTTAGTCACACACCTAAAATCTAAGAGAGATAGAAACAATACAAACACATTAGGCACACAACATTTAGGAGGATGGGGATCATATGCATCCATCATACATCTACATTGCTTTACAATATAAGCACAATGAATCTTGACCAAATATTGACCACCAAAAAAGTTTCGCATTTTATATTTTGCAACTGCCACCAAACAGAAGGAGAAGAGAAGAACTCCATACATACCTGGCGTACTTGTTGTACCACTTTAGGAAGAACTCCCTTATATTCATGCACCAACTTTACCTGTACATAACATACAAGTATCATTTAACAAATATCTTTTTACTTGCAGTATCATGTTACCATGCAAGAAGTAAGAGCATGCAACCCCAAAACAATAGATAATGGGTCACAAGCTAAACACCATAAAGATTATTTAGTCTGGCTTTATATTTTCCGCATGAAATAGATTCTCACATAAACAACATCCTTATACACACAGAGATCATCTGTTGATGCCTAAGGATGCAAAATTATGAACTGTTGACATACAAAAAGGCAGACTGTATCCATGGTCGAAAACAAGTAGACAATATGAATTTCATTTTTGGGAATCAAACCAATGCATATTAGCAATTTAAAAGAATAATAAAAAAAACTGTCCTTTGATACAACTACCATGATGTCTCACAGGTGTTCTACAAATAAACTGTCCCTGCTTTCTTTCCTACGAAGGATCTAATCTTTTCGGATTCTAAAATTATACATAATATTAACTTTCAATGATCCCTTATATGACAAGCATTTCAATTACCAATCTTTAAAATGCTTACAAGATCTGAGACTGTTCTAGAAAAATTTCTTTATCATGAAGAAATGGCAAAACTTAAATCAGATTTGAAAGAGGACAATATATAGAAAACTGAATTTTTTTTTAAGTTACTGAAAGAGGCAAAAATGAATTGTGGGAACATTGCTGGGCACAGAAGTGATACAGCACACATTTAATAATATTTTACTCTCAATTCTTGTTTATGAACACACCTTCCCACAGTAATTTGTGCAGTGCTTGTTAAACAAATTGTTTATATCTGCAATAACAAAAACACATCATAATTAGCGGATGATGAAGACTTCTTGAGATTGGAACTCAACATCAATTTATGATACCAACTCCAATTCTTTCATTACTGGGTATACGGCTGAGTGCTTTTTTTTTATGGGGGGGGGGGGGGGGGGGGGGTTAATGTCCACCATTACCTTTAAATGCATACAATGCTGATCTTAACATTGTATACAAAATTAAATCTTAGCAAAAGTATACAAGACTGCATGGTAAAGAATACTAAACAAAAGTTACTTATCAAGAACAGCAGGTTTGATAACCATTTCATGTTAGGTTTTTTGTCTGTCGGTTTTTAGATAAAACAGATGGGAAATGTGAAAAAGAAGATGATGGAAGGAGTTAGGAAAGACATATTAGGTACATATGAATGCAAGTATAGGCATGTTCAAATAGTTTTCTTTTTAAGGTTTTGTGATCTCCTCTCTTCAGTCATAAGAATGATAAGATTATAATAGAAAAGCAAATACTAATTATTAACATGGAAAGACAAAATTGCATGACGAATCATAAATAAATAAAAATTTACCTAATTGAAAAAACAAAATTGCATTTAATTAGTGTTACTATTTTTCTTCTTTCCCACTCAGTTCTCCTATATTTGTTATTTAAAAATCAAAAGTAGGAATCTTACCTGGGTTTGAATAATAACTCAAAATTATTGTTTGTCTATAAAAAGATGCATGTCCATCCAGGTACCTAATTGTGAAAACATTATTAGTATACCAATGATAAGACATGTCCTGGATAAATTTTTTTATCAAATATTGCACTATCTGAACCTTCACAAAAGTATACGTTGTATATGAAGCACTTTAAGGATGGAGACAACAAGAAGAGCAGAATTCTCTGCCCACAATATAATGTATCAGTTGGAAAAGATTGGCAAGAAAATATACCATGGTCTTATACGCATGATATCAGTTCCATGCTGCTTAGTTGGTTGACGGTTCAACTGCTCAACAACTGACTTCAAAAAGTCCCAATTCTAATATTTATCAACAGAAAAGAAAAGTTATCAACTTCGACAACTAGTATATAATACAGTCAGCTTTAGCTGTCTAATCATCTAGATATTTAAGCTCGTTAGTTTTGCTAATAGCCTAATCATAGGACTGTAAATGCTTATCTAGTTCTACTAGTAGCCTAGTAAAAGAACTGTAACTGCCAAATAGTAATTTCTGTAGGTTCCATTAAAATCTGAGCATTGTATATATAATATGCAGGTCTCAATGAGTGGATAACTCATCAGAGTATACATTATTTACCTGCATTGTTATAACATCTGCATGATCAATGATCAGAACCTGCCAAATCAAAGAAATATCTCCATTAACTGGAAAAGACCCGGATAAAGGACAAAACAAACTGATAAAGCAGAACGAGAACTTACCTCTATAGATGAAAGATAGTCGACATCCTTTTCCTTATTTGTTTTAGCCTCATCAATTTTCTGAAAAAAAAAAATCCTTACTCACTAATCGTAAGGGAAAAAAAGAGTTGGACAATAGTAATGCCATTCTATGGATAATAGACTTTACTCTTTTTTAATCGGGTTCTGTAAGTGCATTTTTTCTGACAGGAAATGCATTCACATGACATATAGTAATAATTACACAGTTATATTATATCCGTACAAGACAGGAACAAGAATTAGAAAAAAAAAATCTAAAATCTGGAGAAATTCAGCTGTAAGCAAATTGTGATTAGGAACTCCAAATAAAAAAGGAAGCTAATTACTTACTCTCAACAAACCAACAGCAGAAGCAACTATCATATCCGAAGAATAAAAATCACTGTACAACCTAATGCTCCTCCTACAAAACAAGTATGACAAATGAGTTTGTGGTCCATATAGCCAAGAAGGCCAACAGCAAAAGAGCACAACAATAATAAAGGAAAAAGAGAGACAAAAGCTCAATAAGTTTTTTTGAGGTTGGAAAACAAGATCAAACTACCCAACGGCCAAAGGAACTCATTTACAAGAAGATAACGATGTTTATAAGCTGTACTCAGCAGAACCAAAAGACGAGCTATTTAAGAACAGTAAATCATCTTGGACAAAAAAAAATTGTTAAGTTGGCAAATAAATATACAATCTCCATCAGGTCCAGTTACAACAACAAGAAGTGCAACAGTTTATCTGAGGTGATGGAAATCTGCCAATTTACTTGTTAATGGAGATGTGACATATTTCCAAGTTTCAAATTTCAACCATCAAACCCATCAAAATCATTCAACTTGTCTTAGCTGCTAGTGTCACACTAATTACTAAAAGTATATTGATATAGGATTCCAGTTAAAGCAACAATAAGTGCAACAGTTTATCTAATGGAAATACGTTAGCATAATTATAAGTGAAAAATTACTTCGTGAACTTGATGCCAACCATGAAATCATCCTTGCTATTCCCACCAAAAAGTACTTGGAAGTCACCAGGTTTTGTAGACTTATGAGGTTTCTCATTTACAAAGTTCTGGCCACCTGGTGGTAGATCTCTTTCATCTTCATTGTCACGAGCCTCTACACTTCCAAACTCTCTCGAAAATCGGTCCATATGGTCTACACTAACCTGAAAACACCAACATATAGT
The DNA here is from genome assembly GCF_933775445.1 of Argentina anserina. NCBI lineage: Eukaryota > Viridiplantae > Streptophyta > Magnoliopsida > Rosales > Rosaceae > Argentina > Argentina anserina. Next base: position 6,307,102 of record NC_065875.1, read on the forward strand.
ATTTTAAGAAAATAATGTAACTATTCTCTCATCAATTTTTTTCTTCAATTGACTATAGTATCCTGTTTTAGTGATTGCAAGGATGTCAGACTTCACAAGCTCAAGAATTTAGATATTCATAGAAGCACAAAGTTGAGGCTCATTCTAATTTAGTTGGCCTAACAATTATTCCAATTATACAGGATACCAGATCAGCAAATTATCTAGTCATTGCATGCTCGTGGGGTTTACATTCATTTCTTAGGAACACTTTATGGGCATGAAAGCCACTTTAGCAAAAAATTTGACATATTTCACTTATAACTTACCAACTCTCTCACACAACTGCAAATCCCTTTCTTTGGTTCAAAAGAACAGCAGATTATCTAAGTAAATTAAATTTACATGGCACTGTCAATAGACTACTTTTAAGTTATTAACCATTTAATACAAAAGCAATAGAATACCTTGCTAGTTGGAGGGGAAAGATGTATTATCCTCTTCACAACACGAAGTGCAATGCTTGCTATAGGCAGTAGGATCAATACCTGGTAGAACAAAATTATGGTAAATCTTCATCACTTAGGCATTTTAACTGCAAGCCAAAGATTATAGAGGAGTGCTCTTTCTATACACCAAAAATATGCACGTCTACTATCACAACAAAAAGAAAGTACAACTCCAAGCACAAATTCCAAATACGATCGCAGATAAGTGCAAAAGATAGCAACCACAGCCAATGGGATAAAGTAATTCAAATATATGATATATCTCATTTTACGCTTCCTCCCTTCCTCTCTTTATAGCAAATATAGCTTCTTTATATAAGCACCAAAACTTCACCCTCTACAACCAGTAGGTGAACTCAGGATGTCACATGTATTATTGGCATAAATGCCCATTACTGTCTGTCATGGACTATAAATTGATAACATGTATCCGGAAAACTGAATAATGATATACATAGATCAAGCTTTCACATGAATTTTGAATTAAATATAAGATATTGTAAGAAGAGAAACAAAAAATAATAATAAGCTTTTTACAACTCCATAATGTAGAGTTAGAGGAGTCCACAAGACAAGATGATTCGGAAGAGCCAAGTATTAAACTTTACTTATCATCTTGATAAAAAGAAAATTATACTCATTGTACTATAAATAGTTAATTATTGTTGTTATAAGCGTCTTTAGATCTTAATAGTTATTCGCGATATAAGCAAAGAAGAGTAAACAGAAACACACCAAAGTTATAGTGGTTCAGGTGAAGCCTACCTCCACTCTAGTACTGAAGAATTTAAGTACAAGTACTTATTGCAAACCTTAACCCCTCCCTATCTAGCTCCTATCTCTCTATCACCCTTAGATCTCTCTTTAGGATTTCTGTCTCTCTATCTAAAAAACCTCCCTGCAGCCATATTTATATCAACAGGGGCTGCTGATACAATATGGACTAGGATTACTAAACCTAACACAAATCCTAATAGAATATTGGAAGATATACTCTCCTAAAACATATAGAAAAGCTGTGCTAACTTATTTCATTTCTAAACCTGGATTTGATTACTGAATCCTAACTCCAACATGCATCAACGAGCCAAAAACACAACAATCTCCACCTTGGTGAGTTGATACCAAATGATTGTTGCAACCTTCAGGATGTCTTGTATCTCTTGAAGTAACCCTGAACAAACCTCCAAGATCATTCACCTTGGCAATACTCCTCTTGCCTCATCACACCTCAAGTGAGGAGGTGCTCCACCACAACTCAGCATGTTGTGACACTAGGCAAGTTCAAGCAGTGCTTGAACTTCTCCACAGAAACTGGCTTTGTTAGACAATCTGCTGCATTGTCATTTCTGTGAACTTTCTCCACAATAATATATCCAGCTTCTATCCAATCTCTGATCCGGTGATAGCGAACATCAATGTGCTTTGTCCTTGCATGAAACACTTGATTCTTCGCCAAATGTATGGCACTTTGGCTATCACACTTCACTACCACACCTTCCTGGTGAATACCAAACTGTCCTGCCAGTCCATTCAACCAAATAGCTTCCTTAGAAGTTTCTGTCAACGCCATATACTCTGCATCAGTAGTAGATAGAGTTGTAACCTCTTAAAGATTTACTTTCTAGCTCACAGGCCCTCCACCACAAGTGAAAACATAACCTGTTGTAGACCTTCTTCTATCTAAGTCTCCTGCAAAATCAGAGTCAACAAAACCAGCCACGCATGCTTCTTCTTGTTTTCTTTCAAACTTGATTCTAAACTGCCTAGTTCTCTTTAAGTACCTCAGAATCCACTTCACTGCTTCCCAATGACGCTTTTCCGGATTTGACATGTACTTAGAGACAACACTCAATACTTGAGCTAAATCTGATCTTGTGCATATCATTGCATACATGAGACACCCTACTGCATTAGCATATGGAACATTCTTCATCGCATCAATCTCCTTTTGATTTGATGGCTTATGCTCTGCACTCAGCCGAAAGTGTGCAGCTAATGGGGTAGAAACAACCTTAGCTTCATCCATGTTGAACCTTTCAAGTATCTTCATAATGTACTTCTCTTGTGACAGCCATATTTCACTTGTGTTTCTATCCCTTCTTATTTCAATTCCAAGGATCTTCTGTGCAGCTCCTAGATCCATCATGTCGAATTTAGCCCCCAACTTTTCCTTAAGTTTCTGAATTTTCAACATATCCTTGCATGCAATCAACATGTCATCTACATACAAGTAGTAGAATTACCCTCCCCATCTTTGAATACATGGTAGTAAACGCAGCAGTCATATTGACACCTTGTGTAGCCTATCTTCAGCATGTATGTGTCGAAACGCTTGTACCACTGCCTTGGCGATTGCTTGAGTCGACAAACCAGATTCTCTTTCCCTGTTTCGACAAAACCCTCCGGCTGCGACATGTAAATGTCTTCTTCGAGGTCCCCATGAAGAAACGCAGTTTTAACATCCATATGCTCAATCTCCATATCATACTGAGCTGCTATAGACAACAACAACCGTATTGAAGTGTGTTTGAGCACCGAAGAGAAAATCTCATCATAGTCCACGCCATCTTTCTGCGAATACCCTTTTGCCACCAGACGTGCTTTTTACTTTATGACATCATCATCATGTATTCCTTCTTTCTTCCTAAACACCCACTTACAGCCAACAAGTTTTCTTTCTTTGGGTTTAGGAACCAGCTCCCACACGGAAATCTTATGCAGAGATTCCATCTCTTCTGCCATAGCACCAATCCAACATTCCCTTTCTTCGCTTTCTATAGCTTCTTGATAAGTAGTTGGATCACCTTGACTTATGGTCAGAGCATGACTCACATCTTCTTCGGTTTCAAATCCGTACCGTTGTACCTTCTTTAAATTCCTCTTTGGTTTGTCAAGTGCTATGACTCGCCTCACTGGCTCAGGTTCTTGTGGGATGGGAGGATTTTGACCCCTACGTGGGGACTGCTCCACCTGAGTCCTAATTGGTGACTGTTGTTGCTGCTCTGGTTCCTCAATGGCTACTTGATCATTCCCTACTTGCTCCACCTAAGCTTGAAAATCTTCAACTGATCGTTTAGCTAATGATATCTCGATTGCTTCTTCATCTTTTTCAGCAACAGTCATCTTCTCCTCCTTACTATTAGCTTCTATATTTAACGGCATAGTCTTCTCATCAAAAACAACATCCCTGCTGAGCACTCTTTTCTCGTTGATTATATCCCACAACTTATAACCTTTTACTCCTCTTTGAAAACCAATAAACACATATTCAAGTGACTTTGATTCCAGCTTGGTTCTTTCATCCTTGGGAATATGCGCAAAGGCGCTGCATCCAAACACTCTCAAGTTGGAATAATCAACTGGTTTTCCAGACCATACCTCCTCTGCACACTTGAAGTTAATAGTCTTTGAAGGTGATCGATTAATCAAGTAACAAGCATGATTAAGCGATTCTGCCCAAAACTCTTCAGGCAACCCTGCATGAAGCCTCATGCTTCTTTCTCTCTCCAAGAGAGTTCTGTTCATCCTCTCTGCAACACCGTTTTGCTGGGGAGTTTTCTTAACAGTAAAGTGTCTTGTAATGCCTTCATCCTTGCAGAATTGTAAGAAATGATTACTTCTATATTCACCTCCATTGTCGCTTCTCAAGACTTTGATTTTCCTACCCGTTTGGTTCTCGATTTCAGCCTTCCACTCCTTGAACTTTGGAAAGACCTCATCTTTTGTCTTGATAAAGTAAACTCAGACCTTCCTTGAAAAATCATCTATGAAAGAGACAAAGTATTTGGCCTTACCCAACGATTTTGTTGATGCAGGCCCCCAAACATCTGTGTGAATATAGTCTAATACTCCTTTGGATTTGTTCTCACTGCTGCTCACTTTGAATGATACCTTGGTCTGCTTACCGAGTGTGCAATACTTGCAAAAGTCAAGGCTGTAACTCGTTATGTCTTCTAGCTTATCTTGCTTATGTAATTCTTGCAGCCCCCTTTGACTCATGTGCCCTAGCCGTCTATGCCAGAGCTCAGTCTTGTCTTCTTCCGTACAAACTGATGCTCCACCTACTATTGTAGAACCTGTGAGTTTATAAATATTATCAGGCTGCAACACACCTTTCATGTAGACCAACTGACCCTTTCCGACTTTAAGCACTCCATTGTTACCTTTATGCCACAATCCTTCCATATCCAATAGACTTAGAGAAATCAGATTTCTGCTCAAATGTGGAATGTGTCTGACCTTTCCCAATGTTCTAACAATGCCATCATACATTGAGATCTTTACTGTGCCGATTCCCATGATTCTACTTGGTGAATCATTCCCCATCAAAACTGATCCGGTGTCCCTCTCTTCATATGTGTCAAACCAATCTCTGTGTGCACACATGTGAAATGTGCAGGCTGTGTCCAAGGTCCAATGTCTAGGCGTGCCGAAGCTGGCTGAGATTGCAAGGAGTTCTCCATCATCGCTATCATTCTCAATAACGACATTGGCTGACTGGGAGCTTCCTCTAAGCATCTGCACCTTCTTCTCCTTCCATTGTTTGCAATTTCTTTTCCAGTGGTCGGGTGAACCACATACGAAGCAACCATCCTTCTTCTTTTTTTTGCCTTTTCCCTTGGATTTAGACCTACCATAGTCTTCAAATCCACCACCTTTACTCTTAGACCTTCCTCTCTCCTTCCCTCTGACACTCAGTCCTCGTGCTTGGGAATTATCTTCTTCCATCTGCATCCTGACATATTGTTCCAGGTTCTCACACTCCTGCAAGTGTGATGGTCTCTTTGTTGAATATCATGGTGGTCTTGAAGTGTTTGAATGATGATGGCAAAGACTGTAGTAGCATCATAGCCGAGTCCTCATCTCCCATCTTTGCCCCAACCTTCTCCAAGTTAATTATGCAGTTCTGAAACTTGGATATATGATCAGTAAGATCATCCTCTTCCTCCATCTTGAGGCCAAAGAGTTGTTCCTTCAAGAGTAGCTTGTTGTTGATGGTTGTACCCATATAAACGCTTTGCAGCTTGTCCCATGCCTGCTTTGCAGTCAGCTCCTCTCCGATCTGAAGCACAACATTATCAGCAAGATGCAACTCAATGCAGCTCTTTGATATCTTACACTTTTCTGCCCAATCTGCATCAGACATTGATGTAGGCTTTGATTCTTCAAGAGCTACATCAACCTTATGCTGGATCAGAACGTTCCTCATCTTCCTCTGCCAAAGCGTGAAGTTGTCCTTGCCATTGAATAGCTTTATGGACGCTCTCACCTCTCCTGCCTCAGCCATTCCTTTGCCAATCGACATCGCAAAATAAAACAAGCTCTTGATACCACGTGTTGTTATAAGCGCCTAATTATTCGCGATATAAGCAAAGAAGAGTAAACAGAAACACACCAAAGTTATAGTGGTTCAGCTGAAGCCTACCTCCACTGTAATCTCTCTTGAGAGATTTACTAGTACTGAAGAATTTAGGTACAAGTACTTATTGCAAACCTTAACCCCTCCCTATCTAGCTCATATCTCTCTATCACCCTTAGCTCTCTCTCTTTAGGATTTCTGTCTCTATGTCTAAAAACCCCCTTGCAACCCTATTTATATCAATAGGGGCTGCTGATACAATATGAACTAGGATTACTAAACCTAACACAAATCTTAATAGAATATTGGAAGATATACTCTCCTAAAACATATAGAACAGCTGTGCTAACTTATTTCCTTTCTAAACCTGGATTTGATTTCTGAATCCTAACTTTCCAACATGCATCAACGAGCCCTAAACACAACAAGAACTGGCATGTGCCTAAGATATGAAACATATCCAAGAGACATTGAAAATAATGGAACTCATACCACATCAAAGTCAGGAAAGCCCGATCAAAAAAGAAAAAGAAATAAAATAGACGTCCAATTTGTAACTAGCACATGAGAAGAAAGCATGTGTATACCTTAGGACGAGTAAAACCAAGGTCACGGAGACTATCATCAGTAAGAATTTCATTCTTAGCATTTTCCTGAAGCTTGGCCACTTTTGCATCATTCTTCATTACAAGATCTCTAGTTCTGAAGACATGGTTCAGCTGCATGATATTGCATTCATCAACCATCATAAGAGGAATACATGTAAAGAGCTTATTTGAAATTCATATCTTTCAAAGCATAGGAACAAGAACGTACACAATGCATAATATATGCATCCATGACGCTTGAATCTTCTTCTGATCCTCTGTGATAAAAGGGTTTCTTGTTGCAATGTAGTATATCCCGATAACTGTTGACTGGGGAATGTAAAGGTCGATAACCACAAAACAGATCAAAACTAAGTCAACTTGAAAAATTATGTCCTTTAGAACTGGGATTATATAACTGCCAGCGTGACTAGGCATTGACAGAAATGGAATACTCACGGAGGGAGAAGAACAATCTTTGTCTGGATGAATGAAAGTCCTTGCCTCCAGATGTGTTATACACATCCAACCAGTGCTTATACAACTTTTGCTTCAGATCATAACTAGCATCTGGATTAACATCCTGCTCATCAACATAAAATAGCAACATAAAATAGTTTAAGAATATGATTCAGCAAATTAAATAAGAGATGTGATAAGAAGGCGTCATCCACGCGTGAAACATTGCTGTTGAAGCTCAAAAAGATTCCAAAAATCTATTCTAAAACCCAATAAGAAAATCCTGAGACTTCTTTATGAGAGGCGAATATTGATCCCTCTTATGGACATTCAATATTTCCCTCTATGATCTATTTGTCATCGGCTGTTGAGAAGACAATCATTTGTATTGGGTACACAAAATGATTAAAGTTGTTCATCATATGCTAGTGTCATTTAGATAGGTGTTATGGGACTGATTAACATCTCTTTTCTATATTTTTCTCCTTCATGCAGTTTACTTAGTCCGGTACCTGGTTTGGAACCCTTATCTCAAACAGGTGCCAGCTACAAAGTTGGCAACTCATCTACAAAAGTAGGGGTCTATTCCCCCGTCACATAGGGTTGGCATATCATCTACAAAGCTGGGATCGATTCCCTCGTCTACTAGGGTTGGGAGGTTTATGGGAATGGGAGAGTTTGAACTCCATTTTGTATCCCAAGCCTTACAAAAGACATTACGAAATTCAGTGGTCACAGTAGACATACTTTTATGCAACAGTCTCCTGTTCCTGCCCATTTGCCCTTTGACATTCCAGCAGCAGGCACATCCCATTTATATCTCCATTTCTTTTTTGACAGACTTTCAACCTCTGCTTCTGTTAGCTTGTGCTCCAAATGTATACCAAAGGAACTGCAAGATGGAATATAAAATAAGGGCATGAAATGCATACAATTTGGAATGTTTTGTTCAAACATAAAAATAAATACCGACATGAAAAGCATAAGAGACAAAGTTTCAATCTATAAGCATAAATATCCATAATCTAATAGCACCACTAAAACAAAAGTTCAACAATGCGTAGTCATGAAAGAAGAATTTGTTTGTGAGTCACAAAATAAAATGCATGCTTCCTTGTAGACGTCAATGTTTAAGCACTTTGCATAGTCCTAGGGTCTCTTTCTTACTGGCCTTTGTACTTGCGGGGCATCTTGTTTGTTCTTCCTCTTTATATATACATTCCAATCAATGAGTATGTTATTCCATCCAACAAGCTAACAGAACACCTATTTATTACGCATTCACAGCCTCCATTATATTAACAAGAAAGGAAAACGCGCTAATGGCCTTCACAGTTAATATTTTATATTTTAAATATTCTAAAAAAAAAAATTCTTGCTTCCATTCCCCGCAAGAAGCACGCCATTAGTCAAATTGAGAGGTATCTTATGAGCTTCAAAACTTCTTTCTTAGACAGAATTTCTGCCCATTATATGTCCATTCCAAGGGTCACATGAAACAAGTCACCACAGAAAGGCTATATTATTCTTTTCCCGAGCAACTATGAACATATTCATCACAACCTCAAATGAGCCATACTTCCTACCAAATGATGTGAACTAGAGGGATTGTTTGGTCATTCAATCCTGTTTACTGTCATATACTTCTAATCAGGTCATGGGAATTCACCCGAGACTGGGTTAGTGGGTTATCAATCTCAAGCTTGCTCTGCACTCTATCAACCAAACCATATATAAAGAGATACTCCCTACCTTTTTATCAGTTAGGCATCCTAACTTAACATTACTTCTATACCCAGCATAATGTAATCAATTTATATTCCTAAAATAATAAAGCTTGTAGGCATTTTTCCTCTATTTAAGTTGTAAGATACTAGCAATTTAGACGAAGCTTCACAAGCATTACATTAATGAATGACAAAATGAAAAAAGGTACATGAACAAGACATTTTATGTAACCGCACCTCAAGCATATTGATCCATCAACAGCAGATTGAGAATGGATTTCCAGGTCCTCGTCTATATCAGAGTCAGAGGTCTCCTGTTCATCCAAGTCAGAGGTCTCCTGGTCATCCGAGGCGGAGTTGTCCTCATAATCCTCACTTTTTGCATCTTCAGTTGCAGGGTCTTTCAGTTTTCCTTTCATAGCATTGTCACCTCCTATGCAGATACAGTAGAAGAATTAAATGCAGTTCAGCACATCCACAAATAAATAACAAATGGAGAAAATGCTATCAAGTGATCCTAGAAAGACGATTCATTAGACTTGCACTCATATTGTTGAAGCCTGCATTACCTGACAATAAAATAGCATAAACTCAAAAAGTGAAATGAAAATGAGAGATTCACGTTCTGTAGCCTCACAGCCCAAAAGATATCAACAAGTTTTCTCGAGTTTAAATGCAAGCTTTTTTCCTTTTAAAAATATAAAATATTAAATACCAGGAGCAAAGCTCAAGTCCCTCAACTGCAGTCTAAACTATTGGTTTACAGTTGTCTGAGCCAGTCTTACGATTAAATCTCCAAATTACCACGTTCAATTTAGTATTTTTACAGTTTAAGTCATCTATGTGATGAATTATCAGGCATTTTAGTTAGAAATTCCTCAAAACCTATGCACATAAAAATACCGTAAGGAAGGTTATGATACAATCATTACAATGAACTGAATGACATGTAAACAAGATGTTAACTAACATCTTTGGGAAAATCAGATAAATTTTACCTTCTTCACCATCATCTGTGTCTTCCAAGTAACTAGAAGATTCACTTCCGTCCTCGTCATCATCAACCTCCTCCTCCTCCCCCTCCTCTGAGTCTGAGTCACTTTTACCTTCTTCTTGTCTTTTTCTATATGCAATAATGCAGGCAATACCTATTAGTTTACTCCTTAAATCGAACTAATCTATAAAATAACACTAATAAATGAGCTGAATATCTATAACTTCCAAGTAGAGTCCATCAAATAATGTTGTCATTAACTAAACAAAGTGTAGCACGCTACTGAATCCAAATTGACTGGAATTATATTCTTCTTAGGTCCCAAGTTCTAAAAGAAACCGAAATGCTGAGATACTACACCACACATGCATCCAAAACCACATAATGAATTTCAAAGGACAATATAGCTTGTTTGCCCTTTTTCCACTTATCTTAAAAACAAGTTAATACATATGAAGGAATAAGCAACATCACACCTAATAAACCCAAAGAACATCTCATAAAGGACTGCACCACTCATTGAGCGTCACACATGTCAGTTTGTATCCTACCCGCATAACGCAAGTATAAACTAAGACCTCCCAATAGCCCAAACTCCCAAAACAACTTTCTTTCAGTTGGCTACACCTCAAAGGTCCAAAATCAGACTGAAGTATAAAAAAAATGCAAAATTTTGACATTACCTCTGCCTATAAGCAGCCGCAACAGCTTGACTAGATGATCCTAGTGCCATCAACAATTTGTCATACATAGATGTCTCTTTATAAACAATTTCATCTTCAGAAGCCACACCGTTGACTTCTTCCTCTGGCAGTTCCCCTGTGCGAGAAAAATTAAACAGATGTTGGATTTTGATGCAGAGACCAGTCATTTTTCTGATTATCCCCAGTTTCAACAAAACAAAACTACCAAAAATCATAACTTCATTATCGTAGAAATCATGACTAGATTTAAACAAACTCAGAGGATGCAACAGATACCTCAATTACACACATTTATTTTCAAACTGAAAAATAACATGCCTGATGAAGTCGGTGAAGGGCTAGCCGGCGCAACCTTTTCTTCTTCAACTCGACGACTTTTCCCTCCTTTCTGGAACTTGTTGGGCATTTTGCGTTTCCTCCATCCTACCAAACCAAAAAGACACAGCAGCATTAAAATAAAGACAGTGAAAGATTGAAACTTGCATGATGAAACATATATAACAGGCTGAACAATACCACTACTAAATCATAAGGGGCTCAGTAAACAACTAAACCCCTCAATTGGGTTGAACCCTAAATCATGGGGCAACGCAAATGAGTATCCATTAAGCTAAAGCAGAACACTTTTGAGTTATAATCAAGCAGCAATTCATTCAACTACAAAACTAAAGCAGCTCACTTTTCATTCATCAGTACTATAAGCCCTTAAACAGTGTCTATATGGAATCAATCTAAAACCCTGAAAATCCCTCAAAGAATTTGTACCTGGGTTATGGCCTGAATGCTTCCCCATGTTGAGAACCTCGAAAGCGGACAACTTTATCGGCTGAAATCCAAGTTACCGAGTTCGAATTGCGACTTCTAAGCCTTGGGTGTCTTCTAGTTTGTTCAAGTTTTCCTGGGTTTAAAGACTCTTCTTCGGCCTTGGGGTTTAAGGACACAAGGGAGTTAGGGTTTAAATTTGAGTTTTGTTCACAGAATACCCAAACTACCTCTTCAATTCTGTTCTATTTTCCTTCCCCTTTTGGTTTTGTAGCATTATCTAAAGGATAGATTGGGTAGTTTGCTAACAAAATTAAAACTCTTGGGGTAAAAGATGGGGGTTGTGTTAACTTTTGGGTGTGAATAACACTTGGTTTTAGAGAGTGTAGTCACGTCACTCAAGTGCACCACTAGTTTAATTTATGGTAGAAATTTGTTTGATAATGATTTTATGTAATCAAATGAAAAGTTGGTGAAGGAAAAAGAGAGAGAGAGCACCAATTTGAGAAACGATCTTGATTGATCATAGAATATCGCTTGAACCAGCAGCAACACATCGGATGATGAGGGCAGAGTCCCCTTCCATTTCAAGTTGAGGGCAATTGAGACTTTGAAGCAATAAGGTCATCCTTTAAACTTTAAAGCACACTCAGCTTTTGGAACATATACACGAAGGAGATTTCAAGCGGCATAAACAACAGGGACCTTCCGATTGTTCTTATTTGATTTCTTGTTTTCCTGACTTGGTTTTCTACAGACATCTGAAAACGAAAGACTTTATTAGTTTATTCACTGAGCTCTTGTTGCAAGCTCTTTGGGGTATGAGAGGTATTTCTCAATTTATTGTGTTCTTTCTCATTCCTCCATTATTTCCTAAATTTCAGTAATTGTTCACAGCCGCTGCTTTATCTTACCATGAGAAACTAAGCATCAAACTCTACTTTTGGCCTTTTGGGTGTTGCTCGAATCTGGGATGATTCCTTTTCCAATCAGGGTGTGTATAGTTTCATGTAAAAATAATAAAATATATTATATGTGACATTTCTTGGTTGATTCATCATGTAAATGAACATGCTGTCATATTTGAAGCCAATTTCTTCTATCATACTAAACTTTCAACCCTGAATGAATCGCGACCACTCCTCCAAACAGATTTTCATACTCAACCTTCTGGAAATCTGCATCCGCAATCATTGAAGCAAATGTCTCCTGCAGTCATCAATTCAGATGAATGAATTAGAGGAAATTACAAAAGCCCCAAATCACGTACAAATACAAGGGATTATCAAGCCATGTAGCAAATGCTACATTATACAGTACATGCAAGGAAAAGGCAACAAAATTAAAGATAAAAGGAATGCTGCAACACCTCAGTTAAAAAGTCACTAAAAACATGTCATAGCCCAAGGTTTCAAGTGTCAACCTGATTCCATCTGATTGGATAATGAGGCAATGCAACCAGAGTTTGGTTAAGATTTACTACCACTTTTCTAATTACCAAATCAGGTACACCAACGCATACAGAAGTATTACTGACACTGAATTACTGTATTCATTTACCCAAGACATTAAAAACACCCAAGAGCGAGAGCTCTGTATGACATTAGAGCAAGCTTCTTTTCCTTGTATATTAAGTTAATTAGACTTGCAATGTCATATGCCCCAAGACCAGACAATATGTATTATGCCCTATGTAGCACCGACACCGATACCGCGACACCGACACGGCAAATCTAAAAAACCTAGATTCCGACACGGCGTCGACACAGCAATTTATATATAATTTAATATATTTATTAATGCATAAAAGAAATATATAACACATGAAATAATGCATAAAAGATTCAAGTTCATTCTATTGCATAACAATTCAAAAGAAATAAATCTAACAAAATAATAAAAGGAAAACGATGGGGCTGAAACAAAACTTGGGTTAATTCTGTTTTGTTTTTATGTTTTTTTAATCTAAAATGATGATGTGCCGTGTTGGTCAAAGTATCAGAGAACTGTCAGAAAAGTCAATATTATTGACACACCATGTGGCGTGTCGGGAAAGTGTCGGAGTGTCGGGAAGTGTCGGACACTCCGACACTCCGGCCTTAGAAGTGTCGGTGCTACATAGAATTTATGCCTCATTTACTAATTAGAGCACTTTTCTACAACCTTATTTCTATCTAGTTAGTATTCATGTTCAACTATGATATTCTGTAGGACTAAAAATAGTACATGCTGGACCATCAAATTAACTTCAATTTCCGCTCTCGAAAAAAGACACTGTTCAAGCTTTTTGCTTTGCTCAAAAGCAAAATTAACCTCTTTTGTTTGGCCTTAGTTGTTTCCTCCCTGTTGACAAGGTATCTTCGAACAAAATGCATACAATACTAGAATTAAGTATTCAAGTGGCAAGATGAATATGAACCTGCGGAGGAAAACGACGAATACTCTCAACCAAGTACTGATACGATTCTCTATCTCCTGCAACTAGCTCTCCTAGGGTGGGAATAACTGAGAATGAATAGAAGTCATAGCTGCAGGACCAAAACAATTATATCAAGACAAGGTTCATTAAATTACAGTCTGCCTTCACATTAGAAACCTTATTAAAGATCTATTGGGTGGTGTTACCGACAATTAAGTTGACCAAGTAATGTGGTCCATGCCATATGGAGAGTGAAACAGAAAGTGTCAGCCATGGAAGTGTGCAGCTCATGTTAAAGAATCCTTGCTAAATCTTTATGGAAATTCATTGTAACTGGCAAAAACTATTTTGCATTAAACTCTAGTGAAAAGGTATCTTTTAATAAACAGAGTGGTATGTATATGAGCATTTTAAGTGTGGACAGTATCTGATATAAGGCTCTTGAAAGGAGAAAAACACCCATCAAAGCTAACTCTTTATTCATTCTTGGGGGGCTTAGAAATATCAAAATAAAAGTTCTAGCACGCAGATAGGGTAGTTAAACCTTCTTTCATTTTTCTTTAGATAAATATGGACAGAAAACTTACAGAAAAACATCATACAGTTGGGGAAAACTATATCTCAAGATTCCAAAGGTAAAGATCCTTTACATTTCTACCATAAGCCTATGATTTCCGTACACAAAATGATGATGACATATCACAACTTGACAAAAGTATAAAGTATCACTTACAAGTCTTTGAATACAGGTGCTTCTACATGGCTGAGTTCAAGGCACAGGAACCTTCCACCCCGTTTTAGTACCCTAAAAAAATCATAAAAAACAAACATGATAAGTTAATTTTCCAAACTGTGTTGATACCATTACCCACAGAATAAATTATAGCAGTTTGCCTTATCAGGAAGACCTCCATAAAGAAACAACATCATATAAAACCCCAGATATAAATGATAAATCTCAAGAACTTATCTGTGGATTCCAATCCAATTATCCATATATTCTTCTTCATTCTAAATAGACCTTTGATTTCCTTCCAGAATCAAAAATTTATGACTTCACGTGCCCAAAATAGTAAGACATGCAATATTGGTCTTCATCTGTTTCTTTTTAAATACTCTTAATATTGGTTTACAAGCAACTGTATCACTAGAAAGTAGGTGTTCCTACAGTGGATCCATGCATCACGTGCTAGGGAAACCATTTAACATATCACAAGTCTTCAGTATAAAGTAAGCGAGCAATAGAGGATCAATAGTATTAAAGAGGTTTTAGCATTTTATTTAGTTGTCTATAACATCTAAAAGAACATGGGAGACAGCAATTGACAGGTCTCAAAATCCTTCTTCAGCCAATCATTGATTCCCAGCCGTGGGGCGAATGGAATCTTATACATAAGCTCCAATATAGCGAGAACCAATTTGGAACTACAGTACCACGTACACACTTAGAATGATGAACAGCTTAACTATTTAAGCAATAAAAATAGTTACATCGGGAAGGAAAAAATGCTGTAGCTAAATGTGCCAAAGAAAACTACTATACCAAGATTAATGCAATGATAGTTTGCCTTGTATCAGTTCTTGTCTCTTAATAAACAGCATGAAAAGAGAAGGGATAGTTGTATACGATACCTATAAGCTTCAGAAAGAGCTTTCTCTATGTGTGTGACGTTCCGGATACCAAATGCAATTGTATAACCATCCATTGTATTATCTCCAAAACATAAGACTTCTGCATCCCCCTCCACCCATAGAAGGGATTTGTCTTCTCCAAGACCTATATTTCAGCACAACAACCTTAAATTAAAAGGAAGTAAATTATATGAAATGAATGGAAGAATGTCCAATCGAAACAAAGCCCCAAGTTTATAAGATCAATATACCTCTCTGCAAGGCCCGCTTTTTACCAACATTCAACATGTTGGGATTGATGTCACATACGTACACCTTAGTTTCTTCTTCTAAATCATCTTCAACAACATTCAGCAAAGCTCTACGTTTGATGCTGTTTATACTGTCTAGTATTCTGAAAGCAACATCCCCTGCCAAAAACAAAAATAACATTTACTGTAAGACCAAAGGAAAGTCTTCATGTAGTTTAAGGGTCTTATGAGATTAATTTTCAGATACAAAGAAATGAAAGAATAATCATTAGTCTAGAGTTTTAAGAGTCTAGTAAAGTCTATTTATGTTTATTGTCAATAAGTTTTAAGCGTCTTATGGTATTCTGGGAGTCTTACAAGTTGTGTTTGAAGCCTAAAAATATGGCTATTGTAATTTCAAATCAGATTGGAATGAATTGAAATCTATCATATTGAAGGTTTCTCTCCCCCTTCTAGAAACCTCTGTTTCGTCTAAAACCTCTCTTCTTTCTTAATCTCTCAACACTCTCCAGCCCACCCTATTCATTCTCTCACCAACTGCTGTTCGCTGCTGGATCACTCCAGCACGAGCAGTCGAGCACATACTATATCACCATTCACCCATTACAATTAGCACTAGAGAAACAAACCCACTTTTACTTCTGAGATTCAGGTACTACAAACTCTTTATCCTCCTTTTTTTTACTATCAATTTTTCTAATTCAAAAGGAAAACTCTTTATTCTTGAAAATGTGAGGATACATAAGTAATATTTGTGTGTGTGTGTTGTCGTAAGAAATTATCTCTTGTTTTGGCTAATCACATCCTCAGCCAACTCCCTTGGTCAGATCCCTCCTCAACCCAAAGTCCCAAACTGGATTTGAAATTTTGTGAAATACATGCAAAATTGATTTTTTTTAAAGTGTGCAAAGTTTTTACAGATCTAGAGCACAATTGACAAATGTAACCATTTAATATAAATCAACAGTTTGACAAATGTAACGTATAAATTGAGTATCAGAAGCTCACCTGTCCCACCAGCCACATCAAGATGATTCATTCCAGGAAAAGGATTCAATTTGGAAACCAATCTGAAAGTAGGGGATATTGACTTAAAGTACTGTAAAGGAAACGTGCAATCAAGCTAACTGTGTTTTGATTTACAAGCATAAGAGTACATGTTCAAGAGGCCAACCTATCCTTCCATAATCGGTGTAATCCTGCACTCATCAAATCATTCATTGTATCATAGTTTGACGCAACATTGCTGAAGACGTTACCAACCATTTGACTCTTTTCTTCTTCCCGTACTTCTTTGAATCCTGCAAATCAAACACTACCCAATTACCAACCAAGGGACTGGAAGCCAGAGAATGCTGGAAATAGAAACAACACCCCCACCCCAAACCCAACAAAGGGAATAAGAAAAACTTCCCATGCGGCCTATTCTACAGAAGAAATATATCGCGGAACCAAAATTTTGCAAGAGACTAGAACCCCCTCCTCTTTGCTTGAATTAAATCCAAAAAATCAACAGGCATTACACTTAGACCTTGCCTACTATTAGCAATAACGAACAAAATTCATCCTTTACAACACTCAACCCAATGAGTTTGTAAAGAATTCAACACACTCATTTTCTCTACACATATTAAACTAAGCACTGAGTCCCTATGCATGTTCACCAATATAGAAAGTGAAGGGAGAGAGACAAGGACCCACCAAAGCTTGTGGCATGAGAATGCAATAGAGATGATGAAGGAGAAAACCTGGGTAACAGTTTACTCCCAAACTTCCTTGTCACTGTTCTCAAGGCCATGACTATATACCGAAAAACAAAACAAAGTCAGGAACTCATAACAGAATCAAAGCTACATGACCGAACCATATTCTCCACAATTAAAACTTCAAAATTTTATAACAACAACAGTCTCCAAAGTCCAGACCCAAGTTTGCTTTTCCAAAACAAACAAAAAAATCAGAAATTTATTTGAACCCACACATCAAAACGCAAAGACCAACAGAGACACAAAATCTGAGATTCAACAATACAGAAACTACTTGGGTGATCTTTAAGGTGAAATTCAGTGATTTTAAGGTGAAATCACGCATTCGAAACGGTCATGGATCACACACTGATAGTCAAGAAGCTGCCAATCTAAGCAGTAGATAGATGTAATGCATGAAGTTGTGTCAGGCATTTCATCAAACATCTTCGGTGCGCAAAAAAAAAAACAATCTTTTCCTTGAAGCACGAATCAAATACAAAGAAAAAGAAAACTACATTCACATTAGACAGCGAAATGTGACGAATTTGAGAAAAGAACCTGTTGTTCGATATGAGCCGATTCTTCACCTACACCCAGTACTCGCAGTCTCAGGCTAACCAATTCAGTTTTTGCTTTTTTGTCAAAGCAAATTTTGGAAGAAACAAAATGTCTTCTGTAAAGAATAATTAAAATTAACAACAGCGGTCAATGAATAGATGCTCATCTGGCTCAGTTCGTTAAGCGCAATGTTCGTCCTTTTTGGTCGTTGGTTCGAGCCTCACGGCGGGCGTTATTTTTTTTTCTTATTCCATGTGATTCAAAGCCCCCCCAGTGGTTTTTTGGTTTTGACATGCCAACATCCACGATTTCAAGATTTCGGTTGACACACTGATTCACACAATGAGACAGCATATGCAAACGCAAGGATCAATTCACATAGACAACACGTACTCGGTAAATACATTTTTGTAAAAGAAATTCGAAGGTACATATAGCACACTCACATGTATATAAACATATTAGTTAAGCCTACACATTGGAGCATGGTCTGGGAGCCACGGGTCCCACCTCTAGTGCGCAACTTAGGGGAATTATTCCAACAAGGGCAGCTCTAGTGCAGAGAAGAGTGGACTTTAGGGACCCCCTTTGTGTCCTTTGCGGTGGTGGTATGGAAATGGTTGTGCATTTATTTAAAAATTGTCTAGTGGTCCAAAGCTTTTGGTTGTTGGGATCGCTTCAGCTTCAGGCCCAGACACATTCTGCTACTTTTTTTACTGATTAGGTGGAGATGATAGAGCCTATTGATGGGGGTAGCAAGGACATGTTATTTATGTGTTTGTGGGCAATTTGGCATGAACAAAACCAAGTTCTCTAGAAAGGTATGTCGTTTTTTATGAATGAATATGATTCACTGGATTGTTAAAAAAATGGAAGAGTTTCAATTTCATCACCCAAAGCCTGTGTGTAAGAAGAAGATCGAGAGCTCTTGTTAAATGGACGTCTCCTCCTAGAGGATGACTGAAGCTTAATGTGGATGGTGCGTTTGATGTGGGTTTGAATAGGGGTGGTGTTGATGTAGTTTGCAGGGATGATAGTGGAAGAAGTATCGTTGTGCTTGATATGTCTTATATTTATGCTCGCTCAGCTCTTGCTATGGAGACTGAGGCATGTAGAGAGGACTTGCTCCTTGGGATTCACCAAGGATGGGAAAATGTTGACATTGAAAGTGATTCTTCTGTGTTAGTTGCTGCTCTAAGTTCTAATAGAGCAGATTTATCAGAGGTGGATCGTGTTGTAGAAAATTATATACATTTCTTGCTTGCTTTGCCTTCTTCAACAATACACCACACTTTCCGAGAAAGCGAATAGTGTTGTAGATAGGCTGGCTCACTTCGCTTGCAGTGGTTCTATGGATAGTGTTTGGTTTGAGGAGCCTCTTAACATTGTACACGGTATGTTTTACAAGGATATGAGTGGTGTTTCTAATGTAGCACATGGTTATGGTATTACGTCCCCCCCCCCCCCATGTTGCCTATTACTATACTATCTAATAATACTTGCGACACTTAGCTTTGGCTAAGTAACCTGCCTTCAAAAAAAATCATATTAGTTAAGCCGATAGGCCTTATGGAACTAACAAACTCCATATTCCTACAATGTCCCTGCAAAATATCAATTATCCGAAATACAATTACATAAAAGTAGGGCAAAATTGTACTTGAGTGGTAAAATATTAAAGGATAAAAACGGTTGAGATTTAGGATAAAATTTGAAATCACATATAGAGGCCACGTTCTAGATTTTTTCTCCCCAACTTCCTCAAACTTATCACGTATAAGTTTATGACTCTCGAGCAATGATTAAAAATGAGAAGGGAAGGAAATATTGAGAGGAATGGATTTGAAAGATTGAGCAATCTCAGAGTTTGCATGACATTTAGGTAATTTGGGGCTCCATTTCCATTTTCATTATTATATTTGTTTTTGGAAGATGTGTTTTAGGGCAAAGCCACGAAGGGAATTTGTGGGTCACGTGCCCCACTGAAACAAATCTACAAATATTTATGTGTTAAGTCAGAGCGTAAAAAGTCTTGGTGCCCCAGTGATTGGGCATCTTCCTCACTACCAATAGGTTGTAAGTTTAATTCCTCTTGCTTTGTTTTCTCATGTTTTTCATTTTGTTTATCTGTTTTTCTTTTTACGGTGTTTTTGGATGTAATAACCCGAATTTTCATTTCTGATATCATGTAATTTCTCGAAAATTATTTAAATGGTGATCAGAGTAAATTCTTATTCTATGCTTTAATTAGTCGTTGTTTTTTTAGAGCCAAAAGTTTGGAAAACGATTAAATGGTCAAGGCCCAAAAGTTGACTTTTGGCTCATAGTTCTTTCCCTAAAACTTTCTTTACGAAAGTTGTAGAACTCGTCGATATGTAGACATGCGGTACGAATGTTATAGAACTCGTCGATACGAGTTTGTAGACATGCGACACACCTAAATCGGAGTTCGTATGAAAAAGTTATGAATCAAAAAGGAAGTGAGGCAATTTTAGAAAATAGTACAAATATGGGTTTAAAGGGAGAAAATTAGAAAAATTAGAAGTTTCATATATTTGGGTACTGTTCACGCGATTTTTCCCCTCCTAGTTGCCGGATCTTTCTCCGGTCATATCTCTGTCATCCGGTGATGGAATTGAGTGAGACCGGTGGCGTTGGAACCATCTCTTCGTCCCTTACCGATTTGAGTTAGTGTTTGAGAGAAATTCGAGCTGTTTGAAGCCCATAAATGAAGAAACAATATTGTTGTCCCATTTTGAAGAAGTGAGGAGAACTCCCTCCTCCGGCAACCAATCAAGGTAATTCTTCCTGTGTTTTGAAGCTTGTAGGATGTATATCAACCCTCTAAAATAGTTTTATCTATTTCGAAACACACAAGGAGAATCGACGATTTCAATTTCTAGGGTTCATGAATAGTACTAAGTTATGTTCTTCACTCTCTGGTGACCTTGGTACGTCAATGAGGGAGCTTGTTGCTTCAGCGATCTTTGGGTTTTGGGGCTAAGAGATGAGTGTTAGATTCAACTTGTGTATTATTGTTTTGGTTATTTACTAATTTATAAATGTTTCACTTAGGCTTTTGAGTTGGAAGCTTGGTATTGATGTGGTGATATTAAAGGATTTGCAGGAGCAAAAAATGTGAGTAAACCTCACGTGTAAGCTAGTTACCTTTGGTGGTAACTAGACATTTACTTATGTTTGTGTTTTGTTAATGTTGTGTGATTGGTATATAAATGTATATATATATATATTTGGTGAGTTATATATGTATATTTAAATGGTATTAGGATATGAATATATTTATCACTAACTATATATTGCTCTTATGAATGTGAAATATAGTTGGTTTATATTGATTGTGGAAGATGAGACTGAGGAGGAATAAAATGTACATCTCGGTAAATTGGAGGTTTGTGGACGGATTAACTGCATTGTTGATGTGTATACATATTGTGTGGCCGGAAGGGAAGAAAATTTATCTTCCGGCATTATTGTGATTATTGATAATTGTGTTGTAGCCGGGAGGGAAGAAAATGTACCTTCCAGTATGATTGTTGTTGCTTGGCCTTATGTGGTGTTGTTTTTCCTTTATGACAATATTTTGGCAAAAGACTGTGTGCGTTGTTCTGCCTTTGTAGTAGCCAGATTGGCAAAAGAAAAGTAATATATGTTGTTTTGCCTTAGTAGCGGTCCAAGTGAAAAAATAGATTTAAATGTTCAGCCTTTATGGTGGCCTTTGTGGTGTAAGCAGTGCGGAACCACACTTTGGCCGAATGTGGGGATGATTAGCTCAAGCTCTAGTCTTTATTGCCAGTTTTCTTATCGGTGCGATTCGAGAGTCGCGTTAATCCAAAACTGTCATACATATGTTGCGTTGTTGTTCTAAGTGATGTTGTTCTGCATGTGTTATGTGGTTATGGTGGTTTATGCATGCGTTGCGAGTTGTTTTGATTGTCGAGGCATTTGTTGCGTTGATGTTGTTAAGTTGAGTATTTATATTAAGTTTACTCATACCAGTTGTGAAGCTAACCAAGTTTGTGTTTACAACCCTGGTGTACCATTATTGGTGCAGGGAGTAGTACAACGGGTACTACGCAATAGTTGAAACTGAGAGTTTGAGCAGCGTGACAGCAGAGTGCTGTTTTTACTTTCTGTTCATTTTTTTCCTATTTTTAGTGAGGCTTGTGATAGATGAAAACAATACATCTTTACATTCGTGTAATTATGTTTATGTTTACAGTTTCTAATCCAAGTGGTTTGATGAACTTGGTAAAGATATTCAGCTGTTGTAACATAATTTCATCTATTGAAGTTATATCAGTGCTAACATCTTTAAATTTGAAATTTTACAGTTCATAATTTAGGGATGTTACATCGTCCTCTTAGTATAATTGAGTGTTTGCTAATTATTTCTTTTCTTATTGAAGAATCATAATATTTTCCTTTTCTTTGTGTAATAAATAATTTTATTAAGGGTAAAATATTGTTTTATTTGTTAAATGTCTATCAAATTAATTGATTTTTTAATTATTTGATTTTTAGTACTAATGTACACACTTTTTTTCAAGAAAATACATTAGTTTGAAATACAACCATTTTAGCTTTTAGAAGTTTTAATATAGAAATTTTGTAGACATTAACTTGTGCCCCACTCGATTATGAAATCTGGCTCCGCCACTGGATGTGTTAGTGTGTTACGACATTCATCAATAGCAATTTTCTTTTTGTATGAATTGTTTTAGATGTGCTTCTTCTATGTTTTCATATTTGTGTACTGAATATTTTTTAGTAAATCATCAAGTTCATGAAATACAAATGAAAGTGTGGTATTTTTTTCAAACGTATGAGTCATAAACCTTTATTTTTAAGAGTAATGCTCGCGTGGAAGTGTCTTTTTCAAAGGCGCTAGTGTGTGCAGAAAGGCTAGTAAGAATGAAAGCATGCAAACTAATAGCTATTTATCAACCATAAGAAAAGACATACATGATACCGAAAAAGAGTCAAATGCCATTGACGAAGGGTTGATCTTTTGTAGTTGAACTAAGTTTGTATTTTCTCATAATGGGGTTGAGGTCCTTGATACTCCTATATAAAGAACGCAAGGTCCGTTTATATATATGTATAGACAAACCTTAATGCTCTAAGGGTGTGTTTGGGGGAGCTTATAAGCTCCTCAACTTATAAGCAAATGTAATTGTGGTGTTTAGTAAACACTTTAAAAGCCATTTTTCTATAAGTTTGAGCTTATATAAGGTAATAAGTAGAAGTTAGTCTGACCTTCCTTTTATAATAAGCAAAAGCCAGAACCCGCGCGGCACTGTAGCGAAGTTTAATGAAGTTTTAGAAATACCAATGGGTACCCTCGCGAATGTCAAGTTATTATAACCCAGCCTTCTCTCTTTCTTTACGCTCTGAGTCTTCCTCGCTCTTCGAATATGTTCCCCATCGGCATCTCTACCATTGCTCTCTCCGGTTCATAAAGTTCCGAGTTCACTAAGTTTGCCACGAAGCAAACAAGATTCAACCCATCGGTATCTCCACCATTGTTCTCTCCGGCATTTTTCTCTAATGTGCAGGCAAACTCATGACTTTTAACCCATTTCAGGTTCTAAAAAGAACTTTGGTGTTGATTGATGCTCTTTTGTTTCTTGGTTGAGTTACTAGGTTGGTTGATTAATAATCTGGGTTTCTATTGATCTTCCTATAAAAGGATGACCTTAATGTTTCCGGAAGTATGAGTTTTTTTTTTATGATGGGTAAGTTAAGAACTGGATTGATGAAATAGGAAAATTCTTAATTATAACTTCTTCTTCTTCTTCTTCTTCTTCTTCTTCTTCTTCTTCTTGGTATTATATCTTTATGTTTTGAATAATTTCTCAGGCTTCACTTTTTGTTTACCTATTTTCTAGGTCCCTCATTCTCAAATTTGCATCTATTTTTATTTTCTAGGTAAATTGTTTTTGTTGGTATTTGCTATTAAGCGTATGTATAAAGTGAAGGATTCACATGGTTGCTTTTAAATGATTATTTGGGTTTACACCAACCCCTGGAAGATTATAATTTGATATGAGTAGTTAAGGATAAGAAGTTCTTGTTTTCATGTAAAGAAATATGTGGTTCAATATTAAATTTAGATTGAAACAACATGGATTCCTTTCGTTCCTCTTTCTACCAGTGATCATATCTAGTGATCGGCATCAGCATGCAGTGGTATTGTAGAAGTCATGTATTTATCGTTTGTAATTGTATAGCTAAGTATTGAATTCTTAGAATTTTGTGGTTACTTAGATGCCACTAAATACAAATAAATCATATGACATAATAAAAGGTTAAACTAACCATAAAAAAGTTATAGTATTAGAATTGACCCAAATAAAATGAAACATTGAGGTGAAATGTCATGTCCAAATTAGTCTTTTTACAAATAAGAACAAAAGTCAGTTTGTGTTTACTAAACAGTTTGCACTGTTTCTGTCATCAAAAGTGACTTATAAAAAGTCAGTTACCAAACACTCAGCTACTTTACTTATCAGACACTTATTCTCAGAAATAAGTATAAGTCAGTTTTTCTTATAAGTCACATTTGCGCCAAACACAACCCAAGACTTTTTTCTTTCTGGTTCAGTTCTTTCTTCTTTCTTTCCTTAGCCTTCGGCAGCTACCGTGTCGTTAATGGCGATAAGAATTCATTTCCTTTTGGGAATTGGTTTCCTAATACCTTCGGGAAGGAGAGGAATAGTTTCGTATAAATAGGTAGAGGGAGAGAGCTTTCTTTGAGCGAAGAAAAATTGGAACAATGTATTGAGACCGTGACCCCATCTTCCTCTACAATACAGTTTTGTAGAGATTGAAAGTTATTTATGGATTCAGGTGTGTTCTCGAATGTCAATCATATATTTTAGTTTCATTTACTTCTTTTTTATTATATTTTTTTATTGATTTTCGGATAAGGATCACAAGATTTTCTTTAATACACGATCTGATAGGCCGATCTAATATATATATAGTAAAATCTCTATAAATGAACAATGTCGGAACTTAAGGAAATTATTAATTTATCGAGATTATTATATAATCGTTAAATGAATAATTTATTTATTTATCGATAAATTAATAAATTATTGTTCTTGAGAGTTTTGTTGTTCTTCCAATTGAATTGATCACAATCGTTTAGTTTGACTACTATGTCTATTTTTAGCTAGGATTCCATATTTATTCACTTTCCAAATTTGGTATAATTTCATACCTAAAAGTAACTTTAGAATAATAAGTTACATAATTACTTTCCTTAATTTGTATTATTAATTAATTTTTTTTTTAGAAAAATGAATAACTTCATTCAGCGTAAGTCATGCAATATAATATTACTAGGCCAGGCAGGAACAAGCTCCAATACATTATAAAGAAACAAGCTCATTATTACCTACAACTACAAATGGAAAAAACCAACATGAACAAAAAAACTTGAGTCCAGCTAAAATGAACAAAGCACTAAATCAAGAAAGCAAATAACCTTCAACTCTAGGATATGACTTGATGCGTAGGTATCTTGCCTTAGACCCAACAATGAACCTTTCAACCAAAACACATCAAGGTAACCCCACCCTAAAGATGAAGTGATCGTCCCCGAGGCTAGCTTAGAGATATGAAAGCAAATGGGCTTGAGAAATAAAGCCCAACCAACTACCAAAGCCTGCATCCCTACACCTGAGTTAACCATTGCCGAAACCCAAGTACACCTATTTAATTTTTTACTACACACAGTAAAAAAAAAGTTCTTGTAACTTTATAGCGCCTTAATTAAGTTAACATGATTGTAACATAGAAAATTACTAGTTTTTTCATATCCAAATTCTTTAAATTGAACGCATTTTTCTTAATAGTCATTCAAAAAGTTAATTCCTACTAATCATTTGTGATTACACTAACTTTTTTTGTATATATGATATGCAACTAGATATGTTGATGCACAACCCAAAATCGATGCACAAGTCATTTATCTTATTTGAAAAAAAAAATTGGCTTCAAAATTAACCTCCTAACTTTATATTGTTCTGATCTCTAAATGAAAACGTAGAGTTAAATTATTTTTTAAAAACATTGACAACAAAATGTTTTTTGCACTAGGTATCAAAATTCTCAAGACTAGCCCTGACCTTTGCAATCATATCTTTCAATTTATTTTCCAACCTTCAATCTGATCCTTCTAGATATTCACAATGGTATTCATTTTATCCTTCAGCTCCTTCAATTCTGCAATCTCATTCTTCAAGATATTGTTGACATCCTAGACACACGAGGCATACAAGACTTCACAAATTTAAAAAATCCTATCGAATGTAGTAAGAGTAAGCACATGTTTTATCGTTCTAACTAAAGGATAAATGGTGCTCCAAAGTACTAATCTTATTCGATCAATTACAATTTACCTATACGATTTATCAGGGATTTACAATCGGATTAACCGACATAGAGCACAAACACAACTCTAAGAGATGAAAGGATGAGATGGAAGAAGTTAACAAGTACACATGTAGGCTTATGTCATTTTATTGCTTTCGATTTTTAACATATGCTATACAAGCCATCAATCAAAAGATAAGTGTCTCGTCATTGAACTTAACTCCTTTTCCAAATTCAAGATTAACTACAATGAATGCTCATATTTATAGAGAACCTTATATGTCTAACATGCATAGACAAATAAGACGCGACCTCACAATCCTAACATATTAAATGCTAGAAGATCATGGAAGACCGATCTATTAGCAGCAACCTTAGTACCTTTAAACCCTAATTACTCGAGTTGAAACCCATCTACTTATGCAATTCGAACCAAATGATCATGGCATCCAAACTACTAGAAGCCACATATATTACGAAAACCCTAGCATGCATTCTAGAGTAAACATCATAAACATGTATTAGAAGTTGCACAGAATTAACCACAAGCATATATACATCAAAAACATATAGCCTAGGAAATCCTAAACATGTGCTATCATCAAATAACAAACAACCAATTGAACTTCAATCTTGTAGCTACATGAAACAACCAAAGAATAAAATCTAAAACAAGTTTCATTAGATAAGAAACCAAAATATATCGAATTCAAGGAGTTCAAGACAAGGAATACAACTTGTTAGTTGAAATCACTACAAGAGGTGAGATGATGATGAAGCTCCTAATCGTCGAACTCTTGTGATCTCTCCAAGAGCAGCTCACGGCTCCGAGGGTGAAGGGAAGGATGGCGGAAGGACTTTCTCTTGTGGGTTGGTTGTGTCTAATGTGGTACCTAGATTGATGCACAATGGTCTCTATATATAGAGGTCAACAAAACTAGGTTGTTTGTTCTTCAAATTGCTTCAACCAATCACAAAATAGTATAATCCAAATCCAAAGGGGAAACAACATCTTTTGCGCGTCATAGCCCTTATCTCTTTCCTTTTTGGACTTGATTCTCTCCTAATGCAATCAGGACTCCTTATATGACTTAGATTGAGTCCCTTCTCTTTCCTTACAATGCCCTTATCGAAACCCTAACATAATTTGGGTTTTATCCATCATCTTTTGCGTTAATAGCTCTTGTGCAAATCATGTGATCTTCTAGAACCATCTCATACTCAATCTATAGCAAACTTGATGCAAGAGAGGTTCCCTAGTCAACTTAGGATTCCTTCTTGAACTTGGACTTCCTTTCCTCATCCAATTTGGACTTCATACATGAGATAGGCTCATTCTCATATTGCCATATGCACTGCTTATCCAACTAGGAAAGAGATTTCCTAGCTCAATTCGGATACATTCTTCTTGCACATTCTCATATTATCCTGTTATCTTCCTTTGTCGATTCCTTTCACTCTAAAGACCTAAAACACGAAAGTGAGTCAAATTGATAAAGTAAAGGAAGATGTCATGCCAAAATGTAGGTAGGTATGCCCTAAAAACAAAGACAAATTTACGTTGATCATATATTCACAAGCAATGTTTTAAAAGACTAAGGCGTAATCGAGGCATTATTAGAAGAGCCTCACCAAGGCGTAAACCTTGAGGCAAAAGGCGTAAACCTTATGAATAAAATCTCTATTCTTGGCATTTATTAGTCTTATACATATAACATGATATATAACCAAAATAAACCTGATAAATTGTTATTCCTTCATAACAAATACATATCAAAAACCATGTAATTCATCTGAAATCACCTTGCATAACATAAATCCATATATCAAAATATTAACTAGTCTTGAAACATTAAAAAAAACAAGAACAATGTTTGAACTAAGAAAAAATTAGAGATACACACATTTTTATTGTTTATGTTTTTTTGTGTGGTTAGAAGCGAGGCCTAAAAGGCCTAAACAAACAGAAAAAAGAGACTAACTATTAGAGTAGGAGCTGATCCTCGTAGCTCTAGCAACAACACAAAGATCATCAATGAAAGCATCAACAACATACATAGGAAGGTTCTCAAAGCTTAAGAAACCAAGCTCATGAAGGATACTTGACTTGGCCATGACATCAACAACCATATTACTTTTCCTGAAAATGTGAAAGATTATCACATCAATCATCTTGGACATCAAACAACTACAACCATCAAGAAGAGATGCAAGAGACTGGGACACAAGATTTGAACTCTATTAGAGCTGGACCAAAATAGCAGAGTTGGATTCAACTTCCAACTTTGAAATATTCAGACTATGTGCAAGTTTAAGGCCATAAAAGAGATCCCAAGCTTAGCGTCCAAGATTTCAGCTATGCCAAGATTAGTTTGAAAGCCACTTATCCAAGCACCATGATGATCACGCAAAACACCTCCAACACCAATTTTACCAGAGGAAGAAGCTCTAGTGCCATCAACATTCAACTTAAAATAACATTCAACTTAAAATAACTTTCAGGAGGTCTCTTCCAAGATAGCATAACATCACTATAATTGGTGGAACCCTTCGAAATCAACTTAGCTTTCTTCCATTCAGTGATGTAATCCCAAATAATCTTTTTAAAACATTGAGGAAGGGAAAAATTAGCCTCAAAAACCTGTTTGTTTCTCCATTTCCAAATAAACCAACAAATGAATATAAACAAGTCACACCATTTGAGGTTATCACTAAAACCAGAATGACAATGAAATTGAGCATTGATCCAACCATTCCAATCCAAGGAGAAAGAGTTAGTAATATTGTTATACAATCAGTGATAAATTGCGTATATAATTTAATAAACTGAATTATAAATAATTATAAAACAGAAACCAATATAATTCTAATAACGAAGAACATGAAAAAGAAATTCAACCAAAATACCGAACGATTAGTGATGGAAGAACTAGTCGAGACGTGTGTGATACCACACTGTCCTTAAGACGATTACGCCTCCTCTACCGGTGTAAGGATGCTTGGCGCTTGTCTCCCAGGATATAACGACTAAACAATTCTAGAAAGTTGCACTACTAACTAGAACCCTCAACGAACTCGAAAGGTACCTCTATCTATCACCAGAGAAGAACTAAGAACTTTGAGAGTGGGAGAGAAATGTGTTTCGAATGGGATGATTTTACAATGAAAGGATGGTGGCTATTTATACTGTGAGGAGTTGCAATTAGCAATAAATAAGATGGCGGTTATAGAAATTAAAAGATCATAACATATATGAGTTACATATGTTACAAACATTGGTTTCAATTCTGTTATAATTCTCCATAACACACAATAACTCAGTTGTTACAAAAGAAGAATTTGAACAGTCAAGAGAATTTGAAAAGTCAAAACCGAATTTTCGGAAATGCAAAAAGAATCTGCGTTCCGACCCTCAATTCGGTGTTGCATTCGTGTCCGCAGGTCGCACGGGCATACACGAGTTTCCCTTGCGACCTAGGATTTGCACCCCCCCCTGCGCGTGCGCGAGAGGGTATAAGGGGGCTTACACACTTTACAATCCATACACAATGGATTCTATATAGTCATTTCAACACTTCTCTTTTCCAATGTGGGACAAATACCTTTCCCTCATTCTAAGTAGTCATCTTTGAGTGACAATTTCTTATTCACCCACAAACCAAATTACACAAACAAACATATGATCTTGTAGGCCTCATTATGGGGAACTCAAATCTATGTTCATCTTTGATTAATTATAAGTTTAACTTAATTTAATTAATCAATTAAAATTTGGTTTTAAATGGTTTTTCCAACCATTTTTTCCAACAATTCCCCACATGAATGAAATTGGCCACCAAAGACTCGATAGAATTTGGTGATAGATTTCTACGGTTGAAACCTGCATAGGATAGGTAGGTTTGACCCTTTGAACCTTCCCTTATAAAAGTATGCTTACTTTACTACCTAAATAGTAGACGCGATGTCTTTGAACTATTCGTCATTTGTGTAAATGATAACATACTTTACACAGGAGTCTCCCTGGTACACTTCGGTTCTCATTTTTGTGCCCATTTTGGCCATGGAACACACGCCTGGTTCTGCAAGTATTTTGATAAGAGTTATGCCCTCATTAACTCCCCTAGAAGCGGCCCTACTTCTCTCTTGCATAGGTGATCTCTTAATTAAGAGTAACCCGCATTACTCTGCTCGATTTCTCGACGCATAAGAATCATTAAAAGTTTTAGCTTAACCTCATCCTTACGGGTATCACTGTTTTTTATCATAGGAATGGACTTGGGGAACTCCCCACAGTGATCTGAACTAATCTCTACAGTTTGGTTTTGCCTTTTGAACCTAGATCTTGGGATCTCCACTTTAGTCCCATTCCCTTCGATGATTTTTCAACTAACTCTCTGTTTAACCCGTTAGTTAAAGGATCAACAATATTATCCTTAGACTTTACATAGTCTATAGAGATAACTCCAGTTGAGAGTAGTTGTCTAATGGTATTATGTTTTCGACGAATGTGTCTAGACTTACCATTATACATCTTACTCTATGCCCTGCTAATTGCAGATTGACTATCACAACGTATACCAATCGCAGGCACATGTTTTGTCCATCTAGGAATGTCCTCTATGAACTAGCGTAGCCATTCTGCTTCCTCCCCACATTTGTCTAGTGCTACAAACTCAGACTCCATTGTGGATCTAGTTATAACTGTTTGTTTTGAGGACTTCCAGGACACGGCTGTACCTCCTAGCGTAAATACATACCCGCTAGTAGACTTTGAGTCTTTCATGTCAGATATCCAGTTCGCATCAGTGAACCCTTCTATAACAGCTGGGTATGATGTGTAGTGCAACCCGTAGGTACGAGTATACTTTAGGTATTTGAGTACTCTTCCAAACGCTTGCCAATGCATAGCTCCAGGATTACTCGTGTACCTACTTAGCTTATGAACCGCATAAGCTAGATCAAGTTGTGTCCACATAGTGTGTTTGACTCAACACTAGCCCTTCTGATGTTCTCGTAATTTTAATTCCTAAAATGACATCAGCAAGTCCCAAGTCTTTCATGTCAAACTTAGAATTCAACATGTCTTTAGTAGACTTGATCATCTTATCGTTGCTCCCAACGATAAGCATATCATCCACATACAGACATAAAATGATATATCCATTTTCAGTGTCTTTGATATATACACACGTATCACCTTCATTTATTCTAAATCCACTGGTGATCATGGCATTATCAAATTTCTCATGCCATTGTTTTGGTGCTTGTTTTAAGCCATATAATGACTTAACTAATCTGCACACCTTCTTACTCTGAGAAGGAGCAGAAAAACCTTCTGGTTGTTCCATGTAGATTTCTTCTTCTACATCTCCATTTAGGAAAGCCGTCTTTACATCCATTTGGTGTACTTCAAGTTTGTGCAACGCTGCACTTGCAAGTACCATCCGTATGGATGTTATTCTCGTCACAGGAGAATAAGTGTCAAAATAAACCAAACCCTCATTTTTCCTATAGCTTTTAATAACAAGTCTAGACTTGTACTTGTCTATTGACCCATCAACTTTTAATTTCGTTTTGAAAATCCACTTGGAAGTCAAAGGCTTACATCCAGGTGGCAAATCCACTAATTCCCAAGTGTGATTTTGCATGATGGAGTCAACCTCACTTTTGATTGCTTCTTTCCATAGAGGACCATCAATAGAGCTAACTGTCTCTTTGAAGGTACGGGGATCACCTTCAACCATATATGACAAGAAGTCAGGTCCATAGGACTTTGCGGTCCTTGCCCTTTTACTTCGTCTAGGTTCAACCTCAGACTCAGATTCGGACTTCGACTCAGATTCTTGATCCTGAGCATCATCAGTCTCGGCTCGGTTGTCTTCACGTGCCCGTTTAGAAGAATTAAATTCCTCTCTAGACTTCCGTGGAAATACATTTTCAAAGAAAGATGCATTTCTCAATTCCATTATCGTATCCTTATGAATTTCAGGAATATTCGAATCATGGGCTAGGAATCGATAAGCCGAACTGTTATGTGCATATCCAATAAAGATGCAATCACTGTTTTAGGCCAATTCTTCACCTTTTTAGGTTTAGGAATTTTCACTTTTGCCAAACATCCCCATACTTTTAAGTATTTGTAGGATGGTTTTCTCCCTTTCCATAACTCATATGGAGTTTTCTCTTCTTTCCTTTTGGACACCTTATTTAAAAGGTTATTTGCCGTGAGAATCGCGTCTCCCCACATGTTGGGTGGCATCCCAAAACTGAGTAGCATAACATTCATCATATCCTTTAGAGCATGATTTTTGTGTTTTGCTACACCATTTGATTATGGTGAGTATGGAGCAGTCCTTTAATGTATAATCTCATTCTGAGCACAAGTCTCAGCAAATGGCGATTTATACTCACCCCCTCGGTCACTTCTTAGTGCCTTAATTTTCTTGTTGAGTTGGTTCTCAACCTTATTTTTATAGAGAATGAACTTCTCTATGGCCTCACTTTTGCATTTTAGCAAATACACATAGCAATATTTCATGCTATCATCTATGAAGGTAATAAAGTATTTATTATTCCCTCTAGATACCGTTTATTTTAAATCACACACATCTGTATGAATCAGATCAAGGAGTTCATTGTTTCTTTCAACACTTTGGAAGATGATCTAATCAGTTTTGTCTCTACACAAGTTCACACTTGTGCATGTTAATTGACATATATTATATTCTTCACTACCATAAATTAGGAAGACTCATATAGGTGTAATAACTAGTTTTTGACAATAAACAATCCACCACCCATGGCTCTATGTCAATTTCAGACAAAACACATTTGTCAACACGAAGTTTTATACTCATAAAACCCTTAAGAACATACATCAATTTATTCGATAATTTCAGTTATGTTCTACAGATCAATCCAAAAACTTGGCTTGGTCATACCATAGCTCTAAATTATTTAGTCCCCAGTCATAATCACTGACTTTTTCCATGCTATCATCTGATATCATACAACAGAGGTTCATGTCTGCAAACTCCTGAGTGACGGCTTCAATCAGGTTTGCCTCTCTCTTTTTGTTCCTCTTTGGTTTGTTGCAGTCCACAGACTTGTGACCAGTCTTGTCACAATTGTAGCACTTGCCTTCAAACCTTGGCTTCTTGGAGATGCCTCCTTTCGGCCCCAGTTTGGTACTTGCCTTTCTCTACAGACTTTTGCATGATACTTGCCTTTCTTGTTTTTGGAACCTTGACCATGTTCCATCATGTTTGCCTTGGCAGAGACATCATTGATCCATGCTTTCTTTTCGGATCCTCGGTTGTCTTCCTCAATGCGAAGTCTAACCTCTAGATCCTCCATGGTCATTTCCTTTCGCTTGTGCTTCAAATAATTCTTGAAGTCCTTCCAAGCAGGTGGTAACTTTTCAATAGCACATGCCACTTGAAAACTTTCACCTTGTTGCATTCCTTCAGCGTGAATCTCATGCAGGATTAGCTGAATCTCAGAGAATTGACTCATTACAGTTTTGGAATCCACCATTTTATAATCAAGGAAGCGGCCCACGATAAACTTCTTGGCGCCGACATCCTCGGTTTTATAGTTTTTCTCCAAGGATTCCCATAGCTCCTTTGCCGTTCTCATGCTAATGTACACATTGTACAATGAGTCGGCTAGACCATTCATGATATAATTCCTACAAAAGTAGTCAGAATTATTCCATGCATTCACAGCAGCAATCTTTACTTGATCGCCATGGTCATCTTCCTTTAACTCAGGAGCATTCTCCGTCAAAAATCTTGCAAGATTCAGAGTGGTCAAATAAAACATCATCTTTTGTTGCCACCTCTTGAAATGCAAACCGTTGAACTTCTCAGGTTTTTCCCCATGGGATACTGAGACAGGTACAACGGGAGCAGTAGGCACAGTTGACACCAAAGGTCCCTTGTCTTTTCCAGAATTTTCTCCGTTAGTCATTTTTAGAAACGAAACACACACACAAGGTGTAAGTTTACTTGAAAAATTGTAGATAAATATCGAATACAAATTATATAAGCAATATCAAAATAAATGTCTTAAGATTGTTATACAATCAGTGATAAATTGCGTATATAATTTAATAAACTGAATTATAAATAATTATAAAACAGAAACCAATATAATTCTAATAACGAAGAACATGAAAAAGAAATTCAACCAAAATACCGAACGATTAGTGATGGAAGAACTAGTCGAGACGTGTGTGATACCACACTGTCCTTAAGACGTTTACGCCTCCTCTACCGGTGCAAGGATGCTTGGCGCTTGTCTCCCAGGATATAACGACTAAACAATTCTAGAAAGTTGCACTACTAACTAGAACCCTCAACGAACTCGAAAGGTACCTCTATCTATCACCAGAGAAGAACTAAGAACTTTGAGAGTGGGAGAGAAATGTGTTTCGAATGGGATGATTTTACAATGAAAGGATGGTGGTTATTTATACTGTGAGGATTTGCAATCAGCAATAAATAAGATGGCGGTTATAGAAATCAAAAGATCATAACATATATGAGTTACATATGTTACAAACATTGATTTCAATTCTGTTATAATTCTCCATAACACACAATAACTCAGTTGTTACAAAAGAAGAATTTGAACAGTCAAGAGAATTTGAAAAGTCAAAACCGAATTTTCGGAAATGCAAAAAGAATCTGCGTTCCGACCCTCAATTCGGTGTTGCATTCGTGTCCGCAGGTCGCACGGGCATACACGAGTTTCCCTTGCGACCTAGGATTTGCACCCCCCCCTGCGCGTGCGCGAGAGGGTATAAGGGGGCTTACACACTTTACAATTTATACACAATGGATTCTATATAAAGTCTTTTCAACACTTCTCTTTTCCAATGTGGGACAAATACCTTTCCCTCATTCTAATTAGCCATCTTTGAGTGACAATTTCTTATTCACCACAAACCAAATTACACAAACAAACATATGATCTTGTAGCCCTCATTATGGGGAACTCAAATATATGTTCATCTTTGATTAATTATAAGTTTAACTTAATTTAATTAATCAATTAAAATTTGGTTTTCAATGGTTTTTCCAACAAATATTACCAGGCAGAATGAAAGCACTCCATATCAATCTAGATCTAAGGTACTTGAAGAGGTGGAGAACAATTTCCTTAGCATTATGACAAATAGGGCAAGAGGCATCAATAGAAAAACCTCTAGAGTCTTTGAACATTGGCAAGAAGCTTCTTCTGCAACATAGTCCACATAAAAGTTTTAAGCTTAGGAGGGACATCAAATTTCCAAATGGATTTCCAAAGAGAATAGGTAGTTTCAAAAGTTTTAAATAAGGAATTGTAAGCTGATTTGACAGAGAAACAACCATTAGAATTAACAGCCTAGATTCTGGAGTCATTACCACTGTTAGCAAAACCAATAAGCACATTGATAATTGAATTCACCACAACATTGGGAAGAACAGAGAGCAGAAGATCAATATTCCAACATCAATCATCCCAACAATCACAAACAATAGCATTATGCACAACAATTGCAGCAAGAAGAGCTAGATTGATCATAATTCGAGGAGCTAACCAATAATCATACCAAAATCTGATGGTCATACCATTTTCAACCCCCCCCCACTTACAATTTTTCTCGAGCTCACCACTAAACATGATGCATCTCCATAAGTGTTATAAATATCGGATATATTGGTCGATATATTTGTGATATTTAGAAAACGATACGATATCGCCATATCGGTTGAAAATATCGGTCAACGATCAAATATCGGTCAAAGTTTGATTTTTTTTTCAATTTTTGTTTAATTTTTGTTTAATTTTTTAATATTTATTTCCTCTTTAAAAAAACTTATTTTTTTTCCTTCATTTTTTCATATATATTCTTAATTTATATATATGATAAATTTCAAGCCTAAATAATCATTCTTAAATATCTATTTTTATTATTAGGTATCGTTCGTGTACTTTAATTGTCACAAAATCAAGTATTTATTTTCTTTAGTTTACTTAGTACTTTTTTTTTTAGTTTATTTGGTACATATTGAAGTATAATTTTATAAATTTTATTGAAAATAAGCAAATCTGATAAAACTGATATATATCGATATATCCCCGATATATCTCCGATATATCATTTTACCCCTCGACCGATACGATACGATACCGATAAGAAATATTTAGACCATTGCTCTCCAGGTACTGGATATCTTTGAAGGAGGATCATAGTCTTCACTGAAAATACTTCCATGGTTAAGATACTTAGCAGTGAACATATTGGCCTAAAGACCATTGTCATTCTGAAACAACCTCCAACTATCCTTGGCAAGAAGAGCCTAGCTCATGTCCTTAGATTTTTTAATTCCTAAGCCTCCTAGAGTTTTAGGTTGACAAATAGAATCCCAGTTCACTAAATGCACTTTCGTTTTATCATCCACATCACCCCAAAGAAAATCCTTGTTTAACTTGTCAAGTCTATCACAAAGACTAATGGGAAATTTAGCAGTTTTCATATGATGAATAGGAATAGAATAAGTGACTGAATGAATTAGAGTAAGCCAACCAGCCATGCTGAGAATCTTACTTTTCCAGCTAGAAAGCCTATTTAAAACTTTATCAACAACAACACCATAAGTGTGTTTATTTACCCTGGAATGAATAAGAGGCATGCCCAAGTATTTGCCTAAATCATTTGTCAATGGAGAGCCACAGTGAACAATAATATCTTTAACCAAACTCTTACAAGTATTAGGGGAGCAAAAAATCATAGATTTTTTTTAAAACTCATAGCTTGTCCAGAAAAAGAGCATAAGGTATCACGACATTTCTTCAAAATAAAATCTTGATGAGTGGAAGCTTCAGCAAAAAGCATAAGGTCATCAGCAAAGAAAAGATGAGAAATCTTGGGCCCAGAGTGTGAAGCTTTGACAGACTTCCAGTGACCATAATCCACAACAGATTGGATAGATGAGATAGTTTATCCATACAAAGGATAAAAATGTAAGGGGAGAGAGGATCACCCTGTCTATGCCTCTCTAGCATGGAAAGTATCAGTTAATTCCCCATTCAAACTAATTTGGAAGCTAGTAGAGGAAATGCAGTGCATAATCAATTTAATCAAAGGCCAAGGGAAATGAGTTTCGAACAAAACACTTTCAATAAAGCTCCAACTTAATCTATCATAAGCCTTGGACAAGTCAATCTTCCACGCACAAAAACCTTACTTTCCACATGAACTTTTGAATTTAAAGAGCATTTCTTGAGCAACCATCACATTATCAGGGATATTTCTTCAAGGGACAAAACTAACTTGATTAAGGCTAATCAACTATAGCATCAGAGGTCTTATTCTAGCCACAGTGATCTTAGATATAATCTTATCAATAGTAGTACACAAGCTAATGGGCCTAAAGTTAACCATATGTTGAGGACCATCCACCTTAGGAATAAGGGCAATGATAGTATGATTAAGGCCAGCAGGGAGAGATCAAGAACTGAAGGCAAGGTTCACAATGCTAAAAATCTTAGAAGAATAAAGATTCCAATGTTGTTAGTAAAAATTGCAGGAAAACCATCATATACAAGGGCTTTAAGAGCCTCAATAGCAAAGAGAGAGTTCGTAACCTTGCATAGAAATAGGCTTGCAAACATTACTCCAACAGACCTGGTTAATGCCAGAAAAAATGCAAGGAATAGTAATTCTAATATCTTCAAGAAGGGGCTGAGAGAACAGATCAAAGAAGACATCCACAACAACTTTCTTCATCTCACTAGTATTAGTGCACCAAATTCCATCTTTGTTAAATAGGCCTTCAATCTTATTTTTCCTTCTTCTTACCAAAGTAGTAATATGAAAGAACTTCGTGTTTCTGTCACCACCTTGAATCCAACAGTCTCTAGACTTCTACGTCCAAAATAAGTTTTCTTGATCTCTTAAAGTCTCATACTCCTGAATTAGATCGGCTTCAAGCTTCATCAAAAAAGGATTTTCATATCTATCTCTAGCTTTCTGAATTCCTCCAATTCTAGCTAAAAACCTTTTTTTTCTTATGGAAAAGATTCCCAAAAACCTCCTTATTCCATTTGGACAAAGCAGCAGCCATATTGATAGTTTTGGAACTAAAGTCACAATTCAAAGATTTTCAAATACCGTCAATGAATTCAGCATATTGAGAATGATAACACCACATAGCTTAAAATTTGAAAGGAACAGAAGATCTATTAACAAAATTAATATAAAATAATTGTAACAATATAGGACAATGATTAGACTTGGTCTTTGGAAGATGATGGATAAAAGCTTCATCAAAAATTTCTCTCCAAGCAAGAGTACAAAAGCCTCTGTCAAGCCTTTCTTTAATTTTTTTGTTGGTCCATGTGAAACAAGAACCAATGAAACTCATGTCAATCAGAGCTCTACTATTTAATCTCTTAAACCTCCAAATTGTCCATTAAAAGGTCCACAGCTCTAATCAATATGAGAAACCAATTCATTAGTCACCAATGAAAACTCTAGGGAGATCAACAAAAAAAATGAGATTGTCAAGATAATTCCACATACAGGCTCTGATAGAGTGTGTTGGACTAGCATAGACCACATTAAGTAACCAGGGAGGGTGATTTTCACTGAATGGATTGGGAAAAATGATCCACATAATCCATTTGAGCTTTCTTCTGGTTCCAAATGAGCCACATAGCTCCAGCAAAACCATTTTCTTCAACAATCTTGACCATGAAAAGACCAAGTTTATGTAAAGTAGCACTAGCCTTACTAAACCAAACCCTAGGCTCACAAACAGCTAAAACATTAACTGAATTCATCTTCACTAGGTCCTCATTAGAAGACCTAAATTTCTCACTACCAGCACCTCTTGCATTCTAGTAAATAACTTTAAACATGAAGACAAAGATGGGAGGAAATGTTCCAAAAAAAAAAACCAAATTATGCGTCAACCATACCTCCACCATCAAAAGAATGTAGGCCACTTTCATTAGCCATCATGATATTATCATTGAAAACATTCTCAACAAATATTGAAGAGACATTAGCTAATTTAGAAGAGGTATTAGCACCAATTACTTCTATCTCAAGAGGACAATGTCCATAAATAGCAGACACCATTGCATGACATATTACTACTGACAAGATCAAAAGATAGTTTCTTTGAGACACTAGCAACATGTGGAGTAGAACTACAAGCATGATAAGACTTTTGAAATTTAAACTCAAGAATGGGAGGAGCATTCTTGACTGGATTGGACGATGTAGCTTGCTTATTATTATTAGATGGTTCTTGATAGGAGCATACAGTGTGACATTCTTAATGTGTTTATGTCATATTCTTACTCTTTGTTACCTCTTATTTAGTATATTTTAGTTTCTTTTGTATGAATAAGTGTCTAGGTAGAGCTTATATCGATTATGAGTGAATTGGTGATGAAATCGTGCTAAGTGTTAAGATTCATTGTTGAGATATGAGTCCTTGTTCGAGTAGGATTCATCCTTTCCTATTTCTTTGTTTCTAACGTACTTATTCTTATTAGGAAATAAAAATCCATATTGGAGAAGGAAAGCAATCCTAGTTCCACAAGGAAAGAGAAGAAGATATGCACTTAAAAGCCAAATCCAGGGAAGAATGAAAATGTTGTCAAGATTCGTAGTCCAATTTCGACGGGCTCCCTTGGATAGCTCCGATCGAATTAGAAGACTTACCATATATAGATAGAAAGCTATGTGAGTCTAGTTTCTGTAGGATTTTCAATCAACTCAATATCTTATTCCTACATGGAGATATGACCGAATCATTACTCGGAGGTCCAGTGGGCTCGGCAGAATTATCTCAGCTATTGATTTGCTTTTGATCCAATGGCTATGAGGGAAACTTGGGACCTTGTTTTTCCTACATATAGAGCACAAATCTATATCAGAATCACCATAAGTTCATGCACCAAAAAATGTCAGAGAATGCATGCAGCAAATAAATGAGAAGATGTAAGAAAGTCAAAGAAGACATGCAACAAATTAATGAGAAGAGGTAAGAAAATTCAAACAAGGCTGTAACAATTAAGAGTCATGCTGCCTCCCTAATTCAAATGAAGAAATTTGTGCAAAAGATATCAGCATTAAAGGAGGAAGAAGATGTGCAATTAATGTCCAATCATTATAGAAATTAAAATTCTGGCAGTGCAGGTCATCCAAATTTGATGGCCTCTCCTGGACAACACACAATGACTTAGACAATCCATGATATATGAATGGAAATATACGGAAGTCTAATTGCAAATGCCAGTTGGGATCAGCTCGATATCTATTGCATAGAGAAAGTTATGGCCACAACAAGGCACAAAGGTCAGATCTGCCGAATTGAGAAAATCTAGGAAACCTCAACCAATTTTGGTTTCAACTTTGTGGCCACCCTCCCTTGGGTTTGTTCCTCTATATATAGCACTTCATTTCCATAGAAAAACATCATCAACCTTGCTCACAAGACTAGCCAAAGCTCTGCCTTAAACACTACTCATCATCCTCAAAGCCATTCAAGCTGAACACACCATCTTCCTTTCATTCCATTTTATCCAAAGCGCTACGCCTAGGATTGCGATTCAAGTTGAAGCCGTGCTGCCTTGTTTTAATACCACTAAGGAGATTTACAAAGTGTAACTTGTTACTTTTTCACTTATGTTTTCGGTTTGGATTCTTTTTGTGATGTTTTGTTTCTGTTTTTGGCTAGTTCCAAATTTATGGAATACTCATATGTAGTTTATGATTTTGCAAGATGTTATAAAGTAGTTCTAATTTTGTTTTCTATGATTTCTATGTAGATGTCGTGAGTTTATAATTTAATGATTTAATGATTCTCTTCCTTGTGCGTTAACTATATGTGATTCAAGGCGCTAAGTTAATTTTGCATATAAGATTCTTAAGTGTTCTTGTTAACTTGTTAGTAATCACTAGGAATTAACCATGATCCGTTGTTATCTAAGATGCGCTAAGTAATTAGATAAGAGATGAATCAATGAAGTGGTAAGATTGAGAATAACATGTTACCTTGTAATTTCTAAGCGCTAAGATAGGATTACCAGACCATGTTTCGAGTTAGGGATGCGCTAAGTAACCTAGTTCGGCATTAGGTTGTTGTTTGTTCACTCAATACTTGTCCGCTAAGACTCGGTGTTTGCATAGGATGGGATTATAATTTTGAAGCTACTTGTGACGATTTGTTTGGTGATGTTTATGTGTTGGTTGGTTGATCACATGTATATATCAGTTTAAGATTTATTTTTATGTTCTTGATCCGATCCTATATCAAATCTTTATATCTCTTATGAATTCGTTGTTAAATGTTTGTGATTCTTTACCCTGGTTGGATCCCCGGTTTGTGAACGATACCCTCTTGCTTTATACTACTAATGATGCATATAAGATTAATATTGATCTCGAGTAATCGAATCGATTAGTTCTGACTCATTTTCATTCTGCAAAACTGCAAATCTTGACCCATTGGAACCACTTTTCTTGGTCTCATTAGAGTTGCCAAACTTCTTTTTATTCCTATAACTCATTAGCATCCAAGGGCCCATATCATCTTTAACAAAATTATCACATAGGGAGTTTGTATCCATCTCTTGAACAGTAGCATCAGTGGGAATAGAAACACTTCCAGTTAGAACATCAAAAAGATTATTATTATCAAAAGAAACATTATCATAAGCTTTGATAGAAATACACTTATCTTTTGAGTGTCCAAAACACCCACATTCAAAGCAAATCATGGAAATGCCTTCATTAACAACATGATATGCAATACCTTTAACTTCCACAAAAGGTCATAGAGGCTTGTTTAAATCCACCTCAATGTAGATTCTAGCAAATTTACCATGACCTTGACTCATAGCGATAGGATCAATATGAACAACACCACCAACCAACTTCCCAATTTTATCAATAGTAAAATCTATAAAATATTTTACAGGAAGACAAAAAATCCTTACCCATAGCGCCCCATGTTTCAAATGACTTCATTAGCAAGGTCGAAATTTGGGCACCATAGTCTGACAATAATTGTTTGAGCAGAAATGATCCAGGGGCCATTACAAAGAGCATAATTCATGTCTTATTCGAGATTGAATTTTACAATGATGAACTCATTTGGGAGATCGATCAACTTCCATGCTCTTTTCACCTGCCACTTTCATCTTAAACCTATCAG
Source organism: Argentina anserina (assembly GCF_933775445.1). Taxonomy (NCBI): domain Eukaryota; kingdom Viridiplantae; phylum Streptophyta; class Magnoliopsida; order Rosales; family Rosaceae; genus Argentina; species Argentina anserina. The sequence continues at coordinate 6,349,419 of NC_065875.1, forward strand.
CATAAAATCAAAAGAGTTGGTGGAATTGGGTTTACCCATGAGCTTTACTACCATAGCGCAGCACCATTCATAGTCCAGCTTGTTATGAACCTTTTCAGAGAATGTGACATTGCAACCATGCTTGCCGATGGAGTAAGCCCAATCATCATCGGTGAAATCGAAATCCTCGGTCATGGTGTGTTTGAAACAATCGATTGGATTTTTCAAGGTATTCACATAACTCACAAAAGTAGGAGATTGAAGGGAATTATCCACCTCCTCCATCTGAAAAGCATCAAAATCATAACAGATGTCACCATCGGTTTTAGAACGTTTACGTTGCAGCATCGAAGAAGCGGAGACTCCACCGCTTCCAGAAGGAATGATGGAGAATTTAAACATAGAATTAGGCCCAGTTTGGCGCAGCTTCTTGAGCTGCTTTTGGGTCTTACATGAGGTGTTTGGTAACACGTGAAAACTGATTTCGGCGGAAGTGGATTGTCCCAAAAGCAGGTTTAAGAGAAGTTGTTCTATATATGCTTTACGAATAGCTTCTGCGGAGATCTCAAAAACACGGAACCATTTAAATGAATCTTCTCTTTTAACCCTATTTTGTCCTCGGTGGTTTCTTCAAAATACCCCGAAACCTTATCTCCTCTCGACCTATCATCATCGCATATAGCTTGCAAAAGATAGATTGTTCTCCTTCTCCTAATCTCTAATCCCTAATTCAATAATCAACTCGATCAAGAACAACCATTCTCGTCAAAATCTTATTAGAGGAGCGTTGTCCCCTGTCTTAAGAGGTAAACCCCTACAATTATTTTACTTGACTGGTTGATGTGTTGTTGATTGTCATTGTTTTCTGGGTTCTGGGTTCACCTTCCCATTTTGTCGTATCAAGTATGTAATCAGGTATTGTTTCTAGAAACTGTTGTGTTTTCTCTCCTCTAGACATGAAGTTTCTTTTAATCCAATTACGCATTTGAAGGATGCTTGATCTTATATGCTTATTCTTTACCTGTTTCCGACTGAATAGGATTTGCGGAAATCAGATTCTGAGTCATCTGATTCGCTGGATAGCTTATTTGGCAACAAAGATACAAGCACTCATCTGGAGGTTTCTAGTTTTAGTCAGCCAAAAGAGGTATTTTGTGAAAACCTCTGTGAACTTTTTTGTTGTATTCGGGATGACCCAATTGGTGGCTAGTGGTATATTTGTTTGACTGAGCACTCCATGGTAGTGGAGGTCTTTGTTTTTGTTTTTTTGTTGTTGTCTGGAAGTGTTTTCCTTTCACTTCTTGTTTGGTTAAGATTTCTTAACTACTGTTTCATTTTGCTTTTCTTTTTTTTCAATTTGATGAATTTGGTTCATATTAGAAATTTTTTAAAAAAATATTTGCAACTAAAGATACTATCAATAGTGCTTAACTGAAATTGGATTGTGAAGTTCAGGTAAAGGGTGCTCTAGAAGGCTAAATATAGCAATCTTCAAGATAATGATAAGACAAGTTATGCTTACGAATTTTGTGTTTTTTTCCTTCAAAGATATTAAGCTTAATTTTAAACCATATTTCAGAAGCTTGATTCACCGGATGGAGTAGATGATGGAAGAAAGGCATCCTTACTTACAATGAATTTTTGTAGAGATGAAGTTGAGTTTTGCAATGAACAGACTAATTAGTAGGTTGACATTTCTGGATATTCATTCGACAGCAAAAGGCTTTGCTGGTTGTCAAATTCTTGTTTATAAATCTCTGATAGAGCGGATGTTCAATGAGAATTATCATTAGTACTTATATCTTGTTTATAAACAAGACTGATGGTCATGTATCCATAAAATTTTGAATTATAATGGTATGTCTGTTTTGGTAATTAGACATTCTCAAAATACTTTTTGTTTACACCATACCAAATACTTAATTGATTTTCGTTCTCACAGCAATTTTGAAAACAGTTTACCAAACACCTTTGCTGCTTCATGTCACAGCAAATCCAAAAGCAATTTTGCTCACAGTAAATCCAAAAGCAATTTTGCTCACAACACAGCTGCGCCAAACTAGGCCTTAGCCACCCGATTAGAGTAATCTAGCATAGAAATGCTGGAAAAATGGAACGGAAAAGTACCCAATCGGAGAAGAAGATCATAAACGGAAAGATGATAGAGAGCGTGTGAGGCGCGTTCCACTGTTTTAGAATATTGGTAAAATGAGATACACACATTTTCAAGCCCTTTTTTAAGTTAAACCCACAATTTTTTTTAATCTACACCCAAAACGTATATCTACATTCTTTTTTGGGTTATGTTTTATAATTAACATATTCAAATTATTTATTTGAGTTTACTTTTTTGCCCTTTTAACTAAAAAATGGAAAATATCTCAGCTCTATTTAGGATTACAATTTTGTAAATTCTATAAACATGTAACAATTTTAAATATAATATGTACTTATAAATCAAAATATTCAATTTGGTAAATCTGGACAAATTTTATGTTAAGAAATAATCAATTGAAGAAGAAATTTTATGTTATAAACATAATTTTATTAATCAAAACAATTGAATTGAATACCTTAAAAGCTGTCAATTTGGCTCTTACTTTTTACCACTTTAAGACTATTTAATCATATAATATGGTATTATATTTTTTTCCTCCTCAAAAATACATATTTATTTTTTGTAGTTGTCTAATTTTCTTTTTTCAGTGTATGTTAGAGATTACTTTAATAGTGTCAAACAAATCGAAACAGTCTTGGGAGGCCGCTAACTAGGGTTTGGCGTCGGAGTGGTAGCGTCAGACATGGCGCTCCCAAAATCAGGCAAAATTGAGGCTGAAACGGTATGGTAGTTAAGAGGCAAGGCTTTTTCTACTACCGACGTTGCTTCTTCGGTCTTAGAGGTTCAAAAGCTAGTGGTTGCCATCAGACTTAGGTGTGCAACCGTGTGTTTGCAGCGACAGGGGGGCTGCTACATTTGCCGTGATCATGCGGATCAAGACAATTGTTGGATGGTTGGAAGTAAGGCTGAGAGTGACTGCACTTCTTTGGGCGGTGGGGTTGTCGGTTTGAGTTGGTTGCCGACTTCGGATCTGGGATTCGAGTCGTCGTTGTTGCATGTTGGACTAGTGGGGCTGGTGGCTTCTAAGTGTACGACGGTATCCTCTCTTTTGCTAGAAGTAACTCGTAGATCTTGGATTGACTAACTGTGGGTGAGTATCGATCTACAACAATGGTTGATTGTGGAAGCCATCGGCAATATGCGCCATAGGTTGAGCTTTGATGGGAGTTGGGTTCCCATAGCATTTGGCGGCTCCCATTCTTAGGCCTGGGTCAGTTTGGGCTTGAGAAGTGGGTGGGTTGTGTGAAGGCTAGCTCACTTTTAGACTAGGATTTGAGACCCTAGAGGTTGGGTGGGGCTGACTTGGTTACCTAGTCATTATTTACGCGTGGTGCTACATTCTAAGCCTCTAAGGTTTGCAACATTGAAATTTGTTGGGGTCTCTCCTGAATAGTTTCACATGGTTATTTGGTGGCCCAAAAGGGCGTTTTGTGTTCATGATATATTCCTACATATTACACTCTCCTCGGTGACCGGCTTCTCAAATTCCTAGGTGACGATCTTTGTGCATATACTCAGAGATTCAGCATATGAGTGTTCAAAAATCTAGTTTGTATGTTTTTGTTTATTTTGCACATTTCAATTATGTCGTAGTTCGCGAGGAGGAATGTGTTCAGGTTGTATCGTACATACCCCGTTCTAATATATGACTTTCGTCGATTAAATTTTGTTGTACTTTTATATATTTTTTTTTATTTCTATATATTCAACCATTGACCATTAGTAGGTTATGAATTTTTTGTTTTGTTTTTAGATTCCATATATGATATAGGTGTATGATCCCTCCAAATTCATTTGTTATAATAACAATCATATCTCAGAGGTAATTTATAGTTAAGTGTGGTATATCCAAACAATGCATCATACCTATGAAATCCACCTTCCTTAACTCAGAAGGTAAATCCTACCTATAAAGTAAAATTAACAAACCAAACCCACTTATCTTCAAGAGTTCAAGGAATAATTAATCTATATATTCCAAAAATTTAACCTACTGAATACAAATTACCTTTTCCACAGGATATAAAAACAATCAAATAAATACCCCTCAAAACCACCTGCCTTCCATGTACATTTGTCTATCACACACGTACAACAACCTAAATTACAAGTAGAATACACCTCACCAACAAATTCAACTCAACAAAGAATCATATATACTTATTTGACAGAATTCAAATGTGAGTCATATCTATGGTACTGGAACCACACAACAACAAACACCATAAACATAACCAACTCATACAATTAGAAGCTCAATACCTACCAAATAGGTCCAAATAAGTGAAGACAAGAGTTGTTGACAAAGCAACGCCATAGAGGCTTGTGAAATCGAGCAATTCATTCATATCGCAAAAATTATACCGATTGATATCATGAATAAAGGTGGGAAACTAAAATTGAGAAACCTCTTATATCAAGGTTTCATATGAGGAGATTATATAATCTCCAAATCCCCCTGTATTTAATTATGTTACTTTGATCATAGATGAGAATGAAATCAATATATGATGCTACAATCAAGGACCAGATATTGAATCAATTAACTCAATCATGGTTGCATTTTTAAACAAAGACATGTTTCAATCAAGTGATACATGTCATTTTTGGATTTTATAGTTATATATTAGGAGAGTGGAACATTTAGTAAATACCAACAAAATATAGGTTTTGAGTGTAAAGTTTATGAGATAAACTGAAATTAATTCTTTATTTTTCAAAAAGAAGAGAGCGTGATAAATAGGTTTGGTGTAACTTTAAGAAGTAGGTGTAATATAAAATAGGTCTACCTTTTTTGGGTGTATGTCTAAATGCCCTTGAACTAACTTCAAGCATTAAAATCGTCATCATCATCAGTTAAAATATCAACATCCAAATTATCATCCAAAGTAGCACCACTATTACCATCACCTCCAACACCATCACCTCATCAAGACTAACAGAGGCTGAGAGAAGGGTTAATGCAAGAAAGAAAGAGGCTGAAGTCTTTTTAAAGTCTCAAACTATCTCAAAACATTATCTCATCAATTTTTCCTTCAATTGACTATAAGATATTGTTTTAGTAATTCCAAGGATGTCAGACTTCACAAACTTAAGAATTTATTTAGAGAAGCACAAAGTTTAGGCTTATTCTAATTTAGTTGGTCCAACAATTATTCCAATTCTACAAGATACCAGATCAGCAAATTATCTAGTCATTGCATCTAAAGCATAATCATTAGAAAGTGTTTGTAACATGTAAACAACAAAAAGTGCAATCTTGAAATTTCCAATCCTGAGTCACACCTCAAATCTATGAGAGCTAGAAACAATATAAACGCATTAGGCACAACATTTAGGAGGCTGGGGATCAAATGCATCCATCGTACATCTATAGCAGATCTAGGGTCAGCAGACATGTAGATCACGTTCTGCTTCTGAGTAGAACAAAAGGAAACATCTTCCACAACTTTCGACCGTAGCAACTCGATGAGTTTCGTAGTGAGTTTTGACATCTTCAATATTGAGAAACACTTGTTTATTTCTTCATAGTAGATTAAGTATTGAACGACCTTCTTTGCCGCAACAACAGCTTCTTGGCTCCTTATAAAAAAAACAAGAAACACATAAAATACAAAAAGCCTAAGCCTAAAGTCAACATAAAAAATGAGGAAGTACCATGGATGAACTGAGCAAACATGATCTTCCAGGTCTTTGATATCCAAAAACACATTATCGCACTACTCAGAAAAATGTGCGTCTGGATCCCTTATGAGAGCATAGTAGTTGCTCGAGAAGTTACCTGAAAAGAAAATGGAGAGGGTGCCTCACCCAGGCCAATACACTTATATATGTTCCCAAAACGGAGCTGCCAAAATCATCTCTAGCGACCACCTTACATAAAAAAACTAGATTGATAATCATTCCAAGAGTTCTAAAGACCTGAACTAATGTCGAATCACGTTGTAACTAGTCGCCATCACCAAACGTCACCACAACATCCAAAACTACCACCTCAACTAGTTTTACAAAATTCCTAGCAACACTTAGGCTAATACAACAACTGCGCCGCTCTACTACTCACACTAAGAACTGACTCCTAGGCGTTACTAGTAGACAAAACCCTTGGGAAGAGTCATTGCTCATCTTAACGAAACTAGGGTTTCATGTATGCAACTCTGGAAAAGCTGGACACATATTTTGTTATATCTATGTCTCTTTTTCAAAAATTGTCATTAGTCAACTTATACAAATATTATTTTCCTGTGTTTTTATTGACAACAACTACTCGTTGCTTCTAAATTATGCTGCCAATAACATGTAATTTTTTTTGACCAAATAAAAACACGTAATTTTTTAGAAAAAAAATTGTTGCTTTTATTTGACATATCACATATAATATAATTTAAAAGTTAAGATAAGAGCTTTTTTTTTCAATAGCAAAGTAGTTACTAACTAGGTCCAAAATACTTTAGACTTAATTTGCTTCTCTTATTGCTTGGTAGCCATAAGAAATTATCGAAACCCATCAAAGACTACGAAAATGAGAATTAGTTGAAGTTTTTGAAATCCATAATTTAGAAGACCTAATTTTCGTTGACACGTTCTTAAATCAACTAATATTATACATTAGACGTAAATTAATCACTTGTCTCCAAAAATTGCCTTTTACCGATTTAAATCCTCTTCACTTAATGTAATGCAGATGGAAATGATTCTGGTTTAATGAGATGACACATGTCGGTATGACATTAAATGAGATAGAATATGACATTTATATTTGGAACAAATTATTTCTTTCCTAAATGTTATTCCTTATATCTTTATGAACTTGTATCATCACATGGCTATTATTGAACTGATAAGAGTTGCATACTCCTTATATAATAAAAAAAATGAATAAGAAAGCAAGAATGGTGACAGATCAAATCTCTTATTAATAAGAGTGAGTATGAAGATGAATCCGGTCATAATACAACTTTATAAAAAGTTGGTAAAAATGCACATCTTCAAATTCGTCTTGGAACTCAATTAGCCTCAAGTTTCTCATATCTTATTTATTCAGTCAATATTATGAACAATATATTTGTTATATAAACCACCAGATCTACATAATAAAATACATGTTTAAATTTTATAAAAATTGCTACTCCCCAACATGCATCATTTTTGTACTTCTATTCACTTCAGGTAATCATCTTTGTTTTCTTACTTGTTCTTAATTTTTGTTGAATATTTCGATGAATTCTTTTTCTCATGTTGTCTTAGCATGGTCAAGTTCTTCACTTTGATTTTTCTTTTTTCTTACTCTTTTTCATCATATGACTTTAGTTGAATTGTAGTGACAGTGTATAAATATTTTCCATAAGGAATCCTTAATAAGATTGCTGGGTACTTATTTTGATGTTTGAGGATTAAGAGTTTAAGTCATCGACTCTTAGCTCAATGTTTTTATATATGATCCTATTTGACTCTATTTAATTTTGGCAAAAGTCTAGAACTAAGTTCAAATTATATAATCTCAGTTTGATCGGTCTCACTAAATGTTATTGTGCAGCAATATCTCTTGTACTTTAATTAAATCTAAACTTCAAAGCACCCAAATTAGTTATTTAACTTCAAATCTAATATCAAACTAAACAAAACACGCTACCTATGATGAGAATCATCCATGAGTAATGTATGAGATTTGGAAACATTATTATTGCGATCTTATTGGTTGTAAATATAAACTGCTTGAATGGTGTTGCTAAATGTACCCAGCAAATTTCTTGGCATATCCAGTAAAGTGAAAAGACAAAATTACCCTAATACAAAATGACCTTAACAGTCCTGATAACTCAAGATAAAAAAACAACCCATAAAATTCAACTCTTATTTATACCCAGCTATTTTTGGAATGTACCCAACCACACCCACTATTTCAGGTTGTTACATTGTTGGTTTCACCATAAAACCCAAAACCTCACTTTTCACATTTCTTCTCAAAAACATGTTCACTTTCATGGCATCAAGGCTTTTACACTTTAACTGACGGGTTTCCTGCTCTTGGTACTCTAGGATCTGCAACGAGTTATGTAAATCAAAAGTTAAGATTTCATTTATGGCAACTTAGTTGAGAAATTTGGAATGTAGCTATAAGCATGTTATTTACAACTATAAGTAACTAATTTACAAATCAATAGTAAATAAGAAAATCCTAAACAGATAAATACTTAACTAAATTAAATAAACAAAATCATGTTGCAGATCCAAGGAAATACGTACATCAAAATTTTAATCAGGGGTGTTGCTCTTTGCAAGCATAAAGTACAACAATATATGTAAAATATTGACCGATCTTCGGATCTTCCCAACGCCAAAATGGGATCTCTATCCATACTACAACGCTAAAATGGTGTAAGAAAGTTGATATAAATAATTCAATCAAATAATGAAAGCATGTTATACAGTTCAAATTGATCAAATTTGTCATAACAAATTTGAATTAAGAGCAAAACAAAACACTACCCATGAATCAAAGAGCATGAATCAATAGATGAACATAGAATTCAGTCCCTAAACAAATGAAATATGTTGTGGATGTAATTTAAACCAAGAAATGAGAGATACCTTCAAATCTGCAGAAGCAAGAGAGTCGACGGAAGTAAGAGAGTGATGACCAAGAAGAGGCAGGTGTAGTTTTTATGGGTTTGGTACAAGAAAGGGGCGGGATGTGATTCACTCTTTTGCTGGGTTTTGATAGAACAAGGTCATCATGGGAAATTACTAGATGTAGTGAGTAATTATGTGGGTGTATAAAGTATGCTCGGTATGCCAAGAAATTTGTTTGGTACATTTAGTAGCACCATATTATTATTATTATTATTATATTTTTTGTATTTGTATTTGTATTTGTTCCCATAACTAGCTGCGGGATTTATTTAGTTAACTTGTTATATATTTATTATTATTATTATAATTTAGCTAAATGACTAATATCATATGGAAAAGCGTCGGTAGATTGTGTAGAATTATATGCTCTTGCTGCAATAGCAAGATTTGAAATCTCAGTAGGATGGATAGCATCCCAAAATGCGTATATAGTTCTGTTCTGGCATGGGGTTTTGAACGGAGTACATAGCCCTGTCGTACTATTCTTTTCAACTTCACAACATGGTGCTGTGAAATTCACAGAACCTGAGATTCAAAATATATATGAGATGCATTGATGAACTCTTAAACTTCAGATTATGCATGATAAACACAATAAAGAAGAGAATGAAAAAGAAGATTAATTACCAGGAGGAGAGGAAGCAGCACCAGATTGTCCAATTCCATAATAATCTATGTATATAAACTTAGCATTTGTGAGATTTGTGTTAAGGTCAGTGACAAGTGATTTGAGCTTTGCATTGAAAATTTGGGCAGCATTGTTGATGTTATCGACGCATACGCTACCGCTTGTGCCACACATTGCCACTTGAAAGGGTGTAGAGCCTATCATACCTAGTCCAAAAATGACTACCTTCCTTGCCCCAGAGTTGTAAAGGGTCTACCATCATTACAAATGCTCTAGTAAGTTTCACATTAAAAGAAGAATAATCATGAAAAGTTGAGTGCGTACTAACCCGTAGTTGTTGAGAGTACTGTTGAATAAGAACATCTGCATATTGCTCTGGAGTATATAATTGACTAGTTCTATAGAGTCTTGGCATGAAATAGTTGTTAATGTAATCATTGCTGCCTATTCCAACTGAATATATGCACTTGCTTAGATGACCTTCACCATTATTTCCCTTTAAGGCAATGAGCGTTTTGACTATACTTTGGTGATTTTTCAATTGTTTATTCAAGGGTATTCTCATTCCCTGAAATCAAATTAAAACATATCGAAGTTACATATTTCATAAAGTTGTTCTTGTTACACACACTTCTTATATTTTCAAGTAATGAACTGGTATCAAATAGTTAAAACATACGTACCTGGTTACGTCCAGATTCGTCACGGATACCTGCTGCACCAGATGCATAATTTACTCCTTTTCTTATATCTCCTCTTACTGGATTCGCGAAAGGGGGAATGTAATCAACAAAACCTAGTAGTTCAGCTGCAATGGAGAGATATTAGCATGGTGATACATTAGAGCATTCTTACTTAATACTCGCTAATGAATTATATAAGTTTATAATTTTCAAATGTAAGTTATATAATTCATTCAATTCTAAAACTAGCGCAAATAGTTAACTAAACTAACATGATTAATGTGTTAAATTTTTTACAAAGATACTAACCAATAATATCGACTAAATTTCTTCCATTGCAAAATCTTCCAGTTGGACCTTGTGGAAAATCAATGCCATATGGACGATAATTGACTTTGGCCAATGTTAGAAGCCAATTGTTATTTCCACTATCAGATAATGAGTCTCCAAATATGAAGTAACAAGGAACTTGTGGTGCTCCATCAACTAAGTAATGTGTATTCGATGAAACAAAAAACAGTAAAACATAATAGCACATAAAAAATGTGTTTGTAGCTACTTCACGTAGGATGATGGCCATTGAAGATTCAAAATTGAATAACAAGAAGGTAAATGTTCTTCAAATAATGAACCAAAAAAGATTATATATAGGCGATATTGGTTTAATGTGTTAGGCCGGAAATAAATTGTCTAAGCCCACCTAGTATATTGCCTAAACCAAAAAAAGATAAAAATTGACTTCTCACTAATCCGTATTAATGCATTCATATTCAATTTGGCAGGCCTATTTAGTGATTGAGTCATGGTCTTATTGCTACTTGTGAGACTAACTCAATTTACTCTCATTTGGGATACGACGTTCTTGTTAGATTTCGACCAGATTAATAATCTTACAGTTACATTATTATATTTTGTTGGTTTTGTATGAGTTGAAACAACTATGGATGTGAAAGAAAAAAGAATTCTACATAGAAAATTGATAAATAGAACAATAATATAGATGCAGACCCATTTAGGAAGAAAGTCAAATAAAATAAATTGCCGCGAGAGAAGACTTCTTGCCTTCTTGCAACAAGGCAAGCAACCTTGTCATAAATTTTCCTAATGTATTTTTTTTCTCATATGAATGTATATCATTTCCAATCCACAAGTATAATATAACGTGCACACTATCTCAAGAGAAATGTCTAAAAACTTTAATCATCTAAAATTATTCTCTAAAATTTATTTAGTGCTAGAAAGAGAAATCAAATCATTTACACTTATCCATTAAAGTAACACCTTTCATTACTTCAGTATTTTATGGAAATTAGATCTAACTTCTAAATGGTAGTCTTAGATGATAGAAAATTCTACAATGCAGCGCTACATACAATGCAAACTATTTTTTGTTTGTGTGAAAAAAAAAGTCAGTAAAAAAAATTGATGACAACATATAATGAGAATCACAAGATTTTAAAAGTTGGAATTAAACTGTGAAGATTTTGATCGGCATGGTGTGCAGATGTGCACCGTAGACAAATAATGGTAGCATATAAAATAGAGTTCAGACATACAAATTGGATCGGATACAGAGTAGTTTCATCCCACTGGATCCACACATTTTAAGGCCCAACTGGATAACAAGCCCAAATGTTTTAGTCTCGGACAACATATAGTGATATGAGAGCGGGTCACAGAAATATTGTTACTATATGCTGCAGTGCTCTAAAACCTCGATATCAGCCGCAGCCGCAGCCGCAGCCGCTTTCTCGTTCTCTCTTCTCCGCCGTAACCGAAACTCTCCCTCACTCTCCACTTTGACTCCTCCGCCGTACCGGAAATCCTTCTCCTCCCTACCTCCGCCGCCATCTTCCGCCGCTATGCCGCCGGCCGCCGCCGCCATGGCGTCCTATCCTAAAGACGACGCTTACCTCGCTAGCGTGATTCCCAAGCGCATCGAGCTCTTCAAGGCCATCCAGGCGCAGCAGCTCGCCGAGCGTCAGGCTCTCCCTTCCGATCCTATCAAGTGAGTCTTCTTCAAACCCTAAACCCTAAGACCTTCAGTGTTGCTGTGTGTGAGTGGATTTTGGTTCTGTTTGAGTATTGTTATCGAACTCTAAGCCCTAGCTGAGACCATCGGCGGTGGTCTGTGTTGATTTAGGGATGGAATTTGATTCTGTTGTGGACTTTTTGGCTTGGTTTTTAGGATTACATTGAAGGACGGGAATGTGAAGGAGGGGAAGAAGTGGGTGACTTCGCCGTTCGACGTTGCGAAGGAGATTTCAAAGAGCTTGGCGTCGAATGCGTTGATTTCTTCGGTCAATGGAGTGCTGTGGGACATGAGCAGGCCTCTGGAGGGTGACTGTGACTTGAAGCTGTATACTTTCGACGAAGATGAAGGGAGGGACACTTTCTGGCATTCCAGCGCGCACATTCTCGGAGAGGTAGTGAGGCTTTTATTTTCGAATGTTTATGTGTGTTTTGATTGAGTTGCAGTGATGGAATTTCGATTTTGGTTGCAGGCGCTTGAAGCGGAGTATGGTTGCAAGCTGTGTATAGGTCCTTGCACAACTAGAGGAGAGGTATTCTGATTTTGTTTGGTTGTGCCTTTTATTTCGTGACTACTGAATACTCATTTGAGTAACTTATGGAATGTTTGAATTTAATGACAGGGTTTCTATTATGATGCATTTTACGGAGATTTGGGATTGAATGAGGACCACTTCAAGAAAATTGTATCAGGAGCAGACAAGGCTGTTAAGGTATGTTTATTATCTTGTAAGAAAATTCATGCAAAGTTACCTTTGTTTAGGAAACTATTTCACCTTAATGGATTGCGAATGACATTAGGTGTTGCAATATTATACTCTTGACTTTTTATTTGTATTATTCTTCCAGGACAAACAGCCATTTGAGCGCATTGAAGTATCGAAGGATCAGGCACTTGAGATTTTTTCTGATAATGCATTTAAGGTAAGTGAAGCTGCCAATTAGTTTCTTTTTAATTGGTTGAGTTTAACTAGTTTGTTCATGCTTTACCCACTTCAAATATGTTTTGTTTTTTCTTTGCTCTACTTCCACCAGGTTGAAATCATCAATGATCTTCCAGCTGACAAAACTATCACCGTCTACAGATGTGGCCCCTTAGTTGACTTGTGTCGTGGACCACACATACCGAACACATCGTTTGTCAAAGCGTTTGCATGTTTGAAAGTATGTTAATATGTCATTTCTGAGATGTACCTTCTGATTTGTTATTACTGGCTTAGATAGTCTGTATGTTTGATCTGTGAATTTGTAACTCCAGGCTTCATCTGCTTACTGGAGAGGAAATAAAGATCGTGAAAGCTTACAGAGAGTTTACGGAATATCTTATCCTGATAAGAAAAGATTGCAGGTGATATTATATTTGTCTTCTGGCAACTTTGGCTTTGGTTTACTTATCTCATTTCTTAGTTCTGTCAGCTGCTTAAGCTGAGTTTGTTACTGTGGTTAGAATATAAAGTTCCTTGTGCTCATTGTTGCACTAAGTACCCAAATGGCATTTTGGACAAAAATGTGTAAGGATCTAATTCAATGCTACATGATGACATTTAACTTGACCATTGCTTACAGATTGCAATTGTTTTGAAAAGGTTTCAGTCCGTTTCACATATGAAGGATAAATTGTGTTTTAACTAACTAAAATAGTACAATCGGTAGTTGAAAGGGTAATTTATAGATTACACCATGCGAACTTAAACCTGGTTTCCTACATTAATCCATTGAAGCTGCATAAAGTCAAATGATGGCATGCTGTTGAAGACATGTCATGTTGTTTCAAACATGAGCTTAACCTGTAATCAATCCGTATAAAACAATGAATGCTACCGTAAACAATTGGTTGAAAAAAATATATTTTATAGTCATCATAGAAAATCTTTAGAAGCTATGCCTATGAATTTTTGTGTTTATCAGACCTAAAAGTATGTCATTCTTCCTAATGTGGACTTCCTTTTTTTAGGAATATCTCAAGAATCTGGAAGAAGCCAAGAAATATGATCATAGATTGTTAGGTACAAAGCAGGAGCTGTTCTTTAATCACCCACTTAGGTATGTTCTGGATTTATATATCTTTATTGTTTTAATTGGCTAAGATTGTTTATTATTTAATAATCTAATATATACTTTTGTCAAATTCAGTCCAGGAAGTTGGTTCTTCCTGCCCAATGGGACCCGGATTTATAACAAGCTTATGGACTTCATAAAAAATCAATACAGACAAAGAGGATACCAAGAGGTTAATGAATTTTCAGTTGTTCTGTCGTCCCATTAATCTTTAATGATTTGTACTTAGTTTTACTTTTCTTGGGTAGGTTATATCGCCAAACATGTACAATATGCAACTCTGGGAAACATCTGGTCATGCTGCGAATTACAAGGATAATATGTTTGTCTTTGAGGTGAGTTTTTTATATAACTTCTACATATTCATGTTGGAGCACCTTGTGAAAACCCCCTCGTGCTTAAATGCAATCTGTCTGTCAGGATCAAGGAAATGGAAAACAAATTAATGATATATAATGACTAGAGATTGTTTTTTATTTGTGTGCGTGGATGTATTTTTTCTGGGGAAGTTTGTAATGCTGGTTGATTCATAAACAGGCTTTATTGCTCAATATATAAGTAATGTTGAACTCATTGTAGGAAATGATTACTTATTTCAGTAGCTAGGAATTAGTTTTAGCTCGATTTGGTGTTGCATATGATGAATTGTAATAACTATTTTCTACTACAGATTGAGAAACAAGAGTTTGGATTGAAGCCCATGAATTGTCCGGGGCATTGTTTAATGTTTCAGCACAGAGTTCGTTCCTATAGAGGTCAAGTATCATCTTTTGTTCTGATTTTTCATTTTCTTGCCAGATGGTCAAATCAATACGTATTCATGTTCATCATAGGCATTGATTATTGTTTTTTGTTATTATTTTAAAGAACTTCCTCTTAGAATGGCTGACTTTGGGGTGTTGCACCGGAATGAGGCCAGTGGAGCTCTCACCGGGTTAACTCGCGTCAGGAGGTTTCAGCAGGTTCGACTATCTGATTGATATACTTATTTGTGGATTTATACTTTTTACTTCTTTCTCTTTTTTACTCATCCAGTTGTATGTTTGTGATCATTTGACCAACTTTTGCTCACTTACGTTCCAGGATGATGCACATATCTTCTGCAGGGAATCTCAAGTGAGTTAAACATAATTGATTCTCCACATCACTATTAAAATATTTCAGGCTTTGTTTCGATTGCTGGACTCATATGTGGTTCTTTTCTTTTCAGATAAAAGATGAAGTTAAGGGTGTCTTAGATTTCATCCAGTACACCTACGATATATTTGGTTTCACTTTTGATCTGAAGCTATCTACAGTAAGATGTCCCTAATAATGCATCTTTTTTGTGATTCTGATGTCTTTCTCTTTGAAGGAGTTCAGCTTCATTGTATGTGTGCAATAATTAGTTTCTTGTGTGTTGCAGAGGCCAGAAAAGTACCTTGGAGATATAGAAACATGGGAGAAAGCTGAGGCAGCGCTGACAGACGCGTTAAACGAATTTAAAAACGAATTTGGCAAAGACTGGCAGGTACTTTTTATAATGCTCTAGTTGCCTCTAGGCACCTACCTAATGCTTTAATTGATTACACGTCTAGTGTGTATTTTTATGGTAAAAGGCACATCATGGCAATATTATTAATGTATGAAATTTAGATAATGGTTTTGCTGGTACGTGGAGCTAGATGGATATGGTTGGAGTTTTGATTCCATTAACCTGGGCCTAGAGTAGAATGCCAAACTTTTGTGGCTGATGTTGTGTTGTTTAGGGTCCATTATCTATTTATTTATAAGAGTACTCCTGTAGCTGCCTCAGATTTATTGTTTGGCTACGGAGTTTCACATTTGATCATGTTACAGATAAATGAAGGGGATGGTGCGTTTTATGGACCAAAGATAGATATCAGTGTATCTGATGCATTGAACAGGAAATTTCAGTGTGCAACGTTACAGGTATGTTGTCATCAGTTTTCCTGTCCAGTGATCCTTTTATTTTGTTTTCTCATTATTTCTGTAATTGTTTTGGGGAAAAACTGTTGGTTGCAGCTGGATTTTCAGCTTCCTGCTCGCTTTGAGCTGTATTACTCAGCAGAGGGGGAAGAAGGCAAAAGGGAGGCACCTGTTATGATACATAGAGCCATTTTGGGTTCTGTTGAGCGTATGTTTGCTATACTGTTGGAGCACTATAAGGGGAAATGGCCGTTCTGGCTTAGTCCTCGTCAGGCAATAGTTTGCCCCGTCTCTGATAAGTCTCAGCCCTATGCTCAACAGGTACTTCAAAAAAAATATTTCCTGTTTTTTTAAATATCAGGTTTTGATTCTTTTTTTTTTGTCCTCTTTCAATTATTCAATAATATACTTCAAAATTTCACTAACTTTTTTGTGGTTCTCCTTTTAAGGAATTATACAATATGTACATTAATTTTATTAGATATATAGGTTCAACATACTTTACATTCTATATTCATGGAGTGCTGACATGTGCTTCTTCCCTAAGAAGTAATCAATCTTAGTAGTGGTGTTCTTTGAGATCTGTTGCTTTGTTATGTGTCTTCTAAATTAAGTCAATCACTTCAACACTCAAGGCCAGCTTGCACAATTTGCAGTCCTAACACTAAATTAGTTGAGTAGGTTCTCATAGCTAGCTAATTGCCAAGCTAGAGCCGATTACTATATGGTATGAAAAGTTATTTAGCAGTTCTGGTTATGCCTGAATCATAGCCAAGTCAAAAAGTGATATAGTTTGCAGAAACCAGACAGGCTAAATTAATATCTCCCGCAACATCAATCTGAGAAATAAGCTGGTTGCTCTCAGCAATAGTTCTTGCTATTTTTTTTCCGACAATGTAATAGTTTCTTGCACTTGATTTATGTTTCTCTTCTTAAGTTTATTTGAATTTAAATAAAAAAAATGTTACATGAGACTTAGTTGGGGACATTTTTTTGAATTTTTTGTAGGTCCGGGACAGAATCTTTCAGGCAGGTTATTTTGTTGATGTTGACACTAGTGACCGGACCATTCAGAAAAAGGTTTGGATTCATAATTGTGTCGTAATGTATCATATTTGTTTTATTTTTTATTTTTTACTTATTGAAGGTCCATAGGTCATGCAAGCTCTCTCCCTCCCATATGAAGCAAATGAATCTTGGCAATGAGATTGTTAACTATCTATTAGATTCTTTCCGCCCAAAGAATATGATGATTGTTCTTCTGTTGCTTCACATGTCAATTTATTGTTACTGAAGAACCGAGCTCCTAATTCGTTGGGGTTGTTTGTTTTTGCAGGTACGAGAAGCTCAAATGGCACAATACAACTACATTTTAGTTGTGGGCGAGGAGGAAGTCAAAACTGGACAGGTTATCCCACTATTATTCGTTTAAATCTTAATGTTGCATTTCACCCTATTTGCAGTTTTCTGGCGCAAAAACATTGTTCAATTCCTTTTATAACATTCTCTTTTACTTACCGGGACTAAGCTTTGTATGGGGAGCATGGTTTACATACAAGAAAATTATAATTGACATAACACCATTATGTGCATGGTAGGCATGATAAATTTTTGTTAAAAGTAAGAAGTTACTCTTTTATTGTTCAGGTGAGTGTACGGGTTAGAGATAAGGCAGACTCCATTGTAAAGACCATGGATGACCTACTCCAAGAATTTAAGGAAAATGTGGAATCTTTTCGTTGAACTTTTCTAAAGAAGAATGCTGAAAGTAATTGTAGACTTCTATCAAATGAACACGCATGAGGGCTTTTTCGGATACTGAATTGTCTGATATACTATTACTACAATGGATTGTACTGGTGTATTCACGTTTTGCAGATTCAAATGTTGTTGAAGCGTTTGCCATCTTGTACACTTTGCTCCTGTGTAGTTTAATTTTTTGCCGCCTTCATTTTTTTATTTTTTATCGAGTGTTCTAGGCTTGGTCAGATTGCTTTAGTACGGCGCTTTGATGGGTAGGGATTCATTTATCAGATCATCTTACCATTTAGTGTTTCAACCGTTTTATTATTATTATTATTTTCTTTTTTGAAGGAGTAGTGTTTATCTATAATTTGCTATTTTAATGGAGTATACAGCCTAAAACATAAAAAGTGCGTTTAAGCCTGCATTTTACAAATTTGAGAAGTGGAGAACCGGACTTTTGAATTGTTCCCGATCTTTGTGCAAGTAACGGTACATAGTGTTAATTTCATCAGATTTTATCTTTAATTTATTTTCCATCGTGTCTACTTCGAACTAGATTATAATACCTTTTCTTAATTTTTCATTCCAGAATGCATCTTACTATCATGTCAGATTAGTATTCCGGGGTCTGCTCTTCCCTTTGTGCTGCCTTACACCTAGACAACTGATTTTATTTAGCAAAACCAAAAAAAAAAAACGTATTAAATACAAGAACTGATCTCAATACATGTTTTCCTATGGAATGGAATTAGAATTGCATCTTCAAATTGGAATGCACGGAAGAAAATCGGCACGATTTATATTGTGCCCTGGCCCTAGCTAGCATGCAGTATTTGATCAGGAATATTTTATGTCACCACCCTGTCCCGGAACTATAATCATGATCTATAGTTTGGAAACCCTCCATTCCGGATTTTCTGTTATACACACTACTATCCCAATTACAATGGCAGATGATCAGAATTGCTGCATCATAAAGAGAACACAACAGTGCAAATCAAACTGGTCCGAGCTCCCACTTGAAATCCCAGAGTTGATATTGAAAAGGCTTGCGTCGATCATTGCCATCCTTCGCTTCAAAGGAGTTTGCTCTTCGTGGATATATGCTGCAAACTCTTACATCGCTGCATCTTATAACAAGCCCTTGCCTCAATCTCCATAGCTCGTGCTTGGTAAGGGTCAAGAAGACGTACAACAGTTTTCGGTTTTTCAGTCTAGAAGAGAACAAGGTTTATACCATCGAGAACAAACTATTTGAAGGTCGTTTTATAGGCTCATCACATAAGTGGCTGACTGGGTGGTGAATATGAACAAGTCTTCAACCATCAATCTTCTAACAGTTTCAGGTGAAAGCATTCAATTCCCTAATATTCGAGCTTTTGGTAATGGATTTTCCAACTTATCTAGTTGTCAGCTATTGAATGTAGTCCTTTCCTCGGAGCCATCGCCGGAATAAGTTCTTTTTGACGATTCGCACTATGAATTACCTCGCAACCTTTAATTTAAGCATGAAGACAACGCATGGAGTATTTTGCTCCTTCAGCCTTTCTGTGGGGAGATTTATTGTATTTAAAAATGGCAAACTATTTTCATTAATGGGCAACAGTGCAGTTCATATGATACCGACCGTGACAAATCTCTTCATGATCGATTAACTATATATATACTCGGACGGAGCTGGCCGTTTTCGTGTGCATGTGATGAGGGTTTTGATTGGGAGCTTGAGTGATTTTGTATGATCACAAAAGTATATTTTGAGGTCTATAAGATGAGTTTCACGCTTAGATCAGATGCTTATAATATCGCTTCGTGGGAGAGAGTGGAAAGTTGAAGTCACAATCTATGATTTGGTGTCGGAATCAATCTCCGATGGTATTATCAGCTACAGATTATACAGGGTTCAAAGAAAACTCATAATAGCCGGGGCCGTGTTTTCATGTACAACTTGCAAGTTAAAATTGTAAAGCCATGTTTCAGCGAATTATATGAGTCCAAAACGGATCAAGATTCGTTCTGGATCGCTCCCAATTTGTCCTTGAAGTAGGAATTTGTCTTTGCTAAAACTCATGTATTCGATTTAGTTGTTTATATGCTAAATTTAATAAGTGGGTAGTCGTTTCAATAATGCAGATAATTAAGATATTTTGGTATCTAGTTAACATCAATGAAAAGCCACTAAATAGAAACAAGTTAACAAGTAGTCGATCAAAACTGACAATCTTTTCTTGTCTATATTTCACCAAATTAACCTTCAAAATTATTAAACTTCCAACTTTGATTTAAAGTTGTGGTTTCCGTTACGAAAATGCTAATGTTAGTCCTAGTGTTGGAGTATACACAGCCTAAATTTAATTTGAAGCTTTAAAGCCATGCATACAAATTTGAAAAGTTGAGATCTTAACTACAACAAACTTGAGATATCTGTAGACACATGAAATTTAATGAAGTAAATCATCTTCATTAAATAATTAAATCGATCAAGAATCCAACAAAATTGCACACGTGACCCAAAAGTCAACAAAGTTAGTGCAGATCTGAATAAAACTCGTGTCAGCACATAAATTGATGATCTTAATCGAAGCTACGTGATTCCGACTTAAATCGGAAATTGAATGTCATTGACGATTCGAAATGGTAATTGGACATTTGATTAAATTAATAAATTCTTTAACGGTTATAATTAAATCAATTATTTGAATATGTTTAATTTAGTTATGAGAATAACTAATTTTAAATTAATCAGAAAAATACATATTGATTTAATTATATAATTAAAGGAATTTATTATTTTAGTATCATTAAAATATTCTATTAAAAAGAAGCTTTGACACTATAAATATCTATTCCAACATGAAGAGGGGGAGCGGAGAAGAAGAGAGAAAATCACTTGAGCAAGATCACTCTCGAGAAATCCCGAAGTCTCCTAAGTCCACGAAGAACCGTCAAGCTACCAAATCGCTTGTTCTTCATCAAATCCAAAATCCAAACTCAAGTCCACGAAGAATCATCAAGCTACCAAATCGCTCGTTCTTCATCAAATCCAAATCCAAACTCAAGTCCACGAAGAATCGTCAAGCTACCAAATGGCTCGTTCTTCATCAAATCCAAATCCAAATTCAAATTCTCAAGATCAAGTGCATGTCACCCTTGAGCCAAATCACATACGGAGATAGAATCAGAGGAGTTCACAAAGATTGTAACCTCGCGCTTGATTATCAATAAATCACATTTTATTTGTACACGTGTCTGCATTATTATTTGTTTTCAGATTCTCGTTCTACAGTATAAAACCGATAAAATTTGATAGTCTAGAGGTACCAAAGTGAAAATAGTCACTCATTATTTTCTGTAATTAGGTAGAATTCAGTTGAGTAAAATACCCTAGCCCTAGCTAGTAGTAGTTGATTATGTATTTATCACCGTCAAAATATATATATACTTGAAAAATTCTTCTCCCTTATTTGCTACGGACTGCTATCCCATAAACAATGGACAATGATCAGAATTGTTGCACCAAAAAGGGAACACAACAATCAGAATCAAAGTGGTCTAATCTCCCCATTGAAATCGCAGAGTTGGTCTCCATCACCACAATCCGATTCCTCAAACAAAGCCAGGCTTCCAATATTGGGTAAGTCAGGTATTTGAGCGATTGCTCGTTGGGATGAACATCTCCGACATGGCTAGACCATGACGAGCATGACTCAAAGATTTTTAGTATGACGATTAAAGAAGCAGGCGACAGATGATTATCAGATTCGACCATCCGAGTCCAACGGTGCATTGGCCGACCATGATAGATTCCAACTATAGGGAGGCTTTCGGGGATCAACCTTAACAGATTTGCGAGGAGGTGGCAGCAATGTGACTTGGCTGGAACCTTTGGTGGCCTCTACTTTCCATGGTTCAACATCGTAATGATCTTGGTTAGGCTGGTGATCCGCTGCTCTTCGTGAGTTGTCCAACGACGGCGATATTTTGATCATGGTGAGAGGATTTTGACGTTGTTGGGCAGCAGTCGGTGGAATGGGTCATGTTACTGATGTATAGGGAGCCGGCCGACGGTTTTTGTCTCAACGAGAAGCAACGCTGGGCATAGAGGAGCCTGAGTGCCCACTGCTTTGGGTGGGTTGAGTAATTTCACCTGGGCCTTTTTGGGCTTAGGTATTGAGGCCCACTCATTGTTGGGTCATGATCTACGACCTTAGAGGTTAGATGAAGTTATTTTGCTGTGTTTTCAGGTTCTCTTGTTATGTGTGGAATTCCACTCCAGGGTTTTCAATATTGAGATTACTTGGGTTTTTCTTGGGTATTTTCGCATGGCTCTTCAGTGGCCCACAAGGGCGTTCCATGTTCATAATGCCTGCCTAGAAGTTACACTCTCCTCGGTAACCGACTTCTCTAGTTCCTTGGTGACAATTTGTGCCTCTCCTCAGAGATTCAGCATATGAATAGTTAGTTCTCTAGTTTAGGGTTTTGATTTTTCTGCACATTTTAAATTCTATCGTTGCCCGCGAAAGTGGAATATGTTCATGTTGTTTCGTACATTTTTTATTATTAATATATGACCTTATGTCGATTCTCAAAATAAAAAAACTATATGTTCTCATATGGCTGATGGATCGATGTTGGTGTTAACAATTTAGATTACATAGGATGTAAATAAGATTATATGTCTTCATCTTATATCCAATTGGATTGAATCATATGGTTGCAAATTTTATTCCGATCGAAATTTTCGAAGGTGTTTGCTACTTTGAACCTTGTAACAACAATTTAACGACAATAGTCTCAAGAGTTGGGTGAAAATAATAAATTCCACGTGACAGTTTTTCATTAGTACGAAAGATCACTGGACATTGTCACGTGGTCCTCTGGGAGGATTGAAAAATTTCTCACATAATACCAATTAACGTGGAAATTATATGGTATTTCATATTTATGATCCAAAACAGGGAATTAAAGTGCAAACAAAAATCTGGAAAATAAAAAAGAAACAAAATGTGAAAAGAAAGAAGTTGGAAAAAAAAGTAGAAGGTTAGAACGAAAATAAAATTGGATATTTGGATAAGTATAATTGGAGGCCTACTCAAATCAATATAACCCTTAAAAAATAGTCATCTATTTTTCAAATTATATAAAGAAGAAGAAGAATAAACAGATCTAATTAAAACAAGTTCCCCCTTTTCCAAAATGTAAAGAGGTTATGGCTCACCTTTTTCTCTCGTTGATAACCCTAGTTGTGCTCTCCCTCTCTGGTGGAGTCGATGGTTCTCGAACTATCGGAGGCGGTAGAATATTTTGGGATGACAACCTTGGCTTGTCTCCGGCATCGAGGGGACTATGTCCTCCTTATGTGTTTCTTTCTCCCTGTCAATCCAAGGCTGCGGAGGTGGACTGCGTTTGAAATCGTAATCTTCGATCTATACTAGGAACGACCATAGTTGCCGATGACTTGGTCGACTGTAGTGGTGGTTAATTGGCTGCTCTGACGGGGTTTGTGCCACTGATGGATGATGATACCGATCACAGTCTG
The DNA here is from genome assembly GCF_933775445.1 of Argentina anserina. Taxonomy (NCBI): domain Eukaryota; kingdom Viridiplantae; phylum Streptophyta; class Magnoliopsida; order Rosales; family Rosaceae; genus Argentina; species Argentina anserina. Next base: position 6,372,761 of record NC_065875.1, read on the forward strand.
CGGAGGTGGAGTGCTTTTGGGATCATAATCTCTTATCTAACCTCATGCATTAGTGGCCTTGGCATTGTCATTGTTAGTAAACTTGGTCAACATCGACACTTTGGGTAGAGAAACATAGACATCGCAATGCTCCTCATATGCTCTTTCGCATTCAGCCAGCACCTGAGCCTCAAGAGCTTCCGGTCCATTGAACTCCTCAGGATCCACTTTTGCAAAAGTGTCAAGTGTGTTGTAACGGAAGGTCTCCAAATGAATCATGGATGGATCTGCTTCTTCTGTAAAAGGCCCTCAGGTAGATCATGGTCACTATCACTAGACTGGTATGTCGCATGGCATACATATATCCAACAAAGTGAAGGGAGACTCATGGTTACACAAATCAAACTCTAAGCGTTTGGTCTCCAACTTGGCAACCAAAGCATAGCCCACAAACTTCTCAACAGCCTCATCATAAAGAGGCTTGACAACACTAAAGAGATCTTCTGGGGTGCTGTAGTCAACAACATCTACACGAGCCAACATCTTATCTTTTCCCTTCTTTTGCGCTCCGACAGCCACCATTTCAAAGATATTAGAACTAGAAAAAGACATCTTTGGCTAGGAAGAAGATATGTTTGGAACTCTTGGCTTGTTGGATGAATTGAAGGCTAAGGAGGAGCCACTTATATGTAACTCGGAGGAGGGGCTCTTGTGAGTCTGCATTGTCATCTCTGCATTCCACTCAAGCTAAAAAAGAAGGATTCTCTCCCACTCTCAGGATTGTGCATCATGATCTATGCATTCCATTTCTGGTAGCTAGATTCTCTCCCTCTCCATCCCATGACCCTAGCCTCCATCATCTTCAATTTCCTCGTCACCTTGCATCATCTTTGCATTCACAAAAAGAGACTCACTCCATTCCATTTCTTGCAAAGATGTGACTTATACTTCTCAATTTTATTTTCCCATGAAGCCATCCCTTTCGATACTCTTTTTCGCAAATCTGCATTATCATCTCTCCATTACACTTAGGATGGTGTATTGTATAGGATTTGTATGGATTTTGTTTTTAATTCATAGACTTTCAGAGTAGTCCACAAACTTTTAAAAAGAACACATACTTACATAGATTTCTGTTGATTTCTTTAAAGTCATTGGCTTTGATTATAAACTTTTATTTATTTATGAAAATCCACAAAGTTCATTATGAACGACTTTTACAGATTTCATAGAAACTCAAAATAATTTTATAACATAAAGTAATTTGAACATAAAGGAAAACATCTCAATGTCACGAATGAGAAAGTATATGCATCAAATAAAAAAACAATACCAAAAATAAAAGGAAGAAAAAAAACTTTAACAAAATTTCATGTTGGCGGATGAGTCCCTAAAACAAAGAAAATATCATAATTCTTCTCATTCATCGTCACTTTCTCCATTGTCATAGTTTTCATTATTGGCATTTTGTTGAACATTTGGTTTGGTATCTACCCACATATGATTGGCAATACTCATTCTCCATTCATTAGCATTATCTCTCTGTTGTTTCTTTCCATGGGCAAATTTATTGTTTGTGGAAGTCAATAAATTGTTTAAGAAGTTTCAAGATAAAGAAGTCGGTGTTCATGAAATATTGATATGATTAGTATTTTTCTTTCTTCTTACATACTTTTTTCATCGTCATTGTTTTTAGGCAGAAATATCACTTTAGTCATCAAAGTATGCTTCGATCGATACTACTTGACATTAAACTTTTGAAAACTTCACTTTGGTCATCCAACTATACTACCCGTATGTCACGTTGGTCATTTTGTTTATCTTCTTTGTTACTTGAACATTAAATCATGTATGGTCATATTTATCATTCCAATTAGAAAATAATTACAATGTTGTGCTAGAAAATAAGAAAAAAAATGTCGTTTGATTGTTTTAATCTCCGAAGTACCATTCGAGTTAACAAAGAAAAACGGTGAAAATACACGGAATGACCAATGTGACATACATTTAGTGTAGTTGGATGACTAAAATGAAGTTTTTAAAAGTTCAAAGACCAAAGTGTCGATCGAAGTTTACATCAATGACCAAAGTGATATTTATTCCTTATTATTATTGTTAGCATTGGACATGTGTCCACATATGACAATGTGGTTTTAATAAGTGTAAAGATATAAGGTAAGAATATAACATAAAGAAGAAGAAAAATAATCATGGGATCGTAGGTTGGATAAACATATTAGGTTGTAGGAAAAAGAATCCGTAAAGAAAAGACAAAAAGAAAAAAGGTGGAAAATAAACATCTTTAAATACAATGATAAAGTCCATGAAAATCTTTGGTCTATATGTTAGACAATTTTTGAATTATGGTGTGTATAATTAAAACTGAAAAATTCATGAGATTCTATGAGTTTATAATTCCATAAGTATGAATGATATTTTGAATACCCACATAATTCTATTAATTTAAAAACAAATCATGATTGAATACCCCAAGACTTTCATGGATTCCATAATGACTTTTAAAAATCATAATTGAATACACTTGACTTTTGAGTTTCATAGAGTTCTTTATAACTCTCACTAATTCTGTTACGATCTGAATCTTTTTGCCTCTTTCCCATGATTGAGAGTCGTACCAAGTGTAGCGACTATAAAAGTTGACTTGTCGCTGCATACGTTTTCGGGAAAACGTCTTTCACTAAAGCTGTAGAGTTCGTCGATACGAATTCGTGGACATGAGACACACCTAAATCGGAGTTCGTATGAAGAAGTTACGAATAAAAAAAGGTATTTGGGCATTTTTGGATAATAGTATAAATATGAGAATTAAAGAGAAAAATGGGAGGAACCCATATTTTGTTCCACCCAAACCACAAACTTTAGGCCTCTGGATCTCTGCCGTCCGGCCACCATAGATTGGCACACCGGTCTCGTTTGAAAGGTTGTTGCATCCCCTGTCAATTGGTGGTAGCGCCACCTGCTCTCTCGTCGCCGTTTTAGACCGGTGAAGCCCAGAAGGTCCCCCGAAAGTGCACAATTTCGCCGATCTTCTCCTTGCTGAAACTCCCTCCTCCGGCCACCAATCGGTGAGATTCTTGCCTCATTTGAAAGATCTCATTCCATACTACAAACCCTCCAAAGGATTTAACCCAAATCATTTTGTGCTAGGAGAATCGAAGAAAAGAAATTCTAGAGTTTAAATTGGGGCTTTTCGGTTTTTGTTAAATTGAAGTGTTTAGGCTCGGATTTGGAGTCTGTGGTGAAGTAGAAAGTTGTTAGTAATCTCATTTCAATTGTGATGGTGAAATTTGGTGGTCATTGGTGGTGGTCGGAATATGGGCAGCCGGCCGCCACTTCCTGTGGCGCTTGGGGCGGCTGCCGCCGTGCCAGAGTTGTTTTCGACGGCTTTTTGAGTCGTTTGATGGATGTGAGCGGTGCTGTATTTTGTATAGAATTTTTGGAGGAGTTTTGAGGTGGAGTACACGATGAATTTCCCGAATTAATCGTAAAAGAGATGAGATCTCAATCATTAAAATTGAGCACCCTCGGTTTTATGATCCTATAATATTTTGTGGAGTATACGGAAGTCGTTGGTGAAGTTGGAGAATTTTCGGTTGAAGTTAGAACGATTTAGGTTCGGTTGATATTTTACGAATTATAGAATTTAATTCTTAATGTGTCATTTTACAGAATACCGAGAGGATACTTGCCCTAAGGAGAGCTCGGAGCACCGACATGCGTAAATATACTGTGAGTCGACATTTACTTTTAAATATATGTATGCATGACTATTGAGTTATTTATTCTTTTGGAATTATATTTTGTTTTATGAATATTTATTTGGAAATGGGATCTCCAAGAGATTGTAAAATTATTTTGGTTTCTTTGAGAAATGAGATTTATAGGAATTTACGATTTATAATTCTAATTATTTTATTTATTTTATTTTAGTTTTATTCCCTTATTTTGTGACATGTGAGACATGTTGGGATAATATATATATATATTCTATTTTGTGATAGACGGTTGGAAATCGTATGTGGTATTATTTTCGGTTATCTAAATGAGTTGAACTATGAGTGGCTTGATCCATTGTCAAAATGGTACGTAGGCAGCCTGACCAAGGTTTGGGTGCAATCACCATTATTTAGATTAAATATCGGTTAATTTTTCCTATGTTTAATGTTGGTTGCTATGTGTTTGTATCGATTGATGGTAGATATGATTTTTGAATTCTTGTATTGGTTTTGGGGTTATAGTTACATATTTGTGGTAGGGTTGTGATATGCATTGATTGGAACAGTATATTGGTTATTTATTTGTTCTCCAGTAAGCCTATTAACTCGGCTATTCGATTAGAATCAACGAGATATAAACAAGCCTTATCAACTCGGCTGTTCCATTAGAATCAACAAGGTATAGGCAATATATGTATTTATTGTTGAATATGGGGTTGTCGGAAGATGATGATATGGTGATGATATGATATGATGATGATGATTATGATGATGATGGCGATGATGCTAGCAATGTATATGTATATTCCACCTTATGGTGTCGGTGGCTATCCCGAGTAGTGCACCAAAGCCCTTTCCGCCTGGGTGGTGATGTGGTATGCCGGAAATCCCATGCAAGCTCGTTACCATCTCCATTAGCGCGACGTGATAGTTTTGGGAGTATGAGAGTACACATTTCCTTTTCCCGGAAGGGGCACATTGACGAGAGCTAGCAGAGTATTATAATATCCCTTTCCGCCTTGGAGGCGATGTGGTATTCAGAAATATCGCAAAAGCCCAATAATAAGAGTATGAGAACATTTCTGAGTTGTCCGGGAGGGGGCATAATGTATGACATATGATATGACATGATCACTTTACTGAGGACAGTGGGGATAGTTCATTTTCTAGTATTGATATTATTTTAGACTAGCGGGGACTGATTGGAGCACTTTGTGCGATGTTCTTAATATGTTTTTACCTCCATTTTTACTTTTCTTAGCCCTTCTTGTTGTAATATTGAGTCATTGAGTCGTAGTAAGTCTTGGCCAGTATTGGATGCATTTTTTGTGCTTACATAAGTTAAAAACGCAGAATTGGTCTAGAGTCCTAATTTGAGTAGTAATCCGTGTAGGACTAGGAAACCTAGTTTGATTAAGAGTCTTAATCTTTCTACGTTTTGGTCACATTGGCGATATTTTGAGAGTCATTCTTGCACTAGGAATCCTTGTTAGACTAGGAAATATAGAGCTCATATATTACATGTATCTTTTTAAGACAACAATTGTCTAGATTAGGACATAATTTTCGAAACTAATTATCTCTTACTTATGATTTTATTTTCTTATTTTCAGATTGGATTTAAGAGATAACACTAGAGGAAAACAAGGAGAAGCCATGCACATAGAGTCCTATCATCAACAAGTCATGTAACAATTAAATAGAAGAGATAAAATAGTGGAGAAAATTAAGAAATTGAGTCCTTGCCGTGAGAAGAAGAAAAGAAAAAGGAAGCAATAAATGTGAAGATTAATTAAGTGAAAAGAAGAGAGATGGAGCCATGCATATGCAACCTAAAAGCTAGAAGATGATCATTAAATGAATAAAACATTGCATGCTTTAGGGAACAAAACATGACATGATTTAGGGAATAAAACATCGCATGATTAAAGAATTAAAGCATGACATTATAATAGGAAGAAAGAGACAGTATCAAAGAGCTAACCGTGCATCATACCTTCTCTATATATACAAGGCTTCACCTCTCAAATAAGGGCACTTCTCATTTGCATTCAAGAGCCAAAACTCTAGCAAAATACTACCTCAAACATTCTTCACCAAAAACAGCAAGCCGTTCTCCCCCCTATATAAATTTCATCTCCACCGAAATCACCATTGAAGACACACCTCCAAGGTTCCTACAAGTGTGATTCTCGCAACTCATCTTCATTGCTTTGTTTGTTTTTTATTTTCTACAATACTTTGTCTATGGAGATTGTAGTATAATGTTTGTGTGAGATTATTGTTTTGTATTTAGATTCGAAATTTTCAGATTGTTTTATCGGATTTTTGGATCTTTGCTATAATTATTGAGTTTGTATTTCTATTGCTGTGTTCTAATCATCTTTCTCATACTTTTAGATAATTTTCAGATATGTGCATATGAATTTAGTGCTTGGATACAATCCCTAAGATTGTATTTGAGTGCTAGATTCATCAACCATATTGACACAAATCGAATCATGCCCTAAGTAGGTTCGGTTTGTGTTGATTAAAAGTGGTAAAAATTCTGGAAATTTGCATGTGAAACAATGGTGGGTGACGCCAGACATGAAACATGTCTCTAACAAAGATTTGGTGCTTAAATGTAATCTTGTTTGATTTCTACTCTAAGTGTTATTGAATTCGATTGCATGCAAATTTAGATTAGGCCCTAAGTCAATCTAAATGTTAAATGAAATCTTGCATGATTAGATAATCCCCTAAGGCTCTAATTGTATTGGTGTCTAAAAAGTATGTAATTGGTCAAATTAGAATACATGATAGGTTCGAACTTGTAATTATGTTGTGTAATGGTAAATTTGGTTTAAGTTTGTTAAAGATAAGTCGATCATGTAAATAATAATTTAGGTTTTATTTTAGTAGTTAATAATCAATCTCAAAGCCCCCATTATTTGTTAACACTAAAAGTTTAGAGTTCCCTTCAATTCCCCAGACTGAACGATCCCTACTTATTTTATACTAACGATGACATTTTGCAGAGTTTATTATAGACGTTTAATTAACAATCTATCAATTTGTTTTATTCTATATTTTTGTGATAAATGTTTTAATTTTGTTATAGTTTGCATATAGGACACTTGTTACACTTAGATAAAGTTTTAAGGAAGCTAAAATATTTATTTATGCTTAGTTTATTGTAAGTTATAAAATAAACGGAATAAGTAAAGTCCATTTTGTTAATATTAGCCTTAACCCTCCATTTGTACCTTGCTAAGTGATAAAGCGTTTTGTTAGAACGTCTATAAAATACCCTGAAAAACATCATCGTTAGTATAGAATAAGCAGGGATTGTTCAGTCCGGAGAATCAAAAGGGTCTCAACACTTAAACTACTACTTAAAATAAATCCTAAATTGGGGGATTTGATTTGGATTCTAAAACTACTACTTAAAATAAATCCTAAATTACTTATATACAATTGATCTACCACTCATCACATAACCAAAACACGAATTCTACTCAAGAGACATGTATGACATGCATAGAATAACATATAGGCAGCAAGTATTTTCGATTCTTCTTAAGTCCATTTCAATTCCAATTCTAATTAGAGTCCAAAACGGTTCATCTAATCGTTAAGACTTCTTAATTATTTAGAATCAACGAAGCGTTCAATCCTAAACATATGCTAAAAAGAGTTCAACATAACAAAACGTTCTAGTTAAACAACAAAGTAGCACATAAACACAATAAGTCGAATTGGAAACATGTAAGCAAGCATGGCGTCACTCATCTTGATTAGACATCCAAATTCCTAGAACTATCACAACCCTAAACAAATATCAATAATTGAAACACGAAGCGCATATTCAATCAAAGAACACTTTGGTGAATTAAATCGCAACCTTAGGAGAACCATGGCCTTGGCTTCCTCAAGCATTGATTTTGATGCACAAGTTCATGGAATAAATTGAAATAAAACCTAAATTAATTTCGAAAATACTACTGCCCTAAGCTATTACACACGGCATACATACATATTTCATGAGTTCGTACAATCAAAACATAAAACCAAAGAAGTCTGAATTTATATTCTTCATATATGAAACCGAAAATAACATCCAATAATTCATTCATAGAATTCGAAAATTGCAGAAAATAAAAAGAAAGATTACAAGCCATGGATGAATCACACATTAGAAACCTTCTAGGATGAAGCAAGGATGAAATCGAATTGGAAGAGGAGGAAGATGAGCACGGTTTGGTGATGATGGATGAAGGTTTTTGGCTTGAATTTTTTGGATGTATTTGGGCAGCAATTCGGCTAGCTTTGTGAGAGAATGGAGATGCAAAATATGAAGGGAGGTCGTGCTTTTTATAGAGGAAGGAGGAGAGGAGGGGCTGCTAGGGTTTTGAATGGGCTGATACATGTATGCATGGCTATGATCTTTTCTCTTTAATTGGATCGAATATGTGCCCCTCTTTTCCTTGTAGAACAAGCTCTTATCTCCTTATTTATCTAGGGTTACACATCATGCGCTGAGCTCCTTCTCCTTGATGACTGTGGACGGCTCCTCCCTACAATTTCTCAAGAGTTCACACGACATGGAACTCCTTGGGCTGATCACAAGGCACGGCCTCCTCTCCTATTTTCTCTCAAGAGTCTTGCACGGCAAGGACTCATATTTCTTCTCCAATTCATGCATTCTCTCATCTCCTATCTTGCACGGATGATCTCTATTTTAATTCCTTGAACTATCTCTTAAATCCAAACTTGAAAATAAGAAAAGAAAATCAATAGTAAGAGATAATGTATTTCGAAAATCATGTCATAATCTAGACATTTGTTGTCTTAAAAAGACACATGTAATAGATGAGCTCAACTAGATTAGGAAAGTTTCTAATTTGCAAAACGGAAACTTACTAGAATAAGTAAGTTACTAGAACAAGAAAGTTCATTTAGGAAAGTTTCGTAATAAGAGTTTGAGTTCAAGTAGGACTTTCCAAAATGGTACGTTTCCTAGTCTAACAAGGATTCCTAATGCAAAAAGGACTCTCAAGATATCGCCAATGCGACCAAAACGTAGAAAGATAAAGACTCCTAATTCAACTAGGTTTCCTAGTCCTATAAAGATTCCTACTCAAACTAGGACTCTAGACCAATTCTTCGTTTTTAACTCGTTTAAGCACAAATACACATCCATAACCGTCCTAAACTCCTATTGTGACTCAATGACTCGATATTACAACAATAAGGGTTAAACAAAGTACAAATGGAGGTAAAAACATATTAAGAACGCAGCACAAAGTGCTCCTATCACTAAGGTCACTTGGAGTTGAGGGCAGCTTTTATTAACACTTTAGGGCCAGTCTAACACTCAAAGTTATTTCGAGCTGAGTAAGGGGCATGCTATTTTCATTACCCTAGTTTAAGGTTTAAAAAATTGGATCTCAGAGGCACATAGACTGACATACATCTCAGTGATGGAGTCGATTGAGAAAACATCTTTTCGAGGATGTGGCCCCCGTGGTGTCCAACAAATGAGTCATACCTTGCGACTATCTTTGATTCTAACTATCCAACCTTCTGAAACAAAAGAATGAGTTTGTGTCTAGACGACGTACTTAGGCCGCACGTCTAACTCGCTTTATAACTTAGAAAATAACTTTGTATAAATAGATGTATATAGTTTCAAAAGAAAATGATATTCTAACTTTTAAGGTATATCGGATAAAGCAAGACCTTTACATGAGGCTGTTTCAGTCCATTGCACAGCTAGCTCCTCTGCTCCACGTACCTTAAATATTAGGATTGTGTGTGAATAAAATCAATTAGACTTAGTAATACTTTACACTTGTAGATTTCGTAACAATAAAAAAATAAAAAATAAAAAAGAAATAAAATAAAAGAAGAAAAAAATAATGAAGAATAAAAGAAAATATAAATAATAATAATAATAATAATAATAATAATAATAATAATAATAATAATAAATGATTAAAGGAAAGAAGTTCTAACTGGGCCAGAAAGTTTTGTTATTCCATTCAAGGCTTATGTTATTTCCAGGAAAACTTCGTTCGCATTGGGTTGGCCAATTTGTTGTTATTAACGTGTTTGCTCATAGTGCAGTTGAGATTCAAAGTGATACAACAGGGAAGACATTCAAGGTGAATGAGCATCGACTTAAGCCCTACTATGAGCCATTTGAGGAGCACACGTATGAGAGGAAATTGTGAGAGATGCGCCTAAAGGAGAATGAACATGAGAGAGTCTAGGCTAAGAGACTATAAAACTCAAGCATTGCATGGGAGGCAACCTATTTCAACCGTATCTGTGGATGAGTCGTCTACGGGAGTTTGAATTTTCTAATCTCTTCACTCTTATGGTTGAATTGTATATGTGATTGTATTTTATGCTTGTGAATTACATTCTTACTATTGAGGACAATGTAATTTTTTAAAGTGTGGGGTATGTTTACAAGTTTGCTTTGTGTTTATTTGTTTCTGTTAAAAAAAAGTTCAAAAAAGAAAAGGCTGCTTGGCGCGATCCATGATCCAAAAATACAAGATCAGGCTAGGAAACGAATTATACCTCTTATGGTTTATATTGCGTATGTAAGGTTTGCTGGTCTGTAAAGGCAAAGCTTCTCACCTAATCGAGAATTACTTTGGGTATGTTTGCTTTATTTGAGTCAATTGAGTCTTAGGATGCCCCTAAACTCTAGGATGATTATGTCTCTAAATACATAGATGATAGTTTTGCATTCTATAAGAATTGAATTGTAAGTTTTATTAATAATGTGAATTTTGTATCAACATGTGAGATTTGGATTGATTGATCATGGCATACATTTTTGGTCAGTTTAAAGTCTATAACAACTTGTGATTTTTTTAGCCTATATGTACTTTTTTCATGAGATATAATATGAAATTTCGTGGTTGTTCATGAATCTCACTATTCTTTGCATATTCAATAGCTATGTGTCATAGCTTTTAATGGACTCTAGAATTTACTAGAACTCATTTTTGTGACTCTAGAAACTTTTAAGTCATAAAATGCTCTGCTTTTGAAAAGTTATGGATCATTTCTAGGAATACCACCACTTTAGCCAAACAGCCATGTATCCTTTTATGTGCCATGTTTGAGAGCCCTTAGTTGAACCCCATTTAAGCCTATATTGAGCCTTTTCTTCATCACCTATGTTATCTCCATGCTTAGTATAGTTACATCCACCTTGTCCTATAGACTTGGCAAAATTCTTGTTGAGATGATGTTATGATGATGCATGAAATAAGTGTGGGGTGAAAGACATGTGAAAAAAGAATCAACAAGCTTTTTAAGCAAGCATTGCCAAAAAAGAAAAAAAAATGAATGATGAACTCGGCAAGAAAAGAAAAAAAAGAAAAAAAAACTATGTTGTCTTCCATTTGTGATTTGGAGTTGAGTTGTAATTGAAGGTCTAAAACTTTTTACTTGACCTTTGTCCATGTTCACTTTGTGGTTATAATGATGATTGTGCCCAACTTGTTATATTCGGCCCCTGATGGTGTGTGGTGTCATAATGATGATGTTTACTCTGCTAAGTCTATATGATTACCTTTGTGATTCCTTGATATTTCATGCCTTTAGCTAAGCCTAAACATTTACATTATCTAATGATCCTAATGATTTTGAAAATGAGCAAATCTTGGTTTGTGGAGATGATTACAAGAGTTGAGCATATGGTTTTGGTCCATTTGTGCACTTAGTTGTTAAATGAGGTTTTCCTTTGTTATTCACAAAGTGCTTTCATTTGTTGAAATATGCAAGTTATTTGATGCCTTAATATCAGTTCTCTTGCATATACTTGTGTGTGAATGATAACCATGAATCTGAGTGAAAAGAAGAGAGTATGCCTTGTGTGGAGGATTTGATTGCCGAAACATGTTAAATGCTTATTGTCTCGTATTTGACTTATTCATAGTATGAAGCATGTTTATGAAACTTAGAATTTATGTGCTTACATTCAAATGCTTAAACTTGAAAGCTATGTGTTTTGAGATTCTGAGGCAATCATTTAGGAGTAATATTGTCTTGTTTAGTTTTGTTTTGCTAAGGGACTAGCAAAAGTCAGGTGTGGGGTAGTTGATAAGAGCACTTTGTGCGACGTTCTTAACATGTTTTTACCTCCATTTGTACTTTGCTTACCACTTATTATTGTACTATTGAGTCATTGAGTCGTAGTAAGAGTCTTGGGTGGTATTGAATGTATTTTTGTGCTTACATGAGTTAAAAACGTACCATTTGAGAAAATCTTACTTGAACTTAAACTTTTATTCCGTAATTTTCCTAATCTTACTCTCCTATTCTAGTAACTTACTTGATCTTTTTATATGAATTATCTTGTCTTTTATAATTTTCAGATTGTACAATGAAGGAAAAAAATAGAGGAAAAGTCAAGCAAAGGAGGAAAATAAAGAAAGAATGAGACACCTACAAAGGAGAAAAAAAAATGAATTTATCAAAGGAGATTGCACCCACCAATGACAAAAATAAGTGAAAGAAAAAGAGAGAAAGAAAAAGAAAGAGAATAAAAAAAGATAATGCAAAAGAGAAAGAATGAGACACCTACAAAGGAGAAAAGAAAGAATTTTTCAAATGAGATTGCACCCACCAATGACAAAAATAAGTGAAAGAAATTGAGGAGAAAAAAAAGGAAGAGAATAAAAAGAGATAATGCAAAAGAGAAAGAATGAGATATCTAAAAATGAGAAAAATAATGAATTTATCAAATGAGATTGCACTCATCAATGACAAAAATAATTGAAAAAAAATTAAGGAGAAATCCATCACCGGTTTGGAGATGACATTCATTTCGCAAGGAAGAATAAGAAGTACGTACGTAGATTGAAAACCTAGTTGCATACGTATATGAATTATGAGCCAATAGTGACTAAGGAAGTCGACCTGGAATCCCTTGAATTGAAGAACAACAGGGAAATGCTGGGAAACCATGCATATAGATCGAATGTTCTTAGTTCAGAACGTTAATCACCTAAAGAGCGAAGGATTCAAAATACAAGCAAATAAGAAGCCAGGTAAGTAATTAAATGTAGTTGTTATCACGACCGGGGCGAGTCCAATATTCTAACTTCACTAATTATTTTATAGTATAAAGGAAATATTTTATATGCTGATCTAATATTGTATACGAAAAAAGTCTAAAACTTTATTCTTTTCTCATATTTTTTTATGTAAGATTCTTCTATTTTAGTGTTTATTAATTTAATTTTTAAATTTATAACTTATTTATTAGATAAATTTGTTCTTTTTATTTTAATTTTAAGTTGTGAGATGGAAAAATTTTACAAATAAATATCGGACGAGATATCATCTCCTCTTATACAGAATGAAAGATAAAAACAAAAGTGGAATAGCTTCATTTTGATGATAAATATCTACATACTTAATTTAAGGATGACAGAGTTAAAAAAAATCTGCAGTTCGCACAAATAAGAGTAATATGTTTTTGCCCCTATTCTTATAAGTTCCTGATTCCACCACTAGTTGTTATTGATTTTTTAGTGGTATATATATGTATTTATTCACGAAGTAGAGAAACTAGATAGTTTGACCAGAGTAGACTAATTTCATGCACTACTAAGTTTGAGACTACTATATACTTCTCTATCAAAGTAATTTACATATGAACGTACTTACTATGTACAGATACGTAGACTGATGTACTTACTATGTACTTACATCATGTATATATGCATGTCTCGATCGATCACCGGGAGTACGTCAGGGTCATCATAGAGGTGGGTAATAGTTCAGTAGATGATTGCATGTTAAATATTGGTTGTAACTTTGTATACTACACCAATTGACGCCCTGATGAGTAATGTTTGGAGCAGTACGTCCATCAAGACTTGGATTCTACAAGCATGAAGATAAAAACATGGAAAAGCTTAGATGGTGCACTTCCCAAAAGCTATCAGGATATTATGTTCCACAATGAACAACTGTATACACTGAGTTGGAACGGCCGAACGGGGAAGCCAAGTAGAACTTAATTTGGGACTTTAGGAAACCACTTCCTGTGAAAATCACGTTACACTTTATTGGCATGTTTACTTAATGGGAATGAAATGGAAAAGTGAGAGAATGATTTCGGGTATAGAGAATTCAAGTGTTTATTTACACATGGTAGAATTGTAATAGGTGTTGGTCTCACCTCTTCATTATGAATTAAATGCTTAACAACCTAGAATTGAAAATCTAAGGGGGAAAGTGGGCTTGAGATTGAAACATTAGGAATCGATATTTATTCCGATAATATCATCTATTAATATTATAGATTTTCCAAAAAAGATGAGAAATATGTTTTTTTTGTCTAATCCTTGTGACTTCCTTAACTTAAAAAATAATACAAAAATAATTTTGACAAATTTTAGCACAAGAGAGTTATATATATATATATATATGTAGGAAGTTGATGTTAATATGTAACCTCGTGATTATAATATATATATATATATATATATCAAATATATATAGACTGTTTACAATAAGAGTGATTGAAATGTATAACTGTATTTTTAGGGTTAGTTTAGTAATTAAATTGGAATTAGTTCAATTGCTAATTCTAATTCTATACAGTAAGTAAACGCTTGATGAAATTCAAAATCTCTCTACAAATTCAATTCGGTTCTCATTCATTTAACCACTTATTTATATAAGTAAACGTGCTCTATGTTTGTAGGCTAGCTACACGGCTTGTTTGATGGAGTCATCAACTAGATGACAATTTGCAAGTGCAGCGGATTTTTCAAAGAAAGTTGTGTCTCTCCCATTAAAACCCTAATTGGTTATAGTTGATCCTATTCGGTAAAAATTTAAAGCAAAAGTATAGCCATGTATTCATAAAAACGACATCAAACAAAACTTACGTACTTAGACTAATTCGATTCACTGATTCAGAATCGTTAGCTTATTATCTCTCATATTCATATCCTAGAGTAATTTCACCATTTACTGTTCGTACTTTTTTTTGGTTGGATAAAAATTCAAGATTTACTGGTTATTTGTCTATAAGTGCAAAATGCATAGTAAAAACAGATGTGTCTAGTAGGCTGCGTGAGCAGCATGAAAATAAAAGCTTTGAAATATAGTACTCCCAAATCTACACTCTGATCTACGCACTCTAATGGCGCCGGAGCCGGAAGACTTGAAGGACGAGGAGAACCCTAGACCCCTTGATGATGACGACATCGCCCTCCTCAGCGCTCACTAAGAATGTTGAGAAGGAAAACAAGGAGCTGGCTAAAAAGGTCAATGATTTTATGTGGTATGTTTAATTTTCATCCCCCAATTGCTCAGTTTGAAGTTTTTGGGGTACCTTTTCTTGTGTATTGACAAGTTTATGTTGGGTTCTTCGTATATGTACCTTATTGAAATCCCAATTGCTCAGTGTGAGAGTGTTGGGTGCTTAGTTTTGACTTTTGAGTATGGATAAGTTTTAAAGTTGGGTTTTTTATAGTTATGTAAAATGTTGCTATCTTAATTGCTGAGTGTGTAGTATTGGGTGCTTAGGTTTGTGTATGGAGTAGTTTAAATTTGGGTTCTTTATATTCATGTACATTGTTGCAATCCCAATTCCTCGGTTTGAAGTGTTGGGAGCTTAGTTTTGTGTGTGTATGGAGAAGTTTAAGTTGGTTTCTTTAAAGGTGCAATCCGAATCGCTCAGTTTTGAAGTAGTGGGTGCTTAGTTTTGTTTATGGAGAAGTTTAAAGTTGGGTTGGGTTTTATAGGTATTAAGGAGTCTGACACTGGACTAACTGCTCCCAGCCAGTGAGATCTTGTTTCTGATAAGCAGATGATTGATTTACATTTCCAACTACCCAGATAGTAATGTGTAGTTTCTTTGTATGTAATGTATTGATGACGCAATGATGGGTTTTTGTGAGCCAGATAGCTAGATGCACGAAGATAATCAGTCCTAATTATGAAGATGCCAAATATGTCATAAACGTTAAGCAGATTGCTAAGGTATAATCTTTCTGGATATAATAATCAATTCCTATTCTGTTTTCTTGTTAGTCTTTTTTTGGTGAACACTTACAGTGTATATTTTCTGGCAATATGCAGTTTGTAGTCGGCCTGGGCGATAAGGTTTCCTCAACAGATATAGAAGAGGGCATGCGTGTCGGGTAGGCATATCTTTAACCTCTAAGAAATTTCCTTATTTGAGTTCCATGTTTGGGGCAGATCCCCACAAAAGAATTACATGACATTCTGCGGATCAAAAGAGAGTACTTTACTATTGTAGCACTTAAGTTTATACTTATATTACCTGAAATTAAAGCGTATACTTGAGTAAAACCGCAATAAAAAACAAAGAATCAAAGTTTTCAACGCTGTTGAATTCTTAGAAGACATAGGGCAGTAATTTGATAGCGCTAGGCCGTTGTGGACCAATTGCGTACTTGACTTGTAACTTAGAATCGGGCTTCCACAATTGTTGATATTTTGCTTTTACTTGAGGAAATAATTTGAACCAGCTAAGTAGTTCTTGACCATGCCACTCAGTAATTAGGATTAAAGTCCTGATGGCTACCAACAGGTCTATTTTTTATTTCCTATTGTGATTTAGAGGCGGACTATTTAAATGGAATAGAAAATTTTACTAACTCCTACTCTCTACTGTGGTACACTGGTACTGTACTATTTTTCAGGCCTGACACACTTGACCCTGCTTTGTTACGTCCTGGACGATTGGATCGTAAGGTGGAGTTTGGCCTTGCCGATATGGAGAGTCAGACTCAAATATTCAAGATCCATACACAAACTATGAGCTGTGAAAGAGATATTAGGTTTGAACTTCTGGCTCGACTATGCCCAAATGCAACTGGTAAGTACTGATTCAAATAACATTGTCACTTCAGACCAGCCATTTTCTTTTTATTCTTTGTAATTTTGATGAGACCATTTCTTTACCTTACTGAATATACTGGTGGGAATCTTTGGATTTGCATCTCCTTATGTTTGTGATTCCTTATTTGTTATTGGACTAGAGATATCTCATATGACATTGGTTTTTGTTTCTCAGGAGCTGACATTAGAAGTGTATGTACAGAAGCTGGAATGTGTGCCATCCGTGCTCGAAGAAAGACGGCAACAGAAAAAGACTTCCTCGAAGCTGTGAACAAAGTCATCAAGGGGTACCAGAAATTCAGTGCAACACCCAAGTACATGTTCTACAACTGAGCACATGATGTACCCATCAGGCATAGATTCTGTTTCGTATTTGTATTGTGATATTAAATTGATCGGCTGGCAAAAATTTGTAAGACGAGTCGGGTTTTCATCATGGTTTTTGATCGCATAACTGCCCTTGTTCCTCCTTTTTTACACGAACCATAGCTCCTATCTTATTCATTACTAATCTGCGCAGATTGATTTTATGGTTAAGTTGGTACTGTTTTTCTTGAATTCACAATGTGCTATGCTTGGATCCTATATTCTGACTTGTGCTTCTGTATAACATGCCAGCCACGACTCTAAATTTGTTCTACAATGGGTTTTTACAGTAGAACGTGCATGCTTTTTCTGGTGCTGTTTGGTTTTGACAGTTTAATGTCATTCACTTAAGAATCACTGATATACCTAATACCATGAGATCATTGAGATGAATTGTTTTTTCTTATATTTTTTTCATATCGTAATTCATTAATTTATGAAGAAAAGATGGAAGAAATAGAGCAAAGAACAAGAGGTTTGTCCCTAACATGAAGCCCGACCTTAGGCTTTATAGGCAAAGCATGAATGATGGCCGGTGACCGACCTTTTCTCTCCTACTCTCCTTCCATCTTTTCCAATTCAATCCTCACAAAAAGCGGAAGTCAGCTCTCTCCATCACCATTCACCCATCAAGTCTTTCTCGGACCACCCTTAACATCCTTTTTTCTCTTTTTTTTTCATTTTAATTTTATATTTTTCATAAAAAAAACAATTTTATTTTAATTTTTAATTTTTTCCATCACAAAATAAACAAAAAGAAATCCACCAAACATCTCAATCAAAAACCCAGAAAACGATTGATCAAAGACTCAATTAGGATACTTTGTCACACAATATACAAACAAAAACACAGCACATTACCATTACCACAGAAGAAGCAGCAAGAAATCCTACCCTCAGTTTATCCAAATTCAAAGGTACTTTCTTTTCATTTCCTTTTACCTCATTCTTTCTTACCTCATTCTTTCTTACCTCATGTTTTTCTGTTCCTACATTTACCTCTGCCATCAAACCCCAACTAGTCCTTTGGTACATTTTAACTCCCAGACACATAAAGTCATAAATGCCACCAAACCAAGAATCATTACCTGACTTTTGCAGTAAAGCTCTCAACTTTTATCCTTTTTACTCCAGGTGATTTTTACCCAAAGTTTAACCTTTCCCTCCAAACAAGTTTAATTTGAAGAAAAAATCAAACAAATATTAAAAAGAAAAAAAATGCAGAATAATTAAATTACAATAATGTTGAATAATGATGTAATTGAATAAGAGGAATTTACAGTTCATGTGTTGTAGCGTGTTCTATTCTCACTCTCACTCTCTCTCTCTCTCTTTTATGTTGCGGTTAGTGATAAGCACGCCTGGCAACTCATCATTCCCTCCAACCTTCCCTCCCTTTCTCTCTCCTCACTTTTCTCTCATTCTCTTTCTCTCTCTAAACCCATTTCTTCAATTCTTCATTCATTCCTTCCTTCATTCTTCTTCTTCTTCTTCTTCTTCTTCTTCTTCTTGTCCCCACTTTTGCTCTGTTTTCTTTTTCAGCTCTTCTCCCCCTACATTTCACTTTACTAATGTATATTCCATGAAAAAAATTAAAAATGTGTTGAATTATTCATCTCTGTGAATTTCCTGCGTTAGATTGGATCTGGGTTCTGCTCTGTTTGGACTTTGATTACGATTTTCTGCGTCATTGACTACCAGGTATGCTAAAGATTCAAACTTTCCTTATTGGGTTTCTACCATTTTTGTTCTTTTTATTGATTGTTAATTTTCTGTCATTGGGTTTGTGAGTTGAGGTTTCATTTTGCTGAGTTCAATCCCATGAACCCATTTTGAGATGGGTGGTAGTAATTGGTAGGTGTAAAGTTTTGGCCTTTTTGTGTGTTGCTCTGTTCTTAGTGATGTGGGTTTGATCGGATTGGTGTGTTTTATGATTCAGTTTCACTGATCTATGAATCACGGCCGTGTTTTGTTGCTGGATTTCAGCTGAGCATTTTCATGTTTGGTTTTGTTTTGTTTTTCTGATATTGTTTTTTTTTTGTTTCCATGAATTTCAGTGCTTGAATATATAGAATAGTGTGGTCCCGAAATTCGAAACTTGGAACTCGTGATTTCTGTGTCATTATTTGGAATTTTGGGGTTCTGGGATTTATTGAACTTAAATTTTTGTTAATTCTAGACCCGTTTGATAATTAGGACTGATGTGCTTGTGTGTCATGCGCCTTTCACATGTGTTGAGTTGTTAGCTGGGAGTTGCATCTTTGAGACTTTGACTATCTCTGAGTTTTTGCATTTACATTTTGGTTGCACTATTCATCTGTTTTTTCCATTTCTGAAATGGTTTCCTGGGTTTCGTGCATGGTTTGGTGTTTTGATTAATCTTTCCTATTGCCATTGTTCTATTTAATGCTTCGTCAATGGCCAAGTGTATCTCTGGTACCTGCATTTTCCTCATTGCCTGTGAATCACTTGTCTTCCTTGCAAATAATGAAATAAAATTAACAATTCTCGTTGATCAAAGGTCTAAAGCTGAATAGGTAGCTCTATTAGTCAGTTGCATTGTCGCAGCCTTCTGTTGAGCTTCAGTTTTCTTTGGCACACTAAGCTTCACATTGCACATTTCATGCAAGACACATATAATGGGACTGTTTTGCTCTTCCCTAAGATTTGTTGTACACTCACACTGTAGTT
This sequence comes from Argentina anserina, assembly GCF_933775445.1. Lineage (NCBI taxonomy): Eukaryota > Viridiplantae > Streptophyta > Magnoliopsida > Rosales > Rosaceae > Argentina > Argentina anserina. The sequence goes on from NC_065875.1 coordinate 6,392,431, forward strand.
CATACATTGTTTCAGGCTCATTTGACCCCGTATCTAGCCAAAATTGAACTTGATAGATAAAGCTGCAGAAACAAAATGGCTGTTTCGATGAGAGAATTGGATCCAGCTTTCCACGGAGCTGGACAAAAGGCGTATCCTTTATCTTATAAATGTTCAGAACCCTTTACAGTTAAATTGTCGCAAAAAAAAAAGGACCTTCACACTTCTTATCATTGTACTTAGGATTTTGTTTTATCATTGCAATTATAAGGTAACAGAAGATAAATACCGTAGCTATTTCTGCAGTGCTGCTGCTACTGTCCATTTTTCTTTATTTTGGATTTATATGGGTTCTGGTTTTAATCTTCCTTTTGCAATGATTGTGTTATGATTTACCTTGACAATGAATAGTGGACTTGAGATGTGGCACATTGAAAATTTCCGTCCTGTTAGCGTTCCACAATCCTCTCATGGAAAGTTTTTTATGGGTGACTCGTATGTGATCTTGAAAGTAAGTACTTAAGTCTGATTCAACTCATTTCTACTGCAATGTCCAGAAGCTATCTTTTAGTAACCATTCCTTAAAGAGTATTGCGTGGCTTGCTTTTGAAGTGATACATGTTACACAACAGCAAGGTTATGCATGGAATATAAGTCAATGTCATTGCGTTTCTTTATTCTTTGGATAAGATTTCTCATATATATTTCTTGTGTATAATATTTCAAAATTTCTCATTAATTGAGGCTTTTACCCGTACCACTCAGACAACAGGCTCAAAAGCCGGTGCCTTGCGTCATGATATCCATTATTGGCTCGGAAAAGATACTTCTCAGGTAAACTGTACTATATTCCTTGTTCAAGTTATGGTCAGATTTTTAATTTCTGGGATATCACTATCAAAAATAATTTCCTGGCATATCTCTCATATAGTAATAATTTGGAACAGGATGAAGCAGGTACTGCAGCCATCAAGACAGTTGAATTAGATGCAGCACTTGGAGGCCGTGCTGTTCAGTATCGTGAAGTACAGGGTCACGAGACTGCTAAGTTTCTATCTTATTTCAAACCGTGTATCATACCCCAAGAAGGTGGAATTGCATCTGGGTTTAAACATGCTGAGGCTGAAGAATACACAACACGGTTGTATGTTTGCAAAGGGAAACATGTCGTCCATGTCAAAGAGGCAAGCCTATGTTCACAAATTCTCTACTCATGGTGGATAAATGCATTAATCTATGGTATTATTGATATATGGATGATTATGTACATACTCATACATTCAACACTTAAGTATGAGTATAATATGTGAATGATTTCATATATATTTATAGATTGATATGTATGTCTTAGCACAAGTGGTAAGAGAACCATTACCTAGGAAGTAGATTATTCTAGGGGTGAGCATAAAAAACGGAAATCCCGATCCTGTCCCGATCCCGTCCCGAAATTCATAGGGACGGGACGTGACGGAGGTCTAAAAATGTTCGTCCCATCCCGATCCCGTCCCGCTTCATAATAAGTGGGATGGGACGTGGGACGAATAATTTCTATCCCGCTTCGTCCCGTCCCACCTTTAATGAAAACTTAAAAATTCTTATATATTTGTATCAAAATGAAACTAATTTATGTTCTTAATAACTCCAAAATTATATCAACTCAAATAATAATGGTAAATTATAATATTTTGAACATAATATGCATTTTTTTTGTTAAAATTTCATTATTGAATGTTACTTTGTTATGAAAAAAATAAAAATATAGGTTTTTATTTAACTTGATAAGAAGGTGGGATTTGTCCCGTCCCGTCCCAACCGGGATTAATCCCGAGTGGGATGCATTCTTAAAAACCCTCGTCCCGTCCCGATTCAAAAAAGTGGGACGGGACGTGGGATGAGCTCCGTCCCGTCCCATCCCGTCCCGTGCCCACCCTTAGATTATTCGGTCCTGGGCTCGAGTCACCACAAGCGGTAGGTTTGAAACCCTTTGATCATCTTTTCTAAAATAGAGGACAATGCAAGTATGCATAGGCCATACGTTAGGCATACACCATGTAGTTTTCTTTTCCTTTGAAGTCATTTTTGATATGTTTGATTACAGGTTTCTTTTGCTCGATCTTCACTCAACCACGACGATATTTTTATTCTGGATACCAAGTCTAAAATTTTTCAGTTTAATGGTTCCAACTCATCCATTCAAGAAAGGGCAAAGGCTTTAGAAGTTGTTCAGTACATTAAAGATACGTATCATGACGGGAAATGCGACATAGCTTCCATTGGTAAGTCAGATGAGTTGGGGGTAGCTAACTGATGATCAGTTTTTCTTCTTCTCTGAGTCAGTCTACTTGGCTCTCTTGTAGAGGATGGAAAGTTGATGGCTGATGCTGATACCGGAGAATTTTGGGCTTTATTTGGTGGTTTTGCTCCACTTCCAAGGAAATCAGCCAATGATGAGGATACAAATTTTGATTCTCATACTACTACACTATTTCGGTAATTTTGCATCTCATTGTACCTTTTGTATAAGGCATATTATCAAAATGACCTCATATCTGTCCTGTTACATAATTTCCTTGCTTATTTGAAGTCCCCTCTCATTGTATTTAAAAAGATCAGTATATTAAGATTATCTACATAAGTACAGATTTATGTACACCTCAATTTGTCCTTTCAACTTTTTGATCCAGTACAATGAATTTTTTGTTGGTAGCCAAAAGAAATTTAGATGATATATTGAGTACACCACTTAATTTTGTGAAGTTGGAAGCAGCAGTTGAATTTTAGAATCCAAATGTACTGTAGCACTTACAAAATAATTTTTGCGTTTGAAGTGTTGAGAAAGGGCAGGCAGAACCGGTTGAAGCTGATTCTTTGACAAGGGATTTACTAGAAACAGACAAGTGCTATCTCCTAGATTGTGGGCTGGAAGTTTTTGTTTGGATGGGGAGAAACACATCTCTTGATGAGAGGAGGAGTGCAAGTGGGGCTGCAGAAGTATGATCCTTCCTGTTATTATATATATAACATTTGTATTTCATAATGATTTAAAATTCTGAAGAACCTTTGTATTTCCTTGATCTCATTGTATAGGAACTGGTACGTGGTCCTGATCGGTCAAAGTCCCACATGATTCGTGTTATTGAAGGATTTGAGACAGTAATGTTCAAGTCCAAATTCGATACGTGGCCTGAAGCAGTTGAAGTAGCTGTGTCAGAGGATGGTAGGGGCAAGGTTGCAGGTCAGTCAGGATTGTTTTACTTCTGTTTTTTCTTTCAATAATATATTGCTAATTTGCTATGATAATTTTTATCAAAAACCAAAGCACAACCTTATTTCTGTTGTTTTGGTTGTTTTATAGCACTATTAAAGCGTCAAGGAGTTAATGTGAAGGGTCTGTTGAAAGCTGATCCTGTAAAAGAAGAACCTCAACCATACATTGATTGCACAGGAAATCTGCAGGTGCTGTATATCTAAATTTATGATAGTCTGATGATTGACTCATTATTTGAAAGCCTGAGCTGACCAATAGTTGACTTTGTAACTATATATTCCCCTTTATGATCATTCTTACTTATCAAATTGTTTGGCAGGTATGGCGAGTGAATGGCCAGGAAAAAGTCCTTCTTCCTGCTTCCGATCAGTCAAAAATCTATAGCGGAGATTGCTATATCTTCCAGTACTCGTATCCAGGAGAAGATAAAGAAGAACACCTTATAGGAACATGGTTTGGAAAACAGAGTGTTGAGGTAATATTTTGCCAAGAATGTCATATTATTGTTATAGCCTTCTCACGATTAGTAGGTTTAGCATTATGGACAGCGGAAATAGGAAACATTTTAAAGAAGTTTCTATCTTAAAAGATATGCATAAATACAGTAGCATAGTGAGAGGCTGCCAAAAAAGTGAAATCCAATCTATGGCTTTCCAAGTGCATGGCTTTTTTCAATATACTATATTCGACTCATACATCCAATAAAAACTCGTATCTCGACAGGAATTCTTTATTGCTCTTGAGCTCTCTCCTGAGTGAAAGGGTAAAATACCGAAAGTTATAGAAATATATAGATAGTTCAAAAAGAAAAAATAAATGAGAGGAAATGTCGAGAAAACATCGGATATCAATGGAAATTCTATAAATATTTTTGCCTACAATTGTGAAACTAACTAAGTATACTGAAAATTTTTTAAATAGTTCACCTTCTCATTTTAAGAAGATGCATTTGTGTGTACAAGAGTTAGAAAGATGTATGATTATTTATGCAAATCCATCTAGATTGCATGTCTGGTTGAGGGGTTACTAAATATGAATTACAACTCAAAATAGGAAGAAAGAGCATCAGCTATTTCACTTGCAAGCAAGATGGTCGCGTCAATGAAGTTTCTGGCAGCCCAGGTAGAGTTCACTGTGAATGTTGTTGCTACAGCTTAGTGATTAATGATGCTTAATTTTCCTCACTAATGGTACTTTTTGTATCAATTTCCAGGCTCGTATCTATGAAGGAAATGAACCAATTCAGTTCTATTCAATCTTCCAAAGCATAATTGTTCTGAAGGTTTGTAAACTTTATCATGCAATTTAGGATAATATTGAAGCCTAAGACAAAGATCGTTGAAAATTAATCTTTTTATTCATGATTTACACAATCACAACTGAAATTTAATCCCCAGAGCGGACCTATGTGAAATCTTACAGGGTGGTCTAAGTGATGGTTACAAAAAGTATGTCGCAGAGAAGGAACTTCCAGATGAGACATATCAAGAAGATGGTGTTGCATTATTTCGTGTCCAGGGATCTGGACCTGATAATATGCAAGCAATTCAAGTTGAAGCAGTAAGTCTTCCCTCTTTTACTTTCCTGGTGTGGTTTGCATATGATACATCTAGACTCCAGTATTTACGTGTCTGGGTGTTTGCATAATGTACAATTGTATATACCTGTCCTGTATATGGAAGTTATTCACCCCTTTCTCTTCTGATCTACTTCTTTTTATCCTCTTTCATCAGGTGGCATCATCTTTGAATTCCTCGTACTGCTATATAGTACACAGTGGCTCAACTGTCTTTACATGGTCTGGAAGCCTTGCAACAACAGAGGACCAAGAACTTGTTGAGAGACAGCTGGATTTAATAAAGGTGTGGCAAGTTCAATGTTTTCTCTTAGTCACTAAAACAAGCTATACATACACCACCTTATGGTAGTTATTTGCTGTTACATATATGTAATGGAAAAAAGGCCAGTAAGTGTGCTTATGCATAGCTTGACATGTGTCTACGTGTGTCATAGTGCTTTCAGTTATTTTGTTTGTTAACTCTGTGAATAAGGTAGTTATTAACTTTTCACTACCCAATCTACGTACTGATCTGCATACCTTTTACTTTCCAATTGTCTACAGCCAAATCTTCAGACAAAACCGCAGAAAGAAAATTCCGAATCTGAACAGTTTTGGGATTTGTTAGGAGGAAAGGCCGAGTATTCCAGCCAAAAGATTGTAAGAGATGCCGAAAGTGATCCCCGCCTATTTTCATGCGTCTTCTCAAATGGTATGAAATGTTGTGATTGGTGGTGAAGTTTTTATATCTTCTAACTTTATTTATTGAATGTAGTTTACGCCATGAGGTATTTTGACTTTTTTTTCTTTCTGTTGTTTTGATATGACCACTTTGCTCGTCGATCTTCAGAGAATTTAAAGGTAGGTTGTTTTTTCTATCATTTTCGGTCCTTGATTAAAATGCTAGGTTTTGAAAAATAAAAGTATTTCAGCTTTGTACATTATGAATTGATGTAGGCCTTTTTTAAACAATAAAAATAAAACATAAATAATATTAATAACATAATAATATGATGCAGGCATTCAATATCTCAAGTCTTATTCTACTACTAATGCTGGATTATCTTGAGTCGTGCCATTAACAATGGCTTATGATGCTTCTACAAAAAGCAGCTTCTTCCATACTTACGAGCATTAAATTATGTGTACATGTGCACCAGTATCACACTTATTTGGATTTAAAGAATAACCAGAGTGATTTTATTATAAAAGCTGTCAACTACCTTTCTCCGTTCAATTTAATGCTTCATTCTGGTATTCCTTCAAAGTTGGTAACTTCATATATTAGTAATTTCAATCTTTCAAAAAATATACATATTGCCATATTGGTAATCCTAGACTCCCAATGCCTTCCTGTCTGAGACTTGATATAGAAACATTTAATGCCTCACATGGTAATTGATATCCATGTCTTCATGTCCATTTAGCTCAAAAATTGCATGTGATAGTGAGGCTTTCTCCCATTAAGTTATGTGATCATTTGGATGTATTTTTGCACAGTTTTAATGGAAGTTTTTGTTGTAGGTAGTGGAGATACACAATTTCACCCAGGACGATCTGATGACTGAAGATGTATTCATCTTGGATTGCCACTCTGATATCTTTGTTTGGGTTGGCCAAGAAGTTAACTCCAAGGATAAAATGCATGCTTTAACTATTGGGGAGGTACGAGTATTGACCTAGAAGCAGCGGCTGTAATTTGGTTCAATGGCTGGTATTTTAGTACCAAACTATAATGTGGCTTTCATTTCAATGTGCACTTGGACATAGTAAATTTTTATTGTCATAAACATATCTTTGATATATTTGCAAGATTTGCTTACTCTTTTTAAACTATCTCTTCCAAAATTTAATTTGACCTCAGTTTGTCATACTGGTTGTAAACTGTTCTTATCTCTTCTCCTAATATTACTGTTTTTGGCCAACTTTTTGTTCTGACAGAAATTTCTTGAGCGTGATTTTCTTATGGAAAAATTATCTCGTGAAGCTCCTATATATATTGTCATGGAAGGAAGTGAGCCACCTTTCTTCACTCGCTTCTTCACTTGGGACTCTGCAAAAGCAAATGTGAGTGGCTTGTCATATTGTTGATGCAAGTTGAGGTCTTTTTGAAATTCTGATTCATCTTTTATGTTTGGCTCAGATGCATGGAAATTCATTCCAACGAAAACTTACGATTGTGAAACATGGGCGTGCTCCTGTTGTAGATGTAAGCACTCTTCCTGTCAATTTTGGTTGCATTATCACCATTATGATTCTGATGACATTTTTCATACTTAACACGTGGAATCACTTGATTTGATGATGTTGCTAATATTGGTCACTAACTCAATGATGAACCAATTTGAAATTTTGTGAACATTTGTCCTAAAAGTATATGTACCCATAATTATCCCAAAAGAACTCAACAGAAAATATATTTATAATTTCTGTGATCTTATTTGGAAATTGAATTTATGAATTTTTTCTCATTCCTGGAAATTCGTAGTACATTTTGTTTTCCTAGAGTTCCAAGTAATATTGGGCATGGCCTGTGATGGTTCCACAGGCACATCTCATGGAATAATGGTTCCCAAATTTATATTTAGATGTTATTTGGAGAAAATCTTTCTGGGCCCAATGTTTTGGCTCTGACATATATATTTTATCTAAAAATTGTCTGTTAGATTAGATAAGATGTAGTGTCATTTTGGATCCAGTATATCATGTAGGAGTAGTTTAATCAAGTCCATTTCTGTTTTAAATTTTTGTCTCATTAATTGTTCCGTAGCCAGTCTATCAGTTTGTGTGGAATTTTTGTCTGTACTCAATGCAAGTTTGACTCTACACTTGGAATTCTTGCATCTTATTGCCAGATTGGTGATTGGCATTTTTTCTCTAATCTAATATCTAATGCATGATTAGAAACCCAAACGAAGAACACCTGTATCTTATGGCGGGAGATCTAGTGTGCCTGAAAAATCACAGCGTTCCAGAAGCATGTCTTTCAGCCCTGACCGAGTGCGTGTGAGGGGCAGATCTCCAGCGTTCAATGCATTGGCTGCTACTTTTGAGAGTGCTAATGCAAGGAACCTTTCAACTCCACCCCCAATGGTCAGAAAATCCCAACTTTATCCAAAATCTGTGACCCCAGATACATCAAAATTGGCTTCAAAGTCATCAGCTATATCAGCACTCACTGCTGGCTTTGAAAAAGAAAATAATATACCAAGATCGCCTAAAGGTAAATGTGATAAACTCCTTAAAGTTAATATACAAATTCTTGCATTCAGTTGTTTAAGATCCAAAATTTGAAGCACCTTCTTAATGGATGAAGTGAAAGCAGGGCCTCCCAAAGCAAAACCAGAGACAAATAACAAGGAGACTTCTATGAGCAGCAAAATGGAATCCCTCACGATCGAGGAAGATGTGAAAGAGGGTGAAGCGGAAGGTGAAGGTCTTCCCATTTACCCATACGAACGTGTTAAAACAACATCAACAGATCCTGTTGCAGATATTGATGTGACAAAACGAGAGGTAATAAATTGAAATTTATTGCACTGATTATAACATTATAAGTTTCCATCTTGAATTCTGTCCTTGTATGGCACAAGCAGATTTACTTGTCATCAGAGGAGTTTAGGGAGCATCTTGGGATGGCAAAGGATGCTTTCTATAAGTTGCCCAAGTGGAAACAGAACAAGCTTAAAATGACCGTTCAACTGTTTTGAATCTTTTCGTGCTCCCCGTTTTCTTCAGCTTCCTGCAGTTTATGTTGCATGTATTGGAATGCTTCCCACCAAAAGTGTACAGCTCTTGTGAGAACATCAATTTGATTATCTTACTCTAGCAACCGGGGAAGCATTCTAATTACAGTACTCATCGTATTCTCCCTGCAGTGGTGGTACTCATTTTCTCAGGAGTGAAAGGGACAGCATCAGTGCATTTTTAGCTGCTTCTGCTCCCAAGAAACTTATTTTCATGATTGGAGAGAAACACAAATTTTTTTCTCGTCAGTTTTCCGCCCTTTTTGGCCTTGTTGAGCTGGTTGGTTTGAATGTCTAGGTTTGCATTTTTACATCAGTTGGCCGCTTGGTATTATTCTTTGATCACAGGTTTGTTGTGAGCTTGCAGTTTTGCCTTTGGTTCTCATTTCTTATTGACATAATTGATTTTTTTATTTTTCTTATTGAGGGTTCAAAATCTGATTTGAGTAGAAACATTAGGGGGCTTGCATATGCATACTTAAGTTGTATTGAGGCTATGTGGAATGGAAGTGTGTACAGCAGTGTAAAAAATCAATTGGCTCCTATTTTGACAATAAAGTGTGACGTTTCTCCCTTCCCCCTTTTTTCCCACTCTTAACATATTGTTAACAAGCATTCGATTTCACAATAAGAACCATTTTGTAACAAAGGAACCATTTACAAAGTTTTGAATACAAATCTAATCAAAACATGGATGATAATCAACTGATCAACCAATATATATAGTCATATGCGACCCATTTCTACCAGATGTGACTTATCAATGGAAATAAGAGAAAGAAAAGCAAGACGAAATTGAATCAATGCATCTTTTCTAATTCCCTTTCATACCATATTTTTTTCTCCTGTCTTTAAACTGGTCAAGTATCTCACATCTTTCAGACCGAAAATATGGTCTCATCCGTACCACGTTTAGGTGGGTCTTGCCAAAAATTGGATGCTTATATATATATATATATATATATATATACATATATACAGTCCCTATCCAGAGTGAAGGTTCACTCTGAAGTTTCAGAGTGAAGTTTCAATTTTGGCACACTTTTCGGTCAAATTTTTTCACCATAAGTGATTCAATATTTAGATATGCTATTCAAGATCATCTCTATAAAGTTTCATCCAATTTGACAATGATTTGAGCTTTCAAAATTGAGATTTACACGAACGGTTCACGTTGAACAGTTTTAATTCATTCATTGATTTAATCTAATTTCAATACCTTAACGATGTCCGAATTAGATGAAATTTTGTAGAGATAATCTTGAATAGCATACCTAAATATTGAATCGCTTATACTGAAAAAATTTGACCGAAAAGTGTGCCAAAATTGGAACTTCACTCTGAAACTTCAGAGTGAACCTTCACTCTGGATAGGGACTATATATATATATATATATATAAATTCTCAGATACGGACGCATGCACCGTCGGTATGGTGCGGATTTGGCGATTCCGGCCACCGGCGACGTGCAACAACGGCGCCGACCAGCACAGTCGCACTCCCTTCCTCCCAACGCTCTTGTCTGTGCCGGTCAGAGCTGCAGCGCCGACCTACGGCGGCCGGAATCTCGAAATCTCCACACGGTGCCCAGAAATTTGAAATTTTGAGATTCTGGCCGGCCCACGCCGGCGCTGCAGCTCCGGTCGGCACAGAAAGGAGCGCCGGGAGGAGGGGAGTGCGGTTGTGCTGGTCGGCGCCGTCGTTGCGCGTCGTCGGTGGCCGGAATCGCCGAATCTGCATCGTGCGTGTAATATCCCTAAATTTAGTATTTACTATTTAGTAAGGTTATATTAACTTAGAATTAATTCAATTTTTCTTCTAATATTTCTCTTTAGAAACCAATGATACTAAGGTTCATGCTTTCAAAGATAGAAAATTTCTTTTTGTATGTATTAGACCACGATTTGAGTACGTTAGCTCATATTCTTGCGTATACTCGATACTTTGTAATCGAGTTTAAGACTAATACTAATAGTATTATCTTTTATGCATTATATTAGTGTTAGATAGTGCAAATATATTAAAAACCTTATGAAAATAATATACTAAATTCCTTTACTTTTTTAGAATAACACATATAAATGTGTTTGTTTTATCTACACACACACATATATATATAAGTCTTATGCCAATATGTTTTCAACCTAGCTGAATTTTACCCCATCACACTTTTTTTTTCTTTGTCAATAACCACACTAACTAGTTAGGTCATCACTCAATATTAATTATTGAGAAGGGTATGTGAAATTTGCATTTTTGTGTTCCATCACACTATTTGTTTTTTTTTCTTTTTTCTTTGTCAACAACCACACTAACTAGCTAGGTCATCACTCAATATTAATTATTGAGAACGGTAGGTGAGAATTGAATTTTTGTGCTCCATCACACTATTTGTTTTTTTTTCTTTTTGTTTGTCAACAACCCACTAACTAGCTAGGTCATCACTCAATATTAATTATTGAGAACGGTAGGTGAGAATTGAATTTTTGTGTTCCATCACACTATTTGTTTTTTCTTCTTTTTTGTTTGTCAACAACCCACTAACTAGCTATGTTATTAATTATTGAGAAGGGTATGTGAGAATTGAATTTTTGTGTGTTCCTTTTTGGCCTATTTATACTTGTGAGCTTCCTCAAGTTTTCTTCACACTTCAAAATCAGAAATTATGCAAGTCTAGAGTTTCCTTAGTTGATAGAAAACTCAACCATCCAATGTTTCTCAAACTAAAATTCTAGTCTTCACTCTTTCTCTCTTAAACAAATTCTTTTTTTACTAAAGTAATCTAACTTTGGATCTACATCAAAACCTTCCTTTCACTCCTGAAACTTCAAGGTAAGTACATCTTACGTCCTTATAATCTTTTGTCTTTTAAGATTTATCAAAGTGCATAACTAAGGATAAAATGAAAAAGACCATGTTTTGGTAAGAGTTATATTTTCATATTTTATAACATCTGAGTTTGTCCAAGGTAAAAATAACATTAAATTCCTCATGAAAAATGCTTCAATTTAGGCTTTTGAATCACTCAAAAATGTTTAGAAATGGAGAAGTTATGGCTAATCAAAGTTAGAGTTAATAAACTCACTGAAAATCTTTTGTAGCACTCACAATTTTAAAATTTTATATCTCACTCATTTCTTAACCATTTTCCACAAACCTTGTATCAAATTAAATTATAAGATCTCTACTTTTATTCTTTGGAAAGTTTCAGAAGAAATGATAAAATTTTGTTACAATTAGAATATGTAGACATCTAAGATGATAACTTATCGGTTTCTACACTGCTACTATGTTGGACTCAATGACTTTGAACTGGACTGTATGACTTATCCTATTGGATTCCTTACGAAAAATCCTTGAACATAGACTCCTCACTTGCCCAATTTGGACGTTTGTTGATTGAGTTATCAATACGGAAAGTTGACGGATTTTGACACTATTATTTGAAGGACAATTGCTACTTTAGACAAAGACTTTCCTTATTATGGGAGAAATGACTACAAACTAATATTATCTAATTATTTTTAATTTGAAGTACATTTACTTTCGAGTTTATTAACTTGTTTATTTCATGCATATATTGAGTCATTGATAAATATTTATATCTTGGTGTAAGATTATATTTTTTTAGTATTTAATTATTGTCTTAATTATTAAACTTTGTGATATTCTATTGACGTTATTGAGTTGGAAATGTGAAGTCGGGTGATTAGTACTACCCCGTGCTTAAGTGAATTGCTGGTAAAATTGTTTTGTGCTATGTGAGTTAGCTTTGGGCCCTAGTCCGTACAGATAGTGCACTATTATACTCATATGAGAATTGACCTTGAGTATACATAATTTAGTGTTGGCCTCAGTCTCGGTATGCTGAGGTTTTATCTATGTTTTGGGTAAACGTGAACCCTGACATGTGACTTTGTGATTAATTACCAATTTTTTTGAAAATTCACACAATTGATTAAATATATTGATGCTGATATGTATATCTTTAAGCATAAGTAAGAATTCGTGTGACCAAATACACCTGATTCTTGGTACATTTTACTTGGTTGTTCGTATTTGAATTTCTCATTAGCCAAATTATTATAAGAATCTATTATGTACTTACTAAGTCTGTGTTACTCATGATGCTACACAATCTTATTTTTGAGGTAATGAGTAGATGTTTGGGGAATGTGATGAATCTACTAAATAAAATGATGGTTTTTATTCAATTATTATTTCAAGAAAATAAATGCGAGACTCATATATGTTCACTAAATTTCAGTATTTTTAAATCCGTTGTATTGTAAAATAACTCTCCTTCTGTTTCCTAATAAAAGTATTATTCATACATATATTTATATCATTTTTATTGAGAAAAATTTATTGGTTTTAAGGTCACACTTCTAATTCGAGAACCATATTTTCATATAATAGTGGTCTCGGATTTGGAGGCGTGACAGTGCGGACGGTGCGGACGTCCGCAACCGAGAAACTCTATATATATATATTGACGATGTAGATTTGTTTTGTAAACTCTTACCAAATTAAAAGGCTCATTCTGTAATAATAGTTTTGTAGTCTTCCTAGAATACATGAATGAAAGCAGTGACAAAGCTATGAAGAGGCCTGAGGGGGCTGTGGCCTCGCGATAAGTTAAAAAATTTCTTTTAACTATAATATAATTATGTGTGATTATGTTCAAATTGCTATAATTATATTATAATTGTGTATAATTAAGGCATAATTGTGTATATTAATGATAAAATTATATTTTATATATGATATAATTGTGTATTAATCAACATTTAATTTAAAACTTGTTTTAAGATCCGCCACTAAATGAAAGTGAAACAATCTTGATTCTTGAGGGGTGATGAACATATTACATTCTGGAGTCTATGCACAAGGATTGAGAATGGTGTCTTATTTGTTCAATTCTTTGGCTATTTTAGAGCATATTTAGCAATGTTAGTCATATTATAGTTTTTTTTTTTGAAAAAATGACGACAATGTCATATATTTAAACGTAGGAAAGTTAATATAGTATGGAACACTATAAGAAATCGAAACAATGGAACCACCCAAACCACTTAAAGTTAAATTAGCCGTATTTTAGTTATTTTTTAACTAAAATGGCTTAAAAATTATTTTAGCTAGTCAATTTAGAAATAAGTCTACAATTGTCCCTATTTTAGTTTTATTTAAATTCAAGGTATTCAAGAGTGAGATAATTGAAAATTAAAGTAAAGTTATATAATAAAAAATGATTATTGAGGATAATTTTATTTTTATAAAGTCGAGGTAAATGTTCTATGATTTTTCCCTAAGGTCTTAAAAGGAAAATTCGAGAGAGAAGAGACATATAATTTCCTTAAACTGTGAGAGTCGCTGGTACACTCCTATCTCACACTCTTGTTCTGGGCCTAAAAAGATAATAAAGGGGGAGAGAGAGAGAGTCCGTATAAATAAGCGCGCGGCTTTCTTAAGCAAAAGCAAAGCGACGAAGAAGAAAAGAAGAGAAATGAGCAGCGAAAAGGCTCCGACCCCCACCATTGCTACCAAGGCCACACCTTCTCCCGGCGTCGAGTTCGCCAAGGGCATCAACGGCCTCGACAAGGTCGTCCTCCGTGATCCGCGCGGCAGTCTCGCTGAGGTAATCTCCTCCGCTCACTAAATCGCCGTCGTATTCTCCGGTTTCGATTTCCGTTTTAGGTTTCTCTTGTGATCCGTCGAGATCTGATGCTTTTCTTTGATTCCGTTTCTGCTTTTTTTTTTTGGATGTGGAATTGCTTGTTTCGATTGAACTTACTTGCTGCTTGATTGTTTGTGCTAGATCTGATTAGGTCAGATTTGTTGATTCTGTAATTTGGTTGATAGGTTTTGGTTTTATTATAAACCCTAGGTTCAATTGTTTCATGGCAAAAGAAAGAGTCTAAAAAACGCCGCAAGTCTGTTACATATGGCAATTCTGTGATTCTTGAGTTCGTAATGCTTTATAGTGGAAAGCAAGAGTGAGGTTATGAATAAGGCTACGAGTTTACACTTTTACGACGAAAAATCTAGTGTGTAGGCAAGAGTTTGAGGTAAAATCAAGAGCGATTGCGACCGCACTATAGTGTCAGGGATAGTAATGCATAAATTTCATAGACCAGAGTTGCGGTTTACAGAACCAAAACATCCCACATGGTTGCATTTACTGTAGTTGCAATTTATCTAATGTGAATTGCTTTTAGTTTTTGTTCTGATAAATGTGATAGTTTAGTTTGCACGTGATTCACTCGTGGTGAATGAATCCACCATGAGGCTCCATTCCTCTTTCATGAGTGAATTTTGCATTCCTTTGATGCCTATTTAGCTTTTTAGCTGGTTTATTTCTTTTGAACTGTGAATTTTGACACAACTACTTGAACTACGGGTGTGTCCCAGGTTTCAATATTCACAAATTTCGTGTTTAATTGATATTAAAATCAAACAATATTACATTTACTATAATGGATCTGTGGAACTTTGAATTGATTCTCTGAAACTTTGTTAGTCAGACCACCAAGCCTAGATTGGCTCACAAGACACATGTTTAACTGTGTCAACCTTATCCTTTGTGCTTGGTAAAAATGTTGTGTGGAACAGCTGGCATTGCTGTCTCAGCAGATCAGTAGTGGTCAGTACTAGGTTCAGTGTCATTTGACAGCTATAAGGGATAGTTTTTCTTGGTCCCATTTTGAGCATCAATATCTGAAGTGAACAAATTTCCCTTCCTTTCAGTTTTTCATTCTCTTTTATTATTGTCCTATTAAACTTTAGGCTACAGAATCATATTCTTCCTTGGGTGTTTATCAGTTATCTTACACGCATCTTTCCTCTTCCCAGGTGTATTTGTATGGGGGTCATGTAACATCATGGAAGAATGACCAGGGGGAGGAATTGCTATTTGTCAGCAACAAGGTATTGGAGTTGCTTCTGTAAGAGTTATTACCGGTGAACATTATGGAACTTTCTCTTTGTCTCATTTAGATGCTGGGTAGTGTTGATAATCAGGCTTATGTAGGTTATTATAATCAAACAATTTTTTATTGTCTCTTGATCTGTTTACACTTCAATTATAGTATTGTATTACCTAAACTATACTTAGGTGACAATGTGGTATTTGTGCCATTTGCATGGTTGAGTGAGTGAAAGTTTATGTTCTTGTTATATAAAACCTTTGACTAGTGTGTCCGCACCATGATTTAAATGGAATTAGTGTCATTTTGCCTGGTTGAGTGAGTGAAAGTTTATGTTCTTGATGTTCTTGTAATATAAAAACTTTGACAAGTATGTCAGCACCATGATTTAAAGCATGTAATCAAACTCATAATGTAAAAAAATGCTTTGCATACGGCTGACATTCCAGATACCAATTTGTCATATTAAGGTGACCGTGTCTGTATCACCCGTACATACTCGTGTTGCACTGTTTCATGTTTTCATGGTCGATTGGTTACAGTAATTTGTTCTTGTGCTTGAGGTTATCTTAACTGTCAAGATATGTGAATGAGTCATGCAAGTTGTTAATAATTGAGTAGAAGTTTGGAATGACTAAGAGAAGCAGTGTTTTTTCTGGATGGATGAATGTGTGGTTTATATTTTAGGATGTTATCTTGCATATTCTTTTGGCTGTCAAACATTTATTATAGTCTTCAATATTCACTTGATTACTATTGTGCCAATGGGTACAGGTTTGGAATACCTATAGGTGTCATCTGCCTCAACTTTCTTTTGTTCACTGCCCTCAGAACCTAATAAACCCTTACACTTTTTCTTTCTTCTGCAGGCTATATTCAAGCCTCCAAAAGCAATTCGTGGAGGGATCCCACTTTGCTTTCCACAAGTATGCACTTCTACTAGTTGTCTTTCTTGCTTGGGTTGATTGTTTATCTTGGTGAAGGGAACTTGCACTCTGTCTCTGCAGTTTTCAAATTTTGGTTCCCTTGATGCGCATGGATTTGCTAGAAACAGATTTTGGAGCATTGACCGTGATCCATCTCCTTTTCCAACAAATACTTCCAATAAGGTTTTTGTTGATTTGATCCTCAAGCCTACTGAAGAAGATATTAAGACTTGGCCTCACAGGTAAATACTGGGACATAATTATTGAATTATTAAAGTATCTGAATATAATTTTATATAGGATCTCTGTAAATTAATATTTGTATTCACTGTTATAAACTAAGGGGTCTTTTGAATAAACATTTTGTTAAATTGAAGTTATGAGTTCCGCCTTCGAGTAGCTTTGGGCCCTGGTGGAGATTTGATGTTGACATCTCGCATCCGGAATACCAACTCTGATGGGAAGCCTTTCACATTCACGTTTGCATATCACACATATTTCTCAGTTTCAGATATCAGGTAATTACTGAACCCACCACCTATTTTTTTTTTTATATCAGATCTCTATGTGATATCTAGCTTTATGCATGGAATAACGTTGTCATTCATTACAAGGAACAAACATTTTAGGTATCTTGGTTATGCGAAGTTTGAAATTATCATAGCTATAGTTGTAGATCGGAATAAAGGATGTTTCTAATTTACCTAAATATTTTTAGTCTTCATTGTTATTAAGCTAGTATAAAGTGTGAACCCAAACTTATGAAGGCAGTCTTACAATGAAAGGTTCTCCTCTTCAATCTTTTTTGAACAGGAGCTGCTGCTTTTAAGAATTTTTTTATATTCTCATGTCGGTCTGTATTGTTCCAAAGAGTCCCCATTATCCAAAACAAAAGACCACTGATAATTAACATGGTTAGGCTGCCCTAACAGCAGCTAAGCATCCTAATCTGGGAAATATTGTTAGGCATTGTGTGTCAATTGTCATATAATTTGTATATTGGATGCACAAGTTGCGATAGCTACATGTCATCATATGCATGATATGCAATTGGGGAGTGGGTATTTCAGGGCATAGTCCTTTTTATTTTATGCAAGTTTTATTTTTTGTATAATTATTCAAGTTGTGTTATTTAAAGATGAAGAGAGAGAGGGTTGATTACGTTGTCCTTCATCATGAATTTTATTACATACATAATCATCCTTGAAGTACTCCAGCTTAAAAATGTCTTGCCATGATAATCAGAGATGCTAAAATTTTAGATAATGAAGCCTGAATAGGAACCACTCCCAGCTGTGGAAAAAAAACCCTACAAGGACCTGTGGGGAGCCTAGAAATTTTTGAGTGCCTCACATTTACTAAAATATAGTTTTCTCTTATTAGCTTCAATGATTTCCTGGTTATAATTAAATGGGGGTCATGCCTGTAGACCTCTAGAGTTATGTGACCTTGACGGCTTAAATGAGCATTCAATAATATACATTTTCAATATCTTCTGCAGCATTTATTCATTTTCTTTGGTAGATGTTTATGAAGTTAAATTCTACCTAGGTTCTTTTGCACAAGATGAATGTACTAAGATGTACATGCGGCTTCTTTTCTATCCTGCTTGTGAACTCCAATGTGGGCCTATTATAAATCTGTAAACGAAATATATGATTTTCCATGCTTATCAGCTGCTATGTGATGGCCATATGAGTACTGTAAATCTTTTGTGAAATGAATGTAACGTAAGAAAAGAACTATCTACTAATCATTATTCTACCAACATGAATTATAGTTGTTCTGTGTACAACTTCAAAACCATTTTCATTATAACACAAGTTCAGTTCTGAATGGTATTTAACTTTTTTGGTGTTCACTCTACAGTGAAGTTCGTGTAGAAGGCTTGGAGACTCTTGATTATCTGGACAACATGCAGAACAGGCAACGGTGTACTGAGCAAGGGGATGCTATAACATTTGAATCGGAGGTAAGTTTAATAGACCATTCAATTTCTAGTTATTGCATTGGTTAATGTGGTTTTATGAACTATATATTTATTTTCAATAAATGTAACTATGATCAGGTGGACAAGATATATCTGAGCACTCCTACAAAGATTGCAATTCTAGATCATGAGAAGAAGAGAACATTTGTTATACGCAAAGATGGTCTTCCAGATGCTGGTGAGGATAAATAAATTTAATAATACATTCATGTCCTTTTATAATGATGCTGTTATTGGTTGGGGTGTTGTGTTTGCACTGCCTGGTTTTACACCATTGAAGCCGAGGCATGAATAATGGAAGCTCGTTGTTGCTTTATACCATCGTAACATTATTGCTAGGGAGTATTATCTGGGCAATTTTTCTGCCATAAGATGTCTAGGACTGTGTAGGGTACAGTTGTTATTTCTTTCTTTGTTTATTCAAATTGTAGCCTCTCTTTGGATTGATTGATCCAAAAGGTAGTGATAGTAAGGATAGTTCCACTAACACTTAATTGCCACATAGTTTTCTCCCTACCACTGACATTATAATCCTGTTATTTATAAGAAACATAATTCTATTGAAAGAATTAACAAAAGTACCTGCAGTTCAAAGGACAGTTTGTTCATTATTTTCGCTAGTTATCTAGTCTATGTCTAATGTGAACTATATCTAATTGTCACATTGTAAGCTAGTTCTCGCCGTCATATCTATATCCATGAAAGGTGATATTCTTGTTGCTTTGAAATGCCTGCCCCCATGCTGTTGATAAAAATTATAGTTTACTGGTTTCTTTCATCCAGTGGTGTGGAATCCTTGGGATAAGAAGGCAAAGGCTCTGGCTGATTTTGGAGATGATGAGTACAAGCATATGCTCTGTGTAGAGGCTGCTGCTATTGAGAGACCTATCACATTGAAACCTGGAGAGGAGTGGAGAGGGCGGCAGGAGCTTTCAGCTGTTCCTTCCAGTTACTGCAGTGGGCAACTTGATCCTCGAAAGGTTCTCCAGGGAAGTTGAAGATCCGGCACTCTGGCCTAGATTTTGTACAGGTACATCCTGAGAGTCCAAAAACTAGAATTCTCCATTTACATCATTGGTAATGATCTAATGCATAACCTAGGTCTTCCTGGAAATTCAAAGATTGGCATTTCAATGCATTTGGTTTTGGTTGTTTCACTTGTTAATGTTTAATAGTAGCTTTTTTGTATGGTCAGCTTATATTATGGTACATTATTTTCCCTCTTAAATATTTTTACTTTCCATGAATAATTTTTTTCTATTTAGTTTCCAGTGCTAAACCTCTAAAGTTTCATCTGATGACTGTTGTTTCCTTTGCTTTTTGCTATAGTATATTTGACTATACGGTGTAATAGTGCATTATGAAATGGTTTCATCTCATTTGTTCTATCCGGTTTAGTAGTATATTGCATGTTTGGCATGGCTTGCAGTATTAAAAGTATCAGTCTGTCTCAAAAAAAAAAAAAAGAATATGCCTTTGTGGGGTTTGAGTGCAGATGGAAGATATGTGGATTTGCTTTGTTTAGTTAACAAGAATAGCTAGTCTGAAGTTGTGAGAACTTTATCCGCATGCAGAAGTTAATTTTATCTTTAAAATTATCATTTTCACGAATTTGGTGATAATCTGTGTTTTATTTTGCAGGTATTTGTTGCACATGTACATGGGTCGGGACAACCAATTCTGCCCTCTATTTTTCGCTCCGATAATTTTTCTTATGTTGGGTGAAATAATAGATGTCAACACTTGCTATGGTGGATTTGAGACCACATGTTTCTGCTGGATGGAACCTCTATATATGGGTTGAAAGTAAATGTTCTTGTTGGTCAACACTCAATTGGGTTTTGGCTGCTTCTTATCACTTAAAAGCTCTTCATATGTAGCGTTATTGTATTCATCTAAATTGACAATGCCGAAATACAATGCGAATCTCAACTATCTTTTGAGGAGTGTTTTGCTTGTCATTTGGACTTTGGAGAATGAAATCTGATGATAATTAATTCTATATGTGCGCTTGGGGTTTGATCACTTGAATGTGCTTGGAATTGGGTAATAATAGGTGCGTGATATACAAATGATTCGAGAAACCAAACCTGATAAACTTCGATTTTGGTTTCGGTTTGGAACCCTCCTATATCTGGAATCAAATCGGCATGAACGCGTCTACTCAAGCATGATGTACAATTGATCGATCAAGTTGTGTTGAGAGACGCAACCTCGGGCTCTTCTGAAACTAAATGACAGAGGAACCATGTGAGCTTTACAATAATTGTTACGATAGAGCAACAAGGTCAAACAAATAATGTTGATAAATGATAACCATATCCTAATGACGTTATTATCGACAATAGGAGATGGACACGACTATTTTCCAGGCGTTGTCCGGTGGAATATGTTGCAGGTTTATGCGGATAATATGCTGGTATAGACAGACCTTCATTACCAACTTGTGCAAATAGCTGACCTAATGAGATTGGCTAGTCATATATACACAAATGTCTGCGACACCGTTACTCATTTCTTTCCCCAAGTGTAAATGACTCATTGGAATTATTGTCTATATAAGGTTTTATAAGATATATATCATTTTGAATAGTTGTTTCATACATTAAGATCTGGTGGAGTGCACAACTAGTATTCTATAATTTATTCTTAAAAAAAATTAGTACCCTATAATAGACCACTAATCTTCCTTGACTTTCATATTTAGGGAAATTGGCATTGCCCAAATTAATATTGTTCTCCTTTCAGACTTATTTACAACATACGCACAAATCAACCAGGCATTGCTTAATCACCCAAATCATGAAATGACTAATGGCAGCAGATGAGACATCGATATGCACTATCATTTCAAAATGACAAAGTTTCGATGAATTTCATTTGTTAGTTTCAGCCAGTATCTGAAGTGTGTCATTCCTCTTTATTATATTAGAAATTTATAATCAATGAGTATGACTTACCACCTTACCCACATCTACAATTTTGTCTTTTTCATGAAATTCTACTACCTTTTGAACTCTTATGTTAGGTACGTAGTTTCCATTCTGAAGCATTATAATTCACTTGCCACCCTCTAAATGATTCAATCAACTTTCCACCCTCTGTATATATGTCCCTTTTGTCACAGAAACTTGCCTCTGAGCAGGCTGCCTCTTTTGAACGTAATAGGTTTTGCTAAAATGAATAATGCAATCAAATCTCAAAGTGATTTTTTTTAAATTTTTTTAAACCTGCATTATATCTATTTAATCTTAATGTGTTGGTTCTTGGTCAACTGATTATTGAGATGAACTTCCACAAACAACTATGCTATGAGTTCTCTCTATACTTGAACTCCTCAACAGCATTAATCTACTTGCACATATAAAATCATCTATCATGCGAACATGCTTTATATACAGCTAATTGCCTTCCTTGATTGAATTAAGCAACTTCCCTCCTCCTTAATCTATGCAAATCAAGAGTTATAATAGTATTTTGAACATGTCTTGAATATATATAGATAGGGCGATTCTAGTGAGGAATCCATTTTTTAGGTAAAAAAAAAGGGATAGGTTACTTGATCAATTTGTTGATTACATTTCAACATCTCCACCGTTCAAATTTCAGGGTTTAATGTGTACCTCTGTAACATTTCAGAAAACTTGGAGATTGTTAAGGCATGCAAAATGAGAATTTAAACTTTTAAGCATGAACGGTTCTTATTTGACGCGTCCATTGCTTTCACCAAGTTTGATACCTTAACGATCATCATTTTGACTGAAATTTTATAGAGGTGATCTATACATTAGACCTTAACACTTGAACAGTGGAAATATGGAAATGTAATCGAAAAGTTGGTTAATAAGCTATCAATTTGATATACCAAAAAAAGATCCCTTAGTGGAAGGGCCCTATATATATACACACAAAATTGTATCCTAATTGTTATTATAAACAGTTGTATTCATGCTAGAGGTTACAATAGTAATACATTTTTGTTCTTACTTCTTTTGGGTGGTTGAGTGTTTTTAGTTAACAAGCCTTTTATTTTATTTTAGAAGAAACAAGCATTATTTTAGGTGGCTGGATCAGTCTTATTCCAAATTGCTCCTAGATTTTAAATTGAATTGGCCTGTGTTCTTTTAGGTGTCTCCATTCATATGCATTTTTTAGCCTGTCATGATTCTACAATCCCCAGCTAGAGAGATTAAAAACCATTTTTGCGAACAAGTTCCCTCCAAACAATCCAATCATTTGTAACACATATTTACCAAATATCTATACATATGACTTCTTTCCATGTGCTAGAACATGGTATAATACTTAATCAGCTCTCTCAACCCATATCTCCAAACTAAGAAATAATTTAGTATATAATTTAGTTGCCAGGACATCATAGAATAGGTCCAGACCCTTGTTCTTCGTTTTTTAACAGCACTACTTTTCCTATACGCTTTGGTTTTTGTTGGACTTTTCCTTATGTTTGTTGTTTAAATAGGCCTCTAGTCCCACATTACACTTAAACATCAACAGCTCATAAAGAATAACATGGAAGCTCGTAGTTTCATTGTTCTTTCAGTCTTTCTTCTTCCTTTGCTCTTTGGAACAGTTTCTGCTCAGCTTAGGACAGACTTCTATAGGGGCACATGTCCAAATGTTGAGTCCTTAGTCAGCTCAGCTGTCTCGAAAAAATTTCAGCAGACTTTTGTGACTGTTCCAGCCACTCTTCGACTCTTCTTCCACGATTGCTTTGTTCGGGTTAGTAGCTGGACCTTTTCGAGTTCCTTATTTTAGTTCCGATGCAGATAATGTTTGTTCATTGTTAGGTTGATATTACAATGTTGGTCATTTCTATAACAGCTTATGCCTGTGTTATACAGGGTTGTGATGCTTCAGTGATGATTCAGTCCCCAAGTAATAATGGTGAGAAGGATCACCCGGATAACCTTTCCCTCGCCGGAGATGGATTTGACACCGTGATCAAAGCCAAGGCTGCAGTTGATAATGATCCTAACTGTAGAAACAAAGTTTCTTGTGCAGATATACTTGCCCTGGCAACTAGAGATGTTGTGAGATTGGTACGGAAAGTTTCTTATGCAGTCACTTTCATTTCTGTTGTTAAGGTTGGACTTGAGAAAAGCACATAAGCTTTTCGAAAGTAAACAAAGGAATGTGACTAAAACTTATGCCTAGTCTAACCACTACAATTATTCTTCTGTAATGAAGCATTGTCCTATTAAAATACTCCCATAAGTTTTATATGATGAAACTATGTCATATGCAGTCCGGGGGGCCATCGTATTCAGTTGAATTGGGTAGACGCGATGGAAGAGTGTCGACTATTGCAAGTGTTCAAAGGCGTCTTCCTCATCCTACTTTCAATCTAGACCAGCTTAACACCATGTTTAGCACTCATGGTCTCTCCCAGACTGACATGATTGCACTATCAGGTAGCTATAGTCTTCTTTTTCTTTCAGCTTTTGATTGATGTTGTCACACAAGTTAATATTCTCTTGCCAGATAATTTGCAGGCATCTATGAAACTACTGCTATACAGTGTGACGAGATAACATGTCAAACTGTCCAGCAAGCAAAGATTACCTCTGTCACACATTCTTACATAACATTAATGTTTGTGTGTGTGTGTGTGTGAGTAACTAGGATATTCAAGTTGTTTTTCTAACTTCTTGTGTGCTATTCTCAGGCGCGCACACACTTGGATTCTCACATTGCAACCGCTTCTCCAAACGAATCTACAACTTTAGCCCTGCAAATCGTATCGACCCAACACTTGACTCAGGGTATGCATTGCAGCTTAGACAGATGTGCCCCGTTAACGTGGATCCCAGAATTGCCATTAACATGGACCCAACCACACCTCAGAAATTTGACAATGCTTACTTCCAGAACCTTCAGCAAGGAAAGGGTCTATTCACCTCTGACCAGATACTGTTTACGGATTCAAGATCAAGGCCTACTGTCAACACATTTGCATCAAGCAATGCTGCTTTTAACCAGGCTTTTGTGCAGGCCATGACCAAGTTAGGCAGAGTTGGGGTTCTAACTGGAAGTCGAGGGGAGATTCGGCGTGACTGCACCCGTCCAAACTAGAAGTAAAGGAGCTTCGAAATAGCTTCGGATGGAGTGAACATGTTTTTTTTATGCATAATGATTTGAATTTTTGGGATATATACATATATCTTGAGAGTTGATTCATTTGTAAGTGAGGCCATGGATAATGTTTCAGTTTCATGTTTTCGTGGCTTTAGAAAATAAGTAGCTCTTAGTTTACAGCAAGAAGCTCACTTGTTTACCAAATAATGCACTTCTAGCAATGGAATAAATTCAGCAAGCTAATGCTGGTATGGGGAAGCATAAGAAATTTTTCAAAAATAGAAACTGATGCTCTAATACGATAGAATCTCAAGCATTGGCTCCAAAAGCCAAATCTATCTAGATAGCTATAAACAATAAGTATACGATGTTTACTAATGTTAGTAGGAAGAAACCTATTCACCAGCAGAATCCTTCTCAATTAAACAAAATAAACGAGATAAAATAGCTAATGACTTTTACATGTTTGCATGAATAATCAAGGAGATTAGGAGAACAATCATGCATAATTTACTCCAATATCGGGGTCAAGGCTCCAGTACTTCGAGAGACATAAGCAACAATGCATGTTCATTTTTCTATAAACTCAACCGGTTTTAAACTCTGACGAACCTGAGCCTGATCTGGCACCTGATAAACACATGCTTAGTTGAGAGGGTCCGGTATATCTACTAACTAGGTGGTCCGATGTCACACTGCTAATTCACTTTTTTCATCTGTCCTAGCTTGCAAATCGATTCATAGGTCACAAGATGTGGTATGTGACCATCACCCTGCATTTTCTCAAGCAAGTTATAACAAATATTAACAAAACCCGTTTTGCAAAACCCATCGATGAACATCTCATAAGTGGCATCATCAGACTTCATGCCGGCCTTTAACACAAATTTTCCTGCCTCGATGATTCCTATCTCTCTGCAAAATCCATTGCAACACTATGAGACTTGATGCTAAGCCCAAGGATATTCTACTTCACTTCATCTTCCACGGTTACACAACTTTAATAGAAATGGAACATGACAACCGTATACCAACAGCTTTTTGTATAATACGGTAGTCTGCTCCTGTGTTAAAGGGGAAGCACTGCACTGATGAATGACTTCTCTCTACTCATTCATTTCTTCGGTGATCCCAAGTCTTTCATGAACTAACTTTTCTGATCACCAAATGAACCCCCCATTTGATATGAGTAAATTCCTTACTTCTCACACTTGAAGCAATCATTTCTTCTGACGATTTTTTGAAGATTTATTTATATCACTTACTAGCGAATTATATGAAGCATAATCAAGAACTCCTTTCTCACTCCATAGCTTCTCAAAGTCACCTGAACTTCCATGCTTGCAATGTCCTTCCAATAGAATGTTGTACGTAATATCATCTGGGACCACCCCAACATTAATCATAGCATTCAACAGCATATTTGCATTTTTCATCTGTCCTTGCTTGCATAATCCATTCATAAGCACATTATAGGTCACAACACTTGGTACGCGACCATCACCCTGCATTTCCTTGAGCAACTTAAAACCAATATTAACATCGCCCTTCTTGCAAAATCCATCAATGACCATCGTATAAGTGGCATCATCAGGCTTCATGCCGGCCTTCAACATCTCCCTTAAGATTTTTTCTGCCTCACTGATTCTTCCATCTCTGCAAAATCCTGATATAAGGGCTGTGAAAGCTACATTGTCAAGTGCAATATCTTCCTTAATCATCTGCTTCCTTATCTCTAAGGCCGATTCTATTTCTCCCTCTTTGCAGCATCCATCGATAAGCGTAGTATAAGTGATCTTGTCAGGCTTGAAACCTCTCGTATTCATCTCGTCAACAAGCTTCCTAGCTTGTTTCATATCGCCAACCTTGCACAGACCATTTATGAGTGTATTGTACATAACTATATCCGGTTTGATCCCTCTCCGCAACATCTTCTGATACATCTCCAGCGCCAGATCAAGCTTCCCATTCTTACACATCCCATCAATCAAAGTAGTAAATATGACGTCATTCGCAACCAAACCCCTCGCGCACATTTCATCAAACACCCCATTCGCATCATCTAACCTGCCTTCCTTACACAACCCATTAATCAAAACACTATAAGTAAACAAATCAGGACGCATTCCTCTCCCCTCCATATCCCTCTTCAACTTAAAACCCTCCTCTAAATTCCCACACTTACAATACCCATTAAGCAAAGTATTGAAACTTACCACAGTTGGGTTCAAACCCCTGATCCCAATCTCATCGAAAACTCGCCGGGCCTCTCTGACCTGACCCTGCTTACACATCTTATGCATCACAACATTGAAATTATACACATTGGGCGGAAACCCGGAATCCAAAGCCTCCAAAAGAAACCCCCAAGACACGACAGGGGTGTTAAACTTGAACATGTTGTCAAGCAAGTGAGCACAAGCATGACAGGGTATGCGAAAACCGTGCTTCCTAAGTAATCTAAAGCACTGGACAGCGTCCCCGAGAAACACGGAATCAGTGTAACATTTGATCAAAGCGTGAAAGGGGTAGTCAGAGTGGTGATGAGTACCTCGGGAATGGAGGAGGGAGGTGAAGACGGAGGAGGCGGAGTGTTTGCCGGAGCGGGAGACGACGAGTCGTAGGAGGGAGTGGGCCTGGGGGAACATGCGGTGGGAGGAGAGGAAGTGAGCCATGGTGGAGTAGGAGTGGAGGGTGTGGCGGAAGGAGGTGGAAGAGGAGAGGTGGTGGAAGAAGGAGAGGAGGGAGTTGGGGGAGAGGGAGTGGGGGTTGAGGTTGATGAGGTCGATGAGGTCAGGGGCGGTGAGGGGAGGGAGGAGCTTACGGAGGGTGAGAGGAGGGTCTGCGTTGGCGGCGGCGGTGGTGATGGCGGTGGAGATGAGGGAGAGAAGCTCATTGTTGCTCCTTGGAGTTTTAGAGAGTGCCATAGAGAGCAACACAAGGGTGCGCAACGTCTGAGGTAGTTACGGGTAAAACCTCATCCCACAAAAAAAAAAGAAAAAAGAAAAAAAAAATATATATATATAGTCCCTATTTAGAGTGAACATTCACTCTGAAATTACAGAATGAAGTTCCAATTTTAGCATATTTTTCGGTCAAATTTTTTCATCACAAGTGATTTAATATTTATGTATGTTATTCAAGATCATCTCTGCAAAATTTCATTCAATTTGACAATGGTTTGAGTTTTCAAAATTGAGATTTACATGAACAGTTTATGTTGAACAAATTTAATTCGTTCATTGATTTAATCTAATTTCAATACGTTAATGATAACCGAATTGGTTGAAATTTTGCAGAGATGATCTTGAATAGCATACCTAAATATTGAATCACTTGTGATGAAAATTTTGACCGAAAAGTGTGCTGAAATTAGAACTTCACTCTGTAATTTCAGAGTGAAGGTTCACTCTGGATAGGAACTATATATATATATATATATATCCATCGTATGATTAGTTGTGACTTGTGAGAGCTCTAAAACCCTAATTCCCCACACATCGTCTCTTCTCAGTTCTCAAAGTCGTTTGCTCCTTCAACATGTTCAAGTACGAAGAGCATTTGAATTTGGATTACGATGACGACACATAAGGTTTTTTCCCAATCAATTGTAGACGTCCCAATGCTCATGGAGGCCATCATCGTCCTGATAACTCAACCCTTATGTTAGGGTGTTTGACTTAATATCCTCGTTGACTTAGGAATGGTCCGTAGCTTTTGGTAGTTATCGTTGTTCTCTTCTAAACATAGCGTTTAATTGGTAAAGGCAATGATCTGTTCGGACCTGTGTCGTTCCAACACGTGTCCTCCATGATAAGGTCATTGTATTTATATCCAGCTGAGCCTGTAATATCCCTATTTGAATTAAAGCATATTTTCTTCTCTCAGCAATTTCCTTATTTGTTCTTCAATTATTGTTTACTTATTTCTCGTCCTAAATTCTACTCTAAACCTAGTAGTTAGGGATAAAACCCTAATAATCTGGTATCA
This sequence comes from Argentina anserina, assembly GCF_933775445.1. Classification (NCBI taxonomy): domain Eukaryota; kingdom Viridiplantae; phylum Streptophyta; class Magnoliopsida; order Rosales; family Rosaceae; genus Argentina; species Argentina anserina. Next base: position 6,420,911 of record NC_065875.1, read on the forward strand.
GAGCCCTCGATTCTGAGGGTGATGGTCTGAAACAAAGCTCCGGCCAATACTGGAATGGCATCTCAAGGCACTGATGTTGCTTAGGTTGAGCTGGCTCTACAGGCTCATAGGACTAAGACCTCTGCTCAGCTCGGCAGGGTTCAGAGTTTGGTGGCAGATGTTCAAGAGTCGTTGACTAGCGTTCAGTCTTCTATGGCAGCGCTCAAGTCCGAGATCTTGTCTGAGCTCCGTCTAATTCTCATGGAGGTGAAATCTACTCCTCCTGCTCCACCTCATGTGTCATCGGAGAGCTCTACTCCTCTTGCTCCACCTCCTATCTCATCGTATTTGTCGTTAACAGTCGGATCTATCCCTATCTTGACTAGCTCAGGAGCTCTTCAACGTTTTCGGCGTCGCTAATGCCTCCTCCAGGTTTTTTGGATAGCTCAACCACTGTTCCACCAGCTGCATCTTCGATCTCCACATATCAGAGTGGTAATGTTGTTCCCTCTACTACTACTCCTTTGTCTTTTAAGGAATTGGGTCATAATGAGGTTATATTGGGTCTAGAAACGGGTCCATCTTCTGGTCCACACACTACCATTCTTCTTACCACTTTCACGATGGGTAGTGGTGCACGATCAGCTCAATTTTATACTACTATTAGGGCTCCTCTCGATCTACGCCCACAAAGTACTATTTCTTTGAGTAGTTTGAGAGGTATTGATACTCGCATGAGTCCTCATCTTCAGCTGAGTGGTAATGGTTCTCAATCTTTTAGCTATGCATCTGGTCCTTATGAACACTATAATTATAGTTCTGCTCCTACGAACCATTACAGTGAAGTTGGCCCTAGTGCATATCGCACAACCTCCTCCCTGGGGTATCATTCCACGTACAATCCTATATCTCAGCAGGTCCAATATACTTCTCATCAACCGTCACACTCCTTCAACCCATATACAGCACCATTTCCTCCTCTATTGCCATCCCCTCGGCATCATTATCAGGCTGGTCACCATGACATGCAATCTGATCACTTGTTACCTTCCATGAAGCAGATGAAATTGGAATTGGCACACTTTAGTGGGGGAGATCCTACTGAATGGTTGCACACTGCTGAACAGTTCTTTGATTTTTACGGGGTCCCTGAGGAGAAGAAATTAACCATAGCTGCAATGCACTTGACTGAAAAAGGCTTCGGATAGGTGGTATTTGTTTAAACATGAGTTTCCCCTTACTTGGCAAGGCTTATCTAATTTGTTAATGAGGGAATTCAGAGGTCTTACCACAGGGGATTATCAAGCAGCATTAGGCAGAATGTCTCAGACTGGGAGTGTAGATGCGTATATGGAGCAATTTGTGAAGTTATCACGACGTGTTCCTGAATTTTCACAAGAGACACTACGATATTTTTTTATAGAAGGGTTGAAGAGGGAGATTAAATGTCATGTTAAGGCTCTCCGGCCTAAGACTATATGAAGCTTTCGACTTAGCTCGCATTTTGAAGGACACTGATTGGGGTCAGAAATCACAGCACAAACATTCTTCTCATGTCAAGATTTTTTCTACATCTGCACCTACAAGTACTCAGCCTGCAAATACACATCACTCTACTAAGAAGCAAAATTATGGGGATAATAGAGGTACTGCAAGCTCCAATACTTCTAGTAACCATTTGAGGCTTACTCAATCTGAATTTGAAGAGCATAGAGCTCAGAAGAAATGTTTTGCATGTCATAGTCCATGGAAGCCTGGCCACAACTGTAGAAGAAATCAAGGGAATCAAGGAAAGTTGTTTGTGGTTGAAATTGTATCAGATGACCATATTGAGCAACCAGTTACAGATGAGGCTGTTGTTATTGCATAGGATAGTTCTCAAGTAATTGTCACAAGTGAACCTGAATTGCAACTACAGGTTTTGGGAGGTCAAGAGGATTCTGATACTATGCAACTCAAAGGGGTGTTTGATAACAAAAGTGTGCATGTGTTGATTGACACGGGGCTTCACACCACTTTATACATCTTGCATTGCTCAAATGGATGAAATCAACCATCAAACAAATTCAGCCATTGAGAGTCAGATCAGCAAGTGGTGCTATCATGCACACTAGCGGCTTGGCTAGAGTTGAAGTGCAAGTGCAGAATTATGTGTTCACAGGTGATTTTTATGTGTTGCCAATCTCTGGTTGTGAAATTATTTTAGGAGTTGTGTGGTTGCGCTCATTAGGCGATATTACTTAGAATTTTGGTAGTATGGTTATGACTTTTTACATATACCAGGACAAATATGTGCTGTAGGTAGGGGTGGACACGGGTCCATTCGGTTCGGTTTTGGACAAAACCCATAACCCAACCCAAATTTTAAATTCGGTTCGGTTCGGTTCGGTTTTTCTATTTTAGAGACTGTGACCCACAACCCAACCCAACCCGTACGGTTCGGTTTTTTTTTTCAGTTTTACCCGTAAGTAAAATACGTAATATTATATATCAATTTTAAAAGTACAAAATTTAACATAAAGATGAAAAACTAATGGTCTAATGATTATTCCATACCTAATTGACTTATGCCTCATCATTTAGCCCGTGGATCCGAAAAGCTCGCCGAGTCCCGCAAGCCCGATGGGCTTTTATCCGAAAACAACACGAATATGTCATAAGGGAATACCCATTACCAAAATGCAAACACTAAAAGCCGTTTGCATATATAAAATCACCTAATTTTTGTCACCGATTGTGTGCAGTCGCTAGGGGTGGACTCGGTTCCATCGGTTCGGTTTAAGAGCACTAACCGAAAACCGAAACCGAGGTCTCGGTTTTGTATTTCTCAAAACCGAAACCGAAAAAAATATCTATTAACCACGGTTTCGGTTAACCTATAATTCGGTTCAGTTCGGTTCGGTTTCGGTTAATAACTTATCATTTGTAATAACTTTTCACACTTGACTTAAAACAAAAGTTACAATCAAAATAAAGTAGTAAGCTACAAGTTTAATACTTCAAAGTAGTAAATAAGTAAACTAGATTGCAATAAGTTAGAAACAACAAATAAAATCAACAAAGTTACGATAGAGTATTAACCAAACGTAATATTTAATGAGTTAAAGACTGTGAGCAATTAAGTTAGACATTTTGAGACCATTATCATGTAAAATCATGTATATCGTATGTAACTCTTAGTCAATAAAAACATGATATACACATATTACTATATTAAATATTAATGATTAAATACATATATGTCGATTCAATTCGGTTCGGTTTGATCGGTTTTTTACATGGACGAAACCGCAAACCGAAACCAAACTATTGAATTTGATGTAAAACCGGAACCGATAGATCGATTTTATTCGGTTTCGGTTTTTCGGTGTCGGTTCGGTACGGTTTTGGTCGGTTTTCGGTTTTTCGGTGTCTAAAAGTCCACCCCTAGCAGTCGCACCAAAAAAACCCATTTGGGAAAGTCCCGGTCAATGAGGATTTTAATATGTTAAAACGCCTTTTTTTTTGTTGACCAAAGGTACGGACTGTCAAACAATATCCAAAACAGATGAAATTTTTACGGGTTCCCTAAATATATATACTGATCACATCTGCTGGTGTCGATCGACCATATTTTGAACTGTAGTTATCGACCGCCGAAGTGTCCACTAATGTATCATACATTTATATTAGATTTATAATAAAACTATCGCATTATGAAGCGACTAAATGATTGAAACTTCTTGGAATCAATCGATATTATCTGATATCATCGGTATATATATTTAGTGATCCTATAAAAATTTCATCCAATTCAGAGCTCATTTAACCGTTGATATTTTCGGTAAATCGAAAACACCACTATTATGCCCTAAGGGAGGACTTATTACAAAGATGCGAACGCCGAAATCCGTTTGCATATCTGAAGTCACCTAATTTTTGTTACCTATCATGTGTGGTCGCACTGAAAAAATCTATTTGGCAAAACCCCGGCCAATGAGGTTTTATTATGTGAAAACGCCTCTTTTTTGGTTGACCGTATGTATGAATGGTCAAACAATGTCCAAAACGAACGAAATTTTTATGGGGTCACTAAATATATATACCAATCACATCTGCTGGTGTCGATCGACCATATTTCGAATTAGAGTTGACGATCACCTAAGTGACAACTAATGTATCATAACATTTATATTAGGTTTAAAATAAAACTATCGCATTATGAAGCGACTGAATGAAGAAAACTTCTAGGGATCGATCGACACCAGCCGATGTGATCGGTATATATATTTAGTGACCCTATAAAAATTTCATCCAATTCAGATCTCATTTGACCGTCGGATTTTTCGGTAAATTGAAAACACCACTATTATGCCATAAGGGAGGATCCATTACAAAGATGCGAACTCCGAAAGCCGTTTGCATATTTGAAGTCAACTAATTTTTGTTACATATCGTGCACGGTCGCACTGAAGAAATTTATTTGGAAAACCCCGGTCAATGATGTTTTATTATGTGAAAACGCCTCTTTTTAGGTTGACCGTATGTACGAACGGTCAAACCATGTCCAAAACGGAAGAAATTTTTACGGGGTCCCTAAATATATATACCGATCACATCTGCTGGTGTCGATCGACCATATTTCGAATTAGAGTTGACGATCACCTAAGTGTCAACTAATGTATCATAACCTTTATATTAGATTTAAAATAAAACTATCGCATTATGAAGCGACTATATGAAGAAAACTTCTAGGGATCGATCGACACCAGCCGATGTGATCGGTATATATATTTAGTGACCCTATAAAAATTTCATCCAATTCAGACCTCATTTGACCGTCGGAATTTTCGGTAAATTGAAAACACCACTATTATGCCCTAAGAGATGATCCATTACAAAGATGCGAACGCTGAAAGCCGTTTGCATATTTGAAGTCAACTAATTTTTGTTACCTATCGTGCGCGGTCGCACTAAAGAAATCTATTTGGTAAAACCCCGGTCAATGAGGTTTTATTATGTGAAAACGCATCTTTTTTTGTTGACCGTAGGTACGAACGGTCAAACCATGTCCAAAATGGACGAAATTTTTACGGGGTCCCTAAATATATATACCAATCACATATGCTGGTGTCGATCGACCATATTTCGAATTAGAGTTGACGATCACCTAAGTGTCAACTAATGTATCATAACCTTTATATTAGGTTTAAAATAAAACTATCGCATTATAAAGTGACTATATGAAAGAAACTTCTAGGGATCGATCGACACCAGCCGATGTGATCGGTATATATATTTAGTAACCCTATAAAAATTTCATCCAATTCGGACCTCATTTGACCATCGGAATTTTCGGTACATCGAAAACACCACTATTATACTATAAGGGAGGACCTATTACAAATATGCGAACGCCGAAAGCCGTTTGCATATCTGAAAATCACCTAATTTTTGTTACCTATCATGCGCGGTCGCACTAAAGAAATCTATTTGGCAAAGCCCCGGTCAATGAGGTTTCAATATGTCAAAACACCTCTTTTTTAGTTAACCGTAGATACGACCGGTCAAACCATGTCCAAAACGGACGAAATTTTTACGGGGTCCCTAAATATATATACCGATCACATTTGCTGGTGTCGATCGACAATATTTCGAATTAGAGTTTGTGATTGCCTAAGTGTCAACTAATGTATCATAACCTTTATATTAGGTTTAAAATAAAACTATCGCATTATGAATGAAGTAAGACGGCTAAATAATGCGTCTCTTATACATTAGGTCAATTAGGTTAGAAATTAGGTGCGGCTGTGAGGCCGAATACACTATTTTTTTTATTAAAAATAATAATAATAATATAAAATTATAAATATGACAAAATGATGTCGTTTTGTAACGTTGACCATTGACTTCGGGTTGTTCGGGTCGGTTCGGTTTCTAAGGGACTGAACCCAAAACCCAACCCAAATAAAATCGGTTCGGTCCGATTTTTTTATTTTCGGTTCGGTTTGATTCGGATTTCGGTTTTTTCGGATTCGGTTTGGGTTCGGGTCCCGTTTTTTTCAGTTTTCGGGTCAGTTTGTCCACCCCTAGCTATAGGGAGAGACTAATCACCAAGCTTCAGTAATTAGCTGTAAAGCTATGTCTAGGTTGCTTAAAAGAGAGACTGAAGCGGTGATGGTGGAAGTCAGCCCTATGGGAATACTATCTACGGGGAATGACAAGAACAATAACACATTGCAACTTGAGATCCAAACCTTATTAGAAGAATATGCTGAGGTTTTTTAAGTCCCTATTGCCCTCCCTCCAGTGGTGGATGAGTTAGTTGATGAAGTACATGGAGCTAAGATTTTTACAAAGTTGGATCTGCTCTCAGGCTATCATGAAATCAGAATGGCTGAAAAAGACATTCAAAAGAGTGCTTTTAGAACACACTCAGGGCACTATGAGTTCTTGGTTATGCCTTTCGGTTTAACCAATGCGCTTGCAACTTTTCAATCTGAAATGAATGATGTATTGAGAAATTTGTTGAGAAAGTGTGTACTAGTTTGTTTTTATGATATCTTAGTCTACAGTGCCACATTGGATGATCATTTACTACACCTCAGGCTAGTTTTGGAAAAATTAAAACAACACACTCTCAAGGTCAAAGAAAGCAAGCGCAGTTTTGGTGTTCAACAAGTGGAATATTTAGGCCATGTCATTAGTGCAGAAGGTGTTGCAGTAGACCCTGAGAAAATTCAGTACATTAAACAGTGGGACAAACCAAAGACACTGAAGGCTTTGAGAGGTTTTCTAGGCCTTGCAGGTTATTATAGAAAGTATGTAAGGAATTTTGGTAGCATTTCCAAACCCCTTACTGTTATGCTTAAGAAAGATAATTTTAAATGGAGTGTAGAATCTACCCAAGCATTTCAATCACTCAAGGAAGCATTGATGACAACTCCTGTGTTAGCTATTCCAGATTTTTCTATACAATTTGTAGTAGAATGTGATGCTTCAGACAAAGGTATAGGGGCTGTGCTTTCTCAAGATGGCCATCCAGTTTCTTTTCTCAGTAAAGCTTTGGCTCCAAGGCACACAGTTTAGTCAATTTACGACAAGGAAATAATGGCAGTAATTTTTGCAATCAACATTGGAGGCCCTATCGGTTAGGAAACTATTTCCAAATCTACACATACCATAGAGCTATTGAACATTTTCTAAAGCAAAGAATTACCACCCCATCTCAGCAAAAATGGCTAATCAAGCTTATGGGATATGATTACTCTATACATTACAAGGCTGGTAAAAACAATGCTGCTTTGAATGCTCTCGATGTTTCCTCTACTCCTATTCCTCAATTCTTGGCTGAGCTTATGAAGGCTTGTAGGAGTGATCCAGAGGCTAGTGTTATTTTTTCTGAGATCAAACAAGGTGGAACTGGCAGGAAGCACTTCTCAATTCACAATGATCATCTTTATTATAGACACAAGACTTTTGTCCCTGTAACTGGTGATTAGAGGGATAAAATTATTAGTGAAATGCATGATGGGAGGTTAGGTGGCCATGCTGGGAGGACTAGAAATTACTAGAGAGTTAAAAGAAGTTTTGCTTGGCCTGGTATGTTGAGAGATGTCAAGAACTACATTGCAAAGTGCCATGTGTGTCATCATAACCATTATGAAACAATTGCTCCTCCTGGGCTGCTGTTGTTGCCTAATGTTATTCCAGATAAATCATGGACTCAAATCTCTATGGACTTTATTGATGGTTTGCCACTGTCAGAGGGAAAGTCAGTTATTTGGGTTATTGTAGATAAACTCACTAAGTATGCACATTCATACCTATGTCACATCCTTACTATGCAGCTTCAGTAGCACAACTATTTGTGAAAGAGATCTTCAAGCTGCATGGCATGCCAGAGCAAATTATATCGGATAGAGATCTTGTATTTCTGAGTTTGTTTTGGGAAGAATTTTTTAAGAAACAAGGAACTAAGCTCAATAAGTCTTCAGCTTATCATCCTTAGAGTGATGGCCAAACTGAAAACTTAAATAGAACCTTGGAGCAGTATTTGAGATGTGTGATAGGAGAGAAACCTCAAGAGTGGGTGTAGGCCATTCCTTGGGCTGGATGGTGGTATAATTCTGCATTTCATTCAGGTATGCAGATGAGTCCATTTCAAGCACTCTATGGTTATCAACCTCCTCCAGTGGTTCCATATGTCCCTGGCACTATAGCTGTTGCGGATGTGGATAATCAACTTCAAACTAGAGATGCCTTGCTTCAAGTACTCAAGAAGAATTTGCAACTAGCACAATCTAGAATGAAGGGTTTTTATTAGGGGTGGGCACGAGACGTGATGCGGCTAATCCCACGTCCCGTCTCACTCATTAAGTTTGGGATGGGATCGGGACGGGATTTGTGTTTTTAAAAGTTCGTCCCACCCGGGATCAATCTTGTCGGGATCGGGATGGGACCGAGCCTATCCCACCTTCTCGAACTTTAAATAATAAATACTTAATTTACTATTAATAAAATTTTAGTATCAATTATTGTAATAGAAGAAATTAACATACAGATTGTTCCAAATATTCTTCATCATCTACTTCGATACCATGAGTTTAATTATTATAAAATTAAATTAATCATTCAAATTATAGCGTTATAGATATTGTACATAAAATTTCTAGTGTTATCATACAAGAGAAACATATATAATTATATATTGTATATAAGATTGTATAAGTTTCAATTGCTAAGTTCATAGAAATTTGCAATATACAAATCGTCTTTATTTATATCATATAAATCGAACCATATATTAATGAGAAAATTAACCGGGACTTATTTATCTTTAGAAAATGAACCAAGATCCAATATTCATTCTTTGAAGTTAGTCATTTCCTTATCAAATGCATCTAAGATGTTCTCATAAATTATAAATGTATGATGATGATGAAATATTTGATGGTTAAAATTCAAATGAAATTTAAAGCGGGACGGGATGGGACGGGACGAAGCGGGATATAAATTATTCGTCTCACGTCTCGTCCACTATTATGAAACGGGATGGGATCGGGACGGGACATACGTTTTTAGACTTCCGTCCTGTCCGTATGAATTTCAGGACAAGATCAAGATTTCGGCTTTTTATGCCCACCCCTAGTTTTTATGACAAGAGGCACACTGAAAGGGAGTTTCAAGTACATGATTGGGTATATCTAAAACTGCAACACTACAAACAACATTCCATGAACCCTCAAGGCCGGAATAAGCTCTCTCCGAGGTATTTTGGACCTTTTCAGGTCATTGAACGGATTGGTAAGGTTGCATAAAAGCTTGAACTACCTACTATTGCTCGAATTCACAATGTGTTTCATGTGTCTCTCCTAAAAAAATCTCTCAGTGACACGACAATCACTTCTCCACAATTATCTCCAGTCATTGACCCTGATAACCCTTAATGGCAACCTGATAAGATTCTGCAGCGCAAAATTTTCAAAAAAAGGGTAAAGCTGGTGCACAGTGGTTGATACAGTGGAAGAATGCTAGTTCTGAGGATGCTACATGGGAAGATGCAGATTTGATTATTGCTCGATTCCCTGAGTTTGATTACAAGTCAGCTGGCCACACCACAGTTCCTTCATCTACTATACCTTGAGGTCAAGTTTTGTGTTAAGGAGGGTGAGATGTTAGGGTGTTTGACTTAATATCCTTGTTGACTTAGGAATGATCTGTAGCTTTTGGTAGTTGTCCTTGTTTTCTTCTAAACACAGCGTTTAGTTTGGTAAAGGCAGTGATATGTTCGGACCTGTGTCGTTCCAACACGTGTCCTTCATGATAAGGTCATTATATTTATATCCAGCTGTAATATCCCTATAGATGAATTAAAACATATTTTCTTCTCTCAGCAATTTCCTTATTTATTTTTCAATTATTGTTTACTTATTTCTCGTCCTAAATTCTACTCCAAATCGTTAGGGCTAAAACCCTAATACCTTCAGCCTCTCTCTAATTGCTACTAGAAGTTTTTCCTCTCGAATCCGAGTTTCACCTTTAGAGGTACAAGTTCTAAGAGTTTCAATTACTTTTGCATAAGGTTACTTTGGCTTTGGATTCAAGTCTGTATGTTTGGTTATATATGTGTTGTATCATTGCGAACTTATTTTGCTATTTGAATTGTTAGGAGTGGGAAGGTAGGTTGGATATTGGCATGTCCAACAATGTGACAACTTCCATTCGAGGGTTTATTTGGGAATCGGCCATTGGTAGAACCAAAACTACCGATAGAGCCGATCGTACTACTGTTGAGAAGGTGCGGCACAATGTACTTGACACTCTTTTGAATTTTCTTTAGTCATTCGAAGTTTCGAACTATGTTACATAATTTATGATTGTGTATTGTATTGTGCTTAGGTTTTCGATTTCAGAACCCAGCGGATTATATTCAAGATGATGAACCGTGGTGTGTGCGAGACGGAGCATACATTATTTCCACTGGGAAAGAGGTATGTTGGGTGCCTAATCTTTCTTTTAAATCCTGTATGTGATATTTTTGTTTGGTTTCCATCTGATTAATAATATCGTTCTCTTTTGCACTGTTATAATTGGTCATTCCTCCCTGAGCAGGCAAATGTTTATCATTCAATCAATGCTGGTGGCCAAGAACTGGCAATCAAAGTGTTCAAGACGTCTGTTCTGGATTTTAAGTAACTTCTGCGGCAATTTTGAACTAATTATATGTATTTCAGCAACTTTGGACTGTGTTAGTGTTAGGGCCAAAAAACCCGCATATAATGCATCTGTAAACTTCAGGGACAGAGCAAAATACGTACTAGGGGACTTTCGATTCAGACACATATTTAGCACGAAGAATCCCAGGAAACTGATGAAGATATGGGCTGAGAAAGAAATGAAGAATCTGAAGAGATAAAAATAAATCAATTATTTTTGTTATTTTTTTACTATAATGACTCTTGCATATATCTATTTTGATCAAGTTAATAGGGTTATTGTAGGCTATCCACAATTTGATGAAGCTTTAGAAGGGGCTTCATTGTAGTTGAGATGAATGATTACATTTGAGATGGTTTAATAATTGCAGGATAAACAATGCAGGAATCAGATGCCCTATTGTACATGATATAAATCTTCATGTACTTGTCATGGATTTCATAGGTAAATGCAACATCTTTTTTCCTAATGGATATATTACTTATTATAGGTGTAGTAACGTACTGCATCTTCTTTTGATTTTCAAACCATTTCCTGTGATCAACTCTGGTTTTGATAAGACACTTCAATAACTGCTGGTTGGAGTAACATTTGTTCTCATTTTCTTTTTCAGGTAAGGCAGGGTGTGCAGCACCTCTTCTGAACGATGATGCATTATCATTAGACAAGCTGCGAAAAGGTTACAGATAGGTGTGCTCCAATCTTTGATTACATTATTGCATGTTAATGGTTGCCTTATATATATGTTATAGCTGTTTGAGGTACCATACTTGTCTTCATGTTTTGCAATAAAAACATAGAGAAGCGCTTTAACGTCAAATTTTTGTGTTGCTTTGTAAAACAAGGGTTTTATTTTTTTGATTGGTCTATTTACTACTGGAATGACTTGTATTGTTTGGTTTCAGATAGTAATTGCTATGCGAATTTTATATCAAAAGGCTAAATTGGTGCATACCGACCTCAGTGAATACAACATACTTTACTTTGAGGTTAGTATTGCATGAACTCTTAAAGCACTGTGAATGATAGCATGCAAGTTTATTAATTCATCATATCTTTATGTCAGGGACACATGTACATTATTGATGTTTCTCAAGCAGTTGAGGTTTTCCACATTAATGCCAATGAATTCCTACGTCAAGATTGTGTCCCTGTTTCTGTAAGATTTTAACCAATCTTCAGCTATATTTTCCCATTGCTTTCAAAATGAATCAGTGCCTACGAGCTTATCAGTTTTGGTGCCACACATGCTTTCTTCAGAAAACGTGGTGTAGCAGTTATGACAGTTAGGGAGCTCTTTGATTTTATAGTTGATCCAAGTATTGTTGAGGAAGCAGCGGACAATTATTTGGATGAGGTTTGATTTCCGGCCTCTTTTTCCTGTCAAATAAGACGAGACTTCTGCACGGCCGCTAATTAGCCTTTATATCAGGTACAGCAAAAAATTGTGGACAGAGGAGATATATCTGTGGTGGATGAAACTGCTGAATCTGTATTTGTTCAGGTGATACAAACAGATATACTTGAGAGATTGATTGCCATTCATATTTGGCATTTTCATTTGTTGTTTTTTTTTATACCAACACCACAAGCATGCCCAGCGAACACGGCAGCGGAGCTTTTCTGTAAGCACGTGGTGAAGTATTTTTGGATACCCGAAGACATAATCAGTGATCACGACACAAGATTTACTGGTAGATTTTGGACTTCGTTGTTCAACATGATTGGTACGAAGTTGAAGTTCTCAACAGCCAATCATCCTCAAACAGATGGCCAAACGGAGAGGATTAATGCCTTACTTGAAGAGTATTTGCGGTGTTATGTGATAGCAAGTCAGCAGAATTGGCTCAGTCTCATGGATACAGCCCAATTAAATTACAATCTGCACAGGTTTTTGTCGATTGGTATGAGTCCGGCAGAAATAACATTGGGGCAGCAACCCCAAACACCCGTTGAAGTGGCTAGGCAGAAGGCATGAGGTCAATGCCCTGCTGCATACAAGTTTGCTAGGGAAAAGCAAGAATTAATTGAGCAAGTCCGAGATAGCTTGGTAAAAGCTCAAAGACGCATGAAGAAAAGTGCGGATGCAAGTAGGAAGTCACTTGAGTTCAACGTTGGTGACATGGTGTTAGTGAAATTGACATTACAGATTTGGAAAAAGATAAATTCCAAGGCTGTGCACTGAGGCTTAATTCCTAAGTACGATGGTCCGTTCGAAGTGGTGAAGTGGGTTGGAAAGGTAGCTTACAAGTTGAAGCTACCCGAACGATTGAAAGTTCATCCTACATTCCATGTAAGTTATCTAAAGCTTTTTCACAAAGATTTAGTTGACATGGGACGTCAACAAGTCAAGAGAGCACCTCCAGTTATTCGAAAGCAATTCGGCAAGCAATTGGACATTACGACGATCGAAAACTCTAGTTCGAAATATGGTTAATCAACACCGACAGATATAATTGGTATATATATTTAGGAAACCCGTAAAAATTTCATCCATTTTGGAAATGGTTGACCGTCCGTACCTACGGTCAACCAAAAAAATGCGTTTTCACATATTAAAACCCCCATTGACCAGGGTTTTGCTAAATGAGTTTCCTCAGTGTGACCGCACACGATCGGTGACAAAAATTAGCTGATTTCATATATGCAAACAGCTTTCAGTGTTCACATCTTGGTAATAAGTCTTCCCTTAGGGTATATTAGTGGTGTTTTTGGTTTACCGAAAATTCTGACAGTCAAACGAGGTCTGAGTTGGATGAATTTTTTATAGGGTCACTAAATATATATATCAATCACATCGCCGGTGTCGATTGATCCCGAGAAGTTTCCTTCATATAGTCGCTTCATAATGCGATAATTGTTTTCTAAACATAATAAAAATGTTATGATACATTAGCGAACACTTAGGCGATCGACAACTCCAGTTCGAAATATGGTCGATCAACACCAACAGATGTGATTGATATATACATTTAGGTACCCTGTAAAATTTCGTCCGTTTTGGACATGGTTTGACCGTTCATACCTACGGTTAACCAAATAATAAGCTTTTTGAAATATTGAAACCCTATTGACCGGGGCTTTGCCGAATGAGTTTCCTCAGTGCGACCGCGCAAGATAGGTAATAAAACTTAGGTGCGGTGTACCGGAAATTCTGACGGTCAAACAAGATCCGAATTGGATGAAATTTTTACAGGGTCACTAAATATAAGTACTGATCACATCGGCTGGTGCCGATTAATCCCGAAAAGTTTCCTTCATATAGTCACTTCATAATGTGATAGTTTTATTTTAAACCTAGTATAAAGGTTATGTTACATTAGTGGACACTTCGACGATTGACAATTCTGGTTCTAAATACGGTCGATCGACACTAGCAGATGTGATCGTATATACATTTTGGAAATAGTTTGACCGTCCGTACCTACGGTCAACAAAAAATAGGCATTTTGACATATTAAAACCCCATTGAGCGGGGCTTTGCCAAATGAGTTTCCTCGGTGCGACCACGCACTATCGGTGACAAAAATTAGATGATTTCATATATGCAAACGGCTTTCAACGTTCGCATCTTGGTAATGGGTCCTCCCTTAGGGCATATTAGTGGTGTTTTCGGTTTACCGGAAATTCTGACGGTCAGACAAGGTCTAAATTAGATGAAGTTTTAACAGGGTCCCTAAATAATAGTACCGATAACATCTGCTGGTGTCGATTAATCTCGAGAAATTTACTTCATATAGTTGCTTCATAGTGCTACAATTGTATTTTAAATCAAGTATAAATTTATAATATAAAGAAATATAAAATTTTAAATCTAAAATTATTAACATATATGATATTTTATGTATAATTATAACAAAAAAAACATAGGCAAAATTGCCAAAATACACCCCAAATTTGGCTAAAATTGTCAATTTGCACCCCAAACTTGTATTTGAGTCAATTTACCTCCTAAACTTGGTAAAAATTGCCGATTTGCACCCCATCCGTTAAATTTAACTGTTTTCATCTAATTTTGCGTCAAATGTCATGCACATGAGGGATAATGTTGTCATTTTCTATTTATATTTTTCTTAAAAACAAATATAAATATTCTTTAAGGAGGATTACTTTTTAATCAAATTATTTATTTACATCTTTTTTCTACCTACTTAACCTTATTTCGAATTATATATTCAACATACCCACCCATTCAAATATAGTGTGTTGTGTATATATATATATATACAGTCCCTATCTAGAGTGAAGCTTCACTCTGAAATTACATAGTGAAGTTCCAATTTTGGCACACTTTTCGGTCAAATTTTTTCACCATAAGCGATTCAATATTTAGGTATGCTATTCAAGATCATCTCTACAAAATTTCATCTAATTCCGACATCGTTAAGGTATTGAAATTTGATCAAATCAATGAATGAATTAAAACTATTCAACGTGAACCGTTTGTGTAAATCTCAATTTTAAAAGCTCAAACCATTGTCAAATTGGATGAAACTTTGTAGAGATGATCTTGAATAACATA
The DNA here is from genome assembly GCF_933775445.1 of Argentina anserina. NCBI lineage: Eukaryota > Viridiplantae > Streptophyta > Magnoliopsida > Rosales > Rosaceae > Argentina > Argentina anserina. The sequence goes on from NC_065875.1 coordinate 6,436,110, forward strand.
CCTAAATATTGAATCACTTATGGTGAAAATATTTGACCGAAAAGTGTGCCAAAATTGGAACTTCACTCTAAAATTTCATAATGAAACTTCACTCTGGATAGAGACTATATATATATATATATGTACACATTGTTGGAGGAGGAACGAAACGAGAATAATAACAACGTAATGGAACAAAACGTAACCATTTAATTATTGATAATGGGGCATATATATATGCATTACATAACTACAATCCCGTAGGATTCGGAGTCCTAATCTATTACAGAGATGCGAATCTATCTCTAACAAGAAACCTAATAGGGCTAAGACACACACAATGGTAGAATAATAATTCTCCGAGAACACACATTTATTTTTAATTTTCAATGTATTTATTTATATTTTTCTAATATCTTTTAACATACTATATCACGTAAAATAATAAATATATAAATCAATAACATGTTTCGAAAAAACAAATTGTAACAAGTGTTCATCTTAAGTAATTTTATTAATTTATTTCATTATTAAATATGAATAAGTATATAATGACAATATTGCCCCTCAAATGTATGACATGTGACTTAAAATTGGATGGAAAACATTAAATTTAATGGATATGGTGCAAATCGGAAATTTTACCAAATTTAGGAGTAAATTGACTCAAATGCAAGTTCAGGGTACAAATTGACAATTATGACCAAATTTAGAGTGCAAATCGGCTTTTTTGCCAAAAAACATATAATTGATATATGTGTAATATATAATAAGCATGCATAATATTTTATTTCTTGGCGGGCTTTTACGGGCCGGGCCTTGCGGGCTTTTGTCCGGCCGGACCGGGTTTCACACATCTAAACTACGCTCGGCCCTCTACCCACGGAAATGGATTTTCTCGTGGATCAGGCCAGATAAAAGCCCATCGGGTTTGCGGATCTCCGCGGATTAAATGATGAGGCCGGCCGATGACCTTTCAATGATATGAACCTCTAACATATACAATTAGATGTAAATCAAGATACACAATCCTATTTAATCTAGCAATCTAGCTGTATCTCAAGAATATACATAACTGCTCTTGAATAAATACATTAAATTTTACCTAGACTAAGCGTACATTAGTTAAAACACAATATATTAGCACTCTCCCTTGACCGTGTCAGCCGCATTTGCCTTTACGTCTTTTTTTAGCCAAATTAGTTGCAAATGGTTGTAACACCTAAACAACTCCACGCCTCCACATAACAAAATCATGCATCATCGGTCACTTTATAAAAAGGAAGAAGTATTAAAAACATGGGCAAATTAGAAGAAAAAAAGTGCAATCTCCTATTATAAATTTGAAAAAAACGTCATCACTTATTTTCTCATTAAAAAAATGTCAACTCATTTCAATCGAAATTATAAAATAGTCAACAAGATTTAAACAAAATTAAGAAATAGTCACTTCTTTTATATTTTCTGGACTGTTTTACCCTTTCTTACACTTTTTCATCTTTTTTTCCTTAGTTTTTTATTTTGACCATAACTTTGCCATATGTCCATAGATTTGAGCGTGGTTTGTATGATTTGAAAGATCTCTCTCCCATCTTTCATTTGATACCCTATCCACTCCGAACCGACCACCGTACAAATGCAAAAACTGTAACAGCCTAGTCCACACAGTTGATGATATTGTCTGCTTTGGGCCCATTGGCCTGCACGGTTTTGTTCCTGAGGTAGGACCCCAAAATCCACCTTCATTATGAGAAGCTTACCTTATTCATATAAGCACAGCTTCCACTCTTCCGTTGGCGATGTGAGATCCGTGACCTACCAGCCTGCTAAGTTCCCTAACCAAGCATCACAATCCACCCCCCTTAAGGGGCTGACATTCTCGTCGCACACTTTCGGCCGCGGACAGGCTCTGATACCATATGTAACAGCCCACTTCACATAGCTGAGGATATTGTTTGCTTTGGGCCCACTAGCCCGCACGATTTTGTTCATAAGGTGGCACCCCAAAACGCGTCCTCAATATAAGAAGCTGACCCGGCTCATATAAGCACAGCTTCCACTCTCCAACGGGGTGATGTGAGATCCGTGACCTACCTGCCTGCTAGGTTCCTTAGCCAAGCGTCACAGCAACCCTCGCAAAGGGTTGTTGATGTCGATGGCGGTGCTCCAAGCAATTCCAGCTAAACCGGAGCTCAAGGCTTCCTAATCCTAGTTATTCTCTTCATTTTGAGCATACTCATACCAATCTCCTTTGAATTTGAACATAATTTTCACATATTAAAAAAATTCCTCTCGGCATCTCACACCCACCCATTGTCACACATGTCACAATCGCTATCACACCTCATATCACACTAACTATCACACCCGTTCTCACATTACCTGTCAAACTACATATCACACCCACTGTCACACACGTTATTACACTACCTATCACACCCACTGAAACACTACCTAGTCACACCTAATGTTCAAAATCTCCACGATATTTCCGATATATCATCTAATATCTTCCTTTAAAAGATGATATATCTTAGGGGTAAATATCTTTTTTTTTCCCGTATCTGTGATATTTCTGCAATAACATAAAATATCTCCAACATTTTTATCTGATATTTATGATATATCCGATATATCTTCGATATTTTGGAGAAATATCCGAAAGCATTTATTTAAATTTTTTTATCTCAACTTAAGGATGTCTCAGACTCTCGGAGATGTGTTTTTGATTAATTAATCACCTCGAGCCTCGAGAGATATCAAAAACAAGACTAGAAGAGTAGTCCCTCAATCGGCTAATTTTTAATTTTTCGTAAAAGAAATCTGGGTGAGGAGTGAAGGTTCAAGTCTTAACTCTTAAGAGCAAACCATATAAGTGACAAGTGCTCTCCTTGACCTGGATGATGAAATGACAACCCTCCTCCACACGTCATAGAAAAGGCAATTGATTTTAGAATTGATGTAAACAAGGTATTATCTGATGGAGTTGGAGACCCGGAAAGTGATTTTAATAATGCTAGAGTGTGGGGCGGCGTAGCAACTCCAGATAGTTTAGATGATGATAATGTTGATGGTGGTGGTGGTGGTGGTGGTGGTGGTGGTGGTAATGATGGTGGTAATGGTGATGGTAGTGGTGGAAGTCGACAAGGTGGTGGAGATACAAGGTTTGAATATGGACAATCTTATGTAGGTGGAGGATTTGAGTAGTTTACTTGTGAAAGTAATTTTGATCATGCTACCCAAGATGATGATCATCATCTAGAGCAGGTGGTCATGGTGCGCAACAAAAGAATAGGTGCGAGAAGAGGACAAGAAGAGCCATTCATGATCAAAGTATTACATCTGATGTTACTTTATTTGCCTTAAGTTTTGATTCTATATTGATAGAGCACAAAGCATGGTGGGACGTTAAACGAATCACATGAAGTCAAACTATCAATGTGGTCATCCTATTTATGATTATGGTCAGTTTGAAGAAGTATATAATCAATCATCAAGTTGGATTTATCCTTACTATCCCATTTTCGGAAAAACTGTCGGTAGCTCGAAAAAGATATATGTCTATCATATTAACCATTACAATTCGTACTATATGGCTCGTATATCTTGGGCAGAATATTGTAGTTTTGTTGACCAACATGCGTGTTTTCAAGGACCTAGAGTCTTTTTCTGGTACTAGATAAAGTTAATAATTGTATATGTTTGTATGTAATTTAATAATAAATAAGTAAATAATTTCAGAACAGGATCGATATATTTTTTCCAATATCCCCGATATATCCAATATCTCCTTTAAAAAAAACTATATATCTACCGATACCGATATTTTGAACCTTGGTCACACCCACTGTCGCAGTCATACTCGTTGTCACACCACCTGTCACAGTGTTTTCTGTGACTGTTGTGACTAGAAGAAGGAGAAGAAGTAGAAATAGAATGACTAGAATCTCATTCAGATAAAAAAACAGAAAACTGTTTTAGGCACCCAAAGAATTGCTATGGCACTCAGTGGTCACCATCGTCTAATCTCGGCGTTTCTGGCCAGCCATGCATCAACAACATCACAACCACAGTCGTCCTCTCCTTCCAGCACACCCCTACATAAACAGTTGCACAACCGCCGCCTTTGCCGCCCTCCATATCATCATTGCCTCCAATCTCAATGAGGCTTGAGAGTTCATAGAGAGAGAGAGAGAGAGAGAGAGAGAGGCACAGTAGAGACGGCAATGAAGGCAGCAAGTTTGCTTCTATGAAACAACCGGATCACACATGGAACTCTCGCTCTTAAGACTCTCACCTTCGGCATCGGAGCAGATCAAAGCTGGCACTTTAGGCAACGGGGGAGATAGACGACATGAGAGTAGAGAGAGATCTACGTCGTTCTTAACATCGGAGCAACGGTACGACGCCAGAGTGGTAGCCAGGAATGGTGAGCCTCTGATCGATGGCCCCGAGTTTGAAGAAAGAGGAGATGGTATCACTGTCGAGTAAAAACTAAAGCGGCGACACTATCTGATAAAGCCAGTGGTAAGTTTGTAAATATTATCAACTTCGAGAGCAACGGTCTAACAGATTTGATTGCTTGACTTTTTATAATTTTGAAACCTTAACTGATTTTTTTCTAATTTCATGTATCAAATGTGACTTTTTTATAAAAATCTGTTAAAACTTTTTATTTGCTAATTAGTGTACCCGTGAAAAGTTGTACTAGAGTTAGTTGAATCCTAACATTATTAGCCCAGACGAAGGAGAAATAAAATTCAATATAAACTTCATAATAAGCTAGCAAAGCTAAATGCTCACATATACTACCATAAATCGAATACCAAAATTAAGTTTAATCACGGATTCCAACTCAATTATACCTACAAAGGAAAATTTTAATGCTAGGGGTGTTTGCACCTAAATTTAGCAACCCCCATGAGTTGCTAAATTGGATTGAAGTTTAGCCAAATTTAGAAAGACTTGCTCATTTGGCTGGAGTTGAGAATAACAAGAGGAAAGGGTCAGGACGGCCGAGCCCCGGGTTAAGTCCAACCAGGATGTCACACGAATTAATAACGACCCATGATTATTTGGATCTCCCTCGACCATGTACTGTTCATGTGTACTGTTCATACCCGAAAATCCCAGATTTTTCTCTCCCCGAGCGGCTGACTTTGGGCTGCCGGATCTCCGCCGTCCGGCCACCATAGAGCGGCGCACCGGTCACGTTTGAAAGGTTGTTTCGTCCCCTACCGATTGGTGGCAGCGCCACCCGCTATTGCCGTCGTTTAGGAGCGGTGAAGCCCGGAAGTTCCCCCGAAAATGCATATTTCACCGAACTTCAACTCGTCGGATCTCCCTCCTCCAGCAACCAGATTCTTATCCCATTTTGAAGGTCTCCTTCCATACTACAAACTCTCCAAAAGATTTAACCCAAATCGTTGTGTGCTAGGAGAATCGAAGAATAGAAATCCTAAGTTTTAAATTGGGGCTTTTCGGTTTTTGTTAAATTGAAGTATTTAGGCACAAAATTAGACTTTGTGATGAACTAGAAAGTTGTTCGGAATGTCATTTAGATTGTGGTGGTGAAATTTGGTGGTCATTGGTGGTGGTCGGCAAATAGTGGCACCGCATGAACAGTGTTCATGAAAATTAATGTGAGTACCCATGGGTTGCCTAGTGCCTATCGGTGTACTGCATGAGGAGTAACAAATGGGTTACCTGGGTCTCAAGAGTACCCATGTTTTAAATGATTTTGGGTAACAGATGGGTTGCCCAGTGTCACATGAGTACGTTGGTCTTAAAATGTTATTTGACATATTTTCTTTTGTATGTGATGTGTGTTATACTGTTGGTTTACTCATATGAGTTGCAAAGCTTACCGGGTTTGTGTTTACAATCCCGGTGCACATATTCGATGGTGTAGGGGATAGTTCTACATGTGTGGATTAGCAGAATTAGAGGATTTTCTCTGAAGATTGTCGAAGATTTCTTTCTGCTGTTTGTGGTGAGGATTGAGTGAATTTTACATTTCCATTGGTTGTGTATTATTCAAGTCAACTGAGTCATGCTGTGGACTCAGTTTCGATATACTGTTATGATAAGATGATTTCAATATATTTGAGATTGAGTTGTTGATTTCTGCTTTAATGTTGTATCTGGTACAACACATGTACCAAGGGCAGATAGATGGGCTATTGGACCAAGGGTTCATTAGACCTAGTGTCGCACCTTGGGGTGCGCTGGTGTTGTTCGTGAAAAAGAAATATGGTTCCTTGCGGTTGTGTGTCGACTATAGGAAATTGAATAAGGTGACCATCAAGAATAGGTATCATTTACCTATGATTGATGAATTGTTCGATCAACTTAGAAGGGCTACGGTATTCTCGAATATTGATCTGAGATCCGGTTACCATCAACTCAAGGTGAAGAAGTTACAGGAATGCTAACTGGATTGAGTAGATAGATTTCCATCAGGGTAGAGACCTATCAAGAAGTCTTGATGAAGAGCGTTGATCTACATTGAGCGATATTGAGTGTCCAATGCTGAGCACTGGATTTTAGTTATGCAACGAATCCAAGTTGGGGCCCAATGAGGTTGAAGTATTGTTTTCAAGGTACGGGATGTGAAGACCATAGGTTGAAGGTGGTTTAACGAAAATTTTCGTGACAAGCATTTCTAACATTAGTGGTAATAGAGTGGTAGGGTGTGTGATACATCCTTAATGTGGTGATGCAATTATTGAGTTGAGATTCACATTATATCACTGTTGCGTTTCAACTTGTGTTGGTTGGGCCATACACAATTGAAGTTACTCATTTTTCTTGGCTGACCAAGAAATCTAAGGTGTTTTTGAAATTTCATTTATGGCGTCATGATTTAATTATTTGCTAGATGAGCATTTAATTGAGAACGCTAATATGTCGTGAAATTAATCAGTTGTCTAGTGTTGAGAATTGGATCGTGGCTATGCCACTGATCCAAATGAGACGCAGTGGCGGTGAAGTAATTCTATTGAAGGTAAGGAATGAGATGGCCTTAGCTTAATGGTGTTTTAACGAATTTTTAGTGACGAGCACCTTCTAACTTTGGTAAAGGGGCGGTTGAGGACCGAATACTTCTTCCAAGTACAAGTGGTGTTTAGTGTTGGAGACTTGGAGACTTGGAGGCTGAGTTTTCTCCATGCATCAGGTTAGTTATTGTTGGATAAGGAGATGTTAACTCAAGAGTTCAACAAGGGCTAAATTTTACGATAAGGGAGTGATCCTTTAATTGCTGCTTGCAGAGTAGTTATTTTGGCCAAATGTTTGACAATTGAGCAGTAGCATTTGGCTTCTCAAAATAATTAGGTGGCCATTAGGAGTTTTTCATGAAATTAAAGAAACAATTGCTTAGAGTGGTAGTGCATCGATAATTCTGGGTAAGTCTGGAAGAGATGATGGACCCAACATCATATTTATGTTGAAGTGGTTACTGAACTTATTAGTACTATAACTGTGGAGAAACCAATACTTTAGATAGTGCCACTGAGGTGTTTGTGTAGGGCCATGTGTCATGCATTTGAGACATGCATGAAGCAGGGGAGTAGGGTATGTCTCAGTTGTGCTCGTGTTAGGAATTGTGCTGGAAAATCCACCTAATTTTCATGTTCCGTTATCGAGAAATAAATATCTTCTTTGTTTGTCCTCCAAATTGTGGCATACCACTCATAGAAGCATGTAGTTGTAATTGATTTCCAACTATAAGAATTGGTGAGGGTGGTAGGGTTCGTGATGCATCTCTCTTGTGGTGACGATAGAGGTTCTCTACTGTCTTGTGTGTGTGTTAGTCAATTCTCTGGTGAACTGGTCGAGAGTAATTCTTAGTCCAAGATGGTGTTTTGTTGTGGTCGTGGACTCATTGAGTTATGATTCTTATCGTGTTGCCTTTACGAATAAAGTGTTTGTGTGGGCATCATGCACGACAATTTTTGTGATTTATAATGAGAGTATCATGAAAGGAGATTGTTTTGTTGATTGGAAGGAATGGTAGGTTTGTGGTTCTAGCGATGCATTGTGGTGAAGTCATGAAGGTACTGTTATGGATAAAGTACGATTTTTTTGAAAACCATTGTTTGTGATATAAGTAGTAGGCATGTGTTAATCATTGATTTGACTCATGTTAGATGTCGAGAGTTTGCGACCATGCTGAGTGGTAGGGGCTAGCTCATGATGTGAGTATTGTCTGTTAATCGTAAGGGATTGGTGAATTAGACAAAAGGGTATGTTGACGTCTTTATGCTGAGAACATCATTAGGTTTCGGGAGGATCATCTATCGATGGTCGAGTTCCATTACAAGCATGCTAACTTGGGTGGCTCACATGTGGCTATTAATGTTAGAACATATAACAGATGGTCTGTTTGGAATAAGTTCGAGGTATGGAGTAGTTGAATACTAAAATGGTCCGAGAGACTCGGATATTTCGGTTTCGAAGACGTGATAGCGACATAGTGTAAACAGAGATTATGTAGTGTTGATATGGGAGACCACTTAACCTCGAAACTCATTCTGCAATAGCGTAGTGAGGTCTGTCATAGAAGAGAAGTCACATGTAAGATTCGTTGAACTTTTTCGAAAGTATGTGACATTCAAGACAACGATGTCTAGCTTGTCTCCTAAATGCCCTACCATACAATATGTTCCTTTGAACTTATATTGCCCTTAAGAGAAGACTATTAGAGTGGTGTTGTGTGACCATTTAGTTGAAGGGCTCACCTATAGTGGGGTGGTGGAAGTGAGCAGGAAGAGAAGTTGACATCGAGGGTACACTGGACTCTACAGGAGCAAGGTTGGAAATTTAGTATACCAATGTCATCATCTAGCAGGTTTAGATACTTATCGTATGCCATGTGCCTATGCTAAGGTTGTACATCTTTGCACTCAATGTGTGTTATATAAGTAAATGCAGTTATGACCTATTGGGATTTGGTTGAATAGTGGTCACGTTTAAAAGGTACCTCTCGATTGGTGGTAGTGGCACCCGCCATCTCGCCGTCGTTTGGGAGCGGTGAAGTCCGGAAGTTACCCCGAAAATGTATATTTCGCCGAACTTCAACTCGTCGGATCTCCCTCCTCTGTTAACCAATCGGTAAGATTGTTGTCCCATTTTGAAGGTCTCCTTCCATACTACAAACCCTCTAAAAATATTTTTTCCCAAATCGTTGTGTGCTTGGAGAATCGAATAAACGAAATCATAGGTTTTAAATTGGGGCTTTTCGGTTTTTGTTAAATTGAAGTGTTTAGGCACAGAATTAGACTTTGTGGTGAACTAGAAAGTTTTTCGGAATGTCATTTAGATTGTAGTGGTGAAATTTGGTGGTAATTGACGGTGGTCGGAAAACAGTGGCGCCGCATGAACAATGTTCGTGAACAGTGTTCTGTAAAACAGTAAACCCGAACAGTGTTTAGTAAACAGTAAAACATTAACAGTGTTATATGAACAACATTTAGTTGTGCTGAAATCGTCACCTGATATTTTACGTATCGTTTTCTAAGAATTTTATCATGCTATTAGGTAACCGACGAAACGAGTGAGAGAATCGTTTTCAGTGTTGTGTTATGATTATTGAATTTAGTTTGAGTTGTTACCATAGTCGTTGCATCACTAGTTAGAAAAATTATTTAAAAATATGTTTTGGTTTAAATTACGTGAACTTGATCGCCTACGTTTCATGGGTAAGTGAAACGCTATTTTAATAAATGATTTTGAAAAGGTTTTTGTGATTATGGACTATGGTGAATATGAGTAAATCTCAATATAACGAGTCTACCCTTGGCGGTGACTCATATCGTCTATGTTTTATGGGTAATTGAAACGCTATTTTAATAAATGATTTTGAAAAGGTTTTTGTGATTATGGACTATGGTGAATATGAGAAAATCTCACTATGACGAGTCTACCCTTGGCAGTGACTCATAGTTACGTTTCTTGTTAAAAGATCGAACTAGGACAAGTATATGATATAGTGGGTTATGTATGTGTATAAAATGATAAATACGATACATGTATATGGGTTGCTATATTATATACTGTCACGTTTTTATTTTCAAATGAATTATACTGTGGCAACTATATTTATTTTATCTGAGCAATAGTCGCTTTGTTGTAGTACAATAACATGGGTGGATTGTTTTTGTACATGCTTTTAACATTGAGTCTTGTTAAAACGTTTTCTGTCTTCGAATGTGTTTTTTGTCTTCGGATGTGCTTTCTGTCTTGGGACGTGTTTTCCTGTTTTCGGACGTGTTTTCTGTCTTCGGATGTGTTATCTGTCTTCGGACGTGTTTTTCTGTCTTAAGACGTGTTGGCAGTATCGGAACCAACCCTTGGCCGGGTGACAGTTACGATTCAGTTAGAGCTCTAATCTGTCTGCCGGTGTACTGCATGAGGGGTAACAGATGGGTTCTCTAGGTCTCATGAGTACCGATATGTTTTAGTGATATTAGGTAACAGATGGGCTGCTCAGTGTCTGTCGGTATATTGCATGAGGGGTAACAGATGAGTACCTGGGTCTCATGAGTACCTATATTTTACATGATTTTAGGTAACCATATGGGTTGCCCAGTGCCTATCGGTGTACTGCATGAGGGGTAGCAGATGGGTTACCTGGGTCCTAAGTAGCATGGACACGGACACAGACACGAGTGTCTGTATTGAACACGATTCGATACGTAGACATGACATATATAAATTGTTTTGGACACGGACATGTGGTGGTCTGGTGGACACGTTAATTAAATATTATTTTTAATATATATATATATATATATATTTAAAAAATTAATTTATAAATTTGAAAGTATTTAGAATTTTATATGTATATATATGTCAAAGTGTGCATTAAAATGATGAAAACATAACTTGTTAGAATGGCTAAGGACTTGATAAGTACCTTGGATAACCAAGGTTCGAATCCCACCACAAACATTCTTATTTTTATCACAAGTTTCTCTCCTTATATATATATATATATATATATATATATTAAAGTGTGATTAAATATAACAAAAACTGAATCTGTTGAAATAGTTGAGGAGTTCTTGAGTGCCTTGGATCACCAAGGTTCGAATCTCACCATAAACACTTTTACTTTTATTGTGAGTTGGTGCGTGTCCGCGTGTCCGATTCGGATACTCGTGTGTCCGTGCCGTGTCCAAAGTTAGTTCGCGTGTCCAAGCAATACGCTGCTCATAGCACGTGTCCATGCTTCATAGCCTGGGTCTCATGAGTACCCTTGTTTTAAATGATTTTGGGTAACAGATGGGTTGCCCAGTGTCACATGAGTACGTTGGTCTAAAAATGTTATTTGACATATTTTCTTTTATATGCGATGTGTGTTATACTGTTGGTTTACTCATACGAGCTGCAAAGCTTATCGGGTTTGTGTAGGGTATAGTTCTACAGGTGTGGATTAGCATAATTAGAAGGTTTTCTCTGAAGATTGTCGAAGATTTCTTTCTGCTGTTTGTGGTGAGGATTGAGTGAATTTTACATTTCTATTGGTTGTGTATTATTCAAGTCGACTGAGTCATGTTGTGGACTTAGTTTCGATACACTGTTATGATAAGATGATTTCAATATATTCGAGATTGTTTTAGAGTTTTCATGGCTTCGAATTCGAATTTTTATCATTTGAATTTTGGGGCTGTGACAGGCACGCCCGCATACCAAAAGAACAATTGTTTCTAAGTCCCTCGGCATGTCCTCGGCCGAGACGATGTTTTGCCAAACAAGGGGTAAGGACCATATTTAGGCCTCGAGCTTTTTGGCCTGCTCATGTCGGTAGTTATAATTTAATCTATAATATTAATAACTCAAACATGTTTTACCAACTAAAATGTATGTAAAATTACATTAACACCCTCGCACTATAAATTAATTTGAAATTTCTTTTAATAATTCAAGGGTAAAAAGAGAAATAATAAAATCAAGATGAAATACACTTAGATATTATTCACTTCTTCTGCAGATAACTACCCATTACCATTTTACTATAATATTATTATTTAATCAATAAACGCCCATTATTTTTTTTTTCTAAATTTTTTTTTGACAAATTATTCTTATACATGCATGTGTTTATGACTAGATTGCTTAACTCTAAGTGATTAGTCTACTAGGTGTAGACCAATTGCCTAAGATCTCATCTAGTTTTCAATTCCACAAATTAGGTAATTGTATTACTTCTTATGTTGTAGACTCGTTTTGATGAGCTAGCTTAATCTGTAATTAGTGAAAATACCGGTCATGGTGCTAGCTTGTAGCCTTAGTGCATGATTTACTTTGCATGAAGATGGCATATGATGTAAGTGCCTTCTGACTATTGAATTTGCGATATTTTTTCTTCTTCTGGTTTTCTTAGAAGAAAAAAAGAACTCTATGATCGTAGTAAACATATTAAATCAACAAACCGGCCAGAATATAATTTTTAAGACGATACATATAAGGAGCACACCCACATTTGGCCACATACAAGGAGCAGATGTAGAAGATATGATCACCATTGCGCAACATTAACAAGTATCTTCCTAATTAGTTCTTGCCTCTCCATATATATTCTGTGCTCTCTTTGGCAATCCTGCAAGATTAGTATGTTTTCATTAAGTGAGATAATCTGGAATACCAGACAATAAAAAAAATAACAAAGCAGTTATAATCACGATTGATCCCCCACAGAGAAATTTGAAGAGGAGCTAACTAGAGGAAGAGTTGCAAAGGCCATTGACATTGACAGAGAAAATTGAGAGTTGAAAGTGATCAGGATTGATGACAGGGAGAATTGAGGGTTTGCTTAAATACCAAGACATATCATTATTACTGGGGTTGTAGGTGATGAACCAACATTTGCAGCCATATGAGTAGCAGACACAATCTAAGTACAAACTGGGGCAGCCGCGCGAGTGCAGACCCTCATAGTAAATTTCTGCAGTTCAAACTGGCAACTATCAGGTACTATTTGCACCCGGCAGTGTGCTCAAGTTATTTTTTTGGTCTCGAGAGTATGGTCAGTTGATTGATCAAGAAGAAACAAAATATAATCTGTTGCTGCATGTTCAATTATTCATTTCAAACGACGGACACAAGTACTAATATTATTGATGGTTCAACATGCATATATAAATAGGGAAAGGATGATGCTTCTAAATGTGCACCACATTAACAGCATATTGTATAGGGGCCAATAAGCCAATAGAAGACAAGTTATAAGAACGTGATTTGAGACATGAAACTCTGAACTCCAGCGCTATCATGCACTTACTTTTGTTTCTCTAAGTATGTGGTTGAGGGGAGTAACAACAACAGAAACATGTTGATGCTTTCCATAGATATTATCTGCATTAGTGACAAATGCCTTGAGACAAATCGAATGGTCGAATATGGTTCCACGATTGTGATTCCGGCCAAGAGACATTAGCTGTATTACAATCTCTATTAGCTTCTTGGCCTCTATCTGACGCATTGATCCGTTTTGGTATTTAGGAAAAGAACTACAATAACTTGCAGAAGTTCTTATTTGAGTTGGCCGTCATATCATCACATAAATTACTTCAGAAAAATTAAGAATTGGTTGTTTCTTCTAAATATCAAGCCAAAAAGAGAATAATCGATCAGTTTAGTCAGTACCTAAATTCTAGACTTCTAGTGCTTACAAGACAGATTATAATGATCCTGGGAAATGGTACGGTCGATTGAGTAAACAAAGGTTTTGAAATGTCCTATTTACATGCATCAATTAAATTCCTCAAAACAGCATCTGAGTCAATTGTTCATTTATTAAATTGACAACTTAATTAGAATTTCAATGATGAACAACTCAAAGATTTTGCAAAGCATGCATGCGATTTGAAGTATTAGTCCTATTTGAGCTTTAAACCATGGAAAAGCCAATGTGGCTGCTTTCTTTCCTGGTCAACTGTGGCACTGGAGCTGCTCATGGGAGTTGTGGGATCACTGCAATCTGCTCTATCAGATTTGAACGAGGAAGGTGAGCCCAGTACCTTTTCTTTATTGAACACCAGCTCCGAACACCCTAAATGAGGCCGCAGGTAAGGTTTCGATCTTTTCTTGCTCTTGCTGCCCCCAATGCTTAATGTAAGCTCCACTTCCTCACTATCTTCGTCATAGACATCCATGCTCCTCATGTTATTACTTTTGATCAATGCCATGTTAGAGCTTGGCGCTGTCTGGTCTTGATCAATAGTACTAACTCCTGTTGAGATGTCTTCCTCGGCAGCTGGCCTTCCGAGATCAAAACTCCTTGAAATTTTCATGGTGTACTCTCCTGAGCAACTTCCACTTCGCTCTCTGGAGTTTGGATCATCTCTCAACCTATGAAGATGGAAATTATAGCCAGAAGAAGTTTGAGCTGTCGCATGCTGCTGACTAAACAACTGAGACTGGTGAATGTGGATGTGATCTGCACTATTAGTCAAGGGACCCCAAATTCGATTTTGTTTTATCTCTTGTTTAAGTTCGTCCATTAGCATCTTTTGTACACTGTACAGCCGGTGGAGTTCACCTATCTGCATTATTTGGTTTCATTTCTTTCATCAATTTGAAACTAAAGAAATTCATCGTATTCAACAGCAATGTAATTCAATAAGAAACAAGATTTAGTGCCTAGTATCTAAACAGCAAAAGAGGTGCATATGAATTGTGTTGGAGTACCATGAAAGATTGGTCATCACTCGTATAAATTAAACGGTTGCTTGAAAAATTGAAGAGGTATTTTCATGAAGCATGAACATATCAATCTGCAAACTATTTCCCAAAGCTATGTATGTAAAGTGTAAACTAAGAGCCGAGTAACAAGCCATAGAATTCTATCATACCTGGTGCCTAAAGGTGTCTTCATGCATCTGCATTGTCTTTCTGATGGAATCCATGTTGCGCTTATCGAGCATTCTGTCCATCGAGTAGCGAAGATTGTCCTCAAATCTAGTATTCTGATACTTCTGCTTCAGCCCACTTTTCTGGAAACAGTCCCAGTCATCCACTCTATGAACAGCTAAGCTGTTGCTACGTTGTGAAGCTCCTAATATATTGGTGGAGTATTCAACTTTGGTTCCCATGCCTGAAGGAGTAATACGCCAGTCAAAAACTGTTGCTAACTACAGAGAAACATGTATATAATTTTCGACAATTGAAAAAACACACAGAATTTCGCTGCTCTATTCAATTAATAGATCAGGTACATGCCAACAGTATCATGTCAAAAATCAAAGACTAAAAAGAAAATACTATCACTAATCACTTAGTGGAGTGGTTGTGAAGTTGTGATATACAAAACCACTAATTGATTGTGGAGACACAGTCGAGTTGGACCCAAGTCTACCAGTCCTGCTACATCTAGGAACAACTGAAAATGTCTGAACATGATGAAATTTGAACTATCTTTAACCCCAATTGCAAGAGAACAATATTTGATTCACTGACACTTGCATTCATATACCACATTTGTGCTCTATGACACTGCTGGTTCCCTATTTGGTGTACAATTGCAGGTAGCATATTTAGAATAGGACTAGATTTTCCCACATGGTGAATAGTATGTCAAATGAGGCATAATCAAGGTTTGTAATGAACAACTTCAAAAAAAAAAGTTTGTAATGAAGGATTTTCCCTTCGAAAGAAAGGGCTCAGAATCAAATCTGGAGCTCCCAAAGTCTAACAAGGTAGAAAAAGTGGGAAGAAAAATTAAAGAAAATGGGATGTGGACAATAATGAGACTAAATAGGAATAATGTGGGTGGCTGGAATAGTTTTTCTGTACGTTTCTGCTTTCATAAACCTCCAACCTATATCTACATGATCATGAATTCATAAAATAGACCGATCATGCTCAGAGGTCACAGCATAAATGAAATTAGTTAGCTACATGCATGAAATATGTATTGATTAACTATGAAATCCAGAAAGAGATAAAATTTGTGTCTAATGCAGTTCAGAATACTTGAACAATTACTGATAGGAGCCTATAAGAGCTTTAGTTCTTTTCAATTTTTTTTGGAGAATGAAGAGCTTTAGAAGATTATCTATAAATAAATGGTTTAAGCTTCTATCCCTATTCATGTTACTATATGTCCACATATAGAAACGAACATATAGATCAGCAGCAACTTCACACCATCACGATTATCCAGAATTAGAATCATCATTTTGATACTTCCCAGAGGACAATAAGTACCAGAAATGGCTAGAAATAAACAGCAACCAAATACAGCATTTAACTTGAAACTTCTTTTGTAGTCCGTACCTAAAATAGAAAGAGGTCGGGTAGAGATTATCTGCTATGAGGCTCATTGAGAACTTTCGCTGTTCAGCTTCATGCCAATTATACTTCGATCATCCATAGGCAATGACCACTAAGAAGACAAAACATACTCAATATGCAAACTGCAGAGAATTCTCTAGTGATGAACTGATGGGGATAAGCAGTACTAGATACGCATATCCTGAGTACTAGTCGATCTTCCTTTACGCGTAGAATCGACGGAGAAATCGAAAGGAGTGCAGCTAGCAAAGGTCTGGAGTCTGGAGTGCAGTGGTCAATTGGGAGACAGAAGATTCCCGGACACCTCTCCACCAGCAAATCTCTTGAAAGAGGCCAATTAGTCCATCCCAGGCTAATAAGGCTCCTCAGTACTAGTTTAATTAGGAAACAACAAAGCAACAACCAAAAGCCTCCTTAACTTAAAGAAATCATAATCATGTTCATGATCATCTTAATAATTCAGGCTTGCCAGGCTGTGAAGTTAGCAGGCATGGGAAAAAAGTAGAGTATACCAAGGTCTTGGTGTGTTCAATATTATTCATTTAGAGAGAGAGAGAGAGAGAGAGAATTTAAAAATATCCATTCATGGTACGGATTGCTCTATTATTATATACACAGAAAGATGGTATCAGTATTCATATAACCCCAAAATTGATTGGCAAACAATAATCCTGATTTGCATCATGTTAAAAATTAGGTCGAACATAAGATTAACTGATATCTATGTGGAGCCGTGGAGGTTATACATGATATCTAGTAATTAATTATTAACAATGTCATTATATTCGTTTATTCGTTGGGAAACATAATTGTACAAAATTATAAGATGTTAAGTTGTTTCATAACTTGGCATAATTTCGACAACAGACAGTAGCCTAGACTCCATCGGTGCCCCGGAATCCACCTCCGGCTTCGGGTGTGTACGAAAATCTCCGACGTGGGATTCAGAACAGTACAGTATTTTGTGGAATTGTACTTGTAGGTTATAACATGGGGAAAGATCGAATATTGATGGGGGGCCACACAGCCATGTATATAATAAAAACCAAACTTGATGACAATCCACGGCCAAAGTAGGCCAGTGATTGTGAACATGATATTCCAGACAAAGTCTTACAGAACATCATCAAGATTTGCATGGAAAATATTCATGGAAAGCTAGTTGGTGCCTTCTTGCCCAGAATTATTCTTAAAATAAATTCTTTTATTGGAGATATCAGATATCAGAATTATTCTTAAATAAATTCTTTTATTGGAAATAATATCCGTACCGTAAGCAACCATATCTAATCCAGGGTTGCAATTAAGATTTACATAATATATTGTTAGGTTCCATAATTATTAGGTCCATAAGATCTTATGTTTAGGAGAGACATGATCATGTTAAATTGAGGCTGCAATTGGATATGATAAATTATACTTTATTAAACTATCAGCTCATACAACTCTATTTCATTTTTTTAAACCATAAGCTACAGCTTTTTTATGGCAAATCACTTGATTTTATAATTATAAACGAAAGGCTAAATAACTATTACATATTTCTGCGTTGTTGTCGTACAACAACTAAGAGATTTTGAGTTAAAACTCAAACTTAGTACATAGCATATGTCTATTCTTTAAAAAAAACTATCATCGAATGGTAACAAAAAAATTAAAAAGAATCTTATCGTATGACTTATAGAAGCATAACAATAGGCTAGATACCTAATCTAAACTATCCTTGGCCCTAGGGCAAACCACCACAACATTGGGCCCAGATTAGGCACCAGAACCCAAATTCTAAACTGAACCAACCAGAATTTGGGCCTAGATCCAAGTCAGAAATCCAAACCCTAGCAGATCCATGCCTCCTCCCAACCGCCAACCAGAGAAAAATTGCAGAGTTGTTGATTCATGTCGCTTGTCCATCACTGCCACCCAGATCCAATTCACATTGATGACCTCGACATCCATGAATTAGCTTTGGTACAGCCTTTGTCGAACACTTCGCAAACACGATCGATCCAGATCCCATCAGCCGCTGCAAGCTGCCGACGAAGCACCTTCTCGCCACCCAAGCACAATCAGCACTGTTTTGCGATCGCCATCTTCCGCAGAACATCACGGTCAACACAATCAACCTTAACGGAAGAGTCGTGCCAAACTTGGTTGCTCCAAGAAACTCGGAGCACCAACATCTTTTTTTTTCACCATAAGCTACAACTTGATTAAACAAGTAATCCACACACACACACACACACACATACAGATATATATATATATATATATATATATACAGTCTCTATCCAGAGTGAAGCTTCACTATGAAATTACAGAGTGAAGTTCTAATTTTGGCAAACATTTCGGTCAAATGTTTTCACCATAAGTGATTCAATATTTAGGTATATTATTCAAGATTATCTTTACAAAGTTTCATCTAATTTCATAATGGTTTGAGCTTTCAAAATTGAGATTTACACGAACGGTTCACGTTAAACAGTTTTAATTCATTCGTTGATTTAATCTAATTTCAATACCTTAACGATGTCCGAATTAGATGAAATTTTGTAGAGATGATATTGAATAACATACCTAAATATTGAATCGCTTATGGTGAAACAATTTGACCTAAAAGTGTGCCAAAATTGAAACTTCACTCTGGATAGGGACTGTATATATATATATATGCCAGATCCGGAGCGGACATCCACAATGCACCAAAACATTTCTCTTATTGAACGCCCAGGACCATCCCCAATGATGTCACCAAGAATATGGGGGCCAAAGAGATTGAGCTCAAAGATCTAAGGAGCTAACTGACTAGAAAATTCATATCTAATCAACGTTGACTCCAAATCGTCAACCAGTGACTCCACCGACAAGCAGAAGTTCCAAATCGTGGACCGGCTTTGATTGGCAAGAGAAAAGTCGTTGTCGGCGCTGGATTCTAGTGAAAAACATGAACATCCGCACTTCTTAAAAGTGCGGATGTCCTCTCTCGATCGTTTATATACATATATATAAACGATCGAGAGAGAACATCTGTATATAAACAATCGAGAGAGAATATCCGCAATTTTAGGAAGTGCCTTTGAATATATATATATATATATATATATATATATATACAGATTTTCTCAAATGCGGAGGTCCGCACCAATGATTTTGGTGCGGATTTCCATCTTTTTACCACTTTTTGATCGAATTTTCTCATCTCCACCGTTTAGTATCTAGATAATATTATGTAGATCATCTCTGCAAAATTTCAGCCAATTTAGTAATTGTTAAGTCCCTCAAAATCGAATAACAAATGGACGGACCGAATTCTGTCGAACCGTTACCGTTCATATTTTTAACAGAAAAACGCAATTTTGAGGGCCTTAACGATTACCAAATTGGCTGAAATTTTGTAGAGATGATCTACACAATATTATCTAGATACTAGACGGTGGAGATGAGAAAATGTGATCAAAAAGTGGTAAAAAGATGGAAATCCGCACCAAAATCTTGGTGCGGACCTCTGCAGCCAAGAAGAGCTATATATATATATAGTTTAGCATTTAGAATTTAGGGTCTTTGAATATATATTTTGAGGTCTCTTATCTACAAAGGAAATGATACAGAAAACTCAGAAAAGAATTTAACTTGACTGAACCATTATCCTGCAGCAATTTAAGTTAAAGCTATATCGATCAGTAATATGTCATGCACAACTATCACAATAATAAGAAAATAATTAACCATAAACGTACTCATCAAGTCTTGTTTATTCTTTAAAAGGTGCAAAATAGATAGCATGGGGAACAAAGAAATCAATGCTTGAATTGAGAGTGGTAACCAACTAATTAATTAATCGATCAGAGACCAATGGATGTTGAGATAAGAGACTAGAGTTTGAAGATTAGAGATGAGATGAAATCATGAAAGAGAAACTTAGGCAGAAATCACTTTCAGCAAAAAGATGAAAGGGCCGCCCTTTCCATAGCGGTGCCTCCCATGCCAAAGCAATAACAATTGAAAATCCCTATTTCAGAGCAGCTTCAGCTACAATTTCTGATCTGGGGATATCACAACCACATTCCGCAGGCCCTGATAATCCTTTCGATAAGGATCACTATATATTATAACACATTATACATATCTCAATATATACACATATATCACTCTATATGACATGAATCAGGTTCATATAATATGAGCATGTGGATATGGATGTGAGCATGCCTTTCTCTTCTTGTATCGTACGTACTTGATTATTAGCTTCTAAAATATCCTTAGGTAACATGGGGCTTTGGTCATCATCTTGTATACTTCTGAACCCCCCATTATTGCACACTAACTCATGAATCATGATACATGCACTTCCACACGAATGTATATATTGCTCACCAAGTACCTACCTACCTTGCTATGTTCTAGGAACTTGCCCCCAAAAAACGATTCTAATAACCGACGGTTCAGTAAGATTTATATATCTTCGATCGCCAAAAAGATGCGTTTCATCGAATCGTGATGTCTATTTATATAGAACAAAAATAAATTACAACAAAAGAGCAATTGATCGAGCATTATTGCTTCCTTGCGATCTTTGAAGCTAGAATCAAGCACAGAACTAAGGTACTACGGCCCTCCTCATTCATGTATTCAGATACGAAAAAACTCCTGCATCCTCTTATTTTGACCTAAATTTCATTTTTCAGCTCTGATTTTGGTCTAACGTAGTCACTAATTTAGAAAATGACTCTAAATTAAACAACCTTGGTGTAAATTGCACCAGGAGTCTTCTCTCAAACTTCACTTCAAAATTTAAGCCCACCCGGTTTTCATTTCTAGTTCCGTCTCTGGTTAGAGTGTTAGCTAGCTAGCTGATCATTATTAAGTATCAGTGTATCACCATGTTGCCTACAATCGCCAAATTTAGATGTCCATAGAGTGTGTGTATTAAACTGAGCATGTTCATGAAGTTTTGAAATTAATCTGTTGTTGGCATTAGCTCAAGTGCTGATCATCGAGCTAGTGTAATTAAAAAAAATGGTTTAAGTTAATTAAAGAAACTTTTAGTTGAATCTTAAAATTTCTGTAGAGTTCAATTCAATTCACTTCCACCTTGAAACTATGACAATGTAGATGTACTTGTCATTCATGTGTCTTAGCTCAACTCTTAACTTACAAGGGGGGCCTAGCTATATTCCAATCCAATGTTGTATACGATTGGAGGAATTCATCTTGATGCAACTAAAGAAGACAACTCAACACATCAATATGGGATGGAATGATCCACGGAATGTGTAGCGCATGCCCCCGACCATGATATAAAAAAAAAATATATATATATATATATATATATATATACGTGGTGAAAGGAATGTTATCTTTTGGAAAATGGCATCACCAAATTAAGAAGAATCGAAGCTCATTACAAAGATATATATAAAGTTACAAACATGAGGGATTATCTAATTCATGGGAGGTAGTGCTGTGCGTATATGAAGTACTACGTACCCACCTTACCAAGAGATATCATTAAGTGTTTGTAATGCTCATCTTGTTACAATATGCGTTATGTACCATTGCACCTACTAGTTGATCTGTAACGCAATGCCTCATGAGAGATTTAGACCGAGATATTGCTTGTTCCCTAATATCGTAATCAACCAATTACATAGCTTTATACGTAATCAACATACTAGAATACGCATAATGAAGAATTATTGACTAATTAATCAACTTGGGACGGCTACACGGATCTAGTGTACATATGTATACGTATGACGTACATACATGCACATGGCGGTTTTGGGTTGGCCACGTGAAACCATCCAGACTAGAGAGAGAGAGAGAGAGAGAGAGAGAGAGAGAGAGAGAGAGAGAGAGAGAGAGTATATTTGTATGTATTTCCGTTTTTCATTGGAGATATAAATGACTAAATGCTGTCATTATTTAACATATGTATGTGTAAAGTGTAAACTGTGGAGTGTATGAGATTTGATTTGTTATAATTAAGAGGTCGACGAAGTAATGAGAATCTAGTCTCTGTCGAGTGTCGATGGCATCAACTTCATGTGTGTGTGTATATATAAATTATATTAAGATATATATATATATATATATTATATGTGACAGTATGCGAACTTCGTGGATTAATTGGTTTTATTCACATATACTAATTAACAAGAAAGGAAGATCGAATCGAATCCAATCCAATTAACCATGTACTTGTCATGTCTTAGGTTTTTATCGGTGTATGTCTGAAGGAGATTAACTCAAACCAGCCGGCCCATTATATGATTTTAGCAGAGGAGAGTTCTGAGTAGCTGTTTACCTGAGTTGCAGATCCCATGCACTAACGTCGCCATCTGTGTTCAGAGTTGGTCGTAGGCAACCTGGGGTTAGTGCCGTCCCAATACAATTTGAGGCCTAAGGCGAAATTTAGAAGAAAATTTGTCTTCTTAATGGAAAAAAATGGGTGGTATTTATTTTAAGAACTAGCAAATTAGGTGTTGGTAAAAGTACAAAATGATATAAGAACGAATACAATTAAAGTTAAAGAAAAAAACTAAATTTTAATTTACAACTGCCAATTAAATATAATATTTTATTCTGACATTTTCACGCCAATTTAGACTTTTATCTTCTATTGTTCGATGAATGAGTATTTTAAGATCTTGTATTCATGTTCATGCCTCTTAATTCACCTATATATATAGACACACGTATGTGGTAAATTTGAGGCATTTTTATTAGGGGTGGGCATAAAAAACGGAAATTTCGATCCCGTCCCGAAATTCATAGGGACGGGACGAAGGTCTAAAAACGTTCGTTCCGTCCCGATCCCGTCCCGCTTCATAATAGTGGGATGTGACGTGGGACGAATAATTTCTATCCCGCTTCGTCTCGTCTCGTCCCACCTTTAATGAAAACTTAAAAATTCTTATATATTTGTATCAAAATGAAACTAATTTATGTTCTTAATAACTCCAAAATTATATCAACTCAAATAATAATGGTAAATTATAATATTTTGAACATAATATGCATTTTTTTTGTTAAAATTTCATTATTGAATGTTACTTTGTTATGAAAAAAATAAAAATATAAGTTTTTATTTAACTTCATAAGAAGGTGGAATTTGTCCCGTCCCGTCCCGATCTCGTCCCGTCTCAACCGGGATTAATCCCGAGTGAGATGAATTCTTAAAAACCATCATCATGTCTCGATCCCGTCCCGATTCAAAAGAGTGGAACGAGACATGAGATGAGCATTGTCCCGTGTTATCCAGTCTCGTGTCCACCCCTAATTTTTATCATGTGAGGCCTAAGGCGGGCCGCTTGCTCGACTATATCAAGGTCCGGCCCTGCTTGGGGTTTTCTATTGTGGGCACAGTACTCATCATGAAAGTCACAACCTCAGAAATGTCCACCACGACGAGCTAAATCAGCTAATTGGTTCACATCATTTAGTTTACTTTTCGTTTCTTCGTTCTGATTGGCCATCTATAGTATACATAGTTAGGGTTATGTAATGACTTCATGCATGTTCATCGATCGATCGTGACCCAACCCTCTTATTAATACGTCATATTTTGAGACATGCATGCTATTTTGTTTTGGGAGAAAAAGACTCATGCGTGGTAGTATGTATGTATGTATATATATATATATGTGCTACAATCACCACTCACCATAGTTACACTACCTAATCAATCGACCATATATCTACCATCTTGATGCTTTCACAGAGTCGATCACAAACTAGGCATAAATTATTTACTCGATCAGTCGCTGTTAGATCTAGCAGATACAACGGCCGGAAAGTGAATATTAATTATTGGTGTTATGAAACTACGTACGTAGGTAGAATCGGAAAGGATCAAGCAATCTGATTAGAATTTTGAGTTGGAAGTTGTAGAAGACCGATCGATCATGAGTTTACAATTGTTCTTGCTCACAATGATGCATGGAATGATGGAAATGAAAGAAACCTAATCGGTCTGTGTATTTAGTTTCGCGGCTTTCGCCAAAGAAAACAAGACAGTGAGAGAGTTGTGTGGGGGGGTTGGGATTGGGAGAAGCACGCGTGGTGCCCTATTAGAGGAACATGCCGTAACATTAGAGGGATCCACCGGTACCCATGGAAGAGCCAATTAAACTCCATCCATATCTCCCAAGAATATTCTCCCCATTCTAATTTCATTATCGCTATTGTTTATTCCGATTCAATTAAGGACCATAAAATGACCTAGTTAGCTACCAAATGTTTACTAAATTATTTCTAATCAAATTCATATAATTGGGGAGGCATTAATCAATCCAAAATGAAGTTTCCTCTTCTTTCTCCTCTTTTTTATTTTTGTCGGAATGTGTGTTTGATTTTTCATCTTTGACCATCATTTCATATTTACAGTTCGTAATTATCGACGTTTCTTATAACAGTGAGTGTTTAATTTGCACGTTGTTACGTTGTGTTTCGTTATTATATACCTCGTACGTTGTGGTTTCCTGAGCTATTGTATATGGGGTTTTGTTTTCCAATTTGAGCATTCCATGGTGATAAACTATGTGAGCATCCTATGTTCAAGACCGAGCAGTACACGACCAATACAAAACTCGCTGTGGTTAGGTTTCAAGTACGAACTATCTCAATATATTATTATATTTGATTTGAAAATAATATTGTGTACGTCTTTGTTGGTTAAGAGTTCATTGTACTTTAACAGTATGCAACACCGTTACTTGTGATTGGAGTGCATCATGACAACTTCATAAAAAAGATGGGAAAACAAACAGTAGTAGAAAATACTATGGATTACATATTATTGAGTATGATCTTAAAACTTATGTTGTCATCTTTCACTGATAATGAAGTCTGATTTGCTGCTGAATTTGAAACCTTTGGTTTATGTAGTACGTGCATTTTTTTGTTGAGGATTTAAAAAGCATAAGTTCCAAACGTATTTACAACATCTCTGTATATATTAAACAATTTGGCATATGGAACTGTCAAGCTGCAATTTTTTCGCCTTGATCTATTAAATTTCCTTAATTTGAGATATTTCATAAATAAAGGGTAACGAGAAAAAAAAACACTAAATATTTTGATAATTTTCTTAAGCAATAAAATTCTTCATTTTTTAAAAACTTGAATCTCTTTTTATCCAAAACATTTAGGACCACTTTCTCGGGAATAAGAAAAAAAAGAGTAACCGATTCCCACTCAGATTCCATTAATAACGTCTCATATTTTTCTGAAGAAAAAAATTCTACAAAAATGCTAGTTTATATTATAGTATAAAGCATGCGGGACAGTTCCTGACTATAGACGCATTTTTGAGGACCTAATATTTTTGGATCATGAACCATACTGATAGATACATCTCCATCTTGTGAGGTAGGCAAAAGAGACACACGTCAGTCACCCAACGCAGGGAAGGTTGTTAGAGTTATCAACTTATCATATCATGCTGTTCCCTCATAAATTGAGCAAGTTCTAGTGGCCACTTTGTGATTTGACCTGTCGGAGGAGATCAGAGTGCTCTAAGTTCTTCAAATCCAGCATACTCAGTCTTCTATCAATTTCTTTCTTGCCTATCTTAATTTTGAAATTAAAACGATAATGAGCTAGCTAGAAGTTCATATTGCTGATCGAGTTTCATGTTGATATTGTTCGACCACCTTCTAAGTCAAATCATGCGAGTGGATGGAGCACCCGATCTTTCGTAACTCAGATCTTGCATGTGGTGACTTCAACAAATTACATAAGTTAAGTTTTTGGGTGAAAAAGGCAATACCTATACATGATTCGTGATTGCAACAAGCTAGCTTATTCAAAATCTCGCAAGATAATAATATTTGCCATACTAGCAGTATTCATGGCGAAAGACATAAACATTATCCGATAAGCAAGCACGACTGATCGGGCTGGCCGAAGTAGAAAGTCCCGGTCCCGGAATTTCAAGCTATTACGGGAAAATTTAATGGAAAGAAAAGATCGCTTCAAAAGAGAAGCCGCACGTAATTGATCGATAGAATGATTTCAACATGAAAGTAATTAAAGAACATAGGATAGAAAGATGGAAGAGGTATACATACGTGCTGATGATGTGCATGCATGCTCAAGTAGAAGTCTATAATTATAGAAAGAAGATAGAAAATGAGTCTTTCGGGAAATTATAATGTAATTGTACGTAGTTTACGAAAATTAACTACTAGGGTTTAGACATTACACACAAACCAGTGAACCAACTTGATCACCGGATGATCTGGTCACACAGTTTTGTGTTGCTAGTTATCTTTATCGAATCAGAAGGTAGAAATTTCTTGCCTCGACACTCCACAGTGTTTATATTAGGGTCAACGAAGGCTCGTAAGCGAGGCCTGGCCCGCATAAAAACCCGTTATAAGTCCGGGCCGGTAGATAGAGGGTCGGACTTAGTTTTTGAGTGAGAAACCCGGCCTAATTTATAAGTCCAGCCTGTCAAAAGCCCGCTAAATTCGGCCCATAAAAGCTCACAAAAGCCTGTCAATTAGTATATATATATATATATATATAATCATATGTTAAATTACTATACACTCATGGCTCATGACCACATTACTAAGAACAAATTTTTTTTATACTACTGAATTTAATACTTAGATTGTTTAGGTTCTTGCATAATTAATGAGAACTGTTATTTACATGATTGTTGACATTGATGTATTATTTTCTTTGTATGATTGTGAACAAAAAAAATTAATTATTGTTCCGGGAGAATTACTATTCTACCCTTATGTGTGTCTTAGCCTAATAGGTTTCCTGTTAGGAGATAGATTAGCATCTCCGTAATAGATTAGGACTCCGAATCCTACGGGATTGTGGTTTTGTAATGCCTATATATAGGCCCCCATATCATTCAATAATACACAATTATTTCATCCTGAAACACGTTATCAGCACGTTGCTCTAAAACCCTGAACTTTTAGAGCCCTAGAAATTTTTTCTCTTCTCCACCGCCGGCCTCCGACATCTTCCCGTCGACGTTCCTCGTCGGCGCAGCCCCTGCCCGCAAGCCCTGCACGCAGCCCCTGCGTGCTGCCCCTGCAGCCCCGCGCGCAGCCCCTGCGTGCTGCCCCCGCAGCCCCGCGCGCAGCCCCTGCGTGCTGCCCCCGCAGCCCCGCGCACAGCCCCTGCAGCCCCGCGCGCAGCCCCTGCGTGCTGCCCCTGCAACCCCCGCGCGCAGCCCCTGCGTGCTGCCCCCGCAGCCCCGCGCGCAGCCCCTGCACGCTGCCCCCGCAGCCCCGCGCGCTGCCCCTGCACGCTGCTCCCGCAGCCCCGCGCACTGCCCCTGCACGCTGCCCCCGCACGCTGCCCTGCCCTGCAGCCCCAGCGACCCCCCCCTGCAGACCCTGCGACCCCCCTGCTGCCCCTGCACGCAGCCTCCGCAGCCCCGCAGGGTATCCTCCGCATTCGCTCCGCAAAAACATCTTTTTGTCCCGACAAACCCCGCATCAGAGGATTCAAAATTGCTCCTCCCGCATATATACGCAATGAACGCGAACTGCACAAGCAAACTCTTCGCTCAAGAGAAGCTACTCCCGTCTTCTCTACCCTTTTGGGCCTTTAAACTATTTCTCTTTTTTCCTTTTTCTTTTCCTATTGCTTATTAAATCATTTATTTGCACGTTTTCGTTTTCTAACTCTGTTTCGCGTGCTTGCATAGGAAAAGTGATTACTCGTCGTACTATGGTGATGACATTCATGCCGAGATTGACGATACTTTTGCCATCTACATACGATTCCGATCGTATCCTCCCAAGATTTTTATGTCATCGGACGAAGATCGAAAAGGAATTCAACAAGCAACTTCATGCATGACGATCGATTTGCAAAGCAATTTACTTATATGCGGTCTATTTGGCAGACCAACAAGTATATTTTTCTTAAAGTTGCTGCTTTTGAAGATATATATATAAATTATCGGGCGCTATTAGCCTTTTTTTTTCATGTCTTCTTTTCCGGCCTTTCTTATAACGCCGATGAGACCAAAGAGGGATATGATTCCCCTCTTGGTCGACGTTTTTCGTGTGACGGTCCTGGGGGAGTCACGTTATTATTTAAAAAGGAAGATATCGATTTCGTGTGGTCGCCTGAGTGCACCGCTGTTTTGGGTGCGATCATGAGAATCGCCGATATGCATCGATTATTTTGTGACCATATACATCACAACCCTTCTAATTCCGGTTACATACTTGAATATTTCGATTATTCGAAACCTATACAACCCTCGTTTCTTATGGATGCGTCGCCATCGCGACTGTTATTTGAATGTTTGAGTTTTCTTAAACTCATGTCTATAAACGATAATCCCAAGGTCTACGTACTCATTTATTTGAGTTGATTCATTACTCTGATGTAGCACTATTTGCTGACAAAAGATCCCAAAAATAAAGAATTCTATGGGACACACTTAAAGTGATTTAATGAACGTCTATGACGTTGTATTATCAGAGTTGACCTTGATGCATACTCCACATCCAAGAAACGCATGCCCTTTTTGGCACCTGTATCTATTTCTTGAGGGAATTTTGGAGATGGAAAAGTAACATTCTTCCATTCTCAAGTAAGCAAACATTTTTGAGCCTCAGGCTAAGGCTCCGCCTAATCCGATATGCAAGATTTTGTTGCTACGGACTTTTGATTAGTCACTCTATTTTGACTATGTCTTCTGCTTACTATTTTTCAAGTATGACGTTGGCATTGCCATGATTATTGCTCGACTTTATCCTAAGTCGTCTATTGGAATTTGAAGCTTGTTTGTGTTGTATTAAATATTGGCATATTCTATAAAATTTCTCGTCTTTCTTGGACTTGTGAGAATTTTATTTGCCTTGGCTTAGCATGTATGGTCAACGTTTACAACTCATGTGGTTTTTAAATTGGCCGCTTTTGGGTTACATGGGACCCCAATAGCACTACATTATGATTTTGGACTTTGAAATTTGGAAAACGGACCTCGGAACGTCAAAATTGACGTCGTTTTTTCCGGTTACTGTTCCGGAGTTTCCGGAACGTTTTCCGGCGTTTTACCGGCGTATTCGCCGCCTTCCGGCCATTTGCCGGCGTTTCCGGCACCGCCGTCCGGTTCCGGACGGCGTTCCCTGTCGGACCTGAAGTTACGGCCTCCATACCGGCCAGGTCCGGCCACCGCCGGCCGGATTTCCGGCAATCGGTGCCGCCGGCTTCCGACGAGTTTTTCAGACGTTTTTTTCCGTCGTTTTCTCGTCATGTTTTCCGCATATTTCAGCAGTTCTTGCTGTCACGTATTCCCAGTCCAAATTTCACCCGGTTTTGAGTTAATTTTACATGGTTTTCCGGTTATTTTTCCGGTTTTCTCCAAGTCGTTTCATAGCTCAAATGATTTTATTATTATTGGTGACCACCCGCACCAAATGGAAGGTTTTCCACCGTAATTGTTTGGTATTCAACTGCTCCAATACCATGTTTTTCCAACTCTTGAGTTGAAGAATGTAGTTCTATTGCCATGTGATACATTCGATGGGATTGCCATTTGTTTCAATCCCCTCTCTTACAATATCCTACGGCGTATTGTGTAGAGAAGTTCACCGCGTTGTTGACTCTCTTAATCTTCATTTTGGGAATGTCCCGCTGTGAAATCGAGTGTCTTGCTAATTGCGTAACCACCCACACTGTCCTACGGCGCAGGTAGTTGTTTTACGGATCTCGTGCGGAGATTGTGTTGTATATCTTCGTGCCTTGCTAAGTTTTAAAGGCCATACATGCCAATGATGGATTTTCATCTTGATATTTGTGTTAAGAATGGAGAGGAATAAATCTGTCAGATTTCATTGACAGTATCTTTTTCAAGCTTCGACAGTAGCTTTGTTAGCCTGTAGACATCGTTTTGCTTGCCTGCAGCAGTAGCTTTATGTAACTCAAGATTCTTTGAATCATGGGTTCGGTTTTACTGTCTTCTCGGTTTTGACATGATCGTTTTTTGGTCATTTTGAACAAGATATGATGATTCGAGTTCTTTGAAATTCACATTATCATCTATTTTTCATGTTCACGAAGCGATTGGAGGACCACCTCACCCATGCTCCACACGGTGAGGCCGAGCCTACCCGTGCCATGCACGGTGAGGCTGAGCCTGCCTATTTCGGCGGCTCCATGGCATTAAGGCCGTCGGTGGCGGCATCCCCTCCTTCACAGGAGCTTGTGATGCATCCCGTGTCTTCTAATGCCTCCATGACAATCTCTGATGCCAATCGCTCATTTTGCAAAGCTTGTTCTTTTGCTAGATTTCAAGGAAGTCCTTATTTGCTAAGGCTCCAACCGAGAATATTCCATTCTTACAAAGTATTTAAGGTGACATTAGTGGACCCTATCCAACCGAATACGGACATTTTTCGGTATTTTTATGGCATAGGTTAAGAGCATCGACGCGTTGGTCACACGTCGCTTTGCTTTCCACAAGAAACGCTGCATTCGCTAAAGTTTTTAGCTATGATCATCATACTAAGGGCTCACCACCCTTCCTATCCTCTCAAATCTATTTGAATGGATACCATTGGAGAGTTCACCTCCACGACTTTGATGATTTCGTTTTGCATATCTACTAGGATCGTCGTTGAACATATTATTCCTCATGTTCATTCACCGCACGATCTAGCAGAGCTCGGACTTGGTTATGGGTACTAACCTGCCGATTTTTGCATGGGGATATGTAATGATGTTGCATGCAGCGACACTTATTCGTTTCAGACCCACAACTTGCCAAGTGTTTAGTGCGTACCAGATGGTCACTGGATACGATCCCAACGTTCTT
Source organism: Argentina anserina (assembly GCF_933775445.1). Lineage (NCBI taxonomy): Eukaryota > Viridiplantae > Streptophyta > Magnoliopsida > Rosales > Rosaceae > Argentina > Argentina anserina. The sequence continues at coordinate 6,467,194 of NC_065875.1, forward strand.
TTCACTAACGCCTATTTGGTTAAAGTTATTTATGTGCCTCTATTGTAGTTATCTCAATGGGTCTACTTGAAACGATTAAGTATTCTGGTTGGTTATGATTTATGAATCACCAACACTTGTTCGCTATTTCCAATCTACAACCGTTGATCTCTATCCTGCGATATTAGCAGACGGTCACTTTGATGAGACATACTTCCCGTCGTTAGGGGGAGATATGGAATGCTCTCATTCTGGTTTTAACGCCAGGAATTGACGTGGTGTGGCACTATGTCTCATTAAGATCCCGCACTACTCAAAGTGAGCAAATGTGCAACGCATTATCGACCTCCAGAAAGTCAAAGATTCGATGCTCAATGACTTTACCGATATTGCGAAAGTGACGAGATCGCACATAAATGCTGTGATGTGCCGGTAAGGTTGGGACTCTCAGAATATGAGAGAATTTCATATGACCTGGTCCTAGCACCGTTGGCACCATCCCTGACAGTGGGAAGGAAGCCGGCGATGGCACCATCGTACGCTGTGGTGTTGTCGGCGCCCGTGGCATTGCACCACAAAACAAGGGTGGCAAACGCAAAGATGGACTAGTAAGGGTCATAGCTTCGGTCTTGGCTCCTGCCTAGATGAGGGGGAGACCATTATTCTCTAGAATCAAAACTAGAAAGAAGCGAAGTGCGTAGGCACAAGTATTTCGCCCATCATCAAGATGTATTAATCTTGATGATGTATTGATCTCCCATGATTGATGATGTATTCGCTTATGCTCTTATTCCGTTGTAAAGCATCAACGATGAGCAACTTGACCGAAGTGGAAAGAATCAATACAGGCTGAACTAGACTTGTTATGTTGGTCGTTGTTCGTAAGTGTAATGAGAAAGATGAAGTCATGCGATATATGCAGGACTTATGGCGCAAAGATTGTCTCATTATATATTGACTACGATGAGTTATATTCTCTCGTTATGGACATAATTGCTTTCCGCTACTTGATCAGTAGTAGTGTCCATGAAAACTGATTTGCAGCATATGATAGTGGTCATAGAATATCTGTAAAGGGATCTTGACGCAGATATGAGAGTGCCCGAGGGACTTTAAATGCCTCCAGACCACGGAGAGCTTATGTAATCAGATTGCGACGTTCGAGAGAACGTAGTACAATCGGTTGCAAGAACTCATACCCATATGTGTTCATATGAAGCTAATTCTTGATTCTCTATTCCGTCTAAGTATAGATGATGAAGAGATTCAATGAGCTATACATTCATACATGTTAGTGTTGTTGGGACACTATTGCTTTCATTATGACGTGATTAGCTATGCGCCTATGCATTGTCATTGGACTTGCATTGCTTCTTTGACATGGGTTTAGTTCTACACTCAGTGAACCAACACAAATCCTATCCACACCAACGCCGCCAGCAGCTCCAACAACATCAACGTACGCCTTGGTGTAGCAGTCGACACTGGTAGCGTAGAGGATGCGTACGGTTCCGTCTTGGACCAAAATCAGTCCTTCATTGGTCCATTCCCCCATTCTTTTTTGCGAAAGACACATTAAATGTGACAAATCAGAATCTGTCCAGTTTCGTAGGTCAACTTCAACGAGACCTACAAGACAGCTCGCTCGATGAAATATGGTGACATTGGTACCGTTGGAAAGGCCTATGTGTATACTTTCCATGGGCATCAACCATTCGTTCATAGCTATCATATTGAGTGAGTTATGGCCGTTTTAGCAAAGTAGGACAGTCCTGTCCGGAAATTTGCAAGTTAGTCAACTTCGACAGAGCATTGTGAACTGCTCCGATCGGATGAGGTTGTGAACCTTATGTCACTGGAAAGCCACGGGTGTCTACTTTTCATAACATTTTACGGTTCGCTGATACCTATTTTGACGAAGAAGTTATGGCCATTTAAGTGAGTGAATGTCATTCTACCCGAGAATCTGATTTTCATTGCAAACTCTTGTTTTGAGTTGTTATGCAATCTTGTTTCCTAAGATCTAAGTTTGGCTAAGTATAGCATGTATGATCTAAGGATGTGTGGCTAGATTAATGATTAATCATTAGCCCAAGACTACGTTTGAGAAGCATGTAATGAACGTTGTATACGTTGTGCTTTGTACTCCATGATTATGGCACTAATCAGGGGGAGTTGTTTTGTAGACTTCAGGGGGAGTCTACCTCACATGATGCTATCAAATGTAGACGGTGCGTTGTGCTCTTTTTCCCTTCGATCAAGCTTTTGTTTTTACCCAAGAGGTTTTTATTTTGCTTGACAAGGTTTTTACCGAGGCAACGATATGTGCACCATGCAACATAGGCATGCGACACAAGGGGGAGTGTTCCGGGAGAATTACTATTCTACCCTTATGTGTGTCTTAGCCTAATAGGTTTCTTGTTAGGAGATAGATTAGCATCTCCGTAATAGATTAGGACTCCGAATCCTACGGGATTGTGGTTTTGTAATGCCTATATATAGGCCCCCATATCATTCAATAATACACAATTATTTCATCCTGAAACAATTATATCTTTGTATATCATTATCACATGTGAAACTTATTGTTTGATTAGTATGATTTTTTTAAAACCCAGCAAAAAAAACTCGCTAGGTCCGGCCTGAAAAAACCCGCAAAGCTCGCCATACATGGGTGGATTTAGATCTTAAGATAAGCAAAAAATCTCAATCCGGCCCGGCCCGTTTTTTTTTAAAAATGAAAGAAAGCCCGGTCCGGCTTGTTGATGAGCCATAAATTAGCCAACATTGATGTATCTTGCAGGTTCAAGCATCCTATTATGATGATCATTGCGTAACAATTCTAATTTGCTTCCCTTAATCCAGTTCTCCCATCCAGTGCATAGTACATGAAGTTAGGGCCACTATCAACTGGTAGAAAATCGACGATGGGGGAGGTAGTGTGATTCCTGGGTTTGAAGTCGAAGTGTTGTTTGTAAATCTGGCGGTCTAGATGGATTCGGGTGATTAATAATTTGAGTTTTGAAACTTTACAAAAGGGAGACAATAGCTTGGATCTCTCTAGCTCAAATCAGATCGAGGTGGAGTTGCAGCTTTGAGGGTTGGTTTCTCTTGCTGTCTTGAGATTTGGGTTGGGTGTATCTAGATTAGGCTAATAAGCTCGAGAAATTGTAGTGTCCTTGGTTGAAAATCGTTCGAAGACCAAGCAGGTTTTGGAATTGGGATTATGTCACCAAAAAAGGGTTATGGCTTCAATAGCATAAGCCTAGCTTGACGAAAGATGGACTCTTGAAGGTATTAAGGCTGTCTAGCACAATCCAAGTACCAAACGTACCATAAATCTCAAAACATATATTTTCATGCATGAAGTTTCAAATTGGTCTCAACATAAATACATGATGTCAATAACGCCATTAATTCCATGTAATTCATTTGCCAAAGGGTAATTCGGGTACTTACTTTCCCAATCCTCACAGTAACTGACCTGCAAACGCATGCCACCCCCTCTCTCTCTCTCTCTCTCTCTCTCTGCAAACCCTATCTCTCCCTCTCGAATCACGACCATCTCATGTCCTCCATTTCTTCCAGATTTACTCCCACAGTCCCACAAAATGGCAAAATCAACTCCAATTATAATCCCGACCACCAATCACTAGTGCCCTATGGTTACGATCATATACAAAATACAAGGGCCTCCGCCGATCTGGAACAAGTTGCTCTAGGTTGTTGTCAAGGACCCGGAAAACATGGATTGCAATCTACAAAAAGTTGAGGTCTAGGTTCCCCTACGAGAATAGTAGCGGCACTTGTAAAATCTACTAACTCGGGAGGGTGAAGTTGGACTAAGCCGATTAAACGACTTCAGTCGCCGCCGCAAAAAGACTAGTGGGTGTGGTGTTCGAGGAAGGGCAAGGTCGGTGTGGTAAGAGGCTATCAGGCGGTGCTGAGGTTGGGAGCGAAGGTGTCATCGGTGGTGGTGGTCACGAGCAAAGGAGATTGCGGCGAAATAGATGAAGTGGAGGGAGGGGAGACCATTTTATCCCTCAAAATATAACAGTTGACATACAAACTCACGGCGTTTCTAACGTCATGCATATATTTTTACTCAGCCATGTAATTTGATGTACCAAATTTATGATCTAAAATTTGGTGTACACAATAAATTTATAATCTCATAGGGGTCAAACTTCATGTACACTTAACTAAAATTTTCCCATAATAAAAAACACAAAACCCTAATCGAACAACATGAAACTAAACTAATGATGTCGTCTCTAAGAGCTTCTCGCGAAAAACGGATCTCCTTTAGGGTTTTTAGAAAAAGATTTTCGGTTTCGTCCGATAGCGCGTGCATTGACATTGTTGTTGGACGAGAGATTGTGGCGAGGCTGATGGGGGCTTTGCCTTGGGATGTTGGTGGTAGATCTGCATCGGCTGGCGGTTCTGGGTGCAGTTGAAGTTTTGTTTTTCGGCTTTGGGTGACAACAATCTCTTGGCAGCGAGGCTTTTGCATCGCCTCTGATGTTGTGGGTCGATTCTGTCGGCGAGTGGAGATACGAGTTAGGTGGAGGTCGGAGATGGGTGTGGCGACGTCAACGAAGGTTCGCTGGTTTTCTTTGTGGAATTGGGCGGATCTTAGTGCCAGTTGCTGGGTTGATTCAAGAAGGGGAGTGGAGCTGTACCCCTGCTGTAGATCCGAGACATATATCGTGAGCGGTCATCGACGTTAAGGTTTTGTTGTTGCGACGGAAGGCGGTAACAAGTTGGCTGGATCTTGGATTTGGGTCAAGTTTAGGTGGGCCTGGTGTTGGGTTAGGTCTTTTGTGTCCTTTTATTTAGGTTTTGTGTAGGTTTTATGTTGTCCCTCCTCTTTGAGCGAGGGTTTGGTTTTGTCGTATCATTGAGTGTACATATTTATGGTGCATGCTATTTTCAGATATTATTTTAATGTCGATTCATTCTGGGTGTCAATGTAATGGGGATGTTGTCTCTACAAATATGCCGGAGGTTTTGGTATGTGATGCTATTGGAGCGGTTCTCTTTTTGAGATTGGCGGCGAGTAAGTTATCGACTACTTCTGGAATCAGACTTAATTAGTTCGTGGTTGGGCCTCATTGGCTCATGTCTATTACTTCTTGTAATAGTCATGTTACTAGTACTGTTGGTTGGACGGAGTGTGGGGAATTTTGTTCCACGACCAAGTGTTTCTTTTAATTGTAATCTTAGGTGAAATATATGTCTTTTTTCTATAAAAAAAAACCTAATTGAATAAACAATAAGAACTAGAGGAATCTCTCTAAATTCGGATCAAAAGCTATCTACTCTGGATCCAATACCATCTCTCAATATACTATGATATCTTCTCATCCCACGTTGTTCTATTGCTAATATGTTATACATCCTTCATTTCTGTACGTTCTTTTTGTTGATCCATCTTGGCTTCAATTACTGTGGTCAACCTTTTATTCCTGCACCGGCCACCGAATACAAATGAGATAGAGCAAATAGACTGGCCTGAATTTTGAAGTATTTGAAAGAGCTAGCTAAATTTTGAGTTGAGCACATGGAAGAAGAAACATAAGTTGGACAAGTTTGCATCAAGTAATGGAAGATTCAATGGTACAGACAAGGAACTTCAGCCCTAATATTATGCTGCATGTTTTAAATTCTGTAGTGGAGATCTAACCAAAGTTAATCAACAATCACAAAATTGGTTTGGGACAAAACCCTCAAAAGGGAAGATCAGTTAAGCTATTAAGGTTCTCCATGTGTTAGATGGGTAACGGGGGCATTCAAACTGATTAGTATAACATGGCATGTTATGGTTCCTTATTTGTAACAAGTGCCAATTACACAGGCCCATTAGTCCACTTTGTTTCCTTTGATAAGGAATCTTGATAGACATAGATGAACCTGAACGCTCCATAAGTCCATACGACACATTTGTTTCCAAGGACTCTGCAAATCTAACCCAGGTTTAATTTCTTCGAGAGTCCAACACTCGAGAAGCTTAGGTTATTCTAATTGAAGCCTTAACTCACGTTTGGTAAAATTAAAGCCAAAAGTAGGGTTGTGATCGGTTCGAGACGGTTTGGGATTCTGCTCAAGTTGATATTGAACTGATTTTATATTTTGGTATTAGTATTGGTTTGGTACTGCATTTTTCAACCTCGATACCGTTCAAGTTCGATACTTTTTCGGTACCAAAATGGCAAATTCCAGAAATTGTATACTCACCTGCTGCACTTGCATATACATCATTCAAAATGCAATTCTAGCTTCTAGCTTAACATATCACAGTAAAGAAATTTTCATACCTGCATAAGTCTATCACATATCACAAGAATCTCTAGTTCACTACACTAGGTTCAATCATTAACTGAATTAACAACACATTACAGACCTAAATCTAACCACAAAACACAAGTTGGGTGAAGAGACTAAGATGGAGAGGGTCTCCGTCGATTGAGACTTGAGATACAAAGGGCATGTGTCGATTGATGGAGGTGAATCGGTGATGGAGGCGAAGTGAAGGCAGTGATGGAGCTGAAGTTAAGGCGGTGATCGAGGCGAAGTGATGGCGAAGGGCGATGTGATGGAGGGAGAAGATTCATAACTCATAAGACATGAAAGAAAGAGTCATGGAGGCGAGAGAGATTTGAATGTAAACCCTAAAACCCTAAAAAATATATGAAATTTTATATTTTCGGTTCAGGTCAGTATTATTGATCGATCCGATTACTCGACATCAATATTAACTCTGTAAGCATCGTTAGTAGTATAAAGCAAGAGGGTATCATTCACAAACCGGGGATCCAGCCAGGGCAAAGAATCACAAACATTTAACAACGAGGTCACATAGAGATATAAAAGATTAAAGATAGGTTCATATCAAAAACAGAAAATAAAACCTAAACTAATATATACATGTGATTGATCAACACTTACACAAAACATCACACAAAAAAATCATATAAAGCTAACGAAAGTTGAGTCCTAGTTCTCCTTAAAGAATCATGCTGAGATACCATCATGAACAACTAAGGTTGGATCATGCAATCTAAGCTCCAAATCAGTAACCTAACGCATAGACACTTAACACATTCAAGTCTAGCCAATCGGCTTCATCAAAATCTAACATACTTATCATACCATGCAATTCCAAAGCCACACATATTGAATTCATTAAGCATGTCACCTACTTAACCAACAATCATGCAATTTTAAAAATCACATAGAAAAGATAAACATATTCATAGCATAAGTCTTTAATCCAACAACCTAAATAGCATGCTACAATCGCATACATAACACTTAGATACTCTCAAAATCAATCAAGAATGGCACACGACAGAAACTAAAATCATAAAACTAAAAACCAAAAATCACAACTTTATATGATTTGAAACAAGTAGCTAGTTCATAGACAAAATCGAAACAAGTTTACAAAGCACAAATCGCATACACAATCATAAACAAGAAAAACCAAAAACCGAAATTAACATAGAGAGTATCATGGTTACACTTTATCAATCAATCGATTTCGCAAGGTGTAGCCGTGGCTTCTAAGGGAATGGAGCCTCTTCACAATCGTACTTCAAGGCAAGTGAATGGTGAAAGGTGAAATCAGATTTAGGTTTTCTTGGAATGAAGGTATGAAATTCTGGCAGAGCTTTGGCTAGTAAATGCACAAGGTTGATGATGATATTTCTGATGTAGATTCGTGCCTCTATATATAGGAGAAATAAAGCCCCAAGTTTCCCTCACAGCTCTTAGATCAAAAGCAAATCAATGGCTGAGATAATTATGTCGAGCCCACTGGACCTTCGAGTAAAGATTCGGTCATATCTCCATATAGGAATAAGATATTGATGCGATTCCAAATCCTACAGAAAATAGACTCGTAAATCTTTCTGTCCATATATGGCATGTCTTCTAATTCGATCTGAAATGTCCTGGGGAGCCTGTCGAAGTTGGATTATGATTCCTGAAAAATTTCTGATTCTTGCATGGATTGGGCTTTTAAAGTGCAATCTTCTTCTCCATGATAGTTCTGATTTATGTGCACGAAAATATCTTCATATACACCTTGGAAATCATTCTCCAACTTGGTATTGAAATCCAACTCCAAATAGGAATCCATCTATGCCGAACAACCTCTCCTTATTCTACTAGGAATCTGATTTTCAGTTCTCCTCTTTCTTTGCCCAACTAGGATTCCCTTCCGTCTCCAACTTGGATTTGTCTTTCCTATTAAGAATAAGTACGTTAGAAATAAAGAAATAGGAAAAGATGAATCCTACTCGAACAAGGAATCATATCTCAACAAGGATTCTTAATACTTAACACAATTTTATCATCAAAACTCATGTTTTCAATACAAGCTCTACCTAAACATACAAATTACAAATATGAAACTAAAACAACTAAATAAGAGGTAACAAAGAACAAGAATATGACATAAATACATTAAGAACGTCACACTTTGTGTTCCTATCAATTATTCGGTATCATATCCAATGAACCCGACCCATCCCGGTTATATACTTTCGATATCAGTTCGATACCAAATTTTTTTACAGATTCATCCCGGCTCGGGGGGATTCAGTATGGATTGAATGGGTTCAGTACCATTTTTCCGGTACCAACTCTCAGCCCTAGCCAAAACTATGAACACAATCCACAAACAAGTAATAAATCATTTTTAAGGACTAAAATTTGGAAGATCAAATTATTTCGGGAGAATTACTATACCCTTGTGTGTCTTAGCCTATTTAGGTTTCCTTATTGGAGTATATTATGCTATGTAATTGATATGAATTCATGATTCATCAGAATACTCCGTATGTAATGCGTATATATAAGCCTATTATCAATCAATAAAGGGGTTACGTTCTGTTCCATTACATTGTTATTATTCTCATTTCGTTCCTTCTCAAACACGTTATCATGCACTTTGTTCTAAATTGTCTGAGCGACGAGGCCACCACCAGACATTAACCATGACCTTGAATTTCTCCCCTGGCAGCTTTTCCTTCTTGGCATCGCCGAAAATTCTGATCGACTTCGACAAATAGTTGTTGAAAGAAAAAATAAATCAGAAATTGAAGTTACTGTGGGCACCCATGAATTCTGATCTGCTTCTCCCATCCGGGTACTCGACGACGTTGAGCTTCTCCGTCCGGCAACCCATGGAAGCCTCTTCCCTCACAGCTCAGTGTTACGGTTCTTCACGAGTTCGACCCGCTGTCCAGCGAAGCCTCGGCGATGCACCAACTGAGATCCGTCGCCGCCATCAAGCAGACCGACGAGGACCTAATTCAGGCTAAGCGCGCCTGGCTATGCTGCTGCCTAGTCCCGACGTCATTCCATACTCGTCAACGTCGCCGATTCGCTAACTACGATCGTCGCCACGCTCCTAACTATCCCCGATGCGAACTGACAACCCGTTTCCTTCAGATCTGACTAGTGTTGTTGGCCCCCAGACCTGACCCAGCCCAACAACCTATTTTGGGCCTACGGATTGCCGAGCCCAACAGCCCCTTAGGCCTTAAAACCTATTTATTTTCTCCTTTTCTTTTCCTATTTATTTAATCGTTTATTTGCACATTTTAGTTTCTAACTATGTTGCACGTGCTTGTATAGGAAAAATAATCCATCGTCGTCCATTGTGATGACATGCATGCCCATGATGTATATTACGCAAGAGCTTTTTATGTCATGAGTACAAAGATTGACAAGGAACAAGAATTAATCCAGCAACTTTTCTGCATGCCAATCGATTTACAGAGCAATTTAATTATATGGGGTCTATTTGGTAGACCAAGCAAGCTTTTCTAAAAGTTGCTGCTTTTGAACATATATATATATATATATAAATTATCAGGCGCTATTAGCCTTCTTCATGTCTCTTTTCCGGCCCTTCTTACAGTGCCGATGAGATCAAAGAAAGATTTGATTCCCCTCTTAGTCGACGGTTTTTTTGTGACGGTCCTAGGGGAGTCACATAATTATTTAAGGGGAAGAAATCGATTTTGTGTGGTCGTCTGAGTACATCGCTGTTTTGGATGCGATCATGAGAATCGCCGATATGCAGCGATTATTTTGTGACCATATACATCACAACCCTTCTAATTCCGGTTACATACTTGAATAGTTTTGATTATTCGAAACCTATACAACCCTCGTTTCTTGTGGATGCGTCGCCATCGCGACTGTTATTTGAATGTTTGAGTTTCCTTAAACTCATGTCTATACACAATAATCCCAAGATCTACGTACTCATTTATTTGAGTTAAAATTTGCTACTCTGAAGCAGCACTATTTGTTGATAAATGATCTAAAAATGGAAAATTCTATGGGACACACTTAAAGTGATTCAATAACCGTCTATGACGTTATTTGACCAGAGTTGACCTTAATGCATGCTCCACATCCAAGAAACACAAGCTATTTTTTTGGCACATGTATCTATTTATATAGAGGGAACATTTGAAATGGAAACGTAACAATCTTCCATTCTCAAGTTAGCAGATTTTGAGCCTCAGGCTAAGGCTCCGCCCGATCCGATATGCAAGATTTTATTGCTATGGACTTTTGATTAGTTAATCTATTTTGATTATGTTTTCTGCTTACTATTTTTCAAGTATGACATTGACATTGCCATGTTTCTTACTCGACTTTAGCTTAAGTCGTCTATTGGAATTGAAAACTTGTTTGTGTTGTATTAAAGATTGACATATTAAATAAAATTTCTCGTATTCCTTATTTACAAGATGATCTCGTGAGAATTTTATTTGTCTTGAATCTAGCATTAATGGTCAACGTTTACAACTCGCTGTGGTTCTTAGTTGACCGCTTTTGGGTTATATGGGACCCAATAGTACAACATTGTGAATTTGACACTTAACATTTAGAAAACGAACCTCGGAATGTCAAAATTTGACATTGTTATGATCTCTGGCATTTCCGGCACATTTCCGGAATGTTTTGCCAACGTTTCCGGCCGTTTTGGCCGCCTTCCGGCCTATTTCTGGCGTTTCTAGCACCACTGCCCGGTTCCGACCGGCGAATCCTGTTGGATATGAAGTCCGACCTCCTAACCGGCCAGATTCTGGCTGCCAGCGACTGATTTTTGGTCACCGGCGCCACCGGTTTTCCATCGAGTTTTCCGAAAATTCTTTGCCACTTTCTCGTTGTTTTTCCGACATATTTTCAACATTCTTTGTTAAAGTGTTTTCCCACCAAAGTTTCATTCGGTTTTGAGTTATTTGGACATGGTTTTCCGATTATCTTTTCCGGTTTTCTTCAAGTTGTTTCATAGCTCAAACGATTTTATTATTATTGGTGACCACCCGCACCAATTAGATGGTTTTTACCACCCTAATTGTTTGGTATTCAATTGCTCCAATACCATATTTTTCCAACTCTTAAGTTGAAGAATGTAGTCCTATTGCCATGTGATACACTTGATGAGATTGTCCTTTTGTTTCGATTCCCGTTCTTGTAATATCATATGGCGTATTGTCTAGAAACGTTCTGACGTTGACTCTCTTAATTTTATTATGGTGAAGTCTCCTGGCAATGTCAAGTGTCTTGCTAATTGCGTAACTACCCACACTGTCCTACGACGTAGGTAGTTGTTTTACGGATCTCGTGTGGAGATTGTGTTTTATACCTTTGTGCTTTGCTAAGTTTTAAAGGCCATACATGCTAATAATTTTCTTCTGAATACTTATGTTGAGAATGAAGAGGAATATTTTTGTCAGAAATTCAAAAATTGGTTGTACACAACCCTGTTGCCTGCCCCACAGCTTCCCCGCAACTGCCTTGCATGGCTCGGCAACCCTGCGGCTGCCAAGCATCCCCTGCAGCCCTACAACCCCGCAGGTCTTGCCGCTGCCCCGTAGGAAACTGTGCACGGCCTCCTGATAAAACGTGCTTAATTGATGACTCTTATTGTCAATCTTCTCATGTGAAGACTCCAATTGAGCATATTCCATTCTTACAACGTATTTAAGATGTCATTTGTGGCCTTATTCAACCAAGAATGCAGATATTCTAAGTATTTTATGGTATTGGTTGATGCAACGACGCGTTGGTCACACGTCGCTTTGCTCTCTACAAGGAACGCTGCATTTGCTAACTTTAGCTAAGTTCATCAAATTAAGGGTTCACCACCATTCCATCCTTTCTACTCTTTTTGATTGGATACCATTGGAGAGTTCACCTCAAAAATCTTTGATGACTCACTTTGCATATCTTCTGGGATCGTCGTTGAACATATAATTCCTCATGTTCATTCATAGTACGATCCAATAGAGCTCAGACTTGGTTATGGGTACTAACCTACCGGTCTTTGCATGTGGATATGTAATGATGTTGCATACAGTGACACTTAGTCGTTTCAGACCCACAACTTGCCAAGCATTTAGTGCGTACCAGATCATTACTGGATACGATCCCAATGTTCTTTTCACTAACACCTACTTGGTTAAGTTGTTTATGTGCCTCTATTGTAGTAATCTCAACGGGTATACTTGAATTGCTTAAGTATTTTGGTTGGTTATGATTTATGAATCACTAACACTTGTTCGCTATTTCCAATCTACAACAGTGGATCTCTATCCTACGATATTAGCAAACGGTCACTTTAATGAGACATACTTCCCGTCATTAGGGGAGATATGGAATGCTCTCATTCCGGTTTTAACGCCAAGAATTGACATGGTGTGACACCATGTCTCATTAAGATCCCGCACTACTCAAAGTGAGCAAAAGTGCAACGCATTATCGACCTCCAGATGTCAAAGATTTGATGCTCAATGACTTTACCGATATTGCGAAAGTGATGAGATCGCACATAAATGTTGTGGTGTGCCGGTAAGGTTGGAACTCTCAGAATATGGGAGAATTTCATATGACCTGGTCCTAGCACCGTTGGCACCATCCCTGACAGTGGGAAGGAAGCCGGCAATGGCATCATCGTACGCTGTGGTGTTGTCGGCGCCCGTGATATTGCACCACAAAACAAGGACGTCAAACGCAAAGATGGACTAGTAAGGGTCATAGCTTCGGTCTTGGCTCCTACCTAGATGAGGAGAAGACCATCAAATTCTCTGGAATAAAACCAGAAAGAAGCGAGGTGCGTAGGCATAAGTATTTTGTCCATCATCAAGAGACAAGAGATATTTTCTAAACATGTCTATCAACTAAGTTTCTGTGGAACGCTACAAACTTCTTTTGTTGATGTTCGAGAACAAAATAAATCTCTCAATTGATCGTATAAGCACGTGTGTGTGTTTAATGGATTGTTTTCTCATGATTGATGATGTATTCGCTTATGCTCTTCCGTTGTAAAGTATCAACGTTGAGAAACTTGACTGAAGTGGAAGGAATTAATACAGGCTGAACTAGACTTGTTATGTTAGTCATTGTTCGTAAGTGTAATTAGAAAGATGAAATTATGCGATATTTGCAGGACTTATGGTGTAAAGATTGTCTCATTATCCTAGTATTGACTATGATGAGTTATATTCCCTCGTTATGGACATAATTGTTTTCCGCTACTTGATCAGTAGTAGTATCCATGAAAACTGATTTGCAGCAGCATATGATAGTGGTGATAACATATCTGTAAAAGGATCTTGACACCGTTATAATCCAATGGCTCAAAAAATAGATATTTGGAGAGAAATATATCGATATTAACATAGACCATCGGGGTTCAACCAATGTCGATTTTCCAAACTTTGCCTTGCATTTTGTTTGAGTTCATGGGTTGGTCGCTAGGCTACCTCTCTGAGTCCTGGTTGTTGTTTTGTTTTGTTCTTTTTTTGCTAGCGCGAGACATTTCTTTCTATCCACAGAATAGTATGTTCTGTTGTAGTCAGACTTATTGGTAGCCAATCAGAGAGTGGTTCCCTCTATCAATATTACCCAGTTTCCCACCATCACTTGGTCTATCATTAACCAGAAAACAGGTTCAGAAGAAGAAAACTTCCAGTTGTCTCAATTCAATGGTGGGTTCGTTCTCACCAAACACGACACAAACTCCCACCGCTCTGTTCAACCCATCATCAGAAAGAACTTCAACTTCGCAGTTATCACCCTTCAAGGTTGATACTCATTCCTCAGTTCCATTGATTCATTCTCTTAATGTACGATGTCTCTTAAAATTATAAATTATGGGTTTTTTTTTCTTTCTTGTGTGTAGAACTCGATTGTAGATGCCAGTGGGTTTTCGTCAAAGCAAACATCTTTTCTCAGAGGTCGGTTCTGTAGCACACAATTTACTGGGTTTTACTGCAAAACTGCTCGAAGAAAACAACCAGGTATTTTCATGTTTCCTTTATTCTTAGTCATCTATGCAAATGGTACTACTGTGGTTTTCTGCTGTGTTTGTCCAATAGCAAAGTACTTTAACTATGAGTAATGAGAGAATTGCACTCTGCACTGATTTGAGTCAATTGTTTAGTTTGTTGAATTTGATATTGTTTTCATTTTCTAAAATGTTGAAATTTTTTGTAATCTGATTGTATTATAAATTTATAATTGTAAAAAGTTTGCGAGCTTTATGTCACCATACAGTTCAGCTATGCCAGTGCTAACTATAATGGACTTAGTCTGTTTACAAAGAACATTTTGATGATGGTAGATCCTTAGAAGATTCCTTCTCAAGCTGCCGTGAATAGCAAACTGTGATTGGATTTTTATTTGATTTCATATAAGAATTTAAGATTCTTCAGAACTCAGAAGTAATTGAAAGAGCATCTTGTATAAAACCTTGAGAACATTTACGGAGGAAAAAAAAAGAATCGTAAAGGCTTGGTTGATGTGATACAACATGAAACATGATATTAGAGCTTTAATATCTGTTCAAGGCTGCATTTTGGATTTGATGGCATCAATCTTAGTAAGAGCTCGAACAAGACATGGTTAGGATGAATAGAAGAGGTAGATGGATTTTTTCCACCAATATAATTTCAATTGGTTTGCCTGACCTGCATGGAAGCATACGTTGTCCAGGAAATCCAGGTATCTCATAACATTAGCCAGCAGTTTCAGTGAGGTAGATGAAAATGTATCAGATGGATGAACACAAAACTAACAGGTAAGCCCCTAGGGTCTTTTATGTCAATTTTGATGAGAATGTTCAGGCTAAGATATCAGTGTAAGGAACTACTAAGGAGTTAGCAGGGAGAGGACTTGATATGTCAATGTGGAACCAGAAGTTGACATTCTCTAAAGTCACCCTCACCTGGAAGCAAATTTGCCGACCACCCAATTTTGCCCACTAATATGCCCACCTTCTTATCCTACTGACATATGTCATTTTTCTAACCATAGCCATTGTTTTCAACCATAGTTTATCAATTAACATTAAAGTAATTCTTTCATTAAAGATCATACTAATAAATCAGAAAATGCTTTTGAAAGTAAAATGAAGAATCATCCGGAGCTGGTAAGATCGCACCATCGGTTATCGGCTTTGCCGGCCAAAAGTATTTCCGAAACTCTACTGGGTTAGTTTTGCAAAGTTTAGAATAAACAACATGGAAGAAGAATTCAATTTTCATTGGGGGCTTTCAAGAGGGGAAATTGATAGTTAACTCCAGTCGAAGAACTTGATGGGTTGGGGAGAGGTTTTGATGCAGCGGAGGATTCGATAGCTGAAGAGAAACAAAGAGAGGACCAGAGATGAGAAGGTCATGGGGTGGAGTTGATGATTTTATAATGCTTGAGTGGTTTTGTTGGTCTTGAATTTCGGCAATCTATTTCAATGGGTCCTCGTTACTGCCTAGAGGAGAAGTAATAGACTAATAGGTGATGCATTGGGGTGAGAATGTTTGAGGGACCTGGGTTTTGGAGGGAGTGGCCGGCGTGCCTGAGAATAGAAGTTGCAGGGTGAGGTCACTGAGGTGTATAGTTGTGGTTAGGTTCAAGTATGAATTAATATAAAATATTAATGTTAGAAAAAATTGTGATTTCTTATTGTATATGTATATTGTTATATCCTAGTTGAAAAAATGGACAGATGTTAGTAGGATAATAGGGTGGGCATCAAAGTGGGCAAATTATGGTGGTAGGCAAATTCGCTTCCCCCTCACCTAGAAATATAAATAGGGAAGAAATAGTTGAAAACGCAATGATTAGCAATAGACTCTAACAACAATGTCATCGCTTGTACTAACTGTCACAATTGAAACAACCACCTTATGTCTCCTTTCTTACAGTCTACTGATGTCAGATGTGTCCACTAGAACCTTTATTGGGGGATTCCTGTGATTTTCATTTCATGAGTGTAAGTAATACAGGTTCAGAGAATCAGAATGCAAATCAAATGATGATTTCCTCTACAATTTATGAGTTTAAATGCTGCCTAATGTATATATTTGTGTCAAACTTCTATTTGTTCCCTAATGTTTGTACTTGATCCATGTATAGCCCAGTGTTTTTTCTCTACCTAATTTCTTCATATACCGGTGCTTCATTCATGATTAAGGGGCTGCATTTAGATTTCATAGGATTCAAATTATTAATAAGTAGGCGAATGTTACCTGTGGAGATGCTTGAAATGAATGAATGAGGTAGATAAAGAAATTGACCGATTTTGCTGCAATAGGTTGGGATCAGATATAACCTTTCTTAGCCAGGGTACCTATAAAACGATATCATCAGCCAATGAGTTCATTGAGGTTACTGACAGTGGATTGGATGGAGCAGAGAAGGGTACAGCCATAAGGGTAATGGCCTTTTTTTGCAGTCGTGAGGTTCAGACCAAGTTATTATTATGAGAAACTAGATTGAAAGCACATCCATGAGAACAGTATGCCAAGATTGAATTAGATGACATTCTCAAATTGTCAACCTTGGCAACATCAGAAACATTAAACGCAACCTTACACATCCCAAAATTGAATTATATGAAATTCTCAAAATTTCAACCTTACCAATATTGATCTTATATTGGTAAGGTTGAAATCAATATTGGTAAGGTTGAAATTTCTAAGAACTCATTTTTCGTCTTATATTCTAAATGCAACCTATTTACTGCAAATATTCATTTAATTAGAATGGTGATTCTATTGAGACTTCTTTTCAGTTCTCATTAACTGATGCATAGTGAGATGAGTTTTTTTAAGGAAATGGGAAACTCTCATAGGAAAGAACATGGATAGATTTATAGTATGTGGGAATGATCAGGTAAATCAATCTGCCATTAAATTACTGTAGAAGTCTAATCCTCTTTTCCATATTGAGATGTACTTAAGTCCTCATTATACAGGGCATGTTGTTTCACCAAGCTGTGTCCTTCCTTTGACTGAAGAAAATGTGGAGAAAGTCTTGGACGAAGTACGACCTAGTTTGATGGCAGATGGCGGAAATGTGGCACTACATGAAATAGATGGACTTGTAGTGGTATTAAAACTAGAAGGAGCTTGTGGATCATGCCCAAGCTCGACGATGACACTAAAGATGGGAATTGAAACTCGCCTGCGTGATAAGATACCAGAGATTTTGGAAGTGGAGCAAATTTTGGACACTGAGACGGGCCTCGAGTTGAATGAGGAAAATGTCGAAAAGGTTAAACTTATTTTCAAATCTTACAAATCCTAACATGTAAAATATCTAAATCTTGTTCACAGACTCAGTGCAAATGTTTGGTTCAAAGCTAATGTCCAGCTTCCATCTTTTCAGCTTCTTGCTGAGATTAGGCCATATCTGGCTGGCACAGGTGGTGGAATTCTGGAGCTTGTAGAGATCCAAGACTACATTGTTAAAGTTCGGTTAAGTGGACCAGCAGCTGGGGTCATGACAGTTCGTGTTGCTCTAACTCAGAAATTGAGAGAAAAAATACCTGTAATAGCAGCTGTGCAGCTGATAGAATGATCTAAAAATTTATTGTGAATTTGTGATGCAGAGATGGGTGAATTGTTCAGAACATTTCTTAAAGGTGCGAGTTTAACATCGAAACCTGAATATAGTACATATGGTAAGTAGCTTCTTTATAACATACAAACAAGATACCATGTCTTTTTATTTGGTCAATGTTATGAAGACTTGAAATTGGCTGTAAAGAAACCAAAGTCTCACTTTAACGTACAGTTTGAACATGCTACAACAGAAACCATAGAATATTATTACATAATGCTATTCTATAGTAGAACGGGATGATTCTTAGAAAAAGAAAAAGATAGTAGAACAGGATGGCTGCTCAATGTCTTGTACCCTGAGGATATAACTGTTAATTTTACATATCGGTAAATTAAACTTTGGTAATAGTAATCATCATCCTCTGTCTCGTGATCTGTTGAACCTCCTTGCAACGGCAGCAATGGCTGCAAGAAACACAACACCAGTTAAAAGTTGGAAGCCAACACCAATGCCAACATACACTAGGACCTGGGGAGAAAGATAAAATATACGGTACCCTCTCACCAAATGATTAGTTGGTTTTCAATATCTTATCAATCATTTAGTGTGTCCTCAGCTAATTTGATTCATTCTTTTTTGTACAAGTTCTCTTTCCTCATTTGTTTCTATTTTTTCTTTGTGGTGGAATCATGGATATCTTGGAGATCGGAAAATACATCGTCAAATTATGATTAACTGCTCCACCAGCTGTTGTCATGTCAGTTACTGAATTTCAGCCTCATTCCTTACAGGAGAAAACCTGGTATCGTGGTTGTGCACCGGCGGATCTTATTACAAGCTTAGGGATGCTCAAGCATCCCCAAGTCAATTAGAAAGACAAAAAAAATTGGTATTAATTTTTTTTAATTAAGACTAGCATCCCATACTCTTTCCTACACTGAATCCCTCCACCAACACTTATACATACACACCCACACCCAATTTCCTCCCACACCAACATCTCTAATCTCACACGGAACACCAATTTTTTTTTCTTTTTATCTCTTGTGTCTTCTTCTCCTTTCTTTTTCTCTATAAAATTAAATCTCTAACCCTAAAAACTAAAGCCTAATTCTTAAATTAGAGTGATTAACTTCACGATCTCCACTCCTCTAGTGAGCACTGAATGTCATGATTGAATTGGGGATTTTCCCATTTGGGATTTCTGGCTTTCTACGTTTGCTTTCCATTCACCCTCGGTTACATATGTTTGGAGGTATTTTGATGCAGATAATGTAAAACAATCAGTTCAAAAGTGAATCACATAGTATTTTGAGTACATTGTCAAAAACAATTTTTGCCTTCGGCCAAATTTCAAATCCTCCATAAATTACAATTCTAGATCAAGCATCCCCTAAACACCGTTTAAGATCCGCCACTGGTTGTGCACACACTAGCTAGAATGATGAATGGCGTCAAATGTGAATGTACTGTAAATTTGTGATCCAGAGAAAATGTTTGGGACATTTTCTTTTTGTAGAAGTATACTGATCTACACTTGAATATCAATTGCCAATTTGCCATCAAACATCTTCCTCCTTGAGCAAAAGGTAGAACAGTTCATAAAAACTAGTATACCCTTGAGAGGGTTTTATAACTGAAGGCGGAAGAACTTGATTCTCCAAGTTCTGTTTGATTTTGTGAACCACTGAATAATCAAAGCTGTACCTGTTACACATTGAGAAAGCAATATATATAAATTCAGTAGTCACATCGCTTGATTTCTTCACGCCCTTCATTCACCATGTTAAACATAGTTTATCCCAAAGTGGATGGTCTAAAAATATCAAAATGGAAGCTTGTCTAGCCCCAGAGGGAAGGTTTCAAGGTCATAATCCCAAACCTCAGATTGGTGATGAAATGCCCCAGGGTAAGGAATCTGCAAGAAACAAGCTTTCGTGATGAAATGTTTGGGAAATGTTGGTAATAGTGAAAGCCCTCTCCAGATTGCCACAATTGACACTTCTCCATGATGAAATCTATAAGGAGCTTTGAGTCCCCTTCCATACCAATTTGAGTCGTGCCATTCCTGCAAAGCCTAGAGATGCCCCTCACTCGCACATTGCCAAACGAAGGTTTATGACTTGAGGTCGCCTCTCGCACACAATAATGGAAGATGTTTTTGGGATCACTATTTGGTCAGACTTCTTCGGCGACTTGTACCTTAAGTTGTAAAGAGTCTAAAGTTTATGACTTGCAGTATACACATAATTATGTTACATTAATAACCGTGGGAAATCAAGATTACAAGATGCTACTATATTTACCAGCAGGATGGCTACTCAAAATGTCTAGTAGCCGCTAAAGTACAACATATCCTGCTCACTTGGTAACAACATAAGTTCTATTAATAGTAATCATCATCTTCTTCATCTCTTGAAGCATTGAATCTCCTTGCCACAGCAGCAATGGCACCAAGAAACACAGCTATAGCGAACAGTTGGAAGCCACCACCAATGCCAATAGCAACACTAGGACCTGGGGCGAAAAATGAAAATGGTGACCAACCCCACCCACCATAGTATGGTGATCCATAACCATACCCATAACCACCGACTAATGGCGGAGCAACAGGAGGATTGATGTATATATTGGTCCTACAAAAGAAACATAAACCATTACAAAGGGAAGTCAAAAATATTGATTTACATTCATATTGCATAAAATGGTTGATTTAATTCATCGCTGTGAGAATATGAAAGTCTGATACATCCCAAGATTGTAGATGCAAGTCCTCTTTAATCATATTTATGGCCTCCCCGTTATGTTACTGAACATTTTTAGAACCAAGGTGTATGGAACTTTCTTCAGATAATCAGCATTATGCCCTAACTACCTCTACTCAGTGGTAAAAAAAATGGCTTAGCAGTCTGACAAAATATACAAGCAAGCATATAAGCAGTCAAGTCCGTCGTTCAAATTATAAAAAACATATAAATGGCAGATACCGCCTAGATTGTACAATACGCATATTAATGCAGCAGATGGAAATGAATTGTCAAACAAAAGGTTCGATATCATGTCAGACAATGATCGTATATGTGCTTAAGAACCCTTACAAGCCAGCTTAGGGTAATTATATTATTAACTGAAAACCAAATTGACTGTCGCAAATTACACCTATCTGATTCTCTCCTTGAACCTGAAAAGGAAGCCCTCAGTTCTCAAGTTGATCCCTTCTCTCAACTAGGAGTGAAGAAGAAAGATCTCCCAAACGCCAATTTGAATTAAGAGCTGTGAAAATTTCAAGAGCAATTCCTTCTGGTGTAGGACCATTTTAATTCAAGTCAATTATATTTGTGACAGTCAGGGTCCAGAATCTTTGACAGAAGAATTTGTTTCACATCTACCTAGCTGATATATAATTTGTAAGTAACTTATGTTTCAGAAGACTTAAAATCCAGTGCCAAATTAATGGCAAACTATAAACACTAATGAATCACTGATTTCCAAAGTCAGTGCAAAATTGTAAATGCCAGTGGTTTTGAAAGACATTCATAACATTGACGTTAAGTTCTTATGTAGTTCCCAGAACTCAAGTAATTTATGTGAAGATACAGCTCTTAGGAGAAATAAAATAATGTACTAGCTATACAACATTTGAAAAGGGTCTGTAACTTTAATTTCTATTGTCCTTCAAGAGCTGAGTGTCTTTGTGAAGCATTGAAGCTCTAAATGTTAACCAATCGATTAGCATCTAACAATACCTGGTCAGCTAACATTAATTTTTCCAGACACTTTTCTCATTTAGAGCAGGCATACATACAACTCTCACACACCACCAATGATCTTCAACTATGAGAATGCAGCGGATGAGAGCTGGAGGTTAAATTTAAGTTGGTAACAATTTTAGATAATGACTGAACATCAAACGTCAACTGCTCAATAAAACAGTATAATTCAACAATGTTGATCCTCTGAGGGTAGTACTGTAATAGAGCCACTGATTGAAACCCAAGGTGATTGCTAAAACAAAACCCATCTTATTATTCGTTGATGACCAGAAAAGGTTGACCTCAGTACTTCAACAGTGATAAAATTTTCAGTAAGTCAACTTGAATTACCGAACCTTGAACTTGAAAAGTTCAAGAGCATTGTCTTCCCATACAGGGATAAATTTTCAAAAGAGAAAATGCAGTTGCCACAGTGAAGCCTAAAGTTACCATTAGATTCTCTAGTAGCAAAGAAATAAGTTTCACAGCTTATCGAACTCTTTAGAATTTGTAGACCACCAAGTATAAAAATCATATTAGATTTGTTTCACCTAAAGTCTCGTTTCACAATATTATAAGAACCATGCTTATCACAGCTTATCAATATTAGAACTTGTTTCCTAATGTCTGGGAGAAAGTATAAGAAACCTTTATTAGATTAGAAACAGGATAATAGGCAATTAGGCATAAATGGAAGTTAGTGGATCAACATCTAATTATGAAAACAAAATATATGTTACAAAAAAGGAGATTGCTTTAGGACACCCATTTTCTAACTCAGAAAAATGAAGCTCTCATCTCTAAATAGCTAGTTGATAGCTCAAAGCCTATAGCAGTAATAATAATTATCACTTGGCAATAGTTTGTACAACCAATACTAGGCATATACCTGTTGATCATCACAACCATTTGGCCCAGCTAAATCACTAATTTCCAAAATAAACTTGTATAGTATCAGATTACCTGGAATTGTTATTGATCCTAGGGGAGGAAGACCGAGGTGCCGAAGACCGAAACGCCTGACCGCCAACTCTACCCCCACTCTTGGCAGCTGAAGCATCATCAACAGAGCCTAGAGTCAACACACCAGCTGCCAATGTCACCATTGCCAGCTTTGCAAATTGGTTCTCTTTCTTTCTGGGAAATATATCAACACATAACAAAAATTCACATCAAACTAAACAGTAACTAGAATAAGAATCAAGCTTTGAAAACAAAAACCCAGTTTAGTAAAGCAAACCAATTCTAGCGTGCAAGTACCTGTAAAGGCCTTTCTGATGATCATCATCTGATGAGGAGCTTCTTTTGCATGAGATAGTGTTTGGTGCAGTGAAGAACTTAGTTTTGGGTTTGTGGGTCTGAGGAATGAGAGCGTTTGCAAGAAAGCTTTGCTGGGATGAGGCGACAGACATAATTACTTGTTTTCTGGGCTGTTAATTGTCAGTTGTTTCTCTTTTTGCTGCTAGAGGTGTTCATCCATTTCCATGATTCCAGCAAAACCACGTGGCGTGATATTAATGGCCTGGCAAGTAAAGAAGATTGACACATATTTTGGCTCACATTGTCAACACGGTCAAAACTCAAATGGTCGTTTATGCATCAATTATTTTGATTTGAAACATCATTTGCACCAATAGCTAAATGCACCTCAATTTTTTTAAATTGATTTTTCAACTCACAGCAATTTTGGAGGTGTAATAAGCAATGAAAGTTGTTGATGCCTAAAAATTTGGTTAAGAGACCCAATTCATATCTCGAGTCCAATAAGCGAATAATGTCGTAATTATCACGCCATGCATGTGGACCCTGACCACAATCAAGCATTTGAGGCTTGTAAGAATGAGTGTGGTGTAGAAGGTAACATAAATATATGAGACTCATTCTTAGTTTTTGGCTTGTCGGTAATTTTGGAATTTGGAGACCAAAATTTATACTTAAACCCAATTCTAATTATGGGCCAATGAAGAAGAGAGAAAGCCCAAAAAAATACCCAAACTAGCTCAAAACTTTAAAACCAAACAAAATAGCAAAACTCAAACATAGGATTCTCTCTCATAAAAAGACTCAATCCTAGCAACAATTGCAGCAAAATCCTGCAATAATATTCCCAACATGAATCTTGCAGCAAACACAACAATATGAATCCTAGAAAAGAGACCAAAGGATTCATATAAGCCAACCTAAGCCACCACCACTATAAATTGAGAGTTATAGTTGTTGTGAGGGGGGAAGAAAACACAAAGGCTAACACCAAGAAGCCACCAAGCTCTCCTATTCTAAAACATAGAAACCATGATTCCCAGCCAAGTCCTTTCTCAGAAAGATCCCTAAACTGATCCATATTCAACCCAAAAGCCATAGACAAGCCATGAAACAACTCAATCAATTCCCCACTACATGTCCCAATAACCCATCTCTAATCCAATACCTTATCAATTACAACCCAAGCTTCATGACTGCCTTAGAAACTCTTCTTCACTACAATCATGTTTTTCCATCTCCCACACCGCACACATCTTGCCAAGCTTTTTTAGACGATTTAATTCAATGTTGTGAATATGCAAGGAGCTGTCGGGAATAAACAACAACAAGCTTCATAGGCCTCCTTGTCCTTTGAGGTTTGTTGGGCCTAGTTTCATCTTACTCAGACGAAGAGGATTGAAATGGCCAGCCTCACTAATAATCATGCCGTACAGGTTTGGTCAAAACCCCCTCTTACAAAGGTACACTTAATTATTTTAGAGGTGCAAATAGAACTATCCATTAATTAAATTGTTTTCGTTTCAATAAGGGAAAAGAAGTTTGCCAATTACACAACCTCAATTATGGAACTCAAAATTATAGTCTCTAGAGTAGAGAGAGGTAAGCTTCAATTCCAAGCACCAACAGTTGAAGAACGCTTGAGATAAGCTAGTGCATCCGGCATAAAAATTTGTTTCAAGCCAATTTAGAGAAGCCAGCAAGATGTTCGATATCTTGTAAGATGGTAAAAATGCGGCAAGGAGTGCCATTATTGTTGTTGAGACGATCAATAATCAAGACATTTGAAAAGTTTAACCCTAAGTTTAGGAAACCGTACGTACCATGCAAGCTAGAAACCTGCACGAAGGCCAACTCATAAGGCGAAAGCTTCAACTAGAATCAACTACCATTGTTTCTGTATAAGCTATAGTAGAGAAATCTAGCTTGATGATCGCAAATTACAAAACCTCCAGCATCTCTGTCATTGTGGCTAATTGAATCATCATCGCGCGCATCCTCGCCACAAGCCGTTTTTAATGATCTTGCCATGCATCGAGCTTTTCCACAAGGATCAACAATCCTCGAGTTGCACCAATCTCCACCAGCAAACTTCTTGATCCCAAATTGTAATTCGACGCAAAAAGCACCACATACTTTGTCGTACAAAGATCAACCTGCTCATATTGATGATGTTCGAAATCCCCCGCCTACCATCCTCCCAATACAAAATCCTGAAAGCTTTCCCCGTGATCTTTAATCCCATGCAATTTATTCCATGTCTGGCAGCCAGCGCAATCACAAGGCTATGCCGCTGCTAGCATTGGTTACCGCCAACCAGCCTTTCCATTTTACAAGTCTAATATGAGTAAGAACAAGCTAAACTCCACATCATAGAAGCACTAACCGAGAAACCCCTTAAACATTGCTAGCCACAAACTGGTAGAAGTTGGGATTCGAACGTTAAACATGGGGGTTTAATAATACAAAGCCATTTTGACCAAAATCATATAACACCGTTCTCAAAAAAAAAAAAAAACTGTATGTATAAAAAGTAATTATTAATAAAAATTCAAAGAATTGAAACTTGCATTAAAGAATTGTCACCAAAAGAAGCAAACTCGTATCTGCTGAAAGAGCGAAAACGGGACGAATCATAGCTAGCCGCTGTCGAGTACGTGCGCTCCCTAACGAATTTAGGAGACGAGAGTACGACTACTCTTTCTACAATACGTTATATCATGCATTCAACCACGGAGCTAGGGGTGTATGTTGTAGCACGCGCCATCTTTTTAGAAGGAAAAAAAAACATTCACATATGTCTTATAGAAGCCCACTACTAAATACATTAAATGAGTCATGAACTCGTGATCTTGGCTATGAAGCAAGGTTGGGCTAACTATATATATATATATCTCTACTAGAGTGAACCTTTATTGTGAAATTACGGAATGAAGTTCTAATTTTAGCACATTTTTCGGTCAAATGTTTTCATCACAAATGATTCAATATTTAGATATGCTATTAAAGAACATCTCTACAAAGTTTCATCCAATTCGGTTATCGTTAAGATATTGAAATTAGATTAAATTAATGAACGAATTAAAACTATTTAACGTGAACCGTTCGTGTAAATCTCTATTTTGAAAGCTCAAACCATTGTTAAATTGGATGAAACTTTGTAGAGATGATCTTTAATAACATACCTAAATATTAAATCATTTGTGATGAAAACATTTGACCGAAAAGTGTGTCAAAATTAGAACTTCACTCTGTAATTTTAGAGTAAATGTTCACTCTGAATAAGTACTATATATATATATATGAGTAATTTCAATAGTTCATGCCAATTTAGAGATGCTAATATAGACCGGCATGTACGTTTGTTTTAATAACGTATTTGTGTGCTGATAGAGTAGTATTAAAGGAGAAAGTCCAGCTAGATTAGAGCTATCTCACACATCTATTTCTGGTTTATCTGATTAGGGAGCATATGTTCGAGCTATGTGCAGTATGCGATCAAAAAGCTTGAAAATATTAATCTTGATCTGCCCCCTTAAACTTATATGTCTCTAGTTTTGGGAATCAAACAAGATCCACTACCAGTCACCGCCACCTCCTTCACCACCAACACCGTACCACCATAATACATGATTTCGAACACCGTAAGCTCGTGAAGAAGGCAAAGGCCTCAACCACAAAACTAAAGGGAAAGCGAGTCCCTC
The DNA here is from genome assembly GCF_933775445.1 of Argentina anserina. NCBI lineage: Eukaryota > Viridiplantae > Streptophyta > Magnoliopsida > Rosales > Rosaceae > Argentina > Argentina anserina. The sequence continues at coordinate 6,493,766 of NC_065875.1, forward strand.
AACTTGTATTTCTAATAACTTGTATTTATAGACAAGACTTACACACAAGTTAAATTCAATAGTTTTTTTGAACAAAAAAAGAAAAGAAACTACAAATAAGCCCCTCTAACACGACTGTTAGGAGTTAAATCAAGCTGAATATATAATTGAATTAAAATTGTTTTTTCTCTATTGTCAAATTTTGAAATATGCTAGAAACTAAAAAAGAAAAAAACATTGACTTTTGATGGAGGAGTAAATGACAAACAAGTACAATAAGATAAAAAAATAATTATAGATATAACAAACGAAATAACAAGATCAAAGTATGACTGTATGAAACTAATCTGAATTAACTAGAACTCGAAGAGTCGTAACCGCAAAGGAAAATTTAAAAAACTCAAAACTCTCTACTTTACCTTAACCTTATATGTAAATAATATTATTTTTAACTAAAAAAATATACACGGTTTTTTATTTTCAGGAGCCTACCTATGTTATGAGCTCTAGGCAACCGCCTGCTAGGCCTAGTTCTAGGGCCGGCCCTACCCTCCCCACCTCCTACGGCTCATCAACGGTCCGGGTTCGGTCCGGCCCGGCCCGTCCCATGAGTGGCGGGCCCGTGTCGGGCCTTAGTAAATTTAAATAAGTGTCAGACCGGGTATTTTCCCAAATTTAAAGATCCAAGCCCGCCCACCTAAAGCGGATCTTGCGGGCCTTACGAGTTTGTATTAGAAAAAAAACATAATATTCTAATTTAAGGGTTTGAAAAAATAAAAGAATTATTAGAAAACATTCTAAAAAAAAGTCACAAATAAATTCTAATTTCGAAATATTTGTCGATCGACACTAGTAGATGTGATCGATATATATATTTAGGGATCATGTAAAAATCTCATCGTTTTGAACATGATTTGACCGTCCGTACCTACGGTCAATAAAAAAAGAAGCGTTTTGACATAATAAGACTTTATTGACCGGGGCCTTGCTAAATGGGTTTCCTCGTTGCGACCATACACGATTGGTGATAAAAATGAGGTGATTTCAAATATGTAAACAAGTTTCCACATTCGCATCTTGGTAATGAGTCACCCCTTATGGCATATTAGTGTTTTTTTTTGTTTACCAGAAATTCTGACAGTCAAACAAGGTCCGAATTGAATGAAATTTTAAAATAGTCACTAAATATATATATCGATCACATCTGATGGTGTCAATCGATTCCGAGAAGTTTCATTAATATAGTCGCTTCATAATGTGATAGTTTTATTATAAACCTAATATAAAGTTTATGATACATTAGTAGACACTTCGGTGATATACAACTTTAGTTCGAAATATGGTCGATCGACACCAGTAGATGTGATCGGTATATATATTTAGGGAACCTGTAAAAAATTTGTCCGGTTTGGACATGGTTTAACCATTCGTACCAACGGTCAACTAAAAAAAAGTTTTTTGACATATTGAAACTTCATTGACCAGGGCTTTGCCACATGAGTTTCTTCAGTGCGACCGTGCACGATAGGTAACAAAAATTAGGTGATTTCAGATATACAAACTACTTTCGACGTTCACATATTCGTAATAGGTCATCTTTTAAGCCATATTAGTGGTGTTTTCGATTTACCGAAAATTCCGACGGTCAAACGAGGTTCGAATTGGATGAAATTTTTACATGGTCACTAAATATATATACCGATCACATCGGCTGGTTTCGATTGATCATGAGAAGTTTTCTTCATATAGTCGCTTCATAATGCGATAGTTTTATTCTAAACCTAATGTAAAGGTATGATACATTAGTGGACACTTAGGTGATCACCAACTCCAATTCAAAATATGGTCGATCGACACAAGCAGATGTGACCGATATATATATTTAGGAACCTCGTAAAAATTTCGTCCGTTTTGGAGAGGGTTTGACCGTTTGTACCTACTGTCAACAAAACAAGAGGCGTTTTGACATATTAAAACCTCATTGACCGGGGCTTTGCTAAATGAGTTTCCTCAGTGCGACCGCGTATGATATGTAACAAAAATTAGGTGATTTCATATATGCAAACGGCTTTCGGCATTCGCATTTTTATAATGGGTCCTCCCTTGGAGCATATTAGTGGTGTTTCGGTTTACCAGAAATTCAGGCGGTCAAATGAGGTCTGAATTGGATGAAATTTTTACAGGGTCACTAAAATAATATCTATATCGATCACATCAGATGGTGTCGATCAATCCCGAGAAGTTTCTTTCATATAGTTGCTTCATAATGCGATAGTTTTATTATAAACCTAATATAAAAGTTATGATATATTAGTGGACACTTTAGTGATTGTTCAGTTCGAAATATGTTCGATCGACACCAACATATTTGATCAGTATATATATTTAGGGAACTCATAAAAATTTCGTCTGTTTTGGACATTGTTTGATCGTCTGTACCTATGGTCAACTAAAAAAGAGGCGTTTTGACATATTAAAATCCTCATTGACCGAGGCTTTGCTAAATGGGATTCTTTGGTGTGACCGCACACAATCGGTGAAAAAATATAGGTGATTTTAGATATGCAAACGGTTTTCGGTGTTTGTATTTTGGTAATAGGTCTTCCTTTATGACATATTAGTATTGTTTTCGATTTATCAGAATTTTCGACGGTCAGACGAGGTCCAAATTAGATGAAATTTTTACATGGTCACTAAATATATATACCGATCATATCGGTTGGTGTTGATCGATCCAGAGAAATTTTGTTCATATACTTGTTTCATAATGCGATAATTTTATTCTAAATCTAATAAAATCGAGTTTATACGGGCCGGGATTTGCGGCTTTTGGCGGGCCAGGCCCATAGTCCGGACCGGGTTGGGTTTCACCCCTCTAATCTAAACCCGGCCCTCTACCAATGAAAACGGAATTTGACGGGCTTTCTCATGGACTGGGCCAGATAAAAATTTATGAGGCTTGCAAGTATCCGAAGACTTTTGAGATCCGCGGGCTAAGATGAGGCCTACCACCTCCTAGGGAAACATTTTACTTCCCTAATTGATTTATTTCTTTCCTTTCCGGTTACGTGGCGGCCTAAATCAAAATTAATGGACCCCGTTTCGAGCCAAAGTTTCAAAATTCTACACGTGGTATGGACCAGTAGTGCTACTCAGTAATAGTCCTTTACCAAAAGCCTAAATTCCAGGGGTCAGGGCACCCACAAGAAAAAACTAACAAAGATAACTTAATTTGCATGCATGATTTCCGCGAGTCATGGGTTGTGAGCCCTCGGAGATGAGAATATTGGAAGATCGAATAGTATTCACCAGACAGCAGTGAAAGTTGTACTGCTACCGTCTTCTACGTCGTCGATCAACTCCCAGCTACTACATTTGTTGTCACTCAACTGTAGACAATGCACATGCAGATAACTACTCGATCGATGATGCTTGTCCTACTACATTGAGATCGATTGAATGACAGTGCTTTGTATTACGTGTTTCTTCCCGTCGATCACTACATCAGTTAGTGTACGGTTGAGCAACTACTGTAGAAGTCGACAGTTTTCTTCTTCTTCTTCTACCCGTCAGACTTGAAATGCACTATACCCATGCCAGCCTTGGACGTCCACTTCATATATGAGGTCGATCGACTCATAAGAAGGTCGAGCGATATGAGTCTATGACATGCATGATTCTCTCAACCAGTGGCGGATCTAGAATATTTTGTCAGCCAAGGCAAAATTTCAGCACACCAAATGTTATAAAAGCACCTATAAACCAGTAGACTTTTAGTTAAATCAGTTCATTCAAACTAACAAATCATCATCATTAAACATTCAATTTCAGACAAAAATTTGTATTATAATAAAAAAATAGAAAAGCTGAATAAGATCGGATAGAGTTTAGGTGTGCGAATTGAATCATGCTAATTAATAATACACACTTAAAAGAATTAAAAAGAGAAAATAGATGAAGTTGGGGTCTCAAGGTTCTGGAGAGATCGTTTCTCACAACAAGCTTCAATCAGAAGAGAACTAGTCTTAAACCTCTTAATACATATAGTGTCATTCTTGTAGGTTTTTTTGAAAATGACGTCGTTTTATTAACGAATAGCCTAAAAACAACGTCATTTGGAGATATAATCACGAAAAAATATATATATAAAAGGATGCCTGCAAGATGGAGTGGGATCCTCTCTTAATGCCCCTATCCTAATATTGCCTAACGAAAAAAATCTCAACCGTCTAGTTTTATTGAATGGCCAGATTTAGCACCTCACTTTTATCTCTAGCTTTCTCTCACCTTTCTCCCTCTTCTCTCCCTCTCTCACAGGCTCTGAACCCCTCTCCATGGACCATGCGAGAGCCCAGTAGATGAGATGACGAGATTGTAGCTTACACTTCCATATCTTCCTCATCCTCTCCTCTCTCAAATTTTCCATCGTCTGTCTTCTCCCCTGATCTATTGTTCAAATGGGTAGAATTTGACAATTTCAAATCTGATAAAGAAAAGAGATGAGCAAGGTGAGAGAAAGATGGAAGAGGCAATGATTAATTTCCTTGCTCTGCAACACCCTAAGCAAAAACCCAGAACTGTAATGGAAAATTTGTTTTAAGAAAAGACCATGAGTAAGGAGAGGTAGTCATTAAGTAATCCCAGGAAAAACCCAATTATTCATAGAAACCTAAAACATTAACAACCTACATCCAACACCCTGCACAATAATCCCAGAGAAACGAGTATTCTTCTCTCTGAAAAAGATACGGAGATTAGGAGAGGGCAATCGTAGCTTTGTAGGATGTGATAGAGAATGTGTTTTTTTGGGTGATATGATAGAGAATTTGGATGAGAAGGAGATGGGAGAATAGATTTCAGATTTTTCCTAAGCTAAACATCTTGGCCGTTGATTATGATCTGACGGCTCATATTCTCTCATTAGGCAATAAGAGGAGATGAACATTAGGAGAGGATTCTGGTCCCTGCAAGTCGTCTTCTTCCCCAACCTTTTGCCCAATTCTACCATGGAAACAAAGCTTGACTGCAGCAAAACTATAAATTTCAAGGTGATTAACAAAAACCCAGCCTAGGGAGCTGCCTAGGCTTGCCCATGAATGGATCCGCCACTGTGTACGTACATTGATCTATTTTCTCTTTCTAATTCTTTTAAGTGTGTATTATTCAATTAGTATGATTCAATTCACACACCTAAACTCTGTCTGATCTTATTCAGCTTTTCCATTCTTTTATTATAATACAAACTTTTGTCTGAGATTGAATGTTTAATGATGATGATTTGTTAGTTTGAATGAATTGATTTAACTAAAAGTCTACTGGTTTATAGGTGCTTTTATAACATTTGGTGCTTGTTGAAATTTTGCCTTGGCTGACAAAATATTCTGGATCCGCCACTGTACGTACGTGGCTTTAATTGAGTGAACTACCCTAAATCATTCATGTCTACATCTTATTTCTCTGTACTGTAATCGTCTTTAAAGGTCACTTGGACTTTGGTATCCAAACGTTGGCATCGGATAATTCAAGACCTTTCTTTCTTCTATTGCAATTATGGTGCTGAAAGTGCATTGTTAAGAATGATTAGGCTGCAGGAGGTTCCATATAAGCAGATTGCGCAAGTCGGTTACACAGCAAGCCTCATTTTCCTTTCTTTATCTCGCAAGTAAAAGAAATGTGCAACTAAGAGGAGATACACACAGTAGGCTTGAAGGCTTCCTAAGAAGTATAGGATTTGTCAAGAGGAGTGAGCTGTGTGATATAAAATGAAGGGAAAAATGCAAGAGAAACCCTTGAAAGAGTAGGGAAAAACTGAAAAAAGAGTACCAGTGGAGTCATGTGAAGACATTTAATTATACAGAGTGGGGTTTCCATGTCTTTGTTTCCAAGTGCACATGGGATAATGTCCTTTCTATTGCGTATAGGTGTAAAAGAAAGAAATTTTAAGCATGTGCAGCCATGTGCATTTCCTAGCTAGTTGCAGCCAATTCAAATTAATCTGTGCTAAACTGTAGCCCTTCTACTCTTCTAATCAGAATTATCAGTTATTTGTTATAAGTTATAACTGCATCATTATCAACCTGGCCAGTGGCCACCTATAAAACTAGCCCTGAGGTTTCCTTCTAGTTCACCACCATCATCAATACCACCCTTGCAAGCTAGCTTTTATCTTCTCATTCATTTCTCTTTTCTTTTCTGCAACGGTAATGATGAGCTAGGCAAATGGGTAAGCAACAGAAACGAGTTTACTCTCTGCAAGCCAACAGATCGGTGTGTTCTTCTGTGTTTGCAAGAAGATATGTGAATTACTTATTGCCAGCTCTGAAGAAGAACAAAGAAAACGAGGAGTGCTCTAACTCTGATGTTCATGAGTTGGAGAAAATTATTGGGTACCAAGTGAACATGGCGATGGTGCTGTCTGCATCAACCCAACGCGAGTTTGCCTGGATGCGCGCTTTGAAACAGAATCTTGAAACGAACTGTGTCAATGGTAAGAGATTTTCGCTACCTCATCCTCGTGTTTCGAAACCTTTGAGTTTTCTGCGAAACCCTAGATGCAGTGCAAGTAATAATAAGATGAAGAATTACTGCTCCTCCAATATGAGTAAGAGAGTGAGACCGAATTTCCGAGCAAGAACAACTTTAACTATCAAGAAAATTGAAAAGAAAGACGAAGAGGCAGAGATGATTAGCACGAAGATGGTATCACTAAGAAGGCTTTTACCTGGAGGGAGTGAGATGGTTGACGATGAATTGCTCGAGGAAGTAGGAAGTTACGTCACTTGTCTCCAGCTCCAGGTGACTATTCTTCGGCGTCTAGTGGGATCGATCGAGGACGTTGATTAGTTAATTACTTACTTTGTTAGCATAATCCCTTTTGTTTTTAATTAAGTACTATTGTTATCTTTCAATTTAAGGTAATTAGCCGGTTAGGTGTGCAAAGTATGCCCGGTTATATGTGTATGTGTACATTACTGTTTGAACATGAAGACTATAATCGTGCTTAAGAATACAAACTTATCTACGTACAGCAGCAGCAGTGCTGTATCACAAGTTGTACTTGGGAGCTAGCTAGGATTTTGGTATATTAGTACGTCGTTCTCCCTCTTCTATACATTTGCCCTCTTTGATTCATATTTATGGTGTTGCTGTTTAATCGATCTCATGGGTAGTTCAGGCTAGGGTTGTGTGCCGTAGTACGTCCACATATTGTGCAATTTATTTTAATGTAGTGATACAATGTTGATATGTTGGATGTTTGTTTCTATTTTCTTTGGATTAGAATGCATGTCTAAGAGTGCAGTCACATCTAATTGAGATGTGTATTTTGAGCATGTTTAGGATGAAGTTAGAAACTTGACTACATCTGATTCCCAAACTAATGGGTTACAAGCATCGTAATTTACATTTGTCGCGTAATTATTTGGGTGAATTGCTTAATAGTCTAATTCTCGATGTTTATGCCAATTAGAGCAAGTTAATGACCCTTCAACCAGCTCTATCTCTCTCCAATTTTAGTTTGATCCTTGAATCGAAACATTATTAATTACCAATATTGTTTGTGAGTATATGGTCCTTGAGCCTTAAACCACCTTCGGTACCATATATTACTGCCAAATAGGAAATTTACATCTGCATTAGATATGTTTTTGATATATCTTAATATTCTCATTTGCATTTTTTTCATTTGCATTTTTTATTAAATTTTTAGTTATAGCTAAGCATTTTATTTTGGTTAATGAGGTACCAACCTAAATTCACGGTGAGTAATGCGACTCATTCTAAATAGTTATCACTCGGCGCATAGGCATGCTTAAGCTTTGTGTGAACAAAGGCTGAGCATTAGTGCGTTACTAAGGCTTAGTGCCTTATAGTAGCACTTTTCTTTAATTTATATTCTTTATTTTTATTTATTTGAATTAGTGACTATAGTTACTAATTAGCCTAAAATTGTGGGTTAGCCACTAATCCCTACGATACGATAAATTTTGAGCTTAATACTTTCCTTAAATTATAATTATGTGTTCACTTGCGCGAATTATGTCCAAGTCAACTGTTGAAATAAAAATAAATAAAAGTCTTGATTGAATTTTTATATATAGACTATTAAATATACTAAAAACAATGTGAAAAACTGTGTCTGGCCTCCTTAAATCATGCACTCCATTTTTCCTAACCCCATAGGAAGTATGGAGGGTTTACAAACGATAATTTTGAATGATGGTAAAGGGATCTCAAGCGAAGAACCCTACGGATAAACTTTGGAGTCTACCAGAAAATAAGAGAATACTTTCTTGTTTGATTGAATATAATAAGATATATAGCCTACACTCATTAAAAGATGTTTAAATATTGATAAAAATAAACTCTAGGGCAACTAACAATCATGCCTTAAAAACCTAAGAAATAAAACAAAATAAATTAATCCAAAACAAACTAAATCAAAAATTTAAAAGTTGCGAATATATAAAACTGCTGATTTGAGGTCTTAAAATTGGAAACCCGAAAAAGCATGTATTTTGTGGCAAAGTGGCAACTTTAAAACCAAGCGTCGTTCTCTTGTCATAAAGGTATTATAGTAGTCACTCTGACGCCAAATGCTAAATCTATAACTTACAATTCTGCCTAAATTACAATTTTGCCATTATACGCCAAATTTGCAACAAACCAAGTTTGATTTGTTGCGATTAGTCTGCTCCTCAATCTCCTCTACAATTTTCTCTACATCAATTCCATGAGGTGTAGCTCGATTTTATAGAAAGAGTTCAAGAAACTGCTCGAGTTTTAGCAGAAGCTGCCCACGTACCCTTGGGGAAATCAATCTACTTGGTGCGGTAGCTGATCGACTATCTAAATGGAACGAGATGTTAACAGATTCACAAGCTCCTAGAAACCGTGTTTATTTGAATAGCATGATTTCAAAATGAAGAAATAAGGATCCGATGTTTCTTCTCTTTGGATACTCTACGATGTGATGTTGAATAATTTAGTAAGGAGCTTGATCAGATCAACTTTTTTGGGTTTAAAAAATGAATAAGTTACTACACAAACTCTTATATCACTAAATTCTATCTCCACCGTTCATTTTATAGATTTATATGAGTAGATCACGTCTACAAATTCTCAAATGATTTAGTGATTATTAAGACCTTCAAAATTGTGATTTATTTTAATGACCTCAGACGGTTCATGATCATTAAAAAAATTGACTTTTTAACTTAATCTCAGTCATTCAAAAACAGATCTAATGGTGACTCCCTATCCCTTTTTCAAGCCCAAAAAGGGATCCTCACTAGAATGACCATATATATATATATATATATATATATATATATAGGATCGAGAGCGGACGTCCGCAAGTGTGGACGTCGCCGCTTCTAGCGACAGGCGATGCGCAATGACGACGCAAATAATGCTGGCCGTGCTCCCCCCTCCCGGCCCTCTTTGTGCCGGTCTGAGCTCCATTGCTGGCACACGGCGGCTGAAATCGGTAAATTTCTAGAAAACTTGAAATTTGCAGAAATTTGCCGATTCCGGCCGCCGTGGACCAGCAATAGAGCTCCGGCAGACACCATCCGTGCCGTCATTGTGCGTCGCCGGTCACCGAAAATGCCAACATCCGCACTTTTGGAGAGCTACAGACGCTCTCTAACCCGCCTTTATATATATATATATTGATGCAAGATGAAATTGATGTGTCTTTATTGAATGATATGGGGGCCTATATATAGGCATTATAAAACCACAATCCCGTAGGATTCGGAGTCCTAATCTATTACAGAGATGATAATCTATCTCTTAACAGGAAACCTATTAAGGGTAAGACACACACAATGGTAGAATAATAATTTTTCCGGAACACTCCCGTTTGTGTCGCATGCTTAGGTTGCATGGCGCACAACGTTGCCTCGGTAAAAACCTTGTCAATAAAAAATAAAACCTCTTGGGTAAAACAAACGCTTGATCGAAGGGAAAAACAGTACAACGCACCAACTACTTAAATATCTTAACATGTGATGTAGTCACCCCCTGAAGTCTACCAAACTCTAAAGTTCAGATAAACGACGCATGCCAATGTTCTTCACATGTTTCATAAAGTACATTTAGGCAAAGACTTAGTGAACAAATCCGTAACATTGGATTCAGAACTCACTTGCTTGATCTAAACATTCAAGAACTTCTGTTGTTGAACATTGTATTATAACTTGGGCGAAATATACTTGGTGTTGTCTCCCTTGATGAAACCTAACTTTGTCTGCTCTATGCAAGCAACATTATCTTCATAAATGCACGTAGGTTGATCAGTTGTAGAGACTAATCCACATAAATCATGAATAAGACGAACGAGTGATTGTAGCCAACCACATTCTTTAACTGCTTCATGGAGAGCAATGATCTCCGCGTGATTCGAAGAAGTAGCAACAAGAGATTGCTTCGTGGATCTCCAAGATATCGCCGTATTCCCAATGATAAACACATAACTGGTTTGAGAATGAGCCTTGTGAGGGTCAGAGAGGTACCATGCGTCGGCATAACCAACTAACAAGTTGTTTGGATTCTTGTCATCAGGGGAATGAGCTGCACGGGACCGGTTGCTGCTCTCGGCAACATGCACGGTCTCCACGCCATGGCGGCCGGCGGCGTCACTGCGGCGTACGGCGGCAAGGCACGGGTTGACAATGGTGGTGGTGTGAGGAGATACCGTGGCAGTGTTCTCTGTGTAATATGGGTAGAACAATCCCTTGTCAAGGGAACCTTTCAAGTACCGAAACAAATGCTTGATTCAATTCCAATGACGTAGCGTAGGCGCGGAGCTAAATCTAACTAATAAGTTCACTGCGAAAGATATGTCCGGTCTAGTGCATTGAACAAGATATAATAGTGCCCCAATTGCACTAAGGTATGGAACTTCAAGACCAATAACTTCATCATCATCCTATTTAGGATAGAATGGATCCTTCTTGATATCTAAACTTCAGACGACCATAGGAGTAGACAATGGACTGCATAGATCCATATTGAAATGTCGAAGCATTTTCTGCGTGTAATTCGACTGGTTGACTAAGATACCGTCGGCCCTATGCACAAGTTTAAGGCCGAGACAAAATTTCATCGTCCCTAGGTCCTTCATCTAAAATTCCGACTTTAAATATGACACAGTCTCTTCAATCTCATTAAGAGTACCAATTATATTTATGTCATCAATGTAAACTGCAAGGATGATGTATCCAGAATTTGTCTTTTGTATGAACACGCATGGGCATAGTTCATCATTCTTATTTCCCCTTCTCACCAAGTATCGATACAACCGATTGTACCACATTCTTCCGGATTACTTCAACCCGTAGAACGAACGACGTAATCTGACTGCATGAGCACTCCGTGGTCTGGAGGCACTTGATGGAGGTAAAGGTAGTCCCTTTGGAGCTTTCATGTATATCTCTGCGTCAAGATCCCCATAGAGATAAGCTGTGACCACATCCATAAGCTGCATGTTTAGTCTTTCTGATACTACCAGACTAATGAGGTAGCGGAAGGTAATGATGTCCATAAGAGGAGAATAAGTCTCTTCATAGTCAATGCCAGGTCGTTGTGAGAATCCTTGCGCCACGAGTCTTGCTTTATAATGCACGATCTCGTTCATCTCATTATGCTTATGAACGAAGACCCATTTATGTCTAATTGGTTTGACATCTCTTGGAGTTAACTTTCTAAAGACTTCTCTCTTCGCTAATGAGTCAAGTTCTACTTGGATTGCTTATTTCCACTTCGGCCAATCTGATCTGCATTCGCATTCAGCTCCAGAGCGAGGTTCAATGTCGTCTTCAGATATGATCTCATGTGTGACGGAATAAGCGAAAATGTCATCAATGCATGTAGTGGCTTGGTTTCGGACCGATTGCTCATTTGTGTAGTTCATTAAGATTTCGTTGTTCTATGGCATCAAACAAGGTTCCATAGCATCTCACGGCAACACTTGAGTTGATTCATGGACATAGTTGTAATCAGAGACAACTTCATACGATGGTGATTCATCGTTAATGACGCGTTGTGCCTTAGTCAATCACTTCTTTCTAGGTTTTCAATCCTTAGGGTTTATCGGTCTCCCCCTTTTCCTTTGAGGAGCCGAGGCCAAAGCTGCTCCATGCAGGTCCATCTCGGCGACGCCGTCCATAGGGACGCCGGCAACACCACGACGTACGGTGGTGCCGCCGTCGGCCTCCGTCCCACTGTCAGGGGCGGTGCTAGCATTGCTAGGTCCAGGAGCTTGTCTTACATGCCCATATTTCGGGACATCCAACCGTGCTAGTACATTTGCAGCAGGTATGTTTGATCTCGTCACTTTTGCAATATCTACAAAGCCGTCGGGCATCGAAACCGCGACTTTCTGGAGGTCGATAATGCGTTGCACTTCTAACTCACTTTGAGGAGTGCGAGGATAATAATGAGACATAGTGGGGACACACCACGTCAATTCCTGACATTCAGTTGGAATGATAACACTCCCATCTCCCCCTAGTGACGAGAAACATGTCTCATCAAAGTGACAATCTGCAAATCTTGCAGTAAAGAGATCTTCGGTGGTTGGTTCTAAGTAACGGATAATCGTTGGGGAATTATAGCCAACATAGATACCTAATCGTTTCTAAGGAACCATCTTAGTACGCAGTGGAGGCGTAATAGGCACATAGACGGCGCAACCGAAAATGGGTAAGTGTGAAATATTGGGTTCATAACCAGTTACCATCTGGTACGCACTAAACGCTTGGTTAGCCGCGGGTCGGAAACGAATAAGTGTCGCTGCATGCAACACTGCATATCCCCACGCAGAGACCGGCAAGTTAGTACCCATAACCATTTTCCGAGCAACAAGCTGAATACGTTTGATGGTAGCCTCTGCTAGACCGTTCTGTGAATGAACATGAGGAACGAGATGTTCAACTTCGATCCCAATAGACATGCAGTAATCATCAAAAGTTTTAGAGATTAATTCTCCAGCATTGTCCAAACGAATAGATTTGATAAGATAGTCACGGTGGTGAGCCCTAAGTTTGATGATCTTAGCTAATAACTTAGCAAATGCAGCATTACTTGTGGATACTCTCTCTCTCTCTCTCTCTCTCTCTCTCTCTCTCTCTCTCTCTCTCTCTCTCTCTCTCTCCCTCCCTCTCTCTCTCTCTCTCTCTCAAACCGTTCCTTAGTTCTCAATAGATTTGGGTCTCTTTTTTAGAAGTGTGTTATGTTAGAAAATTGGGGATCGGAAAACTAAAGGAGGGAAAGCTAAAAAATTTCGCGCCATATAATTGGTGTAGTTTTTGCAGCGTTCCCAAAAAACATGCCGTAAGTGAATAAAAATTTAGTACATTTAAGGCGCACATGAATGTTTGCCGTAAACAATACTCATTTACAGCGCGCAAGTCATGCACGCCGTAAAATGCACGCTGTAAAAGAACTTTTTTCCAGTAGTGTAACATAAAGGCAGATTATAGATTTGTCAAGTTCCCTATTTTTAACAATTGTTAACATGGAGATATGCACATATGTAACTAGCCTCAAGTACATGTCTTAACAATTGCCTAATATTTTGTTTCGTTGCATTATAATGATTATATAAGTAAAATTAAAAATTGTAAACATAATGCTATGTTGCTAAATTATTATGCAGTAAAGGAGTTGACTTGGTGGTTGCCTAACTTACATTCATGGAAGCTGTAGAGTGTCAGAGTGGTCCATAGAACTTGATTTCAATTTACAAGCTTATTTTTAATTATTATGTTATCTATTGCAACTTTGTTTTGTTGGTTTGTAATTTACGTACTATGCTTTATTGACTATTTGATGAGTTGGTACTCTGGTTTGTAATCTGGTGAGTCTTCTTAGTTTACTTACTGAGACTAAGTTCAGTACTTTATGAAGAAAACTTGACTGTTGATTGAATGATTGTCATCATGAAACATATTACTTTGGATAGTAGCACTATTAGCTTATTTAATTTGTGTTAAGTCTTCCACAATTGCATATTGCCAATATCATCAAGAAGCATAGATCTTTAATTGTTTATATAGGGTTTTAACTACAAATTTTGCAGGAACCGTTTGGAACCGAATCCGTAACGGAACCGGAACCATGATGGAACTGTTTGATTCGGTTTCTACTTTGAAAAACACAAAAATCAAACTGTTTAAATAATACGGTTCGGTTTATGGTTCCAGACATTTTTGGGGGTTTTGGAACCGTTTACCGCCCTAATAGCTTCCATTGAAATTGCAAGAGAAACTATTAACTAGCATTAACGAATTTATAAGGGAAGTTGTTATGGCTCAAGCAATAAATATTTCAAAGACTAAAAGAGGTAATTAAACATCATTTTAATTGCTATCTGGGATAAAAACATGGAATCTAATATGATATATTTCACTGCATTTTATTTGTTTCAATAAATTGATGGTATAATGTATATACGATGAAAAGTAAGTACACAAAGTTAATATCCCTAGTATGTGAATTTGATGTGATTGCTCAAAAAACACGAAAATGTGAATGAAAAAATATCAGTGGATCACCATGCTGATGATGGTGTTCCCAACAATGTGGGAGGCGGGACAAGGAGAATGTGGTTTTGACATTGTGGTGGCACAATATGGTTCGTAATTATGACAATTGATGATGTATATATGACTATATTGAAGAATAGGGATAATATGATATGAGAAAGTTTATCTAAGAATGCATATTATCACTTTAACAGTTAGTTTGTGTGTGTGTGTGTGGGGGGGGGGGGGGGAGGGGGTTAATAGAACTAATTAGCCAATAAGGGGTAACTATTGGGACACAAAACACATATTTTCAAGGACAATAGCTAAATCCTCGTAAGCACTAGCATAGTAGTATGAGGAGTTATCATGGAGAAAGTACATAAACTCCCACATCATATGAGTTTGAAGATGTATTAGGATTTTAAATTTTTTTTAGTAATTTTGTTATGTGATTTTTACTATCCTATGCAAAATGAACTTTAGTATTGAAATTATTCAGGGAAAGTTCTTGTTTGTCACTATCTAGTCAAATTTTTCTATCATAAACCATGTAATATTTAAATGTACATGAATGATTATCTTTATAAACTTATCATTCAATTTAACAATCATTTAAGCTTTCACCACTGTGATTTACACCAACAGTGATAGTTCATGTATATTCAAAGCGATATTTTTTATTTGAATCATTTTTGAATTAAATATTTTTATCATAAGCAGTACTTAGCTATATATGGTATGATCATAAACCATTCAATTATCATAAGCAGTACTTAACAGTTAGTTTGTGTGTGGGGGGGGGGGGGGGTTTATAGAACTAATTAGCCAATGAGGGGTAACTATTGGGACACAAAACACATATTTTCAAGGACAATAGCTAAATCCTCGTAAGCACGGAGAGAGAGAGAGAGAGAACTGAACAAACTCAGCTACGCGCGAGAGGAGAACTCAGTGATCTCAGTTACGCAGAGAGGAGAACTCAGCTTTGAACTCAGGTACTTCTCGTTTTCTATATGCGATCGAGCTTCTTTTGTTCTCCCTTCTCAGTTGTCAAATGAATCTTCTTCTTCTAAGCCTAATTTTAATTTGGGTAAACAAGTTTTGACCAAAATTGAACAAAATTGCAATTGTAAATTGGAATGGGTTTGTCAGGGTATGATTCACATATATAGATGTCTGGGTATGATTCACATATGGGTTTGTCTGGGTATATATGGAATGATATATGGGTTTGTTTAGTCTGAATCGATACATGTTGTGTTCTTGTGAGTAATTACTATGATCTATCACAACTGCCATCAAATTCCAGCTCCTAACTGAATGCCATGTCGGAATCAGATGCCATGAGGGTAGGGCCGCCGGAGTGAAGGTGAGAACGACATGTGTGCACAGTTGAATGCTAGCAGCTGTGATGATATTTGTGAGCCCAAAAATGAATGTGGGATGCTCTGTTTCACTCCCTGTTTTATTCAATCAAAATCATAAGGATTATAAAATCTCTATAAAAAAATGCCCTCTCTGCTCAGCTACTTATTCTGATACACTGGGACCCTCATATTATTGCTTCATGTACTGTATATGCTTAGTGATTCTAGGGTCCGGTCAGGGACGATGTGCAAAGAATTAGAAAGATTATGAATATTTGTTGGACATTTTTAAGGAACTTGTGAGGGGAGTCATTGTGTTTGTCAAGTATTTGTTGCAATTAGCTGTTAAATTTACTTGTCACAGTCTAATGGATCATATAAGTTATAATTTGGTAGGTCTTTGGTTGGGTGCTGATCTTACTCTTGTAAAGCTTAAAATGTTCGACTGACACTCATTTAGTAACTTATAAGAGGAGTTTTATGTACTGTTTTACTGTCAAAATGGATAGATTAAAAACCTTAATGCTTTGTCATGTTAAATTCTATTTTTGTATATATACCATTGCTTATCAGTTGATCAATCTAATTTACTAATCTTGTTTCTTTTCCATTTTTCATTTCGGAGTGAATGAAGAGAACTAGTTATATCAATTGATGACCTTTTTCAATCAAGAAGGGAAGGCATTTAGACTTCAAATAGCACTAAGCAACGACTTTGTATTGTAAGTGGCTTATTCTTTTTCCTATATTTTTGTTTTTGTTTATTTCTGATAGCATTGATGGCTTTTACACTACTCCTAGATATTGCATGTTCAATTTATATCCTTGACATGTATTAATATTTTACTGTTTATATATATGCATGTGTAGAGTGTGGTCTTTGGATTGTTTATGTTCTAAAAACGATTCAGCTAGAGAGGATCTTGTATTGAAAAATATACACTATGGACAAAGAATGGGTCAATTTTAAAAGGTGAATTTAGAACTCCCATTAAATTGAACTTTAGTTATTGAATCAAGATTTACACAAGGTAACATCAATTAGTTTTTGTTTTTAATATAGAAACACTCCGGAGTATAGACATGGTGCACGTAAGTTTGTTGATACTGTTCAGGCGAGTTTGGGTAATCCAGAAAAAATTAGGTGTCCTTGCATTGATTGCAGAAACACAAAATGTTATAATTATAACATAGTATATGACCACTTGATCGTACCTGGAATGAATCCTTTATACACTAAGTGGATATTTCATGGGGAGGGGATCACAAAGTCCAATGAGGTTCCAGATACATATCGAATGTTTAGAGATGCGTGTTTCGAAAATGATGATGTAAGGGAACCTACATATAATAGATCTTTACCTGATTATGATAACTTATTAGAGGAGGCAAAAACTCCCCTCTATGGAGGATGTGACTGGACAAAAATGTCAGCAACAGTAGCCTTGTATAAGTTGAAGGCAAGACATGGTTTATCAAACGTTGGTTTTGATGAACTACTTGAGGTGATTGGTGGATTTTTACCAAAGGATCACACTCTTCCAAATTCTTTATATTCAACAAAGAATGTTTTGAAGGAATTTGATCTTGGTTATGAGAAGATACATGCTTGTGTGAATGATTGTTGCTTGTTTTGGAAAACAAAAGAAAAAGATGTTGTGTGTGAAACATGTGGTTCCTCACGTTGGAAAGTTGTTAAGCACACAGGAGAAATTAATGAAGTCATTCCTGCAAAGGTTTTAAGGTATTTTCCAATTAAATCAAGATTTAGAAGAATGTTTAGAAATGCCGAATTAGCTGAACAATTAACATGGCATGACACTAACAAGAGTCAAGATGGCATGATGCATCATCCAGTTGACTCATTGGCATGGAAGAGCATAGATAATAAATGGCCTTCCTTTGTATCTGAGCCTCGTAACCTCAGACTTGGTCTTTCTTCTGATGGATTCAATCCTTTTGGTGATTTTAGTTCTCGGTATAGTTGTTGGCCTGTGATTTTGTGTACATACAACTTCTCACCTACTATTTGTATGTCGAAGGAAAACTTAATGCTTACATTACTCATCCCTAGGCCAAAGCAACCAGGGGATGATATAGGTGTTTATCTACAACCACTTATAGATGATCTAAAAGAGTTATGGTTGGATGGGATGAGTGTGTATGATGCATTTAGGAATGAAACATTTAACTTGAAAGCTTTGTTGATGTGGACTATAAATGATTTTCCTGCATATGCCAACTTATCTGGCTATTCCACGAAGGTAAAAAAGCATGTCCAGTTTGTGGTGTTCAAACTTGCTCAAAATGGCTAGTAAATGGAAAGAAGCATGTATACATGGACCATAGGAGGTTTCTTCCTCATGATCACCCCTTCTGTTGAATGACAACTTCCTTTGATGGAATTGAAGAACATAGATTGAGGCCTAGACAGTTAACTAGTTCCGAAATTTATCAAGTTGTCCAAGGTATTAAAAATGATTAGGGAACGAAAAAGAAAGGTGATAATAGAAAGGTGAATCGGAAAAGAAAAAGATCAGACCTAAATATTGATGGCGATGAAGATGACAACGACCACGATGATGACGTTGATGATGATGGTGATGATCCCATGAAGCTTACAAGGCGATGGAAGAAGAAATCCATCTTCTTTGAGTTGCCGTACTGGCAGGTAATGATTTCTTAAATTCTCATTCAATTCAACTATATTTCAGGATTTATAGTAAAGATAATAATATGCCATTACTTTTGGTTGATTGCAGTTTTTACTATTGTGTTACAATCTGGACATGATGCACATAGAAAAGAATATTGTTGAGAAGCTTATTGGCACTCTCTTGAATATGAAAGAGAAAACAAAGGACAACTTGAACTCTCGCAAGGATTTGAAAGTGATGGGAATTTCCAAAAAATTGCATCGGAGAAATGATAAAAAAATCCAGATCTTCTAAAGGACCAACACCACCATACGTTTTTACTAAAGTGGAGAAGCGGATATTCTGCAAGAGGTTATTTAACTTGAGGCCACATGATGGGTTATGTTCAAATATTGCTAGTCGGGTATCATTAGACAAGCTTCAGATCTTTAACTTAAAGTCCCATGATTGTCATGTCCTTATGCAACAAGTATTGTCAGTAGCATTAAGGGGTCTTTTACCAAAGGGGCAAAGAGTTGCTATCTTTCGGCTTTGTGATTGTTTGAATCAGTTGTGTCAACGAGTGATTGATGTAAGCACAATGAAGCTGTTGGAAACTGAGATTGCAGAAACTTTGTGCATGCTTGAGAGGTTTTTCCCTCCATCTTTATTTGATATTATGGTCCACCTTCCAATTCATCTTGTTCGAGAAGTTCTTATTGGTGGCCCTGTACATTTTCGTTGGATGTTCCCATTTGAAAGGTCAGTAATATATATATATATATATATATTTTCAATTTTACTATGTATGCAAATTAAATATGAGGTATTAGTTTTAATTAACATATCTTTTATTTTAGATATGTGGGTGGCTTAAATCAATTATGTAAAAATCGTGCTAACCCCGAAGGAAGCATAGCGGAAAATTATCTTGCTGAAGAGATTACACGCTTTTGTAGTGGGTCCATTAAACAAGCTGAGCATATAGGTGTGAAACAAAAGCATAATGATATTTATGAAGATGAAACTGTATTAGAAGGGCAGCCTTTTGGTTAGAAGAAGACAAGACCTTTGACTTCCAGTATGTGGGAAATTGCTCACCGTTATGTGTTGACAAATATCACAGAACTTGATCCATGGAAAGAGTAAGAGTATATGAAGAAATTAGTGAGTTCTGTTGATTTTTATTCATTTTATTCTTAGTTCACATTTATTGTCTGTTTCTCTTACCAGATTACATAAAGAGGAGCTCAGACTTGGTGATGGACGTTTGGCTAAGAATGAATTCCTTCTGGAAAAAAAACATCAGAGCACTTTTAGTGATTGGTTGGCAAACAGAGTTAGATTTGGTGACTGTGGTGATATGTCAAGTACAGTGAGGTGGATTGCATGTAGGCCGAAAAAGCATGTTTTGTCTTGTTCAGGCCTTAAGATCAATGGGAACAGATTTCATACTAGGGAGGCTGAGAAAGTGACACAAAATAGTGGTGTGTTTGTTGAGGCAGACACAATGTGTCAAGCAGGTGCAAGAGGCACTTTGCATCGGTTGGCTAGAGTGCAGTACTATGGTGTTATTAGAGAAATTATTTTGCTAGATTATCATAAGTTTAAAGTTCCTTTATTTGATTGTGAGTGGGCGAACTTAGGAACTGGTGTCAAAGTGGAAGACGGGTTTACACTAGTAAATCTCCATCAACGACAACATCAATTTGATAGAGATCCGTTTATTTTTGCATCACAAGTAAATCCAGTGTTTTACTCAAGAGATAGTGATACATCGAATTGTTACGTAGTTTTAAGGGCACCGCCAAGAGGTTTCTATGGGAATGACAATATTGATATGACTGATTACATTCCAACTACGCCTTTAGATGTATCACAACTTGGCAGAAAATTTGGTGATGAAGATTTTACAAGAGGGAAAACTAATGTGATGCCAGCTGTATCGGTAACGGGCTCTGTCATGCTTACCTTTTGTTTTAGTGATTTAGTGCTTAATGAATAACATCATACTCTTTTGTGTACAATTTGTCATGCTATTATGTTTGATTTATTTTTGTTTTTTCATTTATGATTCTCTTAGCAATTCAATTCAAAATTTTTTTTCCCACATATATGTCTAACATAATAATAGCGAAGATAGTAAAGAATGAGCAGCACATATATTTTCATAGTGTCACATTAAACTAATAGGGTACACTATGGAAGCAGAGGTAATGTTAACCTTAATTCATTATGGTTTTAGAGCCACTAAGTTTATGTATTACCTCATGTCATTAATCAATTATCATGTAATTTATGCCAGACATCAAAAAAGGGTGGTAAGAGAGGGAAAAAGCAGCAAGAACGTCTACATGCTGCAGTTATTGCTATGAACATGGAAGAAAGAAGTCCACCAATAAGAATATCAGATGCTGATTCTAATTCTCCTGATATGATATCACCTACTGCAACTCCTAGTACTCCAAGTTGTGAAGATGAGGAGGAACCTGAAAATTCAAAGAGGCGGCCTAGGGGAAAAGCAAAAGGAGATAAAGATTTTAAGAAATATGGCCGAATTGAAGTTGAATTTAATCCTAGGGGTCAGCATGTAGGGAGATTTGCAAGAGGTTTTTCCTCCTTTCTTGGAGTTACTGCAAGAGCGTTTGTTCCAGTTAATTTAGAGGATTGGAAAGGACTCAATGATGAATATAAGGATCAAATCTGGCAACATGTCCAGGTAATCTAGTTGTGAACATGCCATGTTTATATATGCGTGTGTTTCTGTTTGTTTAAGCATGTATATATGTGCTTTTATGTAGTCTAATGATGTTTTGTACAATTTTCTTTAAGCAGCAACACTATGTTGTTCGTGAGCAACTTAGGCAGATTATTTTTAAAAGAATGATCAAGATTTGGAGGGACGGTAAATCCGTCAAAATGAAAGAAGTAATGGACTATACTGAAGAGGTAAGCTTACCATGTGCTGTTGTAGAACTCAAACCAGATGATGTTGGGTTAGAAGATTGGCAACCTTTTGTTAAATCTAGACTCACTCAAGAATTCATGGTAACTTAACTTATTAATTTGTGAGGTTGTGTTTTAATTTAAAGCTAATCACATGCTTATCCTTACACAAATTTCTACTTTGGATTTTATAGGAAAAGTCAAAAAAGTTCAAGGCTATGCGAGCTCGAAAAACTTTATTGCACACGACAAGTAAAAAAAGCTTTGCCTACCTTGAGCATGAGTTGGTAAGAACATATAGTTTAGTCATTTTTAATGAGGTCACAATATGATAATAATAACTAATGTGTCATCTTATTCCATAGAAGCAACAAAGTGAAACATCAGAAGCAGTAACAAGAGCTGTTGTTTGGACCCATGCATATGAATCTAAGCCGAAGAAAGGGTCCACTGAGAAAGTTGAGGATGCAAACATTGTGGTACAAGCATCTATTGTGAAATATTTTTGTTACAAATACAACATATTATATATTACAGAAATGTGGTTATGTGATTAGATACTTATTCTTTATATATACAGAAAAGCAGTGAAAATGAACTTGGAAGAGGACATAACAACTCCTGGACTGCCTTTTATCAAGAATGATGCTGTTGCCAAAGTGCTTGGTCCAGATCCACGAGGACGAGTAAGAGGGTTAGGGTTCGGGGCACTACCTTCAAAAGTCGATGCCCAATCAGATATAGGTAATACAGTCACTACGTTAAAGACTGCTCTTGCTATTCAAACACAAAAGGTAGACAGGTTAACAAACATGGTGAGATCCCTTTGTGCTCAGCTTGGACAGAATTACAATGTAAGTTTTGACAATAATTGATTTGTTGATATAATATACATTTTAGCTTTTTTTTATACATTTAATTAGATTACTAACTGCCCTTTCTCTTTCAATGAAGGAACACATTAGTGCACAACAACCTGTTAGTGAGATTGGTCAGAGAAAACGTAAAGAAAATCCAATTGTTAGTAGGAGTACCAGCAGTAAAATAGCATTAAGCAAGCAGAATGATGCAGCCGTTAAAAGTTCTGGTAATGAGGTAGAAAGTAAGAGGCAAATGCATCCAATTGTTAGTGCAAAGAAGCAACCATGTGGACAAGCACACCCATAAAAGGTTCAGAGGACAAATATGAGAAACAAAGTGCAGCTGTTAAGTTGGTTTGCTAGGGAAGAGGTAGTTGTTGCAAATGCTAGCATCATAGCAAACGATCCAGAAGTTGAAGTGCATCATGTGCCTCTTGGCCATGACTGTTGGAAAGTAACGGTGGATGAAGTCTTTCATGACATAGCCCTATACCGCCCAACAACCGAGTTTAGTAAACTTTATGCATCCATAGGAAGTATGATTGCATGGCCTATTAGGTACATCAAAGCAGATTAGACATTTTAAAGGTAATTTTTTCTATTGGCTGTCTTACATAGTAGTTGTTGAATTAAAGCCTTAGCTGCATGTGTTTTTTCCTAGGTTGAATGAAAACGGTTATGACCATTTGATTTCATTTTACTCTTTTTGTGTTTGCTTTGGTTATGCAGGCAAATGTTGGCATCACATATATAATGTGAAGATCTTCAGAAGGGCAAAGCATGGATTATGTAGTATAGATCTATCTTTTTGAATGAGTAATGACAATCTGTTTTTAAGATGCTCCTTTAATCTAGAATGCATAACGTTTTAGTATATGATCATAACAAACTTGGTTGTATTTTGTCCCTCATGTAGCACTGAATTGATGTTGGCATATTAATTTATATTTTTGAGTTTGATGCTTGCAATTGAATTTGTTCAACTTTGTCATTGTGAAATGACATTCCAAATGGATTAGGAAAACAAGAATTAATTGGCAAATAAAAGTTTTTCTGCAGTTGCATTCACAGCGCGCTTATGCTAACAATTACGGCACACCTAAATGTTAATTACGACATGTTTTTATAATGTCACAGACTCTTTTACGGCGCTCTTTTACGTCTTTCACGACGCGCTTGTATACTCTTTTACGACGTACGGGTTGCGCACCGTATATAATTTTTGTCTTTTACAGCGCGTTCATTTATGACGCACTTTTGTGCGCTGTAAATTGTCTTTCATGGCGCACTTTGTGGGCTGTGAAAGATATTTTTTCCAGTAGTGTTAATATAGTAACTTAGCAACTTTTAGCTGAGTTCCACATCTACTTGTCATATTTAAACAAAAATAAATTATGGTTCAAGATTTTGATAAATCAACTTGCAACCAGTTACAAATTCATAACAAAAATTCAAAGAAAACACAATCACTTTTACTAATATGAGATTATGATCAATGAAAACACAAGAATTTAAAACAAAGAATAATGCTAATCATCTATAACATATAATTCACAGCCTTTTTCATCAACAACTGATCAAACCATGAATTGTAAATCAACCAATTCAATCTAAAGACAAAGTCTTTGTGATAGAGTTCAAATCCTAAGCATAACCAAAACAAAGTTAAAAGGTATGTTTTTAGTTTCACTTATATAACAGAGATCAATTCATCAAGTTGCTCAATGTGTTCCTACAAGATTAAACTTACAAATGGATATGGAATCCACCTTGTAAATACTCAGAAGCAATAGAAAGCACTGATGTGACACCTTGATTTTTCAAGTAGGTCAAATTTTATTTTTCTTTTTATAAATAGAAACTAGATGTCGCTACGAGTTATTTTTCAGACTCTCGAGCTATTTTAAATGTTTTTTTTAGAAGTTTTGTCAAAATTCATTTTCTTAGTGACGTGTCAGCATCTGAGTGGTCCTTAGGCTACTTGGTGACCACACACATGGGCTGATCTAGAAAGCGTTGTCAACCTGACACGTGGCAGAATGTTAAGTCATGAGTTGTGTGCGCGCGACATGTGGCGAGTTGAGAAGAAGGAATTGCTCTGGTGATAACACGTGTCACACACGTGTTAAAAATTTGTTCTTCCATTTACATCTGTCGTTTTTTCTATTGGCCAACTTTCCCTATAAATAGGGGCTGTTCCATTTTATTCCTTATCAGATTTGAGAGACTTTCTCTCTCGAAAGATGCTCTCCTAGTCTCTCTCTAGGTTTCTTATCTTAAAAGTTCGCCGGATCATAACTTTTGATTTGTAACTCTAATTTTGAATCTGCAAGTGACTATAAGTTCGTATCAATGTTCTATTTCTATCCTATAAGTCCGAGTTAAATCCTACAATGATTTCTAGAAGGCTCGATTTATGATGAATTATCACACAATGTATCCGTTGTGTGATAAGTCATGCAATATGTGATCTTCTGGATTGGTTATGCCGAAGTAAGGATGTGACACACGGTGGTGTAGGCTGTGTGCATTAGGTGCCCATGGAGTACACTAAATTGAAGGAGATCCAATAAGGGAAAATGAGATGTGATGAATTGATGTGATCAATGTGTATACGATATATAGTATTTTATAGCGTGTAGAAAAGATATCGCTTCACTGGCATATTACATGATCTACTCACCGAGCCGAGGTTGGACGAGCCTAGAACAAGTCTTTTATTTATTTTTATTTACATTCTTTTATAACATTTAACTCACGCGTCGAGACTAACGTCCAGTACGGTAAAAGCCACCCGTGAGACCAGGGAGTGACAATTGACCAACACAGAAAAATCACTCTCAATGATGAGATGCAGCCACCCCTATTGTTGCGCCGTGACCAAACAATCTAACAAGCCACCGTCTCAGGATGAATAGCCGAGCAAAGACCATTGAGCTTATCATTCCAAGCTCCTCTCACAGCCCCGTGTTCATCCTCACTACTATTTCAGCTCCACCACTACTATCACTCCTAAAACCCCCGTCAAAATTCTTCTTGAGTCTCCCACTGAGTGGCCTCTTCCATTTCACCACCCGACCATGCCCATTAGCCTTCTACACCACCGAATTAGCTTTCTTATAATTAGACATAAGCTTCAGACACCATCTAACCGTTTGAGAAGGCTAAAAAAGTTTTTCCATTCCACACCACATTGTTACGTCAACCTAGATAGCCCGTGGCATAAAAAATAAACCCATTTGATCAATATAAAGAGAACAATAGGCAGCTTGGACCCACTCTACTATAGTACTACCAGCTAAGTTGCGAGCCCTATCCTAACGGTGAATTAATCCATACCCCTGCCACCACCGAGCATTCTTTAAATAAGTGCATGGAGGTCTCCTCCTTAGTCAAACAATAAGGGTAGAGACGATCATCAATTGGAAACCTTTGATGAATATTCATTCTAGTGGGAACGATACCTTTCACAGCCCTCCACAAAAAGTTCTTTACTTTAGGAAGACCTTCACCTACCAGATTGTCTTCTACACCTCACTACTCCTCCCCGACGTCGAAGAAATTCCCCGAGCTAACTCCTGCTTTAGAACTCTCGCAAAATGATAAGCACTTTTTGTCGAAAGACATTTTGCTCTCATTAGAGTTAATCTGTTGCCCACTCGCCAATCATAAGATCTCACAATATTCCGAACTCTCCCACACTCCTCCGAATCCATCCTCATGAGGAATCGTCCGCGAAAAACAAGTGGTTAATTGTGGGAGCTCTAACAGGGTTTAGCCCCTAAATCTTAAATCCTAAGCTCTAACAACGATAGACACTATGAATAAACACTTAACTCTCCGCATAAGAAAGCATTCTAGACAAACCCTCCGCATAAATAAGGAACAAGTACGGACTAATAGAATCCCCTGACGAAGACCACAAGAAGTAAAAAGCTTTCCTCTAGGCTCACCATTGAGTATGAAAGAGCAAGTAACAGACCATACACGCCTCATAACACGCTGAATCTACACCGAACCAAAACCCATGCTAGCCATTACTGCTTCCAGAATCCTCCACTTAACCTTGTTGTAAGCTTTGCTCATATCTAGCTTTAAATTCCTGAAGCCATGATGTCACGTCCCGAAAAAAGATGCAAGCAGTATATTAGAGTTAAAAGAGAGATTAACAAGTAAAACAAAATAAACAAAACCTGTGAATAATTTTTTTCGACAATGACAAGAGAAACAAACTTAAGATATTTTCCATGAATTCCACAAGTTACAAATTTTACAAAGAGACAAAAGATGATAGATAGTCACCGGCCCAAGTTTTACAAATTACAACAACCCAAACTAATAAGGAAATAAGTGGTGACAGATTCTTATAATAAACAGCCTCGGAGACTATAACTTAGATAATAATGTAAAGCACGGATGGAGGCAATGACCATCAAATGAAAGACTCCTAGCTCCGAAATATAGATCGACCTGTAAGAACACTATAATAAGGGTGAGCGTCGTCCTCACTTTCCAAGTAGGGGCCAGCTCACCCATGAGTTTGAAAACCAAAACCGAGTAAGGATATAAAGTTTTAAGAAAAAACTTTGAGGGTAGTTTAAGTGCTGAGAAAACCATTTCGCAAAAACATACAAGTTTGAAAAATATCATGCTAAAATAGTAGGACCTTTTTTTTATAGAATTGTGATAGATATTATGGGAATGCACGACCGATCCTAATGATTAGAAGGTGAACACATCACCTCTTAAGTCGTGGCTAACTGCCCCTATTGTTAACAAAACAATAAGAGAGTGAGAGTATCAATTTCAGTAGAATGCCCTAAAATAAATAGATAATGCGCAAGGTAGAATGGTGATAGGAGCACAAAGTGTGACGTTCTTAATGCGTTTATGCCTTATTCTTACTCTTTGTTACCTCTTATTTAGTATGTTTTAGTTTCTTTTGTATGAATAAGTGTCTAGGTAGAGCTTATATCAATTATGAATGAATTGATGATGAAATCATGCTAAGTGTTAATAATCCTTGTTGAGATATGATTCCTTGTTCGAGTAGGATTCATCCTTTCATATTTCTTTGTTTCTAACATACTTATTCTTATTAGGAAATACAAATCCATGTTGGAGAAGGAAAGCAATCCTAGTTCCACAAGGAAAGAGAAGATTTGCACTTAAAAGCCCAATCAATGCAAGAATGAAAATGCTGTCAAGATTCGTAGTCCAACTTCGACGGGCTCCCCTGGATAGCTCCGATTGCGTTAGAAGACGTACCTTATATGGATAAAAAGGATTTTGAGTCTAGTTTCTGTAGGATTTGGAATCAAATCAATATCTTATTCCTACAGGGAGATATGACCAAATCATTACTCGGAGGTCCAGTGAACTCGGCGGAATTATCTCAGCCATTGATTTGCTTTTGATCCAAGGGCTATGAGGGAAACTTGGGACTTTGTTCCTCCTGCATATAGAGCACAAACATGTATCAGAATGTTCATAAATCCCTGCACCAAAGAATGTCAAAGAAGACATGCAGCAAATTAAATGAGAAGATGCAAGAAAGTCAAAGAAGGCATGCAGCAAATTTAATGAGGAGAGGTAAGAAAAATCAAACATGGCTGTAACAATTAAGACTTTTTCTGCCTCCCTAATTCAAAGGAAGAAATTTGTGCAAAAGAAATCAGCATTAAAGGAGGAAGAAGATATGCAATTAATGCAAAAGATATGCAATCCTTATAGAAATCAGAATTCTGGCACTGCAGATCATCCAACTTTGACGAGCTCCCCTGGACAGCTCACAATGATTGAGAAAATGCATGATTTATGGATGAAAAGCCACGGAAGTCTAGTTGAAATTACCAGTTGGAATCATCTCAATATCTATTTTCTAGAGAAAGTTATTACCACAACAAGGGACAAAGGTCAGATCTGCCGAATCTAGGAAACCTCAACCAATTTGGTTTCAACTTTGTGGACTTTGTGGCCATCCTCCCTTGGGTTTCTTCCTCTATATATAGCACCCCATTTCCACATAAAATGATCATCAACCTTGCTCACAAGTCTTGCCAAAGCTCTGCCCAAACACTTTCATTCACCAAGCATCATAGAATCCGAATTCACCACCCTTCACCATATTTTCTGTCCAAAGCTTGGGAGCCTAGGATACCATACTCTTGAAGATCTATTGCTACATCTGTAATGAACCTTGGGAGGAGAATTATAAAATGTAACTCTTTGATCTTCATGTTTAGTTTTTGGGTTTTTATGTTCTTGTTCTTGGATGATTTATGTTTAGGTTTTGTTAAAGTTATTTTTATTCTTGTCTATGAGATATTTGTAACTTTTGAATGACATGATGAATTAAGGTTTTCGATTTTTAATTCAATGATTTTAGGTTTTATGCCATGAGTTTCTGTTTATTTATTTAAATGATTTTCGGTGTGTTCTTACTTACGTGTGTGTTTGATACCCGGAAGTTGACGTTGCATGTGTAATAATCCAAAGTTATAAACGATTTTGATACTTGGGAGTTGATTAATTGTTTGTTCTTTGTTACCTTCACCGATTATTGCCTAGGTTCGGTTAGACTTGTGCATTTGAATATGTTTATCTTTTCTATGTGATTTTTGGAATTGCATGATTGTTGGTTAAGTAGGTGACATGCTTAATGAATTCAATATGCGTGGCTTTGAAGTTGCATGGTAGGATAAGTATGTTAGATTTTGAATGAGGTTGGGACTGAGTTCGAATGTGTTAAAGTGTCATTGAGTTAGGAACCTTGGGAGGAACTTAACTGCATAACCGATTCTAGGATGTATAATGAACCTTACGGCATGAACTTAATTGAGATTAGATTTCGTTACCTTTGTTCTTATGTTATTTGTTTGGTAATTGCTTATGTGTTGGTTGGTTGATCACATGTATATATTAGTTTAGGTTTATTTTATGTTTGATCACAAAATCCTCATACTCTTATGAATTCGTTGTTAAATGTTTGTGATTCTTTACCCTGGTTGGATCCCCGGTTTGTGAACGATACCCTCTTGCTTTATACTACTAACGATGCTTACAGGGTTAATATTGATCTCGAGTAATCGAACCGATCAAATGGCGCCGTTGCCGGGGATAGATATTATGGGAATGCACGACCGATCCTAATGATTAGAAGGTGAACACATCACCTCTTAAGTCGTGGCTAACTGCCCCTATTGTTAACAAAACAATAAGAGAGTGAGAGTATCAATTTCAGTAGAATGCCCTAAAATAAATAGATAATGCGCAAGGTAGAATGGTAACAGAGTATTTGCCCTCCGGAGGTTTTACGATTTCGACACTGAGAAGTTCTAGACTGGTATCCCAGAACTAGAAGTTTGTAATATATATGGGTTGTGAAGTTTGTTTGTACTCGTTGTTTCTAAGTTGTTATTTTCAATATCGGTTGTTCATATTCACTACTTCTTTCAAGCCTTATAGTTCGAATTGGTTGATGACCAATAAGTCAAGTGACTTATGGTTTATTCATTATCTTGGATTGCGGTGTTGTTGTTGTAGTCTGTGATATTGTTGAGTCTTTCCAGAGTCTTAGTTTAGTGTTTTGCTCGAGGACTAGCAAAAGTTAAGTATGTGGTATTTTGATAGTCACATATTTATGTCACTTTTATTGTGTTAATTATTCATTTTACTTCGCTATTTTGTTATGTTTGTATATTTTTAATTAACTTTATTTGTTTTTTAGTATTTTGAAGTGGAATAAAGAAGAAGAGAAAACTCTACACCTAGATTATGCAAAAATCTGATTTTATATTGGGTGTAATCATTATCTCTAGGTCAATCATTTCCTTCTTTATCACCCACTCCTGCATGATCATTTACTTCTTTCATGATCACCCACTTTCTTCCACTTCATTTCTTGATCACTCACTTGATTCTTTATCACCAACTTCCTCCATGATCATTCACTTCTTTCATGATCATCCACTTCCTTCCACCTCATTCCATGATCACTCACTTCATTCCATGATCATTCACTTCTTTCATGATCACCCACTTTCTTCCACTTCATTCCATGATCACTCACCCCACTCACTACATCATTATCTCTCACTTTTCTCTATTTTTTCCACCACTATCTCTAAACACACCATTTTTCCACAACCAACCAAGAGAAATAGAGAGAGAGAGAGAGAGAGAGAGAGGAAGAAAAAATAGAGAGAAGAAGAGAAGAGAAATGGGAGAAGACGGACATGGAGAGCCGAAGCGAAGTCACCTTCAATGTCCTCAAACTACAACTCACATCTCCACAAGGTGTTAAAATCTCATCAAGCCTCCACAAGAAAAAGAAAGTTCGGTCTCTTCTCCTTTAATTCATTTCTCATGTATTCTTTGATGTTTTTATTCAAGATTATGTATAACTAAATTCCTTAATAGTTAGGGGATAATCAAAGCTCTAGATATGTCTTCGATTTCAAACTCCAATTGATTTATATAATTTTAGATGAGAATTTCTTCACTGATTGTTCATTGATAATTCTATTGCATGTGTCATTAGATCAATACTTTAATGCATGTTTTAGGATTTTATTATCTTGAATATGTATATGACCGACATATCGTTACATATTCTGTGAGAGATAACAAGTTATTTACAAGTATTTGTGTGAAAATCATCCTTAGTAATCTAAAGCTACCGACAGTGACATTAGATTCTTTGTTGTTACTCAAACTTTCTTAGAACTTCATGATTTATATCATTTTAGTCTAGATACTGACATTTCATAGATCAATTAATTGAGAATATAGTTAAGTCGATACCAACATTTCGCTTAACATGCAAGTAAGAGAACGTAATACGGTTAATGACCTAACAACATTTGTTTAACTGTGAGTGCATTCATCTATACTTATTGAAATTGTTTTAGGGTGATTGAAACATATCTAGTGGTGGAGAGAAGTTTCTAGCTATTGTTTTTCTCATATCTATATCCATATTTACTTTTTAATAATTTATTTTTAGCAATACTTCTGTCTTATTTTTTTTTCACCAATCAAACTAATCCCGAATTCCTTCTACATTTGTGTGGTAATCCGTCACTGTGTCTAGTTAGTATTTATTTAATATGTAATTTTTGGTTGAGTCTATATTAGCTAATTAAATAGGTTTCTGCTCCTAGGTCGAGTCTACCAGATTTCTGGTTTAGGCGTATGTTTGTGTTTTTAAGTCTTAATTTCACCAATTATCTGCGGGTAATAACCCATATTTGGTATTTACTACATTGATATAATTGATTCGATAATAGGGTATTTTTATAAGTGCTTTTGCGCCTATGAAATTTTGGCGCCGTGTCGCCGGGGATTGTTTAATTCTAAGTCTTAAATGTTTTTTAAAATTTGAATTATTAATATTATTATGAATTTTAATATTTAATAATATTAAGGAAGAGTAAAGTGTTCGAACGCCTCCACCATCACCACGACCAATGGCTGCGAAACTTAAGGAGTCCGTTATTCCGGGCACAGGTGCAGCAGATTCACCAGTTGTGCTATCAGAAAATTTGGGGGCTTATTCAATTTCCCCATCTCTGATTTTGAATCTACCACAATTTAGAGGCACTCATTCTGAAGATGCACAAGAGCATCTTAATGAGTTTATAGCACTGTGCATAATACAGATGTCAACAACGGTGGATGAGAATGTTGTTAAACTTTTTCTTTTTTCTTTTTCCTTGAAAGAGCAAGCAAATGCTTGGTATAATTCACTGGTTTCCCAATCTATTGACTCATGGGACAATGTGTGCTGCATTCATGAAAGAATTCTATTCAGCCTCTCGCACCAAGAATTTAAAGAAGCAGATTAGTACATTCAGGTAGAGAGATGGAGATGAATTACATGAAGCCTGGAGTCAATTCAAGAGTCTACTAAGTCAATTCCCCCATCCCAAGTTTGATCTCAACACTCAAATGTAGTACTTCTGTCAAGGACTGGATTCACTCAACAGGCAAAAACTTGACTCGGCATGTGGAGGAAATTGGTGGAATCAGACTAGAGCTGAAGCTAAGGAAATTGTGGAGAATCAAGCAGAGAATTCAAGACAGTTTCAGTCTAGAGACCGATCTATGGGTGCCAGGAGAAGATCATTGAATGCTATTACCACAGATGGAGCCATAGAGAAGAGATTGAGTACTATGGAGAATGACATTGCCTTAATTGCTAGTGCTATGAAGGTGAATAAGAAAGCTACCGTTGCCGCATCTCAAGTGGTTTGTACTATTTATTCAGCTAAGCACCACCTTGCAAAAGATTGTCCTAAGTGCAGAGCAGTTGAGAAAGACACCCAAGAGGAGGATGTGAATTTTGTTTATAGGTAACCTAACACATATAATGGGAATATAGATCATCCATTCCTTAGCTACCGAAGCAATAATGTGCTCAATCCTCCAACTACTCCACCTGGAGTCCAACAAAGACAACATGTAGGGGATGTGCAGCAATTTGGCAAAAGATGTTGCCTCAACAGGCTCCAGGTCAGACAACAATAGGAACTTTAACTTTGGAAGCTATTATGCAACAAATGATGTTTGATAGCAAAAAGGAAAGAGAGGAAAGCAGTGCCTTTCGCCAAGAGATCAAGTCCACCACTCAGCAACAAGGGA
The DNA here is from genome assembly GCF_933775445.1 of Argentina anserina. Classification (NCBI taxonomy): domain Eukaryota; kingdom Viridiplantae; phylum Streptophyta; class Magnoliopsida; order Rosales; family Rosaceae; genus Argentina; species Argentina anserina. Next base: position 6,526,732 of record NC_065875.1, read on the forward strand.
AGGCAATTGATTTGGTAGAGCGCCAAGTGAGACAAATCCAACAAACTCTTGCACAAGTCAACTCAGGATGACGTCCCATCAACACTCTTCGTAATCCTAAGGGTCATCATGAAGTCAGTGCAATGGTTTTGAAAAGTGGGAAGGTGGTGGATGCAGCTCTAGTGGTTAAGAAGCCAAGAAAAAAGTGGGAAAAACCTGTATTAGAGCAGATTGTGCCTGAGGAACCATCAAAAGTCAGTCTGGGCACCCCAACTCAATCCGTTGAGGAATTCTCTCAACCTGTTCAGAATGCACCTGGAACAAACATTGAGTCAAGACCAAAACTAGCCCTGGTATGACCCTTAACCTCACCTTTGATTATCACTAATGTGCATTTTAGGTTACAGAAACAAGTGAAGGAGGAAAGAGACAAGGAGATCCTAGACGTCTTCAAGAAGGTTGGGGTAAATATTCCATTATTGGATGTGATCAAGCAAATTCCTCAGTATGCAAAATTCCTCAAAGACTTGTGCACTTCAAATAGAAAATTCAAAGGAACTGAAACAGTTGCCTTGAGTGAGAGGGTGTTCGCTGTGCTACAAAGAAAGTTACCACCAAAGTTAGGTGATCAGGGACGTTTCACTATTCCATGCACTATTGGTGATCACAGGTTTGTTGGTGCTCTTCTTGATTTAGGTGTTTCCATAAAATTTAATGCCATAATCTGTGTATGATAGAATGAATATGGGAGAACTTTTGCCTACTGGGATAACCATTAAACTTGCAGATCGATCTAACGGTTACCCTAGAGGTATTATAGAAGATGTGCTAGTGCAGGTTGGTGATTTGATTTTTCCAGCGGATTTCTTTGTATTAGAGGTGGAAGGTGAACAAGTGCCCTCTGAGATACCATTGATTCTTGGTAGACCATTCTTGAGAACAGCTCGCACTAAAATTGATTGTTATGAAGGTTCACTTAGCATGGAAGTAGCTGAAGAAAAGATCAAATTCAACATCTTTGAATCCCTCAAGCATCTTGTTAGGTTAATATTAACCTAGTAATGTTTGCCTTATTCTTATTCTTTTGCTTTATCTTTTTGTATATTTATTTATTTCTTATTACTTTGCCTACTCATGCTAGGAAGATATGAAAATGATCGGAAACACGTTAAAATGAGTGGATTTAGCGCACATTCTGGATTCGGGTGAAAATTTCAAGCCAAAAAGAGTAAATGTCGAGATTTCACAAGAAAACAAAAATCAATGCCGGAAAATACCGGTTAAACTCCGGCGATGAGAAGGTGGTTGCCGGAAATGGTGGTGGCTAAAGTCAATAAGTCAATGAAGCATAATGATAAATCATGAATTATGGATTTTAATTTACAATTTAAATTCAAAATAGAAGAAGACAAATGAAGAGGACCATTTCAAGAACAAGATCCACAAGTTGTGCTTCCACATTTGTCCAACATATCTAGCCATTCATCCCCTTACATCTCCACCATTCATTTGTGACCTTAAGGCCTTTAAATACCCTCATTCTTCCCAAAATCGTGCAATCTCCTTCACCACACAAAAAGTCCATCAAAACTTCATCATTTCCATAGTTTTAACATAGTTTTCTTAGGCCTAAGTCATAGATATCAAGTTGTGCAAAGAGAAGTGTAAAGTGTCTTGAGTTTTCACCAAACACTAAAGATCCTTTACACCTTTGATCAATCACAAATTTGTTTCATAGATTTGGGTTGGATTAAAGAGTTGTGATAGTGTGAGGGTTTTACCAAAGTCATACTCACTTCACTTTCTTCATCATCTACTCATCCTCATCCTCAACCCTTGTTCTTTGTTCCTAGATTGTGTGGATAAAGTATGATGTTCATGGAGTTCTTCTTTTGTTAGAACCCATTAATACCATACTTAGAAGCACTTTCTTTCTTATTACATCTTTGTGGGTAGTGAACCTTTATAGGTACGGTTTGGTATTATTTGTACCAAACCCTTGGTAATCTCTTCTCTCTTTACTCTACTTCTCTTTTGATGTATTTCATTTTCAATGGTTTGTTGTATTTTATGGGTTGTGAGTAGTTGGATTTGAGGCTAGGCTAGCCCTAGCTAAACTCATGTGCTAATAAATTTATTTTACTTTTAATTGATGTTGATGCATGTTGAATCTATGAGCTTCTACACTTAAAATACTTACTAAATGTGTTGCTAGTTTTGTCACCTAGAAACATGTTTAGGTAATTAATGAATCATAACTTGAATTTGACAACTTCTTGAATCCGTGAGCATGGGTAGCCCTTAGGTGGTGGCTTAGTGTTTCTTATGGGAAATATTAAGTTGCTTGAATTTCTTACCTTGAACTTAATGCTTGTGCTATGAGTGTAATTACTCTAAGGGGTGGTTATGCTTGTGGTACATAGCTCACTTGTATTATAAGGTAGTATAATTTGGCTCCAAAAGACTTTGTTAAATTGCATGATTAGTTTCTTGGTAGCTTCACCAAAGCACTAAGGGAAAGTTTGTCAAACATGTTTATGCATTAATCTTGAGTTACATTTGTGCATGAGTAACGCTAGGTGCAATGCCTAAGTCTCTACTCCTCTTTTGATTATATCTCTACATTTACCTTTCTTTGTTGTTTTTGTGCAAGAATTAGTTTGCTTAATTTAATTCTAAAATCAACCAAGTCGACTCACTACCACTTGTTAATACCATCTCCATGACTCTTAGCTTCCAAATGGCTAAGGTTGTGAACTTGTAAAAAGTTAGAATGCATGTTTTTCCAGTTTTTTTCTTCCGGAAATTAAGTTAGAGTTGAGTTTCCTCCAATCCCATGGGTACGATACTCTATACTTTCCCTTATTAAAACTTGACCTTGTATACTTGGGAGTAGGTAGTTTCATACATAAATACACATAATCATACTTAAGTGATTCAACCAACACATTCAAATACTGATGATATGTACTCTTGTTGTTCTATTGATGTTTTTGAGAGTTTTGTGCAGGAGTTCATTCAGTACTCATTGGAGGAGAATCCTATGCGAAAAGTCATCGAAATGGCTGGTAAAAAGAAAGTTTCCGCACAACCGGTTCAATCTATTGAGGAAATTCCTCAACCGGTGGAATTTGAGTCTGTATTTGAGATTGCATCAGCTGAAGACCTTGAGATGGAGGAGGAGTATTATGCAATGGAGGAGGCATTTGAATCTTTTCCATACATGACGGGTATGTCTCGTAAACTCATTCCTCTTCTGCTTTCAACTAACGTGCTTACTCCATCTATTCGGAAAGCGCCCGAGTTAGAGCTCAAACCTCTACCAGAGCATTTGAAGTATGTTTTTCTCGGAGATGGTGAAACTTTACCAGTTATAATTTCTTCAAAGCTCTCACATTTGCAAAAGGAGAAGTTATTGACTGTTCTTAAGAAGTACAAGTAAGTAATTGGATGGACATTAGCAGATATCAAAGGAATATGTTCCACTCTGTGTACCCACAGGATATATTTAGAGGAGGGAGTTAAGCCAACAAGAGAAGCTCAATGTCGACTGAACTCCACCATGTTGGAAGTTGTCAAGAAAGAAGTGATTAAACTCCGCGATGCAGGTATAATTTATGTTATTTCTGATAGCAAGTGGGTTAGTCCAGTGCAGGTAGTTCCCAAACGTTCAGGAATTACAGTGGTAAAGAATGATGAGAACGTGTTAGTACCGCAACGTGTGCAAACGGGATGGAGAGTGTGTATTGACTACTGCAAGCTCAATGCCACCACATGCAAAGATCACTTTCCCGTTCATTGATCAAATGTTGGAAAGGTTGGCAGGTCATGCATATTATTGTTTTTTAGATGGTTATTCAAGGTACAACCAGATAGCCATACACAAGGATGACCGCGAGATGACCACCTTTACATGCCCCACAACACTTTTGCTTACCGGCGGATGCCCTTTGGCCTATGCAACGCGCCTGCAACGTTTCAACGATGCATGATGAGTATTTTTCAGACATGGTTGAAAAAATCATTGAGGTATTTATGGATGATTTTTCGGTATTTGGTGATTATTTTGACATGTGTCTGCATCATTTATCTATGGTTTTGAAACGTTGTGTCAAGACTAACCTTGTTTTGAATTGAGAAAAGTGTCATTTTATGGTAGAACAAGGTATAGTTTTGGGACATTTAATATCTGCTAGGGGGATTGAGATTGATAAAGCTAAGGTTGATATTGTGCGTACTTTACCTCCTCCTTTAACTGTGAAGGAGCTGAGATCTTTTCTTGGACATGCAAGATTTTATCGCAGGTTTATCAATGACTTTTCCAAGATAGCCCGACCATTATGTGCACTGCTCCATAAAGATGTAGCCTGCAACTTCACAGATGAGTGCTTAAAGGCATTCAACAAGCTTAAGGAGCTTTGACGACCGCACCCATCATACAGGCACCTGATTGGAACTTACCTTTTGAATTAATGTGTGATGCTTCTGATTATGCGGTTGGTCCTTTGTTGGGTCAACGTCCAGCTAAGTAGCCCCATGTCATCTATTATGCTTCTAGAACTTTAAATGATGCACAGTTAAATTAGTCAACTACAGAAAAGGAATTCTTAGTTTTGGTCTTTGCTTTAGAAAAGTTTAGGTCTTACTTGTTAGGAACTAAAGTCATTGTTTTCTCTGACCATGCTGTTTTGAGATACTTGATGACCAAATAGGATGCAAAACCCAGGTTTATTAGATGGATATTGCTACTTCAGGAGTTTGATATTGAGATCAAAAATAAGAAAGGCACTGAGAATATAGTGGCAGACCACCTGAGCAGGATCACACATGGATCTAACGCAGATGAGGACCTATTGCCTCTACGTGATAGATTCCCTGATGAGAAACTTTTTGCTCTCAATGTTTCTGGGCCTTGGTATGCAGATATTGTTAACTATATTGTGTCAGGCAGAATACCAAGCGACTATAGTAGAGCTCAAAATGACAAGTTGTTGACGACAGCTAAGCATTATATGTGGGATGAGCCTTATCTATGGAAACATTGTCCAGATTTGTTGATACGAAGGTGTGTTCCTGAAACTGAATTTCAATCTATTCTCACTTTTTGTCACTCACATGTAGAGGGAGGTCACTTTGTTGGAAAGAAGACTGCAATGAAGATTCTTGAAAGTGGCTTCTTCTGGCCAACTTTGTTCAAAGATGCCCATGAGTTCTATAAATTATGTGCCAGATGTCAGCTCACAGGTAACATAGGTCCTAGAGATCAGATGCCCCAGCACCCAATTTTTGTTGTTGAGATTTTTGATGTGTGGGGTATTGACTTTATGGGTCCTTTTCCTAGCTCTCAACAAATTATTTATATCCTACTTGCAGTCGATTATGTTTCAAAACAGGTGGAGGCAGTGGCCACTCGTACTAACGATGCTGCTGTTGTTTGAAATTTTTGAAATCACTGTTTGTTAGATTTGGTACTCCCATGTATATCATCAGTGATGGAGGTTCCCATTTTTGTAACAAGTCTTTTGCAGCTTTGCTCAGGAAATTCAATGTTCATCATAAGGTGGCAACACCTTATCATCCTTAGACGAGCGGGCATGTAGAAGTATCCAACAAGGAGATCAAACAAATTTTAGAGAAGACTGTTGCACCAACCCGGAAAGATTGGAGTCAACGCTTAGATGAGGCATTGTGGGCATACAGGATAGCATACAAGACACCGATTGGGATGTCTCCTAATCGAATGGTCTATGGGAAAGGCTGCCATCTTCCAGTAGAGCTTGAACACAAGGCATATTGGGCTATTAAGCAATTTAACTTTGATATTGATGATGCAGGTGTTCATAGAAAGTTACAACTGAATGAGCTAGATGAGATTTGAAACAATGCTTATGAATCCAATCAAATCTACAAGGAGAAAACCAAGATGTTTCATGATACGATAATTAAAATAAAATCTTTTGTTGTTGGGAAAAATGTCTTGCTTTTCAATTCATGTCTACGTTTATTCCCAGGTAAACTTCGTTCTAGGTGGAGTGGGCCTTTTGTTATACTTAATGTGTTTGCTCATAGTGCAGTAGAGGTCAAAAATCCGAGGAATGGGAACACGTTCAAAGTAAACGGACATAGGTTCAAACCGTTTTATGAGCCTATAGTGGTGAGAGATGTGGAAGAATTACATCTCCACGATCCCGTGCCAGTGGAGCAATGATTATAAGTACCGTCTAGCTGCTAACGTTCAACTTAGCGCTACTTGGGAGGCAACCCATGTTGATAGAGAAGCTTGGATTCCAGATTTGCATTCTTTCATTCTTTCTCTTTTGTTATTTTTCATGTTTAATGTGTTTTGTGATGTCATAGATCTTCTTCTTCATACTTGTTTGATGTGTTGCATGCTTTAGTTTTGTTTTACATTGAGGACAATGCAAATGTCAAGTGTGGGGTCGGGTTTATATGATATCTTTGGCGTCTATGTTTAGATTTGTGATTTTGAGTCTTTTAGATATGCCTTTTGAGTTAAAAAAATTAAATTAAAAAAAACAAAAAAATTGTTTCTAGTCTTGCTTAAGTCTTAGGGTCCTTAACTAGTCTATGCTGTGCTTACATCTTCTGAAATTGTGACTAAGAGTGCAACATGTGCCTATGTTAGCTGAGTTTCTTTGGTTAATCTTGATATATGGTGCATGTGTTAATATGTAGTGGATGTAGAAATGAGTTAACATGGTACAGATTCATCAGCATGCTTAAACATAGTTGAGATTCATTAACTTGTGAGCGATTGAGCCTAAATGTGATTATACATGTTTTCTTTGTTATGTGTCAATTGTTTGCCATAGATTAAGTTAATGGACTCTAAAGATTACTAGAACTTGCTCTTGTGCTTGTCAAATCTTATAGTCATTATATATCTTGATTGGGAAAGTGATAAAAGCACTTAAGATCTACCACCATTGCCATATGTAACCTGTGACCCATATTTTGTGTACACAAGATGTGCAGCCCGTAGTTAATAACTTTGAGCTTACATTATGATCTTTTTTGTCAACACCCACACAACCTTACCCTTGAACCTTAGAATAGTTATATCTTTACCTTTGTTCTAAAACTTAGTAGAGTTGTACATGAGACGTATACATGAAGACCAAGGCGGAAGATTGTGAAGATAAAGAAAAGAATAAGTATGGGATATCAAGCTACTTGTGTTGTAAAAACAAAAAAACAAAAAAAAAACAAAAAAAATGGGTATGTTCTTTTGTGATGTTTTAGCTTATACCACATGTTAACTGTAGATGAAAAGAATGAAATGAAGGCCCAACAAGATGAAATTCGGTCACAATGATGATATATTTGGAAGAATTCAATAATGAAGATGCTTCAAGGGTTGTAAAGTTCAAAAAGGTCTCTTCATTGATGCTCTACTAGGTTTTAAAACTTGTTTGAATTCCATATCCTTTTTATTCTATAAACCTATGAGTTTAACCACATTTATAAAGTCCTTTTTGGTCCTCAAGATAGGTAACATTTGATATGTGGAGATAAGTCACAAAAGTTAAGCATATGGTTCGGTCCATTTGGCAAGTAATTGAGTTGAGTGAAAACCTTAGACATATGTTGAGATAAACACTTATAGCGTACTCATGTAAGGTTGAAACTTAACTTATTTATTGCATGCTATGGCTTTACATTCACCATAATTATGTCTTCGTCCTACATGTTGCATGTGTGTCATTATTGACATTAACCTTCGAAATTTTGTGGATTGAACTGAAATATCATGTGATTTTGGAATTGCAATGTTAGAGAGATTGCTGAGACAAAGTGTTAAGGGCATTAGAGTTTTGGAGTCTGTGATATTGTTGAATCTTTCCAGAGTATTGGTTTAGTGTTTTGCTCGAGGACTAGCAAAAGCTAAGTGTTGGGTATTTTGATAGTCACATATTTATATGACTTTTATTGTGTTAATTATTCCTTTTACTTAGTTATACTGTTATGTTTTTATATTTTCAATTAACTTTATTTGTTTTAGGTATTTTGAAGTGGAATAAAGAATAAGAGAAAAATCTACACCTATATTATGCAAAAATCTGATTTTATTTTAGGTGTAATCATCACCTCTAGGTGCATCACTTCATTCTTTATCACCTACTTCTTCCATAATCATTCACTTCTTTCATGATCACATAATTCCTTCCACCTCATTCCATGATCACCCATTTCCTTTCATGATCACCTACTTTCTTTCACTTCATTCCATGATCATTCACCCCACTCACTCCATCATTATCTCTCACTTTACTCTACTTTTTCCACCACAATTCTTCTCTATAAAAACCTCCATCACCACCATCTCTAAACACACCATTTTTCCACAACCAACCAAGAGAAATAGAGAGAAAGAGAGGGGAAGAAAAAATAGAGAGAAGAAGAGAAGAGAAATGGGAGAAGACATACATGGATAGCTGAAGCGAAGTCACCTTCAATGTCCTCAAACTACAACTCACATCTCCACAAGGTGTTAAAATCTCATCAAGCCTCCACAAGAAAAAGAAAGTTCGGTCTCTTCTCCTTTAATTCATCTCTCATGTATTCTTTGATGCTTTTATTCAAGATTATGTATAACTAAATTTCTTAATAGTTAGGGGATAATCAAAGCTCTAGATATGTCTTCGATTTTCAAACTCCAATTGATTTATATAATTTTAGATGAGAATTTCTTCACTGATTGTTCATTGATAATTTTATTACATGTCTCCTTGGATCGATACTTTGATGCATGTTTTAGGATTTTATTATCTTGAATATGTATATGACCGACATATCGTTGCATATTCTGTGAGAGATAACAAGTTCTTTACAAGTATTTGTGTGAAGTGATTCCTTAGTATCTAAGGCTACCGACATTGACCTTAGATTCTTTGTTGTCACTCAAACGTTCTTAGAACTTCATGATTTTTTAATTATTTTGGTGTAGATACCGACATTTCATAGATCAATTAATTGAGAATATAGTTAAGTCGATACCGACATTTCTCTTAACATGACAAGTAAGAGAACGTAATACGGTTAAAGACCTAACGTCATTGGTTTAACTGTGAGTGCATTCATCTTTAATTATTGACATTGTTTGGGGGTAATTGAAGCATATCTAGTAGTGGGGAGAAGTTCGTAACTATTGTTTTTCTCATATTTACATTCATATTTACTTTTTAATATTCTGTTTCTAGATATACTTCTGTCTTATTTATTTTTGTTCACTAATTAAACCTATTCCGAATACTCTCAAAATATGTGTGGTAGTCTGCCACCGTGTCTTGTTAGTGTTTATTTAATATCGTAATTTTTGATTGAGTCTAGATTAGCTAATTAATTAGGTTTCCGATCCTAGGTCGAGTCTACCAGATTTCTGGTTTATGCGTATGTTTGTGTTTTTAAGTCTTAGTTTCACCAATCCTCTGCGAGTAATGACCCCTATTTGCCATTTACTACATTGATATAATCGATTCGATAATAGGGTATTTTTGTAGGTGCTTTTTGCGCCTATCAATAGACAGTGGAAAGATGCACCTCCACGAAAAAGTGTTCACAAGAGACTTCACGAACCAAAGAAGATTGAAGAATAGCACATAGTTTCAGTGCATGACAGACTATCTTATGCGCCTCTAGAATAGAGGGTTCCAAAGAAACGTGAAAGTAGAGAGCTTAGAGCAGAATCATCACATCAGAAGGGTAGAGCGTACAAGGTTTGAATGGAAACTAAAAAGGGTTTCTACAGAACCAACAACAAGTCCGGTGGTTAAACTAGTTACTGAGCCTATACCTGACACTACTGCTACAGAGGTTTTTCGGAAACAAACTTTAGCAGAGTCTGTTACTAGTCAATTTGCTGCTCGCTCACCAATAGAACCTAATCATGATGAACCTTGTGTGGACTTGTGAGATCATAAGGAATCACCGGAGGAAGAAGTTTCCCCTGTTATGGATTGTGACATGTTTGACATATTTCAAGAGGAGATGGCGACTGAAGAAGAACTAGAGAAGGAGCTCACTTTAGATTGGAATATGGTCTATACTCTTTCATCCAAGTATGCTTTTCCACGACCTATGCCATCTCACATGTTCATTGGCAGTAATTCACATGTTCAAGAGGTTCCAATCACAGAGTTGTCACCTAAAGAGGTTGCAACTGTGGCTTTCAGCACATAGAGATCTGAAACGGAGATGCCGACCATATTGACGGAATTTAAGAGACTCTTTATGATGTTTATGTCACACCTCAATTTTTGGTAAAATGTTTTTTTAGGTGTAATTCATACTCTATATATGGAATGAATTTCCATAACATAATATGAAAAAAGTTGGAAAAAGAAATTCAAATGACACTAACTGAAGGTAAACACGTTATTATTCAAAGTTCAAACATATTACAAGGATAGACTCATCAAAGTCTATTTTTATTCTAGGAAACTAAAGAGCAAGCAAAGCTTCACACAGTAAAACACTCCTGAACAATAACTTCAAACAACTTGTTCCTCACATACAAAATATTATAAAGGGGTGAGCATATAAAACTCAATAGGAGGCAAACCTCTTCAAATTAATTTTAGCCATGACCAACATATTGATGCAACTTTTTCTACTTCACACAGTTCATATATTAGAAAACACTAGGTCTACATGTCCCATACCATGTATTTTACCACTAAGGTGACTTAGAGTTTTCGTTTACATCAATTATTCCCTCATCATTCCCATAAACCCCTTTTGCTAGTCATCTTGCCCATTCCCCTTTCACTAATCCCGAATTACCCTTCACATATCCTATACTACTTGCGTATTATCTTAGGCATACATGGGATATGGTACCTGCTAAGGTTAGGGACTCAACTACACAAAAGTGCCTTAACCATAACACCATCCCTTCCTACAATTCATTATGTAGTAATATTAGTAGCACATATAATCAAATCAACAATAGGATTAGAAACCAGCAGCAAAAGCAACCAACTCAGACAAGAAAACCAAACAGCATATATATACAATCATAGAAGATCCCCAATGTCCTCCTACCTTTGCTCATTTCCACCTCAGGTCTTAACCTCCTAATAAAAGGGTCAAACCATAGAATCAATGTCATATTATTAAAGGATTGCATTGATACAAAGTTTAACAAACAAGCACAACCTTTGTTTCCCCAAAAGTTGGTTTTTAAACAACACAGAACTAATATTTTAGTTTTTTGACCTTAATACAAACACACCGAAACCTATACCAAACTAATATGATTTTGACCTTAAATTATTCTAAACACTTGTAGTTAACACTCTAAAAAAACGTTGAGACTTTGAATCACTTTAAAACAATGTTTCTAGAATAAATTATGAATTTTCAAAGTTCAACTACAGTTTCAGTAATTTATGACGAGTCTCTATACAGGAAAACGTTTGGCTAAAAACGAACTATTTTGACTGGGTAAATCATGTAGGTGTCTTCATAACAATTAAACTAGACATCCTAAAGAAAATTTCAGAGTTAGAAACAATTACAAACAAAATTTCTATAGATAGTTATGGAATTTCGAATTCCAGGTACAAAATCAGTGTTCACATGTTCTAAAAGAATAAATTTCTGGAGATCTAACAAAAAACTTGACCAACACATAATTTTTAACCAACACAGAATTTAGAAAACCAAAACAAATTCTAACTTGACAAAATCAATTCCAATCTAACATCTAAATAGAGATATCAAATTCTAATTGTAGAAAACTAAGAACATCAAAATCTCAACTTAGCCCAACAATTATAGAATAAAATGTAGTACATATTCTCTTCCAATGCTCTCTATCCAGGTTAAACCTCTGAGAATCCTATCTTAAAAACATAGAAACACACTCCTATTTATAGTACTTGAAAAGGGATAGAACTTGGAGCTTAAGAAAGGAATCAATGAAACTTATATGAATTGTTCACCTGAAACGTTAGCCATTTGGGTTCTAGACCTAGCATCTTCATACTTCTAGGGTTCCAGTTCTTCATAATAGCTTTGAAGAGTCATCTGTTGGAAAGCTTGCTCTCATACTTCTAGGGTTCCAGTTCTGCATAATAGCTTTGAAGAGTCATCTGTTGGAAAGCTTGCTCTCCACCCAGTTGACACCTCATGCATCCCCAAGTGTTTGGATAGAAATTGGTGGCTTAATTAAGGTCGGTGGCTAGGTTTTGGATAAAGGAGAATCTGAAAAGGAAGTAAAGAGGAAGAACATGATGAACAAAGGAGACAAAGTTTTGAGTTTGTGAAGAGAAGGTCGGGTGTTTTGATCGTTGTCACTGTAATCATCTTCTTTCCTACTTGTTTTTGGCTGAACTGGGTTTGGGTCAGGTCATGGGTTTTAGACCAAAATTTGGATTTCTCTTCTATTAATACCCAAAGCATAGAAACAACCTAAGACTTAAAAAAAGATTTTCAGCAAAATACATACTTATATATATATAACATAACAAAATAGGGTTTTATATACTATATATATATTTATATATATTTTTCTAGTTGTTACAGATAAGTATCATTACAGTCAAAACAGTGGAGGCACGTAAGATTAAAAAGGAGAAAGTTCTGAACAACAATCTTAAAGTTATGAGTTTTGCTGGTAACCTCACCAAGACTTTGAGGGTCTTGATCCTTAAAAGTGAAGATAGGGCCATCATAACTATTTCAGACTTTCTTTGTTACAGATTGCACTGCTCTATTCAGCATCATTCTAGGACGTGATTGGAGACATGGAGCTTATTGTATTCCTTTTACTTTACAGCAGTAGATGTTGATATGGAATCTAGCAACTAATCTCGCAAAGCTTGTTAAAGTTTATCAAAGACCATACTCTTAGAGTTGTTGGAATGGATCACAAGGGTCATCCAGTTGGGGTGACGTTAATAGAGCTAACACAATGGGGTTTGGCACAGGTTAAAGCATATATACATAGACCTGGCTTCATCGTGCAACCCCAAAAAGATCATCCATGAATACACACATGTCAGAGGACAAGACAAGCATGTGCATCGTTTCTCCAACGTATATCTATTTATAGAGATGAGTAGGAGGCCTGTGAATCAATGGCACTAGTAGAGTGCATAGAGGATAATTTAATGAAGGTTCAGGAGGAGGGGTTTATTCAGCTAGCGCAAGCAGCTTTGGATGATACTACACCTCAAGTGAAAGATCCAGTAGAAAAAGTCAACATGGGGACAACAAAGGAACCGATGGAGGTTAGTATTAGAAAGCACTTGAATGCGTAATTAAGACAACAACTAATTGTGTTGTTGCAGGAGATCCATGACTGTTTTGCAAAAAAATATGAAGATATGCCAGGACTTTCAACAGAACTTGTTTACCATCGTTTGCCAATGAATGAGAATTTTCAACAAACTCAGTGGCGAATGAGTGCTAATACAGCTACAACAGTCAAGACAGAGGTTTAGAATATGCTCAAAGCAGGAATTATCAAACCAACTAAATACACTCAGTGGTTGTCCAATATAGTGCCACTGAGGAAGAAGCATGGAAAAATTCGTGTTTGTGTAGACTATCGAAATCTTAACTTGGCAACACCAAAAGATATTTACCATATGCCAATGGCGGACATGTTGGTAGATGCAGTTGCTGGAATGAGTTGTTGTCTTGTTTGGATGGTACCGTTGGATATCATCATATTCCAGTTTATGAATCGGATAGGCACAAAACAGCTTTTCGTTGTCTAAGGTTCACTGGTGCATTTGAATACACCAATATGCCTTTTGGTTTAACGAATGTAGGTACTACATACCAAAGGGCAATGCACCTAATTTTTCATAATGTACTGGGGGCATCTTGGAGGTTTACATCGATGATATGGTAGTCAAGTCTAGATAGAAGGAAGATCATATTGCCAATCTCATAACGGTGTTCACCAGTATGCGAAAACACAAGCTTAGAATGAACCCAACTAAATGTATTTTTGGGTTTTGCGCTGGAGACTTTCTAGGTTTCATTGTGCATGAAAGAGTTATTGAAGTAGCTAGTGACAAGGTGAAAAGCGGTGTTGGATGCTCCAGCACCTAGAAACAAGAAGGAAATTCAGAGTTTATTGGGGAAGATCAATTTTCTACGCGTTTTATTTCTAACTCAGCAGGGAAGATTGCACTTTTCTCATCCTTATTGAAACAGACAAGGAGTTTCAGTGGGGCTGAAAACAACAGGAGGCTTTTGATAGGATAAAAGAACATTTGAGTCATCCCCCTGTCTTTCGCCGTCCAAGACCTGGTATTCCATTAAAGTTATACATTTCAGCCTCTACTTATTCTATACCAACACTATTGGCACAAGATGATACTGGTGAAGGAGGTAAGAAGGTTGAGTATGTAGTCTACTATCTAAGCCGCACATTGTTGGATGCAGAAACTCGGTAGTCGCCATTTGAGAGGTTGTGCTTGGCACTATACTTTGTTGTTTGTAAGTTGCGCCATTATATGCTTTATTTTACAACAGTGGTGGTGGCACAAACTGATTTGGTGAAGTATATGCTTACTCGACCTATCCTTAGAGGTCAGATTGATAAGTGGATCTTAGCCTTGTCAGAGTTTTAGTACAGTCTTTTAAAGGCGTTGACAGGACATACTATATCAGATTTTTTATTACATCATCATATTACTGAGGTGATTGAAGATCAGCACCGTGCTATAGCTGTTGTTCACGCACAGGCGTAAGTGTTGCATTTTGATGACAACAGTTTTGACACATTGTCTGGCGCAGGAGTAGCGTTAATCAGCCAAACAGGGGCTAGACATTCTTATTCTTTCCAACTTGAGTGGAGGTGTACCAATGACCAAGTAGAGTATGAGACAATCATTATTGGTATGAAACTTTTGCTGGAGATGGGAGTGACTCAGGTTAAGGTCTTAGGTGATTCTCTCCTCGTGATTAACCAGTTGAATGTTTACAAGTGTACTACTTTAACTATACTTCCTTTTTTGGAGCGAGCATCAGAGTTTTTGGACTAGTTCGCAGATGTGGTGCTTGATTACATTCTAAGAGAACGAAATTTTGCAGTGAATGAGTTGGCACAAGTAGCCACTGTGATTAGCTTGACAGATGACGTTCGAGAGAGGATTTTGAAGGTACAGAGACACACACTTCCTTCCTTTATGGCACAGAAAGAGGTTAAAGATGAGTGGCTAGTTACAACTTTGGATCCTATAAACGTGGATTGGAGCGGCCAATTATCCAGTATTTAAAGAACCCTACAACACATGTAGACAAGAAAGTCAGGTATTTTGCTATTAATTATCTACTTAAAGGTGATGACTTGTTACGCATGGGCGAAGATGCAGTTGATTTGAGGTGTATATATGGTACTGAAGCAAAGAGATGATTACGAGAGGTACATCTACGCAATTTTGGTTCTCATCAAGCTGGCCCAAAGATGAGGTGGCTCATTCGCCACTATGGCTTTTATTGGCCATCTATGTTAAAGGATTGTATTAGGTTTACGCAAGGATGCATGGACCGGTTCTACACATTCCTAACATACCTTTGCAGCCTATTATTAAACTATGACCAGGACATGGCTGGGCTTTAAATTTTATTGGGAAAATTCACCATAATTCATCCTTGAAAGCACAAGCATATTTTGCTAGCTATAGATTTCTTCACTAAGTGGGTAGAGGAAATTCCTGTTAAGTCAGCTTTCGCAGCAATGGTTGTTCAGTTTATCTTCCAGAATATTATTTGTTGGTATGGCATACCAGGATGCTTGGTGGTGGACAAGGGACAACTTTTATGGCCAAAGAAACTACGGAGTTTCTCAGGGGCTACCGGATCAAGTTTCTCCACTCTACTCTTTATTATGCCGAGGAGAATGGCCAAGCTGAGGTGAGTAATAACATTATTTTGTCCATTCTCAAGCGAATGCTAGAAGAAAATCCAAGGGAGTGGCATACAGAGTTGGATAATACATTGTGGGCTTATAGACTTTCTAAGCGTACTCCGACTTGCATAACACCTTATGCTTTAATGTTTGGCCATGATGTTGTTTTACTTGTGGAGATTATGGTCCAATCCCTTAGAGTTCGAGAGCAACAACAATTGGTTGGAGAGGACTATGTTCTGGCTATGTACCAAGAGCACGAGGATTTAGATTCGAAGTGAATGGAGGCTATGAACAACCTTATTCTAGAGAAAAAGTGAGTGGCTCAAGCTTATGATAAACACACTAGGGGACGCAGCTTTGGAGTTGAGGACTTGGTGTGGAAAACACTGTTACCTTTTGGCAAACGAACGGAAGGGCGCGACAAGTGGTCCTCTAAGTGGGAAGGACCTATTTTCATTGATCAGATTGTCTGCAAGGGGGCTTATTACCTCAGAGATATTGATGGTGAGATTCACCAAAATTCTATTAATGGTCGCCATCTTAAGAAGTACTTTCCAAGCATTTGGGAATTTGAAGATCCACCACCTATTGTGGAAAATAAGTGACATTGGTTCTCAGTCCCAAACTTGTGTTCTCTTGGTTGCTGCTACTTTGCATTAACCAATTAAACATGAGGCAACATTATGAAGATTCATCAGGCTATTGTGTTTTAAACCGTTTCGCCGGTTTATTTCGCGTTTGCCGGAGTTATGAGATTTTGTGGCCTAGATTTGTTGATTTGTTAGAAACTGTTTGAGTTTATTGAAACTGTTAGGGTTTCATCTATTATATACACTTTTGAACCAACACATGCGGTTATAAAAATTCAAACTTTATTGTTTACAATATAAACAAAGAAACAGATCAAGTGTTTTTCAATATGAACAATATGTGTTTATCACATAACTGTGGCTTTGTGGCCATAAACTTTTACAATAAATCTAACTATTGATTACAAAAGCTAGTAAGTGGCTCTGATACCATGCTTGCCGTAGCATGATGGACTATTGTCATCCCCGCCTAATTCCTCCATCCAGAGGGACAGCTATGCAAAAGCTGGTTGCCAGTCGCGAGCGAAGCACCCTCCCCTCGCCTCCTACTGTTTGTAAGTCGTGCAAACAAAGCGGATCAAAGAAGGATTACAGAACGTGAATATTCAACAAGAAGGGTTAAGACAGGCTTGTTGTTCTGTCCTGACACCTAGATTGGAGCTAAAGAAAGAAGAGTATTTTCCTTGCCTCCTCAGTTCTAGGGTATTAGTAAAGAGGAACATAAGGATAAGTTTTTAGGCTTAACTTATGTTTGAGGATAGGTTTCTAGGCTTAAGTAAATCTAATTGAGGTTGAAGGCCAGGTCTGGAGGGAAGAACTTGTGGAACTAAAGGGGTTTCGAGAGCAAGAAAGTAGACATCTTTGAGACTAGTTGATTTGGTTGTGTTTTGATCAAGAATAGAGTCTCGGTTTATAGAGGGAGGTGTTGAAATCCAATAGTTGGGATGCGTTGCAGATCCTGGGAAATCGTAACGGAGAGTTATGAGTAGTTATGATGTTCAACTGAAACAGATTCGTGCGATTTATGAGGCTGGTTACGCGTACGTTCCCTAGGTTTGAATTCAAACTTATCATTAATTGGCACGTTGAAACTTTGATTGGGTTTTTCGACTAGTCTCTGATATGGGTTGGTTATTTATTGTTGGGCCATAAGGATTTAACAAAATAACTATATTATTATAGGCCCAATGGGCTTAAGTATACAATAGTTGTCCAGCAAGGTGGATATCTAAAAGTAGTTTATCTATGGCATTAGCCTTCAGGCGAGTGAGGTTATTCATCCTCATCTCTTCAGCTTCAGCTTTTTCCACTTGGTTTTTAAGGCTTTGCAGGTCAGGAATGACATTTTGGACTTCCTGGAGTTGGGCCACTTGCTCTTCCTCGATAGCTACTATCTCAGCATCTTGCAATGCTCTTTGACATTACAAGTTTGCCAGTGGTGTTGGCTGCATGAAACTTGTCCTAGATGGGGTCAGAGTTTCAAGAAAAAGTGGTCTTGAGTGCTAAAGTGGGCTCTGCTAGGTTTTTGAATGCTTCTTCTATGGAGTTGTGTTCACCAAGGAATATTGTCAGATGTTCTAGATTAATTTCAAGCTCATCATATTCTGAGACTTTGCTTTTAGCAGCTGAATGCATCCATAACTTTGGCTCAATTTTCAAAAATGGTAATGTCAAAGGAGGCCATACTCGCCAGCAGTATTCTTGCCTGATTCATCTATGGGAAGTCTATATTGACTTAGCAGGCCTCGTTTCCAACAAAGCCGTTAGGTTGTTTGCCATAGAAGGCAAGATAGAATCTGATCAAGGTTCAGTCACTGGAGCAATAGTCAGACATCCAATAGTAGGTGTTGCTTGAGGTACAGGGGCATTCGCCGCAACAGAGGACGTTGAAGTCTACACAAAAGATAAACATATGAGTGTTTATGGACTTAAAGTACGAAAGTAAAACATGAAGTGATGTTTGTAAGTTACCTTTGTACCATACAAAGTGGTTGTTGCTACTTCTTCATGGTTTATGTCAACCATGTAGGGGATTTCTTCAGAAATGGTATATGGTTCCTACTGAGGTAGTCAGGTAATGTTTACTTCAATCATTCCTTCATCCTTAATATCAATGATAGTTGTTGGAGAGGAGGGATGTTGGAGTGTCTTCATTAGCTTCTGAACTTACATGATAGGAGCACAAAGTGTGACGTTCTTAATATGTTTATGTCATATTCTTACTCTTTGTTACCTCTTATTTAGTATATTTTAGTTTCTTTTGTATGAATAAATGTCTAGGTAGAGCTTATATCAATTATGAATGAATTGATGATGAAATCGTGCTAAGTGTTAATAATCCTTGTTCAGATATGATTCCTTGTTCGAGAAGAATTCATCCTTTCGTATTTCTTTGTTTCTAACATACTTATTCTTATTAGGAAATACAAATCCATGTTGGAGAAGAAAAGCAATCCTAGTTCCACAAGGAAAGAGAAGAAGATACACTCAAAAGCCAAATCAATGCAAGAATGAAAATGTTGTTAAGATTCGTAGTCCAACTTCGACGGGGTCCCTTGGATAGTTCCGATCGAGTTAGAAGATATGCCTTATATGGATAGAAAGCTATGTGCGTCTAGTTTCTGTAGGATTTGGAATCAAATTAATATCTTATTCCTACAGGGAGATATGACCGAATCATTGATCGAAGGTCTAGTGAACTCGGCAGAATTATCTTAGCCATTGATTTGGTTTTGATCCAAGGGCTATGAGGGAAACTTGGGACTTTGTTCCTTCTGCATATAGAGCACAAATATATATATCAGAATGTCCATAAATCCCTACACCAAAGAATGTCAAAGAAGACATGCAACAAATTAAATGAGAAGAGGCAAGAAAGTCAAATAAGGCATGCAGCAAATTTAATGAGGAGAGGTAAGAAAAATCAAACATGGCTGCAACAATTAAGACTTTTGCTACCTCCCTAATTCAAAGAAAGAAATTTGTGCAAAATAAATCAACATTAAAGGAGGAAGAAGATATGCAATTAATGCAAAAGATATGCAATCCTTATAGAAATCAGAGAAAGTTATAGCCCCAACAAGGGACAAAGGTCATATCTGCCGAATCTAGGAAACCTCAACCAATTTGGTTTCAACTTTGTGGACTTTGTGGCCATCAACCCTTGGGTTTCTTCCTCTATATATAGCACCTCATTTCCACATAAAATGATCATCAACCTTGCTCACAAGACTAGCCAAAGCTTTGCCTTAAACAGTACTCATCATCCTCAAAGCCATTCAAGCGAAAACACCATCTTCCCTTCATTCCATTCGATCCAAAGCGCTACGCCTAGGATTGCCATTCAAGTTGAAGCCGTGCTGCCTTGTTTTGATACCGCTAAGGAGATTTACAAAGTGTAACTCGTTACTTCTTCACTTATGTTTTCGGTTTGGATTCTTTATGTGATGTTGTGTTTATTTTTTTGGCTAGTTCTGAATTTGTGGAGTACTCTTATGTAGTTTACGATTTTGCAAGATGTTATAAAGTAGTTTTGATTTTGTTTTCTATGATTTCTATGTAGATGTCGTGAGTTTATAATTCAATAATTTAATGATTCTCTTTCTTGTGCGTTAACTATATGTGATTTAAGGCGCTAAGTTAGTTTTGCATATAGGATTCTTAAGTGTTTTTGTTAACTTGTTAAAGTAAGTGACATGCTTGACTTGTTAGTAATCACTAGGAATTAACCATGATCCCTTTGTTATCTAAGATGCGCTAAGTAATTAAATAAGAGATGAATCAATGAAGTGGTAAGATTGAGAATGACATGTTACCTTGTAATTTCTAAGCGCTAAGATAGGATTACCAGGCCATGTTTCGAGTTAGGGATGCGCTAAGTAACCTAGTTCGGCATTAAGTTGTTGCTTGTTCACTCAATACTTGTCCGCTAAGGCTCGGTGATTGCATAGGATGAGATTATGATTTTGAAGCTACTTGTGACGTTTTGTTTGGTGATATTTATGTGTTGGTTGGTTGATCACATGTATATATTAGTTTAGGATTTATTTTTATGTTCTTGATACGATCTTATATCAAATCTTTATATCTCTTATGAATTCGTTATTAAATGTTTGTGATTCTTTACCCTGGTTGGATCCCCGGTTTGTGAACGATACCCTCTTACTTTATACTACTAAAGATGCTTACAGGGTTAATATTGATCTCGAGTAATCGAACCGATCACTACAGTCACCATATTAACTGGAGAGTTATTCGCAGGGTTCCCAGAGGCTTCTGCAAAAGCTATTTCTGGTTCTACTGGGGTGGTTCACGCAGTACCCTCGCCTGATCATGACTTGAATACTCAAGTCCTCGCTCTGTCGACTCATTGAGGGGGGCTAAGAGGTGCATATATCACCATAGCGGTGCATGTATTCTCTGGTATCGTGGAGGTGATCTCTTCGTCGTGATTCAAAAAATAGATTGGCTCAGTATGTGTGATGAAGAGTTCCCTGATGGAAGAGTCGCTGGCGGAGTCAGCTGTTTTCATCTGCGATGGTGAATGTGGACCAGAAGGTTCTATTGGAGTTGAAGTGATCACCACATTGGTTCTTTTGAGTTGGAGCTACAAAACGGTTGGAATTATTTAACTAAAAGGGAAAAAACAATGAGTATTGGTATAAATAGTGGTGGTAAATAAGAACGGCTTACAAGGGATGTCTTCTTCTTCTTCTTCTTCAGACTCTTCTAAGACCACCCTTCGCTGTTTGTGGGGTTGAGAGATGAAGGTTGGAACATCTGATGTAGCCCAAATTGCAGGACTTTCAACAACTTGTAAACCATTATGAACCAATTAGGGGTTTTATTCAAAGAGGTCAGGAACAATAGCAAATGCAGTCAGCGAATGAGATTTTACCTTAGAAGACTGGGGGCAAACTGGATCTTGACCAGCAAGTACTTGAGCATCCACTTTGAAAAAGATGGTGGAAAAGCGGCAGAAAACAGTGCGGAACTGGCCAAGAGAGTGTCGCCTCTAGTGGTCGTTTTGAATGAGGTTCTACCAGTGGGTATAGTTGTCATGGACAGTGGTTGATGTTAGGAGCAGACCACTTTCTAGACCTCAAACCCTTATTCACTGAAACATAGGTTGATTATGGACACTTTCAATGTCCTTGAGGGGAAATGTGAGGCACTAAGAGGTGAAGCGGTTCAAACTTTCAATTGGTGGTAAGGGAATGTGCCATTCCAAGTTGCCTGGCGAATAAATGATGAGTGTACAGTTCCATTCCACCGTTAAGATGGAGGGAGAAATCCGCCAAATTGATGGCTTGTGTGAAGAGGTGTAGACCTTCAGGAGTGTGGTGTTAGGTCCACATGAAGCCGTTCGCCAGGGCAATTGGATACTTTCTATTCAAAATTAAACTACTAGAATCTAGAATAGTAGCATCTAGATGAAAGAAGTACTAAAAGAAGGCTACATACCCGAGGGTGAAGGAAGCATTTACTCCGGCGAATGCTCATCTCAGGACTTGATCTTCTGCAAAGTTCACCACTTTTTCATTGCGCAGTTGGGAGAAATAAACTTGAATCCAAAGGTCTAAGATCCAGATTGGACCAGATAGGTTGCTGTAATCTAGGGGATTCATCGTTAGTTTGTACAGAGCCCTGTAGAGATGTGCCAGTACCATTTAGTTTAGTCTAGGTTGATGACCGCATAATAGAAGTGCTGATGTTTGTTCCAGTGTTTTGGTCATTTTCTAAGTGTTAGTGCATAAGATGAATTTGTGTAGCCAGAGTTCTAGAAAGGCTATGCAACTATCTTCGTTGGGATTCCTGTAGAAGCGATCCGCCGAAACTTCATAGATTTGGAATTAAGGCCAGTGTGGTTAGCTTCGAAGGTAAGTACTTCTTTTGTGTAGTCATGTTCTCTATATGGCTTCTCACTGACTGGAAAACTGGTGATAGCATGCATATCCAACAGTGTGATTCTCATTTGCCCAAATTGGAAATCAAAAGTGTTGAAGGTGATGTTCCAAAAGCAGGTGGTTGCCATTATTGAACATCTGTTACCTTTAAAGTCTGCCAATTTGAAGCAGAGGTCTATGGTGTTAGTGATTCCTATTGCGTTCCATCAAGCCAGATCACGCGCTCACCGAAATGGGATTGGATCTGCTAACCCATATTCTCACTGGGCTTTGGCCAACCTCCAAGGCGAACAGCGAAATGGGTATGGGTGTGCTAGCCTTTGAGATTTGCTTCTTCTCCCCTAAAAGTACGGGCGGAATGTGAGAGGGATGGTTGTAGTCTTCCTTTGCCCTCTCGGGTTATCCTATCGGTAGCCTAATATTACAAATGACACCTCACACTACTGGGTATCCAATGACATACCAGTACTGGAGGGCATATGATGGGGATCCGCTGTAGTCGGGTCATCACTCTCGATATTACGCTCTGATATCAAATGTCACGCCCCGAATTTTAAATAATAAAATTCAAATTAAAAAACATGACAACTCGAATCAAACTAAAATAATTACATTTACAAGTTGCACAAAACTTGATCTACAAGGTAACTGGAACAGTTACAAAGAACTAGTTACAAGAAAAATTCTCAAATTACAACGTTCTACCTTTGTCGCTACATTCCCAAACTCTCACGCAAACACAAACATCAACCTGCATAAATACTCTACACCATGAATTGGTATACCGGTTTGTAAACAACAAACCCGAGAAGCTTTTAAAGCTTGTATGAGTAAACTTAATTTGAGATAAACATGCTTATAAGATATAAACAACGATATTTAAAATCTACATAACACACTTGCAATAATGCATGATAAATAGTAGTGTTTCCTGCATAAAAGCATAGTTCAAGAAATCACAGAAAAATACAACAGAATAAAGGAAATAAGCAAAACCTATAACTCAACCAAAACTATAGAACATTCACTTGAAAACCAATATAATAACTCTCACTTTGTTTTCTTTTAAAACACAATATCTCTTTCTCAAAAAGGGAAACACATGACAACATTCATGTCTTGGGAATTTAACAACTCAACAACCAACACAAACATAACACAGTTAAGTTCCCTTTTAAAAACATGCACTCTTGAGACCCAGATAACCCTACTAGGTTACCCCTCATGTCGTACATAGGCAAACAGAGTAGAGTTCTACCTGATCGTAACCAATCACCCGACAAGGGTTGGTTCCCATTTTAACTGTCATCACTAGGTCTGAAGACCAGAAAACATTTTAACAAAACTCAATGTTAAAACAACACGTATAATATAATCAATCCATCCATGATAATATTGTGCAAAACCAAGCGACTCTCACAACATCACAAAATGAACAAGTCATACAATTAAACCAGTTTACTGGAATGTACATTTTCTTCCCTTCCGGTCCCATCCGTCAACAACAACCATTTCATCCAAATTACCGGAATGTATATTTTCTTCTATTCCGGTCTCATCTTCCAGTTCAACAAAATATGCTACAATAACATTAAAGAATATAATATAGTTACGTGTATATGTATACCATTATTACCACTAAATATACATGTACAAATACACTATACTATATCAACATCAACAAGTATTGTTCTATCTCACACTCAATATTAATCATAGTTCACAAGCACCAAACCCTTGAAATCATTTTAGTAAATTTCATTTTACTTACCAACGAACCGTAGACGATTAAGTTCATGTAATTTTAAATCAAAAGTATTTTTAGAACATTTTATAAATGTTGATGCCACATGAACTGTGTTAATCTCAATTAAATTGAAATAAGTGAGGTTTACTCACCTCAATTTCTGCTGCGTCTTCTTTTACCACCGAGATATGATACAACTAATGCACGTCAACCACCGAAGTAACAAAGTCTCAACTTAGCACCAAACAACACAAAAGCAGTTACAACGTGCACTAGACACTTAACCCTTAATTCGAAGAGTTGCCCCGACATGACAATTCTTGTTTCGAGACCTCCCAAGATCTGCAAACACCCTACTATGCAACAACCTAGTCACACACCAAAATTTAAAGCCCACGTTTCTACAAATTAGTTCATATTTATAAGTGAACTCGGAAATCCGAATCTCTAAAATGCTCACGCACAACTAAATTCAACAATTATATACTAAATTGTTCATATCAACAAATGTAAGACAAATGAGACATCTAAAGCTCCCTAATTGATCGGACGCACCGTCGCTAGCCACCTTAAGGGCTGCCTAGTCTCTACTCCTAAAATCACTAACTTCACAACATCCAACATGAAATCAAAGCAACATAGGCAACTCAATACCTGTAAGCCGAACCAACACAGCCCACAACCACTCCTAGGCACTGCTACAAGCTCACATCTCACCAATTTTACAAACTGGAGCTCTAACCTTGAATTGACCAAGGAAAATTTCAAGGGTTATCAGAGAAAAAACCCAGCCATGCAATTTAACCAAGATTTTGAGTTTCAACATTACTAGAATAAAAAAAAAACTCAACAATTCCACAGCCCTCACCTTGCTGCTTCGATTTGAGCTCGTGAGTTCGAAGTGAGATCAGAGACTCTTTTGTGCAAAACTAGAAGGTGGTTAAGCCACCTGGGTTGATGTCGTCATCTGCAACAAAGCAGCCAAAAGGTAGGTTGCTGCCATAGGCCCTTGCCCTTTGAACTATGGTTTTCTGGATCAAAGTGGGTCAAGCCATTACTACGGAGAACATCTTAAGGAGGAGGAGAGAAGAACATGACTGGTGTCGACGCTTAGAACCGCAAGAAAGATCGAGTCGATTTATGGGTCGCCGCCACCAAAAGGGTGCTTCGAATCTTGCAGATGAGCATGAAGTGGCGTAAACCACCTCTATTGGGAAGCTTAGAGGAAGGAGGTGAGTCGGTCTGGACCGGCCGCGAGTTCATGCGACGCCGGATGATGACGGAAAAGCCGGGTCGGGTTGGCCAGGTCCGGGTTGGGTGAAAAGAAAACTTTCAATTCTAAAGGAGGTGTGCAAGAATGCTAGAAGAGGAAGAAAATGTGTGCGCGCAAAAATGAGAAACCCTAAAGAAAAATTTCTTATTTATACATAAAATTCCCAGAATCTCAAAACTTTCGCTGATTACAACTTTTTCATACGATCTCCAAACTACGCGTGCCGCATGTCTACGAACTCATATCGACGAGTTCTACGACTTTCATGAAAAAAGTTTTCTAAGAAACACAACGAATAAAAAAATTCAACTCCTTGACCTCTCATTATAACGTTTCCGAGTAATTAATTCGCTTAAACTCGTTTTGTTTCCACCCTCGTACTATAAAATTAGACTACCACCAAATTAATAATATCCAAAAATTATTTATATAATCAATTATTATTTCCGGGATATTACAATTAAGGAATTCCGCCAATTTAATTAAATATATGACTTCCATTTTGATGATCAATCTATTTTAATTGAGACTGAATTGTCGAAGACATTTAATACTTGATTTTAGTCGGAATAAGGTATTTTATTCCCGACTATTCATTTATGTGTTGCCACATGTCCCTCTCAAAATGTTGTTGACTTTGTCGACTTTCGAGCCACGTATGCAATTTGTTGGGCTCATTGTCGATTTAATCATTTAATGAATATTATTTGTTTCATTAAATTTTATATGTCTACAAAAGCATGAAGTTTTTTTTTCATTTGCATCTTAAATAGAAAAAAAACATTAGATCAATCTCATTCACACCTATTAGCTATTTTTATTTGTGTTTAAATTTTGTTGGATTTGTATTTGGAATTTTGGATTGCTGATGTTTTAATTAAAAAAACCATATTGTTTATGCCTCATTTTGTTTACTTAATTTGGTATATATATTTAAAAAATATTTAATTACATTTCCACCACATGTCCATGTACAATAACAACAAAAATTTAAACGTGTCCATGAACTGTATTGTGTCCAAGTGTGTGCTCCTTAGGCTTCTAGAAATTCCTCACACCCTATTGGGTGTGGAAGAGTGGGTAGTTATCTATTTGATTTGGGCTGGGAGAGACCGGGATTCACCTTATCCCAGTCATGTCCTGGAGATTTAAAAATGGGATGGGATAGGATGAGATTAGACTTTTGAAAAAGTGATAAAACTTTAAGCAATAATTTCATAAATAAAACTAAACTTTTGCAATTCAAAAGAAAATGTTCACAACATAACAAAGTCACATATTGAATTACATAGTAATTCTCATACTGAACTACATAGCAAAGTCACATACTGAAAGCAAAGTGGCATATTGAATTACTCAATTACATAATTATGAGTTCACTCCGATAGTCCAACACAACAACAACAACAACAACAACAACAACAACAACAACAACAACTTAATATCGTTTTAATACATTAGCTCTAGGTAACACAAAGATCTAATCAACAACATGCACCACAGCCTTGGCATTCCCCTTCGATTTTGGGAATACTGGAACACTTGAGGGAGTTCTCTCATGATCTAACCAACAAATCAAATATAAGAAGTACGTAAAAATAGTTAAAATACTAGGAAATAAAAAGAACACAAAATAAGAAAGAAAGAGAATTGATACAGTGGGCTTGACATTGCTCAATGTTTGGGTTTCTCTCTGCATCCTTACTCTTTATAATTTTCTTATATTCTTTGAAGTGATCCCAAACAAAGCTACTACGTTTAATCAAAATATTGACTACATCCCTGGAGTTTGCTGGGTCAAAGGAGTTTGTTTGGTTGAGGGAGCTTCTTGCACTGCCTCGTTTGCTGGTTCAATTTGAAGGGGCTCAGAGGGCTAAGAAGGTGATATTGCTAAGAATGTGATGTCGTTTGAATCTTCAAGGCCTGAAGCTTCTTCATTTCACTGAGGAAAAAGCTTCTTCCTTCTAGCCATCGATTGGAAGAAGACGGAGAGAGAGGGAACGGATACATGGAAAGAGAGGTCTAAGAGAGTGTTTATGTGTTTGAGAGAGCAATGGGTAAAATCGTGAAATTGGGAACGAGACTAAGAGTCAAAGACTTTGCGTCTTGTGGCCACTTCATTCCCCTCTAAACCCTATTTTTTTTATGATCAATGGCTGAGATGAAGTCAAAAAAAAAATATATATATATATATATATAATTATTTTAATTTTATATTTAATACGAGATGTAACAGGCCTTATTTAGCTGATCTCAATCCCATCCTGTTGTTTTAAAACGGGATCGGGACGAGACATGCATTTTTCAAACATGAATCATGTCTCGTCTTGATAAATTTAGGGACGGAATCGGGACTGGATCGGGATTTGGAGACCAAATACCCAACCCTATATCTGATAGAGTGGGTATTTAATTTTTGAAAAAAAAATCATTAATTTATTCAATTAAGTAAAATTGACTGTTATACCCCTCTTTGTGTATTTGTCAGTTAGTAAATAGATGGGAAATTTCGACAGTTTATATTTTGGCGAATCTTTTTGCTGCTCGTTTTATAATAGTAGAGATAGGATACTTTTAGCAATTATTACTCTTGTTTCTGCAAAATCAACTTCCTCGTGTGTTTTGATTATGCAGCATATTTTGGAGATGGAACTTGAAACTTGAAATAACCCGAGGAGAGAAGTCATATATTATTGTAATACTGAAACACCAACTTTAACCAAATCAGAGAATTTGAGACTAAATGAGTTGAAACAAATCACCGTTGAAATAACCAAATCTTTCAAGTTCACTGTTTCAACTTGAAATAACCCGAGGAGAGAAGTCATCTATTATTGTACACTGAAACACCAACTTTAACCAAATCAGAGAATTTGAGACTAAATGAGTTGAAACAAATCACCCTTGAAATAACCAAATCTTTCAAGTTCACTGTTTCAACTTTAACCAAATCTTTATTTGTTAAATGTATTTAATTTAACTTCATATACAATATATACTTTAAACTAGTACTGTTAACCAAATCTTTCAAGTTCACTGTTTCAACTTTAACCAAATCTTTATTTGTTAAATGTATTTAATTTAACTTCATATACAATATATACTTTAAACTAGTACTGTTAACTACTGACTTGTAACTCATGTGTTGAAGATGGACACTTTCCATATAAATCACAAGGCTAAATTAACTGAAGTATATGAAGTTAAATTCACTGGTTATTTTGGACCAAAAAAAAAATTCACTGGTTATTTGAGCCTTCAAAAGCGGCATGACACTTTGCATAAGAGTAAGGTGAAAAATAGTGCTATGAGAATCAAAGGACAAACTGGGTACTTGGTCCCTACAAGAGAACAAAACTAAACCAAACACAACCTTTTTTTGCTGGCACTTGAAATACATGACATAGTAAAAATACAACCGAACAGGAGAGTAGTTATATATAGCACAGACATGCTCTCCATCATATGAAGATGTTTAAACTAGTTAGGCCTTCTTACTGTGTCTCTCCTCTTGAATTTGATAAATCATTTGAATTGTGGCCTCTTCTTTCCGGGTAAAATTTCGTCTGGGATTCTTACACTGTGTAATGCTGCTGGATTGAGTCAAGGTCCAAGCCCTTCAGCTTGGCTACTGACTCGACATGTCCCTTGAGCGTGGTAAGCTCACGAAGTCTGTAAACACAAGTCGAAAATAGCATTGTTTCAGTCTTTTGATGTCAAACGAAACAGATATATATCTCCTAATGTAATGTTCTTGTGCCAGAAAATCTAGCATGTTAGGTATTGTTAAGACTGTAGGAAGATACTTGAGCAAGATTTGATAGTTTGAGATGACACATTACCTTGCCATCTCAGCTCGTCTCTTAGCCTGTTCGGCAATCTCAGACAGCTCTCTGTAGCTGCTCTTGTCGCTGAACAGAGAACTACTTTCTGGTGCTTGGAGTCCATGAAGGGTCCTTTGTGCATGAGCCCATTGAGCTTCCCTCTCCTCTTTTCCATAATCTTTCTTGGTGGTAAAGGCAGTCTGGCACAAGAAGAATAGATGAGATATTGAAAATCTTGAGTTTACCATTCAAACCAACTCAATGTTTCACGTTGAATGCAATAGAAATCTAAGATGTACCTTGTTCTCTAGCATGTTTTGCCATGCCTTTCCACTCAAGATGTAACGGATGGCAAACTTCATAATGTCGAGTGGGAAATAGAAGACAATGCTGTAAATCCAGATGACACCAGCCCATCCCCAACCAACTCCATGTATTCTTGCAAATCCCCAGTTGGCATATACTGCTACCAAGGTTGCGATCTGAAAAGGGGCAGATAATTGTTAGCTTTGTAATATATATGCACAGATCATTCTGTATTTAAAAGAGAACCTGAAAAGAAAATTCATGTTGTTGTTCGTACCAGCTGGGCGATGGCAAAGGCACCCAGTAATAGCATTCCAGGGCGTTCCAAAAAGGACCAGCTTCGTGACCGAGTGACAAAAATAAGAGCCTGGCTCACAATACTGACTTGTAGGTACAAAGCCGCCATTAGATCATAAGGACTCTCCCTTATAGATCTAACACCAAATTTGTCCTGCAGAAAGAGCACATTGCCAATATTAAACTATGAAGACAAGTTTCCTTAAAACAAAAGAACTCAAAAACATAGAAAAGTGTAACTTACTGAAAAGAAGTCGGTTTCTTTTATCAACCAAAAGAATATAACAGTCATCAATGCCAAGTAACCTCCAAGCGCAATCCCGGTAGCAAAAATTTCTTTTAACTTCCAGCTATCAGGAAGGGGAGATGGCACAACTCTATCCTTTGAGATTGTCATAATTGTTCCTTCAAAAGTTAACAAATTGATAGTATAAATAATCAAGATCATGTTGAAAATTTCACCTTGTATGAAAAGAAAGAAAGAAAAAGAACTCACCATCGTTTAATATGGCAATAATTAGAACCATGAAAGGAGAGAAGTCAAACTTCCATATGAGTGCAATGAACATGAAACCGAACTGCAACATTTGCCAGGGCAAAAGACAATTAGATCAATACTAATTTGATATGCAAAGTTTCACAAATGTTTTTAATCGCCAGCATTTACTTACCACAATACGGATGGTGATGGAAACTGCATAGATCTACAAGACAACAAGAAAATAGAAGAAAACGTTAGAGGTCAGAGTCGTAATTCATAAATTGTTTAGTCAAAGAAATAGGTGGCTTGGTGACAAGAAAGGCAGAGAAACTAACTGTGTAGTTCTTCATTCTCTGGAAAATACATCTACTGGTCAACACTGCACTGATGATGACACTCAATCCTGGTTCTGTAAGAACAATGTCGGAAGCACCTCGTGCAGCATCTGTAGCATCAGCAACAGCAATTCCAATATCAGCCTTCTTCAATGCAGGGGCATCATTGACACCATCTCCAGTCATTCCACAAATGTGCTTTCTCTCCTGCAACTTCTTCACAATCTCGTATTTGTGCTCTACAAGAAGAAAAGTCACACGTCAGAAAGCATAAAAAGAGTGCATTTCACCTTTTTAAAACAAAACAGTGAAACCCTTTCATTTATAACAACTCACCGGGAAACACTCCAGCGAACCCATCAGCCTTCTCGATTAACTCTTCAATTGGGAGGGCAGCTATGCTTGCATCCTTGTCTTGACCAAGTAATGAAGCAGATGGGTACATGTTTGTTCCCATTCCAAGTCTGCGACCGGTTTCTTTTGCGATGGCAAGTTGATCACCTGTGCGTCCAGGGACAATGGTAAGTGAGCATACTGATGCAAAAGAATCATAACATATGCATAACGGGGATAAATAGAAGTCTGGAGTGACTTACCAGTAATCATCTTTACGTTCACACCGAGGTTAAGAGCCTGGCGGATAGTTTCTGCACTATCGTGTCTTGGTGGATCGAAAAGAGGCAACAACCCAACCAACTGCCATGGACCACCCTCACTTTCTTTTGATTTTGCAGGCACTTCCTGTAAACGTTATGAAATCAGTAATTTTCATGAACAGGATGCAATACATTACTATAAACAGTAAGGTTGGTCATCAGACCTGTCTAGCAACAGCCAAAGACCGAAGACCACGTTCAGCATACTTGTCAATAATGGCAAAAGCCTTTTTCTTGAAATCCTCTTTGCACTTGCATAGGTCCAAAATCTACAAACAGGAAATGATTAATTGGTAACTCAATGGGAACTTGCCTTAACTAGACATGACCTGTTAAATATAGGAAAAAAAAACCGAATTACCTGCTCAGGTGCACCTTTGCTTGCTCTGTGCCAGTTTTCATCAGTATCAATGTAAGTCAAAGCAGTTCTCTTGTCCACAGGATTAAAAGGCAAGAAGTGGATTTCACGAATTCCAGCACGGGCCTGCATGCGTAAATATGCAATGTATAAGATACTCACATTCGTGACGAATTCCCTCCGAGGGTCAGAATTAAGAAGCAACTATAGATGTGAGAAGATAAAAGATTGGAAGAAGAGTTATACCTCTTTTGGGTCAGCAAGCATTCCAACCATGGCAGCATCAATGGCATCCTGGTTTTCCACTCTTGATGCCCTAGCAGCAAGCAAAACCACATGGTCTTTCTCCACACCCTTGGCAAAGACCTCAATCAAGTTTTTGTCAACACTAAGCTTGTTAAGAGTTAGTGTTCCTGTCTTGTCACTGCAAAGCACATCCATACCAGCCATTTCTTCAATGGCAGTCATTCTCTTGGTAATAGCACCTTGCTGAGAGAGCTTGTGAGATCCAATGGCCATTGTCACAGACAAGACAGTAGGCATGGCAATAGGAATGCCTCCGATCAAGAGTACAAGGAGATTGTCAATTCCATCCCTGTACTTTCTGTGCTGAATGGGATACATGACTACAATCTCAACTAACATTCCAATTGCAATGGAGCATATACAAAAGTTTCCAATAGCAGTGAGAACCATCTGGAAATGTCCAACATTGTTGGTGCTGTCCACAAGATGAGCAGCCTTCCCGAAGAAGGTATGGACACCGGTGGCAATGACAACAGCTTCAATCTCACCTTGTTTGCATGTAGAACCAGAGAAAACTTCATCTCCTGGATGCTTGGTCACTGGAAGCGATTCTCCGGTAAGAGCAGATTGATCAATCTTTAAAGGATCACCCTCAAGAAGACGAGCATCAGCTGGGACGATGTCACCCAACTTGACGCTGATGATATCTCCTGGAACCAGAATGGCAGCCTCCTCTTCAGACCATTTTCCATCTCTAAGTACCTACATATACATCACCACAAACTTGTGATTAATCCAATGCAAACTAAGTAATCCTTTTATCCTTGTCCTCTCACTCTCAACAGTTGAGATTATGTAACTTACTTAGATACAAGTTGGAGTGGAAACTGAAACTCAACTTCCTAACATTTAATTAGTGAACATATTATTACCTTAGTCTTAGGAGCAAGACCAGCCATAAGTGCAGCAGCAGCATTTCCAGCATTGTTTTCTTCAATGAAACTGATTGTGGAGTTGATCACCAACAAGCAGATAATACCCACAAAATCTTGCCAATCTGGGGGCCTCCCATCTCCATTGGCCAAAGCAATGGCCATAATAGCTGCAGCTTCCATGACCCATGATAGAGGGTTCCACATAAACCCAAGGAACTTGAGAAATTTGCTTTCCTGTTCATTGTGTCACAAAAGTTAATACTCAATCATCACATTAAAAAATTTATGATCATATTAACTAAATCAAAGTATGTTCTCATGAAAATCAAAGTACCTTCTTCTCTTCTAGCTTGTTAGGACCGAAAATCTCCAGCCTCTGGGCGCCTTCCGCCGCGCTCAGACCTTCTCTGGAACATTTCAGCTGAGCAAACACTTCCTCAATGGGAATCCTTTCCTGTAATTCAACTCATTGTTAGAAATTTATCCAATATCAACTGTAATTCATTCCTCTAATTAGGCGCAAGTTACTATTTACTTAGAAATAATACAACAAGAAATGCCAACCAAATCATAGTTGTTTACTTAGACAAGAAACTGATGGCAATAATCACAACTGTCGGAGAATCACATCTATGACAACATGTCACAAGCACATAACATGCACACAAGTTCTTTGGTTTCACATTCTTTTGTAACATATAGATTTTGGTCCACATGTGAAATGGCAGATAATACATTAATAGTCACAACCATGATTTTGTTCATTTCCAAATATGTAGATCCCACCTGAAATTTATATTTCTCAAATAACAAAACGAAATTACCGTTCTCATAGAACAAAATTAAATCTTCCAGTCTATTATGATTTTTATTTTAGGGCCCTCTAATTTATATCTTGAATGGGAAATCCAGTAATCATGCCAATCATTAAGCAGAACTAATTTCAAAACGTATGTGAATTTAGTAGGATTGAATTTCAAAGTCAACTATTAAGATTCTTGAATAAAATTCCAAAAATGGAAAAGCCCCACAATAATTAAGCGAGTCGAGCTGAGCCGACTCTCTAAGGACTTCTCGGGATGCAAGCCAATCACGAAAGAGTTGACTGACGCCGTGAAAAATAACGGCTATGAATTACAATAATAATTAAAATAAACAAAATTGTCTGTGTCAGTGGGACAGTGTAACTTTTTCAACGCCCTGGTCCATTGGTGCGTGGTCGAACACGCGCGCCGAAAGGCGTCGGGATACGCGAGAACGGAATAAAGAAATGACAGAGGGGTAAAATAGGAAAATAGAAAGCTGAATTTGAGAAACCCAACGGTAAACAGAGTTTGTGTCAGGGAAGAGAGGTCGAACGTGAGAGTCATCAAAGGAAACAACCGTTTCGGGGATTGTTTTTTTTTAAAGTACCACGGAAAAGTACTTCTCATTTTTCGGGTTAAACTTTGCATAAACAAAGGAATAGAGAGAGAGTGAGAGACTTTGACACTTTGTTGCATAAACAAATAGGGAAGGAGGCTTGGGTGGACTCAACTCTCTGTCATTCACATGTTTTAGATCCATGGGTTTGGAAACTAGTATATGGTTTTGGGAAATCAAAACAAAACGGTAAAGTTTGAATCTTTGTGATGAACCCGTGTTACAAAAATGGTTTCTTTTTTCTTTGGTGACACAGAAATGGTGTCTTTCTTCTGAAAGACCCCGACCCCGATTGAACTCGTGTGAGCCTTTCGTCCTTGTTGGCTTATGCAAGGAGAAAACCAGAGTACAGAGCCATGGAACATATAGCCGCCAGGCGCCAATCAAAACCACATATGCTTAGACACGATTGTACTAATGAAATGAATGATGATTTTGATTCGTAATCTAACAACATGACATAAGGATGAGAACCGAGAGGGGATGTTAGAGAATCATGAGATAAAAACTGTTGGAATCAGATCTGAGCATCAACCAACTAAAACCCAGTTGAGAAACATGCACAAAGAGACTGATGATAAACATAAGAACAAGCTCCACAAGCCATGAATTGAAAAAGCACCCACTACCCAGAACAACCCAACAAATTAAAGCACAGAACATTAAAGAAAAGATTGGCGAAGATGATAGTGAAAGAAAGTATATATACCAGATCAACAGTCTCGTTCTTGATCTCCTCAAGGCTAATAGCCTTGTCCGTGCTCCCCATCTTTCCTCCTCAAGTTGACTTCTCACAATTATACGGAGAACACGATGATGTCTATGTATATATAACCAAGAAGAAACCTTTTTGGTAGTACCAACAAAGCTCTAGAATCCCTTTGGATTTTAGAGCATTGAATGACTGGAGATATTTTGAATCCCAAGGAGAAGAGAAGAGGGCAGGCAGAGAGAGTAGTGACTCCTCTGGCTAAAGTGATGGTGATGAGATGAAATTGTGCAGAGGATGCCTCTCTTTATATATACCTCTCCAAGTGCCTCTTCCCCGCCGTTTAACCCCAACCCAAGTGGGCCTTACGACTTTTAATCTAACTGTTGTGGGTTACTTAGAATTTTAGCAAATAAAAAAAACTAACACAAAAGAAAATTGGGGAATAAAAGGAATAAAATAACAAACCCTGTTTGCTAGTTATCATTATAGACCGACTGATCTCCAAGTATTACCGGTGACTCTTGACCGGGGCCGCTGCTACTACTGGCGCTGCTGCTACAGTTGATGATTGCTTTGGTTTATAATTCATGGAGATTTTTGTATGGATGCCTTGGGTTTTGACCTCCTTATTTCGAAGGCTTGCACACCCAATTAAAACTATGCTGACGATTTCACGTCATATCAGATAAAATTCTTCCTCAGTTTAGTTTCTCCCCAAGAGAGATCGAAAGAAAATGTGTAACACGAGTCGGCTACGGCTAGGGAAGTGAACCAAAGTCTCTGCTTGTGACAAAATTGGCTTTGAATTCTCTGAAGACTAGCCATGATTGTGTGCGTTCGTTTTATTTTGTTACGAGTAGCATTAACACAAATTAACATGCATTTCTAGTACAATATTCTTTTATAGATAACATATAAGAATCAACAATCTCATTCATACGGTCAGAGCTGACCATAGAATTCATACTCAACTACCATTAGATGTAAATCAAAGAGTTGAAAACAAAATAATTCAATTTTAAAAAGATTCTCCTCTTTTTTAAATTTACATCTAATGTTGGTTGAACATGAATTTCACAGTGATAGGAGCACAAAGTGTGACGTTCTTAATGTGATTATGCCCTATTCTTACTCTTTGTTACCTCTTATTTAGTATGTTTTAGTTTCTTTTGTAAGAATAAGTGTCTAGGTAGAGCTTATATCAATTATGAGTGAATTGATGATGAAATCGTGCTAAGTGTTAATAATCCTTGTTGAGATATGATTCCTTGTTCGAGTAGGATTCATCCTTTCGTATTTCTTTGTTTCTAACATACTTATTCTTATTAGGAAATACAAATCCATGTTGGAGAAGGAAAGCAATCCTAGTTCCACAAGGAAAGAGAAAAAAATACACTTAAAAGCCCAATCCATTCAAGAATCAAAATGCTGTCAATATTCATAGTCCAACTTCGACGGGCTCCCCTGGATAGCTCCGATCGAGTTAGAAGACCTACTTTATATGGAAATAAAGGTATTTGAGTCTAGTTTCTGTAGGATTTGGAATCAAATCAATATCTTATTCCTACAGAGAGATATGACTGAATCATTGATCGGAGGTCCAATGAACTCGGCGGAATTATCTCAGCCATTGATTTGCTTTTGATCCAAGGGCTATGAGGGAAACTTGGGACTTTCTTCCTCCTGCAAATAGAGCACAAATATGTATCAGAATGTCCATAAATCCCAGCACCAAAGAATGTCAAAGAAGGCATGCAGCAAATTAAATGAGAAGAGGCAAGAAAGTCAAAGAAGGCATGCAGCAAATTTAATGAGGAGAGGTAAGAAAAATCAAACATGGCTGCAACAATTAAGACTTTTGCTGACTCCCTAATTCAAAGGAAGAAATTTGTGCAAAAGAAATCAGCAATAAAGGAGGAAGAAGATATGTAATTAATGCAAAAGATATGCAATCCTTATAGAAATCAGAATTCTGGCAGTGCAGATCATCCATCTTTGACGGGCTCCCCTGGACAGCTCAAAATGATTGAGAAAATGTACCTTATATGGATGAAAAGCCATGGAAGTCTAGTTGAAATTGCCAGTTGGAATCATCTCAATATCTATTTTCTAGAGAAAGTTATGGCCACAACAAGGGACAAAGGTCAAATCTGCCGAATCTAGGAAACCTCAACCAATTTGGTTTCAACTTTGTGGACTTTGTGGCCATCCTCCCTTGGGTTTCTTCCTCTATATATAGCACCTCAATTCCACAGAAACATATCATCAACCTTGCTCACAAGACTTGCCAAAGCTCTGCCCAAACACTTTCATTCACCAAGAACCATAGAATCCGAATTCACCACCCTTCATCATATTTTCTGTCCAAAGCTTGGGAGCCTAGGATACCATACTCTTGAAGATCTCGTGCTACCTCTGTAAGGAACCTTGGGAGGAGAATTATAAAGTGTAACTCTATGATCTTCATGTTCAGTTTTCGGGTTTTTATGTTCTTGTTCTTGGATGATTTATGTTTAGGTTTTGTTAAAGATATTTTTATTCTTGTCTATGAGATATTTGTAACTTTTGAATGACATGATGAATTAATGTTTTCGATTTTAATTCAATGATTTTAGGTTTTATGCCATGAGTTTATGTTTATTTATTTAAATGATTTTCGGTGTGTTCTTACTTACGTGTGTGATTGATACCCGGAAGTTGACGTCGCATGTGTAATAATCCAAAGTTATAAACGATTTTGATACTTGGGAGTTGATTAATTGTTTGTTCTTTGTCACCTTCACCGATTATTGCCTAGGTTCGGTTAGACTTGTGCATTTGAATATGTTTATCTTTTCTATGTGATTTTTGGAATTGCATGATTGTTGGTTAAGTAGGTGACATGCTTAATGAATTCAATATGCGTGGCTTTGAAGTTGCATGGTAGGATAAGTATGTTAGATTTCGAATGAGGTTGGGACTGAGTTCGAATGTGTTAAAGTGTCATTGAGTTAGGAACCTTGGGAGGAACTTAACTGCATAACCGATTCTAGGATGTATAATGAACCTTACGGCATGAACTTAATTGAGATTAGATTTCGTTACCTTTGTTCTTATGTTATTTGTTTGGTAATTGCTTATGTGTTGGTTGGTTGATCACATGTATATATTAGTTTAGGTTTATTTTCTGTTGGAACCGAAATATATCTCAAATCTTTTAAACTCTTATGAATTCATTGTTAAATGTTTGTGATTCTTTACCCTGGTTGGATCCCCGGTTTGTGAACGATACCCTCTTGCTTTATACTACTAACGATGCTTACAGGGTTAATATTGATCTCGAGTAATCGAACCGATCAAATGGCGCCGTTGCCGGGGATCCATCATTATGGATCCCAATCTTTTAATTTCGAATTCACTGTTCATATTGTAAATTTGTATATTATTTTCACTGTTCATATTGTAAATTTGTAAATTTCTATATTTTTTCTTATTTTATTCTAACATATAGTAATTTTATCTTAGGTTGTTATTTTTTATGATTGAATGCATGATTGTTGTAGGTTGTAAATCGAACGGAATAGGTAAAGTCCCTTTTGTTAATATTAGCCTTAACCCCTCATGTTTTCTTCCAAATTTTTTGCATGAGGTTGAGGGCGGCTTTTATTAACACTTGGAGATTCGTCTAACACCCAAGTTTGTTTCTAGCTGAGTAAGGGGCACGCTTTTTCATTACTCTGGTGCATGGGACCAAAATTGGATCTCAGAGAACTATTGACTGACATACATCTCGGTGATGGAGTCGATAGGGGGCTTGCCCTCCATAGTTCAACAAATGAGTCCTACCATGTTCACTATCTCTAAATTAGCTATCCGGCCATCTGAAACAATGATTCAAACTTGTGTCTAGGTATCCATACTTAGGCCGCACGTCCACCTTGGTTTACAACTTAGAATCAATCGATCATTTAATTATTTGAATGACAACTTAAGAATGTTAACGCATGAAATCGATTAAAAAGTAACTTGTAAAAAAAATTGACATATAGTAATTGTAATTGTGTATACTTTATCAGGTTTTTGAGTTGAGAAATTAAAACGAACTTAAACATAAGATTTGACATCATGTTGGATTGGTTGTTAAGCTTGTTTTCGTTTCGTTTTCCCCTTAACATGTGCTTATTATATTTAAATGACTTTTGACATATTTGTGACTTGTATATACAATGACTTCCTAATTGTTATTCTCTAACTTTTGCATTGCATCTTCATTATTTATTCTAATTGCATTCATTTTGCATCTCATTCATGTTGCATTTTAAATTCCACGGAATATCATATGGCTAGAGGAACATAGTCTCTTAAGGACCTCACGTCCTATGTTATGTTTGGTAGGTTCCCACTTACACTAATGATCTTAATTGAGATTTTACAGATTTATAGTGAAGTGACCAGCAATGAGCTTCATAATATACTACAAGGTTGGACAACAAAATGGCGAAAGAGAAACCCCATAATGTGTCACCTACAAAATGATTGAAAGGAAAACTCGGTCTAAGCTATTAGACTTTAAACATAAGCGCTTGTTGGGAGGCAACCCAATTTGTTTTCTTTTATATTTATTGTTTTTATTTATTTTTGTTCTTTTTGATTTGTTTTGTGCGTGTGTAGGTTAGTTTTCGAGAAAACGTGAAGAGGAGCAAAACATTTTCGTTCAACAGAATCTGGCAGAAACAGTCCGTCGAGTTCGGCAGACTGTATCTCCCAGCTCACAGGGAGTTGGAATATGTGCTTTATATGGAAACAAAGGTCTTTGAGTCTAGTTTCTGTAGCTTTTTACAGAACTGGATTTAGAGGTCTACATCATTCCCAGTTGCAATTTGAAGGCAGCAAGGTCGTGTCAGAAATTCAGAACTCGTGTACTTGCAGTTCGGAAACGGCAAAACAGCGAGCACTTCCGGCCTAACTGGGCAGTTGTGCCATATATGGATTGAAAGCTTGTTGTGTTATCTTCAATTTTTATTCAGGCCACGTTTCCATTCCAGCTGTTTAAATCAACGAAAATCAGGTACAAAGAGGTAAAGGTCATTCCAGTTTTTGATTCTATGAACTTGTTTTTCGTGACAAATTTGCAAGGGCATAACTTTCTCCTCATTTGGAGTTAGCAAATGTACTTTATATGCTTGGAAAGCTAGAATATCAGCTTTCAATTCCCACTGTTGTCTTACTGTTCGGAGATTATTTTCAAACGTTATGAAGCATGGAATGCAAGCTGTTGGACCGCGTCATGGGGGAGCTTTTCTCATCATTTTCTCAACTTTTCTCATGTTTTTATTTTTGTTTTTGTTTCCTTCCACTATGCTTTTGTCTTTCGTTGCATTATTTATTTTTGACATTCATTGAGGACAATGCATGATTCGAGTATGGGGGAAGGTTTACATGTTAGAGTCATAAAAAAAAAAAAATTTATTTGTATTTTATTTTATTTTGTTTTGAGTCTTAGGTATGCCTTTAACTGTCTAAGATGAGTTGATCTTTGAATGATTGGTTGAATGATGATCACAAGATTGGAAATTGAAACTTAATTGCAATTTGATGGTTAATCAATGTGTAGATTTTGTACGAACATGTAGTAGATGAGGATTTTGAATCTTAGGTACAAAATGAGCATGTTCCTTGTTTAAATTCATGTAACCTTTGTAAGTTTCGAGCCATATATGTGCTTTCTTTTTGAGTGATATTCTATCGTTTCTTGGCTATATAACCTCATTACATCTATTTTGATTAATTCATATGCCATAGAATTGCAATGAACTAGAGAATGCTAGAACTTACATTGTGAAACTTTCAAAACTTTTATCATAATATACTCTGATTTTGAAAATGACTGTTGGATCTTTTTAGGAATTCCACCACTTATACGAAAAAGCCGTATGCCTTATTTGAGCCCTGCTTGGGACACCTTAGTATGAACCCCTTTGAGCCTACGTTAAACCTTTTCTTTCATTACCAACATGTTAATATCCTTGCTTAGTATAGTTATATCTCTACCTTGTTCTCAAAGCTTGGCAGAGCTGATATTTGATGTTAATATGGAGTGATGATTCGATTCAAGTGTGGGGTTATGCTATGTATTTATTTGTGCCGTATGAAAATGGTGAAAAGAAAAAAATGAAAGATGCCGTGTGAGAAAAAGAAAAGAAAAAGATATATACACGGTTAGAAAAAAAAAAGATAGAAAAAGAAAGAGAAGTAAGAAGTTACGGCATAGCTATGTTTTGATGTGAATTTGGAGTTGTGATGTATTTGTTGAAGGCTCAATAATGTTGTACTTTAGCCTTTGTCCATTTTCACAATGTTTAGAGTGAAGAATGGGTTCAACATGATGAAAATTGGCCCTTGTTTTATGAAGTATGGCGACATAAGGTGGATGATTATTGCTCTGCTAAGTCTTAAGGATGACCTTTGTGATTCCTTTTCCCTGAAAAATGATATCCTTACCGAGCCTAAGCCTACCTTTTATAAAGATCCGCATGATTCTTAAAATGAGTAGCTCTTGATCTGTGGAGTTTGTTTCATGAGTAAGCATATGGTTTTGGTTCATTTGTGCATATGATTGGTATCTTTCATGAGGTTTTCGAATTCACTATGTGTTCTTAACTCTTATGTGTGAAAAGCTTTTAAGCATATGCCATGTTCTTGAGAGAAAAGATTCGGAGTGCATATCCCTTGTGAGTTGAATTTGAACTTATTTTGAACATGTCGAGCTTAATATCACCTATGTTTTCTGCATTGTCTTACTTGTTTTGCGAGATCTCATGTTTATTAACCATTGAATTCATTCTATCTATTTCGATTAAGTGTTATTCTTGATGCTATGAGTTTGAAGATCTTTGAGACAAAATGTTGAAGGCATTATAGTTGAGTCATTAGTTTAGTTGTTTTGATTTTTGTTTTATGTTTTTGTTTCCCTTTTCTAGTGTTTGCTAAGGGACTAGCAAAGCTTAAGTGTGGGGTTGTTGATAGGAGCACAAAGTGTGACGTTCTTAATGTGATTATGCCCTATTCTTACTCTTTGTTACCTCTTATTTAGTATGTTTTAGTTTCTTTTGTAAGAATAAGTGTCTAGGTAGAGCTTATATCAATTATGAGTGAATTGATGATGAAATCGTGCTAAGTGTTAATAATCCTTGTTGAGATATGATTCCTTGTTCGAGTAGGATTCATCCTTTCGTATTTCTTTGTTTCTAACATACTTATTCTTATTAGGAAATACAAATCCATGTTGGAGAAGGAAAGCAATCCTAGTTCCACAAGGAAAGAGAAAAAAATACACTTAAAAGCCCAATCCATTCAAGAATCAAAATGCTGTCAATATTCATAGTCCAACTTCGACGGGCTCCCCTGGATAGCTCCGATCGAGTTAGAAGACCTACTTTATATGGAAATAAAGGTATTTGAGTCTAGTTTCTGTAGGATTTGGAATCAAATCAATATCTTATTCCTACAGAGAGATATGACTGAATCATTGATCGGAGGTCCAATGAACTCGGCGGAATTA
The DNA here is from genome assembly GCF_933775445.1 of Argentina anserina. Classification (NCBI taxonomy): domain Eukaryota; kingdom Viridiplantae; phylum Streptophyta; class Magnoliopsida; order Rosales; family Rosaceae; genus Argentina; species Argentina anserina. The sequence continues at coordinate 6,569,234 of NC_065875.1, forward strand.
TCTCAGCCATTGATTTGCTTTTGATCCAAGGGCTATGAGGGAAACTTGGGACTTTCTTCCTCCTGCAAATAGAGCACAAATATGTATCAGAATGTCCATAAATCCCAGCACCAAAGAATGTCAAAGAAGGCATGCAGCAAATTAAATGAGAAGAGGCAAGAAAGTCAAAGAAGGCATGCAGCAAATTTAATGAGGAGAGGTAAGAAAAATCAAACATGGCTGCAACAATTAAGACTTTTGCTGACTCCCTAATTCAAAGGAAGAAATTTGTGCAAAAGAAATCAGCAATAAAGGAGGAAGAAGATATGTAATTAATGCAAAAGATATGCAATCCTTATAGAAATCAGAATTCTGGCAGTGCAGATCATCCATCTTTGACGGGCTCCCCTGGACAGCTCAAAATGATTGAGAAAATGTACCTTATATGGATGAAAAGCCATGGAAGTCTAGTTGAAATTGCCAGTTGGAATCATCTCAATATCTATTTTCTAGAGAAAGTTATGGCCACAACAAGGGACAAAGGTCAAATCTGCCGAATCTAGGAAACCTCAACCAATTTGGTTTCAACTTTGTGGACTTTGTGGCCATCCTCCCTTGGGTTTCTTCCTCTATATATAGCACCTCAATTCCACAGAAACATATCATCAACCTTGCTCACAAGACTTGCCAAAGCTCTGCCCAAACACTTTCATTCACCAAGAACCATAGAATCCGAATTCACCACCCTTCATCATATTTTCTGTCCAAAGCTTGGGAGCCTAGGATACCATACTCTTGAAGATCTCGTGCTACCTCTGTAAGGAACCTTGGGAGGAGAATTATAAAGTGTAACTCTATGATCTTCATGTTCAGTTTTCGGGTTTTTATGTTCTTGTTCTTGGATGATTTATGTTTAGGTTTTGTTAAAGATATTTTTATTCTTGTCTATGAGATATTTGTAACTTTTGAATGACATGATGAATTAATGTTTTCGATTTTAATTCAATGATTTTAGGTTTTATGCCATGAGTTTATGTTTATTTATTTAAATGATTTTCGGTGTGTTCTTACTTACGTGTGTGATTGATACCCGGAAGTTGACGTCGCATGTGTAATAATCCAAAGTTATAAACGATTTTGATACTTGGGAGTTGATTAATTGTTTGTTCTTTGTCACCTTCACCGATTATTGCCTAGGTTCGGTTAGACTTGTGCATTTGAATATGTTTATCTTTTCTATGTGATTTTTGGAATTGCATGATTGTTGGTTAAGTAGGTGACATGCTTAATGAATTCAATATGCGTGGCTTTGAAGTTGCATGGTAGGATAAGTATGTTAGATTTCGAATGAGGTTGGGACTGAGTTCGAATGTGTTAAAGTGTCATTGAGTTAGGAACCTTGGGAGGAACTTAACTGCATAACCGATTCTAGGATGTATAATGAACCTTACGGCATGAACTTAATTGAGATTAGATTTCGTTACCTTTGTTCTTATGTTATTTGTTTGGTAATTGCTTATGTGTTGGTTGGTTGATCACATGTATATATTAGTTTAGGTTTATTTTCTGTTGGAACCGAAATATATCTCAAATCTTTTAAACTCTTATGAATTCATTGTTAAATGTTTGTGATTCTTTACCCTGGTTGGATCCCCGGTTTGTGAACGATACCCTCTTGCTTTATACTACTAACGATGCTTACAGGGTTAATATTGATCTCGAGTAATCGAACCGATCACACAGTCAGCTACTGACCATGTGAACAAAATTGTAAGAATCAAATAATGAATATGTGCTTTATGATCATTGATGTGGATATTGGGTCGAAGAAGAGTGTGTTATAGCTTGATGAGCACATATCGATTAAATTTTAGAGTAGACGTAGGGATGAGATACGTAGCTATAACGTACGTGTGCGAGGGAATACAATCAATTGTTCAGAACCTGAAGCACTTTCACAGTTTGTTTCACCACCACATTTTGAGATGACTCATCACCAGGCCGTAAATTACAATCTAACAATAGATACCTCCACTTTATAATAAGCTTTAATTTATAAGTCCTAAACTGGATTCATGACCGGTTTATGGAATACGTGATTGTGTAAGATGACTCACACTAATTTATACTACTATATAAAGTTATCACCAAATATGTTTTGCCTAGAATACCTTTTTTATTAGACTCAATTACACAAAAGGAATATGTGTTATAAAAATTAAAATAAATGTAACCACAAATATAATCTGTTTTTTTTTTCATCATTACACAATAATCAATAAATTAACACGTACATCACACGAATACGAGTCTAGTATAATATTAAAAAAAATGGGAAAAACATGTCTTACAAGGCTTACAATTCTCGATCATCTTTTTCTCAACATGAAATCAAAATGCATACATCACCTAGGGTCTCAACCTTCAATTCAATTTGTTGTACTAAGGCATAGTTGCGATTCAAGCACCTCATAGTCTTATTTTGAAGCTGTTTACCATTTTGACGCGCTGACGAGTACACCAAGTGATTTATAGGCCCCAAGTAACTCAATTGCATGTCGGGAATTAGGGTAATGTGGTTATATTTTCACATTTTTATGTTTTCATTTGAATAAATTTCCACCTTAATTTACGCAATTTTTTTTCAGCCTGTAGTTTATATTTTGAATAATTAACTTGCTCTTGTAATTTGTAGTGGAGAGTTCTTAATCATGCGTGACGTAGCAATATTTCATCGTCTGACAGTACGTACTTGTTGTTGTAATATATTTCATCATTCTCAAAAATAAATAAATAACATAACATAACACATGGTTATCTAGCTGCGCTCTTCCTAGTCTAAAAGTGGCAAATGAATTGCAAAGCACGAGAATGAACGAGCACGACAAGAGCCCGCTAACATCCCGACTTGGCACGAGCATGTTTTTTTTAACGGGCCAAGCCAAGAAATATTAAACCATGGGCCTAGCCCAGCTCTAGTCCATTTTTGAGCCCATGTCAGCACGGCTCGAGCACAATAAATCTATATATGGGCCGACCCATTAAACCAAATATGTTTATATTATTTATATAAGTATTTAAATAATTTTAATCATGAGAATTGAAATTTACACCTTTTAAACAAAATCACATGACTATTTCATTATTTCACCAATATTATTTCACTATTATTGTCTAAATAGTGAAAAAACAACTGTTTTGACAAATAAGAGCTAAGATTATGCAACATGTTGTAGTATTTTATTTATTTTAATTTTTGAAATAGTTCAATTAAAGTTTTTCTAATTAGACTTTTTTTTCTCTAAACTGTGCCATATAATATAAGTACTTGGGCCGGAGCCCAATTTAAGCCCAGCTCGACCCGTTTCTTGGCCGACCTGAGCTCGTTTGCCACCTCAGAGTGTCCTCCTCAATTTCAAGCTTTTGTCCGGTGAGGACCAAGCCCCCCCCCCCCAGGCACTTGTCTTTGTTGTCGTTGTATGTGTTGCTACCGGCAGATGGGTGATCAATGCAAATTGCAAATTTGTCTATGTATTTAGTGCCTACCCCCATTTGGCTTGTCATTTCTCTTAACTTCAACAATTTCAACACAAAATTGTGTTTTAGGTAATAAGGAAGCCAAGAAATCTCTTCTTGTAATATCCCGGAAATTTATAATTATTTTCTAATTATTGTTCGGAGATATTTAAATTGGTGGTGATCCGATTATATAGTACGAGGGAGAAAACGAAAGTGTTCGAGCGTTTTATACTCAGAAACGTTACCGTAAGGGGATAAGAGTTGACTTTTTATCTGTTAGGAATCTTAGAAAACTTCATTCATGAAAGTCGTACAGTTCGTTAATACGAATTCGTGGTCACGCGGCACACCTAAATCGGAGTTCGTATGAAGAAGTTACGAATCAAAAGGTATTTGAACATTTTTGGAAAATAGTATAAATAGGGGAATTAAAGAGAAAAAAGGGGAGAAAAATCAGAAATTTGGATCGATACTGTTCACCCAAAAATCCAAAATATTCCTCCCGAGCGGCCGACTTTGGGTCGTCGGATCTCCACCGTCCGGCCACCATAGATCGGCGCACCGGTCACGTTTGAAAGGTTGTTGCGTTCTCTGTTGATTGGTGGCAGTGTCACCCACCATCTCGCCGCCTTTTGGGAGCGGTGAAGCCCGGAAGTTCCCCCGAAAATGCACAGTTCGCCGAAGTTCACATTGCCGGATCTTCCTCCTCCGGCCACCAATCAGTGAGATTCTTATCCCATTTTAAAGTTCTCCTTCCATACTAAAAACCCTCCAAAAGATTTAACCCAAATCGTTTTGTGCTAGGAGAATCGAAGAAAAGAAATTCTAGGTTTTAAATTGGGGTTTTTGGTTTTTGTTAAATTGATGTGTTTAGGCTCGGAATTGGACTTTATGGTGAACTAGAAAATTGTTAGGAATGTCATTTATATTGTGGTGGTGAAATTTGGTGGTCATTGGTAGTGGTCGGAAAACGGTGGCGGCGGGTAAACAGTAACTGTATTTCGTAAACATTGATTGTGAACAGTGTTCAGTAAACACGCATAGTGTTCTGTGAACAGTATTTTATGGACAACATTTAGCTGTAATGAAATCGTCACGTGATATTTTACGTATCGTTTTCTAAGAATTTTATCATGTTATTAGGTGACCGACGAAAAGAGTGAGGGAATCGTTTTCGGTGTCATAGAAGTTGCACGTAGGAGATAAGGTGAGTAAACCTCACAATGATCATCATGATCGAAGTAGTGTTATAATTATTGAATTTAGTTTGAGTTGTTAACATAATAATTGCATCACTAGCTTATAAAAATTGTTCTAAACATATGTTTTGGTTTAAATTACGTGAACTTGATCATCAACGGTTCATGGGTAATTGAAACGCTATTTTGATAAATGATTTTAAAATGTTTGTGATTATGGACTATGGTGAATGTGAGTAAATCTTACTATGACAAGTCTACCTTTCGCGGTGACTCATATTTACGATTTCATAAAAAGAGTGAACTGTGACATCTATATAATATAGTGGGTTGTGTATGTGTATAAAAATGGTAAATACGATACATATATATATGGGTTTCTATATTATATATATATATGTTACGTTTTTATTTCCAAATGAGTTTGTATTGTGGCAACTATATTTATATTGTTGAGTAAGAGTCGCTTGGTTGTTGTATAATAAACATGCGTTGATTGTTATATTGTACGTAGTTTTAACATGGAGTCTTGTTAAAACATTTTTTTTTGTCTTCGGACGTGTTGGCAGTAATCGGAACCAAACATTGGCCAGGTGTTAGTTACGATCAGTTAGAGCTCTAGTCTGTTTGCCGGTGTATTGCTTGAGGGGTAACAGATGGGTTGCTTGGGTCTCATGAGTACCCTTATTTTTGAGTGATATTGGGTAATAGATGGGCTGCCCAGTGTCTGTCGGTGTATTGCATGAGAGGTAACAGATGGGTACCTGGTTCTCATGAGTACCCATGCTTTACATGATTTTAGGTAACCAGATGGGCCCAGTGCCTGTCGGTGTACTGCATGAGGGGTTACAAATGGGTTGCCTGGGTCTCATGAGTACCCATGTTTTTAAATAATTTTGGGTAATAGATGGGTTGCCCAATGTCACATGAGTACGTTTGTCTTTAAATGTTATTTGACATATTTCATTTGTATGCGATGTATGTTTACTATTGGTTTACTCATACGAGCTGAAAAGCTTACCGGGTTTGTGTTTACAATCCCGGTGCACCAATTCGATGGTGTAGGGGATAGTTATGTAGATAGGGATTAGCAGATTCAGAGGGCTTATTCTGAAGATTTCTTTATTCTGTTTGTGGTGAACATTGAGTGAATTTTACTTTTCCATTGGTTATAATACTGAGGTATAAACTGGTTATGTATTATTCAAGTCGACTGAGTCATGTTGTGAACTCAATTTCGATACACTATTATTATAAGATGATTTCAATACATTTGAGATTGTTTTAGAGTTTTCATGGCTTCGAATTCGAATTTTTATCGTTCGAAATTTCGGGGCTGTGACACTTCCGTTGAGAAAGGAAAAAAAGAAAAGAAAGAAGCAAAAAAGGTGAGATAGTACCAGAAGAAGAGTCCTAACTTGACAAGGAAATTTTTTCTTAGTTGGTTAAGGAAATCAAAGCTCAAAGGAAGAGCGAATATATTTCTAATTAGAAGCCCATAAAAGAAGAAGAAATGAAGTACAAACCAAAGATGTTGTCCGAAGTCGAGTAGAAATCCCAATTCCGTTTTGCAAATCTTAAGTATGCGACATGGGAGATTTCTAGAAGATTTATCACTACTTGAAGACCTAAAAGTACCTAAGTCGAAAGCACAACCCTTCTAAGCAACCATAACTCCATACCGAACCCAAGATCCAAACCGGAGAAGAGGGCAACCTATAGCTACTATCGCGGTATCTCCATTTTGCAGTCACCACCAGCACAACCTTTGTCGGTCATGAATCTACGTTATCTACCCCCATCAGAGAACAAACCGGATGTAGAAACTGCATTGCTGCACAACTAAAAACCCAATCCTAACGGATCTTGGATCCACACCCACCATCATTAGAAGCTCACCCCGGATCCAGTTCCGATGAGACAACCAACGACGCCAGCCACAAATCCGAGCCACCGCCAAAACAAGGTCACACCTCTACTGTAACAGCTCAATCTAAGTCACCTCATGGTTTTGTTTTTGAGATAGCACCTTAAAACGCGTCATCACTATGAGAAGATGACTCTGCTTATATTAGCACAGCTTTCACTCTCTCCCGGGTGTCACAATCCACCTCCCGCTTAAGAGGCCGACGTCTTCGTCACACACTTTCGGCGGGAGCAGGCTCTGATACCATATATAACAGTCTAGTCCTCATAACTGATGATATTGTCCGCTTTAGGCCCACTAACCCACACAGTTTTGGTAAATTGGTAGCACCCTAAAACGCGTCCTCACAATGAGAAATTGATCATATTTATATAAGCACAGCTTACACTCTTCCACAAGCAATGTGGGATCCGTAATCTACTTGTTTGCTAGCTTCCTAATCAGACGTCACATCTACTATATCTAGAATTCCATATTGCGGAAGGAAGAGAGCATCAATGTAATTTGGAGACAAATTCATGAAAACTGACCACCCCATCGTACCAGAGAACTACTGCTGGAGTTGGCATCGAAAGATCGTAACAAACCCGAGAGCAAATAACCGCCCAAAACCAACTCCCACAAAGAGGAGGCCAAGAACCAACCCCCCACCCAACCCAAAATTTCCGGAAGAAGCCGAAGCACAATGCTATGGAATCCTAGAGGAGAATTCGCAACCAACATCGTAAAAAAATTTGGTATTCCAAATATTGTAAATATATTATCTATAGATTGAAAATGGGACCCAATCATTAACGTGATGAGTGAAATACTATATAACCACCGGCACATGGTAGGGATAATAATTTCTGCAAATATGATTGGCCCGAAAATAATTGATGTAACTTTTGTTATTTATTATTTGCTGATAAATATTTTTCAAGAAAATAAAAACACATATGTTTACTGAGGAATTGACTTTTCATTAGGGACCCCGGCAAATTATCTGTAGAAGTCGTCGCACCACAGCCAACCTGACCTGCATAAGTTATATCCTAATTCGTTAATTACTAGCAAAGGCAATATTCCTCTAATCCTTTTCACTACAAGAGGTAAAGAACAAATACGAAACAAAAATGAGAATGTATGAAGAAGAATAGAGCTCATTTTTTCAGGTTAGCTAGCTCGATCTACTCTGTATGCTTAAAACTAAACAAGAAACAAGTATGAGAATATTAAATTTCTAATGTTTAATTTGTCTTTGCTTGTCATCGTTATGTTTTTCTTTTGGTGTTTTATTCTTATAGGAAACTAGCTAATTAAGATATATATTCGAGGCATGGTACTAGCTGTTTTTCGATACAAATTGTACTAGCTGTTTTTTGAGGCATGGTACTAGCTGTTGCAATCGAAGATTGCAAATTGTTATGAAATGCATGGCATGTGCCCAATTGGCCAAATAACAATGTGCCAGTAGAGCATATTCTCTGTTATAATCACCATGTTTTTTTTTTAAATAAATTTTCTCTTTGTTTCTTGTAATCGGCCAATTATTGGAGCTATTCTGAAAACAACATTGCTGGACTTTCAAATTATTTTTATGTTTAGTCTGCACTTTGATTCACTAGTATGGTGAGTTCCCCATAGAAATAGGAGGGAATATGTATATTCAAGAATACGTTTGTAGCTGGTACAACAGAAAAAGAATCATGAATTCTACATCATCCAATTTGTTTTCAAACTTCTGTATTTTTCTTCGAAAGTATTGTTATTTTGACCATACTCATATGTGGCCATAGTTGAAAATATATTTGAAAAAAAAAGTATTAATTAATGTTGACTTATAATTATTAAAATTTCGATAGTCACTCAAAATTTCCATTCAAATTTGTTTTTATAAACCAAAAATACTGAAATTTCCACTGAAAAGAAAACAAAATAAGTCTTGAGGAGATAACAAAATTGAATTGCATGAAATTAACTAGTAATAGTATCTAGTAACAAAATCAACTATTATGGTTCACATCAACCCTATCTAATTAATTGAGGAGATACCTTGTTTTCAAATCTGTACAGTCCGAATTATGATTTCGTAGGTAGCTATAGTTACATAGTTTGAGCACTACCTTCGTATGTCATTTTCAATTACCACTATTCTCGTGTATATTTTCAATCCAAAAGGCAGCAATAGCAACTAACAATAAACGAACCAACTCAAAGTGCGAGCATACATATATACATCTAGGTCACATGAAAACACCCAATTCTCACATAGAAACTGCTTAGCCACACTCTGTCAAGATATTAGAAATGGATTAAATTCACCACCTCAAATAAAAGAGGCCAGACAAGATCATGTTTGATTTCCAGCACAAGTCGCTATTCCTCTTTCTTGGTATATAGAAGAAGCCGGTGCAATGGTGCATTAATCAGTTTCTTGTTGTTATTGTTGGTTTCTCCGACAATGAAGAGCAAAAAAAGGAAGACAAGGCTAGGCCAGCAACAGACCAGGCCATGAGACCGCAAGTTATGTCAATCTCAAAGAGGACTTGTTTTCATTTGGCATATGCACCATCGTACGTACACATTTCTACGTACATGCATTACCAACTGTCAATATATACGGATTCTATATATCCATCTAGCTAATAGCTCATTGTTTAGGAGCCACAATAAATCATTGAATCAGTTTCTATCAAACAAAACTAGTGTGTACTGGTGGTAGCCCTCCAAGATCGGAAGGACGATAATATATTATAGCTGATCGAGGTTCTGAAAATCACATAAGATAATATAATTACCAATGCTTGCATTATAGAATCCAACAAACTAATGAAACTATCAAGTGAGTTGTTTTTCGAATTAATCCAATTCAACTAGCAACAACGAACAAAGTATATACGAAATTCAAACTTTCTTTTCAGCTTGGTAGGATGGATGGAAAAGTTTGGAAGTTCGGTGTGAGGTAGTTCTCGAGGAGAGCAAATTTGCTCCCCACCTTATTTCCCCACTTTCATCCTCACATAGCTATTTATGTGACACGTGTCCCCTCTAACCTAACCACAATAACTATGGTTACTCTTATTTATTTTCTGATTTTACCTTATTTTTTTTATTTTTTTTCTATTATTTCTAATTTTTTTTCTTTTAACAAAACATTAAATCCTAAATTCTATATTAGGCATTGATTGACTACATCAATAAAAATTATATTATGATTTAAAGTTTTGTTAAAAGAAAAATATATATATATATATAAGGAAAAAAATTAGGTAAAATCAGAAAATAAATAAGAGTAATCATAGTTAGTGTGGTTAAGTTAGAAGAGACATGTGTCACATAAATAACTATATGAGGATGAAAGTGAAGAAATAAGGTGGGGAACAAATTTGCTCTCGTCCTCCGGTGATACCGTATTGCATTAATCCTCAAGTGACTTTTCATGAGTCGAACAACTTATTCATGCCAAGCTAGTAATTACCTCCGATTTGACTAATTCTATTGAGGGATATGTTCCCAATTTTTTGGCGTGGATGTGATCGATATATTATTATATTGTTTATACCAGAATTGCGCACTCGGCAATTAGACTACAAGATATCACTCAATTTTTCTCTACAAGACCTACAGTTGCTATAGTTCACTTTTTAACTATTGTCGAATTGATTTTATTAAGTTTTTTTTAAACCGGAAAGTTGCCCTGAGCTACCATCGGTCAAAATTTTTCAATTAAGTTTTATGTGTGATTGTAATTTTTCACACCTTGCTAAAATGACTTGTCCTTATTTATAAAGAGAAAAATGACTTGACCGTATTTGTAAACAGAAAAATGACTCGTTTTGGTCATTTCTTCTTAGAACTGTCAATAAATTCAAAGTTTCTTTAGCTTTAGCCTTACAGGATACATATATTATAGGCAATAGTCTCGATCTGGATTACCTACTTTTCCAGGTTCAAATGTCGATGAGAAAGCAAAAACAAACTTTTAAAAATTTCCCCGTTTTAGCAGGTTTTCCTCTATCATTGCGTGAGACTTGAGCATGCGCCCACGCCTAGAGTTGAACAAAAAAATTATATATATCCAGGCATAACTATAGGAGCAGGATCATTTCAATGACATCAACCATGGCATCAACTAGGCTTATATACAATTTAGGTCTTGAAGTCAAAACACAATTATGGAACTTAAATATTGAAATTCCTAGTCTACATATATTAGAAAAATGGTGATGATCGAGTTCAATGTTTACTGATTATTGGTGAGTGTCCTGCATGACGGGGTACTACATGCATGTCTACATATATAGCTTGTACGTATTCTATACTTCTTCTATGCACAAAAACAGATCAAATTAGGAGCTCTAAGGACCCTAACTATAGCTAAGGGTGTCTCCTTGTGCCATTCTGCTGTGTCAAGTGTCAACTCTACTACTACAAAGTAGACATCTAAAAGTATTACCAAATTGTGCCTAAATTATCTTTCTATCCTAAAAAAATAATAATTATTATCTTATGATTGAGAAACACAATTACATAAGTTCACAAAAAGGCGTGAAGGACTCCGTAGTGGGTAACTTGAGGAAAAGGAAGCTAGGGTGAGTGATGCCACGGTCCTCCTTGAACGAGTGTATGCCCAGTCCGATGACACGCCCCTGTGGCGGCGGCGGCGGACGGGATAGATAAAACCTTGAGTCCGGTGATGGTAGGTCAAATCTAGAGGCTGGTGGAAGGGTGGAGATGTTGCGTCTCCGGGTGGCAATGGTGGTGGTTCTAGACGTCGAGCAGCAGCATGAGGTTGGATTGGAGCCAGATACATTTGGGAGGAACGAGGTTGGTCTTGGGAGAGATTTGTGGTGGTCGCGTAATGTCGGAGATCGCATGAGGGTGATGATGGTGTGGCTACATCACTGTGAGCCCCTAGATCTAGATCTGATCGGGTTTGCCCGACTTGGTTTGGACAATTTTGTTCCGACCCGAGAGGAGAGGGGTGGTTAGATGGGAAGGTGGTGGAGCTATCGGCATTAGATCAGCATCAGCGTCATCGAAGGGAGAGGTTCATCGTCACTGTTGCAATTGGCTGAGTAGATTTGGGTCTGGTGGTAATATGGTATGGGTTTGGGCTTGGGCTTGTACTTGGGTTGAGGCTCTGGTCATAAATATTTTATATTTTATTTTCAGTTATGCTTTTATTGTATGGTTATTAGTTCATGGTTAATCTGGGCTGGAGTTTATCTCCAGTCCACCGTTATTGGGCGTTTGTTAATCGCTTCATTGCGCACCGCTTTACTTTCAAATTAGGTTTTAGTTTATTATTGTTACTGGGGAGATTGAACTTCTAGAATAAGTATGTACCATGTGAGTATGCTTACAACCTCTTGTCTATCTGGAAATGGTAGGGAGAGATATGTAATTGCTATTCTGAGTTGATTCTTTTTTTTTTATAAATCAAGTGGTTTCTTTCAAAAAAAAGAGAAATACAATTACATAAACAAAAATGTGGCAATTGAGAAATTTTAACATTTATATTATATTCACTAATAACACATGCATCACGTACACGGCCTGTGGCACATATGACAGTTTGTAAGTTTAATATGAGGCAATGATAATGGATTGGCAAAATGGGAAATACATGTGCACTTTGGGCAGTTAAAGTTGGTTGATCGACTATATTACTCCTGGATCTGTTTATTTCATATAGAGTGGAAATATAATGAAGTTGATATCTGATTTTTCACAGAGATAAACTAATTAGTAACGATCGCTTATGGAAGTACACATACACCAAGAGTCGGCCTGCTCACATCGATTTCAAACAAAAGAACCTTAGCACCTAATATATATATATATATATATATATACCTCTTCAAGTGCGGACGTCCCGATTCCGGCGAAGGCAGGCCGCAACGGCAAGGTGGATCAACACACCCGCATTACCTACCTCTTGGCGATCACGTCTGTGCCGGCCGGAGCTCCAACGCAACCTATGGCGGCCGGAATATGTAAAAATCAAGTTTCTGGGCAGATCCGGCGATTTCATGATTCCGGCCGCCGTGGGTCACTGATTGAGCTCCAATTGGCACAAACGGGACCGCCGAGAGGTGGGGAGTGCGGCTGTCGTGGTCTGCCCCGCCGTTGCGGCCTACTGTAGCCGGAAATGCCGAATTCGTACTGTCGGTACGGTACAGATGTCCGCATCTGAAAATTATCCTATATATATATATATATATATATATATATATCTTTAGGGTCTTTTAAACGGATATGTCACTTGAAAAACTTCTCGATCACATTTCAACATCTATATCATTCAACATTTAGAGTCTAATGTGTAGACCACTTCTATAAAATTTCAGCCAAAATGGAGGTGCTTAAAGTATTCAAAAAAAAGATTTGAACTTATAAGTATGAACGGTTCAAGTTTGACAGATTTGGTGCGTCTACTTTACAATACAGAATGCTCTGACAAGTCCCATTACTCGCGATTTCGGCCAAATAACCAACGTAAGAAGCGCTTGGGTGGTTAAAAAGGATTGCCCTTCTTTTTTGGATTCAGGTAGTGGACTCATAAAGGGATTTTCAGTCCTTTGCTCTAACCAGCTGAGCTACCTGAAAAATAGGATTGCCCTTATTTCCACTCTATTTCGAAAAATAATTTTGTTTTGATAGTAATACGGAAAAGAGGAAAATATGATTCGAAACAGAAGATTGAAGCCTTACGATACGATAGGAAAGATAAAGGCCAAATAAATGATTTTAAGTCAGACTAATGCTAAAAAGATGCTATTTGCAGCAATTCCATCTATTTGTGCATTAAGTTCGAAGAAGATCTCAATCTATAATGAATAAATGATAGTAGCTCTTTGTTTTATATGCTTTATCATATTGAGTCGTAAGAGTTTAGGGGATACTTTCAAAATGACTCTAGACGTTGTTTTTACAAAGTTTGATACCTTAATGATCACCATTTTGGCTGAAAATTTTACACAAATGATCTACACATTAGACTCTAAAGTTGAACAGTGGAAAAGTGAAAATGTGATCGAAAAGTTAGTTAATGAGTTATCCCTTTAAAATACCAAAAAAGAGATTTCTCACTAGAAGGGATATATATAAGGCATTTTACATAAGGAGATCCTTATCTTAGATCAAGGTACGGATTTACATTTTTGACCAACTTTTAGATCGAGTTTTTACATCTCCACCGTCCAATATCTAGGTTATAATGTATAGATCATCTCCACAAAATTTCAGCCGATTTCATGATCTTTAAGGTATTGAACTAATCAAAACCAATTGACGTATTGAATTTGCCGAACCTGAACCGTTCATATTTTGAGTAGAAAATCGGCTGAGATTTTGTGGAGATGATTTATATGTTATTACCTAGATATTTGATGGTGGAGATGTGAAAACTCGATTGTAAAGTTAGTTAAAAATGAAAATCTGTACTTTAAGCTAAGATAATGACCTCCTTATGTGAAAAGCCTTGTATATATATATATTTACAATTCATATCAAGAGTGAAGCTTCACTCTGAAATTACATGGTGAAGTCTCAATTTTGGCACACTTTTCGATTAAAAATTTTCACCATAAGTGATTCAATATTTAGGTATGTTATTCAAGATCATCTCTACAAAGTTTCATCTAATTCAATAATGGTTTGAGCTTTTAAAATTGAGATTTGACCGTTCAACATACTTAAATATTGAATTGCTTATGGTGAAAATATTTGACCGAAAAGTGTGCCAAAATTGAAACTTCACTCTTTTAATTTTAAAGTGAAGTTTCACTCTGAATATTTAGTTCTTAAATAAATAATATATATATATATATATATATAAATATATACATAACATATCGCCCCTTTCAAGTAGACCAACTTGTTCATATAACTGATGAACATTTCTTGTCTTATCCAATTTATATATAACTTTGGAGCTATCATTGATCCCGGCCTATGTATTGTAGTGTGTGTACACTAGTAGATTGATCGGATTATGGAGAAAGATAGTGGCAATACTTGAACGGCCGGAGGCGGGAGCATCAGTCTCGACTTCTCTAAATACTCTTCCACATCCTGGTTAGCAAAATCGCGGAGTTTGATTAATTCATACATGAATCATTTAACTAGTTCGACTAATTAATTAGAGTATGTTGTCGAGTTCAAACAATGCAATTATGTACTTACGAGCATGTAAATCCTCAACTTCAAGGCCATATTTTAGTTTGAGAAAATATTTTAGCGCCATAATATGGTATCATATTAGGCGACATAATCATATTTGACAACTTACCATGTCAGTAATTAAAATAAAAATTATAAAATATAATTTTTAAATAAAAATATAATAAAATTCTTATTAATCTAACGGCTCTAAATTATTATAAAAAATAAATTATTATGATTTTTTTATCATTTATTTTTCATCAAAATAATGCTTTCAACATGTAATAAAAAAATTCATATTGACGAAAGTATGCTTGAATATATATATATATATATATATATATATTCTCTATCTAGAGAGAAACTTTACTCTGAAATTACAGAGTGAAGTTCAAATTTTGGCACATTTTTCGGTCAAATGTTTTCACCATAAGCGATTCAATATTTAGGTATGTCATTCAAGATCATCTCTACAAAATTTCATCTGATTCGGACATCGTTAAGGTATTGAAATTAGATTAAATCAATGAATGAATTAAAACTGTTCAACGTGAACCGTTCGTGTAAATCTCAATTTTGAAAGCTCAAACCATTGTCAAATTAGATCAAATTTTGTAGAAATAATCTTGAATAGAATACCTAAATATTAAATTACTTATGGTGAAAACATTTCACCGAAAAATGTGCTAAAATTAGAACTTCACTCAGTAATTTCAGAGTGAAACTTCACTCTGGATATGGACTGTATATATATATATATATATATATATATATATATTCATAGCTTCTTGGCTGCGGAGGTCCGCACCAATGGTTTTGGTGTGGATTTCTATTTTTATACCATTTTTTTATCGAATTTTCTCATCTTTACCGTCTAGTATCTAAATAATATTATGCAGATCATATCTGCAAATTTCAGCAAAATTTGGTGATCATTAAGGCTAACAAAATAGAATAACAAATAAACTGACTGAATTATGTCAAACATGAACCGTTCATGTTTTTAACAACAAAACACAATTTTGAAGGCATTAACAATTACAAATTAGCTGAAAATTTGCAGAGATGATATATATAATATTATCTAGATACTAGATAGTAGAAATGTGAAATTTTGATCGAAAAGTGGTGTAAAAATGGAAATCCGCACTAAAACCATTGGTGCGGACCTCCACACCTGAAAAAATCTGTATGAGAGAGAAATGTTCAGAATAAAATTTACTTCATCTCAGAAAAATGTCGACGTTTGTGCATGAAATATATTAAAATAAAACAATTTCATCCTAAATAATTTTGTTAGAGAATTTTCATTTTTGTTAATTGAATTAACAATTCTATAGAAAATATATGGTAATTGTAGTCCTTAATTATAGCCATTAATATAATTTATAAATGTAAATAAAATTAAAAATTGAAAAGTCATGAATTAAATTTGAAAAAGTTCTTAACATATTTAGTGACCAAAAGATGTAAATTTTCTTTCATTACCATATCCTAACATACGATACTAATTAAGATTAGAGTACAAATGAAAAAAATAACATTTATTACCTTATCTGTCCCATAAAATCTAATAAGTTTTTATAAAATTATATAGTCTTGTTGTCGTCACTTGTAAGGTAACTTTTTTTTATTGTCGTTAGATTAACAATGATATAATTGTCTTTTTATTTAAAAATGACATTTTGTAATTATTTTAATTACTGACGTGATAAAGTGATGTGACAATGTGACATGACACATAGAATTATAACGCTAAATTTAGTGTTATATTTTAGAGGTAAGATGTCAGATTAATTTATAACGCTCTAGCTAGCAGTATTCTTTTATAAAGAGATTCTCTTAGCAGTTAGCATAGATTGTACATGTGGGTCGTTCTAATTATAATTTTCTCAAGGACATGTACTCTAGCTAGTTTTGTCCCCCTCTAGTTGATCTCAAATGACAAACATGATCGTATTTCTTACTTATTCAGTTCTTGGAAGTGTACTCTCTCTCCCATAGAACACACTCAGCCCAGCTCTTTTAAATCAAACAAAAACAAAGAAGTGAAAAATAAAAGATAATATAGTGTTGTGTGGAAGCGATCAACAATCTCACATATACAGGTCCAATAATGCCGATATTCCTCACACTTTAGCTACCCAGTGGTGTTTGGGTATGAGGTTTTCCACAAAAAGGCTCGGTATTATTGTGTGTGGTAGCAATCCTTATAACCCAAGAATGACTCTTCACATTTTCCAATGTGGGATTCCAAATGATTCAAATTTAAGACAATCAATTTCCAACAATCTCCACCTTTGCGTGACTCAAGTCATTACCAATTGTCTCACGGTCCGAATAACTCCACCTTGATCACAAGCATCAATCAAAGTCCAAATCTTGTGACCCCAATCCAAATGGAAGCTCCACCAAATTTGATCGTACGAGACAACAAGTCTCAAGTGTAACTTGGGCTCTGATACTAATTTGTTGTGCGGAAGCGACTAACAATCTCATACACACGGGTCTAATAATGACGATACTCCCCCCCCCACTTTAGTCACCTGGTGGAGTTTGGGTATGAGGTTTTTCACAAAAGGCCCGACACTAGTGTGTGTAGTAACAATTCTTATAACTCAAGAATTACTCTTCATTTTTTCCAATCTGGGATTCCAAATGGCTCAAATCTAAGCCAATCAATTTCTAACAATCTCCACTTTGGCGTGATTGAGTCATCACCATTTGTCTCACAATCCGAATACTCCACTTTGATCACAAGGATCAATCCAAATCCAAATCTTGTGACCACAATCAAAATGGGAGCTCCAACAAATTCGATCGTACGAGACACCAAGTCTCAAGCATAACTTGGCTTCTGATACCAATTTATTGTGCGAAAATGACCAATAATCTCACGCACACGGGTCCAATAATGCCGATACCCCCCCCCCACTTTACCCACCCGGTGGTGTTCTGGTATGAGGTTTTCCACAAAAGGTCTCAACATTAGTGTGTGTGGTAGCAAGCTTTATAACTCAAAAATGACTTTTCACTTTTTCCAATGTGGGATTCCAAATTACTTAAATATAAGTCAATCAATTTCCAACGTATAGAAGATCTTATCCCTAATTGAGTTTTCCATTGAGAACGAGATCTAAACCCCAGAAGTTCCTCTGGGAAAACCAATCTGGAAGTTCATTTGTTTTATATCGCAAGCTTGAGATCAATGCAATGATCAATCAATACATTTAACATAGCAAGGGGGAGCTAGAGGAGGAGATCCAATAAATGATAGGGCACTGCCCTGTAACTTTGGGGTACGTGACACCGGATCGGAATCCTCTCCTAATGAGAGGTTGCCTAATATTGCCTAATAACAGGATCTGGGCCATCCAATCTTTATGAATGGCCAAGATTCTCTTACATTAGTTTAAGTGATATTTGGTCCATCTCATTCTTTTCTCAATTTCTCGTCCTCCTCTCTTTCTCTATCTGAAGCTGAAATTCCCAGTTCACTCTCTACACAAATTAATCATACTCACAGATTCACAGTACCTCCCTATCCAAATCCACCATCAACTTTAAGCTGGGCAGCAACCCCATTCTGAAAATCAGCTAAAAGCTTTTTGTTTTTCAATGCGCACAACAACTTCAACCCAAAAGTTTTTTTTTAATTTCACAATAAATGACAAAAAGTGCAATGAACTATTTGAGGTCTGCAGCTCGGAGTTGAAATGCTTCCACGTTTGTTAAGCACCTTACCAATCTGTTGCTGAGTGATCTCCAACCGGTGATTTTGGCATTTTTTCCATCAGTGTGTATAGAAGACTCAAGACACCATCTGAGAAGTTCTTGTAATCAATAGTCTTATCTCCCCAATGCTATCCATCTTTCCATGCACAATAAACACCATATTCTCAACCATACCTACTTCAACCCAGAAGTTGAATCTCAAATATTAAACCAAGCAATGCCAACCTGCCCAGTAATCTTACCAAGCTCATTAATCAAGTTACTCAAGTATACTATGTTCTCCGAATCCAACCCCAAAATTTCAGATCCCTGCTTTCCAACTTGGCGATTAATCATAAATCATAATTTACGCGTTGCCGGTTGGGAAGAGGCCGGACGAAAACCAATCTGGAGGCCCTTCGGGACGGAAGAGAGGGAGATGGGAGTGTGTGAGAATTTTTTTTGAGTATGAGATAGAGGTTGTGATAGAGCGTTCGTTTAGAACGTCTATAAAATACCCTGAAAAACATCATCGTTAGTATAGAATAAGCAGGGATCGTTCAATCCGGGGAATCAAAAGGGCCTCAACACTTATCATGTTATTGGGGGTTTTGAGTTGGATTCTAAAACTACTACTTAAAATAAATCCTAAATTACTTATATACAATTGATCAACCATTCATTACATAACCAAAACACGAATTCTACTCAATCAACATGTATGACATGCATAGAACAACATATAGGCAGCAAGTATTTTCGATTCTTCTTAAGTCCATTTCAATTTCAATTCTAATTAGAGTCCGAAGCGGTTCATCTAATCGTTAAGACTTCTTAATTATTTAGAATCAACGAAGCGTTCAATCCTAAACATATGCTAAAGAGAGTTCAACATAACGAAGCGTCTAGTTAAACAACAAAGTAGCACATAAGCACATTAAGTCGAATTGGAGACATGTTACACAAGCATGGCGTCACTCATCTTGATTAAACATGCAAATTCCTAGAACTATCACAGCCCTATATAAGTATCCATAATTGAAACACGAAGCGCATATTCAATCAATGAACACTTTGGTGAATGAAATCGCAACCTTAGGAGAACCATGGCCTTGGCTTCCTCAAGCATTGATTTAGATGTACAAATTCAAGGAATTAATTGAAATAAAACCTAAATTAATTTCGAAAACCTACTGCCCATAGATGTTACACACGACATACACACATATTTCATGAGTTCATGCAATCAAAACATAAAACCAAAGAAGTCTGAATTTATGTTCTTCATATATGAAACCGAAAATAACATCCAATGATTCATACAATGAATTCAAAAATTGTAGAAAACCTAAATAAAAATTACAAGCCATGGATGAATCACACATTAGAAACCTTGAAGGATGGAGGAAGATGAATTTGGTGGTGGAAGAGGAAGATGAGCACGGCTTGGTGGAGAATGGATGAAGTTTTTTGCTCGAATTTTCTGGGTATTTTTGGGCAGCGATTCGGCTGTGTTTATGAGAGAATGGTGATCGTGAATTGTGAGGGAGGCCATGCCTTTTATAGAGGAAGGAGGAGAGGAGGGGCTGCTAGGGTTTTGAATGGGCTGATCCATGTATTTCCTTTTTTTTCTTTTCTTTCCTTCTCGATTGAATGATGATCATCTTTGTTGGTCACATGCATTCTCCCTTCTTCTAGACCACATGCATTCTTCAGAATTATCTCTTTGTTCTCTCCTTCCTTTTTCTTCTTTTGTTTTCTTCTTTTCTTATTCTTTCCATTTAATGGCCGGATGAACTTTTCCTCCTTTAAGGCTGCATACTTCTTCCTTTTTATCTTATTCAGAAACTAAATTACTTCTTTCCTTCTTCTCCTCTTTCTTTCCATAATTTCTAAGCCATTATCTCTCATTTAATTCTGAAATAAAGAAAGAAAATAATAAATATAAATCACAAATGTTACAGAAATGTCGAATAATAAAAATCCTAACCCAACTAGGTTTCCTAGTTTGATAAGGAATACTACTCTATGTACTCTTGACAATTTCTGCATTTTACACCCGTTTTAACACCAAAAGGCAACTAACGTCACCAAAGACTCCTAACTCAACTCAATGACTCAACACTACAATAATAAGGGTTAAGTAAAGTACAAATGGAGGTAAAAACATGTTAAGAATGTCGCACAAAGTGCGCTTATCAGGTTGGAGAAAATAGCAGTAGGAGTCATGTTGGCCGTCCATTCAGATCGGATGATCCAGATCTTCTTATTAGACAATCTCTCGTTAGGAGAGGATGCCGGTCCACATGTCACCTAAGTCTTAAGCTAAACCCTATTGTATAATATATAATTAACAAGGGCAGCGGCAAGTACGAAAGGCGGTGCATCTGAAATTGGGAGAAATGGAGAATGCTACTGTCACCTCTGCCTATAACAGTCCCCTGTGAACATGAGTCTCCATGGTCCTATAAGTTCCTGACACGTCTGCTAATGAATCAATATCATAACAGGATAAACTTAACAATATTAAGAAGCATTGAACCTCAGATCGACAATCACTTAATTAATGTCATGTTATATATGGTCGTTAAGGTTCGAATTAATTTGGTCATTAATATTTTTTTCCTTGAATATGATCCTTAATTTGTTAATTTACTAAAACTATTTATCTACTATGCATGCATGCAAAACAAACTTAACTGACACATTTCTGGTGATCGTATACAGGTTCTGTTATACGGGTAAATGATGATATGCTTCAGATATAAAGTTTCACTATTGTATATAATCTTGAGTTCGACCACTTTCCGTCACGAAAATCAGTTCTGGTATGCAAATATTTTACATCTATATTTGAACTGTAGGATCTTTCTGCTCTATATTTATTTTTAATTCTTGTCTTTCCAGTTTCCACAATAATTATGATATTCAAGTGTGTAGGAAGTAAAACTTGAAAATCTATTGTAGGGACTTCTTTGATTTCTTGTAGTTGAACTATTGCATGTGGCAACTAGTACTTATTTAACTAGTTGTCAAATGATCGAGGATATACATATCTTACGATCGAGTTTTAGGTTTTAAGATCAGCTTGCAATTTGGCACACAGAATAGACCATTCACAGAGAGGAACATGTGAATTTATTGACACCTGAACAAGATTAGATGAATCAAAATGTAATATGCTTGATCTTAACATGTAGATACAATCTATACACCATTAATATACGTGGAAGCAGTCATATGCAAAAAAAAAAAAAATCAGAGCTTTGTTTGCTTCTGTTTCTTTGACGAATTTGGAATTAGAGATATACCATAACTTGGAGAGACTTCCAAACACGCAACTGCTACTTATTGTGACACTAAAGTTAGCGCTAAGATGAGAGAAGAGGCAGCTGCATGCAAGAGGTCGGAAACTCTACAAAAAGGAAAGCTAACTTGGAATGACCAATAAATTCCAAGGGTCGGTGTAGAAAATGTTTAACCAGTCAATTCATATTGTCACAAATGAGATTATATAGACACCCATATGACAATTGGTAATCCACTTGATAGTTAAAGCTATCGACATGCATGCATGTTGAAATTCATTTGGGAATTCAAGCCATCGACGAATATATATGCAGCTTCTAATAACGTTTTGCAGTCTTCTGAAACCCTAATTTCATTATAAATATCGTTTGTTTAGAACATGAAGAAAAGAAAATAATAAACTTTTAACTTATTTTGAAAAATGTCAAGAATCGAACTATGATCATGCCTCATAGTCGAACTTTGGTGTTTTTAAATTTTATTTGTCAATAAAGGTCATATCAGGCGAACGAAAACAACATAAACCAAATATTTCTTACATTTCAAGTTTTAACTACTACCTAGCTAGGTAAAAGGACTAGAAGCTCGATCATTTGATAAATTTGGCGACTGCTTTTAATTAAGCTGCATAATCATGGTTTGATAATCATATGATACCAAAAAATTAATTTCATATATGAGTAATGCATTCTTTCTGTTACATTTTACCACTAACTAACATCATCATGATCACCATAGTATCTATTTTTAATGATTAGATTGCACAAGATACCTTATAATTAATCTACTTTACTGAACTCTTATCCACTAGCTTCTAGCAATTATCTACTCTCATTATATATGAGGTTTGCCCATTAGATTTGCATGCATCGACAAATTTGGACCCTAATTCACAATTTAATTAGTAGCGGAACTGAAAGATGAGGTTATATTGTGCGTGTGCACAATTGACAAAGAGACCTATCATGCAAGACTAAACACTTTTATTCCTTTTCAAATGTCAACTATACAACATGCGCTTTGTCAAAAAACAAACAAAAACTATATAACATGCATGATTGTAGCTAATATGATGCTTATGTTTTCGAAATTTAATTAGCTCATTATTTTAGGAGTTGAATCGAATATTATTTATTAGGGTTTCCGATAAATAGTCATGGTGATGAACCGAATGCTAGACCACCGATTCCATACGTGATAAGACAGACATGTTTGTATTATTTAGAAAATAGAAAAAGGAAAATAAAAATTAAACAAGACAACAATGCATGTTTAATATTAACTAGAGGTCTAAGGCACGCCTGACTAATTTTTTTACACCTAATTAATGATGTACGTATCATTTGAGCGGTCACATTACAGATCGATTTTGACAATCAATTATTTTTGTCACCATATGTCATGTGTTGTTGACAACGTTCATGGTCTGTTAAGTGTTCTTTCTCAACCATTTGTTTTACCATATCTTGTCAAATTATTGAGGTAGAATATGGGTTAATTTCTACTAGCTAGAAATTATTAACATTCTTTGAGCATGAGTACATCACTAATTAGCCCCATCACTGTTGTGCTAGCTTTCATTTGGACAAATATAAGCGTACGTAAACAGAAGTTACTCATAATGAATTAACTAGGGCGTTCAATTACATAGCTGCCACATATTACCCATTACAGCCAACCTAGCTTTTAAGAGAAGTTAGGTTTTGGATAATCGATCGTATCATCTTCCTCATGAGCTTTAGGAGAACCAATTCAACTATAAATTATAAGGACAACAATTTAAAAAATATATAGCTCTAAAATGGCGCGGCTCAAATGAGAAATGGCACCATTAAAAAAAAGAAGAGAAATGAAAACAAAATAAACATCTACCCTTGGTGCTCGATCGGTCAATCTCCTTGTTGTTAAAAAATTTGATCAGTTAACTTGCATACATTTTGGAGCAGCCGCGCCGGTTCTGTTGTCAACAGGGTGTGTGCTGTCTGCACAGGGAAAATTGGCCAACTTATGTTATCAAACAGCCGCGCTTGTTTCAAATCATCGCAAGAACATCGTTTCCTGTAGCGCTTGGATTAACCAATGTTGATGGTTAGATTTCGTGAAGTTCACGGTTTTGAGTCATCTTCCATATATGTCTTGGCCAGCCTTCTAAGAGGAATTGTGGATCATGTACGTACGTAATATTGTTCATAGCAACTGTGATGAATTGTCTCAAATACTACGTATATAGTTGGTAGCTACGTAGTTGGTAGTTTCATATGCACGTACGCTAATTACTAGGTCTTAATTTAGATCGTTTCGGGAACAAGAGCCGGTGAAGAGGGTCATGCGGCTCTTGATCATCCGGCCCCGGTAAACAAGGTGTTACTCGATCTAGGTGGCATGCACATTGCTGCTAGCTAGGGTTTTTATTTGTTATTTCGTTTTATATAGTTTTGAATGATAAATGCAGTTAACTGGTGTAAGTAGAGTCGGTGCTCTATATATAATATATATACGACTTTAGGCAAATGATCGAAATTAAACACTCCTCTGTACCCTAAATAAGATTACTATAATACAGATTAGTCATAGTGGAATAGTAATGTGTTTCTAAAAACAAGGCATATCAAGCCAGATATATATTTGAGAGCGAGCCTACATAAAGTAATCATAACTGATATTAAACATTTTCCATGTAACCCTTTGATAATCAAAGGGGTATCATTCATTTAGAAACAACCTCTATGTTTCTCATAAAGTTGCGGATGGTTTTCGACTTTTAGTATAAAAAGTGGCTGAACATGTTGTGGAAACCAAGCATAACATGTCAACATGTGACATATATAACAAAATGTTTATTGACTCGATCCATTAAAAGGATGATTGATTTTCTCGGACACGGATTACAACTTTGTCAATATCACGGATTACAACTTTGCAAAACCGCAGGACGCGCGCAATTCATAGATCATGGATTAGCAATTTGCTTGAATTATTGGAAGGGTCATAATCGTGCTACTGAGGCTAAAAAAACGGTTAGAAAAAAAATGATATATTGCATATATAATTTAATAAATTAAATTATAAATAATTATAATACAACATTAAATTTTAATGACGAAGAACACGAAAAAAATTTAATATAAATTCAACCAAAATACCGAACGATTGATAATTGAAGAACTAGTTGAGACGTATGTGATATCACACTGTCCTTAAGACGTTTACGCATCCTCTACCGGTGCAAGGATGCTTGACACTTGTCTCCCAGGATAAAACGACTAAACAATTCTAGGAAGTTGCACTACTAACTAGAACTCTCAATGAACTCGAAAATTACATTTTTCAATCACCAGTGAAAAACTAAGAACACTTTGAGAGAGGGAGAGCTGATTGTGTTTGGAATGTGAAAGGATGGTGGCTAGTTATATAGTGAGGATCTGCAATATGCAATGAATAAAATGGTTGTTATAGGAAATCAAAAGATCATAACATACATGAGTTACATATGTTACAAGCAATGATTTCAATTTGTTACAAACTTCTCCATAACACACAATAACGTTTCAGTTATAGTTGTTAAAAAAAAAGAATTTGAACAGTCAAGAGAAGTTGAAACATCTAAAAAGAATTTTCAGAAATGTAAAAAGAATCTGCGTTCCGACTTTCAATTCGGTGTTGCATTCGTGTCCGTAGGTCGCACGGGCATACACGAGTTTCCCTTGTGACCTGAGATTTGCACCCCCTGCGCGTGGGGTTTACACACTTTACAATTCATAAACAATGGATTCCATATAAAACTTTTTCAACACTTCTCTTTTCAAATGTAGGACAAACACTTTCTCTCATTTTAAATAGTCATATTTGAGTGACAATTTCTTATTCACCCACTAACTAAATTATACAAACAAATTTATGATCTTATAGCCCTCATTATGGAGAACTCAAATCTATGTTCATCTTTGATTAATTATAAGTTTAACTTAATTTAATTAATCAATTAAAATTTAATTTTAAATAGTTTATTTAACCATTTTTCCAACACAAACATCAATGAACACTTGTTGCTGTTGTTGTGGTCGTCTCGGTTGACTTATAGATGGATTAAGATGATATTGTTAGTTTTGCAATAATTAGAGAATTTCCATTGAGATGCATAAAAGAGGAAGTTGCCGTCGCGAAAAGGGTTAGAAGGGAACCCTAGGGTTAGGGTTATAATTGGAAATAGAGAAACTAAAGCTTCTGCTAGATCAAGTTTAATTTATCAGTAAATGGACAAATAGATGCTTTGCCTTTTTAGTACTATTAATGTAAACTTGTAAAGGACAAGGGGTGCATGTACGTTATGGCTTACTCACCTTTCAACAAAACAGTAAATGGACAAATAATGTAGGGTCTTTGTACGATCAAGGACCCAACAAGTTGCTATATATAAGTGAGCATTCACCCGTGAATAATCAGCCACATATATAGTCGGCCCCGCTTTTTTTCACTAACTCCGCTACATAACATCACTTTCAAGCTGAGTTAGGGATGGAAAAAAAAAAAGTAAGTACCCTCTAGGCCACTATTGGGTAAAAAAGAGAAAACTTTGTCTGACAGTGGGAGGTGTAATTGTGTAATTTGTAAAAGACAAGCACACGGCTCACGGGTTTTCTTTTCGGTAATTCCAAATTTTATCATCTCTTATATTAACATGAAACTAATAAATTAAAATAATAAATAGACAAGTAATCTAAAATATTTTGTCAATATTTCATGAAGCTTTTGTACTACATACCTAATTACGTCGTAACTGAAAGAATTTACTTTAACAATATGGTTTCAAAAAAACTTGTTCAGTTCATCAACAATTCAACATGCATAAAATATAATTGACCGGTTTTAATCAAATGATTCACTTCCAATTCACTAGAGTAATTGGATATTTTTTTTAAATATACTTGAAATATCATACTTATTTCCTCTAACCGTTGGTTTAGTCATATTTATGTGTCTAGATAGAGTTTCTCTTTGAGAATCATCACAAAAAAGATGTACTATAATATCAGAATGATAGTTGACCAATGTAGCCTTCACTATGGCTAAATTAATCATATGTACTACTACTTCCATAAAACAATTTAATCATATGTGTCAACTTCTCTTAATGTACTTTTATTTTGTGTGATCACTTGTGAAAGTCCACATCTTCATATATGTTATGTTACTAAACATAATAATATTTTCTGCTACTAACCAGATAGAATTTTAACAATTTTTTTTACGTTTTAGATGTATCTTATTAGTGAATAGACACGTCGTGTGAAAATAATGGCAATGTTGTTGGTAAATAAGGCATTGATCAACGTACTAGTTTTAAGGCTAACTAACATTGATTTGACTAAGTAGATATATGGTGTAAACCTTAGAGTTTGGGGGTTCATACATGTATGAAACAAGTTACACAATGAACACTTGTGAATTTAAGAAAAAGTCAAATGAACACTTCCATAAAACATACAACAATCAAATTCTCCAAAGTTACTTGTAATCGCATGATCATTTTTTAAAGTCAACGACCTCATAGGTTCAATAAAGAGTTTACGTACACAATGTGTAGGTGTAACACTATTTTTTGCTACTAATCAAATTAAAAGTGATCAATTTTTGTTGTCGACCTTTTAGATGTATTTACTAAGTAGTCACAGAGGTCATGCTAACGTATTGGGTTTTGTTTTTAATAAACTTGGCACCGGTGACACATCATAATAAAATATTAAGCTTTCACTGCCATTATTAATATTTTTGATAGGTTATTATTCAAACTTACGTTTGACAAAGTCGATCAAAGTCAAAATAGTAATGAAATTTTATGAGCTCTATTTTCAAAAGTATAGAAAATATGTGAATTTTAGTCATTAGAAGTTTCAAACCACAATGTGCCTACCAAAGTAGTATACTTTGTTTATTATGTTACATGTAAATGATTAAATGTATATCCTTCAAAAGCAACTATATTGGGAACAAGAAATTTGAAACGAGAAAAAAATGATTGTAGGATTGTGATCATTATAGAAAACTATGATTATGGTAGAAAATTTATTTAATTTTGATAACATTTAAGTACCAATCCATACGATCAACCTTGTGTATATTTTTACCTCAAATTTTCAAAAAATTTACATATGTGGAAATAATGCATCTCTGTGACATATTAGAAATTTGTTGTTGTTGTTTTTTCTTGGTGTTGCTGTTTAATAATATTGTTGGAAGATTTCAAGGATTCAAACATAATTTAAAGTCAAAAATGAGTGTCAGCTCATTATTGGTTTTGATGAGTTTTATCATAGGTCTGCGCACACATAATCGCCTTCCCTAAATTATTGTCAGCTCAATATTGGTGTTGAGGAGTTCTATGCTAGGTTTGCATACACATAATTGCCTCCATAATTGTTGTTAATTCATTATTGGTCTTGAGGAGTTCTATCTTAAGAGCAATACACTGAATCCCACTACTTATCATGTTCCTTTCTCTCTACTCCCTTCTCTACACGTCACAAACCATGAAGTTATAAAAAAACAGGGAATATCATTCGCTTAATTAGCTTGAGGCGCATCATGGTCTTTGGATTTGCTTTAGGCTGACCATAAATCTAACTGGACACCTCGAATCTCCGGTCAATCATGGACGACGAGAAATCTTTGGTTGGGTCAAATATATTTGAGCTGAGATTCTCCACCTTGATCAAATCGATCACACCCAACCTGACATAGATCTTAATAAAAATTGAGGTCGTGAAGGGTTTATAACGAATGAAAGGTTGTACGGATTACCAACCCATTTGCAGACTGTGAAAAATCAGTTTTATTGTCCTTACTTTGGAGCAAACTAACAGCGCGTGCAGTTGACGCTCTGTTTGCAACTGTGGAGGTGAAGGTCCACTGGGTGGACTGAAGAAGCTCCGATATATAAAGGTTGAATCTCTCATAGTTATGAGCCGACCAACATTCCAAATCAACTTCCCACTACCTTAAACTTGCAAAGATTATGATGAACTTTAATCTTTAAAGAGCTAAACCATTATACGTGCCCAATACTACTTGATCTAGTTGTGTGTGTTATTCAACTTAGATTCGATCGCTGAAAGGCACTGAAAGTGTGCGCTTGCCTCAAAAACTTTATCCTCGTGGCCACATATAAACGTCTTTGCTTCGAAACCTTCTTGATGATGGTGGGCAAATAAAGTCTTCACTTCGTTCAGAACCGGCCCTTCTTTCACTGTTGCTTCGCAACCTTACATCTGCCAACTTCTATTTGAAATCCCGGAAAACAAGCTCATGTCAAGTGAGCGACATCAGCTTACGAGCCAGATGATAGATGATGCAATCAACCATACAATAGAGTAAATGAATATAAGGGTTTCGGGGTAGAATGTTGAAGGGTGTAATGCATATAATTGGAGCATGGAAAGTTTGTGTAATATCCCGAAAATTCGTAATTAATTTCGAAGTATTTTTTGGAGATTATTAATTTAGTGGTGATATGGTTTTAGTAGAAAGGTGAAAATGAAAGTGATCGAGCGAATAATTACTTGGAAACGTTATAGTGAGGGGTCAAAGAGTTGACTTTCAACTTGTTGGTCTTCTCATAAAACTTCCTTCATGAAAGTCGTAGAGTTCATCGATACGAATTTGTAAACATACGACACACATAATTTGCAAATCGTAAAAAAAAACTTTTTGTCAGCAGAAGTTTTCGGTTACAGAAATTTTAAGTATAAATAAGAAGAAAAAAATAGAAATAAGGACGAAGAAGACAAGCTGCTCACCCCATTCCCTTATTTCTTTCTTATTTTCTCCATTTCCTTCTCCAACTTTCAATCATTCATAACTCACTCATCCGACCACCAAATCGTTCACCGCTAGCCTTGTTGGCTTTGTTTCATTCTCCTATACAAGTCTATGATGGCATCATCCGGTCGCTGGCTTTGTTTCATTCTCCTATATTTGGTCTCACCTGAATTTCTCCATTTTCCGGCCACATCTGGTAATGAAACCTATAAGATCGTGACACTTAGAGGACACATAACAAACCCTCCAAGTGGTTCGACCCAATTCAAAACGAGGAATGAGATTTGACAAAAAGTTTGATTTTGCTTCACTTTGAAATCCGATCTTGCGAGGTGAATTCCGATTAATTCTTTCATTTTTGGGCTTAATGTTAGTTGGGATTGTTATTGGGTTCATTGAGAGGAAGATATTGGTGTGAGGAAGCTGACCCAAATCTTAGGTTCGTTGTGTCGGCGGCGCGTGGTGACGTGTTCGGTGGGGTTCATGAGTGTTGTTTTCATATTTTTAGTTCTACTCGTCGATACGAGTGTTTTCATATATCATTTTTATGTGTTGGGTTAACAATTTGAGTATGTTATATAATTCCTAGTTCATTACTATGAAAATTTCATTTGTTAGAAGCATGAACTTTGGAAACAACCTGTAAAACTACAGTTTCATTAGCTAGGCTATCCGGAGACCTTGGGAGGTCTTGAAGGAGGAATGCCACGTGTCGGAAAATTTCCGTGTTAAGAGTGGATGTAATACCCAAGATTTCTAATCTTGATTACCGACACATTAGGATTGATTAATCGACATTTACTTTAAATGTCGAGTATGTAGGTTAATACGTTGAGTATTAAACTACATGTCGTTATGAGCTCAGAAATGTTTTTGGAATATTTTTCTGACGCTCAGTTTTATTTTACGAATTTTGAAACTTTTACTTTGTTTTTAAATGTTTTCTGAAAATAGATTTTTAGTTTGGAGAAGCCCAAAACCCATTGTTTCAACTTTCAAAGCCACCTGAGCCCAAGACCCTAGGCCAAGTCCTTTCCCTTTTACCTTTAATATCATTCTCTTTCCTCTTTCATTTGTGTGACAACGCACAGAGGGTAAGGATGGGCATAAAACCCGAGGACTGAAACAAAACCGGTGTAACAGATCCGACTCGACTTGTTCGGTTCGGTCTTTGTCGCTATTTTTAACCATTCTAGCAATCCGGTCTGGTCCTTGTCTTTGCCGTTCCGAATGATTTGAAGGTGAAAAAAAAACCTAAAACCCAAACATATACGTGTTCATATCTAATTGGATTATACATCAGTTGTACAAGCTTATTATAAGATTGGGTGTAGGAGATTATAGTGAAAAAATAACCCTAAAAGGCTAAAACTCTTATTCTTAGCCGATTCTTGCTGGTCCGGTCCCTAACCGGTCCTTGATTATTTAAGACCAAAACCGGAATATAATGCAACTTCTCGGTTCAGTCCCAGTCCGGTGAAAAAAGGGCTGGTTTAGGACTGTGCCAAGCCTTAACAGAAGAACTCTTCCTCTCAATGTCTTCACCGACGCACCGCAATAGCTCCATCACTGCTTCCTACTGCCGCTATTATGGCCAGGACCCGACATGCATCACCACCATTTTGTTCACCATTATGTTCTCTTCCAAATGATGTATCCCAACCATATAAACACTCTTATTTTCGACCAAATCAAATTAGAGGCAGTGATGTTCAAATCGGAGAATTTCGACGGGACTTAGAGCTACAACGAGCTTTTCTACATCTCTCGGTAAGTGGAATTCTCCTTTCAAAGACCCAATCCAATTATCCTTTCAATTTCATCAATTGAGACCTAATCCAAATTCATCTTTTTTTGTATTCTTCACCAGTGCCACTCTCCACCATAACCTCATCTCATTCGGCCAGTTTTCTTTCGATTCCAAATGGCTTGATAGTTTCAGAATAACTCTGGAATGGCAGTAGCTGACGTAGGGGCTGTAGTAGCTTGGTTGAAGGTCAAGGAGTGCGATGTTTCAGTCCTCCTTTTCTGGAAGTCCATTGAGGTAGCAAATCATCTCTCTTGACTTATGTAATTGATTTGCGTGGTAGGTTGTGTTTTGTGGAGATTGTAATGTTATTGTTTGTCGAATTGAAGATGTTGAAGTTGGGTTTTGGTAACATAATTTTGATCAGAGACCGATCGAAAATGAAGGGGGTAAATCCTCTAGTTTTTACTTTTATAAAATCACCCTTACACTATTTAACTACAATGTGAAATTCTTATTCTGCCCTTGGCAGAAAATAACTGTTTTATTATTTTACTTTATTGTTTTACGGTTTTATCATAAGTTATTTTTTTTTACTTTTTATTAAATGATTTTCACAATTTACTTTTGTCTAAGGTTATTTAAATGGTGACGAACGTAACGTTTAGTTACGACTAATGTTAGTTCCGATTTTCACCCGGTTCGAGAATCAAGAACTCACTTATTTTAGAAATGTGTTGGTAAAATAATAATCTTGTCGATACGATTTGGGGTATGTGTAAGTTTAAAGCATACTTAATATTGTTTGATAATTAAAGTTGAACTATTTTCGAGTCAATAGAGATTTAGTAGAGTGTTGGTCAAACTTGGTCAACCCAGGAAAGACTTGGTTAAACTAGAAAAATGATCAAGTCATTTATCTCCGATATTTGGATTGATATTGATTCATTCATGCTTCATGAATTTAGAAGTAATTACTTGAACAAGGTTTGTTCGTAGACTTGGAACAACAACAATAACTATATTGAGATTTGGACAGCCACTGGGATTCTACACGTCATTCTAGATAAGGGAGCTAACCCACCTATGTTGATTTTGGGTAAATTATAAATGCATAGTCTAGTTTTCAGTTGAATATTTATTATGCATTGAATGTTGCGAAAACCCAAAACTAGACACGTTTTGTGATAGGATTAGTTATAGAGATGTTATGAGTGTGCGTTGTTAATAGATTACCTACAACGCCAAGACTTGAGAGTGTATGAGGCCCGACAGTTTGGCAACCCTCGGTGTCGAAATCCGTGAACCTCCGCAGAGGATATCCATTGTTTATTTATCTATTACTCCCGTTTACGACACTTTGATGTCACGGGTAAGTTTGAGAGTTAATCTTATTATGCACAGTTTTTTACGGCATTAGCCAAAGAAATAGACGTTCTCGCCGTTCAACCTAAGTACATGTTGGTTAGGTGTCGGTGGTGCCAAGAGTGCGGTTTGAGTGAATATCTCTACTACTATCCGACCTTCGGAGTACTCCAAATGTTTTAGCATGATTATTTCCCAAACTTGCATCATTTTTAATATGGTTTTCTCTAGATCTATCTAAAACCTACTCTCAATGTTTTATGAAAACCTTTTTATATCCCTACCTGCTTTTCAAACCTCATGGGCAGGTTGGCCCCTACTAGGTGTTGATGTCTCTTTTTCCATAAAGCCAAAGCCAAAGCCCAACATGTGAAAAACCGAACCAACAGTCCTAAAAACACGCCAAGCTTAATATCAAGCCAAGCATAGATGAAAACACGTCATGCAATTCCTGTAAACCCAATCTATGCTTCGGGGCTTACACGAGGGGTCGTGGTATGGAATGTAACAGAGCTTATGAGACCTATCATTGAAATAGAGCACTAAACAAATTTTGGACTTGGGAACCAAAATTCATACATTATGTGGTTTTAAATTCGACATTGGACTAGTAGAGAAAGGGATCTTCAACCAAATAAAGCTAAAGCCCATTTATGGCCCAAAAACCATCACATAACTCATGGCCAATATCCATCTCAGCTGCTTCTTCCTCAAATAGAAAACACGTTCTCTCCTTTTTACTATTAAGACTGATGCTCAGCTAATTCCAACAACACCAGAAAACCAGGGAGAGGCAATCACGCCCAAATCTTCTAAGATGTCTTCGATTTCCTATCCCCAAATCTTCTTTTCAGCATGATTTAAGGAGCCCATGATCTTTGGTTGGTGACAGCAGCACCCAGGTGTCGTCTTATTCCCCAGTCACCACCGTCCCTATACTCTGATGAAGAGGAGTCCCAAGAACCATCGGTCCTTGAGGTTCCCCTTCCTTTCCCAGCTCCACTATAGATAGATAGATAGATAGAGAGAGAGAGAGAGAGAGAGAGAGAGAGAGAGAGTTGATGCTTCAAAGTGGGGGAATTGAGTCCAACTCATTCCAACCCGAGGGGGGGGGGGGTTCATTCCAATTCAATCTAACTGATCCCAACCCAGAAAAACCCAGAAGCTTCAAGCAAGAGAGCATGCTTTATCTCTCTTATCCAAACCATCACCCAAACCATGCAATCTCATCTCTACTGAACTCACAAGCATCCAGCTCCCTTACCACGGTTTCTGTAAGCTTCATCTAATTAATTTGATATGTTGTTGTTACCATCAAGCGAATCACTGCTGTTACAGTCAAGTAAATCCTTGTTGTTACTATACGACAAACCATTTACAACAAAATCGTTCTTGGATCATTTCCTCGATTGATTTCGGGTCTAGTCCCACCGCAAAAATACCCTCTTACATTTGGTGACTCTGTTGGGGAGACTAGGTTGTGATTCAAAACCAGGCACAACAACAAGCAGTGTTTTGTTTCCAAAGGTTAATTGATACAACGAAGCCTGACCTTATGTTCTATGCAATCATAACAAGGCCTCTTCTTATCAAGCACCCGACTCTCAGACAATTCTCATCGTCGCTCCAGACATCTCACACTTTGTTATTGCTTAGGCCTTATACATTTGTCAAGTCGTTCTGACTTCATTGAAGCTAAAACCAAGTCTTCTGAACTCTCACTGAATTTTCATATTTTTAATCATTCTTATCCTTTTTTGGCTAAAGTATTTCACGCTACCTTATTAAGTTGTTTATATCTAACAAGCATCCACGACATTCATTGGAGGTACAACTGTTATCTCTTCACGTTTGAAGTAAGACTAAAGGAGCCATCCACACTTGATGTTTTTGAGAGATAAATCTATTTTAATCCCGGCAATAGACTTGGTCCACACTTGATGTTTTTGAGAGAGAAATCTATTTTAATCCCGGCAATAGACTTGGTCCACACTTGATGTTTTTGAGAGAGAAATCTATTTTAATCCCGGCAATAGACTTGGTGAATTGCTCTTTCATTTTAATGCTCGATCTCTCTATGCAGCCATGCTTATACAAGACCATGCATTCACAATTATTTCATCCATCCGACAACATGAGACCCGATGTACCGGCAACGATATTTGCCACAGAGTCTCCTAGTCCAATTACCAACATGCAACATCTCACTAACTGATCGTCCATCTCGGTATCAACTTATCCGGTGTCAACAGTAGTCTTCGACTCAAGCTTGTCGATGATCATCCAAGGAGCATAAGTCCCTTAGAATTTGCTGGTGATATTCATTGACGAAAGTAATGCAAGCTTGATTCCATTTTAGCAAACACACTTGGGGGATAACATTTTAGCTCATTCCAATTCACTTCCAACAATACTCTGTTCCACCACAAGACTTTTTGATCTGATACTCATGCATCAAACTTATCTCATACGAAAAGCAACTGGTACCAACATAATGCAAACTTATTACATTCACATCCTATAGGGTAACCGCACAACATGCAATCATAAAGGAAAGAAACAACCTTTCATACAACAACATCATACCCTTTCATGCTTGGTCTAATTTACTCATGCTTAGTCACTAATGATATTTACTAGATGTCATTAAGGAAAATGTTTTTCAAGCAGCTGAGCAGGCCAAACACATTACAAACAAGCATAATCAAAACAAACTTTCGTTTTCTCTTCACCTTTTGTGTCTGGTTTCCTACTTCTTTTACCACTTGTTAACCTTCAATTTATGCCATAAAATAATTTCAATCCATCCTGCCTTTTTCTCAAAAGCCAAACTCAAAAAATTAAAGATGCTTGTTATTACTAGTACGTGCTCCCATTTACTTAGGGGCTAGCCTAAATCAACAGGTCCTTCATTTCTACAACATACATCACGTCAACACTTTTTCAAAAATTCTAAAATCATTGCTGGGTATAACTTGATTACCTTTGCAAGCATAGATTGTCATCTAAAATCCCCGCCATTTTTGAAGTAGTAGCTATTAGCATATTTATTCATTCTTTCTACTGATAGAATTGGTACAAATCAGATTCCCAGCAGTCAAGCACAAAAGACACTATTCAATTCTCATGCCTTACGTCTTGATTGCACACTTGGGGACTAAAACATATTAGTTTCCTAGATCTCCAATAGTATAAATCATGTTGTCAATGATCATAGAACATAGTACATTCCCAGAAAAAAGCATGTAGACTTCCACAACATATATATATATATTCTCAGCAGCAAGCATACATATTTCTAGCAGCAAGTATACACATTCCCAACAGCAAGCGTAATACATTCTCAGTAATCAGTGCAATATATTTTCGAGCAACATGCATAATACAATCTCATTGATGAGCATAATACACTCACAACAATAGGAGACATGAAAGGAGACACCGAATTCCCGGCAACGAAGATCCATACAAGAGGACATTCCAGTCCAAGAAAACCTATCACGTCAAACCGATGCATCGTGCCATAAGTTATACACAAAAAATGAAAGGCTGGAAGGAATAAGATATTACTAAAAGACACAATGCTTTCCCAACAACAAGTCTGAGGCATGCCAAATAGCCAAGAAAAAGATCTTATAAATTCCTTATCTATGTATTAAGACCGTGAAGTTAAAGAAAAGAAGATATCAAATTAAGTAAATGATCATGCACAACACACATGCCTTCATGTTCTATTTACAAAGGGGTAATGGGTGAGAGATGCACATGCACATGCCCAAGTCTTCTAGTACCTGTTTACACATGCTCCATGTCAATACCCTATTTCTTACTTAACACCTGTATATCTCATGTACTTCCATTTTAGCTACATAAACTCAATTTCCAAAGTACTTTGCTTACTCATTTACTGACCGGCAATAAATTTTGTCACCCGTTAAACACATTCTAAGCAACGTGTTATGCTCATTCCCAGCAGCGTATATACCATACACATTCACAGCCACATTTACCCTGTTCACAAACAGCCTGATGCATATTCCATCCTTTATTCAAAATAGCATATAAGCATGCATGTACTGAAATGCTTTTACTTGGTTGTTGTTACTGATCAAACAAAACAAAGAATTAAATTCAGCTGTTGTTACTTAGTTGTTGTTACTCAGCAAACAAAACAAATGATGATATTCAACTGCTGTTACTCATCAAGCAAAACGAATTAAGTAGCACGGACATGGACACGATTCGATACGTAGATACGGCATATAAATTTTTTTTTGGATACGAACACGTGGTGGACACGTTAATTAAATATTATTTTTAATATATATATATATATATTAAAAAATTAATTTATAAATTTGAAAGTATTTAGAATTTTAGATATATATATATGTCAAAGTGTGCATTAAAATGATGAAAACATAATTTGTTAGAATGGCTAAGGACTTAATAAGTACCTTGGATAACCAAGGTCCGAATTCCACCACAAGCATTCTTATTTTTATCACGAGTTTCTTTCCTTATATATATATATATATATATATATAACAAAAATATATATTGTATATATATGTCAAAGTGTGCATATATATATATATAACAAAAATATATACAAAAATATGTCAAAGTGTGCATAAATATAACAAAAACTGAATCTGTTGGAATGGTTGAGGAGTTGTTGAGTTCCTTGGATGACCAAGGTTCGAATCTCACTATAAGCACTTTCACTTTTATTATGAGTTGGTGCGTGTCCGCGTGTCCGATTCGGATACTGGCGTGTCCGGGCCGTGTCCAAAGTCTGTTTGCGTGTCTGAGCGTGTCCACGCGTGTTCGAGCTTGTCTGTGTTGGACACGCAATACGCTGCCCATAGCATGTGTCCGTGCTTCATAGAAAACGCATATATATCCAACTCTCCCCCATGGACCAACTGCAAGCCAAGATTTATCAAGCAAGTCTTATCAAGCCAAAACACACAAAAATTCATTCAACCATAAGTAAGCAGGCAAATAAACAAATGGCTTACCATACTCATATACTCATTCCCTGGGCTTCCTCTGGAGCCTCCTCTTGCACAGACTTGGGAGAATCAAATGATGAACCAGCCACATCACTCAAATCCTCCTCTTGCACAGACTTGAAAAAAAAAAATCACTACTGGAACCAAGCCAAGACTACACACGCATATTCATACTAAGTTGCTAGTCATGCAAGTCATCACTCATCCCATGCTAAAAGGAGACCAAGAATACAAGCCCTCGTACCCCAAGTATTCAAAAGTTCCAAGCTACACCGAAGCCTTAATAACATGCAAAGGAAAGATAGGTGAAACTCATATACTAGAGGTTCCGACATGTTTGATAAGACATTACAAAGTCTCTTGAAATACCAAGCCTAAGCCTTAATTCAAGCCTATGCATCATTTGTTGATCATGAAATTTGTTTCATGTTTGCTGCTGTTATTGTTTGCATTAGTATATCAACTTCTTTGCAACTGTGACATCAGCAATTAGACCTTTTTACTGCTGGGAATAAAGCTGATGATCAAATTTCTCCACAAAGGAACTGAAGCTGAGTTCAATCGTATTTATGCAATGAAGAATGTCCGTTAATTCTGTGGGGGTTACATAAGGGGTCGTGGTATGGAAGGGAACGGAGTTTGTGAGGCCCATCGTCGAAATAGAGCACGTAAACAAATTTTGGGCTTGGGAACCAAAATTCATACATTGTGTGGCTTTAAATTCGACATTAGGCTAGTAAAGAAATAGATCTTCAACACAATAACCCATCATTTTTGGTCTAAAACCCATCACATAACCCATGACCCATATCCATTTCAGCATGTTCTCTCATTTTTGCTGCTGAGACTATTACTCAGCCAATTCCAGCAACACCAGAAAACCAGAGAGAGGTAATCACGCCTAAATATTCTATGATCTCTTCGATTTCCTATCCCCACAACTTTCCTATCCCCAGAGAGAGAGTTGTTGCTTCAAAGTGGGGGGATTGAGTCCAACTCATTCTAACTCGGGGAGGGGGGGGGGATTCATTTCAATTCAATTGATCCCAACCCAGAAAAACCAGAAGCTTCAAGTAAGAGAGCAGGCTCTATCTCTCTTATCCAAACCATCACCCAGCTTACCTTAATCATCACCCAAACCATGCAATCCCATCTCTACTGAACTCACAAGCATCCAGCTCTCTTTCCACACCTTTTGTAAGCTTCATCAAATTAATTCGATATGTTGTTGTTACAATCAAGCGAATCATTGTTGTTACAGTCAAGCAAATCATTGTTGTTACTGTCAAGTGAATCCTTACTGTTACTGTTTGTCAAACTAATCACAACAAAATCGTTCTTGGATCCTTTCCTCGATCGATTTTGGGCCTAGGCACACCGCAAAAACACCCTCTTACACTAGGCAACCGAGGACGATGCTCACCCCTACTTTAGTTCTCTTGCTGGTTCGATTGTGATTTCTGGAGATAGGAGCCTCATTTGAGAGTTAGCATTTGTGTGTGCATTCACACATTCACTTTTACATTTATTATCAATGTTTTCGAGTAAAGTTTCTATGAGGTCAACCCCTTAGTATTTTGTCACATTTTACTTAGTTTTTGGGTTGTGAAATGTTTTGTATTGGGCCGGTGGCATTAATGCCACCTTTCACATTTTGTTGTATAACTTCATTTATTTTTGCGGAAATTTAAAGAGTTATCATTTTATTTCGTGAAAGTATTTGACTTGTCGAAAAATTGTATTCACTTGTTCACGTTAGTGAGTCACCAGGCGAAACTTAATTGCTCTATTCGGTTGCTAATTTTCATTTTAATCCTAATATACTGGACATATTCCTATGCGGGATGTGACAGTGGAGCGTTAGAGACAAGTATTATATTTTTTTTTTCAGTTTTCAATGGTGTCACTAGGTGAATGATTTGGGAGCTTGGGTTTGGTGATAGTGAAACATGGCGGTCAAAAGAGGTGAGTAAACTTCACTTGTTACAAATTTAATTTGAGTTGTTAACATATTCAATGTATCATTAACTTATAAAGTTATTCTAAAAATACGTTTTGGTTTTAAATTGCATAAACTTGATCGTCTACGGTTCATGGGTAAATAAAAATTAAATTTTAAAAAGTTTTGGTGATTATGAACTATGGTTAATGTTGAGAATGAAATTGGATCATGCATGTTGTTATTAATATGTATTTGTATATGTATATTTAATGATAACAACAATATACATATACCCGTAGCTATATTATATTCTATATTGTTATTGTTGCATAATTGGTTAATGTTACCAGATGAGATCGGAAGGAAAGAAAACGTACCTTTCGGTAATTTAGTTTATTGAATATGGTTATTTGATAATGTTGGCGGAAGGGACCGAAATAGAAGAAAATGTGCATTCCGGTAAACTGGTTTATTGGCATGGTTTTGTCTATATTGTATTGTTGCGTGAGTCACTTGGATTTAGGTACAATAATATCATGGAGTGATTGATATGTTGTATGAGTTGTTTTAACATTCGAGTTATGTTAAAATATTTTCTGGTCTTCAAACTTGGGTTACAATGGTGACAGTGACAAATAAATCGGGAATCAAGTCTTTGGCCGGGTGATTGGTTATGATGAGTTAGAGCTCTAGTATATCTGCCTTGCACAACATGAGGGGTAACCAAGTGAGGTTATTTGGGTCTCATGAGTGCATGTTTTAAAAAAAAACAATTTAATTGTGTTATGTTTTGTTGGTTGTTGAGTTGTTAAATTCCCAACATATGATTTTGTCATATATTTCCCTTTGAGAAAGAGATATTGTGTTTTAATAGAAAACATAGTGAAATATTATCTTGGTTTCCAAGTGGAGGTTTCATAGTTTTGGGTTAGTTGTTTGTTTTCTTGTTTCATTCATTTGTTGTATATTTATGAAAGTTCTTGAACTATGCTTTTATGCAGGAAACACTATTATTAACAGGATTTTATGCGAGTGTGTTATGTTAATTTAAATCTCATTCTTATATATTATAAACATATTTATCTTGAGTCAAGTTTACTCGTATGAGTTTAAAATGGTTACCGGGTTTGTTGTTTACAACCCGGTGCACCAATCCATGGTGTATGGTTATTTGTGCAGGTGATATTCGTACTTGCGGTGAGAGAATTCGGGGAAGTAGTGACAGGGGTAGAACAACTGTATTTTGAGATTTTCTTATATCTAGTTCTTTGTAACTATTGCATTTACCTTGAAGATGTAAATGTAACTATTGAAATGTGTAACATATCCGCAAGTTTTGTACAAGATGTAAATGTAACTATTGAATTTGATTCGAGTTATCACATTTTTGAATTTAAATTTTATTATACAAAATTCGGGTCATGACAGCTATCATTGAGGTACCCTAACACTGTTAATGAGTTAAACATTGATGCCACGTGAAACTCAAATTATCTATATGAAACTGCATACCGGTGTAGCCAAAATCTTACACCGGCATGTTAACACAAATAAAGAAAATGTAGATAATGACTTTGTTGATTTGAATGATATATTTATTTTAAGAGGATCTAAATAAACCTCTCCTACCCCTTGTTGTTGGTATGAAAAATTAAAAAGGAAATTTTAATTCATCTTATTTATAGATATCAAAAAATTAAAAACTTAATCCATGCATTACTGAGTGAATACGATCAAATACGTCTTAAACCGAACGTCAACATATCATGATATCAAACTTGCGGATATGTTACACATTTCATTTTCTTATAATTCATTGTAGTCCACCATCGTAAATGTTGATAATTGTGTCAACGATCATAAGAGATTCAAACTAAACCTCAATCAAAAGAGTAGGAAAAAGAGGATCATAGGGGCGTTAAGACTATTAGCTATAGCCAAGAGAGAGTCACTACCTTATCTAAATTGGAAGTGAAATGAGAAAACAACATTGCCATAGAGTCAAGGATATGCATCGAGGGTGGATCTAGCCCAGGTGAAGATGAAGCCTAGAAAAAAAAAAAAATAATATATATACACACACACACATAAGGCTCTTCACATAAGGAGGTCTTTATTTTAACTTAAGGCACATATTTTTCATTTTTGACCAACTTTTCGATCAAGTTTTCACAACTCCACCGTCAAATATCTAAGTAATAACGTATAAATCATCTCCACAAAATTTCAGACGATTCCATAACCGTTAAGGTACTCATAACTTCGATTTTCTACTTAAAATATGAACGGTTCAGGTTTGACAAATTCAATACGTCCATTGGTTTTGATTAGTTCGATACCTTAAGGATCTCGGCTGAACTTTTGTGAATATAATCTATACGTTATAACTTAGATATTAGACGATGGAGATGTGAAAACTCGATCGAAAAGTTGATCAAAAATAAAAATCCGTACCTTAAGCTAAGATAAGGACTTCCTTATCTGAAAAGCCTTGTATATATTTATATATATTTATATAAAAGGAAGTGAAATGTACAGAGCACCGAACCCTTTCTTTCTCACTTTTATGTCTTTCACTCTTTCTTCTCAACTCCTGCTTCTCGTCTTCTTTAGTTCAAGGACTTCAATGCTTCAATCCCGTCGCTGTCACCACTTTGGCCACTCACCATCGCCAGTTCGCCACTCTCCCCTAGCTCTACCCTGCTGCTGAAGCTCACATCTACAAGTTTAGCTCTAAGCTTTTTCTTCTAAATAAAATAAAATTATGGATTATGGAATAATTGGAATCTGAAATTTGGTGGGTAGGCTAGAGAATTAGAGGTTATACAAACGGGGTATTGGCTACTGCACCTGGTCCAATTGATAAATTAGAGGAGGAGTGGAGAGATTGATGTATAAATTATGTTGTGAAAAATAGCTACATGTTGTGTTTGATTAAGACTTAAATTTGACAGCTGCATGCATTGATTATCTTGACTAACTTCTTCATATCAATTTTTGTTGCATAGATTCTTCACCATGTTATATAAATTAATCTAACTAGACAAGAAATGACTTATGAGCTTGACATTATTTGCAACACATGCACTTGCTGGTGTAGGATTAGTGGCGTTAGGCACAGCTGTTACGTACCCTTTAAATAATGGCTAAGTCATTATTTAGGCGTGCTATCTTTGATTTTGTATAATTTATGAGTTATTTGCTCTGTGAAGAGTGCTCGTAACCTGGATCCTCTGCAATGATTGAAATACAGTCAAATTTAAATTCAAATAAACAATTGACAACGATTGAGGTTTTCAACAGGATTCGGTCATTTTTGGGAAGCTCAGGTGTTGCTCTAAACTTCTTTTCATTTTCTGTGATCTTTCAAAGAAAAAGGAGAGATTTTCTTAATGTAGTGAACTATTTCAGTCTGCTAATAGTTATCAAAATAATGTTTAATTTAAAAATTCATCAATGAGTAGGCAGAAACATATTTAGTATAGGATTTGCATGGTGTCGGGCAGCCCTTATTCCAAGTCTTGAACAAATTTTTTTAAGCAAATCATTTGTCTGTTTATATTAGCTCAGGTGACATTTCAATTTTGGATCTGCCATTGTATGAAGCAAGTAGAAAGCGAAGATAATCGGTCAAATTGTTAATGATACATGAAGTTGTTGAAATCCGAACCCTACATTCATGTTGGTCAGTAAGATTTGCCCTGATCTTAGTACTAGAAGGGAACATGGTAACCATATTTTCTAAAAGCATAAGGATCTAAAGTTGAGAAATGAGACATATTTTCATGATTAGGGAGTAGTGTATGTAGTTGTAAGAGTGGAGAACTGTTGCACGTACTAAGCACACTGATGTAGATGGAATGGACAGCAATGGCAAATTATTCTGCCCTTTCCTTCTTTCGCCTTTTTTTCTTTGGCTGAAGTAGTTTATTAATGTTTGGAACCAGTGGCTTATGTGAATGAGATTACGAGCCAATGTGTTAGCTAGAAATGATGATCCTGGTTCAGTAATTGGTTGTTTCCATATATCAGACAGAAACTACAGCATTCAGAACTTCTTACTCTTGTTTGGCCGCAATATGTAAGCAGTCAAATTCAATCATCATTATCAATTCATCATGTTCATTCTATCCAATACTTATATTTGTTAGTGTTATCTATATGATTAAGACATGGAACAATTTTTCACATCTCATGTTTCCATAGATAATCTTTGAAGTGAAGCTACAAATATAAACAGTTCAATTATTGAACTCTATATGTAATTTTTAGGGGTAAGATGATTGCAACTTTCAATTTTGAGAACTCTCTAGTTATAAACTGACTGATATTAAAGTCATTTATTTGCTTCAAAATGGAGGTTGCATTTTCCCAGGAACGCAACAACATATTAAATTGAAAGTTTTCTAGGACATTCCTACGTTAGCTCCATCATTCATCCTTTCCATTCTGTAAAATATGTACTAATTTAGGTTTCCTCCTATACATCCAAGGAAATGCATTATACAAGCACAGTGGGGGGTTAGAATCAATGATCATTATAGGACAAGCAAATAGGAATCAAACATGGCAAATGGTATGTTGTCTAATTCCAATCCTCCACCAGTTTATGTACCATGTTTGGACCATGCTCCTATACATACTTTACCAGACCCTTTTGAGAGCAAATTGCAATTGCAGATTTAAGTACCATCCATTTTATGATCATAATGTCTCACATATTTTTGGCCAAACCCACTACCACTTTCTGGCAGTAAAGCTCTAGTCATTCCTCATTATAGAGATTCTTTGAAAATATGGGCATGGAGAAATCAAAGATATGACAAGCAGAAAGAGAGAAAAGCTATATATTCTTAAGTATAGATTTTTCAGTGGCCGTCTAAAGGATTCTTTAGCAATTTTGTTTTTTGGTAGGATACTTGGAATGAGGGTATAAAGGGTTTGTGATTACAAGGTGGAAAGTGCACATAAAAGTTTCCACTATAATCAACTGGCTTTGCCCTTTGGCTTTATCAGCCTGTCCTTTTGCTTCGTTTCAAACAAGCCATGAGTACATGTATCAAGTGATAGAGTGACTTTGGACTTTCTCTGCCTAATTCAATGATCAAAGTGATTGTGTACTTGGCTAAGATTTTGATGTCTATATCTGACTTATTAGTGGTGG
Source organism: Argentina anserina (assembly GCF_933775445.1). Taxonomy (NCBI): domain Eukaryota; kingdom Viridiplantae; phylum Streptophyta; class Magnoliopsida; order Rosales; family Rosaceae; genus Argentina; species Argentina anserina. The sequence continues at coordinate 6,614,083 of NC_065875.1, forward strand.
TAATTGGTTAGTATCATTGGCTTCATTAGATCATGCTATGATTGCCATATTCTGGCTCCAGTTTAACTAGGGGTAATTGCTATACATATACAGACTGCTTAAATTCTCAAGGTGACAGATAGGTTCTTCCTATATTGAAAGGTAGCTATTGCTTGGTTTAAGCTAAAATGCCATGTCCCCAACATTCACAGCTGTGGTAAGCTAGATGGTTTCTTAAATCTAGAACAATCTATGTATGGTGAACTAAACATGTTTCTAACAACTGTTGAAGTCAAGGATCATGCCTTTTGTAGTCTGAAGCCTCATACATGATGATACTCTATCCATATCCTTTATGTCAAACCCTTCGATCTAAATGCTTAGCTACTACACAAACTTGAATGTTCAAATTGCATGATCCATCCAATTCATGTAAGCAGCTTAATCTAGTTTCTAGAATTAGCTTGCGCCTGCTATATTTAACCCTTTCTATCTGATATAACACCATCGAGCATCTTAATTTCTCTTACATTAGCTTGTATTAGTTGCAGTAACAGAAGCACTTCTGAGCCGCCCCCTGGTCTGCTATAAGTTTTTTAGATAAAGTGCCATATCTAATGGCTGACTATTTCTGAGGTACACTATGGTTCCGAACTTCAATGTGAAATCATGGAGAAGGTAATTGTAATCAAACGGCTTCTCACAAGCAAGCACTAAGAAATTTAAGAGAGTCAACAAAGAAATATGTGATCAAGATTTGACCTACATCATCAATAATTTCAATGAAGGTCACCCAGTTAACATTGTCAATGCCATCGCACTCAAAAAAACATCATGCAAGAAACCATTTTGGAAGCGTAACAGCAATATATTTATTCCATTACTAAGTAGTTCCTGGAAAATCTGTATTTCACTGGTTACAGTATTACAGATGCCTAATACTACGGTGTTCGGTAGGTTATATGAAGACTTGTGGTCACTAATGCAAGAACAAAGGAATTTGCTGGTTACTCATACTCATCATTCTGGTAACAACGTAGCTCATGTTTTGGCTACATATGCCTGTTCTTTGAAGCAAGATGCTTTTTATTTTTCAGCTCCTGTTGTAATTCAGGCTGCTCTTGCAGCTAAAGTTTGTACTGTTTGATTTGTTTCTTTTTCAATAAAATTTCGTGGCATCTGATTCAAAAAAAAAAAGTATTACAGATGTCACTCACATTCTACATTTAGGGCACGTTTATTTATTTGGAATGAATTTCATGAAGAATAAGTTGTTAAAAGAATGAGTGACGGAATAAAATTAGTAAAGAGATTTTAAATTACATGAAGCATTTACTTACCGTATACAATTAGGATTAGGAATTGAACTAATTTGATTACTAAAATAACCTAAAAAATACAGTTATACATTTCAGTCACTCTTATTGCTATATATATGTAGCGACCCTAAATTATGAACATTAAAATTTTAAAATTTAGAACGCTAACACTCTAAAATAATCTAAATATAATTGAAATAACAATATAGTTGTTGAATAACGATTCTGAGTTTCAACAAACAACTCAGTTACAACTTGAATCCAAACTCATTGTTTAAGCTTAAGGAAATAAATACAGTTATAAGATTCCACTCGAGCCTCACCAAAACTAAAATAACTGAAAACAAAACAGCATACTGTTGACAACTGCTTGAACTAGGTACTACCTATAATACTACCCCCTACACCATTAATTAGTACACTGAGATTGCAAACACAAACTCAGTCAGCTTCACAGCTGGTATGAGTAAACTAACCTTGAATACTCCACAGTAAAACAACAACAATAACACTACGCCCACCACACATACAACATCCTCTCCACCTCAACTCAAAGTCCAACTCACACCTTTAAACAAGAAAACAATTAGCGAATCATGCAGGAAAGCATAGTTCAGGAATTCACGTATCACAAGAAGAAAGCACAAAAGAAAGTTATGTGATTCTTGCATAATAGCATAGTTCAGAAATTACTTAAACATATAATAAAATACAAAATATAAGTAAACAAACAACAATCACAAGCAGTAAAAGAAACACCACTCCACAACTACGACAACCACTTCTCACACACACAACGTTATTCCTAAGGTGTCGGCAACCCGAAGTCACTCTCCAGAACATACCAACGACCAATCCACCCACTCTAATCTATACCTGAGGTTACTGCAACCCGAAGTCACTCCCCAGTATAGTCATCCACATAACACCAACCCACAACACTCACTAGCACCAGAAAAAACATACAAGAAAACAAATAGTGGATTCTGCATGAAACGTAATTCAGGACTTCACGTCACAAGAAATAAGATAAGAAAAGTGTAATCCCTGCAATAAATTTAGTTTAGGAGACACAACACACAAGAACAATTAGTGATTCCTGCATAATAGTGTAGTTCAGGAAATCACTTAACATACATACAAGTCTAAGAAATAAGAAACCAGAATCCATCACAGCATTTAACATAGTCCTTAACCTTTAACCATTTTAAAATCATATCAATAAAATCTCGTTTTATTTACCCATGGACCGTAGTCGATCAAGTCTATATATTTTGAAAACAAACATATTTTAACAAGATTTAGTTGGTTAATGGTTCTGATTATGTTAGCACCCTCACTACCACAAATAATATAAATCAATATACTTTTAACATGACCCTCCTATCCAACAACTTTTCAGACCATTTAATTAAAATTCCAGTTTTACTTACCCATGAACCGTTGATAATCAAGTCCATGTATTTTCAAAATATTTATATTTTTAGAACGATTTTAAGGTTGATTGATCAAGAACCACGCTAACAGGCACATCATCACTAACATCACAAAATCTCATAACAATGTCAAACATCCACAAACAATTCCATTTTCGCCCCTTAGACCGCACCAATGCAAAGCACACACTCACATTCATTTTGCCAAAAGGCCGCCACCAATGTAAAACATACACTCTCATTCATTTTACCAAAAATGCCTCCATTTAAGGCAAAACACTTTAACACTCACCACATGCTACTTTGGCAAAACCACACAAGCACAACATCAATACTACCGGAAGGTACATTGTATTCCCTTCTGGCCAAACAAGCAAACAACACTTCAACTATACAATTATTTCATCCACAAACCTCCACTTTATCGAGAGATACATTTTATTCCCTCTCGGTCTCATCCTCCACAATCAATATAATCCAACGAAATTGCACAATATATATTTCACGAATATAACGTAACCATATATATTCAATGATAATATATGCATATCCCTTTACCATTTAGATATACATATATATATATATATATCACCAATATATTCACAATCTCGAAACAAATAAAGGCAAGCATTAAACTTAAATAACAAGCATAAGTAACTTTGTCACCGCCCAAGGGTGATGTTGAAAAATGTGAGGTTTACTCACCTTATATCTACAAGCGACTTTTCCAAACTTTAAGTGAGCTCACTCACTTGTTTCCACAAACCTAAGTGACAGATATATCACTTAGTAAAAATGTACCAAATTAAATGAAAACAACTCAAAACTCACTAAATACCCAAAGGGGCATTGTGCCCTCTTTCACCTCACTTTCACCCTCACCATCCCACTTAAAGATAAAACAAGCAAAAGAGACTCGGCAAGCCCAACACTCACTCCACACACCTTACTAAGCTCACTTACTTGGAATATGTAACACAAAACTTAAGGACACAATTCAACTCTAACCACTCTGACTACCACAACCTCTCCTAGCATACTAACACCCTCAAACTCACATCTCCACCAACAACACAAAACAAACTACCCTCCACTTCTCCCAATCTCATTCTCACTACCTAGAACACAAACGAAACAGTAGCACTGCCACAACCATTCACCTCCACCAACTAACCTAATTTTCCTATAAAACCAAGCACTCTCACTCTCCCTACACAACCAGCTTGCACAACATGACTCTAGTTCCAAATTGACCACCACTAACCTAACCCAACTACCTCAAATTCCTAACCAAGACCAACAACAATTAGTGACTTCTAACCAGCCACACACCAATACAAACCCTCCCTTAACTTCACTGATCCCAATCACACTTCACACACCCAAAATGACCCAAATCTTATTCTTACTACCTCATCCATTCCCAAAAGATATTTCAAGAAAAGGAATGGAGTTCTCACCCATAGGAGCTGCCGGAAAGGCAAAAGGACCACCGGAAGACAACCAGAGTTGCTGATGCAACTCCATATTACTGTAGCAGCTGCTACTCTCCCATGTTTTGGCTTCAAACTTTCTCCAAGCTTGTGAAATCGTGACCCAAGGTGCAAGGATAGTTAACTGAAGCCAAAACCGCACCAAAAACTCGACGGCAGCACCAAACCTAAGCGGCGGTGGAATTTTAGCAGAAACTTCAGGTCACTGGTGTGACTTCTAGGCAGCGGCGGAAGACCTGTCACCAACCCAGAACTAATTAGCTCGGCCTTGCGGTGCTGATGGATCCGGTGGTAACGTGCACGGCGACCGAACAAGGGAGGTCGATGATGGTGGCTTGACCGAACTGGGAAGAAGAAAGGAAGAAAGAAAAAGTCGGGAGGGAGGAGAGAGAATAAGGGGTTTGGCCAAAAAGATATTTTCTGATTTTTTTTGATGATTTGGTTTCTATTTTTCTCTCTTTCCTTTTTATACTCTTTCCAAATCGGAAACCAAATTCATGTTGCTCACAACTTCCACATACGACATCTGATTAAAGCATGTGGTATGTCTACGAACTCGTATTTACGAACTATACGACTTTTGTGAAGAAAGTTTTCTGAGAAGGGTGACAGATTAAAAGTCAACTCTTGAGTCGATTGAATTTAATCAAATAACGACTTATTGTTTCTCAAACCAATTTCTACTTTGAATGAAGGCTATTTAAAGACATAAAATAAAATTATAACCACTTTATTCATTCCGTTAAACTTCGAGAATTACAAGAAATGGAAATGAATATTTAGGTTATTACAATATATATATATATATATGTATGATTTTCTCTATTTTGTCGTATTGATTGCCTTAATTGGTCAAGAAGTTATGTGAAACTAACAAGTTAACCGGTACAATATAGGTTAGCTGGCACAATATATATATATATATATATATATATATAATATCATAATAATGAGATTACATATTAACATCAACTTCCTACATACATGAGATTTGTGCTAAAACTTGTCAAAATACAAAATAATTCATTTTAAGACGAGGAAGTCACAAGGGTTAGACAATAAAAGTAAACATATATATATTTTTTTTGAAAATATACCATATTAATAGAAAGTATTATCGGAAGAAATATCGATTCATGATGTTTTAATCTCAATCCGACCTCCCCTCTTGAATTTTTAATTCCAAGTTGTTAAAGATTTAATTTCTAATGAAGAGGGGTGAGAGCCACACATATTACAATTCCATCATGTGTAACTAAACACTGTAATTCTTTATACCTAGAATCATTCTCTCACTTTTCCATTATATTCTCATTAAGTAAACATTTCCTTATATATAAAATGATATTTCTATCCATAACATAATAGAGTGAAATAAGAGAATGAGATACGAGATCAACAAAAAACTTGTGAATCAAGGAAATTCCTCACCAAGGATCTGCTAGACCAGGCCCCCCAGTCTAGTTTAAGAAGACATTCAAAAATGATGGTATAGTTGGAATGAAAGTAATAGAATTCAGAATATCATCAATTAAATACAAAACCTTAACCACTGAAACATGAACAGAACTGTTGCATTCTAATATGAGAGTTCTCATTACAAAACCAAACACACTGCCTTCTTAAATGCTATTTTTTTAGACTTCCAGTTCATGGTTCAAGTAAGTTCTGTTGTCTATTTTATCAGTTTTTTTTTTCTCTCATGCCTCTTACTGGTCATGACTAATTGATCAGATTTTACATTAATTCAAATGTCGACCTGATAACATTTTATAGATACAATTTTGAGAATATTTTCGACTCTGGTTCTAGAGAGGCCACTAGCCAAGTCCAATGATTGGCTTCATTAGTCTCGTTCTAATAATAAATCCAAGAACCAGTATGTATCATATATTGTGCAGCAAACCTGAGATAGTTCCCAGCAAACATAAAACTATTTATTCATGGAAATTCTAGTAACATGTATTTATACTCGATTAGAATCAGAGTAACACCACCAGACCACTATGGTTAAAACTCAAGTGAGCCTTTTATGTCTTTGGGCGACAAACTTAATAGGTAAGAGTCATTTGTTCTCATAATTATATTTCGTAACATTATTGATTACACACAACGTGTTGTCAATTGTTTTCAAGATCACTGGACCATAATGTCAGTTAGAAGCAGCAAGCTAAAATAAAATCGTCTTGCTTAAGCCCCACAAGAACGGTAGTTGACTTCCTTGTCTTAACAATGGAAAGTTCTTCCTGATGCAAGTTTCTTACGACACAAGTCGAGGAGCTCAGCCAAGATCTGTTCTCAAATGCACACTTTGATGAGTCCCTCAAGGGAATCTCTCCCTTGGAGCTGCACTAAACACGAAATGAAGTTTTTTTTTTTCCTACAACTGCTTCCAGCTCTTAGTGAGAGATGGAATGCATAAATAAGTTAAACGGATCTAATTTCTCTTCTACTCCCTGCAGAAAGATACCAAACAAAGAACTAACAGGATCGTAATGAGCTATCTAAATATGATTGTAGAATATTAAACATAGAGCTAGCTGTTGCTTATTTGACCATACATCTCTTAGGAGCTTATCTTCTGAACATGGTTACAGAGGCAAGCAATGGTTAACAGCCCTAAGTTTCCTGATGAAGTAATCAATTTTATTTCTACCTGTTATACAGGAATTTGGATCCTCTGAAGCATATAGTTTGGTGAAATTCATACAATTTGGACCATCCACATAATCCATATAATTTTGTTTTTCTAGTTCATAATTTAGTCCCTAATCATTTTGCTTTTGGTTATGGGTGCCACACGCCCACACATAATTATTACTGATCGGTTCGATTACTTGAGATCAATATTAACTCTGTAAACATCGTTAGTAGTATAAAGTAAGAGGGTATCGTTCACAAACCAGGGATCCAACCAGGGCATAGAATCACAAACATTTAACAACGAATTCATAAGAGTTTAAAAGAGTTTGATATATAGGATCGGGTTGAAAGATAAAAACAGAAAATAAAACCTAAACTAATATATACATGTGATCAACCAACCAACACAAAATACATTACCAAAACAAATCATACAAAGCTAACGAAAATCAGATTCTAGTCCTCTTTTAAGAGTCATGCCAAGACACTATCATGAATAACCAAGGTTGGATCATGCAATTAGGGTCCTAAACAGTAACCTAAACACATAGACACTTAACATATTCGATTCATTCCAAGCGGTTCTAATCGATATCTAACATACTTATCCTACCATGCAACTTCAAAGCCACGCATATTGAATTCATTAAGCATGTCACATACTTAACCAACAATCATGCAATTCCGAAAATCACATAGAAAAGATAAATATATTCATAGCACAAGTCATAAATCCAACAACCTAAATATCATGCTACAAGCGTATACATAACACATAGATACTCTCGAAATCACACAAAGACATGTCACGGCATAAACTAAAATCATAGAACTACAAACCTAAAATCAAAACTTTATATAATTTGAAACAAGTAACTATCTCATAGACAAAATCGAAACAAGTTTACAATAACCAAAACACATACACAACCAAGAACAAGAAAAACCAAAAACCGAAATAAACATAGAGAGAATCATGGTTACACTTTATCAATCAAGCGATCTCACAAGGTGTAGCCGTGGCTTTCCAAGGGGATGGAACCTCTTTACAAGCGTGCTTGAAGGTTAAGGATTGGTGTAGAATGGTGGAATCGGTTTTAGGATTTCTTGGATGGGTGAGTATGAAATTCGTTAGAGCTTTGGCTTGTATGTGCACAAGGTTGATGATCATTTTATGTGGAAATGAGGTGCTATATATAGTGGAAGAAACCTAAGGGAGGCTGGCCACAAAGTTGAGACCAAATTAGTTGAGGTTTCCGAGATTTTCTCAATTCGGCAGATCTGACATTTGTGCCTTGTTGTGGCCATAACTTTCTCTACAAAATAGATATTGAGATGATTCCAACTGGCATTTTTAACTAAACTTTCGTAGCTTTTCATCCATATATCATGCATTTTCTCAGTCATTTTGAGTCGTTCAAGGGAGCCCGTCAAAGTTGGATGATCTGCACTGCCAGAATTCTGATTTCTATAAGAATTGGAAATTGATTGCATATCTTCTTCCTCCTTTAATGCTGATTTCTTTTGCACAAATTTCTTCCTTTGAATTAGGGAGACAGCAAAAGTCTTTAATTGCTGCAGCCATATTTGATTTTTCTTCTCTCTTCTCATTAATTTGATGTATGTCTTCTTTGACTTTCTTACATCTTCTCATTAATTTGCTGCATGTCTTCTTTGACATTCTTTGGTGCATGGATTTATGAAGATTCTGATACATATTTGTGCTCTATATGCAGGAGTAACAAGGTCCCAAGTTTCCCTCATAGCCCTTAGATCAAAAGAAAATCAATGGCTGAGATAATTCCGCCGAGCTCACTGGACCTCCGAGCAATGATTCGGTCATATCTCCCTGTAGGAATAAGATATTGATTTGATTCTAAATCCTACAGAAACTAGACTCACATAGCTTTCTATCCATATAAGGTACGTCTTCTAACTCAATCGGAGCTATCCAGGGGAGCCCGTCGAAGTTGGACTACGAATCTTGACAGCATTTTGATTCTTGCATGGATTGGGCTTTTAAGTGTATCTTCTTCTCCTTTTTCCTTGTGGAACTAGGATTTCTTTTCTTCTCCAACATGGATTTGTATTTCCTAATAAGAATAAGGAATCATATCTCAACAAGGATTCTTAACACTTAGCACGATTTCATCATCAATTCACTCATAATCGATATAAGCTCTACCTACACAATTATACATACAAAAGAAACTAAAACATACTAAATAAGAGGTAACAAATAGTAAGAATATGACATAAACGCATTAAGAATGCCACACTTTGTGCTCCTATCAATTACATCTTTCTAAATCTTGAATTCCTATACTTAAAAGAACTTAGATCATTTGTAAAGTCAAGTAATTTGAGATTATAAAAAGATATGAATGCTATCGGTACGGTATAACTGCACATTCACAAATGCTGAACAGTTTGCACTTTCAGAGAAAAGAAAAAACACCTGCAAATAACTCCCAAGTACATACGTGCCCAACATTAAAACTGATCTTACAATAAAAATTCGTATAAAAATAGACCAAAGTTGTTGACCTCTTCTGTAAGTTCATATGAAATTCTGAAGAATCCTTTTGACCAAAACATGTAACACAAAGGGGTTATCTACAAATTTCTATATCCATCATGATTTTAAACTAATGTAAGTTTGAAGTAGAACCTGATAATTGGGACCATCTCCACCTTTTATTGGCTATTCTTAACTGATTTTCTCTGCTGCCGTTTCTCTCTTTCTCTTATTCAAGAAAAAAAAATTACTGCTTACCTTTTGGAATCCAACAAGAAGACTGATTTGACAAGTTCAACAGTAGCCATGTGGTACTAGAACATATGGTGTGTTTGGTGCAGCTGGGCTTCTCAGAAAAGCTGGCTTTTGTTTATTTATGAAAATAAGTGGCTGAAAAGCAAAGTAGCCGAGTGTTTGGTAAACTAGTTTTTTTTCAATATTGTCAGAAGCAAAAGCAGCGACAATGTGTTTGGTAACTTTAAAATTGACTGTGCTTTTATTTTGTAGAATGCCCCATTTAGACATGATATGATTTTTGTCCAAGTGCACTTATTTTTTAGGGTTGATCAATTGCTCTTTTATAGTGAGTTTAATCTTCATCAAATTACTATAATAAATATATAAAAATTCTTATAATTGGTATCCATATAAATAACACATCTTTACAGTCAGTTTTGATATTACTGCATAAGGGAATTTTTTTAAGGGAATCAATTTATTCTATTAAATTGAACTTGTAGGGGATACTAATGAAAAATCTTTCGAGTTTCAATTAATTCAACTATGACGCCTTACATTGTACATTAATCCAATCAACTGAATTGATTTTTATATACAAACTATTCTTCAGTCTCAAACAAACAAAAAAATCACACTGATCATTAGGTTGATCAATTACGTTAACATTCAGATCACTTGATCTCCTTCATATCTTCCTCTCCCAGGTTGAGAATCTCACAACTGTATTCTCTCTTACTCTTGTTTAGTTTGTACTTCAAGCACCCTTTCTAACAATATAAAAGAAAGAGGTGGTAATTAGGACAAAATTGCAACAAAAGCTTAATTAATTCCATATATTTATCAATTTTCACAACATGCTCATAACCATAAAGAGAGTCCAAACAACATGTTCTACACACTACCACAAGATCAAAACATCTTGACATAAACGCCCATTTCATGTCCCAATCCAAATATGATATAAACATTAGTGTTCTGGGAGGCTTCAAGATTCTCCCCCTAACCTTAATCCTAAGAACAAGTTAGACTATAAACTAGAGCTTCAATTAAACTTGTTTGAATTCTGTAAACAATGTTTCTAATATGTTAGGATGGAAGACCATTTAAACAACATGCTCTTCGTTTCAGCCTCTCCTTTCTGACAGAATTGATCAAATATTTACAACTCGTTGTTTCAAATAACAGAGTTTGCAACTAATCAAAAACGCAATTGTGTTCAACAATGAATTCCACTAATTATAAGAAACAGATAGAGTTTGATTTAATACTATAACTAGTAATCAACAATTCTATATTGATATCATCTTGATTCTATACAACCTGGGAGCATTAAACTTGAAACTCTCTAGATTCTCTGTCTACATTTCAATGAAACACACACAGCTAAAGCACTCACAGTTGACATTTAATCAACTCCAGTCCAGAGATTAAAACTAAAAGCAGTTATGTTGGTTCATAGTTTATAATTCAACATTGAATGTAATGAGCATAAGGGATACAACGGTGCAAGATAACTTCATTTTCTGAAAGAAAGTTTGCTGAATAAGGTTCACCTTCCAGTAGACAACAAATCAAAAGATTATTAGTAAACCCAGGGCTCATAGTTACACACGTCTAATTTTATTATCTAACTAAAACATCAATTTCACCAATATTAGCTTCCCTACAACCCTAGCTCTTTCAGCTATTTGTGAACCAATTCGAGTTTAATCAAGAGAAGCAGTAAATTATCCATGATAAAACTTTCAAAACTAAGAAACTTGAAAGTAAAAATTAGGCTGCAGAACCAAAGAGCAACATACATGTAAAATGATCACAACCTAAACGCTATATGAACAAGCACATCCATATCGTCCCAGAACCAATTCAGTTTGATCAAGATTCATAACCAACTACCCAATTCAAAAGCAATCTTGATTCCCAAAATTGTAAAATGAAATCAAATGGAAGAATGAAATAAGATCCATAGATGAATAGGATTCTTACCAAATAGCATGGGGAAATGGAGGCCTGGATTGATATTATTCTGAGTCAACATCGAGGGCGAGACGATTGAGAACTTGTCTGAATAAATTTGGTGTCCACAAAGTGTAATTGTTGAAGTTTGTGAGGGGTACCCAACGGTATTTTGATAAATTCATTTAATCGCTTCTGCAGTGTTCCGCGCAGAAGCCGCGTGAGACTTTTAGAAGCAGGGGGTACTCTCCTTTTGCTTTTGCCATAAATAAGCTGGGGCTTCTCTAAGAAGCAGCTTGCTAAGCCATTTACCAAACACATGCATGAGCTTTGCTTATAAGCAAGGGAGCTGAAAAGCTTTCCCAAACGTAGCCATAGTTGAGTGACGAAAGAGCCTCACTATATGAATTTCTTATAAAGAACAAAGCTGAGGTATACTACCAACAATGTCAAACATGGCTCTTGTCAAGTTGCTGGATCGATCATGTCAAGTTGCTGGACCATATTTAGACATTATTCTATCGAATAAGCGGCAACCTAGGAAGAGAAACTTTCTCAAAGCAGTATGTGAAGTGCACACCTACTCGGCAGCAAATCAAGACAGTCGCAAAGAAAAAGCTAAAAATGAACAAGAAGTATGTATTGACAAAGTTTTACCTGAAATAGTTAAATCAGAGATAAGGGTTCATACCTGAAAACAAAGTTTTGACAATAATATTTGCATGCTTTCCCAATAAGGAAATAAGAGAATTGAGAGTTTCAAATTTGAAGATATGAAGCATACTGTCTACAAGGTGGGTTATTTTCTTGACACTTCCGCTTGCTCATTCTTGGAGGAACTGTAACCTTAAGAAATCCCAGCACCAGTTCCAGCCCATGATCCATATAGTCTACAAGGTGGGTTATTTTCTTGACACTTCCGCTTGCTCATTCCTGGAGGAACTGTAAGGTGAAATCCCAGCACCAGTTCCAGCCCATGATCCATATAGATTCTATAACGCTGGTCTCGTGCATGTACTCCTTTGCACCATCTGATTCAATCTGGATGTCTTCAGAAAATAACACTGCTCAGGTGGATAAAACTATCTGATTATCCACAAAGATTCTATAGCCCTCATGGAGATCCCTTTTAGCTACTTGGAAAGAAGAATCCAGCTACAATAGCCATTCTGATAATTGTGCAATACTATCCTGCACTTACAACCTCCAGCAGAAGCTGCCTCCTGAAATCCCTCAGTGACCAAAACTGGAAAAAATTCTCAGAACACCATGGTACAGATAAATCCTTAGCTTTTCATGCCTCATATATAGCAAGTAAAGTCAGGTGGTCTCCCTCAGGCTGTAAATACTTAATGCCATTCTGATCTTGTTATCCTCTAGGCATGTAGAAGACATTGCCTGATCAACCATTGCAATAACGGTCACAATCTCGTCACTGCATCCTAGGTTCACACTGGCAAGCAGCATTTTTGACACAGGTGGATCTACAAAAAACCATAAATATCTGTATAGCATTCTGCAATTCTTCAACCCACAATCTTGTTGGGTAGCCAGTGAAGAAGTCGCTTGGCCATTTTAAGTTCATATATGTATAGTTAAGGAAAATATCTACACGTTAAGGAAAATATAGGAATGTAACACTAAACAATAAATGCAAACTTTACGCTTCACCACTCCAGAACTGCTGGACTTAAATCACCAACTTCACCTCTAGCTGCTGTATTTTTTTTGTGAAGATACTTAACCTCTAGCTTAGCAAGACCAAATTCCATTGCAGTAGGGGAAAAAAAACAAGATATAGTATAGGTGCTAAATAAGTGCCTAGTTCAAGGTGGACTGCAGTAAGACCTCTAATATAGACATGTAATAGGTACTAAATTTTTAATCCACAACATACACCCTGCTTGACAAAGCTCTAGAGCCATATTTACATATGTTGAAAAGTACCCAATTTGACTTCATAATTTACACAAGTTAGCAGAAAGATAGAATACATGCCCAGGAAAATCTTCTGGCCACTTGAAAAACTAATATTACTCTCAATACCAATTTTCATCTAACAGCAGTGCCATACTAAAAGGTTCTCATAAATTTTTTAAGATCACGGAATGTAAATTGCTATATACAAGGGAATTCAACTAATTATGCCTTTTGTGCATATAGTGTACAGTGAAAAGTCGAAACTGGTTTTGCCGTACAAAGTCTCTGTTTAAGGGACAATGCTTCTCTTTTTCACTAAAGTGTACAGACATGGACAAAAGAGGTAGCGGACAGAAGTCCCGCGGCCTAGTTCACCTAATAAAGATCATAGGGCACTAATAAAATGATATCTTGGGTATGAGGCACTAATAGAAGCTAACCTAGTGCAGACATGGAAGAAAAAACTTAAGCAGTGGATTGGCCCTAATACCAACTTATGCAAATTGACAAAAAAAAATTTGAGCAGAAAATTAGTCAAAAACCAGATTATATGATGGAAGTGAATAATCCAGTGGTTAATGTGGTGTCGACCAATTGAACAGACAAGCCTCTATGGCTACAATCAGAACATCACCTAAATAGAATCACAGTATGACATACAGGGAAGTATGTCTCCTTAAGCAGTAGGCTCAGCAAATCAGTGTTTACATCGTTACTATAAAGATACCAGGTCCTGGGAGGCTGGGGCTCATTTTATGAGCATTTGTTTAAACATTGATTGACTTCTTGGCAACTTGAAAGAAATCGGACAAACTAGAGCCACAGGATGAAAAGAGGGAACAGATATAATCACCAATCAAACAAAGGATTTGCTAAAGAAAAGATGCATTGTGGAAATGTGGAATGTGATCCGTACCCCAGAACCACTCAAGCTCACTAAAAGCTTTTGACAGAACTACTTAGAAAATGCTACCATAATCATTTAGGTGTTGCTAATCCCCTTGGAATCAAGGTACTTTGAGTTTACTCTGATTTTAAACTTCTTTTTTTTTTTTTTCATTTTAGGTCTTTCCTTTTGTTTTTTTGTTTTTTTTAATGTATGAACCACATGTTATAAATATCTGAGGGCATATGCAATTTATTTGAAATTTTGTTGTCAGAATTTCTAAAATTGGCTATCTGGAAATGGAGTGATAGATCTTATCTAACTTTGAGCTTAGTAATACAAACTGAAGTGCATCGTGTTAATTTATGACTGATTCATATTTTGTTCTTAATTGCTCATGACAATGTTATGCAAGATAATTGCGGTGGTGGAGACTAATAAATGACCATTCTTTGTCACGCAGGTGAGTGATAAAATGGATCCCAATGAGCTTGTTAAGCTTATTGAAATTTTGAATCCTCAAAACAAAGCCGGGAGGATAACGGTGATCACAAGGATGGGAGCAGAAAACATGAGGGTGAAACTGCCTCATTAGGGCAGTCCGTCAGGCAGGACACACTGTCACATGGGTTAGCGTCCCTATGGTAATACCATCAAGGCTCCGTGTAGTCTCAAGACACGCCATTTTGAAGTCATCTCCAACCCAAAAGGTTAAAATAACTCTAAGACTAAAATATTAGTCCTGAAAAGTTAAACTATTTATCAATGTGACATTAACCGTCTTCAACTTATATGACTAAAATTTAGCTCTAAATTATATTTTAATATTTGAGGTTGTTATTATATGTTTAAGTAATATAATTTTATATTAGATTATTATTTCAAGTAAATAAGTTATTTTCATATTTAAGAAATTAGTTTTGACATTTTATTATATATTATAATTAAAATTATTATTACCTCTCACTTTTCTCATTCAACCATGATAATATATATTTAACAAAATAAAAATAAATGAATCAATGACATTACGAATTTATCTACCTCTTATGGTGAACAACTTAAAGACAATAATGATCAATCAAGTGTGTGTCAAATAGAGAAATATATGGAGGCTGATATATATATATATATATATATATATATATATACACACACACACACATACACACGGGGATTATTTTCTTTAATCCATTCTTAATTTTAATCCTAAAAATAATAAATTATTGTATTAACTAATTAAAATTAAAAATTATTGTATTAATCATATAAACATTAAAAGGGAAATTTTAAATACACACCCTAGTTAATACATCTCCTATTTCAATTCTCATTCCAATATTTTTACTAAATACACCTCATAAAAAACTTAAATTACCCTTATTTTAAAAAATCACAAAATACCTCATTATTTGACTATACAATGCTATTTTTTACAGTGATTTATATTAACATCTATAAATGTTCATATCGATTCTTGTTTGTTCTTACGAATCATTATAGATTGCAATTGTTTTTTTTTCAAATTCTTTAACCATAAAAATGATAAACAACATGAAGGATATATATATATATATACAGTTCATATCCAGAGTAAAGCTTCACTCTGAAATTACATAGTCAAGTTTCAATTTTGGCACACTTTTCAGTCAAATTTTTTCATCATAAGTGATTTAATATTTAGGTATGTTATTCAAGATCATCTCTACAAAGTTTCATCTAATTTGACAATGGTTTGAGCTTTTAAAATTGAGATTTAATTATTATATATATAAGAAATTGATGAATTGATTGTTTGAAGAAGATGAACATTTCTTTTTAAGAATGTATGAAGATGAAATTTAATGAAATGAAATATCATAATTTGTTTTTCATGAATTACCTTATTTGAGACTCTAAAAATAGAATCGTTTTTCTCTCGGTGAAAAATTAGGGAATGGATTGATTGTTTTTCTATCAAAATATATATTAATTTAAATTTTTCTGTAAATTTTTTTATTATAATTGTTTCCAAAAATGAATTCTTAGTTTTGATAATTTTATATGTTTTTGATTTCCTGATATGAATTATTGAAAATAATGGGGGTGTGTATCAATAGTTTATGGGTGTGTATTTAAAACTTCTCAAATTAAAATTAATTATACTAATCAATTAAAATTAAAATTTATTGTACTAATCAACAAAAAATAAAATTAATTGTATAAATCATTAAATTAAATTAAGTTGTATTAAGCATCAAATTTCAAATTAATTATATTAATAAAAACTTATAATTAAACTTAAGTGTAGCTTATAATGAGAATTAGATGTGGTGGACCTGTTGAATAAACAAATGAAATCAAATCTCACTCAAATGGCTAAAATGCATTGTTAAGGACTAATGTCATTATGGCATTTTAGCCTTTTAAGTGATGGATTGGAGATGGTTAGGGCTAAATTTTAGCATTTTAGCCCTTAACAAGGATGAGTTGAAGATGGCCTAAGGATATGTACCCATCTCAAACCAATTCTTCATTCTTCAGCTATTTTGGTCCATGGCTCTCACATAGGTTGGAAAGGGGAGGTAGATATCAAATCATGAGTGGGTAATTGTTCCTTTATAGTTAATACTACATATGTTCAAATAAATCAAGAACCAAACATACTTTGGGTAAACTATGATATATAAGGTTATAGACAATGAGGTAAAGTAGGAAATATATCTATACGTGAACATTTTGCATCCGTGCTAAATAGCACGGACACGGCACAAAGGTAGCATATCTCGTGTCCGACACAGACACAAACACAATACGGCCGGACACGTCTAAATACGGCCGGATACGCATACTATAATATGGGCATGGGTTGGACACGTTGTATCCTAGACGGACACGTATGAAATACGCACAGTATGTCGTTTTCTTAAAAAAAAATTTGTTTTGCAGAAGATGAAGATTATGCTACCCAGAAGTTCTTTAATCTAGTTGATCCAAGACCTAGAGAACGATTTGGCTGCAGTGGTTGAGAGCCCCAAATGAAGAAGTTGCAGGCGATTTTTTTTGCCGGAATTCTTGCTGTTCTTTGAAGATCTACGGTGGTTGTATATCAACGATGGAGCATAGGATAAATGGATAAGGTTTATAGTTTAGAAAGTTGGGGTTCTATCATGTAGAAATGTTTAATCGATGGCAACTTTGGGACTTGATGTTTAATTGAAATGATATTTGTGAGGTGGGTTTCTGATGGAGGCGGATGATAGGATGAAGGACAAACTACATTATTAAGATGGGCTTTCTCTCTTGACCTGTTTCACCTATTTACCCTTTATTTTTTCTCTTTTACTTTTTTCTATTATCCCTTGTCTAATTATTCCTTATGCTTAATATTTTTTTAATTTGATATATATATATATTATTTAATTAACGTGTTCATCACGTGTCCGTGTCCAATGAAAATTTCATTTGACGTGTCCGCATATCAAATCGTGTCGAATATGAGTGTCTGTATCCGTGCTACATAGCATCCGTGCAACTTAACAAGCAAGTAAAAAATTTTATAGAAGACTAGCAAATTTTGTAATAACCCGATTTTTCAGAATAATTATTGGATTATTTTTAAGTTTATAAATGTGTTTAATTTATTTAAACGACTTTTGTTTACTTCTCGAAGTGATAAATCGGAAATGGAAACTTTATCGGAACGTTTATTTAGAAAAACGTTACGTTTCCGCGACGCGAATATCGACCTTTATTCCGTCGCTCGTTTGTGAAAACTTCCTTCACAAAAGTTGTAGAGCTCGTCAATACGAGTTCGTGGACATGTCACGCGTTCGAATCAGACGTTGGGCGTGAACGTTATTAGCGACGGAAGTAGTTTCCTATTTTAGAAACGAGTATAAATAGAACATTTTAGGGATTAGGGTTTCCATTTCAGGACACCCTTCACCCGCCTCCCCCTTTCTCTCTCTCCCCTCGCGATTTTCTCTCTCCCTCACTGTCCTCACCGGCGATCTCCATCACCGGCAGTCCGTGACTGACACCGCCGGCCCAGGAAGCGTCGTGCGACCCTCCGCAGTCGACCCCGAGGTCGACGCACCTCCTCGCGCCGCCGTGAGACTTCGCGCTCCAACCCGAGAGTTCCATCGCCACAGTCGAGCTTCATCTCCGGCGACCTCCGGTGGTTCACGAGCTTGTCGAGGTAAGGGTTTTGCTAGTTTGATGGATTGGTGTGATTGTTTGTTGATTTGGTGGGGTTTTGATGGTGGATCGAAGGAGGAGGAGTGGAGGAGGAGGGGGGAGGGCAGTGGAGTGGCCTAGAGGCGGCGTGAGGCCGTGGGGAGGAAGAGGGGGAAGAAAGGAGGAGACTAGGGGCGGCGATGGCGTGATATGCGCCGGTGCTAGGATCGGCGCGTGGGCCCCACGCGCTGCCACAATGAGTGGCGCGTGCCGCGTGCGGTGGCGTGTGAATAGTGTTTTCGAAACAGTAAATTTATAAAAAATTATTTTTACGACGGTGAATGTAAAAGGTGATTTACGTACTGTAAATATAAATTTATTTTACGTACGGTAAATGTAAATGTAAATTACTTTCAGTAAATGTAAAAGTAATTTCGGAAGGGTAAATAGATAATTATTATTTTCTGAGACAGTATTTACGTTTTGAATAGTATGCATATGTACAGAAATACGTAAACAGTATTTACTCGTACAGAAATACGTAATTGATGAGTATATGTACATAAATACATGAATAGTGAATACGTGAATAGTAATTTCGTAAAACCATAAATTGCTGAACAGTAACATATTATTACTATTTCGGCATTTAAGGTTTACGTAACGATTCTAAATTCTTTTCTTATCTTTTCAAGGTGATTGATAATTCAAGTAAATGAATTACTTTCGGAATCGTGGAATTACGCTCGAGATTATAAGGTGAGTAAAATCTCACATTTACGAATCTACCCTTGCGGAGATTCAAGATTATGCAGAATTTTAAAGAATGAAATATGACATGTATATGATATAGTGGAATATATATTTGTATAAATGGTAAATAGGTACATATATATAGTTTGCTATATTATTTACTGTCATGATTTCGTTGTGAATATGTTCATTTGGATGATGAGATTTATACATCGAGCATGTGATTTGATTTGTACAATATGACATGATGATTATTGTACGTGGTTTTAACATTGAGTTTTGTTAAAACGTGTTTGTCTTCGGACGTGATTTAAGTCTTCGGACGTGATTGGTGTCTTCGGACGAGTTTTTGTCTTCGGACGTGATTGATGTCTTCGGACGTGATTGATGTCTTCGGACGTGAAGGGTTGCCCAATTCTCATGAGTACATATATTTTTACATTATTAGACAACCAGATGGGCCGTCTAATGAGTCATGAGTGCATTTATATTTGTTGATTTGTGGATTTTCGTATATATTGATATGCGAGTTATATTTTTATTTTACTCATACGAGCTGCAAAGCTTACCGTGTTTATGTTTACAATCTCGGTGCACCTATTCGATGGTGTAGGGGATAACTCCGCATGTGTGGATTAGCGGAAATCGACGGACCGCTCAGAGGACTTTAAGTTATTTATTTCCATCTTGTGGTGAGAATTTTGTGTGGATTTATGTGTGAGGATTATACATTTCTATTTGTTATAATGTTAAATTATAAATTTTGGTTTGTAATAATCGGTTTAACTGAGTTGTATTTTGAACTCAGAGATGATCCGCTGTGACATTTAAATGATTTCTATTCATTGAGATTGTTTTAGTGTTTTTCATGACTTCGAAATTTGAGTTTATGTTCGAATTTTTGGGGTCGTGACAAATTTAATAGTCATGTGAGTCGATATAGAATTAATTTTGTATGCACGTTGTTTCCGTGTATATTTTTGTTTGTTTCCATATGCCCTTGCTTTTGGTTACTTGTTGTAGTTTCCATATATTACCATTGGCGTTCAATTTTGAGAAAGACATCACTAGTTTTCATTACATTCCCTGGGAAAAATATACATTGTGAACAAATTGACATATTCTCTTTAGTTACTTAATCACTGTCACTAATTAGTGCCAAAATTAACAGAACACCAGTTTTTTGGTTACCATCCAGTAGACTCCTCATTGTTTAAATATTTGTAGAAGTTTGTTAAGGTGGGGCAACCAGCTCAAGCATCCTGTATGTAAGGACTAAAATTTTGATGATTGTGCAAATATCGAGAGTCAAAAAAAATGAAAATTTCAGGAAATATCGCTTCTAGAAAATAATTGAGAAAATTGATGGAAATAAGATTAAAATATAAAAATTTTGAATTACTATATTTCATAAGAATATATTGTCTAACTATTAGTCTATGGTGAGTTAACTATTGGTCAATAACATTATAGTAATTTTGCAATTAAACATTCATTACAATATAGGAGTGCAATGAATAATGCATGAACATTATATTTTTAAAATTAACCGCAGGTGAATGATTAAAAGTTAAAATTAAAATAAAGAAATATGACTTTTAAGTTTGATAGAAGTACTATATATATTAGAAAGATCAAATATGTAATAATGTGCATGCCTGACTGAGTTGGCTAAGGCTCAAAGCCCTTTAATGAGCCGAGAAGGGTTCGAATCCCTGCACTTGCAAGTTTGATTTTGGTGGAAACTTAGATGAAGGTGGTAGATTGTGCCACATGGCCTCTCCGTCAGGTTAACAGTCAAATTTCCCCTAATATCCCGATATTTTTCGGGAAATTTCTATTCTTTCGTTCGAAATCAAACTGATAAAGAAAAGATATATCCTAATATATAAAAAAAACTAAAATATCGGCCATATTTATGTCTTAGCCGTATGTTGGGCATTCTGTAGCTTGAAACAAAGTTTTTTTTATATCTTATAGCTTAAAATTTGGGCTTCTTATAAAAAAAAACTCTATTTTGATATGGAAAATTTTATTATGCAGTGCTGCACACTATGCAGACTGTTTTGTATGTGTATGAAAAAAAAAGTCAATCAAAAAATTGACCTCAAGATGTCATGAGAACCACAAGATTTTAGAAGTTTGAATTTCAACGGTGATGATTATGTGCTGCATGCAGCGCTGCACCATAGACAAATCCTTTTGATACATAAAATTACAAAAAAACTCACCTAAGTTTTTTAAATTATAATATAGTCAGACACTAAAAAATCTTAAAGCGTCACCCCTATTTTTCATAAAAAATTACGAAACATACCACTCGGTGAAGTTTCATTCCGATCTGCGATTTTGACTCTGGAAAACTGAAAATTGAGACTTCCAGTTTTTGGTACTTGATTGTAATTCATCGATTGACGGCGCAGCTCAATGAACACACTAGCTTCTTCATTGCTCCTTCTTCGTTCCTCGACAGTTTCATGGACTCCTTTGCCTCCCCTACAGACGGTGGAGGCATGGCGCACATCGTCGGCGATAGTGAAGCTTCTGTGTTTCTCTTCTCGGTGATACTAGAGCCTTCTTCCAATAGCTGAAGCTACATCGTTGGACGAAGAGCTAACGCCATACTCTTTCAACCAATGAAGACCGAACTGTCTATCCGATCTGGGCGATCTGGGCTTTGTTCCATAGTGGCAACTCCACAGCCAACACCGAGCTCGAAGGCGCGCTTGGGATGGAATCAAGTAGGGAAGAGTTGAATCGAAGTCAGATGGGCGGAGAGAGTGTACTCAATGGAGACGATGTTGAAAGCAGCGGAGCTCCTTGGCCTTGGCAGTGTCGGAGGCTGGCTGTTATGTTAGTGAACATGCCACCTTACCAGAGCTCAAGATCTACTTATCTAGATTGAACAATACGGAGGCTCCTTGCTAAAGTGATGACGTGTGTTGCCGGCAAACATTAATCTTCTCCGATCGATGGAGATACGGGTGCCCAAGTAGTTTTTTGGGTGCCCATCATAAATCTAAATTCTAACTCCTTCACCACCTCGGTATTCAGTATTGTCATAGTCGAAGCTTTCTGAGACTGCTCAAATTTCCTACCTCTTTGTCGTTTAGGATTACACTACTTGTCACATCACCTGTCACACTACCTATCACAGAGCAAAGTTAGTGTGGCTAGTAGTGTGATTGGTAGTGTAGTGGTGTTATGTACGACAATATGAATGTTGATATTTAGATCATATCTGTTGATTTGACAAGTTCAAGATCACATAACAATAAAACAAAGGTTCGTTATTTATAGTCATTTTTTTCACCGTCTTCTTCTCTTTCTTGTCACAACATAATCGTAAAAAAACAATGTGGCCGGGAATGTGACAGTTACTGTGATAGGTAGTATGAAAGGGGTTGTGACAGGTAGTGTGACAGGGGGTGTGACAGGGGGTGTGACATGAGGTGTGATAGGTAGTGTGACAGAGGTTGTGACAGTGGGTGTGATGGGTAGTGTGACATGGGTTGTAATATGTAGTGTGACATGAGGTGTAACAGTTAGTATGATAGACAGTATGACAGAGGGTGTGATAGGTAGTGTGACAGGGTTTGTGACATGTAGTGTGACATGGGATGTGACAATTAGTGTGATATACAATGTGACATGGGGTGTGACAGCAGGTGTGACAGTGAGTGTGATAGGTAGTGTGACATGTGGTGTAACAGGGGGTGTGATAGGTACTGTTAGAGGAGGTGTGACAGTTAATGTGATAAGCAGTGTAACATGAGGTGTGATAGGTAGTATGACATAGGTTGTGACAGATAGTTGTTGTGAAATTTTAATTAAAACTTGCAAATGCACAAATCGTCGTTAGTATAGTGTGCAAATACGAAGTCGTTCCAACTAGGGAATGAAAATCGATTTAATCCTAACTTAATTGATCTAAACTAATAATATAGATTTAGGTTTTCAAATAACAAATTATAAAATAAACAAACAAGATATAACCTAGGGTATTATAATCAACCACTAACAATAATATTTATGTATCAATGCAACTAATGGATTCTTTTGTATCTCTAGATGATAATTCTCATATCTAAGTCCATGTAAGGCACTTAGACCATAGTTTTCCTTAAGTGTATGATACTCTCTAGGTATGGCAGAGGTCGTATATCCTAGCATGCAGTCTATCCAGGTACAGTATAAATTTAACATGAAAGACTCATTACGTTCTAGAAAACAAGAGAATCATGAAAACCATTACTCAGGTACGACAATAATGTAATTCACAACTCGTAATCACAAGAAGCTAAATTGAATTATATTGCAGGTACGCCTCCAATTCATATTCTAATTACTTGATGCAAAGCCCTAAGGTGATCAATCAAAGAACTTAAACATAAAGCATCAATTCAAATATTGACTAAGAATTCATCATAAAAATGAACTATATTCATTAATGAAACATCAAACTACATAAACAATCATGATAGGGCATTATCCTAACCCTAGAAAAAGGTTTAACAAACTACGACTAAGAAAAATATAACAAAAACATAAAAGAATGGAATGGTGAAGTTGGATTGATGGTCTCATCTACTTGTGCTCTCGAGACTTCTTCTCATATGAAATTTGTGCTCCTTTATATAGAGAAGATTTTTGCTCATCTTTGACTTCAGTTTCCTTATAAGACTTGGTTTAAGACTCCTAACTTGATATGGAATGAGAAAAACTTGAAATATCTTTTATAAAAGTAGGAATCTATGTACTCTTTGCATCTTCATCTGAATCATTGACATTGATGTATTTAAATTGAATAAACTTGGAAACACAACTTGAATTCTCCATGAATGCTAACAAACCCGGGTAGGTTTCAGCTTTGACATCTCGTCACTCAAACGATCATAACTTCCTCTCAGAGTATCGAAATCAAGATCCGTAAAATCTTATAAAAAATAGACATTCGTATATTTCCAACTGTATAAGGCTCATGGTTTGATTCGATCAGAAACTCATATAGTAGCACGGCAAAGTCAGTCGTTCTGCACAAGTAGATTCTGACAATGAAGAATATAATTGTCATTTAATATTTGTTGGCTCAGTTTAGCTTCTTTTTTTCTTTCTTTGACATAAACCTAGAACCACACTAAAATAACATAAATTAATTATAAATTAGAGAACTAAATAAATAAACTAAGGATATGATGCATATAAAAATAGGATAATATGAGCACATCAGTAGTGTGACAGAGGGTGTGACAGTGGGTGTGATAGGTAGTGTAACAACGGGTGTGATAGGTAGTGTGATAGGTAGTGTGATAGAGTGTGTGATAGGTAGTGTAACAGAAGGTGTGACAGGAGGTGTGACAGGGACTGTGACATGCTGAGATAAAATGTCTAAATATGTAAAATTGTGTTAAAATTCGAAAGAGATTAGTATGAGTATGCTCAGAATGAAGATAATAATTAGAATTAGGAAGCATTGAGCTCTGGTTTCGCAAAAATAGCTTGGAACACCACCGTGGAAGGTGGCAGCCCCTTGTAAGGGTTGCTGTGTCTTGTGTGGTGGTTGGTTCGGAGTGGGTATAATATCAAATAAAAGTGGGGAGAGAGATTATTCCAACGGTACCAACGACGCTTAAATCCATCATCTGACGGTAAAATTATTGCCGAAATTAGATTAACAAGGAAAAAGAAGATGATGAAGAAGAAGAAATGGTAAAACAGTCCTGAGCATATTTAAAGTGACTATTTTTTAATTTTGTTTCAAACTTATTTACTATTTTCTTATTTTTAGTTAATTGAGATGACTTTTTTATAATTCGGAAATAAATAGTGATATTTTTATAATTTAGATGAAAAATTGTACTATTTTATAATTTGCCCTTAATTTTTTGTTACTTTGGTTGGTTGGATTTTGCTTTACGTACCTGATTGTCTGTTTCATAGGACAATAACTGTCAATATTATTTTGGGAATTAGAACTAGTTGTATAAAAGCAATGCCTCACCTGCATTCGAAGTTCTAACTTTATTATGCCAGGTACCCCCAAGAACAGCCCCAAGAACTTTATTGAGGTCAGAGCATTCTTTGATCTCCTGCTGGTATCAGAAGTTTTAAAGGCATGATTTCCTTACTCATGCCAGGTACCCCCAAGAACAGCCCTGGAACATACTTCTTATTGGATTTGCTTGATCAACAAGAGCTCCATTCACACAGTAATCTTCCACAAGGGAGTCCAAGGTATTCATTACATTTTGGGGGCATCACGTTCAAAATGCAAATGAGTACACCCAGTTTGCACACAAATATAAAGCCCATGAATTAAAGCCATTATCTCACAAGATGAAGGACTGATGGATCTCTTGTAAATAAAAAATAGGACGATATTGCAATATATAAATAATAAGTTAAATTGTGAAATAAACATAAATCAGAAAAATAATTATGCGGGAACAAAAATTTAGGATTAAAAAAACTGGAAACGATAACTCAACTAATACCAAATGAATAGAAGGAAAAGTCGAGATGTGTGTGATACCACACTGTCCTTAAGACAATTACGCCGCCTCTACCGGTGCAAGGACTCAATGGCGTTAAGTCTCACAAGATACGACGACTTGCAAATCCTTGAAGCTGCACTACTACAAGAATTTCAGCGAATTGGAATGAACTTTTGCTATCACCAGAACAAGAGAACTAAGAATGAAACTTTAGAGAGAGAGAGAGAGAGAGAGAGAGAGAGAGAGAGAGAGATGAGTTTTAGAGAGATGTTCTCTGGTTGAATCTATTTCAAATTGTATTTATGAATGAAGGAATAGGTCGCTATTTATAGAGAGGAAATCTGATCACTAAATGAATTGTCATGAATTCATAAATGAATTTCTTATCATAAGTTTTGACGGTTAAGTAATGAATTTTCATACGTTACGACTGTTACCTCAATGAATTTCATTTCATACATTACGACTGTTACACAATAAATTCGACGATTACATAATTCAATCTCATTAAATCTTTCATTACAAATTTAATTGTATTGAATCTGACGTTACAAAATCAAAGTGGTTAAGTCGTCACACATTCTGGAATTCAAATAGTTTTCACGTTTACAGTGACAATTTTTTATCCATACCATAATTAATTTAACCAAAAATATATATGTTTTGTAGCTCTTAATACCAGAGAATACAAGTTCATATGTATCATTACAAATTTAAGTGTGTCCACTCAAATTCCTTTAATTAAATTGGTTTAGAATAAATAGTGAAATTCACTATTTTTCCAACAATTCCCCACATAAATGAAATTAGCAACTAAAGACTCGATAGGATTTGGTGATAGATTTCTATGGTTGAAACCTGCATAGGATAGGTAGGTTGGACCCTTTGAACATTCCCTTGTGAAAATATGCTTACTTTACTAACAAAATAGTAGACGCGATGTCTTTAAACTATTCGTCATTTATGTAAATGATGACATACCTCACAAAAGAATCCTCCTGATACATTCCAGTTCTCATTATTGTGCCCGTTTTGGTCATGTAACACACGCCTCGTTATGTAAGAGTTTGATAAGAACTGTGCCCTAAATAATTCTCTTAGAAGCGGCCCCACTTCTCTCTTACATATGTGGTCTATTAATTAAGAGTAACTCCATTACTCCGCTCGGATTTCCGACCCATAAGAATCATTAAAAGTTTTAGGCTTAACCTCATTCATCACGGGTATCACTGTTTTTATCATAGAATTGGACTTGGGGAACTCCCCAGAGTTATCCGAACTAATCTTTACAATTTGGTTTTTCCCTTGTGAACCTAATTCTTAGGATCTCCAGTCAGCTAGGTTGGGTATCCACTGTAAACTTTTTTAATTTCCAATGGGCTTTAGTCTCATTCCCCTCAATGATTTATCAACTACCTCTCTGTTATAACCATTTGGTAATGGATCGATAATATTATCTTTAGACCTCACATAGTGTGTAGAGAAAACTCTAATGGAGAGTAGTTGTCATTTGTATCATGTCTTTGATGAATGTGTCTAGACTTACCATTGTAGATATTACTCCGTGTCATGCCAATTACAAATTGACTTTCACAATAAATGCAAATTGCATGCCCGAGTTTTATTTATCTTGGTATATCCTCATATGTAGTCACTATGTCTCTTCCCCACATTTGTTTAGTGCACCTCAGTCAGACAACATTGTAGATCTGATTTAATGACTTGTTTAGAGGATTTCAAGTACATTGGTACACCTCTTTTAGTGTAGACACATACAACTATGTACTAGACTTTCTTTTGTCTCAAATATCCATCTACATGATTACAAATATACTATAGGTACTTGAGTTCTTTTGCAATTGGATGTCAATGCTTAACTCCAAGATTTACTTATGTATATGTTTAGCTTGCTAATTTGCAATATCCATATTTAATGGATTTGATCATCTTATCATCCAAAGATAAGCAAGTCAATTTTTGATCATCTTATCATCCAAAGATAAACATGTCAATTTTTGCACATATTTATATTTGATCATTGTCAAATTGATCATTAAACCATAATTGATGATAATGATGAATTATTATCGCATCTCACTTGTATTGATCTCAAATCACATATATCAAAATGGTCTCATTGGTTTTGTCTCAACCAAGTCTCACACTTGTGCATATCAATTAGTCTTCGCAAGAGATCATATAATATAAATTCGGAAGACTTAGCCATATATGTGGAAAACGCTAGTTTTATTTCCTTGACAATTGTCATTATAAATAATCCGCCAATCATGGCTCTATATCATTTTTAGACAAAACAAACTTATCAATATAAGTTTAT
The DNA here is from genome assembly GCF_933775445.1 of Argentina anserina. Classification (NCBI taxonomy): domain Eukaryota; kingdom Viridiplantae; phylum Streptophyta; class Magnoliopsida; order Rosales; family Rosaceae; genus Argentina; species Argentina anserina. The sequence goes on from NC_065875.1 coordinate 6,642,216, forward strand.
ACTCACATAGACCTTAGGAACATACATTTATATAATGAAATTTTGGTTCCTTTCTCAAGATCAATTCATAAACTTAGCTTGGTCATACCACAACGCTAAGTCCATTATTTTGCAGTCATAATCATTGACTTCTTCCATGCCCGAACTGTGAAATATGTTCTCATCTAGTGTAGGCCACTCACAGCTTGCAACACTCTCTATGTCGGAGTCTCTTGGTGCTTCTAGCTTTTAATCTCCGAGAGCTTGACGTTTATTTACATCGTCATTATGATCAATAATGATGATATCATCAACATTCATAATCATGCCATTCTTGGATACCAAGGGACTTGAAATGATTTTTATATCACATGGTGTCTCAACACCTTCCATCACAATTTTAGTGATATCATTCGTCAAATGAAGCTCATTGAACTTCTCAGATTTTTCTCCGTTTGAGATTGAGTTAGGTACAATAGCATGTTTATGCATGGTCGACACTCAAGTAGATTCTTTGTTTATTTCAATAATTTTTCACATAACCACTTCCGGTTATTAATTCTAAAAAACAACTCATAAGTTTAATTACTATAACCACTTATTTTCTGAATGCAATATATGCATCGACAACAATTTAATATCGTAGGCATCAATATATGTGTAGGCAACCGATTTCATCTCCTAAATATTATGTACGTCATCAAATTTCGATGGAAACGTCAATCCTTTAGACCAATCGATATCCTCCTTGGGGTTCCTCGCATTATATAAGCAATATCACTAATTGTCTAAAGATTGTAAATAAAAAATGGGGCGATATTGCAATATATAAATAATAAATTAAATTTGGAAATAAACATAAATTAGAAAAATAACTATACGGGAACAAAAATTTAGGATTAAGAAATCTGGAAACGATAACTCAACCAATACCAAACGAATAGAAGGAAAAGTCGAGTCGTGTGTGATACCAGATTGTCCTTAAGACGATTACGCCACCTCTATCGGTGCAAGGACTCAATGGCGCTAACCTCCCAAGATACAACGACTTGCAAATCCTTGAAGCTGTACAAGAATTTAAGCAAACAGAAGGGAACCCTTTCTATCACCAAAAAAAGAGAAGTAAGAATGAAACTTTAGAGAGAGAGAGAGAGAGAGAGAGAGAGAGAGAGATGTTCTCTGGTTGAATCTATTTCAAATTGTATTTATGAATGAAGGAATATGTCGCTATTTATAGAGAGGAAATCTGATCACTAAATGAATTGTCATGAATTCATAAATGAATTTCTTATCATAAGTTTTGACGGTTATGTAATGAATTTTCATAAGTTATGACTGTTACAACGGTTACGTAATGAATTTTCATACGTTACGACCGTTACCTAAATGAATTTCATTTGGTTCGTTACGACTATCACAATGAATTCGACGGTTACAGAATTCAATCTCATTAAATCTATCATTACAGAATTTAATCGTATTGAATCCAACGTTACAAAATCAAAGTGGTTAAGTCGTCACATATTCTGGATTCAAATAATTTTCACGTTTACATTGACAATTTCTTATTCATACCATAACCAATTTAACCAGATAAATATATGTTTTGTACCTTTACTATTTTTCCAACATTTGTACCTGGAACCGCCAACATCCAATTTATCCTAAGATCAGTATACGTGAAGCTTTACAACATAAAACCAGTAACTACTCAAATTATAATGAATCAGAAACCAACTTGTAGAATTTTGTTCCATACCGGAATTTCCAAATAGTCGTCTAATACCTCTCAACCTTAACAAAGCTGTTTCGTTTGAGAAGGAAGAAGCTCAGGCTATTATTAATTGGTTTATGTTATGGGAAGTAAAGAACACACAGTACATGAGTACATATTTTGGAATTTGGAATCAGTGGTGAAGAAAATGAATCTACGAGGGTGACCTTTATATAAATGGGCACACCTAGTAGCTAGCACTTCAATTTCCTTTTGGCCAAGGGAAGTGGTGTTGATGTCGTTGATAAACTTTATTATAGAATGTTGTTCCGCGTATCTAGGGGTGGTAATGGTATAGAAAACCATTCCAACCAATTTGTATACCAACCGTACCAAATATGTTGGTATACCAAATACTTGGTACATGGTATATGGTACAGTATACCGTACCAATATTAAAAATACGGTAGGTATGTGGTATAGATTTTCCATATACCATGGTATATCGTACCTACCAACTTATATTATATTAAATTATTTAATTAAAATATATATATATCTTTAGATTTCAATTGTAGATTTATTGAAAAATAAATCAAAACCATATATATCTACTAACCTTAATCTAATCTCTCTGAGTTTCTTTCTCAAGTACATTATTTTTCTCGTCTTCAATTTCTTTATTTAATTATGAATGAATCGATTCAATCGAATTCCTAAGTACAAATACTTAGACCTATCAGTAGCACCATCACTGCTTACAACATGTCAACATATATCGCATTTAAACCTATCATTTATTTTTTCAATTGTTTTGAGAATTCATAAGTACTTTAACAGTTTGACTATTTGGACTTTGACTTTCTATTTATGACTTTTTATTTAGTAATTTGGTTGAAGTTATAAAAGACTTTGGAATTCTATTGTTATTTCACTTATTTATTATTATTTATTTGGGTTGGGCCTTAAAATTTTTGGGCCTTAAATATGTTGGTACAAGCTCATTACCAACCGTACCAACCGAGTACCAACCGTACCACTTAATTGGTATACCAACGTTATTGGTTGGTATAAATTGTGGATTTTTCATACCAAATATATATTGGTTGGTATATGGTATTGGAAAATTAAGACTGGTATACCAACCAATCCAGCCCTACGCGTATCTGTTGTGGCATTGTGTTGGTGATAATGCTATATAATGTTGGATGTCCTGGGGGAACCTCTTAATCTCTTAGGACTGGGGATTAAGTTGGTATTATATAATATATATTACTAGTTCTTACACACATGCCATACAGAGATCATTCTTATTGTCTAAAGGACCATTGTGGTATCTTAGTTCCACCGTCTGAAAGACTGAAATACAATTTGATTGACGTTTGATTAAAAGAAAAAATTAAGAATACTTTGACTTTAAAAAATAGAATGGGAATATCATAGAGAAAAAAAAAAGGAATAATAAGTAGCGGTTGTGGATAACTAGACACTGTCATAAAAACAAACTTCAAGGGAATGAAAATAATTTGAGCCAACTCTCTAAAAAAGTTAAAATTTATAATAAAGAGTAAGTGAAGATGTTCTAACAGAGTAAAGCATAAATCATTGATAATTTACTATTAAAATGTTTACATAATTAATGCCCCTTGCTATTACATAAATCAGTAACACTAATATGCTGCCAGTTTCCACCCAAACAAAGTATATGACAGAGTGATTAAATCACGATTTGACTATTTCCTTTGTCAAATATTTCCCGGCCAAAAGTAGACATGAAAGTCTTGATAAGGAGGGGGAACAACAACCATAAAAATAACATAATTGGAATACTAGCAAGCAAGATACTTACGGTAATCACCCATATTTTTTCCTCGAACATAATGATAAGAGCACAACTAAACGCAATCATCATATTGACAATAGAGAAAAATAGGGTCATCAGGCCGATCATCATCTTTTTAGGCAAAGATTTGAGAAAGTCACCTTCTGCATAACGTGAGGTGAGCATTCCCAAAAATGTGATTACTGAACTTGTCGAAGACACAAGTGATATAGTATCCGCAAGTATAAAAATGTTAAACAACTTGCGATCTATAAGCAAGGGAAACCCTGTGTTACTATCATTTCCACCGGGAAATGTGAATGCTGCAGCAAACATTATTGTAACAATCAAAGCACCCACAACTGTACAAGAAGTTGCCGTCCCTTTGATAGAAGTTTCTGCATCGTCCATCAATTTCTTGTGATTTTTAGTAAATAGTTCACGTGCTGTCATATTATTAGAACGATTTTGATGCTCATACATTTCACCAGGTACAACACGCTCCACCTCCTGCAATAGATTAAATAGAGACTTATATACACATGACCACAAATAGAAGTTACATGACGTTCAATTATATTTATTCAAAGTAACTTGGAAAATGTGACATTGAGTCTCTCGCAAAGGTTTTCTCTCTCGCCCCTAAAACACAAAACTACGCCTCCCTCTTCTCCGGGAGGCCTGTATATTAGGTTCTCTCCTCCTTCTTGCTTGTTATGGGTTTTTCTCTCATTGTCCAGGTGTGTGTGGTGTTCGGTGGAGGGTTGTGGTAGCCGATCTAATGTCATCGGCGAGGTTCGTTTTTTATTTGAGAATTCACGGTTCCATGGGGTTGCAGATCTAGTTAATCTGATTTGTGTGCGTCTTCTGTAGTTTTTCCGGCGACGACTGTATTTGGCTTTGGCTTGACGGTGGTGGTTTGGGTTTGTTTGGTGGTAGTCGATGGTGGCTTGTCTGGGTTGGGTTTTGGAAGGAGGTTACTTTTGGTTTTCTTGTTTTTTTCTTTCAGGTGTAATAACGTTCTCTTCCGGTCGAACTAGCTCTGTGACTCAGCAGTTGGCCCTCTCGCCCTCAGTGGGCTTTAGCTCTTGTGCTTTCGTTGTTGGAAGTGGTGGTTTCTTCGATTGCTTCGGTGGCTGTGACGACTATTCCTTTTCCATCAGAGGTCACAGTTTCCTTTGGCCGGCGTTTGGCAAGGTGGTCTAGCCGCTCTGCGACTACTGCTTGGTCGGCCACAATCTTGGGCCTTGGGCCCGTGTCTCTCGTTTCATGTTGTCTGCGTCTGTTCTGAGTCTCTCCATGGCTAGGCTAACTTGATCGGTTTGAATTTTCAGAGGTTCTGGCGGTAAAGGATTCTGGGCTTTCACCTTCTCTTTCATAATCAAGCTCGGATTCAAGCTGATGTTGCTAGTTTTAGTATTACTGTCTTTGTCATTTTTGTTTCGTTTCTAGTCCAGGCATGTTGTATCCAGTATGTTTTCTAATTAGGTTTTGTTTCTGAAATCTAGTGGACTAATCCTATCTCCGTTGGAATATGATCTCGAAATCACGAATCCTATCTCTGTTGGAATATGATCTCGAAATCGTTACAATTCTTCTTAAGGGAATGAATTAGCCTTTGATAAAAAAAAGTAACTTGGAAAATATATGAAATCAACTTATATGTACGGGTAAGTATTCAAATTCTCGCTAATAAAATTTGTAAATTCTCTCTCATTCCCTTTCTATTGCATGGGTGGAACTACTGCGACACTAATATTAGTAGGGCGGTAAGTAAGCTCGTGTTCGGTTTATTTTTAGCCCGATTTTGAAATGAGTCAAGTTTGAACAACATGTATTCGGCTCGTTTAGCTCGTGAGCTAGATCAGACTTGTAAAAGCTCGGCTCATTTATTAAATATAATTGACTTATTAATTTTTATAATATATATATCGTATAAGTATTTTAGATGAGAAATAATATTAAAAATATAATATTAGTTCGAAAGAGTCTTTTAGCTCTTTCTATAATAGTTAGTCAAAGACTTTAAATATAATAACGAGTTTAATTTTTTATTTTTAGTTTATTATATAAATAAAATGGATTTTGTGTGAAATTTTAAATTTGTTTTTAATTTCTTAATTTTAAAATTTTAATTTCATATGACTCAAGCCGGCTTGGTTCGACCCGAACCCAGCTCGAGCTTTTTCAAGCCGAGCCGAACTTGAACATAAAGCATTAAAATCAAATTTTAACCCGACTCAAGCTTGATCGAATAAAACGAGCCAAACATAAATAATCCAGTATTCGGTTCGGCTCGGCTCATTTACACCCCTAAATATTAGTAAAGAGGAACAGTCATGCACATAAAAAAAAAGAATGAGAAATCAAATATATATTATCATACTGTATTTAAAAAATTAATATTATTATACTAGCAAACATATGTTATGGGTCGGGGTAAAATTACGCCGAAGTTCTTCAAAGATTAACTTGTATAACTTTTGTTAAAACATGGATAACTCATTTTACCAAACTAAAAAACATTTTCATACTCGAGAATTTATTAACTGTAATCCAACTCATGTCACCATTCTTAAGAACCAATATTTTTACTTTAATAACTCATTTCACAACTATATGCATTATGATAATTATTTTGATGCATGTCATATATTAATACACGGTAGAATTTCTCACACTCTACTAAATTCTCTCGATTATATATATTTTTTTGAAAAAAAGAAAGATATTTATATAAATAAAAATAACTAAAATGTTAGGAAGTTAAATACTATTCTTATTGAACAACTCTGCCTTTTTTTTCTTGCATTGACAAAAAAAATATTATTATTTGGTCATCATCGTCATGTGGATAAGTGTTTGCACAAAAACCACAAAAATTGATGTTTAAAAGATTGAACATTAATTACTCTAATAATGAATCTAATTTGATATATATATATATATATATATATGAATTCTCAGGTGTGGAGTTCCGCATGGTGGGATTCGTCGTTTCCGGCAACGGCGAGGAGGACCACGACAGCTACACTCACCACCTCCCAGTGGTCTCATGTATGTCGGCCGAAGCTCCATTGGCGACCCACGTCGGCCGGAATGGGTCAATCGCCAAAATCTGTCCAGAAACTTGAATTTTGTAGATTTCGACCGCCATGGGTAGCCAATGGAGCATCCTCCAGCACATATGAGATTGCCGGGGGGGTGGGTGGGTAATATGGATGTAGTGGTCCACCCCGCCGTTGTGGCGTGCCGTCACCGGAAACGGCGAATCCGCACCATGGAGACGTCTATAGGAAACAATGTCTATATATATAATTATATTGTGTAATATAAATTCTAACCTCAAACCACTGTAGTTCCCTTTGCATTTGCAAACTTGCATCTAGAATATGGCCAAATTGTGGAATTGAGGATAAGTTCGCAGCATAATGTAGCAAATTGTTGTCCTCGTTCACTACCCGAAGTCCAATCGCACGTCTCTCGTTTTCCTTGAGCCCATAGATAAGACTGAAAACTTCTTTTTGACGATTTTCTACGGCCAAATGAAATATTCCTTTTCCTACTTGACTATTAAGTCGGCTAAAGAGCTCTGGATTTCCTTTAAAAACATGTGTAACAAATTCACTATGCCCTCGTTGTATAGCCTTGAATATTGACGTTTTTAACACGTCAAGGTCATCTGGTGTGAGATTATAACTGGTCGCAATACTCATGTAGCGCAAAACTCCGCAGATCCGCGTATATGATACTTTCATTTCATATAAATCACGGATTCCTAGCCAGGCATTGAAAACAATAATATTGATCATGTTCTCTTTTAGAGCATTGGCATTAAATCATATATGAAAACTTTAAAAAGAAATTACAGTAGTAAAAGTGCCATACCGCAGAGTTTCTGAAGACCTTTTAAACATCTTTTAGGTAAATTGAGAACTGCATTGTAAGTTCAACCGTACCAATATTTAGAGAAAATGTCAATGGTGAATAAGGATGTATTTTTCGCCATAATATCCCAAATAACAATTTAAATAATTAATAGACTTCAAGGTATTCATTTTACTCTAGTGTCGGAAAAAAATCATTAATTAAGTTTTAATGATTAATTTTGTTAAAATTTTATAAGATGATTATAATCAATGTGTATGTAAAAACAAAGCGTAATGATCGACCTGTAGATATTCGATCGAACAACGAGTTTATCAGGTAGATATTCTGATATGACCTTCTAACTTAATTGAGTATACATGTGTCTCTGCGATCAATTAACCAACATACCTGAGGAAAAGAAATCCTTTTTAATGTTATGATCATCTTCTATTCGGGAAGCAATATTTATCGAAACACTATCCCATGGATTGGGAATTTCCATGTGTATACCTGTTGCAGAAAAACAGTGCAATGAAAATTAAGTCATCATGGATTTAAAGTAGGTACCTCTAACATACAATATTCTTTGTGACTTGGTAACTCTCTCTGATCGCCAACTTGGTGAACTCGCCATCAGCTACCAAGAAGTTTTAATATTGAAGCTAAGTTCATAGATAATTCAAATTGAAATAAGAAAATATAACTTACGTTCATAAATCCACCTCTTCCATGGTGTCAACTGTCTTCCACTTAAGGGTGCAAAATTCATACGTGACAACATCAACATAACTTGAGCTATTTCGTCTTCAGCCAGAGCAGAAATTGTGTAATCTTGAAGCAAGTCACACGCCAGGTCTAAAGTAGAGGAAAAGTAGAATGGTTACACAGCAATCAGTAAAACTAAATATGTTACCACATTCTATATGAGCTACTAGATAATTCAATTAAGCTTATGGTCTAACTTAAAATATCTTTTGAGAACTTACCAATTTGTATGCGAGCATTTAGACAATAGCAAATAAATGCAAGCCCATTTGGTCCGGTGAAAACTGAACGTGGAGTGTTAGAACTGATAATGCGAGCTGATTTCCATTTGTTCCAACGAAGAGCATGAAGAGCTGGAATGTCATTGTTGGGAGCTGAGGGTATGCCAAATACTTGATCGTTTTTTTAAGCCATGATTTTAACTAAACTGCAAACATCTCCATCCTTGAGACATTGAATAGCCCAACCTAAAGCTGTGTAACCTTGACCACCTTTGTCTCCCAAAGTACTCATCAGTGGAGTTATCTGTGTGACAAGTTCAAAGTGCTCCTCCGTGACTGCTACATGAAGAGCATTCGAGCCCTTGTTGTTTTTTATCTCCAGACCTTCTGATCTCATTGATTTTACCAACTCCTTTGCAATATCCACATACCCTCCGCGAAGTGCATTAATTAGAGCTGTGTCTCCATCTTCGTCTTTTATTTCTAAATCTTCTGGTCTCATTAATGGCACCAACTCTTTCACAATCTCAAGGTTCCCCCCATAGACTGCAAGATGAAGAGCTGTGGAACCTTCAGCGTCTTGCATCCTTAGAATACAACGGAGTGTTTTCTCGTATTGGTCAACCATGTATTGGGCCCTTTCCATGAGGACTTCTTCTTCACTGACTTCTGAAGTTATACCGGCACCAAAAGTTGTGAAATCTGCAGCAGTTTTCAATTCCAGATCTTTTTCTCTCCGTTTCAGCAACAACACCAATCCCCTAATAAAATCCAAATGGCCTTTCTGGTGCTGCCAGTGCCAGGCTGCCACATGAAGAGCAGTTTGTTTGTCTCTTGGATCTACTGCTGTTATTACCCCACAAGGATCATCTAGATTCTGAAGACACTCATTTGCCTTATCCCAATCACCATCTCTCACATAATTGGTAAAAGGTCTGTAACGCTCGAAGTCTTCCTCTTCGCCAATGTTATTCTTTCCTACAAATGAATTGAGTTGGTAAATAATTAGTCATATATTTAGATATAACATAATTGCTTATCTCACATACAATTCGAAACTGTTTTGTTTTACATTGAATATATCCTATAAAATCATTTACCCAGCATCTTCGGCTGCGCCCTTAGTAATTTAATTTGATCGACATGAGTCAGGACATATTTTATAACAAGAGAAAGAAAATAAAGGGGAGGTGGGTATCAGAATCAATTTCTCTATTAGTTCGGGTATCAATTTATGTTACCTAAACTACCTAATTTATTTGAGAATATTTCCAAATTGTCCAACCCAAATTGAAAATATATATATATATATACACACACACAATATTGTTAAAACCCACAAATAAACAACTACATATATTATGTGGGAGTACTTAAGGTCAGTTTGTCTATTTTTCTAATAATATTTTCTAATTGTTTTCTTTTATTTACATAATGTATGATTAAGTGAAATTTAAAGAAAAAGAAAATTAGTGTAGTGACATTTGTGTGTCATTCTTCTGGTAAAAATTGGTGTAATATAGTAACACTATTAATTGATAGAAGAAATAAGCGACTTCAAAGATATATAGGGGAATTTGAATAATTAAATTAATTTTAATTCTGATTTCGATAGTAAGTAAACAATATCAATTGTAATTATAATTGTTATGTTCTAACTCTATGTTAAAAATAAATAGTTTAATAGAATTAAAATCTCCACATCTAAATCTATTTCATTTCTCGTTCAGTCATTCCTAATTAATTTAATTCTTGATGAATTTAATTTCAAATTAGTAAACGTGTCATAAAAGATGAGAACAATTACCTTCCCTTTTTGTCCCAAACTCTTTGACCACCGGCATATCCCCCTTATTGACTGCTAGGTGAAGAGCAGTGTAACCATCATTATTTTTAATTTTCAAATCTTCTTCTCTCATCAACATCACCAACTCTTTCACAACATCGACCTTTCCTGTATGGACTGCATTAAGAAGAGCTGTGTCACCATCGTTGTCTTTTACTTCTCCCATCAACGCCACCGGTAACTCTTTCACAACATGTACATGCCCCTCCTCTGCTGCTAGGTGAAGAGCTGTGTGACCAGAATCCATCTGTGCTTTCAAATCATCTTGCGTCATTAATTGCACCAACTCTTTCACCATATGCCCGTGCCCTTTCATAGCTGCTACATGAAGAGTTCTTGTTCCCTCCCACCCCTCCTCTAATTGCACCAACTCTTTCACTAAAACACTACGGATATCAACATCTCCGAGACACTTCATTGCCTCATCCCAATCACCACTGAACACATAACCAATGAATGATTTAAAGCGGACCATGTGGTCGACATTGTTCTCGTCATAACCTGCAAGCCAATTGTTTTGTCAAGCATCTTAATTGAATTTTATCACATTAGGCATCCCAGTATGTTCGAGCAAGTTTTACAACAGGCAAGTTCATCAATGTTCGATAAAAAAAAGTTTATTAGTACAACGTGAAGAGTACTTCAAGAAGTAAATCAAACGCGACATAATTTGATATTCAGAAGTACTCATGAAAACTTTGCACGCCGTTTTAATTTCTCTTATAAACGAGAACATCTCCGGCCCGCATGAATTTTGTATTGCATATAAAGCCTTGGCATTCTTTCTTCTCCAAGCTTTATACTCGGTTTCATTAACTTCAAGTGTTGTAGGTACAGGTCCTTCAACAACCTCCCAGAGATCTTTAGCCAACAAATAAGTTTCAGCCCGCGGTCTCCAATCTTCATAGTTAGTGGGCTTAAGAACTTCTAGAATTACTCCATTCGAGCCAACTGGAGCACCTGCCATTCGATCGAGCTATCAATCTGAAAATTTATCCACTAACGAGGTCAATTCAACCGCTATGTCGAGCATATGTGAAACTAAGAAAAGTAGCTAGAAGTCCTAGAACTAAGGGAAGGTAATATGAGTGAATTCAATTTTAGTACTTACTTAAAAAATGCTGCTGCTTAAGTGCGATCTGGAGTCGGTTTGTGCACAGACAATAGATAGTAACCGGGAACCTGAGATTTATAGAAACAAAAATTGCAATCAGATTTAGACTATAGATACTAAAAAAATCAAAGAAGAAGACATTTCGCTGTACTCAAGAGGTCAATCCTATTTAACCAAAAAAAATAAGAGGTCAATCCTAAAATTGAATTGTTGTGGGGTGGGGGTGGGTCCCAGAATTGCGGCAGATAATATGTGATGTGGCACGATGTATTTGTTCACATTATAGTTGAGTGTGAACTTTCTCACTTTAGCTGTCCACATGATCACATCATTAAGTGGGAATCAATTAAAACAATCCGAATGAATTAAAGCATTTCTAATATTTTCTCCATAATTTCTGTAAAATATAAAAGTAAAAGTCAAAATCTCTAAAAACATTATGCTCAAACTCCAACGGTTTTTACTTTTGACAGATTTATGCATTAATTACACAAATAAAATATTGAAATATTCAATTGCTTCTTTTTTCCTAAAATGCATGCAGAAGACTAAATACCCTGAGCTAATATAACTATATATACAAGATGTTATCGAACTTAGTAGAATCATAGTGATACCCAGTTACTCACATATCTCAATCATGAACTCGAAGAAGAAATAACACCGCAATAGAAGAGTGACTCAATTCTGAAAGCAACTGGTGCAAATCAATGTTTTCTAGTACTCATTCTCCTTTATTGACAATGCAATCACATTAAACACCATGTGATACTTCAAGAAAGCAGAGTTGTCAAATAAGACGAAGAGAAATGGACACCAAATTTACCAATATATTGCTATAAATAATGAAATCTAATCTCAAACGCATACAATCAGAGACACCCATTCTTAATCAAACTCAATAGGGATTTATAGATACTCTATGTTGTTGGATAAGCTCGAATTGTAGCTCCCCAGTCCATACTGACACCCATTTTCCTTTCCACGATATTTTCACTTTCTTGCCACCATTCTCTTTGCTTTCAACACCCAGAGTCCCATCTATCGTGTGATTGGTGTCAGCAATTGCCCCAAACCCAGTGGGGTACCATGGCTGCGTGAGACAAGGAATTTGTCTAACAATCTCCATCTACCCAACCCGATTTGGAGAGAAGAAGATACTTCTTCCGGCCATATTTCAACTCTGACGCTCGGCAGTTTGAAGGTCTGGATCAGATCCCAACGGGACTTAATGCTGGAGACGGCGAGGACATTAAAGTTGTTGATCGACCAGAGAAAAGGGAAAGAATTTGTTGGCCAAGATCGTGACGATCACAATGGAATATTAATCGCGAGGTACCCATGATATTGAGGGAAATGATGTACATGTGGTTGGAAGTCGTGAAAAATAAATGTTTTCTTCTCCAATTTGTTTTGGGTCTTGCTGTAAATTTGTCGAATTTCACTTTCTCTCTCGTCTCTTTCTCTATTTTGAAGAATATGATGCATGATCTGTTAGAATAGAAAAAAACTAAATTTTCTACAAAATCTTTTTTTTTTCTAAAATGTCAAAATTGTTAGAGATGTTCTCACAAAATAAATCACACTGCTTTTAATTTCACCATCCAATCATTCATCATCACAAGCAATGAGACAGAAGGCATTACGCGAAACTTCAACTTTATAGTACTTATTACAAGTGATACGACTCAAGTTAAATGATTCTTGTGGGATTAAATATATGAACAAGTTGGAGTTGGAGTTGGAGAAGAAACACGTTCACATTTTCCTCGATAAAAATAAAAAGAAGATATAATGTTGTTCATCGAGCAACATGTGGTATTACTGTATTAGGCTTATCCTCAACTCGCGTCAGACTTTAATCATATACAAGGCATAGTCGATCTTGTTCACATATTAGTTGACTGAACAAGTCTTTAAGAATGAGTACATACAGTCCCGCTCACCTGTGGGACAAGAATTAAGGGACAAAAAGGGAACATATAATCGCAGCCGTTAGATCTAAGATAAGTAAATTGAATGGATAGAACAACAAAAGTCGATTACAATCAATTTTCTTTGAGTTTCTTTACCTTCTTCCTCCCAGTTTCATCTAATCATCTCATCTCAAACCACCATTTGAATGTTGTGAATGATCGAAGTTGGAGAATTTCTACATATGTAGACTGCACCACCATTTTCTCCAGAATGCTCGAGCCAAAAACTAAAAATCGCAAACCCAACTACGAACTTAATGAGATTGAATTTTCTTTTTAATATGACATTTGAAACAAATTTTGGATGACACAGAAATCTTCTTCTCCATGCAGCCATCTTGATTTTGACAAAACAAAAGAGATCGATTGTGATGTTACGGACATCACCCATTTTCCCATTTGATCGAGATCGAAAGAGATCCAAATCACTGAATCTATCATATATTGTACTGATATTTGATATAATACAATTTTCATACGGTTGAACTTTAGATAATGAGTAGAGAATAAGAGCTTCAGATTTTCATGTTCAGAGTTTTAACAACTATTGATAAGTTTCATAGCATGTGAGAAATTGGGAGGATACATGATGCAGAAGTTATGATGCACGAAAGCTTTACCGGATGTCTGATTCCTGCTTCGGAATCAGAATCGGAAGCAGAAGCGCCCAGAAGCGCGCTTTCGCAAAAAGAAAGTTTTGGAAGCTCTGCGGAAGCGCAAGCTTTGGAATCGAAAGCGTCGTGGAAGCACAAGCTTCTAGATCGAAAGCATCATGGAAGCGCAAAGATTGATGAGTTTTTATGGTTTTCTTCTCTCTTTTCCAGTTCTAATATATCCCTCTTAAAATCTTCATATTCTAAGGACATGATAATTCATGATTATAAATCAAAATCTAGAATTGAATGAAAACTCATAAAACATACAGTTCAAGCCTTGTTCAAGCAGGTTAAATGAGATTTAAGGATTTGTTTGAGCTTTTAGTTTTGTGTGAGACAACAAGTGCATATATTATTATAGATGAGTTTGATTTGGAGCAAGATACTTACTGAAACTAAATGAATGAAAAATCAATGTTGTGGATTTTGGGGCTAGACTAGGTTGAAGATTAGAGAGAGAGAGCGCAAAGTCATTCAGTTTTAGGGCGCACCGCTCATTGCAAAATGTAGATACATATGTTTTTGATTCCACATACTTGATCAGTGTGATTAGAGAGATCATCAGGTGTATGATGGATTGACTGAAAGATGATGCGCATCATTTGTGGCTAGTTACACTATTAGTATCATGTTAGTTATTAAAGTGTTTGTGTTGTTTATTCTAGGCCATTACAAAATGTTTATTAAGCTCAGTTTCTATCATATTGTTCTTCTATAATGTTAGTAATTAATTTGTTGTTTTATATAATATATTTTTAGACATAAATATATATTATTTTATTATGACACTTTCAAAACGTACCAACTTCACAAAAATTTCAAAAAAATCGCTTCTACACTTCCACGTACCCACACCGGATTCCTTGCAGCTTAGTGTAGAAGAAGGAGGAAGAAGATAAAGATAAAGTTGCTTAAAGTTCTCTGTTCAGATAAAGGACTATAACAAAATTGGGTATTAGTCAATTTGCTATTACATCCATTAGATTAACTCCATTAAGATCTAACGGCTGCGGTGATATGGTCCCTTTTTGTCCCTTTATTCATGTCCCGCAGGTGAGCGGGATTGTGAGTAGGGCTGGACTCGGTGCTAAAGGTTCGGTTTATGAGCACTAACCAAAAACCGACATTGAATCTTCGGTTTCATATTTTTCAAAACCGAAACCGAAAAATATATATATAAACCGTGGTTTCGGTTAACCTATAATTTGGTTTGGTTTCGGTTTCATTCGGTTACAAAATCTAATATCATTATTGACATTTCGTACTTGACTAATGAAAAAAAAAATTAAAAGTGAAGGATTAAGCTACAAGTTCAATACTTCAATTAAGATACATTCACCAAATGAATAATCCAAAACTCAAATATTAACTAAACAAAAACATTGTACTTTCCTAAAACACAAGCTAACTAAAATAAACATTAAGCCTCCGGAGCTTCATCATCAGACGTCCAGATTTGTCTTAACATGAGGGCTAGTTGACAAAACCCCTCCAAGCATTACATTACTCTCTGCATGCATGATTGTACACATACAAAAGTCAAAATCACATATCTCTGCATGTATATATTTATTACTAAATATATTTTTTGCATAAGCACCCGATTATATATGTTCACCAAATACGAGCTATAACCTTAGTGTTAGAACAATAGTGATATATTGTATATATAATTTAATAAGTTGAATTATAAATAATTATAAATCAGAAACGAAGAACACGAAAAGAAATTCAACCAAAATACCGAACGATTGGTGATGGAAGAACTAGTCGAGACGTGTGTGATACCACACTGTCCTTAAGACATTTACGCCTCCTCTACCGGTGCAAGGATGCTTGGCGCTTGTCTCCCAGGATATAACGACTAAACAATTCTAGAAATTTGCACTACTAACTAGAACCTTCAACGAACTCGACATGTACCTCTTTCTATCACCAGAGAAAAGCTAAGAACTTTGAGAGTGAGAGAGGATTATATTTCGAATGGATGATTTTACAATGAAATGATGGTGGCTATTTATACAGTGAGGATTTGCAATCAGCAATGAATAAGATGGCTGTTATAGAAATCAAAAGATCATAACATATATGAGTTACATATGTTACAAGCACTGATTTCAATTCTGTTATAATTCTCCATAACACACAATAACACAGTTGTTAGAAAAGAAGAATTTGAACAGTCAAGAGAATTTTAAAAGTCAAAACTGAATTTTCGGAAATGCAAAAAGAATTTGTGTTCCGACCCTCAATTCAGTGTTGCATTCGTGTCCACAGGTCGCACGGGCATACACGAGTTTCCCTTGTGACCTGTGATTTGCACCCCCCTGCGCGTGAGCGAGAGGGTATAAGGGGGCTTACACACTTTACAATCCTTACACAATGGATTCTATATAATGTCTTTTCAACACTTCTCTTTTCCAATATGGGAGAAACATTTTCCCCTCATTCTAAGTAGCCATCTTTGAGTGACAATTTCTTAGTCACTCACAAACCAAATTACACAAATAAACATATGATCTTGTAGCCCTCATTATGGAGAACTCAAATATATGTTCATCTTTGATTAATTATAAGTTTAAATTAATTAAATTAATCAATTATAATTTGGTTTTAAATGGTTTATTAACTATTTTTCCAACAAATTCCCCACATGAATGAAATTGGCCACCAAAGACTCGATAGAATTTAGTGATAGATTTCTACGGTTAAGACCTGCATAGGATAGGTAGGTTTGACACTTTGAACCTTCCCTTATGAAAGTATGCTTACTTTGCTAACTAAATAGTAGACGCGATGTCTTTGAACTATTCGTCATTTGTGTAAATGATGACATACTTCACACATGAGTCTCCCTAGTACACTTCGGTTCTCATTTTTGTGCCCATTTTGGCCATGGAACACACGTCTGGTTCTGCAAGTAGTTTGATAGGAGTTATGCCCTCATTAACTCCCCTAGAAGTGGCCCCACTTCTCTCTTGCATAGGTGATCTCTTAATTAACAGTAACCCGCATTACTCTGCTCGATTTCTTGACGCATAAGGATCATTAAAAGTTTTAGCTTAACCTCATCCTTACGGGTATCACTGTTTTTCATCATAGGAATGGACTTGGGGAACTCCCCACAGTGATCCGAACTCATCGCCACAATTTGATTTTCCCTTTTGAACCTAGATCTTGGGATCACCAGTCAGCTAGGTTGAGTATCCATTGTAGAGATTTTTAATTTCCAATGGGCTTTAGTCCCATTCCCTTCGATGATTTTTCAACTAACTCTCTGTTTAACCCTTTGGTTAAAAGATCAGCAATATTATCCTTAGACTTTACATAGTCTATAGAGATAATTCCAGTTGAGAGTGGTTGTCTAATGGTATTATGTCTTCGACGAATGTGTCTAGACTTACCATTATACATCTTGCTCTGTGCCCTGCTAATTACAGATATACTATCACAATGTATACCAATCGCAGGCACATGTTTTGTCCATCTAGGAATGTCTTCTATGAACTGGCGTAACCATTCTGCTTCTTCCCCACATTTGTCTAGTGCTACAAACTCAGATTCAATTGTGAATCTAGTTATAACTGTTTGTTTTGAGGACTTCCAAGACACGGCTGCACCCCTAGCATAAATACATATCCGCTAGTAAACTTTGAGTCTTTCATGTCAGATATCCAGTTCACATCAGTGAACCCTTCTATAACAGCTGGGTATGATGTGTAGTGCAACCCATAGGTACGAGTATACCTTAGGTATTTGAGTACTCTTCCAATTGCTTGCCAATGCATAGCTCCAGGATTACTCGTGTACCTACTTAGCTTATGAACCGCATAAGCTAGATCCGGTCTTGTACAACTTGTTAAGTACATTAGACTCCCAATTATTCTTGAATACTCTAATTGAGAAACACTTTCACCTTTATTCTTAGACAAATGTAGATTCATATCTACAGGAGTTCTGACAATTCCAAAACCTTCCTTGTCAAATTTCCCAAGAATATTATCCACATAGTGTGTTTGACTCAACACAAGCCCTTCTGATGTTCTCGTAATTTTAATTCCTAAAATGACATCAGCAAGTCCCAAGTCTTTCTTGTCAAACTTAGAATTCAACATGTCTTTAGTGGACTTTATCATCTTATTGTTGCTCCCAACAATAAGCATATCATCCACATACAGACATAGAATGATATATCCATTTTCAGTGTCTTTGACATATACACACTTATCACCTTTATTTATTCTAAATCCACTGGTGATCATGGCATTATCAAATTTCTCATGCCATTGTTTTGGTGCTTGTTTTAAGCCATATAATGACTTAACCAATCTGCACACCTTCTTACTCTGAGAAGGAGCAGAAAAACCTTCTGGATGTTCCATGTAGATTTCTTCTTCTACATCTCCATTTAGGAAAGCCGTCTTTACATCCATTTTGTGTACTTCAAGTTTGCGCAACGCTGCAATTGCAAGTACCATCTGTATGGAGGTTATTCTCGTCACAAGAGAATAAGTGTCAAAATAATCCAAACCCCTTCTTTTCCCTATAACCTTTAATAACAAGTCTAGCTTTGTATTTGTCTATTGACCCATCAATTTTTAATTTCTTTTTGAAAATCCACTTGGAAGTCAAAGGCTTACACCTAGGTGGCAAATCCACTAATTCCCAAGTTGATTTTGGATGATAGAGTCAACCTCACTTTTGATTGCTTCTTTCCACAGAGGACCATCAGTAGAGCTTACTTCCTCTTTGAAGGTACGGGGATCACCTTCAACCATATATGACAAGAAGTCAGGTCCATAGGATTTTGCGGTTCTTGCCCTTTTACTTCGTCTAGGTTTAACATCAGCCTCAGACTCATATTCAGACCCCGACTCAGATTCTTGATCCTGAGCATCATCAGTTTCGGCTCGGTTGTCTTCACGTGCCCGTTTAGAAGAATTAAATTCCTCTCTAGACTTCCGTGGAAATACATTTTCAAAGAAATATGCATTTCTCGATTCCATTATCGTATCCTTATGGATTTCAGGAATATTCAAATCGTGGACTAGGAATCGATAAGCCGAACTGTTATGTGCATATCCAATAAAGATGCAATCAACCGTTTTAGGTCCATTCTTCACCTTTTTAGGTTTAGGAATTTCTACTTTTTCCAAACATCCCCAAACTTTTAAGTATTTGTAAGATGATTTTCTCCCTTTCCATAACTCATATGGAGTTTTCTCTTTTTTGGGCACCTTATTTAAAAGGTAATTTGCTGTGAGAATCGCGTCTCCCCACATGTTGGGTGACATCCCAGAACTAAGTAGCATAGAATTCATCATATCCTTTAGAGTACGATTTTTGCGTTCTGCTACACCATTGGATTGTGGTGAGTATGGAGCAGTCCTTTGATGTATAATCTCATTCTGAGCACAAATCTCAGCAAATGACGATTCGTACTCACCCCTTCGGTCACTTTTTAGTGCCTTGATTTTCTTGGTTGAGTTGGTTCTTAACCTCATTTTTATAGAGAATGAACTTCTCTATGGCTTCACTTTTGCATTTTAGCAAATACACATTGCAATATTTCGTGCTATCATCTATGAAGGTAATAAAATATTTATTATTCCCTCTAGATAATGTTGATTTTTAATCACACACATCTATATGAATGAAATCAAGGGGTTCACTGTTTCTTTCAACACTTTGAAAAGATGATCTAGTCAGTTTAGCCTCTACACAAGTTTCACACTTATGTTTTGAATCAATTTGGAATTTTGATAAGTGTTCCATGTTAATTAACTTTCGCAAAGTATCATAATTAACATGTCCTAGTCTACCATGTCATAAATTGGAAGACTCAATCATGTAGGTGGAAGTAGAAGCTTCATTCATTTTCTTGATCAAAGTCATTACATTCATTTTGATCATCCAACCCGATACATAGCCCTTATCTACAAACATTCCATTCTTAGATAAAACAAGCTTATCAGACTCTATTACTATGCGGAACCCATGAGAGTTCAACATTGCACCAGAAATTAGGTTCTTGCGGATCTCCTGAACATATAGGACATTGTTCAGAGTCAACTCCTTTTCAGAGGTCATCTTCAGAATCACCTTTCTTTTCCCCTTGATGACGGAGGTTGCAGAGTTCCCCATGTACAGAATCTCCCCATCCTCAGATGGTTTGAAGGTGCAGAACATCTTCTTATCAGCACAAACATGTTTGGTGGCTCCAGTGTCCATCCACCATTCCTTGGGGTTTGAATCCATCATGTTCATCTCAGATATCATGCAACAGAGGTTCATGTCTGCAACATCCTGAGTGACAGCTTCAATCAGGTTTGCCTCCTTCATTTTGTTCCTCTTCGGTTTGTTGCAGTCGACAGACTTATGACCAGTCTTGTCACAGTTGTAGCACTTGCCTTCAAACCTTGGCTTCTTGGAGATGCCTCTTTTCGGCCCCAGCTTGGACCCTTGATACTTGCCTTTCTTGTTTTTGGAACCTTGAACATGTTCCATCATGTTTGCCTTGGCAGAGACGCCATTGATCCATGCTTTCTTTTCAGATCCTCGGTTGTCTTCGTCAATGCGAAGCCTAACCTCTAGATCCTCCATGGTCATTTCCTTTCGCTTGTGCTTCAAATAATTCTTGAAGTCCTTCCAAGCAGATAGTAACTTTTCAATAGCACATGCCACTTGAAAACTTTCACCTAGCTGCATTCCTTTAGCGTGAATCTCATGCAGGATTAGCTGAATCTCAGAGAATTGACTCATCACGGTCTTTGAATCCACCATTTTATAATCAAGGAAGTAGCCCACGATAAACTTCTTGGCGTCAGCATCCACGGTCTTATATTTTTTCTCCAAGGATTCTCATAGCTCCTTTACCGTTCCCATGTTAATGTACAAATTATACAATGAGTCGGTTAGACCATTCATGATATAATTCCTACATAAGTAGTCAGAATTATTTCATGCATTCACAACAGCAATCTTTGCTTGATTCCCATGGTCATCTTCCTTGAACTCAGGAGCATTCTCCGACAAAAGTCTTGCCAGATTCAGAGTGGTCA
Organism: Argentina anserina; assembly: GCF_933775445.1. Taxonomy (NCBI): domain Eukaryota; kingdom Viridiplantae; phylum Streptophyta; class Magnoliopsida; order Rosales; family Rosaceae; genus Argentina; species Argentina anserina. The sequence goes on from NC_065875.1 coordinate 6,663,240, forward strand.
GATAAAACATCATCTTTTGTTGCCACCTCTTGAAATGCAAACCGTTGAACTTCTCAGTTTTTTCCCCATGGGATACTGAGACAGGTACAACGGGGGCAACATGCACAGTTGGCACCAAAGGTCCATTTCCATTTCCAGAATTTTCTCTGTTAGTCATTTTCGGAAACTGAAACACACACACAAGGTGTAAGTTTTCTTGAAAATTTATATAAAAATATTGAATACAAATTATATAAGCAATATAAAAAATAAACGTCTTAAGATTGTTAGAACAATAGTGATATATTGCATATATAATTCAATAAGCTGAATTATAAATAATTATAAATCAGAAACGAAGAACACGAAAAGAAATTCAACCAAAATACCAAACGATTGGTGATGGAAGAACTAGTCGAGACGTGTGTGATACCACACTGTCCTTAAGACGTTTACGCTTCTTTTACCGGTGCAAAGATGCTTGGCGTTTGTCTCCCAGGATATAACGACTAAACAATTCTAGAAAGTTGCACTACTAACTAGAACCTTCAACGAACTCGAAAGGTACTTCTTTTCTATCACCAGAGAAAAGCTAAGAACTTTGAGAGTGAGAGAGGATTGTGGTTCGAATGAATGATTTTACAATGTAAGGATGGTGGCTATTTATGCGATGAGGATTTACAATCAGCAATGAATAAGATGGCTGTTATAGAAATCAAAATATCATAACATATATAAGTTACAAGCACTGATTTCAATTATGTTATAATTCTCCATAACACATAATAACACAGTTGTTAGAATTTGAACAGTCAAGAGAATTTTAAAAGTCAAAACCGAATTTTCGAAAATGCAAAAAGAATCTGCGTTCCGACCCTCAATTCGGTGTTACATTCGTGTCCGCAGGTCGCACGGGCATATACGAGTTTCCCTTGTGACCTGGGATTTGCACCCCCCTGCGCGTACGCGAGAGGGTATAAGGGGGCTTACACACTTTACAATTCATACACAATGGATTCTATATAAAGTCTTTTCAACACTTCTCTTTTCTAATGTGGGACAAACACTTTTCCCTCATTCTAAGTAGCCATCTTTGAGTGACAATTTCTTATTCACCCACAAACCAAATTACACAAACAAACATATGATCTTGTAGCCCTCATAATGGAGAACTCAAATCTATGTTCATCTTTGATTAATTATAAGTTTAACTTAATTAAATTAATCCATTATAATTTGGTTTTAAATGGTTTATTAACCATTTTTCCAACACTTAGCTCCCAATTCTCGGTTTGATTCAGTTTCCATCGGTTTTCTGAAAGCATATGACCGATAACCGACACCAACTGCTCTGTTCGATTTGGTTTCCGACACTGATGCAACGCTTCCATCTAATTTCATTTTCTCGGTTTCGGTGCGATTTAGTTATGACCGGTTTCAGTTTTTTCGGTATCATAAAGTCCAGCCCTAATTGTGAGTACATATATGGTACTGGTGAGACAATGATCGAGTAATTCTAGCTAGTATAAGCTCGGCTTTGATTTTTTAGTCATTAATCGATCACATGGCTCTTTTCACTTTACACCATAGAGCTAATATTAATCTCTCAAATAGGAAAAAAATTTAAGTGCTCCCAGAGAACCACATGGCAATGTCCAGTAGTCTTCCTCACCTGTTATATTTTGACACATGGATTTATTATACCAAAATTATAATTTTATATATTTTTATTATTTGTGAAATGACTTTCATGAGTATTGATAATTTTGAACTCGAATTTCGGGTTTAGAGTTTAGGGTTTTAGAGTTTAGGGTATTAGAGTGTATGGTGTAGGGTGTATGGTGTAGGATTTTAGAAAGAAATCTAAAATAGTTTTTGATAAAATAGATTAAAATATAATTTTTTAATTAAATCATAAGTGTCAGATGATGATTGGAAATAAGTACCACTGGACATTACCACATAATTCTCCGGAAGAACTGAAAAATTCCTCCTCAAATAGAGTAAGAAGATGATCCCACAAGAATATGAGCAATATCAATTTGATTTTTTTATTTTATTCAATCAATTTTGTCTATTTTATTTATTAAAAAATTGAGATACACTCAATATATAAGAGCCTTAAAGTTAAATCCATAACCAACCGGAAACTTGCACTAAGGTGGAAGGGAACACATTGCTATAATTCAATCACTGCCATTCATTTGATCTAACTATTTTCATGGCACTAACTTCAATACTAACAATGTTAAAAGAATAAAACAAAACACAAGTAGTCAACATAGGAAAAAACACAATAAAAAGTAAAAACACACAAAGATTTTACCAAGGGTATCAGAGACGATTTAATAGACGTGTAGCTCTAGCCTTGCCGTCGTAGCCGGATTTCATGTCCTCGGGTTGGACAGGGTTTCGCTTATGCCAGATCAATCGAGGTTAACTCATAATGGTTATATGTTATTTCAACCCCTCGAACAACACTTAATCCAACTTATGTCGCCTAATATGTGTCGTCTGAATGCATAATTGGTCTAGTGATCTATCAAACACCAACTTTCTGAAGGACTGAGTACATCGAAAAGTAACATAGAGAGCGACCATTTTTATAGATCAAAATTAGAGAACAGAACATAACCAAGAGTGAACATACAAAATGCTGGGCTTTTTGCTGAGAGAAGGAGAAAGAATAAGGTGGGGATAGACTTAAATAGGAAGAGGTAGAGTCATATTGGGTTTGCGTGCGTTATTAATCTTAATTTATTTTTAATTTACAAATTAACCACACTTAACCAGAATTAAGTTTGGGAGATACATGTGACATGTGGTGATTTTAATAGGTGGCACATATTTGACACATGTAGTTTGGGCACAGATTTTTTTTTGGTCAATTTTTGGGCACAAATGATGTGCTTCCATTTTGGCACATGTTCCCCATCTTTCTCCAAAATCCAATCTCTTCCTCAAACACCTAAACCCAGAAACTATTCAAGCAAACATAATATCCAAACCCAAGCAAATTCAAACCGTTGTTGTATTGTTATGTCTTGCGTAGGATTTAAACTCTAAATTTTTCAAAACCCATAAGGGTAGTGAAATTTACATTCTAAATTTTATAATCCACACTCCGACTTTCATTTTTTTTGGTAATTTTTTTATAATAAGACAAAAAATAATTTTATTAAAAAAATTAGAGTATGAATTGTAAAATTTGAAGTGTAAATTTTAGCTTCCACCCATAATTGCTTAATTGTGGTTTGGTTCTAAGGGCAAGAATATAGCTTCGCATCTCGAAAGTTGCTAACAACAGCACCCCAACCATTTGTTGCTTTCCCCAATGCTAAAAGTCAAAATGATGATGCTCTATCCTTCAGCCAAAACCCACTTAATTGAAAAATGGGGTAATATTCGGTTAACTCATATACTTCGTGTGAGTTTTATTCTTAATCTTGGAGGAATTCTAAATTTGACCAAAATATTAACCAACAATCAGACGCAGTGGCGGTTCTTGAAACACTAATGTAAAATATATTCAGAGGGGTCAAAATTTCCAAAGGGGCCAATATATATCAACTTTTGAATTAAATGTTGATTAATACACAATTATACCATATATATAAAATATAATGTTATCATTATTATACACAATTATATCTTAATTATACACAATTATACCATAATTATAGTAATTTACAATAATCACACATAATTATATCATAATTAAAAAGAATTAGTACTGCCCCGATGTTATGACTAATTGTTCATGCATAAACACTAATCACTATGTATTTATATATAATTACAGATATAATCATATCAAAATTATATAAACTGCAAAATCACTAATCACTATGTATTTATATATAATTACTGATATAATCATATCATAATTATATATACTGCAAAATGAAGTCGAGTTGCCAATCAAGTTGATCATATAATAAATTTGTTTCTGATTAGCGTCGCACTTCATAAAGTCACGCCTCTAGTACTATTTAATCAAGTCGTCAAATTGTCTTTTTTCATTTGCATGCCAACCTTTACCAATCTGATCTTCTCTCTCCCACACACGGCAGCTCTCCAGTTCCCCATAAATGATTTGCTCATTTGCTGGCTTCCAATGTACGAGTACATGTATATCATCAAATTTCTTTTCTTTGCGTATCAAAAAACTATATATATATATATATATATTATTTTTTTATAAATTTAAAAAGACTAACCACGTGTATTTATGGAAGACAAATTATAAAATTATCATTTTGTTATAAGAAAATCAACACTAATATGTCAATTATAAAAATGTCAACTTATGTAAAATTATTTAAAAAATCAAAGTTATGTTCAATTAAACTATCAACTAAATTTAACTATGCATCACATCGTCATTAGAATGATGTCAAACACTTGTTTAAATATTGTACTTAAATAGATCTATTGACATGAAATTGTTCTACCCCTACAATAGAGAGAACACCGACACAAACGCTCGTCACACTGTCGTCGGCAACCTTGACATGAATGCTGAAGCAGTTAAAGAGTGTATTTGACTTAAGTCGATCATTCATTATATTCGTGATTTTTTGTGGATTAGTGTCTACAATCTTCTGAGTTCAATCAATCAGAAAGAACAAATTTAAGGAAAAAATATATATTTATTTCATAATAGTTAACAGAGTTCTTAATGGGGTGTTAGATCATTGAATACATGTCAAACTCTCATTCTTGGCACATGGTTGGCACATGAGAAATGGGCACAAGTGATGTGTTCCCAACAAGATAATATTAGTTACATTGAGCATAATAAGTTAGGATTTATTAAAGGTGACAACACAACATATTTCGCCTAAGTTCTCCTATCATGTGCAACAACATAAACATCTGAACATCAAGATCAATCAAGTGAGTTAAGTTGCAAATGTCACATATCTGTTCACTAAGTTTTTGCTCAAATTTACTTTTGTGAGACATGTGAGAAGCATGTTTCACATTCCATTGTCAAAGTTTTAAAGTTTGGTAGACATCAGGAGGAGTCTACATTGATCACATGTTGATATCAAATGTTGCATATTTGTTGTGCTCTTTTTCCATTCGATCCAACTTTAATTTTTCATCCAAAAGTTTTTGATTTGTTTGGCAAGATTTTTACCGAGGAAACGTCAGTACACTATATAACTAAGGCATGCAAGATGCAACACAAGGCGAATGTTTTAAGAGATTTAGTATTCCACATTTATGTGTCTTACCCTATTTAGATTTTCTATTTGAATAGATAAATTAGAATCATTCGAGATTTTGTATTTATAATACTTATATTAAGACTCTTTTATCATTTAATAAAATATTCGTTATTTAAAACATGATTAATTTCGAATTTCCTGAATTACAAGATTAATTTATATATTATATTTAGAGTCAACTGAAATTAGCATTGGCACATGCTTAACACTACAAGATACATGGAACCGTTATATCTGATCGATGAATACCTTAGATCCGGAAACCTCTTGCATGTGCTTAATAATGGTATTTAGGCATGCCAACAGGGATCACGTACCATTGATGACATCTCTAGATGACATAACGAATCTTACGGTCATACATTATAACACAAAAGATATATGATGTAGATGATAAGATTACGTTACAATTTTTGTTTAAAGGAGACTTGACTGCTGAATAAAACTTTCTTTAAAAAAAAAGACAATAAGGGCGCTTTCCACTTCGTGTCTAGATACCTAGAAGGTAGTGGCGATCCATGTATACACAACCTAGTTTAGCCAGGAGAAGGCGTCTGAAGCTTTGATTATTACCTTGCCCAGGATATAGGAAATACTAGAGAACTGATGTCTTCTTCTTCTTCTTCTTTTTTTTTTTGCAATTTCTTTAGTTTTGTTCTCACTACCAGAAAAAAACACTTAGGCTAGGAAAAGGAAAAATCTTCGTCACCTAAGACTTTGTTAGACGACACAATAATTCTCGCCTCTTAAGAAATAATTTTCGTCGCCTGGATAGGTGATTAAACGACGCAAAATAGCTTTCGTCATCTAAGTAGTTAGTTCGGCGACGACAGAGCATTTCCTCCCCTAAATAGTCTGTTAAGCGACGAGAGAGGATTTTCTCGTTTAAGAATATGCTTTTTACACGACAAACAAATTTTTTTGTCGTGTGCTTACGGCTTAAACGACGAATATGCTTTTGTCTCCTAAGGTATTTCTTAGGGGACGAATGAAAAGTCTTAAGGGAGGAAAATGTTCCTAACCTAAGTCTTCAATAATGACTATAAGTGCAGGTTCTGTTTCCAGATCGTGAAAAAAAAGGAATGAACATGATAATTTTCTCCCACACAAATTTCCGGCGATTTTCAGTGTTAGATGTTCAATTCTTCAAATCGGGTTTATCCTCAGCTTAGTCTATCATTACCCATCGGATTCTAACTTGGTATCTTCTCTTTCTCATTCTTTCTTACCATATCATCCATTTTTCTAATTAGTACTATTCCTTGAACAATACCAGGCATATATTGATTGCATTTTTGTGTGATTATGTTATTTGTGTGTATTAATTATACATACTCATTCTTGATTGTTGTGAAGTTATATTGATTTGTGTAGAATTTTTTAAATTTATGTTATTTAATTATGAATTAAGTTAAATTAGTTAATATAAAGAATTGTTTTTGTATTATGAAATTTATGTTATTTAATTTATGATTTGTTATATATATATATATATATATATATATATATATATATATATATATATATATATATATATATATATATATATATATATATATATACTACTCCTTAGAAATCTCGTTTAAGAATCATATATAATTTTTGAATTGTCCTATTTCAAGAGCACAAGACTTTGATTCACATTTCGTATAATTCTTGAGTATTCGATTTTGATCGTGCATGGGTATATATATTTTGATAGGGTCTCCCAATATTGTACCTTATGTGCATCTAGCTAGGTATAGATATTTGTGCACTTGGAAACTATAGGGAGATGCTGTCAAAATTTTCCGAGGACTAAAATCGAATATTTAAAAATTATACGAAATATGAAAAAATGTGTTGTGCTCTTGACTGGGATTAGGACCCTAACTGGAGGCATAAGGTGATGAACAAGATCAAAGAAAATACAATATTTTGTATTTGTGACACTTGATTTGTGATTATTTGTTGTATCTCTCATATGTAATTAACAGGATATGGACAAAGACAAGAGTTGGATACATTTACCAAAGGAGAGCATTGAGTACCAACAAGGAGTCCTTGATTTTCTACAGTTTGTACATGAACATGGTGATGGAAAGAAACAACATAGGTGTCCGTGCTTAAAATGTCTCAATACCAAGTGGAAGACTATAAAAAAAATGTATGACCACCTAAGTAACAATGGTATAATGCGTAGTTATACAACATGGAGTAAGCACGGCGAAGTAGCTGATCATGAACCTACTTATGACAGAACATCTGGTGGTAGTTTCGAGCCTGATCATTTGAACCCAGCTATAAACATTCTACATGACAGTTTTCCTACATTTGCTCCAACGCATGAGGAAGATGCAATTTATGATACAACTACTGACACAGTTCATGTGCTTCCGTACACCAACACTCATGATTATGATAAGTATACTAGACTGCTTGCACGAGTTCAGATTCCACTATATGATGGTAGTCCTCAGACTGTTTTGGGGACCATTTTGTCACAAATGCAGCTTAAAGTGAAGAACAGGTGGTCAAATGAGGCTTTTGACAATATGTTGAAGAATGTTAAGAATATGCTTCCTCAACCAAACAATCTCCCTGATAGTTATTACAAGGTGCACAAGATTTTGGGTGACCTTGGCCTGGGCTATGATAAAATCCATGCGTGCAAGAATGATTGTGTTCTGTTTTACAAAACGAGAGCAGAGCTTGATGAATGTCCAATATGCTTCGAGTCGAGGTGGAAGGAAGGTACAGTTAAGGAAAACAGTGTTCCAGTAAAGGTGCTTCGTCATTTCCCTTTGATTCCGAGGCTAAAGCGTTTGTATATGTCTAGACACACTTCAAGTGAAATGAGATGGCATGGGGAAAGAAGGGTAGATGATGATACTTTGAGACACCCTGCAGATGGCGAGGCTTGGAAAACCTTTGATAGATCATTCCCTGATTTTGCAGCAGATGTTCGAAATGTAAGACTCGGGCTTGCAACAGACGGATTCAATCCCTTTGGAAGTATGAGTTTGGCTCATAGTACATGGCCTGTTATTCTTGTGTCGTACAACCTGCCTCCTTGGATGTGTATGAAGAAGGAATTTAGTATGATGTCTTTGTTAATTCCTGGTCCTAAGTCTCCTGGAAAGTGTTTAGATGTGTATATGGAACCATTGATCGATGAGTTGTTAAAATTATGGGAAAATGGAGTCCTTACTTTTGACAGGCACAGTGGAAGTTCATTCATTATGAGAGCAGCAGTTATGTGGACTATAAGTGATTTTCCTGGTTATGGGATGTTGTCGTCTCAAGCTGTGCATGGGTACAAAGCATGTCCGGTCTGCTTGAATGAAGTTCATTCTGATTGGCATGCTGGGAAGGTGTGTTACTTGGGTCACCGAAGATGGCTTCCAATTGACCACTCGTGGCGGCAGGATGCAGAAGGATTTGATGGCACAGTCGAGTTTCGTACTAAACCCCGAGTGTGGTCTGGTGATGAAATTTTGGAGATGCTGAACTCATTTGATTTTGGAGTGTTGAGTGGTGATCCTGCTATAACGGGAACAACTCGCCCAGATGATATGATGTGTTTTACACACAAAAGTAGATTCTATGATTTACCTTATTGGTCGAAATCAGTATTGAGACACGCCCTAGATGTCATGCACATAGAGGGGAATGTAGCTAATATCATTATGGGAACAACTCTTAGTCTTAAATACGGTAATAAGGATACTGTGAAAGCGCGCGAGGATCTAAAGAAGCTACGAATACGAGAACATTTGTGGCCAATAAAGAAGGGGTCAGTGACGAAATTACCTCTTGCTCCTTACACTGTGCATCCAACTTTGAAGAGACATGTATTCATCTGGTTTAAAGGAGTAAAGTATCCTCATGGGTATGCAGGTAATATATCTCGGTGCATTAGAGAGCGAGAAAATAAGTTTTGCGGATTGAAGACTCATGACTGTCATGTTTTGTTGCAACGACTTCTTCCAGTTATAATTCGACCCTATTTGCATCCAGATGTGGTGGAACCTATAATAGCACTCTGTCGGTTCTTTCAAAAGCTATGCGCTAAAGAGCTCAAGAAGTCAGAAGTTCTTATATTGAAAGAAGACATTGTGTACATCTTGTGCAAATTGGAGCGGGTTTTTCCGCCCGCTTTCTTTGTCATTATGATCCACCTGATGGTCCATCTTCCTGAACAAATCTTGCTTTCTGGTCCAGTACACTGCACCTGGATGTACCCCCAAGAAAGGTGCAAATCTTTACATCATTTTTTATGCCCTTAATTACACTTCACAACAACACTATATATACTAATTGTGTAATTTCAGACAACTGGGGCAGTACAAAAGATTATGTAAAAGCAAGAGTAACCCAGAAGGATCAATAGCGGAGTCATACATTGCAGATGAATGTGTGATCTATTGCAACTTATATCTCCAAAATAATGATGGGGCGGAATCTTCAACCATGGCTAGTACCAGACAACACTTCAATCTTTCAGTTGTTTCAGGAGAGGTACGACACTTTGGTACTTTACCAAATTTTGAGAGATTAAGTGATCCTGAGCTAGCTGAAGCTCATTGGTGTGTACTACAACACTGCAAAGAAGCTCAGTATTTCCTTGATGAGCATTTGAAGCTCATTAAAGCCAATCCAAGAGATCGGAGGCCTAACGTGACACATAAAAGAAAGTTTCCTGATTACTTTCTAACATGGGTACGTTTATTCACAAGCTTGCAAAATAATTGTCCATTTTAATAATTTCACTTTTAATGTATTTATTACACCATTTTGTAGATGAGAAGCCTAAGACAACAGAATAGTGAATGGTGCACACCCGAATTGTACCATTTGGCATGCAAGCCAAAACACCACAGTGTACATGCGGGATGTTTTGTCAACGACGTGAAGTTTGTAACACTTCAACGAGATATAAACCACAAAACCCAAAACTATGGGGTCATGGTACATGGGGACAACTTTCCCTACTACGGAGTGCTACTTGCCGTTGTCGAGTTAATGTATGGAAATATGAGCGTTGTACTGTTCAAGTGTAAATGGTTCAATACTAATCCGAATGTGCCAAGGAGTACGAAGATGGATTATGGTATGTTATCAGTGAATACAGAGACAAGCTGGTACGACACTGAGCCGTTTATTCTCGCCACCATGGCAAAACAAGTGTTCTATCTTGATGATCCTAAAGCTGGCCCTCCTTGGAAAGTAGTTAACTTTATGTCACATAGGAATATATGGAGTGAGACCACACTTTCTGGCGGTGAAGAACTTGATGATGAAGAGGACAACGATGAAGTTCATGAACCATATCAAGAGCCTTCCCCATCTCAAATATGTGGTTTAGATGATATTCGCATCAACAACCACTTACACTTCGTGCAAGGAGATCAATTCATCACAATCCCAAACGAATCTACATCTCAAAATAGGCAGGGAGACCATGGTGCCATTGATGAAGGAAATTATGCTTCAGAAGACGACATCTTTAATGAATCGTACACAACGGAATCAGAGGCAAATGATACAGAAGATGAGGATTGGAATGAAGACAATTAATTAACGACTTTATTTTCTTTTTTCAATATTAATTAAGTGTAATAATATTTAAAACCCTTAATATTATATATGAATGTTTTAGTATACACTAGAGTGATGATTAAAACTAATGCAACAAAACTTACTAATCCGTTAGAATCAATTAACGGCAGTCGACTCGAATCCACAAGACTAAGGTTTCTCATACAACCATAAGATCAGAGGTGACTTAAATACTAAAATGAAACCCTAGGGTGCTAATATAAGCCTAATCAAACCCATGGGTTAAAATAAAATAAAATCCAAACAAAAACAAAATCCAAAATAATTTCGGAAAACACTAAAAGCTGATTTTGAGGGCCTAAACGACCTCCGATGCCCGAAAAAGCACACATGTCGTGGCAAAGCTACGAGTTTGATTTCTGGCGCCGTTCCCTTTCCGAAAAGGTATAATTCACCCTATTCTGAGCTCGTCACCTATACATGAACAGTACCGGCAAACTTAGCCGACGAACAATTACATTTTCGTAAGCTATGTGGCCAAAATATTTGGCGGTTTAATTTCCCCCATTTTTTTTGGGGCGAAAATTTATACTTGGCTAGATAGATCAAAACCCCTAATATATCACACTTTCATCCTCACTTCGACTCTTTCTCTCTCTCATTCTCAAAATCCCCAAAACCTTATCGCAACACATCATTTCAGAACCCAGCAACTAAATCGATCACCTCCATCGACAAGCTAATGAAGGTCGATCCTGTCACCTCCAACCCAAATCTTTGAATCGAAACCTGCACCCAATCTTTGAATCAAATCGATTTCAAGGAGAGTCTACCAGAGAAGGTAAAATCTTATAATCGATTTCTTATTTCTTATCAGGGAGAGTCTATCATTGGGTTGTTGTTCTTTCTTCCATATATTCTTTGTTGTTCAAGAGGCTTTAAGTAGGGCTACACGTTTGGAAGAGGAAGGCCGAGAGACCAAAGAGCGACTCACACGAGCCGAGCAAGAGGCCCGAGAAGCCAAGGAAGACGCCCAAAAGGCTAAGGAGAAGAATCTAGAGGCCATGGAGCGTATCAAGCGTTTGGAGGAGATGTGGACTGCAAGCAATCCATCTCAACCAATTACAAACTCCCTCAGTGGTGGTGGTAGCTAACTAGTGTCATAGACTCTATCCTTGGCATTTTTGTTAATAGTTGATTAGGGAAGCTGCATCTGCATCATAACAGTGAAGAGTATGTGTTTTCATTCATACATTGTAATCAAATGTCAGCAGATTCCTTCCTTTTGTATATGACCTAGGATAAAACTTGTTAACTACTTATATATTACCTACTTTGTATGAACAAATATATTTATAAATTAAATATTAAGTAATTTGTTGTGCTCTTTATTTATACATTAAATTTAGTAATTAAACAATTTATATGATACATGAGGTTTTTAATAGTTTCGTCGCCTAAGCAAACAAGCTTACCTCACGAAAAGCAAAATTCCGTCGTCTCAAAAATAGTCTCTTAAAATTTTACATCACGAACAATTTCGTCGACTTAAATTCAAAATGACCACTATATTCGTCACCTAAGTGTAGATCTTCTCGTCATAATAGATCTTAGAAGACAAACTTATTCGTCAAGTAGATATAAACAGGACGAAAGAGTTGTCGTCGGCTAATTTTCTACTTAGACGACGAATAAGATACAGTGCCTCGTCTAAGACGTTACACGACCCACCTAAAGCGACGATTCTAAGGCGAGGAAACTTTCGTCCCCTAAGTTCTTTTGTCAGGCCTATGTGTGCTTAGGTGACGAAATAATTTCCTCCCTTAAGTCATTTATTCTGGTAGTGTCTTTATCTTCTTGTTTTGGAACGTTCTTTCACGATGATTTATTCTTTCTTTTGTCTGAGTTTGATGAACTAGTTTTCTCTATATGAGGAAAATTTCTGGATTTGCCGCTGTTTTTAGAGTTTCAAGGTTTTGAGTATTCCAACTGACCGACAGCATGTCCAGTGACGTTGTCGTCAGACGGGGATTAAAAGTGGCCAGTTGGTGGTCATACGTGGTAGACCGATGGTGGTGAAACAAGGAAGGGATCCTATCACGAGGACATATAGAGATGTTGCTGCTAGATTGGAGTTGTGGGGGTGTTGCTCTCTCAAGGACCTTGGTCATCAAACATGAGCGACTCGCTAGTTAACACGTGGCGGCGAGTGGACTTGACACGACCCGCCTCAAATAACGACATAATATTTAGGGTAAGTCGTGCGAGGACCACTATCTCATGAAGTATACTAAAATTTAGGCATAATCTCTTTTGAAAGTAGCCAACTATAACTTCACAAAAACAACAACTAATGTTAAATGAAAAAAATGAAAATAGGGAAAGGTAGAGTGGCTAAAACGTAGGTATAAAAAAAAAAATACTAGATGGACTATTTGATATAAACGATATGCAACTATTATATATATATATAACAAAAGTCAAAAGAGATGACTACAAATGGATGACAATTTTTTTTAAATGAATAAAACTAAGCTATAACTAGTGGAAGAATTAAATGAAATTAGATTCTCATTTTTACAATCCCCGACAATGGCGCTAAAAACTTGATGTGTCTTAAAATATTACTCGGAAGCGCACGAACCTATTGTAGCACAGATATGCAAGAGCGAGGTCGAACCCACATGGAATGTATGATATTAGGAAAAACCTAATCAAATCTAAATTAATTTATCACTAACCTAGTTGAATAAAATTTGGTTATGAAGTAACTGAAATAAATACAAAATAAAGAGATAAGGATTACCTTGATGACGAAGTAACTAAGGTATCAGATTCCACCACATTTAATCAATAAGTCTCGATATATCATCTACTAATTCCCAATTATGAGTAGCAATCTAGAAAATCAATCTATTGCTTTCTCAAGATTTATCAATGAAGCAAACATGAATACATTCTAATGTAGACTCTTCTTCGCTTCTTAATTATGAACACCAAAGCATCACTTGTACACAAACTTACTGAAACTACAAAAGATCAAAGTGTTTGCTAAACATCAGATGTGAAACAAGTTCATTTAAATGACAAGAGATCAAATGATTTCATATTAACATGATACAAAACCAAGCATAGATTAATAAAAGTGACTTTCGAACTACCAAAAATGCATGACATTAGAGGTGAAAGGAAGAAATATTTTAGTAATGCATATTGAAGCAAGAATCATAGGCATAAAATATGTGATTATGAGAATCAATAGATAATTGAGTAAAACTTATTTTATAATATGTTTCCTTCTTAACTAATACAAACTAAAAACATGCTCAAAACTATAAAATGCAACATAGGAAAATAGCTAAGGAAATAGAAGAACAAAGAGTAACAATGTGTCTCTCAAATTCTCCTCACTCTTCTCTTTCTTATTCTCATGAAACAACATCTATTTATAGAGAAACAAAGATCTTCACTCTAGCTCCATCTCCATGTGAATATGACTTTCCCTCTTTCAAAATTCTCAAGCTTGATGGCAATTAGTCATAGACTAATAAATGCTTCCATACATTACTCATCTCTTCATCAAATTCCATTTTCCCTCTCTCTCTCTCTCAATTTCCATGTGGAAACGATGAATGCTAAGAACACAAACTTTGAAAGAGTGAAAGTTAATTCCTTCTTTCAAGAAAGCTTGCTTCTAGCTACCTTATTTCATGGGAGATTGTCTCATGCATCCTTCATGCTCTAGCTAGCTTCCATTTTCATGTATGTATCTATGATTCAAACAAGCAAAAGTAAATTCAACAATTGATGACTTAGGTAATATTTTCAATACAACACACTTAATGCAATGAGAATGCATTTCATCAATTGTAGGCTACACATGTTATGGGAACAAGAAGAATGTGGTGAACTTATTTGCTTATTAAAATAGAAAAACACTCATGTTAAATCAAAGACTCAATTTACCATATGAAGATAGATAAATTACTTCAATATCTTTAACATTTTATTAATGTAAGACAAATACTTATAAGGACACAATATCAAACTAATAAATAAGTCACTAACAAATATAAATAAGAGAGAATAATATGATATATAATGTGCTCATCAGTGGTCATACTTGGTGGTGGAACAAGGAAGGGATCCTATCCCGAGGACATATTGAGATGTTGTTTATAATATCCTCTCAACGACCTTGGTTGTCAAACAAGAGCGACTCATCAGTTAACATGTGGCAGTGAGTGGACTTGACACAACCCACCTCAAAAAACGACATAATATTTATGGTAAGTCTTGCAAGGACCACTATCTCATGAAGCATACCAAAATTTCGGCATAATCTCCCTTGAAGTAGCCAACTATAACTGCACAAAAACAACATGTATAAAATCTCAGTCCACACTCAACTCCTAAAGCCACCATGCTCCCTATAATTCCCCAAACTCTACAACCACAACCATTATTCAGAATTCACAATACTAAATAGTTTATGATTCTCAGAGCAGTACTAAAATCTCACAACTAATTTAGCGGAACCTGCAAAGATGACTATGCCTCACTTCTGGTACCATTGACCTCATCAAGCTTTTCCTGCGAACTTTGTTAGAGTGAGTGGACATAAAATAATAAATCAAACTTGTGATTAAAGTAAAACTGAAACATTAAATACTTTTCCTAAATAGTAGAAAATTACTTAATAGTACTAGACAATATTTATATTAACTAAAAAATCACTTCTCATATTTTTTATACAAATTAGGACATAAGCCCAAGCCTAAAAATGAGTGTACTCAAACCTGATTAATTAATTAAAGCTGAAATATACAAACTACCACTAGTTTCACGAAAATTATCAAGCTGTCATTACTAGATCTAACAAGTTTCTCTCTTCTCAGTTTTTAGTTTTTTTTTTCAAAAATTTTAATTTTTCAGCCAAACCATCGGAAATTTAGAGGTGAGCCAATATATAAAGTTGTTTCTTACGTCATGAGATTTCATTTAAGTACCATATTACATATTTTTTTTAGAAACTTTGAAATTTCGAATTTTGCTCACAAAAAATCACAATAACAGTTAGATTCATAGTCGACAATAGCAGCTAGATTCATAGTTGATAGTAGCAGGTACATTCCTAACTAATAGTAGCACCTTTCAAGTCGGCATAAGCAGCTAGTTTCATACTCGACAGTAGCAGGTTACTTAATTAAATAGTAGTTGTTAGTTTCATAATCAACAGTAGCATTAGTTTCTCAGTTGGCAGTAGCATGTAGCCTCTTAGTCGACAATAACATGTATCTTCTTAGTCGATAGTAGTAGATATATATATATATATATATATATATGTAGATGTGATATGTGGTAGTGAGAATATATTTTGAATTCTCTTAAATGTGATGGGATAAAGAGGGGTAAAAAAGTAAAATATCTTATGACATGTGGTAGCTTCCCATTATATGGTCATTATTTATAACTTTTGGTCATAATTTGCTCCATCAAACTAGAAAGTGAGTTGTTTGTAAACCAAAATGTTGTCTGGTACTTATTAGTAGTTTGTTATATAAATAAACATCCATGCGATTAATGAGTTTAGGAATAAATGTGATTCCACCTTATAACCTTAGAACTTCATTTTCGTAAACCAAATTCAACAATAGCATTGACAAAGAATATCAATCACCACTCACGTTCTGAAAAACATAAGCAATCAAAATAATAATATAGTATAAACAAAACTTCACACACACGCCCGTCATATCACTCATAACACAATACAAGACTGCAACAACACTCAAACGAGCTACCAGTGAATCTCCTCACTCTCTGAATCTATATCTAAGATCCACTAGTACATCCCATCGCTTCTAGCGACTCAGTGACATCTGTAACACTGCTAGTTCATCCCATCTCTTCCGGTATCGTACTCTTAAGAGATCACTAGTTTATCCCATCTCTTTTAATGTCTCAGTAACATCAATATCACTGTCGGTTCATCACCACTCTTCCGGTTCTATAAAATGGACTAGCCCCGCTAGTCAAAATAATGTCATAGTGCCACATAGTATGCCCCCGGACAACAATAACACTCCTAAACTCCTAATATTGTCACGTCACGCTAATGGGGAGGGTATTAACCTATCGTGATATTTCCGGATATATCACATCGTCTCCCAAGCGGAAAAAGGATATCATAGGAAATCTGCTAGTTCATCCCCTCTTTTTTAGCTCATACAATATGCCCCCCGGGCAATCAGAAATGCTCTCATACTTCTAATATCATCATGTCACGTTAACGGAGAGAGTATTGGGCTGTCGTGGTATTGTTGACTATACCACATTGCCTCTCAAGCGGAAAAAAGATTTCACACTGATACGGTTCTCAACCGTATGAAAATATGTAGATAAAATCCGTTAGTTCACCCCCTCTCTTTTACCTTCTTATACAGGTGAGATTACTAATACATTCTCTTTCTTCTAGTTTCTCAATATATCTTATACTAACTCCATCGACCACTCCGTAACATCACCATGAGTCTCACTCGTATCCATGTATCTAAACACCCTTTTCAGACTTAACAATAAATCACCAATCATAACCAACCAACTAAATAAGTAAAGTAATTAGATCTATATTATTTCCCAGAAATCCCATTTCTGGTAATTACCTAAATAGAATAGTAGTTTTTCATAAATCACATTTCTGAATAACTAATTAAATAACATAGTTTTCCGAAAATCCTTTTTCTGAAATAAATATTTAAAGGACAAATAACTATAGTATTCAACTCTATGTATGTTTGGTCATAGAGGTCTGAATAATTTGGAATTTAAAATCAGAGGATGTGATGATGTTGAATCAAATATCCACTGTTCTCCAACACATGAATTTTAGAAAAGGTCATTGGCTAATTATAGCGTATGCCCTCTAATTCTAGTTGTCCAGTATATTAATTTAGGGAGCTTCTATTCATATCTTCCAAAACAGCACTTAGACCTCCTTATGTTCCCAAGTTTGTTTTGAATTTTCAACTTATATGAAATTACTAAAAAGATATATGAGTGAAAAAAAAAACAAAAGAATTCTTAACCTGCCTATTTTTAAATAGCAAATATAAATAATTTTTTCTTTCTTGTCAATTCTTTATTTATGTATTTATTTCAGGAAAGCCCTAATTGGGAATAATAAATTGAATAAGATGATTTAATTATTTTTATTTTTTATTGTTAAAAAATAGAATAAATAACATTATTAATCTTCATGTATAAATTGAAAAGCTACATAGAAGTTTTGATAAACTTCGGTTAATATCGGAGAGAAAAAAATTGTTCGATAGATGTTAGAATTTTTTGTATTGATTTTACTATTTGATGAGTTTCAAATCAATGAATGAAAAAAAAAAATTATTAGTCATGAATTTAGGAGTGATAGAGAAAATAAATTTGAGAAGATAGATTATGTAACTATTAAGAATTTTTTGAATTTTTTATAATAATGGAATAAAAGTATAATTGGAAATATATTAATGGATATTAGATTGAGTTGATATCTAATAATGATTTATTGATTATGGACATTTTTGGAAAAGTATAAAGGTCTAAATATCATTTTAAAATTTTATAAAAGTACAAAAGAATCTACTAAATGAAGAGGTCTAAATATTATTTTTTGAGGTTCGAATAGAAGCTCATATTAATTTATGATGCCTAGAATTGGACTACCGACAGAAAAACATATATACCATAATAAACTTCCTAGGGGCTTCAGCAGTTCAGTCTATGGTGATCAGGCTCACCTGGGCTTCACTAATATTAACCAACTGTTTTAGAAATACAAATCGGGCACGGAGATGTTCAACAATTCGTGGATGGAGATGGGCTTCACTAATATTAACCAGCCTATGGTGTCTATCATGTCCCTTAAAAAAAAAACACTATATGCGCGCCACTTTATTAGTGTTACTTCATTCCTAGCATTTGGGCCAACGTCACAAGTTCAACAAGAACCTATGCAGTGTAGATTCTGAAATTAGTCATTCATACAAGCACTCAGCTTTGAACAAATTTAAAACTGCAGTTATTTTTCAGAAATTAAACATAGGAAACCATATATATAAAGCTAAGTTATGTATACCACTAACATGTTGATAATTTAGTGCCCTAAAATCGCTTTACTAGAGTTCTGTCAGCAACTCTAGAGAATTGAGATTGATTAATTATTGACCAAAAAAAAAAAGAGATTGATTAATTTTTTGTGATGGCATGAAGAAGATGCTACCTTCTTCTCTCCTATGGCAATAAACTCATTTAACTGTGATTTTTAAGTGAGACCCCAATTCAAAAAGGGCGAGTTTCATCTACATTATGAAAGAAATGACAGCACTTATATGTTCACTTTCTCATTGCAATACTTGACAAAAAAAAAATGTAGCAACATCTGTATGCAGGGTACGAAACTAACCATTTGAATTCTTTAAAGTGCACACAACAATACAGAAAATTGAACTTTTTTCATAATGTTTATTTTTATATGATATGTAGCAACTCAAAAGACATCAGTAACCAAGAACAAGCAGGTCTTTTTGATCAGGCCCAAATGTTGTTGCGCTCGTGATACTATGGAATACATAAGCATTTGATTTGAATCATGGGATTCATTCCCAAATGCAAACTATAGTATTGGTCAAAGATTATTGCTTTACTCATGATAATCATAAGAATTAATTTAAGTTTATCCCACTAAATTTTACACCTAAAATTAGTTCACCCTTTAAACTTTTATTTTAATTAATTCACCCCATATACTTTCAAATAACATTAAAGAAGGATAAAATTCAGATTTGCTTGGTTAAAATCCGATCAAAAACTATCGAAAGAAGGATTCAAATCATATATGCAAGACCAAAACAAAATTTCTAATAATTTTACAACAACACTAAAGTTTTAAAATTAGGTCTCGTAGCATGATTATCGATATAATTCATATAAAAATTTAAATTTTGTTCTTGTTTGATGTCATTTGAAAGTATAGAGAGGTGACCTGATTAAAATAAAAGTTTAAGGGGTGAACTGATTTTGGGTGTAAAATTAATGGGGGTAAACTAAAATTAATTCTAATCATAATTAGACAGAAACCCATTAAAGGAAAATCACATGTTCACAAACAAATTCATTATGAAGATTGGGAAGGAGAAGTGGAGCTAGCATACCAAGAAAAGGGAGAAAGTCAGCTTCCAAAGAAATGTTGTTGGAAATGAAACTAAATTGTGAGGGTTTAATTTTAGGGCTTCTTATAAAAAATGCATGTTTGATTCTTGAAATTAGAAAAAAATCAAATAAGATTTCAAAATTAGAAAAAAATCACATTTCAAAAATCCTTAACCGTTGCCCAGAAAGTTAGTTAAAATTACATGATGCCACTACTACTTTTCTTTTACGACTTTGCAGATTGTCATTTTCTTTGAATTTGCGTCGCACCTTCTGCTTGACATCGTACACGATTTCCTCCCAGACCTTGTCCACCATCTTTGGCCTCGACGCGGAGGAGGACTGGATTTGCATGCTAGTGGTGTCCATCATAGTTATATGGGCGTCCGCCGGGGGAAGAGTGTTATTGTAGACGTCGCGGAAGAGGCCGTCAACGGTCATCGGCGCGGGACTGGCCGTGTTAATGTAACCGGTAGAAGTGTTGTTTATGGTTTGATTGGCGGTGGAGGAAGAAGAAGAAGGATGGGAGGGTTTGGGTTTAGGGTGACGAGAGAGATCAGAGTTGCGGGACCTGGACGAGGAAGAGGAGGAGATGAGCTTTGAAGAAGCCATGCGTTACCGGAGAAGCCAAAATCTCAGTCAGGATTATGTGTAGGGTTTTGGGGTAACTGGGTATGAGAAATTGAGATTGAGAGAGATGGTTTGGAATGTGGGAGCAGTTTTTTAGAAAATTGTTGTCACACTAGCTATCACATTACCTATCACACTACCTGTCACACAAATTATCTAGTGTGATAGGTAATGTGATAGGCAATGTGATAGCTAATGTGATAACAAGTGTGATATGTAGTGGTAATGTAATAGATAGTGTGGCTGGAGTTGTGACATCACATTATTGTCGATATTTGGATCATATGAGTTGATTTGAGAAATTTAAGATCACATAATAGACAAAGGTTTGTTATTTACTAGTCATTCTTTTTTATTTTTTTTCTTCTTCTAATTATTATTATTATTATCACATAAAACAGTGTGATAGCTAAAGTGTCAGCAGGTGTGATAGGTAGTATGAAAACAAGTGTGACAACATGTGTGATAGCGGGTGTGATCAGTAGTGTGACAGGAGGTGTAACAGTTGGTGTGACAGGTAGTGTGATAGCAAGTGTGATAGGTAGTGTGACAATGAGTCTGATAGGTAGTGTGGCAGCAGATGTGACAGGTAGTGTGACATCGAGTGTGATAGGAGGTGTGGCAGTGAGTGTGACAGTGGGTGTGACAGTGAGTGTAACAGGTAGTGTGACATATAATGTGATAGGTAGTGTGACAATGGTAGTTAGTGTGATATGCAGTGTGACATCGGGCGTGACAGCAGGTGTGACAGGTAGTGTGACAATGGGTGTGATAGGTAGTGTGATAGTGGGTGTGACAGCGGGTGTGATAGGTAGTATGACAGTGGGTGTGACAGCGAATTTGACAGTAGGTGTGACAGTGGGTGTGAAGGTTAGTGTAATAGGTAGTCTGATAGTGGTTATAACAGATAGTATGACAAAGTTTGTGACAGTGGGTGTGACAGTTAGTGTAAATAGATAGTGTGACAGGTTCTGTGACAACAGTGTGATAACGCTTGTGACAAGAGGTGTGACAGTGATTGTGACAGAAGGTGTGACATGCCGAGAGGAAATATGCTAAATTTTGTTAAAATTTAAATGAGATTGGTATAAGTATGCTCAGAATGAAGAGAATAGTTAGAATTAGGGAACATTGAGCTTCGGTTTCGCCAGAATTGCTTAGAGCACCGCCATCGATGTCGGCAACCCTTTGTGATAGTTGTTGCGTCTTGTATGGTTGGTCGATTTAGAGTGGGTAGTATATCAAATGAAAGAGAGGAACAAGATCTTTCTAACAGTACCAATTTCGTCAAAATCTATCGCCGGACGAGAAAGTTATGGCCGAAATTAGAAAAATAAGGAAAAAAAGAAGAAAAGAGTCAAAAAGGGCAAAACAGTCTATAAAATATTTTTTAAGTGATTTTTTTATAATTGTGTTGACTTTTTTATAAATTAGAGTTAAATGTGATGACATTTTTATAATTAATTCATAAGTAGTGACTTTTTTTCTAATATAAGTTGGGAGATGATACATTTTTATAATTTATCCTTAATTTTATAGCTAACGAGTCTTCTCATGCGGGTTCCCGACCCGATTTCCGAATTTAAAACAATGCATTACCTAGCCTTAAGTTAGTTTCTAAATCCTAGGTCCCCCTACTCCCTTGGTTCCATCATATTATACATTTTATGATGAATGATAACACCTCAATGTAAAATCTTTCTGATTCAATGCCCTAAACTTGTAGAATTTTTCTGACTATCAAGTGGCGGATTTAGGAGTATAAATGAGCTGAGTCGAGCCGAATAATAAGTTATTCATGTTTGTCTTGTTTTCATTCGATCAAGCTCGAGCCGGGCCAAAATTTAATTTTTGTGCTTCATGTTCAAGCTCGGCTCGGCTCATTTTATTAGATGAGATCGAACTTAAATTGAGCCGTCTTGAATTATATAAAATTAAAATATTAAAATTAAAAAGAAAATTTTAAATCTAATGTCATAGCATCACACAAAATTTCTTTTATTTATAATAAAATAAAAATAACAAATCAAACTCGTTATTGAACTTAAAGTCTTTAACTAATTAATCTAGAAATAAGTCTTTCAGCTATTTCGAATTAATATTATATTTTTAATATTATTTCTTATACTAAAATTATACTTTTTATATATTGTAAAAATAAATAAGTTAAACTTAATTAATAAACGAGCTGAGCTTTTAACAAGCCCAAGCTAGCTCGTGAGCTAAACGAGTCGAATAAGCCGAATACTTATTGTTCAACCTCAGCTTATTTTAAAGGTCAGGCTTATTATTGAGCTCAAATTCGGCTCATTTAATTTTACGAGCTCGAGCCGAACGGGTTAAAAGCAAGCCTAGCATGAGTCGAACACGAGTGGCTCGAGCCTACTTACAGCCCTAGGCGGATTTTGAAATAAATATTTGGAAGGACCAAATTATCTGGAGGGGTTAATGATTACCAATTTTTGGAATTAAATCGTAATTTATACACAGTTCTGCTATAGGATTGATTGAGCGAGACTTGTATCGCATGGAAGACAAACAAAATATACATGTAGTCTTTTTTTTTCTTTCTGTATTTTGAGATTGTTCACCATATTCTACCTCTACTTTGTGTATGCCAACCTTTGTCTTATCTTCATCCTCTTCCTTCTTGTGTTGCTACCTTTTATATAGGAGCACAGTTTAGATAACTAACTGATGGGCCTTCAAATCTCTTTGTTTTGATTTTTAAATAGGGATTTTATCTTTAACAAGTGTGAGACTATGAGCAACGTATCATGGAATGCTTCTCATTTGAATGTGTCAAAGCCAACAAACACTACTAGCGAAACGTCTAAAGGCTACAGATCCAATGGGACGACATTTTTGTCTGTGACAAATGTACTAATTAGGGACAGAAGAGGGGTGGCCGTCCCAAAATAGAGACGTGGCCACATCATTTGTCTCCATTTGTAGAGAGGTATCAGTTTTTTGACGGAGACATGGATAAATCGTTTCAAAATTATGTCCCCAATTTGGCCCAGACACATCCCCAATTTGTAATTACCTATGTAGCACGGACACGGACATGAGTGTCCGTATTGGACACGATTCGATACGTAGACACGGCATATAGAAATTTTTTTGGACACGGACACGTGGTGGACACATCAATTAAAATTATTTTAATATATATATATATTTATTAAAAAATTAATTTAAAAATTTGAAAGTATTTAGATGTATATATATTAAAGTGTGCATAAATATAACAAAAACTGAATTTGTTGGAATGGTTGAGAATTTGTTGGATCATTTGGATGACCAACGTTCGAATCCCACCACAAGCATTTTTATTTTTATCATGAGTTTATCTCCTTATATATATTAAAGTGTGCATAAATATAACAAAAACTGAATCTGTTGGAATGGTTGAGGAGTTGTTGGGTGCCTTGGATGACCAAGGTTCGATTCTCACCATAAGCACTTTCACTTTTATTATGAGTTGGTGCGTGTCCGCGTGTCCGATTCCGACACTCGCGTGTCCGGGCCGTGTCCAAATTGAGTTCGCGTGTCCAAGCGTGTCCGAGCGTGTCCGTGTCCGTGTCCGTGCTTCATAGGTAATTACTGTTGGAATAGCCACGAACACTTGGGAGTCTGGCCCCATATTTTTAATTATTATTGACTTCGTTTACAGCAACACAAGTATTTTCCTCCCCAACGTTCAATTACTAGTTAGTTTTCCATCGGATCTTCAATGGTTGTCCCCATACTTTTTATAAAAATGATAAAATTTAAACTTTGAATTGGCAATATCTCCTTTAGTTGCGGTCAAGAGTTGGCCAAAGTTATCATGTTAGAAACTTATCAAATGAGATATAGTTAATCACCGTTGTAAGGCTCCCACATTTTCGATTTATTTTAAACACCATGAGCATGAATATAGCCCTTTATAAATTGGACATATGAATTTTTTTGGGTATCAAAAAACACGATATATAGTGCATATACTAGTTCATGTAATGAGAGATGATAACCATATTAAACCGCAAGTATGAGTATTTTGATTAAAATTGATTCTTCATACTGATAGGAAAAAAAAAAGTCATCGATGTACCCTTAGACTTGGTCATATCAGACTTCTACGTAATATGTGATCTTTTTTTCAAGGGTGTTTCTAAATTTACCCAACAAATCTCTTAATAAACCTAGTGAGGTTAAAATGACTCGTACTAAATGACTTTAAGACCTATGATAAATCAAGATAACAACATAATAACCAATTAAATTTGGAATGCAATTTTTATGCAAGTACCCAGCAACAATTTCTCTTATCTTTTACTCTAGAACGTAAAAACCTATTCATATTCATTACTTCAACGCTTTTATAGATTATGGTTAAGAGAGTACTGTGTGGTTAAAATTGCAAAAGGATTGAGAATATGATTGGAGACCATGTCATTTGATAGGATATACAAAACATGGTGAACTTAATTTTATGAAGACTAGTAACCATGAGATTTGCATTCAAATAATTGTAGTTAAAAATTGAAACAAACTTCAACCAAAAAACCTGAAACCCCACGACACATTATGAACACACTGCAAATTGATTACATTATAGGCTCAATCAAAGTGTAATGACCAAACAGTTTCCTCAGATTCATAATTACAAAAGGAAGGAACCCACTGATTTGTGGGATGATTTGTATCATCATCGTGTGCTCTTCCAAGTCTGGGATTCCAAACAAAGACAAAGATGCGTATGATGGTGGGTAAAACTTCATTGTTTCTATTTTGTTTGCTTTCCCAAAGAAACGGTTCAATTGGAATCGATTTTGGTAGACATTTATGGAACGATGTAGTTTCATTTGGCTGGGTACCATCTTGAACAGTTCGAATTGATCAACTTTCTCAAAAGCAATTTGAATTCAGAGCAGAACACAATATTGCCCATGAATCAAGAAGGGAGCGGTTGAGTTTTGCTGGGTATGATACAAGGAGTGTGGTGTATATTTTTGCAGGGTTACATATGGAAGGGTATTATCAGAAAGTCGATGGGTGTATTTAGTAATTCTGTAGGTGTAGAAAGTTTATTGGGTCTAGTAAGAGATTTGTCGGATACATTTAACACCACTATTTTTTCAATGAAACAGTGAATCATATAATTAATTAATTCAGTTAATGAATGAGTCATGCTCAATTACAAGTTTCAATATTTTAAGGCCCGTTTGATTAACAGAAAATCATGGAAAATGAATTCATTTCAGTTTCCATGTCAATATGTTGTTTGATTGTAATATGATATTATAATGGAAATACATTTAATTTTACTAGAAATCAAAGCCTGAAATAAATTACCTATTTATGGATGGTATTCAATTTTCATTCTCATCGATAAAGACTATGTTTTTTTAAATTGCATTTTCTTTTCTTATAAATGAGTTTTAACAAAAAAATTAATTATTTATTATATTCTAATGATTTACCTAAATAAAATTACAATATTTTCCAAACACTCCTATAGAAATATAAAATTCTATAATCATTTCAAATTAGTTTGGAAAGGAAAATAATTCATTTCTGTAAACCAAACGGGGCTTAATGTAGCTGTTGATAATGATAGGGAAAGAGAGTCACCGCCTATCCTCTTGGACTTGATTAAATCAGACTTTACATCTTTCTTGATCTGAAGACTGAAATCACTCACCCAACGGCACCCAATTAAAAATCTGATTTTAAATCATCACAATTTTGTTTTTTTTTTTTTGAAAAGAAGACGACAACCAGTTTATCAAGAATCAAACTAAGAAGTACAATGGTGAGCAACTACCTCGCTCTGTCGCTCACCCTTGCTTCCGAATGACATTGAACCTATTACAAGAAGCAGAAGTAACCAAACCATGGCCTGCAACATTAGCAGATCTACCAATATATATAAGAAACTCGAGAGGCTCCTTAAAAAAAAAAGAAAAAAGAAACTCGAGAGCTTGTGACTACAAGAAGTTCCCTAATATCCTCTGACAACCGACCCAACTCTGAAATGTCATTATCACTAGTCATATCTAGATATATACAGTAGTTTATTATTGACGTCTTATAAATTTTTTCGGTGTGTAACTTGTTCAACAAAAGCGAATTATTGATGTCAACCTTCCCCCACACTCGAACCATGCATTGTCCTCAATGAATGTCAAAATAAATAATGCAATGGAAGACTCATAGTGGAAAGAAACAACTACAAAAATAAAAACATGGGAAAAAGATGAGAAAATCTCCCCCATGTCGCGGTCCAACAGCTTGCATTCCATGCTTCATAACGTTTGAAAGTAATCTTCAATCAGTAAGACAACAGTGGGAATTGAAAGCTGATATTTCTAGCTTTCCAAGCATATAAAGTACGTTCGCTAACTCCAAATGAGGAGAAAGTTATGCCCCTGCAAATTTGTCACGTAAAACAGGTTCATAGAATCAAAAACTGGAATGACCTTTACCTCTTTGTACCTGATTTTCGTTGACTTAAACAGCCGGAATGAAAAAGTGTCATGAATGAAAGTTTTAGATAACACAACAAACTTTCAATCCATGTATGGTACGACTGCCCAGTTTGGCCGGAAGTACTCCCTGTTTTGCAGTTTCCGGACTACAACTGCACGAGTTCTGAATTTCTGACACGACCTTCCTGCCTTCAAATTGCAACTGGGAATGATGTAGACCTCTAAATCCAGTTCTGTAAAAAGTTACAGCAACTAGACTCAAATACCTTTGTTTCCATATAAAGCACATATTCCAACTCCCTGTGAGCTAGGAGATACAGTCTGCCGAAGTCGACGGACTGTTTCTGCCAGATTCTGTTGAACGAAAATTTTTGGATCTTCTTCACGTTTTCTCGAAAACTAATTGACACAAACACAAAACACATCAAAAAGAAAAAAAAATAAATAAAAACAATAAATATAAAAGAAAACAAATTGGGTTGCCTCCCAACAAGCGCTTAAGTTTAAAGTCTAATAGCTTAGACCGAGTTTTCATTTCAATCATTTTGTAGGTGACACATTATGGGGTTTCTCCTCCGCCATTTTGTTGTCCAACCTTGTAGTATATTCTCGAGCTCATTGTTGGTCACTTCACTATAAACCTGTAGAATCTCAATTAAAATCATTAGTGACAAGTGGGACCTACCGAACATAACATAGGACACGAGGTCCTTAAGGGACTATGTTCCTCTAGCCATATGATATTCCGTGGAATTAAAAATGCAACATGAATGAGATGCAAAATGAATGCAATGCAGAATGAATGCAATTAGAATGAAATGATGAAGATGCAATGCAAAAGTTAGAGCATAACAATTAGGAAGTCATTGTATATACAAGTCACAAACATGTCAAAAGTCTTTTAAATATAATAAGCACATGTTAAGGGGAAAAAGAAACGAAAACAAGCTTAACAATCAATCCAACATAATGTCAAATTTTATGTTTAAGTTCGTTTTAATTTCTCAACTAAATAAACCTAAAAAAGTACACACAATTACAATTATTATATGTCAATTTTTTTTGTTACAAGTTACTTTTCAATCGATTTCATGCTTCAGCATTCTTAAGTTGTTATTCAAACAATTAAATGATCAATTGATTCTAAGTTGTAAACCAAAGTGGACGTGCGGCCTAAGTATGGATGTCTAAACGCAAGTTTGAATCGTTGTTTCAGAAGGCCGGATAGCTAATTCAGAGATAGTAAACATGGTAGGACACATTTGTTGAACTACGGAGGGCAAGCCCCCTATCGACTCCATCACCGAGATATATGTCAGTCAATAGTTCTCTGAGATCCAATTTTGGTCCCATGCACCAGGGTAATGAAAGAGCGTGCCCCTTACTCAGCTAGAAACAAACTTGGGTGTTAGACAAATCTCCAAGTGTTAATAAAAGCCGCCCTCAACCTCATGCAAAAAATTTGGAAGAAAACATAAGGGGTTAAGGCTAATATTAACAAAAGGGACTTTACCTATTCCGTTCGATTTACAACCTACAACAATCATTCATTCAATCATAAAAAATAACAACCTAAGATAAAATTACTATATATTAGAACAAAGTAAAAAAAAAACATATACAAATTTACAATATGAATAGTGAATTCGAAATTAAAAGATTGGGATCCATAATGATGGATCCCCGGCAACGGCGCCATTTGATCGGTTCGATTACTCGAGATCAATATTAACCCTGTAAGCATCGTTAGTAGTATAAAGCAAGAGGGTATCGTTCACAAACCGGGGATCCAACCAGGGTAAAGAATCACAAACATTTAACAACGAATTCATGAGTGTTTAAAAGAGTTTGATATATAGGATCGGGTTGAAAGATAAAAACAGAAAATAAAACCTAAACTAATATATACATGTGATCAATCAACCAACACATAATATATTACCAAAACAAATCATACAAAGCTAACGAAAATCAGATTCTAGTCCTCCTTTAACAGTCTTGCCGAGACACTATCATGAATAACTAAGGTCGGATCATGCAATTAGGGTCCTAAGCAGTAACCTAAACACATAGACACTTAACACATTCGATTCATTCCAAGCGGTCTTAATCGAAATCTAACATACTTATCCTACTATGAAACTTCAAAGCCACGCATATTGAATTCATTAAGCATGTCACCTACTTAACCCCCAATCATGCAATTCCGAAAATCACATCGAAAAGATAAACATATTCATAGCACAAGTCATAAATCCAACAACCTAAATATCATGCTACAAGCGAATACATAACACATAGATACTCTCGAAATCACACAAAGACATATCACGGCATAAACTAAAATCATAGAACTACAAACCTAAAATCGAAAGTTATATAATTTGAAACAAGTAACTATCTCATAGACAAAATCAAAACAAGTTTACAATGACCAAAACACATACACAACCAAGAACAAGAAAAACCAAAAACCGAAATAAACATAGAGAGAATCATGGTTACACTTTATCAATCAAGCGATCTCACAAGGTGTAGCCGTGGCTTTCCAAGGGGATGAAACCTCTTCACAAGCGTGCTTGAAGGCTAAGGATTGGTGGAGAATGGTGGAATCGGTTTTAGGATTTCTTGGAAGGGTGAGTATGAAATTTGGTAGAGCATTGGCTAGTATGTGCACAAGGTTGATGATCTGTTTCTGTGGAATTGAGGTGCTATATATAGAGGAAGAAACCCAAGGGAGGATGGCCACAAAGTCCACAAAGTTGAAACCAAATTGGTTGAGGTTTCCTAGATTCGGCAAATTTGACCTTTGTCCCTTGTTGTGGCCATAACTTTCTCTAGAAAATAGATATTGAGATGATTCCAACTGGCAATTTCAACTAGACTTCCGTGGCTTTTCATCCATATAAGGTACATTTTCTCAATCATTTTGAGCTGTCCAGGGGAGCCCGTCAAAGATGGATGATCTGCACTGCCAGAATTCTGATTTCTATAAGGATTGCATATCTTTTGCATTAATTACATATCTTCTTCCTCCTTTATTGCTGATTTCTTTTGCACAAATTTCTTCCTTTGAATTAGGGAGGCAGCAAAAGTCTTAATTGTTGCAGCCATGTTTGATTTTTCTTACCTCTCCTCATTAAATTTGCTGCATGCCTTCTTTGACTTTCTTGCCTCTTCTCATTTAATTTGCTGCATGCCTTCTTTGACATTCTTTGGTGCTGGGATTTATGGACATTCTGATACATATTTGTGCTCTATTTGCAGAAGGAACAAAGTCCCAAGTTTCCCTCATAGCCCTTGGATCAAAAGCAAATCAATGGCTGAGATAATTCCGCCGAGTTCATTGGACCTCCGATCAATGATTCAGTCATATCTCTCTGTAGGAATAAGATATTGATTTGATTCCAAATCCTACAGAAACTAGACGCAAATACCTTTATTTCCATATAAAGTAGGTCTTCTAAATCGATCGGAGCTATCCAGGGGAGCTCGTCGAAGTTGGACTACGAATATTGACAGCATTTTGATTCTTGAATGGATTGGGCTTTTAAGTGTATTTTCTTCTCTTTCCTTGTGGAACTAGGATTGTTTTCCTTCTCCAACATGGATTTGTATTTCCTAATAAGAATAAGTATGTTATAAACAAAGAAATACGAAAGGATGAATCCTACTCGAACAAGGAATCATATCTCAACAAGGATTATTAACACTTAGCACGATTTCATCATCAATTCACTCATAATTGATATAAGCTCTACCTAGACACTTATTCTTACAAAAGAAACTAAAACATACTAAATAAGAGGTAACAAAGAGTAAGAATAGGGTATAATCACATTAAGAACGTCACACTTTGTGCTCCTATCAACGGACTTTGACAATATTAGTTGAATGACAATTGTTATTTTGGACAAAGACTTTCCTTATTATGGGAGAAATGACTACTAATCTTTTGACTACTAACTAATATTAACTAATTTCTTTTAATTTAAAGTACATTTACTTTATTAGCACATTTACATTCAAGTTTATTAACTTGTTTATTTCATGCATCCATTGAGTTATTGATAAGTATTTATATCTTGGTGTAAAATTATATATTTTTTAAGTATTTAAATATTTTCTTAATTACTAAAATTTGTGATATTCTATTGACGTTATTGAGTTGGAGATGTGAAGCCGGGTGATTAGTACTACCCCGTGCTTAAGTGAATTGCTGGTAAAATTGTTTTGTGCTTTGTGAGTTAGCCTTAGGCCCTAGTTCCTACAGATAGTGCACTATTATACTCATAGGAGAATTGAACTTGAGTATACATACTTTGGTGTTGGCCTCGGTATGCTGAGGCTTACCGTGTTTTGGGTAAACGTGAACTGTAACATGTAAATTTGAGATTAATTACCAGTTTTCTTGAAAATTCACATAATTGAATGAAGATATTAATGCTGCTATGTATATCTATATGCATAAGTAAGAATTCGTGTGACCAGCTACATCTGATTCTTGATACATTTTACTTGGTTGTTCATATTTGAATTTCTCATTAGCCAAATTATTATAAGAATGCATTATGTATTTACTGGGTCTGTGTTACTCATGATGCTACACAATCTTATTTTCAAAATAATGAGTAGATGTTTGGGGAATGAGATGAATCTACTAAATAAAATGATGGTTTTTCTTTAATTATTATTTCAAGACAATAAATGCGAGACTCATGTATCTTCGCTAAATTTCAGTATTTCTAAATCCGTTGTATTGTAAAATAACTCTGATTTTGTTTCCTAATAAAAGTATTATTCAAGCACATATCTCTATCAGTTTTATTGAGGAAATTTTATTGGTTTTAAGCTCACACCTCTAATTCGGGAACCATATTTTCATATAATAGTGGTCTCGGATTTAGGTGCGTGACATTGGTGGTTGGGCTTCAACAGTTTCGATTGAATTTGGGGCGGCAGATTTGGTGCTACACTTTTCTCCTTTGGTCTGTTTCTTGTGCTCTTCTTGATCAGAACTGAGGGTGTGGCAAGCTTATCCTCGAAGTCACCAGGATGGAGCTGCACCGGTGGGAGCAACTCTAGCCACCGGAGGCTGTGAGGAGGTCCTCGGTTTGGTTTTGGTTATGGGCTTTTTGGCCCGAGCTTGAAATCATGCTTGGGTCCTGTTTTGGCTTGGGCCCTTGGGCTTGAGCAGCTTAGTCTTTGTTTTCCATAATAAGTTGAGGTAGAGTTTTGATGTAGCTTCGGGGTCTACCTTGACAACGTCATTTGGTTACTGGTTCTTGTGTTCTTGACTTTTTTTCCAAGGTTGTATTGCTTTAGGTGAAGCTAGGTTTTGACTTAGGTTTGCCTATCATGGCTCACTTTTGATGTAGCTAGGAATTTCCGGTCATGCAGATAATATAATCTTCTTCATACATTAATTGAATGTGACGTCTCCGATTATTAAAAAAAATATCTCGAACCCCAAGATTCAAATACTCATCCTGCACTGTTGTTCAAGGGAAGAGAGAATAATCATCACTAATCATATATCTCTACGTATTTTCACAATGTGAACTGCAGTACGTAGGGATGTTTTCAGTAGCTTTGTTAGTGATATATGTCACTCATTGGGTTAGCAAATGGAGAAATCCAAAATGCAATGGTGTTCCTCTCCCTCCAGGTTCGATGGGTTTGCCACTCATTGGTGAGACTCTCGATTTGATCATTCAAAGCTACTCCCTGGATCTACACTCTTTCATCAAGAAGAGAATTCAAAAGTAAGCATATATCCATGCATGCATGCCTAGCTATACCAAAACTAAAACTGTTGCTGATCTATTTCACAACGGTGACTCTTGTTTAATTCTCCATTTCTTTCTCATTATATTCATAGATATGGACTCATATTCCGAACAAGTATAGCCGGCAGACCGGTCGTAGTATCTGCCGATCCTGAGACTAATAGTTACCTAATTAAACAAGAAGGGAAGCTAGTTGAACAATGGTACATGGACACATTTGCCATGATATTCGGGCTAGATGGTGATTCGCGAGTAAATGAAACTGGACTCGTTCACAAGTACTTGAGGCACATTTTCTTGGAGCACTTTGGTGCTGAGATCCTGCAGGAAAAGCTGCTCACCATAATAGATACTTGCATCAACAAAACTCTATGTTCGTGGTCAAGAAAGGAATCTGTCGAAGTGAAGCATGCTGCTTCGGTTGTAAGTTCAATTCACAAATGTGCCATGCATATTCTCTCTTTACAATAGTGCGCGCGTGCTTAAATTTGATCTGCTGCTATAATAGTAAATATAATTAAGAGAAAATTAGAGTTAAATCCAATAATTGGAGCACATTTTTAATCTAAGCCCACATCCATTTTTTCTTTCATTCTACACCCAAAATTACTTATTATTATTAATTTTTATTTTTGTATAAGTCTAAACTACCCTTCTAACATATAAAAGGTTATATTAAATAATTTTCTTAATCTTAGGTTTTAAAATCAATTTTGAATGTGAAGCTCGTTAATTGTATCCATAATTATATTATTGTATTTATTTCATACTGCTAACATCAATGTGTATATATATTCATCACAAAATTCAGTTTTGCAACTTCTTGTTCTTCTTCTATCAATTCCATTTTACAATATTTTACACCAATTATTATTTTTCAAGCAATAGGAGCTAGTCGTATGAAAATTATATGAGAAATTCATATGAAGGTATATAAGGTACCAAATGATCTTGATTTAGTAAGTGTTTCTCATCGTGAGGTACATATTGTTCTTGTTGAATTATCTTTTTTTCCTTCTTGTTAGGTATATTGTCACATTAATCCATTATAAGAGGTATTGAATAATATTCTGAACAAGAATCATAGGTATATACATACACTATAACATCTAATAAAGAGGCATATTAAACTTCCCTTATATATTATTTTTTTTCAATAAAAGGTAGATTTCTATGGATGAGACATATATATCTATGAACTAGGAATTCTACATGAACCTTCTAAATAGATATGCTTCTCATTCTTAGGTTGTAATTAAAGAGATACCTACTAACTAGGTTAAACACTTAAAGTCTCACATACCTTTAATTTAGGTTATTTAATAGATGAATGAAACTTAAAAAATCAGAAAAAAGACTACGATATTTCAAAGTTCTCCAAGTTAACAACCTGATCGAAATCTTAAATCACTAAAATATAAGCTTTACATTCATTATCTTAAGGTATTTGAATATAATCTATTGGTAATAATGATGAGTTAAAAAGGAAACTTGCAAAATTGTATTCAATCTATAATTAAGGTAAAAAATTAATACTAAAGTTGACTAATTAGAATTAAATAGTGGTAATATGTAATTTTTGTTAAAACGAAAGATAATTTAGTATCTTATTTGACAATATTTAAGTAAAAAATATAATTAAATAATATGTGGGTTTATTTTAAAAGCATGCACCAAAAATGGGTATGAAATGAAATACCCTTATAATTAATTATAAAGAAAACATGGAGTATGGATTACAAAATTAGGAGTGTAAATCCTCTGAAAATAAAAAATGTTCCTCTTGTACAATATGATCGCATAGCATTCAGGTTCCAGAAGTAGGGTAATGTAGGAAAAGGTAGAATTTAAAATGAAAAAATGGATGTACAGCATATATATTAACAACAGTACGTTGAATGATTATCGATCGATCGTTGTTTATTTGCTTATCAGGATGATAACTTCTCCATTTGTTTCAGTACTTCAGTAATCAGAAGCAAATGAAGACAATGACAACATTAACGAAACTTACGAAAGAGCTACCAAAAACTTTTAGCTATAAAAGAAAAAAAACATATGAGCATGATAATGTATGAGCTTTATATAATTGCTCTTACCTGCTGCTTTTATCCCTAAACTTCAGTCTATGTTAGTCACTCACTTCTAACCTTAATATGGATTCCCAATATGTTTCTTTCTCCCATATATATAGGGAAGATTAAGCAAATAAATATAACTAAGTTTTCACTGTTTTTTGGCATCCTCGGGGTCATCTTCATGCTAATAAAATATCAGTATCACAACGTCAGCTACATGATCATTGTCATGCATGACGAGATCAAGTAGACCATATATTGCAATTGAAGTAAGTTAACTTAGTTAATTACCTTCAATATTTCATGCCAATAATTTCAAGACGATAAATGTATAATACCAACAATATATATCATAGAGAAGGAATCATCCATATTTAATTAACTACATGTAGAGAAAATGGTATAGTCTTGATGATTGTTATGCATGACGAGAGAGTTGAATAAGTTTAGACTATGGAATTTTAATATATTATATGTGCCCTTGATGATTCTACAAGAGAAAGAAAATGATCGATATATTTTTTGTAAGGAAGGCCGACTTCTTATCTTAGCGTGGAAATTGTTTACAAGGTATAGTAGATCTAGTAGTGCACGAAATGCAAATTATTTTAAGAAAATTATTTAAAGATTTTGTTGTTGTTTTGTTGTTGTTGACGAGTGTTACGTTAGACGTTTGAAACTTGAAAGTTTTCTAAATTAATTCAAAAAAGAATTAGGCAATATTAATTTATCTGATGCAGACAATGGGGCTTAATGGACACCCATCTTGGTCATTTATCATGCTTCTTTGCGCAGCAGACACAATAGGTAAAATTGATTAAGTAAAAACATTATTTATCACACAAAATGTGGTTAAAGTTTAACTGATGGAGTGACTCAAGGATATATTGTTATTCAAGACTAATCGAGTCACTGGATCATCATCTTGGTTCGAAGCAGCATGCTCATAGATCAATTTCCACCTAAGCACAACAAGAATGCTAGTTGAACCCTTGGCTTGCAATGGAAAATTCTTCCTCAGGTTTCTTAGTTCTTACACTACAAGTCGAAGAAGTCATCTAAGATTTTCTTCTCCGAAATGCTCTGATGAGTCCCTCAAAGTCGGCTCGACTCTTTCAAGATGCAAATCGTTTGGCGTTTGAGGCAGTGTAATCTGCTAGCTAACAGAAGAGGGGTCTTCACCAATACTGTGCTAAAACCTCCATTAATTTGTTCCACAACTGCTTCCAGTTCTTGGGTAGAGAAGGAATGCAACTTAAATGAATCTACTTTCTCTTCGCTGACTACTCCCTGCAGCAAAGATGTTTTGTGATGCGTAGATAAAGATAAAAAATATAATTAGAGTCTTATCAATTATATCACATGAAATTCTCAAAACTCTGACATGGTTTTCTAAGTTGTGGCTTTTCTTGGCTCGGTAAATACATATACAATCAAGTTGTTGATCCCGGGGTAACAACTACATAGAACACAAATAAGAAACAGTATCTTATTCAGTTCCTAAGTTACACAAACATAGGGATCGATCAGGCCAGCGGCCATGGAACAAACCTGAAACTCTCACAGCATCTTATCTGTTTTAAAGGAGAGATTTAAAGAGCAAGTTAAAATCAGTTGATACTGTTAGCGTGATTAGTGTAATAGCATGATTGAAGGAGGAAATCACGGGCGTGATTTCCTCCTTAATTTTTGGGGGTAGGCTAAGTTGTTTATATATAGATTACAAATCAAGTGTAATTGAATTAAGTGTGAAATACCATTTCTATTGGTATTAGAGCCTTGCTCTGTTCTTTCTGGGTTTTTTCCTTGTTTTTACTTTTTTTGGTTCGAAGCTCTGCTGGTATCCCTTCGTGAAGCACATCCCCTTCTATTGTAATCAGTTTTGCCAAAAACAGCAGGGAGAATCGAAGCAGCGTCTTCCATATCTCTTCTCCTTCCGCAAACCGAAGTAGAGCCATACCGAGGAGCTTCCTGCACCACCGGCGGAGGAACAACCACCACTTCGTTACCCGCATGCAAACCTTTCGACTAGCCACGAGTAGTATTAACCACATCATTAACCAACCGGACAGTCGGGCCGGCCTTTGCAGCCACTTCTTCACGTCTGTCTTCCACTGTCGCCGATGCGCCTTCCCATGACATCAAACGCTGCAGATCAAGCTTCTGCCGCTTCAAATCGAACGCCCGTGATCACCGCTGCTGCTCGGAACCTCCGCTCGCCGCTGCTCGAAACCTCCGCGACCCGCTCGCCGCTGCTTGGAACCACCGCGAACGACGAACAGCCCCGGGATGACCCGCAGCGACGCCGACCCGCCCCTTTCCGAAGTCAAACCCGCCGTCGGCGTCATACCCGAAGACGTGGACTCTCATCCCGGTGCTCCCGCCGTCGATCCTTGAAACTCTGGTGAAGAAGAGGAGGATGTAGAAGTGGAGCGCGACGGCGAAATATTTGGGACGAAAATCCGACCCGACCCGGTCCTTTTTCACCCAAACCGACCCGGAAACCCGGATTCAAGCCGACATGCAGACCCAGATTCGACCCGACCCGGAGACCCGGATTTTATTATTTTTTTGGTTGTCAGTGTAGGTTCACCGACAGTGTAGGCGCACCCCGTTTAACTCCGTTCTTTATTCTATTGTGTTCCCGCTGCATCAATCCTGATTTTTTATTTTCAATGGGTTTTCGAGACGACACAGAGAGTTCTCAGTTCTATTGTGTTCCTTTCTCTTATTGTCATGATACTAACCATGCTCGGGCAACATGTTGGAAGTTGTATCCACACCTTAGGCCTAAGCGGCCTAATTATCATCCCAAGGCGAAAGCAGCCATTCAATTCTTCCACGAACCAGATATCTATGGTCTGATTGGACATGATCATCACACAGCAGGAGGAGCAATACTTGCCGCATCCATAGTTGTTCGTAGTAAAATTGGTATGATGTTAAATATTTCTAACTTTGTTGGTTTTGATACATGGATTATTGATTCTGGTGCATCTGATCATATGACTTATGACAAATCTTATTTTACCGTATTGTCTCCTCCACCAGTACCCTATGTTACTAATGCTAATGGTGAGGCATTCCCCGTGTTAGGGAAAGGGTCAGTTCGTATTACTCCCACAATAGAGCTTCACAATGTGCTCTATGTCCCTGTTTTATCTCATCATTTGATATATGTTCCCTAATTGAACACTGACGCTAAGTGCTCTGTGACATTTTTTCCTATGTATGTGATATTCTAGGATCTTCTCACCGGGGAGCTAATTGGTTGGGGGTATCTGAGGGGCCGGTTGTTTGATCTAGATCCGACATATGCGGGGGAGAAACCAGGGGCACAGTCTCGGACCGCTTTAATCTCCACTTCTGACAAGCTAAGTGAAATTTGGTTATGGCATCGTCGCTTAGGGTATCCATCTTTTAGTGTTATGAAAAAATCTATACATACTTTATTTATTAGTGTAGATGAGTCACTTTTACGTTGTGAGACATGTGTTTTGGGCAAGAGTCATATATCTACATATTCCCCTAGTAATTCTCATAAACGTACCCGTCCTTTTGACTTAATTCATTCTGATATTTGGGGACCCTCTAAAGAGTCTACTGTGTCAGGGATGCGGTATTATGTGTCATTTATTGATGATTGCACCCGTCTTTCGTGGATCGTTCTCCTCAAAAATAAAGATGAGGTTTTTCCAGCTTTTCAGGCTTTCTATACCACTGTTCAAACACAATATAATGTCACAATTAGAGTTCTTCGTTCTGATAATAGGGGGAATATGTGAATCATGTCTTTCAGAAATTCTTTAACACACACGGAATTGTTCATCAAACAACGTGTCCTTACACACCTGAGCAGAATGGAGTTTCCGAAAGGAAAAATCGTCATTTACTTGATATGGCTCGGTGTATTCTTTTTAGTGCTCATATGCCTAAGTACCTTTGGGGTGATGCTGTCATAACTTCCGCCCACCTCATTAATCGTATTCCCTCTCGTGTCCTTCAGGGAAAAGTTCCATATGAGGTGCTTGCATCTCATGTCTCATTACCTTCTTTTCATAATCTTCTGCCCATGTTTTCGGTTGTGTTGCTTTTGTCCATCTTCCAAAATATCAGCGGTCTAAATTGGATGCCCGGGTAGTTAAATGTGTGTTTGTTGGGTATGGAGGACATCAGAAATGGTACCAGTGCTATCATCCGGATGATTCCGGTGGTGTAGTCACTCCAGACATTCAAGTACCAGAAGATGACAACACAGCTGCCCCTCATGTCTCCCGTACTACTGATTCTACACCTGACCAATGCTCTCCTGGTACAGAAGATCACTCATCTGAGGTTAGTCATCCTTTTGGGGCTAATACTAGTGAGGTTTATAGTAGACAATATGTCTTTCCAAATAGGTCTACTCGGGGTCAGTCAACAAAAAAATATGAACCCACCCTTCAGGCTAAAGCTAA
Source organism: Argentina anserina (assembly GCF_933775445.1). Taxonomy (NCBI): domain Eukaryota; kingdom Viridiplantae; phylum Streptophyta; class Magnoliopsida; order Rosales; family Rosaceae; genus Argentina; species Argentina anserina. The sequence goes on from NC_065875.1 coordinate 6,702,631, forward strand.
GTATCCTGTGGCAAATTTTATGTCTACCAAAAGGTTGTCTAAGTCATATGAATCATTTGTGAATCAAATATCTACTGTATCAGTACCTAACAAAGTGCAGGATGCATTGGGAAATCCAAAATGGAGGAAAGCCATAGAGGAAGAGATGGAAGCATTACAAAAGAACAATACTTGAGAGCTTGTATCTCCACCACATGGCAAGAAGACTGTGGGATGTCGTTGGGTGTTTACAGTGACGCCGGTATAAAGCGCGTCTAGTAGCAAAAGGGTTCACCCAGATATATGGCATAGACTATGATGAGACATTTTCACCTGTTGCAAAGATAAACATTATTCGGGTATTGCTCTCTTGTGCTGCTAGCTTAAACTGGCCACTTAGACAGTTTGATGTTAAGAATGCATTCCTTCATGGAGAACTTACAGAGGAAGTGTACATGGATCTTCCGCCTGGATATGTGGCCGCTTCTCCAAGTAACTTTGTATGCAGATTGAGAAAGTCTTTGTATGGTCTTAAACAGTCACCTCGTGCTTGGTTTGGAAGATTCTCACAATTCATGAGGAAAATTGGCTACATATTAGAGTAATTCAGACCACACGTTATTTCTCATATATCAACAAGGGAAGGTAACAGCTCTAATTATATATGTTGATGATATGGTAGTTACTGGGAATGATACTGTTGAGGTGGATAGATTACAGAAACAGCTAGCAACAGAGTTTCAGATGAAGGACCTAGGTACACTCAAGTACTTCTTGGGCATTGAGGTAGCCCGAGGAAGTGATGGTATCTATATGTATCAAAGGAAGTACATCATTGATCTATTAACAGAGACATGTATGTTGGATTGCACTCCCATTGATACTCCTATTGAGCAGAACCATCGGTTTGCAGAGTATCAAGATCAAGTGCCTACTGACAAACCTCGTTATCAAAGGCTAGTTGGACGCCTGATTTATTTATCACATACCAGACCAGATGTTGCGTATGCAGTAAGTGTAGTGAGTCAGTTCATGCATAATCCTAGTGTGAACCACATGGATGCTGTTGTAAGGATTTTGAGGTACTTGAAGTCAGCTCCAGGGAGAGGAATAATGTTCTCTAATCACAATAATATCCTCGAAGTTTGTGGCTTCACAGATGCAGACTGGGCCGGAAATATTTCAGATCGGAGATCCACATCAGGGTACTTTACCTTTGTTTGGGGTAATCTTGTTACATGGAAGAGTAAGAAACAAAAAGTGGTAGCTCGATCTAGTGCTGAGGCAGAATACAGGGGTATGGCTCAGGGAGTGTGCGAATTGTTATAGCTTAGAAATTTGCTATAAGATTTGGGCATTAAGGCTAAATGTGCTATGTAGCTGTACTGTGACAACAAGGCGGCTATTGATATTTCACATAATCATGTGCAACATGATCGTACAAAACATGTGGAGGTTGATCGTCACTTTATAAAGGAGAAGCTAGATGCAAAGATCATTAGTTTTCCTTTTGTTCCTATAGAAGAGCAACTTGCCGATATGCTCACAAAAGGAGTGTCTAAGAAGGTTTTTTATGACTCACTGAGCAAGTTGGGCATGGTCGATGTGTATGCGCCAACTTGAGGGGGAGTGTTAGCGTGATTAGTGTAATAGCATGATTGAAGGAGGAAATCACAGGCGTGATTTCCTCCGTGATTTATGAGGGTAGGCTAAGTTGTTTATATATAGATTACAAATCAAGTGTAATTGAATTAAGTGTGAAATACCATTTCTATTGATACTTGAGTGTGTGACCATGTCATTTTCAGTTACCAATTTGTCTTCAACCTTTATTACAGAACTCATAAATGATGATTTACCTAGTTTGGTGAAGGGAGCCACGGATATAACTATTAGATCTTCCTAAGTACTGAATTTATAGGCGTAAAGGAAATAAGGATGAAACCACAAATACTTAAAAAGCATGCACTTTACTCTTTACAGAGGATGAGAATCACCTGCTGAGGTAGAATATCTTCCAACTGCATCCATGCCCAAAATCACAACTGTACAGTCTGCACTTTGTTTTGGCAAAGGTGGTTTTGTTACTTGTGTATACAAATTGACCATAAGGGGTTAGCTGCTAAAGCTAATACCCATTAAATGTTTCTAATACTTACGATGACAAATATTAATGTAAGGTAAACTACAAAGAACCTGCTAATGCCAACTCCACTGTTCACTGGAAATGCTTTTCCAATTTTCTTTGCTGCCATGTCTCTCTTTCTTCAATAAAATATGCTTTAGGCCAATAAGAAGACTAATTTATAGAAATCTAACAGTAGACCGGTGGTATCAGAACTTGGTTGAGCGTCAGAGTTGTCAAAATTTACAATCGAGTATATAAAACCTTCTAAAAAATTGGTCTCTTACGCATAAGAACGCTGAAGGTACAGGAGTTCTTAAGCATGCAAAGAAGAAGCACCTCTGTGCTGCAAAGGAATAGGGTACTGATAATATAACATTCTCTTGTCAGACTAACAAGACAAACTAGCAAGAGAAACTTCTCGAAAGGGTCTTAGGATCCGAAAGAATTAGGCAGAAATATAATCAGATAAGAAGTATGGCTTACAGTTTTGTGCACAATCCTTCTTGATCTCCAGGATACTGAAAGCCTTGTCAGATATTCCCCACTTTTCAGCTGGTTAAGTAAGCATACTCAGCAGCAAATTAAGACACCTACAAAGAAAGAGCTTCTGCCTTCTAGTGAACTGCATTTATATGACTCATGTCTGCTGTTAATAAATGTTTTATGAACCCAACTTCAGTCCAGGCTCACCTCAATTTCTTCGAAAAATTGTTATCACATAATCATAGAACCTGAATATCATAAATTCGATTGTCTGAATCTCTGAATCAATCGAAGTCATAGATTATATATAATGTTTTTCGTTTTCTTTTATGGAAAAAGTAACGATCTTACATTTAAAACCAAAAAGAATTAACTAAGAAATGTATAATACTCCTAGGCCAGCTAACATAGTCGATCATTTGACAATGAGATAAGCAAAACAAAAAAGAAATACAGGTGGGCGATAAATAGGACAGTGGAGACAGTAAAGATAATCAAATTGACAAATGCTTTGCACTAAAAAATTAAACATGGAATAGTGTCTGAACTCTGTACTTAGCAAACAATAGCTGAATCACAGCTATGGAATTCATACCTGACAACAAAGTTTTTACAACAACATATTACATGCTTTGCCAACAAGAGTACTTACAACTTCAGTCAGGTACGAAGCATGCTGTCTACTAAGTGGTTCGATTTCTTGACACTTCCGCTTGCTCATCCTTGGAGGAACCTTAAAAAACCCCGGCACCAGTTCCATAAGCCATTTGGATTCTATAGCACTGATCTCGCGCATGTACTCTTTCGTGGTCATGACCAGCTCATTGTAGATAACCCAATCTGGTTGTCTCCGGAAAGGAACACTGCTTGGATGGATATAAACTGGCTGATTATCAACAAAGGTTCTATAACCATCATGTGGATCCCTTTTGGCTACTTGGAAAAGAATCCAGCTACAATCGTCTTTCTGATCATTGTGAGATCTTTTCCTACACTTACAACCTCTAACTCATGCTTGTCCATGACAGTAAGAAGCTGCTTCCTGATATCTCGAGCCCTACTCAATGACCGAAACTGGACATAGTTCTCAGAACACCATGGGACAGAGAAATTCTTGGCTTTCCATGACTCATAAACAGTAAGTAAAGTCAGAGGCTGTAAGAACTTGGCCCTTTTCTGATCAGCTTCAGCTTGCTTTCCTCTAGGCCTGTAGAATATATTGCCTGCCTCAACCATTGAAACAATTGTCAAAATTTCATCACTGCAACCTAGGCTCACACTGGCAATGAGCATTTTTGACAAAGGTGGATCTAGAGGCAACACCGCCATTCTACTCCCCAATTTTGTCACTGACCCCTCTGCATCCACTGCTCCAAGATCTTGCAGCTGTTTTGAAGCAGAAATAAGTGCTTGGGAAGGTGGTGGATCCAAGAAGTCAAAAGATAGGACATCCTTTATCCCCATGGCTTTCATCATAAGTGTGGTATATACAAGGTTTGTTCTCTGGATTTCTGGAACTGTAGCAGGAGACATCTCATTCTTAAATGCAGCCTCAGTGTAAAGGCAGTAACAATTGCCTGGTCCTGTCCGCCCAGCACGCCCAGCTCATTGCTTCGCTGATGCTTGTGAAATTGGACTTACAGTCAGCATTTCTATCCCTTTCTTCGGATTATACACATTTTTCTTTGGATATCTTGAATCAATGACATAGTATATCCGATCAATGGTTAAAGAAGCTTCAGAAATGTTGGTAGCCACCACCACTTTCCTCTTCCCTGGAGGAGTAGGCTACTAGGCTTAAATATCTTTGCCTGCTCATTACTACGTTGGGCACCATAAGCTGGTAGTATGATCAATTCCGGAACACCTTTTCCATATTCTTTCATCCTCTCATTCAGAGATTGACACGCAGATTCAATCTCATCCTCACCAGTCAAGAAGAGAAGTATATCACCCTCAGGTTCTGTCAAGTGAATGTGCACAACAGTTAATAGAGCTGAATTCAAGTAATCTCTCTCATGCAAGTAGAACAATTCTACAGGATAAGTTCTACCAGGAATATTAAAAATCATACAGTCGAAGAAATAAGCCAAAAACTTATCAGCATCTAATGTGGCAGATGTGACAATCAAGCGAAGTTCAGGACGCCTTCTAACAAGTTGCTTCAGCAATCCAAAGAGAACATCAGTAAAGATTGTTCTTTCATGAGCTTCATCAAGCATGATCACTGAGTACTGAGAAAGATCATTATCGACCAAAATCTCCCTAAAGAGCATCCCATCAGTCATGTACTTGATCATAGTTTCCGGTCCAGTACAATCTTCGATACGAATAGCATGCCCCACTTCCTCCCCCGCTGCACAACCAAATTCTTCAGCAACCCTCTTAGCCACAGAAGTCACCGCTACTCTTCGGGGTTGCCCTTTGTGGCGTAACCTGCTTCAGCAAGATACTGTGTTACCTGCGTTGTCTTGCCGGAACCAGTCTCACCGATCACAACAAGAACCTGATTATCATGCACAGCTTGAATAAGCTCTTTCTTCAACTTGTATATTGGCAAGTTCCTATTCTGTTGCGAGTTTCTATGCCTCCTCCTACTCCTAAGCTTAATTTTTTACCTCTCTTATCATATCGATCCCCTTGCATGCTATTGTCAATCGCCATGTCCGGGATTTTGTTCTTCTGAGAAACCATTTTAGGGGGAGGAACAGAATGAACAATTGTAAACAACCTGGACATGAAATTTTCAGGCATGTCAACACCGTATTGCTTCAACACCTTAAGAAATTCACCCACCACCTCACAGTCTCGTCCCACCTCGGCTATCAACTCTGCTAAGAATCTGTCTCCAGAACCCCCATTTTGGTCTTCAAGCTCTGAGCAAATCCTGGAGACCAGGAAAAGGTATGCAAGCTTGTCGAAAACACCGCCTTGCTCAGACACAGCCATTGTTGAAGGAGAAAAGAAAACGTAAAATGAAGGAACTGGTTACAGCCTTACAGGTATATATGCATGTGTAAAGCTATTCCTTGCAGAAATAGGATTGATGGGATTCCAAGTTTTAAACAACCAGATGAATTCTGATCGAAGCTATACGTATATAAATAACAAACCTTTATACGAAAACAACAGACGAACCTTTTCTGATATACTGAGCATCGATCTTTATATGATTCAGCATCGTCTTCCTGGCCTAAATCGTCGTGGATTTCAATCCAGCACCCAAGCTCTACCAGTCTGCTCCGGGAAAGCAAAGTTTTTGTTTCCTAAATATATTCCGGGGAGAAGTAGAAAATAGTTGATTTTTTTGGGGTATAGTAGAACACGTTTGATATTATCATTGCAAGACTACGGTCAAGTCTATAAGGACTGCTGCAAGAAAATAATACTAAGATTAGGGGTCACTTTTCGTCAATACAAAATCCCAAACTTGGAGAGCACACATTAGTTTTCCTGAGGCGGCTGAAAAGTCAGGTTGACCTGATTTTTGTAATTTGTACTTCAGCATTAACAGAATGTTTATCAATAAATTGCAAATTCTCATCGAAACAAATAAATAAATTGAAAATCACACTACAAAGGCCGGACCAGATTCACGACATTTAGTGTTGAGAAAAATTACTGTCATTCACACATGATTGGGACTCCAATAACTACTGCATTAGATGTTTCACAATAACTACTGCGCAGATCCAAATGCATGTGCTCAGATTTTTATTGAGATATTCAAAGATCACAGCTTTGCTCAAGTCTAATTGAAGGACAAAAGGAAAATTGATTGTAGCGAAACTCCTAACAGTCGAAAAGCTAGGCACCTGCAGTTTTTGGTCCTGTAGGTGGTTGATCATCTTGTGGTTTCATGGCTGGGAATAGAAGCACTTCTTTGATATTCTGTGAGTCTGTCAGTAACATACATAGGCGGTCAACACCCAAACCCCAGCCACCAGTAGGAGGTAACCCATAATCGAGAGCAGTACAAAATGTTTCATCCAAAGCCATGGCCTCATCATCACCTGACTGTCGGTCCTGAAACTCACATCACATATCATCAGGGAAAAGATAATGAAATACTGTCTTATAGGATAACAATCTCAACCGTTTAAGTGTACCTTCAGTTGATCAGCGAACCGTTGGCGTTGTACCACAGGGTCATTCAATTCAGTGTATGCATTGCAAACCTGGGCAGCAACATAATTTGTGAGTGTAATGAAAGGGGACAAATGGTGCCTAATGAGATATAGATCAGAAAAGTTCGCGAGCATACTTCATGTTTGTTGATAAACAACTCGAACCGTTCAGTAAGGCCAGGCTTCGATCTGTGCCACTTGGCCAACGGACTCATAATCTCTGGATGGTTAATTATAAATGCTGGATTTACACAAGTCACCTCTAAAAAGTGTCCCACAAGCTGCAATAATAAACATAAATTTTAAAGCATAAGTCAATTTTCAATACCGTAACCACTGAACCAGGAGGAGTTAATTTTCAATTATAAAAAACTCATTTACCTTGTCTAATAAACGTGCGGTTGTTTCAGGAGGGGAACACTGGATCTCAAACTTCTTACAAGCCTCCTTAAGATAAGTGTTAACTTCCACACTGGAAAGATCCTTTGGATTTATGTTCAGATTTGCCATCTTGTTTAGCTCTTCGACCATGTCGATCCTTCGGAAAGGGGGAGTGAAGTCTATCGCAATGGGTTCCTTGTCAAGCCCATTTGAATGGTACATTACTTTATATCCTCCAGTTATTTCCTTAACCACCCCTGTTATATATTTAAAATATCAGGAATAGAAGTAACCAAGTGATTTCAAGGACATGCAAAAGATGCATGGAAACACAAAGGCAGACATGAAACTATCATAACTTACCACTAAGAATTTCCTCGGTCATCGTCATCAAATCATTGTAATCAGCATAGGCCATGTAAAATTCACACGTCGTAAATTCCGGGCTGTGTGTTAAATCAATACCCTCATTTCTGAATTGCTTTCCGATCTCATATACACGGTCCAGTCCACCCACAACAAGCTGCTTGAGGTAGAGCTCAGGTGCAACGCGCATGACAAGCTTCATGTTGAGATCATTATGATAAGTGACAAACGGTCGGGCAGCCGCACCACCAGCAATCATGTTCATCATCGGAGTCTCAACCTAGTGGTGGGACAAAATAAAAGAACATGACATAAATCAAGATGACCCCAAGGTGAGGCACTATCAAGATGTCATAAGAACACAGCGACTCGGAAAGCAGGCTGATGAAACTTACCTCCATGAAATCAAGATCGTCAAGGAACTTCCTGATGTACTTGACAACCTTGGATCTGGTCTTGAATACTTGTCGAACCTCGCTAGTCATTATTAAATCCAGGTAGCGTTGTCGATAACGAGTTTCCTAGAAAGAAAATTAAGAAGGCAAGCTGTTCACAATACTGGTGGGGGAAAAAACATATATTCATCAATCAATACCTGATACAGAGTGTATGTTTCAAGATTCCTTGGAGTTCCTGGGACCCATCCACCAGCTATCTGCAGAATTGAACAGCATCATATATCCATCATGGCATTAGTCTCATTTCACCTATACTATTAATAAAGAGTGTTAATTACCCTAAACTTTCACTATAATCAATACTAGCTTTCACATTTCCCTTTATCATCATAGGACAAACCAACCATCCTCACCTCCAGATTGGCATTTTCAGGAACACCACGCTCAGGTTTCGGCCTCGGCAACATATGCAAGCAATGTGATAGCACGGTAAATGACCTCGGAAAAATACTAAGTTCCCCCCTCTTAGTTTTCCCTGCAAGTGAAAATACTAATTCAATCCTCTGTCCAGGTCCCAAAGAAAACTGCATAACAGTTCGTATGTAAAATCATACACTGGAGAGTAACTGAACAGTTATCACAAACCTGGAAACCCACTAATACCAACAAGATCACCACGCTTGACACTGGAGTGGAACCTAGAGAATTCAGATTCATCCAGCTCTGATATCCTGCGTGAAATAAATAAACATATCTTTTAGCAATATTGATATCGAAAGGAAATAAAATCTGAAGACAGGCAGTACTGATGTACTGAAAAGGTTAAGCCAAAAATGAAAAAGACACATCCAATCACGGCTGGGAACATTGGAGTAAATAACAAAACTTTTAAAACAATTAGGTGCCTAACTCTGATGTACAAGACTTCCACTTCACTCGTAAAAATTGTGAACCGAGAAAATTTGATAGGAGCCATTCCAGTTATGTACAACAATAAAACCAACATCTTCACAATCCCATGGGAACTCCCTTCTCAAAAAGGGAAAGAAGAAAAAAGCATAACAAAAGTTCACAGGTTCACATCATTGACTCATTTCACAAAAGGCCACCCCGATTTCCATGGTTGCCCACTACCACTACCACTTTGCTTTTTTTTTTTTTATTCCTTTCCTTTCCTTCAATGTGAGAGAAAGAAAGAAAGAAATCCTACAATGCTAGTGGGTGGTGCTCTCTCTCAGTAGCTACCTTGCTTTGACTAAATTTTATATCAAATAAACAACTTGGGTCTAAAATCATATTAATCCACTTTGTACAGTTTTGCGAAATAAAACATAGAAAAAGAATATGAGTTTTACCACACAAGTCCTTTATTGACGGGCCTATTACATGTTACATTATGATTGACATTATAAAATACAGCCATTAGAAAGTGATAATCGTATTCCCAGCCCCAGGGTGATTTCATTTGAAGGAAGCAAATACCTGGCATCTGCCATAACTTGGACCTTCCAACCACCAGGGGTGACATGCAAATCATAAAACAAAAGCTTTGTGCCTGACGATCTTTTGCGCAGGATTCGCCCTATTACATAGAATTAATCAAAATAACAAACATAATGGAAGCGACAGACAAACGATACCCGTCAAAAGTAAAAGTTACTATTTCTTATTACCTGCCAATGAAACAGTGATATCCTCCTTATGCTCTCCATTCTCTAGGCCTCCAAATTTTTCCAGATACTCTCGGTCAGTCATTGTAACATGGAATTTGTGAGGATATGCATTTTCTATCGAAGCAATATACTTGAGCCTGTTTTCATGATACTGCTGCAAAACATACAATGAAAGAACAAAGAGAAATATAAGGACCAAGTCATACCCAAGTGAGATCAAATACCAACAGTAAATATTAGCTGGAAAACTGAACATACCGTCGGGTCCATTTCTTCATCGTCCACGGCTGCATTTTTCCCCTTTGGCTGTGCACAGCTTGCAGCAGCCTGGTAAATAATTCAAATAGTTCATTAACGCATCATCACACAACGACATACAGCAAACTCTTGGAATAACACACACCATCACTCATTCACTGACGATGGAAATAATAACATATCATGATTAACAACACCCATCCGATTTCATTGTCCCAACCTTTCTTCACTAAACCAAACCAACAAATCACATAGTACAACAAGAAAGATGACCACCATTATAATTACTCTGATGACTACATACAACAAAACAAAACAAGTTGTGCCGAAATTCAAACAGTACACAACATTTTATCCTAAACAAGTGCTTCAACAAAAATGTATCAATTTCCCAATTCTTTTCACTGTTCTACACCGAACCGGAACTCCGAAAATTCCAGGGAAAAAATGGAGCTGTACCTGATTACCTGTAAAGCTTTCTCCTCCGCTTTGCGCAGCCGCTCCTCTTCCTTGTGCTTGGCCTTCAACTCCTTCTTTTGCGCACTGCAAACAATCAAAAACCACCGCACATATTCCAAACCAATCAAAACCAAACATCCAGACTCTAAATCGATTGAATTACAAAACGAAATGAGACGGAGAAAAAGAGAACACCTACGTTTTGCTTATTTTGTTGGTGCCTTCGCCGTCCATCGTGAAATCGGAGACGGACTTAGGTGGTTCGCCGGCGGATTTCTATTTAACAACGAGTCAACGACCACTGTCGCAGAGAGAGAGGAAAGAGTGTGTCAGAGGCTTTGACACTGACAGTTTGAGAGCTGTTTTTCTGACAGTGGAGGTTTTATAGTTGAGGTGAGTCGGGTCGGGTCGGACCTCGGGTTCTACAGAGCCAAGTATCCGACCCTTCTCATTCGTCTCTAGTCTCTAGTCTCTACCAAATCCCAAACTTGGAGGAGACTTGGAGAGCACACGTCAGTTTTAGCGCCCCAGAGTTGGCTCCCAGTTTTAAACCACGGTATTCTCAGAGTTGGTTGTCTTGCCAATACGTACATCTCCCATTTCAAAAAAAAAAATATACGTACATCTCAACATAGGAAAAGTTGGGTTGACCTGATTTTTTTTGTTGGTTACACAGGGGGGCACAAAGGCCCAAAAAAACCAAACGAAAAATACTAAGCACCAGCCCCAACTCTGGAGCTTCTAGGTCTTGTAACACTATTCAGAACTTGATCAAACCAGGAGCATACTTAATGCTATTCTTAGCTAGGGAATCCGCAGTCATATTGCACTCCCTAAAGACATGATTAATTTTAGGATTGTCCATAGAAGATAAGAGGTGGTGGCAATCAGTGATAAGAGAGCCAAGGGGATGAAGAGAAAGATCAGATCTCTGAAGAAGATTAATCAAAATGGCAGAATCTGCCTCAATCTCAATGTTGGAAATGTTAAGATCCCTGGCCAATTTCAAACCATAGTACATTCCCCAAGCTTCAGCATCAATGATAGCACCTTACCCAAATTTATCTGAAAACTAGAAATCCAATTGCCCAAATAATCTCTTATGACTCCCCCAGCACCAATCTTGCTTGAATGGCCAGATCGTGTGCCATCCACATTGATCTTAAAACAATGTTCAGGGGGTTTAACCCAAGAAAACATGTTAACACAAGTAGAAGACACTAACTTTGTGCAAAGCATTTTTCCATTCCTCAGCAGCATCAAGAATGAGTTTTCTAGGAAAACTAGGAAAAATGAAGCTAGGATAAAAAAAATCATCTTATTCCTCCATTTCCAAATGAACCAGCAAACTCCAACAAAGAAATTACACCATTTAATGCCCTCATGAGTAAGAGACTTACAGTTCATATGGCCAGCAATCCAACTGTTCCATTCCAAGGAATTAATAGAAGAAACAGCAGCAAGCAAAGATAAACAACTCCAAACAAGTTTAGCCTTGGATCAGTCTCTAAAGAGATGTAATAGAGTTTCAGCATCAGAATTGCATATAGAACAAGCGCTTGACTGCACAAAACCACGCCTAACTCTCTGAACATTAGTTAAAAATTTCTTGTGTAAAACAACAAGAACCCAGAGAAAAGTTTTCTGCTTAGGGGGTAAATCAAATTTCCATAAATATTTCCAATGAGGATCAATAGGACTATCAAAGTCAAAAATGGAACTGTAGGCAGATTTCATAGTAAAAATACCATTTGAGGTAGCAGACCAGATCTTCACATCCTTACCACAACCCTCAAAACCAGTTGGAGTATTAATCACCCTTTCTATAGTATTTTTAGGAAGACAAGTAGAGAGTATGTCAATGTTTCATCCAAACTCATCCCAAAACTCACTAACAGTAGCATTATGATTAATTGCGGCATTAGGAATAACATGATCAATAAGAGTATCAGAGAAAAGCCAAGTGCCATACCAAAACTTAATTGTTTTTCCATCACCAACACGCCATTTTAAGCCTTCTTTGAGCAAAGCTGCACCATGAGTGATACCTAGTAGTCGGAAGGAGGCAGGTAATTTTCATCAACTAAAGAACAATTTTTCAGAAATTTTTCATCTAATGGTTGTTTCTCTGTCAAGTCTGCTTACAACTCTTTGTTTGAGATAAATAGCGCCCAAAACCCTCTGTGGAGATTTGTTTGGAAGGTGAGTTGTCCTCTCAAGCTGAAAACTTTTCTTTGGTATGTGATTCACAAGAAAATTCTAACTAATGTCCAAAGAGTGAGAAGAAGATTTGCTATAAGTGCTACCTGCCCTATTTGTAACTCTGTGGATGAAAGCCTCCTTCACATTTTTAGAGACTGTCGCAGATCCAAGACCATTTGGAATGGTATGAGTCCTCTTGTTTCAATTGCTAATTTTTTTTCTCTTGATTGGAATGGCTGGTTGGCGGCTCAGCTTCACTGCCATTTAAAAATCAAGAATAACATTCGATGGTGCAATATTTTTGTCTTTGTTTGCTGGTTTATATGGAAGTGGAGAAACATGTGTGTTTTTGATTCCTCATTTATCATGTCAGTTTACACTGCTAAAATCATTTGGGATTATGCTGAAGAGTGGAGCTGCTCTCTAAGCAAGGTTAAAATGAGTTCTTTTTATAGTTATACTATGTTTTCTTGGTCTCGGCCTCCTGCTGGTTGGAATAAGTTGAATATTGATGGCACCAGAACTTCTAACTCTGGAAAAATTGGTGTTGGAGGGGTGATTAGAGATCAGCATGGGCATTGGATTCATGGATTTCAAATGAACTTGGGGATTGAGGAGATTTTAGATGCTGAGACTTGGGACTTATTTTTTTGTCTGAAACTCATTGCCAAATATTACAGTGGAAATGTGGAGATTGAGTCTGACTCTGCCATTTTTGTCCAACTTATGCAAATGGATAACACTTTTATGCATCTGCTTGGGTCTCTGCTTGCTAGTTGTGCTTCTACGATTTCCAAACTACAGAATGTGAAGCTCTCTCATATTTTTAGAGAGTGTAACATGGTTGCCGATGCCTTGGCCAAAAAAAAATATTTCTAATGAGTTGGGGCTGATTGAGTTTGCTGATCCCCTTGCACATGCTGCGCAGACTTTCTTAGACGATCTGACCAGTGTTGCTAGATGTAGGCTCACATGAGCCTGTTTTAATATTTAGTCTCTATATTTTTTGTTGCTGTGCCTTTTAGGTTCCCTTTTTTGTAACCCAAAAAAAATTCAGGGTTATTTTAGTAAATTAAGTGGAGGTCTAGTGAGCAAATGTTTATGTTCAAAAATAAAATGAAGGTGCAGAGAGAATGAGAGATCTAGTGAGCAAATATGGAGATCCCAGTAGCAACACTCTATATGTATTCACCTTATCTACAAGGATATTGCAGGTGGAAATGAATCTTCAGAGCAAAGCAGGAGTGAGGAGAAGAGTCGTTAAGCAATGTTGAAGCTGGGGATGAAGCAAGTAACTGATGTTAGCAATGTCACCATCAAGAGAACCAAAAGGGTAAGCAGCTGCTTTGTTTCTTTGCAATATATTTCGTTCCCTGTACATGTTTATCCAATGCTAGATGCTTATTTATGTTATTCCTTTACAGAATCTGTGTGTGATTTTAGAACCGGATGTGTTTATAAGTCCAAACTCAAATTCGGTAAGGATTTGTACTCTCAGCTGCAGACACAGGCTGCCCAGCAGTTGAGGATGCCTGACATGAGTCCTGTAATGGCCAAACTAGAGATTTCTGGAGCTGGTGCTGGAGCCCTTGCAGATGAAGAGGAAGAAGAGGGTGTTGAAACTGGTGTTGAACCTCAGGGACATTGATTCTGTCATGGCACAGGTTGGTGCATCAAGGAGCAAGGCAGTCGAGGCTCCCAAGACTCAGATGGGATATTGTCAGTGCTATCATGGACCTCACCACTTAATGTGGTTGGATTAGTATACTGCTCATAGACAAAACTCCAGTGCAAATGGATGCATTTTTACGACGATCTAATTACGCTTGAGATCCTAAACTTGTTTATCTAAAAAATTAAAAACTAGTTATGACTGAGAGAAACTGTTATTTTACAAGTCTTTGGTCTTCTTCTTACTCATCTCTCTCCCAAGCTCCTAACAGTGGCTTCTTTTTCCTACTCTTCATCACCACTTTTTGTTTGATCACGTATCACATGCAAAGCTCTCAAGTCCTGATATTCACTTTGTTCAGGGACAATCTCCAGCATTTGGTTGTAACGTTAAAAGGACATTAAACTTTGGTCGCTACAATGTATTGAATTTCGCTTTCAACCCCATGAATGCACCAATGAACGCTGCTCATGATTAGCAAAATGAGGAGGATCTTTAGAAGGTCTCAGAAAAAGTATCAATGGAAGACCCGTATACTGGAGGAGGATGTGCCTTTTAATAGTCAAAATCGAACAGGTCTAGACACTCTTTTCCCCTCTTGTTGTGTGAGACATATATGAACCTCTACTCTTTCTGAGTCGCTCATGAAATGAAATATAGAATCCAAGAAAAATCCTCTGACCCAGTGGATTCGGGGTTGAGGTCTCTCACTTAGTTTCAGTGTATCAATGAATATAAGGATTGATGTCCCTGTCTGCACTAATAAAATGATTCTACCTTACATTGCAGTAGAATAACCTTCTAGTTTTTCGGCCAATTACAAGTAATCTCAAAAAACAACTTGTATCTTCCTCATCGAACAAGTGGTATAAGTAGATACTCAGCATAAAAGAGCTGCAGGAAGATCGAAATATTGGATTAACGAAAAGTTTACTCATGGAAATCAGGTGCATATGATCTATAACATTAACTACTAACATTAACTAACTGGCATACTCCAACAAACAAGGCTCAAGCATATTAAAATCACAGTTGGCTTAATATGGATGTAAGTTTTAAGTCTTTCGTGTTTGAAAACAGTTTGATGTCTTGAGGAAGAAAAAATAACTACAAAGAATAGTAGGAATAGTAAAGTGAGCAACTGAAGTGGTGAGCATCTGTAATAAGAGCTTAACAGAAAATAGTTTTAACATGTACATTATCAAGATGTTACTCTTGGGTCGACTAATTTGAACAAAAAAGAGAAAACAAAAAGTAGCTGAGATGGGCATTTACCTTCCAAATAAACATGTAGAAGGTCGTTATTGCAGCTTTGCTGGTGAGATCTACAGATTTTGCTCGGCTCCAGAGTATCAAAGCCAAAATTGCATGTCCCAAAACCTAAACATGGATAAACAGAAAAAGTCAAGATGCCTATACTTTGTTGAGATTGTTCAGTTCTTAAGTAGACTAGTACTTGAACATATATAAAAAGAAGACTATAGGTTGAATGGATTATGAAAATCGGATCAAGCTTCCCCAGTATCATCAATTTAATCTCAGATTTTAATAGTATCACTGATTCCATGTAAAACCAATCATATCAATATTTCAAAAAGCATTAACCCTATATATGTATAAAGAAGTTGAATACAAAAAACAGTATATTGACTGGTTGTACTTTACAGTGTAAGCATTTGTGAGGAAGCTAATTAGGTTAAACAGAATAAACCCAAAAGTTATCAAATTGGGTAAACAATGAACTGACCCATTAAAAAAATTTATCAAGTTGTAATATCGCTAGATTAACATTTAGACTATAACTGTAAGCCCTACCGTGATGCATTTGCTCAACATGAAGGAGGATGATGCTCCAACTAAAATGGCAACACCATAAGCCATTTGAAGTAGCCATATACATATCCAAAATACCTGACCCAAAATAGCAATAAGAAATAACACTGAAAAGCAAATAGTAGAATATCAATTTGTGGAACATAATTAAGTTTAGTAAAAGGTTACCCGCTCTTGTCCCAGACGTACTGTAAAGGACCGGATGCCAAAGATCTTATCTCCATCAATATCAGGGATATCCTACATAAGTCGGTACATATTTAACATTAATCTCAATCCTTTGTGTAGGAACTGCCTGAATTAAATTAAGACGAACCAACAATGAACAAAACAAGTATACAACTTTGATGTAAAATCACTACTGTTCCTCTTCAAACGAAAGAAAAGGAAAAGGAGAAGCATTTACCTTAAATAATGCAATAACAACAGAGAAGAAACTCATAAATGCAGTTGCGAAGATAAGTGGCCTCGAGAAGGCAACCGGTCTTTTGTACACATGAGTCTGAAATCGAAACGTAAATTAGTACAAAAGAATGATAATTTGCTCCAATTATACTAGAATCTGTATGAACAACTCTTCATTTTTCACCCTGATGCCTCTGCCAGAAGTCGACTCTGTTACTTTCTCATGTTGCACATTTGAAAAAAATGAATCATGACGGTTTATGTGTTGATACTGGTGTGTGTTTTTTTCCTCCCCATAACTGCTCTCCCAGAACTTATCCATTCCATCTAAGCATGGATATATCCCTAATTAAATTTTTTTTATGTATCCCAAAGAAATGATGTGTGTGCATGCAGATTGTATTTCCCAAGCACTGCATCAGGAACTGACAATTATTATTCAGAGATATCAAAACTGATAATTTTCCAATGATGTTATATAGGCTACGTCTTGCAACAACCTCCCACACATAAAAAAGTATGGTTTGGATAAAGTACTGCCAAAGAGAGAAAGTGGAAGTAAGATAGATTAGAATCCAACGTAACAAACCTGCATGTGCAGGAAAAAAGCAAGTTGAACTATCACTGCTCGAACAGCTAGAATGCACATTGCTGCAACCACAGCAGACCTCTTCCATCTCAGTAGTGGCACCTGAATAAATAAGAGTAATAGACCATGTTACGACACAATTGTTTAACTTTATCACATAACATCAACATATTAATCATCAAGTTTTATCTAAAAGAAAAGGCAGATAATACAGCCATGTATGAAACTGAGGTTACGTATATTTAAACCATATGCAAACATATGTGCATTTAAACTCCTGAAAACTACATACATATGCTGTAGGTTATGCAGTAGCATGCACATGTCGGCATGAGGATGATCGATTTGGTCAACTAGTCACTTGGACTCTTGGAGATAAGTTTATAGAGATGGGCAGTAAAATATCCCGACAAAGGGTTTATGCACATGCATCTGTATGTAAACATTAGCATGAAATCTTGCACTCATTCCCCCCCCCCCCCCCCCCAAATTGTATTTCTTGTCAGGGATATGTTTTTGGGTCAGTCTCACTTAACAGTTCCAGCTACTGAATTGAGGTCATCTGTATGCGAAGGTAATATTCTTTGATTCAAAATTCAGTCATCTGATTGTTACTAATGAATTCATGTAACCTTTAAGCATTCAATATGCAGCTATCGGAGGTCTCTAATATTGAAGACAACTTACATTGATTGAATAAGCAGTTCCAAGTACAAAACTGATGAAAAGGGCCCACAACAATGGCCATGAACCAACAATCCATCCCAGCCAAAAACTCTGGTAAAAACGAATAAATTTGATTAGAAAACATTGCCTAAATTATTGACATGGTATACTATCTGAAGAAATTAACTTCAAAATAAATAAATAAAATTAGTCAGGTGGTACAGATAGTCAGCATTCAACATGTAGCACCACTTATTCAAATTATGAGTTATCCGCCTAAATTGTTTAGTATTAGTCAGAATTATGGTGAACTATGTTTCCTTCAAGCATATCTTGCCTGTCAATGATTTGCATGCTGCCTAAAAAGTTGTAATAATTTGAGAAACAGACTTGAAGAAAAAACCTCATAGGTTATATATA
This sequence comes from Argentina anserina, assembly GCF_933775445.1. Taxonomy (NCBI): domain Eukaryota; kingdom Viridiplantae; phylum Streptophyta; class Magnoliopsida; order Rosales; family Rosaceae; genus Argentina; species Argentina anserina. The sequence continues at coordinate 6,720,670 of NC_065875.1, forward strand.
TCTTAACCCAGATGACTTTAAATATGCCCTTCCTCTATAGCAAACTTCAAGTGAGGAGCAGCAAAAATCAGGGATTTAAATCTACAATCAAGGGGAGAGACAGAGAGAGAGAGAGGTTTTAAATAGCTTTTGGTTTTCATTTCTAATATCATCTTTTATCTCTCACTTGTTCCAAACTTTGCTGATCTTTGTCTCACCACGCTCTTTCTCTTCTACAGTAAATAACAAAAACAAAGCCAGATGTTTCTTGAGGGGCTCTACACAAGCATAATACTTAGATGAGTATATGCTTTGACAATGCTTATCCATACCAGAATCACGAAAGAAGTCACAATCATGATGCCAGTCACCACCGAATATTCCCCTGATGCTAATGGAAGATAAGGCTTGTTCACCTGCAATAAAACGTGACCAGATTATCATTTAGAGAATCCAATTATGTAGATATATTTGGTGACGCCTTCCAAGAACAATATAGGGCAACAAACAAAGAAATCTGCCTCGATAGCTCTAAAAAAACATACTGTCTACTGGAATGCCAAGCTGAAATTTCTCCAACCAAATGTTTTTAAGCAATGCAATGCAGTGCAATGTCACAGGTAAAATTTCAAACCTACCTTGTCTATATCAATGTCAGACAACTGATTTAAACCGACAATGTAAATATTCATGAAGAGAGCAGCAACTACAGCCTGAAAATAAAACAATAAATTTGTAAAAATACAGCCATATGATAACAACGTAATGATTTAAACTTAGCAAGATATCGGTATCACCTCCAGCAACCCACTGAAAAATAAGGGGGAAAAATCTGATAGATTCTTGACTGCAAGGAGAGAAACAGAAACTATGCTCAATGCCTGTACAAAGGAAAACATAAGTGAGCTCTCTATACATTGACCAGAAAATAATTAAAGCATATGTCTAAAAAAAATTCTTGACCGACTGTTATTCACCAGTATATTTCATGCATCAATTCGTAATTATTGCATTACCAGAAATGATGATAATTACAATGATACTGTCAGAAAACTTAACTGTGCCAATAACTGTGTGCGGCCTTGAAAACCGGTAAAAAGCATCTGTTGCATTTTTGATAGTGCCCCAGACGTTTTTTGCATTATAAGCTCCAGATTCAGAATCTAAAGGGTGACCAGCAGTTGCATTCACCAGGAACTTTTTATGGGTCCTGTAGGATGTAGAACCTTCCCTAGTGCCTAAGTTATGATGCCTTAAATGCTGTTGCGGATGCTGAGGCCCAACAGCACAGTATCTTTGTAGGATGTCCCATTCTCTGCACCTTGAAACTCTAACTGCAGTATATGAACCTATACACACAAAAGTTGGGGTGATGATATGTACCAAATACCAAAACCAACGAGTAAAATGCATTTACATAGTAGTATAAGTCCTTAAACTACAACTCAGTCAGTCTCTCTAAGCTTAAAGTCTATATTGCACAGTGCTTGTGTGAATTCTTGCACAAAGGAACTTTCTATTGCTCAAAAATTCAAAAAAAAGGCAGCAATAGACATTCTGATGAGATATCAAACCTGAAAAGCAAATTTTCTTGTGATTCTCCCTTCTCCAACTGTTCCCACCTACAAGTATTCATCGTGCATCAGAAACATACCAAGATTTCAGTCATCAGAAACTCTATGTTGCAGGAAATGAACACTAAAAACCAAATTCAAAATATAATATTGGAAAAAGCACAGTCAACCGAACCAGTTACAGTACAGAAACATAGAGTAAAGAAGGAAAAACCCCTATTACATGAGAAAACAGAGAAACTCAGATCAACAATAATAATCTTCGGTCACTCAGCTCACCATGAACACTAAAAAGAAAGAAACTTTAAACACATGAAAAAACAAAATATTCCCAATAGAGCATAAACAATTGAACCAAACCAAATGACCGAAACCCAAAACCCAATGCATGGTTCATTTCCAGCATTGGAATCATCTAAACCCATCAGACCCCAAACATTCAACGCCAGAAATTAACAACAGCACTTAATCAAGAAACAGCGAATCAGTGCATCTTCATAAAAGTGAACTGAAAACCAAGTACCTAAACAAGCTTTTGGGAAGGACCCAAGAAGCGCATAATCCATAGCTTCAGCCAAGAAAACGATGCTCTTTCAGTCCAACTATGAGCAATAGAACCAGTGATTCACCGAGTCCAAAGACTGAGAGGGTGCTTAAATAATTAGAAACAAAATTGAATAATTAGCCAAATTTGAAAAAACAGGGCTTGTGCGTCACAGACCAACAGATGTCTTGTAATGGAAAATACTGTACACACGATGTGGCAGAAGGGTTCAGTTGAGTTCAGAGAAACTGTTGAGTCACTGACACCTCAGACCCGTGTTCAATTCTGACATTATTTAAACGGTGTACTCCGACCTCACCAAAGATATCTGGTAAAACTAGGGGCGGGCACGGACGGATTCGGACACGATGAAACTAATCTCACGTCGCGTCTCACTTATTAATATTTGTGTTTTTAAAAATTCGTCTCACCCGGAATCGGGATGAGATCAAACATATCACACTTTCTCGGATTTTAAATAATAAATACTTAATTTACTATTAATAAAAATTTAGTATCAATTATTGTAATAGAAAAAACATATAATTGTTCTAAATATTCTTCATCATCTACTTCGATACTATGAGTTTAATTATTATAAAATTAAATTAATCATTCAAATTATAACGTTATAGATATTGTACATAAAAATTCTAGTGTTATCATACAAGAGAAATATATATAAATATATATTGTATATAAGATTATATAGGTTTTGATTGCTAAGTTCATAGAAATTTGCAATATACAAATTGTCTTTATTTATATCGTATAACTCGAACTATATATTAATGAAAAAATTAACCGGGATTGGTTTATCTTTAAGAAATTAACCAAGGTCCAAGATTCATTCTTTGAAGTTAGTCATTTCCTTATCAAATGCATCTAAGATGTTCTCATAAATTATAAATATATGATTATGATGAAATATTTGATGGTTAAAATTCAAATGAAATTTAAAACGAGACTAAACAAAGCAGGATAGAAATTATTCGTCCACACGTCTCGTCCCACTATTATGAAACGGGACGAGATCGGAATTTCAGCTTTTTATGCCCACCACTCGGTAAAACAACAAAAGTTGCATACTGGTACAGTGTCCCCACCCTGATGCTTTTATATTCAGAAAAGAAATGAAGTAGAAAATAATTTGTTGATTTACCTCATTGGAATGAAACTTGTAGAAAAACCTCATGAAGCCAATGGTCCTCTTCTATAGCAAGAGTTGAGAATTTTATGCAAATATGAAGATAGATGGTTGATAAGCTCTTAATTGTAATAATGATACCCACCTTCATGACTACCGAAATTTGAATGGAAATTCTAGTTGTATATTTAGATATCTTGGTGTTCTTTATTTTTTATATTATAAGTCAATGCATTACTAGTGGGAGCTTCAAGAGTTAGAGTTGCTTGTCGATAAAAGAGTTAAAGAGTTGTGATCAAAGACGTAACTAGTTTTGTATCAAAAAAAAAAAAGACGTAACTAGTTCCTGACGAGTCATGTCTGCTTAATTGGTTCTAATCATAGGTTGATTTCATTGTATAAGCATCTAGTAAGAGTTTCAAGAGAAAACATAACTTTTTTTTTTTTCATTTGATGACTTCAAGGCATAATTAGTTCACAATCGGTGATCTCACAGCAACTCCAATATAAAAGAGTCAAGTGACAAATAACAGTCCCAACGATTATTTTTAACAATGGAGGTGAGTGGCCTGGAAATGCAGGTGCATGATGAGGGTATTCCGATTATGGCCACTGAGATGCCGAGTAGTGCAACGGTGATTGGCTCGGCCCTAGTTGTCCCATCAGCAGAATCAGCATGCAAAGGTGGTGACCCTAATCACTTTGGTGATACACATATTTAGCTAGATATTGTGGGTCCCACTGATTTCAAATCAGTGCACTGATTTCTTCTTGGGAAATTTTATGGTGCAGCGCTGCACGTGTGTAGCGTTGCATGCGTGCAGCGCCTCTAATCCACCATTCATACATCACACGGACCACACGTGCATTTTAAGACACATTCTATCCACCGTCGGATTCGGTATGTATGGTATGCAGCGCTGCACCATAGACGAATCCATTCTTTCTTTGGTGAATTACTTGAAGAGATTGGCCACGTATGAGCTCTGTCGCTCGTGGAAGAAGTATATTTAGTCCAATATATACTCTTTCGATTGAAGAAAATATGTTGATTGTGGTGCATAATGAGAAGTTGTGGGTGTCCCCGAAGACTAATTGTAAACCTGGTCATCCTAAAGGTAGTACGAAGCCTAAGGTAGCCCGAAAGTTAGCGATGGAGGCTTCAGACAACACTGAGGCTAATTCTTCGACTAGGAATATGGCTGCTAAAAGAAGAAGACTAAAGTTTCGATACCAAAGGTGGTCTCTAAGCCTGAGACACCAATAGAGCCTCCGACAACTAAGTGTGTGGGACTAATTGAGCATGTGACTCCTATGGAGGCTGCGCATGAATCAAGGATAGAGACTCATATTTCTCCCCATGTTGAAAAGATAGTTTTAATCTAAGAGCAAGTCCAAGATGCATCATTTTACTCTTTTGTCTACATTAGTTTAGACTTATTATCTAGAACGCTTTAAACAATTTTGAAAATGTAAGTGAGTTATGGTCATATAGTTAGTTTTGTCTAGACTTTAGAGTCAAGTGATAGCTCATTTTTTGGGCCTCTAGGAGTGTGCTATCTTGATAATTCTTACTAAATAATATTGATTGACTTTTTAATTCAAAAGAAAAAAATAGAATATGCAAGTGGGCTAATTTGATATATTCTTTATTGTTTAGTGAACAAATCATAAACTCATAACATTTAAGACTGGCTTTACCAAATGTGTTCATGGTAGTGTAGGGCTGGACAATCTCTAAAATTAGAGTTAACAAATTTTATGGCCAAACTAGGTAAAGATTTAATTATCACCCGCCCATTAGGGTCGGGCTGTATTTGGCTCGGTTGACCACACATTAATGTATTCTTTGCTTTACGGGTTTAAGTTTCGAGTTTCACCCCAATGTAAATCTCACTATAAGAAGCCTACTCGTTTCTCTCTGGCCATGTAGGGTTTGACCGTTTGACCATGGTGGTTGGAAATTCAGATTGAAAGATTGGCTCATCATACATGGTTTCCTGAATTTGTTTCGATAAATGGAGTTGGTAAATCCGTAATGATTTTAGTTTGTTATTGGGGAATAGCTGTGAACATCTCGACCTTGGTCTCAAGCCATATATAAATTGGTTGGATGCGTGACCATGGAGGATGGTTTGCGTTGCCCCGAACGCGGTGGTGATCCAATAGTGGTGATGGTGTGGTGGGGGACTTGTGGACTTCTTTACCCTCCTAGATGTCGTGGTTATAATGTAAAGATGAGCTTAGTTTGAGCCTAGATTGATTTATCTTTAATTTCCTAAGTTCTATTAAAAACTTTTATTATACAATAATAAGCTGCATTAGAGCGACATCATTTATATAATTAATAATTCCATACCTTTGTTTAGTAGGGCTCGGCTTGGTGGGCTTTGTCCCGTTTTATGCACTTAACATGCCTTGTTTTCCAAATTATTGACAGAATTAAATGAAGTGTTGCTAGATTTATTCATTGGTTAACATCATAATTAGAATTCTGCTATCTTGATACTTATGCTTTGTGATTGTATTCGAGTCATCCTACTATTAAAATTCACTTTTATGCCAAAACTCAAAACTGATGGAGTAAGCATTCGAGCGCTCTTCAGTCTTCAGTCTTCACTAATTGGGGCATGTTCGAAAACATGAATCGCATAGGGACTCTAGATATTAATTTGAGACATTCTCATAATGCTTTTTGTAATATGGAATTTAAACTCAATATCATCTCATATTTGGTAATTTCACTAATTAAGACTTAAACACAACTACACAAACTTTTTTGTCCTACATAATGTCGCACTTAAGTCTATGATATTACGTCATTGGAGGAGCTAAAATTATATTTTTTTTCTTCAGATTTTAAAATATTGTTTTAATAGATTTTAGAGAGCAATGGGAGGTAGATTTGATCTACAAAAGTACAAAACACTTCATAAAATTGTAACATAAACCTTTGTTTATAAAACCCAATCTTTTTGCCCATACCATCTTCCAATAGAGGCCAGTCATCTCCCCCAATCTCTCTCTCAGTTTTACATAATCAATCTAACCCAACACCAGCTTCAATAAAAACCAATCATCTCCCACACTCCCTCACTCCCTCAAAAGTACCACAATGCTTCCCCCAGTTATCCAAATCCAATCTTCTTTACTTCTCTAGCTTTCACCAAAAACCCAGAACCCCAAACTCCCTCTCTTACAATGGAAGGCACTCTCTTCCCAACTAGACCAGTCCTTCCAATTCAAACCAGCAGACCAGTACAACCCAGCCCTCCAGTCAAATTCAATGCAACCACTCTGCCACCTCTCCCCCAAACCCCATCTTCATTCCCTATAGACTCTCTTCTCCAACACCTCCTCAACATCTCTTCACCTCCCAACACTCCCCACAACCTTAAACCCTTAAACTCACCACACCAAACCAATGGCACTTTTCCTTCTCTTCACATTTCAGCCGGTTCGACTCCGAAAAAACAGCAAGAGTTCAAGAGACCCACTTCGGTTCTGGTCCCGAGTTTCGAGGACAAGGCCAGAACTGATGATGGGGTCATTGACTTCTTGACTATAAAGGGTAAGATGATGTTCAATTCCATTGTAGAGTCGCCTTTGCATTGTGTTAGTGAGTTGTGTGATTCTGCTAAGTTTGAGTTGCTTGAAGTTGATTTGATTAGTCTGTTGAAAGCATTGGATCTTTCTGGCCATTGGGAAAGAGCCCTTTTGGTGTTTGAATGGATTATGCTCAACTTGACTGCCGAAAATTTGAAACTTGATAAGCAGATTATTGAACTAATAGTTAGAATTTTGGGTAGAGAATCACAGCATACTATTGCTTCTAAGCTGTTTGATGTGATTCCCATAGAGCAGTACTCGCTGGATGTTCGAGCTTATACTACTGTCATTCATGCATATTCTCGCACTGGCAAGTACGATAGGGCCATTGACTTGTTTGAGAAATTGATGGAGATGGGTCTGTCGCCGACTTTGGTTACTTACAATGTAATGCTTGATGTTTATGGGAAGAAGGGTCGGTCTTGGAATAAAATTCTGGGCCTGTTGGATGAGATGAAGAGCAAAGGAATGGAATTTGATGATTTTACTTGTAGTACGGTGATATCTGCTTGTGGAAGGGAGGGTTTGTTGGATGAGGCAAAGGAGTTTTTTGCCGGATTGAAGTCGCAAGGGTATGTACCGGGAACAGTTACCTATAATTCTTTGCTACAAGTTTTTGGCAAGGCGGGGGTGTTTATGGAGGCATTGAGCATATTGAAAGAAATGGAAGATAACAACTGCCCACCTGATGCTGTTACTTATAATGAGCTTGTGGCAGCTTATGTGAGGGCAGGATTCGCCGAGGAAGGTTCATCTGTGTTAAAAACAATGACCCAAAAAGGAACTATGCCAAATGCTGTTACATACACTACCGTTATAAATGCATATGGCAGAGCAGGGAAGGAGGAAGAAGCTCTGAGATTGTTCAACCAAATGAAGGAGACTGGCTGTGTTCCTAATGTTTGTACCTACAATGCTGTCCTTGCAATGCTTGGAAAGAAGTCACGGCCAGAGGAGATGATAAAAATACTTTGTGATATGAAGTTGAGTGGATGTGCACCTAACCGGATTACGTGGAATACAATGCTTGCCATGTGTGGTGATAAGGGCAAGCACAAGTATGTAAATCAGGTGCTTCGAGAAATGAAGAATTGTGGTTTTGAGCCTGACAGAGACACCTTCAATACCTTGATCAGTGCATATGGGCGGTGTGGATCAGATATAGATGCTGCGCAGATGCATGATGAGATGATTAGAGCTGGATTTACTCCATGTATTTCAACTTACAATGCACTTCTAAATGCTCTGGCTCGGCGAGGGGACTGGAAAGCGGCAGAATCTGTTATTTTAGACATGAAGAATAAGGGTTTTAAGCCTAATCAAACCTCATATTCATTGATGATCAACTGCCATGCAAAGGGAGGGAATGTGAGGGGGATAGAGAGAATTGAGAAAGAAATCTATGACGGTCATATTTTTCCGAGCTGGATTCTTTTGAGAACACTTGTTCTTGCAAACTTCAAGTGTAGAGCACTGAGGGGTATGGAGAGGGCATTCCAGCAATTGCAGATTAATGGCTATAAACCTGATTTGGTCCTTTTCAATTCTATGCTTTCCATTTATGCTCGAAAGAACATGTATGACCGGGCCAATGACATGCTGCATATGATTCGTGAAAATGACCTTCAGCCAGATCTTGTTACGTACAATAGCTTGATGGACATGTATGCCAGAAAGGGAGAGTGTTGGAAAGCAGAAGAAATTCTCTTGTCCTTGCAAAAATCTGGTGGGAAACCAGACCTTGTTTCTTATAACACTGTCATCAAAGGGTTTTGCAGGCAAGGGCACATGCAAGAGGCTATAAGAATTCTCTCTGAGATGACAGCTAGAGGGATCCGACCGTGTATATTTACCTACAATACTTTTGTGACTGGCTATTCAGGGCGAGGAATGTTCTCAGAAGTAGGTGAAGTGCTTAGCTATATGACTCAGAACAACTGCAAACCTAATGAGTTAACCTACAAGATTGTGGTGGATGGTTATTGTAAAGCAAGGAAGTTTGAAGAAGCTATGGACTTTCTGTCAAAGATCAAGGAGATTGATAGTTCCTTTGATGATGAATATGTTGAAAGACTTTCTTCTCGCATCAGGGGAAATTGGGAAGCATTGGAGAACTTAAGTAATCCAGGTTACTGATCGCAGTACAGGACTTTGGCAGTCATCTTTCATACATCAAAGTAATACCCGAGAATTTTGGAAACACCTTAGTCTGTAGGGTTTGAAAGTACTTGTGTAAATTTGTAACTATATTTTTCCCTACAAGGGTTGGTACTTTGCAGTCAGGGTAAAGTTTGCTGTGCATTACAGTGTCAGAACTTTGAGCAGGTAACTGTAATTTTTCCTCGGGCGCTGTATTCGCTGTTTTATAGAGTTTTATCTGGAAACTATTTTGCATATGTAATAGAAAAGGCTGCCTTTATTTCTTTGTACATGATTCCTTTTTATTTTGCGACAGGATCAATAAACTTATATAGTTCATATGAATCATATTGCTTCTGCTGATATCTCACTTGCCCTAGCCGCTTTTGGGATCATGAATCTTTCGATCTCTTTCAACTTTATGTGAAGGTCAAGGCAAACTGCTTTCTCTATCTTCTGATGTGTTTAAGTGAAGAACACTGTGTTGCCTCCTGCGATTTGTCTTTGCAACTTTACTAGACTTGCACTACTTTACATAGGCTGTAACCCTGTTAAAGAAGCCTAGACTGGGATTTAATCATTTTGTACTAATTTCATGTATGTAGAGTTTTAGGCTATGCAAAATAGTCAATCCTGATTTGTGTTTTCATGGAATTCGGTTCGTTTATTTTTTCTATAAAAAAAAAAACAAGTGTTTCCATTTCAAATCGGTTATATAAGTTTCCTGCAATTAGATTTGGAAAACAGAAGAATTTGATGGTAGCTGATTTCTGAGAGCTGATGTTCATATAGTTTTCCATGTTGGTTCAATCCGGGTTCTGAGTTGAAATGGAGAGCACAGTTTCATTAACTTTTACTACAAAAAACAAACAGAAAACTATGATATGCTTCGGGTAAACCTCTTCAGCCCTATCCATGTGCAATCACAACCAACACTAATGACACGGGAATCAGAACAAGAACAGAAGGACAATCAGTATCTACAAGTTCTTATGATCTTTTTAGAAGATTTAACGGAAGTTGTACAGCAATTTAACAGCACTGAAAGACTGATCTAGATACGCTCTAAAAGTACACTTACACAAAAGAAAAAGATAGAATTTATGTCTATAGAATACACGTTAGAATTTCATAGCAAAGCAATTGGAGATGCTTGATGGTACAATAATAATAATAATAATAATAATAATAAATAATAATAAAACAAGTAAAAAATATCGTCAACAACTAGAAATTTGGGTACGAATTAACCACAACAAGTAATTCAGTAGACGTAAGTCACGTAACAAACCCCTAATTTAAGCTTGGCTATCAAGCTTTGTTGCTAATGTTCACTCTCATTTTCCGGCATGTTCACATTGAAGTTAATTTTGTAGCTAATCTATCTCACTCCCACGTAGCTCCGTCTTTCTAACTTCACGGTTCCTCACTTCCTCAGGTGTATTCAATTAATATTTTAAGAGACTTTCACTGATTTTTAATAATCTATGAAATTCTTTAATTTCATAGATTGTTTATGGAGTTAACTGTATTTATTTGGATTGATTTATCTATGTTTATATAGACTTAGAAGTCCATAAATTGTTTCAAGTAGAAGAAAATATGTATCAAACCACAAACAATAGAATACAATTGGTTATGATTTGAAACAAAAATGTTATTATACTATACCGGAGGTTACTTGTAACAAATCAAAGAGAGATATACATCTAATGACCCATTCCATTAGTTATCTGATTAGTAGACAGAGCTCCAATAGTCATAGAACTCAGCCTCCTAAATAAAACAGTTGGCAACTTGGCATATCCAGTCTGAGCCATTTTGAAGTTAGGCACCCAAATGTAAGCAATACATGCTCATCTTTTGCATACAATAAACAAGAAGGCATTCGTTTGTACATAGCTCTATTCATTATTGATCTTTGAACTAGGCTACAAGAGGATTGATTAACGGGACAAAAATTTATCAACAATGGCATTGAAAGAAAAAAATACATAGGACACAATTCAACAACCCAACATGAGTTCAAAATTCTCAAAACCTAAATCACAATCACAAACAAATTTATTAACCAAAAGAATTAAAGAGTCACAAATAGTTGGCCTTGATAATATAGATTTTGTTGATACCCAATACAATCCAATTAAAAATTTCATAATTCAACACTCATTATCTTATATCCCTATCATTATTTACCAGATCAATCTAGAAATCTCAAAAACAAAAAAAACACTAGACTATAAACCCAAGATGAATCTGCCACAGAGATTGCCAAATATTGTAAACATCTTGTTTTCCATGTGAAACAATTCCATCCCAACACGAATGAAGAAGTTTCTCGATGAGCTCTGGAGCAACTTGTTGTGGCTCGCTCTTTCTTCGGCACCTATGACCCCTGCGACTTGACGAATCAAAGCAGTGACTCGAGGGATCAATCCCGTCAAGGAATGTGAAGATTCAGATGTGGGAGGCGAATTGCCAAAGAGGGGGAGGGTTAGGGTTGCAAAATTTGGAGGAGACAGATTGTCAAAATCTTGAGGGAAGTGGCCAGATTTCACAATGGATCTTGTATTTATATCTAGCCCCTTGAACTCTAATAGAATCCAGCAGTTAATGAAATCGGGAAGAATCGAGGGAGTTTTCAATACCATGGTATTTTGATGGATATTTTAAAATCCAGATTGAATACAACAAGATTTGTCAAGACTTTTTATAATCCGGATTGAATACTCATAAACTTTTAAAGTCCAAAAAAATCCAACAAATTCTTAATTGAATACACCCTCCTAAGTGTCCCCAACATTCTAATGTTCCAGTTGAATCAGTTGTGAAAACAATGCACCTGACACCTACTCTAACTCAACCTCTATAAAAATGGTAAAATGATTTTCACAATTCTTCTAGACTCTCCTTTGAAAAGGGTTTAGTAGTCTAGTAGTCTGCATATCTCTCTCCTTAAGGGATTTTTTTTGGTATTTTAAAGAGATAGTTAATTCATCAACTTTTCGATGACATTTTCACATCTCCACCGTTCAACTTTTAGAGTTTAATATGTAGATTACCTATGTAAAAATTCAGCTAAAATGATGATCATTAAGGTATTAAACTTGGTGAAAGCAATGGACGCATCAAATCTGTTAAACATGAACAATTTATGTTAAGTTTAAATCTCAGTTTTATATGTCTTAAACATTTCTATTTTAGTTGAAGTTTTACAGAGGTAATTTACACATTAGACTCTAAATGTTGAATGTGGAGATGTTGAAATGTGATCAAAAAATCGGTCAAGTCACATATCCCTTTAAAATACCTAAAAAGAGATATCTTAGCAGAAATTCCATATATATATGTATAGTCTTTATCAAGAGTGAAGCTTCATTCAGAAATTTCAGAGTGAAGTTCCAATTTTAGCACACTTTTCGGTCAAATGTTTTCACTATAAGCGATTCAATATGTAGGTATGTTATTCAAGATCATCTCTACAAAATTTCATCTAATTCGGACATCGTTAAAGTATTGAAATTACATTAAATCAATGAATGAATTAAAACTGTTCAACGTGAACCGTTCGTGTAAATATCAATTTTGAAAGTTCAAACCATTGTCAAATTGGATGAAACTTTGTAGAGATGATCTTGAATAACATACCTAAATATTGAATCGCTTATGGTGAAAATATTTAACTGAAAAGTGTGCCAAAATTGGAACTTCACTCTGTAATTTCAGAGTGAAGCTTCACTTTGGATATTAACTATATATATATATAATTATATATATATTACCATTACCCGACCCGAGTATGAGATTAGTACCATCTTTTTGGGTGGCGGTGGACGAGTACACGAGCTACAAGGTAATTAAACGAAAGCCGACCATCCGTTAGGCTTCATAGCTAACTTTCTCTCTCTCTCTCTCTCTCTCTCTTCCTCTACTGCCAAACACTGCCTACCACTCGTTGTTCTCTCCCCTGATCTCTTCTCTGCTCTTTTCTCTTCTCCGTTTTCCGATTCCCCATGGGGTGAACCACGAGCCTGATTCCAACAAGCAAGTAGTACTAGCATTAAGCCAATAACAATGGAGTGGGACAGCAATTCGGATCTGAGCGCCGAGGAGGAGGAGGAGGAGGAGGACGAGGAAGAGGTCAGCTCCTCCTTCTTCAACGACGACGAGGCCGCGGGTATGGGCCCGCTTCCTTTCCCCGTCGAGAATTTGCTCCACACGGCGCCGTGCGGCTTCGTCGTCACGGACGCCATCGACCCTGATCATCCCATCATCTACGTCAACACCGTGTTCGAAATGGTCACCGGCTACCGCGCCGAGGAGGTCCTCGGCCGCAACTGGTCAGTTTTCAATCTCTAATTCCCTCTGCTTTGCTATTTAGGGTTTTCATTTTCAGTAATGTATATATTTATTTTTTGAGTTTGCTGGTTTGTGATTCTGAGAAATGGCCTGTTTTCGTTGCCGGAAAGTTATGAAATTGATTTGAGTTATTTTATGGAAGTGATCGAATTAGAGTTGGAAATGAGTAGCTTGGTAGAATTAAATGGATGTGAACCAAGCACAAGGCTTTTTTGTGTATAGTGTGTACTTGCTCTCTCGGTACGAAATTCTAGGCTCAAGTTTAAAAAGGATTGAGTTGAAAATATGTAGTCACTAATCAAGAAAGGTGATATAGCTCGGGGATAGTTTGAGGCAAAAGGCTCGGGGATGAAGCCATTGGAATATAGCCAAACCAGAGTGTGTTGGGTATTCCTAGGCACAGTCGGATGTTCTTTTATATTGAAGCTGGTATTCTCTAGCTTTCACACTAAGCAAGTTTACTAACTTTTAATGGGAGTAGCTAGATACAAGCAAACATTCCAGCGGGAAAAAAAAACGCTGATGGACTTTCAGTCCCCCAACTTACTTTCTTCAGAGTGAAGAAAAGCTGCTATTCAAGGGGCTAGGTGTGGCCCTCTCTTTTTACGGTGTTGCTTAACTTGTCAAGTGTTGGGGAATTTCGGAGACTTGTTAAATTATGGGATGACTCTTTCCAGATCTGAAAGAGATGGCATGGGTTGAGGGTCTAACTCTAGGTGACTGTAGTTTCATAGTCATTTTCTTAATCATGTTCCCGAAACATCATAAATGCTCTGGCATGAAAATGACTTTGGGAAGTTACTTTAGAGAGAGGAAAATGACTTAGATCTGAAGATTTGACAGATTGACAAAGAGGGTTTCTTTGCGTACTATATAATCACTGCATTTTTTTGGCATGTCATTGTTTCGGAATAGGATGAAATTCTTTTTTCTACTCTTATTTGTTTTTACTTATAGGGGTGTAAGGCTTTTTCTGTGATAAATATTCGTGCTCCTAATTTCAGATATTGTGCTTTTCAGTGGCATGAGTATTATGTCTACGAGTTTTAATAATCTGATCAATATCTTGGTTTGTTTTTGCATACCCACCTAGCTAGGCATAACTTGCAGTTTTTCTTAAATTTGCTGACATAATTATCAACTGAGATTTCTGTCATTGATATACATAACCGACTTCTTTCAAATGAATGTTTTTACTTATTAGATATTGTAAACAGTAAGAAAAGCATAGGGTGGTGAATGATTTGAAGATTCATTTCCCTATGACTTGATATTTAGTTCCATTTAGAGTTACACCTGAAAAACAAATCAATCACATAATAACTAAATTAGTGTAGAACATATAATAGAAGAAGAAATACAGTAGAACCCGTTACAAATAGGGGTATGCGTTTCCCTCAAGAATAGGTCAGGACAGTGAAATTCACAGAATATTACTATGACTTGCAAAATTTTAAGAATAATGGTGCTGAATCACCGTGCCAAACTGAAAGGATGTTATCATGTTTGAAACTAGCTATCTTATACTAAACCCTTACTGGGTCACGGGACCAGTAGGTCCCTGTATGGCTCCACAACTTCCTGTGAACTTGGAATGATATTGATAATTAGGAACTAGGAAAGACACTTTCTTCCCTTTTATAGGTATAGTAACACTTGAACAAGGACGATAATTGAGTCGAAGTTGCAATCTTTATGCAGGAAATTTGTAGCAGGAAGTTTTTCACAAGTTGTAACTTTATATTGTAAAGTTTCCAGTTCATGGAGGTCACTTAAAATTTTAGTGTCTATTGTATACTTTTATTTTCATAATCCTATCCTTTATGTTGTCATCAATTTGACCTCATAGAGGGTTTTGAAACATAAGTGGAATGCGAGTTCTTTAGCTTCATGTTCCAACAGTATAATGATAAGTATCTGGAGACATTGCGAGTCAATCTTGTGGCTCTGCATTTGTAAAATAGAATACTTTTATAACAGAATAACGCATGTATATCTGCCGCCCTTTATTTTGTTCTGATGTTGTTGTATATTTTTTGCAGCCGATTTTTGCAATATAGAGGGCCATTTGCCAAAAGAAGGCACCCACTAGTTGATTCTGCAGTAGTGTCAGAAATCAAACGATGTATGAAGGAAGGCATGGAATTCCAAGGAGAGTTGTTAAACTTTAGAAAAGATGGTTCTCCAATGATGAATAGGTTGCGGCTGACACCTATATATGGAGATGATGATATGATAAGCCACGTCATTGGAATTCAGTTTTTCACAGAGGCAGATATTGATCTAGGTCCAGTGCCTGGTACAACCATCAAGGAGTCCGCAAAGTCTTATGATCGGTTTCATGCTTGTCTTTCCGCTTTTCGTCCTGGACTGCCTGTGGGCGAGCGAAATATTTGTCGTGGAGTTTGTGGGATATTGCAATTAAGTGATGAGGTTATTGCTATGAAGATTTTATCTAAGTTGACGCCTAGAGACATTGCCTCTGTGGGTTCAGTCTGTAGGCGACTCTATGAGCTTACAAAGAATGAGGACCTTTGGAGAGTTGTCTGCCAGAACGCATGGGGTAGTGAAACAACCCGTGTTTTACAGGCTGTGCCTGGTGCGAAGAGGCTAGGTTGGGGTAGGCTGGCACGTGAACTGACCACTCTTGAAGCAGCAACATGGAGAAAGGTCACTGTCGGAGGTGCTGTGGAACCCTCACGCTGTAACTTTAGTGCATGTGCAGTTGGTAATCGTGTTGTTCTTTTTGGTGGCGAAGGCGTTAACATGGAACCAATGAATGACACCTTCGTATTAGATCTAAATGACAGTAACCCAGAATGGCAGCATGTCCAAGTGAGCTCCCCTCCTCCTGGTCGTTGGGGCCATACACTTTCTTGTGTGAATGGGTCACATTTGGTGGTATTTGGAGGCTGTGGTACGCAAGGCTTGCTAAATGATGTTTTTGTACTGGATTTGGATGCAAAACCTCCAACATGGCGTGAAATATCTGGCTTGGCTCCTCCTCTTCCAAGATCATGGCACAGTTCCTGCACTCTTGATGGCACCAAGTTAATAGTTTCAGGTGGTTGTGCAGACTCTGGAGTCCTTCTCAGCGATACCTTTTTGCTTGATCTCTCGATGGAAAAACCTATCTGGAGAGAGATTCCAGTAGCATGGAAGCCCCCTTCCAGATTAGGTCACACCCTGTCTGTATATGGTGGTAGGAAAATATTAATGTTTGGGGGTCTTGCCAAGAGTGGGCCACTTCGGTTTCGTTCGAGTGATGTATTTACAATGGACCTTGGTGAGGATGAACCCTGCTGGAGGTGTGTCACTGGGGGTGGAATGCCCGGTTCTGGAAATCCAGGAGGAATGGCTCCTCCTCCTAGACTGGATCATGTTGCTGTGAGTCTCCCAGGTGGAAGAATTTTGATCTTTGGTGGGTCTGTTGCTGGTCTTCACTCTGCTTCACAACTTTATCTACTGGATCCAACTGATGAGAAACCTACATGGAGAATATTAAATGTACCTGGGCGGCCCCCAAGATTCGCCTGGGGACATAGCACATGTGTTGTTGGGGGGACAAGGGCAATTGTCCTTGGTGGTCAAACTGGAGAAGACTGGATGTTAAGTGAGCTTCATGAACTTTCACTAGCAAACTCGGTAGTCTGATTGAGAGTTATGGTTGTAATGTGGTGTAACCGAAGGGCACAGAAGCCAACAACTCCAGCATTTCAGATCATTCTTAATCAGGAAGAAATTGCTGTTCCAGTCACTAATCACTCTTGACAATTGTTACATTAGTTGGGACTCCTTTTGGTTCTGAAAGTTTCTTATATGGATTTGTTCTGGCATGGGGTGACATTTCAGTTAATACAAAGGGATCTGAAACAATGTTTGTTTTTTGTGAGGTTTGTGTTAGACTGCTCCAGTACAGACAATGAATAATTCTTTCTTGTCAGGTCAGTAGTATATAATGGACAGGTAGGCTTATATATGTAGGATTAGTTTATTATTATGCCTGTGTTATCTGAATTCAGGTTCTGTAATTTGAACCAAACATGAAGATGATGCCTGTTAATACTTAATAGTAATGTATTGCTAGTTAGATATGTAATGAATATTTCTCCAGTTCTCTTTTACTCATTTTATATATGTCATCCAGCTTTTATATACAAGCAAAGATTGTGAGGCAGATCTCTGAAGAAGCCAGCACCCTAATTTTGTAGAACGTGGCAGTGTAGTTTTTGCGTCCAGATTAAGTTCCGTTTACTGACTTGAGTGTCCCTTGACAAGTTTTCATCCTTGAAGGATGTGGCTTCTTTGGTTTGCTGCCCTGATCTTTGCCTTTAGTTTATTTTCAAATAGGCATTTTCCTTTTAACCCAGAGATACATTTGTTACTCTATGCTCTTTAGTCTCCATTTGATTACACATTCTCTGTCTGCACTTTTCACAGCCAAAATACAGTTATACTTTGATTATTTATTCTACAAATCTAACGTTACAGCCGTATGATTTTGTTATGGTTGTTGACTAAAGCTGTGTTCTGTCATTCAGCGTTTACATGCACTCGCTGAGTCAGTGACATTGAGTCATTATCAGTTCCTGTAAATCTGTAATGCTAATGATTTATTTGGCCAAGTTTTGCATGTGTTTTGGTTGCTGAATTGAGTTAACTTTTGGTTTGCACTATGCCTGTCTGTGACATGGAGTCATGGTTTCTGTAGTGCTAGAGATTGATTGGATTTTCTGCATCTTTTTTGGTTGCGGAATAAAGTTAATTCTGCGGTCACTTCCTTAGAATTCTGTTTCTTAGATTCTGCAGTCAATATTTCTTTGATAGTCTCGAGTTCTCCATGGCTCTTTGAATATCAAGTCTGTCGTCTTCAAGTATAATATCAAATTCTCAGAAAATGTGTATCCCATTCCACTGGTAAGTACTTTCCTTGCACTTGTCATTCAGAATCCCCTTTTTATTGTTTTGTTGGAACTTGGAACAATGATTCGGACTAGTTTCAATTCTGCTAGATTAAGTCCCGTCCTGCCGAAGGTTTTGGTCCCTTAGTTTGGAAATTATACTCAGAATGACATACTTTTGGAGTCAACGTCAAGTCTCAGTAAGGTAAATTAGCGATATTGCTGCACTTTTTGCTTAGTTGGCTTGCTCGATGGTCTGGAAAATAAGTATTGGGTCATCATTGGATCAATAATTGGCATGTATGGAGTAATTGGGTACTAGGGTTTGGGTAAGAACAAGTACCAAGGGAAAAGTTATCCCTCCATGCTAGTTTTACTACAAATCGCAATCTGAGTAAGACAGATTTAGCTTAATTGGAGTGAAATCTTCATGAGAACCATGCAACCATCTCATAGCTTTATTGTTTGTAGACTATTTTGTAGCACTGTATTATCGGGCTATAATCATGAAAAAATAACGTGGAGTATCTTATACCACAAGACTAATCATTTTCCCTAAACGCATATCCTTTGGCAGCTTGTGATGCAATAACCTGAAAGGCTCCATCACTTAGAAAATAGAAAACATAATTGCTTTAGTACTAAGCTATACTTGTGGATCAACGATTGATAAATCCACTAACTCAGATTTCTCCATCCAAACTAAAAGAAATCATGAAGCTTGACCTAAATTAATTTGAGTTGAGGGTATGAAGGCACAACTAATTAGTCACTCAGACTAGTGGGGGCATGGCCGCAAGATTGCTACCATCATCTTGGTCGGAAAAAAGAAGAAGTTGTCGACTCTTTCTGGTTCCTTTACATAGTTACTTTGTCATTGAAATTTTCTAATTAAATTGTTAATAAGCAGTAGGCAATTAAGCATACATCCCATGTGGCCCTTATATTGACCATGTTGAGGAGATGGGGTTTGTGCCCCGATTCCCAATATCCTTGTGCCTAGAATTAGGTTGCGCTAAAGAAATGCGGTACAGAAAAGATCACATTAGAATGATTAGATTAGTGATAAATAAAAAGGTTAAATTCAGTTTACCTCCCAAAGGAAAGGTTTGGGGCAACATCATGTTACTCCATGTTCTTTCATTTTAAACAGGTATACTCTTGTGCTTTCAATTTTTCATCAAAATGGTATTTTCCGTTATCTTTTCCGTTACCCCTCCGTTAGTAGTTTAAAACAGTTTTTTATTTTGACTTTTTTACCCCTAGTTGAGTTTTATTTATGCTCAAGTCATTTTTATTTTCTGACGAAGCGTAGTGGGCCCATACAGTTGAATTTATCTATATAACTTATCGCATGTACATGAATCTATCCTCGATACACAAAGATAAACAGTTAATTTTTATCATAATAGCAAATTACATAGCAACCAGATTAGATCTTTTAGCAGAAGTTAGACTTTCTTA
Organism: Argentina anserina; assembly: GCF_933775445.1. NCBI lineage: Eukaryota > Viridiplantae > Streptophyta > Magnoliopsida > Rosales > Rosaceae > Argentina > Argentina anserina. Next base: position 6,740,386 of record NC_065875.1, read on the forward strand.
TAAAGAACTACAAAAGCCAAATTAAGAGAAAAAAGACTCATAAAAATTAGAAATACTCTCCCTAGAGATATCCAAGATTATTGGGATATTATCTATGATATCCAATAGCAAATCTATCACCTAAGAGAAGAAATTGCAGTACTTCAAGAAACATTTGAAGAAGATCAAAAGCCACTGAATATTTTGAGCATTGGTTAGATCCACAAACTAGCTGGTATCAGAGCCTAGCCATGAGTTAGTGCTCAAAATCTTAACCCAAAATCCAAAACCAAGTACCAAAGATGGGAACATGAATTGAACAAATATTAGAAAAGCTGAATTTTTTAGTACAACAAATTGACGCAAGGCATCAAGAAGCTATAGTCGAAGTCTCTAGACAAAGAGAATATCTAGAACGACTTCCAGATATAGTCTACCAGTTGACTAAATTGGAAAGTAAAATAGACTATATCAGATCCTTCCCAAAAAAAGAACTATTGGCAAAAGTCAGTAATAAAATAGAGGAGCTCAACTTACAGATGGGAAAAATCTTGGATCATGTTCAACATATAGCCAGAGAACATAAGAGGTTAAAAAATGAAAGTCAATATAAGATTAAGACTACAAAACCACAGGGATTCAAAGAGGTTATGTAAGGGGTTGTGCACGTATGCACAAAGATTGGATACATGCCAATTTGGCAATGGTGGAAATCCTAAGTCCTTTTAATCCCTTCCAAAATCAGAACATGTATTGACTAAAAGCTTTGAATAGCACAAGAGTGAGTTCTAGTAATTTCTCTAGTCCATTAAACTTAATCTATGGCAAATAATCAATCGAATTGAAAGAATCATGAGATCAAAAATCAAAGTAAGAAAATAAGAACATTTTTCATTTCACGATCAGAAAGAAAATGTACATATACGGCTCAAAACCTAACAAAACCACAAAGACACAAAAGAGAACACACTAAATATACTAAAGAAAACACACTAAACCTTTCAACATTAGTCTCACATATTTTCATGTACAAAAGAATAGCATACCACCAAGACTTAATCATGAATCATTCAAGAGTTAAATAAAGCATATATATGACACATCACATGTAGGACTTGGTGAAAACGATGGTGATTGGGTGGAGCTCAGCATATTTCAGACAAGTAATGAATCAACCTCACAATGGATACACTCTTTCTTCTCTCAGAATCAAGGCTCATGCTTAAAAGTTTATTCACTTAAATGCATATGTGAGAGAAAATATAAAGGCAAACAAATAGCTCACATATTAAGAAAGAAAATCACTTTGTGAAAAATAAAGATCTCATCAATGATATCAATTACTTGCACAAATGGACCCAAACCATATGCTCACTCTTGTAATACCTCCACATATCAAACGCTGCCCATCTTAAGGATCATAAAAAGACTATCAAGGTTGTACTTAGGCCAAAGTTAGGGTTTAAAGAATAAAAGGATAAGGGAAATACAAAACATCCTAAAAACCTAGTAGATCCATAAGATAACCTTAGAAGAACACTAAGAGGACAAAGACTGATAATAACAACAATAATTAGGCCTTCAATTGTAAACAAACTCCTCAATCGCATATGAGGGACTTAATCCAAAATTCACTATTTTTTTTCTTCTTCTTCAATGCCATCATACATGTACTAATTTTCTCTTTTCAAACTATCTTCAACTTCCTTTTTTTTCTTTCACGACAACAACATTTTTTTTTCAATGATAAGTCTATCCGCACCCACACGTGCTCTTCATCATCACCTCTTTCTATTGAATACTAGGAAGCACAGAAACGTGACTTCACTCACGTTTCCCACTTCCGAAGCGGAACCACTCCGGAAACGCGACGGAAACGCTCGGAAACGCCCGGAAACGCGGTGGAAACGCGAGTATAAAAAAAAATAAAGGTTTTTTTTATGTTTTTTTATATTTTTTAAATGAAGGGCTAGACATACATTCGTCGAGTCAAATGACTTATTTCGACATATTTTTGACCTCTCGCCGAGTCGCCAACCCTCCTTTTCTCTTATTGATACCTATATCTTTCATTATATTTTTATTATTTCGAATGTTGAACACCAAGTTATTTAAGTTATTTGAGATTTTGAGTTACTTAAACTAAAATTTTGTTATTATATTTATTTTTTGTATATTTATATATATATTTTTTATTTTGACGTTTCCAAAACGTACCCGCTTCCTAAATTTTTTGAAAAACATACTTCCGCTTTTTCAAATGTTTCGCTTCCACGTACCCGTACCCGATTCCGTGCAGCCTAGATTGAATAAGCACAAATCACCAAAGTACAACTCTATTAGATCTTTAGAATAAAGGTGAGGATGTAACTATACTAAGGCTTCAAAGGTAAAGGCTAATATGGGTGATAAAACAAAAGGTTAAACATGTAAGCTCAAAGAGGTTATCTAAGGGGTTGTGCACGTATGCATAAAGATTGGATACATGCCAATTTGGCAATGGTGGAAATCCCAAGTCCTTTTAATCCCTTCCAAAATTAGAACATGTATTGACTAAAAGCTTTGAATAGCACAAGAGTGAGTTCTAGTAATTTATCTAGTCCATTCAACTTAATCTATGACAAATAATCAATCGAATTAAAAGAAACATGAGATTAAAAATCAAGGTAAGAAAATAAGAACATTTTTCATTTCACGATCAGAAAGAAGATGTACATATATGGCTCAAAACCTAACAAGGGTAATTTTTGAAATATAACTCATCCTAACATGCACATATTTTGTACCATGTTAACAAAGCATCGACTACACATCATATGCCACATATATTCTATTTAACCAAAGAATAATATCAAACAAGACTCAATAGCATGAACTCTTAAACATGAATTTAGAGATATAGAATCGGCCTAGACATAATTGTTGAAAGGGATCCTAGAATTCAAGACATAAACAAACACAAATTATACAAAAAAAATGAACAAAAAGAAAAATCAAATTCCCTTCCCCCACACTTAAATCTAACATTGTCCCCAATGTTGAAAGAATTAAAGCAAGTAATGCAAATAAAAGCATGGAGATAAGAAACAAAATAAAAAATGTAAAGAGAAGAGTTTAGAGCTCCCTGAGAATGAATGAAGAGTAGCACAGAGTCAATTTGAAGTCGAGTCAGAAGCAAAATAAAAGTTGTCTGAATTTCGTGTAGATTGAGTATCGGTTACTATTTCATGAATATCTCTCATCTTAGAGCTCGAAATGATAATCCGTCGATTGCATTGGAAAGTAGACTCGCAAAGCTTTCTGGTGAAATATAATAAGGCTACAAAAAATTCTAGAAAGATGTCCAAAACCTGTTGCAAAAGACACGTACAGAACCTGAAAAGAAAGATAAGATGGAAAAAAACAAATTCAAGTTATAAAAAGAAAAACTAAAAGCAATCAAATTAGAATTAAAACCAATCGTCGATCTCCGATAACAGAGCTAGAAACTTGATGTGAAATTTTATTTAAAACTTACAAGCGCACGAATCGATGTTAGTATAGTGGGCAAGTATGAGGTCGTTCCAACTAGGGATTGAGAATCGATTTAATCCTAACTTAATTAATCTAAACTAAAACCTTAAAAGCAATCAAGATATAGTTTTTAGATTTTCAAATAAAAAATGAGATAAGATAACAAACAAACAAACAAACAAGATATAAACCTGGGGTATCAAAATCAACCACTAATAATCCTGATTACATATCGATGCAACTAATGGATACTTTCTTCTCTCTAGATGACAATTCTTGTATCTATGTCATGTCCTTCTCAGGTACTCTAGACCATAGTTTTCCTTAAGTGTATGACACTATCCCTCTCGGGTAAAGGTCGTATATCCTAGCTATGCAGTCTATCATTCTTAGGTATAAATTTAACATGTATGACTCATTACGTTCTAGAAAATAAGGAAATCAAACAAACCATCATTCTCTCTCGAATAACAATGTAATTCAGCGCACTTAATCATAAGAAGTTTTCATAAATTATATTGCATCTCTGCTTCAAATTTATCTTCGAATTACTATATGCAAAGCCCTAAGATGATCAATCAAAGAACTTAAACATAAAGCATCAATTCAAATAGTGACTAATAATTCATCATAAAGAAACTATAAATCCATTAATTAAATATCAAACTACATAAACAATCATGATATGACATCATTCTAATCCTAGAAAAGGGTTTAACAAACTATGATTAAGAAAAACATAACAAAACATAAAAGAATGAAATGGTGAAAATGGATGGATGGTCTATGCTCCTCTAGTATCTACATTGTGCTATGGAGATCTCCCTCTCATAAGAAATTCGTGTTCCTTTATATAGGGAAGATTCTTGCTCATCTTTGACTTCATTTTTCTTGTAAAACTTGGTTTCAGACTACTAACTTGATATGAAATAGGAAAACCTTAAAATATTTTTTGTAAAAGTAGAAATCCATGTACTCTTTTAATCGTCATCTGAATCATTGACCTTGATGTATTGAAATTGATGCATTGTGCCATGAAACTTGAGTTCTCCATGAATGCTAATGAACCCGTGTAGGTTTCAGCTCTGATCTCTCGTCACTCAAGCGATCATAACTTCTTCTCAGAGTATCGAAATTAAGATTCGTAAATTTCTAAAAAAACATGGACATCCGTATCCATCTAATGGTATAAGGCTCATTTTATTATTTGATCCGGACCATTCTTATTATTTGAAGAATACTTGAATGAGTTTCAAGAGTACTACTACACAATAAGAGATTTGGAAACTATAGATATGATATATCTCCTATATAGAAAACTCCCTGAGCCATGGAGATCAACTGTAAAAGAAAGCATAGACATCAAACCACTTGAACGACTATAAGTCGGATGAGTGGCAGAAAGAATCAGAGAACTGATGAGAGAATAATGCAAGGAAAATATAAGAGCTAAAGCTGCCAAGAAACAACTCAAAGGAGCTGATAACTTTTGCACCAAACTCCTCGAAGTCCCAACTAATTGGGGTTGCAAAGAGCAACAACGAAGGAGAAAGAAGGAAAAGAAGATCTACAAAAAAACGTTTTGGAAGGAAGAATTAGAATTTCAAAAGAAGCTCAAATTATAAGAAAGAAAAATATAATCCCAAAAGGAGATTTGTTAAGAAGAAAAAATCAACTCCTTAAGAATCTATAAAGAAGAAAACATGCAGATGTTAGTTGTGCAAGGCCGAATGACATTACGCAAACGAATGTCCGAAGAATGAAAAAAGAACTTCGAAAGCCCTATTTGAAGAATATGAAGAGGTTATAGAGATGGCCAACATAAAAGGGTTTGAAGTAGTCTATTCAAAAGATGAAGACAACATGTCTATCTACTCGGCTTGTTCAGAAGATGATTCGTCAGAAGAATATGAGTTAGAATATGTGTCAGAAGAAGAAGACGATAACTCTAGAAAGGTTTATCTCCTTCAGGTTGAAAATTGGGGAAATGATAATGTAGAAGAAGTCTCTTCTTATGGTGTGAAACCCGGTTCATTCACATGTGACTTTTGTCTGTTTTGAAAAAGATGGGTTTCCTATATCTTGTGAAAGTCAAGAAAAACTTATCACAAAGAATGCTTCATAGCTGAGCGAGAAGGAAAACAAAGAATGGTTCAATAAATCAGCTAGTCAAATAAGAATATGAAGAATACTTCTATGAGATAGAAGAAAAGAAAGAAGCTATAAGAACATAAATCCAAAGAATCCAACTTGAGAAAATGAAGTTTGACAAAACCTTAAAGGAGGAAATAACTTTGGATAAACTCTAGAAATGATTTCCACAGAAAAGGAGGAAGACATTAAAGAGGCAAACATTGAAATGCATGTAGAAGATGAAAGTTTCACATAAATGTGTAACCCTTATACAGAGGTAAAAGAAGTTTTACTATCTCAAGAAGAGCGTCATACAAAAATAGTCTCTACAAGTAGATTCAGTAACGACATGGAAGTTGGATTAAAATTTCCTGGATACAAAATGTATCATCTCCATGCATTTGTAGATACAGGATCAGGTTTCATCTTAGCAAAAAATTTTGCTATACCAGAAGAATTTTGGATAAAAGATCCAGAAAGGAGCACCATAGGAAAAATTGTAGAAGGAAGACGCATCTATATGAATACAATAGCAAAAGATGTTAAAATCACCATCGGATTAGAAAATTTTATCATAAAAAAACTCTGGCAGTCATAGAATCAAGATGCGAATATGCTAATAGGAAATGAGTTTATCCTACAACAAACCTTCATCCAGAATTCACTTCTAAACTTTATAGGTTTTGAGAAAGGAAACAAAATTTTCTAGACAGAAAGGTTACAACATGCTAAGAGCATAGTTGGCCCCGGCTTTACGACACTATCAGAAGTTGCCGCAAAATCGTGGTGATCCTTAAAAGCCAAAATGTGAAGAAATTTTACAATACAAACAATATAATATGCAAGAATAATACAAGCAGTATTAAATACAAGAAGTGTTGGTTGAAGAAGAATCTTCAAAGGAAGAAAAAGAGGAAATCAATGAAGAAGTAAGGTTTATTCAGGAGCATAATCTCAAGCATTTTAAGGCCAAGCTCGAGAAACAGAAAAAACATACCCTTGGTGAGATCAAAGAAATGCTGAAGTAAAACATTGACATAAACCGATTAAAGTTTTGGGTAAAGGATCCAGTAGTATGTGAATTGAAGCTCTATGACATGAATGTCATCTGTCATGTATAAGCGATTCCTCAGTATAAGGAAGAAGATCATAATGAATTCAAAAAGGATATAGCATATCTCTTAGAAAAGGGATTAATAAGGTCATCAAACAACCCTCATCATGCTCCTGCTTTCTACGTAAGAAACCATGCAAAACAAGTTCGTGGAAAGGAAAGAATGGTAATAGATTATAGAGATGTCAATAGGAAGACTATCAAAGATGGTTACCAAATCGCAAAAGCAAGAGTTTTGATTAATAGGCTCAAAAGAGCAAAAGTATTTTCAAAGTTTGATGTTAAGTCTAGATTTTTGCAAATCAAAATGCATCCAGATAGTATCTCTCTTATTGCATTCGGAACTCTACAAGAACATTATGAATGGTTAGTAATGTGATTTGGATTAAAACATGCTTCATCAATCTTCCAAAGAAAGATGGATAACATCTTAAAACATGTGGCAGAATTATGTGTCATCTACATTGATGACATGCTGGTTTTCTCCAAAAACAAAGAGGATCACATGAACCATTTGTATGAGGTTGCCAAGCTGATAGTTCAACATGGAATCATTCTAGGAGAAAAGAAAGTCTTTTTTGTCCTAGATGAGATTGACTTCTTGGGAATAAACATCAAAGATAGGGTGATTAAACTCCAACCTCATATCCTGGAAAAGATTTGGAAATTCCTAGATAGAATTCCTGATGCCAAAAGCCTTCAGAGATTTTTAGGTGTTATAAATTATGACAGAGATTTCCTACCAAAAATTTCTGGATTAACAGCAATATTGTCCCCCAAGACAAGTTCCAAGAAAGCCTGGAAATTCACGGGAGACAATGAAAAAATTGTCAGGCAAATTAAAAATTTGTGCAATAATCTACCTACACTCCACCAACCTGAAGAAAATGATGAGATCATTCTCCAGACGAATGCAAGTGACAATTTTCTAGGCTGATGTTGTTTTAGCTAGAACTGCAGGCACCAATAAGGAAAAGATATTGAAATTTTGTAGTGGCAAGTTAAGCCATGCAGAGCAAACTTATCCCACAGGGGAAAAATAAATTCTTGCAGTTAAAAAGACAATTGAAAATTCTCCCGCCTTTTTAGGAAAACCATTCACTGTACACACAGATTGCACTAGAGTCAAAAACTTCAAGAATTTTAAACTTGATAGAGCAGCTAATCGGGGTAGATTAGCAAATTGGTAGTTATTTCTTAACAAATGTGATTATAATGTGAAATTAATTGCAGGAAACAAGAATTATCTCCCTGACGCTCTAACCAAAGAATTGACAATGTTCAGTAGAAGTGAAGAGGACGACGAAGGTCGAAATCCCAAAAGCAGGAGGCCAGTACGCAGAGAGAATAACCTTTGGGAGAAACATAAAAGTGGTGATAAGACTGTGGGTCCTCTTCATGACAGATCAGATTATCAATTCATTGTGTCTTATGGAGATGTTGAATCAAGTTAGTCGACTGATCATGTCAACAGAAAACTCCCTGCTCGAGAAAACCAATTTGTAACCCATGAAGAAGAGCTCGCCAAGAAGTTTTTGCTGTGCCCTACGGGAACAGCCATAACTGACCGGTCTCAGGGTAAAAGACCAGCTAGCTCATCTCAAACGACAGACGGTAAAGGCAGATCAAGACCATTGATGGCTGCTGCTTTGCCAAAAAGCAGAATTGCTCCTAATGGAGTGTTAACTGTGCATGGTTACCAATTAAACACCTTCCCTGAGTTGATTTTTCATTATGGTGAGCCATTAGCTTTTTATCATAAAGCTCTGTTGGATTATCTGATGTTTTCTTTTCAGGAAAATAATTCTAAGCTCATGATAAATTCGCTTGAAACTCTGGCAGAAGAGTTACACTAGAGAAGAATAAGCATCAAAATGTTGCTCCAACAAATGTAGCCAAGATAAAGTATCTTGAAGGTCTAAAATGTACTAGAATTCCCGTTCTTGCCTTGAAAGAATCAAAGTGGTTCAAATTTTATAATTGGATTGGGAGTCATGAACCCCTGCCACATACAGTGTTTGAGGTTCCAGGACCATACACAAGAAGATATGTTGTAAATGTTCAAAGTGAACATCCACAAGAACACAAAGTTTGGCTAGTGGAAATGACTTTGTTCATAATTTATGGACAAAAACTAATGACGATCTAAAGGGATTGTCAGCCATTATAGTCAATACCGTCAAAAATGTAAGAAGGACATATTGTGTTCTCAGACTCAAATTCAGATCCACACCTCCTGAGTGGATACAGAAAAGAAATGGGGAAACATAATATATTTCTCCATATCATTATGTGAGGATCATCCAGGGTAGATACGCAGAACCTGCATGTGCTGGATATAATGGACATCCCAATTCCAGTATCCCATGGATGAAAGCGAGGGCTTTGGAATACATCAAAAAGATCATTGAAGAAGACCGAGAAAACACATATCTTGCCTTAGGAGATAAGATAATAGTTACTGCTTACGATCACCCTGATGTGGGAAGTAGCGATCTATTTTTATCTCTCAAAAGGGAAAGAGATTGATTCCACCTTAAAGTGTGCCAAGTGGTTAGAAACAATAGAAAATGATAAGCAATACAAGGTGTTTGAAGATACCAACATGGATGACAATAGCAGATATGAAACAGATCCTATCTTGGGTAATAATTCAGAAGACTTTGAAGATTTTTAAGGAAGCTGATTTTTCCTTTACATAAAGGATTTAACTTTTGGAATCTACTTTTGAAAAAGAAGATGTCGGCAAGTTGTCATCTAGTGCAATAATGGAGCTGCTACTTTCCAGCTAGTAGAACTGTTAGCAGAAATTACAGAGCTACTTTTTACTATTTTTAGGTTTTGTTTGAAGTTTAGTTTGAAGTCCGCTGCCTATATAAAGAGGCTGAAGCCTTCAAGAACGGCATCGAAAAAACAAGAGAAGAAATTTTCTCAAGAAGTTAAAGAGTCAGAATAGTTAAGTATAACAAATAGTATTATAATATAGTCTGAGTTTGACTATGTGAGACTACTTAATCTGCGTGAAGTATCTCTCTACTGTAATCATTTGGTGTGGTGTGCTTTTCCTACAAGTATGTATTGTGTATGTATTGGTAATCATGTGTAACTAAACAGCCTTTAGTTGTTTACCCAAGAGTGAGGTTTTGGGTTTTGTATAAATAAACTCTTATGTGTGCCCATAACCTTCATCGCAAAAATATTTTTAATCACTATAAGTGAATCGTTTGCAACTTTCAGGCCATAACACCTTAATGTAGAGAAGTTATCCAATAATTCATAAAATCTGATTACAAATTAGACAAGCTATGAAAGCATATCATATGAAAAAGCAAGACCACGACTCAAAAAATAATCAAAAACCTACTAAGCCAATATTGCATTGTTTCCACCGTGCTCCGCGCCGCGCAAACAAACACACTACTACTACCATAAGGAATCAGGAACAAATATAAATGCTTGTTATCGAATCGCCTGTCTAAGCACAAATATCTATAAGATTCCATTAGTTGAAAATCGAGAGCAACCCCATTAGTCTCCAAATACTCCAATCTATGCACAAAATGCTCTTTCAAAACAAAACTTCTGAAACGACCAACTTCCTTTCTATATAATAAGTATAGAATGTTGGAGGATGCCATGATAGTTATACTGAAGGTCCATCGGACGAAATACATGCAAATTTTCAAATTGGCCTTCTTGAGATTCATTGTCTTTCCTCAAGAGATAAACTTTCCTGGAGTACCAAGATGATTGAGTATTGCGTAGGGGTGGGCACGGGACGGAATGGGACGAGACGGGGCTCATCCCACGTCCCGTCCCACTCTTTTGAATTGAGACGGGACCATGGTTTTTAAGAATACATCTCACTCGGGATTAATCCCGGTTAGGACGGGACGGAATCAGGACGGGACGGGACAAATCCCACATTCCTATGAAGTTAAATAAAAACCTATTTTTTTATTTTTTTTCATAACAAAGTAACATTCAATAATGAAATTTTAACAAAAAAAATTGCATATTATGTTCAAAATATTATAATTTACCATTATTATTTGAGTTGATATAATTTTAGAGTTATTAAGAACATAAATTAGTTTTATTTTGATACAAATATATAAGAATTTTGAAGTTTTCATTAAAGGTGGGACGGGAGGGGACGAAGCGGGATAGAAATTATTCGTCCCACGTCCCATCCCACTATTATGAAGCGGGACAGGATCGGGACGGAACGAATGTTTTTAGACTTTCGTCCCGTCCCATCCCTATAAATTTCGGGACGGGATCGGGATTTCCGTTTTATGCCCACCCCTAGTATTACGCTTCTAGTGCAAGAGATGTCGCGTCCTCTAAACAACAACTGCCATTTTTTCTTCTTAGATACTCCAAGATTGTTTAAGAGGAGTCGGTACAATATATACCTCTCATCTTCTTCATAGCCGGCTGGAAGAGTCTCAAAACCTAAATTTGGTTGTTTATCACATGGGTGCTTCCTGTACACATCCACCATGTACTTTTGTGCCATAGTAGTTGTTTCAGAAGCTTTAACAGGCCCATTAAAGTCCACAATTTTTTGTTTCAATTTCTCATACATAAGGTAAGGGTGGGCTCGGGCCGGAACTGCCTACTTTTTGCCTGAACCCGAGACCGGACCAATGGCCTTTTTTTTGGCCGGTTTGTAGTTAAAATTTAGAAAAACTGGTTGGGACCGAACCAAGCCGGGCCGGGCCGACAGGCCGAAATGGGCCCAAAAGCAATATTGTTCCAGAACTTCAAGTTTTCCTTCTTTTTTTTTCAGAAATTCTAGTGTGCAAGCAGTCTATTATGCAGTGCAACACTCTTCCGTTATGGATTTATGCAATTTCTAACACTAAATGAACATATGCAAATAATGCCATTATGCAGCATCAAATAAACATAATGAAGTGACGAAATTTACTATCGAACATTTGGTGACCACCGGGAATCGTGCATTAATGTTCACAAATGGTAAAATTCTCTCAAATTGTTAATGGAGGGCATATGTAGAATTACACAAAGCAGCATTGAGGCTAAAATGGTCTGTGCACTAGGTATATCAGATTTTTATGAGCCAACCTACCTTTTTTCAACTGGAATTAGACGACATCAGTTTGCTCTCTCTCTCTCTAAATTTCAATACAAATTCTATCTCTTCCTTTGAAATCAGAGGCTCTTATTTTTTTCTCATCATACTCTGATGCTAACATCAGTATTTTAGTCATTGGCAGAATCCATTTGGTTCTCTATTTGGTATGTCTTCATTTTCTCTTGATTTTTAGGGGATTTTCCCCCTTTTTATAATCAATTGTAGCTTAATCTCTGTTGTTTTCTTAATCTCATGCTGGGTTTATCACCACCAGTGTTCTAAATATCGGGATATATCGGCGATATATCAGTGATATTTAGAAACCGATAGGATAAATGTCATATCGCCTTAATATATCGGTCAACTCAAAATATCGGGTCAACAAGCGATTTCGTTTGACTTTTTTTTTCGGTGACTTTTTTTCTTGTTACTTTTTTTTCGGTGATTTTTTTTCAAGGAGACGATGTCGTTTTGAGGAATTTCAACGCAAATAGGCAGAAGGTGATTTATGAAGATGATTTTATCTCAGAAGATGAGGATGAAGATAATGGAGAAGATGAGTTTGACCTTGATTCTGATGATGAGAGAGTTTATAATGCATGAATGCTTAATCAATATCTCAATCTATCTTTTGTGCACCTATTTTTGTTCAATTAGTACTTAGTAGTTAATATTATTTGATATATTTTGAATATTTTGAAGTATATGTTTATAAATATATTAAATTTAAATTAAAAATTAACAAAAATGATAAATCCGATATAATCTGATATATCTCGATATATTCCCGTTATATCCTTATTTTACAAAACCGATACGATGCCGATAATCGCTATTTAGACCATTGATCACGACCAAACTAGATTTTCTTTGGTATTCTAACTGGCCATTTTTCTGATATAGGAAGGAGAACGGAGTGAGTTTCAGGTTTGTGAGTTCACCCATTTCTTTTTCCCTCTTTGATCTCGGGAAAATATGCATACTAATGCATTTTTCTGTTGCAGAAAGAAGAACAATGGGAATCTGGGGTTTTTGGATTACATGTATTATATATCTTTTTTATCGGTTTTTTTCCTGTCTGATGAAATTGGTAGTGAATGTATAATAAATTTAGGATCCATGGTCAAGTGAAACTTGAAAAACTATGTAGTTGATCTTAATCTGATTGCAAAGGTCATGAGAATTGCAACCATGACAGGAATAATCAGGAGAACAATCCTCTATGATCACTAGCTTAATTGTTTAATTACTCATCCTCCTTCGCATCAACAACCTATTATTTTGAAATCTGATATTATTACTTCAATGATATAGTTTTATAGTCTTTCCCTTTGAAAAATTTGTTTAGAGTTTAGAGTGTCATCAATAAGCTATAAGCTGAACAAGGATTGTGAACTGGGTTACTGAGCTTCACTCTAATTGGGAGCAAGAAGAATTTGGGCAAGTGCTTTGGTTTTGCATAGTTAACTTCTACTGATACTTTGGATTTAGTTATGAGTAAAAATAATAATTTAATAGGGATCTTTGTTGACTATGAGTTAGTGAACCAAAGTTAATACGCACCACACATATATTACTTAGTGCAAAGTTTGCATCTTCTTAACTATATAGCTTTTGGGCTTTATTTAGTTTTGAGGTTTTGAACAGAACAATGTAGAGAAAAAAATTTGAATAATTTTTATTTGATATCATAGTAACATACTAATTTAATTTATTAAATACTAACAGGAAAATCCATGTGTTACGTCGAGATTCCGGCGGCGGAACTCCGGCGAACCGATGAAGCTCTCTGTCACCTGAGATCCACAAACACACGGCGTTATGGGGAGAAGATTGGGTTGGCCGGCCTTCAACGCTCCGATGCCTAAGTCAGTAAAGTTAGACATGTAGGGTTAGGATATATGTGACGGGAGTATAAGAGGCTAAGGAGACTTACCTTTTTGTGGAGAGGAGATGCCTATTTATAGAGGCAGAGATGGTGTAATAAGTGAACTTACCAAACTGCCCTTGTGGGCTAATAATACCTGCAAATGGGCTTTTGAGCCAATCAGACCCTAAAGCCGTGAGTAGTCATGATGTTTAGCCCATTAAAAGGCGTAGCGTTAACAAGTCCCCAAATTTCTGGTCAAAAGACTTTCTTGGGTGGAGATTTTATCAAATAAAACATCGGGAGTGTAAGCTTGAACGAGTGTTGGAGCACTAGCGGCAACACTACCAGTCCCCAGTCCCCCAAGTTCCCATGCAAGAGAAGGGCAGACCGGGCGTAAAGAAACATGCACAATGATGTGAGTATGGTCTGTGGGACATGTGATAGAAATACATGATGAGCATGCAAGTGGTGCACGATGAGCATGCATATGATATATAATGAGTGTGCACATGATGCATAATGTACAAGTCCCTCGGTCTCTGTATGGCAAGGACGGACCGATTGAAAGACGTCAAGCCCCGGAAAGACCGGGCGAGAAAATAAGTACGGTTCCGGGAGAACCGAAATCAAGAGGCGAATGTTACAATCTATAGGAGCATGACGTGCCGACATATAGAGATACGTGATCTGGCGGATCATATGGCGATGCCTTCGATAGGTGTGGCGGGACCCGAGGGATCAGACGGAAGTATTAGCGACATATGGTTGCCTCTAGGGGCGAGAGTGCCTACGTACCCACGTATGAGACCAAACTAGACGTAGTTCCTTTGAAATTAAGTGGGTGGGTGCGACCGGGACAAGGTGAGTATGCGTGTAATGCAGGTGATCATGTGGCAGGTGAAAGACATAGTACCCGGTATTCGGGTCATGTCGAAGGGGAGGTACAAGTCCCCCAGTGTCCAGAGTTGTAGGAGCCGGGCCGGGGACTGTCTAAGTGCGCGCCTAGATCGGGCTGAGGCTAGATGTGGCTGATGTGGTCGAGAAGGGACCGGTGCGGTCGGGGCGAGTGCATCGGGGGTCGGTACGGCCGAGGAGTATACCTATTTTTTTAGGAAACATGACAAATTTTGTTAAAGCAAGTAAGGTATAAGATAACAATCATTTGCTTATTTACCTGGAGGAGAAGAGGGGGTACCGCTAGGCCCGGAGGTGGCCCAACGGTTGGGGCAGCCATGGGTCTGGCGAGCGACCTAGGACCTTGGGACTAGTATCAAGGGTTAACTAGCATCCGGAGCGTCCATGGATCTAGAGTGACCTAGGATGTCAGGTCAGGTACTGACCGCTCGAAGCATCCATAGATCTATGGCCCCGGTTTTATGTGTTACGTACCAACCGCTAGGGCCGGTCGAGGACCCCCGCATTGGACACATGTGTTGACCAGGTGCGAGCGCCCCCTGACCTGTAGTGTGCCTAGCTAGGGCTTGGAGAGTGGACTAGAGTCTCAATGTTAGACAAGGGTTAACTAATGGAAGAGCAACCTAGGATCCCAATGCTAGGCCCGGAGGCGGCTTTAGCAATTTGGGCATCTTTGATCTGGCGAATGACCCATGACCCCTGTTGGCGAAAATCGTAGCGTTAGAGCCATTGACAAATACGTGGATGTTAGAACCCGTGGAGAGAGTGGCCATCCAAAGAGAGTGAGTCAAGATTTTAGCAGATTTTACGATAGTATGTTGGCAAGATTTAGTAGTTACTTACATCCTTATTAATTTTATACATGCATGTTAAGCAATAACAAACATCCCTATGTATTATTAGGGATTAATATCTCATTTTTACATAATCCTAAACTGATATGAGTTTGATTCAATTGTATAAACTTCCAGAAGCATCAATAAAACAAAAATACAAGATCAATATCATAAAGGTGCAACTATCTTGTATGAGGATCAGAGATATAATAATAATTTTATAAACTTTCACCCAATTAACATTTAATAGTATTCTAAAATCTGAAATTTGATTGTTATACAATTAATTTTTAGCAAAACAACTATTAGTACAATTATAAAAACAGCCATCATTTCTTTTTTGCCTACAATAATTATACAAAATCATAAGAAAAACCTAGAAAATTGATTTAAGCAATTAAAATAAAACACATGATTAAGAACATAAATTTTTTCGATCTTATTGAGAGAGAGAGAGAGTACATCAAAACTCATGTCTAGATGCTTGATTTCTAACCAGCATGATATGGTGTAAAAATACTTCAAAATCCTACAAAATCAACTAATAAATGAAATCATTCAAAATCAATCTATTTTTGAATACCACCAGAATTCATAGGAGTTTTTGAATTTTTAATTGAATATCTTGAGATTTCAATGGATTGTTTAAAATCTTAATTGAATACCACAAGATTTTAAAAGATTCTTGAAATACAAAATAATCATATAGAATCCTAGTTGAATACACCCCCCTAAAATAGCACTCGGATACATGCTGCTCTGATTAACGAGAATGCAACAAGCTCGTGGTATCACATTTTCAGAAGCAATCAAGGGTCAAGCTTAAGAATAGGAAGACACCAGGCATGATTCATATATGGAGCTGTCCGGGCGAGGTAGGAAATCCGGGTCAACGAGACCCCAGTGTTCTGCCTCTGCCGTCCGAGTCGAGAAGCATCCGGGCATGAAGCTGTCATCCGGGTTGAGGAGCGGCTGGCCGGGGCATGGAGCCGGGGGAGAGAGTCGGCCGGGTGAGAGAGAGCCGTGCCGGAGTGAGTTGCCGGGGGGGGGAAGCTATGGCCGGGTGAAGACTTGGTGGAGCTTATTTATACTCCGAACGGGAACAAGCATGAGCTCATTGTTGTTGTGACTCATCTTTAGAGAGAAACATGAATTTTCCCTTATTTCTCATAATTTTAACGGTGAGGATGATACAAACAGCGGCTTGCACTTCATTGGCAGGAGTAACCCAAGATAGATTATAGGATTAATTCATATAACTGAGATATGGTTGTTTCTTAGGGAGGCCAATACTGATGGAAAGGGAGAGAGAAACCAGATCTACTTTCTCTCTGCTCAAAATTTTCAGCAAATCTGACAACCTAGAAGCCCAAGAGATAAGGAACTTGATCTCCGTGTGTAGGAGACAAAATCAACATACTACAAGTTGATGATACACGCAAATGGTGTAAGAGAAACCCAGAAAGAGGTGAGATATTTGGTGACCGGAGATGAAATATTTTCAGTAGAATGGCTCGCAGAGAGCTATGAGGGCCTCCCATGAGGACCATCATTCTAGCACCAAATGTTACATCGGGATTCTGGCTGCGGAACTCCAGCGAACCGATAAAGCTCTTTGTCACCTGAGATCCACAAACACACGACGTTACGGGGAAGAGACCAGGTTTGCCGGCCTTCAACGTTCCAATGCCTAAGTCAGTAAAGATACACATGATACACATGTAGGGTTAGGGGGAGTATAAGAGGCTAATGCGGCTTATCTTATTGTGGAGAGGAGATGCTTACTTATAGAGGCAAATAGGGTGTAACCAGTGAACTTACCAAACTGTCTTCGTGAGCTAATAATACATGCAATTGGTTTTTGGGCCAATCAGACCCTAAAACGGCGAGCAATCACGATATTTAGCTCATTAAAGGGCGTAGCGTTAACACCATGAAAAGATGCTTTTAGAATAAACACTAAAAATGTTTGGTTTACAAATTTTAGTATTGATAATTATCCCTTTTTTTTTTCTTGAAGGCACTGATAGTTACTGTCAGTTGTGGGTTATTTATTACAATTGCATAGTCGTGAATTAACTTGAAATACATATTGATGATGATTATCAATAGACATGGATTATGTAATTAATAGGAAAACAAAGTCTTGGTTACAAGAACAACCATCTTATCTTATATATGAAGTGTTGTGTTTTATTGGTTTACCTATTATTTCGAGTTCTGATATTATTACTTCAATAGTTAGAACAATGATATAGTTTTGTAGTCTTTCCTTTTGAAATATTTGTTTGTATAGTTACCACATCTTACATTAACTACACATGTATCATTCAGATCTAAGCACAGTGATTTAAACATATTGGAAAACAAACTATTTACTTCATTTGTCTCACAAAATAAGCAGCTTCAACTATAAAAATTTCAAATTCAATTGCCTTCTTTCACTCACGATGGTCAATTGTCTGTGAATGCTTCTCCACAGTCCTATGCACAGAAAATACAACTATAAAACTTATCGGAGTCATCACATATGAACTTCTAATATGTAAAATGTAAATTAGTCATTAAATATAATGGCCTGCTATTCAGTCCAAAGATTTTAAGAATATAGTAACCAATAGTATTTTCTTACAAAATAATAATTTCATTCCCACAATTTTTGTTATACTGGGTGTAGAAACTCTTCACTTAAATTTCGCCGTTCAGAGACTAATTATTGGATTTTTGTTAATGCAACTAAACGTTGTTGTTAGGTGGCAGGTTTTGGATTAATGTTATTAGTTTTTCAATTCTTCTCATCAATTAAATGTTTATATATTGTTAGATGGTGTTCTAGTCCAACTAAAGGTTGTTTAGCTATGCTGTACAGTTCAAATTTTCTTTATTAACATTCTAGGTGAGTTTTTTACAATTGATCTTAAGTCATGATACTTTTAGGTGTAGTTTAGTTATTTGATTTAAACTGTTCAATAGTCAAAATTTATACATTTGGGATAGTGCTTCGGAATTCAATTGTGCTTTAGCAACATTCTGATCAGAATGTTTTACAACATATAACAATAATTTGATTGTTTTGTTTTACTAGTTTTATAATTAGTATGTTTTAGAGGATTGAGGACGGTTTTCGGTCTTCAATTTCAGAGATCAAGTTTGACGCAGAATTAGACTAATTTATATTTTTCATATATCTATAAGCTGTTATTGATCTTGTTATAGTGTTAAAGTCATTTAGTTTGGTTACAGCTCAAATTTGGCACTTATTCGTTAAGCATTAAAGCTATAGTTCCAATATTTTTTTTATCATATTCAATGTCAAATTAGAATGATTACTGATCGGTTCGATTACTCTACATTAATAATAACCCTGTAAGCATCGTTAGTAATATAAAGTAAGAGGGTATCGTTCACAAACCGGGAATCCACCAGGGCAAAGAATCACAAACATTTAACAACGAATTCATAAGAGATAAAAGATTGATAGTTATAGATTATAAGTATAAAAACAGAAAATAAAACATAAACTAATATAAACATGTGATCAACCAAATCACACAAACATCACCAAACAAAACGTCACAAGTAGCTTCGAAATCATCCTATGCAAACACCGAGCCTTAGCGGACAAGTATTAAGTGAACAAACAACAACCTAATGCTGAACTAGTTTACTTAGCGCATCCCTAACTCGAAACATGGCTTGGTAATCCTATCTTAGCACTTAGAAATTACAAGGTAACATGTCATTCTCAATCTTGCTACTTCATTGATTCATCTCTTATCTAATTACTTAGCGCATCTTAGATAACGAACGATTCATGGTTAATTTCTAGTGATTACCAACAAGTCAAGCATGTCACTTACTTTAATAAGTTAACAAAAACACTTAAGAATCCTATATGCAAAACTAACTTAGCGCCTTGAATCACATATAGTTAACGCACAAGAAAGAGAATCATCAAATCATTGAATTATAAACTCACGACATCTACATAGAAATCATAGAAAATAAAACCATAACTACTTTATAACATCATGCAAAATCATAAATTACATAAGAGTATTCCACAAATTCGGAACTAGCCAAAAACAGAAACACAACATCACACAAAGAATCCAAACTAAAAACATAATTGAAAAAGTAACGAGTTACACTTTGTAAATCTCCATAGCGGTACCAAAAAAAGACAGCACGGCTTCAACTTGAATGGAAATCCTAGGCGTAGCGTTTTGGATCGAATGGAATGAAAGGAAGATGGTGTTTATGGCTTGAATGACTTTGAGGAAGATGAGTAGTGTTTAAGGCAGAGATTTGGCTAGTCTTGTGAGCAAGGCTAATGATTCTTTTTAGTGGAAATGAGGTGCTATATATAGAGGAAAAACCCTAAAGAAGCCGGCCACAAAGTCCACAAAGTTGAAACCAAATTGGTTTAGGTATCCTAGATTTTCTCAATTCGGCAGAGTTGACCTTTGTGCCTTGTTGTCGCCATAACTCTTGCTAGAAAATAGCTACTGAGGTGCTTCCAATTGCATTGGAAAATATACTTCCGTAGCTATTCATTCATATATCATACGTTGTCTGAGTCATCGTGAGCTATCCAGGAGAGTCCGTGAAAGCTGGATGACATGCACTGGCATAATTATGATTCTCATAAGGATTGGACATTAATTGCATATCTTCTTCCTATTTTAATGGTGATTTGTTTTGCATGGATTTCCTCCTTTAAATTAGGGAAGCAGCAAGAATCTTATTGGTTGCTGCCTTGTTTGATTTTCCTTCCTTCATTTGCTGCAGCCTTCTTTGATTTTCGTACATTTTCTCATTTATTTGTTGCAGCCTTCTTTCATTTTTTTAGTGCAAGAATTTATAGTGATTCTGATATAGATCTGTGCCTCTATATATAGGAGAAACAAGGCCCCAACTTTCCCTCACAACCTTTGGATCAAAAGCAAATTAATGACTGAGATAATTTTGCCGAGCCCACTGGACCTCCGAGTAATGATTCGGTCATATCTCCATATAGGAATATGATATTGATTCGATTCAAAATCTTACACAAAATAGACTCGTAAAGATTTCCATCCATATATGAAACATCTTCTAATTCGATCTGAGCTGTCCAGAGGAGCCATTCAAAGTTCGACTACGAATCCTGACAACTTTCTGATTCTTGAATGGATTGGGCCTCTAAGTGCATATCTTATTCTCCTTGATAATTCTGATTTATATGCACGAAAATATCTTCATATACACCTTGAAAATCCATCTCCAACTTGGTTTCGAAATCCAACTCCTAATTGGAAACCTTCAATGTTGCACGTCATCTCCTTATCCTACTAGGAAACTGATTTTCAAGCTCTCCTCTTTCCTTGCACAACTAGGATTACTTTCTTTCTCCAACACGGATTTGTCTTTCATAATAAGAATAAGTACGTTAAAAACAAAGAAATAGGAAATGATGAATCCTACACGAACAAGGAATCATATCTGAACAAAAAAATTTAACACTTAGCACGATGTCATCATTAATTCACTCATCATCGATATAAGCTCTACCTAGACACTTATTCATACAAAAAAAAACTAAAATATACTAAATAAGAGGTAACGGAGAGTAAGAATATGACATAAACACATTAAGAACGTCACACTTTGTGCTCCTATCAATTACATGCTTTCTAAATATGCAGTTAGTTTGCATCAATTGATTGCGCATTCCCATTTTTATATGGATTTAGGTTTCCATTAGTTTTGAACTTAGATGAATTTTTAGCTAAAATTTTCATCATCTGCATATTGGAAATTGCATATATTAACATATAACAAATCTATAAGATGTGTGTAGAAAGCATATTGAATTTTTTAATCTAAATCTATACAAAGTAAACTAAGGAACTATAGAAGTATGATTAATTAAAACGGTTCATACCCTTAAATTATGTCCATTTTAGTTTTATGTTGCACTATGCCATGTGCATATATAAAGCATATAGAATTTTGCATGTACTTGCAAAATTGTTCTAATACCACCTCATAAATATAACTGGCCTTTGGTTTGAAATTGTTCACTTACTCAGCCTATATGATTGAGTCTAATTGATTGGCATACCTTTTTTCTTCTTCTATTTAGTGAATCAACGTATTGAAGAATGAAAAAATGAGGAAGTTGGCTTTTGTAGTTTTTTGTTTTTTTAATCTATGATGGGTTAGAGTTTTTCGACATGAACCAAGTAGGTCAGAATGAGAAACAATCTTCTATGTGTATTATTTTTTGTGTAAGAATGATATAGAAGTTTAAAATAACTTTGTTTTCTTTCATCATTAACCCATAACTTGAAAAAGTTCCTCTTAATTCTATTATATGTACAAACTAAATATGTTTTTTTTATTTGCTTGGAAAATAATTTACTTAATATTTGGAAGTTTTGTTGTTCACTAAAATTTTATACAATGGTCAAAGATCTTATGTAATTGCTTAATTCCTCAAGAGGAATCATTTGTTTCCTAATATGTAAGGTTTAAAGTGCTTGATCGAACTGTAAAAAAAAATCGTATAGCTTCTCTTGGAGAATTGTAGTACGTAGTGTGCTTTAATTTACTTTCTATTATTTATTCACACTATTATTTGCATTTAGCATTTATAAAATTCATTTAAATTCTAATATGTGTTGTAGATATGCCACGTAGAAATCGAGTTTCCTCAAGAAAGCGATTTTTTTTAACATGTCACACCCCGGGACCAGTTCTGGTCCCAAAATGCAGCAATAATCGTCGTAGTCCTAAATTAGTACCAATCGATACGGGATCCTACGCATCGATAGCGCCAACTTATGACTACAAGGCTATGGGGATAAGTAAATAATAGTAAATTCAAGATAAAAGTAAATTAAGCTTAATTTACTGAATAAATAAATATAAGCGGAAGGTCGCAAATAAAATGAAAGTTCAAGTATGACAAGAGAAAATCACATCATCACAATATATACGGACCAAAGGGAACAACCACACGACTGAAATGCAAAGTAACAAAGTACGCGTCGTGTGATTGTTGAAGTAAAAACGAAGATCGAGTAAATAAGAAGTCACACCGGAAGTTGGCTCCTCTGTATCAAAAGTGAACCACGAGCGATGCAACGTTACTAGCACCTAATCCAAGTCCTCGCGAACCGGTTGCCAGGTACTTGAAAAGTAGGGGTGAGCACTCGTCCTCGCTAACCCGATGCGGGTGAGACGACCTAACCATAGTTAGGTTTGAAAACCATTTATATATACATATATATATATATAAATCTAACAGTATGTATATATATAGACTGTTAGCGTAAAAACATGTAACGAAAGTTGAACCGACACTATAACAAGTCTCGTAAGGTTTAGGGAAGTCAAGTAAAATCATGCAGATGTAAAATATGCAACTCGGCTCGAAATATCAAATACGCCGATGGGGTATATCCAACCCGACCGACTCGAAGGTTCGCCTGAGAGCCAATAATGTACTACGATGCCAAACATCAGGACACGGTTATCACCGTAGTATTAAGCCACACGGTGCCAGACATCAGGACAACAGAATCACAGTGGATAAATCATAGTGCCCGGACATCAGGACGCGAGATTCACCATATAATAACAAAACATACGGTGCCATATATCAGTACACGGAATCACCAACTTATAATCATGCATAAAATAAAATGGTCAGTCTCAAGACAATATGACCAAAGTGCCAATGAATGCAACATGTGATAAAACGTATTACATATACATTTTATATATAGAAAACCACTAACCGAGAATGTACCGGCTTACCCTACCTGATATAGCAGTGCTGAAATCCGCGCCCCAAGTCTCGCTCCGAGTAAAATCACATCTATTAAGCTCGTCTCGTAGCTAAACAATAGCGAAAAAAATGGGAAAATGAGATCCATGACGTTTTTAGTCAATTTAGTAATTGAACGTTGGTTTGACTAGTTTGACTACCCGAGTCGAGGTCTCAGGATGATCAGTTAACTTTTTTTAAAGGTGAGTGTAAATTTGTTTTATAGATATTCGTATCTTTGATTTAAGACGCGAATAATTGATAAATGAAAATCTTAAATTTATTCTTCCGACATTTAAATCTCTCACGCTTAAGAGTTCCTATCGAGTTTAAGGTTTAACTGTAAAGTTTAAATTACGTTTTAGCTAAAGGTTACTAATTTTTCTTAACCCGCTCGTGTCGACGTATAGTTTAATAAAAATATCAAACTACATCTTTGACATTTCAGAAAAATGTTGATTAGCGTAACAATAATGACGAAAATTTAAAAAGAATTTTGAAGAGCTCACAGAATAAATTATCTTTGAAGATGAACATGCAGAGGTAATAGAAACTGAATAAACATCAATCCCTGGGAATATGTCACATGATGATGCAAATATCATAGGTAATATGTACCGTACTTTTTTTTCTCCAAATAGTTACATTGTGTAGATTGAGCTTATAATTGTCTTTCTTAATGCCTATTTTGTTCGCTTCAAAATTGGCATTCATTATTTCATAATGATATGTTTTGCAGTTAGGCGGCATCATAACAGAAGACCCTCAACCAGAAACGTTCGCCAAAGATTAGATGATGGAACATCAATAGTTGGTAAAACTTCTATAAACAAGTTAATGTCATGGACGAAAGAACAATGGGTGGAAATTTAGATGAACATGAACATGGAGATGTGATGCAATTGGATGTTAGAATGAATCATCATGTGGAACCTGGTAATCTTATTTTGAGATTCGCAATAATTGATGAGAGATTCGTAGAAATATATGATGAGAAGATTACATTAAATTTTGTTTATTGTCTTAGATGAATTTTTGGTTTCATTTGCGTTCCAGTAATAGATGAGCTACAAAATTTATCTTCATTTGGCTGGACATGTTACCAAAGGCAAAAATAAGGTTACACATATCCCTTAATTTTTTTTTTCCTTTACAAATTCAATACAACTTCAATCTAAGAGAAGTAATTTGCTATTACAGGTGTCATTGTAGACTACAAAGACTTTGGTGATAGTTCATATCAATGTCTACATTGCAATGAATATTTTTGGAGAGATGACCGGTACACACGTGGAGTGTACACCAATTGTTGTTTGCAAGGTAAAGTGAAGTTACCTCAGATGTATCCAACTCCATTATTTCTTGAATATCTTCTAGATCCAAATAATGGTTCTGAAAGTATAAATTTTCGAGAAAACATACGGTTTTATAACTCTATTTTTGCTTTTACTTCAATGGATGCACAAATTGATAAAAGCGTAAATGATGGATTTGGACCTTATGTTTTTAAAATATGCGGACAAGTACATCATTTAATGTTTCTATTTTACTACATGATAGTGGATCACCTAAATATGCACAGCTATATGTTTATGACACTCATAATGAAATTTCAAATCATACGAATGTTATAGATCCTTCTCATAAAAATGAAAAGATTAATCCAGATGTTGTTAAGGGACTTATACAAATGTTTGCTGAGATTTATAAACTTACTAAAATATTTCGAACTATCAAAGATAAATATGAAGATGCTACTTTACCTTTATTTAATATGAGCTTACTGAGATGACAACCATGCGATAGTCGACAATATGACGAATCAACACATGATGAAATAGTTGGACTGATTGTCGGTGATATTGGAGAATTTGATTCCAATAAAGATATTATTATTCAATCTCTTGATGGGTATCTAAACCGAATATCTAAAATACATCTCAAATATATGTCATTACAATATCCTATACTTTTTCTGTATGGTGAAGATGGATATAAAATTAGCTTAACTTTACAACAAAGTTCTATAAATTAGAATGAAAAGAAAGGCAACTATTGATATCTAATTACATTACATATCAAATTCATGATAGAAGTACTGAAACACTCTTGAAAGGTGGAAGACTATTCCAACAATATTTAGTTTACGCTTATGCAACTGTTAAAGAAAACTGTTTGGAATACATAAGAACACACCAAGAAGATTTTAGAATTGAAAAAAAATGCATTTATTTGTCGCAGCTTCATCTGGAGTAACTAAAAGCTGTGATGTAGGACAAATAATCATCCTTCCAAGTTCTCATACTGGTAGTCCTCGAGACATGATTAACAATTATCAAGATGCAATGACAATATGGTAATCCAAATTTGTTTATAACTTTTACTTGTAATTCTAAATGGCCAGAATTAACAAAGTACTTTTAAAACAATTATGTACATCAACAAGAAGATAGACCAGATATTACCTCAAAAGTTTTTCATTTGAAATTAGAAGATATGATCTCTTATATTAAATCTAGAGAACCTTTTGGAGAAGTTGACGCACATGTAAGCACTGTAAAATTTCAAAAAAGAGGACTTCCTCATGCTCACATGTTGTTTTGGTTAAAAAAGGATTACGAATGCTATACAGCAAACGACGTATGTTGTATTATTTCTGCTGAATTATCTGATCAAAATGCCAAACCACAACTTTTCCAAATTGTCAGTCAATTCATGATTCTTGGGCCCTGCGGAGTAATTAATCAAAATGCTCTTTGTATGCATGATGGAACATGTTCTAAATTTTATCCAAAACTTTATAATGCTAACACCATATTTGAAAGAATTAAACCACCTATATATAGAAGACGAGATGATAACACAAAGTTTGTTCTAAACAATGGAGTTCGTATTGGAAATAATTTTGTTGTTCCCCACAACTCAAAGTTATTATTAAGATACAATCAATGTTAATTAAATATTTATTCAAGTATATAAATAAAGGTGCACATAGAGCTCAAAATTTGTTAAACGAGGAAAACTGCGATGAAATCCAAACACATCTTAATTGTCGCTATATAAGTCCTCATGAATCTGTTTGGAGACTATTCGAATATTCAATTCACTCCAAATATCCTATAGTACAATATTTAGTGGTTCATCTACCTTCAGAAGAAAATATAGTATTTCCAGGGTCTACTCCTCTAAAGTCAATTATTAAATACCAAGCAAATTATTACAAGTTGCATTATCATTGTATTAACGGGGTGGTTTGAAGCAAACAAGAACTTGAAAGAAGCAAGACAATTTAACTTATGTTGAATTTCCGACTAAATATGTTTGGAATTCAAAAACAAAAATATGGACACCAAAAAAAAGATATAAGACTATTGGCAAAATGGGTTACGTCCATCCTTTAAGAGGTGAAGTATATTTCATGAGAATGCAACTTACTATACAAAGAGGTGGTATGAGTTATGATTCAATAAAAACTGTTAATGGTGTAACACATTCTACATATCAAGAAGCATGTCGAGCGTTGGGTTTATTAGAAGACGATAAAGAATGGAGTGACACCTTAACAAGGTCCTCACATTTTGCAACAGCATCTGAACTATGACATGTGTTTGC